>NC_141693.1:747779524-750566399 GCF_964263255.1 Lissotriton vulgaris | reverse complement strand
ATGTTGGCGGTCATGTGGGCAATGACAAGGTTCAGGCAATTCCTGTGGGGCACACGGTTCCAATTAAGCATGGGCGAATTTTGCGGATCTCGCGTTCGCGAATTTTGCGGATTTGCGGATTCGCAATCCGCAAAATCCGCGAATTCCCACGAATTTGCGGATTTTTTTTTTTTTTTGTGTTCGCCCGTGTTTCTGCCAGTTCGCGAGGGTTTTTACAATTTCGCAATTTGCGAACTTACCTGTCGGGTCGCAAGTTTTGCGAACTTGTTGTTTCTACGTGTCCAGCCTGTTTGGGACACTCTTCTTCATCACTGCCACTCTCTGTCACCACTGCCACTCTCTGACTACTCATGCCACCCTCTGGCCCACCCATGCCACCCTCTGTTTCATCACCACACCCTCTGGTTGTCCAGTGTACATTATTTTCGGCAAAGCAAAGCACACCTTCCCTGCCTCAAGTGACCTGAATTAATTTGGGGCTGATTAATGTGTCACAGAATATTTTTTTAGCTGGCACCTGCTTCCTTAGTGCGCCCTGATTAGTGATCTTTTGCACTTGCTAAGTGCTTTCATTGTTGCAAAATTAGTTACAACACCTGCCCTGCCCCAACTGACAATAATGAATTAGGGGCTAATTAATGTGTCACTGAAAGAATTTAAAGTTCCAGCCTGGCACCTGCTTGTCTGCTCCTTTAGCTGTAAATCAGGACCTTTGTGGCATACAGTTAAGGTCAGAGCAGGGTCACACAATAGTTGCAAGCAGGCAACCGAATTCTGGAGGGCCCCCTCAGGAAGCAATACAAAGAATCGTTACAAATCATGAGGTTGACCTTTTGCACCTGCTCATTGCTTTTGCTTTTGCTGAAATCGTTTTGCGGTTTTTTTCGCGCTATTCGCGGGGCGCGGCGTCGTGCGAAACCGACCGCGGAAGCCGCCAATTCGTGCGAATGAGCATTTTATTTTTTTGCGGCTTGTTGTTTCGCGAGTTTTTTTGCAGTATTCGCGAGCCGCTTGCAGCGCAACACGCGAATTTACCCCAAGGTCGAGTACGGGCGCGGCCATTTTGTTTGCGTGACGTATTTCCGTTTCCGCCCGCTATGTATAATCTCGCGCAGTAAGCGCATTGCGAGTAGAGGTTCGCACGAGATCGCGCGGGAAATCTAGAGGTTCGCACGAGATCGCGAGGAAAATCTCGCGCGAACTGACTTTCGCGCTCGGAAACGGGCGCCGGCCATCTTGTTTTTCATTCATTTCCTGTGTCTGGGCATGGTGTTTAATCCTCTTGATATCTTTCCCATCCTTTGCTTGTTTTCAGTTTTTTTTTTACGATTTTGCTTCTTATCTATCCCTCTCTTTTCCTAGCTGTATATTTTTGTCTTTTCTGCTATTTTTCTTTACTTTTAAACTACTTTTGTAAACTCTTTTCTTTTCTTCTTCCCTATCCTATTCTTTCTTAATTTTCTACTTCTTCCTACCTTACCTGCCCAGACCATGGTCAAGCCAGGCGCCGTGAAGCTGCCCAGGCACTTGAGGGCCGCAGCGGCGGCGGGGAGTAGTGCTGGACCCAGTGGCAGGACAGCAGGCGTGAGATCGAGGGGGGAGCAGGTGACGCGCCGGGAGATATTCAGCCCGGAGGAAGTGGGCGCGCTGGTCTACTTCGTCCAGCGCCGCCTGCCCAGGACCATCGCGGGAGGCGGCAGGATCGCGGCCGGCGGCTATAACATGCGGGAGCGCCGGAAGCGGTGGGAGAAGGTGTGCTGGGCCATATCCCACCTCTACGGGGTCCAGCGCACCTACAGCCAGGTCACCCATCGCTGGACGGACCTCCTGGACCGCGAGCGCGACCTGCTGGACCAGCTCGGCTTGGAGATCCCCGGCCTTGGTGAGTAGTAGTAGCCATTGGCATTTAATCACTCACTACTATGATGTTTTCTCCTGCTCTGTGTTGTTGTATTGCAAATATTTGTTTTTTACATGGAGCAAGCCAATAATGCCGCTGATGACGATTACATTGTAGTTAAATTATATTTCAAAATCTTCTGTGCATTTCAGGTGCACTGCTCTCCTTCTCAGTGGGGTTGCTACTATGCTTATTTGTTTTCTATTTCGTGGTCTCATTGGCCTGAGTAACTATTATGTATGAGTGTACTTAACAGAACTGCGTAATGCTAGACACTAGGGGGCAGATTACATTTACAAGCCCCTTGCGCCACGTTTACGTTGCCTTGCGTGACGCAACAGCGGCGTAAACGTGCCGCATCCCTGCAAGTCATTTACAGCATGACGCATCTAGGGAGATGCGTCACGTTATAAAGCCATGGGCCTGCACCACAATGGGTGCGTTCCTAGTACGCAGGGTGGGCGGTCCAGCGGCTGTGCGCCTCGCAAAATTGCCTGCGTGAAATCTACAAGATTTAACGCAGGCACTTCTGCGACGCTGCTACGTCAATTCAATTCCTTATGTCTGCTCGAAGCAGGCGAAAGGACTGACACAGCATGTAAAGTATTGGGTGGCCCTGAGCATTACTGGAGTTGCATTGCGTTGGCGACGTGACTCCAGCGATGCGCCGCTCTTACGTGACGAGATGCGTCACGCAAGTGCCTACCCTTGCGCCAGGGCGCGCCGCATTGTAAATGAGGCACATCTGCCGTGTCGCAAGGGTAGTTTTGCGTGACGCATTTGATCTGGCGCATCTCTGGAGATGCGCCAGAACGCGTAAGTAAGTATGCCCCTAAGGGGCAGAATTGCAATTACCGTCGCATCCCTGCAAAGTAGCAGGGATGCGCCATTAATTGTGCGGCCCGCTACCACCACCAAACATGGTGCGCCGTATTTGCAATGCGGCGCCCCATGGGCCCAAAACGTCACCGAAGCTTTACTGCTGGAGTTGCGTCGCAACGATGGCGCAGCTCCATCAATGCTCTGGGGTACCCTATCTCCCCAATGCTGGGTCAAGCCGTACGTCTGCTTCAAGCAGGTGCAGGGTTTGTGTGACGCATCATTGTCCTAAAGGTGACTGATTGATATTTTGTAGATTTCCCTCAGCCACTATTAGGATGTGTTCCAGCGCAGGAATGCCCTCCCTTGCGCCGGAACGCCCCCTGATGGCGCAGGGCTTTATAACGGGATGCATCTCCCAAATGCGTCACGTTGTTATAATATTATACGCCGCACCATGGCGCCCTTTTTTGTTTAGCTGCTGCGTCACAAAAGTCACGCAAGAACGGCGCAAAAGAGCCGCAAGGGCTTAAATCTGCCCCTTCCTTTGTAACCCTGACAATAAGAAAAATAGTGGCGGTGGATTGATAGTTTGACTATTTAAATGACTGGTAATGTAGCAGGCAACTGTTAGTGTTGTCACTGATCTGACTGAAATCACAATGGAGTTTGTCTGTCACTTTGCGTCTTGCCTGCGGACTGCTGCCTGCCAGTCCTAGGTGAACGTTTCAGTACTTTGTTTAGTGAGTTACGTGACTTTCGAAGTCACAGGTCCGCATATAAATGAAAAGTAACCATAATCAATATAATTTCGCAGAAATATTTTGTTATTGTTCTTTTGAAATGTTTGATTTGGTTGACATTGACAAGCAACAATCATCCATGTTTTCTGTTCTTTCTTTCATGTTGTACGTCAGCTCCCCCCAGGGGCGAGAGGAGGACACAGGAGCAGCAGGCGGCGGATGCTGTTCATCAACAGGGCCAGGATCGGGCAGGCGAGGGCTCCTCTGCTGGCCCCAGTAAGTTTTCATTTTAGACTAGTACCTATTTTTCCTAGCGTTCCTCATTTGACTTTTTTCAAAATTGTCTTTGCTCTTCTTGTAGACTGTATCTAAATTCTTATCCTGCCTCTACTATGACTCCCTGTGGTATTACTAGATTATTCTTATTAGTCTGTCTGTGTAGCTAACTAAGATTGCACGGTTGGCGAAACTCCCATGATTCTAGTCAGCAATAGCTCTATCAACTTAGTGCAGTCCTCTGGGATTGTCCATAATGTCTTTTGAAGTGTTCTATCTGGACTCATGCTTGCAAAAATTGCAAAACCTTTCGCTCAGTCACTCTAGTCTGGACCAAAAAACACAGATTGTATTTAACTTTAAAAGCTTTATTAAAAGTAAACACATTTATTAAAATGAAGTCATAATAAAACTAAACGTTTAACTGATAATGGAAAAGTGGTTAGTGCTGACGATTAATTGAAGACATTTCTTGTGGTCGAGCCGAGCTCTCACCTGGTTTCAACTTGATCTTGTTGTTAGAAGTCCATCTTCTGTCTGTGTGGAGAAAAATGGTGCGTGTTAAAAAAACAGCCTTCATCAGTTGTGCCAAAAAGTGCAGCAAGACAACCTTCCCTGGAAAAAGGGACATTTTTTTTTAACTTTAACGACAGTCACAAATTACATTGTTTTCACATGTCTTCATTCCTAGACCAAATACTAGTGACTGCTTTATTCTAACATTCTTAAATGTACTTTGTAGGTGGAACATCTGGTGGCGGGGCCAGTGTGGAGGTGGTGGTGCTCGACACCGAGGCGGAGGGCGAATCGGGCGATGCTTCAGGGGAGGAGGCGGCGGCGGCAGCTGTGAGAGTTGAGACGGTGGTGGTGGCGGCCAGAGGTAAGCTCTTATATATTCCTTACTTATTGAGATTGAAGACTAGCTGGGAAGGCAAGAATATGAGATGCATGGCTGGGTGAATGATGAAGCAATGATGGGTGGAAGGACAACAGCCTGGGTGGGTGACACAGAAACTGTATGTGTCCATATACCTGGATCATGCTACTATCTGACTCTTAGATAGCATATGTGTATCTAGAGCAGGGGTACTCCTAGTACGGCCCGCGGGCCGGTGGTGGCCCGGCAAGCCTTCGTTGGCGGTGCGCTGACCTTGCAGACAATCACTGCTCCCCCGGCCCCCACAGAGCAGAGGCTTTTTTGTATTTCACCTGTTAGCGCCCCTGCATCTCCACTCTGACAATCACTGCTCCCCCGGCCCCCACAGAGCAGAGTGGAGATGCAAGGCCACAAAGAGGTGAAATAGAACTAAGCCTCTGCTCTGTGGGGCCGGGCAAGCAGTGATTGTCAGGGTGGAGAAGCAGGGGCGCTAAAACAAACAAAGCCTCAATAATATGTTAATGGTCTTTTAAAGACCTGTTAAGTACTTTGGTGTTGTTGTCTGTGTGTGCGCGTTGAGGAAGCGGTCTCAACCCGGGCTGAAGGCTGACACAGATAGACACACACACAGTGAGATGACAGAGGGAGAGGGAGGGCAGGAGGGAGAGAGAGATGGAGGGAGGGCAGGAGGGACAGCAGGAGGGAGAGAGATGTATGTAAATGCTGGGTCTGGTGGCTCAGTGGATGAGGGCATCTGCTGCAGGGACCTGTGTGCAACCTCATGGTCACAAGTTATCGTTTTGCTTTAGCCCCGCCCCCTCTGACTCCGCCCCCACCAGTGCGGCCCTCGGCCCCAAACTACACTGTAAATGTAGCCCCTGAGAGAAAGTTTGTGGTACCCATGATCTAGAGAGAGTAGACGGTCAGTGGATGAACTAAGTGTAACTTTGAAGAGCATGTAACACTAACACTGCACCCGCACGTCCGTTCCAGTGTAGGAAAGGCAAGGAAAAGAACTTTTAATTTTGTCCAAATACTACCATAAATAGTAGCAGTAGTTTGTATTGCAAGCACTGCATAGATCCGGTTATTATGGTGGCCACTCCCTACCTCTCTTAATAAGTTTAGTAGTACTCAGTCATTCATGTGTGGATGTATCACTGCCTGTCACTCAATAAAAAGCAAAGCACCTAAAGTCATCCCATATATAAGCAAAAACATCCCATGTGAAGTGATAGATAATCAGATTATTTATCTTCTTCAATTTTCCATTTCTAGTACTCATTTCCACTGTAGGGTGAAAGTTAAATTAATTAAGCAGTAGCCCTTGAGTTGTAACAGAGTATTCTCAGTGCCACCCGTAATAGAAAAGTAAGAGATTCACCACCTGCATGTACTGGACGGGTACAGTAACGCAACGGCAACGCAAGTCTAGGTCACTCCTCATGGCGTGCGTCTCTTTTTCTCGGGTGCAAGTTTACCGCGCTGGCATTATGCCGGCTTGCAGAAAATAACGTACCAATTTTCCAAAACAAGAGACAAGAAGAAGAATAAGACTGGTGTACTTTCATAGTCGACTCCAATGGAAGTCCACAGTGCTCATAGAATTTGTTCCTTAAACTCCCACTAATGTTAGAGCAAGGATGAAGAAGTGTGAGGTTAGATAGATACTGGCCTCAATAGTTATGTAATGCGCTTGCAAGTTGCTAGTTGTACTGCAGCACACATTTCTGCTGAATGATTGAGTTAATCTTAAAGAGCATTGGTTACAGACTATGTCTTTCTTTCTTCATATAGGTTCTCCTTCCAAACGAACAAGGAGGAAGGAGCTGGCTAGAGCGGCCCGGCAACGGAGAATCGAGGCCACTGTTGCGGAATATCGGCGGCTGGTGGCCCTGGAGGACGTGGAAAGTGTGCGGTCGACAACAACGACAACGTCGTCCTCCGTGGCCTCACCGGCTGCCACCGTGACCCAGCACAGTGGTCCACCGAGACTGAGCCGGGCTGCCAAAGGCAAACGCCACCGCCGAGCAGCAAGGCCAACAGCTGCTTCTCACAGGCCTTGCACCTGCAAGGCAGTGAAGGCACGCCTGCGCCGCACCACCCTGATGGTGTCCCGCCTTCAGCAGGAGCTCGCCTTGCTCCGCGAGGAGCATGATGCCCTGGCCCAAAAAGTGAACAGCATCCACCCATAGTGTCCCTTGCCCCTTTTTTAGAGACTTTTGGGGGGTGGGAATTGGGAGTTGGGTTTTTGGGGACTTTTGAAGGACAATCGTTGGGGTTAGGGAGGGTCTTGCGGGAGATTATTTTGTTAGGGATATAAATATACTTTTTCAAACTTTATCTGAGCATACCTGTTTTTTACTGCTTGCCTGGTGGGTGGGGGTTTAACGTTGACTGTTTTCCTGAAAGTTTAGTTCCATTTTCTTCCTTTAAGTGTAAATGCCCAAATGTTTTCAACACTAAGTGCCTCTCACAGACTAAGTGAAGTGAATCCAAGAGTCCTAGGACTTTAGTAGTACTACCTTCAGGCTCTCGTCTCTCGTACTAATACTCCATTATACCCCCAAACCACCAAACGCTTATCTTACCTGTAATTTGTGTTTGAAAGTAGGGCTAGGCCCAGGGCTGGCTCCACGGGAAACACCGAATAACGTTGGCAATCTTGGTCGGATAAAATTTCCTCATAGCGGTGGTAGTAGTGGTGTGACACAGTGGCAGTTGCATGCCTATGAAAAAAAAGAAAATGAAATCTGGTTTGTCCTCCTGAGCAATTCAACGGTACAACTGAGAATATAGCAGGTGACAGAAGTACAGTAGAGCAGTGCCACATTGTAGCCTAACAAATGGTAAAGTATAACTACTAATTCGGTTGAAGTTCTTTCACATTAGCAATGGTTCTTTGTCAAGCAGAGTAAGAATATATCATCGACAACTGTGGAAAGAAAGAATGCGACAGTACAGGGCCTGTGTGGAATTATTGATAACTATATTCAACATAAGGTCTCTGTAGCCAGATACCCGAGAGCCTTGCTGGTCACTATAAATCCATTCACAACAACACTCAATGGGGTTGGTCTGGAAGGTGTCACGTTTACTCCCCGTGATCCAGTCGATGCAAATATGGTTCCACCTCCAAATGTCACCAACACCCAGAAGTGTAAACACAGGGTGTTCGAGGCATTAGGCGAGGGAGAAAAATAACAAACTAAAATAAAAAATGTGGGATGGGTAAAGGTAGGGTCAGCAGGGAAAGGATACCTGTAAGAGAAGACAAGACAGGCATCAGTGAAGTGATGTCCTAACATACAAGGGTACTCTCATATAGTCTCACTAAATAGTCTGCAAGTCTCCCGCCTACTCATGGGAAATGTAGTTTCATAGTACGGTAGGCGCTTAGGGGCTGCGTAACCTGACAGAAGGTATAGTAGATAAAAAAGGAGAAATTGCTTTTTTTCTAGGTGTCCCCTCACTCACCAGGGTTGCCCCTTGGTGACATGCTTCATCATTGGGGCCATCCCAGTCCTCTACGGCCTGGGGCGTGCTGCGACTTGCGAATTACGTAGGAGCACTTACAAATGACTATGTGTGGTGCAGATAGTGGAGTGGACTAAGTGATGTGTTAAGGGATCAATGTAGAAGCCGAGAGAGAGCAAAGAAATGCAGTCACAGTCAGAGAAAAAGGCAAGGGATACTGTATCTATGTGGTTGTTGTGGTCCTGTTGGAAGTGGTAAGTAAGTTGCCCGCAGAAAAAAAATCCTCCTATTAGCGGCACTCCTCCATTGCAGCCGACGCTTCGTCCACCGATGTTGGTCACCAGAAGACACCCTGTCCACTGCCTGCCTGATGCTGAATTGTGGCTCGCTACTGTGAAGCCTGACTCCATCCTTTTTTCCCCATTGCAGAGACTGAAACCCGGCCTGTAATTATTCAACGAAAAACAGGAAGTGATATAATATTACAACACCACTGATAAATAAATATAAGGTATGTAGGCTGTGGAGTGCAAAAAGTCACAATTTGTTTTTCCTAGTAGACAGACAGTACAATGTTTTTGAAAGTGCGTACTCTGAGTCACCTTTTGAAGGATAAGTAAGTATGGGCAAATTAATGTAGCGGATCTTGCCCCTCAAGCTAGGTGTACTGTAAACTGTGTTTTAGAACAAAAATAGATCTTCCTAGCAGTGCTCCCACCCAAAAAACGAGGCCTAGCAGAAAACTGGAGACAAAACTTACTTTGAAAGTAAAAGTAGGCCGAAGTACCCTAATTACCCATTACCCCCCGTGGATTGTATTCAAACCACTTGCAAGCAACCAAGCAAAAGTAGCCATAGCCAGCATCGCTCCAAGACTCGAAATCCCCCCCACTCAAACACATGCAATAGAAATACTGCTAACCCTAACGAACCCTAAGTTAAGAATAGTGGCAAAGGCTTTCTTTAACTATGCCAAATCCCCCCTTTCCCACCATGGATTTTCTTCAAATGACTTGCAACCAAAATTACACATTCTCACGAGTGCTCTAAGACCCCAGAACTCAGTTTGAAAAATCTAGAACACCCCGATACACATGCAATCCTGCTGCTAGGGCTAACCCTAACGAACCCTAAGTTACAAAAAGTGCCAAAACTAAAGGCTTTTCCGCGCGGATTTTGTCCCAACCACTTCTACCCGGTATTAGACCTTCCCAGGAATGCCCCAAGACCCGGCAACCCACCCGCCAAGAAGCATAACACCCCCAAACAGGCCAAAAGCAAAATCTCATACTTGCAATATTTCTGGGCCTTCGGTCCAAACGCGCTGCGTAGCTAGGCCATAAGTCGGGGTTGGCACGACGGATTTCCTGAAAAGCAAATGCAATCAAGATTAGAGTGTCCCAGCAGTGCTCCCAGACCACGAAACTCACCCGCAAACAGACGGAACCCCCCCTAAGAGCACCTCAAAGGCAAGCAAGTCATCAAAAACACAAAAAAAATTCCGCCTGGGATTTGGTCCAAAACACTTTTATCCGGTATTAGAGCTTCCCAGCAATGGCCCCAGAGCCGTCAACCCAGGAGAAAACGAGTAGAAGACCCCCAAACAGCCAAAGAGCAAAAGTACAAAAATGGGGACTTAGTCACTTTTTCACAAATTTCCCAAATCACTCCGCGCGCGCTCTGCAGCTAGGCCCTAAGTCCCCTCAGCCACCATGGATTTGCTTCAAACCTCTTGCAAAGTAAAGTATATATAGCCAGCAGTGCTCCCACACCACGAAACTCACCCGCAAACACCAGGAAGCCCCCCAAACAGGCCCCCGAAAACGCTACATAGAGCAAAATGTCAGAAATAGCCCCAAAAAAAATCGGCCTGGATTTTGTCCCAACCACTTCTACCCGGTATTAGACCTTCCCAGGAATGCCCCAAGACCCGGCAACCCACCCGCAAAGAAGCATAACACCCCCAAACAGGCCAAAAGCAAAATCTCATACTTGCAATATTTCTGGGCCTTCGGTCCAAACGCGCTGCGTAGCTAGGCCATAAGTCGGGGTTGGCACGACGGATTTCCTGAAAAGCAAATGCAATCAAGATTAGAGTGTCCCAGCAGTGCTCCCAGACCACGAAACTCACCCGCAAACACCAGGAAGCCCCCCAAACAGGCCCCCGAAAACGCTACATAGAGCAAAATGTCAGAAATAGCCCCAAAAAAAATCGGCCTGGATTTTGTCCCAACCACTTCTACCCGGTATTAGACCTTCCCAGGAATGCCCCAAGACCCGGCAACCCACCCGCAAAGAAGCATAACACCCCCAAACAGGCCAAAAGCAAAATCTCATACTTGCAATATTTCTGGGCCTTCGGTCCAAACGCGCTGCGTAGCTAGGCCATAAGTCGGGGTTGGCACGACGGATTTCCTGAAAAGCAAATGCAATCAAGATTAGAGTGTCCCAGCAGTGCTCCCAGACCACGAAACTCACCCGCAAACACCAGGAAGCCCCCCAAACAGGCCCCCGAAAACGCTACATAGAGCAAAATGTCTGAAATAGCCCAAAAAAAATCGGCCTGGATTTTGTCCCAACCACTTCTACCCGGTATTAGACCTTCCCAGGAATGCCCCAAGACCCGGCAACCCACCCGCCAAGAAGCATAACACCCCCAAACAGGCCAAAAGCAAAATCTCATACTTGCAATATTTCTGGGCCTTCGGTCCAAACGCGCTGCGTAGCTGGGCCATAAGTCGGGGTTGGCACGACGGATTTCCTGAAAAGCAAATGCAATCAAGATTAGAGTGTCCCAGCAGTGCTCCCAGACCACGAAACTCACCCGCAAACACCAGGAAGCCCCCCAAACAGGCCCCCGAAAACGCTACATAGAGCAAAATGTCTGAAATAGCCCAAAAAAAATCGGCCTGGATTTTGTCCCAACCACTTCTACCCGGTATTAGACCTTCCCAGGAATGCCCCAAGACCCGGCAACCCACCCGCCAAGAAGCATAACACCCCCAAACAGGCCAAAAGCAAAATCTCATACTTGCAATATTTCTGGGCCTTCGGTCCAAACGCGCTGCGTAGCTGGGCCATAAGTCGGGGTTGGCACGACGGATTTCCTGAAAAGCAAATGCAATCAAGATTAGAGTGTCCCAGCAGTGCTCCCAGACCACGAAACTCACCCAGAAACACCAGGAAGCCCCCCAAACAGGCCCCCGAAAACGCTACATAGAGCAAAATGTCTGAAATAGCCCAAAAAAAATCGGCCTGGATTTTGTCCCAACCACTTCTACCCGGTATTAGACCTTCCCAGGAATGCCCCAAGACCCGGCAACCCACCCGCCAAGAAGCATAACACCCCCAAACAGGCCAAAAGCAAAATCTCATACTTGCAATATTTCTGGGCCTTCGGTCCAAACGCGCTGCGTAGCTGGGCCATAAGTCGGGGTTGGCACGACGGATTTCCTGAAAAGCAAATGCAATCAAGATTAGAGTGTCCCAGCAGTGCTCCCAGACCACGAAACTCACCCGCAAACACCAGGAAGCCCCCCAAACAGGCCCCCGAAAACGCTACATAGAGCAAAATGTCTGAAATAGCCCAAAAAAAATCGGCCTGGATTTTGTCCCAACCACTTCTACCCGGTATTAGACCTTCCCAGGAATGCCCCAAGACCCGGCAACCCACCCGCCAAGAAGCATAACACCCCCAAACAGGCCAAAAGCAAAATCTCATACTTGCAATATTTCTGGGCCTTCGGTCCAAACGCGCTGCGTAGCTGGGCCATAAGTCGGGGTTGGCACGACGGATTTCCTGAAAAGCAAATGCAATCAAGATTAGAGTGTCCCAGCAGTGCTCCCAGACCACGAAACTCACCCAGAAACACCAGGAAGCCCCCCAAACAGGCCCCCGAAAACGCTACATAGAGCAAAATGTCTGAAATAGCCCAAAAAAAAATCGGCCTGGATTTAGTCCCAACCACTTCTACCCGGTATTAGACCTTCCCAGGAATGCCCCAAGACCCGGCAACCCACCCGCCAAGAAGTATAACACCCCCAAACAGGCCAAAAGCAAACTCTCATACTTGCAATATTTCTGGGCCTTCGGTCCAAACGCGCTGCGTAGCTGGGCCATAAGTCGGGGTTGGCACGACGGATTTCCTGAAAAGCAAATGCAATCAAGATTAGAGTGTCCCAGCAGTGCTCCCAGACCACGAAACTCACCCGCAAACACCAGGAAGCCCCCCAAACAGGCCCCCGAAAACGCTACATAGAGCAAAATGTCAGAAATAGCCCAAAAAAAAAATCGGCCTGGATTTAGTCCCAACCACTTCTACCCGGTATTAGACCTTCCCAGGAATGCCCCAAGACCCGGCAACCCACCCGCCAAGAAGTATAACACCCCCAAACAGGCCAAAAGCAAACTCTCATACTTGCAATATTTCTGGGCCTTCGGTCCAAACGCGCTGCGTAGCTGGGCCATAAGTCGGGGTTGGCACGACGGATTTCCTGAAAAGCAAATGCAATCAAGATTAGAGTGTCCCAGCAGTGCTCTCAGACCATGAAACTCACCCACAAACAGACGGAACCCCCCCTAAGAGCACCTCAAAGGCAAGCAAGTCATCAAAAACACAAAAAAATTTCCGCCTCGGATTTGGCACAAACCACTTTTAGTGCTTCCCAGCAATGGCCCCCAGACCCGTCAACTCACCTGCAAAGAGGTAGAACAACACCCCCACAAGTGCTGAGTCTTTCTTCATTGGGCGTAAACCAGCCCTCTGCTTTGATGGAAATAGGAGTCTGGAGGAGGAGGATAGAGGAGCATGTTCTTCTGAACTTGTGAACCTGAGGAATGCAGACTGCGGCACCTTCAAATAAATTAGCAAACAAGTGAAGACAGTTCTGCTGATGGGCTTGTCTTTGTGATTATCTGATTAAAGTTTGAATTATATTAACTGTGCACAACAAAGAAAGACAGACACACAGGAATAAAAGTGAATAAGGATGAAAAAGAAAGTTATTGATTCGTTGTCTCATTTTCAGGGCTCGGAGTCGGAAGCACGGTCCAGGAATAAGAATAAGGCTTCGTCATCATACTCTGCGAATTCAGCCCGGGTGAGGTCAGTGCCACCTGACAGAGTAGAAATTCCCTCATCTATGGTGCTGGCCACCTCCTCTTCATCCGGCACGCTCTCTCGTACTCTTATATCTGGTGGTATGAGGTGCTGATTCATCTTGATCATTGTTAACCTCTCCACATTTTTGGGCGAGAGGCGGCTCCGTTTGGGAGTTACAATCCCACCAGCCGCACTGAAAACCCGTTCAGAAGACACACTTGCGAGTGGGCAAGACAAGTAGTTTAAAGCCAGGTTGGTGAGCTGTGGCCACAATTCTTTTTTCCCATGCCAATACGCCAATGGGTCAGAATTAACATAGACCTCTGTGGAGTCATTCAGATAGTCCTTCACCATCGACTCAAGGTCCTCCTCCAAGGTTCCTCCACTTTGCGTAGCTCTTGCTGTGCCTCTGGCCTTTTGAGAACCAAACCCACGCAGAGCTAGCCAATCCTCTTCAGCCTCCAATGTTTCTGCTGCCTTTCGTGCAGATGATGCGGTTGCCGGTGTCTTTAACGGCTGAGAGGTCACTTGTGCCACAGCCACAGGTGCAGAAGTGGATTGTTTTGACTGGGGATGGCCTGCTGATGTACTGCCATTTCCTTCAATTTCCAGCCGTTCTGTTTCAAACTTCTTGGCTGACAAGGCTAGCCAACGTTTGTACTTTGTAACATCTTCATCAGCAAAAGGAAAGAATGCTCTGCCTGCCAGCGCCTTTTTGTAGCGTGGATCCAGAATAGTAGCACAAATGTAATGCTGTTCTGAGTGGATCTTTTGAAGACGTTCATCACCTTGTAGGAGCTCTAATAATGTCTCAGCCAGAAGCAAAGAGTCTTTCTTTTTGTCATCTTTTCGAAACACAGAACACACCTCCTTCAGTTGGTCCTCCAGCATGTACAACAATGGGATAGCTTTTCCCAAATTAGAGTCCTCCTTGCTGACTGCACGTGTGAAGACCTCAAAAGGACGAAGCATGCGTGTTAGGCTTTCAACTATGTTCCATTGCGGCCCACCCATCCTCAGCTCCTCTATACCCTCTTTCAAGAAAAATTGATCGAGTTGCGTATACTGCTCATACAGACGCTCAAGCATGTAGAAGGTTGAGTTCCAACGTGTTACCACCTCCTGGATGAGTGCTTTCACTGGCATTTGACTTTGATATAGCATGCTCCTCAGCTGCTTGCGGGCCTTAAAAGAATGCCTGAAATGCTTGCAAATTTTTCGGCAGTTGTCCAATACACTGTACGCTGCACTGCGTTTATTACCCAAGAATTTTTGGACAACCAGGTTTATACAGTGCGCCAAACACGGCACTCTGAAATAGTAACCGTCCCTCATGGCCTTAACTATATTGGAGCCATTGTCTGTGGAAACATAACCAACCTTGCGTTTTAGTGGGGACAGACAGTTAAGGACCTTTGTGTTAAAGACATCCAAAATGTTTTCTGCTGTGTGACGTTTCTCCAAACCAAACATGGCTAGTGTTGCATGTTTCCGAGCACCTTTAAAAACAATGTTAGTGTCAACACCTGAGTTTAGCTTTGCTTTAGCCCCTGAAAAAGAGACCCAGTGTGCAGTGATGCACATGTAATCAGCGCCTGCGCCACTGGTCCACATGTCTGTTGTCAGATGTATAGTGTGAACAGCACTCTTCTCCAAAGCTGCCCCAATCAACTTCAGAACATCTTCATGTAGTGCTGGAACCGCAACTCGGGCAAAATAGAACCGGCTAGGAACCTTCCATTTAGGGCAGAGCACTGTCACTAATTCTAGAAAACCAACCCCTTCTACAAAAGAAAAAGGGAGAAGGTCCAGAGCTAGCATTTTAGCCAGCTTAGTGTTATACAGACGGGTCATTGGGTGGTTGCGTTCATATTGCGCTTCTGTAAACAACATCTTTTTAATGTTGCCCTGGACCAATGATTTACGGGATGATGATGATCTCTTCGACCCAGTTACGCTCGCTGATGTACTTTTCCGCATTGATGTCTCACTCTCTCCCACACTCTTAGTGTGGCTCCCATGGGGTGTGCTGCTGACATGGGAACTGGGTGTAAGTGAAGTGTTTGAATCGTCTTCTTCTACCTCCTCGTCATCAGCAGATGACAAATCAACGTTTTCATTACGTGCAATTCCGGCTTTCTTGACCGCCTCTAGGTGCGGAAACCATTCGACAGGGTGCCTTCTCTCAAGATGACCTCTCTGGCCTCCGGTACCATAGTTAGAACCAAGCTTACCACGACTATATCGAAGCTTACAAAGGCTACAAATGGCTACGTTTTCCTTTTTTGGGCAAACACTAAAGAAGTCCCAAACTGGAGACTTGAAATGTCTTCGGGGGCCGGAGGAGGCGGCGATACTGGTGGTGGTGGTCCTGCTGCTAATGACAGATGAAGTGGAGGATGTGGATTGCCGAACTTCAGTACGTTTTGCACTTTCACCACCACGAATTGAGGTCGAGGACGAGGTGGGTACCTTCTTGCGAGGAAGAAATATGGAAGCGGTAGGTTTTGGTGTACTACTTAACTCCAAATCTAATGATTCCATTTCCATTGCCTCCTCGCCGACATCATCATCACGCTCAGCAGCTTCTCGGGATAGGGTCAAAATGTCTCTTTGCTGCATGCCCGGTGGGGCTGCAGTGACCTTTGTGATGACTGCCTCGTCGTCATCGTGAGAGGCTTCATCACCAGCAGTATCTGTCACTTCTTGTTGAGCCTCATCACACTCCATAGGTTTGAGTTTTTGGACGACCTTCCTTTTACGCTTAGGTACCGGTGGCAGATCATGGTGTGCCTCTGCCTCACTGTCAGACCGCAGTTGTCGTGGTTCCCAAGACAGATCACTTGCACCAGAACGAGGTGGGCTTGAAGAAGATGTAGACACCCCCCTTGATCTTTTCCTTGCTAGGGATGTGGAAGACAATGAATGATCATCAGGAGGAGTGGCTTCCAATGATACCTCAGCTTCATTGTCGATTTCCAAATGTGCCCCTACTTCGGGAGGAACAACTATTGTGGGCACTTGTGAACGTCCATGCACCTTTGCTTGCGCATCTCCTTTTGCTGCCTCTCCTTCCACATGTACTTGGGCGTGTACTTGCACATGGTGTTGTTGTTGCGGCTGTGGTTGTTCAACACTTGTCAGATGAGTTACAACAACCTGTGTTGATTCAGGGACATTGCTGCTACTTTCTTGCGATGAGCCAACATCACTGGTCGATGGTGATTGGAGAAGTACACTGACTGCCTCTGAAGCACTCAAGGGCTTTGACTTAAGTTGGCGTGGTGGTGGAGGCACTGAACCCAATGGAGCAGGGGTGCTGCTCTCAGGTTGGTCCCCAGCAGATCCTGCTGCTGCAGGCGTACTTTTTTTTTTGCTCCCAAAAAAAGTGGTGGGTGGCACACCAGCCTCCTTGGTAACTTGCTTCTTCTGCTCCTTACTAGCAACTTTCTTGCTAGAGGAGCTACGGAGAAGTTTCTTTGGGGCCATCTTCTTCAGAGCAGGTCAGACAGCAGGCCGCAGTTGCACGAATTGTAGAGTTGTCTGAGGCCAGACGTGACGTCGCGTGACGTTATGCTGCACACACACACCGCTGCAGGACTTCTTCCTGGCACTGGTGGTTCTCTTGAGTCTTGTGCACCTAAAAAAAATGGAAGACAGAGGAACATCAGTTCAGTTATAGAGCACAAAAAAATCGAAAAACACTGCAAAATCAGCACAATCCCAATCCATCCATGCCCTCCATAATGTTTAAATTCAAGACAACCCACAGAAAGACTAGGCCCATGCAAGACTCACTACCCCTGGGCATAAATAAAGGTTGAAAAGTAGGCAAAATGGTTGGAGGCCTAACAACAAAGCCTGCATTCAAAATGGCCACTTGCCTGCCAGCACATGGCCAGTGCCTGTAGCTGCACTCAAAATGGCCACCAGCCACATGGCATGTCCCTCCCCATGAACACCCCCAAAAATCGAAAAACACTGCAAAATCAGCACAATCCCATTCCATCCATGATGTTTAAATTCAAGACAGCCCACAGAAAGACTAGGCCCCATGCACCACTCACTACCCCTGGTCAAGGCCCCAACAACAGGTCAAAAATCGAAAAACACAAAATTTTACAAAAAAAAAAAATCGAAAAACACAGAAAAATCAGCACAATCCCAATTCATCTATGGCCTCCATGATGTTTAAATTCAAGACAACCCACAGAAATACTAGGCCCATGCAAGACTCACTACCCCTGGCATAAATAAAGGTTGAAAAGTAGGGAAAATGGTTGGAGGCCTAACAACAAAGCCTGCATTCAAAATGGCCACTTGCCTGCCAGCACATGGCAAGTGCCTGTAGCTGCACTTAAAATGGCCACCAGCCACATGGCATGTCCCTCCCCATGAACACCCCCAAAAATCGAAAAACACTGCAAAATCAGCACAATCCCATTCCATCCATGATGTTTAAATTCAAGACAGCCCACAGAAAGACTAGGCCCCATGCACCACTCACTACCCCTGGTCAAGGCCCCAACAACAGGTCAAAAATCGAAAAACACAAAATTTTACAAAAAAAAAAATCGAAAAACACAGAAAAATCAGCACAATCCCAATTCATCTATGGCCTCCATGATGTTTAAATTCAAGACAACCCACAGAAATACTAGGCCCATGCAAGACTCACTACCCCTGGCATAAATAAAGGTTGAAAAGTAGGGAAAATGGTTGGAGGCCTAACAACAAAGCCTGCATTCAAAATGGCCACTTGCCTGCCAGCACATGGCAAGTGCCTGTAGCTGCACTCAAAATGGCCACCAGCCACATGGCATGTCCCTCCCCATGAACACCCCCAAAAATCGAAAAACACTGCAAAATCAGCACAATCCCATTCCATCCATGATGTTTAAATTCAAGACAGCCCACAGAAAGACTAGGCCCCATGCACCACTCACTACCCCTGGTCAAGGCCCCAACAACAGGTCAAAAATCGAAAAACACAAAATTTTACAAAAAAAAAAAATCGAAAAACACAGAAAAATCAGCACAATCCCAATTCATCTATGGCCTCCATGATGTTTAAATTCAAGACAACCCACAGAAATACTAGGCCCATGCAAGACTCACTACCCCTGGCATAAATAAAGGTTGAAAAGTAGGGAAAATGGTTGGAGGCCTAACAACAAAGCCTGCATTCAAAATGGCCACTTGCCTGCCAGCACATGGCAAGTGCCTGTAGCTGCACTCAAAATGGCCACCAGCCACATGGCATGTCCCTCCCCATGAACACCCCCAAAAATCGAAAAACACTGCAAAATCAGCACAATCCCATTCCATCCATGATGTTTAAATTCAAGACAGCCCACAGAAAGACTAGGCCCCATGCACCACTCACTACCCCTGGTCAAGGCCCCAACAACAGGTCAAAAATCGAAAAACACAAAATTTTACAAAAAAAAAAAATCGAAAAACACAGAAAAATCAGCACAATCCCAATTCATCTATGGCCTCCATGATGTTTAAATTCAAGACAACCCACAGAAATACTAGGCCCATGCAAGACTCACTACCCCTGGCATAAATAAAGGTTGAAAAGTAGGGAAAATGGTTGGAGGCCTAACAACAAAGCCTGCATTCAAAATGGCCACTTGCCTGCCAGCACATGGCAAGTGCCTGTAGCTGCACTCAAAATGGCCACCAGCCACATGGCATGTCCCTCCCCATGAACACCCCCAAAAATCGAAAAACACTGCAAAATCAGCACAATCCCATTCCATCCATGATGTTTAAATTCAAGACAGCCCACAGAAAGACTAGGCCCCATGCACCACTCACTACCCCTGGTCAAGGCCCCAACAACAGGTCAAAAATCGAAAAACACAAAATTTTACAAAAAAAAAAAATCGAAAAACACAGAAAAATCAGCACAATCCCAATTCATCTATGGCCTCCATGATGTTTAAATTCAAGACAACCCACAGAAATACTAGGCCCATGCAAGACTCACTACCCCTGGCATAAATAAAGGTTGAAAAGTAGGGAAAATGGTTGGAGGCCTAACAACAAAGCCTGCATTCAAAATGGCCACTTGCCTGCCAGCACATGGCAAGTGCCTGTAGCTGCACTCAAAATGGCCACCAGCCACATGGCATGTCCCTCCCCATGAACACCCCCAAAAATCGAAAAACACTGCAAAATCAGCACAATCCCATTCCATCCATGATGTTTAAATTCAAGACAGCCCACAGAAAGACTAGGCCCCATGCACCACTCACTACCCCTGGTCAAGGCCCCAACAACAGGTCAAAAATCGAAAAACACAAAATTTTACAAAAAAAAAAAATCGAAAAACACAGAAAAATCAGCACAATCCCAATTCATCTATGGCCTCCATGATGTTTAAATTCAAGACAACCCACAGAAAGAATCAGTCCACCCACCACTGAGTACCCCTGGGAAAAGGCCCCAAAACAGCCCAAAAATCGAAAATCCCAAAATTTTAGTTGCAGCAACTGTAATGCCCCAAACAAACTTACTTGTAAAATTTCTAATCCAACAGTGATCCAAAGAAAGTCAAAAAGGCCTCAAATCCAAAGATCCAGCAGCATCCACAAAAGGTAATCCTTCCAGGTCCACATCCGAATGAAAAGTGACCAGGAGATGGACAAAGCACTGGGAGGAGCCTGCTGAACAGGAACAGGAAGTTGAAGACTATGGGGCACTTCCTTCCTCCCACCCCCCTGCCCCCCTCCCCAAAATGGACTCCTCGCTAAAAAAGTGCAGGCAAATGTCAAACTAAGGAGTTATTCACATAAAAATCATCATTTCTAGAAGGTTTATGCTGCTTGCTGGTGGATTTCTTGTGCAGAATTGCAAATTTATATTTTCGCGCGCCGCATCTCAAATCTCGCAATTTGCGAAGTACCGCGAGACGTGATCTCGCCGTACTCGCGTTGACAAACTCTCGCTGGCAAGCCGCGATGACGTAATCGCGCTCGCCAATTCCCGCGGGATCACACAGCAAGATCCAAAATGGCGCAGCACTCGCAAACTATCGAAAAAAACAACTCGGCAAACGATGATAAACGCCGCGCGCCGCAAAAATTGTATCACCAACGCCGCGCGCCGCCAAAAAAATCCGCTGCGTGCGAATTTGCGGATTTTGCGGGAAATCCGCAAATCTCGCGGATTGCGGATTTCCCGAAAATCCGCAAAATCCGCGAGCGGAACGGATTTTCCGCCCACGCTTACACCCTGCATCAACTCTAAAGGCAGACAACACTGGCTGCACCATGTTCAGATCAAACCAGAGCCCAACACTTCCAGTAGGAAGACTAGCAGCCTCAGGCTGAAATCCAGCTGCCTCTTGCACCATTGGCACAGCAGTGTCCTCCTCTAACACAGGCCCTTCATCTGCACTGAGAGTACCTTCATCATCCGATGATTCCATGTGGAGAGAAAACTCACTGCCAGAATCTTCCCCTCCCTCCTCTCCCTCAAACGCACTGTCAGTGTCATAATCCGGTTCAGAGGAAGATTCAAGAAGCATACCTACCACCTGCTGAGCAGTCATTCTACGGCTAGCCATAATGATTACTAACAAAGGTAACTTGACACACAAATCAACAACTATAATCACTGTGAAATAACAATGAACAAAATTCACCTTTATCAAAAATAACTACACAGTCCCAAACAATACCACTCACTTGCCAGAAGCAACTAAACTCACCACCACGTAGTCTGCACTGACACAGTATGGATCAACACTATCCCACTAAAAAAGAAAGAGAAAAAAAATAGACATAAGACCATGCAAAACACATCACAAAAATGTTCATGCACAAAACACTAACTAAATGCCACTAAGACACCACTTACAAAAAATAATCCAAACATTACAATATTACTCATTTGGAGTACATACAACAAAAATAATTTTCTTAACTACAAAAATGCAAATTCACAAAATGGCACAACAACCACTGTTGAAACCGCAAACAGGAATCAAAAGCTTGAGACTAGATTTAAAAAGAAGAAAAAAAAACATTAGATTCACATACACAAATATACACTAGTCCAACATGCCAAGTTAAGGGGTAGGTGGGCCTAACAGTATACCATCAATAGGGGAGCAACCCTTGCCCTTGAGGCCACCCCTAAAAAGAGAAAAATTAAAAGAATTCTGGTGTCTACTGGCTTCTGCCCCCATTGGGAACAGATAGGACTGCTACTCTGCACTCAAAGAGGGCAGAAAAGGCCACAATCATCCTCCCATAAAGGAAGGGGACCGACCCATGACCATGGGGCGGATCAATAAACCCTGGTGCCCTAGTGGCCCTAAAAAAAAAAGAAGCAGAACTGCCCTTCCAGGTGATACCAAAGGGGATGACGGACGGAGCGCATATCTAACACTCACCCCCAGGCAACTGATCTTGAATTAATGCATCATCATTGTTTAACTCACTTCACCAACCCAGTTCAGACATGGCCATATGCAAATCAGACTGACCATTATGGTTATTTTTCTAAAAGTTTGCCCACCCCCCGGGGGCAGATTTAAGCTTACAACATGCCCCTAAGGCTACTCAAAATGGCCCCCAAAATGAAAGTGACCCTTGCCCAAGGGGCCAGTTTGCCCCAATGCATGGTTTTATGAAAAAAAATATTTAAATAATGCCCCCCCGGGGGGCAGACAAAGCAAAAGTAATTGCCCCCTAAAGAGGAGCAACCCTTGTCCAAGGGGTTGCTCCCCAAAACAAAAACAAAACATTAGGGCTACTCAAAATGGCCACCAAAAGGAGAGTGACCCTTGCCCAAGGGGCCACTCCCCTGCTCTTTGCCCCAGTGCATAGACACATTTGTATACTACTGCCCCCAAAAGGGGATCGACCCTTGTCCAAGGGGTCACTCCCAGAAGCTAAAAAAACAAAAGGACCGCACAAGATAGCCCCCCAAAAAAGAGTGGCCCTTGCCCAAGGAGCCACTCCACTGTTCTTTGCCCCAGGAAAAAAAAATATAAAATTGACATTGCCCCACAAATACAAGAGTGTCCCTTGTCCAAGGGGACCCTCCCCAAAACAAAAATAAACTAAAGGGCTGCACAAAATGGCCCCCATAATGAGAGTGACCCTTGCCCAAGGGGCCACTTCCCGAACGCACAGACAATGCCCCAAAATGCCGTTTAAAAAAAAAAAAAGGCAACTTCTGGCTTCCCCCCCCGGGGGCCAGAGAAAGCAAAACTATGTGCCCCCAAATAGGGGAGCGACCCTTGCCCAAGGGGCCGCTCCCCAAACCAACAAACTTTGCCAATTTAAAAAAAAAAAATCCCTGGTGTCTAGTGCGCATTCCTGCTGCACGATCGCACGATCGTGCAGCAGGAATGCAGAAAGAGACATCGAGGGAAAGGAAAACCCTTTCCTTTCCCCGATGCCTCTTTCGTTTCAATCCCCCCCTCCCCAGCCCCAAAACTCACCTCTTTCTCCAACGACGCGCAGGAAGCAAATGGCTTCCCTACGCGACGGTGGAGAAAGGGAATGACGTCATTGATGACGTGGGCAGTGCGGGGCGGGGGGAGGCAGGGGAAGGTCTTCCCCTTCCTCCCCCGTAAAAACGAAATAGATCGGGCACCCGCGGGGGAAGCGCTGGCGCTCCCCCCGCTGGTGGGGCTCATGACGAGCTGAGCTCGTCATGAGCACCCGAGCACTGTATGCCATGACTATCTCAGCTCGTCATGAGCATACAAAGGGTTAAAGAGAATGTGCCAAAAGTTTTCAGCTTCCTCATCATGTCCTCCTGAAAGCGCCCACAAAAGGACTCCCTGAATGGTGCAACGGGCATGAAGCAGCTGCTGCGATCAGAAATAAACACTGTGAACGATGTCCAGTTTCACGGTAACATTTCATTAATGTTCCTTAAGTCACAAAACAGTAATACTAAAAGCATCTCAAAATAAAAGAACACAAACATCGAGTTTGTGGAAAGAGAAAGCACGTTGGAAGTCAAACGGGCACAGCAAAGCATTAACACAACAACAAAACAAGATCACTTAGCAGAAGCGCTCATTCTACATATAACAAGCCCTGAAGTGGGAAATAAAAAAAAAAACGCGAGTGGTGCACATGAAAGTGGTGGCCGCGAGACGCGCTCTGTGGTGGGGGAGGGGGAGGGGTCAGCAGGACAGAGAGGCAGAGCGAGGGGCGAGTGGAGGAGCATGCTGTAAGGCAGGGTTCTTCAAACTGTGGGGCGCGCCCCCCTGGGGGGGCGCGGCACCATCCCAGGGGGGGCGCGCGCTCCACTCTGATCTTCCCTTTGTGCCCGTTCCTTTGTCCCTGTGGCAGCGCGATGCAGAGACTCTCTGTGAGGGCCGGGCGATTTCCGTCAGAGTGGGGCTGCAGGGGCCTAAGAGCTGAACAAAGCTCATTAGCATGCGAATGGTCTCATAAAGAGGTGTGAAGTGCTCGAGTGCGGCTGGCTGGCTGAGTGTGTGTGTGCCCAGAAGCTGTGTCAGCCCGGGCACACACAGGCATGGTGAGATGAAGAGGGAGAGGGAGGGAGGAAGGAGACAGAGACAGATAGACAGAGGGAGAGCGAGGGAGGGAGACAGGCAGACAGAGGGGGAGCGAGGGAGGGAGACAGAGGCTGACAGAGCGAGAGCGAGGGAGGCAGCGCGAGGGAGAGCGAGGGAGACTGAGGCAGACAGGGAGAGCTAGGGAGAGTGAGGGAGGGAGACATGCAGACAGAGGGAGAGCGAGGGAGGGAGACAGGCAGACAGAGGGAGAGCGAGGGAGGGAGACAGGCAGACAGAGGGAGAGTGAGCGAGGGAGACAGAGGCAGACAGAGGGAGAGCGAGGGAGACAGAGGCAGACAGGGAGAGTGAGGGAGGGAGACATGCAGACAGAGGGAGAGCGAGGGAGGGAGACAGGCAGACAGAGGGAGAGCGAGGGAAGGAGACAGGCAGACAGAGGGAGAGGGAGAGCGAGGGAGGCAGAGTGAGGGAGGCATAGTGAGAGAGAGCGAGGGAGACAGAGGGAGAGCGAGGGAGGCATAGCGAGGAGACATAAGGAGAGCGAGGGAGACAGAGGCAGCTAGAGGGAGAGCGAGGGATGTCGGGTGGAGCCGGCCACCAGACGTCTGTTATGTTGCCATGTGGGTGAATAGATGTATGGGTGGAGTGGTGGATGTATGGGTGGAGTGATGGGTGGAATGGTGGATGAGTGGGTGACATGGTGGATGTATGGGTGGGGGGGTGGATGGATGAGTGAGGGGATGGATGGATGGGTGAAGGGGTGGATGGATGGTGGGAGAGAGGATGGATGCATGAGTGGAGGGTTGGATGGGAGTGGATGGATGTGTGTATGGTTGGAAGGGTAGATGGATGGGTGGAGGGATGGATGGATCAGTGAAATGGTGGATGGATCGATGGGGGGTGGATGGTGGACGAGTCGGTGGGTGGATGGATGAGAGAGGTGATGGATGGATGGATTGATGTATTGATGGGTGAAGGGGTGAATGAATGGATGGATGGATGAGTGAAGGGGTGGATGTGGGGATGGATGGATGATTGAGGAGGGTGGATGGA
The DNA here is from genome assembly GCF_964263255.1 of Lissotriton vulgaris. NCBI lineage: Eukaryota > Metazoa > Chordata > Amphibia > Caudata > Salamandridae > Lissotriton > Lissotriton vulgaris. Next base: position 750,541,633 of record NC_141693.1, on the reverse strand, counting down.
GAGGGGGATGGATGGAGGAGTGAAGGGGTGGGGGAGAGGTCAATGGATGGATTCATGAGTGGATGAGTGGATGGATGAGTGGGTGGATGGGTGAAGGGTGGATGGAGGGATGGGTGGCTGGGTGAGGGGGGAATGGAGAGAGGGGGAGGATGGATGGATGGATGAGTGAGGACATGGATGAATGATTGGCAGAGTGGATGGGCAGGTGTGTGCATAGATGGGTGAGGAGAGGAGCATGGAGATGGATGGGTCAGAGAGTGCATGCATGAGTGGGGGGGGGTGGAGAGCGGGAGGGATGGATGGGTGGGTGGATGGATGAGTGGGGGGTTGAGTGGGTGGACGGATGAGTGACTTGGTGGATGGATGAGTGGGTGGGGGGATGGCTGGATGGGTGAGAGGGTGGGTGGTTGGATGGATGAGTGAGTGGATGGATGGGTGGAGGAGTGGATGGATGGGTGGAAGAGTGGATGGATGAATGAAGGAGTGGATGGATGCATGAATGGAGGAGTGGGTGGATGAGTGGGAGGGTAGCTTGGGTGAAGGGGTGAGTGGCTGGATGGATGAGTGGGTGGATGGATGGGTGGAAGAGTGGATGGATTGGTGAGGGGATGGATTGGGTGAAGGGATGGATGGATGATGGATGGATGGGTGAGGGGGTGGATGGAGTGACGGATGGGTGAGATGATGGATGGAGGGATGGATGGTGGATGGGTTTGCAAGTGGTTGAAGGGGTTTGAATGTGGATGGGGCACAGATGGAGGGAAGGAATGAATGGTGGGGGAGTTGGTGGATGACAAGGTGTACATGATGGATGGGGAGGGTTGTGATGACTTCCTTTGCCTTGGAGGATTGTGTTTTGAGCTGTGTGGTACGCCTCTGTCGTTTCGCCACACCCACTCACAGGCCTGCAGTTTCCTAGGCACTCTTGTTGTGTTGAGCATTGTTTGCCGGATATGGCCCGTGGTGTGCGCGTTGCAGTCGATCATGTGATGTGCCGGATTCCCGAGGTTTCGGTCGGGTGGTGGGGGGGCCCAACATCTGGGGGAATTCAGCTGGGGGGGCTCAACCTGGAAAAGTTTGAATACCTCTGCTGTAAGGCTTAAAGAGCCATGAAAGAAGGGCAGATGGCGGCTGCGCACATCCACGCTCGCATGAACGCAAGCTAGAGGCCAGCCAGCAGCACTTTGAAAACTCATCTACTAAAGTCTCTCCGTGCAGCACATTCGCTGGGCCAGCGAGACCTAAAAACGAAAACCAATTACCTTGTCCTCGCTGCATTGCCGATTTCCTGTGTTATACTTGATTTTCCCACGTGAAATTCTGCCTTATTCTTTTGTGGTGTATAATTGTCTATGGCAATGTACCAGACTGTTTACATGGCCAGGATTGGAATAAAATATTAAGATGCTGTTAGGAGTCTCTAAGGAATGGGTTGGTGTCAGAGTGTGTTGTATGACAGAGGCATGCATGGCTAAAACACTTGTGCCTCTACAACGCTGTCCCAACCATGCATGCCTTTACCATATAATTTTGTGTGTGAAGATGTGACTGGTAAAGGGATGTGTGGTAAAAACCATACCCCTGCCCTGAGCCCTAAAAACGACCCTGACCCCCCCTGAGCACTAAACACCAACCTGACCCCTCCTGTTCCCTAAAAACTTCCCAACCCCCTAGAACTAAACACTACCCCGACTCCCCCAGAGCCATTAACACTAACCCAACCCCCCTGAGCCCTAAACACTACCCTGACCCCCGAGACCTAAATAGTACTCGACCCCCTAGAACCTACAAAACTACCCGACCCCCCTGGGCCCTCAAAACTACTCCAACACCTGTGAGCCCTAAAAGCTACCCCAACCCTTAAAACTACGCCCACCCCCAAAACTTGGCCCCATCCCCACTTACCATACTGTGGGGCATATTAGCAAGAACCTCGTTAAAATTATTGCTGTTTTAGCGGCAGGAAACTGCCGCTAAAACGAAGATAATGGGCTTGCTAATATGCGTTATAGAATTCCAATAGTAGCCAGGTTAGATGTCCTGCACATCTAACCTGGGCTTCTATTGGACTTTTACAGCGTATATTAGCCAGCCCATTATCGCCGTTTTAGCTGCAGTTTCCTGCTGCTAAAACTGCGATAATTTTAGTGAGGTTCTTGCTAATATGCCCCTTTGTTCTCTCCCGATCATTCCTCTTCATGCCTCCGCCATTCCCAGCATCCAGATCGCGTACTGCCTTAACCAGGCATATTAAGGCATATGCATGGTTAAGGCAAGTGTGGTTTCGCTTGTGGGGAAACAGCACATGTGACTCAGCCCGTGTTACAAAGGCCATTGCCTGTGAGAGTGGAATGCTCATTCGGGTATGGAGGCTTGTTTGAGGAAGTCGGGGATCCTCTAGGAGAGGTGCCGGCTGATAGAAAACCTGGTTACAAGAGGTGTGGTAAAGGCAACATTTGACGTACTTCTCAAGGCTTATAATCCACATTCTACTGCCTTGCGGCCTACCTCCTACATGAGGAATCATGCATACCTCTAACAAAGATTTACAGAATAACAAGTCTGGCAGAGCTTTATGCTTGAATTCTTTATATTTAGGTCCTCGGATTACTGTTGATTATCCTTTTACAGAACAATGTTGATTAACAATGAAAATGGGAATTCAGCACACAGGCCTGCTCCCCCTGCAAGTAAAATTTGGCTTAAAGGTGTATTTCCAATTATAGGTCTTCCTGTTTGTCTTGAAGCAAAACGCTGCTGTCTTGTCACATTCACAAGCTTGTCGTCCACAATCATTTGAGGAGCCTCCTGTAGCAAAGCAAAACAACATGAAGTCATTTGAGAACCTTACTTGAAAGTTCAAGTCATTACAAACATCAGCAAATAGGGCACTTTGCGGCTCCTAAGGAGACCGTTATACACTGAGCTTAAACATACTCAAGAAAGCAAGGGAAAAAGTGAGTCCCAGAACATGTTTGGTGCTTCCTTGGGGGCATATTAGTGCAGTTGATATAGACAACTACACGAAGTATGGATAGTAGTTACACTGGCTTTAAATAGAAATACACTTTGAAAAGCAAAGAAGGTTTACTTGCAAATTGTCGGTTTGAATTTCTAAATTTTTTATAATAGTCCTAGCTCCTGGAAAAAGTTTTGTTATCAGTTCAATAAGGATAGAATTATTTATAGAATGGAAAAACAGGATGAGAAACTGCTTAGTGCCAGATATATTAATGTTCGATTTGCAAAAAGCAGTCTTATTTTGTGCACTAAGGTTTTGCAAATCGAATAAGATTTTGCAATAACCTATGTACTTGTCGACCGGTGTACAAAATAAGAAATCGCAATCGGTCATAGAATGATCTGTATAGCTAATAATATTTAGGCAATTCACCATTTACCACCCCCTGCGACTGGCTGCATTCACAAGGACGGTGTGTTGCGATAGACAACAGACTAAGATTACATTCCAAAACAGAGAACAAGGACCCCTTCTACTTTGCGAATCAGTTACCATCCCAAATATGAAATTTGTCATTGATCAATAGTTTGAGACTGGCACTGGGGTTGCAAACCATTGATTCATACCATATCAGCTCACAGTTTGGAAGGAATGTCTATTTCATGCCCCTCACAATTCGCAAATCGATATAGATCGCTAACCCCATTTTGCCATTCCGAAAAAACGTTTTCATATTGAAGACTAGGGGGACTACATTTTATAGATGCGAGCGCTGTGATTTTGCTACATACAGGGTTGCACCCAGAGAATCCCATAGTAAAGTGGGCTTTTCATATTTAAGAGCTCACTAAGCTAACATCAGTTATGGTGAGCAATAGATGCAGCACATGGAATTTGCACAGTTGGCTTTATGTATTTCAGACCCATTAAGAAGAAGTGGTATTGAGCTTCAGCTGGACTGTGCTCACATTTTACTTGAGTCTTATTATGTCTTGAAATCAGACTACTGATTACTGTGCTCAGTATTTTCATTTTGACTAGAGTTTGTCTGTTAATGCTGTGTGTGCTTTCAAACAGGGAACATTCTAGTGTCTGAGATGCAGAGAATATGTATTGTATTGTATTGTATTTAGTTATTTGTAACGCGCAACTGTCACCCTACGGGTATCCTGGCGCCCAAACAGGAAGTAATCAGATGGTAATCAGATGGTAAACAATACACTAGCTGTCATGACATATAGACCGGCCGCCAGAGCTATTAAATAGAGTCAGGGGGATTATACTTTGGCGAACAGCCAGGTTTTCAGGCTCCTTCTGAAACCCAGTGAGGTGTCGATCTGTCTGATGTTTTGGGGAAGCTCGTTCCACAGCCTAGAGGCAGAGGTACAGAACGCTCTGCCTCCCATCCTCGTTCTCCTGATCCTGGTAGTAGCTGCCAGACTCTGGCTAGCAGAGCGCAGGGACCTGGAAGGACTATACCAGGAGAGCCTTTCCTGTAGAGGGATAGGTCCTGTGTTGTGCAAGGCTCTGTACACGATACATAGGGACTTGAAGGCAACTCTACTCCCGATTGGCAACCAGTGTAGATCTCTTAGCGCCGACGTAGTGGAAGAACTGCGAGGTCTTTTGAGTGCCAGCTTGGCCGCTATAGACTGGACCCTCTGGAGCCCCTGTAGGATATATAGGGGGGCCCCTAGATATAAAGAGTTACAATAGTCCAGTCTGGCCAGAATCACACTCCTAACTACTAGTGGTCTAGATTCGTCAGGCAGGAGGGGCAAAATCTGTCTGAGTGCCTTCAACAATCCATAACAGACACTGATGGTTTTATTGGTCTGAGAGGTCATTTGGAGATCCGCATCAAACAGTACCCCTAGATTGTGCACGGTCTTAACTGGGATGCAAGGTTCTGCTCCCGGCGCGAGCCTAATCTCATGGGAGGGTTGTTGACTCAGCTTGGCTGACGAACAGTAGACAACCTCTGTCTTCCCCTCATTAAATTGAAGGGAGTTTATTGTCAACCATCTGGACACCTTGTTCATGCAGTTCTGGAAGGTCTCCATGGTCACCGCCTGTCTTCCTTCTAAGGAGAACACCAATTGTGTGTCATCGGCGTAGTTTATCAGATCTATGCCGAAGGATTTGATCATGGGGATCAGGGGCTGCAGATAAAGATTAAGAAGAATAGGGCTGATCGAGGAGCCCTGAGGTACTCCATGACTGACCAGGGACTTGGGCGATGAAAAGGGTGCTAGGGTTACCACCTGTTGTCTACCTGTCAAGTAGGATTGTATCCACCTCAGGGCTTTGCCCTTCACGCCCATTTTGTCCAGCCGGCTTAGCAGAACTGCATGGCTGACCGTATCGAATGCGGCCGACATGTCCAACAGCACCAAGACTGAGGAGTTGCCATTGTCGGCTCGCATTCGGAGGGTGTCCAACATGGTTGCCAATGCAGTTTCTGTTCTGTGGCCTGGGCGGAAGCCAAATTGGTCCTTGTCCAAAAGACAGTTATCTTCCAGATAACCTGACAAGGATCTACTGACCACCTTCTCCAAAATTTTTATCGGATAGGGCAGGAGGGAGATGGGCCTAAAATGCGCCGGGATAGTAGGGTCCAGCGAAGGCTTCTTAAGCAGGGGGGTAACAACTGCCTGTTTCCATGCTTCCGGCACTATGCCTTCTTCGAGAGATTGGCAACAGATCTGATGCATCCAGGGGAACAACTCTGGCCCATATTCTTTCCAGATCCTGTGCGGAAGGGGGTCTAGAGGGGACCCAGATGATACATTCTGGGCCAGTCTAAGAAAGAGCTCTTCTGTAAGAGGGGTGAAATTTTCCAGTGATGACAATATTGGTAAGGGTTCCTCTTCTTCTATCTGTACCTCTGCATCTTTGCAGCTATCCCTTTCCTCCTTCAGCCCCCCCACAATTTTAGCGATCTTTTCCTGAAAGTAGATCGCAATCTCATCACAAAGTTCTTGTGTAGCAACCACCTTATTACTCGTGCAGGTGGGATGTGAGAGATCCCTTATTATGTTAAAAAGGGTTTTAGTACTGTTAGGGGACTGAAGAATAGTAGTGGCATAGAAGAGTGCCTTAGCTTTGGCGATGGCTCCTTTGTATTTAGCCTGTTCCACTTTCAGCTGTTTTTTGTCCATCTCTGAATAATGTCTTCGCCATTTCTTTTCTGCCTGTCGGCGTGCATTGCGTAGGGATTTCAGCTCCTCATTAAACCAGGGGGCAGATGGTTTCATCTTATTTTTTATAGTTTTCAGGGGGGCAATTCTATCCAGGGTCTTTATGATGTAATTACAGTATTTTTGATAGTTCAGGTCTACCGATTCCTTTGGATCATAGGAAACATTGTTCATAAAAATAGGCTTTGTTTTATCCTTCGGTAATTTAGACCAGTTCCGTCCCTTCCTATAGGTTACCGGTCGTTCATTTCTGTTCCCCTCAGTAGATATGGAGATCTCGAAGTGGATAAGGGAGTGATCGGTCCAGTGCTGAGGTAGGATATCAACCATCCTAGTCTCAGTCTTGTTGGCGAAAACCATATCTAGGATGTGTCCCCCTGAATGGGTTGGTTTCTGTACCAACTGATCCAGACCCCAGTTTCCGCAGTTGTCCTTCAGATCCCTCAGGTGGCTCCCCAGGGACCCGTTGTCCCATAGGTTAAAATCTCCTCAATCATCAAGGAATGATGGGGTGATTCAACTGAAAGGTGTGCATGTTATACAACTGGAGGTCAGTCAGAAGGAGGGGAGCGCTGTAAATGAGAAGGAGCTGTTCCATCAAGTCTCAGGAGGAGTATTCCATCATGTAGTCCTGAGGTAATTTTGATTTTAGAAACCTCCCAGGGTCCCCTCTTGTGAGAGGGATCCTAGAGTCCTAGATCGTTTACTCAATTTGGTAGGACCTATGCTTATGCTTAAGTGTGGCAGTGCGATTAAAGCTGGACCCTGTAATCACATTACTATAGGCGAACCCACAGGATCATAAATTGGACAACATGAACAAAGGTTAACACCAGATGAAGACATATAAGGCAGTTGGTAGGAGACAGTGAATGAGGGCATGTGATGTGATTACTGTCCCCCCCCATGTGATGTGAAGTGACTGTTCACTTAGAAAGCCAGCGCAACCCTCAACATAGTATAGTGACACAAAGGGTCTGATGCAGTCTCAATGATACCACCTAAAAAGGAATATAATATGCCTTATTTAGAGTTTGACAGACAGGTTACTGCATTACAAGCATGACAGATACCCAATCTGCCTTATTACAAGTGCCATTGTATATAATGCACTTATAATAAGTGTTAGACCTGGCACCTTGGTGTGAGTCTCCCTTCTACTTTTTGCTGATGTGCCTCATGTGTTTTGCTGATGTTAGCTGCTGAGGGCACTGTGCCACTGCCAATCAGTGCCATAGTGCAAGTGCTCCCTATGAAAAGTGTATATATGATCAGTTTCCATGATTGGCTTATTTGATTTACTGTCAGTCTCTAGTACAGTGCACCAGGAGTGCCAGGGCTTGTAAATACAAATGCTGCTGGTGGGCTTGCAGCACTGGTTGTGCCACCCACAGAAGTGGCCTGGTAAAATATGTCTAAGGTCTGCCATTGCAGAACCTGCGTGCAGTCTGGTACTGTCATGCTGACTGGACAAGGGCACCTCCTTGACAGTCCCTAAACCTTCCCTTAACTTCATATTAGTCACCCCTATAGTAGGGCAAAGGGCAGGATGCATTGTAAGTATAAGGTAGGACAAGCCCTGATGTGTGTGGCCTGTCCTAATAGTGAATTACAGCCATTTTAGTTTTTCCCTATTGTAAGGCTACCTCTTCTCATAGGCCAGAATGGGCTGCTGGAATTATTACATCATATAATCCCCGCAGGCTCAGGGAACATGGTAGAAAGTCAAGTTTAGTATACCTGAACTCAGAATAATAAAATACATCTTTTAGTAAAGTTTATTTTAATATTCTGTGTTTGGAAATACTACTTTTGGAAAGTTAGTATTTGCTTGCCTAACCATTTCAGCCCGCCTCTGCTCTGATGTGTATCTGCTGTCTGGTTTCTGTGTGTGACAGCGCTGGGGAATTCCAGGAGACAGGCTGGGGCTGACAGGTGGCGAATAGAGAGATTACACCAGGATGGGGTAGGGGGAGTGCCCCTTGACTCTGAATGGGGCTGTGCTCTGCCACCTCAATGCTGGCTCCGCCCCCTGGGGAGCGGCTGATGTCTCTGCCCTGCACCTTGTGAAGAGAGAGGGGAAGACTGTCAACAGAGTACTCCTGGACTGTACTTGTCACCACAATGCTGGCTCCACCTCTTGCGGCGCGTCTGATGTCCCTGCCCTGCTCACTGAAAGGATAAGCCAGAGTCTGAAAAACAAAGTGCTCAGGGACTGGACTGGATTAGGCAAAGCCCCCCCTGGCCTGCAAGAACAAAGGACTTTTTGTATAAAACTAGGAGCCCTGCTCCTAAGAAATCAGATCCTGCTTTGAACCAAGAAGAAACCTCTGCCTGAGGAGAAGGAACCGGGAAAGCTGAAGGAGGAAGACTGTCCCTATCCTGGGGGACTGGCCTGCAGTGGTTGCCTTGCTGCCAAAGGAGAGGAAGAACTTCCCAAAGACTTGCTATTTTTTTCAACAAAAGACTTGTGCTTCAATCAAAAGATCTCCAAGGGCTTGGAAGTGAGCATGCCCCCTGAACTGAGCCCAAGGACCATTGGGCTCTTCTCCCACCTTTGCTGAGAGTTGCTGGACTGCCTGTGTCCTTGCCCGCTGGAGCCGTCGCTGAATGCGCCTCAAAACCCTGCCGCCCTAAAAGCCTGTGCTGTGCCGCCCGACACCGCGTGGCCCCACTTATTTCTGAGCCGGAGTCCGCACCGTATCCTGACTGGGCCGCACTGCACAGTGCTCTCTCTCCCCTCCTGAGTGAGACGCATTGCCACCGTCTCCAGCCACCACGGACCAGCCAGCTTGTGTCCTGCAAGGTACGGCCCGTACGCCGTAAGCGTACCGAACCGCATTCTTCCGCTCCAGAAGCGGCGCCGCATTAGGATCCGCCAAGTACGTCTCGTACTTACTGCCGAAGTGCCGACCGCTGCTTCAGGAAACAAAGGTACAGCTCGGACACCGCCCTATGCTCCGGACTTAGCCGCACCCCCCTGAGGTCCCGCTCCAGCCGGACATCACGACTTCTGCCACGAGCCGGACCGGCATCAGAAGTGCTGCCGATCAACGTCCCGAGTACGCCGCTTACCCGCGCATTGTCCGTAGGGAATTCTCCAAGCAGGTACTGTGCATAGCTCGCACCAAAGGGTGCCCGCCTCAGACCGGAGAGTCCGCTTCACTGTTAGACTCGTTTTTGTCCATTTTCCACCACCAGGAGAGTCACACCATGAGGTACGAGCCGCGTAGAACTAAGAACTAAGCATAGACTCTTTTCCCAGCAACAGTATTGTGCACATTTGAAACTTTATTATTATGGTCTTGTATTAAGTCTGCATAGAGATATATATTTACATAAAGTATACTTATTTTTATAAATCCAAGACTGGTGTCCATTTATGGTGCATTCCTGAGTTACTGTGTATGGTCATAAATGCTTAGCTACTAAACGCCCTGAAGTTTAGCCTTGTCTGCTCGCGCCACACTACCTAGAGGGTGAGCAGGGGTTATTTTTAGGAGTAGGGGCCATATGTAGGTAAAACATGAATACCGATTCCATAATACCGAATTTTACCGATTCGGTATTAAGGAATTGGTAAATGCGATGTAGATAAAAAATCGGTAAACATTACCAATTCGTTAAAAATCGGTAAAAAATACCGATTTGGTAAGAAAAAAAATACAGAAAAACCAATACCGATTCGGAATTACAGAATTCATTACCGAATAGGTAAATGCCGATTCGGTAATTCAAAAATTCGTAATACGATGAATCAGCCGATCCTGTGTCACCCAATCACGTCCCATACAGGAAGTGGCCACACCGAGGCCGCTGCACAGGACCTGGAGCTCACTGTGAGGCAGGCAGGTGAGCTGAGGAGCCAGCAGCAACAGAGCCTCTTAGCTACAAACAATAACAAAAAAGAAAACAGCATTGAAATAGCAAGCCAGGACATGGAGAAGGAGGGAAGTGGGAGGAAAAGAAAGCTGAAGTTCAGTGACAAGGAGCTGGAAGTACTGAGCCAGGACGTCAGTCAGGACTATCACAGGCTGTTTGGTATGCAGTCCCTCCATGTGCCCGAGTCTCAAAAGAGGCAGATCTGGATTGGCATTCAGGACAAAATAAATGCCATAGGTGTGACCCAGCGTACCATTGAGGACATCAGGAAGAGGTGGTATGACCACTGGAAGACAGTGAAAGCAAGGATTGCAGAGAGGCAGAGGCAGGCTGGCAAAACAGGTGGAGGAAAGAACAAAGCACCAGCACCAACACCACTGGAACTGATGGTGGAGTCCACCCTCCAGCCGTAGAGTGTGAGTGGCGTGGGAGACGCAGAAAGCTCTGCCAGAGCAGCAAGGAAACAAGGTAAGACGCATGCCCAGCATGCTGTGCTACCCCCTCCCCAATCCCAATCCCCATAGTGGCATTGGGGCTCCTACTCCACTCCATGTCTTACCCATTACCTGCTATGCATTTTGGCAGATGTAGTTAGAGGGAACTGATGTATAGGACAGTCAGGCTAGCAAACACAATAGCATGTTAAAGCAATTAGCAATGTCAGGACAAACACTGTGATCTGTAGGCATGATGTTTAATGTAATTCAAATGCAGACAGAGCAGTGAGTATATCTACATTTGTGTCATTACAGGCGAGACATCTCGCAGAGCTGCAGAGGGGAGAAGAGCAAAGACAGCCAGGCCAGAAGGGAGGCAACATGAGGAAGAGAGCATGCCTGCAGGGACCACAAGCTCTGCGCAACCACCAAATCCTCCATCACACGCATCACCACAGCGCCAGGGAACGCCACCATCCCCTCATACCCAGTCCCCCCTGCGACGATCACCAACACCACCACCACCACAGTCACGCAGGAGGCATGCAGTGGCCACCCTCCAGCAGATGGAGGAGTCGTCGGAGAGCACAGGGGGCCAACAGACTCCAATCCATGAGGGAGGCAACATGGAGAGGGCTGTTACTCCATCTGAGGGCCCCCACAGTTCATCCAGACGCCGCAGGGCAAGGCCGGACAGTCATGAAGCATCCGGACTGGGTGAAAGTGTGTTTGCTGGACTGGAAGGCAACATGCTGAAGGTCCAGCGCCTGCAATGGAGAAGGATGAGATCACTGCACAGGGAGGTGGCACACATCAACAAGCACATGCACAGGATGGAAAAGGGCATCAGTGCAATGGGAGACAACATGTGTGAGGGAATGCAGAGAGTAGCAACCTCTGTGGACAACCTCTGCAGCCAGCTGGAGCAGGACCGTCTTGGCAGGCGCAGGGAGAGGCAGAGGCTCCAGGCCTATACCAAGGCCGTGAACCGGCTGGCCACTGCAACCTCACTGATGTGTTGCAGGTCCATCGCCATGCAGGAGGAGATGGCGCATTGCAGCAGGGATGTGGCCAGGGGCATGGTTTCTATGACCTCTGCTTTAGAGCTCCTGCAGAATGCGAATGCGGCCATAATGGAATGGGGGGACAGTGAGGAGGCTACCAGCCGTGGTAGCATTACGCCCTCTCCCACCAAGGGTAGGAGGCTCAGCAAATGCAATGGCGCTGCGCAGGAACAGTCTGACACTATAGACAGTGTTGCCAGGGAACGTGCACATGCTGCGCGTGGACGCAGGAAGTGGGGACCAATGCCTATTGCCAAACATTAGATGATTGATGTAACCCATGTCCAAATGGACACTGCTTACAATACTGGTGGTGTGCTTATTAAACACCATAACATAAAACTGTTACTGGCTCTGTCTCGTTACTCACTCAGAAATAGTTTGACGTTATCTCTGCCCGTCTCTGTCTCCCATCATGTTCAACTGTAACACCAGCTGCGCAGAGCTCTGGCTGAGGGTTGTCCTCGTCCTCGTCCTCAGAGTCAGTTAGTTCCACTGCTGTTCCTTTTTTTGTGGCCAGATTGTGTAGCATTGCACATGTAGCAATATTCTTGCAACATTTGATGGGGCTGTACAGACATGCCCCTCCACTTTTGTGGAGGCAACGGAATCTGCTTTTAAGCAGTCCAAATGTGCGCTCCACCACATTGCGTGTGCTCTTATGTGCCACATTGTATCTCCTCTCCCTTGGGGTGGTTGGGTTGAGATATGGTGTGAGTAGATAAGGCCGGAGGGCATATGCGCTGTCACCTATGTACAGAAGAAAGTGCCAATAATTTGTGTGGCCAATAGCTTGAGCCAAGGTGTACATCAGGGTGTGTTACATTGACCGACCTAGTAGGTATCCTTCTCCAAATTCACCAGCAGCCAGACGTGTATGGATACCACTGTTCCGGAATATGTACGAGTCGTGGGTACTCCCGGGGAATTTGGCCATGATGTCAGTTATGATGTACTTGGCATCACATATCACCTGCACATTGATGGAGTGGGTGGATTTGCGGTTTCTATAAATGTATTCAGTTGCTGCAGGTGGGCAGATTGGTATATGGGTCCCATCGACGCAGCCAATGACGTGGGGGAAACGCGCAGCTTTGTCCTCTGCAGCTCCGCCTGTGTACTGGGGAAGGTAATGTAATGTTCCATTCTGTTCATCCTGGCATCCAGGAAGGTGTTGAAAAAACGGGATAGACAGCTCTGTGACACACCACCCACTGCGGCTATCACACCCTGGAAACTTCCTGATGCTAGGAGGTGCCGGCAACAGAGTACCTGGACATGGGTGGGGATTGCGTGCGCCCTTGGTGTCTGATGCTCAAGATAGGGTTTTAGGTCCCGTATTAGGTCAAGGATGGTGTGTTGGTGCAGTCTGTACCTTTCATGGATTTCAGGTTCAGTCAATTGAAACAATGTGATGTGCAGTCTGTACACCCGCTCTTCCCGTATCCAGATCCTCACTCCAGCTGCTCTCAAGCGTAGCCGCCTTGCTATGAGGTAGAGACCCGCCATTGTGTTCACACAGTTGCATTTTGGGGCTGTTTTTATACACTGCACCTGATTACCACCTGCTCAGGATAAGTGGTAAATACCGAATCGTTATTACCGAATTTGGTCAAATTCGGTAATACCAAATTTTGCTACATCGCATTTTGGGGGTTTTACCGAATCCTTATTTCCGATTCGTTATTTATTTTTTCGGTGTTCTCCAATCGGTAAATAAGGAATTGGTAATTATTTACCGATTCGTTATTACAGATGCCATTCGGATTCGGTAATACGTACATCTCACATGGCTAAATACCGGTCGATAAAGCCGATATCTACTGATTTTCGGCTTTACCGACCGGTATTTGGCCACCTACATATGGCCCTAAGTCCCTTGCCCTGACTAGAGGAGAGGGTCCCTGTTTGTCACAAGTATTCACCTGTGCCAACCAGAGACCCCCAAATCTAACATTGGAGGCAGCAGTGAGGATTTCAAATTTGCATTTATGATTTATGTACAGTAATTATTGATCACCACGTAGTGAGTTCAGACCAATAACGCAGCCACATACTAGTGATTTTTTATTATTTTTTGCGAAGAAGATTTCCATTTTTGAAAAGTTATGCCTGGCCCAAAGTCTGTAGAGGAGGCAGCATCCATAGTCTCTGGTGGAAGTGAAATGGAAGAAGTAGATTGGGAAGAAGAAAAACTTGAGAGCTACAAATGGGAGCAGCTAAGAGGTTTCTGCAAGAAGTTTGGAATTTCCTGTATTCAGAGCCTAAGGTTGCTGAACCTGGGTCAGCCCATGCGCTGGTGGTACCCAAGAAGTTCAGAGCCTTTCTACTGGGGCTGGCTCACGATGTGCCATTAGCAGGGCATTTGGGGCAGGACAAGACCTATGAACGGCTTGTCACCCACTTCTATTGGCCTCAAATGCACAGGAACTCAGATGCTCACTGTAGGACCTGCCAGACTTGCCAGGCAAGTGGTAAGAGTGGGAGGAAGCAAAGGGCTCCTCTCCAGCCATTCCCTGTAGTCAGTACCCCATTCCAGCGAGTGGGAATTGACATTGTGGGGCCACTGGACCCCAGGACAGCCATGGGCAACAGGTTTATCCTGGTCTTGGTGGATCATGCCACCCGGGATCCTGAAGCCATCCCTCTGAGGACAGTGACGGCCCTCATGGTGAGACGGGCACTGATGGGAATTTTCTCCCGAGTGGGATTCCCTCTAGAGGTGGTGTCTAACAGGGGCACCAATTTCATATCCAAGTATGTGAAATCTCATTGGCAAGAGTGTGGTGTAATCTACAAATTCACCACACCATACCACCCCCAAGGAAATGGGTTGGTTGAAAGATTCAACAGAACTCTAAAGGGCATGATTATGGGTCTGGAAGAACCCATGAGGCGTAAGTGGGACGTCCTCTTTCCATGCCTGCTCTTTGCTTACCGTGAGGTGCCACAGAAGTCTCTAGGGTTCAGCCCCTTTGAGCTCCTGTATGGCCACCCAGTAAGAGGACCTCTAAGTCTGGTCAAGGAAGGCTGGCAGCAATCTCTCAGGAAACCTCCTCAGAATGTATACAGCTACATGCTGGCCTTCAGGAACCAGACTAGGCGTTTCAGGAAATTTGCTGAGGCAAATCTGGAAGCCAGCCAGGAGGAGATGAAGCGGTGGTATGGCCAGAATTCCACTCTGGTTGAGCTGCAGCCTGGTCAAAAGTTGTGGGTCTTGGCCCCCGTGAAGCCTTGTGCGCTCCAAGATAAGTGGGCAGGCCCCTTTGAGGTTGTGGAGCGCAAGAGTCCAGTTACCTATTTGGTGGACTTGCAATCTCCCAGGAACCCCTTGAGGGTCCTGCATGTCAACCGCCTTAAGCTCCACTTGGAGAGGTCCGAAGTGGGCATGCTCTTGGCCACAGATGCTGGAATGAAGGAGGAGACTGAGCCTCTTCCTGACCTCCTGGTAGCCACAGAGCAAGATGGGTCAGTGGATGGACTTAACCTCTCACCCACCCTGACCCCTGAACAACAGAATGACGGTCGCAAGTTGCTGGGACAGTTCTCTGACCTGTTTTCCCTGGTCCTTAGTATCACTGATTGGTGCGTCCATGATGTGGATACAGGGGACAGTTCACCTGTGAAGCACAAGGCTTACCCGGTGACTGACGGAGTCAGAGCTTGCATCAAAGAGGAGGTCTCAAAGATGCTTGCTCTTGGGGTGATTGAGTCCTCCAGCAGTCCTTGGGCCAGCCCAGTGGTCTTGGTCCCGAAGGCTGCAGCGCCGGGTGCCCACCCGAACTCTGGTTTCTGTGTGGACTACAGAGGACGCAATTCAGTCACCAAGACTGACGCGCACCCCATCCCCAGAGCTGATGAGCTCATTGATCGGTTAGGGGCTGCCCGGTACCTCAGCATGTTTGATCTAATGTCTGGGTAATGGCAGATCGCCTTGACTGATGGGGCCAAAGCGAGGTCAGCATTCTCCACACAATATGGGCATTTCCAGTTCTGGGTTATGCCATTTGGGATGAAGAATGCCCCTGCAACCTTCCAGAGGTAGGTCAACCAGGTGTTGGGTGGGCTGGAGGAATTCAGCACGCCTACCTGGATGACATAGCAGTGTTCAGTGTCACGTGGAAAGAACATCTGCACCACCTCTGGGAAGTGTTGTTGGCACTGCGCAAGGCAGGCCTCACGATCAAGGCGAGTAAGTGTCAGACCGGGCAGGGTTCCGTGGTGTACTTGAAACATCTATTGGGAAGCGGCCAGGGGACGCCTCTCCAACCCTAGATTGAAACCATCCTGGCTTGGGAGCCCTCCAAGACCCAGACAGAGGTGAGGGCCTTCCTAGGACTCACTGGGTACTACAGGAGGTGTGTCAAGGGATATGGCAACATTGTTGCCTTCTTGACAGACCTGACTACCAAGAAGCAGCCCAAGAAAGTGATTTGGACTGACACCTGTCAGAAAGCCTTTGACACCCTGAAAACTGCCATGTGCATGGCACCCGTGCTCCTGGCCCCCAACGTCTCCAAAGAGTTCCTTGTGCAGACAGACGCTTCTGGGACCAATCTGTAGCCTTCATCAGTAGGAGGTTACTTCCACTGGAACAAAGGTGGAGTGCAATTGAGCGTGAGGCATTTGATGTGGTCTGGGCATTGAAGAAGCTAAGACCCTACTTGTTTGGGTCTCACTTCTGGGTTCAGACAGACCACAGGCCCCTCAGATGGTTGATGCAAATGAGGGGTGAGAACCCAAAGCTGTTGAGGTGGTCCATTTCCCTACAGGGGATGGATTTCACGGTGGAACATCACCCTGGCACCGATCACGTAAATGCTGAATGTCTGTCCAGATTTTTCCACCTTAGTGATGAGGAACTCCCTGGGGTAGGGTAGTTCTCCCGACATTTGAGCTGGAGGGGACACGTGTTAGACCCGGTCCCTTGGCGAGGGTCTCCCTTCCACTTTTTGCTGATGTGCCTCATGTGTTTTGCTGATGTTAGCTGTTCAGGGCACTGTGCCACTGCCAATCAGTGCCACAGAGCAATTGCTTGCTATGAAAAGTGTATATATGATTGGTTTCCATGATTGGCTTATTTGATTTACTGTCAGTCCCTAGTACAGTGCACCAGGAGTGCCAGGGCTTGTAAATACAAATGCTGCTGGTGGGTTTGCAGCACTGGTTGTGCCACCCACAGAAGCGGCTTGGTAAAATATGTCTAAGGTCTGCCATTGCAGAACCTGCATGCAGTCTGGTACAGTCATGCTGACTGGACAAGGGCACCCCCTTGCCAGTCCCTAAACCTTCCCTTAACTTCATATTAGTCACCCCTATGGTAGGTCCAAGGGCAGGGTGCATTGTAAGTATAAGGTAGGACAGGTCCTGATGTGTGTGGCCTGTCCTAATAGTGAATTACAGCCATTTTTGTTTTTCACTATTGTAATGCTACCTGTTCTCATAGGCCAGAATGGGCTGCTAGAATTATTACACCCTATAATCCCTGCAGGCTCAGGGAACATGGTAGAAAGTCAAGTGTAGTATGCCTGAACTCAGAATAATAAAATACATATTTTAGTAAAGTTTATTTTAATATCCTGTGTTTGCAAATACTACTTTTAGAAAGTTAGTATTTGCTTGTCTAACCATTTCAGCCCGCCTCTGCTCTGTATCTGCTGTCTGCTTTCTGTGTGTGACAGGGCTGGGGAATTCCAGGAGACAGGCTGGGGCGGACTGGTGGTGAATATAGAGATTACACCTTGATGGGTGGGGGAGTGCCCCTTGACTCCGAATAGGGCTGTGCTCTGCCACCTCAATGCTGGCTCCACCCCCTGGGGAGCGGCTGATGTCTCTACCCTGCACCTTGTGAAGCGAGAGGGGAAGACTGTCAACAGAGTACTCCTGGACTGTACTTGTCACCACAATGCTGGCTTCACCTCCTGCAGAGCGTCTGATGTCCCTGCCATGCTCACTGAAAGGAGAAACCAGAGTATGGAAAACAAAGTGCTCAGGGACTGGACTGGATTGGCCAAAGGCCTCCCTGGCCTGCAAGAACAAAGGATTTTGTGCATAAAAGTAGGAGCCCTGCTCCTAAGAAATCAGATTCTGCTTTGTACCAAGAAGCAGCATCTGCCTGAGGAGAAGGGACGGGAAAGCTGAAGGAGGAAGAATGCCCCTATCATGGGGAACTGGCCTGCAGTGGTTGCATTGCTGCCAAAGGAGAGGAAGAACTTTCCAAAACTTGCTATTTTTTTCCACAAACAAACAATCTCCAAGGGCTTGGAAGCGAGCTTGCCCCCTGAACTGAGCCCCAAGACCATTGGGCTCTTCTACCGCCTTTGCTGAGAGTTGCTGGACTGCCTGGGTCCTTGCCCGCTGGAGCCATCGCTGAATGTGCCTCAAAACCCTGCTGCCCTAAAAGCCCGTGCTGTGCTGTCCGACAGCGTGTGACCCGCTTATTTCTGAGCCGGAGTCCGCACCGTATCCTGACTGGACTGCACCGCACCGTGCTCTCTCCCCCCCTGAGTGAGCCACATAGCCACCGTCTCCAGCCGCCACGAACAAGAAAGCTTGTGTCCCGCAAGGTACGGCCTGTACGCTGTAAGCATACCGAACCACACCGCACTCTTCAGCTCCAGAATCCGCGCCGCCAGGACCATCCGCCGCGCCCCCCTTAGGTCCCTCTCCAGCTGGACATCACGACGTCTGCCACGAGCCGGACCGGCATCAGAAGCGCTGCCGATCAACGTCCCGAGTACGCCGCTTACCCCTGCATTGTCCGTAGTGAATTCTCCAAGCAGGTACTGTGCATAGTTCGCACCAAAGGGTGCCCGCCTCGGACCGGAGAGTCCGCTTCACTGTAAGACTCGTTTTTGTCCATTTTCCACCATCAGGAGAGTCACACCACGAAGTACGAGCCGCATAGAATTAAGAACTAAGCATATTTACAAGAGAACTCTTTTCCCAGCTACAGTATTGTGCGCATTTGAAACGTTATTATTATGGTCTTGTATTAACCCCTTCGGTGCTCATGACAAGCTCAGCTCGTCATGGCATATACCTCTCAGGTGCTCATGACGAGCTGAGCTCGTCATGACCACACCCGTTTTTATTACAGCCCAGCACTGCAGGGGAATCGCTCCAGCAGCCATGAGGTTACGTCTGCATAGAGATATATATTTACATAAAGCATACTTATTTTTATAAATCATAGACTGGTGTCCATTTGTGGTGAATTCCTGAGTTACTGTGTTTGATCATAAATGCTTAGCTACTAAACGCGCTGAAGTTTAGCCTTGTCTGTTCGCGCCACACTACATAGAGGGTGAGCAGGGGTTATTTTTAGGAGTAAGTCCCTTGCTCTAACTAGAGGACAGGGTCCCTGTTTGTCACAAGTATTCACCTGTGCCAACCAGAGACCCCCACATCTAACAATAAGGTAAGCAGGATATCAGTCACATTTGTGACAGAGTAACCGTGCAGTGGAGAGCCTTCAGCTGCATTCAGTGTAGTGTTCTGACTAATAAGAGAGAGATATCCTTAGACAAACGGAAACAGAAGTATATATTTCATAATTGCATTTACAGGAGGTCACATGGACACTTCCCTAGACCAGATCTCTTGAAAGGGGATGATACTCATTAGATTCATCTCTTGGGTAAATTTAAACCTAGGATGTGTTTAGTGATACATTGGGTTTGGTTTTAATATTATATTACCCTTTTAGAGTGCTACCCTAATGGTCTAAAAAGGAAAGGCTTTACAGAACCTGAAGATATACGTTATGCAAGAAAGGTTAAAATGGTTGTGACCCTCCTACAACAACACATTAATTACCCCGCCAAGGGAGAACAATTCCAACTCAGAATGCTCCATGTTATCAACAAGCTTCTAGGAGTCTCTGACTTCAAAAATGTAATTCAAGTCCTAGCTTTTTCAAGAATGGATGATGGTAACCACCAACTAGTAGAAATCCTTAAAATCCATCTGCACTTGGTTCCCTCAAAGAACCTTACACTCAGCGGGCAGACTGGATCCACAAAATGTGATTGTGTCTTGTCAATGGGCATGTTAGGAGGCATGGCTCACTGATTATGGGCCAGTGGGTGTGGGGGTGCAAGCCCTGTCACACCAAGTCCATTTTATAGAAGGAAAGCCTTTCAGTGGTCACAGAGTGTCAGCACTGCCTGGTGTGAGGAATGCACTACACTATGGTGTCCAACAAACTACTTTTCTCACTTTTTCTTGAACTTTCAGTATAGAAAAGTGCTCCTTTGTGCATCATCACCCGTCCCCAAATTGTTGCTCCAAATGCTGATGGTTATGACTCTGATAGTGCACTGCACTCTGCTCTGCTGCCCAGACCCCAGTGCCTGTGCTCTCTTCCGAAACTGTTATGTTCAACTTGGGTATCCCAAATTGGCAACGACTTTTCCCCCTTATAAGTCCCTGGTATATGGTACCAGGGGTAACAAGGGCATAGGTGCCCCCAGGGCTACAGCATGGTTTTGTGCCACCCTGGATGACCCACACAAACTACTGATAGCAGGCCTGTCATTGCAGACTGTAGGAGCAGTACATTCTGCTCCAACTCGACTGTGCCCTCACCATATGTGGCACAGTGAAATGCACTACCTCTAACATATGTCAGACACCCCTAAGGTAGGCCTCCTCAGCCCAGGAGGCAGGGTGTAATATATTAAAGGAGAGGACATATAAGTACAAACCTATATGTCCCTATAGTGGTGTTCCCCATTCAAAACTACTATAAGTGTTAGCAGTCCATAAGATAACATGGACTGCCAACCAGGCACTCTCGAGATTGGCAGCTTCATTATGGTACCACTAAAATATGTAATTTTCGGAATCAAACAACGTGCCTTTTAACCCCTGACATGAATCCTGTTCCCTGGGTGATGTGGCATGTTCCCAAGTGGTGGTGACCTTAGAGGTTGCCCACCTGGTTGCCCCAGCTTCACTGTGTTCCGGTTGAGCAGCGCGCACTTTCCCACACCTGCTGATGCCAACAGAGGATTCTGATCCCCTACTAAGCAGTATGATCACTCCCAGGAGCAAGGAACAAAGGCTTGGGCAGGAAAGAGGTCACACCTCTCTCATCCCAAGCAGGCTAGTGAATTGTCACATCAAGGCGATGAGCTTCAGAGACTGCACCATCTCTGATATGCATCTGGGCTGTCCCCCTGATGAGGACACACACCTCCCATTGCCCCAGGCATGCTTGCACCCAGGCAAGGTGGGAAATTAGTAATGTAAGAGGTGTACACTTCCAGGAAGACTGGCCACACCTCCAGGGTGGGCAGCCTGATCTGTACACCTCAAATAGAATTCTGCCATCTTAAGGAGGGCAGGAATAGTGGTTTCTGGGTAGAAAAGGTGACCTACATCCCTGGATGTAACTCGACCTGCAACTGACTGATTGTCGTTAGTGGTTTATGCTACCGACCGCAATGCTGGATGTGGTCACCTCAGTGTCGGATTAGCTGCAGGGACTAGCTGCCCATTGGTTACTAGTCCCACACCCCTAACTCCCATAACTCTATCTGGGATTTAAGTTACCCACCCTGACACCAGAACCTAATATCTGAATTACTTGCATCAAAGAAGGGCAAGAGGAGACCGATGTCGCCAACAACAGGACTTTGCCCACAGCACCAAAGCAAAAGAGGAATATTCTGTCACTGGGATAACAGACTTGGAAATGCGTTAACGACTCTTGTCCTTTTTTAAAACTCTGCATTTCCAAAGAGAAGGAACCCTGTGAAAGCCAGAATCCCCCTCAGTCTCCCGTGGACTAGTGGCACAAACTGCAGGTAAAAACAAATTGCTGGATCCAAAGTATTGCCGGCCATCAGGCCGTCTGTGGGATCGCCTAAATCCAGGTGGTCCAGTGCATTGTGGGCGTTGTAGTTTCACTTGCTCTGACGTTTCAGGCTCCTGTGTCACTCCCCCAGACCCAGTGAAGTTCTAATATCTTTTTGCTGTGCTTACCACTGCCAACGCTTGTTGGTCACGGAACCCAGTAATCAACCCCACAGCTACAGGGAAGACCGTGAAACCATCATTCAGTTTCAGCAGCTGTGTATCTGTTGTGTTTTGCATTATGTTTCTTGCAGCACTGTGTAAGCAGTAAAATCAGAACCAGCACTGCTCCCATTCAGCGTCAGGGACAGAAAATTGATCTGAACATTGTGGCCTGGTCCTGGGGCCCTCATGACCCTAACCCTGTAAGGGGTCCATGTAACTCGACCTGCAACTGAACGATTGTCGTTAGTGGTTTTTGCTACTGACTGCAATGCTGTAATGTCTATGTATTTTACTGCACGGATTTAATATTGCTTAACAAATCTATAACTTTGGTTATATGTATTCTATTCCATTTGTTTTGATGTCTAACTTAAGATAAAAATACACTCTATTTTTATAAATTGGTGTTGGATTTCTCTGGAGTTGTGTCAAATACCTATCGTCCAAGTTGGTACTCTGAAAGGGTTAACACATGTTCCTCTAGTAAAGCCTGACTTCTCTATGCCACTCCACCGGGACTGAGCTATGGGAGTTTTGGTGTGACTCCAAGGACCATCTTTGGGATATTGTGATAACATTACATGATAAGGGCACCCAGCCATAACACACAATATTCCACTTTCCTACATTCACGTATTTTAGAGATCATGCAGCAATATTGCTGATGCCAGGGCCTTGATATTAGTAATCAGGATTTCGTTTTGCACTTTGAAAACCAATCTGTGTTTAGAAATTAACTTCAAACTATTTTGAACCTTTGAATTTCAGCATTTTGGCTAGAGTTAGAAATTGTTTCGTGAAATTTGAGGGTTTGATCCTATGTAGGAACATAGAGAATTCTCACATCAAGGTAAGGATTAAACACAATAGGAATATGCGTAGGGTATAAGGAGTTCTTAGCAAGTATTTTGCATGTGCCAACAAAAGGAATCACAGAATATTTACACCTGTTAATTACTTTCTAGAGACGCAAGAATAAAATAGAAAACCAAGCTTGAGGTAGTTGCTTTACCAAAAGAGAGAAGTGTTGGTCAACATAAATAAAGACACTTATTTCTTGTTATGCTTACAAACACTGGCTAACAGCACTCCCTGTAGGCTTTTACCCTGTAAATATTTAGGCCATGATCTAATCTGAAATTTTGTTCTAACTGTTTTTAAATAGACACTGCCCTTACCCGTGGCTCTACTATTCCGAAACGTTACATGACACACACCTAAATTTATGCACAGTGTTATGGGTTTGAAATGTGACTGCTGCAAACCTATTGATTACTGAGGAAATTACTCCTGTGTAAACCCCGCTGTCTCCCTCTGCACTTGTCTGAGCTATGCAAAACTTACAAATAAAAAAATAAATAGTAGCAAACAGGATCCCAGTGCTTGAGTAACTGTACACACTTCAGTTAAGCATGTATTGAATAGTCTTCCCTTACAATGAATATGGGCTCTAATGATTGTCTAACAGATGAACAGCTTTAACCGGTTACTAATTTCTGAGAAGTTGAATGGTGACTTTCATTAGATACAATTCATAATAAAACAGCTGAATAATGTCTAGGTTGTATTTCTGTATGGGATATTCAGAGGCAATGATTTGAAAGACGAAAATATCATATATATTCATTATGTCTTCAAATATGTTTCGGTTGTAACCAATTCCCAAAACTTAAAGGCTCATTTACCAAACATTCACCCAACATAGGGCAGCAAGCACAAATGCTGCAATGCTTTGCATGAAACGAAGAAATCCAAATGCTCCCTATTTACAAAGAAATTGAGAATTTCTGCTTTCTCCTTGTGCTGTCACACTATGTGCAACCTAGTACGAGTGCACACATCCTCACCATAGTGCAAGGGTGCCTGCATTACAGGCATGATTGTTTTGTGCAGAAAGGGACATCTTCCTACACAAAAACAATCCTTAGAGGCATTTACCTCTGTCTGTGTTTACTGCAGAACTCAGCTCATGTGGAAAGAATAAATAACAAGGAAAAATAAATATATTATTGCTTGTTATGCCTCACTTGTGAACCCGTAGCTTTTTGAAGTATTCCCAGGTTTACAACTCTTTGTATATTTGGGAATGTACCAAAATTCATGGGTGGATGCATGGGAATGTCCATGCTCCACTCATAGAGCGCCTGCAAATTTGAAATGTAACGTAATGCAGCTCAACTAGCTAACTTTCATTACATTTCTTTACAAACCCTTGCAAAGCCATGCAAACCAGGCCTGGTGTGACTTTGTAAATATTACTGAAGCTTTGCTTTGCTCTGTGTGACACAAAGACAACACAGAGGCTTCATAAATTTCAGCCATACTTTCTTACACAGACAGTGTAGACAGTAATTCTTGTGGACTGCAATGTGTTTACCATTTGATCATCTGGGGTTGTAGGAGTGTCTCTTTGCCTCCTGCATAATGAGTTAAAGACAAAGGGGTCGATTACGATGGCGGACGGAAATACGACCGCCGGCCTGGAGTAGGCGGAAAATGCCTTTTTCTAGTCCGCCTGCCGCGGACACTCCGGTTGCCATATTAGGATGGGAAACACTGTCAAATGTCCGTACGGAATGACGTCTCCAACCGTCCTCTAAATCACGATGGCGGAAAACACACATCAAATCGCTGCGGAAAAACAAACTGCCTGAACACGGCGGATTCACCACAGTGGAGATACTACACATTGCACAGATACCCACCACAAGCAGATCCCCGTCATGGACCCAGCACTGCACGCATTTCTGATACTCTTCGTGCTCCACCTCCAGCAAGTCATGGCCCATCGCCGACGATGACGCAGGTACGCCAACACACCAATTGCTGTCGGAAGGGAAGTACCTTCCGGGGCCGTGACGTTGGGAGGGGGAGTGTGATGTTGGAGAAACAGCATTTACGATAGCACCAATATATCAAGAACTCAAGTAGACAACCAGGAATGACAATGACAAACCACTACACATGATTGACTTGCTTTATTAAACATAATAGGGGTATAATCCTAGAGTAGCCAAGAGCATGGGCACTGGGTAGAACAGAGCAGGTACATCTGAAGCAGCACATGAGAGGGCACAATGCAGTATCAGAACAGCAACAGGGCAGTGTCCATAACAGAGCAGGTACATCAGAGGCAGCACCTGAGAGGGGCTAAGTGCATCAACAGTCCATGGCAGAGAACAGAGCAGGTACATCAGAGGCAGCACCCGAGAGTGGCTATATGCATCAACAGTCCATGGCAGAGAACAGAGCAGGTACATCTGAGGCAACACAAGTACGTGGGTCAAGCGCCCCGTCCCAGGGACATTAATAATGCAAGGGTGGTGACAATGGACAATCTAGACACCAAGTCAAATAACATGTGAGTGATGGGAGCTACACCTCACAGCACAGAATCTGGTGGACTGCTTGACCTAGAAGCATCGGACACACTGCCAGCACCAGAAACAGGAGTGTGAGACACAGCCATAGCTCTAGTGACTGACACATGAGCCATAGACCCAGACACACGCCCAGCACCAGAAACAAGAGTGTGAGACACAGCCACAGCTCTAGTGACTGACACATGAGCCATAGACCCAGACACACTGCCAGCACCAGAAACACCAGCACCAGAAACAGGAGTGTGAGACACAGACACAGCTCTAGTGACTGACACATGAGCCATAGACCCAGACACACTGCCAGCACCAGAAACAGGAGTCTGAGACACAGCCGCAGCTCTAGTTACTGACACATGAGCCATAGACCCAGACACACTGCCAGCACCAGAAACAGGAGTGTGAGACACAGCCACAGCTCTAGTGACTGACACATGAGCCATAGACCCAGACACACTGCCAGCACCAGAAACAGGAGTGTGAGACACAGCCATAGCTCTAGTGACTGACACATGAGCCATAGACCCAGACACACGCCCAGCACCAGAAACAAGAGTGTGAGACACAGCCACAGCTCTAGTGACTGACACATGAGCCATAGACCCAGACACACTGCCAGCACCAGAAACAGGAGTGTGAGACACAGACACAGCTCTAGTGACTGACACATGAGCCATAGACCCAGACACACTGCCAGCACCAGAAACAGGAGTCTGAGACACAGCCGCAGCTCTAGTTACTGACACATGAGCCATAGACCCAGACACACTGCCAGCACCAGAAACAGGAGTGTGAGACACAGCCACAGCTCTAGTGACTGACACATGAGCCATAGACCCAGACACACTGCCAGCACCAGAAACAGGAGTGTGAGACACAGCCACAGCTCTAGTGACTGACACATGAGCCATAGACCCAGACACACTGCCAGCACCAGGAGCAGGAGTGTGAGACATAGCCACAGCTCTAGTTACTGACACATGAGCCATAGACCCAGACACACTGCCAGCACCAGAAACAGGAGTGTGAAACACAGCCACAGATGTAGTGACTGACACATGAGCCATAGACCCAGACACACTGCCAGGACACGTCCCTGTACAGTGACCAACAAATTCCATGCCAGCATCTGAGACATGAGAGTGGCGGACACACACAGTGCCAGTACCTGAAACAGGAGAGGGCGCAACTGACACAGTGCTACTACATGATGCATGACAGTGAACAACAGACACAGTGGCACTATCTGACACCTGAGAGTGAACTGCAGCTGACCCACTAGGACCAGTGAAATGTTGAGCCACAGGGCTGTATGGACCAGGAGGCAGGGTGGCTCTGGGAGCTGGGGACAGCTCTACTGGAGTGACATTGGGGTGGTCAGGTGTCACTGGTGTGTGTCTCCGTTTCTTTTGGATATGTAGGGGCACCCTGGACATGACTAGACTGGTAAGTGTTGTGGCATCATCAGACATCAAAGGTGGATCATGTGCTGGTGGTGGTCTCCTCTCTGAGGACGTGCTGGACCCTGATTGACGTTTTCAGTGGGCCTGCCTTTTGCCCTCTGCATCATGTGTAATGGGGGATGCAACAACAGTGTACTCCTTCCTCTGCTTCTGTGGGGTGTGGCTGGGAGTAGAGGTATGTGGGAACTCCACCGCTGACACATGTATTGTACGTTCCTTCAACAACATCAGCCTCAGGGCAGCCAGGGGTGATGTATGCCTGTCCTTGATGGAGCTGGTGTCCATGGGAGAATCCTTGGCCCTGGGATGTGCCTTGGCCGTAGGAGGTGTCCTGTCTCTGGAATGTCCCTGATCCCTGGGCGGTGCCCTGTCCCTGGGAGCAGACTTGTCCATTGTAGTGTACCTGTCCTTTGAAGCGTCTTTGTCCTTGGGAGTGTCCCTGGCCTTGGGAGGTGCCCTTTCCTTTGTAGTGTCCTTGTCCTTGGGAGTGTGCCTGGCCTTGGGAGGTGCCCTTTCCTTTGTAGTGTCCTTGTCCTTGGTAGTGTCCCTGGACTTGGGAGGTGCCCTTTCCTTTGCAGTGTCCTTGTCCTTGTGAGTGTGCCTGCCCTTGGGAGGTGCCCTTTCCTTTGTAGTGTCCTTGTCCTTGGGAGTGCCCCTGGCCTTGGGAGGTGCCCTTTCCTTTGTAGTATCCTTGTCCTTGGGAGTGTCCCTGGACTTGGGAGGTGCCCTTTCCTTTGTAGTGTCCTTGTCCTTGGGAGTGTTCCTGGCCTTGGGAGTTGCCCTTTCCTTTGTAGTGTCCTTGTCCTTGGGAGTGTCCCTGGCCTTGGGAGTTGCCCTTTCCTCTGTAGTGTCCTTGTCCTTGGGAGTGTCCCTGCCCTTGGGAGGTGCCCTTTCCTCTGTAGTGTCCTTGTCCTTGGGAGTGTCCCTGCCCTTGGGAGTACCTTTTGTGGGGGATGCCTGTGTTACATGTGAATCCCTTTCCCCCAACACCCCTTGAGGATCCTGTGTGTCAACTCCAGGGTAGCTCATGTCTTGTTCGGTGAAAGATTTCCTTGTTCTAGAGGATGGTGTCTGTGTCCTCTGTGCCCTGCCTTGCTGCCTGTGGCTGCTTCTAGTGCAATACCCCGAATATGAGGCCTGGTCTGAAATTTCACTCTCCCCTGAGACATCAAGTGATGTGGATGGGGGAACTGAAGTAGCACCCTGTCCATGCGACTGTAGAATGGCTGAAGACACAGTATTTGCTAATGACTGAACTGTTCTGTGGAGACCAGCAACATCGCTATGCATCCCCTCCATGAATGCTACCACCTGCCCCAACTTCCAATCGTGGTCTTGGAATGCATTGATCATGTTGGTCTACCCTACACACATCTGTCGCAGCAGATCAACAGCCTCAGTACAAAGTGCACTTTGTGTCACAGGGGCAGGGGCAGTGGTGCCCGCACTGAAGGCAACTCGGCTCCCCCTACTCTGGCGAGCATGAGCAGTACTTGTTGCAGTTGGGGGCAGTGTGGGCCCTGTGTGCTGTGTCCCGACTGAAGGTGTTGATTGCCCACTCCCTGTGTGTGACAACAGTGCTGACTCACCAACACTGTCTGAAGATGAGGACGATGGTGTCTCCACATGTGAGTCCTCAGGGACGGTCTGTCCCCCTCTCCAGGGCTGCCCTCTTTAGTGTCAGTCTGCATGTGTGTGATCTCGGATCTGGATGCATTGCCACCACTCATCTCCGTCGTCTGTGGGTCAGTGCCCTCAGCCAAATCTGAAAGAGAGAGAAAATATGTTAACCCAAGTGCCACACTTGGGTTAACATATACCGTACTGAAGGTTACAAGATCTCATCTTTCCTTACAGTCGACTAACATGTATCACCCATCCTGCACATGAACCACCCCTTCCAGACATGCTCATGTCAAAGAACCGGGGGTGCCTGTGAAACATGTACAGCAAACAAACAGGGCAAGTGCATGCAACCACCACACATGTCAAGCCATCGGACCACAGAGCTCAACGGCATGTCCTGGAACCCTCAACTACAAAGCAACTGGTATGTCCACCTGGCGGACATGGATGCTAAGGCTCACTCTGCTAATGGCACCAAATTGCAATTGCAGCAAAACATACACACCACGGATGTCGCTACTGTGTCTGAGCACCAATACATGCATGCACTCACAAGTCACAGACACATACAATCTGCTTGCTGCTAGTTTGCTGTTGATCCCCTCTCAGCCGGGCGGACAGGTCAGGATATGTCACAGCAATGATACGGTGCATTAGAAGGGTCATGGTGCATCGTGTAAGCTGGGTTGATCTTGGAATCATCCCCAGTGTCATCTCCGCAACATTCTTGTTGAGCCTGGATATGTCATCCCAGCGCTTGTGGCAGTGTGTGTGTCGTCTATTGCACAACCCCACTGCCCGTACATCACGTGCTATGTTCCTCCACACAGCCTTGCGAAGGTGCAGCTTGACCTACCATGATGGGAGACAAGAGTGGAACGTCAGTGGACAGTTGGACATTCACAAACATCGTAGAAACACGTAACTTTCAGCAGGCATGCTCAGTACAACACATGTGAAGGTCCCACAGCACACCACCAAGCTTGCAGGAGCCAGGAGTCAGTGACCACCTCATGCCCACCAACATGTTCCCCACTGCACTTACCACCTGTCCAGGGGCACCGTAGAGCTGTTCCTAGTGGCTGAGCTCACTGTCCACAAGGACATCCAGCTCCGCTGTGGTGAAGGGACGAGACCGGATCTCTCGCACTCTCTGCATGGCAAGGTCCAGGACTGTGGCGCTACAGCAGCAGTTGTTGGATAGCTCAGCAGCAGCAGGTCGAGGTGATGGTCGCAGGCAGCAGTTGTTGGATAGCTCAGAAGCAGCAGGTCGAGGTGATGGTCGCAGGCAGCAGTTGTTGGATAGCTCAGCAGCAACAGGTCGAGGTGATGGTCGCAGACAGCAGTTGTTGGATAGCTCAGCAGCAGCAGGTCGAGGTGATGGTCTCAGGCAGCAGGTGTTGGATAGCTCAGCAGCAGCAGGTCAAGGTGATGGTCGCAGGCAGCAGTGGCTGGATAGCTCAGCAGCAGCAGGTCGAGGTGATGGTCCCAGGCTGCAGTGGCTGGAAGCAGTGAATGTGTGCTGCAGAAATTCACACATATATAGGGCCCTGAGCTCATATCAGTGGCACACCTCTGCAGCAATTGGTGTTCCCTGGATGCCTCATTCAAAATTAGCCAATGACTGGCCCTGGTGTGGCGGTGCACTGCTTCCGATATTTTTGAAAGCACTTTCGTGCCCCGCGTTACCTGTTTCCATTGGCTACATGTGCACGGACCGTCACACACCGGCAACCAAATGTGCTCACTACTGAGACGGTGCATCATTTGAAACTAATCACTCACTGGCATCGCTATGGCGGGGCACGCATTCCGCGTGGGTGGAGCAGGCTAACACATACATTTGAAAAAGCAAATCGAAATGGCAGTTAAGACCCCCCTTACAGTTACATTGCAGCACCCACCGCAGACCGCCGGTCCTGGCCGCTCACCCACTGCCGGTCCTGGCCGGTCACCAACCGCCGGGTGCTGGCGGGGGTTGAGCGGCCTGTGCATTGAGGTCACCATGGCATGGATGGCCTTGGCCGGTCACCCACCGCCAGCACCCGGCGGTTGGTGACCGGTCAGGACCGGCGGTTGGTGAGCGGCCAGGACCGATGGTGGGTGAGCGGCCAAGGCCATCCATGCCATGGTGACCTCAATGCACAGGCTGCTCACCCACCGCCAGCACCCGGCGGTTGGTGACCGGCCAGGACCGGCGGTTGGTAACTGGCCAGGACTGGCGGTGGGTGACTGGCTAGGACCGGCGGTGGGTGACTGGCCAGGACCGGCGGTTGGTGACTGGCCAGGACTGCAGTGGGTGACCGGCCAGGACCGGCAGTGGGTGACCAGCTAGGAATGGCGGTTGGTGACTATCTGCGGTCGGTGCTGCAATGTGACTGTAAGGGGGGGTATCAACTGCCATTTCGAATTACATATTCAAATGTATGTGTTAGCCTGCACCGCCCCCGCGGAATGCGTGCCCCGCCATAGCGACGCCAGTGAGTGATTATTTCCAAATGATGCACCGTCGCGGTAGTGCGCACATGCGTTTTGCGGGGTGTGACCGTGATGGTCCTTGACCATACAGCATATGTCTTGCACAATTGCAGTATCAACGATCATCTTCTGTGTTGGGGGAAGGCGTACACACACTGCATGTCTCCGCACACATGTAATGTTCATAGTTGTACATGTGTGTTAAGACATGTCCGGAATGCTGCAAAAATCATTATGTCAAGTCAATGGCCCGTGTCCACGTGTGTCATTCATGTCCATTTGTTGCATGTGTGGTCATACTATTGACCTTGCCAGTGGTTAACAAAGGCTAGTGATGTGCACCCAAGTTGCATCAGATGTGCATGTCGACGTGTTGACGTCTTTGTTTGGCGGACACACGTTTCCATTTGTACACATCTACACAGTACATCAAGGGTGTGTACCCACATTCAGAAGCTGTTGTGAGTGTGTGGTTTGTGTGTGCAAGTAACAATGATGGGGGTATACATGCATTCTGTGTATGCATATGTGTGTCGCCTGTTGTGTGCCCATGCCTGTCATGTGAGGATGCCTAGCATTGTAGGTGGGGTCATGGGTGCATGATGACAAGGAGGGTGTGTTCCATGTTCGTGTAGTGTGTGCACGTCCATGTGTGTCTGTGGGGATGCTTGTCCACATTTGTGTCCTCAGTCTAGTGTCGTTGGCTGTTCTTTCAACATGTGTGCACATTACATTGGACATGTTTGCACACAGGATGTTGTTTGTGGGTGAACATTGTTTGTGTAGTTAGCTGTACTGCCTTATATATCGGTCACGTCACACATATAATCAGTGTCTGCAACATGTATTATTTGAATTATGTTGGACAAGATGTGATAGTGTGGCACAGCTATGCGTTGTTGGTCAATTGACATCTACTCCCATACAGGAGGGCTCCAAATGTGCATCGACCATACACTGTGCTGGAGGACATGGTTGACGAGGAGGTGATCCGCAAATTCCGGCTTGACCGACGTAGATTGCAGGAGCTAGTTGCACAATTGGCACCTCATCTGCAGCCACGCAGGACATATCCAGGAGCTATTACACCCACAGCAAAGGTGATGGCGGTACTTCACTTCTTCCCAACAGGCACATTCCAGTACACAGTTGGTCATGCCGGGGGGATGTCACAATCCATGTTCAGCATGGTACTGCGGAATGTCTGAATGCCATGATGCATTACAAGGATGATTACATCCATTTTCCACGTGCGACAGAGCTGTCTGCAGTGAAAGGTGACTTCTATGCCCTGGCCCAGATACCACACGTAATGGGTTCCATTGATGGCACACATATTGGTCAGATTCCACCCCAGGCACGTGAACCTGTATATCACAATCAGAAGCACTACCATTCGATCAACGTGCAAGTGGTGTGTCTGGCTGACAACATCATCTCCCATGTGTGTGCCAGATTTCCCGGGTCCGCACATGACTCACACATCCTGCGGAGCAGCATTGTCCCTCAACTGATGGCTAATCTGCGTCCAGAACGTGCATGGCTTGTAGGTGAATGTGCTGTGAGGACAATTGTGTTGTATGTGTGGCATGGTGTTCCCACCAATCCTGATAATGATATTTGTGTATGTCATCCCCCCACCTAGGCGACTCTGCGTACCCAAACCTGCCGTGGCTGCTGAGCCCCATACGGAATCCTACTACCCCTGGTGAAATGCGTTATAATGATGCCCCTGGGAGGACACGTCGAGTGGTGGAACGTACTTTTGGACTGCTGAAGTCCAGGTTTCGCTGCCTGGATAAAAACCGGAGGGGCCCTGCCATACTCACTAGGCACAGTATGCCAAATCGTAATTGCCTGCTGCATGCTCCACAACCTGGTCTTGCGCAATAACATTGAACTGATCATGGACCCTGAAGACCAACAGGTTGCTCCGCCTCCCATCCCACCCATGTCCACTGTTGAGGATAGTGGGGAGGAAGAAGGTGTGGACCACAGGAGTCAGCTCATTGATCGCTACTTTCATTGAATGTGAGTAACTACCTCTTGTGCAGCTGGACAATGCGTGATGTATAAGCGTGGGCGAAAAATCCGTTTCGTCGGCGAATTTGTGGATTTTTGACGATTTCGCGATCCACGAATCGCGCGAATTTACCCAATAATCCGCAAATTCGCAAGCTACAAATTATTTTGCTTGGTCGCACTTGAAAAATACAATATCGCGCGCGGGCATTGACTCTGAGCCTGCCGAGTTGTTTTTCTCCTGGTTTTGCGTGTGCTACGCCATTTTTGATCTTGCTGCGTGTACGCGCGAGAGTTTTTCGAACGCAATTACGTAATCGCGGCTTGCCATCTTGCACGGCGAGAGTTTGACAACGCAAGTACGTCATAAATGCCCGCGATGGCGTGCAGCTGACTTCCGGGGGGAGGTTTGAACAGCTCGAGTTCCCGAAATTGCAAAAATTGCAATTCTGCACAAGAAATCCACCGCAGGAAGCATAAACCTTGTGAAAATGATGATTTTGATCAGAATAACTCCTCAGATTGACCTTTGGCTGCACTTTTTGGTGCAGTAGTCCATTTTTTGCGGTGGGGTGGGAGGAAGGAAGTGCCTCAGAGTCTCCAACTTCCTGTTCCTGCCCAGCAGGCTCCTCCCAGTGCTTTGTCCATGTACTGGCCACTTTTCATTTGGCTGTTGAGCTGGAAGGATTACTTTTTCTTGCTGCTGGTGTATATTTGTATTTGAGGACTTTTTGGACTTTGGAGTTGGGATCACTTTTGGACTTGAGATTTTACAAGTAAGTTGGTGTTGTTTGTTTGGGGCATTGCAGTTGAGGCAACTCCAGTTCTAAAACTTTTTTCACAACTTTAACAAAATATATATTGTGGTGGGTAGCTAGCCACGGTATCCAGTAGGCCCAGGGTTAGTCATGGGTGCATGATACAACTGTTCCTCTGATTTTGTTTTACTTAATTCTCATTTATGTCATTGAATTTTAGCTCACTGTTATATCTTCTTTTTTTTTTGGGGTGCCTGTAAAGCCTTACTAGCCAGTAGGCCCAGGGGTAGTGAGTGGTGCATGGACCAAGTCTTACTGTGTGGTGTCTTGAATTTAAACATCATTGAGGGCATGGATGGCATCAATTATGTCCAGGGGTACTCAGTGGTGCATGGGCCTAGACTTTCTGTGGGGTGTCTTGAATTTAAACATCATTGAGGGCATGGATGGCATGGGATTGTGGTGTTTTATATGTGTTTTTCGATTTTTGCGGGTGTTGTTGGGGACTGGCCATGTGGGTGGGGGCCATTTTGAGTGCTGGTACAGGCAGGGCCTGGCCATGTGCTGGGGGCAAGGGGCCATTTTGAAGGCAGGCAGTGTTCTCAGGCCTGCACCCAATTTGCCTAGCTTTCATCCATTATGCCTAGCTTTCATCCATTATGCCCAGGGGTACTCAGTGGTGCACGGGCCTTGTCTTTCTGTGGGGTGTCTTGAACTTTAACATCATTGAGGGCATGGATGGCATGGGATTGTGGTGATTTTTTATGTGTTTTTCGATTTTTGAGGGTGCACAAAGCTGGCCAATTGCTGCTTCCGATTTTAAGGAACACGGCCCATAGAACTTGTGGAGAGGCCTCGGACTGGTGCCTCTCAGTCTCCACGACCTGTTTGCTAGCCAGAGTTGGGAAATTTATACACCAGGTAAAAATGGCACTCGACTCCCACTTTACGGTATTGTCTGCAAAGTAACTGGAAGCCTTATGCCCCAGTTATCGAACTTGGTCTGGTTTAAAGATCCACGAAGAATCCATCTTTCGTCAACAGCCCTTGGTACATGAATTGACTCTATCGAACTTTCATGTGCCCCTTTATCAGCTGGGAAACACTTGTATAACCTATGCATCACTCCTTTTTAAAAAACCCAGTTTGGACAGCCAATCAGGACTAATATGTTAGTATTTTAACTTAAAGTGACTCTCACTTTTATGTTTGGATGGGACTTGAGAGTGGGGGAGTCGGGATGTTCATAAAGCTTTTTATTCTTTTCTTTTCTTATTTCTTTCATTTTAACACTGTAAAGATTTTAAGTAATCATGCAGTTTATTAATAAAATTGTCAAATTGTCAAAATTGGGTGTTGTTGGGACTGGCCATGTGGGTGGGGGCCATTTTGAGTGCTGGTACAGGCAGGGCTGGGCCATGTGCTGGGGGGCAAGGGGCCATTTTGAAGGCAGGCAGTGTTCTCAGGCCTGCACCCATTTTGCCTAGCTTTCATCCATTATGCCTAGCTTTCATCCATTATGCCCAGGGGTATTCAGTGGTGCATGGGCCTAGTCTTTTTGTGGGGTGTCTTGAACTTAAACATCATTGAGGGCATGGATGGCATGGGATTGTGGTGATTGTTATGTGTTTATCGATTTTTGGGGTGTTGTTGGGGACTGACCATGTGGGTGGGGGCCATTTTCAGTGCTGGTACAGGCAGGGCCTGGCCATGTGCTGGGGGGCAAGGGGCCATTTTGAAGGCAGGCAGTGTTCTCAGGCCTGCACCCATTTTGCCTAGCTTTCATCCATTATGCCCAGTGGTACTCAGTGGTGCATGGGCCTAGTCTTTCTGTGGGGTGTCTTGAATTTAAACATCATTGAGGGCATGGATGGCATGGGATTGTGGTTATTTTTTATGTGTTTTTCGACTTTTTGGGGTGTATAACTTATGTTCCTCTGTCTTCCATTCCTTTTAGGTGCACAAGAGAACCACCAGTGCCAGGAAGAAGTCCTGCAGCGGTGTATGCAGCATAACGTCACGTGACGTCACGTGTGGCCACAGACAAGACAACTCTGCAACTCGTGCAACTGCGGCGTGCTGTTCTGACATCTGAAGAAGATGGTCCCAAAGAAAGGTGGCCGTAGCGCCTCAGCGAAGAAAGTTGCCAGTGCCACTGCCAGTAAGGAGCAGAAGAAGCATGTGGCATCACCTGCCAAGGAGACGGGTGTGCCCACCGACACCTTTTTTGGGAAAAAAAACGACGCCTGCAGCAGCAGCGGTGTCCGCCGGGGACCAAGCTGGAAGCAGCACCTCCGCCTCATTGGGGTCACTGCCACCACGCCAAGTTAGGCCCAAGCCCATGAGTGCCGCAAAGGCAGCCACTTTGGTTGTTCAATCACCATCGACTAGTGATGTTGGCTCATCACAAGAAAGTACCATCCAATCAACACCGGGTGTAACTCAGCTGGCGAGTGTTCAACAATCACAGCTGCAACGACAACCACAAGTGCAACCAGTACAAGCACAAGTGCATGGGCAAGGAGAGGCGTAAGTACATGGGCAAGGAGAGGCGCAAGTACATGGGCAAGGAGAGGCACAAGTACATGCACAAGGAGAGGCGCAAGTAGAGGTGCATGGAGAGGTGAGACTAGAGGCTAATGGAGCGGCACAACTGCTTACAACGCTTGTTCCTTCAGAAGTAGGGGCACATGAGGAAATTTATATTCAAGTGGAACAATCATCCCAGGAATCCACTCCTCTTGAGGATGATCCATTGCTTTCCAGATCCCCAGCAAGAAAAAGGTTAAGGATGGCTGCTACTACTAAAAGTTCTTCTTCAAGCCCCCTTCATTCTGATGACCTTGATCTTGATTGGAACCCACGAATGCAGTCTGACAGTGAGGCACGCCATGAGCCAACAAAGGTAGCTTAGCCTAAAAGGAAGGTTCCCGCAAGGCTTCGACTTATGGTTCCTGACGATGAACAAGAAGTGGTGCCTTCTGCTGCTGATGAAGAGTCTGACGATGACCCAGTCATCACAGACGTCACTCCAGCCACAGCGGGCATGCAGCAGACAAAAATATAAACCCTAGCCCGTATGGCTGCTGAGCAGGATGTGGGCGGCGCTGCACTGGTGGTACCTCCACCAACGCAGTTAACTACAACACCAACACAGCCTACAGCTTCCATATTTTCTCATCAGAAGGGCCGGCAGGGACCTCCATCCAGCTCGACCCCCATTACCTCAAGTAGTGGTGCTGTAAGTCAACTACAGAAACAAATTCAGCCACGCCCATCCTACACTTCATCTGGCATTGGAAGTCAAAGTAGCTCCTGCACCACCAGCAGACATCTCCAGTCCCCAGTTTGGGACTTCTTTACTGTTAGCAAAAAGGCGGAAAACGTAGTTGTTTGTTCGATTTGTAAAGTATCAGTTCGTCGGGGTATGTTTGGTACCAACTATGGTACCGGAGGCCAGAGAGGTCATTTAACAAAACACCACCCTATCCAGTGGTAAAAGCACCTAAGTGACATCGATGAAGCCAAAACAAATCCAAATGTATCCCTTGATATTGCATCTGATGATGATGAGAGGCTGATCATGCAGGGGGGAAGTGAAGACGCGACATACATTTTTTCTGGTACACCCAGTACCACTGGCAGCAGCACTGCAGTAGTATCGCCCGCACCCTCTACCCCTGCAACATGTATGAGGCACACTAAGAGTCTGGGAGAGACACCAATGCAAAAAAATAAATCAATGAGCCTAACTGGTTTGAAGTCTGCATCATCATCATCATCATCATCACGTAAAACGGCCCAGCGCACCATTAGCAGCATGTTTTGGTCGGATCCGCCATTTGAACGCAACCACCCAATGGTGCGTCTCTATAACGCAAAGCTGGCTAAAATGCTAGCGCTGGACCTTCTCCCTTTCTCTTTCGTGGAAGGGGTGGGTTTTCGTGAATTGGTGGCAACAGTCTGCCCTAAATGGACGGTTCCTAGCCGGTACTATTTTGCAAGGGTTGCTGTTCCAGCACTACGTCAAGATGTGCTGGAGGTGATTGGCGCAGCTATTCTGAACAGTGCTGTTCACACTATCCACATGACAACAGACATGTGGACCAGTTGCCAAGCCCTTGATTACATGTGCATCACTGCACACTGGCACACTTTTGCAGGGGTCGAAAAACAGTTGAAACACAAAGATGTTGACACAGACAGGGGAAGTTTTTCAAGCTACTCGCAAACATGCAACAGTAGGCATGTTTGCCATGGAGAATTCTCACACTGCACCTAACCTTTTGGATGAGTTTAACAGGAAGGTCAAAGAATGGCTGCATCCAAGAAACCGCACAGTTGGTTATGTCTCCACGGATAATGGCAGTAATATAGTTAAGGCCATGGACAACGGTGGCCATTTCAGAGTGCTGTGTTTGGCGCACAGTATTAACATTGTGGTGCAAGCCTGCTTGAAAGCAGAAGAGCCAGTCGTCAAAGTACTGACCACCTGCCGAAAAATCTGCACCCATTTCAACCATTCTTTTAAGGCCCGGAGCAGCTGAGGGGCCTTCAATATGAACGTAAACTGCCAGTCAAAGGACTAATCCAGGAAGTGGCAACACGTTGGAACTCAACCTTTTACATGCTTTAGCGTCTGTCTGAGCAGTGGGAGGTAATACATGAGTTTGTATTTAAACTGGGTGCTGCTCACAAAGACTTGATGCTAGAGTTGGAGGAATGGAATTGCAAATTGCAAGCCTGACAGACATGCTTCATCCTTTTGAGCTCTTCACATGTGAAGTCAGCAGGGAGGACTGTTATTTGAGCAAAGCTATCCCATTGTTGCGCATGCTAGAGCACCAACTGAAAGAGGTGTCTTCAACGTTCCGAGATGATGGTGAAAAGCGAGTAGCATATGGTTTGGCGCAGAAGTTATTATGGCGCCTCCTTGACAATGAAAGGCTTAAAAAGATACATACAGAACAACATTACATTTGTGCCACTATTCTTGATCCACGGTACAAAAAGGCACTGCCCACCAATACTTTCTTTCCTTTTTCTGAAGCAGAAGTTTCAAAGTACAAACATTGGCTAGCTGTGTCAGCCACTTGGTTCGAAAAAGACCGGCAGAACCTTCAAGGAGGCAGCACAAGTACAACTGAATCATCAGGCCATCAGGCGTCAAGTTCCACTTCTCAATCCGTGGCCGAAGGGAGTCACTTTCCCTCACAGCCGTTAACGACACCAGCAACCATATCATAATCCTCACCTGCACCAGGCCGCAAACCAATATTGTCGGAAGGGGATTGGCTAACTCAGCAAGGGTTAGCTCGATCCACTGATGAAAAGGTCGCAGATGGTGCGCAAAGTGGATCAACCCTGGAGAACCTTGAGTCGGTGGTGCAGGCCTATCTGGATGACCCAACAGAGGTCTGTCATAATGAGAACCGATTGGGATATTGGTAAACGAAAAGCTCAAAATGGCGACTGATCACCTACCTGGCTCTAAATTGTTTGTCTTGCCCACTCGCAAGCGTGTCTTCTGAATGTGTTTTCAGTGCTGCTGGTGCCTTTGTTACTTCAAAAAGGACCCGCCTTTTGCCCAAAAATGTGGAGAGGTTAACAATAATCAAGACGAATCAGCACTTCATACCACCCAATTACAAAATCCTTGAATGCACGCAGGAAGAAGAGGACACCGACTTAGGTGACGATGACGACGGAAGTTCTTCTCGGTCACCAGACCTACTCCCATCTCAATTCATAGACTTGGAGGACGAGCTCTGCTTCCCTGACAACAAGGACTGAAAATGACTTCCTTTTTTTCCGTACTTATTCACTTTTATTCCTGTGTGTCTTTCTTTCTTTTGCTACTTTTACCACAACAAAACTCCAATCAACTAATCACAATAAGTCCATCATCAGCACTGTCTTCATCTTATTTTCCATATTGATTTGAAGGTGCCGCAGTCTGCATTCAGATGTTCACAACTCAATCATGCTCCTCTATCCTCCTCCTCCAGACTCCCCCTATCCATTTCCCTCAAGACAGATGGATGGATTATGGAGAAAAAACAAACGTTGTCTTCGTAGACGAGTCCCCTCAAGTGGGACTGAAATAACTGACTGACTACATGCTTGCTGATTGTTGACAGACCTACTTCTGAAATTTACAGGAGAGGCTGCCTGTGGGCCCTCACTTTCCAAAGAAGATGCGGACATAAAGTAGAACAGGTAATGAATAATGAGAAGACGGCATGCAGTGGACAGCAATGGCTGTCTGTCTCTGTTGAAACCAATTGCTGTTTGTTTTTTGTGAACAGCGCAATTTGCCATGTTTTCAATATACCAGTATTGCAGGTTTTTGGGTTTATTTGGGGGTGTTCTAGATTTTCGGTGCTGGGTCGGGGGGTCTGGGAGCACTGCTGGCACAGTCTAATGTTGATTGCATTTGTTTTTCAGGAAATTCATGGTGGAAAAGGGGAGTTAGTGCCTAGCTGCACAGCGCATTTAGACTGAATTCCAGGTTGGCCCAAAATTTGCTAAGTCTCACTTTTTAAGGTTTTGCTTTTTTGCTGTTTGGGGGTCTTCTACTTGTTTCTGCCTGTGTTGACAGGTCTAGGGGCATTGCTGGGAAGGCCTAATACCGGATAAAGTGTTTTGGAGAAAATCAGAGTTGAAAAAGTTTTTGCCTTTTTGCTCACTATCATGTTTTTGGGGGCCTGTTTGGGGGGGGGGTCCTTGTGTTTGGGGGTGGGTTTTGGGGTCTGGGAGCACTGCTGGGTATGGATACTTTTGATTGCAAGAGGTTTGAAGCAAATCCATGGTGGCAAAGGGGAGTTAGGGCCTAGCTGCAGAGCGCACGTGGAGTACTTTTGGAAATTTTCAGGCAAATTTCTAAGTCCCCACTTTTGTATATTTGATTTTTGCCTCTTTGGGGGTCTTCTACTTGTTTCCGCCTGGGTTGACGGGTCTGCGGCCATTGCTGGGAAGGTCTAATACCGGATAAAAGTGTTTTGGCGAAAATTGGAGTTGAAATTATTTTTGCGTTTTTGCTCACTTGCTTGTCTTTGGGGTGCTGTTTGGGGGGTTACTGGTGTTTGAGGGTGGGTTTTGCGGTCTGAGAGCACTGCTGGCACAGTCTAATTTTGATTGCATTCGTTTTTCAGGAAATCCATGGTGGAAAACGTGAGTTATGGCCTAGCTGCACAGCGCGCTTGGAGTGATTTTGGAATGAGACCTAAATATTTCTGAGTGTGAGCTTTTCCGGATTTGCTTTTTGCCTGTTTGGGGGTCTTCTACTTGTTTCCGCCTGGGTTGACGGGTCTGGGGCCATTGCTGGGAAGGTTTAATACCGGATAAAAGTGTTTTGGATCAAATACATGGTTAAAAAGTTTTTCACTTGTTAGCGTTTTCTCTCACTTTCGTGTTTTCGGGGGCCTGCTTGGGGGGGTTCCTGGTGTTTGGGGGTGGGTTTTGGGGTCTTGGAGCAAAGCTGGGTATGGATACTTTTGACTGCAAGAAGTTTGAAGCAAATCCATGGTGGCAAAGGGGAGTTAGGGCCTAGCTGCAGAGCGCGCGCAGGGTGATTTTGGAAATTTGCCTAAAAAATTTCCAAGTCCCAACTTTTGTATATTTGCTTTTTGCCTCTTTGGGGGTCTTCTACTTGTTTCCGCCTGGGTTGACGGGTCTGGGGCCATTGCTGGGAAGGTCTAATACCGGATGAAAGTGTTTTGGATAAAATAAATGGTGAAAAGGTTTTTCACTTTTTATAGTTTTCGCTCTCTTTCGTGTTTTTGGGGGCCTGTTTGGGGGGTTCCTGGTGTTTTGGAGTGGGTTTTGGGGTCTTGGAGCAATGCTGGGTATGGATACTTTTGATTGGAAGAGGTTTGAAGCAAATCCATGATGGCAAAGGGGAGGTAGGGCCTAGCTGCAGAGCGCGCGTGGAGTGATTTTGGAAATTTGCCTGAAAATTTCAAAGTCCCCATTTTTTTCGTTTTGCTTTTTGGCTGTTTGGAGGTCTTCTACTTGTTTCCGCCTGGGTTAACGGGTCTGGGGCCAATCCTGGGGAGGTCTAATACCGGATAAAAGTGGTTTGGACAAAATCGGAGGCAAATTTTTTTTTGCGTTTTTGCTGACTTGCTTGTCCTTGAGGTGCTGTTTGGGGGGGGGGGGGGTTCCGGGTGTTTTTGGGTGGGTTTTGGGGTCTGGGGGCACTGCTGGGTATGGATACTTTTGATTGCAAGAGGTTTGAAGCAAATCCATGGTGGCAAAGGGGAGTTAGGGCCTAGCTGCAGAGCGCGCGGGGAGTGATTTTGGAAATTTGCCTGAAAACATCTGTCCCCATTTTTGTAGTTTTGCTTTTTGGCTATTTGGGGGTCTTCCACTTCTTTCCACCTGGGTTGACGGGTCTGGGGCCATTGCTGGGAAGGTCTAATACCGGATAAAAGTGTTTTGGATAAAATACATGGTTAAAACGTTTTTCCCTTGTTAGCATTTTCTCTCACTTTCGTGTTTTCGGGGGCCTGCTTGGGGGGGTTCCTGGTGTTTGGGGGTGGGTTTTGGGGTCTTGGAGCAACGCTGGGTATTGATACTTTTGATTGCAAGAGGTTTGAAGCAAATGCATGGTGGCAAAGGGGAGTCAGGGCCTAGCTGCAGAGCGCGCGCGGAGTGATTTTGGAAATTTGCCTGAAAATGTCAAAGTCCCCATTTTTGTAGTTTTGCTTTTTGGCTGTTTGGGGGTCTTCTACTTGTTTCAGCCTCGGTTGATGGGTCTGGGGCCATTGCTGGGAAGGTCTAATACCGGATAAAAGTGGTTTGGAAAAAATCGGAGTCGAATTATTTTTTGCGTTTTTGCTGACTTGCTTGTCTTTGAGGTGCTGTTTGGGGGGTTCGGGTGTTTGTGGGTGCGTTTGGGGGTCTGGGAGCACTGCTGGCACAGTCTAATGTTGATTGCATTTGTTTTTCAGGAAATCCTTGGTGGAAAAGGAGAGTTAGGGCCTAGCTGTACAGCGTGTTTGGACAGAATTGAAAGAAGGCCGAAAATATTCTAAGTATGAAATTTTCCATTTTTGCTTTTTGCCTGTTTGGGGGTGTTCTGCATTTTTTGTGGGTGGGTTGTCAGGTCTTGGGTCATTGCTGGGAAGGTCTAATACGGGATAGAAATGGTTTGGAGAAAATCCATGCTGAAAAGTGATTTGGCACTTTTTTTTAACTTAGGGCTCGTTAGGGTTAGCACTAGCAGCAGGATTGAATGTGTTTCACCCATGCCACCCTCTGGTACATCAATGCCACCCTCTGGTTCATCACTGTAGATTATGGGGGGGGGAAGCAAGCACACCTGCCCTGCTTCAACTGACATGAATTAATTTGGGGTTGGTTTATTAATGTGTCACTGTTTTAAAATTCCAGTCCGGCACCTGCTTCCTTATCTGTAATTTGCTTTCTGTTGCAGTGCAATTTTTTTTTCCAGGACCTTTGTGGCCTACTTGTAGCTATCCTATGAGCCTGCTGTGAGGGTCAGAGCAGGGTCATAGAATAGTTGCAAGTAGGCAACTGAACTCTGAAGGGGCCCCTCAGGAAGCACTACAGGGAATGTTTACTAATGATGAGTTTGAACTTTTGCACCTGCTGAGTGGTTTCAGTTTTGCAAAACTCGTTTTTCTGCAATTTCGCGGGATTCGCAGGCCGCGAACTTGTGCGAGATTGAATTCTGAAGCCGCAAATTCGTGCAAATATGCGTTTTGTTTTTTTGCAGCGTTTTAGTTCGAAAGGTTTTGTGCGTTTTAGCGAGCCGCTTGTAGCGCAACGGCGCGAAGTTACCCTCGCGGTCGTTCACGGGCTCGGCCATCTTGTTTGCATGACGTATTTCCGTTTCCAGCGTGATGTGTAATCTCGGAAAGTGTGCGGCTCGCTAGTACAATTTCGCGTGTAATCGTGAGGAAAATCTCGCGCGTACTTACCCACGCGGTCGTGAACGGGCGCGGCCATCTTGTTTCTCATTCATTGCTATGGTTCTGGGCATGCTTTTTGTATCCTCTCTGAATCTCTGCCATCCTTTGCTTGTTTGAAGTTTTTTTT
Organism: Lissotriton vulgaris; assembly: GCF_964263255.1. Taxonomy (NCBI): domain Eukaryota; kingdom Metazoa; phylum Chordata; class Amphibia; order Caudata; family Salamandridae; genus Lissotriton; species Lissotriton vulgaris. Next base: position 750,498,270 of record NC_141693.1, on the reverse strand, counting down.
AATCTACTTTACTTATTATCTATCCCTCTATTTTTCTAGCTCTATATTTTTGTGTTTTCTGCTACTTTTGGTTAAATTTAAACTACTTTTTTAAACTCTTTTCTTTTCTTCTTCCCTTTTCTATTTCTTCTTTATTATTTAGCTTCCTTTCTGCCCTGACCATGGTAAAGGGAGCGGGGAAGCATCCTGAGAAGGGGAAGAGTCCCGCACCCCGTGACCGGCTCCCGTGCGGGCGTTTGAGGGGGGAGCAGGTCGCAGCCCGGGAGATCTTTAGTGCGGAGGAGGTGGCCGCACTGATTTTTTATGTTCAGCGCCGCCTCCCCAGGACCATCATGGCATGCGGCAAGATCACTAGCGGGTACGGGATCCAGGAGCGCCGGAAGCGGTGGGAGAAGGTGTGCCGGGCCATGTACCAACACTCTCAGGTCCGGCGCACCTACAACCAGGCCACCCACCGTTGGACGGATCTCCTGGACCGGGAACACGATCTGCTCGACCTGCTCGGCCTTGAGATCCCCGGGCTTGGTGAGTAGTAGTTGCTATTTCTTTACTACTCTGTTTTCTCCTGCTCTGTGTGTTATTATATTGCAAATTTTTGTTTTTTACCAAGAGCATTAATGCTGCTGATTACATTGTAGGTAAATTATATTTCAAAATCTTCTGTGCATTTCAGGTGCACTGCTCTCCTTCTCAGTAGCTTTGCTATATGCTTATTTGTTTTCGATTTTGTGTTCATTTCATTGGCCTGTGAAATTATGTATGAGTGTAGTTTAAAGAACTGCGTAATGCTAGACACTAAGGGTCAGATTTTTAATTACCGGCGCATCCCTGCAAAGTAGCAGTGATGCGCCAGTAATTGTGCGCCACGCCACCACCACCCATGGTGCGCCGTACTTACAATGCGGCGCACCATGGGCCCAAAACATCACCAAAGCGTTATGCATCTGTGCCGTAAAGACGGCGCATTGCTGGAGTTGCGTCACAACGATGGCGCAGCTCCAGCAATGCTCTGGGGTGCCCTATCTCCCCAATGCTGTGTCAAGCCATACGTCTGCTTCAAGCAGGCGCAGGGTTTGAGTCACGCATCATTGTCCTCAAAGTGACTGATTGAAATCTTGTAGATTTACCTCAGCCACTTTTAGGATGCGTTCCTGCGCAGGAACGCCCTCCCTTGCGCCGGACCGCCCCCTGATGGCGCAGGGCTTTACAACGTGATGCATCTCCCATATGCGTCACATTGTTAATATACGCCGCACCATGGCGCCTCTTTTGTTCTGCCGCTGCGTCACAAAAGTCACGCAACTCTTAGATAGCATATGTGTATCTAGAGAGAGTAGACGGTCACTGGATGAACTAAGTGTTACTTTGAAGAGCATGTAACACCGCACCCGCACGTCCGTCCCAGTGTAGGAAAGGCAAGGAAAAGAAGTTGTAATTTTGTCCGAATACTACCATGCATAGTAGCAGTAGTTTGTATTGCAAGCACAGCATATATCCGGCTATTACGATGGCCACTCACTACCTCTGTTAATAAGTTTAGTAGAACTCGGTCATTCATGTGTGGATGTATCACTGTTCACTCAATAAAAAGCAAAGCACCTAAAGTCATCCCATATGTAAGTAAATACATACCATGTGCAGTGATAGATAATCAGATTATTTATCTTCTTCATTTTCCTTTTCTAGTATTCATTGGCACTGTAGGGTGAAACTTAAATTAATTAAGCAGTAGCCCTTGTAACAGTGTATTCTCAGTGCCACCCTTAATAGAAAAGTAAGAGCATCACCACATGTATGTACTGGACTGGTACAGTAACGCAAGTCTGTCTCACTCATCATGGCGGGCGTCTGTTTTCCTCGGGTGCAAGTTGACTGCGCTGGCATTATGCCGGCTTGCAGAAGTTAACGTACCAATTTTGCTAAACAAGAGAGAAGAAGAAGAATAAGACTGGTGTACTGCCATAGTCGACTCTTATGGAGTGAGTCCATAGTGCTCGTAGAATTGATTCCTTAAACTCCCACTAATGTTAGAGCAAGGGTGAAGAAGTGGGAGGTTAGATAGATACTGGCCACAATAGTTATGTACTGCACTTGCAAGTTGCTAGTACTACTGTGACACAATTTTCTGCTGAATCATTTTTTGTTAATCTTAAAGAGCATTGGTTACAGGCTATGTCTTTCTTTCTTCATATAGATGCTCCTTCCAAACCAACCCGGAAGGAGCTGGCTAGACGGGCCCGGCAACGGAGGCTGGAGGCCACTGTCGCTGAATATCGGTGGCTGGTGGCCCAGGAGGAGGGGGACACGCAGTCTACCACAACATCTACCGGGACAGCTGCATCCTCCTCCGCGCTCCCTGGGTCACCCAGACGGCGCAGGTCTCCAGCGGTACGGAGCCGCGGTACCGCAGCCACCCGCCCCCGCCGAGCAAAGAAATCAGCTGCCCCCCACAGCAGTTGCAAGAAACGTATGCACCTTCTTTCCCTGAGGGTTTCCTACCTCGAGCAGGAGCTGGTCAGCACAAAACCCCTGCTCGAGACCCTCCGCAAGGAGCATTCCGACCTGGCCCGGAAATTCAACAGCAGCAGCCAGCAGTAGGAGGAAACTGTCCCTTGCCCCTTTTTTAAAGACTTCTGGGGGGTGGGAATTGGGAGTTGGGTTTTTTCACTTTTTTGGACTTTTCACGGACATTCGTTGGGGTTAGGGAGTGGGGGTGGGTTGGGTCTTGTGGGAGATTATTTTTGTCAGGGATATAAATATACTTTAAACTTTATCTTAGCATACGTGTTTTTTTTACTGCTTTTGAGGCTGGTGGGTGGGGGTTTAACAGTAACTTTGTTTTGGTGACACTTAAGTGGCATCTTGATTCAAGTTGTGTAATTAATTGCCCAAATGTTTTCAAAAATAAGTGCCTCTTACAGAGTAAGTGAATTCAATAGTCCTAGGACTTTACTAGTACTAGCGTCAGTCTCTCGTCTCTCCTAATACTCCATTATACTTCCTCCCCCCAAACGCTTATCTTACCTGTAATTTGTGTTTGGAAATAGGGCTAGGCACAGGGCTGGCTGCACGTCAAATGGCGATATGGCAATCCTGGGCGGATGAAATGTCATCATTGCGTTGGTACTAGTGGTGTTACACAGTGGCAGTTGCAGCATCTGAAAAAAAAGAAAATTAAACCTTGTTTGTCCTTACCGTAGCATTAGAACGGTACGATAGAGAATATAGCAGGTGACAGTACACTAGAACAGTGCCACAATGTAGCCTAACAAATGGTAAAGTATTGAAAGTATACCTAGTACTTGCGTTTAATTTCTCTGGCATTGGCTATTACTACAAGAAATAGTACTGAAGCTGAGTAAGTCTAGAATATATCCTCGGATTCCTTCACCAGCCTGTTTCTATGACCTTATTCTCCCCAGCAAGTATGTGGAATTATTGCTGTCATTTAGTCACACATCAATCAAAACCACACAGCCCGGGGAAGAGGGTTAGGGTTTGGAAAATGGATGGGAATGGGGTTTTTTTTTTGGGTAAGCTTTGTTGAGAGAAGAAAAAAAAGCACAGCATGGACAAACAATAATTGAAGATAAAGAAATCTTTGGGTACAAAGCTAACCATAAATCTTTTAAGTGACATAAAGGAAGTGCATGCACTACTGCATGCAATGTTACTGAAAAGTAAGTAGTACTTCCGACAACCGTGAATGACAGAATGCGACGGCTGCAGCGTTTTCACTTGCCTATCTCTGCACTCAAAGAAACACTTCTTATATTAAATTAGGTTTAAAAAATAGCCGAAGTAAAACCCATAGAATGGCTGTAGGGATCAATTTAGAAGCAGAGAGTGATCCAAGAAATGCAGAGTCACACTCATAGAAGTTCACAGCAATAACATTACTTAAACAATAATTTGAAAAGAATGGATACTGTATCTGTTTGTTTTTGTAGTTGTCCTGTTGAATTTGGTAAGTAAGTTGCATGCATCAAACCATTCCTCTTATTAGTGGCACTCCTCCATTCCAGCTGACGCTTCGTCCATCAATGTTGGTGACCATAAAACACCCTGTTCACTGCCTGCCTGGCGGATGCTGAATTGCCGCTCGCTAATGTGAAGCCTGACTTCATCCTTTTTTTCCCATTGCACAGACCGAAACCCGGCCTGTAATTATTGATGGAAAAACAGGAAGTGATATTAGAACACCACTGATAACTAAATATACGGCATGTACGCTGTGTAGTGCAAAAAGTCACACTTTGAGTTTCCTAATAGACAGTACAATATTTTTGAAAGTGCGTACTCTGTCTGAGTCTCCTTTTGAAGGATAAATAAGTATGGGCAAATTAATTTTGCGGATCTTTCCCCTCAAGCTAGGTGTACTGTAAACTGTGTTTTAGAACAAAATTAGACCTTCCCAGCAGTGCTCCCACCCAGACCCTTACTAAAGCCAGTCGCAAAAATGTAGAAGACCCCCAATCAGATCTAAAAAATGAGGCCTAGTAGAAAACTGGTGACAAAACGTACTTTAAAAGTAAAAGTATGCCCAAATCCCCCCTTACCCACCGTGGATTGTATTCAAACCACTTGCAAGCGAGCAAAAGTATCCATACCCAGCATCGCTCCAAGACTCGCAAACCCCCCCACAAACAGCCCCCCACCGAAACACATGCAATACAAATACTGCTAACCCTAACCAGCCCTAAGTTAATAATAGTGGCAAACGCTTTCTTTAACTATGCCAAATCCCCCCTTTCCCACCATGGATTTTCTTCAAATCACTTGCAACCAAAATTACACATTCCCACGAGTGCTCTAAGACCCCAGAACTCTGTTGCAAAAATCTGGAACACCCCAAAACACATGCAATGCTGCAGCTAGGGCTATCCCTAACGAACTCTAAGTTACAAAAAGTGCCAAAAGGCTTTTCCGCATGGATATTCTCCAAACCAGTTTTATCCGGTATTAGACCTTCCCAGCAATGCTCCAAGACCCGCCAACCCACCCGCAAAAAAGCACAACACCCCCAAACAGCCAAAAAGGAAAATCTCATACTTACAATATTTATCGGCCTTCGGTCCAAACGCGCTGTGCAGCTAGGTCATAACTCCCGTTTTCCACCACGGATTTCCTGAAAAGCAAATGCAATCAAAATTAGACTGTCCCAGCAGTGCTCCCAGACCCCAAAACCCACCCACCAACACCCGGTACCCCCCCAAAGAGCACCTCAAAAACAAGCAAGTCAACAAAATTGCAAAAAAAAAATTGCCTCCGATTTGGTCCAAACCACTTGTATCCGGTATTAGAGCTTCCCAGCCATGGCCCCAGAGCCGTCAACCCAGGCGAAAACTAGTAGAAGACCCCCAAACAGCCAAAAAGCAAAAGTAAAAAAATGGGGACTTAGTCATTTTCATGGCAATTTCCAAAATCACTCCGCGCGCGCTCTGCAGCTAGGCACTAACACCCCTCTGCCACCATGGATTTGCTTCAAACCTCTTGCAATCAAAAGTATCAATACCCAGCAGTCCTCACAGACCCCGAAACCCACCCACAAACACCAGGAAGCCCCCCAAACAGGCCCCCGAAAACGCTACATTGAGCAAAATGGCAAAAATAGCTAAAACTTTTTCCTAATGGATTTTTTCCAAACCACTTCTATCTGGTATTAGACCTTCCCAGCAATGCCCCAAGACCCGCCAACCCACCCGCAAAAAAGCACAACACCCCCAAACAGCCAAAAATGAAAAACGTAATACTTACAATATTTATCGGCCTTCGGCCCAAACGTGCTGTGCAGCTAGGTCATAACTCCCGTTTTCCACCACGGATTTCCTGAAAAGCAAATACAATCAAAATTAGCCTATCCCAGCAGTGCTCCCAGACCCCAAAACCCACCCACAAACACCCGGAACCCCCCCAAAGAGCACCTCAAAGGCAAGCAAGTCAGCAAAAACGCAAAAATAATTTCGCCTCCGATTTGGTCCAAACCATTTTTATCCGATATTAGAGCTTCCCAGCATTGCCCCAAGACCCGCCAACTCACCCGCAAAGAAGTAGAACACCCCCACAAGTGCAGAGTCTTTCCTCATTGGGCGTAATCCAGCCCTCTGCTTTGAGGGAAATAGGAGTCTGGAGGAGGAGGGTAGAGGAGCATGTTCTTGTGAACTTGTGAACCTGAGGAATGCAGACTGCGGCACCTTCAAATTAATAGGCAAACAAGTGAAGACAGTTCTGCTGATGGGCTTGTTTTTGTGATTAGGTGATTAAAGTTTTAATTATATTAACTGTGCAAAACAAAGAAAGACAGACACACAGGAATAACAGTGAATAAGGACGAAAAAGAAAGTTATTGATTCATTGGCTCCTTTTCAGGGCTCAGTGTCAGGGAATAAGAATAAGAGTTCGTCCTCATACTCTGCGAATTCAGGCAGGAGTAGGTCAGTGTCACCTAACAGAGAAGAAATTCCCTCATCTAAGTTGCTGTCCTCCTCGTCTTTATCCGGCGTGTGTTCTCGTACTTTGTAATCTGGTGGTATGAGGTGCTGATTCATCTTGATCATAATTAACCTCTCCACATTTTTGGGCGAGAGGCGGGTCCGTTTGCAAGTTACGAGTGGGCAAGACAAGTAGTTTATAGCCAGGTTGGAGATCTGTGCCCACAATTCTTTTTTCCCATGCCAATACGCCAATGAGTCATCATTAACATAGACCTCTGTTGAGTCATTCAGATAGTCCTGCACCATCGACTCAAGGTTCTCCAAGGTTCCTCCACTTTGCTTACTTTTTGCTGGGACCTTTTGAGAACCAAACCCAAGCAGAGTTAGCCAATCCTCTTCTTCCCCCAATGTTACTGTTGTGTCTGGTGCAGATTATCCGGTTGCCGGTGTCTTTAACGGCTGAGAGGTCACTTCTGCCACAGCCACAGGTGCAGAAGTGGATTCTTTTGACTGGGGATGGCCTGCTGATGCTGATGTACTGCCTTTTCCTTTAATTTTTTGCCGTTCTCTTTCAAACCTCATGGCTGACAAGGCTAGCAAGCGTTTGTACTTTGTAACATCTTCATCATCGAAAGGAAAGAATGCTTGGCCTGCCAGTGCCTTTTTGTAGCATGGATCCAGAATAGTAGCACAAATGTAATGCTGTTCTGAGTGGATCATTTTAAGACGTTCATCGCCAAGTAGGCGCTCTAATAATTTCTCCGCCAAAACAAAAGCGTCTTTCTTTTCTTTATCTTTTTGAAACATAGAAGACACCGCCTTCAGTTGGTGCTCCAGCATGCACAACAATGGGATAGCTTTTCCCAAATTACAGTCCTCCCTGCTGACTGCACGCGTGAAGACCTCAAAAGGACGAAGCATGTCTGTCAGGCTGTTAACTAGCTACCATTGCGTAGCATCTAGCCTCAGGTCCTTCTGAGCTGTACCCAGTGTTAAAGAAATAGTGATCGAGTACCGTATACTGCTTCGGCAGGTGGCCACTAACTCGCACGCTGGACTGTCTTCACTCAAGAATTTTTTAACAACCAGGTTTATACAGTGCGCCAAACACGGCACTCTGAAATAGTGACCCAGATCCATGGCCTTAACTACATTGGCGCCATTATCCGTGGAAACATAACCAATCTGGCGTTTTTTTGGGGACAGCCAGTGAAAGACCTTTGTGTTAAACTCATTCAAAATGTTTTCTGCTGTAAGGCGTTTCTCCAAGCCAAACATGGCTAGTGTTGCATGTTTCCGAGCAGCTTTAAAAACTTGGTCCGGGTCAACACCTGCGTTTAGCTTTGCTTTAACCCCTGTAAAAGAGACCCAGTGTGCAGTGATGCACATGTAATCAGCGCCTGCACCACTGGTCCACATGTCTGTTGTCAGATGTATAGTGTGAACAGCACTCTTCTGCAAAGCTGCCCCAATCACCTCCAGCACATCTTCATGTAGTGCTGGAACCGCAACTCTGGCAAAATAGAACCGGCTAGGAACCTTCCATTTAGGGCTGAGCGCTGCCACTAATTCTAGAAAACCAACCCCTTCTACAAAAGAAAAAGGGAGAAGGTCCAGAGCTAGCATTTTAGCCAGCTTAGTGTTATACAGACGCGTCAGTGGGTGGTTGCGATCATATGGCGCTTCTGAAAACAACATGGTTCTAATGTTGGCCTGGACCATGCTTTTACGGGATGATGATGATGATGACTTCTTCGACCCAGTTACGCTCGCTGATGAACTTTTTCACATTGGAGTCTCACTCTCTCCCACACTCTTAGTGTGGCTCATAGGGGGTGTGCTGCTGACAGGGGTACTGGGTGTTAGTGAAGTGTTTGACACTTCTTCGTCCTCGTCATCTTCAGATGAAACATCAACGTTTTCTTGACTTGCAATTCGGGCTTCCTTGATCTCCTTTAGGTGCACAAACCATTGGACAGCGTGCTGTCTCTTAAGATGACCTCTCTGGCCTCCGGTACCATAGTTGGTACCAAACTTACCACGACTAACTGCAAGCTTACAAATGCTACAAATAGCGAAGTTTTCCTTTTTTGGGCAAACACTAAAGAAGTCCCAAACTGCGGACTTGAAATGTCTGTGGGGGCCGGAGGAGGCGTTACTGGTGGTAGTCATGCTGCTAATGCCAGATGAATTGGAGGATGTGTATTGCCGAACTTTACTAAGTTGTACACTTTCACCAACACTAATTGAGGTCGAGGTAGATGGAAGTCCCTTCTGGCGAGGAAGAAATATGGAAGCGGTAGGTGGTGGTGTACTAGTTAACTCCAATGATTGTGCTGTTGCCATTGCTTCCTCGTCGACAACATCATCAAGCTCAGCAGCTTTTCGGGCTAAGGTCAAAATGTCTGTTTGCTGCATGCCAGCTGAGCCTGGAGTGACGTGTATGATGACTGCGTCGTCGTCGAGAGAGTCTTCATCAGCAGGAGTATAAGCCACTTCTTGTTGAGCGTCATCATCACACTCCATAAGTACGAGACTTTTGGGGACCTTCCTTTTACGTTTAGCTACCTTTTTCAGATCATGGTGTGCCTCACTCTCAGACGGCAGTGCTGGTGGTTCCCAATTTTGATCCATGTCATCAGAAGGAGGTGGGCTTGAAGAAGATGTAGACACCACCCTTGATCTTTTCCTTGCTAGGGATGTGGAAAACAATGAATGATCATCAGGAGGTGTGGCTTCCTCAAATGATACCTCGGCTTGATTGTCGATTTCCTGATGTGCCCCTACTTCGGGAGGAACAACTATTGTGGGCACTTGTGACCCTCCATGCACCTCTGCTTGCGCATCTCCTTGCGCTGCCTCTCCTTCCACATGTACTTGGGCTTGTACTTGCACATGTGGTTGTTGTTGCGGCTGTGGTTGTTCAACACTCGTCAGATGAGTTACAACAACCTGTGTTGATTGAGGGACATTGCTGCTACTTTCTCACAATGAGCCAACATCACTGGTCAATGGTGAGTGAACAACTAGACTAAGTGCCTCTGCAGCACTCAAGGGCTTGGACTTAAGTTGGCATGGTGTTGGTGGCACTAAGCCCAATGGTGCGGGGGTGCTGATCCCAGCTTGGTCCCCAGCAGACCCCGCTGCTGCTGCAGGCGTACTTTTTTTTTTACTCCCAAAAAATGTGGCGGGCGGCACACCAGTTTCCTTGGTAACTTGCTTCTTCTGCTCCTTACTGGCAACTTTCTTGCTAGAGGAGCTACGGGGTACTTTTTTTGGGGCCATCTTCTTCAGAGGTCAGAACAGCAGGCCGCAGTTGCACGAGTTGCAGAGTTGTCTGCGGCCAGACGTGATATCCCGTGACGTTATGCTGCACACACACACCGCTGCAGGACTTCTTACTGGCACTGGTGGTTCTCTTGAGTCTTGTGCACCTAAAAGCAATGGAAGACAGAGGAACATCAGTTCAGTTATACACCCCAAAAACTCGAAAACCACATAAAAATCAGCACAATCCCATGCCATCCAAGCCCTCCATGATGTTTAAATTCAATACACCCCACAGAAAAACTAGGCCCATGCACCACTCACTACCCCTGGGCCTAATGTATGAAAGCTAGGCAAAATGGGTGCAGGCCTGAGAACACTGCCTGCATTCAAAATGGCCCCTTGCCCCCCATCACATGCCCAGGGTCTGCCTGTACCAGCACTCAAAATGCCCCTCACCCACACGGCCTGTCCCCATGAAACCCCAAAAAATCGAAAAACACAAAAAAATCAGCACAATCCCATGCCATCCATGCCCTCCATGATGTTTAAATTCAAGACAACCCACAGAAAGACTAGGCCCATGCACCACTCACTACCCCTGGTCAAAAGGCCCCAACAACAGCCCAAAAATCGAAAACACTGAAAATGCAGCACAATCCCATGCCGTCCATGCCCTCCATGATGTTTAAATTCAGGACACCCCACAGAAAGACTAGTCCCATGCACCACTCACTACCCCTGGTCAAAAGGCACCAACAACAGCCCAAAAATCGAAAATTCCAAAATTGTAGTTGCAGCAACTGTAATGCCCCAAACAAACTTACTTGTGAAATTTCTAATCCAAAAGTGATCCAAAGAAAGTCAAAAAGGCCTCAAATCCAAATATCCAGCAGCATCCACAAAAAGTAATCCTTCCAGGTCAAGATCCGAATTAAAGTGACCAGCACATGAAGAAAGCACTGGGAGGAGCCTGCTGGACAGGAACAGGAAGTTGGAGTCTGTGGGGCACTTCCTTCCTCCCCCCCCCCAAATGATTTTCAAAAGGTTTATGCTGCTTGCTGGTGGATTTCTTGTGCAGAATTGCAAATTCTGCATTTTGCGAGTGCGAGATTGTTGCTGCCCGCCGCATCTACGTGTTCGCAATTGCGAACTCTCGCGATGCGTGCTGTGCAAGCCGCGATTATGTAATCGCGGTCGCCAAAATCCCGCGGGATCCCACAGCAGGATCCAAAATGGCGCAGCACTCGCAAAATATCGAGAAAAACAAGTCGGCAAACGCTGAATGACGGTAAGTGAACGCCGCACGTCGCAATAATGTATCACCAAGAAAAAACAAATCCCCTGCGTGCGAATTTGCGGATTTTTGGTTAATTCGCGAGAGTTCGCGGAGTGCGAATTTACCTAAAATCTGCAAAATCCACGAGCGGACGGATTTTCCCCCCATGCTTAGAAAGGGGGGATTTGGCCTAGTTAAAGAAAGCGTTTGCCACTATTCTTAACTTAGGGCTTGTTAGGGTTAACAGTATTGTATTGCATGTGTTTGGGCGGGGGTTCTAGATTTTTACGACTGGTTTGGGTCTTGGAACACTTGTTGGAATGTCTAATTTTTATTGCAAGTGGTTTGAAGATAATCCATGGTGGGAAAGGGGGGTTTTGGGCATACTTTCTGAGAGCGTTTTGGCAGGATTTGAAATTAGGCCTCTGCGAGGTAGCAGCAGTATTCTGCACGTTTTAGGAAGGGTAATGTGGGGTGTTCTAGATTTTGGGGATTGTCATCTCTGAAAGTGACAGTATAATGTTTGCACTACACAGCGTGCCTTATATATTTTTTTCTACGAGGTGTCTTTAACACTTACTGTTGTGTTTTTCCATCATCAATTACAGGCATGCTTTTACCCTGTGCCATCGATGTACTACTCAGGCTTACAATTAGCGATCCACAAATCCGCATCAGGCAGGCAGTGGACAGTGTATCTGGTCACTAAGATTGATCGAAGGAGCATCCGATGGAATGAAGGAGTACCGCGAATAAGAGGAATGGCTGGATGCATCAACTTCAGAAATTCAACAGGATAACTACCAAAAACAGTAACAGTATCCAAAATTCTCCTTATCTTTTAAATGATATTTTTGTGAACTTGAACTTACTTCTACGAGTGTGACTCTGTGCGTTTTTTTGATCTCTGCTTCAAATTCATCCATCCAGCTATTTGATACGTCTTTGCTATGTTTAACACTAATTTAGTGTTCTAAGTGTTTATTCTCTCTGAGGGCAGAGGGCCAAGTGAAATTGCGTAATGACTGCAGCCCTGTACTGTCAACTTGTTTCTTCGCACTTACTAGTAAGTTGCAGTAAGTAGTAGTACTACTTTTCAGTAACCTAACCATCCATTTAGTACTTCTGGCATGCAGTAGTGCACTTCCTTTATGTCCCTTTAAAGATTTATCAACATCTTCTAATCCAAAGATTTGTTTCTCTTCATTTGTTGTTTGAGTGTCCATGCTGTGTTTTTTTTCCTCTCTACCAAACCTTCCCAAAAAACCCCATTCCCATCCAATTTTCAAACCCTAACCCTCTTCCCCTGGGCTGTGTGGTATTTCATTGACATGTGACTGACAACAACAGTAAATTCCACACACTTGCTGGGGAGGATAAGGTCAAAGCAACCAGAAGTTCATGTGCGCCATTGTGGATTGATAAGAACATCCTCCTCCTACACGACGTAAACAATCAAATGCTTAATGCTTACCTTACGTTGGCACTGCTTAGGCTACAATTTAGGGCACTGTTCTGTACCATACTATATATTGTAATGTTTCTAATGCTACGCTCAGGCCACTCATTGTTTAATTTCCTCTTTTTTTCATATAGTGATACTGCCAGTGTGTACCACTACTGCTACCAGCACAACAATGATATTGCATCCGTCGAGGATTCAAGTCAACAACCAACCTTAATTACCATTTGCAATGCAGCCAGCCCTGGGGCTACCCCGATTGTCAAACACATATCACAGGTAAGATAAGCATATTGGAGAGGTAGTAGAATAATGTGCTAGGAGGACTAAGTTGGGAGGAGAGCAGAGACTGACAGTACTACTAGTAAATAGTAAAGTACATAAAGTACCGTAGTAGGGCTACTAAATTTTCTCACTCAGTTACTTGCATTTTGGTAGATTTCAGGACTAGATGTTTCATTCATGCTGGTAAGTTTGAAGAAAACAAAAGTCCAGTAACCACCGCCAACCCCCACACAAAATAATATATTAACGTGTATACTGTGTTTTTGAAAGTAATTATTAGAAAATATATATTCGTGTTGTTTTCAGCACAACAATAATAAAATAAATTACCCAAACTCACCCCCCCTCCTGAACCCAACCAATGTCAAAAAGTCCAAAAGTCCCCTTTCCCAAACACCCAATACCCACCCCCCCAACAGTCTTTAAAAAAGGGGCAAGGGACAGTCACTTCCTCCGGTGGTGTAGTTTGGCAAGCTGTTGCTGCATGTCCCGCTGCTCTTTGCGGAGGTCCCGGAGCTGGCGCTGATGTTTTTGGGCCAACCGCTCCAGGTAGTCCACTCTTCTGCGTAGCCGGCGCACACGAACCATCCAGGATCTGAGGGGGCCGCTGATGTTGTTGCTGCTGTGCGGCGGTGGCGGGAGACTGTCTGGCCACGGCTCCGTTTCGCTGGAGGCTCCTGGCTGGTGGACCCGGGGGCAGTGGAGGAGAATGTAGATGTTGAAGTCTCCTCATGCTCCCAAGCCCACAACCGCCGATACTCGGCACAAATAGCCTCCAGCTTACCTGCCCTGGCCCGGACAGCCATCTCCTTACGGGTGAGCTTTTTGGGAGTAGCATCTATGAATAAAGAAAGAAAAATACTGTAGCCAATAGTCTTTAACATAAAGTCAAAATAATTCAACGGAAGGTTGACACTCAGTAACACCAGTAAGTAGCAAACACAGTATAACATTTTGGCATGTATCTTTCCGCCGTCTTTATAAGCATGTGACACTGTGAGTTTCAGGAATTCCACTAGCAGCATTATAGGTGGACTCACTACTACATACATAGTCAAAGAGTACTAAAAAAAGGACTTTTTTACTATTTTTCTCTTGTTTTGCAAAATAAATTACTGGTACGTGAACTTGTGGTAGCTGCCATAATGGCAGCTCACTCAGCTTTCACCCAAGAAATACAGACACAGGCCAAGATGATGCAGACTCACAGTACTTTAAGCAGTACATGCAGGTTGGGATAGGAATGTCTTACTTTTCTATAGGGGTGGCACTGCCACTGGCCATACTTCATTCACTCAGCGTCTGCTCTACTACATCATACACCTCTGCTATTGACGAGGAGGATAAGAAGATAGCATCCAGGCTTCAAAAGTACGTCTATGATTCTTCTTAATGTCTCAAATGTACCAACATTTCTTTTTGTCAACAACCAACTAACACCCTTTTCATAATATTTTGGAAACCGCCGTCTTCTTTCTTATGTTGAATTGCATTCAACAAAACCATTCTTTACAGTCATAAATATTCAGACTCCCTCGTCCTTTTTTTCACCATTCTGTAACTTTTCGTTCTTCACATCCCTAAACTACATCTGATATGACTTGGCTTCACAATAAACATTTGCCAGCTGAGTTGAAGTGAAATAGAGGGGGCCATTGGTTACCAGAGAAGTACCGCCGCTAATGCTATTAAAAGTCAAGGTTGACTGTCTTCTCCGTGATAGCCCAAAAAGTAGTTCTAAATTAGTAAATGATCTTGACAGTACAGTGTATTTATACTAGTGTACTGTGTACTACTGTACAGTACATCATACACTCCTTCGCGAGCCTACTCAAAAAAATTTCAATAAGTAAGGAGTATAATAACTTACCACCGTCCGCCGCCACTGAGTCTTCCCCCCCAGCTCCTCCTGTTGGTGCCGCCGCATCCAGAGTGGACCCCTCCGCACTGCCAGCCCCGGCACTGGTGGTCATCTGTGCCGCATCAGATGTTGTGACGTCTAGCAAAAACATGTCATATTTTCAGATGCCATACACAACCCCCTATTTTGTCTCGTAATGGAAGAAAATGTTACATAACACATTTTTTATTACTGAGATTGAAAAAAGTAACGGTTTTGGGGAGGCTGTTAACCTTTTATATGCTTATTCCATTAAATGCTACACTTCTTCTTATGACAACTGATGAATGCTTGCTTAACGTGCACCATTTTTCTCATTACAGAAAGAAGATTCCATTGCCTTTCTGCCAGACGATTCACCAACTACTACTAAGTCATCACCAGCAGTACTTTAAGTACTTTAAAGAAGGTGGGGGCTCCGCACAGTTATTCTAATATTTTCATGTGTCTGTTAACTATTATTAAGTTTGAGTCATACTAATTTCATTTATGGGAATGTTGTTTAAACTTTAACGTCATCTTTATCCATCAAAATACTACACTATTAAAAATAAAGAAATAATGTTTTCATTTCTTAATTAAAAATAAAACTTTAAAACAAACACGGTGTGGTTTTTGTTTACGAGTGAGTGAGTGAGCGGAAAGGTTTGAACTACTGCACTTGGCAGTCATGTTTCAGAGACTCAGATAGGCTGGGACTCGGAGGTAGTCTTCTTCTGTTCTTCTGGGTCGTAAAATCATTGGTCAGACATTCTAGTTAGTCGGTTAGGGGATTGGCGGTTCAACTTCTGTTCGGACTGAGGTATGTCGAAAGTCAAACTGCACCTATCATCAACAATGTCCTATTTATCTTGTCCATACTCCTTTGTGTGCAGAATAGTCCCTGAAACACTAGCGGTATGGGATGTGCTCCTCTCAAATCAAAAAGGCAACTGCTACCTTTTACTTGGTGTAAACAATGACATTTTGTTGTTGGAAATTGTCAAAGCACTTACATTAAGAAGACTGGAATAGACAGCAAGGGCAAGCCAGAGGACTGCACTCAGTGCCTGGAGCTATTGCTGTGTCAGAGTTTTGTTTCACACTGTTTGCCGAATGGGCAAGCTTAGCTACCTACACAGACGGACTCATAATTGTCAATAGTAGTAGCACAGAGAGTGATGGTAGAGGCAGGATAAGAATGTAGAAAGTAGTCTACATTAAAAGAAGATCAAAGACTATTTTGTAAAACATAGAATTATTAGGAACCAGTTTATAATGAATAGGAGCTCTAAAAGTTAGGGAAGTATAAGTATTAATATAACAATAAAACAACTTACTGGGGCCAGCAGAAGAGCCTGCAAGGGACTGCTCCTGTCCACCTTCTGCCACCAGAGTCTCTGTCGCCGCCGGCGCCTTGCCCCTGGGAGTTGCTGGTGATCATGAAAGAAAGAAACACAACATGGATGATTGTTTTTTGGGAAATATTTGATTTCTTTGTACTCAATCTAAAATTATGTCGGGGAAACAAATTAACATCAATTGCATCTGATCTGGTCAAATAGGAGGATAGTAGTACAGTATTGCAGGATCCGCAGACCGTCTAATAGGAAAGTTATGTAATTCACTAACTACATCAACAACAAAAAGGTTCTACTACAACTGCCATCACTCAGCAGCACGAGAAGTCGCGTGACAGACACAGTCCTTCATCATGATTGCAGACCACTAACAAATGCCCTATAACAAGTAATAAATAATATACTCAACGTATCAATCCACCACTATCTCTTCAAAGTGGCAGCAGCAGGAGCACAAAGAAGGACTAGACTTGAGTCTACTATCTCTAGCATTACGTAGTAATGCTCTCAAATGACTAAAAAGTTGCAAACAAGTAAGCATAGTAGCAACGCCAATAACCAGGCAAGCACCTGCAATGACAGAAACTATTTAAACATTAATTTACCTGCAATGTAATCTAATCAGCAGCATTCGTACTCTTCAGGAAAAACATAGATTAGCAATATAACAGAGCAGAAGGAAACAAAGTAGTTATTAAATAGCTACTTACCAAGGCCAGGGATCTCCACACCGAGCAGGTCGATCATGTCATGCTCCCGGTCCAAGATGTCACTCCACCGGTGCGTCACTTGGTGGTAGGTGCACCGGCCCCAGACTCCTTATACATGTGCCGGTACACCTTCTGTAAGCGGAAGCAATCCGCCCACCTGCTGCCATGGTCTTAGGGAGGTGGACTTGGACAAAAACCATCAAGGCGGCCACCTCCACCGCAGAGAAGATCTCCCTGGGCTGCACATCCTCCCCCCCATCCTCCCCCCTCAAACGCCTGCAAAGGAGCCGGTTACGTGGTGCTTGGCTCTTCCCCTTGCCCTTGTCGCCTCCCTTAGCCATGGTCCTGGGCACAAGAAGAAGGGAAGAAGAATATTTGTGAAAAAAATGAGAGAGAGCGAAAGAAATAAAGTAGGTAATAAAGTAACAAAACGTTTTTAAAAAACACAAAATATAGATGTAGAAAATTTAAGAGAGAGATATTAAGCAAAAAAAACAAAAAAAAGTTCAGAAAAACATAGGATCACAAAGATGTAAGGTGGATAGAAAGGTAGCATGCCCAAAACCATAGCAGTGAATGAAAAACAAGATGGAAACGGAAACACGTCACGCAAACAAGATGGCCGTGCCCGTACACGACCGCATGGGCAACCTCGGGTCGGTGCGCTGCAAGCGGTCCGCGAATAAGCAAAAAACCACCCGAACACACACAAAAAAGAAATCAGCAAATTCGCACGAATTTGCGAATTGCAAGTTTGATTTCGCACGATTTCAGGTCCCGCGAATCTCGCGAAATGGCAGAAAAACAAATTTTGGAAAACTGAAAGCACTTAGCAGGTGCAAAAGTTTAAGCTAATTTGTAACCATTCCCTGTAGTGCTTCCTGAGGGCCCCCTCCAGAGTTCAGTTGCCTACTTTCAACTATTCTCTGACCCTGCTCTGACCCTCAAAGCAGGGTCAGAGAATAGTTACAAGTATGGCACAATGCTCCTGTAAAAAAAATAACTGCAACAGGAAAGTCTTACAGCTAAGGAAGCAGGTGCCAGACTTGAAGCACAAATTCAGTGACACATTAACAAGCCCTTAACAAGCCCCAAATTCATTCATCTCAGTTGAGGCTGGGAAGGTGTGCTTTGCTTTTCCCCAATAATCTACTGTGATGAACAAGAGGGTGGTAGTGATGAACCAGAGGGTGCTGTGATAAACCAGAGGGGGGCAGTGATGATCCAGAGGGTGGCAGTGGCAAACCAGAGGGTGGCAGTGATGAACCAGAGGGTGGCAGGGATGAACCAGAGGATGGCAGTGATCAACCAGAGGGTGGCAGTGACGAACTAGAGGGTGAAAGGGATGAACTAGAGGATGGCAGTGATGAACCAGAGGGTGGCAGCCTAGAACCAGAGGGTGGCAGTGATCAACCAGAGGGTGGCAGTGATGAACCAGAGGGTGCTGTGATAAACAAGAGGGGGACAGTGATGATCCAGCGGGTGGCAGTGGCGAACCAGAGGGTGGCAGTAATGAACCAGAGGGTGGCAGTGATGAACCAGAGGGTGCTGTGATAAACCAGAGGGGACAGTGATGATCCAGAGGGTGGCAGTGGCAAACCCGAGGGTGGCAGTGATGAACCAGAGGGTGGCAGTGATGATCCAGAGGGTGGCAGTGGCAAAGCAGAGGGTGCTGTGTGTGAGAAGTTGGCCTGGTATATGATGATCACTATTCTAGTGAGCACCTTGCACCAGTCCACACAACCCTTATGGTGATTGGTTGTAAGTCAACCTTATAGACCAGCTATCCTAGTGGTAGCATGGACAAAAGCAGTCTTAGGCTAAACTCAGGAGGACATGTGAAGCCAGCTGTTTTACCATATGCAATCCTTTAAATACCAAATGAAAGGACGCCACACAAATTATATATTATAAAATATATGTATTTATTTCTAGAATAATCCCCTTGACTCTTTATAAGCACAGGAGCACAAGCGTTAAACAAAGAACACAGTATAACATACAATAAGATGCACAATTATAAATAGGCAGGGTGGCCACTCAAACCATATATTAAGAAAGTGGTATAAGTACCACGTCACGAACAATGAACAGGCCTAGGGCCTAAGGAATTGCTGGGCCTACACTGGACTAACAAAGGTTAGGACATAGGAGGCCCACAGGGTGCGGGTGCAGTGTCTATAGGCAACCGCGTTTACCGTACAAGTCAATGGTGTATAAAAATCAGAAAGTTATAGGTTTAGGAGTCTTCCGACTGGACTAGAACTTAGCCACTAAAAAGTAGGACACTAGAGGTGTAAACCACTATAGGAGCACCGGTGTAATCTTGTTACCTCATCCACAGGAAGCGGGTGCATAGGCGCCAAAGTGCGTCGGGTTTCTTCGTGGAGTTCTAGGGAGCCTGGAGGTAAAGATGCTGCAGGCAGCCAGGAGAGAAGAGTCCGGTTGGATCCAAGGGTGGATCGGAGATGTAGAGTATCTGAAAGCAGAGGGGACAGAGTCTAGGTCACTAGCCAGTGACCAGGACGGAACCAGGACGGAACCAGGCAGTGTCTGGTTGCGATCAGGGGCTGTTGAGTAGTTTGTCTCCGCTGCCACGTGGACCAGGAAGCATCGAAGATGACCAGCTGGTGGACACGAGCTGTCCCACAAAGGTTCTTGCTGTCGGCGGTGTTGGTTCTCGAATTGGAGTCACCAAACCTTGGCAAATGCAACCCAAGCAGGACTCGAAGATGTCTTCTGGATCGGACCGGGAAGGTCAGATCGATGGCTCCTTTTCAGGGGAGCTAGGGCCAATCTGGAGCAACCAGACCAGCAGTGTAGTTTTGATGAATCGTTGTCACAGAGGCCACTAGCCAACGGGCAAGCAAACAGACAATGTGGCAAGCAGGAAAAGTGCAAAAGGGCCCCACGCAGCACTCGGTGAGTGTGGAGGGGTCATCTTTGGAGCACAGGCTGCTTGGGGCTGGGGCTTCTCAAACCCTAAAGCACAGCTTCGAGGGTCCCATGGGAGCTGCACAGGAAGCACTTTGTTCACTCTTCAAGATGGTCGGTCCCACATCTCTCGTCGCCTCCACGGGTCTCAGCTTTGCCAGGACTGTGGATCGGGCTATTGGATTACTGGGAGTCTGGGTCTTGTTGATCTCTGTCGTTCAAACTCCGGCGGGAGCAACGGCAAAGAAAGTCTTGATGCGCTGATGGTGCCTGCTTAAACAAGGTGGCCACTCCTTGACCACAAAGGAGATTCTTCAATCTTCCACGTCGAGTGGGATGTCGAAGGGTCCAGAGTTTCATTTCAAAGTTTCAGTCAGGATGATCTGGTTTGCATTGGCACAGCTCCTACCTTCATTCCAAATCTAGGGGCTGGATCTCCTGCTAGGTCCCTCCTATGGGTGGGACCCAGGAAGGGGGTGGTTACACCCCTTTCCCTTTGTCCAGTTTCGGCCAGAGCTGGAGCTGGAGAGCCCCAGCACCGGTTTGAACTGGACTTTGCATGGGACACCTTGTGTGCCCCAGGCAGTGTCTAGTTTCATTCAGCCCTCCCTGCCCCAATCCATAGCCTTGAACCAGAGGGTGGCAGTGATGAACCAGAGGGTGGCACTGGTGAACCAGGGGGTGGCAGTGATGATCCAGAGGGTGGATGGGATGAACCAGAGGATGGCAGTGATCAACCAGAGGGTGGCAGTGATGAACCAGAGGATGACATTGATCAACCAGAGGGTGGCAGTGATGAACCAGAGGGTGGCAGGGATGATCCAGAGGGTGGCAGTGGCAAACCAGAGGGTGGCAGTGATGAACCGGAGGGTGGCCTCGATGAACCACAGGGTCGCAAACAGGCTGGACACGTAGAAACAACAGGGTCGGGACCGTTGCGACCACACAAGTAAGTTCGCGTTCCCGAACTTGTACAAAACCCTCGCGAACGGGCAAAAACATCAAATTCGCAAATTTGCACGAATTCACGAATTTTGCGGATTGCGAGTTCGCACCAATTCACGGAGCGCGAATTCGCAAATTTCGCCCATGCTTAGTGATGTATGTTTGCTGGTGATGTGTGGATGTGGTGTGTCAATGCTGCCTTTTCTGCTATGTTTTGTTCGCAAATGGGTGTGGGAGATGGTGTACATGCAAAGCTCCCTGATGTATGTCCTGTGATCCACTTAATTAGTGATGAGTGTGGTTTGTGGAATGTTGCAGTACAGTGTATTGTGATGGGTGTGAATCACTTTCCTGACCTATGCTTGTTGTTCTGTCATTATCCCGAATTCATTCCACAGAGGCATGATCCTCAAGAACATTGATCCCTGCACCTGGTAATGACAACTTATAAGATAAACATGTGATTAAAACATGGAGATCACACAGCATTGTGTGTTTACGTGGTGTTTATTAACAGGTTGTGGATTGATGTTAGTGCATATTTACAAGTAGGTGTTGGGGGGAAGTGAGAGTTGAAGGTCATGGCAGATGAAAACACTGTTCGGTCACCACATTGTGTGATGTCCACCTAGTCCAACAGACGTGTGACAATGCTTGGCATTGTGGGGCAAGATAGTTCACAGGGTGAATGGCAGGCTCAAGGTAGGGTGAAGTCAGTGGCGGCCCCTCTTAGAGCGGGTGGATGGAGCATTGCCACTGCTCTCAGCTGGATCCAGCCTCGGACGGCCCATCCGTCTTGGAGCTGGAGCGGAGGCAGCTGTGGGTGCGGGTTGGTCAGGGGCCACCTCCCTGTCAGTGGCCTCAGGTGATGGTGGCGGTGGTCTTGCTGACCTGTCCTGCTGGGCACTTGGGTGAGGGGGAGGTGGTGTGGCGTGGGGTAACCACTCCCTCAACAGAGCATTATGCTGGCCCATGAGGTCCACAATTTGGCCTATGCGAGTGTCCATGGACCGCAACAGCTGGCTGCTCTCTTGCAAGTCTTGGTGGGCCCAATTGGCCTGTGCCTGTGAGCGCTCATAGGATGCATGGACTCCGGCGATGGCATCTAGTGTCTCGGCCCCAGGATGGGGTGGATCTCGTTCCCGACCTTGCCTAGCACCTGCACTCCTGGTTGTGAGCTGTGTTCTAACCTGTGTCCTCTCCCATCCACTCTCCCTGCTAGCCTGAGATGTCGATGGCCCATCATCGGGCGATGGGTCAGGCAGGGTGGCACAGGCAGGAGTGGTGGTGGTGTTGGTGGTAGTGGTAGCTGCACAGCTCACAATGGCAAGGTGTTGGTGTTGTGAAAGAGGCCAAGGTGGTGGAGGCAGGGATGTCCTGGGAGCCTGATGGCCCTAGGAGTGTGCATCGTCCTCTGCACCCGAGCTGTCAATGGGATCGTCAGCAGAGAGTCCGGGCTGTGAGGGGGGCAACTGGTGCTGGCGGTTGATGCTTTCGCCGGTCAAGTTGCGATCGCCTGAGGGACAAGATTTTCAGAAATAATGCTGTGGACATGACAGGTTTTTGGTAGCAACATTACAAATCACTATGGAATCAGGACATGGTTGTTGTCATCATTTTGTTGTGGTTGACAGTACGGGGCAATATGGTGCGTGGATGTGGGAAGGCAATACTTGGAAATGTGTGGTCCTGTCCTGCTATTGGATAGTCCCCCTGTGAAGATGTCTATCTACCTGTCAGTTTGCAGGAGGAGATGCACTGGTCAGCAAATGGTGGGCAGACTCCATGTTGCTCTGGGATGAGACATGGGGGCCTGTTGGGAGTTGTAGTGCTGGTCTCTCACACACCCCACCCACCTCTCTCACACACCCCACCCCCCACCCCCCTCCCTGTAGACATGGGGGCCTGTTGGGAGTTGGAGTGCTGGTCTCTCACACCCCTCCCCCTCCCTGTAGACATGGGGGCCTGTTGGAAGTTGGAGTGCTGGTCTCTCACACACCCCACCCACCTCTCTCACCCCCCTCCGTGTAGACATGGGGGCCTGTGGGGAGTTGGAGTGCTGGTCTCTCACAGACCCCACCCACCTTTCTCACACCCCCTACCCCACAGCCCTCCCTGTAGACATGGGGGCCTGTTGGGAGTTGAAGTGCTGGTCTCTCAACCCCCCCCACCCCCCACCTCCCTCCCTGTAGACATAGGGGCCTGTTGGGAGTTGGAGTGCTGGTCTCTCACACACCCCACCCACCTCTCTCACACACCCCACCCCCCACCCCCCTCCCTGTAGACATGGGGGCCTGTTGGGAGTTGGAGTGCTGGTCTCTCACACCCCTCCCCCTCCCTGTAGACATGGGGGCCTGTTGGAAGTTGGAGTGCTGGTCTCTCACACACCCCACCCACCTCTCTCACCCCCCTCCGTGTAGACATGGGGGCCTGTGGGGAGTTGGAGTGCTGGTCTCTCACAGACCCCACCCACCTTTCTCACACCCCCTACCCCACAGCCCTCCCTGTAGACATGGGGGCCTGTTGGGAGTTGAAGTGCTGGTCTCTCAACCCCCCCCACCCCCCACCTCCCTCCCTGTAGACATAGGGGCCTGTTGGGAGTTGGAGTGCTGGTCTCTCACACACCCCACCCACCTCTCTCACACCCCCACCCCCCTCCCTGTAGACATAGGGGCCTGTCGGGAGTTGTGGTGCTGGCTGCTTTGACAACATGTAAGCCTGGGAACGTAGGAGGCAACATTTGTGTTTGGTCATGGTGGGTGCATTTGAGCCCAGGAATTCACTTTTGGGTGACTATGTGGCCCACCTGCATGGATTGGAGCCTGGGAGATGTGTCTTGGCAGTTGTGCAAGGCAGACCATAGCAGTGTGATTGTGGTCATTGGTTTGTACTTACCAGCCTCTAGTCCCTCTTCGATTCCTTCCAGGCTCTCAGGGTGCAGTATGCCCAGCACCTTCTCCTCCCATTCTGCAAATGGTATGGCCTCCGGGGGAGAACCGCCGCCAGTGTGGTGTGCCCGCAGGTGGTTCTTGGCCCTGATGCCTTTTACCCTTGTCTTGAGGTCGTGCCACGGCCTCTGGATCTCGTGTTTGGTGCGTGGCGCGGTCCCTGGCGCATTGACTCTGGTCACTATCCTGTCCGATATGTTGGTTTTGGTTGCCAAGGTTGTCTGCTGGACTAGGTGTAGGAAGGTGGCTACCTGACTATGGTTACCCCAGATTTTTTTGCCTTGTGTTTAGCTGGTTTTCGACTTAGTTGGCCTGGTTCCCTGCTCATCAGGGCCCCAGGCTATCTGCTCTCTCTGTAAAATGGATTCCATGTACCCTAGGTGCATAACTAGATTGGCTTGGGTCACCTTATCAGCCCCTGTACAGAGCACTATAGGTGCCCAGGGCATAGGTGCATCCAAGGCCTAACAGGGGCTGCAGCATATCTTTTGCCACCCCTGGCTGGCTATCTAAAATTGACACAACTGGCTGATCACTTAGCTGGGGCAAGGTGGTGTAATCACCCCTTGCTTAGATATAGTATGCCTATATCTAAACCTAACTGGACACATATAAACCTGTGAGCCACTCCTATGGCAGGCCTTAACAATCCTGAAGGCAGAGTGCGTGGTTTAATGTGAGATGGTGCTCTAGCATGAGCTGAGCCTGTCTGCAGCAGTCGAGACCAATTCCCTTAGCTGTTCCGGGATAATGCCAAACCATATACTATTAAGTGCATTATAATCCTCGCGGTTACATGTCAACTTTGGTTTGGCTTTATCAAAACATGTCGTGTAAGGTGTCATACGAATTGGAATACTACCTCCTCGGCAGTCCTGGCGACGGGGGTAGCATTCCACCCCTCTAGAGGGGACGACATGTTACTTTTGCTAAAATGCGGTTGATTTTTAAAAGAGCCTCAGATCCACAAAATGGATGCTTCTGCCACAGACACATGTCTGACCTCCTGCTGCTGACCGAAACTCAGCAGAGGAGGCCTGGACAAAGGCTTTCCTGTCGCAGGGAGGTGTCACACCACCCCAGACAGGAGATAGTGGATTGTAGCAGGGAGGTTTGAAAGAAACCAGACAGTGCCTGGGGAGCACAAGGCTTCCCCTTGCATAATCCGGTCAAACCGGTTCTGGGGCACACCAGCCCCAGCTCCAGTGTGACCTGGACAAAGGAAAGGGGGTGTAACCGCCCCCCTTCCTGGTCCCACCCATAGGGAGGGACCTAGCAGGAGATCCACCCCTCACATAAGAATAAGAGTGGGAGCAGTGCCAATGCAACTCAGATCATCCTGAAGAGACATAAGAAACTAATTCTGGACCCTTCGACATCCTACTCAACGTAGAAGACTGAAGAATCTCCCTTGTGGTCAAGGAGTGACCACCCTGTGCAAACAGGCACCATCCAGCCCTCGACCCTTGCTTTGTTGCAGTTCCCACGAGAACTCGAGTGACAGAGATCAACGAGATCAAGCTTGCCTGCCTTCTCCCAGCCCGATCCACAGTCCCTGCAGAGCTGAGACCCGCGGAGGCGACCGGAAGCGTGGGGCACGCCATCTTGCAAAGGCCACGAGACGCTGACCGTGCAGCCCACGATTGACCCTCGAAGCTGTACACCGGGGTTTGAGAAGCCCCAACCCTGAGCTACATTTGCACCAAAGCTACCCCCTCCACACTCGACGAGTGCTGCGTGGGGCCCTTCTGCTTTTGTTGGCTTGACGCATTGGCCCGGTCACTTGCCAGCTGGCTTGTGGCCCCTGTGCCAACGAAAACTTGAAAACGACTTGCTTTTCTGGTTGCTTCAGATCTGCACCAGCTCCTGTGAAAAGGAGCCCCCACGTTGACCCTCCTGGTCTGAGTGAGAAGCAATCTCTCGGTTCCGTGTGGATTGCTTTTGCCAAGTGCTGTTTGCTGCAATCTTGAAGCCGACGGTGCTGACAGTGAGAGCCTGCGTGGGACAGATCATGACCTGCTCCTGGACGTCGCAGATGCCCGAGAGCCCACGTGACAGCGGAGAGAAGCCTCTCGACAACCATCTGATTGCGCGCGACATTGCCTGGTTCCGTCTGGGTTCCACCCTGGTCACTGCTGAGTGACCCAGACTTGTCCCCTCTGCTTTCAGATTCATCTCAACTTCGATCCACCCTTGGATCACACCGGACACTTCTGCTTCCCATCGCCTGTAGCTTCTCCAGCTCCAAGCACCAAGAACCTGCGTGTCAAAACCCGACGCCACTTCGACCCTGTGCACCCACTTCCTGTGGGTGAGGTAACATTGCAACGCTGGTGTTCCTACACTGGTACACACCTCTAGGGTCTGTGTCTTAAGTTTTGTTCCTCTAGGTTCAGCGGAAGTTTCTTTAAACTAACTTTGTGTAACTTTTACGCACCATTGACATTGCATTGGTGCAAGCCGCACTTTACGTGCTGCACCCGAATTCCGTGGAGCTACTCCCGACTTCAGCATTGCTAGTCCTGACTGCTCCCAGCGATTCTCTAGGCCTTAGGCCTAACCACTGTTCGATTGGTATCTCTTATACCACTTTCTTAGTATATGGTTTGAGTGGCCACCCGCCCTCATCCATAATTGTGCAACTTTGTATGTTATACTGTGCTTTTGATTTAACGCTTGTGCCCCTTTCCTCATAAAGAGAACTGGGGATTAATTTAGAAATAAACATATATTTTTATAATATATACTTGTGTGGTGTCCTTTCATTTGGTATTACAGGATTGTATGTGGTAAAACAGCTCGCTTAACACGACCTCTTAAGTTAAGCCTTTAAGGCTGCTTAGTCCATGCTACCCCTAGGATAGCTTGTCTACAAGGTTGACTTACAACCAGACACCATAAGGGATTGTTTGGACGGATACAAGGCGGTTCCAGAATTGGAAACACCACATATCAGGCCAACTTCTCACACTAGGGTGCCGAACAGATGTGGTTCGACACGGATGATTTCATCCATCATGACCTTCAACTCACTGTCTGTGAACTTGGGTTTTTTCTTGGGTGCCATGGTGTGTGATGTGCAAGGTGTTGGTGGGGTGGGGTGGGGTGTGCAGATGTGTGGTGTGTAGGGATGGTGTTGTGGGGGTTTGTGTGGTGGGTGTGTTTGTGTGCAGGTTGTATGTGTGTTTGTGTGTGTCTGCTGTTAGTGGTATTCTGTCTCTTGCTTGCAGCTATGCTGTGATGCAAAGGATTGTGGTAATGGGACGGATTCATTTTATACTCTGTGTGGTGGCTGTGTCTCAATGGTTGTTGCCAGTCAGGTGTTCTGTGGGTGTGGTGCCTTGGGTGCATTTTTCGATGCTTGGGGGGGGGTGTTGTCTTTGGGGCGTGTAGTTGTTGGGGGTGGGTGTTTCAGGTGGGTGGGTGTCCTGTTTAGTGTGTTTTCTATTTACTTCCGTCCGCCATTTTGTAATCGGTTTGATGGCAGGGATGTTGTTCGTTTGGTCCTTCCACAGTCATGCTCCGTTTGTCGATGCATTGTTTCCGCTGCGGTCGAGGAAGGTGGTGAGTTCCGTTGGACTGGCGGCGTTATCCTAATCGTGTGGCCGGAGCCTCTGCAGGTATTGCGGCGGTTGGGCCTGTTCCCGCGGTCATGTTCGTCCGCGGCGGAGGGTGTTTCTTTGGTACCGTCCCCTTACGGCGCTCTTTGGTGTGATCCGTCCGCCGCGGACGGTGTTTGATGTGTTCCATCCGCCGCGGTCGATGTTTCTTGACATAAATATCCTAATCACAACCGGGGATTATCCGCGGTGCGGTCGGGAGTGTTTTTTCCGCAACCATGGCGGACGGAACACATTTCCGTACGCCATCCTAATAGGCCCCTTAAGGGGTTGCTAATAATGTTGGCGCCATTTGACGAATCTCCACTAAAATATCTATACAAAGTGCTACTTTTGACTAGATTGTGTATGGAAATTTTCAGAAGGATCCATCAAGCAGGGGACAAGAAAAAGTATGGTTACAAACGGGTATTCCCCATCCATTTTTCCAAAGGAATTTTAGACACAGCTACAGCCCAACTGCTTAACGAATTTGCACCAGATTTGGCAGAAAGCTCGATCTTGGTCCAGAAAGACGGCTTTTGTGAAATGGTGCAAATCTGTATGGATTTTGAGCAATCAATGCTGAAAACACTGTACATCGAGGGGCGCTGAGCCTCAGGCTTAGATGTGACTGGCTGCCACCCACCATCAAGGAAATGGTGGCTACTATGTAAAGACTTTGACTTAGTCCAGAGTCCTAAAAAACACATAAAGAGACGTGGGGGGCAGGTCAGGCATAAGTCTGTCATGACTGATGTAATATGTGAGGTCATAAGCAGTGCTTTGCGGAGCACAAGTTATTTTTAGTTCAGCTAACAATTAGGTCAGCTAACTATAACTGCTGAATTTCAGTGGTTTTGTATGAGATAAACTTGTGCCTAACTATAATGTCCCTGTAAACTTTGATTTTTTCCAGTGAATTTCTAAGGTTTTTAAATTCTATTTCCTAACTATAACCTCCCTATAACCTTTGGTTTTTCAGTGAATTTCAAAGTTTTTATTTTAATTCTATTTCCTAACTATAACGTCCCTATAACCTTTGGGTTTTTTTGAGGAATTTCTAAGGTTTTTATAAAATCTATTTCCTAACTGTTATGTCCCTATAATCTTTGTTTTTTTCGATGAATTTCTAAGTTTAAAAAAAATTCTATTTCCTAGCTATAACGTACGTGTAACCTTTGTTTTTTCAGTGAACATCTATGGTTTTTTCAATTCTATTTCCCAAGTATAACATCCCTGAAAACCTTGCTTTTTAAAGTAATTTCCTATGATTTTCTAAAATAGCAAAGAGCTGACCCATACTTAGTTATATGCAAGAACATTTTGATGTTTTATGAATCTTGTTTGACTACACTAACTCTATAACACTGTTTGACAATTCTTTATTTTTTTCATTTAATAGTATAGTATTGAATCATGGTGTGCATTTAAAGTTTGAGGCTTATCTGTGAAGGTTTGCTAGTGAAAAATAGAATTGGGAAGAAAGAATGTGTGTTTTACTTTGTAACAAGGTACCTGAACGCTGCTTAGCGCTTCGCGCTCTATTTGCTGCATCGATATTTTAAATCTTCCTGTTCATTATTTGTGTTTAACTTTGTTGCTTTTCCCCTGATTTTAACTAGGGATTTATCTCTCCCCTTACTTGCATCATAATCGGCACACTCACCGCTTTTTAGAGCGGGTCCGGTTCCTGGGGTGGGGATCTTTTTTAGGCGCCATCTTGTAGTGGTGTGGGCTGATTAGGAGGCATATTCTGCGAGCGCTCTAGCGCGCCGGATGTAGAGAGGGACGCCTACTTAAGGCGACTAGCCCTGGGGACAGCCCTGACAAGGTACCTGAACGCTGCTTAGCGCTTCGCGCTCTATTTGCTGCATCGATATTTTAAATCTTCCTGTTCATTATTTGTGTTTAACTTTGTTGCTTTTCCCCTGATTTTAACTAGGGATTTATCTCTCCCCTTACTTGCATCGTAATCGGCACACTCACCGCTTTTTTAGAGCGGGTCCGGTTCCTGGGGTGGGGATCTTTTTTAGGCGCCATCTTGTAGTGGTGTGGGCTGATTAGGAGGCATATTCTGCGAGCGCTCTAGCACGCCGGATGTAGAGAGGGACGCCTACTTCAGGCGATTAGCCCTGGGGACAGCCCTGACAAGGTACCTGAACGCTGCTTAGCGCTTCGCGCTCTCTTTGCTGCATCGATATTTTAAATCTTCCTGTTCATTATTTGTGTTTAACTTTGTTGCTTTTCCCCTGATTTTAACTAGGGATTTATCTCTCCCCTTACTTGCATCGTAATCGGCACACTCACCGCTTTTTAGAGAGGGTGCGGTTCCTGGGGTGGGGATCTTTTTTAGGCGCCATCTTGTAGTGGTGTGGGCTGATTAGGAGGCATATTCTTCGAGCGCTCTAGCGCGCCGGATGTAGAGAGGGACACCTACATAAGGCGACTAGCCCTGGGGACAGCCCTGACAAGGTACCTGAACGCTGCTTAGCGCTTCGCGCTCTATTTGCTGCATCAATATTTTAAATCTTCCTGTTCATTATTTGTATTTAACTTTGTTGCTTTTCCCCTGATTTTAACTAGGGATTTATCTCTCCCCTTACTTGCATCGTAATCGGCAAACTCACCGCTTTTTAGAGCTGGTCCGGTTCCTGGGGTGGGGATCTTTTTTAGGCGCCATCTTGTAGTGGTGTGGGCTGATTAGGAGGCATATTCTGCGAGCGCTCTAGTGCGCCGGATGTAGAGAGGGACGCCTACTTAATGCTCCCTACGAAGCGCAGCGGGATCGCGCAGCGGGTGCGCCTTCACTGTGCCTGAGTCGTGCCAGAGTCCTGCCAGTCTGTGCCCGTCCGCGTTCGGACGCGTTGGAGAGGGCAGGACTCCGCTCTTTGGTCCAGTGGTGGAAGCGATGCTTAGCTACTCGAGGGACGCTCTTGTGTCCATTAGACAGCGACTCCCTGGATGTGAGGTGGCTGGGGGGTGAGCCTTATGTGTGGCCCATACCAGTGTGCCTGCGGTAGGTGGTCGCTTGGTTCCCCCGCCCTTCCCCGTTGTATGGGCAAGGTTTCAGTTCCTAGAAGTAAACGCTCCCTGCGTGAGCTTAGTATTTGGAATTTGAATGTTAGGTCGCTGGTGAAACACTACCAAGCTATCCATGACCTTATTAAGGATAAGTCACCCGATATTTTTTGTTTAACTGAGACCTGGTTGCAGGAGGTTGACACGACTATTCTTAATCTGGCCTTCCCCTCTGAGTACTCGGTGTATACGCTTAATGGCTCAACTAGAGGCGGGGGAATAGCGCTTGCCGTCAGTTCATGTTACCCCTGTGACTGGAGAGGCCTAAAAATTACAGGCTGTGAAAGTGCCTCGTTTAAGATTTCCATCACCCCCCATTTCTCTTTTTCTGGTTTGTTGATTTACCATCCTCCAGGCAGTGACGTGGCGTTCAGGAAGGCACTCCCAGACGCTATTAGCACGCTGGCTGTCGGTGTGCTAATTTCTCCATTCTTGGGGATTTGAATCTCCATTTTGACAATTTGACCACTCCTGCTGTGAGTAGCACTCTGGCCGATCTTGAGGCCTTTCAATTGTCTCAACTGGTCACTTATCCCACACATGTAGGAGGTCATACTCTAGACCTTTTTTTACGAATCTTGCAGATGCCAGGGTTGCAACCTCTACCCCCCTGGCTTGGACTGATCATTCCTTGGTGACGATCCAGTACCCATTGCATGAACACCCTCTTAAACCTACGGTCCGAGTTGTCCCTAGACGACACTGGAATAAACTAAAGTTAGAGGATTTTTATCACCTTTTGTCTGAGGACCCGTTGGGCCCGTCAGATACTGCGGAAATGGGCTATGACCTCTTCTGTGAATGGGTCACTCGGGCCCTTGATTCCCTCATTCCGGTGACTCTCAGTCCTTGGTATAATGGATCCTTGCGTGCACTAAAAAGTACGTGTAGACGCGCTGAAAGAGAATGGCGGAAAACATATGATACTAGTAAAAAAGCCCTGTATCTGGCCACCATCAAATCCTACCATCGCGCTGTTTGCAGAGCCCGTGCGGCGTTCTATGCTCTTGAATTCCGCAACAGCTCGAATCCATCTAAAACCATCTTTAAGGCTCCTAAAGATTTGGTGGCAAAAAAGGCCTCTGTGAATGAAACTTGTTCCATTTCACATTGTGAGACCTTGGCGGCCTTTTTTCTAGAAAAAGTCCAAGCCACATATAGAGCCTTTCCTACTGCTGTGCCGCAGGGTGGAGGCTCTCTTAGCCCTCAAGTCCCTGCTTATTACCTGAAAGTTTCAAGAAATTGGCTCAACAAATTAAGTCTGGTTCACCGGCTGACCCTTTAAGACTGGTTTTGTTTAGAGACCCGTCATCTTTCGGTCTTTTACCGGTCTGTTCTTTGATTAATCTCTCGCTTCCATCAGGTGTGGTTCCCGCCAAGTGGAAGCAGGCGGTGGTTATGCCCATCTTGAAGAAGCCTTCTCTGGACTCTCGCAAACCTGAGAACTACCGTCCGATATCGCTTCTTCCGTGGCCTGCGAAAGTTGCGGAGGCCCATGTGAATATGGCTCTCTCAGACTATCTCTCGCGAGCCAACATCCTTGACGCCACGCAGAACGGTTTCCGAGCTGGTCACAGCACGGAGAAAGCCCTCCTTTTTATGGTAGAACATCTGCGCACTGTGCTAGATTCGGGTCAAACGGTGGCGCTTGTTTTATTAGATCTTAGCGCCGCCTTTGACACCGTCTCGCACAGGATTCTTCTTCAGCGCTTGGAGGAAGCTGGCGTCGTTGGTCCTGCTCTTCAGTGGTTCCGCTCTTTTCTTGCCGATCGATCCTTTTGCGTGGCCATTCCGCCCTACCAGTCAAAATCTCATCCTCTGGACCTTGGGGTCCCTTAGGGATCCTCGCTGAGCCCCAAGTTGTTCAATCTATACGTGAGGCCACTGGCTGAGGTCGTCAAGCAGTGGAGTATGACTATGGTGTCATACGCTGACGACACTCAGATGGCGGTCACGCTCAGCGGGGGACTCTCGTTCGGATGCCCCAAGATTCCAGAATGGACTTTGGGCGGTTGCCAGCTGAATGAATTCCAACTGTCTCCAGTTGAACGCAAAAAAAAACAGAGATCACGATCATCGGCAAGCAGGCGGAACTCTGGGGCGACATGTGGTGGCCTCCAGAGCTTGGGCCCACCCCGACTCCGGTTTCGGAGATAAAAAACCTCGGGGTGTGGTTAGATCCTGCCCTTAGCTTTGTCTGCCACACTAAGAGAACTGCTGCATGCTGTTTCGGCATCCTGCGTGGCTTAAGACCAGTGTTAAAATTCTTTGACGCTTCGACCAGGCAGCTTGTGGTGCAGGCGACAGTGATTTCTCGGCTTGACTATGCCAGCTCCCTCTTGGTAGGGATAAATCAGGCTGAAATCACTCATCTACAACGTGTGCAAAACGCGGCAGCTAGAGCAGTGGCGGGTTTGCCCAGGTTCTGTTCCGCGGCCAATACTTTGCGTTCCCTTCATTGGCTGCCGGTTAAGCAGAGAATCCAATTTAAAGTGCTCTGTCTTTTTCATAAGATCCTTAAGGGCTCCCCTGCCCAGATTCTCTTGAATCTCTTGTCTCCTTATGTTCCTGCCCGCTCTTTACGTTCGCTGGACCATGAACTTGCAGTAGTCCCCCGGTTCAAGCGCAGTCGGGCTGGTGGCCGCTCATTTCGAGTTCGCGCTGGAGCCTTGTGGAACTCCCTTCCTTTAAAGATCCGTGCCCTTGGTGATCTTTTCTCATTTCATAGGGCCATTAAGACCTTCTTATTTTCTTAAATTGTTGCACTTCTTAGTCTGTTGCCTCTTTTAGCTGTGTTATGTTGTTACCTTGTCATGCGCCAGGACGCTCCTTTGCTGGAGCAGCTGTGCGCGTTAAAAATTTCCATAACATAACATAACATAAATTTCATTAGCATAAATAAACATAGTTTCATAGCGAAACAAAGGTAATGTAAACACTGTTTGAAGTGAGGATTAAAGTTGCATCATGTTTTGAATTATTAAAAAAGTTTTATTAGTTTGTCATTAATATATATTTTTTTAATTCTGTTTCCATGGCGCCACCAGCATTTACGATGTCTTAGTTAACCACATAGCCGTGTGGTTTTGAACATGTTCTAATAGACAAATGTTTGGATAGTGTAGGCAATGTTTGTCTTTAGGGGTTTGCTAGTGGGCTGTTTTAACTAGTATTTTTCCATGTGGGTTTTGTACAATGTATGTTTTATTGTCTTTTCATTGTTCGCGGCACCGCCGGAAGTCACAGTGACGTTGCCATCTGCGAAGAGTGTGTGGTTTTCACCATACTGTAAAATAGATATATTTGGATAGTAGAGGCGATGTTTGCCTTTAGGGGTTTGCTTGTGGGCTGCTTTAACTACTATTTTTCTATTTGGCTTTTATAAAATGTATGTTTTTAATGTTTTTTGTTTTTGTTTTGTGGCACCGCCAAAAGTCATGGTGACGTCGCCATCATCTAAAAGCTTGTGGTTTTCACGACGTTGGTAGTCGCGAAGATAATGTGACCAGCACAAACAGTGATGTGATTGGATAATACACTTTTCTAGTATCTTAACAGGAAGACCCACTCATATCTTTTTTCATGAAGGTTCTTCACTTTTCAGCAGCATTCAGACACAGTGGTAGTGGTTTCTGAAAAGGGAGAGATTTCTTTTTTCCCAGTGCACTGTTGGGGAATGGATTCAAAAGAAGGCGAAGAGAACCAGGTCCTTCAGGAGGCAGAGAAAATAAGGAGGTAATGCATAGAGAAGATTCAGAAGAAGATAACCGTTCTCCAAAGGGAGAAGGAAGAGAGAGATAGAAGGAAAGGAATGAAGAGAAAGAGAGAGTGTGAAGAGAGAGAGAGAGAGAGAGAGAGTGAAGAGAGGGAAGTGAGAGAGAGAGAAAGAGACACTGCCACCCCTGCGTATCCATGAGCAAATATTTACCTTGTGTCACTGGAGTGTGCAGCATTGCGCACTCCACATGCCCCTCTAAACTCAGCGGATTTTAGAGTTGTCGCTGAGTCCTGAGAATGAATGGCGGAGATCACATCATCTTGTCCACGGCCCAGCAGATCTCACACATGTCGCTGAGTCCTGAGTCATCTATGGCGGAGACCACATTATCTTCTGCCCGGCCCTGTCGATCTCACACCCGTCACTGAGTCCTGAGACATGAATGGCAGAGACCACATCAGCTTCTCCGCGGATCTCACAGATGTTGCTGAGTCCTGAGTCATGAATGGCGGAGATCACATCATCTTGTCCACGGCCCAGCAGATCTCACACATGTCGCTGAGTCCTGAGTCATCAATGGCGGAGACCACAATATCCTCTGCCCTGCCCGGTGGATCTCACACACGTCACTGAGTCCTGAGTCATCAATGGCGGAGACCTCGTCAGCTTTTGGTGCCACTAAGCTTGTGGAACTCAACTCCATGCCACGTGGTGGTAGGCCCCTGATGGCTACATGAGCTTCGGGTGGCACTAACCCTGTTCTCTCAAGTCCCTGCCAAGGGGATGGTAGGGCCCTGATGGCCATACAACTCAGGGTGTGAATAAGCTTCTGCGCAACTTTTCAAGGACTCTTTATGGTTGAGACCCGTGGAGCATTCGCTATTCATTCAACGCCGGCAATAAAGGATGTGACGTGGTCAATCTATTATATTTGCTTGGTCACATGGCCTGTGATGCTTGTGCCAGATGGGTGTGGTGTGTGTGCAAACCTGCCCTCAGGGAGTGGCCGTGAGGTGTTGAGAACCAGACCTCTTACCTGCACACCAACAGTGAGTACGCCTGCGACAGGTAGCTACGTGGGGCCAATGTTGTAACATAATCGGAGTGGCGTAGTGTACAACGGAACAGGGTAGGGATAGCTACAATGACATGGACGGCTTGTAGTACTACATCTGTGAGTCGAGCTGACGGGCCGCAGCTGTCCCTCTGCAAGCCTGGGTGCGAACTGTTCATAACTCACACTACATAAGTATTGAAGAATCATTTTGTGATTCAGTCCTTCAGCTGGCATCTGTCCAAGGCATTTGTGAAAGCATATCGGAGTTCTTTCTGTGATAGATACACCTTTGACGCAGCCTCTTCCCACATCAGCAGGTAACGCACCCTCGTCCCACATTACCAAAATAACCCCAACCTTCTTGGGCTCTGAAGCGTCCCTGTGTGGTTGGACAAGGAAGAATGTTAGTCATGTATAGATTTACATATAAAAGAAAAGAACAACAAATAAGACTAAAGGGAGTCTGGTGCTGTGGTCGCTGCCACGAAGTTGGGGTCACTGCCATGCAGGACTCAGGACACAGTTACACATGTGGGATTGGCTTGTGTTAAATAGGCTAATGGCACCAGAAGCCTTGAGACTGTATGAGCCTGTGATGGTGCTTGGTGTAGACGGCCTCACTGGGAGTAATTTGTGTTGCCTACTGGACTGTGTCATGTGGAATCAGGACTCTGTATGAATTGTGAGCTCTGCTGACCGTAGTGTAAGCCAGATGTAGTGGTGAGCAAGGGCTCACAGCCACATGCATACATTGGTGGCCTCACCGGCCTGCGTAGTGCAGGTTCAGTGGCCCCACGTGTCACTGGCCTTCCGTATGCAAAAAACCCTCACTGATTAAAGGGAGTCTGGTGCTATGGTCGCTGCCACAAAGTTGGGGTCCCTGCCATTCAGGACTCAGGACACAGTTACACATGTGGGATTGGCTAGTTTTAAGGAGGGTTAGTGGGAGTACGTCTCGCCAGCCTTCCATATGCATATATCCCTCACTGATTGAAGGGAGTCTGGTGCTATGGTCACTGCCACGAAGTTGGGGTCACTGCCATTTAGGACTCAGGACATAGTTACACATGTGGGATCGGCTTGTGTTGAACAGGGTTAGTTGGCACCGCGTATCGCCGGTCTTCTACAGTGTAGGTCGGAGGCAGCAGTCCGCAAAGGCCCACAGGCACGTGACGTTGACTTGAGCTGCACAGATTGGGAGCATTTGGTCTTCTTAAGCAATTATAGTCTCTCACACAATTTGCGTCGCTACAAATCTTGATTTGTGAACCGTGTAACCCCAGTGTCGGGCGGAGGCAGTGGTCATGATGGGCACACAGCCACGTGGCATTGAGTTGAGCTGCATAGTTAGTGGCACCTGGAGTACTCCGCATATGCGCACCCTGCGAAGATACGTGGTCCGGGCGGGCCACATTGGGAGCAATGTCTTTTGTCTAATGAATTCTGTCTTGATAAGGCCACGCGGCAATGACTTATGGTGCAGTGAGTTAGTGGCACCTGAAGCACACAGCGTGTGTGAAGCCTGCGATGATGCATATTCCGGACGGGCCGCACCGGGAGCAACGTCTCTTGCGAACTGGACTGTATCATCTGCAACTGCCACTGCATCTGAATTGTGAGCCCTGCTGTCCGCAGTGTAGATCGAAGGCAGTAGTCGATACAGACATAAGTCTGCCGAGCTGTGCCGCTGGGTTCACAGGGGGCCTGTGTCAAGGAGGCCCGTGGTTATGGCGGCAGCCACGTGCCAGGGTGAGGGCCGCCGCTCTGGCAGACTCGTTGGTCTTCCCACTCCTACTCTGGAGTGGCGTACGTTGGACCAGCCCACTCCGCTTCTGCTTCCAGTGGGGGGACAGCACAGCTACATGACTGAGATCTTCCCCACTGCCTGAGGTAACATGGTTGCGTCCATTGTGCACTACACTACAAGTATCAATAGTATATCTCCACATGGAGAGGTTTGTGCTTTGCATAGTGAGGTCTGTGCAGCACATCAGTGTTACACTTGGCTTTGTGTGCATTATTATTGATGGGTGACTTGCCTCCGTCATATATAGTTGGTTGTCACATCTCCCAACATTCAGCTATTGTGCGGCTGAGGGGCCATGGCATTTTGGGAAGGTCCGTTGTCCTGTTTTGCACTGCCTTGGTGGTAGCAGGGGGGGTGGTCCGGGGGGGAGGTCCTGGTGGTGGTGGTGCTCAGTGTTGTGGCCTTGTTGGGTGTCAGAGATGCATGATCAGTAGCTCTAACACATGTTGGTCTTTAGATGTGGCTGTGAGTTGGGTCCAATTCACGCAGTAGATAGTTGACCTCCTTACACCAGTTAAAGGTTGATGTTAATTTGTTACTGCTAACTCGGCTTATTGCCTGCTTTTTGGATCACATTGCAGATTTGGCTGGCCGTTGAAAATATGGAAAAGTGGTGTTTTTGTGTTTTTTTTGCACGAGAACGCCTACTTTGCATATCATTAGCGTTAGTTGTGGCTCTTATTTGTGGCGAGTTTTTTTGGCGGAAGGTATCAATGGAAAAGTGGTAAGATTTGCAGTTTTCTCCAGATTGAGAATGGGAGATAAATAAAAAACAAAGAAAGAAAAGATAGGTTTAAGGAACATTATAATTAGAAATTCATTTTTAAAAAACCTTTGAAAATCACAGAAAAAAAACGTATGTTTGAGGCACGTCATAGTTAGAAATTAGCATTTAAAAAACCTTTGAAAACTACTGAAAAAAACATAGGTTTCAGGCACGTTATAGTTATAAATTAGCATTTTAAAAACCTTTGACATTCACTGAAAAAACCATTGGTTTCAGGCACGTTAGAGTTAGAAATGAGCATTTAAAAAACCTTAGAAATTCACTGAAAAAAACATAGGTTTTCTCCCCTCTCTTGTTCAATCTCTATCTTGCCCCTCTTATCTTCTCCCTTCAACAGATGGAGGTCGCCGTATTTAATTATGCGGATGACCTCCAGCTTGTCTTTAACCTATCTTCTTCTCCCTCTTCTGTGCTAAACTTTCAATCTGTCATGCTCCATATCAGGGACTGGATGAACCACAACCACCTTAAACTCAACCCTGACAAGACCGAGTTGGTGTTGACGGGTGGTTCATCCAGCCCCTGGTCCCCTCTTTTCTGGCCTCCCTCTCTTGGCACGTCCCCTGTTCCCTCGTCCTCTGTTAAAACCCTAGGTATAAAAATCAATTCGCAACTCACTCTTCACTCCCAGGTTAGCTCTGTGGTATCTTCTTCCTTTCTTTCCCTGCGAACCATTCGCAGAGTCTCTCGCTTCTTCACTTTTTTCGCTCTTAAGCTTATAATTCTGGCCATGGTGGTGTCCCGCCTGGACTACGGCAATGCTCTATATGCCGGTATCCCCGCCTATAGTTTGCGGCGCCTACAACAGATTCAGAACCAGGCGGCCCGCCTGGTCTTTAAGCTCCCTAAATTCCACCATGCCACCCCCCTACTGAAATCCTTACATTGGCTCCCTGTAGGTGCCAGGGTCCAATTCAAACTTGCAACCATAACCTTTCTGGCCCGACTTGGCTCGGCTCCGGCCTTTATCTCGTCCGAGATTACTCCTTACATACCCACTCGGGAATTACGCTCGTCCTCTCAATCCCTCCTCACTGTCCCCCGTTTCCGCAGAAAGAAGTGGGGAGGATCTAAATTCGCCACCCTTGCCCCGACCCTTTGGAATTCCCTCCCCTTTGAACTCCGTACCATCACACAGTACCCTCAATTCCGTAGGCACCTCAAGACCTACCTGTTCAAAAAGTCTTTTGATTAATTTCCCCCACCCCTCTCTGCCTATTAGCTTTGGATCCAGTTAGAGTTAGCGCCAAGAAACCGCTGGTATACGTGCGCTCTAGAAATAATTTTAAATCAAATCAAATCAGGTTTCAGGGACGTTATAGTTAGTTGGACATTTCACTCATAAAAAAACATATATTATATCTGTATTTTAGAGTGGGTGTATCAAGTGTTATATTAGGGTCTGATGAGGTGCATTAGATTTTCACATGGATGATGTCATCAGTGATGTCATTTGAGATATTTTTAGGGATGCTATCAGTGATGTCACTGACCATGTCATGAATTATGTAATATGTGACATCATCAGCATTGCATTCCGGGGACGCGAGATAGAGTTAGCTCAACTAACTATAACAGGGGAATTTCTATGGTTTTCTATGAGTAAAATGTCCAACTAACTATAACCTCCCTGAAACCTATGGTTTTTTCAGTGAATTTCTAAGGATTTTTAAATGCTAATTTCCAACTATAACGTCCCTGAAACCTATGCTTTTTTCAGTGAACATAAAAACACATATATATTACCTACTGGCGGTCAACAGTAGGTAGTTATAGTTAGGACCTAGTTCCCATAGGATAATCACAACATTCTATTCCCAATAACTTTGGCGCAGATTGACGAATCTTGGCGAAATGTTCAAAACTAATGATTTGTCAAGGGAGCAGAGAAAAAAGGGGGTCCCAAAACGTGTTTTTTCCATGTTAATTTCAATAGGAAACTTTAGACAAGGCTACAGGTCAAACGGGTAAACGGAATTACCCCAAATTTGGCAGGGAGAAGGGTCTTGGTCTAGAAAGCACACTTTTGTTTATTTGAAATAAATCTGTTCAGTAGTTTTTAAGAAATAGCGAAATTGACAGTAATCGATATTTGAGAATTCTATCATCTGATTGGCTGAGGCGTTACGAGCACAAGCTTGCTGCTTATTGGCTGCGAGAGGTGCAAGCGGTTGCAATTAGGAAGTGTTGGCCGCCATTTTGTGATTCCGTTGATGCAAGTAAGGAGGAAAAAGGGTGAAAAAAGTGGGAAATAGGAGGGTAGGAGCACTGTAACGTCTGTGGGATGTTTAGGGTGTGCAATTGAGGGGGTGCAAAGCGAAGTAGTCACCCCTACTGGTGTGAAAGTGGTGGGTTACGGAAATAAAGTGAGATATTGCCTAGAGTCTGTTGTTGGTAAGTTGAGGTGGTGCGGGACTCAGGATTAAAGCGTGAGCCCAAACTGTGTGTCTTATGGTGTGAAGTCATATGCCTTGGCTGCTGTACTAGAGCTGTGGAAGTAGTGTCAGCATGTGTTTATAACTAATAGGATGATCTACTGACCCGTACTGGTCTGAAAGTCCTAGGGTACGGAAAACATGTGAGGAGTGTGTAGAGTCTGCCCGACTCGGGGATGAAAGCGTGAGCCCAAACTGTGTGTCATATGCTGTGAAGTCATGTGCTGTGGCAGCTGTGCTATATTTGTAGAAGAAGTGTCAGCATGTGTTTATACCTACTAGGACGAACTACTGACCCGTACTGGTGTGAAAGTCGTGGGTACCGAAAATATGTGATGTATTGTCTAGAGTCTTATGGAACTAGGAAGTGTTGGCCGCCATTTTGTGATTCTGTTGAAGTGAGTAAGGGGAAAAAAGGGCAAACAAGTAGGAAAGAGGAGGGTAGGAGCACTGTAACCTCTGTGTGGTGTTTAGGGTGTGCTATACGGGGGTGTGAAGCCAACTACTCATACCGACTGGTCTGAAAGTGCTAGGCTACGAAAATTAAGTGAGGTATTGCCTATAGTCTGATGCTGCTAAGGTGAGCTGGTGCGGGACTCGGGGATTAAAGGGTGAGTCAAAATTGTGTGTTTTATGCTGTGAAGTCATGTGCCATGGCTGCTGTACTACAGCTGTGGAAGTAGTGTCAGCATGTGTTTATAACTAATAGGATGATCTACTGACCCGTACTGGTCTGAAAGTCCTGGGGTACAGAAAATATGTAAGGTAGTGTGTAGAGTCTCATGCTGGTTAGCTGAGCTGCTGCCGGATTCGGGATGAAAGCGTGAGCCCAAACTGTCTGTCATATGCTGTGAAGTCATGTGTTCTGGCTGCTGTGCCACATCTGTCTAAGTAGTGTCAGCATGTAGTTATAGCTTCTCGGAGGAACTTTTGTTTCGAATATTGTAACTTGTGTCTGGTGCTTAGGAAGTGGTATTTAGGAAGTGCGGAGGTAAATTTGTGTGTATGAAATTATTTTGGTATTTGAAAAGTGGAAAGCACTGAGTCCTACGGGTCTGATGGCGCTGGGGGCATAATCTGAGGTTCTGCTGGAGTTGGGGATAAGGCTGATGAACTACTGACCCCTATTGTGAACTTCTAACCTGCATGTGCCGTTAAATGTTGAATAAAATGTTGCAAAAGTATATCGTTAGGTTACAAAACAAATTGATGAACTTTTAACCTGCAGGTGCCGTAGAATGTTCCAGAAAGCGTGGTGATAAAATAGGTTGAACTTGTGACCTGTATGTGGCGCAGAATATTAAGTAGCTTTTTGTATGGAAAATTCTAAATCTGATCCTCTCCCTCACCAACGACCCAGCCACCGCCAGAACCAACCTATACGAAGGGATGAAAGACGTAGTCGAGTGGATGATGAACAGCCGCCTGAAACTGAACTCAGACAAAACGGAAGTCCTCATCCTTGGATCATCACCCTCCGCCTGGGACGACTCCTGGTGGCCCCCTGCCCTGGGCAGCGCACCCAAACCAACGGACCACGCATACAACCTGGGCTTCATCCTGGACTCCTCCCTCTCGATGACCAGACAAGTCAACGCCGTCTCATCATCATGCTTCAACATCCTACGCATGCTCCGAAAGATCTTCCGATGGCTTCCCACCGAAACCAGGAAGACGGTCACACAGGCACTCGTCACCAGCCGACTGGACTACGGAAACACCCTCTACACCGGAACCACAGCCAAACTCCAGAAAAGACTCCAACGCATCCAGAACGCCTCAGCACGACTCATCTTGGACATCCCCCGACACAACCACATTTCCGGACGCCTGAGAGACCTTCACTGGCTCCCCGTCAGCAAGAGAATCACGTTCCGACTCCTCACCCACGCACACAAGGCCCTCCACGACCTGGGCCCCATGTACCTCAACAACCGCCTGACCTTCTGAAATCCCACACGCCAGCTTCGATCGACCAGCCACACCCTCGCCGCCATGCCACGCATCCGAAGATCCACCATGGGAGGAAGATCCTTCTCCTACCTGGCAGCCAAGACTTGGAACTCCCTCCCCATCCACCTCCGCCTGACCCAAGACCGCCTCTCCTTCAGGAAGCAACTCAAGACGTGGCTGTTCGAGCAGTAGCGGACCCCCTCCCCCAAGCGCCTTGAGACCCTCTTGGTGAGTAGCGCGCTATACAAATTCCTGATTGATTGATTGATTGAGCTTTTTGTATGGAAAATTCAAAATTAACCAATGGAGATAAGTTTTGGAATGTCGTTGAAGGAATGAAGTATTGAGACTTGTTCTTTACCTGTATTTCTATGTGGAGCGACAGAGAAATTGCGCCATTCCTGGTTTCATTCTTGATGAAGTTGGAGCTTTACATGTACTATGTGACAAAGAAAGAATGCTGGGCCAGATGTAGGCAAATCAGAAGTACCGATTTCTTAATAGCAAATTTTACCGATTCGCTGTTAAGAAATTGGTATTTCGTTTGTAGGTAAAGATTTGGTATAAAATACTTAATCCTTACTATTCCTTATTACAGAATTGGTATTTGAGATTCTGTAATAAGGAATACCTACCCATTCATTTCTATGGTCTTGGAGGCCCATAGGAATGAATGTGAAAACATCCAGTATTAGCGATTCGGTATTACCATGTTGCACCCCTGAAAAGTGCTTTTTAAGGGAAATCGGTAACTTCAAGTTGGTGGTAATTACCGATTTCTTAAGGCTCAAAAGCACTCTTTAATGTGCTTCCTACATCGCCTTTAAGGAACCGGTATTACCGATTCCTTAACCCTTTCGCTGCGGCGGCTATTCCGCCGCAGCGCTAAAGGGGCAGTGCGGCCGCGCGGCCGCCGCATGCTGGTGACAGAACCGCTCCGTCACCAGCTGCGGTTGAGCTGTGCTGGTGACGGAGCGGTTCCGTCATGACCCGCCCCGCTCATTAAAACAGCCGCGCAGGCGCCAAATCAGCACCCAGCTCGCGCAGGCGCGGTGGCCGGGCCATGACGGAACCGCTCCGTCATCAGCACAGCCCAACTGTAGCTGATGACGGAGCCGTTCCGTCATCAGCAGGGGAGGGGTTAAATGCAAGAGCAATAAGGAATCGGTGTTAAGGAATCGGTATTTACCGATTCCTTATTTACTGATTCCTTACCTACATTAGGAATGGCTAAATACCGGTCGGTAACGTTGAAATTTACTGAATTTCGGCATTACCAACCATTATTTAGCCACCTACATCTGGCCCTGTATGCGTGTGTGACATTTGAAATCTGTATAACAACTACGAAGGTGAGTTAGAAATGAACAGGGTGTGTTATGTGTTCTGTAGTAGTGATTAAGTATTTGAGGTGATGTTTTTAATTTTGAAAGTATTTTTTATTTCAAAGTAATATAGTGTTAGTAAAGTGTGGTGTTTGATATTGGTTCTAAAATATGCATAAACTTTGAGCTGTTGTTAAATAGGCAACAGCAGCATCGTCCGAGAGCCCGCCAGACACGGTAAATGCCGGAACACCCGCCGCCCTCGAGGACGCAAGCGCTGAGGTTGCCGAGCAACAGGAGCTCCTGGAGCACACGCCTCCCGCGGAAGCGTTTCCCGGCGGCAGAGACATGGAGACGGCAACGCCGGTGAGCAGGGGAGGAACAGAGGCGGCTGCGGAGGGTCTGGGAGACATGGAGAGGTACAATAACTCTCAAATGATGGATGCCCTCTTACAGGTCGAAGTAGGGCTCCCCACCGAGGGCAAGCAGAGGCAATTACAAGATGCAACCTGGGGCAGCCTGAAAAGTCTAGCAAGCCATGACTCACAGCAGGAGCGAGGGGTAGTCAAGGATGGGAGAGGCCGCTCCCCAGAGGGGGACAAGTTTTATTCAGTAAATGAAGGCTCTGATTCTTCTCAAATAAGCACGCAGGGAGAGGGCAGTACTACAGAGTTATCAACAGACTCAGAGGAAGCCCACACTAGTGCTTCCAAGAGCAAAGGTACGCGAAAGAAAAGAAGATCAGTAATAAGGCAGGACAGGGATGGTTCCTTATCTAGCATTAATAAGAAATTACTGTGGGACTACAGTGGTACCTCCAGAGTCCACCAAGAAAACTATCCAGAAGAGGGGGCTGCAAGCAATGTGGGCTCAATGCCTCACGTAACATTAGATGTAATGTTTAACATGCTGAAGCAGATGCATGCAGAGGCAAGGACAGAGAGCCGGAGAACCAGACAAGACACAAAGAAAATTCAAGCAAGCATTAGGAAAATGAATAAAAGATATGAAGAAGTAGAAGAGAGAGTGGTTCAAATAGAGGAAAGGACAGGCAGGCTCGAGGACGAGTTCACAGACTGGCAGGCATATAAAATGGAGCAGGGGAAGGTTGTTGAAGATCTACAATGGAAGTTAGAAGACTATGAAAATCGTCAGGGACCCAATAATGTGAGACTTCTTGGATTGGAGGAGGGGGTGGAAGGGCAGGACGCAAGAGGGTATGTGGTCAAGTTGTTGAAAGGCGCATTCCCAGAGGCACAGTGGCAATGGGAGACTGAGGTTCAGAGAGCCCACAGATTCCCACTTAAGCAGAAGAAGAGAAGAGGTGGTAATCAGGACACTTTGCCGAGGGCTATGCTAGTCTTTCTAGAAAACTTTCTTGCGAGGCAAGAAATAATGGCAAAGGCCAGGCCTGATGCTAAGAAAACATATGATGGATCCACTTTTTTCGCAAGGCCAGACTTCTGTCATGTGACAGTTGAAAGGAGGTGGAAACTTAGGCAATTAATCACTCCTTTTCAGCAACAGGG
The DNA here is from genome assembly GCF_964263255.1 of Lissotriton vulgaris. NCBI lineage: Eukaryota > Metazoa > Chordata > Amphibia > Caudata > Salamandridae > Lissotriton > Lissotriton vulgaris. Next base: position 750,453,475 of record NC_141693.1, on the reverse strand, counting down.
CTCTGAGGCGTATTTAATGTTTCCTGCGAAACAAAAAGTCATTACGGGGGGTCAAACCAGAATGTTCTTTTCAGAAATTAAGGCAGGCGTATACCTAGCGGAGATCACAGAGAACCATAGGGGTGGAAATAAAAGAGGCACCGAGCCAGCCAGGGTAACATAGTAACATACTCGGGCAGATTTATGGCTAGACTCTTGAAGAAGATTGTTTCAGCAAACGTGAGGAGATGGGAAAGGAGGGGGAGGCGACACGACAACAGAGAGCAGTCACACATAGGTCATGCAGGACCTATTTGCCTGTAGCAGGGGGGGTGGGTTAAGCAAGGGGAGGGGGAGTTCGAGGGGGCGGTGATGGATGTGGGTAACTACAGCACAAAAGAGGAAGACACATGTATATATTTTGGTACTAGGCGCACTAGGAGGAGGGCGAATGGATTGGGTACTTTATAAGGGAAGCAGCATTGAGTATAGATGGCGTTAAAGATTGCCTCTAATAATATCTGTGGGCTAAATGAGGGAGGGAAAAGACAGAAGGTAGCGGCAATGTTAAGATCATTGAAATTAGACGTGATATGCATCCAGGAGACGCACATTGAGGGCAAGAGTAAATACCTCCTGGAACAACTTGGGTTTGAGGTCCTTGCACATACACAGCAGGATACTAAGACACGAGGGGTGGCTATAATCGCTAAAAGGGGAGTAATGAAGGTGAAGAAAAGGAAGGAAGATCAAGGGGGGAGATGGGTCATGATTGAAGGAGAAACAGGCGCTGGATGTTACACTATTGTTTCTGTATATGGTTCGAACGATGATGAACCCGAAGTGCTTGATTTCCTAGATTTGGAATTAGCTCTTTGGCCAGAACCTGTGATCTGTTGCGGGGATTTCAATGTAAATGGAATGACAGGATTGGGTATTATGGGGGGGGCTCAGGGGGACCGAAAAAGGAAATCATTCAGGGCCATTTGTAATCTAGCACAACATAATGCACTTGTGGATGTCTGGGCAGCTAATAACCCACCAGAGACAGGCAGTACCTTCTATTCAGTGCCACATAGGATGACCGCTAGATTAGATTATTTCTTTATCTCAAGCTCCCTGGTCGTTGGTACCCAGATTGAAAGGCTTCCCCGCGTATTCTCAGACCATAACCCTCTTGTACTAACTATCCCCCAGACCACTAGGGGAGAACGAATAGAGTATAACTGGACGTTTGAGAGAGGGTTATTAAGGGAAGAAGATTATGTTAAAAAGATGAGGGTTTGGATCAGGCAGTTTTGGGAAATTAATAGAGGATCAGCATCAGCGGGGATGGTCTGGGAAGCCTTCAAAGCAGGGGTGCGGGGAGAAACACTAAGCTATATACTCCATAGGGCTAAAATGGAGAAATTGGCATTAATTAGAAGGCTTAGTGATCTGACAGAGTTGGAAGATCAACTTATTTGCGCCATCATTAGTCAAGAACCCTTGGAAGAGATTTTATTGAGGATAGAGCTAAAGAAATCAGAGGCTAGCGAGAGTATGGCAAGGAAAACTGCAGGTAATTATATGGCCAAAAAAGAAAAATGTTATGAATTCAACAAGAGAGTAGGCCATCTTCTAGCAGTGCTAATCAGACAAAATATGGCAGCTGGGGAAATAAAAGAAATTAACGATGGCAGGGGAAGGGTCGTAAATAAGGTAGAGGAGGTACGAGAAGTCTTTAGGAAATTTTATGCAACTTTGTATGATCATGACCTCAGTAATAGAGACCTTGAAACAGAGGAATACTTGGCAGGCATCCCACACGTAAAGCTAAAAGATGAAGGAAAGGAGGCATTAGAGATGCCGCTGACAATGCAGGAAGTTCAAAATGCAGTAAATAAGCTACCACCAGGGAAAGCAACAGGACCTGACCAAATCCCAGCTGAATTTTATAAAACCTTCTAGGATATTTTGGGGATAGATATGCTGGAGATATTAAGACAAGCACAGTTGGGGGAAACTATCCCGCAGACCTGGGCGGGGGCAGACATCATTGTAATCCTTAAAAAGAATAAGCCACCTATGGAGCCGGGGTCTTATAGACCAATAACGCTTATGAACGCGGACGCAAAATTTATTCCGAAGCATTGGCACAGAGGTTAAGTAAGATAATCGAGAGCCTAGTGAATACCGCACAGCACGGATTTATTCCGGGGAAAGGTACCACTCAGCACACAAGACAAATGGTTACCATCTTGGACGCCGCAGGAGCTGCAGGAGACCCTGTCGCTGCTGTATTCTTGGATGCAGAGAAGGACTTTGACAGGGTCTCCTGGGGCTATCTGTGGAAGGTTTTGGAATGGTTTGGTATTGGTGCAGGATTTATCAAGGCTATTCAGGCTCTATATGTGGAACCGACGGCAAGAATTAGGATTAATAAAGGATATACCTCTAAAGTACGGATAAGGCGTGGTACACAGCAGGGCTGTCCGGCCTCGCCGCTTCTATTTGTGTTATATCTGGATCCCTTGCTGCGAAGGCTCGAGGAAAATATTAATATCCCTCCCGTTAAACTCCACGGTAGGAGTACAATATATTCACGTACGCAGACTACGTAGCGATTATCACACGAACCCAGGAAGAGCAATAACAGAAATAGAGCAGGAAGCAGCAAACTTTGGCGGGGCGTCAGGATATTCAATAAACAAAGGGAAGACACAGATTGTACAGAATAACTTTGTAACATATCAGGACACAAGAGTGGCCGCAGAAGCGGTATATCTAGGAATAGAAATTACAGCTGACCTAGACAGACTGGTAGAGTTAAATATGGGTCCACTCCTGGCAAAAGTAAAAGAAAACACCGAAAGGATTCATAATCTACATCTGACCTTGATGGGCCGTATTAATGTAATAAAGATGGTAACCTTCCCGAAGTTTCTGTATCTTTTCAGAGCAATCCCATTATATTTTGACCATACATGGTTTAATAAATTAGAAGGGATACTAAACAGGCATATATGGGTACAGGGGAAGACAAGGAGAGCCTATCGGTATCTCACGTTATCTAGAGAGAAGGGGGCCTGGGGGGCACCAGACTTCAGGCTTTATTATTGGGCAGCCGCCTTGCAGTATTTTCAGGGGCTGATCGGGGGTGGTGGTCTAGGGCAAATTGAGGGTAGGTTAGGATTTACTAATGTATACACCACTATTGGGCGAGGGGGCGGAGAATGCATATTGAAAAACAATTGATTTCAGTTACTTTAAACATACACGATTTAAGACATTAAGGGCAGCTTATATGATCTGGAAAGCAATCTCAAAAAAACTGGGTCTAGGTAGGTATAATAACTATACACGGCTTTACACGAATAGGTCATTACCAGGAGACATTTTAAGGGATGCAATCATGAGGGACTGGAATAACAAGGGGATTGTAAAGGTTGGTAATCTCCTGGATAATCAGGGGGGTATACTAGAGTTGGGGGAATTGCAAGCTAAATTTGGGCTAGAAGGTCGCAGCTTTTTTAAGTACTTACAAATAAGAAGCTTTCTTTTACAAAAGCAGGGTGGCCCATTAGGTCTTGGTCAGAGTAAAGTAATGGAATATATAGAACGTTCCACCCTTTGCACAATCAGGCAGCTCTATGCTGAGCTCAGTGTAATTAAAAGCGATGATAGGGGTAAATATGCCCTAAAATGGATAGAAAAACTGGGGACCGACTTAGAAGGCTTCCAGGCATCCCTCGATTTGGAACGTACTGTGCTCTGTTCAGCCACATTACAATCTCAACATTACAAGACTATTTATTCGCTGTATCATACCCCGGCTAGAATTGCACAATGGGGCGGCACGTCCGGATTATTATGTCCTCGCTGCGATTCCAATGTTGCAGACATTGTACATATATTTGCACAATGCCCACAGTTGTATACCTTAAAAAACGCGATCGAGGAATTCTTGGAAATGTCACTAAAGATTAAGATAAAGCTTACAGAAAAACTAATTATCTTGGGTTTGGGGGAAGGTGTAGAGGGATTGCCAGTGGAATTCTTGTTTGTTTCTGTGGCAGTTTATCGTATTTGCATAGCAAGGACTTGGTTGGATAAGGTTCCCCCCTCTTTCCAAACATGGATTGCAAGCCTTCTTCTCTTATCTTATCTTATTGTTTTGGTAAAGCGCTACAGCTGCCCCGGCAATGAGGCGTCCCGGCGCTGGAACCCAGATCAGATCCTGAGCGTGGAGAGTCCATGGACAAAGGGAGGTTTACAGGCAAGGGAATAGAAAAGTTTTCACTGCTTTCCGGAAAGCAGATAGGTTGTCTATCGAGCGAATATGATGTGGTAGTTCATTCCACATCTTGGCTCCCAGGAACCTAAAGGAGCGGCCGCCCATGCGGCAAAGTTTTATGCGTGGGACGCAAAGAAGGCTTTGGTTGGAAGATCTTAGGTTCCGTGACGGCGCATAGGGAGTGAGAAGGGGTTGAAGCAGAGGGGGGGTGTTAAGTTTGAGAATTTTGAAGGTCATGATGAGGGTCTTGAACTTGATTCTGGAGTCAACAGGGAGCCAGTGCAGTTTTCTGATGGTTGCTCTGGCTGAGCATCTGCGGGGAAGGCCGACCAAAGTTCTAGCGGCCGAGTTCTGCACACGTTGGAGTCGTGCTAACTCACATTTGTTGGCGCCAAGAAGGAGTACATTGGCATAGTCTAGACGCGAGAGGATGGTGGCTTGGATGATGAGTTGGCGGGTCTTTGCGTCGAAGAAGCCTAGTATGTGGCTAAGGCTTCTCAGTAAGCCAATGCAGGTGCCGGCAACTTTCTTGGTGTGGGCTCGAAAGTTGAGTGAGTCGTCCATCCAGACACCCAAGTTTTTCACTAGGGTTTTGGGGGGAGGGATGGTACCAAGGGAGGATGGCCACCAGTGCTCATTCCAAAGGCTGGTGTTTTTGCCAAGGAGAAGCACCTCTGTTTTTCCGCCATTAAGTTGTAAACAGTTCGTGGTCATCCATTGGGCGACCGCAGAGAGTCCGTTTTTGAAGTTAGAGGAAAAGTTGGAAGGACCGTCTGAGAGGGCGATGGGCAGTTGTGTATCGTCAGCGTACGATACCAATGTCAAGCCCCATTCTTTGGCCACTGTCGCCAGAGGCTGAACATAAAGATTGAAAAGAGAGGGGCTTAACGCAGAGCCCTGCGGGACTCCCTGTTCAATAGGGTGGGGTTTAGATAGGAAGGGGGGGGGCAGAAACTCGAAAGGACCTGTTCTCGAGGAAGGATCTGAACCACTCCAAGGCATGACCAGTTACTCCAAAGGTCTCCAGACGCTTAAGAAGGATGACATGGGATACCGTGTCAAATGCCGCGCTGAGATCCAGAAGGATCAACGCAGCACTTTGACCGGCATCCAAGATCGTCCGGAGGTGCTCTGTGGTGGCTAAGAGAGCAGACTCAGTGCTATGGCCTGGTCTGAACCCATTTTGTGATGGGTCCAGAATGTTGTTTTTGACCATATGCTGGGATAGAGTGCTGTTGACATGCGCTTCAGAGAGTTTGGAAAGCCATGGAAGCAGGGAGATTGGACGAAAATTCTCCGGTTTAGATGGATCTAGGGTGGGTTTCTTGATGATAGGCGAAACCCACGCTTGCTTCCAGGCAGATGGTACACAGGCTGAAGTAAAGGAGAGGTTCAGGATGGCGGTTAACGCTGGTAGGAAGAAGTTGAGTGACTCTAGGAATTGAGCCGGGCGCATGGGGTCTGCGGGGGAGCCAGATTTGACTTTATTGCATAGTCTGATGAGGATGTCTTTGGAGATTTCTGGGATGCAGGTCAAGGTCGTGTAGCTAGGAGAAGCAGAAGGAATGCTGATAGTATTAGGGTCGTGCTGGGGGAAGGAGGTGTAGATTTTCTGTACCTTGTCAACGAAGAACCTGGCAAGTTCTTCGCATTGTTGCTCAGAGGAAATAGTAGGGAGGGGTGTTTTACTGCTCTGTAGTTCTTGTATCAATATATGATAGGAAGGGGCGAAGTGGGGGTGCTCTAAAAGGGGGGGGGGCAAAGCTCTTAAATGGGTGTGGGCTATGCAAGTTGGGTTGTGGTCTAAATCAAGATAAGCATCATTGTGTGCTTTAGAAAATCCTCTCCAATTATCCTACGTTTGGAAAAAACATTCTTTAAAGGATTTCCCTTCCTTCTGCAACGTGGGTAACCTAGCGTGATGTCTCCAGTTCTCAGTAGTGAGCAAAATAGGCATGCGTCCATCGATGTGCATGGTCTCACTGCAGTGTCTATCATGAGTACTGGTCCCTGCATTCATTAATCCTTCCATCCATCCATACATTGATACATCTCCCTATGTATCTATGCATTGATGCATCTGGCCATGAATCCACTCGCCCTTTTTTCAACTAAACGTTCTTATTTCTGTGCATCTTCCACCCGATCCTAAATACGACGTATTATACTCATCCACCCACTGTCTTAAGGCGTCAAAAAGGCTAGCGAAAAGTATTGACAGGCAGATTTTTTATAAAGAAGAACAAAGCTTTGAGTTGCTCTTTGAGGAGCATACTTCACCACCCTTCTCTGGTGGTGTTTTAAAGAAAGGTACATCTAGCGAAAGAAATGTAAAGGAGCTTTTAAGTGTAAGACATTAATTTAGAAACATAACGTTTTGTCGAGTTGTATATAGGTACACTGTTTTAAAGTGGCCGGGACTGACAGATACTGAATACCTCCACTTCTTATATTTGAGAAAGTATACCAGAGAACTAATTTGGGGTGGGGAGAACCTTGAGTTCTATATTTCCATGTGAAGCACAGTATAGGAATATAAAAGTAATTGGAAATCTTTTATGTTCATATTAAAGAGGGGATGTGAGAACTAAGTGAGGCAGGCAAAGTGTGTGTTTTCGTTGCACTAAAAGAAGACCGAGTGTAAGGTGAGAGCAGGTTTGTGCTGGAGTTACCTACTTGTGGTTGTTTGCAGAGGCACAACCAGAGTAAAATTTTGGGGGAGCCTAATTCTTTCAGCAATAGGCTGTAAAAAGGGGTGAAAAAGAACAGAGTCTCCTTTACAACCAAATGGTCTTTAGAAGACCTGTGAAGTACTCGGGTGCGGCTCTGTGTGTGCGCCTGGGAAGCTGTCCCAGGGAGTTTGGGGGAATCGGCGTTGCGCACCTGGTGGTTTGTCTGCTAATCACCCCACGATGATGTTGCTCCTGCGTTGCCAAAAGAGAAGGGAAATCCTGAGAGAAAATGGCTCTCTTTAAAGGATTTCCCTTCTCCTACAATGCGAGTCACTCGGCATGATGTCTGCACTTCTAAGTAGTGAGCAATGTGCATGCTCTCACAGTGTCACTGCAGTGCAATAAAGAAATAAAAAACGGGTTACGTTTGTGAGGCCTGAAAATAGAGCCCTATAAAGATGCATTTTGAGGCCCCCAAAAATAAAGTGAACAAATGTGAAAAATAATTGCATCTATTTTTTGTTTTTCAGAAAATTATTTTGTTTGGATTAAAATTTGGAAATGCCTAGTTCAAGTGAAAGAAAAAGAAAAGAGAAGAAAAAATATATATTTGAGTAAAAGAAAAAATATTCAAGTAGAAAAAAATGTGAGTAGTACAGAAACAGTTTGTTATACTAAAAGTAGAAGACAACTTTTGAAAAGAATATTGCGAACATTTAATGGAAAAAAGATCACAGAAAGCAAAAAGAAGAATTTTTCAAGAAAGGTGAAGCAGAGTTCAATTTCAAATATAAAGGAAAGGAAACATGATAAAGAAATAGTATATGCTACTCGGAGACAAAAACAATTTTAAGAAATTTGTCAGAGACTTTTTCGATCTAGAGTGATTCAGAAATTAATGAAAACATGCTGCAAATATAAAAGAAGAATGTTGCAATTCAAAGAGAAGCAGCACATTGAAAGTATAGTGGATACTGCTTTCAATTTAAAACAGAAGTTATTTATTTTGATTTTAAAGAGAATGAAAGTATTTGATAAAATAGTCAAAGTATTGAAAGACAAAAGTAGAAAAAAAAGACTTGCGAACAGAACCAACTTTTATAAAATCTTTAGTGGACATTGGAGACATACTTCTACTACTGAGCCTGTTTTTTAATGAGAAAAGTTACTTCCATGAAAATAGTTTATCATTTGAAGTTGATACTGGAGGTAGTTGCTACGAAGTTTAGGATGGTTGTCCTCTTCCAAAGCAGGAAATGGTTAGTAAAAGTGCAGAAGAGTTAATAGCCGAAGAAGTGCAAGGGAAACGTCCACAATCTCCTGTGTATAAGTGGAGTTGTAGTAGTAGTTGTAGTATTCAACAGGAATCCATTGATATGATATGAAATTTGCTATGAGACTATGCTCAGAAAAGTATAAAACAGAAGATTAAGTTGTTACAAGGACTATATCCATGTAATGTAAGAAAATATACTGAGAAGTATGGGTTTTCTCTCTTGTCTTTCAAGAAAAGTTTGTAAGCGTTTTTCATCATTTGAGGGTGTTAGCAGTACACCATTCAGAAATGCAGAAGTTTGTAAAGAAACTGTACTGCGTAAAAAGTCCTGCATTAAGTTTAAGTGAACTGAATACAAGTGTTTTATATGGTTCTTTATCAGGTGTTCAAAAAAAGTGTGATGATATTGAAATGCAATATTTTGGTTCAGAAGAAAGTTTGATAATTACAGATGTTGGAGGAGATGAGAAGGCATTTAGCACTGATCAGTTTGAAGAAGGAATTGGAAAGTTTAATGTAGTGTGCTCTGAAATTTAAAACTTTGTGTTTGTTGTTGACATACTCATTATAAAAGTCAAAGTAGGAATGTTGATCTGTATTTGAAAAGTGAAAAGGAGAGCAATGGTAAGTGGGAAGAATTTGCAACTTACTTGTTTGTTGAAGGTTGATTTGAGTTAGGTAGTGATCAACGTATATGTAAATATTGTTACAACAAATTAGAAGAGAACAAAGTGCCTGCTACAGCAGTGCATAATAAGTTGGAATTTGTAGCTATTCTACATGAGCTGGCAAAATTGAATACATATGAGGCGGTTCTAATTTACTCTGTTCCTCCTTTTCAAACTATAATTCGGATGGAGCCTAAAACAGGTAAACTGCCGCCAACAGGCTTGCAAAGAGGGCTGAAAGGAAGAGTGGTGTACTTACCTTTGGATTTTTAGAAAAACAACATTGAAACTATTGCTGGAGAGAAAGAGGAAGATGAGGCAGTAGGTATTTTAGTAAATGGTGTACCAACAAAGAGTCAGAAAATAGGGCAAGAATTTGTGGATGTTAATAAAGTTGAAAAGGCTACCTTATATCTTATAGAGAACAATATTTATTATAAAAATGTAAATGTGGATGAACAGGTAATACGTTTAGAAGATGATTCTGAAATTTCAAGTGGTAAAATTGAGAAAGTGGACGAGTCAAGGACTGAAGAGATTTATGAACATTACACAATATGTCCTTTGCATTCAAAAGAAGTGATAAGAAGTAGCATTGAGTTATTTCAAATGAAAAAAGCACAGGGAACTCCAATGAGTTTATGGGAGAAAATCTAGGAAGGTTGTTGTTTTCCACAGTTGTTTCATACTGGAGAAGGTGGACGATATGATGACCGACCTGTATGGATTCCAGTTTCAGAATATCGGTCAACAAGATTATATTCTGAAGATCCTAGATTTCGACAGTGCATCCAATACATATTTCACCTTTTGTTTGAAAGTGATCTGTCTCCTCTCTCGTATGCAGTGAATCATACACTTAAAACTGGAGTTCATCAATCACTTCTTTCTGCGAAATAATTTGTGGAGAAAGTTCAAGTAACAGATGAAAATTTAGAAGCACAGTTAATCAATTTGAGGGCATGTCAACATGGGACAAATGAGTATTGGTATCATCCTCATGGAGAACTCAAGTGTATGTTATGGAACTTAGGTACACCAACATGGTTTGTCATACTTAGCTGTGCAGAGTATGCATGGGAAGATTTGCTTGAGTTTACAAGAAAACCGAATTCCAATATAAAAAATGTTGAAATAAAGACTCCTGGTGAACTGTGTTCACTGGATCCTGTAAATGTGGGCAGATATTTTAATCATAAGTTTCAAACTATAATGTCTTTTATCTGTAATAAAAGAATACACCTCTTGGAGAAGTTACCGATTTTTTTGGGAGAAAGGAGTATCAAGCAAGAGGTGCACTTCAGATACATATGCTACTATGGATCAAGGATTGACCTAAATTTGGAAATGATTCTGGTGAAACAGTATTGTCTTTCATCTAACAGTATGTGACATGTGAGATTCCAAGAGAAGGAGGAAATAGAAGCTTGAGACAGCAAGTTTTATGTTTCCAAAGTCATCGTTGTGGAAAGTATTGCAGAAGAAAATACAAGTGTAAAGGAATATTTTTCACCAAATGTTGGTTTTGGTTTTCCCCGTCCAGTCATTTCTAAAGAATGAGTAAATTCTTTTTTTTCTTCTGTAAGGCACACATTAACTCGGAAATCTCCAAAGAATACCTACAACTTAAAAAGAACAGAAGTGTCAAAGTATATCAATGACTACAATCCAGTCATTTTAAAAATGTGGAATGCGAACATGGACATCCAGTATGTTGCAGATAACTCAATTGCTGTTGCACGTTATGTTACATCGTAAACAACAAAATCCGAAAATAAAGAGATGAAACAAATGTGGGAAGAAATTGTACAAAAGAATAGCCTTAGCAAAAGATTATACAGCTTTAGTTTCAAAATGCTTTCCCACTGAGAAATTGGATCATATTAATGTTTAGACCGCTTGTGTTCTTCAAGTTTATATTTAAAGTCATGAGGAATCATTTGGGTAAGTTTAGGTCTTGCCTGCAAATTAAGTAGAGTGTTGAAATCATTGGAAGAAATTGAACAATTAGCAGCAAATGAGCCAGACAGTACAGACATTCTTAAAACTAAAATGTTGGACACATACTATCTGAAAAGGAGTCAACATCTGGAACAGCTATGAAGTATGAAGTATGAAGTAGTTCAACATTACAGCCTCAAAAGAAATGTTAAAGAAAATTTAAAAGAAGGAAAGTTTGCAGTAGTTGGATGTCATGGTTGTTTAGTAAAACATGCAAAGGGTAATCTTATAAACCACAAGAAACTTAGCTGTGAAACTCCAGATAAGCGAGAATTTTACTATGTAGCACTTATGCAATTGTTTAAACCATGGCGTAGTGAAAGTGAATTACTTGGCGAGTATGACTGCTACAAATATTCTTTTAATGCTTGTAAAGATATCGTTGAATGTCCAATTTTCCCTACATATTTAAAAATGTTGAATGATGAAGTTGAACAGGGAAAGACAATTAAAGCTGAAATAGCTCATGAAAGTTTTCAAGATAGTTAAAGTAGTGGTCCATGTAGTCAAGATCCTCTTGGACAACCAATGCTGGAAAATGAAGCAGCGATTGCTATGCATGAAGTTGAAATTGCAATGCAACAAGCACACGAGGAGAATATAACATTGGAAAAGTTAGAAGAACAAGTAAATGTTGGACAGGAAGAAATATGTGTGCAAGTGAGAGAACGGATAGAACATGGTTTGTTGCATGAAAAAACAGAATGTCTGTGTTCATCTTTTAAACCTCTTCTGATATACATCAGTGGTCAAACTGGGACAGGTAAACATGTTTTAATTAAAGTTTTGACCAGTTATCTTTAAAAAAACTACTGGTTCACATTTATGTCGTGTGGTAACAGCCCCAACTGGATTAGCTGCACACAATGTTAAAGGAGTTACTTTGCATAGATTATTGAAGTTACCAGTGGAGCATGATAATAAATTACAATATCAGAATTTGTCTGAAGAAGCTTCTTATGAAGTGTCAAGAGTGCTGAAGAAAATGAAACTTTTAATTATTGATGAGGTGAGCATGGTCTCAAACGTAATGCTTGCTTTTGTATACTTAAGAATGCAACAGATATTAAAAACAGATTATGACATTCTCCTTAGAGGAAAACATTAAATTGTATTTGGAGATCTGCTATAACTTACCTCCGTAAAAGGAGAACCTGTGTTCAAAACTCTTCTACATGAAGACACTAAGGAATCTTTGGGAAGTATTTGAAATGTGAATCTGTGGTTACATTTGGAATATAAAGAACTCACTCAGAATATGCAACAAGCAAGAGATGAAGATTATGCAAATATTATAAAAGATGTAAGAATTGGTGTTCTAAGCAAACATGGTATACACGCTTTTCAAAGTCATCTACTAAAGAACTTGTTTAGAAATGAAAACTCACCAGCAGAAGTAATTTACAAGAAAATGAAAGAAAAAAAGTCTATAGTTTGCTTAATGCCTACAGTGGAAGAGTGTTCTACATTATAGAGAGCTTATGAAATTTGAAAATCAAGAAATAGTTCTCATTGAAGCTATCGATAAAATCGAGCATCAAGGAATAACAATTGTTCTTTCAGAAAAACTACAGACTAAATTGGATTCTTTGGAAAAGTCTGTATCAAAAACTGCTGACTTAGAAAAAAATGTAGATGTATGTCTAAACTGTCGGGTAATTTTGAAGCGTAATCTGAATGTAGAAGAAGGTTTAGTGAATGGAGCAATGGGGAAAGTTGTTGATTTTGTGAAATATCAAAATAGAAATGGAATTTAATTTTTGAAAGTTACATTTGATAAGATTGCAGAGGTAAGACAGATTGCACGTTCTGCCGCACGTTTTTTGCTTGTTAAAGACATGTATTTTCGTAGAAAACAGTTTCCCTTCTGTTTAGCATATGCAATAACTATTCACAAATCACAAGATTTAAGTCTAGATAATGCTCTGGTAAATGTTGGAAGAACTGTGTTTAAAGAGGGAATGGTATATTTTGCATTATCTCGAATTAGAACGTTGTCTGGTTTGTATTTAACTGATTTTGATGAGAACAAGGTTAGTACTGATGTTAATTGTGTAAGAGAATATAATCGTTTGAGAAGGCTATATGCTCCCCATTTAGGTGAATATACTATTTATGAGAAACGAGTAAAGTGTGTTCAAAATGCAAACATGTTGAAGAGTTAACTATGGTTGAAAAGCAGAAAGAAAATCATCAGAAAAGAAAAGATGTAAAGAAGCAGAAAATACAAACAAGTGACGATGTTGTTGGATACCAATTAGAAAATGCTTCTGGTGTCATCTGCTATGGTAATGTTATTCTAAATGTTCTATTTTATCTTGAAGATTTTTGTGGTGAAATTATGGAAAGTCAGGAATAAACTTTATGTTCTGCACTTTACACTTTATTTCAAGAATTGAGAACTGATAGAAGTAAGATCCATTCTGCTTCTGGTATTCGCCAACTGTTGGGTACATGTACTGGATCTTTAACGTTCAGTGCTAATATACAGCAAGATGAACAATAATTTCTGATGGTTCTGATTGGAGTACTAGAAGATGAAGAAGTTCAGATTGAGAGTTTATTTGGACTCACTTACAAATGGGAACATAAATGTGAAGAGTGTTTATTATCTTTAAGGACTATAGTTGACAGAGAACGATTTTTATATTTAACAATACCTGACTGCAAATCTGTACCATTTTCCAAATTAGTAAAAGAAGCTGATCATGAGATGATGTGTTCTTGTTGTAAATCAAGAATGCTATCTACAGTATGCCTACAAAGATATGGAAAATATTTGATTATAATGCTGAAACACTGTAGACCAAATGGAAGAAAAGTGGAAACCAAAATTATAAATGTTGTTGCTAATCAAGTGTCTATTTCTGAAAGCACTTTTGCAACAGTTGCTATTCTTTTCCATGCTGGAAGTACTAGTACAAGTGGACATTATGCAGTTTATTTAAAGTGTAATAATGGTTGGAGTCACTGTAATGATGCACACTTGGAAATGAAACCGAGATTGCCTAATGTAATGTAATGTAATGTAATGTAAGGTGCACTTATATAGCGCAACTGTCACCCAAAGGGTATCCTGGCCAGATTAGATGGGAGGCCTACAAGGCGATGCTTAGAGGTAAAATGATCAACGGCCCACAGAAATAAAATAAAGAAGAAGGAAATAGAGAGTTTAGAGGGTGAAATACACAGGTCGGTAAAGAATAGTAATGAGGAAACATCAGCTGAAATAATAGAAACATCCAGGAAGGAACTAACCAAGGCCAAAAATAACCTAATAAACATTTTAGATTCTAGAATTAAGAAGAGGTGGAAAGCAAGTAAGTTAGCTCAATATCAATACGGGGAGGGATGTGGCAAGCTTTTAGCTTGGAAAACAAAGAACGATCTAACTAAAAACAAAATCTCAAGCATTCAAGAGGCAAATAGCATTAGACCACTGGTGGAAGAAGCAGATATTAAAAAAAGATTTCTTTGACTTTTTCTCAGAAATATGTAAAGATGATACAAAAAATAGCGAGGCCTTAACTCAAGAATATCTTAGGCAATGGGTTAAACAAACTCTGTCAGAAGATCAAAAAGAGAAACTAAATGCAGAATTTATGGAATCTGAAGTTGACGAGGTGATTAAATGTCTGAAATGCCCCAAGGCAGCTGGGCCTGATGCCTTGCCTAATGAATTTTATAAAGTATTGCGAGGGGTATTGGTTCCAGAACTTACCAATCTGTTCAATTACATTTTTCTAAGAGGACAAATACCTCCTAAATCATGGAGCGAAGCTACTAGCTGTATAATATTGAAACCAGGGAATGATCCTAAACGCTGCGAGTCCTACAGGAGGATCTCTATGTTAAACTGTGACTACAAGATCTTTACGCAGCTGCTGGCAAAGAGATTAGGAACATGCGCAGGACATTTATTCCACACAGATCAGAAAGGGTTTATAAAGGGTAGACAGATTCAGGAACTCACACATAAGCTGATAGGAGCCATAGATCTAGCTAACGAGGAAAACCTTCCCCTATCGGTCGTTACTTTTGATGCGGCTAAGGCCTTTGATAGGGTTAGGTGGAGTTTTTTACACAACACATTGGAAGCTTATAATTTAGGCAATAACTTTTCAGGAGCGGTTAGAGCTATATACAGTTCTCCAACTTCATGTGTGTTGGTCAACGGGTCCCTAACAGAGAGAATATATATAGAAAGAGGTACTAGGCAGGGGTGCCCGTTATCTCCTATATTGTTTAATCTCTATATTGAGCCCCTGGCCTGTGCATAAAGATCCAACCCTCACATATCTCCTTTTAGCTGTAGGAAATGGGAAAAGAAAGTTGTGCTTTACGCGGACGACTTAATGATATACACAAACAACTTGACAGGCTCTCTTCCCGAAATAATAGGTACACTACAGCAGTTTGGAAGCCTTTCAGGCAACCAAATTAACAAACAAAAGACAGAGAAAATGTGTTGGAATACTCTGGCTAACTACCCTTTAGAAAAACTACAAATCAGATACTTAGAGATCTTAATTGTGAAGGAGATCAGGAAGATCGCTCAGATACATTTTAATAAGGTTCAATCCGAAGTCAAAAAACTATTTAATGCTTGGAGTTCTCTCCCTCTGTCATTTATAGGTTACTCTAATCTGGTCAAGATGATGATCTTACCTAAATTCACATACCTTTTCAACACGATACTGTTAGAGTTTAAAAAAGATTTGATAGCCAAAATACAGGGTAAAATCAATAGCCTTATTTGGGCCTCCAAGGGAGTCAGAATTTCATGGAAGAAGCTGAGAAGGAAACAGGAACATGGAGGGATAGCTAGTCCAGACATTCTCTAATATTATAGGGCATTCCATTTTAAGAATATTAGAGTGCTTTTTAAAACACTTAACTGTTTTCCAGCTTATATGCAAGCAATGACAGGTCCAGAAGGGGATTATTTTTTGTACAAATTCGGCCTCACAAAATTTTTCAAGAAGATTACATTAAAAATCCTGGGAGCAGCCATTAGATTGTGGGTCCAGATGAGACGCCTATGGAAGATCCCCTATCATAGTCACTACGCCCCCATCAGGAATTCACCTGGCACGCCTGAATGCTTAAAAGATGTGCTATCAGTTCCACTGAAGGAAAACGGAATAGTGGAATGGAACAAATATTAACTGGATCTAACATTATTGACTGGGAAAAACTTGTAGATTTAACAAACGGTAGTCTGTCAAAATTTAAGTATTGTATTACCAGTTAGCAAGCTGGGCTAAAACCCTAGGAACAGATGGGCCAGGAAACTTAGAATTAGAGGCGAAGATCCAACAAATATTTGAGAAGAAAGAAGTAGCCTACTGGTATTGGGCGATTATGAATGAGGGACGAGAGGAATTCACCTTACCAAACGAGATATGGGGGAAGGCGCTGCCGTCACAGGATGTATCAGCACTATGGCAAGTATCTGTGGCTACATGCGAGGATGTGATTAAATCCGCACCCTTGAAAAAGAACTTCTTGTTTACTCTGCATAGAGCATATTGGACACCAAAGAAGTTATCGAAAATGAACAAAGGGAGAATCAGGAGTTGCCCCAAATGCAGCGAAGAAGAGTGGACGACATCCATATATTTTGACGGTGCCCACACCTCCGGTCTTATTGGGGCAATGTAGGTAAGATCCTCTCCGAGGTCCTCAAACAAGAAATACAGGTAAGCGCCCATTTGATACTATTTGGGGTAAAATTAGACGACACTGGGGGATCCAGCCTTAACAAAAGGCTCAGGAATCTGATATTTATGATGGCGTTAGCAGCCAGACGTGAGATCTGTATAAAGTGGGTTAATCCCCTTCCCCCCACAGTAGAAGAATGGTCGAATTCAGTTATTAGAATAAAGAAATTGGATAAAGCGGGCCGTATAGTAAAAGGCTGGAGTTTTGGAATTACTGGGAACAGTACTGGGTGGAGAGAGTATAAGACACCATGATTCGGCAAACCTTGAGGTCCAATGATTAAGCGCATTAATAGTTTTGAGTATCAGGTACAGAATAAAGCATGTGAAAGGAGTGGGAAAGCTGCTTAAGAAATGCCTAATAAGCCGGTAGGATACCCCCACAAAGATTAAGGAGTGATCCTAGTGCTGGGTAAGGGCCACAGAAGGTACAGTTAGCCAGAAAGGCTATTTTTAGGTGGTCAAGTTGCTACAACACTCTACTATTCGAAACTTTGCGTGATGAGAACTAAAAAAAAAAAAAAAAAAAAAAAAGGTATCCTGGCGCTTTAGATTCCAAGACAGCGGGAGCAAAAGAAAAGGCAGATCTAATCTCTAGGGAACAAGCTGGTTTTCAGTTCCTTCCTGAATCCAGACAAGGTGTTCAACTTTCTGAGCCCCAGGGGAAGAGAGTTCCAAAGTCTGGAGGCAGTAAAGCTAAAGGATCTGCCACCTGTACGCACTTTCTTAACATGAGGGACACACAAAAGGTTTGCAGAGGAAGAACGTTAGGATCTAACCGGCGCATACCAAGCAAATTTCCTCTGAAGTGCCCTAGGCTCAATTTTATATACTGCCCTGAAGGCAATGCATAATGCCTTAAGTTGTATCCTTTGCAACTGAAGGCAAAGAAGGTCCCTAAGAGCTAGAGAAGATGACGAATCCCAAGGTCGATTTAATGCAAGTTTTGCTGACATATTCTGCACTCCCTGCAGCTTCTTGAGCAGAGAGACTGGAGTGCCTAATAGCAATGCGTTGCACTTATCAATTCTGCTTAGCACAATGCTCCGGACCACTTGGGGCCTAGTGGCGTCTGGCAAGAATGGAAGATTCTTCAGCAAGGCTCGAAGTAGAGCCATACAGGTGCATACCGTTTTATTCACCTGGGAGTCTAGCTGGCGATTACTATCCATCATGACCCCCATGTTGCGCACCGTTTTAGTAGGCAGTAAAGAATTATTAGCCGAGTCAGGCCAGAAATCTGTAGGAAGAGGACCCTCAATATGGCCAGTCATACAGCACAGAACTTCCGTTTTATCCTCAATAAATTGTAGAGAATTCCGTTTTAACCAGCCTGCCGTTTGGGGTAAACAGTCATGAAACTTTTCTAAGGACACTGCATTGTTGCCCTCAAAAAGAAGACAAGCTGGATGTCATCTGCGTAATTGATTATGTTAATTCCAAACGATTTTATCAGAGCAAGAAGGGGGCGAACATATAAATTAAACAAAATCGTTCTGATAGCTGAGCCCTGAGGCACCCCTTCTTCAAATTTGCTATATTCCGAGCAGAAAGGAGGCAAAGATACTGCCTGCTGCCTATCCGAAAGATAAGAATGGATCCAATCTCGGGCCTTGCCCACAATACCCAATACCTCCAGCCTCCCGATCAGGATCTGGTGATTAACTGTATCGAACGCGGCCGACATGTCAAGCAGCACTAAAAAGGCTGCCTGACCACTGTCGGCCCGCATTCTCAAGTAATCCAGGACCGCCACCAGGGCAGTCTCGGTCCCGTGTGCTGGATGAAACCCAAATTGGACCTCGTCCAGCAACTGATTATCTTCAACAAACTTAGAGAGGGATTTAGCTACTACCCTTTCTAGAATCTTGATCGGGTAGAGTAGCAAGGAGATGGGCCTGTAATTAGCTGGATTGTGCGGATCCAATGATGACTTCTTTAGTAAGGGGGAAATCGTGGCCATTTTCCAGCAGTCTGGGACTACAGCTGTAACTAAAGATTGACAACAAATCTAGCATAAAAACGGGTAAAGTTTGCTTCCAAACAGCTTCCAGAACTTATGAGGAAGCGGATCCCTAGGGGAACCAGAGGAAACCCCGGCAGCGATTACACTGAAGTCCTCATAAGAGTTCATCGGGAAATGATCCAAAGATGACATGTGTTCTGTATTGATTATCTCACAGTTTGATACAGTCACATTATCAGTCTGTCTGTGCCCATCCTCTTCGCCAGCGGGTTTCAATCCCATTAAGAAGTTACTGATTTTATCCTGGAAAAAACTTGCCAGGCTATCACATAATTCTTGTGAATTCGGGATGAAGGCTTTAGCACAGTCCGGAATGGATAAACATCTAACTAGATTAAAAAGGGTTTAAGATTTATTCGGGGCAAGAAGAATAATCTCCTCAAGGTATCTAGCTTTGGTTTTGCCTATTAGTGCTTTATAGGAATGGAGCAGATTTTTAAAAGCTGCCTTATCTGCCTCAGAATAGTTCTTCCTCCACTTCCTTTCAGCCTGGTCTTCAACAGTCTCAGCACCTCATGAATTACCCAACTCATACTTGATTTTTCTGAAACAAAGATTTTAGATACACCATTCGGCTTCATGGGAAGGGGCATAGATCTTTAAGGAATTCATATTGGATGCTTTCAAAGCAAATTTTTTGATACATTATCTGACGTATTGGGAACATGTGCAGAGAAACCATTTAAGATTTTTAAGGAGTTCATATTGGATGCTTTCAAAGCGGCAATTTTTGATACATTATCTGGTGTATTGGGAAAATTGTGCAGAGAAACTACGTAAGTTCTTTAAGGAATTCATACTGGATGTTTTCAAAGCAAAATATTTGATACATTATCTGGCGTATTGGGAAAATGTGCAAAGAAACTACGCAAGATCTTTAAGGAATTCATACTGGATGCTTTCAAAGCGAAATTTTTGATACATTATCTGGTGTATTGGGAAAATATGCAGACAAAGTACGAAGTAAAGGTAAGATTTAAACATTTGAAGTACCATTGGATGTGTTATTTTTGTTGATTTTGTATTATATTTGAGAGAATTAGTTTTTTTTAACAATCTAATTGATTGCTTTTCCCCCCGCTGTTTATTATGAAACTACACTGATATCACTGTGAATAGTGAAGTTTAGTAGTAGCTGATGACAGCAAAAAAAGGGAAAAAAATTGTTATCTGAATGTTAAATTGTTTTGTATTATTTAAAAACTCATTGTAATTTGTGAAATGTATTACGTTAAATAGCACTTTTGCAGTTTATTTTATGTAGTTGAAAAGTTAGAAAAAACTGTATTTATTTTTTTGTAAATATTTTTTATTAAAAGTTTTTGCAATTTTTTCCAAGAAATCCAATAAATGTTACAGCACACTTATACAAATTATATCATTTCTACCATGACACAAATATTTACCAATTAATTCATTGCACCATGAGTAACACACGTAGAACCCGAATATTTACATTTTTCAGACCGTGGCGGCAGGTATATTGCCAATAGCGGCAACAATCATCTCTCCGTTAATCATAACGTTTTTCCAATTGGCTGTAGGTTGCCATATCTTCCCGCCCAGAATTCTAGCTCTTCGTCCCTTTCTGTCATATATTGCTTTTTCCAGGTTATAAATTGAGAGTAACCTGGCGATCCAATTTTGGAAGGTTGGTGGTGCCCTATCGAGCCATGATCTTGCTATGCATATCCGATAAACTGCAGTTCCCATAAACAGGAACTCCGTAGGGATACCCGCTGCCCCTGCCAGCACCCCCAACAATATTAATTCATCTGTAAGCTTAATCTTTAATGCAAATGAACCCTCAATAAAATTCTCAATATCAACCTTTAAAAAATACAGTTGTGGGCATTGTGAGAACATATGGACGATGTCTGCATTAGTTGAATCGCAACGTGGACAGGTTATTCCCGAGTTACCTCCCCATTGTGCAATTCTGGCAGGGGTGTGGTAGAACGAGTACAGGGTCTTATAGTGCTGCGAGTGTAGAGTTGCTGAGCATAAAAACGTACCACCCAGATCCAAGGAGAGCTGAAATCCCTCCAACTGTGATCCCACTTTTTCTGCCCACTTTGTGGCAAATTTAACCCTGTCATCACTTTTATATACATAGAGTTCTGAGTATAATTGCCGAATTGTACAGTCAGTGCAGCGCTCTATGTAGTCCATTATGCGGCATGTGCCGAAGCCCAGTGCACCCCCTGTTTATTTAAGAGGTAGCTTCTTACCTGAAGGTATTTAAAGAATCTGCAGCCTGCTAGCTTACATTTTATTTGGAGATCATGAAACTGCAGGATACCCCCTGTTGATCCATGAGGTTCCCAACCTTCTTGATCCCTTTGTTGTCCCAGTCCCTCATAACCGTATCCCTAAAAATATCCCCTGGTAAAGAGTGGTTCGTGTATAAACATGTATAGCTATTGTATCTGCCTAAGCCCATTGTTTTTTAGACCGCCTTCCAAATGCTATAAGGAGCTCGTAGTGTCTTGAACCTTGTGTGTTTGAAGTAGCTAAAATCAATTGTGTTCAGGAACCCGTTGTCAGCCCCATCACCCAGCAGTGCAGTATATACATTAGTGAAGCCAGGAGTGTCATCCCCTTGCTCGTTCCCCGCTCCCTATAAGCCCCTGGAAATACTGCATAGCTGCAGCCCAGTAATAGAGCCTAAAGTCTGGTTCCCCCATCCCCCCTTTTCCCTAGGTAATGTAAGGTGTCGATAGGCTCTCCTGGTCTTACCCTGTGCCCAAATGAATTTATTTATTATTGCTTCTATTTTATTAAACCATGAATGGTCAAAAAGCAGTGGAATGGCTCTGAACAAATACAAGAACTTCGGGAATGTAATCATCTTGATCACGTTTATACGGCCCATCAAAGTCAAATGCAGATTGTGTATCCTTTCGGTATTTTCCTTTACTTTACTTACTAGGGGTCTCATATTAAGCTCTACCAGTCTGTCTAAATCAGCAGTGACTTTTATCCCTAAATATGTTGCTTCCTCGACCACTCTAGTGTCTTGATATGTCATAAATCTGTTCTGTACTATTTGTATTTTCCCTTTGTTAATCAGGTATCCTGAGACTGCCCCAAAGCATGTTGCCTCCTTCTCTATCTCCGGTAAAGCCCTTTCTGGGTTAGTTGTAATGATCGCTACATCGTCGCATACGCGAACATTTTGTACTTTTTGCCTTGCAGTTTTCCTGGGGGGATCATGTTATTCCTTTCTAACCTACGCAGAATAGGGTCAATGTACAAGGCAAACAGGAAGGGCAATGCTGGACAGCCCTGTCTTGTCCCGCGCCTTATCTGCACTGACTCAGTATAGCCTTTATTAATTCTTACTCTCGCAGTAGGGTCTGAATATAGGGCCTGGATTGCCTTAATATAGCCCTTACCAATACCAAACCACTCCATCACTTTCCACAGATAGTTCCAGGAGACCCTGTCGAAGGCCTTCTCCGCGTCCAGGAATACAGACGCGACAGGGTCCCCTGCAACCCCGTAGCATCTAGAATAGTAATCATCTGTCTTGTGTGCTGAGTGGTCTCTTTCCCTAGAATAAACCTGTGCTGTGATGTGCTCAGTAAGTGCTCAATAACCCTACTTAACCTTTGTGCCAGAGTCTTAGAGAACATTTTGACATCCGCATTCATAAGCGTTATTGGCCTATAAGACCCTGGTTCTAACGGGGGTTTATTCTTCTTAAGTATCACAATGATGTCCGCCCCTGCCCAGGAATGTGGAACTGAGTTCCCTATTTGTGCCTGGATAAGAGTCTCATGCATATCCTTCCCCAATGTGTCCCAAAAAGTTTTATAAAATTCTGCCAGAATTTGATCCGGACCTGTAGCTTTCCCAGAGGGGAGGTTAACCACCGCATCCTGTACTTCCTGTAAAGTCAGAATAAGATCTAACTCCTCCTTCTCCTCATCCTGTAGCACTACATGTGGTATGTCTGTCAGATACTGCGTGATTTCTAAATTGTGTTACTAAGGGTCTGTTCGTAAAGTGAAGCGTAGAATTTCCTAAAAACCTCCCGAACATCTGCTACCTTATTTACTACGCCTCCCGCCCCATTATTTATTTTCTTTATTTCACCTGCCGCTAAGTCTTGTCTAGTCCGGATTGCTAGGAGGTGACCTACTCTCTCATTATATTCGTAGCATTTTTCCTTTTAGGCCAGGTAATTACCTGCCGTCTTCCTTGCTATGCTTTCGCTAGCCTCTGCTTTGTTCAATTCTATATTTAGTAGTATATCCTCTATTGGATCTTGGTTGGAGATGGCTAAAATTAGGCGGTCTTCTAAGTCCGCTAGGTCACTGAACTTTTTATCCATTTCCACTTTCTCCTTCTAGGCCCTCTGAAGCGTGTAGCAGAGAGTCTCCCCCCTGATTCCGGCCCTAAAGGCGTCCCAGACCATGCCAGCAGAGGCTGAGCCCTTATTAGTCTCCCAAAATTGGCGAATCCAGATCCGCATTCTGCTGACATAGTTTCCTTCTCTTAAAAGTCCTCTCTCAAAAGTCCAGGTGTAAGGCTTTCTCCCCCCCCCAGTACCTGGCGGGAGAGTTAGTACAAGCAGATTATGGTCCGACAATATCTTGGGGAGCCTCTCCAGCTGGCTACCACCTAGCAAAGAGCTTGAAATCAAAAAGTAATCGAACCTGGCCACCATCCTATGTGGCGTCAAGTAAAATGTGCTCCCAGTCCCAAGCGGGTAGTTCTGAGCCCACACATCCACCAGTACATTATGTCGCGCTAAATTACATATAGCTTTACATGTTCTCTTCTTCCTTCCCCCATATGAACCCCCCTCCCGTCATACCCAAACCCGCCAAACCATTAATATTGAAGTCCCCGCAACATATGATTGGTTCCAACCATAAAGACAGCTCCTGGTCTAAAAAAAACATTACTAATGGCAAATACACAATAGTAGTTTGATTTTTGAAGAAACCTTTGCAATTCATTGAAAAAAACATAGGTTTCAGGGACGTTATACTTAGATATTAGCATTTAAAAAACCTTTGAAATTCTCTAAAAAAACATATGCTTTACAGACATTATAGTTAGGAATTAGTATTTAAAAAACCTTAGAAATTCACTGAAAAAACCATAGGTTTCAGGTACATTATAGTTAGTTGGACATTTGACTCATATAAAACCAGAGAAACTTGTCTATTATAGTTAGTTGAGCTAACTATAACTTGCGCGCCCGCAATGCACTGCTGATGATGTCACATATTACATCAGTCATGACATGGTCAGTGACATCACTGATGACATCTCAAATGACATCACTCATGACATCACTCATGACATCATCCACGTGAAAATCTGATGCATATACTGATGCCCTAATATAAACTTTGATACACCCATTCTGAAATGCAGACTACTATTTTCGAAACCATACACACAAGAATGCCATATACTACATACCACTCACAATTTCCTAGGTCTACACACACATCCAGTCACTTATAGATGTACTCATCAATACAGGACTATAGTATGCACTCATACATCTATACATGCAGTCACACTCCGCCACTCAACCATAGAGGTACTCACACACCTTGTCAGTAATGCAAACAATCAATCACATACCCATTTACTCATGTATACAGTTATACACACCAACTTCATTATTTATTGACATACCACATCACGTATTTATACAAATACTAACACATATTTACTGTCTTATACAATCACTGATAGAAGGAGACACTTATTTAAACACCCACTCTTCAAATAACTTACTCTCACATAGTCATTTATATACTCCAACACCCACATATAGTGCCTTAAAATATATCTAGTTAGTCACAGATATACCACTGAGAAATTCATTCACTCACCAACACACCCATACACACACTACCTCACCCATACAGCCCATCCCAGATGCACTTTTGAATCCATATAACCAGTGAATCAGCCACTCAGACATCTATGCACAGACTCATACACCCCCACCCAGCCACACAGACACTCAGGGACCCATACAGATACTCAGACAACAAATCAATAATCCATATAGACACTCATGTATCTATTCAGCAACCCATGCAGTTGCTTACACACCAACTGAGAGACTAATACAGACTTTCACACAGTTTAGTCACTAACCCATTCATTCAATAAGACACGTTAAATCACTCTCTTATGCAGTCAGTCACGCACCTACTAAATAATCCCTTCAGGCACTTGCAAATATATTTATTCTTCAATACACCTTGGCATACATATATATGAAAAATATTTAAACTTTACAGAAACACACATTCACTGGATGATGTCATGAGTGATGTCATTTGTGATGTCATTTGAGATGTCATCAGTTATGTCATCAGTGATGTCACTGACAATGCCATGAGTGATGTAATATATGACATCTTCAGCAGTGCATTGTGGGCGCGCGAGTTATAGTTAGCTCAACTAACTATAACAGGTGAACTTCTCTGGTTTTATTTGAGTCAAATGTACAACTAACTATAATATATATATATATATATATATATATATATATATATATATATATATATATATATATATATATATATATATATATATATATATATATATATATATATATATATATATATATACATATACATATATATATATATACATATATATATATATACATATATATATATATATATATATATATATATATATATATATATATATATATATATATATATATATATATATATAGATATAGATATAGATATGGAGATAGATGGATATGTAGATAGATAGATAGACAGATTGATAAATAGATAGATAGATAGATGGATAGATAGATAGATAGATAGATAGATAGATAGATAGATAGATAGATAGATAGATAGATAGATAGATAGATAGATAGATAGATAGATAGATAGATAGATAGATAGATAGATAGATAGATAGATAGATAGATAGATAGATAGATAGATAGATAGATAGATAGATAGATAGATAGATAGATGGATGGATGGATGGATAGATAGATAGATAGATAGATAGATAGATAGATAGATAGATAGATAGATAGATAGATAGATAGATAGATAGATAGATAGATAGATAGATAGATAGATAGATAGATAGATAGATAGATAGATAGATAGATAGATAGATAGATAGATAGATAGATAGATAGAGATACAGATATAGATATAATCTCCACTCTCTCCCTCATACACATACACAGAGAGATATAGCTATAATCTCCGCTCTCCCCCTCACACACTCACACATACACACATATATATATATATATATTTCAGTTTTAACATTAGATGTGAACTATAAATGTCTATGTCTTAATAATCCCCAATTATTCAAAACTTCTCAAATGCAATTATTCTTGACAGTGCAAGGTAGGGTGATCTCCTTATTCCTGTTTCTTTTTACTATACAATTTGAAAAGTTAAGCAGAGTAAGGGTGACTTGTACGAGTTTATGAAATAGGAAAGGGAAAGAGTAGCCATTTTACAGAAATGTATGCTGTATATCAAGCATTGAAATAAGAATTGTCTAGATTTTTTTAATCTATACTGATTTGTGGCCCACTGTCAATGGATTAACTAGCTGGCTTCCCACATGGCATGCCCATACCTGAATGATACATTCAAAATAGGTGTGGGGTAAGGAGTTGTGGCAAGCGATCTGGGAAATGTTACCACAAAGCAGTCACTGTATGACGTAGATGCCCACTACCCAAAAATGTATTAGAAAGGTGGTGTTTTACTTTTCAGGTGAAAAAAACAACATTTTGAAGGCCATGGTGGTGACACAGAATTCTGATTTGGTGGGAATGGCTAAGTGGTCACAAGAAAAATATGGACATCTGGGAGAGAAGGCCACTAACAGGTGGGTAGAAAATAGAGGAATAAATAGTCCCCTAGATTTGATTAACTGCAATTATGCAATGTCCCATTTGGCAGCATACAATACACAGACCAGTCCCACAGGTGGAGAAAGGTCAGTTAAATAGAGAAAAGATGCCAGGACAGATATGGCAGATTGACTATATTGGGCCAATACCAATTAGTCTGGGTTGGCAGTATGCATGTTCAGTGGTGGAGACTTACTCCAGCTACTCGATAGCCTTTCTATCTAAGTGTGCCACGCAGCAGAATAAAAACATACTTATTTTATATTATGGTATGCCATCACAGATCCAAAGTGACAATGCCTCTCATTTCAGAGTCAATTTGGTGCAGGATTACTGTGCACAACAGAATATAGAGTGGGTATTTCATATTGCTTACTACCTGCAATCAGCAAGTTTGATTGAAAGGATGAATGGATTGTTGAAAGCTCAGCTGAAAAGGTTGTCAGATGGGGCACTAAAAGGTTGGATAGATAACTTGCATGATGCATTGTTAATTTTGAACAGGCCTTTGATAACTGCAGAAATTCCCTTAATGCGAATGTTGACACCAGCTTTGCAGATTCAGACTCACGTGGCGACTATCACTATCTTGTAATAGGAGACTGTTCAAATTTTGGATTGCGCCATCATAAATATGCACCATTCAGGTTCTTAATTCTTCACATTGAGGGCTTGGAGGGATCAGAGGCTGATGGGGCCTCCACTGTTGTCGGTTTTAGTTGACTATGGGTTACAGGCTTAAGCATCATTTCCAAGCAATGAGCGACAGCTACATTTTCACTCCAAAGGATGGTAATATTTTCTGAAGCTCAGTGAAATAGCTATTTAATAGTGAGACACGGATGTGTGATGTGCATTGTTTGTTTAACCCAGGGCAGGGATGACTCTTTGAGAACACAGTAATCCTGAAAACGACTAACAAGTGATCGCCAGCAAAGGCTACTCCAAGAGATTTAAGACTAACCCTGAGATTGTAGTGGAAGAGAAAGCTGAACTTGCATGTGCGGATTAAATGACAAAAAGCAACCTTACGAATTTGACAGCTGTAAAAGCAAAATATTAGGCATGATGGACCATTTTAGGTTAAATCTGAAAGGCCCGTCATTTTAAAGCTGTATGCAAAGTATTGTTATGATATTTATCTATGCAACATTGAAGCCTTTGGCATGAAGAAACTTTCAGGGAAGAGTAAATTCAGCAAACGCAACCAGCAAAGAAAACAAGGAATAGGTTCATGGAAGTCTATTGCCATCTGCTTGGATGAATAGACATTCTCTAGAAGAAAAGGTAAAGAGGGTTATCAAAGGTGAGCCAAGGGATAACCACTCTAGATATTGTTATTTGAATGTGAGGTAATGTAGCAGAAATCCAAAGAACACAGGAAGGAAGCCAGTACTTGGTCCTAGAATAACCCATTCCTAGGTAAGGAAAGAGTTAGGACAAGCTAAATGAACAATCGAGAATTACCCACTGAAACAGAGAAGTAGAGTACCTATTCTTCCACAGTGAGACGTGCAACGTGTTTCCAATTTATTTTAATGTCCTATATTAGTGTCCTATTTAGTCCTGACCTCATTACCCTTCTGTTTATTCACTTTCTGTCTATGGTTATGGTGAGGGTTGTATTGGCACAAGCGATCGAATGGTCCATGCTGCCTCAGCAATCTTGGAGTGAAGAACGTATCTCCTGACAGTATCCTGACACCATCACACATGGATATGTTTAAAACTGGGTAATGTCCTGCATTGACTGACATGTTGTATGTTTATACTTGCCTCAGGTCTTCATACATATGTTAATACATTGTAATTGGTATGGATAGTTAGGAGTATCCCTGGATCACCAATGTAACACAACAGCAATAAGACAACACACATGATTCTTTTCAGTAGGGTTGAAGCAGCTAGTAAAAGTTGATATTACACTTCTTGTAAAATAATGAGTGGGATTTTGGAGTAGGCAACATACCATTCATGACAAACTGCCCCTATGAGATCTGTGGGGAAAATTATTCCCAAACAAGGAGATTTGAGGGGACCATTACAATTTTGTTGTGTGCTAATATATTTTCTAGTCAGTTATTTTAGTGTTTTCTGACCAAATATATATGAGGCTATTAGTGGAGTGAAGGAAGAAATATTATATTTCTTTATTGAAAAAGTATTCTTGAGAGATATTGACTGTGAATGTATCCCTCTGTTATACCAGCTGTTAGATTTTCTCATGTGATATTCTGCCTTATCCTTTTGTGATTCATTATTGTCAGTGGGAATGTATCAGCCTGTGTTCACATGGCCAGGATAGGAATAAAATATTAAGATGTGGTTAGGAGTCACAAAGCAATAGCGAGATGTAGGTGTGAGAGTGAGATGCTCACTCAAGAACAGGACTTGCATGAGGAAATGTGGGATCCTATAGGAAGGGTGCAGGCTGGTAAAAGCATCATTTGATGTACTTCTCAAGGCTTATATCCACCTTCCTGCCTTACGACCCGGGAATCAGTCGGAACACCGCAGTCATAACCACACAGATTCTGACTATGGAAGCTAAACCACACTTTGCCTTAACCACGCATATGCATGATTAAGGCAGTGCGCTGTCTAGCTTATGGATGCTGATGCTGTGGTAAAGGCAGAAGCAGGAACATACCAGGAAGAGATATAGTGAGGTAAGTGGGGTCGGGGTCATTATCTGGGCTGAGGTCGGGGTAGTGTATGTAATGGGGCAAAATGTTAGGCCTAAGGGCAGGGGAGGGGAGGGGAATGGGTAGTCAGGTTATTTTTATGTCTGGGTCAGGTAGGTTTCAGGGCAGTGGAAGTGGTTGGAGTTGTTTTAGGGACAGCACAGGGAGGGATTAGTGCATGTAAAGGTGCAAGGTTTTAGGCTTTAGGTCAGGGGGAGAGGAATGGGTAGTCCGTGTAGTTTTTAGGCCTGGGGGGTTCAGGGTAGGTCTCAGGGTAGTGGAAGGGGTTGGTGTAGTTTAAGGGGCAACATGAGGTGGATGGGTCAGGCTAGTTTAAGTAAAGGGGCAGGGTTTTAGACCATGGGGTTGGGTAGGAATGGGTAGATAGGGTAGTTTAAGGGAGAGCTTGGGGATGTCGGGTATTGTTAATAAAGGGGCATGGTTTTAGGAACAGTGCTGGGGTGGGGGCAGTCGAGGTGTGTGGGGTCCAGTTAGTGTTAACCTTTGCCTCACATACCCCTTTAGCATTCATGCCAATACCACAAAATTGTGTGGTAAAGGCATGTGTGGTAAAGGAATGCGTGGTTAAGATGCACTTGTGGTTTGGGATTTGTGGTAGAGACACACGGGATTGACCATGCCTGCATCTATTATTCAATTTGCGATCCACATCATACAAGAGGAATCATGCATACCTCAGACAAAGATTTACAGAATAAAAAGTCTGGCAAAGATCGATCTCTTACGTGTGTTTCACGTGTGTTAATCTGGTGTTTTTGTTTTATTATCATTTTCATTTCAATGTTTGACAATTACCTGGGGCAATGGGTATTTCCTCATCCCCCACCTTACGGTGCTTCATCCCCTACACCACGATACGTGGCTGCAGGGGTATCTCCATTGTATTACATTCTATTCTACACTGTTGATTTTATCTGAGTGATTACATCCCCCCCCCCCCCCAGTGCCTTGGGGTACTTACGCTACTGCGCGGGAAGCGCAATGGTTTATCCCATATGGTCAAAGCGTCTTTAACTATAATGCTTAATTTGTGAAGGCTGCCCGCCGTTGCAAAATTGGATTTACTCCATGGTGATTACTCACTCTAACACGGGGTCTCACAATTTGTAGGAAATTATATTTTTCCTGTGCCAACTTCCTATAAGCCTAATTATATGGTATTTTGTAACTATTATTTGGTTTTTCATCATGCACCCGATATGGGCCATCAAATTACTGGCCATGACCACTAGGTCAACTCTTCCCCACTCTGGTTTAGTTGGCTTAGCGCTGCTACTTCAAATGCTCTTTCACCTTAAAACATAGCCATTGGTCAATGACATATGAGATACAGAAGCTCTAACCATCTACTAATTATACTACCATTGACTGAATTTAAGTTTCACCTTGCTTTATAAATTGTTCGGCTTGTTATGATTTTTTTTCCCAACAGGTACAACCAATGTCACAACCAATAAGGGTTTCAACAGCACACCTCTTATTATAATATCAGTATTTTATTAAAGTCAGTGTAATTTCATTCGAACCAAACAAAGAGACAAGCACAGAAAATATTCTCATATAAAGGGATCCAAGACGTGTGTTGCGCCACTTATGGTACACTGAAGATTAAATCAAATCAAAGTGGAGAAGTGTGGCTCACTGGTTAGAGCAGGCAGGCCCTGAAGCAGAGGTCAGACCTGGGACCAGGGTTCAATTCCCGACGCGACAGGGTCTTGAGCTCAAATGTCCATGGACTTGATAATTCTCGCTTCGGTGCCTGACCTAATCATGGGTTCACACTCTGCAACTCTGGGCATTAAGCTTGCTTAATCTCCACAATGGCCCCCCCGCGGCGGGATGCCTGGCTTTCACCTTGGGGATTCCCTGTAGGGGCTATCTCACAGGGAAAAGCCAGGACGGGTTCCCAAGGCAAGCGCGGAGATACCCCTTTGGGGGTCGATTCAGGCGCTATATAAGAAACATAATAATAATAAAATCATCCAGCTATTTGGACATATATGATACATTGTTTTTACTTGTAGGTTGTGCATTGATCTTGTTGCCACTTGCCTAGTAATATCCTCTTTTCACCAGATTTAGGTATACCCAAGTGTATCTGAGTATTCATTTCATCACTCTCATTATTCACTTTTCATTTCTTTTCACACTTGTTCTCTCCTTCCTTCATACTGTCTATTTCTTCACCTCAGCTCTCCTTCTGTAGGTGATATATTCGATTAATTTGTCCTCTTCCAACAAAGCAGTTGTTGTTGTGTCCTATATGTATTTGTGTACATATGATTTTTCTGTATATTTTTGTATCAAATAGTGTAAATATATATGTGTTGTTTTATATATTTGTGTATTGTTACAAATGATCGGTGTATATTTTAATATTTCCAGCCTCGAAAAAGTCTTTGTAAGACGAAACACGTGTCGGCAAGCCGTGTGCTGGGAACTTTTAATGAAGTACTTTTGAATAAAAAGTATATCAAGAACAACACACGTCTTGGATCCCTTTATATGAGAATATTTTCTGTGCTTGTCTCTTTGTTCGGGTCGAATGAAATTACACTGACTTTAATAAGGTTCTGATATTATAATAAGAGGTGTGCTGTTGAAACCCTTATTGGTTGTGTATTTGGTGCACACTTCGTGTGCAAGTAACGAAACTGGGTAGTAAGCAGCAAAAATGGGTAATACCCGCAACTTCAGGAGGACAATAAATGCACCGCACTTTAAAAATCCTGGTTACCCTACATTAGATAAAAATGTAGATGAGGAAGCATGGGTTGTCCACTTTGAGAACATGCTTGCCTCAACCCCCCAAACTCCCTCTGTTAATATGGAACCAAGCCAACAGGCTCCCCTTTGCTTCTCACTTATGGAAGTAAGAAAAAAATTGATGTTGTACAGCTCAGGTAAGGCCCCAGGACCGAATGGTGGTATACAGTCAAAATATCGAATCTTTAATTTCGACTTACACTTATATCGAGTTGCTAATATCGAAGGGACAGAATATCGATGTCCAGAATATCGATGGCCAGAATATCGACCCTAAGGTAAGTAATATCGAAATTACTTATATCGATAGCATATATATCGATGTAAGTATATCGACATTACTTATATCGATAGCATATATATCGATGTAAGTAATTTCGATTTACTAATATGTGTTAGAAATTTTAGTTAAGTATTTAAATTATTTGTTATAATATGTGTTTAATATGTTTTTATAAATAAAAAAAATATATAAAAGTAAATAATATGTTTTACTACCAGAGCGGGTTGTGGGTTTTTAGGGGAATAGGGTGGGAAGTAATGTATTTGTAATTAAATAATTATTTTTTAATGATTAATTTATTTTGCAATTAAATATTAATTGGCAATTAATTATTTTAATTGATTAATTGATTAATTAATTGATAATTTACATATATTTTTAAGTAAATTATATGTTTTACTACTGGAGCGGGTTGTGGGTTTATAGGGGAATAGGGTGGGAAGTAATTTATTTGTAATTAAATAATTATTTTTTAATGATTAATTTATTTTGCAATTAAATATTAATTGGCAATGAATTATTTTAATTGATTAATTGATTAATTAATTGATAATTTATGTATATTTTTAAGTAAATTATACGTTTTACTACTGGAGCGGGTTGTGGGTTTATAGGGGAATAGGGTGGGAAGTAATTTATTTGTAATTAATAATTATTTTTTAATGATTAATTTATTTTGCAATTAAATATTAATTGGCAATGAATTATTTTAATTGATTAATTGATTAATTAATTGATAATTTATGTATATTTTTAAGTAAATTATATGTTTTACTACTGGAGCGGGTTGTGGGTTTATAGGGGAATAGGGTGGGAAGTAATTTATTTGTAATTAAATAATTATTTTTTAATGATGAATTTATTTTGCAATTAAATATTAATTGGCAATGAATTATTTTAATTGATTAATTGAATAATTAATTGATAATTTATGTATATTTTTAACTAAATTATATGTTTTACTACTGGAGCGGGTTGTGGGTTTATAGGGGAATAGGGTGGGAAGTAATTTAATTGTAATATTAATTAATTTTGGGTAAAGGAGTATTTTTAGGGTTCAGGGTCAGTTTTGGGTTTTTGGGTAAAGGGGTATTTTTAGGGTTCAGGGTCAGTTTTGGTTTTTTGGGTAAAGGGGTATTTTTAGTGTTCAGGGTCAGTTTTCAGTTTTTGGGTAAAGGGGTATTTTTAGGGTTTAGGGTCAGTTTTGGTTTTTTGGGTAAAGGGGTATTTCTAGGGTTCAGGGTCAGTTTTCAGTTTTTGGGTAAAGGGGTATTTTTAGGGTTCAGGGTCAGTTTTCAGTTTTTGGGTAAAGGGGTATTTTTAGGGTTCAGGGTCAGTTTTCAGTTTTTGGGTAAAGGGGTATTTTTAGGGTTCAGGGTCAGTTTTCAGTTTTTGGGTAAAGGGGTATTTTTAGGGTTAAGGGTCAGTTTTCAGTTCTTGGGTAAAGGTGTATTTTTTGGGTTCAGGGTCAGTTTTCAGTTTTTGGGTAAAGGGGTATTTTTAGGGTTAAGGGTCAGTTTTCAGTTCTTTGGTAAATGGGTATTTTTTGGGTTCAGGGTCAGTTTTCAGTTTTTGGGTAAAGGGGTATTTTTAGGGTTCAGGGTCAGTTTTGGGTTTTTGGGTAAAGGGGTATTTTTAGGGTTCAGGGTCAGTTTTCAGTTCTTGGGTAAAGGGATATTTTTGGGTTCAGGGTCACTTTTCCCTACTGTTGCACCCACTGGAGTGGGAATAGTAATTATTGTTAAGTAAGTATATATTATATATGATTTGTAAATATTATTTATTTTATTAAATATGTGTTATTATTTTTTTTTTACCATTATTAAATATATTAAAATATGTTTCAGTAATTTATAAGTATTATTTACAGTATTTTTTATGTTAAAACGATATTTTTGACAACGATATTTTTAACATCGATATTATTTTTTCGATATTTTGGTACTTACCATGTTGTACATAGGGCGTCGATATTTTTGCAATCGATATAATTACGCCGATATTTGTGTAGGTCGAAATTCTGTCATAGATCCCCGAATGGAGTCCCAATAGATTTTTTTCAGGGAACACCAGAGCTATGGGCACCCCTATTAACGAACTTTATGAACAATATAATCCGAGTTGGTCCCCCTCAGTCTTGGTCTGTAGGTGTTATAGTTCCTATTTATAAAAAAGGGGACAGGGCAGATCCAAAAAACTATAGACCAATTTCCCTGCTGAACACGACAGCAAAACCAATGGGCTGGCTCCTCCTTTCTAAGTTAGATGGATGGGCCAAGGAGTTTAACATCTTAATCCAGGCCCAATACGGTGTCCAGCAGGGAAGGGGCACCATAGATCGGTGCTTGAACTTGGCATTCATAATTGAAAAATGCACCAGGGTGAAGGAGGGAAAAATATACATGGCTTTCATGGACCTGTCGGCAGTGTTCGACTGTGTGGTCCATGAAAAGCTGTTAACTGTTATGAAGGAAATGGGGGTTGACCAATCAATATTGTTTTTTATTAGACAGTTGTACTCTAACGCTATGGCCTCGGTCCAATACACTAAAAATGGAGGCTGTACACGTTTATATAAAATTACCAGAGGAGCATGGCAGGGATGTGTTCTTACTCTATTTCTCTTCTCTATCTACACAAATGGAGTAGAAAGTGCCCTTACCAATACTACAAGAGATGTCCCTATATTTAATTTGCAACTCCTACCGATTCCGGCATACTCAGATGATGCGGTGTTGATCGCCAGGACTGGGTGTGGCCTTCAACACCTGATATCCTCATATATATCTTTCATGGACTCATTAGACCGAGAGGGTAAACCGCACTAAGTCCTTTGCAATTATAGTGGGAGCAAGAAAAAGAGATAGAACACCTTATCTCCAGGTAGAGAAGGAAAGGATTGAGGTAGTGGACTCCTTCTCTTATTTGGGGGTTCTCGTTGATAAAGACGTGTCATGGACAAGGTTAGTGGAAGGAAGAAGGAGTGTGATGGAAAGAAGCCTGTCTGCCATAAAAACATTTGCTAAAAAATTGGGTGATAAAAAAACATTTACCAGGCCAAAGTTAAGGTAGCAGTAACATACAGGGCTGGAGTGTGGGGCACTGCGGATACTGTTGCTTTTCAAACGATTGAAAATAAGTTTTTTAAAGCCCAAGTAGGCCACCCCATCTCAGCCTCTAACTATGGGGCCAATTAGGATTGCGGTGAATCCGCATCCTCCGGGCCGGATTAGGATGGCAGGGGGGTCATCTGCGGCGGAAAGACCGTCCGCCACTTTTCCGCAGCGGGACCGCGGGGGAAAAGCTCTAATATGGTGGCGGTGTCTATCAGACACCGACAGCCATATTAGGATGCATGGGGAAACCTGCTTTTCCACGGCGGAAAAGCATGTGGTCTTTGGTGTTTGGGGGCCCGTTGCCGGCCCCCAGGGTGTCGGGGGTGGGGGGTGCACATGGGGGGTGCCTATGGTACCCCCCAGGATTTACATGCACAAAGCGGCAGGCACCGCGGGGTGCCTGCCGCTTTGTGCATGTAAATGTTAAACATGCATTTTTAACCTTGCGGCAGGTGCTGCTTCAAGGTTAAAGATACAGGATGTGACCGCCAGGTTGGCGGTCACATCCTAATTGCACCAGAGGGACCACCGCTGCCCCTGCGGACGGTCCTCCACCTCAGGGATGGCGGACAGACCTGCCCCCTATCCTTTTGTGGCACTCAATTTGGCGACCCACTGGCGCAAATAATAATTAAGAATTGTTTGAATATGGATAACTGTAGGAGGTCCAGATGGCTGGGCTATGAAGAAACACTCTTGAACAAAATTGGCCTATCTCAACTGTTTAAGGACCCACCTGAATGCAGAAAGTTCTCAAAGAAAAAGATCAAAAATATGTTTCTGAAGAGGGTGGAGTATGAAAGGAAGGAACACCAGAGACAGAAGTACATAGTTGTAATATTTAGCTCAAACCCTCCGGTGACAGAGAGAGGAGCTTTTTTTATTTGGCAGATGTCACAAACGCACAACATATGTCCATACTGATGAGGTTTCGTTTGAACATAATTCCACTCATGTTACTTTCCCCTGATAAAACATATAATCATGTTGATCTAATTTTGTGCCCATGTGACAAACTGTCAAAACAAACTGATTTGCATTTAATTTTATTTTGCAGGCTATATGAGAAGGAGAGGAATGACTACCTAAAACAGCTATTACAGAAAATGAATTGTAATCAATGCCGGGTGGCATTATATTTTCTAAAAAGTTTATTTGACCCCTGGACTAGTTTTTTGTTAGCTCCGTTCCTATGGGCCTGCATGAAAAAAAGAAATAAGAGGGGGAGAGTACCAGTCACTGGATGGAGCATTTCATAATTATTTTATACTATATGAGATCTGATAGGATAATGGCCGGTTTTATTCTCTGGAAAATTCTTGAGTGTTTATAATTTTTAATTATGGATGAAACTAATTATTTTAGTGCCTAAATTGAAAATGAATTCTGAAAATAGGCTTTTTATCTTGTACTTCTATGATCTTTTTGTATCTGATCGAATAAAGGATTTGACTATAACTATCGGCCAGATTCATCAAAGTAAAATCGGCTCGCAAAGGGCCAGATTCTGAGAATCCGGCCCTTTGCGAGCGCTATTTTTGCATTTGGGATTCATCATCCCAAATGCAAAAATCGCAATTACAGAACTCGCTAAATTGCGAAGAATCGCATTTAAGGAATCTCAATTAAAGATTCCTTAAATGCTATTCATAAACCTTTTTAAAATTGCGAATTCGTAATATGGGGCCGCTATTTACCGCAAAGTGTAACTTCGTGGTAAATAGCGAAAACTTAGGAAAATGCACTTTATTTCATTTTTCTAAGTTGTATGTTACACACACACATGTCCTTTGGACATGTGTGTGTGCAACACCTGTGTACATTTGCATTTCTGGGGTGCTACAGGGTGTCCTTTGGACACCCTGGCACCCTTGAAATCGCTTCCTTATTTGCGATTGGCTAATTGCTAATCGCAAATAAGGAATGACTCCCCATTCATTCCTATGGGCCTTGAGGCCCATAGGAATGAATGGGAAAGCCATTCCTTATTTGCGATTAGCAATTAGCTAATCGCAAATAAGGGAGCAGTAGAAATCGCAAAATTAATTGCGATTTCTACATCCATCCCATTTTGCGAGTCTTTAATAGCGATTCCTTAATAATCGCTATTAAGGACTCGCAAAAGAGGACAATGATGAATATGGGGATTAGGCTCCTTCTCCTTTGCGAATCAGTTCCCATCAACTTTGGAGTTTGTCCTTGATCAATAGTTTCAGACTGGACTTGTTGTTGTAAACCACTGATTCATACCATAACAGCTCACAATTTGGAAGGAACATCAATTTCATTCCCCTTACAAATCACGATTCGATACAGGTTGCTAACCCCGTTTTGCGATTATGAATTTTATTTCCATATTGCAAAATAGGGTGACTATATACCAAAAGGGGACTTCATTGCAAACAAGTCCTGTGGTTTTGTGACTCGCAGGGTTTGCAACCGTAAAATCTCACAGTAAAGCTAGCCCTTACTAATTAAGAGCTCACTAAGCTAACATGTTATGGTGAGAAATAGGTGCAGCACATGGAAGGTGCACAGGTGGCTTTATGTATTTCAGACCCATTTGCAAGAAGTGGTATTGTGCTTAAGCTGGACTGTGCTCACATTTTACGTGTGTTGGAGTATGTTTTAAAATTAGATTACTGATTGCTGTGCTTGTTCTTTACATTTTGACATTAACACCGACATTTTGTCGGTGTTAATGCTGTGTGTGCTTTAAGTCAGGGAAGATTCAAGTGTCAGTCAGAGTTGAAGAGAGTATGTGATGTCATAAAGGAATGATGAGAGGATTTAACTGAAAGTTGGGGGTCATTCAGGACGAGGGGAGTGAGCTGAAGTATTGGAAGGAGCTGTTCCATCCAGTCTTATGAAGAGCCTTCCATCCTGTAGTCCTGAGGTATGTTTTGATTTAAGAAACCTCCCAGGGACTGTTGGGATACGGAATTATATGTACTCATGATTGGCCCACTATGTACCATATAACCGTATATGTATACGAATAATCATATAGTACCACGTAATATATGTATGCTTTGCGATTACTTTATGCAGGCCC
Source organism: Lissotriton vulgaris (assembly GCF_964263255.1). Taxonomy (NCBI): domain Eukaryota; kingdom Metazoa; phylum Chordata; class Amphibia; order Caudata; family Salamandridae; genus Lissotriton; species Lissotriton vulgaris. Next base: position 750,415,032 of record NC_141693.1, on the reverse strand, counting down.
ATTCAGACCTATTGATATAACTGTGGCCATCTTGTTTCGTTTCTCTGTGTTCATGTACTGCTTCCCAGAAGTCACGTGAGTTAGCTTTCGGTACGAAACCATGTTGCCAGGCTTGGCCTCTTTCTCTGATCTTTAGTGTGTAGCTCAGGGAAACTCAAGGTCACACCTGCCCCTCTTGTGGGATGCGCGCATTCTAGCAGAGCCCGTTCCTGTACTCCCCGGGCTCCAGATATACAAGAGGGCATCTTACCGACCTGCCCCCGGAATAGCTCCGGCCTAGCTACTAGCAATCAATAGTGCCTTATATGGGTCTTCCTGCTGGCTCACTGACAACTTGTATTTTTCCTTGTAGGGTGTTAACCTGAATGTGTGAAAATGTATATATGCTTTGTATCACTTGTACGTAGTCAGTCTCCTCTGCGCACCTCCATGGGTGGTGTAGACCAAGGCTCCCCTGTCAGGGCTTGCATTTGATTGAATAAACGATTCGACCTTCTCCATTGCCGACTGCCTCATTATTCTTTTATGTTATACATGGGCTATTGGTAAGTATAGTCCAGTCTTGTAAAATTCGATTCCTTCAGGACCCCACACATAAGAGGGATCCTAGTGTCCTAGATTTTTTACTCAATTCAGTAGTACCCATGCTTATGCTCAAGTGTGGCTGTGTGATGAAAGCTAGACCCTGTAATTACATTACTATAAGATCCCAAATTACGCAGAATGAACAAACGTTAATTCTAGATGAAGACAATTAAGGCAATAGGAAGGACACAGTGAATGAGGGCATGTGATGGAAAGTGAACTGTTTGCTCACTTAAAAAGCCAGCAATACCTACAACATTGTATAGGGACACAAATGGTCTGATGCAGTCTCAGCAGTACCTTTATAAAAGGAAGATAATGGGCCTGATTTAGAGTTTGGCAGACCGGTTATTTCATTACAAACATGTTGGATATGCCATCTGTCTTATTACAAGTGACATAACATAAAATGGACTTGTAATAAGGTGGGCAGGGTATCTGTCACATTTGTGTTGCAGTAACCAGTCCATCAAACTCTATATGAGGCCTTGTGTGTTGTAGAGGTTTGGGATGCGTACAGTGTAGAGTTCTATCTGGAAAGATGTCATTAGACATACAGAAAGAGAAGTATATGTTTTTATAAATTCATTTATATGAGGTCAAATGGACACTTCCCTAGAGCAGCTCTCTTAACAGGGAATGATACTCATTAGATGCACCTAATGGGTCAATTTAAACCTAGTATGTGCTTAGTGAGACATTGTATTATGTTTTCATATTAGATTAACTAGTTTTGAGTGTTACCCTTGTGGTCTGAAAAGGAAAGGCTTCACATTACCTGAAGAATTACATTATGTGAGAAAGGTTGAAATAGTTGTACTATCCTACAACAACACATTAATAATACCACCAAAAGAGCGTACTTCCAACTTTGAATGCTCCATGTTATCAACCAAATCCTACCAGTCTCTGCCTTCAAACAAGTTGTGCAGGTCCTAGCTTTATCTAGAATGGTATATGGTATTCTCCAGCTAAATGAAATCCTTATAATCCATGTGCACTTGGTTCCCTCAAAGAAACCTTACACTATGCGGCAAAACTTGTCACTGGTTTCACAAAATGTGATGGTGTCTTGTCAATGGGCATGTCAAGAGGCATGGCTTACTTATTATGGGCTAGTTGGTATGGGGGTGCAAACCCTCTCACACCAAGTTCATTTCATCATAGGAAAGCATGCCACTGGTCATAGTATCAGCGCTGCCTGGTCTGAAAAATGCACTAAAGTATGGTGTCTTGCCAGAAAACTACTTTTCCCACCTTTCTTTGAACTTTCAGTGTAGGAAAGTGCCTGTTTGTCTAATATCACCCCCCATTTTTTGCTCCAGATGCTAATAGTTATTACTCTGATAGTGCACTGGAATATGCTGCCCAGACCCAGCCCTCGGTGCCTGTACTCTCTCCCAAAACTGTTATGTTTGAGTTGGTAATCCCAAATTGCCAAAGACATTGCCCCCTGGTGGTATATGGTGCCTGAGTACCCAGGGCATAGGTGGTAAAGGAGTCCCCAGGGCTGCAGCACGGTTTTGTGCCACCCTGGGTGACCCACACAAACTACTCACGGCAGGCATGCCATTGCAGAATGTAGGGGTAGTGAAAACTGTTCAAACTCGACTGTGCCCTCACCATGTGTGCCACAGTGAAATGCGCTACCTACAATATATGTCAGACATACTGACCTTAACCCTATAAGGATTCCATTGAACTCAACCTGCAAATTACCAATTATCACTAGTTGTTTTTGCTATTGACTGCAATGTTGTCTTGTCTATCGATTTTACTGCATTGATTTAATATTGCTTAAAACATCTATATCTCTGGTTATATGTAATCTATTCCATTTGTTTTGGTGTCTAAATTAAGATAAAAATACACTCTATTTTTATAAATTGGTGCTGGATTTCTCTTGAGTCGTGTCAAATACTTATCATCCATGTTGGTACTCTGAACTGCTTAACACGTGTTCCTCTAGTAAAGCCTGACTGCTCTATGGCACTCCACCAGGACTCAGGACTGAGCTATGGATGTATTAGTGTCCAAGGACGACCTTTGAGTTATTGTGCTAATATTACATGGTAAAGCTACCCAGCCATACCACATAATATTCCACTTTTCTACATTCACTTTTTTAGAGATCATGCTGCAATGTTGCTGAGGCCAGGGCCTTACTACTTGTAATCAGGATTCTGTTTTGCACTCTTTAACTTTGAACTATTTTAATCCTTTGAATTTAAGCACTTTTGCTAGACTTAGCAATTGTTCCATGCAATGTGAGGGTTTGATCCTATGAAGGAACATAGGGTCAGATGTAGGTGGGCCAATACCGGTTGGTAGATGGTAGATGTAGGTTGGTCGGTACATTTCAGCGTTATCGACCAGTATTTAGCCATGTGGGATGTAGGGAAGGAATCTGTAATAAGGAATCGGTAAATACTGATTCCTTAATACTGATTCCTTATTGGCCTTGCATTTAAGGAATCGGTAATACAGGGGAGGGAGTGTGCTGCCTCATTCCTCAAGCCAAAAGTGGTCCCGGAAACCGCATCCCCTGGGTCCGGCTCAGTGACTCAGTGTTCCAGGGTGCCCACCCCCGGGAATGTGCAGGCAGGGAAATATATGTTCTCTTCCGACTGGCAGGAGCATTTTAAATCTCCCACCAAACAGGAGCAAACATGGAAGCAATGCCAGTTCCTGCAGTATGCAGAGAGCTGACTAGTGCTGCAAGAGCCCTGGGGGTCTCCCCAGGGCACCAGAATGTGGTATGTGCGTGCACCGGGTTGGCATGGGGCACCCACCTTGGACACCAGGAGATTGGGTCACCAGAGGTTGGCTGCCTGCCCCTCGGCCAGAGGCCATGAGTGGCAGAGGTCGGCTTTACGTATGGTAACAAAATATTACTTTACGTTTAACCCCTTCGACGCTAATGACAAAGCCAGCTCGTCATGGGCGTTACCTGCGCTGCGCGGATGACGAGCTGGCTTTGTCACGTTACGCGGGATTTTTAAAAATGCCGCGCACAGCGGGAAAAGCCGCCGCACCGATGCGGTTAAAAAAAACTAAGAATTCACTGAAAAAAACAAAGGTTAACGAAGTATTATAGCTAGTTGAAATGCTCAGCAATAACTTAAAGTTTTAAACTCTGAAAACCACATAAATTCACCAGTTATCTTTATAGTTATCTCAAGTAACTATAACTTGTGCCCTAAGCTAACAATAGCTTGCACCCTCACCGCAACGTGCTAATTACTCCACAGATTACATATCTTGTGAAATCTTTTATGACATCATTGCTAATGTCACTCATACATTTGCAATGAAATTATTGATAAGAAATATATGCATGGCTCCAGTAGACGACACAGCAATCCAAGGTTGGTTTCTACAAACAATTTTATTTGCATATTAGAGGGCTATGACGCGTTTCGGCATGATCCCCTGCCTTGAGCACTTGATATTTATATTTATATTTATATTACCTACTAGGGGTCAACAGTAGGTAGGTTATTGACTTGCCTACATCTTCAGTACTGGTTTAAGAATCTTCATGGAACTTTCCAAAAAAAGGTGTCATAGTAAGTCTTGTTGTGCATAGGAAGGTACAGGGTGATCCGTGAAGCAGGGGCTGAGAAAATGGGGGTGCAAAAAAGTGGGTTTTCCCATTTTAATTCTCGTAAGAATGCGTAGTTGAACCTACAGCCCAAACCGCTGGAACAAATAACAGCAAATTTGGCAGAAAGGTAGATGTTGTTATGCAGATTGATCATTTTGTTATTTGGTGCAAATCCATTCAGTATTTTTTGTGATATTTAAGAAGAAAAAGTTAGTGATATCTGTGGTGGCGAAGCCTTCGTGAAAAGAGACAGGCTTGTCCAGGAATGGAACAGCTCGGATTTGCTGCCAACACTTTAACCGGGAAGTGTTGGCATCACCTTTGGACTTGAGTCCAAAAAAAACAATTTGAAAAAAAACAAAGTTGGCAGGGTAGAAATACCCTGCACACATAATTTTGGCCCAGGGGTCCCAGAGGGACCTTGTACTTGCTTCGAAATAACCCCCAGGTGGACCAAGTACCAGGGGCATATAATACAAATAGGAGGGGGGGTCCCCTCTTAGGACTTATGAAAGCCACAAGGAAAGCCACCTCCCCAAGAGACTTCTTATTATGAATGTGAGTGGGCCCACTCATCCCGCCTGCAGCTGGGGACCTCAATCTCCCTGGAACATGTGTAGAATATTGTGGGGGGGGGCGCCTGGCCCCCTGCAGCCCCAGGGACTTCCACCTACCAGAGGTATGTGTAAAATAAAATAATGTGGCAGGGGCCACCACCTTCCCAGGACATATGTAAAATAATGTGGCCCCCAGCAACCTCAGGAACTACCACCTCCCTGGAGCATGTGTAAAATACTGTGGGGGGGTCTGCATGGCCCCCTCACAGGCCCAGGGGCATGTATGAATTAATATGGGGGCCCTCATGGCCCCCCTTTGGCCCAGGGACCACCACCTCTGGAGCTACAATGAAATAATGAAGGAGGTCCATCGTGGCACCCCTTGGCCCCTGGGACCACCACCTCCCCGCAGTTAAAACACATGCTGCAAGGTCTCCCTGGAGGAGCCATACAAGAGGACTTCATCCCCCAGCCAGCAGTATGCAAGGGGACACGTTTGTAGAGTGGTGGAAAAAGCCTCCCAGCAGTCCCACTGTGTGGGCCTTACTGGAGGTAACAGGAGGGCTTGTTGGCCCCCAAGGGCCATCTGGAGCCAAGGGGACTTCATTTACCAGCCATCAGTGCACCAGGAGGTCTGTTTGTAGAGTGGTGGAGAAAGGAGGTAAGCAATCACGCTGTGTGGGACTTACTGGAGGTAACAGGAGGAGTTGGTGGTCCACAAGAACATCATTGTGGGCCAACTATTCCTCCTGGTACCTTCCGTTAGCCCCACACTGCGGGATTGCTGAGAGGTCTTTGTAGTTATTTGATATGTCATCGTTAATGTAATCAGTGATGTCACTGACCTTGTCATGAGTGACGTAATATGTGAGGTCTTAAGCAGTGCATTGCGAGGGCACAAGGTATAGTTTGCTCAGCTAACTATAACTCCAGTTGAATTTCACTGGATTTGTATGAGTGAAACCTAAACCTAACTGTAATGTCCCTGTAATCTTTGTTTTCTTACAGTGAATATATATCTGGAATATATATGTATCCACATTACCTACTGACATTTGCCAGTTGGTATAGTTAGTGCCTAGTTTCTACAGTAACATTTTATTTTGTTTTGCTAATAACTTTGGTGCCTTTTTGCAAATCTTCACAAAATTTTGAAGACAAATGTGTCAGCCGGTTTTGCGGCTGTTTGGAAAGTTGTGCGGTGATCCATCAAGTGAAGGCCCGAGAAAAAAGCGGTGGGGTCCCAGACATGTTTTCTCCATGCAATTTCACATAGGGATTTTATGACTACAGCCCAAACCGCTGAACGGAATTACACCAATTTTCAACAGAAAACTACATCTTGGTCCAGAAAGAGTGACTTTTGTAATTTTGGGTAAATCTGTTCCCTGGGGAGAAAATAAAATGTAAAAGTTATAGATGGTGTCAGGGTTGTGGTACTCTGAACACATGGGACTCCTGGAGGGTTCTCTGAGTGGCCCCTCATGGTCAAGAAATTGTCTATGCATGGCGGGGGTTCAAGTTATAGGTACTTTAGGGCATGAGTTACAATTACTTGAGATAAGTATAACTGCTGAATTTTTAATGTTTTGTGTGTATAAAATCTAAACCTTACTATAACGATCCTGGAATCTTTAGGCTTTTTCAGTGAATTAAATCTCCACCCTCTCCCTCGCACACTGAATCTGCCCTCCTTGCCATCTGGGATGACCTAAAGAATACAGTTGACCGCAACGGGGTTGCTGCGCTACTCCTCTTGGACCTCTCAGCTGCTTTTGACAAGGTTGACCATGACAATCTGTAACAAAGACTCTATGAAGCCGGGATAGAGGGAACTGCTTTAGACTGGATCGCGTCCTACCTTTGAAACAGAACTAATGTCATCCATACCCCACCTTTCTCGACCAAACCGTACTCCACTAATGCAGGGGTCCCTCAAGGTTCTATCATCTCGCCCATGCTTTTCAACATTTACATGAAGTCATTACCAGTACTGATCAATAATTTTCACCTCACATGCTATAACTATGCAGATGACACGCAAATACTCCTTCAACTGGAATGCCTCAAAGACATTGGAAAATCACCAATTTTCAGCTGTCTCAGAGCCGTGGATCAGTAGATGACCTGGAGCCATCTCAAATTGAATGCTTCAAAAACTGAAATACTCACGTGTGGCGATTAGAAACATTACAACCCGCTTGTCGCATGGCCTGATGAACTGGAATCACTGCCTAAAGTATTGAAGGAAGTAAGAAACCTCGGAATGACCATGGACTCCAAGCTGTCGATGAATGCCCAAGTGGATAAACTAGCAAGATCAAGATTTGCTACTATAAAAACGCTGCGACTAATTTTCCCTCATTTGAGATTTCCACACAAGGTCCAAGCTACAATCTCCCTTGTTCTGTCCAAACTCAATTACGACAATAGCCTCTTCCACGGATCACCTTTAACAACCATGAAAAGACTACAACGGATTCAGAACTCGGCTGCCAGACTACTCTTACATATCAAACCACGAGACCACATCTCCCCTGCCTTGAAAGTCCTGCATTGGTTACCGGTTACCAGAAGATCCATGTTCAAGCTGCTTTGTATCACCCACAAAGCAATACATGGAATGGGACCGCTCTTCATCAGGAATAAAATCACCAAACACATTTAACAAAGGAACCTCCGCTCTAAAGGAGCAGCTCGCCTCAAAGTCCCACCATACAAGAAAAAAAACATGGGTGGCACATCCTTCTCTGTTCAAGCAGCCAAACTATGGAACTCTTTACCCCCCAACATAAGGTCCACTGACAACCACCTTATCTTCAAAAAACTACTCAAGGATTGGCTCTTTCCCACATAAGCACCATACGCAAACAGAAATGTACAGCATATCCCTCTGTATACAAGCCTTTTTTTCACTTTAGATATGTACTTATCTTTGTGTATTACTTTGTATAAACATGTAAAATAATTATATTGTTGAGAGAAAAAAAAATAATAATAAATAAAAATCATCTTTGGTCTACATGTACATACTTCCATTGTGCATCTATGTACCTACCATGTACTTGGATCTGTGTGTCTGTTACTTTTCTCCTGAAAAAGCATATCCAATGCACTACCCTATTTCTCATCCTGTGCCTCTATCAGTATCTTTAATCTACATATACTTACCTCCTTTATGTATCTATATACTTTCAATGCAATTATGGATCTATATATTTATCACTTTCTTCTAATTTAGCATCTCCAATGCACTACCCTATTTCCCAGCCTATACTTTGCTCAATATATCTTATAGCCCAACCTTCTGACTCATCTCAAACTTCTTCTACTACTCCTTCCAATGCACTACCCCATCTCTCATCCTATACATCTATCAATATACCCTCCACATCCACTCTCTCATTTATCCCAAACCCCATACCACTACTATGGTTGCCAAAATAACCCTTTATAGACTCTCTCCTACTCTACCCCTTCTTGCATCATCTGACACCTCTTTTACTATACCGATCCCCTAGAACAAACCTTTCTAAACTCTTTCCTCTGAGTCCTCCCCTCCAAAACTCATTTTTCCTCATCCACAAGCCTCCTCCTATTGTTTAAAATCTTTCACTCTTTTATCCCTCCACTATCCTTTTCAATCGAAATTAACAGACTAACATATTCACTTCTCAAACTCCATATTAAAATATACTAATATACTACCCAAATAACTGAATACCATAGCCACTACTCAAATTACTTCATATTTTTTACTGTACTCATTTTCAACAGTAATCCTTTATGGGTTCCGTAGTGGCGTGCTACTCACCAGAAAAGCACTTCAACACCCATCAGGGTTAGCAAGTGCTATATGAATGCCAATCTTTCTTCCCCTTTTATCCCACCTTATCCTTCTCACTCCAAGTAACTGACTAATATCCACCACTGAAATTACTTCATATTTCACCATATTACTTCACCACTAATCCTTTGTAGGCTTCCTGAATAGCGTGTGTCAACAAGCGCTATATAAATACAAACCTTTGTCCTTCTCTATCCTTCTGCTATAATTCCAAATCAAAATAACTTACTAACCTATCCACCACTTAAAATGTACTTGCATATTTCACTATACTAATTCAACACTAATCCTCTATGGGTCCCGGAGTAGCATGCTACTCGCCGAAAAAGTGCTTTGACGCCTCGTCAGGGATAGTAACTGCTATATAAATGCAATTACAATACAATACAATATATATATATGTATTGCAGTGTTAACATTTAGGGGCTCATTATGATTGCGGATTTTCCGCATCCTCCGGGCCGGCGGAAGCCACCGCCGGCCCGGAGGATGCGGAAAATCCGCAGCGGACCCACCAAAGACCCACCGCCACATTAGGATGGCTGGTGGGTCCTGGTTTCGGTCCGCAGCTTTACCTCCGCGGTTGGCTTACAACCGCGGAGGAAAAGCACTAATCTGGTGACGGTGTCTCTCAGACACCGTCCGCCAGATTAGTATGTGCCTGCAAACATGCTTTTCTGCGGCGGAAAAGCATGTGTAACTTCACTGCGGGGGCCCGTTGCGGGCCCCCTAGGTGAAGGGGGGTGGGGGGTGCATATGGGGGGTACCTATGGTACCCCCCTGCATTTGTATGCAGAAAGCGGCAGGCACCGCGCGGTGCCTGCCTCTTTCTGCATGCAAATGCAATGCGTGCATTTTTAACATTGCCGTGGGTGCAGCTTGAAGCCGCACCCGCTGCAATGTTAAAAATAGAGGATGTGACCGCCACCCTGGCGGTCACATCCTAATCGCACAGGAGGGGACTCCGCAGCCCATTCGGACGTCCCCTCCTCCTCAATGATCGCGGACGGACGCAAATGCATGGTAGTGCGATCTCCTTCTCCTGTTTCTTTTAAAGGTACCATGAGAATAGTTAAGCAACTAGTAAGGGGGACCTAACCACTTTATGAAATAAGTTTGTGATATAGCACCTAGAGTTCGGTGGCACAGGTATATGTGAAAAATTAGAGAAATATAAAGACCACATGGTTTGAACAACAGCCTTAACCCAAAGCTATGTCTCTGACCACTTAGGACCGCATGACGATGTTGGGCCGAAGGCCATCTGACAGCTCATCGGTGGCGGTCCGCCCAACATCTGAGGCTTCAGTCCAATCTGCGTATTAAGATATGGGCAGTCAGATCGATACCTGCAGGGGGAATCCGCTCTACCTCTGACAGGGTCAAGGTGCATGTCAGGGTGAAGGGGGGATTGTAATCCCCAAAATGGAGGTGGGGCCTACTCAGGCACCGCTGAGGGGATTACGAAGCACGTGTAGAGAGCCACCCGGCCTCTAACACACATTGTATCCACTGATACACGCATTCTCACACCCTCGGGTGGGCTCGCCTCGAGGTATATAATAAACAGGCGGAAGACCACTCGGGGTCTTTCCGGCATACTAGCTAACTGAGTGTGTCCGTGTCTTTATAGTGTGTTGACTGACCACATGCGAGGCCCTGACCTCGCCCACCACATTGGAGACGAGGCCGGTACTGTCCTCGCGCGTGCCCTGCCACCTGCTGTGGACGTTGGCCATCCTCCGCCGGCACCGCTTCAAAGCGTGCCACCCGCGCTGACCAGATCAGGCTGCGGAGCTCACCCGCTGTGGCCGTTTGTCTGCCCACGGCCTGTCTCCGGTGCCCCCCCTGCCTGCATGTCGGCTCGAGGCCCGCCCACGCGCCTCCTTCGTAGGAGCGCGTTCAGCCGGTGAGGCTCGCCACACGCGAAGATCGGGTAAGTGCTCTGGTGGCGGCCACGCCCGCGCGGCGCACCGGCGGCCTGGTCAGGCCCCCCCTGCTGCGCGCACTCTGGGCCTGTCTCACACCACTCGGCCCCAGGCGCATAGCTCTAGCGTGCTGCACCACGCGCGCTGACCCGGAGGGGGGAGGGGTGAAGAGGAGCGACGGTGTACGTCGGCTCCGAGCCTGTTTTGCCGTCCCGCCTGCCCTGCTCAACGAGGGATTTGGATCCACGGGCTTCCCTGCTTCATTGCCGGCACCAACACGCCTTGGCCTCTCCCAGAGCCACGATCCCAAAGCATCAAGCATTGGCAAACCCAAAAGATCTCCCTTTCTTTTCTGTTACCTGGCACACGGACCCTGCTTGGCCCCTGCACATACGCACGCTGTCATCAGTGAGCTCCACTACTTGACATCCACATCTTGGAAGATGGATAGCTGCGTCCCACCACAGGCAAGCGCCTCGATCCCCCTCGCCCATACCGTCTGGTGACACACGTGCCCACAAGAAACGCAATGTCGACCCCGCGCAAGGAGACGCGACGGCGGCACCAGCACCAGGCCCAGCGCCACCGGGTCCCGCAGGCCAGCCCCAGAACCGTGCCACTGGCCCACAGCTGATTGGCCATGCCCACACAGGGGTTGCCCCCCTTCCTCCGTTCAGCGAGTCGGCTGACCCAGCAACTGCGGCACCGCAGTGGAAAGCGTGGCTTGGCCGACTCACAGATGGCACGGTCAAGAGGTCCCTCCTCATCCTATATGGAGGCCCCGAAATATATGTCCTCTTCGAGACTCTCCCGGAGACGGGAGGTGAGGACGATTATGACGCGGCGGTCGACGCCCTCAAGGCTCACTTTGACCCCCAACTGAACAATGACTTCAAAAAATGTAAGTTCAAGAGGGCATGGCAAACAGAAGCTGAATCGGTAGACATGTATTATGCCAGACTACACCATTGGCCAGTAGTTGCCCGTTCGCCAACCCGAGAGAGGAGATCAGAGAGCAAATAATCGTGGGGTGTCGGGCAAAGTTGCTAAAAAAACTCATCCTCAGACAGCCTGGGATTACTCTAGACGAAATACTAGTCCTTGCTCGATCCCATGAACTGTCGGACGCGAGGGCCGATGAAATGGAAACAGCGTTACACTCACCTATGGCACTACCAGCAACTCCCAAGATGGCGCCAATCAAGGAAGAAAGGGTGGACGCGTTGCAGAGAAGACCGCAAGGCAATCGCCCGCGACAATAGCAATACCGAGACACCCAGTGCGCATACTGCGGTGTACACCATCCGACAACAGCGACATGCAGCGCCAAAGGAAAAATCTGCTCAAAATGTGGCAGACTGACTCACTTTGCAGCAGTGTGTCAAGGAGGGAGATACAGGCCAAACGCCCCAAGGTCGCGTGGAGGATATGGACCCAAGTCGCTGGAGCCCAAACATCCGCCACCGGATAGTCAAGCTCAAGAAAGAAGACCACGCTACGAAGATGACGACGATGATGAAGTATACGTAATATCATACGACAGCAGAATATCCACAAAGAGAAGACCACCACCCATGTGCACGGTCTCGGTGGAAGGTACTGAAATGTGAGCGCTCATAGACACAGGGGCATCGGTGAATGTGATGGACTCCGAACAATACGAACAAATGTCACCGAGGCCCGTGCTTGCACCCTCGAGTGCAGGCATTTACACCTATGGTAGTACCGATCCACTACCACTGGGAGGGGTCATCAGCACCACCATCGTCAATGGTGAATATTCGACGGAAGCTCGATTCCATATCACCGAAGGAAAAAAAGGCACACTCCTCAGTTGTCATACAGCCGAAAACCTGGGGCTAGTATTTTTCGCAAACCAAGTGCACCAATCACACGCGGACAGCATGTTACAAGAATTCCCAGCGCTATTCAGTGGCCTAGGGAAGCTCAAAGGAAAGAAGGTTTGACTACACATCAACACCTGTGTACGCCCAGTCGCCCTAAGACACCGGAGGGTACCATTTAACCTCCAATCACAAGTGGAGGCTGAGCTCAAAAGACTAGAAGATCTAGGAGTCATTGAGAAGGTGTCAGGACCGACTCCCTGGGTGTCGCCACTGGTCGTAGCGCCCAAACCCAAACAGCCCGGCGCTATCGGCTGTGTGTTGACATGAGGCTACCCAACGCCGCCGTAAAGAGGGAGCGCCATATCACCCCGACGATGGATGACATCGTCGCCGACCTGAACGGAGCGAAGTGGTTCTCCAAGCTGGACCTCAATGCAGGGTACCACCAGCTGGTGCTCAAACCCGAAAGTCGGTACATAACAACTTTTTCGACTCACGTCGGGCTCCGACGGTATAGGAGGCTGAGCTTCGGCGTATCATCAGCCGGCGAAGTGTTCCAGAACGCGATAAGAGAAGTACTGTCGGGGTTGAGTGGGGTAATCAACCTGAGCGATGACATCCTCATATATTCCAACATGCTGGAGGAACACCACACCCACCTGAGAGCCACGCTGTAGAGGCTGGAGGAGCACGGACTGACCCTGCACAGATCGAAGTGCTCATTCTACCAAGAAGCTGTTGACTTCTTCGGATACACATTCACACGGGAGGGTCTAAAAGTAGACCCGAAGAAGGCAGAAGCAATCCGGACCACGAGCACTCCACGGAATCCACGGAGTGGAAAAGTGTGGCTCACTTGTTAGAGGAGGCAGACCTGGAAGCAGAGGTCAGCCCGGGACCAGGGTTCAATTCCCGGCTCGGCGGGGTCTTGAGTCCTAAAATAAAAAATGTCCATGGATTCGACAATTCTCGCTCCGGTGCCTACTCGATTCACGAGTTCACACTCTGCGACTCTGGGCAATAGCTTGCTTAATCTCCACAACGGCCCCTCGCGGCGGGATGCCTGGCTTTCACCTTGCGGATACCCTGTCGGGGTATCTCACAGGGGAATACCAGGACGGGTTCCCTAAGCAAGCGCCTTGATGCCTTCGGGTGATACGTGCGCTATATAAATCGCAATACATCCATCCGAAGTGCGGAGCTTCCTCGGAATGGCCACATACTGTGGCCGATTCATCCCCAATTTAGCTGCCCTGGCAGAACCATTGAGGGCGCTCATGCGCCAAGATCAGGAGTGGGAATGGACATGTTCGGCGAATCAAGCATTTCAGGATATCAAAGCGAGCCTTCAGGACAAGGCAGTAATGGCATACTTTCAACCACGCCGGAATACAGAATTAATCGTGGACGCCAGCCCAGTGGGCCTGGGAGCTGTGCTGTTACAAGAATATGGCAGAGACGAATGGAAACCTGTTGCTTATGCAAGCAAGGCCCTAACTGACACTGAGACTCGATATGCCCAGATCGAGCGAGAGGCCCTTGCCATTAAGAGGGCGTGCCAACACTTTCATTTGTATCTTTGCGGACAGGAATTCACCATAGTGACCGATCATAAACCACTACTGCCACTCTTCACCGGTTCATCCAGGCTTGAACCCCCACGGATCGAGCGGTGGGCCGTCCAACTGCAGGGCTACAACTTCAACTTGGTGTTCCGACCGGGAGCACACAACCCGGCGGACTATCTGTCTCGGCACCCAGACGTGACAAGAAAGGCAATCCCGCTCGCGGATGGGCAAGGAGTAGAAGAATTCGTCCACATGGTGTCTCAAGCAGCATGCCTGGACACATTGACATTGCAGGAGATAGGAGAGGCCACCGCCACTGACGATACACTAACTTGAGTTAAACGGGCCCTCGAAGACAATAGCTGGACTCGATTCCTCGACAGAGTCCAGAGCCTGAGACCGGAGGTGAGCCATGCACGACAACAGATCTGGCAGATCCGAAATTAATTGAGCGTTGGAGACGAAGGGGTCGTGCTTCGAGGACATCTCATTGGCGTGCCCGAGAGCCTCCAACGACACATGCTAACCATAGCCCACGTGGGCCACCAAGGGATGGCCAAGACAAAAGCCAGGCTGAGAAACAAGGTCTGGTTCCTGGCCATGGACAGCATGGTAGATGATATGGTATGCTCCTGCCACGCTTGCACCATCACAGGAGTAGACCCGGCGCCAGCCCCGGCCATCACGGAAGACACGCCTCAAACCCCGTGGACTCACCTGAGCGTCGATTTCGGAAGCTTCCCTGATGGCTGTGCTGACCTGGTTTTTGGCTCTATTTCTGAGTGATGGTGACTTTAAGCTTGCTACCATCCTAGATCCCTATTCTTAGCTTGTTTTGGTCCTTTTAGGCCTTTTTTCAGACCTAGAAGCATACACTAGAGGATAGCCACTTTATATGATGATAGATCCCTTATTCCTGACTCTCATCCATCTATTGCCTATTGGCTTTGACATAATTATGTGTCCTTTCATCATCCTACCTATAGTAGAGGGTGTATCCTGTAGTTCTGACTTTATATTATCTATTGGTAGGGTTTGTGTATAGAGTTAAGTGTTTATTTCATCCTTTTCGGGCCTACAAGGCCCAGAACCAGAGAAACTCCATTTTGCTTTCTGCCTCTGCTGAATGAGAAGCTTGCAGGGTAAAGGTGATGTTTATAGTTAATCCTGTTGTGTGCTAGGGGAAAACCAGCGGAGACTGGATCTTATCGAAAGAATGTGTTTGTCTCTTGGGCCCAGACGTAACATGCAGATGGTCACTGCGGCTGCACAGGGAGCCTCGGAGCTGGCACAGGAATTCGGTGGGAAGCAGCTCTCTGTTGGAAATTTCCATGAGGAGAGAGCATTCCATATTAACGAAGTGCAGAAGAGGCGGAGTAGTTAGTTGGAGCTGGAGAGAGAAGTAAGTTGGCTTTTGGAACAGTTCAGTTCAAGTCAGATGGTTGCTGGAGCTAGAGAGTGCAGATGGTGTTTGGAGCTGGAGAGAGAAGTCAGATGATTTTTGGAGCTGAAGAAAGCAGTCAGAAGCAGTTACTTATCAGAAGGAGTTGTGACCAGTTGGAGCAGGCAGTTAACAGCTGGAATTTGGAGTGATGCCTTTTGGAAGAGACTGAAGTTATATTGTGGATTAGTCTGTGGGAGCAGCTGGAGTGAGTTGGACTTTGGAGCTGGAGCAGTCAGACAGAGTGAAGAAGCTAGTGGAGCGAACGGTTGTCAGAGCGGCAGAAACTATATCATTAGACTGAAGTTGGAAGGTGAAGACAGTTCGTGGGGGAGAGGAATCCAGTGCAGAGTGATCGGCGCAGATGTGTGTCCAAGAGTGCAGGGGAGAATCTGAGATGAGCGAAGGCACAGACGAGAGAGGAACCCAGATGACAGCTAGAACAAGACTTCATACTAATCAGGTGATATCTGTCCTGTTATATTAGTGCCCATATACATTAATCTTGTCTTTTATTTCCTAGGTTAGATTCCCTATTGTATTGTTACACTGATTAATCCCTTTTCTTTCAGCGGTGTGCAGTCTGTTATAATCCATTTCCCTTTTTATGTGTTAGTATAAAAGCTTTCCATTATAATAAAGAGACCCCGCAGATTTGTGTATATGTCTATTCCCCTTTACTTTTCAGGCTATGTCTAGATTGCTAGTTATTGTGATGTTATAATAATAAAGGAACCCCAGTTTTTAGTGAACAGTTGTGCAAGTATTATTATTCATAATAAAGTTAACCTTTCTTCTAGTCAGATGCTGTTATGTGAATGGGTGCATCTCCCGTCCAGGTAAATGGTAACTGAGCAAGGGAGTAGAGGAGCACTTGCATTTGATAATAACCTTTGCATATTGTGATTTGGCCATTCTTGTGTACCACATAAAATATAACAATTGCATATGAGACATCCCCAGTAGATATTAGATATATATAGAGAAACTTCCCAACAGAGAGAGAAAGAGCTGAAGGTATTCATACGACAGTGATCGGCGTTGTGTAGCGGCGTTAATGAGAGCATTGATTGTGGTCAATGTGTATACCCACAGGATTGTGGCTTGAGTGAGCACTGAGTGTGATCAGTGTGTATTGAGATCGCTGCTAGGGAAAGTGGCGTTAATGAGAGCATTGACTGTGGTCAATGTGTATACCCACAGGATTGTGGCTTGTGTATGCATGAAATAGTGGGAGCACTGGGGGGATACAGTGCTTATAACCACAGGATTGTGGCTTGCACGAGCACTGATTGTGGTCAGTGTGTAATGGTAAGTTATCGGAACTGCCCCCTTCACTATGAGTAGGAGGGTAGCATAGTCTGGGTCTGAGTTGCCGCGAGACTATAAGGCATGAGTGTGGTGTAGAGCATGGAAGTCCT
Source organism: Lissotriton vulgaris (assembly GCF_964263255.1). NCBI lineage: Eukaryota > Metazoa > Chordata > Amphibia > Caudata > Salamandridae > Lissotriton > Lissotriton vulgaris. Next base: position 750,398,231 of record NC_141693.1, on the reverse strand, counting down.
TAGTAATAAGTGAGTATTCCTAGTGATCCTATAGATTTAGTGGTGTTTTTGATGATATGAGCTTGTATATTGCTAATTCCCCATCCTCAGGAAGGTACCCAGGTGCCTGGATAAATAGGTCCTGAGGAGGGAGATGGTTACGTTTCGGCTGGATTGGTGGTGTTTTGTGAGCTGATTCTATCTGGTCCGAAAATCCGGTCGTTACAATGGTAGGCACACACTTGTGGTGGTAGACTCGTTTTCAAAATTCCCCGTGGTGGAGGTTATCTCGTCAGTAGCATTCCCCCAAGTCAGAAGGGCACTTGATCACATTTTTGCAACGATGGGGCTCCCTGAAGAAATAAAATCTGACAATGGGCCGCCGTTTCAAGGAAGAGACTTTCAAGCTTATCTGGACAACCTCCGAATACGGCACAGAAAAATAACACCGTTATGGCCCCAAGCCAACGGGGAAGTAGAAAGACTCATGAGGACCCTTAACAGAGCCCTCCGGATCGCGGTAGACGGTGGGAATGACCCGGAGGCTGCCCTGGATCAATTTCGAAGCGCATACAGACAGACCCCATATAGCACCACAAAATGTGCTCCCGCACATGTACTATTCAAGAAGGCACCCCAGGAAATATACCGACAGCACCCACCTGGACACCAGAGACAAGAGACAGTGAAGCTATCCAGTCGCGGAGGCTCCTAACCAATCAGAAGGCGAGCGCCGCTCGGCATGCACAACAACCCGGCATATGAGAAGGAGACACCGTAGTGGTCCAAGATCGCCATCCAGGGTGGAAATTCAGGACTCCTTTTGAACCAGAGAGGTGGACAGTTGAGAAAGATCAGGGAACCATGGTGATGGCTCGCCGAGGCCGTCAAGCAGTCACCCGCAACATATCCTGCTTCAAGAAAGCGGGAGGGCCGGCTGGCAGTCCCGCAAACATCGTGGAAGCATCGGGTGCAGAGCCCGCGACCGAGCCAGGAAGGGCCTGACAAAGGGGACGGCCAACCCGCTACACCTCAAGGCACCCTGGCAGGCCTCCTGTCTCAAGTGCGGAATGCTGAGGTGACCCCGGCTGGGGTTGCCGACTCCCCCGCATGCAGAAGCCGCCGATACCATCTGAGGCCCAATCCAGGTCCGAACCAGAGACTAAGAGATTTTGCCTGGACCTCACCATAGTGGAAAGTGACTCTAGAAACGAACTAAATTGAAGGAGGGATGTAGAGAGCCACCCGGCCTCTAACACACATTGCATCCACTGATACACGTATTCTCACACCCTCGGGGCGGGCTCGCCTCGAGGTATATAATAAACAGGCGGAAGACCGCTTGGGGTCTTTCCGGCTTACTAGCTAACTGAGTGTGTCGTGTCTTTATAGTGTGTTGACTGACCACGTGCGAGGCCCTGACCTCGCCCACCACAGCACGCATCCAACAGCCTTTCTATGGTGGTCCAAATACCATAGACATGCTGTCGGAAATGGTTTTTGGATAACCCTGCGGCCTTCTCTATTAGGGGGGCACCAGGTGCACCCCAAACATCCGTGCATCATGTGGCAACCACTGCATGCTGCCTGCCACACGGTGCACGTATGTTTAAAAAGTGTCATTATCCTATTGCGTCTTGTGCTTATGTAATATTTTTGAAGGAAGTTGATGTAATGAATGGTTCTGTCTACCCTTTAGGAGTGTTTTAGTCGATAAACTGATTAATGATTTTCAGCAAACTACACACATTTTGAAAAATGCATCCAATTCTTTCATAGAGCATGGTGGTATGTTGTTTATTGTAATTACAAACCAGACAAGGTTTTTAAACCACCACTATCATTAGCTATCACGAGAGCAACAATACTGATAACAGTTGATATATTTTCTAAATATCTCCTAATATTCATTTTCCTTAAAACAGATTGAAAGAATTTGCAGCCATATTCATCAATCTCCCGTTTTGCGAGGCCCTAATAGCGAATTATAGCGATTCGCTATTAAGGACTCGCAAAACGGGATTCATGTAGGATTAGCAAAAATTATTGCGATTCCTACTGATTCCTTATTTGCGATTAGCAAATTGCTAATCGCAAATAAGGAAAAACTCCCCAAGCATTCCTATGGGCCAAAAGGCCCATAGGAATGAATGGGGAGTATTCCTTATTTGCGATTAGCAATTTGCTAATCGCAAATAAGATTGCGATTTGAAGGGTGCCAGGGGTGTCCAAAGGACACCCTGTAGCACCCCTCAAATGTACATTTGAACAGGTGTTGCGCACACACATGTCCAGAGGACATGTGTGTGTGCAACATGCAAAAGTAAAAAATGCACAAAAGTGCTTTTTACTCGTTTATCGCAATTTACCACGAAGTCAGATTTCGTGGTAAATTGCGACCAAATATTGCGAATTCGCAATTTCTAATAGGGTGATGAATTGCATTTAAGGAATCTCTATTAGAGATTCCTTAAATCCAATTCCTCGCAAATATGCGAGTTCGCAAATAGCGATTTTTGCATTTGGGATGATGAATCCCAAATGCAAAAATCGCACTCGCAAACGGCCAGATTCTCAGAATCTGGCCATTTGCGAGCGCAATTCAGGTTCATGAATATGGCTGATGGTTTATCAATCCATTTAGTAGATTTGTTTTTTGTACTATATTACGTATTATAATATATTTCTATGAGATTCGCCATTTGTTTTTGTTTTGTATTTCAGATAAACTTATGGAAAATGTATTATATATTGATACAAGAAAGTTACAATTTACAACTTTTCTACTTTTTTCCCATTTTCATTTTTATTTCCTACATTTTACAAAAATTCCTTAAAGCTTACCTTTTCCTAATATTGGTTTGCACTTTGCCACCCTTATACAATTTTTTCTTAATAGATATCATTTTCTATATTATTAGTTATTTATGACAAAGGCTTCGGGCACAAGCCAACATTCATGGTTTGTTTTGCACCAAGAAACCTGTATAACAGGAATGGAGTGCCGGGTGTTTCTCCTCAGAAAACTGGACACTGTGTGTGGAAAATTGCAGGTGGCTGCCACAAACCTCCACGTGCACTGGTACCGCAAGGGTGGATGTGATCGGAGAGTTGGTGGCATCATCTGTGACATATTATTTATTTAGGTACAGTTACTATTATATTGTGATATATTTGGCATGTCAAATGCTAAAGCTTTTAAACTGAATGTAAAACAAAGCATTTGGAGATGGAGTCAGACTAGACTGTTCATACTTTAAATAAAGGCTTCATACTTGATTACACATCGTTTTTAGTTTAGCTAAGAGGAAGAGCGAATGTGAATTTGAAAGAAAACAGAGAGGTACAGACTGATATTTAGTTTGTGCAAACCTTCCCATTCGCTTCACTTTGTGTTGAGCACTCCATTCAGGAGCAGTTTCTTAAAAACTCAGGCCCTCCTTTAGAATTCTGGGGAAATCATTATGTTATCAATATGTATTACAGCCTGTTTTTGTTACATCTTGAATTAAAATATAAAATAAGTGTGACAACAGTTTTATCACAACCACATTTTACTGGTAGTAATGGGATACCGATTTCTGTCTCATGTAGTTGCACTAGTATCTTATCAATACACCACTAGTCCACCAAACAAGCAGTCTTATGCTTTATTCTAAATTTGTGTTTACACGACATATGTGTTGAAATAGTCAAGCATGAATGAAGACAGTAGGATCTGGAAATGTATAGCACCAATAAACGGATAAGGACTAATTAGGACAGGAAATCCAAAATCAAGTTCTACACTGCAAGATGAGCGATTCCCGCTGACATTTTTGTAATCTGTGAGTCATGTGTTCAAAATGCGGGTAGGGCCAACAGAGTCGAAAGCTAAAAATGAGAGCCCCCCCACACACCCCCGTTATGCACTTTGCCCAATGTTAGTAGGGCTTGAGTTAATTAATACATATATCTCAAATTATCTACACTCTCACAAATGTTAGAGGGACTAGAGTTGGAATGCTAAATCTGATACCTCCAAATACATACGCTTACGTCATTTTTTGCAAGGTTTGTGTTAGAATAGCACATTTGACACTCACAAATATAAACACGTTCCCTTAATGTTTGTAGAACTGGTGTTAGAATGGTAAATTTGCCTTGCCCCAAATAATGACCTTTCCAGACACTAGTGATACTGAAGTTATAATAGTAAATGTTGCTCCCTCACATATATGTGCATTCCCTAATGCTTGTTACGAACGGATTTACAACAATAAATTTAACCCTCATTCAAAGTATATGTCATGTTTAAAATGTTCAAGATTTTAATAAATATTTCATAATTGAGGAATTGTTTTTTATATATACATATATATATATATATTCTTGTTCACAGCGCGTAGCCACCGCTACGCAAATGCACTCTCTTACGATAAGAAGTAGATCACTTTAATCACTCTTAGCGCTTTCCAAAAATAGATTTATTATTTCAGTTGCTGCATCGTGAATACGGGCAAAAGGAAAAACCCCAGCGCGTTTCGGCGAAGAACTCGCCTTGGTCACGGGTAATTTCATCAAACGTGCACAAACAATAAATAAAGTTACACGTGACAGATACTCAAAATAAACAAAGGACTCAAGCCCACAATATCGCGGCCATCTTTGAATGGAGTAAATGTTATACTTCTAACATCTAAGCAGCTTCATAATTTCACCAGTGTGAATATTTGAATCAACCCGCATGATTTTTCTTAATCACTATAATGGAGGAATTGTTTATATGGCGCCAGAATCTTTTTTACTAATTCCCGACTCACATATCTATTTGAGCTATGGCATCTCACATAGTAATCAGATTGAGATAACGTTTTGACTCGTATCCTCCGAACGAGTCATACAATAAAATAAAATAATTACCAGATTTAGCATAACCAGTTGGTTGCAACCAAAATCACATTTCCCAGTGGGTAACGTTCCAATACATCACATTACTACATGTTTTAAATTATCGCAAAGTGTCTTGACAGGATATATTTTACATTCCCAAGTGAGAGTTCCAAAATAAGGTCCAGAACAGTTCTGAATCCATTCTCATAGCCCCAGTGGGATTCTTGTCCGGTGCACCGCTATACTCCCATATCCTAAAATTAGGGGGCCAGTCAGAATGAGATAATGCTACGTACTATTAAACATTACATCTAGCCTTAAGTGGGTTTAGAGTCTCCAATAATAGTGAATTAAAATCATATATGTGACATAAAACAGTTTAAAATATACAGCGAAACACTTGGTTGACCTAGGGCATACATACATCATGATAACTGAGACTCTATAAATTTGGCATACTCAATTAAAGCATATTTCATAAACATATCATACTCGATTATCAATAAAGGTAACTTAATATATGGCCTCTCAATTGCATCATACTAATCAATCTCCTAAGTGCCATTTCATTTCTTCCTCAGAATTAAGGCCTCTCGGTATTCGGATATCCAGCTCGAGAATGTATCTATTCTCCATTTGTCTTAGCTTCCGAATTTTGTCACCTCCTCTGTTCATATTTGGGAGTTTGTCACTTACGAAGAACTTGAGCAGATTTCTGTTGCTCCTGTGAAGTTCTTCGAAGTGACGAGCAACCGGTGAGGTTTGTTCTTTATTATCAATTGCTCTCATGTGTTCTAAGACACGTTTCTTCGCTGGGAACATAGTGCTCCCAACGTACTTCCTAGAACACGGGCACACCAAAACATAAATGCAATATTCGGATAAGCATGTCAGATGTTTACTGATGGTTTTTTCTACAGCTTCCACAGGAAAGAAGACTTTTTTAACATTATTGCTGTACCTGCAGGCTTTGCATTTCATGCAAGTATAGAAGCCCTGAATGTCACTGCTTTTTGCTGTACTGGTGCTCACCTCATTCTTACTCAGCTTGTCTTTAAGTGAGTGGGCCTTCCTGTAGGTCATATTAGGATTGTCACCAAAGGCATCGATCAAAGTAGGTTCAGTTTTAAAGACATTCCAGTGGCGTTTAAGACTACTTTGTATCAGCCAAGATCTGGAATGGTAGGGAGAAATAAACCTTATCACATCTATCTTTGCTGGTATCGTTTTGTTGTTAGCAACTAGTAATGAGGAGTGGATGATCTTACTGGCTTTGTTAAATGCTGCTTCTATGATAGAGGATTGATATCCCCTTTCAGTGAAGCGTTCTTTCATGCATTCACTCTCAATCAAGAAGTCATGATCCGTGCTGCAGTTCCTCTGAGCCCGGAGGAACTCACCAAAAGGAATGCTTCGGATCAAGGCTTTGGGATGTCCACTCTCCGCGGGTAGCAGAGCATTACCAGCAGTTTCCTTGCAATATAATCTGGTGGTTAACTTGTCACCAGATACTTTGATAGCCAGGTCAAGGAATACCATGGTGTGAGTATTCATTGGACCCTCAAAGGTGAGGTTGAGATCATTCCTATTAAGGTCAGCGATGAAGCCTTCCGCCTCAGTCTGTGAGCCCTCCCAGATGATGAACAGATCATCAATGTACCGTAGCCACATTCTCACGTGGCTGCGGTACATTGGGTGAGTCCTATCTACTGGGGTTTTTCCTTTTGCCCGTATTCGCGATGCAGCTACTGAAATAATAAATCTATTTTTGGAAAGCGCTAAGAGTGATTGAAGTGATCTACTTCTTATCGTAAGAGAGTGCATTTGCGTAGCGGTGGCTACGCGCTGTGAACAAGAATTTGGACACAGGGCTACCTCTGCCCCTGAAATGCACCGCTGTCCTGGTGTCCCGGTGACTATGCGGAGGATGTGAACTTTATATATATATATATATATATATATATATATATATATATATATATATATATATATATATATATATATATATAAATATATATATATTACCTACTGGCTGTCGCCAGTAGGTATATATAGTTAGAATTTTTTCCCTATGGGACTTTTGAAAATTCTATGTCTAATAACTTTGGCGTTTGTGGACGGAATCGGCTGAAATTTTCAGGAAAATGGCACATTTTGTTTCTGAGCAGCCCCTGAAAATTTGGTGGGGTTTCGTCAAGGGGGGGCTGAGAAAAAAGGGGGGTCCCAAAACGCGTTTTTTGCATTGAGTTTTCCATAGGGCGGTTGGACTCACTTTTAGCTCGAACGGCTGAATGGATTTGCACGAAACTTGGCAAAATTGTAGGGACTGTTAGCCCGATGTGCCTTTGCTAGGTCTCAATATATGTGCTCCAGTAGTTTTTGAGAAATTAACGTTCAAACCAAGATATATATCTGTAACAGCGCTCTGGGCAGCGATCCGGTCCGCTTACTTTTCGCTTATCGGAACTTTGCGCGCAGAAAGCTGATTGGCTCTCCGGTGTCTGTCAACATTCTAAACAGTCCGGAGCGGACGCCATCTTGTCTCTCGGTAGGATCGAGAGAGAAGAAGAGGTGGAAAACGAAGGGGGAATTTAATGAAAGGGGGCAAGGTATCCCCCTCTTGACCCCCTAGGAATGTTGTTGGGGTTATTAAAGGGTCCTGTGGGGAAAATAAAAAAAAAATGATTTTTCACGGTAGAAGCGCGGCCGCGAACTGGTAGCGAAACGGGAATTCGCCATTTTGTGCTTCGTAAATTAAATTACTAGTTATAAGTGGGTGCGGGAGACGTATCCTAATCCCCTATGTTTCCTGAGGGTGGGTGAGGAGGCTGATATATGTTGATACATCTCTTCCAGCGGCTGTGCGTGAGCTTTTTTTTTTTTTTTGCTGCGTGACAGTCCGGAGCGGCCGCCATCTTGTCTCTCGGTAGGATCGAGAGAGAAGAAAAGGTGAAAAACTAAGGGGGAATTTAATGAAAGGGGGCAAGGTATCCCCCTCTTGACCCCCTAGGAATGTTGTTGGGGTTATTAAAGGGTCCCGTGGGGAAAATAAAAAAAAAATGATTTTTCACGGTAGAAGCGCTTCACGGGCCGCGAACTGGGCCGCAAACTGGTAGCGAAACGGGAATTCGCCATTTTGTGCTTCGTTAATTAAAGTACTAGGTATAAGGGGGTGCGGGAGACATATCCTAATCCCCTATGTTTCCTGAGGGTGGCTGAGGAGGCTGATATATGTTGATATATCTCTTCCAGCGGCTGCGCCATCTTGCCTTTTTTCGAATGCCACAATTTTGTCGTGCACGGCAGCCATTTTAGATGCCAGGCTGGTCCCAGGCTATCACCTACCCCTGCGGATGTAGTTTATGGCCCCAGCTGTAGAGAATTCAGACATGCCAATCCTCCTGATTCAGGCGTGTGAGTACTGATTTCAGTGCTAGTCTCCCGCCTCCCGATTTCTGCAAGCAAAAACCCGGGGGCATATTACGAACAACTAGCGATAATTTTTGTTTATAACTTTTTTAGAGACAAAAATTATCGCCGCACATCGGCGATTTTTATCGCAGATAAACCTTGCTATTATCGCAGAAAAGTCAGCGATATTCATGTATTATCGACCTAATGCTCTTAGCCATGTTATCCACCTCCCATTGGATAACATGGCTAAGAACTGCTCAGGGCAGGTGTTAGATTTTGGAGATATTCGCGCTTAGCGCGAATATCTCCAAAAGTTGGTAATAGAAGGTAGCGATGTTAGGGACTGTTTCCAGTCGCTAACATCTTGGCACGCCACTTTGCATGTCATTAGTGATAAGTATCACTGACATGCAAAGCCGGGCCCAAGATGGTCGCTATCTCCTTTTAGGTGTCACTAACTGGTGTTAGCGACAGCTTGATAATAGGGAAATAATTTTATCTCCGCTTTCATGGTTTTTAAAGCCAAAAAAGCGGAGATAAACCCCCTTGATAATATGCCCCACGATTCCTTGGGGGTTTCAGCTGACATGGCTTGGTATTGTGTTACATGGTAATTTTTCCATGAAACGTCAGAGGGTCGATGTAGGGGTTCTAGAAGAGGTGATAAACCATTTAAGCCTCATGAACAAGCGCATGGTCTTTTAAAGATTTGTGAAGTACTCGGGGCGGCGGTGTGTGTGTGCCCTCTTTCAGGAGCGGGCGGGGGGGCACTGCCAGCAACTTGCCAGGTCAGGTAGTGTTCAACACGTGCATCACCCTTTCTCTGCCTGCTATTGCGCTCCATGCTTCGGAAAGGTAAGAAAAAGAACGTGCATTTGAGTTTGAAATGTCCGATCCTGCAGCAGCACACTTCCAAAGCCCACACATGACAATAACCCGATTCAAGGCCCCATTCACCCGTTTTTCAAAAAATAGATAACACTCCAACAAATTAAGGTTATAAAACTTTATTAACTTTTAACGATAATGAACAGAACAAAAACTAAAAACATTTAAACATTTATTAACACAAAAAGCAACAATGGTTAGAAGCTGTCTTTTGTGCGAATAGTCCCAAGGCAGCACAACGTGCAGAGTTCTGGACGGCACCCAGGTGATGTCGCCTGGGTGCCGCACTGGTTTAGGGATCCTACAATGCTGCTCCGAAAATTGGCGTGGGGCGTCCCGGGTGGGGCGGGGGGAGGCCTCGTCAGTAGCGGTCTGTTGTGCGAATAGTCCCAAGGCAGCACAACGTGCAGAGTTCTGGACGGCACCCAGGTGATGTCGCCTGGGTGCCGCACTGGTTTAGGGATCCTACAATGCAGCACAGAAAAACAGCGTGGGGCGTCCCGGGTGGTGCGGGGGGAGGCCTCGTCAGTAGCGGTCTGTGTCCAGTGTCACATGGCTGACACAACATGTACGACAGGCACCCAGGTGATGTCCAGTAAACTGCCGCACTGGTTTTGGTATCCTACAATGCTGCTCCGAAAATTGGCGTGCGGCGGCCCGGGGGGGGGGGGGGGAGGCGGCGTGAACGGGCCTCCCCAGGTGGCGGCCATCTAGCTGAGTTGCGCTCGCTCTTGCGGCCACAGCGTCTCGCTCACCATGTTGTGGAGTTGCTCCCACTCTTGCAGTGCAGCGATAGGTGGCTGCCACATGGCTGTCAAAATGGCGGACGGCTCTTCGGTTTTGGGCCTGGTCCACTGAAATGGCCCTGGGACACCTTGGAAGTCGGACGCTTGCCTGCTAGGGCTTGGGCTCCATTCTCGAAAAGCGTCCCCTCAGCCGTGAAGATTGTATAAAAGTCTTGGGGGCCCCCGACTCCCGCAGGCTTCCGGTGGGGAGCGGCTGCCATGATTGCTCGCGGAATGACCACGACGGAGCCACGAGATGGTGGTGCTCTCATGCTGACGCCAGCTTCAGTCTGAATGATCCAGAAACAAGGTGGGGCTTTCATCGTTTGGGAAAAAAAATGTTCTAAACCAATGAAAAGTGTTATTTTTAGGTCATATGACCAAGCCTTCCATCTTTAGGAAACCAAAAGTAAAATGAACCAATGAAAAGTTTTATAAACAAGTCACATGACCTGTTATGCGACATAGGGCTACAAAAAGCGTAGAAAATCCGTTGGCACGTGAGGCGGCGTCAGTAGCGGACCGATGTGCGAATAGGCCGAAGGCAGCACAACGCGCCGAGATCCGGATGGCACCGAGGTGGTGTCCAGCAAATTGCCGCACTGGTGTGGCCATCCTACAATGCTGCGCCGAAAGACGGCGTGTCCAGCTGAATTGCGGTCACTGTTGCGGTACAGTGACTCGAACGCGCCGAGATCCGGATGGCGCCGAGGTGGTGTCCAGCAAATTGCCGTACTGGTGTGGCCATCCTACAATGCTGCGCCGAAAGACGGCGTGTTCAGCTGAGTTCCGGTCACTCTTCCGGCACAGTGACTCGAACGCGCTGAGATCCGGATGGCACCGAGGTGGTGTCCAGCAAGTGGCTGCACTGGTGTGGCCATCCTACAATGCTGCGCCGGAAGTCGGCGTGGGGTGCCCCGTTGGCTTATGAGGTGATGTCAGTAGTGGACTGATGTGTGAATAGGTCGGAACCAGCACAAGGCGCCAAGATCCGAATGGCAAGTCCTGGATGTTGAGTGCCTCAGTTGAGATTTCTGAGCAGTGCTTGTAGAACTGTCTGAAGCTTATTTGCACCTGCTGCAGCTTCACTAGGTCCGGCGGAACTTGTTGCCTTTTCCTTTCTGCTTCTTTTCCTACAATGCGTTTCTTCTGAAGACACGACCAGGTCCCTGAATGTGTGCAGGGGGACGCTATTGAATGAATGAACGCGCCGAGATCTGGATGGCACCGAGGTGGTGTCCAGCAAATTGCCGCACTGGTGTGGCCATCCTACAATGCTGCGCCGAAAGTCGGCGTGGGGTGCCCCGTTGGTTTATGAGGTGATGTCAGTAGCGGACCGATGTGTGAATAGGTCGGAACCAGCACAAGGCGCCCTGCACTGTTGAGCCTTTTTCAATGTCTGTTTTTTGTTCTTTCCCCTCCATCAAAAACAAAACAAAAATACAAGGCGCCAAGATCCGAATGGCAAGTCCTGGATGTTGAGTGCCTCAGTTGAGAGTTCTGAGCAGTGCTTGTAAGACTGTCTGAAGCTTATTTGCACCTGCTGCAGCTTCACTAGGTCCGGCGGAACTTTTTTCCTTTTCCTTTCTGCTTCTTTTCCTACAATGCGTTTCATTTGAAGACACGACCAGGTCCCTGAATGTGTGCAGGGGGACGCTATTGATTGAATGAAAATGGCGGCTTGACACAAAGCTGACTCAAGCGTTACTGTTGGTGCTATACAGACAAAAATTGGTTTTCAGTTTGTACATTCTTCAGGTTTTTTTTTCCATCCAAGTCTGATTGAGAGTTTGTAGAAAAATGGCTTCAGATTTTCCACATACTACTCTTCAACATTCTTCCTAAATGTAACAATGTGAAACTCACTAGGAGAACGGCTGTTTCTGTTTCCTTTCAAAATGCTGCCACCAATATTTTCTGAATGGAAGACACCATCTTGTAACATAAAGGGCCGAAAGGGGTTCTGGTCTGGCCGATGGTTGGTGGAGACATTTTGACTATATCTTGGACCTGCCCGGCCTCGCCCAAAATGGCGCCAGTATAAATGGGACTCGTAACTCTTTGCCCGCAAATGTATATCTAGAAAATGTTATTGTAAGTGGCCCTGTCGTATTTTAATTACAAAATGTACGTCCACCGATTCCGCAACTGTTAGACACCTTTGTTCTTGTCACCTAATGGCCCGCTCGTTACGTTCTTCTACAGTGTAAATGTCTCCTCATCATATACGATTTGAGTTTGCTCCGTGGCCGGCCCACGTGGTTATAGGCCCGTATTTGTATACTGACATTTTCACAATAAAGGTTTTTAAAACAAAACACGGTAGTAGTATTTTCATTTGTAAAGTTTTTACTTTTAGTGACTGTTTTCGAATCAGTAAAAGGCAAGTGAAATAAAGCAGTCCAATTACATGACGGATAAAAGGTATAATATGTAGGAACGCAGTAAAGATAAATGGTCAAGGGCAGTTGTGTTTTTCATGTCTGCAACATAAAGTGATCGATAAGAATCTGATAATCAGGCGTATCGGCGACTAAGACAGCAGGCCGAATCTCTTTTACTCAACGGCTCCGTCATGGAAGGAAGAAACGCCCTTTTTCTCGAAAAAGGAATATATTTTACTTGCAAGACAGTTGTAAATTTTCCGGGAAAGTACATTAGCCTGGAATATTATAACATATGTTTGAAAAAAAAATATTGTTCGAAAATAATAAAAAGCGTAATTTTTAGGTCATATGACCAAGCTTTTCATCATTAAATTAACAAAAGTAAAATGAACCAATGAAAAGTTTTATTAACAAGTCACATGACCTGTTATGCTTACGTTACGCGCTGCGCGCCGCACCTCGGATCACTTCCGGGTGCGCTAACGCGGCGTGTCATAAAACGCATTACGCGACAACGTAGGTCAAGAATATAGTCTAAATGTCTCCACCAACCAGCGTTCAGAACACAACCCCTTTCAGCAGTCCAAAAAGTTCTGTTAAATGACAACAGAGGGGACAGGCAACAAGAACCATCAGTCAAAGAGGGGAGGGCAAGTTCTTCTCTTCCGGGTCATGTTGGGGCGCTACCGGAACTGATCGAATTGGTAGTCTACAGTGTTTCTGGATGTTTCAGACTAAAGCTGGCGTCAGCATGAGACCACTACCATCTCGTAGCTCCGTCGTGGCCATTCCACGAGCAATCATGGCAGCCGCTCCCCACCAGAAGCCTGCGGGAGTCGGAGGCCCCCAAGACTTTTGTAGAATCTTCACGGCTGAGGGGACGCTTTTCGAGAATGGGACCCAAGCCCTAGCAGACAAGCGTCCGAGTTCCAAGGTGTCCCAGGGCCATTTTAGAGGACCAGGCCCAAAACCGAAGAGCCGGCCGCCATTTTGAGAGTCCTGTGGCAGCCGCCTATCGCTGCACCGCAAGAGCGGGCGCATCTCAACTACATGGTGAGCGAGACGCTGTAGTCGCAAGAGCGGGCGGAAAACAGCTGAATGGCGGAAGAGGCACAGTGTAGCAAAAGCGGGCGGAATGGCAACTAAAACGATAAAGGGGCGCCTCACTACAGCTTGTCTTCAGGTCAAACGGATTGTGGGACAAGGTCCAGAATTGAAGAGTCATCAAAAGGCAAAAAGTACCGCCGGACCCCGGGAGCCGGCCGCCTATGTCGGGGGCGATCTCAGGCTACACCAGTGCTATAAGACTTGGGGAGGGTGTCGGAGCCAAGCGTCTTCTCCGAGTCCATGGCCATCACAGCGCCCCTCAGGGGCCTCCGTCAAGCTGTTTAGGAAGGTAACATATCACATTGTTTTCTAATGCAGTCAGGTCCACAAACGACACTCACTTACTTTGAGAATAGTGAAGCTGCAGTAGGTGGAAATAAGCTTCAGACAGTGTTACAAGCGCTGCTCAGAACTCTTAACTATGGCACCCAACATCCAGAACTTATGCTATTTGAGAATGGTAGTGACATCGAAGCATCTCAGGGACCAAAACCATTAACGTACTTTCACGTATGAAAATCTTACTTGGGGAGGGGGCAGGAGCGAAGCGCCCCCTCCCAGTCAGCGCCACCACACCGTATGTTGAAAATCTGAAGCCATCGTTCTACAAAGTCAACCAAACTTGGATTGAAAAATCTAGAAAAATGTACAAACTGAAAACCAGTTTTGGTCTGCATAGCATCAGTAACAACGCTTGAGTCAGCTTTGTGTCAAGCCGCCATTTTGATTCAACAAAGCACAGGCATTGAAAAAGGCTGAAATTCAGAACTCTAAACTATGGCACCCAACATCCAGGAGCTTGCTATCCGGATCTTGGAGCCTTGTGCTGTTTTCGATCTATTCACACATCGGTCCACTACTGACATCATCTTATAAACCAACGTTATGTAAATAGTTTTTTAATAAAATGTTTTACCCTGTTTCTTTGCTGGTGTGTTGTCTATATTTTTAATATTTGCATAGGGTTTGTCATTATTTTGTGCGGGATGGGTGATGGAGCCGAGCTGTCTTGCAGCCCTCATGGTGTGGAGCTCAGTTCATCTCACTATTTTCGTATTTCTCAAGAAGGGTTGTTCCTAATATTTCTATTTTAGCGAGGTCAAAAAGAGATCCAATTAGTGGCCTACTGATTTTGCTCGATTACTTTTATTTTTTTACACGATTTTTCACTATCTGCAAAGACTAAACAGAGTATTGCGACTTTGTGCTTGTTTGTAAATAGAGAATGATCCAAAGAGAACCAATTCTAAAACAGTAAATGCTTGGACAACAATCAATCAAATGGAGAGACAAGGAGGTACGACGGATTACAACGGGGGTAAAGGCCTGCGTTAACTACCCTTCTGTATCTGCAAAGAGAGAGTACTACTAAGGCAAAAGAGGGGAGGGGGGGGGGGGCAGCGTTCAAAGCACATCAGCGTGCATAAATACGAAAATGTTTTTATCTATCACGTACTTGACATTTTAAAGCTTTTCATATTTGCTATTAAAAAACCAATGAAATTCACAGAAAAAACCATAGGTTATAGTGGATATATAGTTAGGAATTTGCATTTACAAAACCTTGAAAATTCAATGAAAAAACCATAGGTTATAGGCCATATATAGTTAGGAATTAGCATTTACAAAACCTTATTTTACTCGCATAAAACCATTGAAATTCCATATATAGTTAGCTAACTATAAGCGCTAACTATATATCGCGCACCCGCAATCCACTGCTGATGATGTCACATATTACATCATTCATGACATGGTCAGTGACATCACTGATGACATCACTGATGACATCTCAAATGACATCACTGATGACAACTCAAATGATATCAATGATGACATCTCAAATGACATCACTGATGACATCACTGATGACAATTCAAATGACATCACTGATGACATCTCATTTGTCATCACTGATCACATCACTCATGTGATAATACAATGAACCTCTTCAGACTCTAATATAACCTTACATACACTCAGTATAAACAGACACTCACAGACTGTCACTCATCCATGGAGTTACTCACACACCTAGTCAGTCATGCAAAGAATCAATCACACCTCCATTTCCTCAACTATACAGTTATACACATCTTACTTATTCAAACATATAATAACACATATTTACTCTCTTATATAATCCCTGATACAAGCTCACAGTGATCGATACAGCCACTCACACATTCACTGGCTCTTATGTTCAGTTATTTATATATCTCAACTCTCACATGTATTGTGTTTTACATACGTACTTACTTGCACATGTAGCAATGAGAAATCCATTCACTCACCAACACACCCATGCACAGTCAACCGCCCATATAGCTGTTTCCACATGCACTCTTGAACTCATACTCCTAGTGAATCAACTGCTTACACATCTATGCACAGAGTCACGCACCTCCCAGCCACCCACACACACACTCAGCCTCCCATTCAAATATTTGGGCAACCAATCAATAACCTATATGGCCACTCTTATAGCTACTGATCAACACATGCAGCAGCTTACACAACAACAAACATACTGATGCACGAATTAAGACAGTTTAGTCACTAACCCATGTACTCAGTGAGACACATTTAATCACTCACTCATACAGTCAGTCATGCACCTACTAAATTCTTCATCCAGACACTTATACATCCACTCATTCTTCAATATGTGAAACATATTTAAACTTTACAGACACATACAATCACTGGTTGTTTTGATCAGTGATGTCATCAGTGATGTCACTGACCATGTCATGAATGATGTAATATGTGACATCATCAGCAGTGGATTGCGGGTGCGCGATATATAGTTAGCGCTTATAGTTAGCTAACTATATATGGAATTTCAATGGTTTTATGCGAGTAAAATAAGGTTTTGTAAATGCTAATTCCTAACTATATATGGCCTATAACCTATGGTTTTTTCATTGAATTTTCAAGGTTTTGTAAATGCAAATTCCTAACTATATATCCACTATAACCTATGGTTTTTTCTGTGAATATATATATATATATATATATATATATATATATATATATATATATATATATATATATATATATATATATAGATATATATATATATATATATATATATATATATTCACTGAAAAAACCATAGGTTATAGACCATATATAGTTAGGAATTCGCATTTACAAAACCTTATTTTACTCACACAAAACCATTGAAATTCCATATATAGTTAGTTGCACTAACTATATATCGCGCACCCGCAATCCACTGCTGATGATGTCACATATTACATCATTCATGACATGGTCAGTGACATCACTGATGACATCACTGATGACATCTCAAATGACATCACTGATGACATCTCAAATGACATCACTGATGACATCACTGATGACATCTCATTTGACATTACTGATCACATCACTGATGATATCATTCATGTGATAATACGATGAACCTCTTCAGACTCTAATATAACCTTAGATACAATCAGTGTAAACAGACACTCACAGACTGTCACTCATCCATGGAGTTACTCACACACCTAGTCAGTCATGCAAAGAATCAATCACACCTCCATTTCCTCAACTATACAGTTATACAAACTTTACTTATTCAAACATATACTAACACATATTTACTCTCTTATACAATCCCTGATACAAGTTCACAAATATCCATACAGCCACTCACACATTCACTGGCTCTTATGCACAGTTATTTATATATGTCAACTCTCACATGTACTGTGTTTTACATATGTACTTACTTTGACATGTAGCACTGAGATATCCATTCACTCACCAATACACTCATGCACACAGTCAACCGCCCATACAGCTGTTTCCACATGCACTTTTGAAACCATACATCTAGTGAATCAACTGCTCACACATCTATGCACAGAGTCATACACCTCCCAGCCACCCACACACACACTCAGTCTCCCATACAAATACTTGGGCAACCAATCAATAACCCATATAGTTACTCATATAGCTACTTATCAACACATGCAACAGTTTACAGAACAACAAATTAAGACAGTTTAGTCACTAACCCATGCACTCAGTGAGACACATTTAATCACTCACTCATACAGTCAGTCATGCACCTACTAAATCCTTCATCCAGACACTTATACATCCACTCATTCTTCAATATGTAAGACATATTTTAACTTTACAGAAACATACAGTCACTGGATGTTGTCATCAGTGATGTCATCAGTGATGTCATTTGAGATGTCATCAGTGATGTCATCAGTGATGTCACTGACCATGTCATGAATGATGTAATATGTGACATCATCAGCAGTGGATTGCGGGTGCGCGATATATAGTTAGTGCAACTAACTATATATGGAATTTCAATGGTTTTGTGTGAGTAAAATAAGGTTTTGTAAATGCGAATTCCTAACTATATATGGTCTATAACCTATGGTTTTTTCAGTGAATTTTCAAGGTTTTGTAAATGCTAATTCCTAACTATATATGGTCTATAACCTATGGTTTTTTCAGTGAATTTTCAAGGTTTTGTAAATGCTAATTCCTAACTATATATGATCTATAGCCTATGGTTTTTTCAGTGAATATATATATATATACATACATATATAAACATATATCATCTGTATATCTATATAAATACAAACATAAATGCATGCATACATATACTTATATGCATTTTAGGGTTGTTAGGGCGTTTTCGTGTGTATTATGTTGCTTTTTTAGGGCTTTTGGGTCAATTAAGTAGGGTTCCCGGAGCCTAGGGCTGAGGGGCCGGTTCAGTTTCGTGCGTATTGGTGTTGGCAAGGTTTTGAGGGATTTTGGCGGTTTTTGGTCGAGATTTGGCCGTTTTATGGCTTTTTTTGTGTTTGCAGGGGGCGCGTATTCGGGTTGAAATTCGTCCCCGTTCCAGTGGATGGATTGGGCTGATTTTTGGAGAGATGTTAGGGAATCGCTGGAACTAGTGTCCAGCCAAGTTTAAAGCGGATCGGAGCAGTGGAAGTGCTTTAAAGAGCACTTTTTGTGCGGAGTAGCGAATTGCCATGTTATTCAATGGGAGGTTTTGGTGCGCATGGAGAAGGTGAATTTGGGGTGTTCCAGTTGCGCTAGAGGGACGGGGCTTGGGTGAGCTGTAGGGAGAGTGGATCGGCAGGTGTGCCAAATTTTTGGGATTTGTTGGCCGAAGGGAAGGGTGTGCTTGGGCAAAGTCGATTTGGTGAAAACGGTGCGTTATTTACATGAAAGTTGAAAAAACACTAATAAAAGCAAAGCTAAAAAGCCACCTCATTACAAACAGAATGGCTTTAATTTAAACGAGGGCGAGATCTATTGCATTTTCAATGCTTGTTTACTTTGGTTCCATCAAGAAGGCATTCAGATGTGTCACACATTTGCCATAAATTCTGAATGTTAGCACTCTAGTTGCACATTAGATCACTGTAGTAAAGCTACTGCTCACCAGGGACGTCTGCTGCTGGTATTCAAAGTGCATGTTTCAGTCTGCATGTCAGAATTTTTTTAATGAAATAGAAGAGGATTTGAGAAGTCACTCAAAATGATCCCTAATTTTTCTTTCTGAAGCACTAATCATACTTTCTATGGCAAAATTAACCCCCTCATGTTGTTCCTTTTTAAATTGAGTGTTTTCAGACTTACCACTTCATTCCAATCAAGATGGCTTCTGGTGTGCCATACTTTTGTCATAAGTAAGACTGTTAGCGCTCTAGTTGTTCTTTAGAACACTCTGGGACATTCTGTCATTGGGCTATACTTGGGGTACATCTGGGTGATATTTGGGCTACATTTAGGCTCTTTTGTCTCTGGTGGCCATCTTGGGAGACTATGTCAGAATTTTTTAATGAAATTGAAGAGGGTTTGAGAAGTCACTCAAAATGTGCCCTAATTTTTCTTTCTGCAGCACTAATCATAATTCATATGGCAAAATATACCCCCTCATTTTGTTCCTTTTTAAATTAAATGTTTTAAGAGTTACCACTTTATTCCAATCAAGATGGCTTCAGGTGTGCCATACCTTTGTAATAAGTAGGACTGTTAGCGCTCTAGTTGTTCTTTAGAACACTCTGGGACATTCTGTCATTGGGCTATACTTGGGCTACATCTGGGTGATATTTGGGCTACATTTGGGCTCTTTTGTCTCTGGTGGCCATTTTGGGAGACTGCATGTCAGAATTTTTTAATGAAATAGAAGAGGATTTGAAAAGTCACTCAAAATGTGCCCTAATTTTTCTTTCTGCAGCACTAATAATACCTTCTATTGCATAATATACCCCCTCATTTTGTTCCTTTTTAAATTAAATGTCTTAAGAGTTACCACTTTATTCCCATCACGATGGCTCCAGGTGTGCTATACCTTTGTAATAAGTAGGACTGTTAGCGCTCTAGTTGTTCTTTAGAACACTCTGGGACATTCTGTCATTGGGCTATACTTGGGCTACATCTGGGTGATATTTGGGCTACATTTGGGCTCTTTTGTCTCTGGTGGCCATTTTGGGAGACTGCATGTCAGAATGTTTTAATGAAATAGAAAAGGATTTGAGAAGTCACTCAAAATGTGCCCTAATTTTTCATTCTGCAGCACTAATCATACTTTCTATGGCAAAATATACCCCCTCATGTTGTTTCTTTTTAAATTAAATGTTTTAAGAGTTACCACTTTATTCCAATCAAGATGGCTTCAGGTGTGCCATACCTTTGTAATAAGTAGGACTGTTAGCGCTCTAGTTGTTCTTTAGAACACTCTGGGACATTCTGTCATTGGGCTATACTTGGGCTACATCTGGGTGATATTTGGGCTACATTTGGGCTCTTTTGTCTCTGGTGGCCATTTTGGGAGACTGCATGTCAGAATGCTTTAATGAAATAGAAAAGGATTTGAGAAGTCACTCAAAATGTGCCCTAATTTTTCATTCTGCAGCACTAATCATACTTTCTATGGCAAAATATACCCCCTCATGTTGTTTCTTTTTAAATTAAATGTTTTAAGAGTTACCACTTTATTCCAATCAAGATGGCTTCAGGTGTGCCATACCTTTGTAATAAGTAGGACTGTTAGCGCTCTAGTTGTTCTTTAGAACACTCTAGGAGGCTGCAGTAGAACACAAAGGAATCAACTGACAGTCTCTGTCCTTGTTGGATGTACATGTTTTACTGAGAATGTCAGACTTCATTTTCACATGACTGAGAAAGATAATGTGAATTTACAGAAAATATGCTTTCAGTTTAGCTTATAGATCCCCTTCCAAACCACTGTGGGAAAATCATGAGATATTAGTTTTCTTTCAAACAATATTCATGATATCACAGCAGAAGGTTTTTTCACATGGTAAAATCACCTTAGAACCCACAACAATTCCTAAAACGAGTATGGTACCATCAACAAATGATTTATAATGTAACTAAAGTCCTAAAACCCTCTATTAACTACAATGCTTTTTAATGAGGTGCTATCATGTATATTGGTCCCAAGATGGCTGCCAACACTTCTTGGATGAAGTGCTGACAGCCAATCAGATCAGATGTGTGGTTAGGCTCCGCCCAGATATATATCTTGTTTTGAACCTAAATTACTCAAAATCCACTGGAGCACATATATTGAGACCTAGCAAAGGCACATCGGGCTAACAGTCCCTACAATTTTGCCAAGTTTCGTGCAAATCCATTCAGCCGTTCGAGCTAAAAGTGAGGCCAACCGCCCTATGGAAATTAACATGGGAAAAACGCGTTTTGGGACCCCCCTTTTTTCTCGGCCCCTCCTTGATGAAACCCCCCCAAATTTTCAGGGGCTGCTCAGAAACAAAATGTTCCATTTTCCTGAAACTTTCAGCCAATTCCGTCCACAAACGCCAAAGTTATTAGACATAGAATTTTCAAAAATCCCATAGAGAAAAAATCCTAACTATATATACCTACTGGCGACCGCCAGTAGGTAATATATATATATATATATATATATATATATATATATATATATATATATATATATAGATATATATTACCTACTGGCGGTCGCCAGTAGGTGGTTATAGTTAGGATTGGCTACCATAGGAAATTCCAAACATTCTATTGGGAATAACTTTGGCACCGATTGAGGGATCTGCCTGTAATTTTCCTTAAAATGGTCTCGCTGCGCTCCGCTCTTTCCCGGAAAGTTTTGGGGGGATTCGTGAAGTGGGGGCTGAGAAAAAAGGGGTTCCCAAAACGTGTTTTCTCCATGTTAATTTCCATAGGACGGTCTGACAAGTCTACAGCCCAAACCGCTGAACAGAATTACGCCAAACTTAATAAAATTGTAGGGACTGGTTTGTAGATGTGCCTTTGCTATGTTTGGTGAAAATTGCTCCAGTGGTTTTTAAGAAAATTAAGTTAAAAAACACATATATATCTATAGGTGCGCTGCCGGCGCTCCCCGGTGCGCATACCGGGGAGCGCACCCGGCGCGCTACGGGAGTGCGCGAGCAAAAGCTGATTGGCTGTCGGGTGTCTGTCAACATTCTAAACAGTCTGGAGAGTCCGCCATCTTGTGTCTCGGTAGAATCGAGACACAAGAGGTGAAAAAAGAAAGGGGGATATAATTGAAAGGGGGCAGAGTAGACACCCCCTGACCCCCTAGGTTTTCTGAGGGGGGCCTAGAAGGACCATGAAGGGCTAAAAAACTTTTTTTTTTTATTTCGCGGGGTGAGCGCTGGCAGAGCTCCCCGGTACGCGCACCCTGAGTGCACCACGGGGAAAAAAGAGTGTAAAAAAAATAGAGTAAAAAAAAATGTTGAGTGTTTAGAGGAAAGTGATGCATTGCTGGAGTGTGTCAAAAAAATGATGCAACTCCAGCAATGCATCCTTTCACATGGGGCCAGGCCCATGTGAAAGGGCCTGCATCAGTCTTACGCCTGCTGTGATACAGGAGCAAGATTTGGACGCAACAGCGTCATAAAAGTGACGCAGTGATATCTCTTAGATTTTACTGCGTCACCTCTACGACCCTTTCTTGCATCAATACACCCCTTTTGTATACATTACACCTGACGTAGGTATAATGTGGCGCAGGGGTTTACAAAGTGACGCATCTACCTAGATGCGTCACTTTGTAAATATGACTGAAATGGTGCATTTTTTACAGCACTGGTGCGTCACAAAAAGTGAGGCACCGGTAGCGTAAAAGTGACGCATGGCCTCATAAATGAGGCCTTCAGTCTTCCACTCATGCGTCATATTAAATATATGATGCATTATGTCACAAGTACTTACAGATACGTCAGTATTTCAGACGTATCTGTAAGCGCAATAGTGATGCATTGCTGGAGTGTGTCACAAAAATGATGTAACTCCAGCAATGCATCCTTTCACATGGGGAAAGTCCCATGTGAAAGGGCCTGCATCAGTCTTACGCCTGCTGTGAGGCAGGCCCAAGATTTTGACACAACGGCGTCCTAAAAGTGACGCAGTGAAATCTCATAGATTTCACTGTGTCACCTCTACGACCCTTTCTTGCATCAATATGCCCCTTTTGCATACCTTACACCTGACGTAGGTATAATGTGGCGCAGGGGTTTACAAAGTGATGAATCTACCTAGATGCGTCACTTTGTAAATATGACTGAATAAGGTGCATTTTTTACAGCACTGGTGCGTCACAAAAAGTGCAGCCATGATAATCCAAGATATTATTCCAACAAAGAACCAACAGCAAAAAGGCAGGTCTTGCAGTCACAAAAGTGAAAGAAGAAGTGAAGGAAATGGGTGGGGATTTCATTCTTTGTATAAAAAACTGTTAGCAACCAATGCAAGAGTTATTTTAAGGTCACATGACTTGACACGCTTACGCTGCGCGTACCGAAGCGCTTCCGGGGGCGCTTACGCGGCACGAACGTAGGCGCTTCAGGGGGCGCATACTCGGCGCGAACGTAGGCGCTTCCTGGGGCGCTTACGCGGCGCGCCTAAGTGACGTTTCGATAGTTTCACGGAAATGCAAAATTATTTTCATTTCGTAAATCAAAAATACTGCTTTTATAAGTATGGTACTAAATGTCTTGCGTTATTATTTACTTTTCATACATATTTTTTTACACAAATGCAGAAATAGCGCTCTAGGTGCGCTCTCCGGAGAGCTTACCGGTGCGCGCACTGAGGGCTCCCCCAAAAACAATTATTAAAAAAAAAACATTTAAAAAATGTTATTATAAAAAGAAATTAATAATAATTAATATTTACACAAAACAGCAAATAAAAAAATTAAAAAATCGTAGGTTACAAACTCGATATAGAAAGGAATTAGCTTTTAAAAAACCTTTGAAATTCAGTGAAAAAACCAGAGGTTTCACAATCGTTATAGTTAGGAATTAGCATTTAAAAAACCTTTGAAATTCACTGAAAAAACCATAGGTCACGCACCTACTAAATCTTTCATCCACACACTCATACATCCACTCATTCTTCAATATGTGAATTATTAACTTTAACTTAATTGTATTTTAACTTTACAGAAACACACAGACACTGGATGGTGTCATCAGTAATGTCATCAGTGATGTCATTTGAGATGTCATCAGTGATGTCATCAGTGATGTCACTGACCATGTCATGAATGATGTAATATGTGACATCATCAGCAGTGCATTGCGGGCGCGCGAGTTATAGTGAGTCCAACTAACTATAACGTGGGAATTTCAATGGTTTTGTATGAGTAAAATGTCCAGCTAACTATAGCTGGTGTTAAACCTATGTTTTTTTCAGTGAATATGTATATATATATATATATATATATATATATATATATATATATATATATATATATATATATATATATATATATATATATGTAACACATAATAATTATTTTTTATTAAAAATTTACTTTATTTGTGAATATAATGAATTTGTTTTATTTTGTTAGATCAATAAACATGTTAAACGATTAAGGAGCTGTTTGCTGTTTAGATTTCGGCAGATGGATTACTCCGTCACAACAGTGATGGATATCTTGTACACCAAAATATAAATCCCATAGGATATTATGCCATTTATATTTCGGTGGACGGGATATCCATGACCATTGTGATGGAGTATTCTGTCCACCAAAATCTAAATCAGGCCCTACATTTGTTTTACGTAATTGATATATCCTCTTAATATAGTTTAGATACAGTTTTAAAAATGTAAACTATTTCAATTATTTTTTATTTCCCAAAAAATACTAATAGATTAATTTATTTTATGGTTAAGTAGACACATATTTGAGGTTTAGATCTTTTTTTAATTATTAAAAATTAGTAATAAGTTTAATTTGTATTAATTATAATATAATATTTATCTTATACACATTATTGCACAACTTATTTTTGTAGTTAATATCTTGGTTGTTTGAATATTCATTTTGATTGTCTGTATTGTTTTATTCGATATTCTGGGGAAATGTATTTTTTGTTTTATATATATATATATATATATATATATATATATATATATATATATATATATATATATATATATATATATATATATAAAACAAAAAATACATTTCACCAAAATATCGAATGTTTCTGGGAATTAGTTATCACTATTGTATATTGATATTTTGTCAGTAGACATTTTCACCTCAGTATCTTTTTAGGTTGATATTGTTGTAGTCAATGTATAGGACTACAAACAAATGTGACACGGCCACTCTCTGAACCAGTCAATCCTTTTTATATCAGGCTTTTACTGTTCCTGTAACTTTTTACAGCTATACGTGCACTTGCTCAGCATCCCAAAACCCTTCTTGTTAGAGGGAAATGCATAAACACAAGATCTCACCACATGCTACTTTCCCACCGCTCATGCTGAATTTGTAGCCGTCGATCTTTGGTTTGCATCCTCTTCCCTCTAATTTTAAATAGCAGCAGTCATGAGTTCGACAGCACCTTAGAAAAGAAAACTCAAAAAATGACCACTTGAGCACAATAATCAGATTATCATACTTATCCATACACTCCATACTGATACTGATGTACTGAACCTAACACCAGCAGCTACACCTACCTTAGCACAAGCCAAAAAAGGAAAACAAGTGGCATTGGGAAAGTTGATTACATTGGAGTTCTAAGTGCCCCTTGGGGTGGGGCACTGAGAGCTCAATGCCCTTTTGTGGGCCTTGCAAGAAAGTTCCAATATAGGTAAATAACCCAATAAAATAATTTTAACTGCATCATAGCAGTTAAATAATTTTGAACTGCAGCATAAAGGAAGATGCTTCTTCCTGGTATACACACTTCTCAACTAAATCTGATACACTAGAATAGACTAAACATTTTAACAAACCTTCTATTTTGAGAAGTATGCAAAATTCCAGATGTAGAGCACTAGGAATAAATCATCTTCTAGAACCTTATGTCCGCTACTGTAGCTACTAGCAGGCTGTATTTCCCGGACAGAACAATTACAGGGCTCATGTGGCTCTCCTACAGCAGGACCTCTTAGGATCCTTGGAAATTAGTGGTCAATGTAGTTAGCCCTCAAAATGAAGTGCATCTCACCTAGGCATCCTTCACTTCCTGGGCAGATGTGGCCAACCAGTCTCAGGCTAAAGTTATTATGGCTTTAGTTATAATGCAACGCATCAGCTACACTCACAATAAAGAATGACGGTCCAACAAAGGGTGTGTTTACGCAACCTTATATTACTCTCTCATATTTATAATATATAGTTTCAATATTAGCAGAATTGAAGTCAATGTAAAGCAGAAAACACATCCCAATATACCAATGTAATATATCAATGACACAATTACCCAGTCATGTCACATTGAGAATGATAATCTCATGTGAGTACTGGACTGTAGTTAATGCAGATTTTAAGGGTATTTGTTTTTTTAATTATTGTTTTAAAATGTATATGTCTTACTTAAATGTATATGTTTAAATTGTTTTATTATACAATACATATTTACACTTGGGATTTAAAGTGATGTAGAGTTTTACTTTATTATTTGTTTATTCGTAATAAATATATTAAATTAGGCCCATAAATATTATAAATTAGAATACTTTCTTTTTTTTTAAACCATAACCTTTAGTTGTTTTCCCTATTCTTTACCATAGGGAGATCCCCACCTCAGTTGTGGAGATCTTGACAAATAGGTGAAAAGTCAATAGTAGTTACTTTACATTAGTAACTTATGTTGCAAGAAGCTCCATTCCCTCGCTTGATGGGGAGAAGACATGTAAGTCTACACCTTTGTACAAATCTCCACAAAAACATGTGATTAGAAGAAAAGTGGAGCATTACATCTAGGAGTAGGAATAATTATACACATGATAAATACACACGAATATTTACCTTAGTGAAATGGGTGCATTATCTACAATACAATGCACTGAGTAGACTTTGGGTCAGAAACTTTTTCAAGATAGGATGGCTTTCTTGTCTACCTTAGTCCGCTGTTCCATGTTCAATGGTTTTACTCTCTATTGTTGTGTTTTTTTCTCATCCCAGGAGCATTTCCTCTTTACAGTGTGTATGGTTGCAATTAATAAATGTTTGTGAGAAAAGTCTGCATTTCGACGCTGAGTACACCAAGAGGAGTAAAAGGAACGGAATTTACTCCACCCAGTAAATGCTTATACGCTTGGGTGAAGTTTTTGCTGGGCAGGCAAATACCTCATAGTCCAAAATTTTCTTTAGAAAAAAAATTATTGCAAGTGGGATCTGTGTATATTGAAGACCAAAGACGACCTTCATCAGGATTTAACACACATTTTCCCTCAGTTTATACATTGATCCGCCTTCACTGTTTATCTGACTGGTGAATAAAGACTTCTTTGGATGCCAACCGACTATATAGGATTTTCTCACGCCCAAGTTTTGGAGTTGTGAGAAACCCTGTGCATCATACTGGAATTGAGGCCAATCATTTTGCTGTATAGATCAAATGAATAACATCTCATATTGTGAGATACTTCATAATTTACATTATAATTGAGGCTTATCATGTGCCCTTTTTTGACTGGATTGTCTTAACACACATGCCCGCATTGGTATCTGGCCAAATAGAACGGATAGAAGCACTGACAAAGTTCCCTCTGGCATAAAATCGGGAACGAAACGCATTGGCTGTGTGCCTGTTTTTAAAAAAAGATCTATTGAATAAAAGGAAATAACCTTGGAATAACACTTCACGTTGTCTTTACTGACTCCACAATGAGTGCACCTTCCATTCCAGACTAACCTGCCTAAAAATACCTGTGCAAAGCTATGGGGTGTGCTGTAATTATCACATTACTCATAATTAGGAGAACTACAAAAACTCGCATTTAGAGAGAAATCGGAATTTACGCTCCAACACCCACAGTCCAAAGAGTCAGAACTTCAATTTAAAATTAGATCCTCTTTGTTAGACCAGCCATCCTTAGGGTGGTCTTCCCCCAACTTTTTGCCTACCTTTAGGACTCTGAGCACTTTACCACTGCTGACTAATGTTCAAGTGCATGTGCATCTCCCCTTAAACATGGTGACATTGGTATATACCTGGTTGCATTATTAGTTTACCGGTACGTTCCTTGTAAAGTTGTATACCAAATACACAGGGCCTCTAATCTAAATGCTTCTAGTGGGCCTGCAGCACTTATTGTGCCACCCCCACAAGGCCACCCCCACAAGAAGCCTTTCAAACTTGTCTCAGAGCTGCCATTGCAGGGCCTGTATCTGCAGTCCACTGCCACATCGACTTGGCTTTTAAAACCACTTGCCAATCCTTAAACTCCACTTTAATTACACGTAGGTCATCCCAAATGTAGGACCTAGGGAGCCCTATGGGCAGGGTGCTGTGTAACTAAAAGTTAGGATAAGTGCTTTTACGTTTTACATTCCTGGTAGTGGCAAACAGCTAAATTCATTTTTCACTTATGTGAGGCCTACTGCTCTCATAGACTAGCATTGGGAATTCCTTAACATACTTTTAAGTTGTAATTCCTGATTAGAAATAAGTAGATAAATCATATTTCATATCTTTGAAATGGTAATGATAAATAAGTATGCGCGTAAAATCCGTTCCGCTCACGGAATTTGTGGATTTTCGGCAAATTCGCGATCTGCGCATTCTCGCAAATTTGCCAAAAATTCGCAAATTCGCACACAGCTGATTTTTTTGCTTGGTGGCACTTGACAAATACAATATTGCTTTGCGCGGCGTTCACTTACCGTCATTCAGCGTTTGAAGAGTTGTTTTTCTCCATTTTTGCGTGTGCTGCGCCATTTTGGATCTTGCTGCGTGACCCCGCGGGAGTTTGTCAGCCGCGATTACGTCAGCGCGCCCGCCACCTTGCACAGCGAGAGTTTGTCAACGCGAGTATGTCATAAAGGCTCGTGATCACGCATCGCGGGAGAAAACAATTGCGAACACGTAGACGAAGCGGGCAGCAACAATCTCGCACTCGCAAAATTGTAAAATTTGCAATTCTGCACAAGATATCCACCAGCAGGCAGCATAAACCTTCTGAAAATGATGATTTTTATCAGAATAACTCCTCAGGTTGATATTTGCCTGCACTTTTTTTTGCAAGGAGTCCATTTTGGGGGGGGGGGTGGGAGGAAGGAAGTGCCCCACAGTCTCCAACTTCCTGTTCCTGTCCAGCAGGCTCCTCCCAGTGCTTTGTTCATGTCCTGGTCACTTTGATTTGGATCTTGACCTGGAAGGATTACTTTTTGTGGATGCTGCTGGATATTTGGATTTGAGGCCTTTTTGACTTTCTTTGGATCACTTTTGGATTAGAAATTTTACAAGTAAGTTCATTTGTTTGTTTGGGGCATCACAGTTGCTGCAACTACAATTTTGGAACTTTTTCAGAACATTAAATAAAATATATTGTGGGTAGCCACAGTATCCAGTAGGAACAGGGTTAGTTATGGGTACATGATACCACTGTTTTGATGAATTTCAACATAATTTAGGGCATGGATGGCATTGGATTGTGGTGCTTTTTGTGTGTTTTTCGATTTTTTGAGGTGGTGTTGGGGCCTTTTGCCCAGGGGTACACAGTGGTGCATGTACTGAGTCTTTCTGTGGGGTCTCTTTAATGTAAACATCATGGAGGGCATGGATGGCATTGGATTGTGGTGATTTTTGTGTGTTTTTCGATTTTTGGGCTGCTGTTGGGGCCTTTTGCCCAGGGGTACTCAGTGGTGCATGGACTAAGTCTTTCTGTGGGGTCTCTTTAATGTAAAAATCATGGAGGGCATGGATGGCATTGGATTGTGGTGATTTTTGTGTGTTTTTCGATTTTTTGGGGGGTTTATGGGGCCTGTCAATGTGGGTGGGGGCCATTTTGAGGACTGGTACAGGCAGGGCCTGGCCATGTGGTGGGGGTCTAGGGGCCATTTTGAAGCCAGGCAGTGTGCTTTGTTGTGCCATAGGCCTGCACCCAGTCTGCCATGCTTTCATCCATTATTATTATGTTTCTTATATAGCGTCTGAATCGACCCCCGAAGGGGTATCTCCGCTCTTGCTTTGGGAACCCGTCCTGGCTTTTCCCTGTGAGATAGCCCCTACAGGGCATCCCCAAGGTGAAAGCCAGGCATCCCGCCACGGGGGGCCGTTGTGGAGATTAAGCAAGCCTAATGCCCAGAGTTGCAGAGTGTGAACCCATGATTAGGTCAGGCACCGAAGCGAGAATTATCGAGTCCATGGACATTTGAGCTCAAGACCCTGTCGCGTCGGGAATTGAACCCTGGTCCCGGGTCTGACCTCTGCTTCAGGGTCTGCCTGCTCTAACCAGTGAGCCACACTTCTCCACGCCCAGGGGTACTCAGTGGTGCATGGGCCTAGTCTTTCTGTTGGGTGTCTTGAATTTGAACATGATTGAGGGCATGGATGGCATTGGATTGTGGTGATTTGTGTCTGTTTTTCGATTTTTTTGGGTGGTGTTGAGGCCTTTTGCCCAGGGGTACTCTGTGGTGCATGGACTGAGTCTTTCTGTGGGGTCTCTTTAATGTAAACATCATGAAGGGCATGGATGGCATTGGATTGTGGTGATTTTTGTGTGTTTTTCGATTTTGGGGCTGTTGTTGGGGCCTTTTGCCCAGGGGTATTCAGTGGTGCATGGACTGAGTCTTTGTGTGGGGTCTCTTTAATGCAAACATCATGGAGGGCATGGATGGCTTTGGATTGTGGTGATTTTTGTGTGTTTTTCGATTTTTTTGGGTGTTGATGGGGCCTGTCCATGTGGGTGGGGCCATTTTGAGCACTGGTACAGGCAGAGCCTGACCATGTGGTGGGGGTCCAGGGGCCATTTTGAAGCCATGCAGTGTGCTTTGTTGTGCCATAGGCCTGCACCCAGTCTGCCATGCGTTCATCCATTATGCCCAGGGGTACTCAGTGGTGCATGGGCCTAGTCTTTCAGTGGGGTGTCTTGAATTTGAACATGATTGAGGGCATGGATGGCATTGGATTGTGGTGTTTTTTGTGTGTTTTTTGATTTTTTTGGGTGGTGTTGGGGCCTTTTGCCCAGGGGTACTCAGTGGTGCATGGACTGAGTCTTTCTGTGGGGTCTCTTTAATGTAAACATCATGGAGGGCATGGATGGCATTGGATTGTGGTGATTTTTGTGTGTTTTTCGATTTTTTGGCTGTTGTTGGGGCCTTTTGCCCATGGGTACTCAGTGGTGCATGGACTGAGTCTTTCTGTGGGGTCTCTTTAATGTAAACATCATGGAGGGCATGGATGGCATTGGATTGTGGTGATTTTTGTGTGTTTTTCGATTCTTTGGGGTGTTGATAGGGCCTGTCCATGTGGGTGGGGGCCATTTTGAGGACTGGTACAGGCAGGGCCTGGCCATGTGGTGGGGGTCTAGGGGCCATTGTGAAGCCAGGCAGTGTGCTTTGTTATGCCATAGGCCTGCACCCAGTCTGTCATGCTTTCATTCCTTATGCCCAGGGTTACTCTGTCAGTGGTGCATTTTATTGGTCTTTCCATTTTTGGGGTGGGTATAATAAAAATGCTCACTTGCAAACTATTAATTGAAGCGCTACATATGCAACACTTATTTCACTGATGTTCCTCTGGCTTCATTTGCTTGTAGGTGCAGAAAGACGAATCATCAGCCTCATAGTTCCTCATCAGTGCCAGGAACAATCCTGCTGCGGTGTGTGCAGCACAACGTCACGTGTGGCCACAGACAACTATGCAACTTGTGCAACTGCGGCCTGCTGTTCTGACATCTGAAGAAGATGGCCCCAAAAAAAGTTGCCTGTAGCTCCTCTAGCAAGAAAGTTGCCAGTAAGGAGCGGAAGAAGCAAGTGGCGCCACTTACCAAGGAGACTGGTGTGCCAACCGCCGCATTTTGTGGGAAAAAAGTACGCCTGCAGCAGCAGTGGGGTCTGCTGGGGACCAAGCTGGGAGCAGCACCCCCGCTCCATTGGGCTCAGTGCCACCACCACCACGCCAACTTAAGTCCAAGCCCTTGAGTGCTGCAGAGGCAGCCAGTATAGTTGTTCAATCACCATCGACCAGTGATGTTGACTCATCGCAAGAAAGTAGCAGCATCCCTCAATCAACACAGGTTGTTGTAACTCATCTGACGAGTGTTCAACAACCACAGCCGCAACAACATCCACATGTGCAAGTACAAGCCCAAGTACATGTGGAAGGAGAGGCGGCGCAAGGAGATGCGCAAGCAGAGCTGCATGGAGCGGCACAAGTGCCCACAATAGTTGTTCCTCCCGAAGTAGGGGCATATCAGGAAATCGACATTCAAGCCGAGGTATCATTTGAGGAAGCCACTCCTCCTGATCATTCATTGTCTTCCAGATCCCTAGCAAGGAAAAGATCAAGGATGGTGTCTACATCTTCTTCAAGCCCCCTTCCTTCTGATGATATGGATGAAAATTGGGAACCACCATGGCCGTCTGAGAGTGAGGCACACCATGATCTGACAAAGGTAGCTAAGCGTAAAAGGAAGGTCCCCGAAAGTCTCATAGTTATGGAGTGTGATGATGACTCTGAACAAGAAGTGGCGTATACTCCTGCTGATGAAGACTCTCACGACGACGATGCAGTCATCATAGACGTCACTCAGCCTCAGCGGGCATGCAGCAAACAGACATTTTTACCCTAGCCCGAAATGCTGCTGAGCGTGATGTTGGCGACGTGGCAATGGGACCACCACCAATGCAGTTAACTAGTACACCACCACCTACCGCTTCCATATTTTCTCGCCAGAAAGGACCTCCATCCACCTCGACCTCCATTTTTTCAATTAGTGGTGCTGTAAGTGCACAACGTAGTAAATTTCGGCAACACACATCCTCCACTTCATCTGGCATTAGCATTCCCAGTATCGCCTCCTCTGCCCTCCACAGACATTTGAAGTCCGCAGTTTGGGACTTCTTTAGTGTTAACCCAACAAGGGAAAACCTAGCCATTTGTACCATTTGTAAGCTTCGAGTTAGTCGTGGTAAGCTTGGTTCCAACTATGGTACCGGAGGCCAGAGAGGTCATCTTGAGAGACAGCACACTGTTAAATGGCATGCGCACCTAAAGGAGATCAAGGCAGCCCGAATTGCAAGTCACAAATTGTATCTGTTGATGTTTCATCTGATGATGACGAGGAGGAAGAAGCGTCAAACATTTCTTCACTTACACCCAGTACCCCTGTCAGCAGCACACCCCCTGCAAGATATATGAGCCACACTAAGAGTGTGGGAGAGAGTGAGACACCAATGCGAAAAAGTTCATCATCACTGAGCGTAACTGGGTCGAAGAAGTCATTATCATCCCGTAAAATGGTCCAGCCCACCATTAGAAGCATGTTGTTTTCAGATGCGCCATTTGAACGCAACCACCCAATGACGCGTCTGTATAGCACTAAGCTGGCTAAAATGCTAGCGCTGGACCTTCTCCCTTTTTCTTTTGTGGAAGGGGTGGGTTTTCTTGAATTAGTGGCAACGCTCTGCCCTAAATGGAAGGTTCCTAGCCGGGTCTATTTTGCCAGAGTTGAGGTTCCAGCACTACATGAAGATGTGCTGGAGGTGATTGGGGCAGCTTTGCAGAAGAGTGCTGTTCACACTGTACATCTGACAACAGACATGTGGACCAGTTGCCAAGCCGTTGATTACATGTGCATCACTGCACACTGGGTCTCTTTTTCAGGGGTTAAAGCAAAGGTAACCGCAGGTGTTGACACGGACAAAGTTTATAAAGCTGCTCGGAAACATGCAACACTAGCCATGTTTGCCATGGAGAAAAATCATACAGGAGAAAACATTTTGCATGAGTTTAACACAAAGGTCTTTCAATGGCTGTCCCCAAGAAAACGCATGATTGGTTATGTTTCCACGGATAATGGCGCCAGTGTAGTTAAGGCCATGGATAAGGGTAACTATTTCAGAGTGCCGTGTTTGGCGCACTGTATACACCTGGTTGTTAAAAAATTCTTGAGTGAAGAAAGTCCAGTGTGCGAGTTACTGACCACCTGCCGAAAAATGTGCACACATTTCAACCATTCTTTTAAGGCACGGAAGCAGCTGAGGTGCCTGCAACATGAACGTAAACTTCCAGTGAAAGCACTCATCCAGGAGGTGGTAACACGTTGGAACTCAACCTTCTACTTGCTCGAGCGTCTGTATGAGCAGTATGCGGTAGTCGATCAGTATTTCGTTACACTGGGTACACCTATGATGGACCTGAGGATACAGGTTGAGCAATGGAAGCTAGTTAAAAGCCTGACAGACATGCTTCGTCCTTTTCACGCGTGCAGTCAGCAGGGAGGACTGTAATTTGGGAAAAGCTATCCCATTGTTGGGCATGCTAGAGCACCAACTGAAGGCGGTGTCTTCTACGTTTCAAAAAGATGGAAAGCAAGAAGCATTTGACTTGGCGGAGAAGTTATTACAGCGCCTACTTTGCGATGAACGTCTTCAAAAGACCCACACAGAACAGCATTACATTTGTGCTACTATTCTGGATCCACGGTACAAAAAGGTAGTGGCAGGCAGAGTATTCTTTCCTTTTGATGACGCAGATGTTACAAAGTACAAACATTGGCTAGCTGTGTCAGCCAGTCGGTTTGAAAGAGAACGGCAGGAAATTGAAGGAAAAGGCAGTACATCAGCAGGCCATCCGAAGTCAAAAAAATCCAATTCAGCATCTGTGGCTGTGGCAGAAGTGAGTGATTTTCCCTCTCAGCCGTTAAAACGACACCAGCAACTGTATCATCTGCACCAGACACAACAGTAACATTGTGTGAAGAAGAGGATTAGCTAACTCAGCTTGGGTTTGCTTCTCAAAAGGCCCCAGTAAAAAGTAAGCAAAGTGGAGGAACCCTGGAGAACCTTGAGTAGATGGTGCAGGACTATCTGAATGACTCAACAGAGGTCTATGTTCATGATGACACACTGGCGTATTGGCATGGGAAAACAGAATTGTGGCCAGAGATCACCAACCTGGCTATAAATTACTTGTCTTGC
The DNA here is from genome assembly GCF_964263255.1 of Lissotriton vulgaris. Classification (NCBI taxonomy): domain Eukaryota; kingdom Metazoa; phylum Chordata; class Amphibia; order Caudata; family Salamandridae; genus Lissotriton; species Lissotriton vulgaris. The sequence goes on along the minus strand of NC_141693.1, from coordinate 750,363,363 downwards.
CCACTCACAAGCGTGTCTTCTGAACGTGTTTTCAGTTCTGCTGCTGGCATTGTAACTTCCCAAAGGACCCGCCTCTCGCCCAAAAATGTGGAGAGGTTAACAATGATCAAGATGAATCAGCACTTCATACCACCAGATTACAAAATACGAGAATGCACGCAGGAAGAAGACGAGAAGGACACCAACTTAGATGAGGGAAGTTCTTCTCTGTTAAGTGACCTACTCCCGTCTGAATTCGCAGAGTTTGAGGACAAGCTCTTCTTCCCTGAGACCGAGCCCTGAAAATGAGTCAATGAATCACTAACTTTCTTTTTCGTCCTTATTCACTTTTATTCCTGTGTGTCTGTCTTTCTTTGTTTTGCAAAATCTATATTAAAAAACTTTAATCACCTAATCACAAAAACAAGTCCATCAGCAGAACTGTCTTCACTTATTTGCTTATAGATTTGAAGGTGCCACAGTCTGCATTCCTCAGGTTCACAAGTTCACAAGAACATGCTCCTCTATCCTCCTCCTCCAGACTCCTATTTCATTCAAAGCAGATGGCTGGATTATGCCCAATGAAGAAAGACCCTGCACTTATGGGGGTGTTCTACTTCTTTGCGGGTGAGTTGACTGGTCTGGGGCATTGCTGTGAAGGTCTAATACCGGATAAAAGTGGTTTGGAGAAAATCGGAGCAGTAAAAGATTTTGTGCTTTTGATCACTTGCCTGTCTTTGGAGTGCTGTTTGGCGGGCTTTTAGGTTGTTGGGGTGGGTTTTGGGGTCTGGGAGCACTGCTGGCACAGTCTAATGTTGATTGCATTTGTTTTTCAGGAAATCCATTGTGGAAAAGGGGAGTTAGGGCCTAGCTGCACAGCGTATTTGGACTGAATTGAGGGTAGTAGGCCCATTTTTACTATTTGCCTGTTTGGGGGTTTTCTGCTTTTTTTGCGGGTGGCTGCAGGGGTCTGGGGCCATTGCTGGGAATGTCTAATACGGGATAAAAGTGGTTTGGACAAAATCGGAGGTGATTTTTTGTTTTGTTTTTGCTGACTTGCTTGTCTTTGAGGTGCTGTTTGGGGGGATTTCAGGTGCTTGTGGGTGGGTTTTGGGGTCTGGGAGCACTGCTGGGTATGGATACTTTTGATTGCAAGAGGTTTTAAGCAAATCCATGGTGGCAAAGAGAGTTAGGGCCTAGCTGCAGAGCGCGTGCGGAGTGATTTTAGAAATTTGCCTGAAAATGTTTAAGTCCCCATTTTTGTAGTTTTGCTTTTTGGCTGTTTGGGGGTCTTCCACTTGTTTCTGCCTGGGTTGACGGGTCTGGGGCCATTGCTGGGAATGTCTAATACCGGATAAAAGGGGTTTGGACAAAATCGGAGGTGAAAATTCTTTTGCGTTTTTGCTGACTTGCTTGTCTTTGAGGTGTTGTTTGGGGGGGGTTGGGTGTTTGGGGGTGGGTTTTGGGGTCTGGGAGCACTGCTGGCACAGTCTAATGTTGATTGCATTTGTTTTTCAGGAAATCCATGGTGGAAAAGGGGAGTTAGGGCCTAGCTGCACAGCGTATTTGGACTGGATTGAAGGTGGTAGGCCCATTTTTGCTTTTTGCCTGTTTGGGGGTGTTCTGCTTTTTTGCGGGTGGCTGCAGGGGTCTGGGGCTATTGCTAGGGATGTCTAATACTGGATAAAAGTGGTTTGGAGAAAATCGGAGGTGAAAATTGTTTTGCGTTTTTGCTGACTTGCTTGTCTTTGAGGTGCTGTTTGGGGGGGTTCCGGGTGTTTGTGGGTGGGTTTTGGGGTCTGGGAGCACTGCTGGGTATGGATACTTTTGATTGCAAGAGGTTTGAAGCAAATCCATGGTGGCAAAGGGGAGTTAGGGCCTAGCTGCAGAGCGCGCAGAGTGATTTGGGAAAAATGCCTGAAAATTTCAAAGTCCCCATTTTTGTAGTTTTGCTTTTTGGCTGTTTGGGGGTCTTCTACTTGTTTCCGCCTGGGTTGACAGGTCTGGGGCCATTGCTGGGAATGTCTAATACCGGATAAAAGTGGTTTGGACAAAATCGGAGGGGAAAATTCTTTTACGTTTTTACTGACTTGCTTGTCTTTGAGGTGCTGTTTGGGGGGTTTCGGGTGTTTGGGGGGTAGGTTTTGGGGTCTGGGAGCACTGCTGGCACAGGCTAATGGTGATTGCATTTGTTTATCAGGAAATCCCTGGTGGAAAAGGGGAGTTAGGGCCTAGCTGCACATCGTATTTGGACTGAATTGAAGGTAGTAGGCCCATTTTTGTGTTTTGCCTGCTTTTTTGCGGGTGGCTGCAGGGGTCTGGGGTCATTGCTGGGAATGTCTAATACCGGATAAAAGTGGTTCGGACAAAATCAGAGGAGAAAATTATTTTGCGTTTTTGCTGACTTGCTTGTCTTTGAGGTGCTGGTTGGGGGGGGCTCCGGTGTTTGTGGGTGGGTTTTGGGGTCTGGGAGCACTGCTGGGTGTGGATACTTTTGATTGCAAGAGGTTTGAAGCAAATCCATGCTGGCAAAGGGGAGTTAGGGCCTAGCTGCAGAGCGCGCAGAGTGATTTGGGAAAAATGCCTGAAAATTTCAAAGTCCCCATTTTTGTAGTTTTGCTTTTTGGCTGTTTGGGGGTCTTCTACTTGTTTTCGCCTGGGTTGACACGTCTGGGGCCATTGCTGGGAATGTCTAATACCGGATAAAAGTGGTTTGGACAAAATCGGAGGGGAAAATTCTTTTACGTTTTTACTGACTTGCTTGTCTTTGAAGTGCTGTTTGGGGGGGTTTCGGGTGTTTGGGGGGTAGGTTTTGGGGTCTGGGAGCACTGCTGCCACAGGCTAATGGTGATTGCATTTGTTTATCAGGAAATCCCTGGTGGAAAAGGGGAGTTAGGGCCTAGCTGCACATCGTATTTGGACTGAATTGAAGGTAGTAGGCCCATTTTTGTGTTTTGCCTGCTTTTTTGCGGGTGGCTGCAGGGGTCTGGGGTCATTGCTGGGAATGTCTAATACCGGATAAAAGTGGTTCGGACAAAATCAGAGGAGAAAATTATTTTGCGTTTTTGCTGACTTGCTTGTCTTTGAGGTGCTGGTTGGGGGGGGCTCCGGTGTTTGTGGGTGGGTTTTGGGGGTCTGGGAGCACTGCTGGGTGTGGATACTTTTGATTGCAAGAGGTTTGAAGCAAATCCATGCTGGCAAAGGGGAGTTAGGGCCTAGCTGCAGAGCGCGCGCGGCGTGATTTTGGAAATTTGCCTGAAAATTTCAAAGTCCCCATTTTTGTAGTTTTGCTTTTTGGCTGTTTGGGTGTATTCTACTTGTTTCCGCCTGGGTTGACGGGTCTGGGGCCATTGCTGGGAAGGTCTAATACCGGATAAAAGTGTTTTGGATAAAATATATGGTGAAAAAGATTTTCACTTTTTATAGTTTTCGCTCTCTTTTGTGTTTTTGGTGGCCTGTTTGGGGGTTCCTGGTGTTTGGGGTGAGTTTTGGGGTCTTGGACTACTGCTGGGTATGGATACTTTTGATTGCAAGAGGTTTGAAGCTAATCCATGGTGGCAAAGGGGAGTTAGGGCCTAGCTGCAGAGCGCGCGCAGAGTGATTTTGGAAATTTGCCTGACCTCCTGCTGCCGACCGAAACTCAGCACAGGAGGCCTGGACAAAGGTTTTCCTGTCACAGAGAGGTGTCACACCACCCCAGACAGGAGATAGTGGATTGTAGCAGGGAGGTTTGAAAGAAAACAGACACTGCCTGGGGAGCACAAGGCTTCCCCTTGCATAATCCGGCCAAACCGGTTCTGGGGCACACCAGCCCCAGTCCCAGCCTGGCCTGGACCAAAGTGAAAGGGGTGTATCCACCCTCTTCCTGGGCCCCACCCATAGGAGGGGACCTAGCAGGTAATCCAGCCCCCTAGATTGGTATAAGAATGAGAGCAGTGCCCAACGCACTCAGATTATCCTGATGAAACATTTGAAATGAAACTCTGGACCCTTCGACATCCTACTCGACGTAGAAGACTGAAGAATCTCCCTTGTGGTCAAGGAGTGACCACCCTGTGCAAACAGGCACCATCCAGTACCTCAACCTCTGCTTTGTTGCATTTCCCGCCGGAACTCGAGTGACAGAGATCAACGAGATTAAGCTTGCCTGGCTTCTTACAGCCCGATCCACAGTCCCTGCAGAGCTGAGACCCGTAGAGGCGACCGGAAGCGTGGGGCACACCATCTTGAAAAGACCACAAGACGCTGACTGTGCAGCCCACGAGTGACCCTTGAAGCTGTACACCGGGGTTTGAGAAGCCCCAACCCTGAGCCACTTTTGCACTGAAGCTCACCCCTCTACACTCGACGAGTGCTCCGTGGGGCCCTTCTGCTTTCCTTGGCTCAACACATTGGCCCAGTCACTTGCTAGCTGGCTTGTGGCCCCTGTGCCAATGAAAACTGAAATATGACTTGTGATTCTGGTTGCCTTAGATTTGCACCCGCTCCTCTGAAAAGGAGCACCTGCTCTGACCCTCCTGGTCCAAGTGAGAAGCAATCTTCTAATCCCGCGTGGATTGCTCTTGCCAAGTGTTGTTTGCTCCGATCTTGAAGCCGACAGCGCCGACGGTGAGAGCCTGCATGGGACAGCTCGTGACCTGCTCCTGGATGTCGCAGATACCCCAGAGCCCACGTGGCAACGGAGAGAAGCTCCTCAACAACCACCTGATTGCGCCCAACATTGCCTGGTTCCGTCCTGGTTCCACCCTGGTCACTGCTGAGTAGGATGGGATGAGGATTCTCCTCACCATAAAATCCAGTTTAAAACTCAACCAACTGCACAAAGGCAGTACCCAGTTAAGTAAGAAGCTAAAGAACAAGTCAGGGAGATATTAGATCAATTTGAATACCAAGGGGTGATTGAAACATGCACCTCGTCAATGAACAATCCTTTGTTTCCTGTCTCCAAACAAGACAATACATATCATCTAGTTTTGGATTACAGACATTTAAACTCTTGCTGCAAAGCCTTTGTAGTGCAAAATGCACACAGTGCAGCACTATTGAATAACATTGTGCGTAAAAAATATAAAACCACACTAGATATTACTAATGTTTTTTTCTGTCAAAACATTGCACCTGAATGCAGGTACTTGACAGCTTTCTCAATTATGGGGACACAACGTCACTTCTGTCGTCTCCCCCAGGGATTCAAGAATAGTCCGGGGTTATTTTCAGCTAGAGCAACAGAGTTACTACAAATGTATGATGATGAGGCATTATCCTATGTCAATGACATCTATCTAGCTGACGATGACTTGGACAGGCACTTGAACTGAGTGAATACCATTATATTTGGATTCACCTTTGAAGGGTATAAATTCAACTTTAAGAAATCAAGCATTGCCAGCCTCAACGTCCATTTTCTAGGATACGAGTTATCAAGTAAAGGCAAAAGCCTGGCAGCCAACTTTTTAGAAAAGTGTGTGCTGCTTCAACCTCCAAAAACACTGAAAAACTTATTGTCAAATCTAGGTTTCCTAAATTTCAGAAGAACATACATTTTAAATTACGCAGAAAGGGTTGAACCTCTCTACGAATTAATCAAACCTGATTTCAAAACAACTATTTGGACTCAGAAACATACAGAAATTTGGCGTTCAGTGCAAACAGACATGTTAGCAACAACACATTTACAGACACACATAAACGTACGCAATCGTGTAATCTGAATCATCCCAGGAAGATGCGGATTTACGTACTTAACCTTTAATGAAGGTGAAAAAGTACCAATTGCTTATAAATCACACTTGTACACACAAGCTGAAAGGTGGAAACAATGGGTTAACTCTCTTGCTGCAACATACAGTGAATAAATTTTTGACCCCTACTTGAACACTCAAGAATTTCTACAATACGAACAAGAATGTCCTCTGCTTGCTGAGATTCTGCCTCTAGAAAGAGTACGATTGTATAATTTATAAAGACGTATCAGCACAGCCCGCAATTGAGGGTAAACAAGCTTATAGTGCTGCGTACGCGATCATTAAAGGTCGCTGGCGTGATGGTAAATTCCGACCTATGGTGACAAAAACACAATCTCTCGGAGACTGTACAGCTCAGCGAGCTGAACTACAAGCATTCAATATGGCGCTTGACAATACTGATCCCGAATTCCCCACACTCATAGTGTGGGATTCCTATTACTGTGTTCAATCTTACAATGAATGCTTGCAGAACTAGATTCAAAACGGTTTCAAAGATGCAAAAGGTGGCACAATAAAGCATAAGTTGCTTTGGGAACAAGTAGTTCCGTTACAAAAAGAACTACAAAAAACTCACGTGATCCATACACTGAGTCATCAACGTGATGGCGTTCACGTTGCAGGGAATTCATTGGCTGATGAAGCCGCGAAGGCAGCTGGGCAAACGGCTTCTGTAGCTGCAATCACTCGTTCAAAAACAAAAATAGATGGCAAAATAATGCTAGTTGTCAATGCCACAAGCAAAGGCAGCGGTGCAACGTTACCTCAAAAATATCCACTTGAATATTCATACATAATTGATGCCAACTCTGTTCCTTTTGCTCGAATCCCTGGAGTGGGGGATAAAGTAATTCCAAACAGGAGACGTAGAGTAGCTTTGATACACGAAGCACATTTGGGAGAGGGTCTGATACATTAAGGGATCTCTACATCTATACTTGAATTAAAGGAGACGTACTGGTGGCCAGGAGAGAATGCCCGCATTCATGAATATCCAATTATTTGCCATGACTGCAACAGTGATCGCAGCAAAGAACGCCGCCAGATACCTGACTACAGTGTAGCCAGCCCAGTACAGACACCTTTGTTTGACAGCATTAGACTATCTACATGCAGACGCCCCTATGGACAAATGCAGTCCCACAACTATTAGGACAGATTCATTTGGATGTGGCCTCAGCGCTCAGGTGACGCCCTAACTGTCATAAAAGATTTGCGAGTCCTTATCGGCACATATGCAGTCGGCATGCTACATTCTGACCAGGGTCCTGCGTTTAGATCCAAAGCTTGGACGGAGGCCATGGCCAAACTGAGCGTTGCATTGCGGTATTCTAGTCCATTCCACCCTAAGGGAAATTCTGTAGTGGAGAGAAAAAAATGGGACATAAAGCAATCTACAACAGCTGTGGCATTATGCTCGCGTGACGGGTGGGTCAAACTTCTAATAAGTGTCCAACGTAGTCTAAATAATCTGCCAAGAAGTTCTCTGGGTGGAATCACTCCATATGAAATCCTTTTTGGTACTAGAATGATTGCCCAGGACCTTGATCGTCACACTTCAGTGGTAGAAAAAAAACCTTTTCATATCAAAGACCATTTGGCTGTTTTGTAGGACTTAAATGAAATAAGGAGAAGTCAAAGCAACACATTGTAGAAGCCAATGACCACTGAAGGGGAACCACCCATCCCAGCAAGGCCTGTATGGATTCCAAAGATTGGGGATCTAGTCAGAGAAAAGATCGCGGATAAGAAGGAATTTGGGTCTTCTTACAGACAACCAGTACCTGTGCTAGCAATCCACGGAGCAAGAACAGTGTTACTGCCGCCCCTTGCTGGAAAAAAGTTGAACAGGTTTGTTTCTATCCACATGGTGAAACCACATCATGTGGCCCATCATAAGTAGTAGGCCAAGTGGACTCCAAAGATGTAGCAGACGACCAAATCTGGCTACTGTCCAAGAAGTACAAACTGAGAGACTCATCACCTTTGAAGAATATGCAGTGCAAAAAGAAGGACTAAGCAATAAAACCATGGAACTTGTGCCTCTTGAGATCCAAATAACAGTTTATCAATAAACACCTGTCTCCAATGATATAGCATCTGACTATACTAATATGACAAGGGATCTAATAGCTCTAGTGTTTTGAAGAAATCCTGATGCAATACCTACCATTGACAGAACTGCCTCTGGCTATTTCATTAACTTTGATATGTTTTCCGAGGATCCCAGTGAGCCTCAAACAATGTCAGCATAAAGAACTTTTAAAGAACAAGCAACATCTTTGGTCCTGCAGAGCTGTTGAAGATTCCACACCAATTCAAGATTTCCTTGAGTGACTTTGTTTCACCCAGCACATTTTCTGATGATTGGGACTTTGAGACTGTTAATAATATGATGTCAGACTTAGAGATGTCTGCAAAATTTACAAAACATGAATACTTAGAAGGTTCATCAGATTATGAACAAATGTACTGTTATAATCACTATGGTCATCATTATTTGCACAAATCTGCAAACCCTAGAAATTTTTTCTTTTAATCAATGGGAACATTTTCAAATGCCACCGACGGGTAGCTCAAAAACATTCTATGAACAATTTCCATACTTCTCAGGTTTTAATGTCTCAAATCCAGAAACATTTTACTTTAAAAATGTTAATAAGACAGGAAAGAAAGTATGTTGACTCATACTAAGCAAATTTATTCTGTGGCCTTTTATGCCCAGCTGTCCACATTAGGTTTTGACTTTTGGAGAGACAACATTGAGACAAAAACTGTCTGGGGCACAAAAGACTGGCAGGTCCAGGGAATAGAAGCTTTATTTTGAACCTGCATTATCCCTGAACAAATAATGTTTTTGAATGACACTGTCCAACAGACATCCTGTCTTGGCCTAGCTAAGATAAAAGATTTGAACAAACCGTCCATACCTGATAGTAAAAACACTACAGAAGGAGGGCTCGACGTAACAACAATTCTACTTAAAAACAGAAATGATCCTGATTGGAAGAAATGGTTAATCTGGCCCACAGACACAAACAACTGTCAAGATAAATTCCTGAAAAAGACACAAGGTTTTACATTCACTAGGCCAGATCCAAGATATGTCCAGAGACAACACCCCGGGATAGTTAAAAACATACAGTGTGGGACAACTGTGCCTTGAGTGGCTACAAAAGTTCACACTAACAGAGGTAAAACAGCACTTATCTTTACTTAAAGATGGCGTTGGTTTAAGGGACTTCTTATAAGGACCAACTAAACCGCATCATAAACGTTTTATATACGCTGGTATATATGCTGTTTATAATGAAGCTTGGAAAGCGACACAAGCAGAGACTGCAGAACGAATACGAGAAATGTGATCGCATTAATTTAGAGAAATCTCTCTCTGTAGTTGACAATGGGTTAACGGCTCTGTCATCCAGAATGTATTCTTTGGACAGCAGAGTATCCTCTGCCATAAACATAATGGAGCAGGACTTCCTCATGCTACAGCATGGACAGTCGCAATTGCGTTCTATAATGCTTTTAGGCTGGACATTACAAAATATTCGTTCTGGATATGTGCCATGGCGTCTAATCAACACCACGTCATTGTGTTCTGTATTTAACCTTACACATAAACAAATCACTTTGGCACAAAGAGGAGCAGACTATATGGTGCTGAGCATTGAGAAACTAGAAAGATTACCATGAACTGTTTCAAAAAAACCTGCAACAGAATGGCTAATACACGGGACAATCACTCTGCCTGTCACAATTTTCCATTTTCAATATTGCTTGAAACAAATACCAGCTGGCATATAAGAAAGGTTGGGTAAAGAGGACATGAAGAACCTGGGAATTACCATATGCACACAGATGTTGGAGTGGGGGAAAAGAAGTATTTCTTAGTGGTACAAACTGCAAAAGCGCACTAAGCTGTACACTTTTATGTCAGGGTATTAACTTACAAGGGGCCTGCGATGGTTCTGCGACCAACTTATCCTGCCACCTGCAAGGTTCTCCAGCTACAGTGATAGACCCAATTTTTAGGCAGCTTTTTAATGGAAGCTATATTATGTTGAATGATCACAGCTGCTGTGGAATGTTGCCAGGAATAGCCTATCTCATAACTGTGTCAGCCAGGGTCACTTGCTGTATGCAAGTATTGTTTCCTAAAACTAAGACAGACGGGGAGTCGCCGTTATGGCTTTAACTGAACATCTCTTCTATACAAATTGGTACTTTAAGCAGAATGAAAGCCATTCTTTTACAAAAAACTGTGCCACTGACCTCATCCAAAGACACGTATGAACTACAAGTTGCAAGGTCCTCTGCAGAGATACATGCCCTTTTATCGACAAACTGCCCTATACATTTCGCAGAAATGTTAGGTTGTATCTTAAACATGTCTGATACCAGTGGTAGTATACATGTATTTAAGACAGTTTTTTCGGGATTGTTAGCACCATTTGATGCAGTCTTCTGCATATTTCCAAACTTCATGCACTCTGTTAGGCGGCCTGCCTCTCATTTTGGGACTCGTAGCAGGAATACTATTCTTCATCCTTCTGCTCCGATATGGGAAGTCCAGTCACCAGTGACAACCAGATTACCTTAGGGAACACTCTCCTGCAATAAAGTGTCGTGAGCGCATGATACAGATTCTTGGCTTGGCTCGTTTAAGAGATCTGAATACCACGTGGTTTCTATCATTCCGACCAATCTGGCAAGATTGCATCTTACCTGTTCTACGATGCCTGCTATGTGGAGAAGAATGCGTGTTAGACATCTGTCTGACACTCCCATCAGTCCTGCCAACGGATGTTGATAATATGCTTGGATCGGTAACGGCTCATGCATTGTGTTGTCCCCAGCCGCTACCAATCCTGATGACGGCATTCATTGAGGTCTCACTGACGCAAACTTTTGATGGTGAAATACGTGGATCGACAGGCACACAGGTACCATCAACATCTCCTTCGATCATTGCTAATGCGGCTAACGCACACGGTGATGCTTCATCGGTCTACTAAACAGAGTGTCTACTTAACAGAGTGGTCCAACTTTCACCTACTGTGGTAGACAAATTCTTTACCAGCTTAGAAGATTTGATGTTTTCCCCAACAAATGAGACTGACTTTTGAAGTTAGCACACAGCGTTTTTTGGTACTCTGCATTCAACCTTCACTTTTCAAAACAAACTTCTAACTTTGGAACCCTATTTTTCCATGATTTGACTTTTTTCCAAAATTGAACTTTTTTTTTGTTGGCACAAAGTAAATCTGCTAAAAGTAGAACAATTCCTAGAGAACAAGAATTCTATGAATACTTCCAAGAGACAATATTTGATCTTGTCCACAACCAAAACAATTTGTATATTTTGTCATGGAATGGTCTCAACCATTTTCTTCTGTATTTAAGAGCCATTTAATAAATGTAATTTAATGATTCATTCGGATAGCATTTCCAATGTCATACTATATGCTTTGAATGAAAACAATGCTTTTAAAATGCGTACTATATCAAAAAAGGGGGTTTTACCTATGCCTCTATAGATAATTTTGCATAAGCACTTAATGCCAAACAAAGGGAAAAAGACAATTGATTAGTTCACCCAGACATTTGATGTATGTCATTTATTTTTTAAGTTATATGTTTAGCATATGAAGGCAGGAGGATACATTATCAACTTCACATTGAGCCCCATATTGAGCCAAGCATAATTGTTTGCAGAAAAACAAGCAAAAAATGAATATGTACAGTTAATGTGTAGAAACAAAATAGAACATAACAAATAAATGTGCATTCATAAAGAATTATAACAGAGAAATAGAGCAGTTACCACAAAAACAGTACGCAAAAAACAATTTTCATCAATTTGTATGAAGCATTTCCGGGGTGTAACCCTTATGCATTACCACCCCACATTCCTGTTACCATATAACTAAAGTTCATGTATTTTCACAACAGGAATGGAGACAAAGTCAATTATTTCCACAAAAAACAGAAGTGACTTAGTGCCGACGCGTTTCGAATCCCAATGTCTTAATCATCGGATTCTCATCAGGGCGGGGAATTATATCCGCAGGTACTGTTTTAAAGAAAGAAGAGGGAATAATTTAAAAAAGATTCATCTCTCATAGAGAGTAAGATTGCTGGTAAATTTTGACGCATCAAGGAATGCAGCATACCTTATATGACCAATTAATTTTTGGTATTGAAATCTCTTAGTCAGAATGTCATCAGAGCCGTGGATGTCAACCTGCAGAAGAGCGGGGGTGTAGTCATGAGTTTTAACATAATAGTATGGGGCTGCCACTGGCTACTTAGAAAAATGGAAGGGATTGGTTTTACCTTCAATTCAGGTGCATCCGCACCAAAAATCGGGAGGCGCCCAAGCAGTTGTAATGAGTTTGTGTCCCAATGTTCAGTCCCTTGTCAGATTCTACAAAAAGGAAAATTAAGTCGCTCTTAATGTGGGGGCTGTTTTGTAACAATAACACACCCAGTAAGAAGAAACTTAAAAGGGCTTACTTGTGTATAATTGTAATCTGTGTACAAGCGATCGGTTGCGTCAAGTTTCCTGAAAAAGGAAACGCATAATTAGCAATGTTGTTTCATGTATGGCGGGCTCATCTACACGTGTGCTTCCGGGTTCTCGCATTACTATAGACCCGCTGGGCGTCTTACCGTTTGGTGGGCCCTTGGCGCGGTGTCTGTTTTCTTTAAGTAACAAAGGGACGGCTTGTTTCAATAAGTCAGCATTAATTCTGAAACAAACCAGCGAGAGAAAATCAGTTTGTTTACCCGATATGCAGGCAGCGATTCCCATATGTTGCTATCGCGGGGAAGAGTCTTACCAGTAATCATCCATCTAGAGCGTTTGGATTCCAGCGGCGATGTGGAGCAGCAGAAAGCGTACGCGGATGAATTGCTTCAAAACTTCAGCCTAGAGTCACATAATACAAGGCGCCAATCACAACCACCCACTGTCATGGGCTTCGGTGCCTATGGATTCTGGGATATGTAGTTTACAAAAAAAGGGGACCATATTTTAGAAATAACGACACTGGGATTTTTGAAAGATCATAATCTGTTGACTTCACTTAACACATTCAACCTGTTATTTATGCTGTTAAATCTCATGATGAGATACGCTTCTTTGCGCAAAAGTGCAGCCTCAGTGTTTTGTGATTGATGTTTGGGATCGACCCAAGTCAAAACTGTCCACTTAAAGTCATTTTCACTGTGGTTATGACTCGTGAAATGTTCAACCATGGGTGCGGAGACGACTTTTTTCTTTATTCTTGAATGGTGTTGCGTGATCCGCACATTCACAGCTTGGCTAGTTTTACCAATGTACACTCTGTTGCAGGGACATACCACGGCAGAGACGACATTCTTAGTCCTACAATTAGTAAACATCTCATGCTTCCATTTGACCCCGTCATGGTCAAACACATTTCCTTCTATTGTATTAGAACATGAAACACAATTGCCACACTTATGGTGCCCGCATATTGGTTTGAGGTTCCACTGTGTTATCAAATCACTTTTCTGTTTAGGAATATAGCTATCTGCTTTAACCAGTTGTTGCCCAATACTCCTATTTTTGCACATGGCGAATATGGGTTTTTTAAAGGATGTTCCAAATCCTCCAATAAATGCCAATTTTTTCAGAATGATACGTTTAAACTGATTTGTGTGTGATCCATATGTTGTGACACACACTAATTCGTTGAGTTCACTTTTTTCTTTTTTCTGAAGAAGATTCTCCCTTGGGATGAATCTTCCACGTTTTTTTGAATGGTTAAGGAGTTTTTTGGGGTAACCCCTTTTCGCCATTTCCGCACAAAAATGAGATGCATGTTGTTCAAAGTCCGCAATATTTGTGCAGTTTCGCCTTATTCTTAGCATTTGACCAAAAGGAAGATTTTCCTTCAAGCACTGTGTATGCGAGCTTTTATAATGGAGGATGGTATTCCTATCAGTTGCTTTTTTGTGTAAGGTTGCTGTGAGGGTGTCCTCGTGGACGCCTACTGTGATGTCGAGGAAAGTCATTTTGCTTTTGCTAGACTCAATTGAAAAGCTGATGTCAATGTGCCTTGAGTTAAGCCAATTGTAGAAGTGGTCTAGTTCGGTCTGGCTCCCCTGTGCTTGAAGGAAAATCTTCCTTTTGGTCAAATGCTAAGAATAAGGCGAAACTGCACAAATATTGCGGACTTTGAACAACATGCATCTCATTTTTGTGCGGAAATGGCGAAAAGGGGTTACCCCAAAAAACTCCTTAACCATTCAAAAAAACGTGCAAGATTCATCCCGAGGGAGAATCTTCTTCAGAAAAAAGAAAAAAGTGAACTCAATGAATTAGCGTGTGTCACAACATATGGATCACACACAAATCAGTTTAAACGTATCATTCTGAAAAATTGGCATTTATTGGAGGATTTGGAACATCCTTTAAAAAAAAACATATTCGCCATGCGCAAAAATAGGAGCATTGGGCAACAACTGGTTAAAGGAGATAGCTATATTCCTAAACAGAAAAGTGATTTGATAACACAGTGGAACCTCAAACCAATATGCGGGCACCATAAGTGTGGCAATTGTGTTTCATGTTCTAATACAATAGAAGGAAATGTGTTTGACCATGACGGGGTCAAATGGAAGCATGAGATGTTTACTAATTGTAGGACTAAGAATGTCGTCTATGCCGTGGTATGTCCCTGCTACAGAGTGTACATTGGTAAAACTAGCCAAGCTGTGAATGTGCGGATCACGCAACACCGTTCAAGAATAAAGAAAAAAGTCGTCTCCGCACCCATGGTTGAACATTTCACGAGTCATAACCACGGTGAAAATGGCTTTAAGTGGACAGTTTTGACTTGGGTCGATCCCAAACATCAATCACAAAACACTGAGGCTGCACTTTTGCGCAAAGAAGCGTATCTCATCATGAGATTTAACAGCATAAATAACGGGTTGAATGTGTTAAGTGAAGTCAACAGATTATGATCTTTCAAAAATCCCAGTGTCGTTGTTTCTAAAATATGGTCCCCTTTTTTTGTAAACTACATATCCCAGAATCCATAGGCACCGAAGCCCATGACAGTGGGTGGTTGTGATTGGCGCCTTGTATCATGTGACTCTAGGCTGAAGTTTTGAAGCAATTCCTCCGCGTACGCTTTCCACTGCTCCACATCGCCGCTGGAATCCAAACGCTCTAGATGGATGATTACTGGTAAGACTCTTCCCTGTGATAGCAACATATGGCAATCGCTGCCTGCATATCGGGTAAACAAACTGATTTTCTCTCGCTGGTTTGTTTCAGGATTAATGCTGACTTATTGAAACAAGCCGTCCCTTTGTTACTTAAAGAAAACAGACACCGCGCCAAGGGCCCACCAAACGGTAAGACGCCCAGCGGGTCTATAGTAATGCGAGAACCCGGAAGCACACATGTAGATGAGCCTGCCATACATGAAACAACATCGCTAATTATGCGTTTCCTTTTTCAGGAAACTTGACGCAACCGATCGCTTGTACACAGATTACAATTATACACAAGTAAGCCCTTTTAAGTTTCTTCTTACTGGGTGTGTTCTTGTTACAAAACAGCCCCCACATTAAGAGCAACTTAATTTTCCTTTTTGTAGAATCTGACAAGGGACTGAACATTGGGACACAAACTCATTCCAACTGCTTGGGCGCCTCCCGATTTTTTGTGCGGATGCACCTGAATTGAAGGTAAAACCAATCCCTTCCATTTTTCTAAGTAGCCAGTGGCAGGCCCATACTATTATGTTAAAACTCATGACTACACCCCCGCTCTTCTGCAGGTTGATATCCACGGCTCTGATGACATTCCGACTAAGAGATTTCAAGACCAAAAATTCATTGGTCATATAAGGTATGCTGCATCCCTTGATGCGTCAAAATTTACAAGCAATCTTACTCTCTATGAGAGACGAATCTTTTTTAAATTATTCCCTCTTCTTTCTTTAAAACAGTACCTGCAGATATAATTCCCCGCCCTGATGAGAATCCGATGATTAAGACATTGGGATTCGAAACGCATCGGCACTAAGTCACTTTTGTTTTTTGTGGAAATAATTGACTTTGTCTCCATTCCTATTGTGAAAATACATGAACTTTAGTTATATGGTAACAGAAATGTGGGGTGGTAATGCATAAGGGTTACACCCCGGAAATGCTTCATACAAATTCATGACAATTGTTTTTTGCGTACTGTTTTTGTGGTAACTGCTCTATTTCTCTGTTATAATTCTTTATGAATGCACATTTATTTGTTCTGTTCTATTTTGTTTCTACACATTAACTGTACATATTCATTTTTTGCTTGTTTTTCTGCAAACAATTATGCTTGGCTCAATATGGGGCTCAATGTGAAGTTGATCATGTATTCTCCTGCCTTCAGATGCTAAACATATAACTTAAAAAATAAATGACATAAATCAAATGTCTGGGTGAACTAATCAATTGTGGTTTTCCCTTTGTTTGGCATTAAGTGTTATGCAAAATTATCTATAGAGGCATAGGTAAAACCCCCTTTTTTGATATTGTAACAGGCCCGACCTACCCTCTATGCCACAGGGCCATACCCCTCTTTTTCTCTGATTTAAAATGCGTACAGCACAAAGGCTCATTTTCGTGTACAATCATTTTGAATGCATTTTTATGTATTTTGGGTGGGGTTTTTTAACACATCATTCTTTAGATATGTTTTATATGCTTAGAATTTAGTAATGTCGAACATAATAAAGTGAAGTGGGTGTTGTATGGCGTTTTAGGATCCAAGCGAAAATTCCCAACTCATGCCTTTATATAGTTACAATTCACATTGCCCCTAATATAGGCATGGAATTCATACCCATATTCAGACATAGCCCATGCAGTCCAAATACAGGCATGGCTACTTCCACCCGTACCAAAACGTCACAACGATTTCCTGAAGAATCGGCTTAAGCAGTCAGGGACCTCTCCTTGCTTGAATATTGATTTGTCCAAGAGCTCATGAAGTTTACAAAGAACTACGATTCCCTTGGGGTTCTTTACTGACGTTATTATGCCCATCTTTACGTCAAACTAGGCACCTTAAAGGTATAAATATGCCTTCACTTGCTCTAGCAAGACACGGTGGTTCGGAGCAGTTCTACTATTTACTTGCCCGACGCAGCTCGCTACAGAAAGTGCCGAAGGAAGCCAACCCTCCAGATGACGCACTGATTGAGAAGCTGCATTTATCTCGCAGAGAATCCAGCTCCGGTGTTTCCAAGCTCCTCTCACGGGGTGTTGGGAAACCGAGTCCCGATACAGAGATACCAGACCTCCTTCATTCTAAACTAAGGTATGGAGATGATTAGACCCTAAGATAAATCTTTGATAGATTCTTGGCAATGAAAACTAAACCTATGCTACACCACACTTACTTTTTCCGTCGTACTAGACTTAGGTTAGGCACATTGGGGTAGACGTATTTTAGAAGCACCAGTAGAGTACTTTTAGCCATTGTTATTTATGTATGTACTTTTATATGGTTTAGAAACCATACAATGCTTTTAGTATTATTTTATAATACTATTCTCGCTGTACGCATTTTACTTTGCAGCCTGCATTACGATTGTAGCAGTTCACTTTACTTTCATGAGAAAGAAGACTGTTCAATAAATCCTTTTATTGAAAATGCCCGTCTCTCTATTTCTCTGTACCTCCGATGAAACGAAGCATGCATGATTGACTGAGTAAAATATTTATCTATTGTTTCCACGACTCTGAAGATACGTTTATTCTTGGGGAAATAAAGTTGTCATGTTTATGCGGTTTTCAGTAACTAATCCCTTCTTGTGAATCCGAGAAAGTTTCTAGTGACCTCTGAGCTAGCTGGCACTCACAATTAAGTTTTGTATATTCGATAGAGACCTAGTAGACATAAGTCTTACATCAAATCTATAGGATATATTATTCCAATGCACAGAGCCTATTGGGAATATAGGAACTACACTACAGAAGGACCACCTTTTTCATCTCCAGGAAGTGCTTCAGATTCTGCAACAGGCAGGCCTCACTATCGAGGCCAGATAGGAAAGAGATCTGTGGAGTACTTGGGACACCTGGTGGGCAGGGCGATGGTGATGCCCTTCCATGTCAAGATAGAGATTATCATGGCCTGGGAGCACCCCAAAACCCAGACTGAGCTCAGAGCATTCTTGGGTATCACTGGGTACTACAGGAGGTTTGTCAAGAGATATGGCACTATTGGTGCCCCCTTGACAAAGCTGACTGATGAAAAGCAGCCCAAAAATGTAATTTGAACAGAGGTATACCAAAGTTCATTTGACTCCCTGAAGCATGCCATGTGCACAGCCCCTGTGCTCAGGGCCACTAACTTCTCCCAAGAGTTTATAGTTCAGACCTATGCCTCAGAACATGGCATAGGGGCAGTGTTATCACTGCTAAGTGAGAAGGGCCTGGACCAATCCTGTAGCCTTTGTCAGCTGGAGTTTACTCCCTAGAGAACAGAGATGGTGTGCAATGGAAAAATCCTTTCCCAACGATATGGACCTAGAAGGGTTGACTCCATCTAATTCTTTGGTCACTATCCACCCCACATTTCTGAAACCATTTAATCAAGTTACTCCTGAACAAGTGCTGGTCTTGATCAACAGGTTCAAATCTGGATCACCAGATGATCCTCCCCCACCTTATTTCATTGCCACCGTGACCCCAGCCTTTCTTTTTTTGCTCAATCTTTCTATGACCATGTAATCTTTCCCAGTAAAATGGAAAGCAGCCCATGTCAGACTGTTCAACGTTTCTTCGAGCATGAAATCTTTCCCTGTAAAACAAAAAGCAGCCTGTGTCAGACTGATCCTAAAAAACACCACGGCTAGTTCAAAAGAGATGCCTAATCACAGACCTATATCACTGCTCCCCTTTCCTGGAAAAGGTATGGAGACCATAGTCAATTGATAGCTCATATCTTTTCTAGAAACCTAGGTCCTCATTTATGAAAAGTGATGTATCGCTGCGTGAAAACAGCGATGCGTCACTTTTCACTGCCCTCTCCTTGCGAGACCAATGATGGGCCATATTTACACTATGACGCATCATGGCGCAAGGAGTTACAGATACGTCAGTATTTCTGACGTATCTGTAAGCGCAAAAGTCACGCATTGCTGGTATGTGTCACAAAAGTGACGCAACTCCAGCAAAGCGTCCTTTCACATGGGGAAAGCCCCATGTGAAAGGGCTTGCGTCAGTCTTACGCCTGCTGTGAGGCAGGCGCAAGATTTTGACGCAAGAGTGTCCAAAAAGTGACTCAGTGAAATCTCATAGATTTCACTGCGTCACTATTTCGAGGCTTTTTGCGGGGGAACGCCCCCTCTGCATACATTATACCTGACGCAGGTATAATGTAGCGCAGGGGTTTACAAAGTGACGCTCAGATGCGTCACTTTGTAAATAGTGCGCAACAGGAGGCATGTTTTACGCCGCCGATGCGTCACAAAAAGTGACGCATCGGAAGCGCAAAACTGACGCAAGGCCTCTTAAATGAGGCCCTAGTCCCTGTTGGATCCCTCCCAGTCAGAATTCCGGTCCTCTTATAGCACGGAAACAGCACTAATAGAGGTTTTAGACTCAATCAGACTTGCTGTGGAGGGGGAGAGTTCAGCCATACTGGTTTTACTAGACTTGTCCGCAGCCTTCAACTTCATCTCTCATTCAACCCTAATCCAAAGATTTGGGGAGATTAGTGTTGGGGTAAATCACTAGCTTGGCTGAAAAACTTCCTGACCAATCAAACGTACTCAGTACAGCTTGATCTCTTCACATCTAGAACCATGGCATTAGACAAGGGGGTACCACAGGGTTCATCTTTGAGCCTTCCCTTTTTAACATTTATGTGCCCCCTGGCCAAAGTAACAGGATCAGGCTATTTTTTTGTAATTTCATATGCATATGACACACAGCTTGTCATCAATACGGGCTGAAGACGGAATCCCAAAAACATAGATTTAGGGAATGTATGATTAAGATAACCTCCCGGATCTCAGATAACTACATCTAACTGAACTCTGCTAAGATGGAGATTCTGCTATTTTGGGAAAGCCCACTCTTGTTGGTCTAATGACTGATGGCCCATGTGTGTGTGTGTGTGTGTGATTGTGTGTGTGTGTTTGTTGCACAAATACTTCAGACATAGCCTCTTAAGTTAAGCTTGCCCGCTATGTGCCAAGCTACCAGAAGATGAGCACAGGTTAATTTAAACTGTGTATCTAGGTTACCCTGACTAGGATCGGGGTCCCCACTTGAACAGGGTGCATATCTCTGCCAACTTAAGACCCAATTTCTAACACCCTTGTTCCTCTTAAAATATGCCCCTCTGGGACCAATGCAATATATGTGAAACCTGAACACAGAACTAAAAATATACAATAAGAAGAGAAATAGGTTTTCTGCCCTGAAGTCAAATATATGACTGAATTTTGGCAATTAATCACCAGTAGTAAGAATCATCCTAATGGCAAAGGATGTGGCTTACCTGAAACCTATGAGAAATACATATTGGAATAAATAAATGCATGGGCTTTTACAGTGCGAAGAACCACAGAAAGCAATCAGCTTGAAGTGATGGAACAGAGAAATATTTAGGTTTTACTACAGATAATAATCTTAATTTTAAACACAACTGTACTGAATTGGGTAGAATCAATAATGTTTTAGTAGATTAAATATTCTTAACAGTATGTATGCCGATCTCTGCCCTGCTGAGGGCAAGGACTGGACCCATCTCACTTGACCCCATGCAAGCCTTCAAAGAATGGGGGGCAGGTCTCTCGCCTTTAGTGCAGCCACTACCTGGAATTCCATGCCCTCTTCTTTTCACAGCATTCAGGATCTGGTGCAATTTAAGAAACGGCTCAAAACATTCTTGTTCTAATCAGTTATCATTTGTAGCACCTCATGGCCCGCACCGGGACACTCTTCTGAGTATCTGTGCGTGTTACAAACTTCAGTAACATAACATAACATAACATAACTTGATAGTACGTCTTTTTAAAATATCCTAACTCTTAAAGTTAATGTATCTGGTGACATTCTGGATCAAATCTAGTGGACGTATGAAAATGTAATCTTGCTCAAGTCCAATATGGAAAGAGGCTCTGGGTCTTTGTAATTCAATGCCTACTCAGGATCTAGAGTAAGTAATATAATGGACGTCCAATACAACATACTACTAAATCGATATCATAAAAGTGTTTGCTACAGAACTCTAATCCCTAAATCGATGGTGCTTTGTATTGATAACTGGGTTATGAACTTTGGAATTGCATGTTTATGGATTGCTACAGTGAAGTTGGACTGAAGAATTGTTTCCAAGCCCCCCGTTAAGATGTTGTCAATCAGTCCCTCTCCATTTTGAAAAGGAGGTAGACCTGCCTAACCATCTACTGATCAAACATATGTGAAGCAGTACGTATGGCTTTGAAAGAACACTTAAAAATGATGACAAAGTTCAAAGTTGTAATTTGAATTGTTCTTCATGTGTTTTGGCACATTTTTAAATTTTAATGAATGGCACTGCATTGCTGTTATCAAACATTCAATTTAATTATTTGTAATAAATTTTTCAATTTTTAAAAACTGTCTTTTGAACTCATTGTTTTTTCCATGTTTAAAATTGTATATCTTTTGATTGTGTGGTTGTTATCAATTTTGGTTTCTTGAGTTATGAGGGGTGTACACAAGAGGTCCTTTCAAAGACTGAATATCGGGACTTTTTAAGTTATTTAAGTTAATCCTCCTTGTCCCTAACTGGACTACTAAGGAGACCTCCGTTCTTTTGATATTTCTTTCTCAGGGTACAAACTAAATTTCGCTAAGACTCAGACAATCCTTAATTACCAACCTTATATTTGTTTTTAGTTGTTACAGCTACTGCTCCATATTTAGGTATCCGCCTTAGTAGTCAGGTTAAGGATATAATCACTCTGAATTGTGAGCCACTTCTCAAGTTAGTTACCGCTGCGGCTGGCAAGGGCTCCCCCTTAGCATCCTTGGTAGGTGCAATGTAATCAAAATGAATGCATTGCCCAAATGTTTATATTTGTTTCATTCAATCCCCTTTTGGGTCCCACAATCTTTTTTTAAGCGTTTGGAAAGTGCCATAGGCAGCTTTATCTGGGGGTATAGACGTGCCAGAAGGGCCCTCAGCTTCATTAAACTGTCTTACAAACAAAAGGGCTTTCATCTCCCAGAATTCAAGTTGTATTCCTCGCCCACATTCGTCAGGCGGATCCAGAACTTGCTAAACGGGCTCAAAGCTGGTTTATCCTCATTGGCCTATCAGCTAACTTGTGGACCGTCAATAGAGTTTATTCTCTACAAGACTTCAGATCCTAATTATTACAAACGGGTGAGATTCAAGGTAGTCAAGGACATAACGAGGATCTGACAAAAGATCTGTAAGGAATACTCACTGCCCTCGTTGCATTATTTTACTATTTTATGGGGTAATCCACTACTTCCTGAAATATTTCAGAACTATGTTGAAGAGCCTGGCAACGTATGGGTGTCAACAGACTAGGTCAATTGTATGACAGTCAGGGGTTTCGTTCATTCTCTACATTAAACAAGCACTGGCGTTGCCAATAGGTCTCGCATTAGGAAAGTGTGGGCTATTGGTATTGTAAATGACAATTATTTTTTTAATATGTGTTGGCACTGAAAATATATAAATTAATAGCATTGTTATTTACAAAGCCAATAGCTTACACTTTCCTAATGCGATTCCTATTGGCTATGGGAATGCTTGTTGTTAGCCTGCATTAGCATGCCAATCAGGGGTCTCTGGTGGTGGCGGGGCCGCGCGCCAGATGACGAGCCCTCTGCCAGGGCGCAGACAAAGCGCCTATTCTGCCCCAGAGGACACTGACAAGTGGCGTTAACTCTCTTTATAGCCACACGACAGGCTCCCCCGCCCCCTCCCCCGCGCAGATTGAGAGGGTGGAGGGGGGTGCCTCGGACGTGTTTAGAGAACTGAATGAGAGGTGTCTTTAAGGCAGCATGTCATTGCAGCTTCAGACCTCGCGGCACCTCTGAGCTAGTTTTCGAGGCTCCAACCTTACAAGGCAATAAACGTGGCAAGGCAAGGCATGGTGCGGAAGAACATATCTACCCTGCTTTTTCCCCTGCATTAATCAGGCCAGAGAACACATTCCACCAAAGCCCTAAAAGATACCTTGTCCCAGGAACACTATTGTTTCCGCTGTACAGTTCAAAAGCTTCCTTATCCGATGTGCTAACACCATGGGGCTACAAAACACAGAGATTTATTTTCCATTTATGTTCAATTTTATGTAGCGCGAACATGAGCCAAAGATATCAGAGGCTCTGAGCGCTTTACAACAGTAGCAGGCATGGGTTGCTTCGAGTTCCAGTAATTCAACTCGGAGGTTTACATCGGAAGATGCGTGCAGGATTTACCTCACGAGACAATTTCCTAAAGTCTACATAGAAGCTGAACGAAACCGGGAAGGGCACTGCCCCCACATTTCAAACGGCGATCCGAATCGGAGACTGCTGACGCCGTGCAGAGTCCCCGGGAGCTTCCAAGATGTTCTGGAGCCGACGGGGAGAGGTGCATGCTGTGCTGAAACAACACGAGCCCTAGCGTAATATGCTGTAAAGTGAAAGAGACATCATGTTTAAGTGTAGCAGGAGGATTGTTTTTTAAAAGCGGAAAAAAGCAAACTTGTGAAAGCAATTAGTTGAGGCGAGCGCAAGACATCCCATCTCTAAAAGTAATTTTTTTATATAAAGACCAATGTCACATTGACGCAGTTCGATATTGTGTGTTGCAGCGGAGGCACAGCGCAAGATAATCAGAGAAAAAAGTTACTGCAAATGCGTGAAGCTGAGTAGAGTACGTGTAAAATAATCTGAGGGCAATTTGGTGCTGACAGATCGTGATAAAATTATATGCCGGCGAACATTCATGACTCATGCGTAGTCTAGGAGCAACTGTCAATGTGGCGCAGTCGGAAATTTAAAGGAACTGCTGCCACTCTGTGAACAAAGTGTGGGAGCAAAGGAAAAGTCTGAACTGTTATGTATCAGAGAAACAATTGGCACTGTGAGGCGCAGGGAAAACGTTTTTACGAGCTTCATATTACAACAACTTGCCCACAATCAAAGAACGGCGATCCGAATCCGAGACTGCTGATGCGGTGCAGAGTCCCCGGGAGCATCCAAGATGTTCTGGAGCCGACGGGGAGAGGTGCATGCTGTGCTAAAACAACACGAGCCATATGCGCGCAAGAGGCGTACGGCCAGCCATGAATAATTAGGGGAGGAGAAGCCGCACAGCACACGCTGGGAGAAGCCCTTTGATGTGCTGTGCGGCCATGAAAAAATGCAATTAGTAGGGAGGGAGGGAGGCTGATGCGCGTGCTTGTTTGGTCACGTGATTCACGTGAACTCAAAGAAAACCGCACCAAAAATCCCTTGGTTTGACGAGCATTTTGAGCACTTGAATTCTCGCTCCGCTCAATGCGCTTGCGCGCATTGATAGGTCGCGAGACCTAAAAAGGAGTTTGGGCGCCCACACAGTTTTTAAATATCTACAAGTAAGGGATTATTTCCTACACAGACAGAAACTATCAGATATACCATATTAGTTGGAAATATTGTCGGGTATATATGGGAATGATGGTAAAATTTCTAATAGTTCATTTTTATAAGAAATGTATTTCATTAGCTCATGACGACAGAATGCAGATATCTGCAAAATTTTGTTGACTTCTTATAACTGACATAACAGCAGAAGAAATACAGGAGGCCTTGAATACCCTAGACCGAGCGGTAGCCCCTGTCAGTTTGAAATTGCAGCAACATAGAACAATCTGTATGTTGTATTACACACCCCGGCCCGAGCTCATTTTTAAGTGGGCAACATCTCGGTCTTCTGCTAAGCCATACTGTCCAAAATGTAAGTTCTTTGTGGCAGACTTACAGGACATGTTATTGCACTGTCCAATGCTAAAGTCATTCTGAAATGATGTATTCTGAATGCTCACAGGGCATCTGGGTCGTGAGTTTTAGTTTACAGACAAGGACATTTTTCTTGGGATTAAACATGAGGCCACCAGTTATGAGAGGTAATTAGCCTCTATTATCATTGTATGTGCCCGTTTATGTATCGCTAGAGTTTGGATAAACCCTACCAGCCCGAACGTTAGTGAGTTCTGGGCACTGCTGAGACAGGTGTTTGTGTCTACATCAGCCCTAGCTAAGGTTAGAGGAGAGGCATGTCTTTTCAGTCTCCTTGGGGTATCTGTACCCACGTACATTCCAAATAGCCCCTAAAGCAGGGGTCTGGGGGGTGGATACCCCTTAGGGGGCCTTAACTGATTCCAGGGTGGGTGTCATGCTCTGGTTAAAAGAAGTATCATGTTGATAGCAGTGCTTTTCTTAAACTGAACACAGTGATCAGCACTATGCCACTCTTACTAATATATGTTATCATTTATATCTGGCTGGGGGTGTGTGTCATAAGGAAATGGACTTCGAATATTCTTCAAACCTCCCCACCCCCATTTCTAATTATCACACTGTGCATACTTTTACACGGTAGTAAGGTCTGCCTGACCAGAATGGTATGTTTAGCAATTATGTATTTGATTGCATTTTTAAAAGGTTTAACATAACTTAACTGTTATGTTAAAATAAGTCTAGACATATTTAAATATTGTGAATTTAATGGAATATTTGGGAAAACTTCAGGGGCGTGCCCCAATGATTTTTTTTTGTATACTGGGGTGGGTTTGGGCATTAAAACCTTTGAAGAGCACTGCCTTAAAGAAATTAAAGGCGCAGACATTAAAGGGTCTGCCTCTCATTTTTTAAATCAAGACCATTTGGTCCACATCAACAAATCGACATCCTTTGTCAACATCACATGGAGTGCTAAAAGCCTCCTTCCTCTTCGCTGTGCTTTTTATGCCTTTGGGAGCGACAGGTTTAGACCAGGACCATACACCCAATTACAAGAAATGCGGTATTTGATGACCTCGAAAGGATTTGACCCATTGGCCTTCTTATGGAGTTGTTTTCAGTTCAGAAATATAACTTATTTCAGCATGCTGCGGTTACTCACCAATCTGTTGCATCCACCGGTTTTCCAGTTCCACCCAGTCCACAATAACACCCATAGGTAGAGTAATAAGGGACTGCACTCTTCCCAGTAACCTTTTTAATCATGCTAGCAAAGTTCCAAAGAGCTCCGTGAGCCACAAGACAAACTGCAAAGAAGCAAAGAAGAGACAGTCAGTTTGAAAGCAGGCCGAGGTAAAATGTTTGTGACACAAGTATAAATTGGCTTAACTGATGAGTTTAGAGTTTCACTTTTTTTGCAAAAGTTAACTTTTTTAGCATTTCTGCTTTATTGCATCATTTTCGTCTGAGGGAGACGGGTTTGTATAGAAAATATCTCAAATGAATATCGTGTGTGGGGCGAAAGACGTGTTCTGCTCGAACGATCCTTGCACCGGTATCGCACGTGTTGTATTCAGAATTTGCAAGCAACAAACTGGCCAATTGTATTTCGCCTAATTTTACGTAATTTTTGTTTTAAAATGATCTGTGTCACAGGAGGGAAGCATTTCCTAATTATACTACCCTGTCTGAAGGGGAGGGGCTCGGGTCTGAGTGCGTGAGAGGCATCTGCACGTGCACAGCTGAGACCAGGGAGTCTTGAGAGCCAATTCAGGCGTGTATGGAGGGAGATGGACTTGTAGGAGGAGAGCTCGGCCTGAGTGGACGCAGGTGGGTCTGCAGACAGAGATTCCGAGCCTGGATGAAGGGAGTGCTGTCTGTTAGGACGAGGTTGGCTGGGGAGGGTCTGAGAGGCACTGCTTGGACCTGTGTAAATGGAAAAAACGGTTTACGTGGTCAGAGCTTTAGCCAATATGTCTGGAAGTGGGGTCTACGTAACATGACATCTTGCTTGAGAGACACAGCGGGGGTGGCAGAGGATGAGCCTGGAGGGATAGCAAGGGTCATTTGAGGTAGATCTTCGGCGTGGATTGAGGCAGAGAGAGGAGGTGTTGGAGAGTTCAAGGACAGAAGAAAGGAGAAGATTGTGCAGAGGGAGACCTCAGGCCTGGCTAAATGGAGAGGGCAAACATATGTCTGGATGAGTAGAGAAAGGTCTGCAGTGGGGAGACAGCATATGGTCAATGATGGCATGGGCAGAGGTACAGCAGACGCAGCCCCCCTTCAGATGGTTAGTGCTTCAACGTGGAAAAAACATTTTGAGGAGAAGCTAGTGACTTCGAGACGAGTAGTGGCAAGGAGTGACAACAGTCAGAAGCAAAATCTAAATGTGTTATGAGCATGATTGAGACGTGCATGTGTCAGGGTATGGACATCAGAGCGGAGAGCGAGAGTGTGTCAGCACATAGACAAGTGGTGCTGTTGGCCTCCTTTTGCATGAAGGTGAACAGGAGTTGAGCAGTGACTGCAGAGGAGAGAGGCCAATCAGAAAAGGCAAAGATATGGGAGAGGATAAGCATGAGAATGTTGGAAGTTGCAGAGGTGTTTCAGACATCTGTAGAGTATGGTACCACTCACTGCAATGGAAAGAAGAGAGTGATAGGTCCCATGTGGCCCGCATGATCGCAGCATCAGTGAGAGAATTGTGTGATGTTTAGGAAAGGTGTGTTGGTGACAGGATGTTGCAGGTACAAATAGGAGGGTGGGGAACAGATCTGGCAGAAGGTAATGGAAGATAGTGTGAATAGCAGAAAGAGGTGATGGAGTATGAAGGCCATGAGAGTGATAAAGGTGACAAGCAGGGAGAGATCAGACCAGAGACAGGAGAGGTGGGACAGGTAGAAGTAGACACTAGGTGTAGGATGGACAGAGAGTGGGTTTGGTTGATGGCAAGTGGCAGAGATGATCTAGGTGGCAAAAGGCAAGGGGACAGGTTAGAAACAGTTACGATTTTCTAACAAGAAGAGCAGGAAACTATTGAAGTCAAGGATGAAGTGGAGAGCCAGCACAGATGGCTGCCAGCAAGAAAGATGGAGTTGCATGGACAGTGGGTGGCTGAGTTATGGACAGGTGAAGGCAGATGGTGGGGTGTATGTGAAGGTACCTCAGGATGCAGAAGAGCAGTGGATTAGCAAACAAGGAGGGTAGACATGGAGTTAAGGATGTTATATTATATGTGGATATTGGGTTGTATGGCTTGAGCAGGACAGCGGAGGGAGGAGTAGGGGCTGAAAGAGTAAAGGGCAGTAAAGTGTATTGGAGTAGTGTAGATGAAGCAAATGAGAGGGCAGTGGATACTATAGAGGGAAAACAAATGAGGGAGACTAAAAAGATGGAGGAGAATGCAGTGGATGATGTCTTATGAAGCACTCATGCGAAGTTTAAAAAGTTGCCAAGACACTGGGTTCACATTGGATCTTAAAAATAATGAAAACATTGGGAAAGGAGAATTTGTTGATGCATTTAAGTAGGTGCCCAGGGAAATACGGGCAAAGAGTGCTCAAATAAACATATAGGGAGTAGATGATGATAAAATGCTGGACATCTAGTTTCTGACATATGCAAGGGTGCACCACATACACTACCTAGAATAGCCTGCCACAATATTTAAATCTACTTTGGTAAATCCAATGTCCCAGAAAGGGACTTCAGAATGGAAGTTCAAGCCCTTGTACTCTTGCATCTGCATGATGGTAACACTTTGCTCCATGGCCTTCAAGATTCCACACTGCTCCCCCTTAAGGGCATCCTACTCCCCGCAGGCCTGAAGAATATGATATCACTTCCTTTAATTATTTATTACTGCATATTTTCACTGGTATTTATAGAGTGCCGTTCTATCCACATGTACAGCAGGACTTAAAACAAGTTAACTACAGAATGACAAAATATAACAGACAAACAACACTTATTTGCTATTCCCCATCATCAACACTCATCCTGCTGTGCCTCTATCGGCTCCACTTGCTGGCCTGCACCATCTTCAAAATCAGCTGCATCATTTACAAAGCCATCACTTCTACCACACGCATATCTGACCCACAAGCTCACGTCTCCAGTAGCTGTTGTCACTTTCACAGCCAATATGCCACCAGATTGGAGGCTAAAAGGTGTAATGAGAAGAAAACAATGCAACAGGTCTCCTCCATCTAGTCATCCAAGATCTGGAACAATATCCATGTGCCCATCAGGACTGCCCCAACCATGTACCAATTTAGGAAATTTAGGAAAGAGTTGAAGAGACACCGTTTCAAGGAACACTACATCCCAATGTGGTTCAACTTTTGGTACCTTTACCATTGACCCTGCACAGTGCTTCACTGTATTTTGACTAGACTTGAGATATACAAATACCACACACATGCATACATTCAATGATGTAATTCCAAAACAAGTTAATTTTCTTGGTTTGCTTGAGCGCAGTATGAAAAGGAATTTAGAGCTTGGATGGGTGAGGATCAGCAGGTGATCTGCAGGTGAACTGGGTACAAGACATGACTTGTGGCTTCAGTGCTGATATGGAAACTAAACGCAGCCCTGACAAACTTTTCCAATCCCGCTACTCTGCAGGAGCTGTGAATACATGGAGTAAGGGGGCTTCATGGTTGGGTCATGGCAATCTTTATATCTTTGAGAGCGGCCTCCTAGCCTCTAGAAACCCAATAAAATGGCATGATTTCCATTCCAGCCACATGTCTAAAATTAATGGTACCAAGTAGCATTGAGCCTGTGACAAACATCTAGACTGGCCCTACAGTCCTTTTAGGTCATTTCAAGGCCATCAAACAATCTGGAATGTGGGAGCTAAAAGAGGACCAGTGGGGGGTGCATACTCAGTACATAACCTAGGGGTTTGCAACAAAGCATTGCAAATTTAGAAATTAATGTGTAAAGTTCAGTGTAAGGAACTCGGTCTTCCAACCAACTGGGAGGATGAGGCGCTTGGAAGCAGAGCAGGCGTAGTGAAAACGAAGGAGTTATGAATGAAGCTTTGCACCCCAGTTAAGGATGAGGAATTGGAGTGTTGGCTGGAATTTTACTCATATAGAGAGGCAGCATCAGTTTTATAAGAGGGGCACAGATGCTGGTTTAGACAGCAGGACTAAGAAATGAAAGAAACGTGCTCAGCAAAGAATCTGAATACATTGATCAAGCTGAATGTGGGGAGAAAGTAGCAGAAGGAGAGAGGGAGGAGGGAGGAGCGACCCTTAGATGTATGCCGGATGGAGCATTCAGTTTGATTACAAGAATTTTGAGGTGGACTACAGGATCTCTTGTCTTTGCCAGAGGACCAGCCAGTTAAGGAAGTTGTTCATGAGGAAGACCACACAGTTCATTATGCAAATGATGCTATTAAGATTGCCAACTGCTGGTGCAGGGTTGGAGATGGAAAAGTGCAACATTAAGCCAGGGTTTTGTCTTCTGCTTGTTTAGCTACAATGTTAATGTTGGACAGCCTGTCAGTTACGGAGAGTGGATGACAGAATAAAGGTGCTTGAACTTAACTTGTTTCAGAAACTTCATTTATAACAGTTTCCTTATGTTAATCTTGGTGACTGAAGGTTACATTCATACTCAATTAGTTGCTAATGCACTTTTCCATGTCATTCACATTATTTTAGCATATAAATTGTTCCTAACAATGGATTTTACATATTGTAACAGGGTCAGAGAATGTAGCTCATTCCCTGGATGCTTTCTTTTCTTCAGAAAAAGGAGGATGATGCGTATGGGGAATGACAAGGGGGGGAGTTTCTAGGCCTTATGGAAGAATAAGGCATGCCTTTGACAAGTGAGAGGGCAAAGGTGGTGACTACCAAGCTTACATTCTTGGGCATGGAGGTGGATTTAGAAAACTGGAGGAAAAACCTCCTGAAGAAAAGATGATCTTTCATATACAGATTGTGTACCTGCTGAGTTGAGGAAAGTTCATGGTGCTCTGGGCAATATGAAATGGGAAACATCCTTTACCACGCAGTGCCTTTACGACGCAGCTTTTACAACGCAAACCATTACAACGCATTGCGCTGGGGGCGCTCTAGGATAGGGAAAAAGTTTAATTTACTATCCAACACCTTCCCTACTATCCACGGGGACTGGAGTTGGAATAGTAAATTAAACTATTCACTATCCAGCGCCCCAAAGCACTATGCGTTGTAAAGGCATGCGTTGTAAAAACCGCGTTGTAAAGGCATGCGTGGTAAAAGCATGCGTTGTAATGTCATACATCCATATGAAATTTGCCTTTGGAATTTTAATAGCAGAATGAACATTTAACGACACTCTGATTAGTGATGCTACTGGCAGTGCTGCTGAGTTGAAGGGTTGTTGTGAGACTGGTTGTGAAGCTGAAATCAGCAATTTTTAGCGATTTCAATGAATTGATTAAGTGATTAAGTGGTTCTCTGGGGATGAAACCTAATTTTTAGTCTGGTTATTTTCGGATGCAGTAGCAGCAGCCCGTTTTGCACTACTCTGGTAGGGTACTTGTTTGCTGAAATATTGCTAGAGAAGTAGTTGCGCATAATGAGAAATGTAGCTTTTTATTTTATTTTTTCTACTTGTGGTGGCTTTGGTATTGTGGGGAGGGGAATTTTAGCAAACAAGGAGCTGACTTTTAACACCGACGATGAGGCGGTGGTGTCACTGGTGAGCAGGAAGGCATCAATGGATGAAAATGGTTTGCAGCCTCTACACATATTCATGTTGGGATGTATGAAACACAACATTGTTTGATTCGCGAGGAACAACCCTAGTGTGCAGAAATAGCATCAGGGAGGAATTGCCTCGCTCACAGTGGCAGAGGTTTTGTGGGCTGGAACCAGAAGCAAATGCTGTCGTAATGAAGATGATGTGCTGTAGAATATCGGAAACAAAAATATCGTGGGGCAAAATATCAAGCCAAGAATAAAGAGGCCAAAAGTATTGCGAAGGTAAATTTCTATAGGTAAGCAAAGTTTTACTAAATATAAACTCCACACATATGTACCTTGACAATATATATAAATTATATTCAAGGAGTATAGATGCAGATTTAAGAATAGTAAACCTATACTTACCTATTTGCCCTTACCTTTCGATATTTTTAAGACAATATTCTGTCCACACAATATTTTTGTTTTCAATATTCTGTCAGTGATCCTGATGCGGATGATTCAGGAGTTAGGAGGGTGGATATATTTCAATTGATCGAAGTGCCATTCACAGTTTTGACAAGAAAGTTCCACCATCAAGAGTGGATGTTTTTTTCTGGAGAATGAAGCAGTAAGATGTAGGGGCAGATTTACAATACTGGCGCATCCCTGCATATTAGCAGGGATGCGCCAGTTATAGTGCATCATGGCTCCGCCACCATGGATGCACCGCATTTACAATGTGGCGCACCATGGGGCAAAAAACAGACAGACGCATCTGTGCCGTAAAGGTGGCGCATTGCTGGAGTTGCGTCGCAAGCGCGACGCAGCTCCAGCAAGGCTCTGGGGTGCCCGTTCTTTACAATGCTGCGTTATTCCTTACGCCTGCTTCAAGCAGGCGCAGGGTTTTGACGCGGCATGGGCGCAAAAGTGACTGAGTGAAATCTTGTAAATTTCACTCAGCCACTTTTAGGAGGCGTTACTGCGCTGGAACGCCCCCCGTGCGCAGGAACGCCTACGTCTGGTGCAGGGCTTTACAACGTGATGCATCTCCCAGATGCGTCACGTGGTAAATACCCTGCAGCATGGTGCTGGTTTTTGCGTCGCCACTGCGTCACAAAAGTGATGCAACTGCGGCATAAAAAAAGGCGCAAGGGGCTTGTAAATCTGCCCCGTAGTGTTTGGACTAGAAGGAGTAAAAGCAGAGAAAGGATGTAGTGTTTTATTTTGCCATAGCTAAGGTTTGTTATGAATTAAATTTTTAGGAAAATTGACAGGGCATCATTTTACAGTAAGTATTTGTACGCCTATTTGACTTTAGGCAGGTGAAATGGGATGATGGAAGTTAAAAGGTTGGAACAGGGAGTGAGAGGATCTAGGGAAGGGTTGGGGAGACTAATGATACTAGAATGTTTTAACTGATGCTAGAACTGCTCTGTGTGTTTATTTCAGAGAGGGAAGGTTCGCTTTTCCGGGTTCGCATGGCATTGATGTTTTTTGGGCTCTTTACATTTTCTGATCTGATAGGAGCAAAAAGGGGTGAGGGCATAAACTAAGAGGGATTTAATTGATTAACCAAAAAGCTGGTGAAGAGGTGGTCAAAAAAGTCTAGGTTGTTTTGTTCTAGGATGTGGACCTTAGGAGCAGGGTTGACAAAGGCATTTGCAAGCAGAACACATTTGAGGATTTTTTAGAGCTGGGAGAGAGAGCGTGGTGAATATTTTTTAGCTGAAAAGATTTCAATTCATGAAGGTTTTTATATGAAATTTAATAGAGTTAGGATAAACATGGTGGCAGTATGGGACTTGTTCTTTTAGGATTTGGGCAGTAACTAAAGGCAGCAAGCTAGGATTGTAACACAAGGAGGTGAGATTTTTAGGAGCTACTGGAGGTATGTTCAGCTGGTTTTTGTGCTGGAATGAAGCTAATGTCCTCCCCACTTTAAATTACATGATGTATCCAGATGGTCTGCTGGGACTAGAGAAGGGGGGTACAAAAGGGGGTGGTGATTAACCGAGCATCTGAACCAATCAAACACTCACACCCAGTCAAAAGATCTGGGTTTGATCCATCACCGTTCTTTAGCCCACTCTGCCACCCCAGTTCAGACATGGCTATATGCAAATCAGTCTGACCTTGTGCCTCATGGGAACAGTCCAGCCCGAACTGCCAAGCATGCCTTCCCTGGACCGGAAACAAGCTTCCAAGGACCGGTTTCTGGCATTACAGCCGTCTTCAGCCCGGCTTGCTTGAATCCAGTGGCAAAGTGAGCAAGGGACTCACGTCTGAGCATACCCTGCCACACTTATGGCGGCCAAAAGCGGTACAAAAGGGGGTGGTGATGGACGGAGCATTTGAACCAATCAAACACTCGCACCCAGTCAAAAGAGCTGGGTTTGATCCATCACCGTTCTTTAGTCCACTCTGCCACCCAAGTTCAGACATGGCTATATGCAAATCAGTCTGACCCTGTGCCTCATGGGAACAGTCCAGCCCGAACTGCCAAGCCATGCCTTCCCTGGACCGGAAACAAGCTTCCGAGGACAAGTTTCTGGCATTACAGCTGTCTTCAGCCCGGCTTGCTTGAATCCAGTGGCAAAGTGAGCAAGGGACTCATGTCTGAGCATACCCTGCCACACTTATGGCGCCAAAAGCGGTACAAAAGGGGGTGGTGATGGATGGAGCATCTGAACCAATCAAGCACTCACACCCAGTCAAAAGATCTGGGTTTGATCCATCACCCTTCTTTAGCCCACTCTGCCACCCCAGTTCAGACATGGCTGCATGCAAATCAGTCTGACCCTGTGCCTCATGGGAACAGTCCAGCCCGAACTGCCAAGCCATGCCTTCCCTGGACCGGAAACAAGCTTCCGAGGACCAGTTTCTGGCATTACAGCCGTCTTCGGCCCGGCTTGCTTGAATCCAGTGGCAAAGTGAGCAAGGGACTCACGTCTGAGCATACCCTGCCACACTTATGGCGGCCAAAAGCGGTACAAAAGGGGGTGGTGATGGACGGAGCATCTGAACCAATCAAACACTCACACCCAGTCAAAAGATCTCGGTTTGATCCATCACCGTTCTTTAGCCCACTCTGCCACCCCAGTTCAGACATGGCTATATGCAAATCAGTCTGACCCTGTGCCTCATGGGAACATTCCAGCCTGAACTGCCAAGCCATGCCTTCCCAGGACCGGAAACAAGCTTCCGAGGACCGTTTTTTGGCAATACAGCCGTCTTCAGCCAGGCTTGCTTGAATCCAGTGGCAAAGTGAGCAAGGGACTCACGTCTGAGCATACCCTGCCACACTTATGGCGGCCAAAAGCGGTTCAAAAGGGGGTCGTTATGGACGGAGCATCTGAACCAATCAAACACTCACACCCAGTCAAAAGATCTGGGTTTGATCCATCACCGTTCTTTAGCCCACTCTGCCACCCCAGTTCAGACATGGCTATATGCAAATCAGTCTGACCTTGTGCCTCATGGGAACAGTCCAGCCCGAACTGCCAAGCCATGCCTTCCCTGGACCGGAAACAAGCTTCCGAGGACCGGTTTCTGGCATTACAGCCGTCTTCAGCCCGGCTTGCTTGAATCCAGTGGCAAAGTGAGCAAGGGACTCACGTCTGAGCATACCCTGCCACACTTAAGGCGGCCAAAAGCGGTACAAAAGGGGGTGGTGATGGACGGAGCATCTGAACCAATCAAACACTCACACTCAGTCAAAAGATCTGGGTTTGATCCATCACCGTTCTTTAGCCCACTCTGCCACCCCAGTTCAGACATGGCTACATGCAAATCAGTCTGACCCTGTGCCTCATGGGAACAGTCCAGCCCGAACTGCCAAGCCATGCCTTCCCTGGACCGGAAACAAGCTTCCGAGGACCGGTTTCTGGCATTACAGCCGTCTTCAGCCCGGCTTGCTTGAATCCAGTGGCAAAGTGAGCAAGGGACTCACGTCTGACCATACCCTGCCACACTTATGGCGGCCAAAAGCGGTACAAAAGGGGGTGGTGAGTGGGCTAAAGAACGGTGATGGATCAAACCCAGATCTTTTGACTGGGTGTTAGTGTTTGATTGGTTCGGATGCTCCGTCTATCACCACCCCCTTTTGTACCACTTTGGCCGCCATAAGTGTGGCAGGGTATGCTCAGGCAGAGTATGTGTTGCTAAGAGCAGATGAAGTAGACTTGTCTTTCCTTTTTTTTTCATTTCTTTATTTGAGTTTCAAGTTTACACATTCCCTCCCCCTCCCCCCCCCCCCGGAGAACAGGAACCCTGCATTCTTTAATTTTATTACAGCAAAAACAGTAATAAACATAAACAATTTATACAGAAGAAAAAGAACAGATCGCAAAAGAAAACCATGATAATAGGTTTGCGGCAGGTTTACCCCAATATATTACTTCCAAAATCATACATCCTGAATCCATAGTAGCAATGGCGCCCAAATCTGCAAACCCCTATTCCGCTTAACACTCCCTTTGTTTCTATAGATTGCGACCTCCAAGCTACAGGTCGCAAGCAGCCGAGTTTTCCACTCAGAAAATAAGGGAGGTACCGGATCTATCCAGGCTGATACGACACACAGCCTAAATACAGCCATGGCTACAAAGATCAGTCCTTGTATTTCGAGTGGTACTGGTTAAACCCAACAACACCTCTTCCTTACTAATATCAACCCTACATTGGGCAATGTGAGATAGAAAATCA
Organism: Lissotriton vulgaris; assembly: GCF_964263255.1. Lineage (NCBI taxonomy): Eukaryota > Metazoa > Chordata > Amphibia > Caudata > Salamandridae > Lissotriton > Lissotriton vulgaris. Next base: position 750,327,236 of record NC_141693.1, on the reverse strand, counting down.
GAGACTTCCGCTAGTACTTTAACCAGAACAGGGCACGAGGCGAATAAATGAGTTATATCCGCTGCGGGTGATGCACATCGTGGACAGGTTGTCCCTTTCCCGGTCCCCCATTTAGCTATTTTTCCAGGTGTGTAGTAAAGTGAAAAGAATGTTTTAAAAAATTGTGCCTGGAGTTTCATAGACAATAAAAAAGTCAGTGAAATATCATAAGCATCGCGGGACATCTGAGGTGAAATCTCCAACCTAGTATGCCATACCATCCCCTGCTTATCCATATCGCCGGGTAATAATATATTTAATTCTTCATATATCTCCCCGATTCTCTGAGTTTTAGCTAATCTGAGTTTATCGATAATTTGACCAGGTTGGAATTTGATACGACCGCTGCTTTTGTTAATAGAAATTTTAAAAAGTCCCTATTCGACAAAACAAACTCTACTTTCAATGCGTCAAATGTTTTAAGTCCATTAATAGAAAAAAACACCCAAGATGTGTAATTCCTGCGTCCACCCACCGCTTTGTACATACATCATGGAATATATTCGGAAGGTCAGTATTCTGTGACATGGGGGTATAACAGGAGTAGCGACCTAAACCGACTCATTTTTTAACATTGCCCCAAACTTTAAAAACGCTAGAAATTGTCTTGAATTTCACTTTTTTAAAGTAATCATCATTGATGTGGCGCCACAGACAGCCAGCACTTCCGTCACCCAAAATAATTTCTTGTGGAGTAGGTACCCTACACCCCACCAAATTTAAATTCAAAATAGTTTATTGTGATGTTTATTTAAAATCTTACAATATTACACATCTAAAACATAATATAAAAGCTATATTTATGAATAAAAAAACATTTAAAATGTCTTTGCATCAGGTTTGTATATGGTTAAATATTTAAAATAGTTATGTCATCTGGTTTCTTTTTAGCTGTCAGGAATATCGCCATAGAGAGACGCTGTCCGTGTTTTGCATATCAAATGGTGACCGTCCATGACGAACTACACCTCCCAGAATGCTGGGAGGCAACGTCACATAAGTGAACTCTGCTACGCAAACCCCGGAAATAAGTTCTTGCCGAAAACACCGACAGTGCCGATGATTCTTGCCAAGTTGTCCTGGCGGTTGGTATTCTGGATTGGCAGTAAGAGTTTGTGTGGAGACTTTCTTCGATTGGTCCTTGGGCACCTCGTTCTGGGTTAGGTGCCGGTTCCATTGGATCAATAACAGTTTACACGTGGCTGCGTGTACGATCCTGTTACAAGTCGGTTCTCTCTTGTTTTGAGCGAATGATATTCCTCCCTGTTGGACGAGAAAGGCTCTATGCTTTCTCATGCAGGGAGAATCGTGATTTCTGTCCTTTACGATCAGGACAGACTTTTGGATCATAAAAGTTCCATTGTTTTGTCCTTTTGTTTATGAACACGGAGATCGGAGCGGTTTGGGCTCCGAGTGTGAAACCTGATTCCTATGCATAAGAAGTGTCTAAGGGTATTTGGACACCTCAGGATTGTATGAACTATTCGTTACAGCAGGAAACTACTGAGGGTGATGTAACCTTGTCTGGTGTTTTCTTCTATGATTTAATTCCACAACGCTTTTTGCCTTATTTATCCTAAACTCAGGAGAGACGATTCAGGGGGTATCTGATCAGAGGGAATTGTCCAACCTTAGACTGAACACAGTGCTCTTCTGGTATGTTGTGCAAATTGTTGTTAACTGACATAATCCTCACACAGGAACAGAAGTTCATAGTGTTCTTTATGTTTTTCTTTTCAGTTGGTTGCACTCCTTGATATCGCCCTGTATCTATTTCTCCTATATACAAGGTCTGCTGTATTTTTCTTTTCAGGTAGGGGTTTAGGATACACATTGTCTAGTGTAAGGAAGGGCTGTAGGGGTTTTCCATGTGGGGTCGCGGGGGTGTTTTCTAAACAACTGTCCTTATCATTTCAGATCTCCCTCCCCGCTGTCCCCGTCCTTTCCCGCCCTCACGGGACTATCCGGGTAGTCTGTGTTTATCCCTTCAGACTCTAGGATCGTAGTGTGGGGGAGGTTACAGGCCATTCAGCACAGCCCCGCGGAGAACAGAAGACGAAGCCTGACAGAATTATTGGCCCAAGATAGCTTTTCTCGTATCGGCTGTGTTGAGGAATAATGGCTACCCTAGATGATGTCATGGCAGCCTTGGCCTTGGTTGAAACAGAACTGGTGGCCTCCAACAGAGAGGTGGCGGCTTCTAGAACTGAGAATGCGCAACTAAGGGCTAGACTGGACAGGATGCAAGGGAACCCCTTTGATGCTGGGTCAAGCCCTACACCTTCCACCTCTTTGGTAGTAGAGATGCCTACACAAATACCCCTAGCACCCCCTGAACGTTTATATGGGGATAACAAGAAAGTCTAGTTGTTTATAACGCAAGTATTACTGCATTTCATGTGCAAGCCAAAGATGTTCTCCACCAACCAGGCAAGGGTTGCTTTTCTAATTTCCTACCTTGGGGTGGAGGCAGCACAGTGGGCAGTTCCTGTAGTTAGAAGAGATGACCCTCTACTCTACGATTGGGATGAGTTCAGATCAGAATTTGAGAAAACATTTGATCGAAGGGCCGAAACTTTTACCGCTGACAGGGAGCTGCTAGTCCTCAAACAAGGCAACACAGAACTGGTGACTTATTTAAACAGTTTTCGCCGACTGGTGGAAGAAACGGATTGGCCTGAAGCCAAACAGTCTGCTCTGTTTTATCAAGGCTTGAATGACGAGATGAAGGATGTGTTGGCACACATCGATCCGCAACCTCGCACCTGCTCTGCCCTTATCAAGCTTACCCTCCACCTGGATCACAGGATGAAAGAGCAAAAAAGAGGCAACAAGAAAAAGACCATCCTGTTATGTCCTATGATTGAGGAGGGCTAGGAGAAAAACCGTCCACCTCACAGGAACCTATGGACATCGGAGCGGTGAGGGCTTCCCTAACGCTAAGTGAAAAGGATCATCGCAGAAAACAAGGTCTTTGTCTATATTGTGGCAAGAAAGGACATTACTTACGGGACTGTCCTGTGAAACCTAAAACTGGAAGATTTAGAACTGGACAAACTGCAGCAGGAACCTCTGAGAAGAAGTCGGAAAACTCCAATGCTTGAAGGTGAAAGAAGGGGAACCATCAAGCAGGAACATCATCCCTTCTATAACGCCTGGCTGTGACCAGGAGAAGAATCATTTGTTTTTGGCCATGTCACTGGCTGTTGACTCAAGGGAGAAAGAAATCAGAGCTATGGTGGATTCCGGTGCAACAGGTTGCTTTATGGACTTCGCGGAAGCCAAAAGATTGGGAGTATGTCTAATCGCAAAGGACCACCCAGAAATGGTATACGTTGTGGACGGCAGCGAATTAATAGCCGGGCCCATTAAATATCACACACCCAAATACGAACTCACCCACAACAGAAACTATCATGAGAAACTGTTGTTCAATATAATCCAAGCACCACAATACTGCATCATTCTGGGGCTTCCCTGGTTACAAAAACATGAGCCCTACACCCATTGGACATCCAAAACGGTACGGTTTGTATCTGAATATTGTAAAGAACGCTGCATGCCTGAAACAGAGTGCCCGTCTCGGGCTTTGGCTTCGATACACGGTATAGCTACTGCTGCGGAGAGAGAGGTAGTACTACCGTCCTGCTATAAAGCGTTTGAAGACGTATTCAGCGATACACAGGCAGAAACATTTCCCCCACATAGAGCCTACGATTGTCGAATAGACCTTGTCCCAGGATCGGTGATTCCGAACGGAACACTCTATGCTCTCACTGTGCCAGAGAATGAGTATTTACATGCTTATTTGGATAAATATCTGGCTATAGGATATATAAGACCATCAAGATCACCTGCATCCTCGCCATTATTTTTTATTCCGAAAGCGAATGGTGACAAGAGATGCTGTATTGACTACAGAGCACTGAATACTATCACAATCAAGAACCAATACCCTTTGCCTCTAATTCCTGTTTTGTTGGAACAAGTAAGATCAGCCAAAATATACACCAAGCTGGACCTACGAGGTGCGTATCATCTTGTTCGCATACGGCAGGGGGACGAATGGAAGACGGCCTTCAAGACGCTGTATGGGCTCTTTGAATATTTGGTGATGCCCTTTGGGCTATGTAACGCCCCGGCCGCCTTCCAATTCTTCTTGAATGAAGTATTGAGAGAATTCCTCGATCATTTCGTTGTCGTGTATATTGACGACATTTTGGTGTATTCGGACACATCCGAAGAGCATATGATACACATGAGCCAGGTGTTACATGCCTTGCTACAACATCATTTCTACTGCAAGATCACTAAATGTGAGTTTCATGTGACCACAGTCGAATTTTTAGGAGTGATGCTCACCCCATCCGGTCAGGTCATGGCCGAGAGAAAAGCCAATGCAGTGAAAGAGTGGCCTCGTCCTTGTACCGTAAAAGACATTCAGTGTCTACTAGGATTCGCCAACTTTTATAGACGCTTCATACGCTGATTTTCAGCTTTGGTAACACCCTTAACTCGGCTCATGAGGAAGAAAGTTCCGTTTGAATGGGATGCGGAAGCACAGGGAGCGTTTGATGGGTTGAAAGACGCCTTTACCACGGCTCCTGTTCTAACTCACGCCAATCCAGACTTGCCCTTCTTGGTGAAAGCCGACGCCTCCGAAGTCGCCTTAGGGACTGTGTTATCTCAAAGGAACGAATCCACCGGTATGTTACACCCCATTGCATTCATGTCAAGGAGACTCAGTCCAGCTGAGATCAACTACCCAATAGCAGAAAAGGAACTGCTGGCCATACGCAACGCCTTTATGGAATGGAAAACAGAACAGGGTGGCTGGACAGGGCAGTTTAACAAAGAAATTTTGCAGACACGCAGTCTATATGTACCACGTGACCACTGGATTTATATTCCAAAACACATTTATTTTCTTTTTTTCAGATTCTTAAAGTTTCAAAAAACACGGGCACAAACAAAAAAACCATCAAAACAGTAGGTTCATGTACACAGTATCTACAAAACATACAAATTTACAAATGTACACTATTTACAACAATCGAGTCAAACGAGACAAGTAATAACACACCAAGACAATAAAACATAAAGTGATTCAATTCAATTGCAGATTAAACAATGCAATACTGATGCATAAAACAAAGTGGAGTCAGAGAGGAGTTTCTTAATATGATCCTCACTGAACGACAGCGTATCCTGTTCGGCCATGTCAAATTCACAGGAAGGCGAACCCTCCTATATTCAATTAATGTACATATCGACCAAATTTTTTGTTGAAACAAAGAAACTTGCGAGCCAGAGCCCGCTCTACCAAACAGTGAACCAGTGAAGGTTTCGGATCCTACATCTACCCAGTCCGGATCTCTACAACATGAAAAACAGAACAGGGTGGCTGGACAGGGCAGTTTAACAAAGAAATTTTGCAGACGCGCAGTCTATATGTACCACGTGACCACTGGATTTATATTCCAAAACACATTTATTTTCTTTTTTTCAGATTCTTAAAGTTTCAAAAAACACGGGCACAAACAAAAAAACCATCAAAACAGTAGGTTCATGTACACAGTATCTACAAAACATACAAATTTACAAATGTACACTATTTACAACAATCGAGTCAAACGAGACAAGTAATAACACACCAAGACAATAAAACATAAAGTGATTAAATTCAATTGCAGATTAAACAATGCAATACTGATGCATAAAACAAACCCCTATGGAATGGAGACATTGGTTGTTAAGAGCCACTCATCAAGTTACGGTCTACACTGACCATAGAAATTTACAGTTTATACGAGCAGCTCGTCATCTCACCCCTAGACAGCTATGCTGGATGTTATTCTTTGAAGAATACCGATTCATTGTCACGTAGAGACCAGGCGTTAACAACAAGAAGGCGGATGCGTTGACAAGGCAGGAAAACCCGGCATTGCACACCATGACACCAAACAGATCCATCAATGATCCCGCAAAAGTCGTGTGTGTCACTCAAACGGGGATTTTCTGCAAGGCGTAAAATCCGGAATACAAACCTGTGTATGGACAACCTGGCTTCGGCATCATCCCGAGTGGAAGATGAGACATGGTGTGGCCATGAGAGAATCTCAAGTACTTGTACCTACAAAGCCCCTGCGAAAAATTGTGTTTTCCTGGTGCCTTGATACACCTTGTGCCGGTCACATGGGATATGTGAAAACCCTTGAAAAGGCCTTGCGACCGTTCTGGTGGCCGTCAATTCGAACTGATCTTTGTCAATGGGTAAGGAGTGTGCTCGGTGCGCTCAAACGAAACCAGATCAACAACAACCTAAAGGTTATTACATCCCGCCCTCACGGGACTATCCGGGAAGTCTGTGTTTATCACTTAAGACTCTAGGATCGTTGTGTGGGGGAGGTTACAGGCCATTGAGCACAGCCCCGAGGAGAACAGAAGACGGAGCCTGACATTAGCTATCATGAGGAACCTTCCAAAGATAGCATTTAAAATGATATCATTCGAGTTCAGGCACTTAATCAGGGTCTGCCTGCATGTCCTTATGCCTCGTGCATTGAAAGGAAACTTAAGTAATGATTTTCTCTCCTGCAAGAGTTCAGGGCAAGTACACAGAAGATGAAGCATATCCTCCTCACCATTATTACACAGTCTATATTTCGTTTGAGTTTCTTGTCTCTCCCATGGGGGAAGGTGACACAGGCCTGGCATTGTTCCAAATCTGGCTTTAAGGAACACCTGTTTTTTTTACGTCCAGGGTGTTACCAGATATTGTTGGATTTCCTTCTTTTTATAGCCGTTAATTATTGCTCATGCGTGTTTTCTTTTGGTGAGGATAGCTTTGTCGTTTAAGATGGATAGGTGGTTTTCAGTTTTATTAATTATTTTCTTAAACGATGTCTTGGCTATGTTGTTTTCCCATATCGACGTGACCGCAAAATCCTTTATTGCTTCCTCAGATAGAGCCCAGCAGTAGAGTTAGTGTCATTATTTATTTCTCTCCATAACAGGTGCGATATCTCATTTTGGTGGTCACTTTTTATTTGATTCCATACTTTTAAAAAGTGGCCTTACCTTGCATAGTGCTGATTGGTCAATCCAAACTCCAGCCTAACTTGGGCCGGGATGCGTTCACTGGGAGATGAAATAGGGCCCGATATGCTCTGGTTATGATCTTGTTCAGAGATTCACTTTCCTTACCCATTACCACTTCACTACCATATGTGATAGTCGGTAGGAGTTTTGCGCCAATAATACTCAGAAGAGGACCATAGGTTAGGCTGGAAAGTGACTTTTGCACGATTCTGAATGCTGCAGTTAATGAGTTTGCTTTTCTTTGAATGTCATTTTTTTGTAATTGGTAGCTGCACTTCGCATCAAATAATACACCCAGGTGTTTATATACCTCTTCTTGCTCCAGCTCGGTTGTGTCCATGAACCATTTACTTTTGTATCTTCTCTTATTATTTTTGGTCACTACCATGATCTTAGTTTTTGTCTCGTTTATGACCATCCCGTTCTCCTTCGAGTACGTGTGAGTTCCCCCTTATTAGACGTTGTAGTCCCACTTTAGTATGGCTCAATAATATGACGTCATCCGCATACATCAAATTCGTGAGACGCTTATCGGCTAATTTCGGGGGGTGCGCGTTCTCATCGTCCAGTATTCCAGTTAGGTCAGCAAGAAACAGATTGAAAAGAAGGGGGGCTAAAACGCAGCCTTGTTTCAGGCCTGCCTTTGCTGGAATCTCCTTAGATAGCGTTCGGCCGTCCCCCATTCTCACACCTACCCATGTCTCTGTATATAAGAGGCGAATCAGCTTAAGAAGGAGAGCTGGAATATTAATTTTCTCAAGTTTGTTCCAAAGTAAGTTCCTGTTGACACAATCAAATGCTGATTTAAAGTCTATAAAACATAGAGATAGGGGTTGGTTCGATCTGATTGATTTATCCATTAGTAGGGCGAGAACCAGTGTATTAGTTGTTGTTCCTAGGCCTTGTATAAAGCCTGTTTGGTTTAAGAGCAATTTCTTTATGTCCCTCACCCATTCGGATAGTGTAGTCAGCAAAATATTTGCAAACAGATTGGCATCCATGTCTTGTAAAGTGATCAATCTATAGTTTTCGGCAAGTGCCCAGTCTCCTTTTTTAAAGATTGGGGTTATTAAGGATCCTTGCCATGACTTGGGGACAGTTCCTGTTAAAATGACTTCTATGTATAATTTCTCTAAAATGGTTGCCCATAGTTCTGAGTTTTCTTTATAGAGAGCAAACGGTAACCCGTTTGGTCCGGGAGCACCGTTCTTCTGTTTTTTTTAATACATTTTATTATCTCTTCTTTTTCTATGGGTATTGACGTATCTAGATCCTTGTCCTTAGAGGAAGATTCCGGGTCGTTGTCGTTTTTGTACCCATGTCGTATTTCCAGTGAACTTGACTGTATAGTGTCCCAATTTAGATGTCTCTTGAAGAAAATCTCCCATTCATGCTCGGTTAGTGGTGATGAGACTACCTGTTTGTTAGGTCTAGCAAGTCCATTGATAATCTTCCAGAAGCCTCTTGGATTCTTCTGCTTACTGGAGTGCAATACTTTTGCCCAAGTTGCCTGTTTTGCTTGATTTTTTTCACCCCATATTAGCTTCTACAGATTTTGATTTAGTAGCTTCAAGTTTCCCAGATTTTCTGCTTTTATTCCCGGCTTCTTTAATAGCCTGATAATCCTATTTCGTTCTTTCTTTAGTTTTATTATTGTATATGGCAAGTTTAAGTGGTATTCCTTATCCCTGATTGGTTCTTTATGCTTTTGATTCTTATTGGTATGTGTTTGACTTTGCGTTTTGGTCAGCATCTCAGTGAGATATTCCCATTGCTCTATCACTGTTTTTGTTACCGTGTCTTTAAAGCATGCTTCCATGATCCTTTCCACTTGTTCGTTCGTTGTTTCTTTGTTTCCAATATTCCAAAACAGTTTTTTTATAATTAGTTGTACCAATATGCCCTTGGACAGACTGATACGCCTTATTTCTATTTACTCCAATGTTCATTATAATTGTCTGCTGGGCATGATCACTTTCATTTACTTTCTTTAATTGGTACGAGGTAATATTGTGAAACATAAATAACGAGGTCATGGTGTAATCAATCCTGGAGTGTACGTAATACCCAAAGTAACTGTATGCTGGAGGAACATCCTTTTTTATTCTACAGTTGAGAATTCGAAATCCCATTGCTTCCATGTCCTTTACAAGGTTTTTTCCCATTCTATTCTCATTGGCGTTGTTGTCTATCCCTAGGTCCTGCTCGGGAATTAGCCACTGGTCGTTTTGCTATAGCGTTGCATCGTCTCTTATGTGGGATGACTTGAGATTGAGGTTAAAATCCCCGGTAATCAGAAAATCTGCTAGAGGATCCTCCATCATTATATTAATAAGAACATTGTTCAGGGTTCCACAGGTTACCTTCCTACTCCGGTTGGTAGGCAATATGTATACAGTGATCAGATATAATGTTTTAGAGTTTTGGTTGGTTATTTTATAGTTTAGTTTAACTATCAGGATATTCGTGCTATCTACTTTCACTTGCTCATGCTGTACCTGAAGCGTATAAGAAATAAATGTTGCCTGACCCCCACTAGCTCGCCCGAACCTTCTCTCTTTTTTTGCGTGTTCATAGTAGCCGGCGTATCCATGTAGCATAAATGGATTGGTTTCCCATGTTTCTTGTAGAGCTATAATATGGGGGTTTCCCACTATGGAGTCTTTCTGAGCGTTTTGGATCTTACCTTTCAGTCCATTTATATTCCATGAGCATAATCTTACTATTTCACTGTTGTTGCTTTTAACTCCTACTTGTAATGAACTACCACATCATTGTTTCTGTTTACTGTGGAGTGCCATATTTATCCATTTTTTCATTTATTTCTACATTTCTATCCATAGTATTTTGAGGCATCATACATACGCTTTTTGAGGGAGATCTACCAAGTGCATTTTTTAGGACTGAGATGGTCTGTGTGTCTACCTTTTTTGTGTTATTTCCTCCCCAATAAAGGGAGTGGGGTAAACCTCTGAGATTTGTTTGGTTAGTACTATGCCCCAGGTTTTAAATGTCATTTGCTCATTCATGATCTGTTCAGCTATTGTTGGTGATATTGAAGTTATTAACGTCGGAGTCTGGATATTATGTTTCCCCTCCAAAAATTTGACAGAGATGATGTCCTCACTTGCGATATTAGTCAGGGCTGGTATTGATTTAAATAGTCTGAGTAAGTTTCCCCTGTTAAGTATGTCATTCCTGCCTCTGGACTGGAATTCCGGTGTAAATATAAGTTTTTCAATAATTTTGGGGCTTTGGTGAGTATGGACGTTTTTTTTCTCAAATTGCTTGGGTATGTAACTAATTGTTTTTTGCCCTTCCCTGCTTTTGATCTGTAAATGGTCCCATTCTGATGTATTTGTAGGTCCATTCCCTACCTTCCACACCGTAAGGGCCTAGTCTTTTTTTATTCTCTCATCAGCGCCGTGGTTTTGGTGAGGAATCATTATTTGGGTTAATTTAGTTGGGCTACTTCCGTTCGTTTGGTTAGAGTTACAATTGCTTGGCGCTCTTTCTTCTTCTTTTCGATTTGTGTCCAGTTTGGTTACCTGTTGCGGGTTATCTAGGATCCCATTGCCCATTTGCCCTTCCAGTACACCATTGTCGTCTCTCATAGGAATTTGTGTATCATTTACTAGATGGCACGGTGTTTGTATTGGATCAATTGATTGTTTTTTTCTCAAAGATAGGAAAGTAGGTGTTTCTACCTTTCGGTAAATCCTCCGTGGTTGCTGATATCGGATCTTTGTTTACCTTTAATGTGGCAGTCAATTTCAATTTATCATTTTTTCTTGCTTTGCGAAGTTTTTTTCTTTGTCGTTTTGTCATTGTAGAGAAACCATCTGATTCAGTATGACTGTCGATTTGATCCTCATGGTTAACTTTACACAATGTTTCATTCCCTGGAAGTTCCATGATCTGATGAACTGGTAGACTAACTGGTAGACTAATTATTTCACCATGAAGTTTTGTTGACTGTTTTAATTATGTGCCTTTAGAGTTAACAAAGCCATTCCCTTTTTCATTTTTATTCTTTTCCTTAGTAGCAGCATTATCCATCATAACTTTCTCCTGACTGACTTTGATGTTTCTTTTGGTATCTTCTATTATGCTAGTTAAAACTGCCGGTAGTACTGCTAGTTTATCCATAATAGGTACATAGATACACTCAGAAGTCGTTTTTTCATTTTCTGTTTGCGCTCTGAGTATCAGATCATTTAGTTGGGCAAGTTTGTTGTTGATTCCTGCCACATTATTTGCCATCATTTTTAGGAGGTCGATTTGTATGTCCATTTTATTTGATTGGTACTGGAGAGCTTCTAGCGTGAGGGTCGATGTTTGGTAAAAGATATCCCAGGGTATCGCTGCTTCTTGGTGTTTTATTCCTGTTTCTGGGTTGTGGACCGTTTCACACTTAGATTGTTTGCTACTCCGGAGGTTTTTATGTTCCGCCATATTTTTTTCAGTAATAGTTGAAGTAATAATTGAAGCTAAGTCATTATTTTCCTGAGGTCCTTCAGAATCTTCCCCCAACATCTTGATTTCTTTTATTGTTGATTCAGTGAGCATATCAATCCTGTTAGCACAACTGTGTTCTGCCCAATGTTGAATTAAGGATGTTTCAACTTGGTCAGGGGGCACACACAACCGTTTGTTGATTTCAACATTAACTTCAATTGGGAAACTTGGGGCCGCCTGCTCAATCCTATCTCCATAATGTTGGTGGTTAGTTTCCGGGACTTGTGAATGTGGTTTATTTGTAGTAGAGTCGTCATCATTTGCCTTTGCATTTCCCTTTCCATCTGTCTCCGTCTTTATATTGCAACTTTGTAACTCTTTTGCTGGTTCTTGCTGAGTTATCCATTGCAGTTGGTCTCCAATCAGTATATCTAAGTCTACAAGTTGGTTTGTATCAGGGTTTTGCTCCATTTGGTCCAATTGGTTGCTGTTTTGTGACATGTTATGGATTTCGCTACTCGTAGGTTTCATGGGGGTCTGTAGTTTGTCCTTGTTTGCTTGCAATTTCATTGACATCAGAGCTCCTGTTGGGTCCTTCTTAAATTGGAATTTATCTGGTATTTTACCTGACTTCTCAAACATCCGTGCAATCGGGGATATAAGAGACTGGGTCAGCCCAGGTGCGTTGTTTTTTACCTTTTTTGATACCGTAGATTGCTTCATTCTTTTTGCGCGTTTTGTTGTTGGGCCTGCAGTCCTTTCCCTTCCTGATCTCATATTATTGACTATGACTATGATATAGACTGTGTTTTTATTTTCTAGATTCCTTGTATCTGAGTTTAATTTACTTTAATTTTGTGTATGTCACTCTGAGACACACCTGGTTTTCCCCTACTCAACCTGGTGGCACAAGTCCTCACGATCCGCACGCCCTCCCAAGCCTGTCTGCTCCCTCCTTTATCTGCCGTGTAAAACCACTTCCTACACATGCACAACATACACAGAGATCTAGAGCAGCTGCCATCAGGGAGGAGACGTTACGATGATTGCAGATTGCAGTATAGGCAGAGGCAATGATGTAGGTTTGTCCACTCAAGGTTGGCTTTTTGGGCATGTTATCTACAGTCTCAGCGCAGCTTACTGTAAGTGCTTTTCAGGAAAGCTCAGGAACATGCGGCTTATGGTTTTTGTATTAGTTGCAATAAGCTACGTTACAATTATTTGTGCGTACCTTTCCAATTCAATGCCCGGTGGTTAGCCTCCTCGTGCCTGTACTTGTGCAGGGGATAGAGCAGTGGCTGCACACAGGAGGTTGGAACTCTGGGTCACAGGAACTCAGCAGGAGCTCAGTGGGAATAACCAGGAGCCACTGCCAGGGTTCAGGAGTGCTATCAATACCCCAGCCTTGATCCCGCAATCTCTCACAGTCTCGTGCGGTTTTCAAAAGTGGCTGCACACAGGAAACAGGAGGTAGGTAGCGACACGAAAGGTCCTGGACAGTGATGCCACAGGTACAGCCTTCAGTCTTTCCAGCCGAAAACCCTCAGTCCTGACAAACCGGCAGACCGCACCACCCGTGCTCCCCGCCCTGCTTCGCTCCGCTCCATTCCGCTGCTTGGTTTGGCTTTGTTTGCCTAGCTTTGCTTAGACGGAGGCGGACCTCTCAGCCTCAATGCGGTCTCAATGCAGCCTCGATGCCGCCTCCATGTTGTTAAAGCCGCCGCCTCAGCTACCTCGGTGCGGAACTGTCTTCACCGCGATGAAAGTAAATTTGAGAGTATCTTCTGAACACTGAGCACCACAGGTAGCCCGCTATCCACCCAGAGTGTAGTGTAGTGTGGTGGGCCACAGCAACCCACAGGAGCCATAGCAGCCGCCTGATCCGATCTGGCGTCCGGGCAGAATGGCGTTCTGGCGGTCTCTGTGGCGTCTCTCGCAGCTCTCTAGCGCACTCTCGTGGAAGCTCAGACTAGTGTTCATTCATTTCCAAATACTCGACCCACCCCAACAAGTTAGCCATTAACAAATAAGAGCTTTATTTTAAAACTGTAGCCCAATGATACAGTTTAAAATTGGGTAGTGACCATCCCCCTCTATCTCTGGGTAAGGTAATCCATCTAAGTGCCCGGCGAGGTCTGTTGTATGCCCAAAAAAAACATAAAAACATAGTATCTATGTTTTTAAAGATCAATGGAGGGAAGTCTAAGCAAATAGCTCGAAAATAATATAGAAACTTCGGAAAAAATAACATTTTCACTACATTAGATCTACCCACAATGGATAAATGCAAATTATGTAGCCGAAGTAGTTCATGTTTGGTGCGGTGCATAAGGGGATTGATGTTGTCTTCTACTATATTTTCTATCTTTGCACTAATGCTAACCCCTAAATATATCGCCCTAGCACATATCCTAGAATCGTTCATCGCTATTTTATCGTTCAAAACTATCTGGGTTTTACTAGAATTCAATTTATATCCAGATACACACCCAAAATCATAAGCCTCTTTTTCAATCTGTGTTATAACATTATTAGGATCCCCTGTAACAATGGCTATATCGTCTGCGTAAGCCATACATTTAGTTTCCAAATCTCGAATTTTAATTGGGGGGATTAAGGCATTTGTTTCCAATCTTTGTAAAAATGCATCTATATAGATGGCGAACAGAGGGGGGAACAGGGACACCCCTGTCTAGTACCCCTGGTAATGGCAAAGCTTTCCGAAAGAGCCCCATTGATCAAAACATGGGCGTTCGGTTTAACATACAACCGCTTAATTGCGGTTATAAATATTTCGCCAATCCCACATTTGGTCATGGCTGCCCACAGGTATTTCCAGGAGACTCTATTGAACGCTTTCTCTGCGTCCATCAGTATAAGCGCCATAGGGTCTCCTGTCACAACCGTGTAATCAAAGAGGGATATAGCTCTTTGAATGTGATCAATTGTAGAACGTCCGGGGACGAACCCATGCTGTCGTTCCGAAACTATTTTGTGAATAATGGGGGCCAACCGTGCTGCCAATATTTTAGAATAAATTTTCGAATCCCCATTAATCAAAGTAATTGGGCGATAAGAGCCCATTTCTTTAGGATCTTTATGTTTTTTAGGAAAAATGATTATTTTGGCCGAAGACCAGGACCTAGGCAGATCCCCCCCCTGAAAGATATGTTGAAAGAGTGATGTTAAAGTGATATTAAGTTGTGGGGCGAATTTGATGTAAAATTCGGTGGGAATCCCATCCATGCCTGCTGTTTTTCCCTTGGCCAGGCCCTTGATTGCTAGTAATATTTCCTCCCAAGTAATTGGCCCATCCAAGAATTCCTGGTCTTCTGTACCCAAATGCTCAGGGGTGAATAAATCTAGATATACTTTAGGATCACCAATTTCATTATCGTCTGCCTGATATAAATCTCTGTAAAACCTCTCAAAAGATAATCTTATATCCGCCGGTTCGGATCTTAGCCCCAACTCTGGATCCCTGATTTCTTTTATAACTGAAAATGACGTTTCTTCGCGAGTTCTCACGGCTAATTGGTGTCCCACTTTTTCATTAAGCTCATAAGATTTTTTCCTCTTGATGCTTGCTTTAGCAACTGCCCTCTTGACTAAGATCTCAGAGATGTAGTTTTTTAGCAATTGCCACCTTGTTCGTCTCATTGTTAGTCGGCCTTCCTTCATTTACTGCCTTAATTAATTCCTCTTCTGCTCTACGTAGGTCAAGTTCCAGTAGTGCCATTTTTTGTTTTTCTATTTTATTGAATTTAAATGAAAATTGCATGGTTTCACCCCTAATAGAGGCCTTCAGGGCATACCATACCATATCAATAGTGGTCGATCCTATATTATCTTCCAGAAAGGCCGGGATCCAAGTACTCATTTGTTGACAATATGCATCGTTAAGTAATAATGCTCTTTCAAATGGCCAAGTTTTTACATTTGTTCTCTCAAAGATATTCTTGAGGCTAAGCACTAGCGGATTATGGTCAGAAAGAATTTGTGGGTAATCTGTCAATTTGAAATGTTGATTTCAAGGAGTTTGACAGGAGCATGTAGTCTAATCTAACATGTCTGGAGTGCAGATGTGAATAATAAGTATAGCCAGGGTCCACTGGAAACTTTGTTGACTAACCATCTATCAACCTGTGGAACATGCATAAATCTTTTAAGGCTTGAAAAACTTTTCGCTTTCGACCCTGGAATTTAAAACTTTGGTCTGTGCACCACTCATTAGGCAAATGAATATTTAAGTCTCAACATATAATCATCGGAAGAGGCCAGTGCGCTAATTCATTAGACACCTTGCTCAATACATCTGGGTCATCGCAGGTATTACCATATACTGTACACATTGTGAGCTTACCTTCCCCATTGTTAAGGTGGCATTCTACTATTACAAAGCGTCCCAGCGTATCTGCTAAGGCCAGTGGAAACTGTATCCCCCCCCTATCGCTAAATTGGCAACCCCCCTGGTTCGTGTCCCATGTGTAGTAGCTACTATAAGTTGATATCCTAAAGTTTTGAGTAGATATTGCTGTTCACCCTCGAGATGTGTCTCCTGAAGGGAGACAACATTTGCTCCAGAAATTTTCAGACTTTCCGACACTTTCTGTCTCTTCTTTAGATCGTTTAGGCCACATATGTTCATAGATAATATATTGATCTTAGCCATATCGAATTATCAAGACCTTCCCCAGGAGCAGTCTAATTTTCTATGTCTGTCTATCCTTGCGATCTCCATACCTATTATGTTGCTCTAATATAAATGCTGAGCCGTGTTCTCCCCCCTGTCTAATTCGCACCATCCCCCCCTTCCTCTCCCACCCCTTCTGATCTCCGCCACCTCCCACCCCCCATCCCATCCATTGAGGCACCCTAGGTCCCAGGGTACCCAGGTGCGGATGTCCTTGCAATCCGTCCACCACCTCCCCCCAAGCGTCCCGGCCCGATGCACCTGATATGCATGATTCAAGTTATTTACATGATTTTACTTTTCCTACCACTCACCCCCGCTTTATTTAAATATTTTTATTTTTGTGGATTGCAGTGTTTAATAACCTTCTGCCCCCCTTTTCCCCACCCTTAGTTATCCCAATATAATCAGTAAATCGGAGTTACAGGTTTATATTCCAATTTAGTTCATTTTCCTTCAGTCTTTTTTGCCAGTTTCCCAGAATTACTGGTCTCAGACAGTTATTTCAAGTAGTCTTGAGCTTGGATTTCACTGTTAAAGCTTTTTGTTGTGCCCTTATATATTATCTTCAATCTCGACGGATTTTGGAGGAAGACTGTTGCTCCAATTTTTTCAAACGGTGTAAATAATTGTCGCATCCGCCATCTTCTCTCTACCGTGGAATGCGCGAAGTCCGGTCTGACGAAAAATTTGAACCCGTTATATTCCCTCGGTTTTGTTGGTCTGGCAAAATCGTAGATTAGTTCTTGCAGAAGGAAATTCCCAAAGTTAATTAACATGGCCCTGGGATATTGCTGGTGTTTCTGTGGATGCTTGGGTAACATCATAGGGAATCGGTGTATCTGCTGTATTTCCCTCTCCATGTCCCAGACCACGAGTTCCGGAAAATCAGATTTCAGGAGTTTGATCATAGATCCTTTTGGATCGCTCCTCTCAAAGCCTTCGCGGATACCAAGGAACCTCAGGTTATTCCTTCTTAATCTGTTTCCTGTTCCTCCACTTTAAGCATAAGGTCTCTTATGATCCCATCATGCTCCTTCTCGATTCTTTGCAATTCTGTAACATCTGTTTCCAGACTTTCTGTGCGCAATTCGACTGAGGCCATTCTATCAGCGATCTCTGTACACGTGTTTCCCACTCTCTTGATAGCCCCCTGTCATTTTTCAATAGCAGCATGATTTCTTTGGCTATCTTTTTTTACATCATTATGAAAGTTCTTGATAGAGCACAAAACTTCACTAAGTGAGGGTTCAACAGGCTTTGCAGCGCTTTTTGTCCTTAACCTTCCCTCCTCGATCTCTTCTTGGCTTAGATGTTGATATTTAGTTTCTGCCCCATTTTTCTGAAGTGGGCTTTTCTGTTTAGAGCCTGTCCTTTCTTTGACATAATCGGTATGGTTGCCGGGATCTGTAGTCTCCTCATTCGTACAATTACTTTGCTTTTGACGCTTCAGCCTTTTTTTTGCCCAATGTTCTTTCCTGAGGAACAAGTATTATAATCTGGAAATCAGGCACACAGTGGAAAAACTGCTGCAGGGGTAGGAAAAAGTAGAAGATAGTTTAAGGTGGGAGCAGCAGGAAAACATCCCTGGGGAGGAACTGCCTGAATGTGGGTTAGTTAGAAGTTGGAGGGGTGAACGGAGGCCAGACTTGGACCAGAAAGGAATAAGCCAGTTTTAGAATGAGTGACATGAAGTTGAGCAGTGATGCTCTCTTGAGGAAGGGTAGCTGATGAGGATGAGAGTAAAGGTTTAAGACAAGGGGCAAAAGCATATTAGAGGAAAAGGATGGTAGGATAATTATCAGGACACCATTCCTGATAAGAATGGTTTATTAACAAGATAAATAAACTTACATTTGGTGGTTTGTGTGCAGGAGTGGTTTAAGGCTAGATCAGTTGCTACATTTTTCAGTTTTACTAGTAGTCTTTTGGTTTAGACAGTAGGGCGTTGTTGGGTCATGATTATTGTTAGCGGAGACCTTTCTCAATAAAGCAGCCTTTTCTACATGATCAGAGACGTGATTTTCGTGTCCCTCCTCTGTGAACATGTAGCACTAGAAACAGAGGATGAAGCACTCTTTAGGCTGGATTCTGAACACTGCATTCTGCTGGATAGGAAACACGAAATGAAGTGCTAAAAAATCCCCTCCAATAACAGCTTCTGGGGAAGGGAAGACTCTCTTCCTGGAGCAGTCACAATCAGGGAGTACAACATTTGGCTGTATTAGAGAAACAAAACTGCTCCTTGAGGCCACTAGTCAAACAAACCGCCACTGTCCTGAATCACAGGGACTCAGGTGTGTGGCTGCTTTGGTCACTATTTTAATCCTGTGATGTACTTTGTGACTCTTGGGTGCACTTTGGCATATTTTTCGGCTGCCACACTGTGCCTGCAGGAGCAGGCCCGACTCCTCCTATTTTGGTATTGCCGATGAAGAAGAATATAGAAAGTGAGGCTTTGGACCCATCCTGCTTCTGTGAGCTCTGATCTCCGGGCAGGGTGTGATTGTTCTCTCCCTCTGCTTTGTCCCTCACTGCACTTTAATGAGGCACTGGAGCTGGAGGGAAACCTGATATATGTGACCAAGACTGACGTGGAACAGATGCTGCTCAATGTGACAGAACATGTGACAAAGACCACCATCCATGGGAGGTGAGGGAGGCTGCAGTGACTTAGTGCACTAAAATTAACTAAGCCAAAAGTGACATGCAGGCAGTGGCAACATGCTACAGCAACACTTTCAATCAATCAATCAATCAATCAATCAATAAATCAACCAGTATAATACCATTGCCTGAATCACATGGAATAACATAGGGGTATGGAATCTAACTAGTGACAGCGTCACGTGGCACATTATGAGACTGACAATGTATTTAGGTAAAAACATCAAGTGGTACCAAAGTTCACTTGTCAGTGGTTCCCCATTACACCTTTGGCAGCTTGATGTAAAAATTGCTCGAGAGCTGGCCTCTGGTTCTGACCTAAGATGAGAATGCAGTGCTCATTGTCGATTTCCTTGGCTTGTGCCTCCGATTGTTTGAAGGTGATGAGTTTTGATGTATTGTGTATTTCATGGCTGCCCTTTTTTCTAAGTATTGAAAATGTCTATAAAATTGATTATCAAAACAAAAGATGAGAATGCAGATGCCATGTCTTGGCTTCTTCTAAGAAGGTTGCTCCTTTACATTCATGAGAAGCACTGGCTCTATCTGGGGCGCCAATGCTTCTATGCCAGGATGTGGAAAGTTGAGTGTTATGGGAGTCAGTCAGTCCCTTTTATAGAATCATAAATTAGCAGACTAGGGTTTCCTGAATGCACCTTCTTGCACCTTCTGGCCACCAGGTAGGTTAACTCTCTTTGCGAATTGGCACCACAAGGTTAGCAGGTCAGACACTCTTGTCTGAGGAAAGCCGCAAAGGACAATACTCTCATCAGGATGGGACAGGAAAGGAGGAGAAGACTCTAACTTGGTCAATCATTTATGCTGGTTTTTCCCTATGGTTCTAGGATTTCTTAAAGCAGCTGTTCCTGCTGACTAGGAAAGGGTAACTGATCAGTCATCATCTGGAAGTGTGCATGTTATTCAGCTCCTAATTACTGTTCAATTGAATGGCTCTGTGATCCGGGGAACATCCTTTACAACGCAACTTTTACAATGCACTACCATTACAACGCAACTTTTACAACGCAAGTTATTACAACGCATTGCGCTGGGGGGCGCTCTAAGATAGGGAATAGTTTAATTACTATCCAACACCTTCCCTAATATCCACGGGGACTGGAGTTGGAATAGTAAATTAAACTATTCACTATCCAACGCCCCCCAACGCAAGTCGTTGTAACGACTTGCGTTGTAAAACCTGCTTCGTAATGGCATGCGTTGTAAAAACATGCGTTGAAACGTCATACATCCCTGTGATCCCACTAAACAGAGAGATAGGGAATTTCATTATCAGTCAATTCATCCACATTGCATTCACCATATTGAAGTGCAGGACGTGACACATGGTCTTAGGCAGCTTTGTGAATACCCCCTATGCCTATGTTAGATGAATCCAGGTAGCCCCTGTAATGCTACACTCAAGTGGGAGGGAGATAAAGAGATAGAATGCACCAAATTTTACTCTTTAATTTAGGAGAAACTGGAGACAAGATGAGGATTGTAATACTGACTACTTGCAGATTTGTTGTGTAAGTGATTAGAAGGTGTAATTGAAGGCAGAAAAAGGGTTTTTTGGTGTTAAGATCAGTGGTGGGTATGCATGTACCGCACTGAATAGACAGTAAGCTAGCCCGCAAACCCAAGTATCTCAAAAAGAACAGGCTCATAAAAAGGGACCGTTGATGGTTTTGCATACACATGAAATCACATGCATTCTTCGCTGTGGAACGAAAGTCTGTCTGCCGAAAGACTGCAGATGCTGAGGTCTGTCTGTAGTGGGTTTTCCATTATTTTGATGTTGTGGTTGATCTATATGCCTTATTTGTGTCACTTACTAGGGAGCTATTTTTCTCGAGACCCTAGCAATGGTTGGATCCACTGAGCAATATCAAGAATATCAAGCGTTAGCCTACTGAATATGGATATGTGGTCTGGGATGGAAAGTAAAACCTCTAGATTTGTGGTACTCATAGTATGGCCCGCGGGCCGCCAGCGGTCGGACAGGCCTTCATTGGCGGCCTGGGGACCTTGGCTTGCAGTTTCTACGTTTCAAGTGAGGCCGGCAGTAAACACAGAAGATGACTACAGGAGCATACATATGAATACCTATTAAATACCTATTCACTATGATACTGAGGCCATCTTCTATGTTTACTGCCGGCCTCTGTGACCTCATACACGACACCGTCGGTAAGCTTCCCAAAAAGCCCTTTAAAAGCAGGCTGTAAGTGCTTTCACAGCTGAATTTTTCAGTTCAAAATGATTTTATTGAAGTATTTTGTAGACAAAAGAAATAAACAAGTACAATACAAAAAGAATAAAGCTTACATGCGTACATTAAAGGGCCTTTTGGTAAGCTTCCTGTATTGTGTTGCTGACAACATCCTCTTCTCCCGCAGCAGCTTCATCTTCGAGTCACTATCCCTGAACAGTAGATGTAAGCACATTAGGAATTTGGAAAATTGCACCTGGAGAGAGAGAGACATACTGAGAGAGAGAGAGACCGACAGAGACAGACAGAGAGACAGACAGAGGCAGACAGACAGAGAAGACATCCAGATACAGGCAGAGACAGCCAGACAGTCAGAGACAGAGAGAGACAGACACAGAGAGAGACAGAGACAGAGAGAGACAGACAGAGGGAGCCAGAGACAGAGAGAGAGACAGACATAGAGAGAGACAGAGACAGACAGAGAGAGACAGACAGAGAGAGAGAGAGACAGAGGGAGACAGAGAGAAACAGAGAGAGAGAGACAGAGAAACAGAAATAGAGACAGACAGTGAAAGACAGACGGAGGGAGAGACACAGACAGACGGAGACAGACAGACACAGAGAGGCACAAACATAAACGCCATGCTACCCTGCCGGCTGAACTATTGGTTGAATTACACAATAAATAACGTAGAGGATACTCTTGCCCTAAAACCGGTCGATCATCAATCATGTGTACTTCGCCATAGGAGGACAGATGAATGCTCCTTTTTATTTTTGAAATATCAGATATATTTTTCTTGGAACTGGTTGACTTTCGACCACATTCGCTCCAACTAAGGAGGATAGATCTTGATTCCATTCCATATCTGAGATATCAATGACGCATCTCTAGATTTAAAAGGAGAAATTGCAAAAGTGGACACATATAGTGAAGATTTTTAGACAGAGTGTTCTATCCTGCCCTGAAGAAGTCCGCAAGGATGAAATGTGTTGGCTACGGTCTTTTAACTTGTTGGAAAAAGAGGTCATTAATAAAAGATTCAGAGACACAACTTCTGCTGGAATTGCCATTTTTTGATTCTGATAGATAAATGATAAATGTTTACATCTTTATTAAGTTATTTTCTGTCAAGCTACGATGTGATTTAAGTGTGCTGGACTATTGCATTTAAGGAAATTTTGGATACTTTGGATTTAGGGGTTTTGAATCTCCGGTACCTAGCACCTTGTGTACCTAGATTACGGTTACTCCACTAAGGATAGGTGCAACTATCGTTGCCTCGATCCCCTTTCCATATCCATTGTAGATAGATAGATAGATAGATAGATAGGTGTATGCCGGGTCTGGTGGCTCAATGGACTAATGCATCCGCTGCACGGGCCTGTGTTCGACTTCATGGTCACAGGGTTTTTTTCCCTCTAGCCCCGCCCCCACTGACCCCGCCCCACCGTTGCAGCCCTAGACCACAAACCGCACTGTAAATTTGGCCCTGAGAGAAAGTTTGTGAGTACACATGCTCTAAAAATTTCCTGGTGTTCCGAGGTAGGTTGGCCAAGCAAGTCTATCTGAAAAGAGTGAAGACTTAAAGATTGAGACAATGTACAGTATAACACAACTGATCATCAGACACAAACGGAACTAAACGTTCAGTCAGAGGGACACTTAAGAAAAATGGAACGATTGTGCAATTGAAATCTCAAAATAAAAGAAAGGTATAAGTCGTGGAGAAATATGTACATTCCTCCCTTTCCAACTTCCTTGAATACAATAACATTCTACATTGCACCCAATCCGGCTTCCGCACCAACATGAGCACGGAGACAGCGCTACTAGAAGTAATGGGGGCAATCAAGGAGGTTTTGGATGCAGGGGGCAAGGCGATGCTGGTGATGCTCGACCTGTCGGCGGCCTTTGACACCGTCCCCCACACTGGTCTCCTCTCAAGACTCAGTGAGATCGGTCTGCTAGGGATGGTGTTCAGCTGGTTTAAGTCCTTTCTAGCAGGCCGGCGTCAAACGGTCTGGGCCCCTCCTTTCTATGCCGCGGTGCCGCCATTAGAGGTGGGAGTTCCTCAGGGCTCTATTTTGAGCCCGACTCTCTTTAACATCTTTATGGCCCCCCTGGTGGCACTGGTGGAGTAGTTTGGTGCCCAGATCGTGTCGTAAGCCGACGACACCCAGCTCCTTTTCACTTGTGAGAAGGGGTACGATTTCGACGGGGAGAGCATCAGAGGCTGCCTGGGGGCTGTGTTTAAGTGGTTCCAGCAAAACAGCCTTAAGTGCAACTCGGATAAATCCGAGGTGCTCTTTTTTGGCTGTCGGTCTGATCCGGAGTGGCAGTCTTGGTGGCCTGCGGACATGTTCCCTCCATTGGCTGCTTCGGGCGTGGCCAAGAACCTTGGAGTAAAAATTGATAATAATCTTGCGTTGAAGCCCCAGATTCTTGGCCTAGCTGGGAAATGTATTGGTCTTCTTAAAATGCTCCAAAAATTTCTTCCTCTGCTCTCACAGGTACATAGAAAAATCACGGTGCAGGCTCTAATCGGGTCTCTCCTTGATTACGCCAACGTCCTGTACCTCGGATTGCCAGAGTATCTTCTCCAATGCCTGCAGATAGTTCAAAATTCGGCTGCCCGTGCCATCTTTGGCCTCCATCGGAGAGCCAGAGTCTCTGGTCTTCTGAAGACTCTTCATTGGCTCTCCATCCGGAAACAAATCATTTTTAAGGCGCTTACTCTGGCCTTCAAGGCTCTCCATGACACTGGCGCCAAATACATCCAACGGCGGTTGGCCTTCTAGGTCTTTGAGGTCAGCATCATTGGCTTTGGCCTCAGTCCCTGTTATCAGGAGAGCACGGATCAGAGGTCGTCGTTTAGATGCCTGGCGCCTCAATTGTGGAACACCCTGCCTGTGTCTTTGAGAAGGAGTACCAACTTGTTAGCTTTCAGGAAGGATTTAAAATCTTGGCTGTTTGTTCAGTAGTGCCTGCTTCTCTTCTGTCTTTCCCGTGTCTGTTTAGGTCAGAAGCGCCGGGACACTCCTCGGAGTAGCTGAGTGCTATACAAAACATCCCCTAACATAACATAACATAACATAAGTTAGGAAGAACAGTGAACATTTCACCTCTATCGCATAACTGTCTTTGTGATATTCGGATAATAAGATAATAAATCTTAGGGTTTGAGTGTTTGGTTCACTTTAATCTTATCACGGTTCGGATTTGTTCTGTGCTTTTCAGGCCAACATGATCATGGAGAGTCAGCATCATGGCCAGTGATGGAGGTGTACACTCTGCAGACTTCTTACAACATGTGAGTCCAAGAGCGTCACAACTGGTTCACTGGTATTCTACACAGTCCTGATGGCCCAGTCCTTGGAGGATTGTTTATAGTTCACCTGTGACTTGTGCTTTTTTCACTAGAAAATAACCTGAAGTCCAGAAACTATGTTTGAATTACTTGTTTCTATATTTTCATATGGTTGTACTTCAAGATTTTCAGGCTCTGGGTGCCTCAACCTGCCTTTCTTCTTTCATTAGAGACTGAAAGTTGTTCAGGCGTCCCTAAACTTACCATACAGTTAACAAGGCATTATTTACTTATATAGAAAAATATGCAGATTGTAAACATAGCCTATTGAAGACTATAGATTATGGGTCCCATTACCAGTCTCACAGAGCTGTTTCCCCTGGGGATAACTACAAGTTTTCCTGTTTCACTGGGATCAGATTGATCAGGCCCTCAATCTCCGTTCTCGATCATTACAGGCCCAGAAAAAGGGGCCAGAGTCATCTGGAGAGCTGCGGGTGGCAGGCAGCCATTGTGCTCACCCCGCCTTGCTGCATCTTTCAGCATTGGTGAGGTGAGGGGGCTGAAGAAACTCCCCTAGCTGAAGAAACAAGCATTTGCAATGCAATCGGTCTCGCCTTTGGGACCTTATATGTATTTAGCTATGCCGCACATTACCCTGGATGCTGAAACATCTACTGTTCTTTAACATGGAAGGAAAGTAAGCACCAAACTGGGTGACATGCCAGGTATGGGAACACATGGAGAGAACTATGGCCTTTAAGCAGGAAATGGTATAGTCCAAAGCTCTGTTTTTAATATAAAATCAGGGCCTTCGATGGTTGTTAGACCTGGCACCTTGGCGTGAGTTTCCCTTCCACTTTTTTGCTTATGTGCCTCAGATGTTTTGCTGGTGTCCGCTGCTCAGGGCACTGCGCCAAGGCCAATCCGTGCTGCAGTGCAAGTGCTCCCTATGAAAAGTGTAACTGTGTTTGGTATACCTGATTGGTTCATTGGATTTACTATCAGTCCCCAGTAAAGTGCACCAGGAGTGCCAGGGCTTGTAAATGCCAATACTGCTAGTGGGCCTGCAGCGCTGGTTGCGCCACCCACACAAGCAGCCTTTTAAAATGTGTCTAGGGTCTGCCATTGCAGAACCTGTGTGCAGTCTGGTACTGTCATGCTGGCTGGGCAAGTGCACACACTTGCCAGCCCCTACACCTTCCCTTAACTTCATATTAGTCACCCCTATGGTAGGCCCTAGGGCAGGGTGCATTGTAAGTGTAAGGTAGGACAAGCCCTGATGTGTGTGGCATGTCCTAATAGTGAATTACAGCCAAATTCGTTTTTCACTATTGAAAGGCTACCTGTCCCCTTTAGGCCAGATGGGCTGCTGGAATTATTACACTCTATAATCCCAGCAGGCTCAGGGAGCATGGTAGAAAATAATGTTTAGTATGCCTGAACTCAGAATAATAAAATACTTCTTTTAGTAAAGTTTATTTTAATATCCTGTGTTTGCCAATGCTACTTTTAGAAAGTTAGCATTTGCTTGCCTAACCATTTCAGCTCGCCTCTGCAGTATGTGTATCTGACTGTCTGGGATGTGTGAGTGACAGGGCTGGGGGATGACAGGTGGTGGATGCAAGGATTACACCTTAGTAGGAGGTAAGAGTGGCCCTTGACTCTGAATCTGGCTGTGCTCTGCCACCACAATGCTGGCTCTGCCCCCCTGGGGAGCGACTGATGACTCAGCCTGCACCTGGCCCAGGAAGGGCGAAGCCCCATCATCAAGGTACTCCTGGCTGCCCCTGTCCACACTATGCTGGCTCCGCCCCCCTGGGGAGCGTCTAATGTGCCTGCCCTCACGCTGAATGCAGAAGCCAGAAGTACCCCCAACAAGTGCTCAGAGGCTGAGAGCAGTTATGCAAAGGCCCCCCTGGCCTGTGAGAACAAAAGAAACTGTGTATAAAAGTAGGAGCTCTGCTCCTTGTAAATCAGAATCCTGTTTTACCACAAAGGACCTCTACCCGACTAGAAGGAGAAGAGACGCTGGAAGGACTGGCCTGCTGCTTGCCTTGCTGAGAAAGGAGAGGAGAAGACTTTCTAAAAAGACTTTGTTGCTTTGTGCTCTAAACATTCTCCAAGGGCTTGTTGGAGCTTGCCCCCTGACCTGAACCCCAGGACTAGTGGGTTCTTGGTGCTTCTGCTCGTCCTGATATTCGAGCCGTGTGTACATCCCGCCGGAGCCAGACTGCGCCCCTCATCGCCCCCTCCTAGGGCTGTGGCACTCAGGAGCTTGCCTGCCTTTGTCCTGTGAGAGCCTCGCTCCGACCGGAGTCGCTCTCTGCCCCCAGGCTTGGCTTCCTGCTCCTCTGACCCTTGCCTGCTACTGGAGGGCCCTGAGACGCTTTTCCCCCCTCCCGCCGGAATTCCCTCTGTGGATTGTGATCCACGCCGGGTCTACAGCTGCACAGTCCGTGCCCTGTGACCCCGCTTTGTGATCCCAGAGACTCGTCAGGCCGCGCCGCCCCCGCTGAGGAGACCCCCGCACCGTCGTGCTAAGGGTCGCGGGCCGCGCCTGCCTGATTGTGCACACCCGCTGACGTCCGGATCCAGAAGTGCCCCCATCGCCTGAGTCGCACTAAGCCTGTGCCGACTCTCGCCAAGAAGAAGAAGTGTCGATAAATCACCATCGGGCTCGGGGCCCGCAACGCGTTATTTCCCCGCTCCTGACTAAAGAGACACAAAGGTACTGTACTTATCCCCCGCGGTGCGAGCCGCTCTCCCAACCGGACTCGCACCGCTCTGTGTGCCCCTGCCTGCAGCGCCTCTCCGCGAGCACCGCTCTGCTCTGTGAGCGCGCTCCAGCCCCTCCCGCTGGAATCCTCTGAACGTCGGGAAACCGCAGGCTGCAATCTGAGCCCCTGCCCGAGTGACTGGGGCTGCGCTGGGTTCTTTGGCCTTTCCCCCCCCGGCAGCTCTGAGGTCGGCGCTCTCCCCCGTGTGGGTCCCGCAGACCAGGGGGGGGCCGTACGCTCCCAGGGACCCGGCCGGGCCGAACGCGTCCCACGCGGGAAGCGTGAGACTTGGAAGGGGGTCGGGATTTCCCCGGTCTGAGACGCCGCGAAGCGCTACAGAGTACAGGACCGAGTCCCTAAGGTCCTAGAGGGGTGAAAAAGTGCACAATCTGGTCAGAAACGACCAAGGAACTAAGAGAACTGTGCAGAAGGGAAAAGAGACTAGCTTTTAAGAGGAGATAAAGTGAAAAGGACTGTTATGGGAACATATAACAAAGACATCTCCATTTGAACTGCAACTAAGAAGAAAAGTGCCTATTTACAATCTGTGGTGCTACATAAACGTTATTTGGTCTTGTGATAAGTCTGACCTAAGAGATATATATATATTTTACATAAAGAAGCGTATTTTTATATACTCACAGCCTGGTGTCCATTGGTGGGGGGATTGGTGTATTTTACTGTGTGTGTGATTACAAATGCTTAACTAACTAACGCCTGAAGAATAGCCTTGGCTGCTCACGCCACGCACCTAGAGGGTGAGCAAGGGTCATTCTAAGGGGTCATCCTTCGCCCTGACTTAGAGGAGAGGGTCCCTGCTTGTCACAAGTGCATACTTGCGCCAACCAGAGACCCCCAATTCTAACAATGGTCATATAGCTGAAAATACCAGATTTGGAAACAATATTCTTGTCTACGGGTGTTCATGGAAGACCATTTCTATGGACTGGAATCTAGAGAATGCTAAAGTGATTCCGGTATTTTACTGACTTCTGCTGGTCGTTTTCTATCAAGAAAGTTAAATAGAGGCAGTTGCCAGAATTTTTTTTAAAAGAAAGTCCCTGAGCAGAAAGCAATTCTGGTATTTTACGGACCTCTGCTGGTCGTTTTCTATCAAGAAAGTTAAATAGAGGCAGTTGCCAGAATTTTTTTTAAGAGAAAGTCCCTCAGCAGAAAGCAATTCTGGTATTTTACGGACCTCTGCTGGTCGTTTTCTAACAAGACAGTTAAATAGAGGCAGTTGAACAGGAAAAAAAGTCCCTAAGCGGAAGCAGAAAAGTCCTAGACTGATCTACAGAGCCCACAAAGTACATATAAGTAGAAGTATATAATAAGTATATACTAAAGTATATACTAGAGGTCTCGAATGCTCGACCTAAAAATCATCCTTTCCTCCTGCCACTGCATTCCAACTCTGCCCCAGGAGACAAAAAAGCCCCATAACGTTTACCACTTGCTCCACCCAGCTGGGAAGTGTTGCAGCTTTCAGCTTATTATTTTCCCTAATAGCGGATAACATACGCAATTGGACCCCATTATTACCGGGTGCACATGCTACTCCTCATTCCGCGGGAAATAGCTTGTAATCCCCGTTATCTCATCGTGAGTTACTGCACGGTTTTATTAATTCCAGCCCAATTATAACCCTCTGGAGATAACCGGGAACTCATCTCTGTGTGGCATACTTGCACATTTTGATCATGTTGTAGGGATAAGAACCCCCAATTATAAAAACTTGCAAATAATGTAAAACATTTTAACAGAAATAAATAAATATTAGGAATTCATCGGATTACAATGATTTACGCCTTCTGTCTCACAGAGAGGCATAAATCTGGAGCGCTCAGGCTGGCAGGTTATGGAGTCTAGTTTGTAAATATGTGAAGGTAGAGAGACTGGAAGCTTTGCGCAGAATGGAGGTGGGAAAAACTTTTATTTCAAAGACTAAACTGTGCTATCACAGTTGCATGTATTCTAAGCCTGGCTCTTTGGGCTCTGCATTGTGGTCTTTGGATAAAGACCAGAAGGATCACGAACAGGCATTGTCGGCTTCTCTGCTAAGGTGGAGGGGCGTTGCCACACTGCTCGCGGAGCAGTGTAAAATAAAAAATAAAACGATAATGAGTTATTATCATTTTATTTTTATTATCACCAGGTTAGGACGTGCTTGGCTCCGGTGATGTCTGGGAGGAGGAGTGGTTGCTGCACTCTAAAGTGTGCATGATGTTTTCACCGGCCGTCTTGGCCTGGCCAACCGGCATGCATACTTTGCATGTTCTCCACCCAGGCTGCATCACAGCCTAGGTGGAGAACATGTCCAGGCTCCCATTTCCCATCTGAGCACCAAACCACGGTGCTCAGACCAATCACAATGCTGCATAGCAGTGTTGTGATTGGCTAAAGGTAGCCTCGGTACTTCCTGGTTGAGGAGCGGAGGAGAGGCAACCTGGGAGAGATGGAGAAGGGATGCAGCGATCAGGTAAGTGAATTTAATTTTTTTTACCCTCCCACCCCTGTACCGTATCTGCCGCCACTGTGAACAGACCATTAACTCACTGCTTGAGGGTGCAAAGTAACATTTATATTGAACCTGGATTCTGCTATCAATTTCCCTGGAGGCAGCTTAAAAACAACTAGAATTTTTTATTGACAATCACTTCTCAAGAGTCAACAGAGCCTAGTGATCATCACAGGAGGTGCAGAGGCCATGGGTCTCTAGCTTCCAAATTACACTGTGCCACGTGCGTCATTATCTGTTAGTACACACTTTTAAGTCAAAAGCAACTACTGTGTCGGGTTTGTGTATTTGAAGCCAAGTGTTGTTAGCTGCAAAGCCAGGACAAGCTGAAGGTATCACACTTGACATGGGTCCTCTTGGTGGATGTGCATGGGCGGTCCAGAAAGAGATGGGCGTTGAAAAGTGAAAGTCCTTTGTACTGTACTCCCATGCAATACATGTTTTAGAAAATGTAAAAAGAAAATATCCCAAAATGATTGTCTGTTAATGATAAATTACCCTCTTAAGAATAGAAACTTAGAAAAAAGCATGAATTAACGAATATTTTAGAAAATATTAGGTTGATTATATATTTTAAAAGGCTTCAATTCCCAGCCGTTTGGAGATGTGAAGAGCATTCAGACAGCCACAAGAAGTCTGACGAGGAATCTCTTTAGAGATAGATTCATGTCCTCCCGCACCCTGCTGTGCCATGCTGCACAGACCGCTGTTTCCTACCATCTGAGAGCCATGGTGTACTGCAGACTTCCCTCTGCGCAGAGAGGAGACCTGCCCTCCTAATTCTATTAGCCTTTGCCTTAGAGGTCAGATAAGTGGCCTCCTGTGAACCCCTGCAGTCCTACACAACCAGCCCCTGCAGAGCCGTGCGCTTATTTTACAGAGCGCGGATACTCGACTGAGAGCCAAATTAACCTGAACCGACACCTACCTGTCCCAGAGCCAGGCCTGCCGCAGCAGAATTGGACTTTAAAGGATATTGGTAGAGACCTAACCTTCTGCACCACCGTCTTACTGTGGAAAGTTCTGTACTTTTTCAGAACCGTCACATCCTGCCACGCACTATGAAGGCGGATACTATTCGTGCGTTTTCTGGCAGCTCTAATGCAGCCTCCCCGCAGTTCTGCCCGCCTGCACTGTACTCACGGCAGCTTGTGAACACGGCCAATAGGAAGGCAGCCTTCATCTTGAGACAGTCTGGCAGGCCCGGGGTCGACGCGACAACAGCAAGTTCTCTGGTCACTGGTAAAGACAACCTGCGCTGCGGCTTTACCCAGCGGAGGCTGCCCGGGTTTAAATACAGTCTGTGGCGGCGTCATCTTAGAACGTTATCAGAGACCCTGAGCAAACAACGGGCACCGAGGAGGAACATACGGGCAATGGAATGGGGCGGTGTGCAGCGTCCCTTTGAAGGACTGTATGACCAGGAAGCGAAAGACCCGGATGCTGCTCGCACCCTCACGCGACCATGCCAAAGTAAATGCCGTGCCCTGTGTACTGTTCCAGGATGGATTTGTTGGCACTGATGGGCGACATATAGCGGCCGCCAGTGCCCACGTGCTCAGGTGACAGGTGTTAGATGGGCCACAAGAGCACTTAAAATACATTTGTAAAGTAGAGTTGATACTTCCACATATTTGAAAGACATTGATTTTCCCAGTGCCTATTTCATTTGTTTACATTGATAGCTGTTACAACACCCACTGCTAATCCGCTTCAAAGCTATTTCTATCACGATTTATTCCATTTCAAAGAGGAGAATGACGCGTCAATGTAATCAACTTTCCCTGTCGTACTTCTGTGCATGCAAAAAGAAAAGTTAATGGACCCATCAAGTGTTCTTTTTGCAATTGTCACCCCGAGTGGGATGGGTTCCGTGCTTTCCATGCCACTGGAGTCAAGCTAGCCTGACTGATGAGGGGTGAAAACCCTAAACCGGTCCCAGGATGCTTGTTTCCGGTCCAGGGAGGACTTGCCTGGCAGTTAGGGCTGGACTGTTCCAATGGGGAGCAGGGACAAGACTGATTTTCATATGGCTGGCTTTAAACTGGAAAGGCATGGGGAGCATAAACACAATGGATTTAGGCCCAGATCTCTGTACCGGGGTGAATGTTTGACATTGATCAGCATTCTGTCTATCAATTGTTCTTTTTGCATTTGTCACCCTGAGTGGACAGTTATGCCTAGACGTGGGTCCCGTGCTCTCCTTCCCATTGGAGTCAAGCTATTCTGGCTGATGAGGAGTGAAATCCAGGAACCGGTCCCAGGATGCTTGTTTACGGTCCAGGGAGGACCTGTTCTGGCAGTTTGGGCTGGACCGTTCCTATCAGGAGAAGGGTCAATACTGATTTGCATATGGCTGGGTTTAAACTGGAATGGCTTGGGGAGCAAAAAAATGATGGGTTTAGACCCACATCTCTGCACTGGGGTGAATGTTTGACATTGATCAGCAATCTGTCCATCAGCTTTTCTTTTCGCACATCTGTGCATGGCAAGAAGCAGTGTTACTATGAGAACAAGCATTATTTTATTGTCCTTTTATCACTCAAAAGCGTGTGAGATATCCCACCGTTTTACCACGGTGTTTCAGCCCCTGGTAATACTCCACTTATTCAGTGCAAATGTTCTCATCCCCACCAAATGTATTTTTTATGGAAGCCAGGTATAATCATTGGACCATATTAGCTGGTTCCGTAACATTTAACCATCTCTCAAAGGGTAACCACAACTTGTTAGACCTGCCTGCATCCATTGTTTTCTTCATAGAATACACACCTTTAACTGGTCTAAGACAGTAATCCATGGTGATGGTAGTGGGGGGGATTCTTGTAGCCTCTTCCTACAGATTTCCTTCCAACCGAGTAACATAGTGTGAAAGAGCAACTTGATCAAATCCCATTCCCCTTAAATTTGTTAGAGTAAATGGCAAAAAGATGTAAGATGGGGCTTACCTGGATGTCAGATTTTAGAACCGTTGACAGTACCTCACGCCAGTGCTTTAAATGGGAAAAATAAGTGCAGGTACTCATCAAATTGAGGTCGGGATGTGGCTAGTGGGTTAAGGGTGGGACATGATGCAAAGGCACTTCGGCCATCTGTTTAATATTCATTTTACACTTCCATTGTCCTTGTTAGTAGTTTATAATTTCCCATATGCGCAGATTCTCTCTGCACTCATAGTAAAACACAAATAGTAATGAATAGGCAGTTTGCTGCTACAGCCCACTGAAATATGTATGGAGCTCATTGCACTTGAAGTGATCTTGACCTATGCTGTTAGTCCTCCTTGTCTGGTCTTCAGCCACTGCTGCAATTTAGGTCATCACTGAGTGAACTTGGACCACCAATGTACTATCCTGTTCCAATGATGTGTGGTCTTGGTTCAGCCCTGTCTGACCTTGCATCTGTCATTTCAGATCTTGTCCAGTGCCTCGTTCTGCACACAGGACACAGACTACCAAAAGATCAGGAGGAGCTCACGAACAGTAGAACATCAGGGCATATTTACAAAGGAATGGCTAAGCGTGGCATTAAACAGACATTGCTAATGCCACGCTACACCATTCTGAAAATTCAGGGATGCGCAGTATTTACAATGGTACGGCACATCTCTGCATTTACTCTAGTGCTGGTGCTAAACTCAGCTGCCTAGTGCCAAAATAGGCACCTTTGCATGTGTTGAAGGAATGATTGTTTATGTGCAGGAAGGTGTTATTTCCTGCATATAAATACTCCAGAATGGCGAATTTGTAAGGTCTATGTGTGCTGCATTGTGCTGCACACATTGAAGTTGCAAATTGTCATGTTTTAAATAATTGTTTATGTGCAGGAAGGGACACCTTCCTGCACTTGAACAATCAATCAATCAATTGACTTTATTTCGGCTCATTTGAACCATAAAAGTACAAGACAGCATATCTACTTAAAAACATTATAAATACCAGGCTCTGTTCACGACAATATGTAAGACAGATGTGCAACATCAGTTGCCAAAGAAGTAACCACAGAGCTCAGACAAAAGTCAAAGGGAAAAAAACCTTGAAAACAGTCCTTAAGCGAAGGCTCATTGGGGGTCCGCTATTTCCCCAGGGTAAGCGAAAGTTCAGATATTAAAAAGGCAGTCAATACAACAATAAAAGACACAGCATTCAGTATGCATAAATACATTAAATATCCAACAAAAAATTCCTAAAGTTCACATAAAAACAGTAGCCCTCTGCTTGATGGCACATTCAATATATGTGGCAGCAGAGAATCAAATCTTAGTCGTGGGTAGAGTTTGTAGATAGATAAAGAAAGCTCTACAATAGCAAGTGTTTGCCACCCTTGAGAATGGGCAACAGATAATGTTTCCGCAGCATCCAAAACGATTTGCAAAAAAAACGAATTGCAAGGTAGTTTAAGGTGATTGGTCGTCACAAGGGCATTAACACCATCGCTGCTAATGGAATTCCCCTCCTGTGCTGCCCCTCATTGAAATGGGTGTGGTTGTGACGGAACCATTCCATCATCAGCACAGCCCAGCCCGGACTGATGACGGAATGGTTCCGTCACAAGCATCGAAGGGGTTAAGGAAGATGTGAAAAAGATGTGCCTTGTGATGGAAAAGCAGCAAGAAAGTGCACCTTGCATAATCTGAGTCTTGTCAGTAAAAATGTATGATGCATGTTTCCCACCTACAGTAAGTATGGCACAGGATTAACAGCCGGACAAGTCCTCATATAGATCTGGACCGTTGGACACTCATTCACAATGCAGCACACATAGAAACAGCAAAAACGAGGGGAAATTAAGCATTTCTCCTCGATTCACTATGTTAAGACCAGGTTTTCCATAGCCTTAATTTTGGCGCTGTCTTCTATTTATACCACCCCTGTATAAAGGGGTCATCGTCAAAATCAATGGGTGTGGTGGCGGAACGCCAACCGCAATACCCATTGCACGCCCTTTTCACGCTAAGTGTAACGTGAAAGGGACCCTATTTTCAAGGCAACGTAAAGCCACTTAACGTGGCTTCATGCTGCCTTGTAAATGAGACTGGTTTATCATCACAGGACCGTCATAAAAAGTAATGTTCCTGTGGTGATAGGGGCTTATATATATGCCCCTTAGGGCCAGATGTAGGTAATTCTATTTTACCGATTCATAAATACCGAATTTTACCGATTCGGTATTTATGAATCGGTAAAATAGAAGGTGGGAGAAATTTAATATTCAATTACCTAATCGGTAACATTCGGTATTTACCGATTCGGTAAATACCGAATCGTTATTGCCCATTGATTCCTATGGGCCTTAAAGCCCATAGGAATCAATGGGCAATACCGAATCGGTATTTACCGAATCGGTAAATACCGAATCCAGCAAGGGTGCAGGGGGTGTCACTTTGACACCCTCTAGCACCCCAAATACAGGCATGTGTGCCATGTGGCACACAGACATGCCCTAAGGGCATTTCTGTGTGTCACATGGCACAGGTGTGCATGCACAGATGTGCATGCACACCTGCATTCGGTATTTTACCACCCAATAGGATTGGGTGGTAAAATACCGACTCTAAAGGGCCTGTGGCACTCTCAGGAGTGCCACCTACATGTGGAATTACCGAATCGGTAAAATTACCGATTCAGTATTTTACAGAATCAGTAAATTTACAGAATCAGTAAATTTACAGATTCTGTAAAATACTGGCCCCTACATGTTGATTCCTAAATACCGGTCGGTAACGGCCGAATTCGGCCGTTACCGACCGGTATTTCCTCTCCTACATCTGGCCCCACGTTCCTAATGGCATGCATGGAAAAAAGTGCAAACTAGATGGAGACTTTTACCTTAACACCTTGGGTGCTTTGAGTTTTCCCCTCCTGTGCTGAGGACCAATACAAATGGGTGTGGTCATGACGAGCTCAGCTCGTCATGAGCACACGAGCACCGTGTGTCATGACGAGCTGAGCTCGGCATGAGCACGGAAGGGGTTAAAATTATATATTACCTTTCTGACCCTTTTTACTTTAGTCTCAAGAAAGGTAACAGAAAATAAAATTGAAATGTATATCTTTAAAACTAACCCATAAGTATTCCCAATATCTGCTTTGCACACACTGGGGCCTGTAATGTAAGCGATCACGGTCGGCCACCTATTTTTACTATATGGAAGGAGATTGAGGGGGGAGCTCTCGCACCACAGCTTCAACATGCACACTCACAGACTACTCTTTTCCTATTTTTTATATTTGTAACCAGTTAACACCAAACATAATCTGTACAGTACTGGGCACCACCACTCCTTCAGAACCATACTTTAAAGAGATTCTCATTTAAAGGGCTTATATTACTTTTCTCTTATATGCAACAGGCATATTCATGCAGCCTATTTTATTTATATGGACTGGCCAGATCAGACCATGCGAAAGAATCCTTAGAACTACCTTGACAAATTAAAAAACGTGCACATTGGTCATCACTGTGGGTGAAGTTAGGCCTGCATAGTGTTGTAGGCCAGTATTATAAGATCCTAACTTTCTGGCATATTGGTCGTTGGTAGTATAGGATATGAAATTGGGCCATTGCTGTTTAATGGACAAGCACTGGGTCACATTTGATCTGCAAGGGGTGAGAGGACCTAAGGCGAGGCAGCGATGGGTGTGATCTGTATTAGTTCATGGTTTTTAAGAGTGATGGAAACCAGTCAATGACAAACGTTTTTAGGGTTTGGAAGGGTGATGTCAAACGTCTCAACTCTCCCTCTTTATTATGAGCCCTGTATTCCGCCAGCCCAGACGTGGTACAGTCAGGCACAAAGGCAAATTTGTGGCCATATCTCCCATCCTACCTGGTCTTCATACATCCTTGTTAGTTGGAATCAGGAGGTGAGTAGGTAATTATTCCAGGGTAGATCCTTTGAAACACCATAGAAGTCTTATTGTCTGACCTTGGTTATCCCTCAGGATACCATCATATTATTTGAACAGTATTACTAATCATGCATTCCTGTCACCACACTATAGGATACATACCATTTTCCACCCTTTGCTGGAACCCACTGACCTTCTGGGAACTTCTAGGGTCCTAGTTCTAGGTATACTCCATAACACATGGAAATATGTTTCAGGCCTCAAATAACCAAGACTGACTGAGTCGTGGTGTCTTCTGACATGGTAGCAATATCAGCACACAACCTATGAAATCTATTTATATTTCAGCTTAGCGATTTAACGTGGGCATTTGCCCACAGAGATTGGACAGCCAAAGAAAAGAACTCACTGAGTACAACAGACGTATTCTGCAAGACTCTCAACTTCCTGCATGGGTCTTGGAAAAAATAACCAATTCATCCATTGCTCCTCTTAGAGACCTTTACAGTGACAATATAGAGAACAGGATCCTTACCTTATGACTAAGGCTTCCGGTTTACTTATTTTATAGATTTTTACAGATCAATACAGACAGAAAACAATGCGTTTCCTGTCTGTATTTATTTTTAAAAGCAGAAAAATACTGAAATTGGTGCTTGTTGTGAGAGGCTATCCATGCTCTCTTTCAGGAATTCTCAGCATCAGCTGAGCAGATTGACAGCATTGGGAATTGAAAAACAGGATGATATTTCCTTGAATAGGCATATATTAACATAAACGTGTAGTATGACACTAGTATGTGCTTGTGAGTGTAGTGTTTAGTTATACATGACTGCCTAATTTGGTAAATTGTGACAGGCATCCATGTATGAGTGCATGTTCAAGAGTTAAATAAACATGGAAATATACAATTTTACGGCTCCATTTATTCTCAAACACAAAGTAAATATGGATATTTACCAATAATATGGGAAAAATATAAATATGGATAAATCCAGATGGGTGGCAGATCGTTTACATACCTCGGTCCCTCACTCTGGAATTCCCTTCCCACATCTATTCGGAACGAAAAAGTGTATGTCCAATTTCGCAAATCCTTGAAAACCTGGCTTTTTAACCGGTAATTATTTAAGCAGTTATACATTCCTTGGCCTGCCAGGCGCCAGGAAACCCTTTTTGGGTAGCTGTCACGCCTTCTAAATTTAACTAATAATAATATAATATCCAGACTGAAAGTTTAATAAAATAAATACCATAAAGCAGGGAGCCCGAATTATAACATACTGAACCCCTTTAACACTGCCATGGCAGATTATATTCATTGACCTCCCCTCGCCCCCCACACATACATATGTAGGGCCCCTAATCCTCCATCACCTTAATTTGAGACAACAGAAAACTATGATAGCCGCAAAAAATATCCTACTTCAGTTCCTGCCTGCAAAGGAACCCCAGCGAACCCCTTTTCATTTTTACACCTGGTAAGAGGCAGCTTTAGCTATCCCATGAGCCTTAAGAAATCAAAATACATGCATAAATAAAAAATGCATACATGGGTAGGGGGGCTTTTACTCAAACCTCGTCATCCACTGGTCTGTCCAACTATCATTCACATTCTGCTTCCACTCACCACAACATATAGCATGGGTAAACGACCAGCCCATGAAAGTCACTGGCCATTTTGCACTCTGAGTGATAAAAATGTTTATTGCTTGCCCAAATTTGCCTTAAAAATGCACTTCATGGCCAGGCTGGAGGGACAATACTTTACTTTGGCAATGCTTTTTTTCTTACCGCATATTATCTATTTTTTCAGTCATTGTGTGTGTTTAAAATAGATCTTCAGGTTACAGTAATTAAGGGCCATTAGTAGCTGTTCCTTGCTCTAATAAGAATCATACTTTGTGGGGGGAGGGGCGTGGTCAAGGAAGATGGCCGAATAGACGTGCACTGAGACAGCTCCCGCTGAGGGGAAATATATCCTAACTAATCCTGCTCCATCTTAGCCTCTCTGACCCTAGATTGAGGGGCAGACAGTGTCAGACGGTGCGGAATACTGGTGCATCCTCTGCACTTTGGGTGAAAATATTGTTTTGGCCACTGATACAGCAATCAGTGGAGGGTGCCTTGGTTCACCCTGCAGAGTGAATGGGCTGTGGTGTGGTGCTGCGGGCTACATAGATGGAGTGATATAAAGGCTAAATAACTAGGGGTGGACACATGCCCCCTAGAAGAGTGCTGCTTAAGTTACAAGGTCCCCAAGTTGAGTGGTGCCTCGTAATCCCCACAATGGTCCAGGATAAAGGGGCATATTATCAAGGGGGTTTATCTCCGCTTTTTTGGCTTTAAAAGCCAAGAAAGCGGAGATAAAATTATCTCCCTATTACCTAGCTGTCGCTAACACCAGTTAGCGACAGCTAGTAGGAGATAGCGACCATATTGGGCCCCACTTTGCTTGTCAGTGATATTTATCACTAATGACATGCAAAGTGGGCGTGACAAGATGTTAGCGACTGGATACAGTCGCTAACATTGCTATCTCCTATTACCAACTTTTGGAGATATTCGCGCTAAGCGCGAATATCTCCAAAAGCTAACACCTGCCCTGAGCAGTTCTTAGCCATGTTATCCAATGGGAGGTGGATAACATGGCTAGGAGCATTAGCTCGGTAATGCATGAATATCGCTGACTTTTCAGTGATATTCATGCATTGCGGCCGATTTTTATCGCATTTGCGATAAACCTTGGTAATACCATGGTTTATCTGCGATAAAAATCGCCGCAGCTCAGCAGTAAATTTTTGTCTCTAACCAAGCAATAGTGATAATTATCGCTATTGCTTGGTAATATGCCCCAAAGTTCCTAAGGGTGGCCAAGACATCAAGATAGTGTAGAGTACTGTCCCTGGCCCCTTGTCAGAGGAGCAGGGGGGCCAGCCGGGTCATGGGCGCCGAGATCCTGCGCAGAACACCTCTGATATTCTGATGACCATGCAAAGCTTTAGGGTAGCACCAGAAACAAAAGTGGATTCTATAGCCATGGACACCAACCACCTACGATTAGACCTGCGCAAAGTGGCAGATAAAGTTACTTCTACTGACGGTGAGGTCACTACATTCCGGCAACAGGTTAAAGAGCTTCAGGCAACAGTTGAGGGCCTAAAATGTAGTGCGACACATGTGAAGGAACGTCTGGAGGATGCAGAAGGGCAGTCCAGAATAACCTGTGCTGTCTTGGGTTTCCCGAGCAGGAGGAGGGCCTGGCAGCAGATCTCTTTTTAGAGTGGAGGATAACCACAGACCTCAAGCCTCAAAGGCTCTCTAACCTTTTCTCCATTTAGCAGGTGCATCAGGCCCTGGCACCTATACTACGCCCTGGCACACCATTGCATGCACTAATTGAAAGATTTTTTAATCACAGCGGCTCCATTCTTCAGCATGCTTGTGCGCATCCCCCCAACCGATATGCTGACAAGGCCATCCAAATATTGCCTGATTATAAAAGGAGAGTGCAAGAACTACGAACATCATTTCTGGCTGTTAAGAGACAATTTCACTAGTGCAATGTCAAATACAGTCTCCCTGAGCGGCTTTGCTTCCAACACGAGGGCAAATTGTTTTTCCATGAATCCCCCGGGAAGCGGCATGCTGCTGGAATCCATTGGAATGGGGCTAGGGTGGCAATCATCAGAATAGAGGGAGCAGAGACGTCGAGGATTGGGTAGAACAGTTTGAGGACACCTCACACCTGTCAGTCAACCAAGGTCTGCAAAATCACGGTGCCAAGAACGTATCCTGGTTTGCCCAGATGTAACCCTACAGATGGACACCAAGCCTTTGGCTATGCAAAACTCCTTCTCATCACTATGCCTAGTCCATGAGGCCCAAATTGATGGACCTGGGACAGGATGAACGTAGAGTAGTTGTCTGAAGGTCACTGATTCTCCTTGTGGGTTAAATATTGTTATGGCCTGAAATGAACACCAGACTCCTGGGGGTGTATAATTCAGTTTGCATATGTATGGGGACTAATAATGATACTATGCTATTAATTTGTCTGGTTTTGCACTGTCGCTGAAGTGGGCGTACTACTACATTCAATGGGGTTGGCTTGGAGACTAGGTCGATGTGGATTGCTGAGCTTCTTGTGGGCTTGTGAAATGCTTGGGTCTGGGCTCCCTGGTCAGAAGTTATATTGACCACTGTTGAAATCTGTTTTCACTAGTTGATCTCTTCTGGGTGGGGAGGGCGCTTGGGGCTGGCTCCACTTCCTCTTGTGCATGGGTTGTGGTGGGAGGGTGGTTGATTACTGCCCGAGAGTGGGTCTTAGAGAGGGGAGGTGTATCGTACTATAGTTTACTTCTATGTTCTCAATGTTCTCAATTTTGGGTATTTTTGAGGGTAAAGCTTCCATGTATTATAGAAATGGTCAGTTAGTTCCTAGGTTATATCGGCTTGCAGTGGAGATAGTCACACCACATCTTCTTATAAAGCATGTCTGGGGGAGCATGTAAAAACTGTTCGCTTGGAATGTGC
Source organism: Lissotriton vulgaris (assembly GCF_964263255.1). Lineage (NCBI taxonomy): Eukaryota > Metazoa > Chordata > Amphibia > Caudata > Salamandridae > Lissotriton > Lissotriton vulgaris. The sequence continues at coordinate 750,286,070 of NC_141693.1, read as the reverse complement.
GGGGGCTGAATAGTCCAGAGAAAAGGAATCGAGTACATGCTTACCTATGCAGATACAATTTAGAAATAGCCTTCCTCCAGGAGACACACCTATGGGGTGATTGTATTAATAGTCTGCAGAGCCACTGGAGGGGGCAGATATTACCAAGTCCTACTCTGGCTGTACTAGGGGCCCCTGATATGGGTACCTCCAGGGGTGCCATTTAAGTGATGACCCTCAAGGAACCCTTGGTGAGGAGGGCAGATATGTTATAGTCTAAGGTTCTTTAGATGCCCACAACCTCTGTCTAGTCAATATCTACGCACTTAATACAGATAACGGGGCCTTATATGTTACGGTGCTTGTGGCTGCCCAAGTCCCACCGACTTCGGAGTTTATTCTTGCTGGGAACTATAATTGAGTATTAGATGGTCAGATAGACAGAGCCCCTCCCCGATCTGGCACTAAACCCCATATGACTTTGGCTCTTCGCCAGACTATGAAAAGTTAAACCCTGTTTGATATCTGGTGTGTTTGTAACCTACACATACATACATTCAAATGCCATACTCAGGTACAGATACGCATAGTTGTCTTGATTACTTCCTCGTCCCAGCAGCTGGGGCACATTAGATATACGATGTAGACCATTTGGCCCACTACAGCTCAGAGCACCGCTGTTGGTCGTGTTATCCCCGAAGCAGCATTGACCTAAGGTGCCCTTGAGGCGGATTAATATTGACTTGCTAACAGGTCAAGCTTTTATGGGCACACTGTGGGAAACTCTTACCCACTTTTTTTTAGATTAACTAGAATAGTGCCAGCAGCAGAGCGGTGGAGTGGAACACTATGAAGGGAGTGTTGTATGGCCACCACAATCGGTATTCGCGGAACCCTGGGAGAGGACCTAACCCGGCAGGAGGCTTGCTTGGAATTTCTTGAGAGGGCCATGACAGCTAATCCACAGACCCTGGGAGACTGGGACAAACAGCACTGCAAGGTATGTGAACTGTGGGACCAATTCGAAAAACACACACGTGGTAAAGGGCGCCAATGCTGGCACATGAAGGGTGATAAGGCAGGCCATTTTTGTTAAGCTTGATCGGGTCAGAGACTGAACCGCAACTGATACTAGAAATTCAGGATCATAGGGGATGGACTGTGAACACTCAGTTGGACATCAATAATGTCTTTGCATCACATTTGCCTGAGGTCTGTAAGGAGGCCTGCTTGAGAAAACGGGCAATACCCTATCCACTTATCTCCTAGAATGGTCCTAAGGATCGTGATCAAATAGTTGCTCTGGTGGAAAAACAGGAAATACTGAACGCAGTGAGGTCATTGAAGTCGGTAAGGTGCCAGGAGGTGATGGGCTTTCGGTGGAGTTCTATAAACTCTTTTGTCACACCCTGAGTAATAAACTACTGCCTGTATATACAAAGACCTTCAAGAGAGGCATCCTTCCAGATTCTATGTGAGAGGCCCTAATTGTAATGCTGCCAAAACCAGGTGGAGACCCCCTGGACGTAACCTCTTACAGACCGCCTTCCATGTTAAATGTGTACCAGAAAATCCTTAGTCATATTTTGGCAGCTAGGCTGCTCCCATACCTCCCACATTTGATCCCTAATGATCAGCCGGGATTTATCCCTCAGAGGAGCACGCTGCATAACCTATGCCAAAGGCCCCATGTTCTGCACGCTCTAGAACTAATCGAAGACTCTCAATATTGACTCTCGATATTGAACAGGCTGACTCGGTGAGGTGGGACTATAACTGGAGAGTGCTAGACAGAGTTGGACTGGGCTGTACCTATATTAAATGGGTCCAGCTGCTTTTTAAATCCCCCATGGCCAGGGTCCGAATGGGCCAGTGTGTTTCGGAAGTTATAGACTTACAAAGAGGTACCTGGCAGAGGTGTCCTCTGTCCCTGTTGCTTTTTACAATTGCAATGGAGCTCCTCGCGTGCAGACTTAGACAAGTACTGTATCAATGGGGAATACTGTAGTGTAGTTCCTTTATTCACAATAGGCTCTGCACATTGGAATAATACATACTATAGTTTAGAGTAGGACTGAGGTCGACTAGGTCTCTATCGAATATATTAAACTTGATTGTGAGTGCCAGCTAGCTCAGAGGTCACTAGAAACTTTCTCGAATTCACAAGAAGGGGTTCGTTTCTGACAACCGCATAAACATGACAACTTTGTTTCCCAAGAATAAGAAATCAGTCTCTAGAGTCGCGGAAACAATAGATAGCTATTTTACTCAGTCAATCGTGCATACTTCGTTTCACCAGAGGTGCTGAGAAAATAGAGAGACGGGCGTTGTCAATAAAAAGTATTTATTTAACAGTCTTCTTTCTCAAGCATAAGAAATGTACTGCTACAATCATAATTTATAATTTATAAAGTAGTACTGTAAAAGCTTGATATGGTTTCTAAGCCATAAAATACATACAGGGATAAAATAATGACTAAGTACTCAACTGGTGCTTCTAAAATACGCCTACCCCGCTGTACCTAACCTAAGTCTAGTACAAGGGAAGAAGTAAATGAGGTGTAGCTTAAGTTTTGTATTCTTTGCCAAGTATCTATTCCAAGAATTCTCTAAGGGTCTAATCAGCTCCGTACCTTGGTTTTAGAATGAAGGAGGTCTTGAATCGCTTTCTCAGGTCTCAATTTCCCAGCAACCCGCAAGGGTAGCCTGGAAACACTGGAGCTGGATTTCTCAGCAAGAAAAAAGGCAGCGTCTCGAAGTGTGTCAGCTGGAGGGTCGGCTTCCTTTGGCACTTGCTGCTGCAGGGCGCGTCGTACAAGTAGATAGTCGATCTGCTCCAAACCACCGTGGGTTTGTCTGGGCAAATTTAGGCATATTTATACCTTGAAGGTGCCGAGTTTGACGTATGATTGGACATAATAACGTCATCAAAGACTCAGTTTGTCCGGTTTTGCTCCACAGAATCCGGTTGTAGTATATAAAGGTCCACCTCCCAACGACACAAACACTCTAGTTGTAAAATCTTGTGCTTGAGCCATTAGGCGAGGGAAAAAAGGGGAAGGGAAAGGAAAGGGACAGCAGGGAAAAGGAGAAAACCTGTAACGACAAAACATATACTTAGAAACAGAACATATAGTATCATGCTACTCTCGAATGGTCTCACTAGACGAACTATTATACCTGCTCAAAAAACGAAACAATTTTCTGTTGAAAACCTCCTCATTGACCACCAGCCTGGACTGAGTTTTGCCTATATGAAACATAAAACAATGCTCAGGATTCACACAGAACACATATGAGCTACACCAGAGTAATATCATTAACAACCCTCCAGCCTACCATGACAAGAGTGTGAGGATTGCGGAGAAACTGGATTCTAATTGTAGATCCACAATGGAAAGAAAAGGTAAAGGCAATCCTTATTCTTGAGGTGATGGAAGGAAATTAAATAACGTAGCCTTAACAGATACGGTAGTGTGTAGGGAGCAAGAACCACAACACTCCCCTCTGTACAATGAATACAAACAAAAGTTCTCTTAAGGTACCTCACGGTAGCGCGTAGTTGCGACCACTACCGCGCTCCGCTGAAATCCGCATGTACTGTAAATGTCCCAATATGCAAACACAAATGCCCCTAGAAGTTATGAACTCACGTAGCAAGAACTACCGCGTTCCGCTCTAAAGTCACAACAAAGTAAATTTTATTTCCTAACGGCAGCACGGCAGAATGCAGCGAGCTCCGTAACCGATGACTCAGATAGTGGCACTCCGGTCCTACCTCAAGTTGGGGAAAGTCCGAACGGCGGAAGCAGGTGGTCACGACGACGTGCAGGAAGCTCCCTTACCAGCAGGCAAGGAACGAAGACTCAAAGAATTACACACAACAGGAAGCATGTTATGCATAGATTTAATACCTCCCCTCCTCCGAGGAGTCTGGGAGATGTAGTTTTGAGTGATTACATGTCAATTCCCCTATGTAGTGCGTTAACCGTGTTCCAGTACACACAGCAATGTAGGCGCAATACCTGAAACCTGACACAGTTCTTTGAAAACTCAATGATTTCCTAGATAAATTAGTATTCAGGCAAGGGGAAATCCCTAGCTGCTGAAGGCGGGTTTTTCTAAGAAATCGTTGTGGTTTCTCGGAACTTAGTGGAAGTAGCCATGCCGTATTTGGGCTGCATAGGCTCAGTCTAAATAAGGGTATGATTTCTATGCCTATATAAGGATCGGGTGATTTATACCTATATATGGGCATGAATTGGGAAAATTACACTAGGGTCCTAGATTCGTACATAACACCCACTCCACGATATTAAGTTCAATAAAACTAAATGTATAAGCACTGAACATATCTAAGGCTAGTTTTTACAATCCCATCCAAAATACAAATTGCATATGAAAAGGTTTGTTCACATGAAATGAGTATAAACTGTATGAAAAAATCAGTCTCAACAGATACGAAGCATATTATGAGAGCATATATTCTAACCTTTATGAAATACGAAACTACATTCATGAAATGTCTCTTAAGGTACAGAAAAAAAGTCGAGACCATCCCATAGCATAATATACAAACTTGTTTTGTTTTTAGGACAAGTTCAAATATTGTAATTTAGGAAATTTTTCAAAAGAAATCTTGTTCTCTAAGAATAATTCTACTTTAAGCAGATTACTCTGAGCCAAAAGTTCTATTTTGGAAAAAGTTCAAATTGTTGTTCAGGGAACGCTGTGTGCATTAATCAAAAGTTATTCTCGGTGTTAGGAGAAAACATCAGATTGTCTAGGCTGGCAAAGAAACCGTCTACCATAGTAGGTGAAAGTGGAACTACTTCAGTTAGCAGGTCAAATGTGCATAGATGAGGATCATCGCCGTCAGCGTTTGATGCATTAGCAATGTCCGCAGTAGGTGGTACCTGTGTGCCTGTAGTGTCACGTATCTCACCCTCGTTAGACTTACCGGTGAGACCACAATGAATGCCGTCATCAGAATTGGCAGCCGTTGGGGTCAACATGATGCATGAGTCGTTACCGGACCTAGCAAGGCGTCAACATCCAATGGCAGGACTGATGGAAGTGTAAGACAAATGTCCAACACGCATTCCTCTCCACAAAGCAGGCATCGTAGAACAGGTAAGATGCAATCTTGCCAGATTGGTCTAAACGAAAGGAACCAAGAGGTGTTCAGATCTCTTAAACGAGCAAAGACAAGAATCTGCCTAATGCGTTCATGATACCTCATGGAACGGAGAGCTTGTTCCATGGTAGTCTCGGTATCGCTGGTGAGTGGACTTGCCATATCAGAGCAGAAGGAATAAAAATAGAATTCCTGCTCCGAGTCCCAAAATGAGAGGCAGGCCGCCGAACACAGAGTACACGAAATTTGGAAAAATGCAGCGGAATGCTTCAAATGGTGTTAACAGTCCCAAAAAAATCTTCTTAAATACATGTGCGATGCCACTGGTATCAGACATGTTTAAGATTTGACTTAACATTTCTGTGAAATGTACTGGACAATTTGTTGATTATAATGCATGTATCTCTGAAGAAGTCCTTGCAACCTGCAGATCATACGTTTCTCTGGACGAGGTCAGTGGCACAGTTTTTGGCAAAAGAATGGCTTTCATTCTACTTAAAGTATCAATTTGTATAGAAGAGATATTCAGTGAAGGCCATAACGCCGTCTCCCTGTCTGTCTTTCTCTTTGGATACAATACTTGCATACAACAAGTGACCCTGGATGACACACTTACTAGATACGCTTATCCTGGCAACATGCCACAACAGCTGTGGTCATTGAGCATAACGTAGCTGCCATTGGATAGCTGCCTTAAAATTGGTTCTATCACTGTGGAGGGTGTACTGTGCAGGTGGCAAGAGAGGTTATTTGCAGACCCTTCGCAGGCTCCGTGTAATTGAATACCCTGGCACAAAAGTGTACCACTTAGTGAGTTCTTACAATTTTTACCACTAAGGAATACCTCTTTTCCCCCATTCCAACATTTGTGTGTGTAAGGTAAATTCAAGGTTGACTTAATGTATTCTTTACCCAACCTTTCATATAGGCCCGCTGGTATATGCTGTAGACAATACTGAAATTGGAAAGTTGGCACTGGTATCGTGATGGTGCCATGTATTATCCATTAAACTACAGGCTTCTCAGAAACTGTCAATGGTAATCTTTCTAGTTTTTCAATGCTCAGCACCGTATAGTCTGCTCCTCTTTGTGCCAAAGAGATTTGTTTATCTGTAAGGTTAAATACAGCAAACAATGACGTTGTGTTGATTAGACGCCATGACACGTAGCCTGAGCGAAGATTTTGTAACGTCCAGCCTAGCTGCATTATAGAACGTAATTGAGACTGGTCATGTTGTAACATTAGCGAATACTGCTCTATTATGTCATTTGCAGAGGATACAATGCTGTCCAAAGAATATATTCTGGAGGACAGAGTCGTTAACCCATTGTCCACTACAGAGAGAGCTTTCTCTAATTTAATACGATCAATTTCTCGTATTCTTTCTGCAGTTTCCATTTGCGTTATTTTCCAAGCTTCGTTGTACGCAGCGTATATACCGGCGTATATGAAACGCAAATCATTTCCTTCTTTAAGTAAAGATAAGTGCTGTTTGATTTCTGGAAGTGTAGATACTATAAGTAGTTACTATCCCTGGATGTTGTCTCTGGGAGTATCTTGGATCTGGCCTATTTCTGTGAACCCTTGTGTTTTGTTCAGGAATCTTTCTTGACAGTTATACGTGTCTGTGGGCCAGATTAACCATTTTTTCCAATCAGGATTAGTTTTGTTTTGTTTCAAAATATAGGGTACGTCTATCTCCTCTTCTGTAGTATCATTATTGTCAGATGTGGGTTTAGGTATAGACGGTTTATTTAAATCTTTAATCTTAACCAGGCCAAGACAAGAAGTTTGCTGAACAGTGTCATTTAAAAACATTATTTGTTCTGGTATAATGCAGTCTCTCAACAGGGCTTCTAAACTGTGCACCTGCCAGTCTTTTGTGCCCCAGACAGTTTTTGTCTCAATGTTGTCTTTCCAAAAGTCAAAACCTAATGTAGACAGCTGAGCATAAAAGTTTGCGGAATAAATTTGTTTTGTTTTGTATTGGTCAACATTGTTTTCATTCCTGTTTTATACGTATTTTTATAATAAAACGTTTCTGGATTTGTAACATTAAACCCTGAGAAGTACGGAAACTTTTCATAAAATGTTTTTGAGCTACCCTTTGGTGGCGTTACACAATGTTCCCATTTATTATAAGTAAAAAACATTCCTAGGGCTTGCAGATTTATGCAAATAATGGTGACTATAATGATTAAAATAATAAATTTGTTCATAATCTGATGAACCTTCTAAGTATTAATGTTCTGTGAATTTAGCTGACATTTCTAAGTCTGTCATCATGTTGTTAACAGTTTCAAAGACCCAATCATCACTAAATGTGCTGGGTGATACAAAGTCACTCAAAGAAACCTTTAACTGGTGTGGAATCTTCAGCAATTCCACCGGGCCATATATGTCATAATCAGTTTTATCCCATGCTATACCACCAGGTATAGGAACGGCTGTGATGTTTTCTGATGACAGGTCTCTTCTTTCTGGATGAGATGATTTGTGAGGCTTCAGGAGCAAGTTGATTTTCTTACTTGCTGTGTCCATAGTACTGTATTTTCCATCTATCATTTTTCCCAAGCTTAAAACAAGAATGAGCCAGAGCAGGAGGAAAAATTCAATCCATGGTGAAACCAGATATGTGTTTTCAAGTTGATGAAAGAGTTCTGTTATTTTTTTTTGAAAGTTGTATTTGCTGGCGTATTTTTAGGTTCACTGGGATACTCAGAAAATGTATCAAAGTTGATGAAATAGCTAGAGGCAGTTCTGTCAATTGTTGGAATTGCATCAGGATTGCTATTAATCTTTGGAGCTGCTTCTTCCATTGTCATATTTGGATAGTCAGATGCTACATCATTGTAGACAGGTGTTTCTTGACGAACTGTTATTTGGGTATCCAGAGGCACAAGTTCCATGGCTTTGTTGCATAGTCCTTCTTTTATTACTGCAGGTTTATCAAAGGTGATAAGTCTTTCAGTTTGAACCTCTTGGATTGTAGCAAGATTAGGTCGTCTGCTACATCTTGGGAGTCCACTGGGCCAACTACTTATTATCGGCCACATGATGTGGTTTGACTAGGTCGATGGATACAACTCTGTTCTCCCTTTTACCAGCAACGGGCGGTAGTAATACTGATCTTGTTCCGTGGATAGCTAAGACAGGTACTGCTTTTCTGTAAGAAGGCCAAATTCCTTCTTTACCGCAATCTTTTTCCTGACTAGATCCTGAATCTTTGGAATCCAGACAGGTCTTGCTGGAACAGGTGGTTTTTCTTCAGTGGTCGTTGGCTTCTGTATCGTGTTACTCAGGCTTCTTCTTGTTTCATTTAAGACTTGTAAAACAGCCAAACGATCTTTGACATCAAAGGGTTTTGTTCCACCACTGTAGTTTGACAATCGAGGTCTTCGATTATCATTCTAGTACCAAACAGTAATCCATATGGAGTGATTCCCCCCAAAGAATTTCTTGGCAGATTGTTAAGACTACGTTGGACACTTATTAGATGTTTGACGCACCCATCACCCGAATCTAATACCTTAGCTGTTATGGATTGCTTTATGTCACGTTTTTTTCTTCCCACTACAGCATTACCCTCAGGATGTAAGGGACTAGAATACCGCAATGCAACGCTCAAGCTAACCATGGCCTCTTTGTAAGCTCGAGAGCTAAACGCAGGACCCTGGTCAGAATGTAGCGTGCCGATTGCGTATGTGCCGATAAAGGCTCGCAAATCCTTTATAACAGTTCTGGCGTCAGCCGAGCGCTGGGGCCACATCCAAATAAATCTTGTCCTAGTATTTGTGGGACCGCGTACGTCTATGGCGACGTCTGTGTGTAGAAAGCCCGATGCTGTCTAACAATGGTGTCTGGACTGGGCTGGCTACACTGTAGTCAGGTACTTGGTGGTTTTCGAAGCTATAGATCTTTGTAACAGGTGTCACAGTTAATTACGAATTTGTAAACTTTGACGCTCATTCCAGGCCACCAGTACATATCTTCTAATTCTATTAGAGATTCTAAGACCCCTCGATGTCTCAGACCTTCTCCCATATGTGCTTTGTCAACCAAAGCACCTCTCTTGTTCCTGTTTGGAATTACTCTGTCCCCCACTCCAAGGATTCGAGCAAAAGGAACGGAGTTTGCATCAATTATGTATGTATTACCTAGTGCAGTGGTCTTCAAACTGTGGGGCGTGCCCCCCCGGGGGGTACATGGAGTCATCTCAAGGGGGGCGCCAGACAGTCCACCTTCCCCAGTGGCAAGCAGAAGCCACAAAAGGCACTCACGAGTGGTTTTGAAGAGAACATTTTATAGCCTATTTATGTCATTGTGCATTTTTTAGCCTTATTTTTAAAGGCAGTTGGGCTTGTACTGAGAGTGGCTCAGATTTGTGTAAGGAAAGGCAGGAGCAGCCTTGGAAACTCGTAAATACTGAAGGGTGAACAGGGAGACTGAGCATAGCACACACTAACATTTCTACTGTGTGGATGGGAGTCAGAAGATGGGGGCTGATGTGGTTTTAAAAAATACACTGTGTGTGTAGAACTGCACTTCTAACCTTGACCAAGATTGAAACAAATCTTTTTATATTTTTAACAAATTAGTGAGCAATCTCACTGGGGAAATGCCCCAACCCCTATTTGAAATGCACTGACGAGGCCAGAGAACACCCTGGTCTGTGAGATGCTCAACTTTGTCCCTCAGATTTCAACATTTTTTGCATATATTTTAAACATGTATTTACGAAAAATCATCAATACTTCATGAAACAATGGAAATACTCCTGCTAACTGATATTCAAAAGGGAATTTATATGCAATTTTATCCATCTGTCACATGTATTGCAAATTTTAAACAGTCAAATAAACTGTACAAGTCTTCAAAATTCACATAATCATGCTACATGTAAAACAATTTTTTTTTTAACAAAAAGCCCAATGCATTTCGGGTCTACATGCGACCCTTCTTCAGGGGAAAAAAAACAAAGATATTTTGATGTGTAACATGTGGAGTTCTCTTCACTTGACATGTTCCAGAATTACATTTTGCTTCATCTTACTGGCACTTAAAAAATAATATTTAATAAAGTCTCATTTATGTTCTGGTTACCTAAAACATTAAATCATTATTAGGAGGGTTTGCACATGCGGGGTCCCGTGTGAGCCAGTGCCCGATATTTAAAAAATACACCCCAGTGGGAGTTTGCAGAAGTGTTTCGGATGGGTCATTTTAGAGAGGAGATTTAGATTGGGATTTTTTTTAGCAGGTTTGATGGTACTATGAAAAGGTGTAGAGAATGGTGTCTTACAAAGTGGTTTCTGCGTGAGGCTTGGTAAAGGATGTCCGAACTGTGCTTTCTAGAGAGGGGTTTGACCATCTCAGTACTGATTTACAGGTGGGTTCTGTGAGGTGCTTTTCATAGAAAGTCAAGGTATGGCTTTGCAGAGAGGGTCCATGGTGAGCTTCCTAGAGGACATCCAGTGCTTTAAATGGGCTGGTACTGGCCATTTTTTATTTTGAGAAGGAGAGTACCTGCACCTCTCAAGAAAAACGTAATATTTTTAATTGGAGAGTACCAGCACTTCTCAGAAACATGCAGGTACTCTGGTACAGAATATCTGCACTTTTATTTCTCCATTTAAAGCACTGAGGATGTCTTGTTGAGAACTCTGGAGAATGAGTCTGGTTGCCTTGTCAAGTACCACACATGGGTGGTTAGACTAGCATTTTAGTGCTAGTGTCCACATCACAGCGCTAAAATGCATTAGTCAGTCAATTTCTGTTATGGTCGGGTCATTAAGGGGCAGTAGGTTAGTGACCTTCCATTGCAGATGTTTTTCAACAGTTTTTAGAACTTTTTAATGCTTCTCATTTCTTAAAAGGATGCAATTTCCGAGATCTAGCTATTTCCATGCACTTCATTGCTTGTTTTTGTTCATGGGAAAGTCTTACTTCAAGTGCCGCACATTTGGTCGTTTAATGTCACTCCTAAGCACACTGAAATCATCATAGAAATGTGACACAAGCTTTCAGAAAACTTAGCAGCTATGGTCTGGATGTAAATTTCCAGGGCTCTCAGGATAGGGCATTGTAAGTACAGATCAGGATGGTACTTTGCAGAGAAGATCTGAATGTGTCTTTGGTAAGAGGACCTGGATGGAGCTTTGGCCCAGAGGAAATCCCTATGTATTGGCAATTTATTTAGCCATCTTACCCTTGTCTCGATCTACCCTTTTACATGTTTGAAGAGGCCCGACCCCCAAACATTTTGCTCAGGGGGGACTTAGCATAATAAAGTTTGAAGACCACTGACCTAGTGGATAGTTCACAGGTAATGCTACATAGCTACCTTCCATTGAGGCTTTGACTGCTAGCATTGTTTCACCGTCTATTAAATTTTGTGAGCGAGAGATTGTAGCTACGGAAGCCGTTTGCACAGCTGCCTTTGCGGCTTCATCAGCCAATGAATTCCCTGCAACGTGAACGCCATCACGTTGATGACTCAGTGTATGAATCACGTGAGTCTTTTGTAGTTCTTTCTCTAATAGAACTACTTGTTCCCAAAGCTTTTTATGCTTGATTGTGCAACCTTTTGTATTTTTGAAACCATTTTGAACCCAGTTCTGCAGATATTCGTTATAATTCCTGACGCAGTTATACGAATCGCACACTATGAGTGTGGGGAATTCACGATCGGTATTTTCAAGCGCCATCTTGACAGCCTGTAGTTCAGCTCACTGAGCTGTACAGTCTCCGAGTGATTGAGTTTTAGTGACAACCGGTCTAAATTTACCTTTGTGCCAGCGACCTTTAACAATCACGCACACAGCACTATAGGCTTGTTTATCCCCAATGGCGGGCTGTGCTGATCCGTCTGTATAGATTATACATCCGTAATGTTCTAGAGGCAGAATTCCGGTCAGCAGAGGACATTCGTGTTCATATTGTAGGAATTCTTGTGTCTTCAAGTAGGGGTCAAAGACGTATTCAACGTCTGTTGCAGCAAGAGAGTTAACCCATTGAATCCATCTCGGATGTAAAGCTTTAGCATTGGGAATGCTTGCTTTCGTCACTGCCTCTAAGGCAGGTACAGGTGTAACAATCATTATACATTTTCCCTGCGCAAGAGCTCTCTCTTTTGCTACTGCAGTTAGACCGCTGTCAGAATTTTTTCTGTTGAAGTACATTTTATTTCAGCTTGTGTGTACAAGTATGATTTGTATGTTATTGGTACCTTTTCACCTTCATTAAAGGTCAGGTACGTGAATCCGCATCTCCCTGGGATGATTCGGATCACAAGATTGCGCATATTGTCGCGTGTTTCTAACTGTATTTTTATTAACATGTCTGTTTGTACTGAACGCAAAATTTCTTTATGGTTTTGAGTCCAATTTGTTGGTTTGAAATCAGGTTTGAATAGTTCGTAGAGAGGTTTAACCCTTTCTGCGTAATTCAGAATATAAGTTCTTCAGAAATTCAGGAAACCTAGAATTGATTGTAAGTTTTCAGCGTTTTTGGAGGTTGGAGCAGCGTACATTTCTCTAGTGTTCACGCTTTTCAAGTGCACGTCCAAAACATCGTCTGTAAGATAGATGTCATCGACATAAGATAATGCCTCATCATCATCATATATTTGTAGTAACTCTGTTACCCTGGCTGAAAATAACCCTGGACTATTCTTGAATCCTTGGGGGAGACGGCACAATTGTCACTTGGTCCCCATTATTGAGAAAGCAGTCAAATTCCTGCTTTCAGGTGCAATGTTTTGACAGAAAAACCCATTTGACATATCTAATGTGGTTTTATATTTTTTCAGCACGATGTTATTCATCAATGCTGCACTGTGTGCATTTTGTACTGCAAATGTTTTTCAACAGGAGTTTGAAATGTCTGTAATCCAAAACTAGACGATTTGAATTGTCTGGTTTGGAGACAAGAAAGAAAGGATTGTTCATTGACTAGGTGCATGTTTCAATCACCCCTTGGTTTTCAAGTTGATTTAAAATCTCCCTGACTTGTTTTTTAGCTTCTTGCTTAACTGGATACTGCCTTTGTGCAGTAGGCTGATTTTTCAACTGGATTTTATGGCGAGGAGAATCCTCATCCCATCCTACGTGATTTTTATATAATGCAGGAGCCTGAGCTACTGTCCATTTCCTGGCATATGTGTATTTTTTATGAATTAGAATGTGATTTGAGAAGTCTGGCATAGTTATCTCTTTACCATGTGGGCACTCCCTGACAAATTCAGTTGGCCAGTCTTGTTCAGCTAGAAGAATGTCATAACCCTTTGATAGCTTCTCCCAAAAGAGTGCTTTTATTTTTCTAGGTATGCCCCCCTCCATCCGGAGTGTTATCTCATATAACTTGTGGGGTACACTAACCCTGGTGTCGGCAGTTTCTACTTGAATGGAGTCATTCAAGTCCACTGTCTCCAGATGATCCTTCAGGATCTTGCAGGCTACGGTCACTTCTGCTGCGCTGTCTAGCATTGTCCGGGCCCACTCCCCGTTCTTGAGTTGTGTCCTGAAGATCCTCGGCATGTCTGATTTTTACGCTTGCTACCTTCTTCTTGGTGAAATGAGTTTTCTTATTTTTTGGAACATGCTGTTCATCCTCTCCTCTCGGATTTCTGCAAGGAAGTCTGAAAGGTACGAGAGGAACGTGTATCAGTATCTTGATATCTGTCAGGTTTTCTCAGATTATCCCTATTTCTAAGGTTATATCTTTTTTAGGAGGGCTCCCGTTGTGGAGACCTACCTCCCCATTGGGGAGATCTTCCTCTGGACTGAGAACGTTTCTCTTTAGGAACTGTCTGTTTAGCATTTTCCCACTTCTTTTTAGGAGTGGTGAGATTATTTTTTAATAAAAACTTTTTCAGGATATTCTGTTAGTTGGGGTTTTAATGGTTTCCCACCCAAACTATCTCTAACTAGTTCTTCATAGGATTTTTCAATAATTCTAGCAAGCTCATATGGTTGGCCTGTTATATTTTTTTCTTTTAACTTTTGGCGGATTGCCACTGATGCTGCTTCACCTTTGATGTTGGCTAATAGTATAGCAGAGACCTGTTTGAAATCTTTTAGTCATTTCATACCAACATTTAAGGCAGGTTCTGGTCCGTATTCATTTTGAATCTGAACGTCTGGTATTTACGCCATGAACGGTACACCATGTGGTTTTGTGTAGATTGAAGCAAAGACTGTACCCCAAGTGTCACAGTCCTCCACATGTGGTGCTATCCCCATTGGTAAACAGATTGTCAGAATTCTGTGTTTCTCATGAGGTGCACTATCAGGGAATACTGCCTCTATTTGAGTAATTTTCTGAGCTAACCAGAACGGAATTTGTTCCCTTTTTGCGGGCAATTTACTAATGACTGATTGTATAGTCTGTGGTGTGATTTTGTTTGTATTCCCCTGGTGAGGGGTGTGCTGTGGAATTCTTACAGTGGGTTGGACTGTTAAGGTCCGCATGACATATTGAGCCAATTGTCTATGTATTTTAATTAACTGTTTTAGCTGTACTAACAGTTCTGGACCTGTCATGTTTTCAATGTCAGGATGTGGTGTATAGCTGGCTAGTACCGGACATGTCGCTCCTGGTCTACCTAGTGGACCGAGCCTGGTTAAGTGATTTTCATGTTGTAGGGCGCCTTTAAACCAGAGCTGATGCTCTTGGTATGTTAATGGAATTTCAACGTCCTCGTAAGGAACGTATTCCGTTGGAGGTTCCTTTACTTTGTAGTAGTGGAACTTGTGTGTCTCTCCATCTGCTGGAGGAAAGTGAATCCATGAATAGAACACTTCTGTCTGCCGATATTCATGTGCCTCTATAACAAATATTACTTTACCACCTCTCGATGATAATCCATTACTTATTCGTTTGTAAGTTAAATTTTTTCTTACATTTACCAGGATGATTATAGCATCCGGGTCATTCTGTAGGAGGTTTATGTCATCTAAAACTGCTTGAGCTGCAGCTGTAGCTAATTGCTCATCAGAAGAGTTTGCAGAACAAGTTTCAAGGAAACAAAGATTAGCTGCACAATATTTTGGAACACTGTATCCTTCAACGTTGAACAAACCAAAAACTAATACATAGGATTTTTGTCCTACTTAGTTTTGGTGAATATTATCCTTTTACCCACTCCAAACGTCTATTGGAGTATTTACGGGTAAAAAAGGGGTCTGTGTGAAAAGCACGACTTGGTTACTCTAGTATCTAGCGTTAAATTATTGCCTTACCAAACGTTGGGCGCCATGTAGTGTAGTTCCTATATTCCCAATAGGCTCTGCGCATTGGAATAATATATACTATAGTTTAGACGTAGGACTGAGGCGACTAGGTCTCTATCGAATATATTAAACTTAATTGTGAGTGCCAGCTAGCTCAGAGGTCACTAGAAACTTTCTCGAATTCACAAGAAGGGATTAGTTTCTGACAACCGCATAAACATGACAACTTTGTTTCCCAAGAAAAAGAAATCAATCTCTAGAGTCGCGGAAACAATAGACAGCTATTTTACTCAGTCAATCGTGCATGCTTCATTTCACCAGAGGTGCTGAGAAAATAGAGAGACGGGCGTTTTCAATATAAAGTATTTGTTGAACAGTCTTCTTTCTCAAGCATAAGAAATGTACTGCTACAATCGTAATACTCGTTATAATGTACAAGGTATATAATACGATAAGTATTATAAAGTAGTACTGTAAAAGCATGATATGGTTTCTAATCCATAAAATACATAAAATACATACAGTGATAAAATAATGACTAAAAGTACTCAACTGGTGCTTCTAAAATACGCCTACCCCGGTGTACCTAACCTAAGTCTAGTACAAGGGAAGAAGTAAGTGAGGTGTAGCTTAAGTTTTGTATTCTTTGCCAAGAATATATTCCAAGAATTCTCCAAGGGTCTAATCAGCTCCGTACCTTGGTTTTAGAATGAAGGAGGTCTTGTATCTCCTTCTCAGGACTCGATTTCCCAGCAACCCGCAAGAGTAGCCTGGAAACACTGGAGCTGGATTTCTCGGCAAGAGAAAAGACAGCGTCTCTCAGTGCATCAACTGGAGGGTTAGCTTCCTTCGGCACTTGCTGCTGCAGGGCTCGTCGGGCAAGTAGATAGTTGATCTGCTCCAAACCACTGTGTGTTTGTCTGGGCAATTGTAGGCATATTTATACCTTGAAGGTGCCGAGTTTGACGTATGATTGGACATAATAACGTCATCAAAGACTCAGTTCTTTGAAAATTCCATGATTTCCTAGATAAATTAGTATTTAGGCAAGGGGAGTCCCTAGCTGCTGAGGGGGGGGGGGGTTTCTAAGAAATCGTTGTGGATTCTCGGAACTTAGTGGAAGTAGCCATGCCGTATTTGGGCTGCATAGGCTCAGTCTCAATAAGGGTATGATTTCTATGCCTATATAAGGATCGGGTGATTTATACCTATATATGGGCATGAATTGGGAAAATTACAGTTAGGTCCTAGATTCGTAGATAAAAATACAGGTGGGTATTACGGGCCACATAGTTTCTCTCTATGTTGACAATGCAATGATCTATCTTAGACAACCAGATATTTCAGCCTGATATTACTCAATGTAATGCAGGAGTTTTGAGAACACTCAGGATTGTGGGTTAATGGTACATAATCGGCCCTGGTTCTGTTGGGACTTCTGGCGGCAGTCATGATTGACCAGCTCCCGGAGGCAGGTTTGCCCTGGAGGGTAGATAACGTCAAGTCCTTGGGCATGCAGATTGTGCATGTGGTACAGCGATCATTTGACTTGAATATGGGCAGAGCAGTTGAGAACCTACACCCCTCAATTACATTCTTGAACACTCTTAAATTGTTGTTGATGAGTTAAATAGCATTAATTCAAATGGTAGTTTTGCCTAGATGTCTGTACGTCTTGCAAGGAAATATGTATGAAATTCCACGGGAAGTATTCTGGCAGCAGGACTCCCTGTTGGTGGGGGTTCTATGGGCTGGTAATAGAAGTAGAGTGGGCCTTGCTACCATTAAGTGAGAATGGGATGGAGGTCACTGACCTGGAGCTTTACTATTTGGCAGCCCAGCTGCAATATGCGGTGCACTGGCTCAATGGTGACCCAATTTGGGAAAGGTCCTTACTCAATGGTTTGCATGACAGACACCAACTTGGAGAGGTGATGATACATGGGCGGCATATTCCAGACCATTTCCCACACCTGATTTGTCTCATGGGTAGGCTCTGGGACAGGATGGTCAAACAGATAATCCACCGGCTGCCCTATGCCCCCGATTAAGATATTTGGATTATGCTCCCTTTCGCCCAAATAGATGACCTCAAGAGAGTCGATAAGTGGCAGGCTGGTGGATGCATAATGTTATCTGACCTCTATCGGAGGGGCGTTTTGTCACTATGCAGTAGGTGATGGAATCCTTTGGTATAGGAGGGGGGGGGGATTTTTGCAATACATGAAAGTAGCAGTCACGGTGTGTAAATTATGGCTGACTTTTCCTGAAGACATAGACAAACTCTGGTGACTTTTCTGGCTATGGCAGGAGGATATCGACTCATCACACATTTATACAGGGCACTCCACGCAGACAGGAGACTACCACAGCTTTGCACAGTGGAGGTCTGGTAGAGAGCCAGTGACAAGCCCATAACTTCCAAAGATTGGTTAAATATCAGTACAGGGGTCCGAAAGGTATAAATTTGTAACAGATTCAAACAGATCTAATACAATATTGTACACATGGTATACTTATTCCCTACGAGACCACATACATATACCCAACCAGAGAGCAGAGGGGTGTGGCGTCAGTAGAGCTTCTGCATATATTATGGCACTGTACCATCATTATACCATTCTGGACAGAAGTTCTGTCCCGTATCTACCACATTACTGGCTGACTTATCCCCCGACAAATAGTCCAATGTGTACTGGGATGGATCCTTGATCCTCCTAAAAAGACCTAGGAGGTACATGGTTTTGAGGCTCATAGTAGCAAAAAGGTGCAGCAACAATAGTTGCCACACGCTGGAAGGCTCTTTGCAGAACTGGACTACTCACCTATCTGTTGTTCTTTGCTATCTTCGGTGTTAAACTGATAATAGTGAGGTGCAGCCAATGCCCAGGCAGTGTTACCAAGTTTATAAAGCATTTGTGAGGACCTTATATGTATTTAGCTATGCAGTACTTTAGCCTGGGTGCTGAAACATCTACTGTTCTTTAATATGGAGGGAAAGTAAGCATCAAACTGTGTGACACGCC
This sequence comes from Lissotriton vulgaris, assembly GCF_964263255.1. Taxonomy (NCBI): domain Eukaryota; kingdom Metazoa; phylum Chordata; class Amphibia; order Caudata; family Salamandridae; genus Lissotriton; species Lissotriton vulgaris. The sequence continues at coordinate 750,267,695 of NC_141693.1, read as the reverse complement.
AGGTATGGGAACACATGGAGAGAAATATTGCCTTTCAGCAGGAAATGGTATAGTCCAAAGCTCTGTTTTTACTTTAAAATCAGGGCTTCTGGTGGTCATATCAGTGAAAATACAAGATTTGAAAAAAATATTATTGTCCACAGGTGCTTGTGGAAGTCAGTTTCTATGGACTGGAATCTAGAGAATGCTAAAATGATTCTGGTATTTTACTGACCTCTGCTGGTCGTTTCCTGTCATTAAAGTTAAATAGAGGCAGTTGCCAGAGAATTTTAAACAAGAAAGTCCCTCAGCAGAAAGCAATTTAGGTATTTTACTGACCTTTACTGGGCGTTTTCTATCAAGCCAGTTAAATAGAGGCAGTTGAACAGAAATAAAAGTCCCTAAGCAGAAGCAGACAAGTCCTAGGCCACATAATTTGCCTTTCCAAGCTGCATAATTTACTAAAACCTGTCACATAATGTGTCCGTCTCCTGCAGCATAACTCCAGTGGCCCGATGATACTGTACTGAACACTGTAATGAGTGACGCCTGAAAATAAATTCTTTAAAAAAAAATTAACTTTTGTGTGCTTAATATTAGATCTTAAACCTGGTTCTAAGCCAATTCTAAGTCACCTGCCTGATAGGGAGCACCAGTACTGTTAAATTATATGCAATGGTAATTCCTTTTTTAATAAATGTATTATTGTAAGCTTATGGTAATCACATATAGGAGGCATGTTTTCTTTTTTGTATCATATGATTGCAATATTCATTTTTGAATTAACTATTGTACCACCTTGACCAAGGCCATACCTAATGGCAGACACGTCCCGTGCAGGTAAGAGCTGTGAGGCCGAGTGGGGGGCGGGGGATTTTTTACAGATAAAATGAGGGAAAATTAAATAAATAATACATTTTCTCTTGTCGCATCTGTCGAAATCCCCCCCACCACCAATTGGACCCACCGCCCCACTGCGCTTACTTGCACGGGCCGCTGTTGCCTAATGGCTTTGCCAAAACTCATTTAACTACTGCAGCTTCTTGATGCTATACTTTTATTATTTGTTTTCATTGGTCTCAATACTCATGTTCTTGCGGGCACACACACCCACACAGGCACCAGCACATATGCACTTACAAAGCAATCTTCACACCTCCTTGAAAATACCCTCTGAGAGTGTCCAGATTCCCTTTCCTCCCCTTTTGTAAACACACAAAGGCACACACAAGCAGCTAAACAATTACAAGCTGTCAAGCACTCACACAAAAGGCTCACTCAGGATAAAATACATTTTATTAACTCCTTACTTCAGTGGCTTCCTTAATTCCTGCTCCCAGCGGGTTGCCTGGACTCTAGTCTGCGCAGAAATGCACACAATAGTGTGAATGTGATTGACAAAATGGACCCTGCCATGTCAATCTCAGCGTGAAGGTGATATTCTTATAACCTGCACGTCCACAACATAATACAAATGAGCCCCTGCTGAAGGACTCCAAGGGCGCTTTGGAGGTATCGGGACATGCTCAAGACTGACAGCTACAGCAGCACTTGCAATAAACATGATTGATGCCAGTCATGAGTACCGATACTCTCCTTGGTGGTGGAAAAGCTGTGGTACTTAAAGGGAAAAAAGAAGAAGTGTCGGTATTAGCCCATTTAAAGCACTGCCTCACACACATTTTGCCAGAAGAACCCCAAAGCAGGACAGTCCAAGAATATATGTAAATCTTTAGCATCACGTAGACCCCTCCTTTTACACCTGCTTGTCTCCCTTTTCATGATCTTTGCCATCATTAGAGGGGTCCAATAACACGTGTGGATGGTGCAAAAGTGGTTCCATTTGAGTGGGCAGATTTCACAGTGGTGTACAAAAGATTCAAAGAAACTTGCCATAATGCTTTGATCCCTGCATGTGGCAAGTTTTTTACCAAGGTTACATACAGTGGCTTCAACTTCTCATCCATGGCTGTGATATGCCAGTACCAGCCAAAAACCCTCCCCTGGTCAGATCATTTCTTGGTCCCTTTCTCCTGGCAGGGCGAGTTCGAAATACCTCAAACCCCTAGTACTTGTACTTTTGAGAGGGCTTGGTTTAAGCTCTCCATCGAAAATTGGACTCGCACACTTGAACATTCCACCCCCCCCATGACCCAGACCCCGTGGTTGCTGATACTAACCTTAAAAATTGGCTCACGAACTCATTCGACCTAGTTTTACCAAAAAAAAAGAAAAATTGGGAAAAATGACTGGGAGAGTAGGCTTTGCCCCCTGGTACACTCCTGAGCTCAGAATCTTAAGGAAAGACTGTAAGAAGCTCCAGCGCACCTGGAGGAAAGATTGTAGCAAAGCAAATAAAGATACATACCGTGCTGCTATTAGAGCATATAAAATCGCCCTTAGAAACACCAAGACAGTATTCTTTGAGGAAAGAATTAAAAGCTCCTCTAACTCCACCAGAGAATCCTATCAGATTGTCAAAGAACTACTGAAGGTCCCTGACCTCCCATTGTCTCAAGATACGCCAGGAGCCAAATTCAATGAACTTGCCAACTATTTCGATTCAAAAATTAAAAACATCGTAACTACCCTGCCTCAATCGGTCAGCCATGCAAACGCCGACAGCCTGCTCCCTGCCGTGGGCCCTCAGCTTAATGCTTTCAATCCAGTCTCAGGTGAGGAATTTCTTAAAGTCCTAGCAGCTATGAAAAGCAGCTCCCCTAGTGATCCGGTCCCTATGCGGTTTCTTAAACAGATCGCCACTACCATTGCTACACCGGCAACTGAGCTTATTAACACCTCACTTTCCCCGGGCATTGTCCCGCCAAGTTGGAAAGGGGCATTTGTGAAGGCCCTTTTAAAGAAACCTCATCTTGACCCATTGGAGATGGCAAATTTTAGACCTATTTCACTACTCCCAGGACTCAGTAAGATCACAGAAAGATTAGTGAATTTCCAACTCTCCCACTTTCTGGAGTCAAACGAACTACTGCGGAGCTCTCAAACCGGATTCCGCCCAGGCCAGGGCACGGATACGGCCCTCCTCTCTGTCATCGAGGAGGCAAGGTGCATCTTGGATTCGGGAGGATCAGTGGCAGCGATCCTCCTAGATCTGAGTGCAGCTTTTGATACGGTTAATCACCGTGTCCTTATCCAGCGCCTGCCTGAGGTGGGAGTAAGGGGGTCAGCCCTGGCTTGGTTAACATCTTATCTGAACAATCGCACCTTTCAAGTCTGGGAAGGCAATTAACGATCTGCCTCCATCCCCCTCCAGTGTGGCGTGCCGCAGGGCTCGTCTTTAAGCCCCACATTATTTAATGTGTACATGGCCCACCTGGAGGATGTGGTTGTCCCGTTTGGGATTAAAATTGTAAGTTAGGGGGGGCGTGGCCAAGATGGCGGGCTGAGAGGACGCACTTGCCGAGAGCTCCCGAGCCCCTGGAAACCCTGCGCCGCTCATAACCGCTGATCTCCCCCAGATCGAGCGGCTACCGCACCTGGTGATCCCCGTGGTGGTGCAGAGCAGTCGGTGAGCCCCAGTTGTCCCGCCGCGGCAGTGGTTCCGCTCGGGTACCGACTGAGGCGGTACCCGCTGAGAGATCTACGGGAGGCCCGAGAGCCGCGAGACCCTCGGGCTTGGTGTTCCGGAGAGGTGGCCTAGCGACTGCGAGTGGCCTGCTGGCGTGCCCGTGCCGCGGCACCTGGGTGGGTGCCGAGGCGGCCTTCGTCGGCGGAGCGGAGCCGAACAGCTGGTGGCAGCGGAGGCGTAGCCGGCCTACGGCAACTACGCGAGACCGGGGCTCGAGAAGGCCTACCCCACGTGGCTGCTCCGGTCCCCCCCTGGCCGCAACGGAGTGAGGTTGCGCTTCCAGCGTGTTTGCACATCCCGGCGAGCCGGTCCTGGTTGCCCCGCGCCCTGCGAGCCTGCCCTTTGACTGTATGCCCTGCATGTGGTCCCGTGACGGGGACCGGCCTCGTTCCCTGGGCGTTGGCCCCATTGACTGTAACGGGCGGCCATTTTGAAGAACTTTGAGCAGCCGCCCAGCCTCGACCGGGGCCTCTGAACTGCAGTGCCCCCTAACCAACGATTGAGGGACCGGCCAGCTTCTACTGCTCGGCTGCCCCGACCTGTGGCGCCTACTCGCCGAGCTGTGGACGTCGGTGATTCCCACCTCTCCAAGATGTCGAATGCCAGGGGGCAGAGGAGAGGCGATCGGACTTTGCCGGACATGTTGGGGCACGGTGCCCTGCGCAGCGGGGGGGGCCAGCCTGCCCCGAGCCCCCCGGCCCACTCCAGGGGCGCTGACGGCGGAGAGCCCCCAGTGACCCGGTCGTTCCTGGAGTCGCTATTTAGCTCCTTGAGGGAGGATTTTCAGACTTTGAAGCAGGAGGTGGCCGGAGAGGTCCGGGAAGTCCGGAGAGAAGTGGACTCCCTGGGGGAGCGAGTTAACACTGTGGAGGCGGCTGGTCATTCTAGAGACGAGGAGATCACCCACTTGCAGCAGGAGGTCCTACGGCTGCGGGAACAACAGATTGAGCTACAGGCCCACGCCGAGGACCTTGAAAACCGGTCCAGGCGGAACAACATCAGGGTCCGGGGTGTTCCGTCCAACGAAGAGGGTGAGGACGTGGCCGCCTACCTGGGAGCCCTATTCCGCGAAATCTTGGGGGAGTCTGAGGACTTCCAAATACGTATCGACAGGGCGCACAGGGTTGGCCGTCCCCGCAGGGCCTCGGCGCCCCCCCCGGACATCTTGGCCTTTCTGCCGGACTTCCCCTTGAAGGAGCGGATACTCCGCGAAGCGCGGCGGCAGCAGCCTTTCCGCTTCAGAGATCACCCGGTGGCTCTATATCAAGACTTATCCACGATCACGCTGCAGAAGAGGAAAACATTTAAAATTGCCACAGACTTCCTTCGGGAGCACGAAACGCAGTATTCGTGGGGGCACCCCTTCCGATTGATTTTTCGGTGGAATGGAACATTGCATCAGCTTCGGTCCCTCCAGGATGTCTGCGGAGTGTTGGGGATCACGGCTTTCTCACACGGACACCCCGGCGCCGCACCGCAGGCGAAGCACTCGAGACGGCTGGCAGCAGATCGGAGAGAGGCGATCCCCACCGCCTGTGAGGCCTGACTTGCCCACGATTCGTGTGGACATGTCGAGCGCTATCCAGGAGGCCTCCAGAGCGACAACGAACGGCGATGTGGCCTTGACGGCCTGAACTTACTCCGGGGGGAGTCTACATTAGCTTTTTCTTCATTGCAGGTGCGGGGGATCTAGGGGTAGGGGGGGCGGGGGTGCTGGTGGTGGTGGCTGGACGTCCACTCGATCGACTTTCCACGGCCTTGTCCGATAAGGACCGGACTGGGACAATGACTTTTTTGAATGGCTTGAGGAGCGGGGGGGAGGAAGGGGAGTTGCTGGGGGAAGTTTCGAGTTGGGGGGTCTGTTGGGGGGAAGGGGGTTGGGGGAGTGTGGGGCTGGGTGTGCGGGGCTCTGGGGGGAGGGGGGGGTCCACACATTTGGGGAGTTTTGGGGTTCGGGGACTGTACTGTGCCGTTGGGAAGTTTGCTTTCGCTGTGAGATGATGTTTCTTGCTGTGGCCTCCGAGTTTTGCCCGGTGGGCCTTGCCCGCCTTCATGTGCGTTTCTGGTGTTCCCCTCCATGATGGCCCTTAAAGTTGTTACTCTGAATGTGAAGGGGCTGAATAACCCGGTTAAACGGCGGGCTGTCCTGTCCCTGTTGGAGAACTCCCAGGCCGACATCTGCCTACTGCAGGAGACCCACCTGCTGGCCAAAGACTGTTCCAGAATGCGCACCCCTAAGTTCCCTACGCAGCTCTTTTCTTCCAGTGCTTCTAAAACGGCAGGTGTGGCGCTTTTGTTCTCCAGAGGGTTCAGAGGGTAGGTTTTGCAGAAGGTAGCGGAGCAGAAGGGGAGACTTCTGGCATATAGGATCAAGGTGGGGGGCTTGGTGTTTACTGTGGGCTCCATATACGGCCCCAATGACCATCAGGACCAATTTCTGCACAGGGCGCTGGTAGACGTGGCATCCACTCCTGACAGGCACATTGTACTAGGGGGGGACTTGAATGTGGTCTTTGATGCGACTCTGGACAGGTCTGTGCAATGGCGCCACCAGTTGGGAGAGCTTTCGGGCTCGGTTCGTACCCGACTGGAGGAGCTTGACTTGCACGACATGTGGCGCCGCCTCCACCCCGCGACCCGTGCATATTCCTATTTCTCTCATGCCCACAAGTCCTACGCGAGGCTGGATCATCTTCTAGTGACGGGCCCGATGTTCGAACTAGCCTCGAATGCCGACATGGGGGTCCTCTCCCTCTCCGACCATGCGCCGGTGGAGGGCACCTTCCGCCTACCTCCAGTGGCTCGCCCGAGGGGGGTCTGGCGTCTTTGGGACACGTTGCTGCACAGGCGATCGATGGTGCAACAGATCCGCGCGGCCATAGCGGACTTCCAGCGTGTAAACGACAACGGCGACACCACCCGCGCGACGCAATGGGCTGCCCTGAAGGCTGTGCTCCGTGGCGAATTTATCGCTATCTCCTCGGCGGAGAACAAGGATCGCCAGCTCAAAAGGGACGAGCTTACTCGACAGGTGCGGGAGCTAGAACAGGTACATCACAGAACGGGCGCCCCCCGAGTCTGGAGGCAATTGAAGGCCGCCAGGAAACTCCTGTCCGCTCTTGACACAGACCGAGCGGAGTACGCGGTACTTCGCCTGAAGCACAAGTATTACACCGGTGGGGACAGGTGCGGCCGGCTCCTGGCGCACAAGCTCAGGGTGCAACACCAACAGCACCGGGTGAAGGAGTTAGTTAACCCTACCGGAGGATCGGCCACGGAGGACGGGCAGATCGCGGAAGTTTTCAGCAACTTCTACGCTGACCTCTACGCTGGCGAGGCCCCCTCCGCAGGGGCGGAAACGGACTATCTAGACTCAGTGTCGCTTCCGTCGTTGACGCCCGATCAGGCCCAATATCTGGAGCGGGAGATCCGGGTTGAGGAGGTGGTTACGGCAATCTCCCGGCTCAAGACCTGATGGCTTCATCCCTCTTTTCTACAAGACCTTCTGTCAGGAGCTCGCGCCTCTGTTGACGCGTCTTTTCAACACATTTTCGGAGCCGGGTGCCATTCCCCCTGAATTTCTTCGGGCTACGATCTCTGTGATCCCGAAACCGGGCAAGGATCGGACTGCTTGCGGGTCCTACCACCCCATCTCGCTATTGAACACAGACCTGAAGGTTTTCACTAGCATTCTGGCGGCACGTCTGGCGCTTCATCTCCCGGGCATGGTCGACTCGGATCAGGCCGGCTTCGTACCAGGCAGGCAGACTGTGGACAACACGAAGAGGGTGACTCATATCCTTGAGAAGGCCTCGAGGATTCCCGGGGAACGCATGCTCCTCTCTATTGACGCGGAGAAGGCGTTTGACAGGGTGCACTGGCCTTATCTGGAGAAGGTGCTCCTGGGCAAGTTTGGGGTCGGCGAGAAGTTCCAGCACCTGATTTTCAACTGCTACCATTTTCCATCCGGGGTGGTCCGGGTGAACGGGGGTAGCTCTCGGCACTTTCCAATAGAGCGTGGTACGAGACAGGGGTGCCCACTGTCCCCTCTGCTCTTCGCTCTTTATATGGAGCCGTTCGCTCAAAGGGTCCGCCAGAACCCCGACATCATAGGGGTCCGGATGGGAGAGTTCCACCATGCTCTCAGCCTCTACGCGGATGATGTCATATTGACACTCGACGACCCGCGGAGGTCCCTGCCTGCATGTATCGCGGAACTGGACCTCTTTGCCACGGTGGCGGGCTTCAAGGTGAACCTCGGGAAGTCTGCGGCCCCCGATATCTCGCTGACTAGCGCCACCAGAGCTGACCTGCAGAGGCTTTTCCCCTTGAGCTGGTCTATGGGACCGGATTCCGTATCTGGGGATCCTTTTGGCACCCTCACTCCCCGCGATGGTCACGGCTAATTACACAGCTTTGAGTGCAAAGATCAAGGAGGAATTGGCCCGCTGGGATAAGGGCACGTTGTCGCTGCTGAGCAGGGTGGCCGCAGTGAAGATGACCCTTCTACCACAGGTCCTGTACCTGTTTAGGGCGCTCCCGCTACAGCCTCCCAAAGGATGGCTTGCGGAGACTCAATCGGCCATCGCACGTTTTGTGTGGCAGGGCCGTAGGCCTAGGATTAAACGGACCATAGCTACGCTGGCGCCGGAGTCTGGTGGACTTGGGATACCAGACCTGCAGAAGTATTTTCAGGCCGCCCAATTGCGCTATTTGGTGGAGTGGAGCCGGTGGGAGTCGGATAAACACTGGCTGTTTCAGGACCAGGCGGTAGCAGGCAGAACGCTACAAGAGGTGCCTTTCCTGAGACGGGCCCATCGGCCCCCTAACCTTTATGCCTCCTTTGTGACCCGGGTCCCGCTTCGTGTGTGGGACTCTGTGGCTACCAAGCACGAACTCACTACCTTTCCCTCTCCCTTCACGCTGCTGATTGGTAACCCGGACTTTGGCCCGGGTATGGAGCCTGGCGCCTATGATCACTGGCGGGCGGCCCGTTGTTGCACTTTATATCATCTATATGGCCCAGAGGGTGTCGTTCCCTTCCAGGACTTGCGTCGGGATTATGGCCTCCCCGAGACGGAACGCATGCGGTATATGCAGGCGCGTCATTGGGGGCTACAGCCTCAAGTGCGCGCGACGGCAGACCGGACGATCACAGCGTATGAGCGCTGGCTAGTGGCTCCCTCGTCGGACGCCAAGCTCATCTCCGATTTGTATAAGATGCTGTAGCCCCCCCCCCTTTCACATCTACAACCCGGGTAGGGAGCGGTGGGAACGGGAGCTTGGTCGAGTGCTGAGCCATACTGACTGGGACCACATCTCCTACCGAGCGCGCCACTCCGCCTATCACACCGGGCTCACAGAGACCTTCACCAAAATCACAACCTATTGGTATCGCACCCCTGAGAAATTACATGAGATGGACCGCTCAATACCTGGGACATGCTGGCGCAACTGTGGCACGCTTACTCATATATTGTGGGACTGTCCCCTTTTGGCTCCTTACTGGGAGGAGGTCCTCAATGAGGTTGACAAATGCTTTGGAATAGAACTGCCCGCTTCCCTGCATATGTCCTATTGGGTTTGCCGAATGGATTGATGTACCCTCTCAGATCTACGAGGGGTAAGCATGGGCGAATTTTGCGAATCTCGCGTTCGCGAATTTTGCGGATTTGCGAACTCGCAATCCGCAAAATCCGCGAATTCTCGCGAATTTGCGGATTTTTTTTTTTTGTGTTTGCGCGGGTTTCTGCCAGTTCGCGAGGGTTTTGTACACTTTCGCAAATTGCGAACTTACCTGTCGGGTCGCAAGTTTCGCGAACTTGTTGTTTCTACGTGTCCAGCCTGTTTGGGACACTCTTCTTCATCACTGCCACTCTCTGTCACCACTGCCACTCTCTGACTACTCATGCCACCCTCTGGCCCACCCATGCCACCCTCTGTTTCATCACCACACCCTCTGGTTGTCCAGTGTACATTATTTTCGGCAAAGCAAAGCACACCTTCCCTGCCTCAAGTGACCTGAATTAATTTGGGGCTGATTAATGTGTCACAGAATATTTTTTTAGCTGGCACCTGCTTCCTTAGTGCGCCCAGATTAGTGATCTTTTGCACTTGCTAAGTGCTTTCATTGTTGCAAAATTAGTTACGACACCTGCCCTGCCCCAACTGACAATAATGAATTAGGGGCTGATTAATGGATTTTAACTTCCAGCCTGGCTCCTGCTTGTCTCCCTTAGCTGTAATTCAGGACCTTTGTGGCATATGTTTAACTATTCTGAGGTTCAGAGCAGGGTCACATAATAGTTGCAACTGGCAACTGAACTCTGGAGGGGCCCCTCAGGAAGCACTACAGGAAATGGCTACTAATGATGAGCCTGAACTTTTGAACCTGGCAAGTAGTTTCAGTTTTGCTAAGATCGTATTTCTGCAATTTAGCACTTATTCGCGGGGCGCGAAGTTGTACTGGGAAGCCGCGAACTCACGCGAACAGTGCGAGCAGTGCGAGCAAAATCCGCTGCTCGCGGATTTGCGGATTTTGCGGGAGATTCGCAAATCTCGCGGATTGCGAATTTCCCGAAAATCCGCAAAATCCGCGAGCGAAATGGATTTTCCGCCCATACCTAACGAGGGGTAGGCAGACAGCGATAGCTTTGGGGTCAGCAGTACAGAACATACTCATACACTGGCGCTCCACCACCCTCCCCACTGTTGTCGGCTGGCTGCACAGATTGTGGCATGTCCTTGGCATGGAGAAGCTGTCCCTAGTAGTGGCGGGAGACGTAGACGCTTTTGAGGAGCTGTGGGCACCCTTCCATAATTTGTTATGCTCAGAATTCAAAGAAATCACCTGCCCTAGGTATCTTAGACTGTTGCGGCTGACACCGCCGCCGGACCCGCCTGTTTGATCGGCCCAAGCTGGCAACTGGTAGTGGGGGTAGACAATAGGTTGCCACAGGGAAAGAGCGAGTGGTTGACGGCACAGTACAGGGGGTGGGGGAGGGGGTGTGGGGGAGGGGGTGTGGGGGTTGGGGGTTGTTGGCTGGGTGGGAGGAGGGGCAGGGTTGTTTCCCCCCCCCTTTTTTTTTTTCCCTTTTTCCTTTTTCCTTTCCTCCCCCCTTGTTTTCACCCACAGGTGCGCGAGCTGTCAGATCCAAACACGACGGTGCCCACCGTGTCGAAAGAACTGCCTTTATGTATCTAATGTACCATACACACTAATTTTGAGGGGCACCTGTGGTTTTATGTTGGTTTGTTTTTGGTCTTTCCTTCCTTACCCTGCTTCAATAAAATACTTTAAACCTAAAATTGTAAGTTATGCAGACGACACCCAACTGGTCGTCTCACTCTCCCAACTTGATCGATGACCGGACAGTTTTCACTCTTGCTTGACAAAAATACATGCCTGGATGTGTGATTCCTCTATCAAATTGAACGGGTCAAAAACCGAAATCATGTTACTAGGTCACAAGGGCACCTCCATACCTACTACCATCTGGCCTGCTTGTCTGGGGGATCTTCCCAGACCAAAAAAAGAAATTAAAAGCTTAGGGGTCTGTTTGGAACAGGATCTCTCGTTTAAAACACAAGCAAAAAAAACGGCAGGAATCTGTTTTGGCCTTCTACGGTCTTGCCGGAAATTTCTTCCTCTCCTTCCGCAGTATTCTAGGAAGCTGCTACTACAAGGACTAGTAGTTTTGTCCAGATTAGATTACAGTAATACCATGTTTTTGGGGGCCCCTGAAGCCACCATCAACAAACTTCAACAGACTCAAAATGCTGCAGCTAGGCTATTAATGGGTGCCTCAGCTAGGACGTCAGCAAAACCAACACTCAAATCGCTTCACTGGTTCCCCATTTGTGAAAGGATTAAGTTTAAATCTTTATGTATCGCTCATAAACTCCTTCAAGGTAAGGGTCCCTCTATCATGAAGAGTCTAGTCACGCCCTACAAGGCTAATAGCCCCCTGCACTCTGATAATGAGTGTCTGGCGAGAGTGCCAAGATTCAAGAAGACACGCCCAGGAGACTGCCGTTTCTCTGTTAATGCGGCCTCACTGTGGAATGCCCTTCCTTCTAAACTGCACACTGAACTCTGCCATTCGCATTTCCGGAAGCTTTTGAAAACCTTTCTTTTCCCCAAGTGACCTTCTGTCTTCCGTTCTCCTTCTTGAGCTTGATTCTAGTGCAGTGCTGGGATGCCTCCGGGTAACCATGCGCTTTATAAAACCGGTTACATTACATTACATTACAAACATCCTTTTTCGTATACCCAATTCCTGCCCTGCTATTAGAACAAGCATTGGCAATGCTAGTAGTTCTCTCTACTTAGGAAAGTCCACAATATATACATTACTGTGAAGATTACACTAGAACCAGCATTACATTAATGGTGGATTTCAATGTATTTCTTACTGTTGTGGTAGTAGATCATTACATGATGTTTTTGTTAAGATATGAATTTACACTGTGCTGTTGTGTCAGTTGGAATGCATATTTGTCACCTTAAATTTGCTTACTCATTCACAAACTTGGACAAGCTTAAGTAAGTCTTCTTTATTCTTGTTAGAGGTGCAGCCCCTGGGTTTGTCAATTATCCCCATTGGCTTAGCAAAGATATTATAACCAACCATTGCACAATCCAATAGACCTCGACCTATAACAGCTTGGAGTTACAACCCATGCAGTCACTGATCTGTCTGTTCATGCATTCAATATATCATCATCCACAAACTAGCGCCTGTCCCTGTCACTGAATGTCATCTATAAAGATACTCTTCCAGAGAGGATATGTGTGTAAGATATAATGGGGACGAGGCCAACATATGGTAGGGGACACTTAAGTATTCAAGGAATAGTGGGAAGATGTGGTATCAAAGTTACAAACTGTGGTGGGAACAGTTGTAGAATGTCAAATAGAACACTGTGTTCAGGGGTAACTTGGGAATCACAAAAGTGGGAAGATGAGGTATACATTTCATTGCCTATGTTTAGTACTGGCTAAAAGACAGATTGAGGTAAACTGGTTGCAAGAAAAGGACCCATATATTGCTAGTTGTTTTAGAGCTGCTGTTGAGTGGACGGTAACCAAAGAACTGGATATGCTTCCAGTGTGTAAGGATCATTAAGTGAGTGAATATTTGCTACGGAAGGTGCCAGTCATGCTTGTGTCCACCCACAGGTCTCACAATCGTCCTCCTATCCGCTGAATCTCTTGCCACTAAATCTCTGCTTCTCTTGCCTGCTCGGACACCACGCCAGCTTGAATGCTGGAATCACATTCTGGAAGATACTTCTTGCCGGCTGGAACGTTGCCCTAGCATGAACACCGATATTGAGCGTTGAGATACCGGAAGCTGGTAACAGGGACCGATCTGGGGAGAGTAAGCATCGCCAGCAAGCAGTTGTTAGTGGTGGCCAGCGTTAAAGCGCAACATTTTTCCACCAGCTTTATCTTGTTTTTTTTTTGTAGCAGTTTTGTTTTTTTTTATTTTCAGAATTCCAATTGCCCTAGTTTTGCCACGGCCTACTGCATTGTCTTAGAGCAGGACTCTTGGCACATTTGGTTCTGGACTTGGCTTTCTTTGAGGCACTGATTCTCCTTTTCACTTCCTGCCCATGTGTGTGTGTTTTTTCTTTGGAGTTCTGTAGTTTGATGGCCTTCGAGCACCCAGGTCTTAGACCTCAGGACTCTGCACCTTATTTAGTTATATCTTGCCACACTTCTGCCTCCGACCGTCACTCTTCCCCTCAGACTCTGGGACCCTGGCTTGGTTGGGGTGTGTGGCAGAGTGGTGAAGGGGTGATGGGGCGTCATGGTGCAGAGTAGACAGCATACCAGCATTCTCAAATGGAGAGGTGAGGGTGTGCATACTCAAGGACCTGGTGTCCAGTAATATGGTAGTAGATAACATAAATAAATGGTTCTCAGCTTATAAAGTAGCTTTGAGAGCACAGAAGGTACCAAAGAAGTACAGCTTTTCGATATACATACCCACAGCAGGGAGGGACACTCTAGGTAGAGGAACAGACCAAGGAGGCCCCTTTGAAGGACATTCTTCCTACTAAATTTGGGCTGGACCCCGAGAAGTACTGGTGGAGGTTCAGGGACAGCCACAATCTCCCAAGCCATTCCTAGTTGGACTTTGTAGATTACATCAGCAAGGCACTGAAGGGCTGGGTGAGGGACAGCGAGGTAGATTTCAATGGGCTGTACAACCTGATGTTGAGGGAGCACATGCTCAATAGTTGTTTTACAGAGCTTCTCTAATACCTGGTAGATAGCAAGCTGACTTGCTAAAAGAAGCTTACTGAGGAGGCAGACCTCTGGGTCATCACCAGATTGTCCAAGAAGGTATCTGAGGGGGACTAGTAAAAGGGCAGTCAGGGGTCCAACCAGAAGAAGATGGGGGAAGTAAAAAGGAGTTATCTCAAGGCCCTCAAAATAGTTCTCAAGGGAAAGGGTCCCCATCTCAATCTAGCCACCAGAATAAAAGCTTCTCTGTTAAAAATCATAAAAAGTCTTCCCCCAGTACTGTGAGTGTCATGAGTATGGGCATTACAAGAGTGATCCCAAGTGCCCCAAGAGGGCACGGCCTCCCACTGGAGGAAACCTCCCCCGGGTTTGGGTAGTGTATTGCTTGGAGAGGAGATGGACCCAGTTGGTGGGTGGGAAGTCAATGAGGTTGTGTACAAGAAGGGTATCAAGTTCCTCTAAGTCAAAAGAAAAGGAACGGCGAGATACTGAGGAGAGGGAAGGAACAAAAGATCCCCACCAAAGAGCCCCATACTGGGGGCCCGTCAGGTATTGCAGTGCCAACCAGACGAGGGGCAGGCTCATATGATGAAGCATGACACCTTGCTTGCTAGGTATGTGAGAGCCCTAGTTCCGACAAGGGGAATTCCCCTTTATTTTCAGTGTGGGGCTACTCTTGGCCCTCCCTCTCCTAAGTATCTCGCCATTCCATTTCTTTTGACTTAGAGGAACTTCATACCCTTCTTGTACACAGCATGAGGTGGGGCATGTATATTGGACCTCTTTAAACTTGCCCCTTTGTCATTCTTTTTGTAATCAAGTCAATGAGGTTACCATAGAGTCCCTGGTTGACGTGGGGATGCTGCACAAAGACCACATGCCTTCAAATAGTGCAAAGTATAGGCAGAGGGCCAACATCAATGATGAGAAGGTGGAGGCTCTGAACTACACAGAAGCCAATATGACTTTGGCAAGGTGTCATGTAGTGTCCTCGGAGCACGTGATTCCCAATACATTCACAAGATTGTAGTAGCAGACAATCGGGAGAGCCATTACCCTGTCGATTTAGTTTCGAAGAGAGGGGGTCTCAGGTCTTTTGAAAGTTGCTGTGAGACCTGCCATGCCTGATGGATTGTTTGCTAGGGAAGGATCTTGAGCATACTACCTGAAAGAAAGTGGAGCTCAGGTCACACCTGGAAATGTTGGGGTTGCCTTATTGGAATTGTGTGACCACCAGGTCCCTGGTTCCCTAGAAAGGGTGTCAAGGAGGCCTGGAGCCTAGAAAAATGGCCCAGACAGCTACCAAGAGAGGGAAGGACAAGGTGTGTGTGAAGCCAGCCCATGAATGTGCCACAGAAGAGGTGGATGGGGTGCCATAGGAGGCTCCCCGGAGCCCACTGGGAAGGACGGTGGCTCTCTTGATGACCTACCTGAGCTTGCTGGATGACCAGCAGAGGAGGGGGCACCACGGAGGAGTTCTGAAAGGGACAGAGGGAGGGCCTCGCCCTGGAGGGCATGAGGCAAGAGGATGAAGCCCAGGTGGCTGGTGAAACCACTGTACCTCACTGCATCTATTGGGAGAATTACCTCCTCTCCTCTATAGTGAGCCTAAGGCACTTCTGCATGCCCTAACGCAGGCACTGGTAGCTCACCAGTGCTACAGGGCTTTCCGACTGAGGCTGGCTCATGAGATACCCCTAGCAGAACAGCTGGGGTGGGACAATACCTTTGCCAGGCTTTTCCCCCGCTTTCACTAGACCCGGGTGAAGATTTCCTTGAATACATGATGGAGGAATTGCTTGACCTGTTAGGCCAATGGGAAGACAGGGAAAAAGCTGAAAGATCCCCTGAATCCCTTGCCTGTCGTAGGCACCCCCTTTGAACGGGTGGGCATAGATATTGTAGGGCCCATGCACCCCAAGGCAGCTCTGGCAACAGGTTTAATTTGGTCTTGGTGGACCATGCTAGTAGGTGCCCATATGCCATACCTCAGAGGGCTGCAACTGTACCTGCAGTGACCGTAATAGGAATTTTCACAAGAGTGAGTTCATCCAAGCAAGAGGTGTCTGACAGGGGCACCAACTTTATCTCTGCATATATGCAGTCCATGTGGAAGGCGTGTGGAGTTGATTACAAGTTTTCCTCTTCTTACCATCCACAAATCAATGGGTATGTTCAAGGTTTCAACAAGACCCTGAAGGGCATGATTATGGGCCTACCTAAGCCCATGAGGTGGAAGTGGGATGTCCTCCTACCATGCCTGTTCTTTGCCTAAAGGGAGATACCACAGAAGGGGGATGGATTTAGCCCCTTTGTGCTTCTCTATGGGCACCATATTAGGGGACCTCTCAGTCTGTTTAAGCAGGGGTGGGGGCAACCCCCAAGAAGCCCACCAAGGATGTGGTTAGCTATATGCTAGCCCTCCAGAACCAGATGGCCAAGTTCTAGAAGAAGGCTTCTGAGAAGTTGTAGGCTAGCCAGCAGGTGATGAAGCAGTGGTAAGACAAGACAGCTACCCCTGTGGAATTCAAGTCTGGCCAGAAAGTGTGAGTGATGGAGTCAGTGAAGGCCAGGGCTCCCCAAAACCATTGGACTGGGCCTTATGAGATAGGTAAGAGGAAGGGGGAAGTTGCCTACTTGGTAGACCTCAAGACCCCTAGACACCCCTAAGGGTCCTCAAAAATCAACCATTTCAAGTCACACTTTGAGTATTCTGAGGCCACTATGTTGTTTGTGACAGATGATGGGGAGGAAGAATAGAGTGAACCCCTCTCTGACCTTTCCTATCATCAAATGAGAAAATTGGGCAGCGGAAAGTGTCAATCTCTCCCCTGTCCTAGATCAGCAGAGGGACTGTCATCAATTGTTGGCAGTTTTCCTCTCTGTTTTACTTCACTACTGGGCATACACATTTGTGTACCCATTACATTGATACAGGAGACAATCCCGCCTGTCAAAATCAAAATATACAGGCTATCTGACAAATTGAGGGTCAGCATCAAGGAGGAGACCTCTAAGATTTTGGAGTTAGAGGTGATTGAGCACTCCAGTGAACCCTGGTCCATCCCAGTACTCCGTCCATGTGTGGACTACAGGGGGCTTAACTTAGCCACCAAGACTGATGTTCACCTCATCCCCAGGCCTGATGAACTCATTGATAGGTTAGGGGCTACCAAGTTCCTGAGTACCTTTGACTTAACTTCAGGCAGATTGCGCTAACTGAAGGGGCTAAGGAGAATTCAGCCTTTTCCACCCCAGAGGACAACTTTCAGTTTAAATTGATGCCATCATCTAGGAAAGTAGCACTGAAGGACACCACAGCAGCCGGTTCACTAGCCTCTGGAAGCTGACAGGAGCATTTTTCAGTCCAAAAGGCATCAATTTAAAATGCCCCTTTTAGAAATGTGGAATTTTACTGCCCTTGGGCTTGCAGCCTTTTCTTAGGTGACATGACTGATTGTAGCTGACAGTTAGACTTTCTGAATTACTCCTAGACAGTCACACAAAAGAGGGATTAGGTGGGCCTTGAAGATCCATCACTACTGTGGCTGCTCCTCCGCCATGGCGGAGGAGCGTACCCCACTGCTTTTAAGCAGTGCGAAGAAGAAACAAAAAATTATAATAATTTTGAGTTAATATCATTTTATGCTTGTGCTGGTTTTCGGTTTTGGGCGCGGCTACTTTACTCTCAAAGCAAGGGAGGGGTGGTATGCCCACTTCTAAGTGCACAATGACTATTTTGTCTGCCCTCTCGGGCCACCCAAAGCAGTAATGCGCACCTTCACCATTCTCCATGCAGGCTGCATTTCAGCCTGCATGGAGAACAAGCCCAGGCCCCCATTCCCTGGTTGATCGTTGAACCAGGATGCTCAAAACCAATCACAACGCTGCACAGCAGCATTGTGATTGGTAAGGGGAGCCTGGGTGCTTACCAATCACAATGCTCCATTGCAGAATTGTGATTGGTCAGTGGGGCCTGCTTTCTGTTCCTCGAGTTCCATGAGGAGAGCAGGAACAGAGATGTGTTACCCGGCGGCGAGGTAAGTTTAAAATTTTTTTTTTTTACATGTGCAGCCTCCCACGTGAACCTCCACCGCCTGTGCAACACACCTGCCTCTCAACCCGTGAGCCATACCGGCTGCCACTGCATCACTGGCAGGACGGCAGGGGCAGAGCTGAGCACAGCCCCACTTACACCTAAATAGGCTGTGTCCTGTCTCCACAGAAAAGGCTTAACAACACTGTATTGTCACTGAAGCCAGATGAGGGGAATCAGGAAATTCCATGCACTTCAAAGAACCTTACCAGGAGAATGGAACTAGGATATAAAAATAGAACCTTCATACTAGGGGTGGCGATAAATTCAGCTCCGCAGACGGAGTTCTGGAGTTTTGCCCACTCCACATTATGCTTATAATGCAGAGTTCCAGAAAAAATCCACCAGCCACGGCATGACAGAGTTTTTTCTTGCTCGGAAAAAGAATTGGCTTCCCCTAGCGCAATTTCTGGGTGCTAAGATTGCGCCTGCTGAGATTTTCTCAACGCAGGTGGTCCCAACCATTCATGGTGAGAAAGCTTTCACTCGAGTAGAAAATCTACTTGAGTGGCAGCAAAAAAGCAGCACCCTCAGTTGAGCAGCGTGGAACAGTTCATGCTGATTTTGTAGCATGGCACAAGCTCCTGGTGCTAAAAACCAGCAAAGCAGCATGTCATGTCAATTCCTGCCTGCTTGCGGATCTCCGCGGAATCTTGCAGAGTTTTCATGTAATTCTGTGGCATTCCACTCACAACTATTCAGGACTCACACAGGCTGGGTACAGGTGTGGGTTCAAGATGGTGGGAGCATGTTATGTCCCTGTGACCTGAATGGGAGGCCAGCAAACTAGCCCTTCAAGTCACTTCTGGCAATCCTGGGTGCAGGTGAAGATGCAGGGCTCAACAACAGAGCTGACCTCTGAGGGATCAAGACAGGCTCTGGGCAGCAGAGCAGTCCTTCCAGGTACAGCAGCAGTCTGTCAGAGTGCACAGCAGGTCACAGCAGCGGCAGTGCTTTGAGAGTCCTTCCCCAGGTTCAGTAGTGAATTTAAGAGTGGGTTTCGGTATGTGAAAGGTATCCAAATTAGTTCAATCAACAGGTCCTGTGTGATATTATAGCCACACAAACTAGAACATTTCCGAGGACTGCTCACTCTCCCCTTCTAACATACCCCATGACTGTGGTACAAGCTATTCTTCCTAAAGTTTGTTAAATTAAGAAACAAGGAGCCTCTTTGCAGTCTATTATTTATTAATAATGTTAATATCCATAGCGCCTTGTTAAGAGTCTTGTGATAAGCCCAAAGGGCGTCAAGTCCCAACATTTTCCCTTTGAAACCACACTATGCCACTCCAGTAATCTGCTTTTCATTCATATATTCAAAGGCAGATTCTCATACAGCATACACTCATAACCCCAGTCCTGAGTAAGTCAAGTGCTATGAACAATTCCAAATATTCTTTTAAGGCTTTAATCACAAATAATTCCACATATCATTACAAATATTTAAAATCAATCAGAGCTAAAAATCACAGAGCGAGAATCATTAAAAAACAGTTTGTTAGAAAGTACATAATGCACATATAATCCACAATTTAAAAACAATAGAAAAAGAAAAGATCACACAAGACAATTACATCTGTCTTAGGGTCTTGCTCATTTGTAATCAATCAATCAATGCATTTATAGAGTGCACTACTCACCCGTGGTGGTCTCGAGGCGCTGGGGGGGGGGGGGGGGGGGGGTCCGCTACTGCTTGAAGAGCCAGGTCTTGAGGCGTTTCTTGAAGGTGAGATGGTCTTGGGTCAGTCGTAGTTGTTTGGGGAGGGAGTTCCAGGTCTTCGCTGCCAGGTAGGAGAATGATCTTCCTCCGGTGGTGGTCCTGCGAATCCGTGGGACGGTGGCGATGGCAAGGCTGGTGGAGCGGAGCTGGCGGGTGTGGGTGTAGAACGAGAGGCGGCTGTTGAGGTATTCGGGGTTTATGTTGTGGAGCGCCTTGTGTGCGTGGGTGAGCAGCCTGAACGTGATCCTTTTGTTGACGGGGAGCCAGTGGAGGTTTCTCAGGTGGGCGGATATGTGGCTGTGGCGAGGGATGTTGAGGATGAGTCGCGCAGAAGCATTCTGTATGCGCTGGAGACGATTCTGAAGTTTGGCAGTGGTTCATGCGTATAGCGCGTTCCTGTTGTCCAGTCGGCTGGTGACAAGGGCCTGGGTGACTGTTCTTCTGGTTTCGGTTGGGATCCATCGGAAGATCTTTCGGAGCATGCGTAGGGTGTTGAATCAGGAGGATGAGACGGCGTTAACTTGCATGGTCATTGTGAGGGAGGAGTCCAGAATGAATCCCAGGTTCATGGGTGTCGGTGCGGTGCCCAGAGCCGTGGGCCACCAGGAGTCGTCCCAGGCTGATGGGGATTGTCCGAGGATGAGGACCTCCATCTTGTCAGAGTTGAGCTTCAGACGGCTGTGTTTCATCCATTCCGCTACCTCTTTCATACCTTCCTGAATGTTGGTTTTGGCGATGGCTGGGTCGTTAGTGAGGGAGAGTATTATTTGGGTGTCATCGGCGCAGGAGATGATGTTGATGCTGTGTTTGTGTGCGATGGTGGCGAGGGGGCTCATGTAGATATTGAAGAGTGTTGGGCTGAGTGAGGATCCTTGAGGTACGCCCCAGATGGTCTCGGTGGCTGCGGAGCGGAAGAGAGGGTGGCGGTCTCTCTGGGTTCTGGGAACGAGGTGATCCATTCCAGGGCCATTCCTTGGATTCCAGTGTTGTTGAGGCGGTTTATTAGGGTGAGGTGGCAGACGGTGTCAAAGGCAGCTGAGAGGTCTAGGAGGATGAGAGCGGCTGTTTCTCCATTGTCCATCAGAGTTCTGATGTCGTCTGTGGCTGCAATTAGGGCGGTCACGGTGCTGTGGTTGGCTCGGAATCTGGACTGGGAAGGGTCGAGCGAGTTGTTTGCCTCGAGGAATGCGGTCAGCTGTTTGTTGACGGTCTTCTCGATGACTTTAGCCGGGAACGGGAGGAGAGAAATGGGGCGGAAGTTCTTGAGGTCTTTGGGGTTTGCTGTGGGTTTCTTCAGGAGGGTGTTGATTTCTGCATGTTTCTAGCTCTCAGGGAAGGGGGCAGAACGTGAAGGAGCTGTTTATGACGTTCTGCAGGTGGGATGCGATGATGGTTTTGGTTTTGTTGAAGATGTGATGGGGGCATGGGTCGGAGGGGGAGCTGGAGTGCATGGTGTTCATGACGTGGATGGTATCTTCACTGCTGATGGGGGTCCATGAGCTGAGGGTGGTGACAGGGGTCGCAGGTTTGGTGTCCGGGGTGGAGTTTGGGGTCCGAAGCTGTTGTGTATATCTGCTATCTTGCGGTGGAAGAATGTGGTGAGGGAGTTGCAGAGGTCTTGCGAAGGGGTGATGTTGTTGTTGCTGGTGTTGGGGTTGGAGAGCTCTTTGACGATGCTGAAGAGTTCCTTGCTGTTGTGGGTGTTGTTGTCCAGTCGTTCTTTGAACGATGTCCTCTTGGTGGCCCGGATCTGCTGGTGGTATTCGCGGGTGGCGTTATTGAGGGCTGTCATGTTCTCTGTTGTCCGTTCATTGCGCCAGGTCTTTTCGAGTGTTCGGCAGGATTTCTTTGCGGCTTTGAGGGCGTCTGTGAACCATGGGGGGTTTCTGTTGCCGGTCTTGCCTGGGGGGGTTCTTCAGTGGAGCGAGGTCGTTGGCGCAGTTGGTGATCCACTGTGCGAGGTTGTGGGCTGCGTTGTTTTTGTCTAGTAGATTGGTGGCGGCTGGTGGGTTCTGGCTCAGCGATGCGGTTAGCTGGTCTGTGGTGATTTTGCTCCAGCATCTGCGGGGGATCCGGTGTGTGAGGTGGTTAGATGTAGTCTTCTTGAATGTGAAGTGTACGCATCTGTGGTTGGTCCAGTGTAGTCCGGTGGAGTGGTTAAATGCGATGTGGTTACTGGCAGAGAAGATGGCATCGAGTGTGTGGCCAGCGAGGTGGGTGGGGGTGTCCACCAGTTGCTTGAGTCCGAGGTTGGCGATCAGGGTGGTGGTGGCGTTGTCGTTTTTCTCCAGGTGAAAGTTCAGGTCTCCTAGGAGGATGTATTCTGGTGAGGCCAGGGCATGTGGGCTGATGAAGTCAGCAAGTGTTTAGCTGAATTGTGTGCGCGGGCCCGGGGGTCTGTAGATGAGCGTTCCTCTGAGGGTGGTCTGGGGGTCGGTGTGGATCTGGAAGTGTAGGTGTTCAGCGGTGAGGATGGTGTCTTCGGCGTTGGTCATGACGCTGATGGTGTTCCTGTAGATGATGGTGACTCCTCCTCCTGTTTTGTTGAAGCGGTCCTTCCGGGTGATTTTGTAGCCGTCTGGGATGGCTATGGCAATGTTGGGGGCTGAGGATGCGTTCATCCAGGTTTCCGTAAGGAAGGCGACGTATAGTGCTGATGTGTCGATGAGGTCCCAGAGTTCAATGGCCTGGTTGTGAATGGAGCGGGTGTTGAGGAGGATGCACTTGAGGTGGTTGATGTTGCTGTTCGGTTTGGCGGGCGGGGTGCGGGTCGGAGGCAGGTGAATTTGCAGGCTTTAAGGGTGAAGGGTCCGTGGGTGCGTTTTGGGGTGGCTTGGTAGCAGGTGGTGGTCGTCCGGTTTTGAGTGCATTGAGGGCGGCGGTGTTGTATCTTAGTCGGGTGTCTTGGTTCCTGCGAGGGCCAGGGGTTCTGGCGCTGGGCACGGTACAGACGCGGATGGGCGCAGACAGGCTTGCCTTTGGCGTCCTCCTTAATTGGGGAAGTGGGAGAGAGAAGCAGCTGGGAGGCTGGAGCGGGGCGGCCAATGGGAGTCGGGGGGAGCGTGGTAAAGAAGAAAAAGGGGCGGGCCGCAGGGGAGCAGCGTCGGGAAGCGGGGAGTGGGGGGGCACAGAAGCGGGAAAAAACAGTTACGGAGAATACAGATTTTAAACAGGCAGCAGGAAACAAATAGGGCACAATGCAGATGCAATACTGGGTGCACTAAGCAAAATACTCAGCAACACGAGTGCGGCGGCGAACTCGTGGCAGCAGCGTTGATGGGGCAGAAGTCCTGGTCACCTACGGAGAGCCATGCGGTGCGTGGAGTGACTGGCCCTGCGAGCAGTGTTAAGGGTTACAGCTCACCACCGCGCGGCGTCCTCCATAAATGGCCAAGTGGGAGGGAGGAGCAGCTGGAGGCGGGGCGGTGCGGTCAATGGGTGTCGGGGAGTGTGGTACAGAAGAAAAAGGGGCGGGCCGCAGGGGAGTAGCGGCGGGAAGCGGGGGGCACAGAAGCGGGAAAAAAACAGTTACGGAGAATACAGATTTTAAACAGGCAGCAGGAAACAAACAGGGCACAATGCAGATGCAATACTGGGTGCACTAAACAAAATACTCAGCAACACGAGTGCAGCGGCGAACTCGCAGCAGCAGTGGTGATGGGGCAGAAGTCCTGGTCACCTATGGGGAGCCTTGCGGTGCGTGGATCGACCGGCCCGGCGAGCAGGGTCAAGAATCTCAATGGCACATGCTTATGACCAAATCCTCTTCTACTTTACCCTTCTGTTTCTCAAAGTTAGCACCAATTGGGCGTCAATGCTTTTCAGTGGTTAAGTACAGTATATGACCACCTTCTTCAGAACAGAATTTTTCTTACAAACATGTTGCGAAGGAATGCTAATAGTTAAAATCCTGCATATAAACATATGGATATAACCATTATCTTCAATGTACCATTATAAATATAATTATACAAATAAAAAATATATATTTCAATCAATTAAACAAAAGTTTTTCTTTTTAGGTCTCGGCTGGCGTGGGCTGCGCACATGCGCAGTCTCGCTGGTGAGATTTAATGATTTAGAGGGCTTTCAGTAAAGGACTTTAAGCCCGCCCCTCTTTCCCATTGACCGCGTCATTGTTTATGTTAAACGGTGGCCAGCCATTGGAAAAGAGCTTTTTGTGATGTGGACTTTTCTCTTTTTGTGACTGCCCATTTGGACGGGCTCGTCTGCCTTCCGTGTGCATCGCAAAAGGGTTCTTATCTTTATGGAGCCATGTGTTTAAACACATGGCCCCATAAAGACAAGAAATCCTTTTGCCATGCACACGGAAGGCAGACGAGCCCATCCAAGTGGGGCAGCTCAAACAGAGAAAAGAACATGTCACAAAGAGATCTCATACTCATGGTAGGTGAAAAAAATTTAAAAACCCTACATGCAAAGCACTGCTGCCTTGCGCTGAGCAGCAGCCAGGATGCTTTAAAAGTGCCTATGTATATCTAGTCTGACAACAGAAGAGTGTCAGCAACTCAGGCACACATACCTCCGGGTGAGGCGAGGTATGCAGAGATCTCTGAAGGGTCACATCATTCCCACGCAGAGGAATGCACCATGAGGACTCGAGGGGCACAGCGAGCAGGCTGGGGAGTTCTCACTTATATATGCAGACCTTTCCTTTAAAGATGGACGCTCCCGAGTATATACAAAGGCAATTTTTGTTTTTTTTACTGATTTACTTTCTTAAACTAATCCTCACTCCAATGCGATTTAATAGATCAATACAATTTGTATTCTTACCCTGTGCAGGAACGCAACAGGAACCTCCTGAGCTGTAACATGGCGTAGGGTGGACATACACAGGTACACCAAGGGTAAGACTGTCAGCAACAGCTCACACCAGGGCACGAGCCATCGGTTCCAGTGACACCTCCCAGAGTAGCTGTAACACGCTGCCTGCTTGGTGCCCCCTGACAGCTTCCCCTGATTGACCAGCCTCCTACCCACCTCCCGCTTGCTTTCACTTGTAAGCTTGAGGTACATGGCTGTGCCCGGGTCACGTGCACCTGGTGACACTTGTTTGTCTCAGGGTGACAGCGCGAAACTATGTAGGGACATTTGCACCTGGTGGCATTTTGACACACTTTGGGTGACAGGGAAGAGCATACTGTAGGAGCAGTGGTTCGGGCCACTGGTGGCAGCTGTTGTACAACAAAGCTGACAGAGGCATAAGAGTGCCTCTTTTCTTTAGGTTGAGAAAATCATTTCATTTTTGCCTCTGTACAAGTTAATTTTTTCTTTAGTGTTACTTTATGTGGCATCATGTGTAATCTGTGCTATGTTATGATTACATTACTTTATTTTGCGGTTTACTCATGCTACTTGCTGTGGCACATATTTTTCTAAGTTAACACATTTTCCTATAACACTTTTGATACACATGAGTCAGCGGTAGCTACATACAAATTTGCATCTAATAAGGATATATTATGTGCATCTAATAGGGCCTAAAAGTGTTGGTATTACCTTCAGGGTTACTGTCCTTATGCAAATCCTAGGTGTTTTCCACATAAATATATATATTTGCCGTACTTGCTGCATAATCTACCAACTTCTGTATAAATTGCAGATTTTGACAAAATGTTTTGCTTCTACCTCGAATGGTTGAAAAATTAAAATAAAAAAAACACTGACACACGTTTCCTCACAATGGCAAGCTCTTTTCTACAGTGCAGGTCACCTTTCATTTGCTGGCCATCGTTTTTAGGTGTCAAACATATACTAATAAGGGGAAACCTTTGCTAAGACAATGCTAACATGTAAAAATGAGAAAATAGTGACGTAATACTGCAACAAAATGTGCAACATTACTCCATATAAGTTGCCCTTTCCTTTCGCACAGTTTAGCCGACACTGCCGGACAGCTTGGTCCTCTGCCATATAATTATAACGGGACTGGTATTGCTGCTCTACTGTAATAATATGTGGCAGCTGAATTGTGTCTTCTTTATGCCTTTTGCAACAGCCATCAGCAGGGCCAGCAGAGTGAATGCAAGTCACTGAGCATTCATAACTACTGTTTGAACAATGGCAGCAATAACCGGCTTTACTGCTCTCTTTCTTCTTATTTCAATTCAAAGTTCTTTATTTCGGCATAGTTGCCATAAAAGAGTCACAACACATTCATTACATTAAAAACATTTTTACATAAAAACCATCGGCTAAAATACATTTCACATTAAGATTAAATCGAAGCACAAACGTCAATGTGATACTAAAAAAGGAAAAAGAAACCCCCACTAATTACTAGATTATTCATGTTTTCATGGATGAACTTTGTTTACAACTGTTGACCCTAGTTTTTCCTAAGGAAAAAGATTGAATGTAAGAATCTGCTAACACTGAATATTATTGTTTGGCTTGTGTTGGTTGTAAGAATTCTCAAAGCCTGTGTACATGATCTCACACCCAACAATAGACATAGTGGTTTGATCCATCTTTTCCTGGCCAATACATAAGCAGGACAAAAGAAGAACATATGAGACAGATTTTCAATCTGGTGGCATTCGCACATAGAGCGGATTTCATCGGTCACTAAGGATGGGTCATTAGGCCTCTTAGCCCAACGTGCCAAAGTTGTTTTAGTAAAAGGTTCCCATACCTTAATTTTAGGAATAGAGTTTTGGCAAGAGGGGACTCTATCTCATCCATAAAGGTCTCAAAAAATGGCTCATCCTTGAATCTAAGAAAATGTGTTACTAGGGTCCCAGCAGTTGAGGAACTTGATGTCATATTAACAATAAAGCTCCAGAAAGCCCTTTTTAGAATTAGTTTCGAGTTGGGCGGCAATTGCTCTGGACTCTCCCAAAAGTGTTTTAGGCCTATTTTACTAAACCAGTTTTTAACGTGCTTTAGCCATGGGATAGTTTTTGAATTATCTAACTCCATGATTTCTTTTAGCCCGTCCCTGTAGTCGTGTAATTCGGGCACCCGCCATAATCTAACCCATAACATCAGTGGCCGAATTATAGTGTAGTGGTCGGTTCTTTTGATGTTTAGGTCTAATTGAAGGGGCACTATAGGAGTGCCTCTTGGGACCCTTACCTTCTTATTTGTTACTCATAAACCCCCAGTAATTAGGTGATAAGGAGATATTTATGGCCATGCGTTTACTTAGTTCTCTGCTGCAGTTCATTACAGGAAAGTAGAAATATCAGCAGGTCACCTCATGCTCTGAAATATAGATGGGTTTGAAAGCAATTTGAATAAAACCATGTCAAATGTGTTTTGTACCATAATGCAAGCAGGATGTTCTCATATTTATTTTCAAAGTACAAGCGCAAGTACTCTTGACATGCCCCCCGCCCCCATCTTCGGCTCATTACCCACCCTCCCAGTAATAACAGTGAAACTCACACCCCTGAGGCGGTGCATCTCCAGCTGGCAGACATGTGCACCAGCAGGCTGGCTATGGTCGTGAACCAGGAGCCTGGCTGTGCTGCTGCGGAGAGGGCCATGCACCAGCATACAAGTAGTAAATGTGACATATTTGCTAGAGGGGTGGTACAGAGAGCTGTGCCTACAGTTTGGTCCAAGGTGGCTCAAAGGGCAGCAGAAGCAGGAGACAGGAAGAAGTAAGAGAGTAGATAAGTCTGGCATAGAGGGTGAGAGAGAGCAGGGAACATAAGAACAGTTTGAAAGTATGTATAAGAGCGTAGTTTAGTAGAGATGATGGAAAGAGAGAAGTAGGGGCGATTGAAATGTGTGAGGGAGGCAAGGGTAGGAGAGGCGGGTGAATACAAATGAAGACAACACAAGTAAAATAAAAAGCGATTGTGAAGAAAGATGAATAAAAAACAGGGATAAACATGAGCGAGAAAAAGAGAGGGATAATAAACAAGCATTAAAAATGTAATAGGTTTCGCCTTTCATTAAGTTAAAGCCATTTGTTTTGCTATACAATACCATTAGCAAGGCAAATGGCTTCAACTTAATCAAAGGCAAGACCTATTGCATTTTTAATGCTTGTTTTAATATGTGATCATACAATAGCTATACGCAAGCATTTCAAGACATTTTATACATTTGCTACATTTAGAATTAATAAAAAATAAGCACAATCATACACTCAGGACAAAGAGTTTCCAGAATCATACAGTTTAGGTTGGCCTGCAAACCATACCACCGACACACACATCGCCACTTTAGCAATTCCTACCATCTCTTCCACTCATCCCATCCTGACATCTCATCTTGCCACACCGCACTATGATCAAATCTAGGTTGGTCTAAATCGAGATGCTTTGACTCACCAACTGAAAGCAATTGTCTTTCATGTGAAGTTGGTTCAGCTGAGGTCCAAATCCAACAAAGGCAGTCAAGATGTGCCGGTCCAAGACTTGAAATATAGCAGAGACCAACAGGTCACCCTCTACCAATCACTAGGGGAACACAAATATAAATTAAGTTCGGACTCCATGCAACCCATACTTTTATTTAAGGGCTTCGTTATCATCCACTATGTCTAGTACTTCCACATATCATACTTCCAATAAAGGTAGAGTGGCCCTCCTTATTGAGCTACATCAATATTAGTAAAGTGTAGCAAGGTTTAAAAAAGCTTTCTAGTTACTCGTTCCACTGCAGGGGGCTGTAACCTTCTCAGGCTTCCCAAAACCTGCAAATGGATTGTTTACCACAATTATTACTTAATGTTAAAATCGTGTTTAACAACATTAAAAAACGAAGGGCTAGTTAACACACCTTTGTTTATTTTCTAGACTACAAGTACATTCCCAAAATGTATTGCTGAATATATGGTATTCACTTTCCAATCCCTTATCGGAGACGTTATCCCAAAGGGGCCATAAGTCGCTTTTGGAGTACTACGCGATCCACAATACATCCACAAAACCCCTGTGTTTCACCCAGGAACTTCAACTGAGGGCAACCGAAATGTCTGGCTAAGACTTCATATAGAAATGAGCTATTACTTAGGTACACATGAGTGCTGTCAATTGGAAACTAACAGCATCCCTCGGGGCACACTTGTGTGGGGGTTACTTCCTCCGTTAAATGTTGAAAAAGAAAAGTACACTTGTAGATTTTCAAATGAAGAAATCCAATTTATTTTCATGTGTTCATTGGTGCATGTTTATCCACATGTTCATAATTGTCAATAAAGTTTTTCATTGTCAAGCATTACTTTCTCCAGCTCCAATGCATTTCGGGCAACCGCCCTTCATCGGGGAGCGCCTACAAAAAACGACATATATAGCAAACATATTATGTCTATCATGCTCAATTGATCACTATACAAAATGTGGCTTAAAAAATATTAATTTTCTGAAAATTCGGGCGAAGTGCTGGGAAGTAAAACTATGGGGTGCTCTAGTGTCTAAAGTAGACTTTCACGGGTGATACCAGGTATCGGCATTAAAAAAATGGAGGCAGGGGTGGGGAAGTCATTAACACAACATGAAAATTAGTGCCTCGATCAGCAGTGAAGTTAAAACTTTCGGCGTGAACTAGGGTGACTTGAAACGAGGTGCTGATAGGAGTAAAATGAATCGAACAGGTGAACCGTTTAGTGACGCTTACAAGAAAGCGGTGAGGGGTTAATGCGCATCGGTTTACTTACATTCGGTTACAACGAGTGGTGTGTGGTTTTCCGCTGAGATTCAAAGATGAGGTAACAGTCACACGCTGTGGTGTGAACAGAGTGCTAGCGTGAAGGTGCGAGCTCGATTGATAATGCACCAAGGTCTGCCGATCACGTGATCGTGGGAACATGGGTATAGAAAGGGGACTATGGTCAGGAGTACGTAAAGAGACGTGTGTGTACTGTGTATGAACATAAAGAAATTGGCGAGTAAACTGAAAAAACAGGAAACCAAACAAAAGCTTCTAGTACTGTATTAATTAAAGGTACATGAATATAGGCAAATAAGTAAATACAGTCAGTAGACTGTCCAGAACAATGATGCCCATCACTGTGGGCTTAATATATCATTGCGACATATCATTATAAGTAACAAGAAAATTCAATGTGTTCATTTAGCCCATATGGCTTGATGGAATTAAGTCTATACATCCAGTAGTTCTCTCATTGAAGTAAATATTTATTATTGTCTCTTCCCTCGATTTTGTTAATGACTCATTTCAATGAAGTGGCTGGCTACAGAAGATTTCAATTTCTTCGTTCTGATGTTTGACTTGGGTTCATTCAAACGGACTTTGATTTTTCGCTAGGTCTTCCCTATGTATGTCTTGCCACATGGGCATTTCAAAAGGTATACCACATTGTTTGTGTCACAGTTTGCCGTGACATTTACGGCTATCTCATGTCCTCTCATTGGGTGTGTCACCTTGTTGCCCAAGATTATATTATTGCAATTATTACAATTGATACAGGGTCTTGTACCTCGTGAAACTATGTTGGTGACTTTGGGTTGTTTTAAGATTTCTCCCAAGTTTCTTCCTCTTGTATAAGCAAACAGTGGTTGTGATTTAAACATTTCTTTAAAGTCCGACTCCAATTGTAACATAGGCCAATGTGTTAGTGTTATATTTTTGAACGTGGAGTTCACATTTGAAAATTTAGATACAATGACCATCCTGTCACTTTGGGCTTTGACCCAGGGTTTTTGTAATAGATCCAAACGGTTTAAATCATTTACCTGACTTTTGGCTAAATCTGGTATCTGGTCTGGGTATCCTCTTTCAGGTATCTGGTCTGGGTATCCTCTTTCAAAGAATCTAGTGGTCATTTCTTCTAATCTAATGTTAGCCAAGTTAGGGTCCGAGGTGATCCATTTTACTCTTAGCATTTGGGACTTGGGTAAATGTTTTTTCAAGGACGCCTGGTGAAAACTGGTGTAGTGGAGGACATCTTCCGGTCCGTTTGGTTTGCGGAATATATCTGTGGTGATGCGGTTGTCCTTTAGTGTAATTAGAACATCCAAAAAGGTTATGGATTCAGCATCTATTGTCCATGTGAATTGGATGCGTTGGTTGACTGAGTTCAAGGTGATCAAAGCTTATTCAAGGCTCTCTCTGGTATCTTTCCAAAGAATAAATAAGTCATCAATGAAACGAACATACATTTTGATATTTTTACTCCAATTTGAGTTAGACCAGATATTAGGGTTCTCAAATTCGCCCATATAAACGTTCGCGTAGACTGGAGCTGCGCAATTTCCCATGCTTGTGCCTACTAACTACAAATACCCATCTTCATCATATTTGAAATAACTCTGATATAGGGTAAACATTACAAGTTACAGCCCTCCGGTATAAATAAACGGGCGCGAGACCGCTCGTGGTCTTTGGCCCTTAACCTGCAGCCAGTGTCCGTGTATCATTTCTGTGCATTAATCAGTTAGGCCCCACTCTGTGGCATAGGTTTTCACTGCCCCACCAGACATTACACTAACCACTCTCCCACCCCGTGAGGAAACAGAAATCGTCCCGGGATGGAGCCAGCAGTCTCTAGTGCCAGCTCCAGCCCCGTGCGCAGCGTGAGTGAAATGAGGCCTATCCCCAAAAGCCAGCAATGGGGCGGACCCACACCCCGCACTGGCGAAGGGCTGCAAGAGTGCGGAGAGCGAGAGGTGATGCAGAGTGGTGCCGGCAAGATGAAGGCCTGTAAACCCCTGCTGTGATGAGCAATCAGCAGGAGGAGATTCCGCTGCTCGACTGGGAGTGTCTGGTCGCGAGTGGTCGAGGTGAAGGGCCCGCGCAAAGAGTGAAATTGGCACCCCGAGACCAGCAAAAATGAAGCGGACTGCCGGTGCGAACAGACGAGGGCGGCGGAAGACTAAGCCCTCGTCTAGCCCCTGCGCAGCCCAGGATGTGAGAGGGCCGGCTTCAAGGGGCGGAGCACTGAAAGCGGCTGAATGCCGGCGGCGTTGCCCTGAAATTAACTGCAGAGCCCCCAACCACAATGAAGGTGCATTTGTGCGAGTGTATGGCCCCAAGAGAAAAAAAAAGAGAAACTTACAACGGTATGGGGAGTGACCATGGAGCCAGAAGGACCGCTAGTGCTGTGCACTGAGGTCCAGGAACGTCCAGGTGTGCCTGCAGCTCGGTGGGCATCGGGGCTGTAAAGAAGAAGGCAGCACCCACCACGAGTTGCCTGCCCTCCGTTCCTCTGCCCCCAGCGACCCCTGCTAGACCAAAACAAACGAAACTGAGTGAGGTTCCAGACAGAAGGTCCCATAGTCAGCCCTGCACCGCCACCTAGTGGCCATCTAGTAGTAACGCACCCGCTCAACAAGTAAAGTGCAACAGAATCGGGAAAGAGGGACCAGAGGGCACAGAGGTTGCTCAGAGAGAGGCAGTTCCAGGCTGCTTAAGAAAAGTAAAAGGGGGACAAATACTGGATACTGCCACAAGGAAGTCCATACTGCAGCAAGAGACTGTTGACTGTTAACACCCACAGGAAAGCATCAGCTGCCACCACTGCGAAGCTGCCAGGAATACAGGGACACCCACACAGTGCAGCTAGTACGCCACCAGGACCCAGCACACGCCAAACCCCAGGGACAGTCCACAGAATAAATCATCGAGAAGCTCATGCCACCCCTCCCAGTAGTGAATGGCCACCACCGCAAGCGAGGAGAGAGCGCCCAAGAAGAGAGCAGAGAGCACAAGATACACAGACAGACTTGCATGTGACTCTGACTGTCTGGTCAGGCACCCAAGGGATAGAGACATCCCCAGAATGATCAAGCACTGGTATGCTGCTGTTCAACACAGCAAGGACAGCATCCACATCTCCACCACGCCAGTAATGCCCCGCAGCAGGCCGAAGACTACACAGTGTCCTACCTCACACTGCCTCACGCAGGAGTCGCCAGTGACCCAAGGCTGATGAGAGGAGAGTCGTACACCACAAGTGGCCAGCTGCCACCACAGCCCTCTACTGCCCGTGGAAGCCATTTCCTGGAGAGGGAACACCCGGTGTAGGAGCGTCAAGAAGCCACAGCTCACCACTGCACGTGGAATCCATTCCCTGGAGAGGAAATCCCCAGAGTAGGAGCATTGAGAAGCTGCCTGAAGAAGGAGCACCCAAGATGAGTGGCTGCTCGCCATGCAGCCGAGAAGAGTGACTGATGTTTCGCCTGTATGGTTCGGTGACCATTGAAGTTAATAGGCCAGTTGGCCTTGTTAGAACATGGTGCATGTAACTGCACCCAGAGGAGAAGCAGAAGAAGAGTGTAGATCGTGTCACCCAGAAGAGCTGGACAAATGCAGGTGTGTCAAAGACAACAAGAGGAGAAGCACGAGGACTCGTAGCACCACAAGCCAAGAAAACCTCCAAAGACACCAGACAGCCACCAAGGCGGATCAACGGCCCTGGCGACAGCACCAAGGGAGGACCAAACGTATGTCGCAGCTAGCGCAAACCATGTTGCTCCCATCGCTTCACAGTGAAACCGTCCAGCCTGAGTGTCGGCAGTTGGAGTCGAACGGCATCCCTGCCCCTGACCGCAGATGCCAGAAGTGCAAGAGAAGATCAGGAGAGGCAGTCATGTGGCTACGACATCAAACCATAAACCTCCTCTCCTAACTGATCATCGCCACCGGTTGTCCAGGCCCAATGGCAGCCACGTCATCAGTGACATGTGCATGACACCGCACTCAGCAAGAAACGTGGAAGTGTATCCGGAGGGTCTACACCAAGAATCAGACAACCAGCTGAGGTCAGAAGGGGAAGTTGTGAGTGGCAGGGCCGGATGATGAAGAAAACCCAATCTACAACAGTAAGTCCTGTCACAGTGTCACAGTGACAGCAAGGGAAGATAACCCAAGAAGGAACTGGCAACCGCACAGCGAGAGTCCAAGAGTTAGCCTCACAGCCTGCGTGAACCAAGTCTCAAGTCATACGTTTCTACAGAGTGTTCATCACCCCTCCATCATCAAAGTCCCAACACCCAAGAAGTCCATATACACAAATGCAAGTGCCTCCCCAGAGAACATGGAGATACCTGGCCAATCCCTACCTCAGGTGATTGACTCCAGACTAGATGCCTGCATCCATCAAGGCAAGTCGTCACCCGCCGTCGTCCTAATTCACCACACGGCTGGCAATGCTACCACGCCAGTCCTCAATCACGTGCGTCTATCGACACCATCTCAAACACACATGGAATGGAGTCCTTCTATTGCCAAGCTAGACAGCAAAAGGACTCAGAGGCCACCTGGTAACCTGGTCTGCACCTGAACTGCAGCAGCGAGAACATGTCCTGACCAAGATCCTTACACGCTTGAGGTTTGTGCGAGCAACTGGCCCCTAGTCCCTAGTGGTTTGCAGCTGCCCCCAGCCGGCCCACATGCAGCCCCATCACAGCCTACCAGCAGTCTCGTGGCAAGCCCAATGAAGGGCCTCCCCTGGCGGGAGAACTGGAAGAGACATTGCCCCACCGACAGGTCACCGGACACAGCAAGACAGCCTAAGAGAGACTTTTGGCAATCCAGAGATAATCCAGTGAACTTTCACCATGGACGCCAACCATGATCTTGATGCACCAAGTTAATGAACTGTTATTAATCACCACATACCATCCTCAAGGTCAGCGAAAGGAAGCCACCTGGGACCAAAGGGCATGCTTTCACCGGCATGTTACAAGAGTGCAGCAGACATCTCCAAGCAAGTGTCTGTGTCCTGAATCACACAGGTTAAAGGATGAGGGCCCGCCGAGATCGTCCTGCTACAGTTCGAGACACCAGTTCTGGTGTGCTGTCTTCTGGATGCCTGACCCGAGAAGCTGATGGACCATGTGGTGTATATTTCATTGATATTTCTCCCTACAGGTTGGACTAGAGAATCTTTGTTTTTATTAAACTTTTGGAGGAATGTTGTGTCCTGCAAGACACTTTTCTAGTGTCTCGACAGACACTGAGGTAGTAGCCACTCTCCTATGGGAGTGGGCACACTTGCAACCCCACACGCATTCCTTACAGGCATCACCAGTGATGTGAGTCTGCTAATAAAAGGGCCCGAGTGCATGTGCTCGTGGCCAGTTGAGTAACCCTTGCCACTGTGTGTGTGTCAGTCCTTTTCCTAGCATGTGGACCTAGGGCCCACAACACAACACCTGTGTCTACGGCGCGTGGAAGATCCTTGGTGTGAATTTGCTGGAGTAGCCACGCTGGGATGCCTGCTGCGGATAACCCCCGCACTCTGCCCCACTCCCACATGTATGCCATATATCCCCATACTGTACTCCTAATCATGGCAATAAAAGCCAACTTACACGTTTGTCTTGTGGTGGTCATTTGGTGGCCGCGGTTTATTAGGAATACAAGGAAACATGTATATACTTTGCATTTTGCATGTTATATCATAACAAACTTCCTTGGTATTGTCTCTTGGCCCTTCCGGGTCATTTTCTTTGGTAGGTTGGGTTTTTTGCCCCCCGTTTGCGCAGGAAGATGGTAGGTTCTGTCCCGGAGTTAGGCCACCTCGCTATCTTGTCCGACTTTGTTGTGTCCTGCCATCCGGCGGGGGCTGGGCTGCGAGTGCCGTCTCTGTTTGCTACCCCGTCCTTTGGTAGGCCAGGCTACCCAGCAGTGAGCCATCCCAGAGTGGGTGGTCCTACACACCTGTCCTTAGGCCAACTCACCCAGCGGTGAGGCATCTGAAGGTGAGTGGACCTATTCTGGCACACCGCCCTCCGGTGGGCATCCGTACCAATCAATATCAGTGTAGTTCTTCACCACTCCATGCTTCTTCCTCAGCCCTGTGACATTGCTGTTCCTTAGGTGTGGGTGGGTAGGACAAGATTGTGCTCCAAAGCTGTCGCTGCTCCCACACTCCGTGAAGATAGGAGCTTGCCTGGAGGAGCAGCGCATATATGCCCCCCGCTCACCTTCCCCCCAAGTAGGCCCCTTATTCATTGGGGGATTTGTATCCCACCCTGGCCCCCATTGGCCGTGGGGGTTGGCGTCACTTCAGCGAGTGCTGATGGGGGAGCCCAGGGGCTTCTTTTGACCTTTGTCACGTTTTTGTGCGCCAAAAGGCTGGCCCCCTCTGTTTTTTCTGGGGGTGTGGTGCTGGTTATGGTGCCGGCTCTCGAGCCCCCTTCAGGAGCAGCCTCTGCGATAACCCCCGCACTCTGCCCCACTCCCACATGTATGCCATATATCCCCATACTGTACTCCTTATCATGCCAATAAAAGCCAACTTACACGTTTGTCTTGTGATGGTCATTTGTTTATTAGGAATACAAGAAAACATGTATATACTTTGCATTTTGCATGTTATGTCATAACAAACTTCCTTGGTATTGTCTCTTGGCCCTTCTCGGTCATTTTCTTTGGTAGGTTGGGTTTTCTTGCACCCCGTTTGCGCAGGAAGGGAGTAGCTTCTGTCCCGGAGTTAGGCCACCTCGCTACCTTGTTCGACTTTTTTGTGCCCTGCCATCCGGCGGAGGCTGGGCTGCGAGTGCCGTCTCCTTTTGCTACCCCCTCCTTTGGTAGGACAGGCTACCCAGCCATGAGGCATTCCAGAGTGGGTGGTCCTACACACCTGTCCTTAGGCCAACTCACCCAGCCATGAGGCATCTGAAGGTGAGTGGACCTATCCTGGCACACCACCCTCCGGTGTGCCTCCATTCCAACCGATATTACCATAGTTCTTCGCCACGCCGTCCAGGAGGCGGCCGTCTCCCTGCGTCTCCCCCCAACTACATCCTGTACTCTTTTATTGGCACCCAGCCAATACCATTGCGCCCCACAGGTTTCTACAGAACATTCCCATGCCTTCTTCAGAGAGGTGCACACCATTGCTGGCATAGTATTCCAGGCGGCCCGTGTGGATGAGTCTATGACTGATCGTTACCAGACCATTCGCCCTGCAGAATTTGCTAACCATGAGGTTTAGCTTTTTATGCGAGTTCTCGACCCCTTTCTGAGATTCTGCTACGCGCCATGTCCTTCTGCTGATCAACTCGGACCAGATAATGGGAGTATGTCCAAAGGCAGTGGCTGCATCTGTGAGGTCTTTTTGGATTCCGTGGAGGAGTGCTCTCCGCCCAAGACTGGCCAAATCGCCCCCCGGTGTATAATCAACACATCCGGGTGCCAGACCGAGTCTGCCGGCAGATCATTGAGAGTTGCCAGCAGTTGTTTCTATCTCAAGCCTGATTGGCTGAACCATCGAATGCAGGTGCCCGCTGGCCGTTCCTTGAGCGCGCGGCCCCTATGTCGCCACTAAGCATGGGCGGAAAATCCGTTACGCTCGCGGATTTCGCGGATTTTCGGTAAATTCGCAATCCGCGAACGCTCGCGAATTTACCGAAAATCCGCAAATTCGCACGCAGCGGATTTTTTTTTTCTTGGAGATACAATTTTGCGGCGCGCGCGTTTACTTACCGTCATTCAGCGTTTGCCGAGTTATTTTTCTTGATATTTTGCGAGTGCTGCGCCATTTTGGATCTTGCTGCGGGATCCCGCGGGAATTTGGCAAGCGCGATTACGTAATCGCGGCTTGCCAACTTGCACAGCGAGAGTTTGTCAACGTGAGTACGCCGTGATCACGTATCGCAGTACTTCGCAATTGCGAGCTTGGAGATGCGGCGAGCAGCAACAATCTCGCACTCGCGAAAATACTAAATTTGCAATTCTGCACAAGAAATCCACCAGCAAGCAGCATAAACCTTCTGGAAATGATTTTTATCTGAATAACTCCTCAGGTTGACATTTGCCTGCACTTTTTTTGCGAGTAGTCCATTTTGGGAAGGGGGGGGTGGTGGGAGGAAGGAAGTGCCCCACAGTCTTCAACTTCCTGTTCCTGTCCAGCAGGCTCCTCCCAGTGCTTTGTCCATCTCCTGGTCACTTTTCATTTGGATCTGGAGCTGGAAGGATTACCTTTTGTGGATGCTGCTGGATATTTGGATTTGAGGCCTTTTTGACTTTCTTTGGATCACTTTTGGATTACAAATTTCACAAGTAAGTTTGTTTGGGACATTACAGTTGCTGCAACTACAATTTTGGAATTGTCGATTTTTGGGCTGTTTTGGGGCCTTTTGCCCAGGGGTACTCAGTGGTGGGTGCACTGAGTCTTTCTGTGGGGTGTTTTGAATTTAAACATCATGGAGGGGCTGGATGGCTTGGGATTGTGCTGATTTTTCTGTGATTTTCGTTTTTTTGGCCTGTTGTGGCCTTTTCACCAGGGGTAGTGAGTGGTGCATGGGCCTAGTCTTTCTGTAGGTTGTCTTGAATTTAAACATCATGGAGGGGCTGGATGGCTTGGGATTGTGCTGATTTTTCTGTGATTTTTGTTTTTTTGGCCTGTTGTGGACAGGCCATGTTGTTGGGGGCCATTTTGAGTGCTGCTACAGGCCCTGGCCATGTGCTGGGAGGGAGGGGCCATTTTGAATGCAGGCAGTGTTCTCAGGCCTGCACCCATTTTGCCTAGCTTTCATCCATTATGCCCAGGGGTAGTGAGTGGTGCATGGGCCTAGTCTTTCTGTGGGTTGTCTTGAATTTAAACATCATGGAGGGGCTGGATGGCTTGGGATTGTGCTAATTTTTCTGTGATTTTCGATTTTTTGGCCTGTTGTGGCCTTTTCACCAGGGGTAGTGAGTGGTGCATGGGCCTAGTCTTTCTGTGGGTTGTCTTGAATTTAAACATCATGGAGGCGCTGGATGGCTTGGGATTGAGCTGCTTTTTCTGTGATTTTCGTTTTTTTGGCCTGTTGTGGCCTTTTCACCAGGGGTAGTGAGTGGTGCACGGGCCTAGTCTTTCTGTGGGTTGTCTTGAATTTAAACATCATTGAGGGGCTGGATGGCTTGGGATTGTGCTGATTTTTCTGTGATTTTCGTTTTTTTGGCCTGTTGTTGTGGCCTTTTCACCAGGGGTAGTGACTAGTGAGTGTTGCATGGGCCTAGTCTTTCTGTGGGGTGTCTTGAATTTAAACATCATGGAGGGCATGGGATTGCGCTGAATTTTCTTTTTTTTCCTGATTTTTTTGGGGTGTATAACTGAACTGATGTTCCTCTGTCTTCCATTGCTTTTAGGTGCACAAGACTCAAGAGAACCACCAGTGCCAGGAAGAAGTCCTGCAGCGGTGTGTGTGTGCAGCATAACGTCACGCGAGGTCACGTCTGGCCACAGACAACTCTGCAACTCGTGCAACTGCGGCCTGCTGTTCTGACCTGCTCTGAAGAAGATGGCCCCCAAAAAAGTTCTCCGTAGCTCCTTTAGCAAGAAAGTTGCCAGTAAGGAGCAGAAGAAGCAAGTTACCAAGGAGGCTGGTGTGCCGGCCGCCACGTTTTTTGGGAGTAAAAAAAAAAGTACGCCTGCAGCAGCAGCAGGATCTGCTGGGGACCAAGCTGGGAGCAGCACCCCCGCTCCATTGGGCTCAGTGCCTCAACCACCACCACCACGCCAACTTAAGTCAAAGCCCTTGAGTGCTGCACAGGCAGTCAGTGTACTTCTTCAATCACCATCGACCAGTGATGTTGGCTCATCGCAAGAAAGTAGCAGCAATGTCCCTGAATCAACACAGGTTGTTGTAACTCATCTGACAAGTGTTGAACAACCACAGCCGCAACAACAACCACATGTGCAAGTAGTAGTACAAGCCCAAGTACATGTGGAAGGAGAGGCAGCGCAAGGAGATGCGCAAGCAGAGGTGCATGGAGGGTCACAAGTGCCCACAATAGTTGTTCCTCCCAAAGTAGGGGCACATCAGGAAATCGACAATCAAACTGAGGTATCATTTGAGGAAGCCACTCCTCCTGATGATCATTCATTGTCTTCCACATCCCTAGCAAGGAAAATATCAAGGGGGGGTGTCTACATCTTCTTCAAGCCCACCTCCTTCTGATGATACGGATCCCAATTGGGAACCAGCACCACTGCCGTCTGAGAGTGAGGCAAACCATGATCTGACAAAGGTACCTAAGCGTAAAAGGAAGGTCGTCGAAAAACTCATAGCTATGGAGTATGATGAGGCTCAACAAGAAGTGACGGATACAGCTGCTGATGAAGCCTCTCACGACGACGAGCCAGTCATCATAAAGGTCACTGCAGCCCCAGCGGGCATGCAGCAAAAAGACATATTGACCCTAGCCCGAGAAGCTGCTGCGCGTGATGATGTTGTCGACGAGGAGGCAATGGAAGAAACACCACAATCATTGGAGTTAACTAGCACACCAACACCTACCGCTTCCATATTTCTTAGTCGCCAGAAGGGACCTCCATCCACCTCGACCTCAATAAGTGGTGGTGAAAGTGCAAAACGTACTGAAGTTCGGCATTCCACATCCTCCACTTCATCTGGCATTAGCAGCAGGACCACCACCACCAGTATCGCCGCCTCCTCCGGCCCCCAAAGACATTTCAAGTCCGCAGTTTGGGACTTCTTTAATGTTTCCACAAAAAAGGAAAACCTTGCGATTTGTAGCAGTTGTAAGTTGGCAGTTAGTCGTGGTAAGTTTGGTTCCAGCTATGGTACCGGAGGCCAGAGAGGTCATCTTGAAAGAAAGCACGCTGTCCAATGGTTTGCGCACCTACAGGCGATCAAGGAAGCCCGAATTGCACGTAATGATGTTTCATCTGATGATGACGAGGAGGAAGAAGACGTGTCAAACACTTCACTTACACCCAGTACCCCTGTCAGCAGCACACCCCATGTGAGCCACACTAAGAGTGTGGGAGAGAGTGAGACACCAATGCGCAAAAGTTCATCAGCGAGCGTAACTGGGTCGAAGATATCATCATCATCCCGTAAATGCTTGGTCCAGGGCAACATTAAAAAGATGTTGTTTACAGAAGCGCAATTTGAACGCAACCACCCACTGACGCGTCTGTATAACACTAAGCTGGCTAAAATGCTAGCTCTGTACCTTCTCCCTTTTTCTTTTGTAGAAGGGGTTGGTTTTCTAGAATTAGTGGCAGCGCTCTGCCCTAAATGGAAGGTTCCTAGCCGGTTCTATTTTGCCAGAGTTGCGGTTCCAGCACTACATGAAGATGTGCTGGAGGTGATTGGGTCAGCTTTGCAAAAGAGTGCTGTTCACACTATACATCTGACAACAGACATGTGGACCAGTGGCGCAGGCGCTGATTACATGTGCATCACTGCACACTGGGTCTCTTTTTCAGGGGTTAAAGCAAAGTTAAACGCAAAGACCCTTTTGTTTTGGCGGAGAAATTATTAGAGCGCCTACGTGGTGATGAACGTCTTAAAATGATCCACTCAGAACAGCATTACATTTGTGCTACTATTCTGGATCCACACTACAAAAAGGTGCTGACAGGCCAAGCATTCTTTCCTTTTGATGATGAACATGTTCCAAAGTAAAAACGTTGGCTAGCCTTGTCAGCCAAGAGGTTTGAAAGAGAACGGCAGAAATTTGAAGGAAAAGGCAGTACATCAGCATCAGCAGGCCATCCCCAGTCAAAACAATCCACTTCTGCACCTGTGGCTGTGGCACAAGTGACCTCTCAGCCGTTAAAGACACCGGCCACCAGATCATCTGCACCAGACACAACAGAAACATTGGAGGCTGAAGAGGATTGGCTAGCTCGGCTTGGGTTTGGTTCTCAAAAGGTCACAGGCACAGCAAAAGCTAAGCAAAGTGGAGGAACCTTGGATGAGGACCTTGAGTCGATGGTGAAGGACTATCTGAATGACTCAACAGAGGTCTATGTTAATGCTGACCCATTGGCGTATTGGCATGGGAAAAAAGAATTGTGGCCACAGCTCTCCAAACTGGCTTTAAACTACTTGTCTTGCCCACGCACAAGCGTGTCTTCTGAACGTGTTTTCAGTGCTGCTGGTGCCATTGTAACTCCCAAACGGAGCCGCCTCTCGCCCAAAAATGTGGAGAGGTTAACAATGATCAAGATGAATCAGCACCTCATACCACCAGATTACAGAGTACGAGAAAGCGCGCCGGATGAAGACGAGGTGGACAGCAACGTAGATGAGGGAATTTCTACTCTGTCAGGTGACACTGAGCTCACCCTGCCTGAATTCGCAGAGTATGAAGACGAAGCCTTATTCTTATTCCTGGACCTTAACACCGAGCCCTGAAAATGAGACAATGAATCAATAACTTTCTTTTTCGTCCTTATTCACTTTCATTCCTGTGTGTCTGTCTTTCTTTGTTGTGCCCCTTTAATATAATTCAAACTTTAATCACCTAATGACAAAAACAAGCCCATCAGCAGAACTGTCTTCACT
Source organism: Lissotriton vulgaris (assembly GCF_964263255.1). Classification (NCBI taxonomy): domain Eukaryota; kingdom Metazoa; phylum Chordata; class Amphibia; order Caudata; family Salamandridae; genus Lissotriton; species Lissotriton vulgaris. Next base: position 750,225,857 of record NC_141693.1, on the reverse strand, counting down.
TGTTTGCTTATTGATTTGAATATATGTATGTATAGGCATTTATATAGCGCACTTCTTACCCGTAGGGTCCCAAGGCGCTTCGACCGCTGCGAAACCCTTCCTGGCTTCCCTGAGAGATGGTCCCTTAATGGGTATCTCCAGGGTGAGACCAGGCATCCCCGGCAGTCTGGTGGGGCCGTTAGTGAAGATGAGGCAAGCTAATGCCCAGAGTTGCCGAGTGTGATCGCTGATCAGAGTGGGCACCGAGGCGAGAGAATTATCGAGTCCGCTGACCCTGGTCCAGAAACCTGCAGCACCGGGAATCGAACCCTGGTCCCGGGCCGTCCTCTGCTCTCGGGTCTGCCGCCTCTAACCAGTGAGCCACACTACTTCACTTCATTTGAAGGTGCCGCAGTCTGCATTCCTCAGGTTCACAAGTTCAGAAGAACATGCTCCTCTATCCTCTTCCTCCAGACTCCTATTTCCATCAAAGCAGAGGGCTGGATTACGCCCAATGAAGAAAGACTCAGCACTTGTGGGGGTGTTCTACTTCTTTGCGGGTGAGTTGACGGCTTTGGGGCCATTGCTGGGAAGCTCCAATACCGGATAAAAGTGGTTTGGACCAAATCGGAGGCGGAATTTTTGTTTTTGTTTTTGCTGACTTGCTTGCCTTTGAGGTGCTCTTTGGGGGGCTTCCTGGTGTTTGTGGGTGAGTTTCGGGGTCTGGGAGCACTGCTGGGACAGTATGAGATTTTGCTTTTGGGCTGTTTGGGGGTGTTGTGCTTTTTGGCGGGTGGGTTGGTGGGTCTTGGGGCATTCCTGGGAAGGTCTAATACCGGATAGAAGTGGTTGGGACAAAATCCACGCTGATTTTTTTGTGTGCTATTTCTGACATTTTGCTCAATGTAGCATTTTCGGGGGCCTGTTTGGGGGGCTTCCTGGTGTTTGTAGGTGGGTTTCGGGGTCTGGGTGCACTGCTGGGACACTCTAATCTTGATTGCATTTGCTTTTCAGGAAATCCGTGGTGGTAAACTGGAGTTATGGCCTAGCTACACAGCGCGTTTGGACCGAAGGCCGAGAAATATTGTAAGTATGAGATTTTGCTTTTGGGCTGTTTGGGGGTGTTGTGCTTTTTAGCGGGTGGGTTGGCGGGCCTTGGGGCATTCCTGGGAAGGTCTAATACCGGATAGAAGTGGTTGGGACAAAATCCACGCTGATTTTTTTTGTTGCTATTTCTGACATTTTGCTCAATGTAGCATTTTCGGGGCCCTGTTTGGGGGGCTTCCTGGTGTTTGTGGGTGGGTTTCGGGGTCTGGGAGTACTGCTGGCTATGGATTCTTTACTTTGCAAGACGTTTGAAGCAAATCCATGGTGGCAGAGGGGAGTTAGGGCCTAGCTGCAAAGCGTGCGCGGAGTGATTTGGGAAATTGGCCCAAAAATGACTAAGTCCCCATTTTTGTACTTTTGCTCTTTGGCTGTTTGGGGGTCTTCTACTCGTTTTCTCCTGGGTTGACGGCTCTGGGGCCATTGCTGGGAAGCTCTAATACCGGATAAAAGTGGTTTGGACCAAATCGGAGGCGGAATTTTTTTGGTGTTTTTGCTGACTTGCTTGCATTTGAGGTGCTCTTTGGGGGGCTTCCTGGATTTTGTGGGTGGGTTTCGGGGTCTGGGAGCACTGCTGGGACAGTCTAATCTTGATTGCATTTGCATTTCAGGAAATCCGTGGTGGTAAAATGGAGTTATGGCCTAGCTACACAGCGCGTTTGGACCGAAGGCCGAGAAATATTGTAAGTATGAGATTTAGCTTTTGGGCTGTTTGGGGGTGTTGTGCTTTTTGGCGGGTGGGTTGGCGGGTCTTGGGGCATTCCTGGGAAGGTCTAATACCGGATAGAAGTGGTTGGGACAAAATCCACGCTGATTTTTTTTGTTGCTATTTCTGACATTTTGCTCAATGTAGCGTTTTCAGGGGCCTGTTTGGGGGGCTTCCTGGTGTTTGTGGGTGGGTTTCGGGGTCTGGCAGCACTGATGGGACAGTCTAATATTGATTGCATTTGCTTTTCAGGAAATCCGTGGTGGTAAACTGGAGTTATGGCCTAGCTACACAGCGCGTTTGGACCGAAGGCCGAGAAATATTGTAAGTATGAGATTTTGCTTTTGGGCTGTTTGGGGGTGTTGTGCTTTTTGGCGGGTGGGTTGGCGGGTCTTGGGGCATTCCTTAGAAGGTCTAATACTGGATAGAAGTGGTTGGGACAAAATCCATAAGGAAAAGCCTTTTGGCACTTTTTGTAACTTAGGGTTCGTTAGGGTTAGCCCTAGCAGCAGGATTGCATGTGTTTTGGGGTGTTCTAGATTTTTGCAACTGAGTTCTGGGGTCTTAGAGCACTCGTGAGAATGTGTAATTTTGGTTGCAAGTCATTTGAAGAAAATCCATGGTAGGAAAGGGGGGATTTGGCATAGTTAAAGAAAGCCTCTGCCACTATTCTTAACTTAGGGCTCGTTAGGGTTAGCAGTATTTGTATTGCATGTGTTTGGGTGGGGGGGTTTTCGAGTCTTGGTGCGATGCTGGCTATAGATACTTTTGCTTGCTTGCAAGTGGTTTGAATACAATCCACGGTGGGTAAGGGGGTATTTGGGCCTACTTTTACTTTCGAAGTACGTTTTGTCGATAGTTTTCTGCTAGGCCTCGTTTTTTGAGATCTGATTGGGGGTCTTCTACATTTTTGCAACTGGCTTTAGTAAGGGTCTGGGTGGAAGCACTGCTGGGAAGGTCTAATTTTGCTCTAAAACACAGTTTACAGTACACCTAGCTTGAGGGGAAAGATCAGCTAAATTAATTCGCCCATACTTATTTATCCTTGAAAAGGTGACTCAGACAGAGTACGCACTTTCAAAAATGTTGTACTGTCTATTAGGAAAATCAAAGTGTGACTTTTTGCACTACACAGCGTACATACCTTATATTTATTTATCAGTGCTGTTTTTCGTTCAATAATTACAGGCCGGGTTTCAGTCTGCAATGGGGAAAAAAGGATGGAGTCAGGCTTCACATTAGCGAGCCGCAATTCAGCATCCGCCAGGCAGGCAGTGTACAGGGTGTCTTCTGGTCACCAACATTGATGGACGAAGCGTCAGCTGGAATGGAGGAGTGCCGCTAATAAGAGGAATTGTTTGCTGCATGCAACTTACTTACCAAATTCAACAGGACAACTACAACAATACAGATACAGTATCCATTATTTTATTCAATGATTGTGTGTGACTGCATTTCTTGGATCTCTCTCTGCTTCTAAATTGATCCCTACAGCCATTCTATATGTTTTACTTCGGCTATTTTTTTAACCTAATTTAATGTAGCCCTGTACTGTCGCATTCTGGCATTCACGGTTGTCGAAAGTACTACTTACTTTTCTGTAACAATGCATTCAGTAGTGCATGCACTTCCTTTATGTCACGTAAAAGATTTATGTTTAGCTTTGTAACAAAAAATTTCTTTATGTTCAATTATTGTTTGTCCATGCTGCGCATTTTTTTTTTCTCTCAACAAAACCTACCAAAAAAGAACCCCCCATTCCTATCCATTTTACAAACCCTAACCCTCTTCCCCCGGGTTGTGTGGTTTTGCTTGATGTGTGACTAACTGACATCAATAATTCCACACACTTGCTGGGGAGGATAAGGTCATAGCAACAGGCTGGTGAAGGAATCCGAGGATATATTCTAGACTTACTCAGCTTCAGTACTATTTCTTGTAGTATTATCCAATGTCAAAGAAATCGTACGCAAGTACAAGTTATACTATAAATACTTTACCATTTGTTAGGCTACATTGTGGCACTGTTGTAGTCTAGTGTACTGTCACCTGCTATATTCTCCATCGTACCGTTGTAATGCTACAGTAAGGACAAACGAGGTTTCATTTTCTTTTTTTCCATAGCCATGCAACTGCCACTGTGTCACACCACTAGTACCACCACAAGGAGGAGGAAATTTCAGCCGCCCTGGATTGCAACCTTAATCACCATTTCCCGTGGAGCCAGCCCTGGGCCTAGCCCTACTTTCAAACAGAAATTACAGGTAAGATAAGCGTTTGGTTGGAGGTAGTATAATGGAGTATTAGGAGAGACGAGATATTGACAGTAGTACTACTAAAGTCCTAGGACTATTCAGGAAAACAAACTTACTGTTAAACCCCCACCCACCAGACTCAAAAGCAGTTAAAAACAGGTATGGTCAGATAAAGTTTCAAAAAGTATATCTTGATAGCCCTAACAAAATAATCTCCCGCAAGACCCTCCCTAACCCCAACGATTGTCCTTCAAAAGTCCCCAAAAACCCAACTCCCAATTCGCACCCCCCAAAAGTCTCTAAAAAAGGGGCAAGGGACACTATGGCAGGGTGGTGTTGACTTTAGCAGCCAGGGCATCATGCTCCTTGCGGAGGGTGGCATGTTCGAAGCGGAGGCCCTCCACCAAGTTCTTATAGTTCAGGACCTCCTGCTCCAGGTAGGACAGTCTGAGGGATAAGCGGCGCCGGCGTGCCTTGCAAATCCTGTGGGGGGCAGCTGCTGTCTTTGCTGCTCGGCGGTGGGGTTTGGCTTTGGTAGCCCGGCTCCGTACCGCTGGAGCACTGCGCTGGCTGGCAGCCCGCACGGAGGAGGATGCAGCTGTCCCAGTGGACATTGTTGTATTACCAGACTGCGTCTCCTCCTCCTCCAGGGCCACCAGCCGCCGATATTCAGCGACAGTGGCATCCAGCCTCCGTTCCCGGGCCATTCGAGCCAGCTCCTTCCTCCTTGATGGTCTCTTGGATTTGGAAGGAGCAGCTACATGAAGAAAGAAAGACATAGTCTGTAACCAATGCTCCTTAAGAATTACACAAAATGATTGAGCAGAAAGTTGTCACAGTACAAGTAGCACATTGAAAGCACAGTACATAACTATTAAGGACAGTATCTATGTAACCTCCGACTTCTTCATCCTTGCTCTAACATTAGTGGGAGTTTAAGGAACAAAGTCTACGAGCACTATGGACTTCCATTACAGTCGACTATGACAGTACACCAGTCTTATTCTTCTTCTTCTTCTCTTGTTTAGGAAAATTGGTACGTTATCTTATGCAAGCCGGCATAATGCCAGCGCAGTGAACTTGCACCCGAGAAAAACAGACGCACACCATGGTGAGTGAGACAGACTTGCCTTACTGTACCGGTCCAGTACATGCAGGTGGTGAAGCTCTTACTTTTCTATTACGGGTGGCACTGAGAATACTCTGTTAAAAGGGCTACTGCTTAATTAATTTAGCTTTCACCCTACAGTGCAAATGAGTATTAGAAAAGGAAAATGAAGAAGCTAAATAATCTGATTATCTATCACTTCACATGGGATGTATTTGATGACATATGGGATGACTTTACGTGCTTTGCTTATTATTGAGTGAACAGTGATACACCCACACATGAATGACGTACTACTACTAAACTAAAGTTATTAAGAGAGGTAGGGAGTATCCACCGTAATAACCGGATATATGCTGTGCTTGCAGTTACAATACAAACTACTGCTACTATTCATGGTAGTATTTGGACAAAATTACAACTTCTTTTCCTTGCCTTTCCTACACTGGAACGGACGTGCGGGTGCGGTGTTACATGCTCTTCAAAGTAACACTTAGTTCATCCAGTGACCGTCTACTCTCTCTAGATACACATATGCTATCTAAGAGTCAGATAGTACCATGAATGATCCAGGCATCCATCCATTCAAAGTATATGCACACATACAGTTTCTGTTTCACCCACCCAGGCTGTTATCCTTCCACCCATCCTTGCTTCATCATTCACCCAGCCATGCACCATACCATATTCTTTCCTTCCCAGCCACCTCGGGGACCAAGCAAACACATATCATTCTTCTTTGCCAGTCATCATTACATTTCTCGTCCTTCCACACTTACTTACACCCTTCTTTCGCTTTTCGTTCATCCCATCCATCAAGTTCATCTCAAATCTGATTGGGATTCTTCTCGCCAAAAACTTCACAGCTAAGTCGAAGTACATTTAGAGGAGGCTACTACCTGGTTCATTTATAATACACTCGTGCAGAAAGCACACTCTGCAGTCTTCAATCTCAATGAGTAAAGAATATATAGCTTACCTCTGCCCGCCACCACCGTGTCATCCCCCACAGAATGGTTCGGCACTTCCACCGCCTCCTCCCCAGAGTTGTCCTCCTCGTCCAATGCCACCACCACCTCCACGCTGGCCCCGCCTCCAGATGTTCCACCTACAAAGTACATTTAATAATGTTAGAATACACCACTCACTACTATATAATATTTGGTCTAGGAGGAAGAAAAAAATGTGAAAAAAACAGTATATAATTTAATAATTTGTGACTGTCTACTCTAAAGTGAAAATGTCCCTTTTCCAGGGAAGGCTGATGTCTTGCTGCACTTTTTGGCACAACTGATGAATGCTTGCTTTTTAATTTTAACACACACCACTTTTTTTCCTAACAGACAGAAGCTTGACTTCTAAGAACACGAGCAGGATCAAGTTCAAACCAGGTGAGAGCTCGGCTCAACCACAAGAAATGTGTCCAATTAATCGTCAACACTAAGCACTTTTCCATTTTCAGTTAAACGTTTACTTTTATGACAAACTTGATTTTAATAAATGTGTTTACTTTTAATAAAGCTTTTAAACTTAAATAGACTCTGTGGTTTTTGGTCCTCCAGACTAGAGTGGATGAGCTAAAGATTTTGCAATTTTTTCAAGCATTAGTCCGTGCCTCTGACATCATTGGGGAATAATCATAATCATCGGTGACTTTGGGAGCTAAATGACTCTGCCACACTATCTAGTCAGTAAGGAGATTGGGGGTTCAACTACAAAGTTTGTTATCACTGAGGTATGTAGAAAGTCTAACAGCGCCTATTATAATTGATAAGGTAAGCAATGCATTATTTAGTGTCCATAGTTCTGTTTGTGCAGATTTGTCCCTGCAACACTAGTAGAATGGATTGTCCTCCTATCCAAACCAAAAGTAAAGTAGTATCTTATTCTTTCTTGGTGGTCATTCACCTTTTTATTGTTGGCAATTGTCAAAGCCTAAACATTTAGAAGACTTGAAAAGACATTATGGACAATCCCAGAGGACTGCACTCTGTGCATAGAGCTATTGCTGACTAGAATGGGAGTCCAATGGAATTGCCAAATGTGCAATCTTAGTTAGCTACACAGACAGACTAATAAGAATAATCTAGTAATACCACACGGAGTCATAGTCGAGGCAGGATTAGAATTTAGATCCAGTCTACAAGAATATCAAAGACGATTTAGAAAAAATCGAATGAGGAACGCTGGGAAAAAATAAGTACTCTATATTAAAATTAAAACTTACTGGGGCCAGCAAAGGAGCCCTCGCCTGCCCGATCCTGGCCTGCATCCTCAACAGGGAAAACAGAATGGGTTGGCTGGACAGGAAAAATGAACAAGAAAATTCTACAGGCACGCAGTCAATATGTACCACGTGACCACTGGATTTATATTCCAAACAAATTTATTTTCTTTTTACTGAGATTGTCAAAGTTTCAAAACCACAGGCACAAACAAAAAACCATCAGAACAGTGAGTTCATGTATACAGTATCTACAAATATACAAATTTACAAATGTACAGTACTTACAAAGAGTCAAACGAAGAAAAAAATAATGACACACCAAAGAACAGTAAAACATACAGTGATCCAAATAAATTGCAGTTATATACAGTGCAAAATTAGTGCATGAAACAGAAGAGAAAACCAGTCCTTAGAACTATGAAACCAGGGGACAGGCGGGATAGATGGAAAGGAGTGCCTGCCTGTCTGCCAAAACCTGTGGTCAAGTATTTATATAGGGTTGCACTGCTAGGGTCCAAAGTAATAAGATGAATTATATCCTAGCGGCACCCTTTGAGATTGCCACAGGGTGGGAGTGTCGACGCGTTTCGAACCTAGATGTTGTAGGTTCTCTTCAGGACAGGGACTGGGGACGGTAAATCTGTAAGATATACGGAGTTGGTGTCAGAATTGTATATCATAGTACTATAACGGTCTACTCTGACTCCAAAAGAAAGAAAAATGATTACCTGCACAGGGGCACAGAAGTTGCCGTAGTGTGGGTAAATCTCAGTGAGCAGTCAATTCTGAAAGAACATACAAAAAGTACTCAGCACGATGACAAACAGGGGTGTCTGGGATGTTTGGAGCAACAGTAGAATAGCGCAAGGCCTTAGAGAATGTGAATCATACCTGTAATTCACACAGTGATGGACTGAAGACGTGATGCCCGCCAAGCGGTGCACTCGAGGTGGTGAACGGCTCACATTTTGCAGCGCAGGTGTTGTTGGCTGAGTGAGTAACCACAAGAGAAGGAGTCCCAAGGTTAGCAAAAATACCAAGTGTTGAGACCAAGTTTTACCAACCAGTCACAGGCATGGAGCATTGGAAAAAATCCTACCTGAATTCAAAATAGCGATAGTGGGGGCGCCTGGTCACTGAACCAAATTCAAGCCGGCAGGCGGTATCGATTTAACCGGGGCTCGCTACGAAAGGAATGGAAACGATTAAGTGCTGTTAGCTTTGCCGGCTATCAGACCACGAGATTTACAATTAATCGTTTCCTTTCCTTTTGTAGCGGGCCCCGGTTAAATCGATACCGCCTGCCGGCTTGAATTTGGTTCAGTGACCGGGCCAATCACGTCTTCAGTCCATCACTGTGTGAATTACAGGTATGATTCACATTCTCTAAGGCCTTGCGCTATTCTACTGTTGCTCCAAACATCCCAGACACCCCGGTTTGTCATTGTGCTGAGTACTTTTTGTATTTTCTTTCAGAATTGACTGCTCACTGAGATTTACCCACACTACGGCAACTTCTGTGCCCCTGTGCAGGTAATCATTTTTCTTTCTTTTGGAGTCAGAGTAGACCGTTATAGTACTATGATATACAATTCTGACACCAACTCCGTATATCTTTACAGATTTACCGTCCCCAGTCCCTGTCCTGTAGAGAACCTACAACATCTAGGTTCGAAACGCGTCGACACTCCCACCCTGTGGCAATCTCAAAGGGTGCCGCTAGGATATAATTCATCTTATTACTTTGGACCCTAGCAGTGCAACCCCATATAAATACTTGACCACAGGTTTTGGCAGACAGGCAGGCACTCCTTTCCATCTATCCCGCCTGTCCCCTGGTTTCATAGTTCTAAGGACTGGTTTTCTCTTCTGTTTCATGCACTAATTTTGCACTGTATATAACTGCAATTTATTTGGATCACTGTATGTTTTACTGTTCTTTGGTGTGTCATTATTTGCTTCGTTTGACTCGTTGTAAGTACTGTACATTTGTAAATTTGTATATTTGTAGATACTGTATACATGAACTCACTGTTCTGATGGTTTTTTGTTTGTGCCTGTGTTTTTGAAACTTTGACAATCTCAGTAAAAAGAAAATAAATTTGTTTGGAATATAAATCCAGTGGTCACGTGGTACATATTGACTGCGTGCCTGTAGAATTTTCTTGTTAATTTTTCCTGTCCAGCCAACCTGTTCTGTTTTCCCTGTTGTTGAGATCCGGGCTGGGCAGATGTAGGATCCAAAACCTTCACTGTTCCACAGTCTGCATCCTCAACAGCACCCTCCTCCTCCTCCTCCTGTGTCCTCCTCTTGCCCCTGGGGGAAGCTGATGTACAACATGAAAGAAAGAAAAACAGAAAACATGGATGATATTTGTCAACCAAAGCAAACATTTCAAAAGAACTAACAAAATATTTTGGCGAAATAGCAAATAGACAACTATTCAACGGGATATATTATTGACCAATCTCATGTAGTCTACTACGTTATTAGTATTGCTTGATTTGCGGACCGTCGAATTGTAAACTTCTTATGTAACTCACTACACAAAGTACTAAAAAGGTTTGCCTAGGATTGGCAGGCAGCAGTCCGCAGCACGCGAAGTGACAGCCAAAGTCCACCGTGATTGCAGATCAGCGACAACACTAAAGTTTCCTACTACATTAACCAGTCATTAAAATACTCAAACTATCAATCCACCACCATTATTTCTTCTTATCGCCATGTGTACAAAGGAAGGACTGGACTTGAGTCTGTAGGGGCTGATTTAGAAGCCCCTTGCGGCTCTTTTGCTCCAGTGTTGCGTGACTTTTGTGATGCAGCGGCAGCACAAAAGAGGCGCAATGGTGCGGCGTATATTAACAACGTGACGCATATGGGAGATGCATCACATTGTAAAGCCCTGCGCCATCAGGGGGCGCTCCGGCGCAAGGGAGGGCGTTCCTGCGCAGGAACGCATCCTAAAAGTGGCTGAGGGAAATCTACAAGATTTCAATCACTCACTTTAACGACAATGATGCGTGACTCAAACCCTGCGCCTGCTTGAAGCAGACGTACGCTTGACGCAGCTTTGGGGAGATAGGGCACCCCAGAGCATTGATGGAGCTGCACCATCGTTGCGACGCAACTCCAGCAATGCGCCGCCCTTACAGCACAGATGCGTAACGCTTTGGTGACGTTTTGGGCCCATGGTGCACCGCATTGTAAAAACGGCGCACCATGGGTGATAGTGGCGTGGCGCACAATTACTGGCGCATCCCTGCTACTTTGCAGGGATGCGCCGGTAATTAAACATCTGAACCTTAGTGTGTAGCATTACGCAGTTCTTTAAACTACACTCATACATAATTTCACTGGCCAATGAAATGAACACAAAATCGGAAACAAATAAGCATAGTAGCAACACTACTGAGAAGGAGAGCAGTGCACCTGAAATGCAAAGAAGATTTTGAAATATAATATACCTACAATGTAATGAGCAGCATTATTGCTCTTGGTAAAAAAAAAAAATTGCAATATAATAACACAGCAGGAGAAAACAGAGTAGTAAAGAAATAGCTACTACTACTACTCACCAAGCCCGGGGATCTCGAGGCCAAGCAGGTCAAGCAGATCTCGTTCACGGGTCAGGACATCCGTCCAGCAGTGGGTGGCCTGGCTGTAGGTGCGCCGGACCCGAGAGTGGTGGTACATGGCCCGGCACACCCTATCCCACCACTTCCGGCGATCCCGCATCCTGTACCCGCCTCCGATCTTGCCGCCTGCCATTATGGTCCTGGGGAGGTGGCGCTGTACATAGAACAGTAGTGCGCCCACCTCCTCCGGGCTGAAAATCTCCCGGGGTGCGACTGTCTCCCCCCTCAAACGCCCGCACGGGAGCCGGGCATGGGGTGCGGGACCCTTCCCCTTCTCGGGATGCTTCCCGGCTCCCTTCACCATGGTCTGGGCGGAAAGGAATAAAGAAAATAGAATAGGGAAGAGAAGAAAAGAAAAGAGTTTAAAAAAAGTAGTTTAAAATTAACAAAAAGTAGCAGTAAACACAAAAATATAGGGCTAGAAAAATAGAGGGGTAGATAATAAGTAAAATAGATTTAAAAAAAACTTCAAACAAGCAAAGGATGGCACAGATTTAGAGAGGATACAAGAAGCATGCCCAGAACCATAGCAATGAATGAGAAACAAGATGGCCGCGCCCGTTTACGACCGCGCGGGTAAGTTCGCGTGAGATGTTCCTCGCGAACACTCGCGAAATTGTACTTGCGAGCCGCACACTTTGCGAGATTACACTCCGCACCCAGAAACGGAAATACGTCATGCAAACAAGATGGCCCCGCCCTTGAACGACCGCGAGGGTAACTTCGCGCCTAGCGCTACAAGCGGCTCGCGAAAACGCACAAAACCTTGCGAACTAACCATCCGCAAAAAAAGAAATCGCATATTCGCACGAATTCGCGGCTTCCGAATCCGATCTAGCGCGTGTTCGCGCCCCGCAAATCCCGCGAAATTGCAGAAAAACGAGTTTTGCAAAACTGAAAGCAATCGGCAGGTGCAAGAGTTCAAACTCATCATTAGTAACAATTCACTGTAGTGCTTCCTGACTGGGGCCCCTCCAGAGTTCAGTTGCTAGTTGCAACAATTGTATGACCCTGCTCTGACTCTCACAGCAGGCTCATAGAATAGCTAGACGTAGGCCACAAAGGTCCTGGAAAAAAAATTGCACTGCAACAGAAAGCAAATTACTGATAAGGAAGCAGGTGCCAGACCTGGAATTCTAAAACAGTAACACATTAATAAACTAACCCCAAATTAATTCATGTCAGTTGAAGCAGGGCAGGTGTGCTTGCTTCCCCCCCCCCCCCATCATCTACAGTGATGATGAACCAGAGGGTGGCATTGATGTAACAGAGGGTGGCATGGGTGAAAGAGAGGGTGGCAGTGGTGAAACAGAGGGTGCTGGGAGGCTGTGATGATGAACCAGACGTAGAAACAACATAGTTGCGACCGTTGCGAGCCGACAAGTAAGTTCGCAATTGCGAACTAGTACCAAATCCTCGCGAACTGGCAGAAACCCTTGCGAACACAAAAAAAATCCGCAAATTCGCGAGAATTCGCCGATTTTGCGGGTTGCGAGTTCGCAAAATTCGCGAACGCCAGGTTCGCAAAATTCGCCCATGCTTAGTCGCCACCAGGCTTCCATCCGCCTGATAAATGAGTACCCCACCACCCACACCAGGCGTGGTCTTCTCCCTGCCAAAGTAATGGAAAAAAGGCCAGTCACTCCCCTGTTTGTCCTGGGAGGGAGAGTTGCTCCCACCCCCTGCTGTGCCTTCTCGGTTATAGCAGTTGTGGCCTCCCATATGTTTTGTACGCCTGTGACCACCATCTCCCCACTGCCTGTATTCCTGCCTCGCTCATCCCATGCTGTGCGGCAGTCATTGCCGCCCCTATCCTGAATGAATGGGAACCAAATCCTCTCAGGGCAAGCCTTCCGTGCTGGGCACGAGGCACATGACTGCTGTAAATTGTAATTTGCTCAGTTTGGTCCCATCTTTGTGCTTGAACAGGGGACCCCCGCGGGCTGGTGGCATGGCCATGAAGGCGAGCAGGCAACATACTTCGCAGCAGCTCTGGTCCTCAACAAATTGTAGCCTCACTAGCATCCCTCTGCCAGCTTGGTCTGTTTTTGACCGTTTTAACAAAATCTCCACCCCTTTTGCCCTGGGAGTTATGTCGCTAGCCTGTTAGCAGTGTTCTGCCAGACCCTCCCATGCTGGTGCTACCAAGTCGCTGAGGCGAAATGCCCCAAAGAAAGCGATGGTGAATGCGGCCCTGAACAGTACGAGCTCGAAGTCGTCTGCTGTTATGCTCCCCAATGTGCCTAGCAACAACTGGAGCTTCTTGGAGTCTATCGGGCACCTGGTGTCGCTCCTCGTGCCCTCTTTCCGTCGCCACCCCTTCATTGCTGCTTTGATGTAGTGGGATGCAATGGGGTCTTGACCAGTTTCCAACTTTGAGTGGTGTGCCACAGCGGCCAAGTGGGCCTGTGCCCAGGACCTGGACTTCTTGCTATTAAATGCCCAGCTAATGAAGTGTTCAGATGCCCTGCGTGTGTCTTCCCCGTTGCTTAAAGACTGAATGCCCCCTACCCTCATTACAGTTGCAACGTATTTCTTATATCCCTTAGCTGCTTCTGGGGTGAGTGATAGGAGTACCAACTCTGCTAGGTCTGCCCAGCCAGGTCCCACAGCTGCTTCGGGAAAGGGGTCATGTTCTGTTCTGCCCTGGGCACCAGCTCCTTGAACTTGTTCATCCTGACCCTGGATAGGGCATCTGCTACTTCGTTTTCCACCCCTGGGACGTTCCTTGCTCGTAGGTCTATGTTGCCCTCCAGCTGTAATGTAACCAGTCGGCACATTAGTCGCAGTGTGTTTGGGCACCTGGCCGAACCCTTGTTAATGGCCTGCCCTACACCTCTGTTGTCTTACCATAGCATCAATTTCATGTTCTGCAATTCTTTTTTTAAAATTGTCAGTGCCAATATGATTGGGAATAACTCTAAAAAGGTGATGTTGCCGGTTATGCCTTGCCTACGCCAGCTGCTGGGCCACTGCCCCGCGTACCACTTGTCCTTCAGGATCACCCCAAACCCTGTGCTGTGTGATGCATCCGTGTATCACTCGATTTGCTTGCTAGTCACCCATCCTTCCCTCCAGATCAGTAGGCCGTTAGAAGTCCATAAGGAAAGTGTCCCACATTAGTAGGTTCTTCTTGACCTCCGCCCGAGTCTGACATGGTGGTGCTTCTGTGTAAGGCCGCCTGTCAATTATGTCAATCGTCTGGTGAAAAGTTTGCCTGCTGGGATAACCCTGGTTGCGAAGTTTAATTTTCCTATGAGCTGCTGGAGGTCCCTCAGTGTAGCTTTCTTGTGCCCGCAGAGGCTCCTAATGTCCTGCCTGAAGTCCTCTAATTTCTCTGGGGGAAGCCTAAATGTCCCCGCAACTGATTCTAGCTCAATCCCTAGGAACGTGATTTTTGTTGCTGGACCCTCTGTCTTTTCCCTTGTAAGGGGGATCCCCAGTTCACCCGCTAGATCTAAAAGTGCCCGAAAAGTGTTACTGAACTCTGGAGATGCTGCTGGGCCTATGAATAGGAAGTCGTCCAGGTAATGGAGCTTCCCACCAGCCGGGTGGCTGTCGTGCAGCGCCCATTCTATGAAAGTGCGGAATATTTCAAAGTATGCTCATGATACGGAGCACCCCATGGGCATTGCCTTATCAAGATAGCATTTACCTTCCCTCTGAAAGCCTAACAGGTGGAAGCTTGAGAGGTGTACAGGGAGTAAGCGAAACGCGGACTCGATGTACGCCTTTCCAATGAGGGTCCCTCAGCCAGTTGCCCTCACCAAGTCTTTTGCACCGTCAATTGTGGTGTAGCTTACTGAGCAAACCTCTGAGTCAATCCCATTGTTTACTGACATACTGTCTGGAAATGATAAGTGGTGGATCAACCGGAATTGGCCCAATGGGGAGATAACCAGATCTCTGATCCTCGTGGCAGGGAGGGGACCTTCTATCCTACCCAGCCGCTTCTCCTTCTCAATTTTCTTCGTTACCACCCCTGGGTGCTGAAGTGCAGATTTCAGGTTTTTCTCGCTGCTGGGGGAGGGGGCCTGAGAATGGGATGGGGAAACCTTTTTCAAAGCTGTGGACCAATATCTCTGCATCTGATTTATTGTGGTATCTGTTGGCTAGCATGCGCAGTTTATGCGTGTCAAAGGGGGACCACACTAGCGTGAAATCTTTTCGTCTTGCAGTCCCCTCGCTGTCCCTTGTGCTTGGTTCACTGCTTCTTTTTCTCCCTCTTGTCCCTTTTTTGGTCATCCCTGTGCCTGCATCCTGCTGCTGGGTGTCCCCCCCACACGTTGAGCATATGTGCTGGAATTTATATGCTGTCCCATATGTGCACTCGTTGGCCTCAAACTTCCAGCATATTGACGGTGGCCCGCTAGTGCGTGCTCCCTTCCCTGTGCTGAATTGTTTGTGTTTTTTAAAAGACCTCCCTTTCCCTTTGTGAAATGTTCCCTGAAAAGAATGCTTGCTCTTTCCTCCCCATGTCCTGACCTTCCTCGCTACCATCATCTTGTGAATGAAACCAGAAACATCCTCCTCATTACACTCCATTTCTGGGTGCGTCTGCATTTTCAGCCTAAACCCCTTGTAGTACTCTAGCCATGCGTCACCCTGGAATTGCCTCTGTGCGCTGTGGATGTTTGCCTCGTAGATCCATAGGTCAGCTGCGCAGCGCGGGAATTTCTTTACTATTATGCACGCCATTATCCGGAATGCGTCCAACCAATTATCAAAGTTCCTCTCCTTGCGTTCCTTACTTCTTTCCCTCCTATCTTCCTCCTTTTTGTCACAGGTTGTCAGATCTAGTCCCTCTAGCTGTATCTCTAGTAGGGAGAAAATGTCAATGAATTATTTTCTCCAGATTCTCTCTTTGATCGCTAATGGTATGAGGTTTGCTAAACATGTGGCCCTGGTAGTCAGTGATGCGGGACCTGATGATGGCCGTGTGTATTCTTCAGGTACTTCTACTACAGAAAGGGGTGTGCTAGCTGGGGATGGAGTTCCCCCACACCATTGTGGGAGACCCCGCATCCTTCCCTACCCCTGCTGCCGCCTGCTCCCCCAATCAGCGTTGGCGCGCCAGGCACGGGTCTAGCTGGTGCCATGGCAAACCTGTGGTTTTGCCTTTCTCTCGGGCGCCTGTCACTTCCTCCCTCTGTAAGGACCCTTGCCATCCACCTGCCTGTGCCCCTGGTGCCCCTGTGCCCTGTATGCCCAACCTTTGTAGTAAAAGCGCACCATAGTTCTGCAGCATTCTTACACAATCACGCTAATATGCTCACCGTTCGCTGCAGTGTCACTGATCCCCCGGTCTGGTCCCGCCGCCGCCGTGCTGGCTGCAGGTGGCTAGGCCCTTTTCTGAGGAGCCTTCGTGGGCCTTGCTGCATCCGCGAGCTTAGCCGGCACCCTCCTCCGTCTTTTTGCTGCTGGCCCACTGGTGTCTTGTTGCTGGTTGCATGTTCCTTCCCCAGCGTCGGGCCCTAGGTGGGGCTGCAGCCAATCATTCTCATGCACTTCTGAGGCTGCCCGAATCCTTCTTAACAGGTCACTCAGCTCCTCCTGTCCTCGACCCTTGCTCCCTTTTTATGCCATACTTTATGCATGCAGGGTCCCTTTGCTCTGTTAACCAAATGCGGGGTGCTGCCGCGGATATATGCACCAAGACTGTACTCCTGTTCTTATGAGGGGTGCTGCCGCCGATGTATGCACCAAAATTGCTTTAATTTTATTTGCTTTGAGCAGCGTGTGGTGTTAATGTCACACAACTGTGCAGCTCCCAGCGTCCCCTGCTGGTGCTGTTTACCGACTCCTCTTGCCGATTTGTTCAGTGCCCTCGTGAATTCCTGCCTGTCCTGCGCGTGCCGCTCCTTTTTTTTTGCACTCAAAACCCTTCAATAGTCCCTTGCCCCACAGGTCCAAGGGGGCTGCCTGCTCGCACCTCCTCACCAAGTAAGGGCCGGGGGACGCTTCACCGGCTTCTTGACAACACCCCCTCACTGCGCCTGCTCGCCTTGTTTTAGCTTTTGAACAGGTGGCGGCAGCTACAGGGAAACGCGGGGCCTGGTACGCTTGGACTACCCCACAGGAGGGGCTGGAGGGCTTTGAATTTGGCCCGCGGACGGCCTGGAATGCTTAAGGTAGGGGCCGGAGGGTTTGGAGACGGGCAGCCTCTACGGGACCCGCGGTGACTGAGACGCCTCGCCGGAGGCGCCGGAGGCCTTGGAGTTGAGAGCAAGTCAAGCGGAGCTGTGGCGCTCGCTAACCGCTGTAACCTGCCACCGGTTACCCCCCCCTCTGCTGACTCCCTCGCTAGCCCGGGTCGCTCGACAGTTCTCCGCCGTCCCCTTCTCAGCTGGTGGCGCCACACCGCTGCTACTCTTTCCCAGCTGCTCACTGCTCGGGCAGCGCTAGGAGGAGACAGTGTCCCGTGGTGGGGTCAGCCCAGTTCCCTTCTGTTGCCTCCTCTTGTGCAGGTGCGGGGAGCAAGGTGTCGCGGGTTGGCTCCCGCTCGCCGCCTAGCTTCCTCTGGCTGGAATATATCTACTGCCGGTGCAGCGGGGGTACCTCAGTTGCCTGGGTTCCTCCTTTATTCTGCAGCAGCGGTCGGTCTGAGGTCATCAGGGCTTCGCCTTCCAGCTACGATCTCCACTCGACACAAGATTGTGCTCTAACGCCGTCGCTGCTTCCCCGCTCTGTGAAGATAGGAGCTTACCTGGGGGAGCAGCATTTATATGCCCCCCTCTCGCCTTCCCCCCTATGTAGGCCCCTTATTTATTGGGGGATTTGTATCCTGCCCTGGCCTCCATTGGCCGGAGAGTTGGCGCCACTTCGGCGGCTGCTGGGTGGGGAGTCCGAGGGCTTCTTTCGCCCCTTGTCCCGTTTTTGCGCATCAAAATGCTGGCCCCCACTGGTTTGTCCGGGGGAGCGGTGCTGGTTATGGCGCCGGCTCTCAAACCCCCTTCGGGAGCAGCCTCTGCGAGGACAGGAGTAACTGTGAGGTGAGGGCTCATCTTGGTCTGCTGCTGCACCATGCGCAGACCTGTGCGGACCGGGAGAGGAAATGAGCCATTGATAGCTGCAACTGGCACAGGAGAGTGAAGGTGGAAACCATGCATTAATTTGAGACCCCTCCGGTAGTCGGATAGAGCAAGGGTGGCGCCCGGGTGGAGACGGGGCTTTGGCTGGACTGGCTGAGGCCAGAGCTGAGACCTGGAGTGACAGCAATGGAAGAGGAGCAGACTTTCACAGACAAGAGCTCTTGTCTGTAGTGCTCACACGGCAGCGACACCAATAAATATGCTATGGTGGACACCCACCTCATGTGCTCACATTTTTGGCAGCTAGCACGATTGCTCTACACACAGTGCTTTTGACCACACTGCTCTATTGGTCCTTCATAACCGCTGTGCATTAAGAGAGTGCCACATGCTCGAATAAGCTGCTCTATAGGGTTGCTAAGTTGGTTTGGGGTCCCACTGGCTGTGAAGTGACTATATTAATGCTGACCCCCACTGGGTTGCTTCTTCTGGCAGAACCTGGATCCTAGGCCTACTCGTGCCCACTGACCGTGGGTCAGGCTCAGGGGGAGGTGGGGCACTTAATTCTTAACTGTTGGTGCTGATTGCCTACCTGCAGCCCCATTGGTGATGCCTGGACTGCCCCCTTCAGGTACCTGAGTCTTTGTGCCAACTATACTGGAGTGTGCCAACACAACTCCTGCCATGAGGAAAAACAATGGCAAACAATCAATTCTATGGTTCGAAAGTCGACACCTCACCAGATAGATGGAGATACAGGGTTGTACTCAAGGGCCTCTCCTGAGCACTTTGAGGTGGATTTGTATCAGGAAATTGATATAAAAGAAATCCCATTAGATGCTAGATCCAGCCTCAAGACTATAGACACGAAGCCCGATATCTTAACAAGTTGACTGGATCAAATGAAGCGACGAGTGGACAGACATGAGGATTGCATTGACTAGTTGGAGCAATGAGCATCAGACGTGAATGACACATAAGCAGAGTCTTGGGAGCAATTATTGAAAATGGACAAGATGCTAAAAGTGATCAAGGCAAAAATGAAGGGCAATGTTCCAGCGGGTTTTTCAGACTACCTAGGCTGTAGCCGACATTCTGTGGCTTGAAGAGGGAAATAGACGATATCTTAAACGGCCATTCACGATTGAGGAAGTTATCGGGGTTATTCAATCTATGCCTACAGACAAGGCCCAAAGCCTCGACCACTTCTGGGTCGCATTCTATAATGATATGCACCCCTGCATGCCCCCCATTTATTGGAAATGTATGCAGAGGTTCTTTTGTCAGGTGTTTTACTTCACTGTTTGTGCAAGGCTCTCATTATCATCATACTAAAGCCTGGCAAGGGCCTGAGCAGTTGCAATTCATACCGACTGCTCTCACTGGTGAATACAGATAATAACATTCTTGCCAAGCTACTTGCCTTGCGTCTTCTCCCATTGCTTCCAACCTTGGTGAAACCAGACCAAGCAGGGTTTGTGATGGGCGGGTCCACCTCCCATCACCTCCACACTTTCTTTGCACTGCTCCATATCATTGATCCTACCCTACATGCTGAGGCAGTCTTTTTGGATGCCACTAAGGCGCTCGACGCCTTAGAGTGGACTAATCTTTTTGCCCAGCTAACGTAGATAGGCTTGAGTACCTCCTTTATCAAAACAATTGGCCCTTCCCACAGCTAAATTGAGAATTAATGACAGTATCTCAGACTCATTTGAAGTCACAAGGGGAACCAGCCAAGGGTACCCTCTCTCCCCCCATACTTTTCGCTATTGCGATGGAGCCGCTTGTGGTCCAACTACGTCCCACCGAGGCCTGGCATTCAACCCCGTAGGTTTTTAGTTTCACTGTACGAGGATGATATCACCCTATATGTCAGGAACACCCATGTTAACCTGGACGTACTTAGCAGGGAATTCAACATATTTAGCTCGAAATCAGGATTGAAATTAATTGGGCTAAATCTACTATCTTCCCATTGACAAATGTGACCCCTCAAAAAGACTTGGAGTTCCCCTTGGTATGGGAGGGTGACACTGTCAAATACCTCAGGCTGCGGCTTAGCAAAAATACAGACAAACTGTGAAGGGCTAACTATGGCTGTCTACTAACCTGGCTAGATGAAAGGCTGGATGCCTGGAAAAGGCTCCCTTTGTCCCTGACTGGCCACCTGGCCATAGCCAAAATGGTAATTCTCCCCAAATATCTCTACCTCTTTATAAACCTGCCACTCCCTTGGCCTCTTAATTTTGGGAGGCAACTTCGATTATGACTCTCCCCTTTAAAAAGGGTGGTCTATGAGCCCCTCACATGGACCTTTATTATTTCAGTGCTCAGGCCCAGTTTGTTCATTATTGGCTTTTTCCAATTAAATTCATGGCGCACACGCCCCTGAATGCATTTGTGCTGCTCCTTGCCCATTACAGATAACACTGTTCCTGTCTCCTGAGCGCCTGTGAAAATGTGTTGACACATCGGCATGTACGGTGTGGTCATGGGGCAACTTGAGATGCAGGGCTAATATTGAGTATCTTTTTGCTCCATCTGTTCCACTTATAAGGCATCCCTTGCTACCTTTATGAATGACTCTGGAATGAGTGCGGCCCCCCTTTCACATTTGTAAGAAGCCCTCTGGGGTGGCGGTCCCTGGAGTTGGGGGCCTCAGAGCCCCCCACACCTAATTTGAATTAGCCCCGGGGGGTGGCGGTCCCCGGGGCTGTGATGGGCCCGTGAGCCCTCGCATATATTAAATTAGAGCCCCGGGGGTGGTGGTGCCGGGCTGGGGAGCCTCAGAGCCAACCCATTTAATGCTTTTAAGACCTGGGGGTGGCGGTCCCCAGGGCTGGGGGGTCCTGAGAGCCCCCTGCCACCCATCGGAAACAAGCCCCAGGGGCTGGCAGTCCCCAGGGGTTGCGGGGGGCCCGTGAGCCCCCCGCATTTATTAAGTAAGAGCCCCGGTGGTGGTGGTCCCCGGGGCAGTGTGGGAGGATGGGACCCCCCCACTATTTTTTTCATAGTGCCCCTGGTATTTGGCCCCCCTGGGGTATGCTTTTAATGGTGTGGGACGGGTGGGCACTACGGGCGTGGAGAATAGAATTCCCAGCCGTTGACTTCCTGTGAAGTTTTGTGTGTAACTTGCCCTGCTCAATATATAAATGCACATCTAAAAACTCAGCCGAGCTAGATGTAATTGAGGCGGTGAATCTTAAATTACGGTCATTAATGTTAATCTCATTTACAAAGGCTTGGGCCTGTTCCTGCGAACCCTTCCAAATTACACAAATATTGGGCCCGATTCACAGAATAAACTTAAGACTAAATCCTAAACTTACTACTATTTGGTATTCACAGAATGCACTTACTACTTTCGGGATTCACAGAGTGAACTTACTACTTTCGGGATTCACAGAATGAACTTACTACTTTCGGTATTCACAGAATAGACTTAAGACTACTAACTTTACGTCCGAACTCGGGCCGTAAATTACGGCCCGGGGGCGGAATTTCCGGCTTGGGGGCGGAGCTTGCGGCCCGGAGGCGGAGCTTGCGGGCTGGAGGCGGAGCTTCCGGGCCGGAGGCGGAGCTTGCGGCCCAGAAGTGGGGATTTAGGCATGGCTGAAATGCCCACCTCTGGGCCGCAAGCTCCGCCTCCGGCCCGGAAGCTCCGCCTCCAGCCCGCAAGCTCCGCCTCCGGGCCGCAAGCTCCGCCCCCAAGCCGGAAATTCCGCCCCCGGGCCGTAATTTACGGCCCGAGTTCGGACGTAAAGTTAGTAGTCTTAAGTCTATTCTGTGAATACCGAAAGTAGTAAGTTCATTCTGTGAATCCCGAAAGTAGTAAGTTCACTCTGTGAATCCCGAAAGTAGTAAGTGCATTCTGTGAATACCAAGTAGTAGTAAGTTTAGGATTTAGTCTTAAGTTCATTCTGTGAATCGGGCCCATAGTCAATAAAACGCCAGTAGTGAGCTAGATATGGTAACCACTGGCAATGGACTTTGTGTAGCACGTGCTCCTCCCACCAGCCAACATGTAAACATGAATAGCTTGGAGAGAAGCACGAGCCCATGGCGACACCACGCTGTTGATGATAGATGTTGTTATCAAACTGGAAATGATTGTTGGTTAAACAAATTTTTGTCATTTCCAGCAACATGATGTTGTGGTCTCGCAGGGCTGCATCGCGCGTATCTAAAACATATTTAACGGCTTCAAGACCCTGTCAATGATGTATGCTCGTGTATAAAGATGCAATGTCCATCACCAAAAAACAGAAATCAGAACACCAATTTACATCTTTGATTTTAACTAAAAAGTCTGTAGTGTCCTTAAGGTAAGAAGGAAGTGATGTCATATGGGGTTGGAGAAAAAATTCAACATATTTGCACAAATTTTCCTTCATCTCCCACATGCCGAAATAATAGGACGTCCAGGGACAGGGGTGACAAGCTTGTGAATTTTGGGAAGAAGATAAAAGGTTGGGGTGATTGGATGTGCGACACTCAAACATTTGGCCTCATCCTTGGTAAGAAGGCCCTTTCTTTGCCATTGGTAGATGGACTTGCGAGTGCAATTGTTGCTTTTCAGCATGGCAAATTTGATGGTTTTGATATAACACGTTGAGTCATCCAATTGTCTTGTGGCCTCTTTTAGATAGTCAGTTTTTGCCCACAACACTGTGTTACCACCTTTGTCGGCATTTTTCACTATCACAGATGGATTGCCTTGTATTTTCCTTATTAAAGACATATATTGTTCATTATTATAATGTTGTTGTTTTTTTCTTGTTCCCAAAGTTGCCCTGTTCAAGTTCTTCAATTCAGTGATAACCCTTTCACTGAAAACATCAACTGCTTCCTTTGGCATAAGGGGTAGGAAGGTGGATTTGTCATGAAAAGGACTGGACGCAGATTTATTAACTGTGACTACTTGACTGACTGATGGATCTTCTTGAGAGCTCTCTTCATGAGCTAATGTTAAAAGTGATTGAAGGCCTCAAGATTTTTAACTTGCAAAGAGGCTGTAGTTGTAGTTAAATCCAAGGTGGCAGGTTCTTTATTCTGTTGCATAGGGTGAAGTTGAAAATATTTTATCAGCTTAATCTTACGGATAAACTTAAAAACATCTATGCGTGCCTGAGTGTACACAAAGTCATTTGGGGGACAATATGACAAGCCCAAGGACAAAAGCTGCTCCTCATATATATATATATATAGTATAACAATGTAAATAAAAATACAATACTTTACTATATGCAATAGATTACAAATAAACTGCATTTGAGATACATTTAAAATTTAACAGTACTGTGTACAGAAATACAAAGCCCAGGAAGGAAACTGACAACTTATGATTTGTAACCATCAAAACCTTCCCAACTCACAAAATCTGCCAGACACGTAGGCCTGCGTCTTAATCTTTTATAATGTGCCTCTTCCCTATTTAGTTTATCAATTCCGTGAAACGTATCTTCACCACCTACTTGAAGAGTTGGTTCAGTATTACAGTCATCACAACAGTCATGACTCTGCTGGGAATTTCCTGACTAAAGCCCTTCCATATTTAGTTCACCTCACACATGAGAATTATCTTTTTCATATACTTAAGGAGCTTGTTCAGTATTGCAGTCATCACACAGCTGGAAGTCTTCCAACTGAAGCCATCTAATAGAAACATACCTCAACTCACCATTCCTTTCATTTTCTTGACTCATATGTGGTTTGATACACTCCCTTTCATCATAATCTATATGTATTCTATCAGTACCCGCCTTATATATTCCAGTTTCCCCTTTAAGAACTGCAATCCTTTTCAAATTCCACACTTTTCCATTACTTACAATCATGCACTCCGAAGTATCTTAGTTATGTTAAAAGGAGCAGAATGCTGACATTCTCCATTCCGTGCCTTCCATGTCTTTTTTAGTTTGACCCACATTCCATTTCCACATCCGCCCTAGCACAGCCTCTCCATGAATAAAATTGTTTTGTATAGTTACTGTGGGCTTTAATAATTATTTCCTTACTTCCTCCAAAGGTATTTCAATGTACTTTCCATCCATTAAGCAATCAGGGTTGCTTTTAGCCCTAGCATATCTACCATACATAACTTGAAATGGAGTAACTCCCATCACACTATTCGCAGAAGTCCTATAAATTCATACCATTTTCCTTACTCTCAGTTCCCAATCCTCATTATTACTATTAGCTAATTAAATGGCTCCTTTGGGTACTCTATTCAAATGCTCAATCAAGACATTGCCACTAGGATTATATAACGAAGTGGTGCCGTGGAGAATGCCCACTCTTGAAAAATGCTGTCTTGCTTTATTAGAAGTGAACCTATTATCGGTTATTATTTGTGCAGGAAAACCTTCATCCACATATATACCATCAATGAAATTTAAAACTGTATCAGTATCCTCTTTACTTACTATTTTGATTACTGGTCACCTTGAAAAAACATCAATCGAAGCAATTATGCACTTAAACTGGAGTCCTATAGGTGCTATATTCTTGATTGCATGTCCCTGGACCACTCACTTAAGATAGGTTGGTTGGCATATATAAAAGGCTTTCTACATGACCTAGGATTGGAAAAATATTATTTGGCTCCCACAACAATCCGGTCATTATCTAGAAAGGCCCTACAGGCACTCTCGCTGGCTCACCTAGAAGAAATTTGATTAGTGAATGAAGCCTCCAAACCATCTGTTCAACACAGTGTTGCTGTACAGATAACTACATCAATTCAGCCATATTTAACCTATGATCTAACTATCTTTGAGAGATTTCTCTTAATAAGATTTAGGTTAAACATCTTCCACCGTTAGGTCGCTTTCCCCGAAAAAAATAACTGGGATTCTGTTCTATCTTTATGTCCCTGCGACGGGTCCTCAACCCAGGCCACTATTCACACCTTCTTTTTTTGTAAGTTCTATAGAGAGCATAGAAAGAACTGGCTTATACCATTATTAAGATATGTTGGAATAAGAAGATGTCATCCGGCCTTGCTATTCTTACAATCGCTGAGCGAGGAGTGGATGTTGAAAATTATTGTAAAAATTTTTAACTTTTTTTTCGCGCCATCGATTTGCTGTATGCTGATGCACTTCCTGTTGTGACGTCACACGCCGTTGCTGCAGTTGCCGGGGCTGGGACTTGGAGCTGCGGAGCCGAGCCGGAGCCGAGTAAACCTATTATCTGAAGTCCGCAGTCCGCAGTCCAGTACGCACGCCCGCCTGCCACTTGCCTGCCTGTTTGCCTGCCTGCCTGCGTTTCTCTACATGAGAACTAGCTCCGCAGGGGCTGACAGAGGCGGTCAGTGAGCCGCGGGCCTGTGCACTGCTCCAGCTGCCTGAAGCTGCCTGTACTCGACCCAGCCCACCCTGGCCCTGGAAAAGTGATAACCAGGCTGCCGTGGTTCCAGCGCAAATTCAAAACTGCCGCTGTGCAGGCTCCGGCGGTGGTGGTGCGGGGGGGGGGGGTCACGGGTGACGAAAGACAAGAGAAGGCAAGAGGAGAGAGAGAGCCGAGTGAGGAGCTGCTGCAGTGAAGCCGCAAAGTGGAAGAGAGAGGCCGGGAGCCTGCGGACCAAATCGGCACTTAGACAAGCTGAGCTGCTGATCCTACCAGGTTAGGTGGGACCGAGAGCATACTGGGGCTGACCTCGAGCCCTCTCTTGAGATCCGGATACCCGGTATTGTGGAGGCCCTGAGAGCCGAAGACCCTGCCCTGCCCGAAGGTACTGTGACCACGCGAACTGCACGCACCTGATTTGAGGAGGTGAGGAACTGGAGGGGGGTTGCTGGGTGCTGCACACTGCTACAGGGGAAGAGACGAGAGGGAGCTGGAAGCACTGCCAGACTCAGCGCCTGTTTCTTCCAATAGTGACTGGCAGTTATTGGCAGTAGGGACAGTGTGAGGCGTGTGGCTGACCCCTTGTTTCCCCTGCATTCCCCTGTATAGACCCTGTACAGCCCAGGAGTGACACCCCTGCCTTGCGAAGCACATTGGGGGTCGATCACGTGCCGATACACGCACCACAAGAGAGCAGATAGATAACAGTGGGGGAGACCACAGAGAGTAGCGGGGGACCTGAAGCCCCAGAAGCATCAGAAAGCCCGAGGCCATCCCTGCAAATAGCCCTCACCTAAGCCGGCAGCAGAGGAGACAAAGCAACTTTGCTGCACTAACCATCACAAGGCGTTTCCATCTGAGCAAATAACCCGCAGAGCTACAGGCTCGGAAAAAAAAAAAGGGAGATGAGGTCAGGGAAAGTACGAACAAATCCACCAAAAAATGCAAAGAAGAAAGTCAAGACCAAACCTACAACCCAATTGTTGCCCCACTATAAACACTTAGATGCAACTCAATTCAAATAAAGTAACAACATCCTGGAAAAAAGCAAACACTGATAGGGTATTCAAGATTAAGTAAAGCATGTGAAATGTGAGCAGGAACAACATGGATACCTTAATGCTTTTACACTCATTATTCAAAAATCAATTTGGGTTTTGCCGGAAAAGTTAAGGACATGACTGCAGGGCCCAGAAGGGAGGGGGACCCATTTCAATGTTCATTGCTTATGTACTTACAAAACGTAAGCAATCTGGTTTAAAAAGACCACATTGCCGCAGAACACATTTTATTAACTAAAATAAGGAAAACAGGTGATAAGGATCACATTAAACAGTTTCCACTCTACACATCAACCAGATATTGCAGTACCTCCAGGAATAGTGCACTTTCCCACCCGGGAAAGTAATGTTGTTCAAAGCAAGATGAGAAAACGAAAGAAGAACTTCACTGGCAAACTCTGTAAATTGGCGCTAATGTATTTGGGTGTGAATAAAAACCAATCTGGCCACCTGGGACCACTCTGTCTTGCTTTATTCATTTATTCATTTTTTGTATTTTGAATCTTCCGAGAATCTCTCCGTCCTGTGGCTGCACTTTGAAATAGAAAAATGTCAGAAAAAGACGACATTTCTAGTAAAAGTATTTCTTCTTTTTTGGATCCTTTCACAGGGAATGAAAAAAAGGAGAGGAAAGAGAGGGTAAGAGCCGTTTCTTGAAGTCACGGTTTCCAGCAAGGGAGGAGGAACAAGATAGAGACAGAAACAGAGTAAAGAAGAGGAAGAAAGAAAAAGAGAGGTGGAGCAGCTGCCAG
Organism: Lissotriton vulgaris; assembly: GCF_964263255.1. NCBI lineage: Eukaryota > Metazoa > Chordata > Amphibia > Caudata > Salamandridae > Lissotriton > Lissotriton vulgaris. The sequence goes on along the minus strand of NC_141693.1, from coordinate 750,198,645 downwards.
CAGCAGAGCAGGAGAAGTGGACACTCTTCCTGTGTTCTCTGGGCAAGAAGAAGAAGACAGAGTGAATTTCTTTCTCTGCCCGCCCCGCCTGTCCTCAAATGGCCGCAAACAGCCAAGCCTTATATACAGGCATTGGCTATTTCTGCTGTCCTGGGATGCATTTTTTAAATTAAAAGTAAGGGAACGGATTCTATTAAATTAAAAAAGTAGGGGAACGCCATGCCCTGCCAATCTTGCCCACTTTGACCACTGGTTTTCGTCATCCTCATTAGGGCTACCTTCATCTACACCTTTCACCCTCGTTTTGTTCTTCATTTTGCATACTTTAAAAGAATTCCCTGTTAAACCACAAAATTAGCTTTCCTGTTTTAAAGTGGGACACGACCTATCATACACTAAATGGAATTTGCTGTCGCAACGGTAACATCTGAGATTTTCTTTCACCCTATCTTGGTCCTTAGATTTTGGTACACTTTTTTTGAATTTGAAAGGTTTCTGATCTTTATTGTCTCTTCCTATTACCTTCCCCAGATCCTTTATGATATTTTCGCTCTCACCTGTTTTAGTATCTTTGGCACTCCTTCTAGGCATTTCAGCCTATCTAACGATAGCAAGGATTTCTTTAAGTTCAGAATCCCCACTAACCCACAACCTTTCTTGGATAGTTTTATCCCCAGAGTGCATTATAATTTGATCTCTAATGAGACCTTCTTGTAGATTGCCAAATTTACAATCTAAGGTTAATCTCGTAAGGGTAGCAACATATTCATCACTAACTTCATTTTCCTTTTGTTTCCTTTGGAAGAATGTGTCCTTACAAATGCTGATACATACATTGGGTGCAAAATAATTATCAATATCATTAATGGTGTTCTCGAACACATTGAAATCGCCTCCTCCCACTTCTTTCGATATGTTGTCATACACCTTAACCCTTAAGGACCAAAAAGGGCAAAAATATGCTTTTCTTTTGGCTTGCTGACACCCCCCCCATCTATTGTTTCTAAATAAATAAATAAAATGATTTCCATTCAGCCCATTTCATACACGGCTCCCAACCAGCAGGCCAAAAGGGTAAGTGGAGCAACTGAATAATTCTGTGAGGACATCATAACCTGTAAGAATAACCATGAATAAAAAAGAAATGGTAAACAGCAGTAGTCTAGTTCAGTGTCCCGACTTCAGCTCAAGGAACTAGTTCACTGTTCATGCTTCACCACTGACTACTAAATAAAGTAAAAGAATATATATAATCCAGGTATCTGCCATTGGGGAGTTTCGACAGAGTCACATTACGAAAAAGGATGATGTAAAGATATATTCTTGAAGACTGGCCTGTTAAAATGACTCCTTCAAACATTTTATTCAGAAATACGTAATTCAGCCAATGTTTGTGATATAATGTGCTCCTTAAGTAGCACCACACGTTTATTTCCGATGTTAAAATGGTGGCACGTATTTGCGATAATAACGTGACGGTGTTACTTGCATACTTGCAAAATTCTCCAAGGCAAAATGGTGGCATATAATTGTATCCATAACGTGATGGCTTCACTCACAGGCATGCATAACTCCCCAAGTCAAAGGGCAGCTTAGGCATGTGTACGCGCCATGGATGGAGCATACATGTCACACCACTGTTAAAGAAAGAAGAGCTGCGCCTGAGGCGGGGTCGCGGGAACTGGAACGCCACAAATGAAATTCGCAATTAATGGCAAATATAAAACTGCCAATCAAAGATTTAGTACATACCGCAGCAAATAGTAGGTAAAATACCTTTCAAGACCAAGCTGCGTGAATATGCCTTTTAAGCACTAAGGACATTTGGGACTCTTGCAGCAAGGGCAAAATCCAGCAGGCATCAAAGAAACTGTATCAACGGGTAGGTTACTGAAGGTTTTTTCAGTCTTCAACTCATAGCCAAGTTTGGAATGTAAGTCCACACACTTGATGAACAACTTCAAGCATATTCCACATCTTCAAACACCAGTACAGAGAAGCGCAGCTAGTGGACACAAATCCTCTTCTCCAACTGCCCCGCCAATATTCCAGACTCCCAGCATTCACTTAAAGTCAAAGAATGCCAGCCAAGTTAAAACATAACAATTTCCTTAAAAGAAATTGTATCCAGGGAAACATGTCACTCATCAAAGCTTGATTGATGATTTTTGATTGTTGATTTTAAGAACAAATATACCTGTATCTGAACGCCGCTCCTCGGCGCAACGCTCTTTCCTCAGCCTGATATTCTTCTTCACTCCAGGCACCGATCCGCCACGGCTTGTGCCGTTTGCAGCGGCGGGTACACACGAGCGCAACTTCCTCCATCCGGCCTCACATCCTCACTTCCGCCCTGCTGGTCAATTGGCAGGTTAGCGGGCTAGTGAGTTTCTCTCCACTGGGTATTTAATGACGCAATGGCGGAAGCGCAGCGGACGAGCGCAGCGGGAGCGCCGACTTCGCGCCGAAGTCGTGCCAAAGTCCTGCCCGTCTGCGCCGTTCCGCGCCTGGACGGGACCAAGGGCCTTTCCCTCTGCCCCTGGCACATAACATACTCCCGCTCTGCTTTATTGAGTCTACAGCCGCCTCCCTGTACTTTTGCCCCTATCTTTAATTGTCAAGATGCGCCGCTAAAATGTCCTAATTGCGCTCTCACGCTAGACTCTGTCACCCCGGTTATATGTACCTCCTCACCCACTTTCTGGGTTACCCCACCTGCCACGCATCATGTTTCCTCTATTACGCTCAAAGCATGTCCTGATCTGGGCTTTATTAGCATAAATTGTCGATCTCTCTCTAAACATAAGAGAGACATCTGTGACCTCCTTGAGTCATCTAGCCCGGCAGCCATGTTCGCAACGGAAACATGGTTAAACGAGAGCTCCGGCCCTGACATCGCCATGGCTCTCCCCAACAACTACACCTTTGTGGGGAGAAACCGTGTACTCAAGGAGGGCGGAGGTATTGCTGTAATCTTTAAAAGAGAATTCTCCTGCAAATGGGAAGACCTAGATTTTCCCAACTGCGAAGCTGGTCTCTTCAAACTCCTACTCTCTCCCTATTTTACTCTGACTCGAACCCTTATCTATCGTCCCCCTGGCTCGGCCTGTGCATGGGCATCCTCTTTCCCAGAGCTCATTGCCCCTTTGATGTTACAATCCACTAACTTCCTTATAGTGGGTGATCTAAATATTCATTTTAATCAAGCATCTTGCCCCATTAGCACGCGCCTACTACAGGATTTAGCCGCCTTGGATCTCCACCTACATAACTCTGGCCCCACCCACAAAGCTGGTAATCTATTAGATCCCATTATCTCTAATCTTAACTGCATCACCTACCACTCCTCCTCTCCTGTTATCTGGTCCGATCACTTCATCATTGACTTTTCAATCAAGATATCTGATCACAACTCCTCTACTAGCTCACATCCTCATAAAGCCAGCAGGAACTGGAAACGATTAGATAAAGGCAAACTGAATATCTGCCTTGAACATTCTAAACCTACGCTTCCCACTGTTACTACTAAGGAGGTGTCTGCTGTCAGCTCTTGGCTGATATCAGCCTTAGATTCCTGCCTTCCAAACCAGAGAAATAAGCCTCAGATCCATCATCCTCCGGCACTCTGGTTTAATGATTCACTCCGCCAGGAAAAATCTCGTTGCAAGAAATTGGAACGCATCTGGCGCTCCAACTACTGTACGGATAATAAAAAAAGATATAAGGCCGCCCTTCTTGCTTACCACTCTGCCTGTGATACCGCCAGAGCTAATCATGCTAACATTACCATACTTAATGCCCAAAATCGACCGAAGGCCCTGTTCAAAGTAGTAAAAGATCTTTCAGGCATGTCTTCTGCACCTAAAGACCCCTGCTTGGACACAGTACAATGTAACGCCCTGGCAAATTTTTTTCTGGAGAAAATAGATAAGATCTATGCTAATTTTAGCGCTACTTCCATTTTCTCTGCCACTCCTGATCCTCAATTACCCAACTCTTGCCTCGTCGATGCATCTAGTCTAACTCCCACTGCCCCCCAACTCCACTCCTGGGAGCTGATCTCGCCCTCTCTTTTTCAAAAATATCTACACGAAATAAAAACTGGCTCTCCCCTTGATCCTATGCCTCCACAAATACTGTGCACCTTGGATCCAGCCATACTCCAGATCATCCTTGATCTTCTGAATGCTTCATTGGTCGAAGCCACGGTCCCCAAAGAATGGAAACATGCGATGGTGGTTCCATTGATAAAAAAGGCCAACGCGGACCCAAATAATCCATCCAACTTCCGTCCTATCTCTCTGCTCTCTTGCTACTCTAAAATTCTTGAAAAGCACGTTAACTCTCTTCTCACCTCTTATGTTGAATCTTCTAATCTTCTTCACTGCTCACAATTCGGGTTCAGGGCTGGCTTCTCCACTGAGACCACGCTTCTTGGTGTGTCCGAGACCATCAGAAGACAAGTGGACAACGGGGAGACAGTGGCACTCATTCTGTTAGATTTGAGTGCCGCATTTGACACCGTCTCCCATTCCATCCTGTTGTCCACCTTGAAATCTGTGGGTATTGACGGCCCTGCCCTGGCCTGGATTGCTAGTTTTCTTTCTACTCGCACCTTTCAAGTCTTTTCCTCCACTTCTGTCTCCTCCATCTTCACTTCCCCTCACGGTGTTCCCCAGGGGTCTATTCTCAGCCCTCTTTTCTTTAATCTTTATGTGAGACCTCTAGCTTTCCTGGCAGAGCAAGCAGGTCTCACGATCTATTCTTACGCAGACGATACGCAAATCGTCTACTCTCTATCCACAAATAAACATCTCCCCACGTCTTCCCTGCAGTCTGGTCTGGAACAAATCTCCAACTGGATGCACAGACATAAATTAAAACTGAATGGTGACAAAACAGAGCTGCTTTTATTCGGTCCAAATCCATCGCTCTGGGGCCCGCAACATTGGCCTCATCAGATGGGCCCTATTCCTACCCCTTCAGCTACAGCCCGCAACCTCGGGGTCCTTCTTGACAACCAGCTGTCAATGAAGCAACATGTTGTAAAAGTCTCAGCCACCTGCATCACCATCATAAGGTGGCTGAGAAAAATCATGTGGAGGCTTCCAGCTGACACCCTGAGGACCGTGGTCCAGGCCCTTGTCACCTCACGGATGGACTACGGGAACATTCTGCTCCTGGGTGCCTGTAAGGAGGTGCTAAAGAAATTGCAGGTGGTTCAGAACATGGCAGTTCGCCTTATCTGTAACTTGCTTGCCAGGTCCTCGGCCGCCATCCATCTGCGCAAGCTGCATTGGCTGCGCATTGAGAGCTGAGTGAAATTTAAAGCTCTCTGCATAATAAACCATATTAAAATGGGTAAAGCTCCGAAATATGTGTCCTCTTTAGTACAGCACTATGTCCCTTCCCGTACGTTGAGATCCTCCACGCAAAACAAGTTTCAGACCCCCCGTTTCAACAAAGCCAAAATGGGTGGTCGCTCGTTCGCTTTACTGGCACCCTCCCTTTGGAACTCCATGCCTCAATCCCTGCGATCTGAAATTTGTTCCCTGAAATTCCGTAAAGGAATTAAGACCTGGCTTTTTAATACTTAATATGCGTGCTCATTCCCTCTTAACTTAGCTCACCTTTAGTTTGCTTTAGCGCCGGGAAACCTCCGGGTAGCTGTGCGCTCAATATATGCAATTATAATAATAATAATAATAAGCCAATAAAGAGGCTAAGGCTCCTAATGACAGGGATGCTGTGTGCTCCTTCTTGGCTTCGCTGAATATTATGCCTGGTTTGTTCCCGAATCCTCTCCGCTCATTGTTAAGGAAAGGTACCAAGTACACATGGTCTCAAAACAAGGAAGATGCATTCATTCAGGTCAAGACACTTATTGAAAAAGCTCCTGCTTTAAGTGCCTTTCAAGAAAGTCTTCCTACTGTTATCACTGTAGATGCTAGTCAAATGAGTCTTGGAGCTATTTTAAGCCAACAGCTGACATGTAAAGAAAACACAGTTGCATTTGCCTCACATGCCCTCAAACAGTGTGAGAAACAATATAGCACAACTGAACGGGAGGCGGTGGCCTGTCAGTTCACAAATTTAAAGTATACGTCTGGGGTCATATCTTTGTTCGTCAAACTGATTACAAACCCCTTGTTCACATTTTTTTCAATGGTTCTAGTAATCTTTTGGCAAGATTAAGAAGTTTAGTGTCAAAATTACAAGAATTTGTTTTTGAAGTTAGGCATGTACCAGGTGAGAAAAACTTTTGCGCTGACTGTCTGTCACATATGCCTGTTGAAGACGTGGAAGAGAATGGCTTTGTTGATGATGTGGTCAGTGTAGTGTCTGTAGACGCCATCAGCCTTGATTTGTGTGGAGGGTTGGGTGAACTGGACTGGTTGCCTTCATGTCACGAGGATGAAACCAGGGGCAAAGTCTGTGAGTATGTGGTTCAGGGGCAAAGTCTGTGAGTATGTGGTTCACGGTTGACCAGAAAAAAGAATCCTAAGTGTGTCATTAAAATACTATGCTCAAGTTGCGGATGAACTGTCTTTAGCCAATGGGTTACTAATGAGAGGGGTTGTGTATGTAACCCCAACGACAATAATGGATACCATCATTAAACATGCTCATCAAGGGCATTTAGGCCCTACAAAAACCATCATGAAGATCAAAAAGTACTTTTGGTGGCTGGGAATTGACGCCCAAGTCAGATTCTGGATTGATAAGTGCCCTGAATGTCACACCTCCGACAAGCACTGTAAAACACACAATACCCCGTTGCATCCTTTGTGTATCAAATTGAATTTCAAACTTTAAACGGTCAAATGGTTGCAGCGATGGGATAGATCATACACGCATAAGTATTTCAAAAACGAATTTTATTGTTCAACAGTGTTCTTTCCTCAGAATCACTGTGTGTATCACTCTAGCCTACACGTGTTTCATCACAGCATGTGGCTGTGAATCTTCAGGGCTAAAAAGGATTTATAAAAGAAAACATAAAAGACAAAAGGAAAAAAATCAAAAGGTACATATAATATGTGTGGAGGGTGGGGACACCAGTGAAGTGGAAACCAAAAGAGATGGGGATGGGAAAAAGGAGACAGAAGGTGACTTATGGTTAGAAAACTCAAGAGCAGTTATTTCTAACGGGTCTATATTATTGGCGCGTGTGATAGGTTGTGTGTAGTGACATACGGCCTTAAGAGAGGTTGATATATCATCTGATAGGTGATAGATTCATGAGTTAATCCTAAGCATATAAATTGTGGTGTGCGGTGACTTTTCACGATTAAGTATTGTCCATTTGGTGGTCTAAACCTTAAACTTTCATTTGAACTGTTCCAAGCCTCAAATGGGCATACAATTAAATCAAGTATCTAATGAGTGACTCAAAAAATGGGTTCAACATTTCAAATCAATAAATGACAGCGGAAAAACATTAGGTGTACGACTGTGTACAGTTGCGAGAAATATATCTGAATACGGCACTGTTATTGAATACGAATCTAGTACCCTCTTGCCTTGACATAACCAACTGTAATGGGACAAGTGTCCATGCATAAGTAAGTGTAAACAATTAAAACTATCAAGAGAAAACGTCTCTCATTACTCAACATCTTCAGAGTAATCAAACTAAACATGCTATTCGTCCAGACAAATTCTCTGCTTTACTGCGAATACTTTGCGTAATGGCTACTGTCACAACTCAAAACCCACAATATTCAAACTTCACATGCTAATTGTGCAGATATATTCTCTTGTTTTTGAGCGGGTACATAGTGTGTTAGCTTTCACCAAGAATGAGAAAATGCCTCAATACTATTAATCATCATACTCGTATCCACCTAAATGCTTCATTAGAAATGGACAAAAATTAAAATATTCACTTGTACTTAGTTCGAACCCTTGCTACGACAGAACCCTATAGGTTTCAAGGGCATATGTGGTTCTCCTAATCAGTGTTTAGACGGTCTAAATAGAAATTAGTAACTACAGATTCTGGTCCAATTCAGCGCGCACTCAATTTTATGTGCAAACATGGGCTGAAAGTACGTTATGAGACTAAACTGCGTTAAGAGATTTAAACGAAAAATCCGGAAAAATAGTGTACAAGTTGGAGAAGGGGGAAATTAGGAAATTACCTGATCTGAATGATCAAGGCGCGTTATCTGTTGTGGGAGGACAAAAATTGTAATCAGCATGGATATAGAAGGCCGATGTCAGATAAAACATTCTTTTCAACAAACTAAGAAGGAGAAGTCAGGATTTGATGAGGGAAAGAAACTCACCGGGAGACCGGTGATAATTCCGTCCCGGTCCTAATCGGGATGTTTACGTGTAGTGGGAGAACGGTACCGTGGGTAATCGGTTGCCGTTTCGTCAAACAATAAGGATCGTGTGTACCAGTTCACACAGCGTCGGTGCTATTCGGGCTACACAACAAAAAAACGGGAAAAATTAATGAGGTAAAAATAATTCGGTGAGGAAATCTAGCGCGAAGCAAAAATCTTCCTGAAGAGGCCGTTACTGTGGCTTACCTGTTAGCCCGTGGGTTGAGCCGAATGCAGCTCCTGTTTCCGAATGCGGGAACAAACACCACGTGGTTCCCGCCCCTAAAATAGGGTAGTTGAAAAACGACTAGACCGCTCAGGTTAATTGATAGTTGGCCCATAATAGAAGAGTTACTACTTAAAAAATCAGAATCAACCACAATTTGCACAAAGTGCATGTGTACCGGTGGGGGCCACGTAAATCTGTAAAAAAAGGACCGGGTGAATTCTAAAACTAATAATAAATGCCCCATGAAAAATTGGCCAAGGGGATGAAAACATTTTTTAATTTAGAAACGGAGAATATGACATGAAGGGTGTAATTCACAGTTTACTAAGGACCCCACTACAGTCCCATGAGTACAATATTGATACAGAGTGCTGTCAATATTGTGCCTGTATAACAGTTTCACTATAATATTTTGATAGTCCCTACACTCTCACGTGGTGAGAAACTTGAGCCAGGTAAAACGGAGTGAAAAAGGCTCTCCTTCGCAGCTAGCATAGAACAAGCTCCATAGGAAGGAGGATCCTATATGGAGATGTTTTGGAGTTTATTATAAAAAGACCCGAGAAATACAATGGAAATGTGATCCATTCCCCTATTTTATAGGATTTTAGCATTCTTATCCTTGTGATTGGCAGAAAAAAGTGGAAAGCAACTCCCAACCGGGAGGAGAAGGAAAAACATAACACTTAATGTCTTGGGAAAATGCTTTAGCGGGTGTAATTGGTGACATTATTTCTGGCAATTCAATCTACATTTTTGTAAACATAGTTATTCATAAAATTCAGTTAGAAAAATTCTCATAAAGACTGTATAAATTCTTCGTGAATTTGAATGTACATAATACTAGTATATTACTCCTTGTTACATTTACCACTGCATATTGTCCTCATATACAGTGGTGATACCTTGTAACTGTTTGCAATAGCCTTTTAATGATCCTAGCCTAGGAAGAAATGTAGTTCATCATCTGTGTTTTGGCCTCTGTTGGTGGAATCCAGACGCATGATCCATAATGCTTCCAGCCTTCTAAGACGAAGTTCTCTGTTTCCCCCTCTTACAGAGGGCTGTATCACATCAATGCCGTAGAACGTGAATGTCTTATTCTCACCTTGTGCAGGACAAGAGGCCATATGTATGGCCATGGGATATCGTGGGTCTTTAGTGGCATAAGCTCTAGCATGTTCTCTGATGCGTTCCTTGAGTGCCCTGATCGTACTTCCCACATATCTGCTTTTACAAGCGCATTCAATGATATATGCAGTGAATTTTGTGTTACAGTTAATGTTGGTGTTGATTGTGTACTGTTTGGATCTGTGATCCTGAAATGTCTTAGTTCCATGTTTGGCCCACCTACACATCGGACACATGCCGCATTTAAAAAAACCTTTAGACTTTTGAGTTAGCCAGTCACAAGTTCTCGTAGCTTTGGGCACAGTAGGACTTAGTCTATTTTTCAGATTTCTCCCTTTACGGAAAGTAATTTGAGGATGATTGCCTATAGCCTCAGTCAATGTTCTGTCCGCACTAAGGATGCTCCAATGTTTCTGGAAACTTTTTCGTATTACAGGACTCAGTTCATTAAAGTCTGTCACAAGTCTCACTGGTTGTTGTCTGATATCAGTTTTTGGGCGTCTGGCTACCAATGTTGATTCTCTGCTGGTTTTTATGATTTTTTGGCCAGCTTTGGAAATGATTTGCGGATTATAGCCTCTATTGAAGAACCTAGACTGCATGTCTTGTAAGCAAGTTACAAATTCTTGATCTTCACTACAGTTCCGCCTTGCTCGTATGAATTCTCCATAAGGGATTCCGTTTTTTTGATGGTCAGGATGACAACTTTTGTTGTGAAGTATTGAGTTGCATGCTGTTTCCTTGCGGAATAATCTACTTTGTAGGGTACCATCCTTGATGTATAATTCTAGATCCAAGAAAGAAACACACGTAGAGCTAATGTGTGTGGTGAAGCGCATGTTCATCTCATTGTCATTTAGGTATATGCAAAATTCTTCAAGTGTAGTGTCAGATCCTGACCAGATTAAGAGGCAATCGTCTATGTAGCGACCCCAATAAACAATATTATCAATCCATTTACTGCCCTTAATGCTCCAGATCAAGTCAGCCTCCAGAGCACCCATGTATATGTTGGCAAAAGAAGGAGAAAACCTTGAGCCCATGGCTACTCCTCTAGTTTGTCTATACCATTTTTTGTCAAAAACAAAGAAATTCTGATTTAAAATGATATCCATCATCGTTATCAGCATTTTAGTGTGTTCAAGCAGAGTAATTGGTCTGGTGTTCAATGCTCTCGTAACCGCCTGTAATCCAAGTTCTGGTTCAATGGAAGTATAGAGCGAAACCACATCAAGGGTTGCCATAATCAGTCCAGGTTGCCATGTGATGTCCGTTAAGATGCTTAAGATATGTTTTGAATCTTGAATATAGGAAGGCAGGTTTTTTACCAGTGGACTCAGGAATTTGTCCACATACTGGGAAAGCCTCTCAGTTGGACCCCCGATCCCAGATACAATTGGTCTACCAGGGGGAAAGGGTGCGGTTTTGTGAACCTTTGGCAGGGTATATAGCCATGGATAAGAAGGACGTGTAACTTTCAGAAACATGTATTCTGCATCATTGATCAGACATGCCTCTTTCCATTCTCTTAGATGGTTATTGATTAATATTGTAACCGGGCCCATGGGATTATTAGGAATGGCTTCATAACAGGAATTGTCTGAGAGTTGAGAGAGGATTTCTGTATTGTAGTCTACTTTGTTCATGACAACTACGTTACCTCCTTTATCAGCTTCACGAATGATAATGTCCTGGTTGTCACTTAGAGTTTTTAGTGCTATTCTCTCTTCCCTAGTTAGATTGTCATTAATCATAGGACCACGTTTAGAGATTTTATTTTCGTACTTGTTAATGTCATCCAATACGAGTTTGTAGAAGGTGTCAATGGTGTTGCCGCTAGGAAGTGTTGGTGTCCATTTGGATTTATTTTTTAGGCCACTGTCTATTGTGTCATCAGTCTTCAGTTCTAAGTCTGTTAATAGGTCATTAAATGAATTTGGGGGATCATCAAAATCCGTGATTGACAATAAGAGGTGTGATGCTAGAACCTCTTGTATACTGATAGGGTTAGTAGTAATCTCTTCAAGGTCATCCTCAGAAATTGTATGTTCTGTTGGGGAGCCCCAGAAATATTTTTTAAGTTTGAGTCCTCTGATATACTTGAACAAATCAATCTTTATCCTACATGGATCGCCTTGGTCCATAGGATTAAAGCTGAGACCCTTGCTTAATAATGAGATCATGTCCCTGTCCAGGTTCATGGATGAAAGGTTAATCACCTGTACATCCTGACCAAGTGAATTCCTCACTTCTTGGTGCCCGACCTCAGTTTCTCTCTGTAGTCGTCTCTGTCCTCCTCTCTGGCCTCTGCGGGTTTTACGTGTGTTGGGTTTACTCTTGTTCGGTTGATAATTTTCATTGTCCTGACTTCCCGAGAAAAAGCACTGCTGGTTCCAGAGGTTGTCGGAGTCATTCTCGGATCTTGATTGGCGGTTGCGTTATCTTCAGGTTCGCTCTCAGTTTCTGGAACACTGCTAAGGGAGGTGTTGCTTGAGGATATATTTGATGCTCCAGTTTTGGCAGCTTGTTGGTTGTTAGTTGCTTGTTGGTTGTTAGTAGGTTTGCGTATTTGTTGGTCATATTTCTTCGCAAAAGTAAACACTCTTCCCTCACGGTAGTCCGCTTCATCTCTTCGTATCTGTCTTGCCTTACGGTCTTTGAGATCATTTTGATGTTTGGTCAAGATGTCTTCCAGAATTTTATAGTTTTTCTCAGTCGCATCCTTGAGATTAAGGGCTTCTATCTCCTTCTCTAGTTCCACAATTTCTGCCTGTAATTTGGTTACTTTACGGTCTGCATTTTCTATTAAAATTCTCATTAAGTTTGTTGAGTTCATGGTTACTGAATCCTCCCATTTATTCAGGAGGTCGTCGTCGAGGTCATCAAAAGTCGGGAAGGTCTGTGATCGAAGACCTCTCGGGATTCTTTGCACCCTTAGATATTGTTTCAAAGTTGCGCCGTCCCACCAGCGCGAATTTTCCGTTTTTTTAAGTCGTTCTAGTTTAAGAAATTTTTGTTTCAAGCTGGTTCCCGTTTGCTGATTTCCACTTGTCCTAGTGGTGGTTGGATGTGTGCCTTTGGAGAGATTTTCAAACATCTCGGAGGCGATCTTATCCCTATCCATTGTGAATCTGGTAGTAGCTGGGTTGAAAACCGTAGTGGCTGCCTTCCTGAGTCAAGAATTTATAAAGTCAGAGAAAAGGTTTTTAAGTGTTCAGGAATATGGCGCTCAGCTTCTCACGGTAAATTTTAAAGTCTCGTGGTGTAGAATTAGGTGCTTCTTGGCAGAGGAAAACCTTAACCTCTGTAAGAGAAGAGGTTCTGAAACCCCTCTCTAATGTAATTGGACAAGAATCCAGAGCACACTTTGTGTATCAAATTGAATTTCAAACTTTAAACGGTCAAATGGTTGCAGCGATGGGATAGATCATACACGCATAAGTATTTCAAAAACGAATTTTATTGTTCAACAGTGTTCTTTCCTCAGAATCACTGTGTGTATCACTCTAGCCTACACGTGTTTCATCACAGCATGTGGCTGTGAATCTTCAGGGCTAAAAAGGATTTATAAAAGAAAAACATAAAAGACAAAAGGAAAAAAATCAAAAGGTACATATAATATGTGTGGAGGGTGGGGACACCAGTGAAGTGGAAACCAAAAGAGATGGGGATGGGAAAAAGGAGACAGAAGGTGACTTATGGTTAGAAAACTCAAGAGCAGTTATTTCTAACGGGTCTATATTATTGGCGCATGTGATAGGTTGTGTGTAGTGACATACGGCCTTAAGAGAGGTTGATATATCATCTGATAGGTGATAGATTCATGAGTTAATCCTAAGCATATAAATTGTGGTGTGCGGTGACTTTTCACGATTAAGTATTGTCCATTTGGTGGTCTAAACCTTAAACTTTCATTTGAACTGTTCCAAGCCTCAAATGGGCATACAATTAAATCAAGTATCTAATGAGTGACTCAAAAAATGGGTTCAACATTTCAAATCAATAAATGACAGCGGAAAAACATTAGGTGTACGACTGTGTACAGTTGCGAGAAATATATCTGAATACGGCACTGTTATTGAATACGAATCTAGTACCCTCTTGCCTTGACATAACCAACTGTAATGGGACAAGTGTCCATGCATAAGTAAGTGTAAACAATTAAAACTATCAAGAGAAAACGTCTCTCATTACTCAACATCTTCAGAGTAATCAAACTAAACATGCTATTCGTCCAGACAAATTCTCTGCTTTACTGCGAATACTTTGCGTAATGGCTACTGTCACAACTCAAAACCCACAATATTCAAACTTCACATGCTAATTGTGCAGATATATTCTCTTGTTTTTGAGCGGGTACATAGTGTGTTAGCTTTCACCAAGAATGAGAAAATGCCTCAATACTATTAATCATCATACTCGTATCCACCTAAATGCTTCATTAGAAATGGACAAAAATTAAAATATTCACTTGTACTTAGTTCGAACCCTTGCTACGACAGAACCCTATAGGTTTCAAGGGCATATGTGGTTCTCCTAATCAGTGTTTAGACGGTCTAAATAGAAATTAGTAACTACAGATTCTGGTCCAATTCAGCGCGCACTCAATTTTATGTGCAAACATGGGCTGAAAGTACGTTATGAGACTAAACTGCGTTAAGAGATTTAAACGAAAAATCCGGAAAAATAGTGTACAAGTTGGAGAAGGGGGAAATTAGGAAATTACCTGATCTGAATGATCAAGGCGCGTTATCTGTTGTGGGAGGACAAAAATTGTAATCAGCATGGATATAGAAGGCCGATGTCAGATAAAACATTCTTTTCAACAAACTAAGAAGGAGAAGTCAGGATTTGATGAGGGAAAGAAACTCACCGGGAGACCGGTGATAATTCCGTCCCGGTCCTAATCGGGATGTTTACGTGTAGTGGGAGAACGGTACCGTGGGTAATCGGTTGCCGTTTCGTCAAACAATAAGGATCGTGTGTACCAGTTCACACAGCGTCGGTGCTATTCGGGCTACACAACAAAAAAACGGGAAAAATTAATGAGGTAAAAATAATTCGGTGAGGAAATCTAGCGCGAAGCAAAAATCTTCCTGAAGAGGCCGTTACTGTGGCTTACCTGTTAGCCCGTGGGTTGAGCCGAATGCAGCTCCTGTTTCCGAATGCGGGAACAAACACCACGTGGTTCCCGCCCCTAAAATAGGGTAGTTGAAAAACGACTAGACCGCTCAGGTTAATTGATAGTTGGCCCATAATAGAAGAGTTACTACTTAAAAAATCAGAATCAACCACAATTTGCACAAAGTGCATGTGTACCGGTGGGGGCCACGTAAATCAGTAAAAAAAAAGGACCGGGTGAATTCTAAAACTAATAATAAATGCCCCATGAAAAATTGGCCAAGGGGATGAAAAATGTTTTTAATTTAGAAACGGAGAATATGACATGAAGGGTGTAATTCACAGTTTACTAAGGACCCCACTACAGTCCCATGAGTACAATATTGATACAGAGTGCTGTCAATATTGTGCCTGTATAACAGTTTCACTATAATATTTTGATAGTCCCTACACTCTCACGTGGTGAGAAACTTGAGCCAGGTAAAACGGAGTGAAAAAGGCTCTCCTTCGCAGCTAGCATAGAACAAGCTCCATAGGAAGGAGGATCCTATATGGAGATGTTTTGGAGTTTATTATAAAAAGACCCGAGAAATACAATGGAAATGTGATCCATTCCCCTATTTTATAGGATTTTAGCATTCTTATCCTTGTGATTGGCAGAAAAAAGTGGAAAGCAACTCCCAACCGGGAGGAGAAGGAAAAACATAACACTTAATGTCTTGGGAAAATGCTTTAGCGGGTGTAATTGGTGACATTATTTCTGGCAATTCAATCTACATTTTTGTAAACATAGTTATTCATAAAATTCAGTTAGAAAAATTCTCATAAAGACTGTATAAATTCTTCGTGAATTTGAATGTACATAATACTAGTATATTACTCCTTGTTACATTTACCACTGCATATTGTCCTCATATACAGTGGTGATACCTTGTAACTGTTTGCAATAGCCTTTTAATGATCCTAGCCTAGGAAGAAATGTAGTTCATCATCTGTGTTTTGGCCTCTGTTGGTGGAATCCAGACGCATGATCCATAATGCTTCCAGCCTTCTAAGACGAAGTTCTCTGTTTCCCCCTCTTACAGAGGGCTGTATCACATCAATGCCGTAGAACGTGAATGTCTTATTCTCACCTTGTGCAGGACAAGAGGCCATATGTATGGCCATGGGATATCGTGGGTCTTTAGTGGCATAAGCTCTAGCATGTTCTCTGATGCGTTCCTTGAGTGCCCTGATCGTACTTCCCACATATCTGCTTTTACAAGCGCATTCAATGATATATACAGTGAATTTTGTGTTACAGTTAATGTTGGTGTTGATTGTGTACTGTTTGGATCTGTGATCCTGAAATGTCTTAGTTCCATGTTTGGCCCACCTACACATCGGACACATGCCGCATTTAAAAAAACCTTTAGACTTTTGAGTTAGCCAGTCACAAGTTCTCGTAGCTTTGGGCACAGTAGGACTTAGTCTATTTTTCAGATTTCTCCCTTTACGGAAAGTAATTTGAGGATGATTGCCTATAGCCTCAGTCAATGTTCTGTCCGCACTAAGGATGCTCCAATGTTTCTGGAAACTTTTTCGTATTACAGGACTCAGTTCATTAAAGTCTGTCACAAGTCTCACTGGTTGTTGTCTGATATCAGTTTTTGGGCGTCTGGCTACCAATGTTGATTCTCTGCTGGTTTTTATGATTTTTTGGCCAGCTTTGGAAATGATTTGCGGATTATAGCCTCTATTGAAGAACCTAGACTGCATGTCTTGTAAGCAAGTTACAAATTCTTGATCTTCACTACAGTTCCGCCTTGCTCGTATGAATTCTCCATAAGGGATTCCGTTTTTTTGATGGTCAGGATGACAACTTTTGTTGTGAAGTATTGAGTTGCATGCTGTTTCCTTGCGGAATAATCTACTTTGTAGGGTACCATCCTTGATGTATAATTCTAGATCCAAGAAAGAAACACACGTAGAGCTAATGTGTGTGGTGAAGCGCATGTTCATCTCATTGTCATTTAGGTATATGCAAAATTCTTCAAGTGTAGTGTCAGATCCTGACCAGATTAAGAGGCAATCGTCTATGTAGCGACCCCAATAAACAATATTATCAATCCATTTACTGCCCTTAATGCTCCAGATCAAGTCAGCCTCCAGAGCACCCATGTATATGTTGGCAAAAGAAGGAGAAAACCTTGAGCCCATGGCTACTCCTCTAGTTTGTCTATACCATTTTTTGTTTTTGTTTCTGAAAGTTACACGTCCTTCTTATCCATGGCTATATACCCTGCCAAAGGTTCACAAAACCGCACCCTTTCCCCCTGGTAGACCAATTGTATCTGGGATCGGGGGTCCAACTGAGAGGCTTTCCCAGTATGTGGACAAATTCCTGAGTCCACTGGTAAAAAACCTGCCTTCCTATATTCAAGATTCAAAACATATCTTAAGCATCTTAACGGACATCACATGGCAACCTGGACTGATTATGGCAACCCTTGATGTGGTTTCGCTCTATACTTCCATTGAACCAGAACTTGGATTACAGGCGGTTACGAGAGCATTGAACACCAGACCAATTACTCTGCTTGAACACACTAAAATGCTGATAACGATGATGGATATCATTTTAAATCAGAATTTCTTTGTTTTTGACAAAAAATGGTATAGACAAACTAGAGGAGTAGCCATGGGCTCAAGGTTTTCTCCTTCTTTTGCCAACATATACATGGGTGCTCTGGAGGCTGACTTGATCTGGAGCATTAAGGGCAGTAAATGGATTGATAATATTGTTTATTGGGGTCGCTACATAGACGATTGCCTCTTAATCTGGTCAGGATCTGACACTACACTTGAAGAATTTTGCATATACCTAAATGACAATGAGATGAACATGCGCTTCACCACACACATTAGCTCTACGTGTGTTTCTTTCTTGGATCTAGAATTATACATCAAGGATGGTACCCTACAAAGTAGATTATTCCGCAAGGAAACAGCATGCAACTCAATACTTCACAACAAAAGTTGTCATCCTGACCATCAAAAAAACGGAATCCCTTATGGAGAATTCATACGAGCAAGGCGGAACTGTAGTGAAGATCAAGAATTTGTAACTTGCTTACAAGACATGCAGTCTAGGTTCTTCAATAGAGGCTATAATCCGCAAATCATTTCCAAAGCTGGCCAAAAAATCATAAAAACCAGCAGAGAATCAACATTGGTAGCCAGACGCCCAAAAACTGATATCAGACAACAACCAGTGAGACTTGTGACAGACTTTAATGAACTGAGTCCTGTAATACGAAAAAGTTTCCAGAAACATTGGAGCATCCTTAGTGCGGACAGAACATTGACTGAGGCTATAGGCAATCATCCTCAAATTACTTTCCGTAAAGGGAGAAATCTTAAAAATAGACTAAGTCCTACTGTGCCCAAAGCTACGAGAACTTGTGACTGGCTAACTCAAAAGTCTAAAGGTTTTTTTAAATGCGGCATGTGTCCGATGTGTAGGTGGGCCAAACATGGAACTAAGACATTTCAGGATCACAGATCCAAACAGTACACAATCAACACCAACATTAACTGTAACACAAAATTCACTGTATATATCATTGAATGCGCTTGTAAAAGCAGATATGTGGGAAGTACGATCAGGGCACTCAAGGAACGCATCAGAGAACATGCTAGAGCTTATGCCACTAAAGACCCACGATATCCCATGGCCATACATATGGCCTCTTGTCCTGCACAAGGTGAGAATAAGACATTCACGTTCTACGGCATTGATGTGATACAGCCCTCTGTAAGAGGGGGAAACAGAGAACTTCGTCTTAGAAGGCTGGAAGCATTATGGATCATGCGTCTGGATTCCACCAACAGAGGCCAAAACACAGATGATGAACTACATTTCTTCCTAGGCTAGGATCATTAAAAGGCTATTGCAAACAGTTACAAGGTATCACCACTGTATATGAGGACAATATGCAGTGGTAAATGTAACAAGGAGTAATATACTAGTATTATGTACATTCAAATTCACGAAGAATTTATACAGTCTTTATGAGAATTTTTCTAACTGAATTTTATGAATAACTATGTTTACAAAAATGTAGATTGAATTGCCAGAAATAATGTCACCAATTACACCCGCTAAAGCATTTTCCCAAGACATTAAGTGTTATGTTTTTCCTTCTCCTCCCGGTTGGGAGTTGCTTTCCACTTTTTTCTGCCAATCACAAGGATAAGAATGCTAAAATCCTATAAAATAGGGGAATGGATCACATTTCCATTGTATTTCTCGGGTCTTTTTATAATAAACTCCAAAACATCTCCATATAGGATCCTCCTTCCTATGGAGCTTGTTCTATGCTAGCTGCGAAGGAGAGCCTTTTTCACTCCGTTTTACCTGGCTCAAGTTTCTCACCACGTGAGAGTGTAGGGACTATCAAAATATTATAGTGAAACTGTTATACAGGCACAATATTGACAGCACTCTGTATCAATATTGTACTCATGGGACTGTAGTGGGGTCCTTAGTAAACTGTGAATTACACCCTTCATGTCATATTCTCCGTTTCTAAATTAAAAAAAATTTTCATCCCCTTGGCCAATTTTTCATGGGGCATTTATTATTAGTTTTAGAATTCACCCGGTCCTTTTTTTACTGATTTACGTGGCCCCCACCGGTACACATGCACTTTGTGCAAATTGTGGTTGATTCTGATTTTTTAAGTAGTAACTCTTCTATTATGGGCCAACTATCAATTAACCTGAGCGGTCTAGTCGTTTTTCAACTACCCTATTTTAGGGGCGGGAACCACGTGGTGTTTGTTCCCGCATTCGGAAACAGGAGCTGCATTCGGCTCAACCCACGGGCTAACAGGTAAGCCACAGTAACGGCCTCTTCAGGAAGATTTTTGCTTCGCGCTAGATTTCCTCACCGAATTATTTTTACCTCATTAATTTTTCCCGTTTTTTTGTTGTGTAGCCCGAATAGCACCGACGCTGTGTGAACTGGTACACACGATCCTTATTGTTTGACGAAACGGCAACCGATTACCCACGGTACCGTTCTCCCACTACATGTAAACATCCCGATTAGGACCGGGACGGAATTATCACCGGTCTCCCGGTGAGTTTCTTTCCCTCATCAAATCCTGACTTCTCCTTCTTAGTTTGTTGAAAAGAATGTTTTATCTGACATCGGCCTTCTATATCCATGCTGATTACAATTTTTGTCCTCCCACAACAGATAACGCGCCTTGATCATTCAGATCAGGTAATTTCCTAATTTCCCCCTTCTCCAACTTGTACACTATTTTTCCGGATTTTTCGTTTAAATCTCTTAACGCAGTTTAGTCTCATAACGTACTTTCAGCCCATGTTTGCACATAAAATTGAGTGCGCGCTGAATTGGACCAGAATCTGTAGTTACTAATTTCTATTTAGACCGTCTAAACACTGATTAGGAGAACCACATATGCCCTTGAAACCTATAGGGTTCTGTCGTAGCAAGGGTTCGAACTAAGTACAAGTGAATATTTTAATTTTTGTCCATTTCTAATGAAGCATTTAGGTGGATACGAGTATGATGATTAATAGTATTGAGGCATTTTCTCATTCTTGGTGAAAGCTAACACACTATGTACCCGCTCAAAAACAAGAGAATATATCTGCACAATTAGCATGTGAAGTTTGAATATTGTGGGTTTTGAGTTGTGACAGTAGCCATTACGCAAAGTATTCGCAGTAAAGCAGAGAATTTGTCTGGACGAATAGCATGTTTAGTTTGATTACTCTGAAGATGTTGAGTAATGAGTGTCGTTTTCTCTTGATAGTTTTAATTGTTTACACTTACTTATGCATGGACACTTGTCCCATTACAGTTGGTTATGTCAAGGCAAGAGGGTACTAGATTCGTATTCAATAACAGTGCCGTATTCAGATATATTTCTCGCAACTGTACACAGTCGTACACCTAATGTTTTTCCGCTGTCATTTATTGATTTGAAATGTTGAACCCATTTTTTGAGTCACTCATTAGATACTTGATTTAATTGTATGCCCATTTGAGGCTTGGAACAGTTCAAATGAAAGTTTAAGGTTTAGACCACCAAATGGACAATACTTAATCGTGAAAAGTCACCGCACACCACAATTTATATGCTTAGGATTAACTCATGAATCTATCACCTATCAGATGATATATCAACCTCTCTTAAGGCCGTATGTCACTACACACAACCTATCACACGCGCCAATAATATAGACCCGTTAGAAATAACTGCTCTTGAGTTTTCTAACCATAAGTCACCTTCTGTCTCCTTTTTCCCATCCCCATCTCTTTTGGTTTCCACTTCACTGGTGTCCCCACCCTCCACACATATTATATGTACCTTTTGATTTTTTTCCTTTTGTCTTTTATGTTTTCTTTTATAAATCCTTTTTAGCCCTGAAGATTCACAGCCACATGCTGTGATGAAACACGTGTAGGCTAGAGTGATACACACAGTGATTCTGAGGAAAGAACACTGTTGAACAATAAAATTCGTTTTTGAAATACTTATGCGTGTATTATCTATCCCATCGCTGCAACCATTTGACCGTTTAAAGTTTGAAATTCAATTTGATACACAAAGTGTGCTCTGGATTCTTGTCCAATTACATTAGAGAGGGGTTTCAGAACCTCTTCTCTTACAGAGGTTAAGGTTTTCCTCTGCCAAGAAGCACCTAATTCTACACCACGAGACTTTAAAATTTACCGTGAGAAGCTGAGCGCCATATTCCTGAACACTTAAAAACCTTTTCTCTGACTTTATAAATTCTTGACTCAGGAAGGCAGCCACTACGGTTTTCAACCCAGCTACTACCAGATTCACAATGGATAGGGATAAGATCGCCTCCGAGATGTTTGAAAATCTCTCCAAAGGCACACATCCAACCACCACTAGGACAAGTGGAAATCAGCAAACGGGAACCAGCTTGAAACAAAAATTTCTTAAACTAGAACGACTTAAAAAAACGGAAAATTCGCGCTGGTGGGACGGCGCAACTTTGAAACAATATCTAAGGGTGCAAAGAATCCCGAGAGGTCTTCGATCACAGACCTTCCCGACTTTTGATGACCTCGACGACGACCTCCTGAATAAATGGGAGGATTCAGTAACCATGAACTCAACAAACTTAATGAGAATTTTAATAGAAAATGCAGACCGTAAAGTAACCAAATTACAGGCAGAAATTGTGGAACTAGAGAAGGAGATAGAAGCCCTTAATCTCAAGGATGCGACTGAGAAAAACTATAAAATTCTGGAAGACATCTTGACCAAACATCAAAATGATCTCAAAGACCGTAAGGCAAGACAGATACGAAGAGATGAAGCGGACTACCGTGAGGGAAGAGTGTTTACTTTTGCGAAGAAATATGACCAACAAATACGCAAACCTACTAACAACCAACAAGCAACTAACAACCAACAAGCTGCCAAAACTGGAGCATCAAATATATCCTCAAGCAACACCTCCCTTAGCAGTGTTCCAGAAACTGAGAGCGAACCTGAAGATAACGCAACCGCCAATCAAGATCCGAGAATGACTCCGACAACCTCTGGAACCAGCAGTGCTTTTTCTCGGGAAGTCAGGACAATGAAAATTATCAACCGAACAAGAGTAAACCCAACACACGTAAAACCCGCAGAGGCCAGAGAGGAGGACAGAGACGACTACAGAGAGAAACTGAGGTCGGGCACCAAGAAGTGAGGAATTCACTTGGTCAGGATGTACAGGTGATTAATCTTTCATCCATGAACCTGGACAGGGACATGATCTCATTATTAAGCAAGGGTCTCAGCTTTAATCCTATGGACCAAGGCGATCCATGTAGGATAAAGATTGATTTGTTCAAGTATATCAGAGGACTCAAACTTAAAAAATATTTCTGGGGCTCCCCAACAGAACATACAATTTCTGAGGATGACCTTGAAGAGATTACTACTAACCCTATCAGTATACAAGAGGTTCTAGCATCACACCTCTTATTGTCAATCACGGATTTTGATGATCCCCCAAATTCATTTAATGACCTATTAACAGACTTAGAACTGAAGACTGATGACACAATAGACAGTGGCCTAAAAAATAAATCCAAATGGACACCAACACTTCCTAGCGGCAACACCATTGACACCTTCTACAAACTCGTATTGGATGACATTAACAAGTACGAAAATAAAATCTCTAAACGTGGTCCTATGATTAATGACAATCTAACTAGGGAAGAGAGAATAGCACTAAAAACTCTAAGTGACAACCAGGACATTATCATTCGTGAAGCTGATAAAGGAGGTAACGTAGTTGTCATGAACAAAGTAGACTACAATACAGAAATCCTCTCTCAACTCTCAGACAATTCCTGTTATGAAGCCATTCCTAATAATCCCATGGGCCCGGTTACAATATTAATCAATAACCATCTAAGAGAATGGAAAGAGGCATGTCTGATCAATGATGCAGAATACATGTTTCTGAAAGTTACACGTCCTTCTTATCCATGGCTATATACCCTGCCAAAGGTTCACAAAACCGCACCCTTTCCCCCTGGTAGACCAATTGTATCTGGGATCGGGGGTCCAACTGAGAGGCTTTCCCAGTATGTGGACAAATTCCTGAGTCCACTGGTAAAAAACCTGCCTTCCTATATTCAAGATTCAAAACATATCTTAAGCATCTTAACGGACATCACATGGCAACCTGGACTGATTATGGCAACCCTTGATGTGGTTTCGCTCTATACTTCCATTGAACCAGAACTTGGATTACAGGCGGTTACGAGAGCATTGAACACCAGACCAATTACTCTGCTTGAACACACTAAAATGCTGATAACGATGATGGATATCATTTTAAATCAGAATTTCTTTGTTTTTGACAAAAAATGGTATAGACAAACTAGAGGAGTAGCCATGGGCTCAAGGTTTTCTCCTTCTTTTGCCAACATATACATGGGTGCTCTGGAGGCTGACTTGATCTGGAGCATTAAGGGCAGTAAATGGATTGATAATATTGTTTATTGGGGTCGCTACATAGACGATTGCCTCTTAATCTGGTCAGGATCTGACACTACACTTGAAGAATTTTGCATATACCTAAATGACAATGAGATGAACATGCGCTTCACCACACACATTAGCTCTACGTGTGTTTCTTTCTTGGATCTAGAATTATACATCAAGGATGGTACCCTACAAAGTAGATTATTCCGCAAGGAAACAGCATGCAACTCAATACTTCACAACAAAAGTTGTCATCCTGACCATCAAAAAAACGGAATCCCTTATGGAGAATTCATACGAGCAAGGCGGAACTGTAGTGAAGATCAAGAACTTGTAACTTGCTTACAAGACATGCAGTCTAGGTTCTTCAATAGAGGCTATAATCCGCAAATCATTTCCAAAGCTGGCCAAAAAATCATAAAAACCAGCAGAGAATCAACATTGGTAGCCAGACGCCCAAAAACTGATATCAGACAACAACCAGTGAGACTTGTGACAGACTTTAATGAACTGAGTCCTGTAATACGAAAAAGTTTCCAGAAACATTGGAGCATCCTTAGTGCGGACAGAACATTGACTGAGGCTATAGGCAATCATCCTCAAATTACTTTCCGTAAAGGGAGAAATCTGAAAAATAGACTAAGTCCTACTGTGCCCAAAGCTACGAGAACTTGTGACTGGCTAACTCAAAAGTCTAAAGGTTTTTTTAAATGCGGCATGTGTCCGATGTGTAGGTGGGCCAAACATGGAACTAAGACATTTCAGGATCACAGATCCAAACAGTACACAATCAACACCAACATTAACTGTAACACAAAATTCACTGTATATATCATTGAATGCGCTTGTAAAAGCAGATATGTGGGAAGTACGATCAGGGCACTCAAGGAACGCATCAGAGAACATGCTAGAGCTTATGCCACTAAAGACCCACGATATCCCATGGCCATACATATGGCCTCTTGTCCTGCACAAGGTGAGAATAAGACATTCACGTTCTACGGCATTGATGTGATACAGCCCTCTGTAAGAGGGGGAAACAGAGAACTTCGTCTTAGAAGGCTGGAAGCATTATGGATCATGCGTCTGGATTCCACCAACAGAGGCCAAAACACAGATGATGAACTACATTTCTTCCTAGGCTAGGATCATTAAAAGGCTATTGCAAACAGTTACAAGGTATCACCACTGTATATGAGGACAATATGCAGTGGTAAATGTAACAAGGAGTAATATACTAGTATTATGTACATTCAAATTCACGAAGAATTTATACAGTCTTTATGAGAATTTTTCTAACTGAATTTTATGAATAACTATGTTTACAAAAATGTAGATTGAATTGCCAGAAATAATGTCACCAATTACACCCGCTAAAGCATTTTCCCAAGACATTAAGTGTTATGTTTTTCCTTCTCCTCCCGGTTGGGAGTTGCTTTCCACTTTTTTCTGCCAATCACAAGGATAAGAATGCTAAAATCCTATAAAATAGGGGAATGGATCACATTTCCATTGTATTTCTCGGGTCTTTTTATAATAAACTCCAAAACATCTCCATATAGGATCCTCCTTCCTATGGAGCTTGTTCTATGCTAGCTGCGAAGGAGAGCCTTTTTCACTCCGTTTTACCTGGCTCAAGTTTCTCACCACGTGAGAGTGTAGGGACTATCAAAATATTATAGTGAAACTGTTATACAGGCACAATATTGACAGCACTCTGTATCAATATTGTACTCATGGGACTGTAGTGGGGTCCTTAGTAAACTGTGAATTACACCCTTCATGTCATATTCTCCGTTTCTAAATTAAAAAAAATTTTCATCCCCTTGGCCAATTTTTCATGGGGCATTTATTATTAGTTTTAGAATTCACCCGGTCCTTTTTTTACTGATTTACGTGGCCCCCACCGGTACACATGCACTTTGTGCAAATTGTGGTTGATTCTGATTTTTTAAGTAGTAACTCTTCTATTATGGGCCAACTATCAATTAACCTGAGCGGTCTAGTCGTTTTTCAACTACCCTATTTTAGGGGCGGGAACCACGTGGTGTTTGTTCCCGCATTCGGAAACAGGAGCTGCATTCGGCTCAACCCACGGGCTAACAGGTAAGCCACAGTAACGGCCTCTTCAGGAAGATTTTTGCTTCGCGCTAGATTTCCTCACCGAATTATTTTTACCTCATTAATTTTTCCCGTTTTTTTGTTGTGTAGCCCGAATAGCACCGACGCTGTGTGAACTGGTACACACGATCCTTATTGTTTGACGAAACGGCAACCGATTACCCACGGTACCGTTCTCCCACTACACGTAAACATCCCGATTAGGACCGGGACGGAATTATCACCGGTCTCCCGGTGAGTTTCTTTCCCTCATCAAATCCTGACTTCTCCTTCTTAGTTTGTTGAAAAGAATGTTTTATCTGACATCGGCCTTCTATAGCCATGCTGATTACAATTTTTGTCCTCCCACAACAGATAACGCGCCTTGATCATTCAGATCAGGTAATTTCCTAATTTCCCCCTTCTCCAACTTGTACACTATTTTTCCGGATTTTTCGTTTAAATCTCTTAACGCAGTTTAGTCTCATAACGTACTTTCAGCCCATGTTTGCACATAAAATTGAGTGCGCGCTGAATTGGACCAGAATCTGTAGTTACTAATTTCTATTTAGACCGTCTAAACACTGATTAGGAGAACCACATATGCCCTTGAAACCTATAGGGTTCTGTCGTAGCAAGGGTTCGAACTAAGTACAAGTGAATATTTTAATTTTTGTCCATTTCTAATGAAGCATTTAGGTGGATACGAGTATGATGATTAATAGTATTGAGGCATTTTCTCATTCTTGGTGAAAGCTAACACACTATGTACCCGCTCAAAAACAAGAGAATATATCTGCACAATTAGCATGTGAAGTTTGAATATTGTGGGTTTTGAGTTGTGACAGTAGCCATTACGCAAAGTATTCGCAGTAAAGCAGAGAATTTGTCTGGACGAATAGCATGTTTAGTTTGATTACTCTGAAGATGTTGAGTAATGAGAGACGTTTTCTCTTGATAGTTTTAATTGTTTACACTTACTTATGCATGGACACTTGTCCCATTACAGTTGGTTATGTCAAGGCAAGAGGGTACTAGATTCGTATTCAATAACAGTGCCGTATTCAGATATATTTCTCGCAACTGTACACAGTCGTACACCTAATGTTTTTCCGCTGTCATTTATTGATTTGAAATGTTGAACCCATTTTTTGAGTCACTCATTAGATACTTGATTTAATTGTATGCCCATTTGAGGCTTGGAACAGTTCAAATGAAAGTTAAAGGTTTAGACCACCAAATGGACAATACTTAATCGTGAAAAGTCACCGCACACCACAATTTATATGCTTAGGATTAACTCATGAATCTATCACCTATCAGATGATATATCAACCTCTCTTAAGGCCGTATGTCACTACACACAACCTATCACACGCGCCAATAATATAGACCCGTTAGAAATAACTGCTCTTGAGTTTTCTAACCATAAGTCACCTTCTGTCTCCTTTTTCCCATCCCCATCTCTTTTGGTTTCCACTTCACTGGTGTCCCCACCCTCCACACATATTATATGTACCTTTTGATTTTTTTCCTTTTGTCTTTTATGTTTTTCTTTTATAAATCCTTTTTAGCCCTGAAGATTCACAGCCACATGCTGTGATGAAACACGTGTAGGCTAGAGTGATACACACAGTGATTCTGAGGAAAGAACACTGTTGAACAATAAAATTCGTTTTTGAAATACTTATGCGTGTATGATCTATCCCATCGCTGCAACCATTTGACCGTTTAAAGTTTGAAATTCAATTTGATACACAAAGTGTGCTCTGGATTCTTGTCCAATTACATTAGAGAGGGGTTTCAGAACCTCTTCTCTTACAGAGGTTAAGGTTTTCCTCTGCCAAGAAGCACCTAATTCTACACCACGAGACTTTAAAATTTACCGTGAGAAGCTGAGCGCCATATTCCTGAACACTTAAAAACCTTTTCTCTGACTTTATAAACCCCGTTGCATCCTGTCCAGTATCCTGATGTTGCTTGGGAGGAATTAGGTTTCAACTTTTCAGGATCGTTCATTTTGCTACCAGATCATATGAGATATTTGCTGCTGTTGATTGATTATCACTCTAAATGGATGTACTTCTCCTTTGTGAAATTTGCAGACTCTGAGTCAGCCATTGAATTTTTAAGACAGGTTTTTTTCTTTGAGGGTTCACCCAAACAAGTGGTCACTGATAATGGTTCACACTTTACATCTGACCACATGTCTACATATTTTGCACATCATGACATCATACACTTACATACGGCTTTGTATGCTCCCTCATCTAATGGTTTGGTCGAAACAGGCTATAGACTCATCAAGGAGAGCATACAAACTGCACTGGCCAACAACATGGATGTTGGTGTGTTTATTAAACAAAATGTGTGGTTATATAACACGTCCCCACATTATACTACAGCTGTAACACCTTTTTCCTTGCTTAGAGGCAGCAGGGAAACTCGCATAAATCTGTTCCCCTCTTGGTTAGATGATCGGTTAAATAAAATTACTGTTTCAAAAGAGAAACCTTTTTCCAAAGTGACACTTTCACATTATAATATGAAAGAATATTTTGACAACAAACACAATGTATCGTTCATGTATGTTCAGAAAGTGACTGGGTACTCAAAAAAAGTCCTACAAAAGTTACTAAAGGACAATCCATCTATTCTGCCACAGCCCAGGTGGAATGGGTCGGCAAAGCCTCTGTGTTCTTGGTGGGCAAAGGGTGGTGCAATAAACACCAATTAGTCAAATTAACGCCTTAGCAAGCCAACAACATTATTGACAGATCTAAACGTCTATTAGAATCTGATTTTGCGACTTGGATACAACCATCTGTTTTGGGGCAGCCGTATTCAGCTGATGGTTCTATTTCAGCCCCTACTGATGAGGGTGTTTCTGGTAGTTCTTTTTACTCTCTGCTTGCCTCAAGCAGTGTATTATTGTCTAACTCTAACAACACTTCAATAGCTAGATCCTGTGCTATCAAAACACCTTAGAAATGTAAGGATTTTGTAATGTATTAATCTTTCTGTTTATTGCCCCTGTATATTTTACTCCTATGTTGTATCACAGTTTTCTTCTAGCATTTCGTTCTTTGTACATTATTCTTATCTTTTGCAATGTTTAACAAGATTTCATGTATTAGATTTTCTTTTGTTAGCGTAAAGGGAAAGGTGATGTAGTATATGCTTTATAACTTATGGAGGACACGCGGCGACCCCACTTGCCCTCAAATGTATTTACTCTTGTGTTCCTAGGCAGCAGTGGGGTTCCACAGCAGTTCAGGCTGTTGCGGATTCCAACCAGCTTCTCTGGATGCGTTGTGAGCTGTCCGAATAAACGTATCTTCAGCAAGTTCCTTGTTTGCTCGTGCTCCTTACTTCATTAACGCAGGGCGAAACTCACTTTCAGTCGGGAGGACTGATTAATGGCATGCGGGTTCTCCTACCACTTTGATTTCAAGGGCCATATTATCAAGAAAGGGCAATACATTATCGACGCTTTTATCAGCAGAAAACTGCCGCTAAAGCGGCGATAATGGGCTTGATAATATGCTCTTGTGAATTCCCATAGCAGCCTAAGTTCTGATGTTAACCTGGGCTGCTATGGGAATTCACAAGGGCATATTATCAAGCACATTATCACCGCTTTAGCGGCAGTTTTCTGCCGATAAAAGCGGCGAATATGTATCGCCCTTCCTTGATAATATCGCCCTAAGTCCATCGAGATTTGGAAGATCTTGAGAGACTTGAAATCATCATAAATATGTGCTGTTAATGTTCTCGATCATTTGCATTGCGGACCTGGAGGGGAGTGGAGGCATCTCCTGCTGTCGATTCTAGTTGGCAGTGGGTTCCAGGCTTCTGCATCATTTCCCAGGAATGAGTGACAGCTAAATTACACCCTTTCTTTTTTTCACTCTATAGGATGGTAATCATTTCTGAAATCAGGCGTGGCCCATGCAGGTAAGAGCAGTGAGGCGGGGCGGGGGAGTCAACAGACGACGACAAGGTAAAACATTTCGAAAAACAAAAGCCACTTACCTTGTGCAAGGTAAGTGGTTTTCGTTTTTAAAAATGTAAGTTTACCTCGTCATTGTCTGTCAACTCCGCACCGCTCTTACCTGCATGGGCTGCGCCTGTTTGAAATCCAGTGAAATCGCGTGTTTGATAGTGAGACATGGATACGTGATGGGCATTGTTTGTTTTAACCCAGAGTGGTGATGCCTCTTGAGGAAAACAGTAATCATGAAAACTAGTAAACAGTGAGCACAAGCATTGACCAGTCCAAGAGATGTCAAACTAACCGTGAGAGTGTAGTGTGGAGTGAAAGCTGAACTTGCATGTGGGGGTTAAATGAAGAAAAGCAGGCTTAAGAATTTGGGAAATGTGAAAGCAAAATATTGAGCATTAGGTTAATTCTGAGAGGGTACTTAATTTTAAAGCTCAGTGTAAAGTATTACTATAATAAATATCTGCAACATTGAAGCCTTTGGTGTAAAGAAACATCCAGGGAAGAGTAAAATCGGAAAATATCAACAGCAAAGAAAATGAGAAATATCTTCATGGAACTCTGTTGAAATCTCCTTAGACGAGCGGACATTCTCGGGGGGAAAAGGTAAAGAGGGTTATCAAAGGTAAGCCAAGTAAGAATCTCTTGATATTGTTATTTAAATGGAAGGTGATGTGAAACCGAGAAGTGACAACAGCGATTCTTTGTCTGCAGGGAGACATGCACCATGTTTCTTATTATTTTTTATAAACAAATGTAATTGTTTTTTTTAGTTTTCAGCAATCTCCACATAAAGTTAAACAAAATCACATGACTATTCATAAGGTATATAAGCACTGTAGATACAGTATAATTGTCACACACTTAGTCCAAGAAGTGTCCACCATTTGCTGCAGATTTTGTCACGCTTGCTGGGGCATCCATGTGCCTAGTAGATCATGTCTTCCTGACGAGCACGACAATCCACGTCCCTCTGCAACACCACCCGTAAGAGGGGCTTTGGCGACCAGCAGTTATGGGCGATGTCTTCTCGTTTATTTTAATTTCCCTTCTTAATGCCCTTTTTAGTCCTCCTGACCCCATTCCCCTTGTACTTATCCACTGTGTGTCTGGTTGGCACAAGGGATCGAAGTGTCCATGCTGCCTCAGCAAACTTGGAGACAAAAATGTGTGTACCGACAAGAACCTGACACCATCACACATGGATTTGTTTAAAAATGGGTAATGTCCTGAATTGATTGACATTCTGTCTAGTTTATACTTGTCTCAGGCCTTCAGAAATCTGTTAACATATTGTAATTGTTCTGGATAGGTAGGATCACCAACGTAACACAACAGCAATACAGACAACACATAGGATTCTTTTCAACAGGGTCGAATGAGATAGTATAAAGTTGATTATGCATTACTTGCAAAATAATGTGTTGGTTTTTAGAGTGGGAAACATACCATTGATGTCAAACTGCCCCTATGAGATCTGGGGGAAGTGAGTGGCACCTCTAAAATATTCCCATGCAAGGAAATTTGAGGGGACCATAACAATTTTGTTGTGTATATTCTCTAGTCCGTTATTTCATCATTTATGACTAAATATGAGTCTGTTAGTGGAGTGAAGGAATAAATATTCAAATTGTTATTTAAAGAGCGCTCTTGGGCGATATTAACTGTGGCTGAATCCCTGTGTTATACCAGCTGTTAGGTTTTCTCACGTGAAACTCTGCCTTATCCTTTTGTGGTCAAGATGTGTTGATGTGAATGTCCCAGCCTGTGTTTACATGGCCAGGATGGGAATAAAATATTAAGATGCAGTTACTAGGGAATGGAGTGGTGTGACAGTGGGTTGTATGACAGAGGCACGCATGGCTAAACCAAGCGTGCCTCTAAAACGCTGCCCCAACAATGACTGTATCTTAATAACGCATTCCTTTACCATGCATTCCCTTACCACGCAATTTTGTGGTAAAGGCATGACTGGTAAAGGAATGTGTGGTAAAGATCACAGCCCAGCACCCCCTGCCCTGAGCCCTAAAAAGTACCCCAAACCCTAAAACCTACCCTGATCCCCAGAGCCCTAAGCACTATCCGAGCCCAATTCCCCACCACTCCCCTGGGCACTAAGCACTACCCGAGCCCTAACACCCTGAGCCCTAAACACTACCCTGAACCCAAAAAACCCTAAACACAACCCCAAACCCGCTGAGCCTGAAACACTACCCGACCCACCCCTGAGCGCTAAAAACTACCCAGACCCCCCCAAGAGCTGAAAAATACCTCGAACACCACTGAGCCAAAAAAACTACTGCAACCCCTGTGAGCCCTAAAAACTAATGCAACCCTTAAAAAGTACCCCCCAAAACCCAGCCAAGCCCCACTTACCACACTGTGTCCTCTACCGATCCTATATCTTCCTGTGCCAGCCCATCCCAGCATCCAGCATCCAGTATCAAAGAAATTGGTCATTGGCAGTGGAACAACTAATCTAAACAAAAATCATAGTAGCACAAAGAAAGATAGACAACATAGGTTGAGGTGTGGTTAATATCCACTATTCAAATTTTGTATTATCCAAGCATTATCTGGAACAGAAAAATTCATAATGTTCCACAGATGTACACCTCGTATCTGCACAGCTGGACAAAAGTGTAATAATATTCACAGTGCTCTTGGTGATCAGGAAAGGAAGGAAATGGAGATAGAGTGTTCAAATGTGGGAAAAGGGGACATGGAAAGGCAAGAGTGACATAGGTACATCAATACAAATTTCTATGTACATTTCCATGTAAGGTAAAAAAGTTCCCAATATGATACATAACTCAAACGGAACCAAAAATTAATTATAAGCTGTGTCCCTAGAGTTTGTATTTGTAGTGTAGTCGACGTTTCCACCCCTAGATTCAGGATGTTTGTGGTCCTTGAGGTGGGGTCTTCTTCAGGACTGTGTGAGCACCTGTGGATGACAAAAGGTGTGTGAGGGGAATATTTACAAGTATATGTGTGCTACTAGAGGGGAAGAGAGGTAGGAATACCTATGTATATAGGGGCGATGGAGGACCAATCCGCCATATTCACTGGGAAAATAGGGCTTCAATTGAGCTCCTATGGAGAGGGAAAGAGATCCAAAAATGAGGGTGTGTAACTAGGAGAGTCATAGTCATACATAGCACCAAGGAATGACCAACTTACTGATAGGGCGACAGAGTGGTCGATCAATATCCTCACTGGGACTCGAAACATTCAGAGTCACATTCGAGGAGGAAAAAACTGCAACGTGTTCTGCTCGCAGTAGGGGAAACAAATCCACAGACCTTAGGAGAGAGAGAGAGGTAGCTGATGGAATGTAAAATATGGCTATTCCAAACAGAAAAAAAAAATTGAATAATTAAATGGCAAGATCACCCTGTTGGAGTACACTGACAGGGGGTAGATTAATTAGTGTACCTCCAACCTTAAAGGACTAATGCATCGTGCCTGTAGCTGCAATAGGCACTAAAGTACTGTCCCTGCGTATGGTCGAGTACAAACTGACCACCAATGGGCGTGGTGCCAGTTCAAGAACAAAGCATTGAGAAAATCAAAAGGGCCATGCCTAGTAGTACATGTAGCCCGTGGCGCGGTAAATTGAGGCCCGGGTGGTCTATAAAAAGCCATGGTATAAAGAAAGATGAGATTACACAAGCCTTTGGATGGCAGCATACGCCCATAATGACCAGCACAAAAACATTTGAGCAACAAGACCTAGCATTGTTGACAAGCATGATGTCGGAATGCTATAGAAGGGAATAACAATCAGGTGTTAAAATCTCAACGGGCTAGTCAGAGAACCGCTTAAGGCAGGGAGTGACAGGGTAATCACACAATAGTTCAAGGGTCACAACTATTTAAAAATGGCAAGCAGACCCACGCTGAGGCCAAAGGAAAACAGCATCACATGGTATAGTTAAAAAGCGTGATGCCAGAAATGTCAGGCTAGTACAATAGGTCTCGAATCCAAATATGCAGCCTTTTCGGGATTTTAACAACGGTGATGTCACTAGACGGGCGCTTACCTCGGATGGTGGTTTCACCTCTGAGTGGGAAACCGGATCCGGGTAGATCGCTCCGTTAAAAGGAGTGGAAAACGTCCGCGAGGACGTCGGTGTGCGTAGTCACGTAGTTGACTGGGTGGCAGGGACAGCACAGGAGAACGACAAGGGGCATGGGGCTCCAGATAGGACGATAGTATGTGAAAAGGGAATGCCTCCCAAAGCACATGTCAGTGATTCTTGCTAGACCATTGTGGAAATACATTAGAATGCAATCTTCTCATGTCAAAAGTAATAACAGTTTTAGGTACCCATATTTCATATCACATAGATTAGTGACAACATGATGCATATAAAATTGGCATATCATTCTGAAACAGTTTTAAATCACGGCCACACAGCGTGTAAACATATTCATACATGGTCAGCTGTTAATACAGATATCATAGACACCCATCTCTCTGTACTGATATTAGTACCCTATTCCCATCACCGTGGGTAAAATGTTGACATGCATGACAGAATTATTATATGTTCATGTATACATTACATGTGGGGTGTTCATATGTCAACAACCAGTAATGTAGAGTCTAGTGTGTGCGAAGGTAATGGTCATATTGGCTCATTCTATTAGTAAACTAGCCATTTGTGTATTGGTACCTTCCAACTCATTAAGTCCATTGTTGACAGTGTCTAGTAGGTACACCATTTTGCATTCCCTAATGTTCAAAAGTGAGCCTATATCATGCCCTTTTGGTCCCAGTGAGACCTTCTCTAAGACTACCCATTTCAAAGATTCAGGGGTATGAGAGTGTTCTGTAAAATGTTCCACCAGTGGGGCTCCTGGGGTGTTACATCGGATACGACTGCAATGTTGCAGGATTCTTGTTTTGACCATCTGCTGAGTCTGGCCCACATAGAGTAGATCGCAAGGCCATATGATGGCATATATGACGTTCTTGGTGTTGTATTTGCTGTGGGTTTTCATTTCAATATCATGGTTCCTGTATGAGAATTTCTTAGTCTCAATCGTCATTCTACACGCCTTGCAATGTGAGCACTTAAAATGTCCTGTTACATCTGGAAGGTTCCACATTGATTGTATCGTGGGATTGGGTGGGCAATCAAGGAGGGAACGTGCCACATGGTCCCGTACGTTCTTTGCTTTCTTGAAAGCATGCATGGGTGTTTCAAAGATTCCTAGTTCGTCAGATACAAGCTTCCAGTACCCATTAATGATCTTTTTAAAGATGTTGCTGTGTGTGCAGAAAGTGGGGACACAAATCATTCTCTTGGTGTTCTGTTGTGGTGTCTTGGGTGACAATAGTGTCTCATAGTTCTGGTGCCATGCTCTTTTCTAGGCACGGATGACAAGCCTTTTGGGGTACCCTCTTTCGAGTAGACGGGTAATTAAATCATCAGATTCCCTGAAGTAATTATCTTTCCACAAGCAGTTTCTTCGGATGCGAAGAAACTGCCCAAATGGCAGGTTGTCTCTCAAGCTTATATTATGATGACTTGTATACCTCAATAGGGAATTCATTTCGGCCGGCTTCCTATATAGTGTGGTATATAGGTGACCCTCAGATGCCTTTATAGAGATGTCAAGGAAATCAATTGTGTTTCTGTCCCAGGTTATCGTGAACTTGATGTCCTCTGAACAAGTGTTTAACCATTCGAAAAAATTCTGTAGTCCTCCTTCATCACCTGCCCAGATACGCAGAATATCATCAATGTACCTGCGCAACTTGATGATATTAAGTTTGTAGGGGTTCCTGTCCGACAGGACATGGTGTTTCTCAAAGTTGCTCATGTACATTATGGCTAGATCGGGGGAGAAGGCTGCCCCCATGTATGTGGACGATGGTCTCAATCCTGTGGTAGACGTAAGTAGTTGTGAGGGGGAATCCCTGTAGAAATGTCAGGGGCGCACCTTCCGGAAGAATCTATGAAGTTCAGCCTTCACATTGAATCGGTTGGTAAAAGAGGTAGGAACGAATGATAGTCCCTTGGTTAACACCATGGCTTCATCATCAGTCAATGAGTGGTTAGAAAGATTGATGACGGGACTCTGTGTGGGGGGTACCACCTGTATGTTTTCCGTCTGGTGCTTATCTCCCCGTGATTCTCTGCCTGGAAACGGACTTGTTTCATGGTCTGTCCTCGAAACTGGGCCATATCCCATGTCTGCTGAGTCTATCCGCGTCTGGGTGCTCTGTTCCAAATGCGTCCTCTGCCCCTGGGTGATCTCCACTGGGTATCTTCTGAAAAAGGGAACACTTGATGGTATTGTCCTTGTGGTTGGTACCATGGTTCCTGTTGTTGGTATCCGTTACTGGGTCCTGCCTGCTCGTTGTCACTCCCTGTACTGCACGAGGAATCAGAAAAAGTAGTCGGACGTCTATATCCCCTGTAACCTTCTCTTCCTCTATTAGAGAAACGGCCTTGATTGTCTTGTTTAAAATAATCCTCATGGAGGTACGGGTATACTGCTATTTTATCGTAAAAGCGAACGTCTTTGGCTAGTTTGTCAAGTTTTTTTGTCTGAGTTATGGTCTCAAAATACTTAATGGTATTGTCCAACTTCTCGAGAGTGTCTTTCGTGTGTGTCAATGCGGAGTCCCCACTTATTTCCAAATGCAAATCTTCGATCTCTTTCATCAATTTGGCAACCTGCTCCAGTGCTGTCTCGATACCCAACACCATCCAATGGCGAGAACAGTTATTGGCTACATAGCTGAAGCCCTCTTTAAACTTAGGATGGTCTACGAAGATGACAGGTTCGTTGCGTACCTGTAATCCCAATGGAATTATGTTCTCCTGTAGGTATTCCGTCAGTAGGTGACCATGTAATCTGGTGCGTATTAATTTCTTTTCTAGCCACTCTAATTTGTTGATTTTCTCGTTGAGTGAAAAGTCTATGTTAGGGGTGCTGGATGATAGAAAGGTGGATGTGGGTTCACTTTGTATAAGGCTATTAACATACTCTTCGGTATAGGACAATGTTTCCCTCTCTGACATGGTAGGACCAAGAGGTTCTACAAGGACAAAAAAACCCTCGCAAGTGTGCACTTGCTCTGAGAGTGTTGTATATAAAGGGGTTCGACCTATATATACTACCGGACCGGGGTCAGTGAAATACAGTATCAAAAAAATGGTCATTGGCAGTGGAACAACTAATCTAAACAAAAATCATAGTAGCACAAAGAAAGATAGACAACATAGGTTGAGCTGTGGTTAATATCCACTATTCAAATTTTGTATTATACAAGCATTATCTGGAGCAGAAAAATTCATAATGTTCCACAGATATACACCTCGTACCTGCACAGCTGGACAAAAGTGTAATAATATTCACAGTGCTCTTGGTGATCAGGAAAGGAAGGAAATGGAGATAGAGTGTTCAAGTGTGGGAAGAGGGGACATGGAAAGGCAAGAGTGATATAGGTATATCAATACAAATTTCTATGTACATTTCCATGTAAGGTAAAAAAGTTCCCAATATGATACATAACTCAAACGGAACCAAAAATTAATTATAAGCTGTGTCCCTAGAGTTTGTATTTGTAGTGTAGTCGACATTTCGACCCCTAGATTCAGGATGTTTGTGGTCCTTGAGGTAGGGCCTTCTTCAGGACTGTGTGAGCACCTGTGGATGACAAACGGTGTGTGAGGGGAATATTTACAAATATGTGTGTGCTACTAGAGGAGAAGAGAGGTAGGAATACCTACGTATGTAGGGGAGATGGAGGACCAATCCGCCATATTCACTGGGAAAGTAGGGCTTCAATTGAGCTCTTATGGAGAGGGAAAGAGATTCAAAATGAGGGTGTGTGACTAGGAGAGTCATAGTCATACATAGCACCAACGAATGAGCAACTTACTGCTAGGGCGACAGAGTGATCGATCAATATCCACACTGGGACTCAAAACATTCAGAGTCGCATTCGAGGAGGAAAAAACTGCAGTGTGTACTGCTCGCAGTAGGGGAAACGAATACACAGACCTTAGGAGAGAGAGAGGTAGCTGATGGAATGTAAAATATGGCTATTACAAACAGAAAAAAAAGTAATTGAATAATTAAATGGCAAGATCACCCTGTTGGAGTACACTGACAGAGGGTAGATTAATTAGTGTACCTCCAACGTTAAAGGACTAATGCATCGTGCCTGTAGCTGCAATAGGCACTAAAGTACTGACCCTGCGTATGGTCGAGTGTAAATTGACTACCAATGGGCATGGTGCCAGGTCAAGAACAAAGCATTGAGAAAATCAAAAGGGCCATGCCTAGTAGTTCATGTAGGCTGTGGCACGTTAAATTGAGGCCTGGGTGGTCTATAAAAATCCATGGTATAAAAGAAACATGAGATTACACAAGCCTTTGGATGGCAGGATACTCCCATAATGGTACATTGGTCAAACCGGCACACAAACATTTGAGCAACAAGACCTAGCATTGTTGATGAGCGTCCTGTCGGAATGCTATAGAAGTGAGTAACAATCAGGTGTTAAAATCTCAACGGGCTAGTCAGAGAATCGCTTAAGGCAGTGAGTGACAGGGTAATCACACAATAGTGCAAGGGTCACAATTATTCAAAAACGGCAAGCAGACCCACGCTGAGGCCAAAGGAAAACATCATCACACAGCATAGTTAAAAAGTGTGATGCTGGAAATGTCAGGCTAGTACAATAAGTCTCGAATCCAAATATGCGGCTTATTCAGGATTTTAACAACGGTGATGTCGCCAGACGGGCGCTTACCTCGGATGGTGGTTTCACCTCTGAGTGGGGAACCGGATCCGGGTAGATCGCTCCGTTAAAAGGAGTGGAAAACCTCTGTGAGGACGTCAGTGTGCGTAGTCACGTAATTTAATTGAATAATTAAACGGCAAGATCACCCTGTTGGAGTAGACTGACAGAGGGTAGATTAATTAGTGTACCTCCAACGTTAAAGGACTAATGGGCTAATGCATTGTGCCTGTAGCTGAAATAGGCAATAAAGTACTGTCCCTGGAAATGTACAAAGAAATTTGTATTGATGTACCTATGTCACTCTTGCCTTTTGTTCTGACCGACTTTTTGCCCCTTTTTTGAGTGAAGGTGATTGAAGGTGACTTTAGTCTGCTATCATTCTAATAGGAGGATTAGAACCTTGGACAGGGCCTATTTACAAGGCGTTTAATACAATCCCCTACTTTTCTTTTCATTTTAGGGTTTATAAGTCTATGTTAAGGGATAGATTCCTTTGTATTAGTAGTCATCTGTCCTTTTATAAGAGTGCTAGTATATTTCTGATGGAGTTATGCTCATTTCGGGCCTTGTAGGCCTCAAACGGGAGAGACTCCATCTTTCTTTCTGCCCCGGCAGCTTGAGATGCTTCTAGGTCAAATGTAATGTTTTAGTTATGAGGTGTTGTTCACTTGGAGAGAACCGGCTCAGGCTGGCCCTTATCGAAAGACAGTATTTTTCTTCGTGTCGAAGACATAACATCAGGCCGGCCGGCTGAGAACGTGTCCTTGGTACGGGGAGGTACAAGAATTTGGTGGGCGGCAGGTTACTGGCCGTAACTTTCCATGCAGGAACAAGCTTCCATATTAGCGAAAGCATGAGGTAGTGAGTCAGTCAGTTCATAGGCGGTAGCTAGTCGTTAGCATCAATGCAATTAATTATTTCAGGGCAGACAGTCGCCATCTTGAAGTCCGAGAAAGACCGAGAAGCTAATACTCTCCTAGAAAGATTGAAGTCATTTTAGTTGGAGCAGCTGGCGAGCTTTGACATTAAGATCAGAGCATATAGAGTGAAGCAGTTAGTTGAAAGAACGAGTGCCAAAGTGGTAGAAACTGATTTATAAGATCGAAGCTGGAAGGTGAAGACAGCCCGCGATTGAGAGGAGAGAGGAGTAGTGCAGAACAGCGAGAGTGCAGCTGACGAGACAGAGAATAGGAGGAAGGTTCCAGTGACTTGGAGAGAAACGGAATAGACAGAGCATAGCGGTGCAGACGTGTATCCGTGACTGCAGGGGTGATCCTAAGACAAGCCAAGGCACAGACGAGAAGGGAACCCAGATGACTGCCGAGTCCAGACTTCATATTCATAAGGTGACGTCGACCCTTTCTTATTAGTGTGCACACACACATTCTAACCTTTCCTTTTCCTTTTCAGGCTACATGTTATAGTATAGTATTATATTGTTGATATTATTAATGAATAAAGATACCCCAGTTCTTAGTGAACTAATGTGTATGTTTTATTATCTTATGGTAAAGTTAGCCTTTCTTCTAGTCAGATGCTGTTATGTGAACGGATGTAATTCCCGTCCAGGTAAATGGTAACTGAATAATGAGGGGGAGAGGAGCTCTTGAAATAAGGAATAATTCCTACACAATGTAATTTGGCTATCACATAAAATATATGAGATATTCCCGATAGGTATTAGATGTATGAGAGAAACTTCCCAACACAGAGAGAGAGAGAGCTGAAGGTAGTCATAGGAAAGTGATTGTCGTTGTGTAGCGGCGTTAATGAGAGCATTGACTGTAGTCGATGTGTATACCCACAGGATTGTGGCTTGAGTGAGCACCGGGGGGATACGGTGTGTAGTGAGATCGCCTCTAGGGAAAGCGGCATTAATGAGAACATTGACTGTAGTCAATGTGTATACCCACAAGATTGTGGCTTGTGTATGTATGAAATAGTGAGAGCACTGGGAGAACACAGTGTGTATACCCACAGGATTGTGGCTTGAGAGAGCACTGATTGCGGTCAGTGTGTAATGGTAAGTTATTGGAACTGCCCCCTTCGCTATGAGTAGGAGGGTAGAATAGTATGGGTCTGAGTTGTCGCGAGACTATAAGGTATGAGTGTGGTGTAGGGCATGGATGTCCTTAGTAATCAGTGAGTATTCCTAGTAATCCCTATAGATTTAGTAGTGTTTCTGATGATATGAGCTTGTATATTGCTAATTCCCCATCCTTAGTTAGGAACACAGATACCTGTTGTAAATAGGTCCTAAGGAGGGAGGTGGTTACATTTCGGCTGGGTTAGTGGTGTCTTGGTGAGCTGATTCTATCTGGTCCGAAAATCCGGTCGTTACACCTTTCCATGTCCCCTCTTCCCACACTTGAACACTCTATCTCCATTTCCTTCCTTTCCTGATCACCACGAGCACTGTGAATATTATTACACTTTTGTCCAGCTGTGCAGATACTAGGTGTATATCTGTGGAACACTATGAATTTTTCTGTTCCAGATAATGCTTGTATAATACAAAATTTGAATAGTGGATATTAACCACACGTCAACCTATGTTGTCTATCTTTCTTTGTGCTACTATGATTTTTGTTTAGATTAGTTGTTCCACTGCCAATGACCAATTTTTTTGATACTGTATTTCACTGACGCCGGTCAGGTAGTATATATGGGTCGAACCCCTTTATATACAACTTATCTCAGTATCCAGACTGCACACTGACTTAACCATGCATCTGCGTGGTTAAGGCAAGCATGGTTACGCTTGTGGGAAATGGCAAGCTTGGCTCAGCCCGCGTATAAAGACCATTTCCCGTGAGAGTGAGAGGCTCATTTGAGTATTTCAGACTTGTTTGAGGAAGTCTGGAATCCTCTCTGAGAGGTGTAGGCTGATAGAAAACTGGGTTACAAGAGGTGTGGTATAGGCAAACTTTGATGTATTTCTCAAGGCTTTGATCCACCCTCTACTGCTTTGCATCTCACATCATACAGGAGGAAACATGCATACTTCTGACAAAGATTTACAGATTAAAAAGTCTGGTGGAGCTCTATGCTTGAAGTCTTTTTATTTAGGTCATACGGATTACTGCTGATGATCCTTTTTCATTACAATTTTCATTAAAAATAAGAATTCAGCATGCAGGACTGCTCCCCTTGCAAGTAAAATCTAGCTTCAGTGTGTATTTCCAGTTATAGGTGCCCATGTTTTTCTTGAAGCAAAGCGCTGCTGCCTTGTCACATTCGCATACTAGTCGTCCACAATCATTTGGGGAGCCTCCTGCAGCAAAGCAAAACAACATGAAGTTATTCCAGAATCTTGCAGCGAAAGTTCAAGTCATTGCAAACATCAGCAAATAGGGCACTTTGCGACTCCAAAGGAGACAGTTATACTCTAAGTCTAAACATACTCATAAAAGCAAGTGAAAAAGTGCGTTTTAGAATATGTTTGCTGCTCTCTCGCTGGGGGCATATTAGTGCAGTTGACGTAGACAACTACACACAAAGTATGGATAGTAGTTACGCTGGCTCTAGATAGAGATACACCTTGAGAAGCAAAGTAGGTTCACTTCAAGTTTGTCGGCTTAAAAAAATTGATTTCTTATAATAGTCTGAGCTCCTGGAAAAAGTGTATCAGTAAAACAGGCTAGAATTATCTACAGAATGGAAACACAGAAAGAGAAAGTGTTTCAATTTGCAAACAGCTGTCGTATTTTGTACACTAATGTTTTGCTAATCGAATTGAATAAGAAATCGCAATGGGCCACAGAATGACATGCATAACTAATATTCTTTAGGCAATACGCCATTTACCAACCCCTTTGACTCACTGGAATCACAAGGACAGTGGGTTGCAAGAGACAACATCCATGTGATTACATTCCAAAACAGATCACTTTTTTTTAAAGCAGGCCATGCTGCTTAAAGGAACCGGGCAGTTTTTTAAAAAAGGTTTTCCATTCCGGAAAACTTCAGTGTGAGCAGGCAGTAGTCCCCTGGACTACTCCCTACTCACACTGAGGCTACCACCTCGATCCACAAAGGGCAAATGGTCAAAAAAGGACCCCTTCCCCTTTGCGAATCAGTTACCACCTCAAATATGCAATGTGCCGTAGTTTGAGACTGAGTTTGCAAACCTTTGATTCATACTATAGCAGCTC
Organism: Lissotriton vulgaris; assembly: GCF_964263255.1. Lineage (NCBI taxonomy): Eukaryota > Metazoa > Chordata > Amphibia > Caudata > Salamandridae > Lissotriton > Lissotriton vulgaris. The sequence continues at coordinate 750,155,756 of NC_141693.1, read as the reverse complement.
ACAGTTTGGAAGGAACGTCAATTTCATGCCCGTTACAAATCGCAAATCGATATAGGTCGCTAAACCCATTTTGCGATTCGGAAAAACTTTTCCATATTGCAAAATAGGGTGACTACATAATAAAAGGGGCTTTTATAGATGCAAGCGCTGGGATTTTGCAGCACACAGGGTTTGCAACCACAGAATTTCATAGTAGAGGGGGCTCTTCATATTTAAGAGCTCTTTAAGCTAACATGTTATGGTGAGAAATTGATGCAGCACATGGAAGGTGCACAGTTGGCTTTATGTATTTCAGACCCATTTGGAAGAAATGGTATTGAGATTCAGCTTGGTTGTGCTCACATTTTACTTGAGTCTTATTATGTCTTGATATCAGATTACTGATTACTGTGCTCAGTATTTTCATTTTGACTAGAGTTTGTCTGTGTTAATGATGCATGTGTTTTCAAACAGGGAGAATCCTAGTGTCAGTCAGAGTAGCAGAGAATATGTAATGTCATTAAGGAATGATGGGATGATGTAACTGAAAGGTGTGCATGTTACACTGCTGTAGGTCAGTCAGAAGGAGGGGAGCACTGAAAATTGGAGGGAGCTGTTCCATCAAGTCTCAGGAGGAGTTTTCCATCATGTAGTCCTGAGGTAATTTTGATTTTAGAAACTCCCAGGGACCCCTCTCATGAGAGGGATCCTAGAGTCCTAGATTGTTTACTCAATTTGGCAGTACCTCTGCTTATGCTCACGTGTGGCCTTGCGATGAAAGCTGGACCCTGTAATCACATTAATATAGGTGAACCCACAGGATCATATATTTGACAGCATGAACAAAGGTTAACACCTGATGAAGGTAAATAAGGCAGTAAGTAGGGCACAGTGAATGAGTACATGTGATGCGAAGTGTCTGTTTGCTCACTTAGAAAGCCAGAGCTCCCTACAACATAGTATACTGACACAAAGGGTCCAATGGAGTCTCAATAATACCGCCATAAAAGGAAGATAATGGGCCTAATTTAGAGTTTGGCAGACAAGTTACTCTATTACACACATGAGAGATACCCAGTCTACCTCATAACAAGTGCCACAGGATATAATGCACTTATAAAAAAGTGAGAAGGATATCCGTCACATTTGTGACACAGTAACAGTCCATCGGAGAGGTTTGGGCTGAGTTCAGTGTAGTGTTCTAACTGGAAAGAGAGAGGTATCCTTAGACAAACAGAAACAGAAGAATATGATTTCATAATAGCATTTATAGGAGGTCAGATGGACACTTCCCTTAAACAGATCTCTTAACAGGGGATGAATCTCATTAGATTAATCTCTTAGGTAAATTTAAACCTAGGATGTGTTTAGTTGGACATTGTGCTATGTTTTAATATTAGATGAACCCTTTTAGAGTGTTACCCTTGTGGTCTAAAAATGAAAGGCTTTACATAACCTGAGAAATACATTATGTGAGAAAGGTAGGAATGGTTGTGACCCTCCTAGAACAACACATTAATAACCCTGCCAAGGGAGCACAGTTCCAGTGCCCGCTCCCAAAACTGTATGTTCGACCTGGTAATCCCAAATTGGCAAAGACTTTGCCACCATATAAATACCTAATATATGGTACCAGGGGTACCTAGGGCATAGGTGATAAAGGGGTCCCCAGGGCTGCAGCATGGTTTGGGCCACCCTGGCTAACCCACACAAACTAGTGACAGCAGGCCTGCCATTGCAGACTGTAGGAGCACTGCAAACTGCTCCAACTCGACAGTGCCCTCACCATGTGTAACACAGTCAAATGCACTACCTATACTATATGTCAGACACCCCTAAGGTAGGCCTGCTCAGACCAGGAGGCAGCGTGTAGTATATTAAAGGAGAATACATATAAGTACAATCCTATATGTCCCTATAGTGGCGTTCCTCATTGAAAACTACTATAAGTGTTAGCAGTCCATAAGATAACATAGACTGTCAACCGGGCACTTTTGAGAGTGGCAGCTACATTATGGTACCACTAAAATATGTCATTTGTGGTATAAAAAACGTGCCTTTTCACCCTTCATTGTTTTCTGGCTGAGCATCTTGCACTTTCCCATGCCTGCTGCCGCCAACCGAAGATTCTGACCCCCACCAGGCAGTGCGATAACTCCTAGGAGTGAAGAACAAAGGTTTGGGCAGGAAGGAGATCACACCTCTCTCCTCCCTAGCAGCCTAGTGAATTGTCACATAAAGGCTGTAAGCTTCAGAGGCTTGCTTCGCCTCTGATATGCATTCAGGCTGTCCCCCTGATGAGGACACAGACCTCCCAATTCCCCAGGTACGCTTGCACCCAGGCAAGGTGGGAAATTAGGTATGCAAAATTTGTACACCTCCAGGAAGGATGGCCAAACCTCTAGGGTGGGCAGCCTGATCTGTACACCTACAATAGAACCCTGCCATCTTTAGGAGGGCAGGAATAATGGTTTCAGGTTAGACAAGGTGATCTACATCCCCGGATGTGGTCACCTAAGGGGCAGATTACCTGCAGGAATTAGATTCCCATTGGCTACTAGTCCCACACCCCTAACTCCCCTAAATCTATCTAAGGTTTCAGGTACCCCCCATGACACAGAACCTAAGATCTGAATAACTTGCATCAAGGAAGAACCAAGAGGAGACCCATGTCGCCGACAACAGGACTTTGCCTACAGCACCAAAGCAAAAGAGGGATATTCTGTCCCAGTGACAGCAGATTTGGAACCACGTGAATGACGCTTGTCCTTGGTTAAAACCTTGAACTCTCAAAGAGAGGGAAGCCTGTGGAAGCCAGAAGCACTCTCAGTCTGACCTGGAGTAGTGGCACTAGTCCCCTGAAAACTGTAGGTAAAAACAATTGCTGGATCCAAAGAATTGCCAGCCATCGGGCTGTTCATGGGATCATCTGAAAGCATTGTGGGAGTTGTATTACTTGCTCTAAAGTTTCAAACTGATGTGTCACTCCCCCAGCCCCAGTAAAGTTCTAGCGATTTTTTGCTGTGATTACCACTGTCAAGGCTTGTTGGTCACCAATCCAGTAATCAACTCCACACTCGACACTGCATCTACAGGGAACACTGTGCAATCATCATCCGATGTCAGCAGCTGTGTATCTGTTGTGTTTTTGCGTTCTGTTTCTTGCAGCACAGTGTAAGCGGTAAAATCAGCACCAGCACGGCTCCCGTTCAGCACCAGGGACAGCCAGGACAACTCTGCACCCGGACTCGACGGGCTAGGTAAAATAGATCTGACTTTGGTCGCCTGGTCCTGGGGCCCGCATGACCGTAACCCTGTAAGGGTTCCATGTAAATTGACCTGCAAGTGACCAATTGTCACTAGTGGTTTTTTCACTTGACAGCAATGTTACATTGTCTATGTATTTTATTGCGCTGATTTAATATTGCTTATACAATCTATAACTTTGGTTATGTGTATTTTATTCCATTTGTTTTGGTGCCTAACTTAAGATAAAAATACACTCTATTTTTATAAATAAGTGCTGGATCTCTCTAGAGTCGTGTGAAATACTTGTCATCCATGTTGGTACTCTGAAATGCTTCACTTGTGTTCCTCTAGTAAAGACTGACTGCTCTTGCCACTGTACCAGGACTGACCTAAGGATTTATTAGTGTGAATCCAAAGATCATCCTTGAGGCATTGTGATAATATTACATGATAAGGGCACCCAGCCATACCACATAATATTCCACTATCCTACATTCACGTTTCTAGAGATCATGCTGCAATGTTGATGAAGCCAGGGTATTGCTATTTGTAATCAGGATCTCGTTTTGTTCTGATAACCAAGTTGTATTGAGAAATTACCTTTGAATGATTTTGAAGCTTTGAATTTAAACATTTTGGCTAGACTTAGAAATTGTTCATGTAATTTGAGTCTTTGATCCTGTGTAGGAACATGGAATTCTCACATCAGGTAAGGATTACACATGCTCTGAATATGCGTAGGGTATAATGAGTACTTAGCAAGTAATATGCATGTGTCAACAAAGGGAATCGCAGAATATTAACACCTGTTAATTACTTTCTAGAGGCACAAGAAAATAGAAAAACAAGCTTATTTTCATTACGAGTGCATAGTTGCAAAGCTTGAGGTAGTTGCTTTACCAAAAGCGAGAAGTGTTGATCAACATAAATAAAGACACTTATTTCTTGTTATGCTTACAACCCGGGTGAAAAGCGCTCCTTGTAGACTTGTAGCCTGTAAATATTTAGACCATGATCTAATCTGAAATGTTGTTATAACTATTTTTAAATAGACACTGCCTTTACCCATGTCTCTGCTATTCAGAAAAGTTACATCACACACACCTACATTTATGCACAGTTTCATAGGTTGAAATGTGACTGCCGCAAACCCACTGATTACTGAGGAAATTACTCCTGTGTAAACCCCGCTGTCTCCCCCACGTGTTATATGCGCTTTGCAAAAACCTTCAAATAAATACATAAATAAATAGTGGCATACAGGATCCCAGTGCTGGAGTAACTGTGCCCTCTTCAGTTAACCCAGTATAGAATAGTTGTCCCTATGGGCTCTAATAGTAATAGATGAACAGCTTTAATCTGTCACTAATTTCAAAGAAGTTGAAAGGTGACATTCATTGGAGACGATTCATAATAAAACAGCTGACTAATATCTTGGTTTTTTTCTGTATTCACAGGCAATGATTTGAAAGAAGAAAATATCAAATATATTCATTATGGATTCCAATATTTTTTTATTGTTATCAATTCCCAAAACCTAGGGGCACATTTACTAAAATGTCATGCAACGCATGGCAGCAAGCACCAATGCTGCACTGCGTTGTGTGAGAGGGAGACAGACAAAATGCTCCCTATTTACAAAGATATAGAGCATTTCTGCTTTCTCCTTGCGCTAGCGCTGGTGCCCTGTGTGAAGCGTAGTGGCAGCTGACGCATCTGCACCATAGTGAAAGGGTACCCTTGTTACAGGCATGATTGTTTTGTGCAGGAAGGAACATTTTCCTGCACAAAAACAATACTTAAAGGCATATCCTCTTTCTGTTTGTGCTGCAGCATTCAGCACACGTGGAAAGAGTAAAGAACGAGGAGAAATAAATATATTTCTTCTTGTTACTCCTCACTTGGGAACTCATAGCATTTTGAAGTATTTTTTTGTGAGGGTCTTTTTTTGCATAGGAGGAATTCCTTCCTCCTGATCTGAGATTTCGTCTCACGTTGGGGTTCATTATCCTCCCCTGACTGATCTAGCCTCCACCTGCTCTTTCCCTCAGGAACTACATACTGTATTTGTTACACCACACATTTTGAAGTATTCCCAGGTTTACAACTCTTTGTATATCTGGGAATGTGACATAATTCATGGGTGGATGCATGGGAATGTCCATGCTCCACCCATTGAGCGCCTTCCAAATGTGAAATGTAATGTAATACAGCGCAAGCATCTAACTTGCATTTTTAAAACCCAAGCAAGGCCATGCAAACCAGGCCTTTTGTGACTTTGTAAATATTACTAAAGCCTTTGCGTTGTCCTTCCTTTGCTTTGTGTGACACAAGGACAACCCAAAGGCCAATACTGCCTGTCTTTACCATTTGGTCATTTTGGGTTGGAGGAGTGTCTCTTTGCCTCATGCATAATGAGTTAAAGGCATAACAAAGTTGAGGCACTAATAATATATATATTAATTACCCAGTGGCAGGCGCCACTGGTTAGTCACAGTCAGGATTGTGTTTCCATAGGAAATGCCTTTTGTGTGTTGCTAATAACTTTGGCGCTATTTGACGAATCTCCATTAAACCTTCTAAACAACGTGCTACTTTTGAATAGTAACCCACAAAGGTGGCTAGGCCCAATGGGAGGGAGGGTAGGCCGGGCCTGAACTAGGAAAACCAAAAAATGTGCCTATGCCTCCAATTCGCAATAATGCAAACACTGAATGTGTGACGATAAACCAAAAGTTTATTAGTTTATCTCGACAAAACTTTTTGTCATTGAGTCAATACGTAAGTTGCAAAATTTACATCTTAAAGAGCAGACAAAGAGAAAACCATCAACTTCATTTCCAGCCGTATGGAAATCAGTCAAACAATGTGTATGTATTTACAGTGAAACAATTTGAAGCAAACACATTGCACTAAATCATACATTCATGGACATTAATAAATCAAAAGAAACTTTTCAAAAAACAGATAGACACATCACAGTTAGAGAATCATAAATGCAAGAACAAATACGAGCAGGGGTGAATGTTTCAAACCAAACACCTCCTAGCTCATGAACTGAATTTGTTTGTGTAAATGATCACAATACGCCCATTTTGGATATATGACTACAAGAAGCCATTGGTGTGGAAGCAAATGCCTGAAGTCAAATGCCAAATGCCTGAAGTCAAATGCCGACGCGTTTCCAATCCTGCCAGTTATTTACAGGATTTTCATCATGGACTAGACTCCCGCCCTGATGAGTTCACATGCCTCTTGTTTATAAAGGTCAGAGAGAGATCAGCGCAGCAGATGAGGAGAAAGCAGCCTCCTGGTTACTGGAAGTATAGAGGGATTGCACTCGAGAAACTCGTGGATGCCTAGACCCTCATCACGGATTACAGCTAATTGTAGACGGTAGATCTGGGGAGAAAGCACACCTGCCTAGCATCAACCGTGCTCTCTAGATTCTTGGGCTGATTATAATGCATTATTGAATTTGAGCTTCAACTCGGGCGCCTGCTTTTTTTTATCTGTAAGTGCTTCCTGCTGAGGTTTAATTGCTGGTACACGCGCCTCGTTGCCTAATTGTAACTATTCTCTGACCCTGCTTCGAGGGTCAGAGCATACTTTCAAGTAGGGAACGAGGCGCCTCAGGAAGCACTTACAGGGTTACAGCAGGTGCCCAAGTTGAAGTTAATTTCTTTCTAACCATTTTGTAAATGGTTACAAAGAAATTAGCTTCAACTTGGGCACCTGCTGTAACCCTGTAAGTGCTTCCTGAGCAAAATTCGTCCCGCTCGCGGATTCGCGGATTTTGCCGCGATTTCGCGCGATTCGCGGATCACGAAATCACGGAAAATCCACAAATTCCGCAAGCGGAACGAATTTTCCGCCCATACTTATTTTTGAGCAATCTTTGAATATCGTGGGATTCAGACCTTGGGCTGAGATGCGATTGACTGCCATCACATGATCAAGGAAATGGTGGGATCTATGTTAAGACTTGGACTCAGTCCTTGGTCCTAACAACACAATAAAAAGATATAGTGGGAAAGGATAACCTGATCCCCTAAACCTCATTGTGGGGTCTCAGAGGGACCCTGCCTGGGGTCAGAAAATAGTTTTTTTTTTTATAATGGTGCAAACTCATGGCAAATTGCTACAAATCCATGGCAACATTAAAAAAATGGTGTGGTTCTTGCGCCTTTCCTGCACCTTTCCAAACAATACCCCAAGGGTAGGACATGTCCCAGGGGGTGATTGGGATAATAGTTTTGGGGAGGGCAGTGTGTGGCCCAACTCCCAAAGACTCTATGACGCCGAGGGGAACCCCATCCACAGGGCCGATATGTTATTATAGGGGGTGGGATGCACAGTCGCATCTCTGTGCCTAAAATGGATTGGGGACCCTTCTTCGGAGACTGCCATTTTAATAAAGGGGAGGGAGCATGCAGCCCCTTTCCTTGAGCCTAATGTGGCACCAGGAACCTCAATCCTTGGGGCCGGCTCAGTGACTCAGCGTCTCAGGGAGCCCATCGCAGGAACAGTGCGGGCAGGGAAACATATGTTTGCTCCCGACTGGCAGGAGAATTTTAAATCTCCCGTCAAATTGGAGCAAACATGGAAGGCTGTTCCCACCCTGCGGGAGATTTAAAAATACTACAGCTGGCTGGGAGCAGACCTTTTTTGAGCTGACTATAACTTGTTCCCCCGCAATGTTCTGCTGATGATGTTACATATTACATCATTCATGACATGGTCACTGACATCACTGATCACATCACAGATGACATCTCAAATGACATCACTGATGACATCATCAAGTGACTTTGTGTTTCTGTAAAGTTTAAATATGTTTTATATACAAATATATACCAAGGTGTAATGAAGAATGAGTGGGTGTATAAGTGTCTGAATAGATGATTTAGTAGGTGTGTGACTGATTGTTTAAGTGAGTGATTAAACGTGTCTTACTGAATGCATGGGTTAGTGATTAAACTGTTTGAATGTATATATCAGTCTGTAAGTTGGTGTGTAAGCAGCTGCATGGGTTGGTGAGTAGCTACATGAGTGACTATATTATTGATTGGTTGTCTGAGTATCTGTATGGGTGCCAGAATGTTTGTGTAGGTGGGTGGGTGGGGGGGTGACTCTGTGCATAGATGTGTGAGTGGGTGATTTACTGGGTGCATGGGTTCAAGCGTGCATCTGTGAAGGGATGTATGGGTGGGTGAGTGTGTGTATGGGTGTGTTGGTGAGTGAATGGATGGCTCAGTGTTACATGTGTGAGTAACTACATATGTGAAAGGCAGTTTATGTGAGTGTTGGAGTATATAAATGACTATATGTGAGAGTGAGTGATTGTAAGAGTGGCTGTATGGATGAGTGTGTGCTTGTATCTGTGATTGTATAAGAGAGCAAGTATGTGTGAGTATCTATACGATTAAGTGAGGTAGTGTGTGTTTAACTTTATAGGTGTATGAGTGCATATGATAGTGCTGTATTGATGAGTGACTGCATGTATAAGTGACTGTATGGGTAAAGGAGTGGATGTGTGTGTTGACCTAAGAATCAGTGAGTGGGTATGTAGTATCTGGTATTAGTGTGTCTATGTTTCGAAAATGGTAGTCTGTATTTTAGAGTGTGTGTATCAAAGGTTATATTAGGGTGTGGATGATGTCATCAGTGATTTAATCAGTAATGTCATTTGAGATGCCATCAGTGATGTCATCAGTGATGTCACTGACCATGTCATGAATGATGTAATATGTGATGTCATCAGCAGTGCATTGTGGGGGCGCAAGTTATAGTTAGCTCAACTAACTATAATGGCCGAATTTCTCTGGTTTTGTACAAGTGAAATGTCCAACTAACTGTAACGCCACTGAAACCTGTGTTTTTTTCAGTGAATTTCTAAGGTTTTTTTAACACTTATTTCTAACTATAACGTCCTAAAAACCTATTGTTGTTTCAGTAAATTTCAAAGGTTTTTTAAATGCTAATTTCTAACTATAACGTCCTTGAAACCTATGGTTTTTTCAGTGAATTTCAAAGGTATCTTAAATGCTAATTTCTAACTATAACATCCCAGAACCCTATGGTTTTTTCAGTGAATTTCACAGGTTTTTTTTAAATGCTGATTTCTAACTATAACATCCCAGAAAACCTATGTTTTTTTTCTAGTGAATATCTAAGCTTTTTAAATGCTAATTTCTAGCTATGCATACATAGGTAGGACATGTGCAGAAAGAGGAAGAAAGGCACATACAGAAGCAAGAGAAATGTAGAAAGAGGCAATAGAAGTCCACAAAGAAGAAGAGAGGTGAAGAAAAAAGCAAGAGATGTACAGAAAGAACCAACAGGGGTACAGACAGAGGCCTTGTTGCAAAGTCATGCTGTGCCCCGGGCACCCCCCAACATTTTGCTGACTGGTACTGGTGGTAACTGACTCAGACTGACCCTGGGCTCTGTGTAACCAGGCCCGGAGCCAGTGCTATGCTATGCTGAAAGTACAACAAAGAAGGGCTTAGACTCACCTACAGTAAAGCAGAGTCTGAGAATCAAATAAACAAAAAAAGTGCTAGTACTGAGTCTTATTACAAAATAACAATTGTATCCAAAGCCAAAAAATATTGAATTATCAGCCGATAACTGGAATTAATCCATCATTATTTATTTTAATTTTGGTAGAAAATTATTTTTAGGAAACACAACAAACAATTTACGAACCTTGTATTATATATACATGTGTGACAGAAAGAGATTTACAAGAAACCAGACACCATTTTTAGACATTAGACAAAAAATGCACACATTTCAATCAAGACACAACCATTCTTCATACACATTCACACTCCTTCAACTCCATAAAACGAAAAAACATATGACACAAGACAACAACTAAAGAAATAGAGGGTGGGTCACTAGCAACAATGCAGAACCAATCACAATGTTAGAAACACAAGTATTGTAACAAAATACTAAATATCAAACAATTACACCAAAGGTTGCAATTATTTAGACCCAAGGGCAAACATAAGATACACAAATGATAAGGTCGACGCGTTTCGAATCGGACCCTTTGTCCGATTCTCATCAGGACCAGATCGTCAAATCTGAAAAAAGGAAACACATTTCCTTTAGTATTTAGTGGACACGCTGAAAAGCTATTGGAACGCCTTTTGGCCCGGGGATACCCGAAAAAACTTGTTAAAAATGCAATGCGCAGGGCCTGGTGGATGCCACGTGAATTTCTTTTGGACAAACAGGTAAAACCGCCTTTGGAAAGAATAGTCTGTGTGACTACTTTCTGCCCACAGGCGAATCAACTCAGGAAGAAAATTAACCAGAATTGGCATCTAGTGAAGAATCTAGAAGAGAGCCTATCTCAACCACCTCTGATAGCCTTCAAAAAAGAAAGTAGCATTGGCAATGCTTTGGTCCGAGCTTCGTTACCCACAAAGGAACCAGCCACTCTACGCAATCTACTGGGAATGGCACCAGTCCGGGGCCACCACAAGTGTGGAACATGTGTCTGCTGCGATAAGACCATTGAAGGTGACTTATTTTCCTACAATGGCACACACTGGAAACATACAACATTTACCAATTGCAAGACTAGAAATGTTGTCTATGGTATCCTTTGCCCCTGCCAGAAACTATATGTGGGCAAAACCACTCAGGAAATTCGTCAGCGTGTCAGCCAACACAAATCTAGGATAAGACGATCTGTGGCCAATGCTCCGCTAGTGGATCACTGGAGCAAAGAGGGTCACACTGAACACGATCTTAAATGGACTGTTTTGTGCAAATTGGAAGTGGATTGTAGGGGAGGCGATTTGGAAGCTAAACTTTGTCAGCGTGAGGCAACCCTCATCCTGAAATTTAACACGGTTGATAACGGTTTAAATGAACTATCTGAAATTTCTAGAGCTCTTTAAACCCCATAAGCATCAGAAACTACAACTCCCACAATCATAGTAGGGATCACGTGACTTGCATTGACCTATGAGCCGCCACGTTATTACCATCCATACGCAGTAGCCGGTTACCGCCTCTGACTAATGGCGCCATCGGCTTCGTGAGCGACCCATGCAACACGCCTAGCGAGACTGACTACAGGTAATCATCCACCCTTGTTGTAAGTTCTGTTCCCTTTTGAGGTGCCGGCCCTGGGATACGCTCATTAAACAAACTCCTTTCTGCTTCCAGCCCGCGGTGAACGCGATCGCCCCCGCCTCGCTTCGGCTTAAACTCCTGCCGCCGATTGTTGCCGCTCTTGGACCTTTAAGCGGCCCGCACTTACATCGTGGCGTGGCTCACTGAAGGTAAGCCCATTCTTGAACAAATAGGAATCAACACGCTTTCCATGCTTTGACCTCATTTTAAAACACACCCTTTCCTTCCCTCCAGCCCGCGGTATATATTCCCGCTTTTGATCCGGTTGTGAAATTCTAACCTGGACCGCATGCAACCCCTCCTTTGTGACAGGTAAGACGCTGTCACATTTGCCTGTATAAGTTCCCAAGATACCTTTTGCCACACGTCACGCTGATCGATTCGCTACATATGCATTTTCCTCTTAGAGATTCCAACAAATATGATGCACATCAGTTAAAACTTGAATGAGCTCCACAAGTCTTCCTGGACCCACGCCTGCATTGACATCGTATGCAGGTACTTTATATACAATATAATCCTCCCCGCCCTTTGACTCATCTGACTGTAGGGATTATTTGTGTCCTCATGTTGTTTAATTCTGTGTCTACAGACTTCCTCTACTGTCTGCATTGCAATTATCCTCACACTCAGGTAGGAGTGTTTGCAGGCTTATTTGTCGCTTTTCTCCTTCTTAGTCTCACTAAATACTAAAGGAAATGTGTTTCCTTTTTTCAGATTTGACGATCTGGTCCTGATGAGAATCGGACAAAGGGTCCGATTCGAAACGCGTCGACCTTATCATTTGTGTATCTTATGTTTGCCCTTGGGTCTAAATAATTGCAACCTTTGGTGTAATTGTTTGATATTTAGTATTTTGTTACAATACTTGTGTTTCTAACATTGTGATTGGTTCTGCATTGTTGCTAGTGACCCACCCTCTATTTCTTTAGTTGTTGTCTTGTGTCATATGTTTTTTCGTTTTATGGAGTTGAAGGAGTGTGAATGTGTATGAAGAATGGTTGTGTCTTGATTGAAATGTGTGCATTTTTTGTCTAATGTCTAAAAATGGTGTCTGGTTTCTTGTAAATCTCTTTCTGTCACACATGTATATATAATACAAGGTTCGTAAATTGTTTGTTGTGTTTCCTAAAAATAATTTTCTACCAAAATTAAAATAAATAATGATGGATTAATTCCAGTTATCGGCTGATAATTCAATATTTTTTGGCTTTGGATACAATTGTTATTTTGTAATAAGACTCAGTACTAGCACTTTTTTTGTTTATTTGATGCTATGCTGAAAGACACTTAGAATACAGTGAAAACAGTATAGGTTGGGGTACTCCTGTGATCGGCATGACCTCCCCTGTAAGGCCCTAGTACATAAGAAAGAAGAAGAGTGCAGAAAGAGGCAAGAGTGTGCACAAAGAAGGAAGTGCGGTGTAGAAAGAGGCAAGAGAGGTGCAGAAGCAGGCAAGAGAAGCAAAGACAGAGGCAAGAGAATTGCTGAAAGAAGCAACAGAGGTGTAGAAAGAAGCAAGAGAAGTGCAGAATGAGAAAAGCGAGGTGCAGAATGAGAAAAGCGAGGTGCAGAAGGAGGCAAGAGAGGTGCAGAAAGAGGGAAGACGAGCGCAGAAAGAGACAACAGGGGTTCAGATAGAAGCAAGACAGGTACAGAAAGATGCATGGGAAGTCAGAGTAAAGCAACAGGGGTATAGGAAGAGGTAAGAGAAGTGCAGAAAGAAGCAACAGAGGTGCAGAAGGAGGCAAGAGAACTGAAAAAATAGGCAAGAGAGTTGCAGAAACAGGCAGACGAGGTACAGAAAGAGGGAACAGGGGTGCAGACAGAGGCAAGAGAGGTGCAGAAAATGGTAAGTGGTGTGCAGAAAGAGGCACAAGGGGTGCAAAATGTGCAAGAGAGGTGTGGAAAGAAGCAAGAGCATTGCAAAAGAACCAGCAGAGGTACAAAAAGAGGCAAGTGAGGTGTAGAATGAGGCAAGAGAACTGCAGAAAGAGACAAGAGAAATGCAGAAACAGGCAAAAGGGGTGAAGAAAGAGGGAACAGGTGGGCAGACTAAGGCAAGAGAAGTGCAGAAAGAGGTAAGAGGGGTGAAGAAAGAGGCAAGAGAGGAGCAAAAAGAGGCAAGAGAGTTGCACACAGAGGCACGAGGAGTGCAGAAATCTGCAAGAGAGGTACAGAAAGAAGCAAGAGCAGTGCAGAAAGAACCAACAGAGGTGCAGAAAGAGGCAAGAGGGCTACAGAACGGGCCAAGTAAAGTGCAGAACGAGGAGCAGAAAGAACCAACAGAGGTGCAAATAGAGGCACGAGGGGTGCAGAAAGGGGGAGGAGAGATGCACAAAGAGCAAGAGCGGTACTGAAAAAGGAAGTAGGGAGCAGAAAAAAGGAAGCGAACTACTGAAAGAAGCAACAGAGGTGCTGAAAGAGGCATGAAGGGTGCAGCAAGAGACAAGAGAAGTACAGCAAGAAGCAACAGAGGTATAGAAAGAGGCAAGAGGGGTTCAGAAAGAGGGACGAGAGGTATAGAAAGAGGCAAGAGAGTTGTACAAAGAGGGAAGAGTGGTACAGAAACAGGCAAAAGGGGTGCAAGAAGAAGCAAGTGAGGAGCAGAAAGAGGCAGGAAAGGTGCAGAAAGAGGCAAGGGAGGTGCAGAAACAGCAAGAGAAGTGTTGAAAGAGACAAGAGAGGTGCAGAAGGAGGCAAGAGAACTGCAGAAAGAGGCAAGAGAGTTGCAGAAAGAGGCACATGATTTGCAGAAGGAGGCAAGAGAACTGCAAAGAGTTACAGAAACAGGAAAAAGTGGTGCAGAAGGAGGGAACAGGTGGGGTGTCTGAGGCAAGAGAGGTGCAGAAAGAGGGAAGAGGGGTGCAAAAAGAGGCAAGAGCGGTGCATAAAGAAGCAACAGAGATGCAGAAAGAAACAGTAGAAGTGAAGAAAGAGGCAAGAGAAGTGCAGGAACAGGCAGGAGAGGTGCAGAAAGAGGGTACAGAGGCGCAGAAAGAGGCAAGATGGATACAGGAAGAAGCTAGTGAGGTGCAGAAAAAGGTAACCGAGGTACAGAAAGAGGCAAGAGGTGCAGAAAGAGGGAACAGATGGAGAGACTGAGGCAAGAGGGGTGCAAAAAGAGGTACGAGGGGTGCAGAAAGAAGCAACAGAGGTGCAGAAAAAGGCACGAAGGGAGCAGGAGTTAAGAGAACTGCAGAAAGAAGCAACAGAGGTACAGAAAGAAGCAAGAGTGCCACAGAAATAGGTAAGAGAGGTGTAGAAAGAAGCAAGAGAGTTGCACAAAGAGAGAAGAGGGGTGCAGAAAGAGGCAAGAGTGTGCACAAAGAAGCAAGTGCGGTGTAGAAAGAGGCAAGAGAGGTGCAGAAGCAGGCACGAGAAGTACAGAAAGAGGCAAGAGAATTGCTGAAAGAAGCAACGGAGGTGTAGAAAGAAGCAAGAGAAGTGCAGAATGAAAAAAGCGAGGTGCAGAAGGAGGCAAGAGAGGTGCAGAAAGAGGGAAGACGAGTGCAGAAAGAGACAACAGGGGTTAAGATAGAAGCAAGACAGGTACAGAAAGATGCATAGGAAGTCAGAGTAAAGCACCAGGGGTATAGGAAGAGGTAAGAGAAGTGCAGAAAGAAGCAACAGAGGTGCAGAAGGAGGCAAGAGAACTGAAAAAAAGGCAAGAGAGTTGCAGAAACAGGCAGACGAGGTACAGAAAGAGGGAACAGGGGTGCAGACAGAGGCAAGAGAGGTGCAGAAAATGGTAAGTGGTGTGCAGAAAGAGGCATGAGGGGTGTAAAATGTAAAAGAGAGGTGCAGAAAGAAGCAAGAGCATTGCAAAAGAACTAGCAGAGGTGCAAAAAGAGGCAAGTGAGGTGTAGAATGAGGCAAGAGATCTGCAGAAAGAGACAAGAGAGTTGCATAAACAGGCAAAAGGGGTGTAGAAAGAGGGAACAGGTGGGCAGACTAAGGCAAGAGAAGTGCAGAAAGAGGTAAGAGGGGTGAAGAAAGAGGCAAGAAAGGAGCAAAAAGAGGCAAGAGAGTTGCACACAGAGGCACGAGGAGTGCAGAAATCTGCAAGAGAGGTACAGAAAGAAGCAAGAGCAGTGCAGAAAGAACCAACAGAGGTGCAGAAAGAGGCAAGAGGGCTACAGAACGGGCCAAGTGAAGTGCAGAACGAGGAGCAGAAAGAACCAACAGAGGTGCAAATAGAGGCAAGAGGGGTGCAGAAAGGGGGAAGAGAGATGCACAAAGAGGCAAGAGCGGTACTGAAAAACGAAGTAGGGAGCAGAAAAAAGGAAGGGAACTACAGAAAGAAGCAACAGAGGTGCTGAAAGAGGCATGAAGGGTGCAGCAAGAGACAAGAGAAGTACAGCAAGAAGCAACAGAGGTACAGAAAGAGGCAAGAGTGGTTCAGAAAGAGGGAAGAGAGGTACAGAAAGAGGCAAGAGAGTTGTACAAAGAGGGAAGAGGGGTACAGAAACAGGCAAAAGGGGTGCAAGAAGAAGCAAGTGAGGAGCAGAAAGAGGCAAGAACGGTGCAGAAAGAGGCAAGGGAGGTGCAGAAACAGCAAGAGAAGTGTTGAAAGTGACAAGAGAGGTGCAGAAGGAGGCAAAAGAACTGCAGAAAGAGGCAAGAGAGCTGCAGAAAGAGGCACGTGATTTGCAGAAGGAGGCAAGAGAACTGCAATGAGTTACAGAAACAGGCAAAAGTGGTGCAGAAGGAGGGAACAGGTGGGGTGTCTGAGGCAAGAGAGGTGCAGAAAGAGGGAAGAGGGGTGCAAAAAGAGGCAAGAGCGGTGCAGAAAGAAGCAACAGAGATGCAGAAAGAAACAGTAGAAGTGAAGAAAGAGGCAAGAGAAGTGCAGGAACAGGCAAGAGAGGTGCAGAAACAGGGAAGAGGGGTGCAAAAAGAGGCAAGAGCGGTGCAGAAAGAAGCAACAGAGATGCAGAAAGAAGCAGGAGAAGCGAAGAAAGAGGCAAGAGAAGTGCAGGAACAGGCAGGCGAGGTGCAGAAAGAGGGTACAGAGGCGCAGAAAGAGGCAAGATGGATACAGGAAGAAGCTAGTGAGGTGCAGAAAAAGGTAACAGAGGTACAGAAAGAGGCAAGAGGTGCAGAAAGAGGGAACAGATGGACAGACTGAGGCAAGAGGGGTGCAGAAAGAGGTAAGGGGTACAGAAAGAGGCAAGAGGGGTGCAGAAAGAAGCAAAAGAGGTGCAGAGAGAAGCAATAGAATTGCAGAAAGAAGGAGAGGTGCAGAAAGAGGCAAGAGGGGTACAGAAACAGGCAAGAAAGTGCAGAAAGAAGCAACAGAGGCGCAGAAAGAGGCAAGAGAAGTGAAGAAAGATGCAAGAGAGGGGCGGACACAGGCAAGAGAGGTGCAGAAGTGCAGAAATAGGGAAGAGAGGTAAAAGAAAATGAAAGTGGAATTGCTGAGAGGTGGACACAGGCCACACCCCTTTTCTCTACCACTCTGCAAACGCTCCTCCTGGCATGCTCTTGGTTGGGGGATAAAGTCCCCTTGCCCCTGAGGGTCCCTGGGGGTCAACTTGCCCTCCTGTTACCTCTAGTAAGCCCCATACAGCTGGATTGATGAGAGGGGTCAAAGGCCACGCCCCCTTTTTACACAGTTCCTATTACATTGCTGCTGGGAGGATGAAGTCAACTTTAGTCCAGAGGTCCTCAGGACACAAGAGAACCTCATTGCCCACCAAGAGGCGCGTTTGCAGAGTGGTATAAAAAGGGGCATGGCCTCGGACCACCTCTCAGCAATCCCACTGTGTGGGGCTTACTGGAGGTAACTGGTGGGGTAGTTGCCCCCTAAGTACCCAGGGAACATTTGGCACCGGGGACACCATCCCCCAGGGCTTGGCCAGTCCTTTTTATTTTATTTTTGTAAGAGAGACGGCCTAGTAGCCCCTCCCAGGCCATTTTTGACCCCAGGGACCCCAAGCCCCGGGGCAAGCCTCACGGGGACTGCAGGTGGAGCCCCAATGCCCTCGCTGTCCCAGCCAGCTCCTTGCCTCCTGCAGGAGCTGGCATTACTTTTGGACAAGGGGAGCTGCTAACATGCAGCTCCCATTGTCCAAAAGGAATACTGCTTTGCTTCGTGGAAGCGAGAGCAGGTTTCCTGCTCTCGCTCCAACGAAGCAAAGCAGAAGTTTGCAATAACAGGGCAGCAGCAGTCCTCCCACCCTGTCATTGCAAACTGCAATGACCCAGGGGTGGGCATCCCGGGACATTGCCGGAGCCAGCTCTGGGGGGTCGCGGTGTCACAGACCATAGAGGGCTCTGGGAGGGAGCCGCACGGTCCCCTCCCAATGTGAAATTATCCCCAGGGAAGTGGTGGTCCCCGGGGCTGGGGGAACACAACGGACCACCATATTTAAATAAAGTGTGCTTGGGGAGGTGGAGGTCTTTGGGGCCATGTGGGGCGGCTCGAGCCCCCCCACACAGAGTATTTATTTGTAGCCCCAGAGAGTTGACAGTCCCAATGGTTGTGGGAGGCCCGCGTGGCCCACCCACATTCAAGAAACGGAGCGCGAGAGCCTGAGCTTCATTTTTTAAAATATTTTTTGATGGGATTAGTGGAGGGTCCGCTAATCCCACTGCATTTTTTTTTAATGTTTGTTTGGGCCCTGGGTTTCCCTGTGGGAACCCCTGAGCAGGCCTAGGGGGTCAGGGTGTTTCTAACGTGCCCCCTTTTCTTTATTTTTAACTTTTTTCCCTTTTTCTTATGACTCTGTTTTGCAGAGTCACAAGATGGCTGCCAACACTTCCTGGTTTGGAGTGTTGACAGCCAATCAAATTGAAGCTCATGCTCGGGAGGGTTTGCGAGTCCTCCTTGGCCCTCAGATAGCGATATTTTTATTTCTTGAATTTAAAAAAAAGGTTGCTTTCTGAACCAAGAGCTACATTTTTGCCAAATTTGGTGTAATTCTGTTCAGCAGTTGGGGCTGTAGCCGTGTCTAAAGTACCTCTGGAAATTAACATGGGGAAACCACGTTTTGGGGCCCCCTTTTTTTCTCGGCCCCCTCTTGACGAATCACCCCAAAATTTTCAAGACAGGAGTTGACCTGAGTGAACCATTAGTTTTGACAATTTCACGAAGATTCGTCAAACGGCGCCAAAGATATTGGCAAAAGAAACGCTTTTTGAATAGAAACAAGTTCCAAACTATATATATATATATATATATATATATATATATATATATATATATATATATATATATATATATATATATATATTACCTACTGGCGGTCGCCAGTAGGTATATATAGTTAGGATTTTTTCTCTATGGGATTTTTGAAAATTCTATGTCTAATAACTTTGGCGTTTGTGGACGGAATTGGCTGAAATTTTCAGGAAAATGGAACATTTTGTTTCTGAGCAGCCCCTGATAATATGGGGGGGTTTCATCAAGGGGGGGGCCGAGAAAAAAGGGGGGTCCCAAAACGCGTTTTTCCCATGTTAATTTCCATAGGGCGGTTGGCCTCACTTTTAGCTCGAACGGCTGAATGGATTTGCACGAAACTTGGCAAAATTGTAGGGACTGTTAGCCCGATGTGCCTTTGCTAGGTCTCAATATATGTGCTCCAGTGGATTTTGAGTAATTTAGGTTCAAAAAAAGATATATATCTGGGCGGAGCCTAACCACACATCTGATCTGATTGGCTGTCAGCACTTCATCCAAGAAGTGTTGGCAGCCATCTTGGGACCAATATACATGATAGCACCTCATTAAAAAGCATTGTAGTTAATAGAGGGTTTTAGGACTTTAGTTACATTATAAATCATTTGTTGATGGTACCATACTCGTTTTAGGAATTGTGGTGGGTTCTAAGGTGATTTTACCATGTGAAAAAACCTTCTGCTGTGATATCATGAATATTGTTTGAAAAAAAACTAATATCTCATGATTTTCCCACAGTGGTTTGGAAGGGGATCTATAAGCTAAACTGAAAGCATATTTTCTGTAAATTCACATTATCTTTCTCAGTCATGTGAAAATGAAGTCTGACATTCTCAGTAAAACATGTACATCCAACAAGGTCAGAGACTGTCAGTTGATTCCTTTGTGTTCTACTGCAGCCTCCTAGAGTGTTCTAAAGAACAACTAGAGCGCTAACAGTCCTACTTATTACAAAGGTATGGCACACCTGAAGCCATCTTGATTGGAATAAAGTGGTAACTCCTAAAACATTTAATTTAAAAAGAAACAACATGAGGGGGTATATTTTGCCATAGAAAGTATGATTAGTGCTGCAGAATGAAAAATTAGGGCACATTTTGAGTGACTTCTCAAATCCTTTTCTATTTCATTAAAACATTCTGACATTCAGTCTCCCAAAATGGCCACCAGAGACAAAAGAGCCCAAATGTAGCCCAAATATCACCCAGATGTAGCCCAAGTATAGCCCAATGACAGAATGTCCCAGAGTGTTCTAAAGAACAACTAGAGCGCTAACAGTCCTACTTATTACAAAGGTATGGCACACCTGAAGCCATCTTGATTGGAATAAAGTGGTAACTCTTAAAACATTTAATTTTAAAAGAAACAACATGAGGGGGTATATTTTGCCATAGAAAGTATGATTAGTGCTGCAGAATGAAAAATTAGGGCACATTTTGAGTGACTTCTCAAATCCTTTTCTATTTCATTAAAACATTCTGACATGCAGTCTCCCAAAATGGCCACCAGAGACAAAAGAGCCCAAATGTAGCCCAAATATCACCCAGATGTAGCCCAAGTATAGCCCAATGACAGAATGTCCCAGAGTGTTCTAAAGAACAACTAGAGCGCTAACAGTCCTACTTATTACAAAGGTATAGCACACCTGGAACCATCGTGATGGGAATAAAGTGGTAACTCTTAAAACATTTAATTTAAAAAGGAACAAAATGAGGGGGTATATTATGCAATAGAAGGTATTATTAGTGCTGCAGAAAGAAAAATTAGGGCACATTTTGAGTGACTTTTCAAATCCTCTTCTATTTCATTAAGAAATTCTGACATGCAGCCTCCCAAAATGGCCACCAGAGACAAAAGAGCCCAAATGTAGCCCAAATATCACCCAGATGTAGCCCAAGTATAGCCCAATGAATGAATGTCCCAGAGTATTCTAAAGAACAACTAGAGCGCTAACAGTCCTACTTATTACAAAGGTATGGCACACCTGAAGCCATCTTGATTGGAATAAAGTGGTAACTCTTAAAACATTTAATTTAAAAAGGAACAAAATGAGGGGGTATATTTTGCCTTATGAATTATGATTAGTGCTGCAGAAAGAAAAATTAGGGCACATTTTGAGTGACTTCTCAAACCCTCTTCAATTTCATTAAAACATTCTGACATACAGTCTCCCAAGATGGCCACCAGAGACAAAAGAGCCTAAATGTAGCCCAAATATCACCCAGATGTACCCCAAGTATAGCCCAACGACAGAATGTCCCAGAGTGTTCTAAAGAACAACTAGAGCGCTAACAGTCTTACTTATGACTAAAGTATGGCACACCAGAAGCCATCTTGATTGGAATGAAGTGGTAAGTCTGAAAACACTCAATTTAAAAAGGAACAACATGAGGGGGTTAATTTTGCCATAGAAAGTATGATTAGTGCTTCAGAAAGAAAAATTAGGGATCATTTTGAGTGACTTCTCAAATCCTCTTCTATTTCATTAAAAAAATTCTGACATGCAGACTGAAACATGCACTTTGAATACCAGCAGCAGACGTCCCTGGTGAGCAGTAGCTTTACTACAGTGATCTAATGTGCAACTAGAGTGCTAACATTCAGAATTTATGGCAAATGTGTGACACGTCTGAATGCCTTCTTGATGGAACCAAAGTAAACAAGCATTGAAAATGCAATAGATCTCGCCCTCGTTTAAGTTAAAGCCATTCTGTTTGTAATGAGGTGGCTTTTTAGCTTTGCTTTTATTAGTGTTTTTTCAACTTTCATGTAAATAACATGCATCTGTATGCATATAAGTATATGTATGCATGCATTTATGTTTGTATTTATATAGATATACAGATGATATATGTTTATATATGTATGTATATATATATATTCACTGAAAAAGCCATAGGCTATAGACCATATATAGTTAGGAATTAGCATTTACAAAACCTTGAAAATTCACTGAAAAAACCATAGGTTATAGACCATATATAGTTAGGAATTCGCATTTACAAAACCTTATTTTACTCACACAAAACCATTGAAATTCCATATATAGTTAGTTGCACTAACTATATATCGCGCACCCGCAATCCACTGCTGATGATGTCACATATTACATCATTCATGACATGGTCAGTGACATCACTGATGACATCACTGATGACATCACTGATGACATCACTGATGACATCTCATTTGACATTACTGATCACATCACTGATGATATCATTCATGTGATAATACGATGAACCTCTTCAGACTCTAATATAACCTTCGATACAATCAGTGTAAACAGACACTCACAGACTGTCACTCATCCATGGAGTTACTCACACACCTAGTCAGTCATGCAAAGAATCAATCACACCTCCATTTCCTCAACTATACAGTTATACAAACTTTACTTATTCAAACATATACTAACACATATTTACTCTCTTATACAATCCCTGATACAAGTTCACAATGATCCATACAGCCACTCACACATTCACTGGCTCTTATGCACAGTTATTTATATATGTCAACTCTCACATGTACTGTGTTTCACATATGTACTTACTTTGACATGTAGCACTGAGATATCCATTCACTCACCAATACACTCATGCACACAGTCAACCGCCCATACAGCTGTTTCCACATGCACTTTTGAAACCATACATCTAGTGAATCAACTGCTCACACATCTATGCACAGAGTCATACACCTCCCAGCCACCCACACACACTCAGTCTCCCATACAAATACTTGGGCAACCAATCAATAACCCATATAGTTACTCATATAGCTACTTATCAACACATGCAACAGTTTACAGAACAACAGACATAATGATGCACAAATTAAGACAGTTTAGTCACTAACTCATGCACTCAGTGAGACACATTTAATCACTCACTCATACAGTCAGTCATGCACCTACTAAATCCTTCATCCAGACACTTATACATCCACTCATTCTTCAATATGTAAGACATATTTTAACTTTACAGAAACATACAGTCACTGGATGTTGTCATCAGTGATGTCATCAGTGATGTCATTTGAGATGTCATCAGTGATGTCATCAGTGATGTCACTGACCATGTCATGAATGATGTAATATGTGACATCATCAGCAGTGGATTGCGGGTGCGCGATATATAGTTAGTGCAACTAACTATATATGGAATTTCAATGGTTTTGTGTGAGTAAAATAAGGTTTTGTAAATGCGAATTCCTAACTATATATGGTCTATAACCTATGGTTTTTTCAGTGAATTTTCAAGGTTTTGTAAATGCTAATTCCTAACTATATATGGTCTATAACCTATGGTTTTTTCAGTGAATATATATATATATATGTATATATATATATATATATATATATATATATATATATATATATATATATATATATATATATATATATATATATATATATATATATATATATATATTACCTACTGGCGGTCGCGAGGAGGTATATATAGTTACGATTTTTTCTCTATGGGACTTTTGAAAATTCTATGTCTAATAACTTTGGCGTTTGTGGACGGAATCGGCTGAAATTTTCAGGAAAATGGCACATTTTGTTTCTGACTGGAAAACAACACAAGGGCCAATGCTGAGGAATTTTTTGACCAAAAAAGCTTTAGAAAACAAGGAAGTTTTAGATTCAAGCATAAACGGCCTGCTCAATTTCTTAGCAACATAAAAGATTTATTCTTTTTCAATAATTTTACTTGTTTGTGACACAATATTTTAGTGCATGTGTTATATACAATATATACAACAGTATAGTGAAAGAATAGGCATTACCATACTTCAAACATACATGGCCGTCCAGTCATACATCAAGCATTCATACACAATGATAAACACAACAAAGAAAGTGAGTCCACATATCGGTCGTGAGTTAATTGGAGGAATCCCTTTTGGTTATGCAATTTGAAAGTCTTTTCAACAGATCAAAACCGAGAATCCATTTCTCTGGAAAATGATGAAGGGATTTGTTTTTAACACAGAGCGTGTAGACCAGATACGGGGATGGGATGGTCGACGCGTTTCGAACCCCAATGAGTAAAGGGGTTCTCCTCAGGACCAATTGGTTCTGAAAAAATGACAGAAAAAAGTGCTTAGGGCGGGGTTTCATTAAAAGTGAGATGAGAGACATTTACCCTGTGTAAACCACAGCCTACCTTAACCATAGAACCAAACGTCAAAGAAAATCCAAAGACGATGAATCGTAAGTTTCACAATGAAGTGCACGCAGTGGCTGTAACCAGAAGGAAATAGACAAACGTGCTGAATTTTAGTATCATGCGTTTACTCCCAGTCGCTCTGTCTAATCTAGTGTGCTGCTGGATGGGACTCTTACCTGGAGTTCGACTGGCTATTGACTTGCCGTCGGGTCCATGCTTCTCCTTAATCCCGTGGGAAAGGGATACTTCGTCGCTAGAAAGGAACGGACACAGGCAGTCGGTGAAATGGTTACATCGAACTGGCGCGCAAAGTCGTTGCAGGCGGCCGCATTTGACTTGGCACCTACCGATAGAAAGAAAGGCATCCGTCCTTGTTTCTGTGGTGCGAGTTGGAAAATGATTGCCGATGGTCGAGACTTGTACTTCCTGGTTTAAAGCCTCCCAAGTGTTTCTGGGACTTGTAGTTTAATAAAGGTTGCACAGTTGGATTACGGCAGGAGGACATGCCAGGGGGTGTGTCCACTGAGATATTGTGATTACACATTGGCTAGAACCCTTCAGGTGTTAGTTTTATATATTTCAGAGATCTCATTCAAGCCTCTTAGTGCCGTATTGAATTTCATTATTAACAATGCCTCTCGTTGAGCTAGTTTCGCATCCAAGTCTCCTCCCCTTGGATCTTTTTCAATCTTGGAAAGCACTGTCCATTTTAAGTCAGTCTGTTCGTGTTTCATCTTGGCCCAATGATTGACTAGTGGGGCATTTTCAACTCCTCTCCTAATTCGGGATTTGTGCTGGGTGATCCTACTTCTCACTTCTTGTGTGGTTTTACCAATATATACCAAAGGGCACGGGCAAACAATGGCGTATACCACATTTTTGCTTTTACAATTTGTAAATGTGTCATGCTTCCAATGAATATTATCAAAACTGAACACAGAGTCCTCGATTGTTTCATTGCAGCAAATGCATGTACCGCACTTATGGTGGCCCTTGGTGGGAGGAAGTCCAAATAGGCTTTTCAACGTTGGTGCTTTTACTGTCGGGAGGGCAGCTCTTACAATGTGATTGGCTATGCTCTTTTCTTTTTTGTACGCAAACAGTGGAGGTGCAGACAAGTCTTCATGGAGATCTTTCAATAGTGACGTCTGTTAACGTTCGATTCGAAGGAAATCAGGAAGTGTTGACCGCCATTTTGTCACTGCGAGTAAATATATTGTTAAAAATAATTGTTATAAATTAATCCGTATTGATAAACATTGTCTGCGCCATCTTGCCTTTTTTCCAATGCCACACTTTTGTCGTGCACGGCAGCCATTTTAGATGCCTTGACCAGACCCACTCTCTGCACGCCGCCGATCCTCAGCACGGCTCCCCACCCTCGCAAGCATCTCCCCCACGCACTGGTCACCCACGCTCTCTCTCTCATGCATGGGCCATAAACCTCCCCCCATCTGCGCTGCTCTTCCCTGAGAATCACACCCTGTGCCCGCCCAACACCTCCCTTTCACCCTATTCACTACCGCACCCTCTGATACTCCTCTTCCTCGGTGTCCGATTGTCCAGGCCGGTCCCAGGCTATCACCTAGCCCTGCTGATGTAGTTTATGGCCCCAACTGTAAAGAATCACCCCTCTTCAAAGGAGTTACGGTAGATCAAGGCCCCCACCCCATGAGATCCGTCACACCACACGCGTTCCTACTATCTGATAACGATCCTGTATTGTGATTGGGGAGGGGATTCTCACTGTAAGGGTGTGTGGGCCCGAGCCTGAAGCGGAAGATTCCAGGGATGCCTTTTTGTACATCAAAGTCTTCACAATTATGTGTCACATTAAAAATATATAGCACTCCAACAAAGTAGTAGGATTATAACACTTTAATAACTTATAAATATATACAACGCTCCAACAAAGTAAACACGTTAAAAAAAACATTTTAAACAACTATTTACATGGCAGCCTGCTGCAACATCCATCTCAAAGCAACAATGGGCTGCTTTGGTCTGTCTTTTAGTCGGCAAAATCCGTCGGCCTGTGAGGTGGCGTCAGTAGCGGACCGTTGTGTGAATAGGCCGAAGAAAGCACAACGCGCCGAGATCAGGACGGCACCAATGTGGTGTCCAGCAAGTTGCCGCACTGGTCTGGCCATCCTACAATGCTGCCCCGAAAAACGGCGTGTGTCGCCCCGGGGGGGGTGGGGGGGGCGGCGCGAACGGGCCTCCCCCGCCTCCCCAGGTGGAGGCTTCTCTGCTGCAGTGGGGCGCCCCTTGGCATCCAACTGAGTTGCGCCCGCTCTTGAGACACAGTGCCTCGCTCGGCCAGCTGAATTGCGCCTGCTCTTGCTATTACAGCGCCTCACCCGCCATCCAGCTAAGTTGCGCCCACTCTTGCGGTGCAGCGATAGGCGGCTGCCACAGGACTCTCAAAATGGCGGCCGGCTCTTCGGATTTGGGCCTGGTCCACTAAAATGGCCCTGGGACACATTTGAACTCGGACATTTGCCTGCTAGGGCATGGGCCCCATTCCCGAAAGCTTCCCCTCAGCCTTGAAGATTCTACAAAAGTCATCGGGGCCCCCGACTCCCGCAGGCTTCCGGTGGGGAGCGGCTGTCATGATTGCTTGCGGAATGGCCACGACGGAGCCACGAGATGGTGGTGCTCTCATGCTGACGCCAGCTTCAGTCTGAAACATCCAGAAACACTGTAGACTACCAATTCGATGACTTCCGGTGGAGCCCCAACATGACCCGGTAGGGAAGAACTTGCCCTCCCCTCTTTTGACTGATGGTTCTTGTTGCCTGTCCCCTCTGTTGTCATCTAACGGAACCTTTTTGGACTGCCGAGTGAGAAAAAAAAAGGTGGGGCTTTCATCATTTGGGAAAAAAAAATGTTCCAATCCAATGAAAAGTGTTATTTTTAGGTCATATGATCAAGCCTTCCATCATTAGGAAACCAAAAGTAAAATGAACCAATGAAAAGTTTTATAAACAAGCCACATGACCTGTTATGCGGCTTTGGGCTATAAAAAGCCTACAAAATCCGTTGGCCTGTGTGGCGGCGTCAGTAGCGGACCGATGTGCGAATAGGCTGAAGGCAGCACAACGCGCCGAGATCCGGATGGCACCGAGGTGGTGTCCAGCAAGTTGCACTGGTGTGGCCATCCTACAATGCTGCGCCGAAAGACGGCGTGGGGTGCCCGGGGAGGGGGGGGGGGAAGCGGCACGAACGGGCCTCTCCCGCCTGGGGCGCCCCTTGGCGTTTCACTCGCTATCCAGCTGAGTTGCGCCCGCACTTGCGGCTACAGTGCCTCACCCGCCATCCAGCTGAGCTTCGCCCACTCTTGCGGCACAGTGCCTCACCCGCCATCCAGCTGAGTTCCGCCCGCTCTTGCGGCACAGTGCCTCACCCTCCATCCAGCTGAGTTCCGCCCGCTCTTGCGGCACAGTGCCTCACCCTCCATCCAGCTGAGTTCTGCCCGCTCTTGCGGCACAGTGCCTCACCCGCCATCCAGCTGCATTGCGCCCGCTCTTGCGGCTACAGCGTCTCGCCCACCATCCAGCTGAATTGCACCCACTCTTGCGGTGCAGCGATAGGCGGCTGCAACAGGACTCTCAAAATGGCGGCCGGCTCTTTGGATTTGGGCCTGGTCCACTAAAATGGCCCTGGGACACCTTGGAACTCGGACGCTTGCCTCCTACGGCATGGGCCCCATTCCCGAAAGCGTCCCCTCTTTTGACTGATTGTTCTTGTTGCCTATCTCTTCTGTTGTCCGACCGCTGGTTGGTGAAGACATTTTGACTATATCCTGGACCTGCCCGGCCTCACCCAAAATGGCGCCGGTATAAATGGGACTCGTAACTCCTTGTTGTGTACTAGTAGTTGGCCAGCCTTGATATCACGAGATACGTATGCAGTTTTGAAGCACATGGCGGGCGGGGACGAGTACTGATTGAACATTTGGACATCCCTATTGAGATTAAGTTCTGATGTGTTATTGATTACTGTACTATTGAAAGTTCGAATTAACGTCACCCTTGGTACTTGCCCGCAAATGTATATCTAGATAATTTTATTGTAACTGGCCCTGTCGTACTTTAATTATAAAATGTACGTCCACCGATTCCGCAACTGATAGACACCTTACTTCTTGCAACCTAATGGCCCGCCCGTTACGTTCTTCTACAGTGTAAATGTCCCCTCATCATATACGATTACAGTTTGCTCCGTGGCCGGCCCACGTGGTTATAGGCCCGTATTTGTATACTGACATTTTCACAATAAAGGTATTTAAAACAAAACATGGTAGTAGTACCTAGATTGGTAAAGTTTTGAATAATAGCCACTGTTTTCGAATCAGTAAAAGGCAAGTGAAATAAAGCAGCCCGATTACATGACGGTTAAAAGGTATAATACGCAGGAAAGCAGTAAAGATAAATGGTCAAGGGCTGTTGTGTTTTCCACTCCTGCAACATAAAGTGATCGATAAGAATCCGATATTCATGCCTATCAGCGACTAAGACAGCAGGTCGAGCCTCTTTTGTTCAACGGCTCCCTCATGGGACGAAGAAACGCCCTTTTTCTCGAAATAGGAATATTTTACTTGCAGGACAGTTGTAAATTTCCAGGGAAAATACTTTAGCCTGGAACATTGTTAGTGATAAACTGTAAATGCATTTGGGTCCTTTTCTTTACAAGTCAGAGTGAGAAAAAAAAAGGTGGGGCTTTCATCATTTGGGAAAATAAAAAATTCTAAACCAATGAAAAGTGTTATTTTTAGGTCATATGACCAAGCCTTCCATCATTAAAAAAACAAAAGTAAAATGAACCAATGAAAAGTTTTATTAACAAGTCATATGACCTGTTATGCTTACGTTACGCGCTGCGCGCCGCGCCCTGGATCGCTTCCGGGAAGCTGCGCCTCGCGTACCGGAGCACTTCCGGGTGCGCTAACGCGGCGCGTCATATGACGCATTACGCGACAACGCAGGTCCAGAATATAGTCAAAATGTCTCCACCAACCAGCGGTCGGAACACAACCCCTTTCAGCAGTCCAAAAAGTTCTGTTAAATGACAACAGAAGGGACAGGCAACAAGAACTATCAGTCAAAGAGGGGAGGGCAAGTTCTCTACCGGGTCACGTTGGGGCTCCACCGGAACTGATCGAATTGGTAGTCTACAGTGTTTCTGGATGTTTCAGACTGAAGCTGGCGTCAGCATGAGAGCACCCCGTGGCTACGTCGTGGCCATTCTGCGAGCAATCATGGCAGTCGCTCCCCACCGGAAGTCTGCGGGAGTCGGGGGTCCCGGTGACTGTTGTAGAATCTTCAAGGCTGAGGGGACTCTTTTGGGAATGAGGCCCATGCCCTAGCAGGGAAGCGTCCGAGTTCCACGGTTGCCCAGAGCCATCCTTGCAGGCCAGGCCCTAGTCTGTGGAGCCGACCGCCATTTCGTGAGCTCCGTAGCAGCCGTCTGTCGCTGTACCGCAAGATTGGGTGCAATTCCGTTGGATGGTGGGTGAGACGCTGCAATAGCAAGAGCAGGCGCAATTCAGCTGGCCGAGCGAGGCACTGTGTCGCAAGAGCGGGCGCAAGTCAGCTGGTCGAGTGAAGCGCTGGGGTGTAGCTGAGAAACCTCCACCTGGGGAGGTGGGGGAGGCTCGTTCGTGCCGCCTCTCCCTTCTAGTGCACCCCACACCGTCTCCTGGCACAGGTATATGTGATGGTCGGACCAGGGCACCGCAGGACGTGTCTTCAGGTCAAACGGATTGTGGGACAAGGTCCAGAATGGAAGAGTCACTAAAAGGCAAAAAGTTCCGCCTGACCCCGGGAGCCGGCCGCCTATGTCGGGGGCGATCTTAGGCCACACCAGGGCAACAAGACTTGGGGAGGGGGCAGGAGCCAAGCGTCCCCTCTGAGTCCGCGCCATCACACCGCCCCACGGGGGCCTCCGTCAAGCGGTTCAGGGAGGCACCGCATCACATTGTTTTCCAATGCAGTCAGGTCCACAAACAGCCCCCACTTACTTTGAGAATAGTGAAGCTGCAGCAGGTGCAAATAAGCTTCAGACAGTGTTACAAGCACTGCTCGGAACCCTCAACTATGGCACCCAACATCCAGGACTTATGCCATTTGTGCAAGGCAGTGACATCGAAGCATCTCAGGGACCAAGCAGCATACCATATCCAGAGTCCTTCCCACAGCCTCTGCCTTCCTTCTTACCTAGTTATTGTTCTTTCACTCCCACTCCAGGCTTTTAGTCTGTGGATGGAAAACCATGAACCTACACTCACCTATGAAAATCTTACTATTGATTGTTGATTTTGAGCCCCAAATACAAAGGCTTGTTTGGATCGATTGTGCAGCAGGCTGCCATGTAAATAGTTATTTAGTAAAACATTTTACCCTGTTACTTGTTGATTTTGAGCCCCAAATACAAAGGCTTGTTTGGATCGATGTTGCAGCAGGCTGCCATGTAAATAGTTATTTAATAAAACGTTTTACCCTGTTACTTTGCTGGTGTGTTGTATATATTTATAATATTTTCATAGGGTTTGTCGTTGTTTTGGGCGGGGTGGACGGCGGAGCCGAGCTGTCTTGCAGCCATCATGGCGTCGAGCTCAGTTCCTCTCACTAGTTTCATATTTCTCATGAGGGGTTGTTCCTAATGTTTCTATTTTAGCGAGGTCAAAAAGAGATCCCATTAGTGGCCTACTGATTTTGCTTGATTCCTTTTGTTGTTTCTAACGATTTTTCACTATCTGCAAAGACTAAACAGAGTATTGCGACTCTGTGCTTGTTTGTAAATAGAGAATGAACCAAAGAGAACCAATTCTAAAACAGTAAATGCTTGGATAACAATCAATCAAATGGAGAGGGAAGCAGACACGACGGATTACAACGGGGGCAAAGGCCTGCATTACCTACCCTTCACTATCTGCAAAGAGAGAATACTCCTAAAAGAAAAGAGGGGGAGGGGGCAGCGTTCAAAGCACATCAGCGTGCATAGACACGAAAATGTTTTTACCTACCACGTACTTGACATTTTAAAGCTTTTGATATTTACTATTAAAAAACCATTGAAATTCACTGAAAAAAACCATAGGTTATAGACCATATATAGTTAGGAATTAGCATTTACAAAACCTTGAAAATTCACTGAAAAAACCATGGGTTATAGACCATATATAGTTAGGAATTAGCATTTACAAAACCTTATTTTACTCACACAAAACCATTGAAATTCGCATATATAGTTAGTTGCACTAACTATATATCGCGCACCCGCAATCCACTGCTGATGATGTCACATATTACATCATTCATGACATGGTCAGTGACATCACTGATGACATCACTGATGACAACTCAAATGACATCACTGACAACATCACTGATAACATCATTCATGTGATAATACGATGAACCTCTTCAGACTCTAATATAACCTTAGATACAATCAGTGTAAACAGACACTCACAGATTGTCACTCATCCATGGAGTTACTCATACATCTAGTCAATCATGCAAAGAATCAATCACACCTCCATTTCCTCAACTATACAGTTATACACACCTTACTAATTCAAACATATTCTAACACATATTTACTCTCCTATACGATCCCTGATACAAGTTCACAATGATCCATACAGCCACTCACACATTCATTGCCTCTTATACACGTTATTTATGTCAACTCTCACATGTACTGTGTTTTACATATGTACTTACTTTGACATGTTGCACTAGAATATCCATTCACTCACCAATACACTCATGCACACAGTCAACCGCCCATGCAGCTGTTTCCTCATGCACTTTTGAACTCATACATCTAGTGAATCAACTGCTCACACATCTATGCACAGAGTCATACACCTCCCAGCCACTCACACACATACTCAGTCTCCCATACAAATACTTGGGCAACCAATGAATATCCCATATAGTTACTCATATAGCTACTGATTAACACATTCAGCAGTTTACAGAACAACAGACATAATGATGCACAAATTAAGACAGTTTAGTCACTAACCCATGCACTCAGTGAGACACATTTAATCACTCTCTCATACAGTCCGTCATGCACCTACTAAATTCTTCATCCAGACACTTATACATCCACTCATTCTTCAATATGTAAGACATATTTTAACTTTACAGAAACATACAGTCATTGGATAATGTCATCAGTGATGTCATTTGAGTTGTCATCAGTGATGTCATCAGTGATGTTAATGTTAATGTTAGGCTGCTGTTGTAAAGCGCACTGACACCGGAGGTTTCCTGGCGCTGAGATTGAAATTGGGGCAGGACAAAGGGCTAGTGAGAGTTTGAGAAGAGCCAGGTCTTTAAGCCTTTCCTGAAGCTCAGCAAGGTGTCAGAGGTTTTAATGTGTGGGGGGATGGAGTTCCACAGCTTGGGTGCAAGGAAGCTGAATCTCCGGCCGCCCAATTTTTTTAACTTGAACACTGGGGAGGTAAGAAGATGAAGGTGGGCAGAGCGGAGGTTGCGGGTCGGACGATGAGGGTTGATGAGGGATTTCAGGAAGGTCGGGCAGTTGGTGTGCTGTGCTTTGTAGGTTATGCATCCGATTTTGAAGGCGGCCCTTTGCTCAATGGGAAGCCAGTGCAGCTTGGCCAGGAGAGGTCTAGCAGATTGCCATTTGGGGACTTTGCATATGAGCCTTGCTGCCTGGTTCTGCACCATCTGGAGACGGTGGAGCAGGGACCTGGAAAGGCCCCAGTAAAGGGCGTTGGAAAAGTCAAGACGGGAGAGAACGAGGGAGATGACAATTTGCACCAAGGCCTCGTGAGAAAGCAGATGAGTAATTTTCCGGATTTTGCGAAGCTGGAACATACTAGCAGAGATAATGGCTCCAACATGAGTTTTCAAGGAGAGATCTTTATCAATGGTGACACCCAGGCTTTTTACTGAACTTGATGGAGTAGGGGCAATGCCCAGTTCAGCTGGCCAGAATTGGGGTCCCCAATGGGCAGAGCTAGTGCAAGGCAAGAGGAGTTCTGTTTTTTCCGGATTTAGTTTAAGCTGATTAGACATCATCCATTGTTGGATGTGCAGCATTACAGCCTGGAAATTGGATGTCGCATCCGGGGTGTCTAAGGGAAAGATGATCTGCATATCATCTGCATAGTTGAGGACAGTGCAGTTCCAGTTGCTTAGTGACTGAATTAGCGGGCGAAGATACAGATTAAAGAGCAGAGGTGAAAGGGAGGATCCCTGAGGGACTCCGCAGGTGGTGGGTACCTGGGTTGCAGTGAAGGGGCCTAGGTGGACTGTTTGCACTCTGCCAGAAAGGAAGGACTTAATCCAGTCCTGTGCAGGGCCCTGGATGCCTGCTTGTCCGACACGGTGGAGTAAGATGTCATGATCCACCGTGTCGAACGCGGCCGAGAGGTCCAGAAGAATTAGTGCCTGGGGGGACCCTCTATCGGCATTCTCCCGAAGGGTATCGAAGACTTTTACAATGACTGCCTCGGTAGAGTGGGCTGGTCTGAAACCTGCCTGGTTAGGTTCCAGGAAGCCGGAGCTCTCAATGAACGCTGACAGACAGGTTGTGACATAGGCCTCCAGTAGTTTAGAAGAATAGGGTAGAAGGGAGATAGGCCTATAATTGGCTGGGTTGGCAGGGTCAGCTCCAGCTTTCTTTAGAAGAGGAACCAATATGGCCTGTTTGAACGCAGAGGGGACCGTGCCAGTGCTAAGGGAAGTGTTTAAGAGAGGGAGAATACTGTCTGGTAGAGCTGAGAAGACTGCCCTGAGTACCGAGGGGGGACAACAGTCCTCGGGAGAGCCAGATTTGATGCGGGTTGTGAGCTCAGAGAGAGTGCTGGGAGTGATAGCTGGGAACTGGGTGAAGATGGAAGGGTTAAGGGGGGAGGGGTCGGGGCAACTAGGGGGGATGGACGAGGAGATGGCGCTCTTAATGTCAGCGATTTTCTGAACGAAATAGGTGTTAAGCGCATTACAAGTATCTAGGGTGGGAGCCTGAGAGGGAAGAATTCTTTGGTCAGAGGAGAAGTCATTCATGATTTTAAAGATTTCTTTAGATTTGTTAGAGGCTGAGTTGATTCTTTCGGAGATATGTGAGGCCTTAGCTTTTATGATAGCACTTTTGTATTCGTTACGGGCTATCACATACTCTGCGCGGTTCTCTGTGGAGTAACCCCGTCTCCATTTGCGTTCGAGGAGGCGCAGCTTTGATTTAAGGGTTTTTAGTTCCTCAGAAAACCAGCGGTGGGAGTTGCCACACCTCGTGTGAGCGAAGCTGGTGAGAGGAGCGAATTTATCGCTGGCCGCTCGCAACCAGGTGGAGATTGCGCCCTCCATAGAGTCGGTGCCGGATGTTGGGTCGATGGTAGGGCGGGTGTTGGATGCAAAGTCGAGGAAGCCCTGGGCGTCATAGGCATTCCATTTACGGCATTGTCCTCCAGGGAGGGTAGGGGCCTTAATGCTCCCTTTGATTGTGATGGTCACCTCTATCAGATAGTGATCTGACCAGAGACAGGGGGAGATGTTGGGGCAGGACAAGGCAAGGTTATGAGTCCATAAATGGTCTAGGATATGGCCTTTGGAGTGCGTCGGTGAGGTGATGTGCTGGGTAAGGTTCAAGCTGGTCAGGGTTTCAAACAGCTCCATAGCATGAGGCCCCGCAAGATCACTGTCATACCAATAGTTAAAATCCCCAAATATGGCGATTCTGGAATTATGCGTGAGCAGGTCAGCTACCTGTTCACTCAAAGATAGAGGAAAAGATGGCATCGACAGAGGGGGACGATAGAGTAGTACTAGTGCAAGTGCCCCACCAGTGGTTTCGAGTGTAATGACTAGGTTGTCAGTCCCAGGTAGAGTGAGTGATGCAGAAGTGAGAAATCTGAACTCTTTGCGGATAATAGCCGCTACTCCGCCTCCAGGGCGATGTCACTGACCATGTCATGAATGATGTAATATGTGACATCATCAGCAGTGGATTGCGGGTGCGCGATATATAGTTATTGCAACTAACTATATATGCGAATTGCTATGGTTTTGTGCGAGTAAATTAAGGTTTTGTAATTGCTAATCCCTAACTATATATGGTCTATAACCTATGGTTTTTTCAGTGAATATATATATATATATATATATATATATATATATATATATATATATTACCTACTGGCGGTCGCCAGTAGGTATATATAGTTAGGATTTTTTCCCTATGGGATTTCTGAAAATTCTATGCCTAATAACTTTGGCGTTTGTGGACGGAATTGGCTGAAATTTTCAGGAAAATGGCACATTTTGTTTCTGAGCAGCTCCAGGAAATTTGGGGGGGGGGGTCGTCAAGGGGGGGTTGAGAAAAAAGGGGGGTCCCAAAACACGTTTTTAACATTGAGTTTTCCATAGGGCGGTTGGACTCACTTTTAGCTCGAACGGCTGAATGGATTTGCACGAAACTTGGCAAAATTGTAGGGACTGTTAGGCCGATGTGCCTTTGCTAGGTCTCAATATATGTGCTCCAGTGGATTTTGAGAAATTAACGTTTAAATCAAGATATATATCTGTAACAGCGCTCCGGGCAGCGATCTGGTTCGCGTACTTTTCGCGTAACGGAACTTTGCGCACGGTGTCTGTCAACATTCTAAACAGTCCGGTGCGGCCGCCATCTTGTCTCTCGGTAGGATCGAGAGATAAGAGGAGGCCAAAACAAAGGGGGAAATTTCCATAAGGGGGCATAGTAGATCCTCCCTGACCCCCTAGGTTTTATGTGGAGGTTTTAAAAGGGCCCAGCAGGGTTCAAAAAATTTTTTTCTTTTCGCGATGAGCGCCTAGTACGCGAACCGGAAAGCGTTCTAGGCAGCGTACTTTAAGGATAATAGAATGATATACTTTTCAAAGACTAAATGTTAATTGTTTGTTGTTTTGTTTGTTGTTTTTGTTTTTTTTTTGTTTTCTTTTTTTTAATTTTTTTTTTAATTTTTATTGTTTTTCATAATTTATTAAACTTTCTAACATTTCAGTGTCTGAAATGTCATTATTTTCTTGAAATATTGTTTGCAAGCTGTGAGGTTGTAAAATGTCCTCATTTGCAAGGAGGGCATCTACTGCTTGGACACATTGCAGCAGTTCATTATCCAAGCTTTCATCCATAAATTCCATGTCAATTTGTTCAATCAATTCCTGGCTGCTCTCTTGCAGGTCCATTTCAAAAGAAACTTGGTTTTCGCCTTCCATTTTGCCTGAAATTTGGATTAAAACAGTATATATTAGTAGAGATAGGGCACTGTTGGGATTAATTTTAGATAGTCATTTTTTATCAGTGAATTTATCTTTTGGCAGTGTATAGTATCAGAGTGGAAATAGGACTATAAAAAAGTGTATGTGATTTAACCAAGACAAGTCAACTCCATTCATAACTATAACAGAGAAGTCTATCTAAATACATTACTAGTACAGAGGGATAGTGTATATCTAGCAGAAAAAGTCTACTATATTAAGTTATAGTGTACAATATACTTCAGTTTTAAAAATAACAACTTACCTTTACAAACAAGTTGAAGAGTTTAGTGATAATTCAATTGTAATGTACAACAAGAAGTAGCAGTCAAAATGGCTGTGTTTCCTTCTCTTCCTTTATATATATTCAAGTATATAACCAATCAAATGTCAGGTAATAAAAGTAGAAAATGAAAGTAACATTTTCATTGGTTGTCAATTCCAACACTTCAGATGTGTTTTGTGAAGTAATTTACCTCACGGTACTTGGAGAGGTCTACAGGCTAAATGGCTAAATTAAATTTCAATCAAATTTGTGAAAATGAAAGGGATTGTTATGTAGTATGAGCTAATTTATATTTGGTGAGAGTGTCTCTAGTCGTTTTTCTGTGAATCACTTTCCCACCTTTTTTTTAGACCGCTTCCCGGAAAGCGGTCCGGTCCGCGAACTAGGAGCGTAACGGGAGTCCACCATTTTGTGTTTCGGTCGCATCAAGGTATAAAATGGAGGGTAAATAATGTTCTGAATGGGTAGAAGGGGGCATGGTACAAGTAGTTTGCCCCCCTACGTTTTCTGAGGGTGGCTGAGGAGGACTATATGTGCGAAGAAAAAACATTTTTTTTAAAAAATTTGCGCGGTTAGCTTCCAGTTCGCGTACCGGATAGCGCTCTTTGAGCGTAGTTTGTTGAAAATTACAGAAAAAAGTTAGAAAAAAAATAATAAAAGTGTGTGATCAGATGAAGGGTAGCTCTGAGAAGAGCTTTTGGGTTTATGGTACATTTTGGTACTTATAAGTAGGTACCAATGCACAGTCTTAAATTCAGAATGAAAATTCTGTTGCCTTCATCTGAGAAGTGAACTCCATCTCCTCTGTAGATATCTTGCATGTAGTAACGCAAGTTATTGTTGTACAGAGAGCCGATTCCATGGTCTCTCATGAAAGCTGAAACAGATTTGTTTACATGCTTCCTCGCTTTCTCAATTTGTGGAGAAAATTGGTTGGACCACCTCCATTTCTGTCTTTGGCATATATTGGAATATACCAAAGCAGTTTGAGGAAAAAGTGCCATTAATTGCTCCAAGGTGTCCTTTAAAAGCATTTCCAGACCTACCCCTGTCAAAGTGCCCAAATCATTACCTCCACAGTGCACTATTAACAGGTCAGGTTTTGGCAAATGCATAAAGGTTTTCACCAATGGTATCAATTGGTGACATTTTAATCCTCTTTGGCCCAACCACTTAATTTCCACATCCTGTAAATTGAGGTTGTGTAAATTTCTGTTCTCAGCATACCTTTGAGCCCAGTGGATGTAACTATGTCCAACAATCCAGACCTTAAACATGGTGGGAGAAGGTTGTTCTGCAGTCAGATGAAGTGTGGTAATGAAAGGGCAGTTGAAACAGTAGGAGTTTGTAAAGAAAAAAAACTGTGGATTTCCAATGCTAATGAATCATTAGCAGTGATTGGTGCATTTCCATTTCTGAAAACAGAAAGTTAGGGTGCGTGGATGTGTTCTTTGAAAGATGTAATTTGAATGGTCAAGGAAGAAACATTTAATGAAAGATTGCACTGGATACGCAGGTGCACTGAGAGTTCAGAGTTCAATTGAAACATTGTTGTGTGAATTTGCAAACATGAGAGGTCTTCCAGGAGGTGGTTGCTATGGAAAAAAGGCAGAGAGGGCAGAGGGGGGAAGGGTTTTGATTTGAAAAAAGTTTGGGAAGAGTTATGATTGGCTAATATGAGAGATATGTGAAATGAATATCTGTTTTTCTGTGCTTTCAATAGCTGCAGCCTCTGGAGTGCATCGTTTTTCTTCTGCTGAAGACAATTTGGTGTATTTCTGAGACTGTTTTCAAAACTTAAAAAGTATTTGCTAAGGTGAGAAAAGATTTATTTATTTTAGAGAGAGAATAGTATGAATTAAGGAGAAAATGATGAAGAAAGCTGTGTTTTTAAACTGTGGCTTTGTCTGTAGTGATATAGAAATAGATTTTGTTACTTTGAGAAATTGTAATTGCATATTCGGTGTAGCATTCTGGCATGCAGTAACACAAGTTATTGTGGTACATGGAGCCCATTCCATGGTCTGTTATGTAAGCTGAAACAGATATGTAGTTTTTAAAAACGAATTTAGAAATCAATTACATTTCTGGATATGTACTGCTAGAGCTTCATAGGTTGTTTTGGGTCATATTTATAAGGCATTTGAGTGTCTATTATGCTATTTTACGTTCTTCATGGTGCAAATTTCTTGTAAATACGCTGCCACTTGTGCTTTGCAAATTTAGATTTTGATTATGGGAGTTACATAGCCATGTTAATAATGTCCAAACAATGGTGGTAGGGCATTCAAGAAAACGCTTTCCTGTGTCTCTAGGACATTTTCAGTCCTTTCCTCTTGAAAACAGGTATACAATTGATTTATATGCTGTGTTTAAAAACGAATTTTGAAATCAATTACATTTCTGGATATGTACTGTTAGAGCTTCATAGGTTGTTTGGGGTCATATTTAGAATGCATTTTAGTGTCTTTGATGTTATGTTTACCTTTTTAAATGGAAAGTGTTCTTCATGGGGCAAGTGTCTTGTAAATACGCTCCCACTTGCGCTTGGCAAATTTAGATTTTGATTATGGGAGTTACCTAGCCATGTTAATAGTGTCCCAAAAATGGTGCTAGGGCATTCCAGAAAACACTTTCATGTGTCTGAAGGACATTTTCAGTCATTTCTTCATGAATGCAGGTATACAATTAATTTATATGCTGTGTTTAAAAACGAATTTTGAAATCAATTACATTTCTGGATATGTACTGTTAGAGCTTCATAGGTTGTTTTGGGCCATATTTATAAGGCATTTGAGTGTCTTTGATGTTATGTTTTCCTTTTAAAATGGATAGGGTTCCTCATGGGGCCCTGAGCAGTTCATAGCCATGTTATTTAATGGGAAGTGGATAACATGGCTAAGAGCATTTGCTGGAAAATGCATGAATATCGCTGACTGTTCAGCGATATTCATGCATTGCGGCCGTTTCTTTTTGCATTTGCGAGCAGTTCTTAGCCATGTTATCCAATGGAAGGTGGATAACATGGCTAAGAGCATTTGCTGGAAAATGCTTGAATATCGCTGACTGTTCAGCGATATTCATGCATTGCGGCCGTTTTTTTTGGATTTGCAAGCAGTTCTTAGCCATGTTATCCAATGGAAGGTGGATAACATGGCTAAGAGCATTTGCTGGAAAATGCATGAATATCGCTGACTTTTCAGCGATATTCTTGCATTGTGGTTTACCTTTTTAAATGGAAAGTGTTCTTCATGGGGCAAGTGTCTTGTAAATACGCTCCCAATTGCGCTGGGCAAATTTAGATTTTGATTATGGGAGTTACCTAGCGATGTTAATAGTGTCCCAAAAATGGTGTTAGGGCATTCCAGAAAACACTTTCATGTGTCTCAAGGACATTTTCAGTCATTTCTTCATGAATGCAGGTATACAATTGATTTATATGCTGTGTTTAAAAACGAATTTTGAAATCAATTACATTTCTGGATATGTACTGTTAGAGCTTCATAGGTTGTTTTGGGCCATATTTATAAGGCATTTGAGTGTCTTTGATGTTATGTTTTCCTTTTAAAATGGATAGGGTTCCTCATGGGGCCCTGAGCAGTTCATAGCCATGTTATTTAATGGGAAGTGGATAACATGGCTAAGAGCATTTGCTGGAAAATGCATGAATATCGCTGACTGTTCAGCGATATTCATGCATTGCGGCCGTTTTTTTTTGCATTTGCGAGCAGTTCTTAGCCATGTTATCCAATGGAAGGTGGATAACATGGCTAAGAGCATTTGCTGGAAAATGCATGAATATCGCTGACTGTTAATAATTAGTAGGGCATTAAGTTTTAGATGACTGTTATTCATTTACTGTTTGGTAATAGTGGTTAATAACATTTTTTAATACATTTTTCCACAGATTCAACTGCAGATTCTTTCATAGTTTGGAAAATGCCTACCAAAAATAGAACTAGAAAGGCGAGGAAACGTCAAAGACAGCAGGATGATGTTTTATTGCAGCAGTCCTCTTCCCCAAATACTTGTCAAAACACCAAGAAAGGTCCGGGTAAGAGCACGAAATCATTCTTAAGAAATATTTGTCATAAAAAAAGTATTTCTCCAAAAAATGTTTCAGTCCTCAAAAAGAAAAGCAATTTAAATGGAAAGGAGAGACCCATCAAAAATGTTACTGGTAGAGGAAGAGATAACTCTGTGCATGATAGTAGAAGGAAACAACAGTTTAGGGACATTCGACATCGAATGTTCCGTAATAGGATAATAGTTAATTTATTGAAAAATATTAAAAAAAAAGGCCAACAGAAAGCGGCATTTTATAAGAAGAAGAAAAATGTAGAGAAAATTATTGATCATGCTTTTGAAATTAAGCGAAAGTTGTTTATTTTGGTAATCAATAGAATTAGGAAACTAAGCAAGGTAATTTCTGATTTCAAAACTAAAAGTAGATGGAAGAGAGTAGTAAATCGTACTAACTTTTGTGAAGTTTTTTCCGGAGAATGGATGCATAGTTCTAGTTGTGAGGCATTTTTTAATGAGGAGAGTTATTTTCAGGATAATGATTTGGTGTTTGCAGTTGACACCAGTGGTCGAGCTTATGAAGTGAAGGATGGTTGTCCAGTTGAAAAAGAACAACTTGTGACAACAGAGACAGTTAAGTGATGAGGTTTTAGGAAGACGTCCTAAGGGTCCTGTGTACATTTGGAAGTGTAGTTCTATTTGCAGTGTGCGACAGGTTTCCATCAATTTGCTTTGTGATTTTATACGGACATTTAATAAGAAAAGTTTGAAGCAGAAAATGAAGTTGTTGCAAGATTTAGATCCTTGCAGAGTGAGACAAATGACAGGTTTGCGTGGTCATTCACTGGCTTGTCTTTCCAGGAGAGTATGCCAGAGTGTTTTTCATCATTTCAGGATGCTAGCAGTGCATCATAATAAAGTGAGAAAATTAGTGAGAATGTTGTATTATGCTAAGAGTCCAGCAATTATGCTTAAACAATTATGTGCTGCTCTTTTGCATGGTTCTGAAATAGATGTGAAGAATATTTGTGAAGAAATTGACTTTTGTTACTTTGGTAGTAGAGATGAGAATGTTCAAATTGACCCAGAAGTAGAGGGTTATGTTGAAGATAATATACAGGTTTCTAGTTCAGATAATTTTCAGAAAGAAATTGCCACGTTTCAGGTGAAATCAAGTGAGAGGCCTAATTTCACTTGTGTGTGTTGTCGACGCACTTATTATAAGAATCAGACTAAGTTAGTGGATTTATATGCAAAAACTGAAAGGGAAAATAATAGTGAATGGAAGGATTTTGCCACATACTTGATGGTAGAAAATTGTTTTGATTTGGGAGTGGATCAACGTGTGTGTACTTATTGTTGTAATAAATTAAATCAAAACCAGATGCCTGCTAGGGCAGTTCATAATAATCTGGAATTGGTTGAGATACCTTCAGAATTGAAGGATTTAAATACTTATGAATCTATTTTGATTCAAAGTATCCATCCCTTTCAGGCTATTGTAAGAATGGAGCCCAAGACAGGGAAGTTGCCTCCAGCAGATTTACAGAGAAGATTAAAGGGAAGAGTTGTTTATTTGCCTCTAGATTTGAACAAAAACATTAACACAATTGGAGTAGAAAAAGTGGAAGAGGAACCTCTGGTTATCTTGGTTAATGGGGTTCCAACAAAGAATAAGAAAATATGGCAAGATTTAGTGGATGTTAGGAAAGTCAAAAAGGCAACATTGTATTTGAAAAAAAATAATAAGAATGTATATGTTGCAGAAGAGGAAGTAAGTGATGAAGAGGATAGCGTTTTGTGTGCTGGCCAAATTGAGAAAGTAGAGGTGTCTAATAGTGAAGAAATATATGAACATTATAGTGTTCATCCTTTGTATTCCAAGGAAGTCATGGGGAATGCTATTGAGTTGTTTCAAATGAAACAAGCCAAAGGGAGTCCCATTAGTGTTTGGGAGGAAAGTTTGGAAGCTCGGTGTTTCCCACAGCTATTTCCCACAGGTCAAGGAGGAAGATATGATGAGCGACCTCGTCAAATTCCTGCGTCTGAATACCGGACTTTACGATTGTATGCAGAAGATGCTAGGTTTCGTCAATGCATTCCCTATTTGTTTCATCTCCTGTTTGAAAGCGATCTGTCTGGACTGTCATATGCAGTGAACCACATCTTAAAAAGTGGTATACAGAGGCGAAACATCTCGGCAAGTGACTTTATGCATAAAGTCAATGTCCAAGACAGTATTTTGGATTCTCACTTAATTAATCTCATGGCGTGTCAGCGTGGTACTAATGAGTACTGGTACCGTTGTCATGGTGATTTAAAATGTATGTTGAGGAACTTAGGAACTCCGACATGGTTCCTCACTCTGAGCTGTGCCGAGTATGGCTGGGAAGACTTACTTGAATTTCTACGAGAGGCAAATGGAAATATTGAAAACATTGAATTCAAGACACCTGGAGAACTGTGTTCTTTGGATCCAGTGAATGTATGCAGGTACTTCAATCATAGATTTGAAGCTATGATGTCTTTCATCACAAATAAAAAGAATCCACCTCTTGGAGAGGTGTTGGATTTCTTCTGGAGAAAGGAGTACCAAGCAAGAGGTGCCCCTCATATACATATGTTGTTGTGGATCAAGGATGCACCTAAATTTGGAACAGATCCGGATGACTTAGTGATGAGTTTCATAGAACAGTATTCTACGTGTGCTGTTCCAAACGCAACGGAGAAGAAAAGCCTAAGAGAACAAGTTCTACGTTTCCAAAGCCATCGTTGTGGAAAGTACTGTCGTCGTAAATTCAGAAACAAGGACAAGTTCTACACCAAATGTCGTTTCAACTTTCCACGACCGGTGATTTCTAAAGGAAGAGTGAACAGTTTGATGTCCTCGCTGCGACATAATGTGACGAGGAAATCACCCAAGAATACATACAATTTGAAAAGGAACGAAGAGTCCAAGTACATCAATGACTACAACCCAGTGATTTTGTCCATGTGGAATGCTAACATGGATATACAGTTTGTGGCTGACAACTGTATGGCTGTGGCTCGGTATGTGACATCTTACATCACCAAAAAAGAAAAGACAGAACTGAAGGATATGTGGGAGGACATTTCCCATGAAAAGAGCCTCAGCAAGAAGTTGTACAGTTTCAGTCTGAAGATGTTGTCGCATCGAGAAATCGGAGCTTACGAATGTTCTGACCGCTTGTCTTCAGCCAGTCTCTATGCCAAATCCAGGAGTATCGTTTGGGCAAGTCTTGGTCTTGCTGCAACACGAAATCGAGTTCTAAAACCTGTCCGGGAAATTGAGTATTTGGCGGAAAAGGAGCCAAACAGTAC
The DNA here is from genome assembly GCF_964263255.1 of Lissotriton vulgaris. Classification (NCBI taxonomy): domain Eukaryota; kingdom Metazoa; phylum Chordata; class Amphibia; order Caudata; family Salamandridae; genus Lissotriton; species Lissotriton vulgaris. Next base: position 750,112,072 of record NC_141693.1, on the reverse strand, counting down.
CGACATTTTGAAGACCAACATGTTGGATACATATTATCCAAATCGAAGCAGTCACCTTGAGAATGTTTGTCTATATGAGGTTCTACAAAATTATATATTCAAGAGGAACATCAAAGAAGATATTGAGAAAGGAGTGTATGCTGTAATTGGAAGTGAGGGATGTCTGGTCAAGCAAAGAAAATGCCAATTAGTAAACCATCGAAAATTGAGTGGCGAATCTCCAGAAAAAAAGGAGTTTTTCTATTTAGCACTTTTGCAACTTTTCAAGCCTTGGCGTGCAGAAGAGGAACTGCTTGGAGATTTCCTCTGTTACGAAGACTCTTTCAATGCAGCCAAGGAGTCCATAGAATGTCCTGCTTTTCCTAAATATCAAGAAATGCTTACTTTGGAAATTGAGCAGGAAGCAACGATTGCAGCCGAGATTGCCAGAGACAGTTCTCAGGACAGTCAGAGTTCTGTTTCATTGAGTCAAGATCAACTTGGAGGACCTATTATCGAAAATGAAGCTGCCACTGCTATGAATGAAGTAGAAAGAGCCATGGCACATGCTCAGGAGGATTCAGTTAACTTAGAAGACTTGGAAAAACAACTCAACGTTGAGCAGAGGAAAATATATGATGAAGTTACCAAGGAAATTGAGCACGGATTAAGTCATGAGAAGAACGAGTGCTCATGTACATTGTTGAAGCCTGTCCGACTGTACGTGAGTGGAGAAGCGGGAACTGGCAAAAGTTTCCTCATTAAAGCAATTTCTTGTTATTTGCAGGAAAGGACTGAGTCATCGTTGTCTTGTGTTGTCACCGCTCCTACTGGACTGGCAGCACATAACATTAAAGGTATTACTTTGCATCGTCTACTGATGCTGCCGGTGGAGCATGACAACAAATTACAATACAACAAGTTATCTGGGGATGCTTGCTGTGAAGTTTCAAGAGTCTTGAGGAAAATGAAACTACTTATCATTGACGAAGTAAGCATGGTTTCCAATGTCATGCTTGCCTTTGTGCATTTGAGAATGCAAGAAGTACTTAAAACTGAATATGATGTGTTATTTGGTGGCAAACACATCATTGTTTTCGGAGATCTTCTGCAGCTGACACCAGTAAAAGGTCAACCTGTGTTCAAAATACTCACGCATGAAGATACCAGGAAGTGCCTAGGGAGCATTGGCAACGTCAATATATGGTTAAACTTCAATTATGCTGAACTGCATGAAAATATGCGTCAGGCAAAGGATGAAGATTACAAAAATATTCTACAAGATATTAGAATTGGAAAAGTGACCGAGCATGGGAAAGAAGCTTTAAATGCACGATTACTGACAAATTTATATCCCAAACAAGAGATTGTGCCTGAGAATATTTTTCTGAAAATTACTGAGAAGAAATCCGGGATATGTTTGATGCCAACTCTTGCAGAATGTGCCATTTTCAACAACAAAATGTTGAATTTAGAAAAGCAAGAGATTGTGAAACTTGAAGCTATCGACAAATTAGAGCATATGGGATCAACAATTATTTTATCAGACAATTTGAAATCAAAATTGGATTCATTAGAGAAGACTATATCCAAAACAGCGGGTTTTGAAAAGACTTTGAATGTGTGTTTAAATTGCCGAATCATTTTGAGAAGGAATTTACATGTAGAAAGAGGTCTGGTAAATGGATCAATGGGTAATGTTGTTGATTTTGAGAAATACAGAAATAGAGATGGAATAGAATTTTTAAGAATTAAATTTGATGGCATTGAGGAAGTACAGCAAATTGGTCGTTGTTCTGCTAGGTTTTTGCTTGTTAAAGACTTATATGTTCGCCGTAAACAGTTTCCTGTTTGCTTGGCATATGCGGTGACAATCCATAAATCGCAAGGTTTAAGTGTAGACTGTGCATTGGTGAATATTGGCAGTTCTGTGTTCAAGGAGGGTATGGCATATGTGGCATTGTCACGAGTTAGAACTTTATCGGGATTGTACTTGATTGACTGTGATGTCACAAACATTTGTGCGGATCTAGATTGTGTTAAGGAATACAATAGGTTAAGAAGAGAGTATGCGCCACATTTGCCTCAATATCCTTTGTTTGAGAAACGTGTGGTAGGCCGGAAACGTAGAAATATCAGTAATAGTAGGGAGGTTGTTGCAAAAAGACTAAAAGTCAATGAACCGAAAATTGTTACCAGAAAGAAAGTGGATTCTGTTGAAGATGTTGTCGGTTTTCAATTTGAAAACAGTTCTGGTGTCAACTGCTATGCAAATGTAGTGGTTAATGTTCTCTTTTCACTACAGAGTTTAAGAGAACAGATTCTGTTGAATTCAGAACAAATTTTATGCTGTTTGTTGAATTCTGTTTTCGAGAAATGTAGCAGTGATCGAACAAAAGTAGAAAGTGTGTCTGAAGTTCGTTATCTTTTAGATGAATGTTCAGGTCAAACAGACTTCTCTGAAAATAATCAGCAAGATTGTCAGGAGTTTTTAATGTATATGCTTGATGTATTGCAAGATGAGGGTGTAGATGTAGATCACCTGTTTGGGCTTTCTTATCAATGGCAGCATGACTGCGAGAACTGTTTGGTATCAAGTACTACTAGTGTAGACTCAGAAAGATTTATATATTTAACTTTGCCAGACAGTAAATCAGTGTCCTTTAATAAGCTAGTAAATGCAGCGGATCACAACATGGAGTGTAGCCAATGTAAATGTGATATGATGTCAACATTATTTATACGTAGATATGGCCAGTATGTCATTTTAATGATCCAACGATGTAGGCCTGATGGATCAAAATTGTCAACTTTAATAAAAAATTTTGTGGCTTCTCAGCTGTCAATATCAGGGAGGACTTTTGTAACTGTAGCAATTATCTATCACAATGGTCCATCAACAACATCAGGACATTATACAGCTTACTTAAAGTCTGGAAACGGCTGGTCATTCTGTAATGATTCCGCTGTAACTTTCAAACAAAAATTGCCGTTTGACCTTAAAAATTCTTACCTGGTGTTTTTAAAACCAAAATTTTAAGTAGAGGGAATGTAAGTCTGCAATGCTGTCTAGATTAAAAATCCAACTATATAAACTTGCTGCAAGTAAGTCTGCTTCATAGTAAGCAGTATCAGTGTCATAGGAAAAGGAGAACATGATTGACAAAGAAGAGTAAGTTATTAGTAGTCCAGGATTGTGAAAATAATCTCAAATGTTTTCTTTTTGAAAGTTGCAAAAATAGAAAATGTCGGGATTTGATTGGAAGAATAACAAGACTTGCGAATCGCAGCAACATGATTTGGCCTAGTGGAAACATGTGATAGAATGAGAGAAGTCTTTTTTTCTATGTAACATATTTTTCGTATCGATGGAGGTTTTCTTTCAGAAAGTGGCGGGCTGAAAATATTTATAGCACAACAGAGTGGACGCTGTACATAGGAGATCCTTCGACTTTATTGAAAGTAAGTTAATTTTAAGGAGTTTTGAAATCAGATTTCTTAGCTTGTATGGGTTTTTTAAACACAGTCATTTTGATTGTGTTTTTTTTTCCCCGCTGTTACATGATGAATACCTTCAAGTCACTGATTTAAGTGAAATTTGATACATTCTGAGAACAGCAAAAATAAACAATTTAACATGTATAATTAATGTTATGCTTTTTGTACTTATGATATACATTTAGAAATGTGAGGTAGATATGGAGAAGCTGAGTCTTCTGTAAGTGTCAATTTTAATGCTTACAGTGCTGTACTTCTGGGTACTGTTTTTTTTTAAAAAAAAGAAATAGGCCTCACCTCAAAGAAAGCTCTTGAAAGCACACATCTTATTTGCATCCTATAACAATCATTTAAAATGTTTGACACAATTTTATGATGGTTTTACATCTCTTTTGCGCGGTTATTGCATCACTATTGTGAGACATAAGCAATGCAAAAGAAGCATCATGTTTCAAAATAGGCCTCATTTGTGAGCAGTTCTTAGCCATGTTCTCTTGTAATTACTCCTTTTTTTTAAAAAAAAAAAAATTGGGGTTAGCTCCCGGTTCGCGTACCGGTTCGCTAACCGGAAAGCAAACTAAAAATAACCAGCTTGCCAGAGTGTTACACTTTCTAGCAATTTTTGTAAAAAGGGGAGGTAGTTCTGAAAAGAACTTTTTTTTTTTTTTTTTTTTTTTACTTTTTTGAACATTATTTCATTTTTTTGGATTTTTTGAACACTTTTTTGTTTTTTTTGTTGTTTTTTAAAGGGAATGAACAGAAAGAGGTATTGAAAATGGCTCAACAGGAGCAAAAAAAAAAATTAAAAAGTCTTGCGTTTGGAACATTGGTGTTTTTCGAAAGCAAGATTAATCAATTTCACGCTCATGTTAGCGCATGAAATTAGTGTTCCACAATACAAGCATGTGAGCTTTAGATGCACAAAATTTTTCTGTATGTTGGGCACTGTTTCATTCGCCTCGGCCACTGACAGAGACAGATCAGAAGATGTTGAAGGCACCGAAGTTGGGGGGTTTTGTTGCAGGTCACGCATCTCTCCACGACTGTAGTTCATTGGATGCCACCTCTGCATATGTCGGTGCATTGTGTGATTTCCAAAGCTGTACTTTTTGTTTGTTCCTCGGGATAATTTTTTTTTGCAGATAAGGCACTTAGCATATCGTGCATTGACTTTTTTTTCGTCAGAAGGAATGCTAAAAAATTGCCATATAAAGCTTTCTTTCCGATGAGATACCCGGGGTAACTCTTCGACAAATTGTGGTCCCTCTTCTTCCTCTCCGTCTTCTTCTTCCTCTTCCTCCTCTATGTTTCCAATAAATTGTGGAGGGGGTCCTCTCTTCCTATTAGGAGATGGGGGTGGTGGTGGTGGGGGTGCAGAAGCTGAAGCTACTATTGAAGCCATCACAGAAAAAAATCAGGTCTTCCTTTCACAAAGTTGAAAGTCAGAGTGAGAAAAAAGGTGGGGGCTTTCATCATTTGGGAAAAGAAATAGTTCTAAACCAATGAAAAGTGTTATTTTTAGGTCACATGACCTAGTTTTACATCATTAGGAAACCGAAAGTGAAATGAACCAATGAAAACTTTAATAAACAAGTCACATGACCTGTTCCGCTCACGTTACGCGGAGCGCGCCGCGCCTCGGATAGCTTCCGGTTCGCGGTCCGGAGCACTTCCGGGAGCGCTAACGCGGCGCGTCATAAGACGCATTACGCGACAACGTGATACGTCGCGCTTCCGCGACGCGTCACAGTTGCGCTAACGAAACGTTTACCGGTTCGCGTACTAGATCGCGGCATCAAGATGAGCTAACGGAAAGCTTCCCGGTTCGCTTACCGGAAGCGGAGAAAAAAAATATAAAAAAAAAAATTATCAATAGACATCTAAAATATATTTTTGGATTTAAAGAAGAATACATTTTACAGCTACAAATGTTAGCTTTTAAAAAACCAATGAAATTCACAGAAAAAACCATAGGTTATAGACCATATATAGTTAGGAATTTGCATTTACAAAACCTTGAAAATTCACTGAAAAAACCATAGGTTATAAACCATATATAGTTAGGGATTAGCATTTACAAAACCTTATTTTACTCGCATAAAACCATTGAAATTCCATATATAGTTAGATGCGCTAACTATATATCGCGCACCCGCAATCCACTGCTGATGATGTCACATATTACATCATTCATGACATGGTCACTCACTCATACAGTCAGTCATGCACCTACTAAATCCTTCATCCAGACACTTATACATCCACTCATTCTTCAATATGTAAGACATGTTTTAACTTTACAGAAACATACAGTCACTGGATGTTGTCATCAGTGATGTCATCAGTGATGTCACTGACCATGTCATGAATGATGTAATATGTGACATCATCAGCAGTGGATTGCGGGTGCGCGATATATAGTTAGCGCATCTAACTATATATGGAATTTCAATGGTTTTATGCGAGTAAAATAAGGTTTTGTAAATGCTAATCCCTAACTATATATGGTTTATAACCTATGGTTTTTTCAGTGAATATATATATATATATATATATATATATATATATATATATATATATATATTACCTACTGGCGGTCGCCAGTAGGTAGTTATAGTTAGGACCTAGTTTCCATAGGAAATCCTCAACATTCTATTTGGAATAACTTTGGCCCTGGTGGATGAGTCTTTGCGAATTTCTCAAAGAAGATGGCTCGATCCGCTGCGCTCCTTCCCTGAAAGTTTGGGGGGGATTGGTCAAGTGGGGGCTGAGATATAAGGGGGGTCCCAAAACGTGTTTTCTCCATGTTATTTTCCATAGGACCTTTAGACTCGGCTACAGGTCGAACGGTTGAATGGATTTATAAGAAATTTGCCAAAACTGTAGAGTTCGGTTCGCAGATTACGCTTTTTTTGGAATGGTGTAAATCCGTTCAGTAGTTGTTGAGAAAATTAAAGTTAAAGTCAATTATATATCTATGGACGCGCACGCGTGCGCGCACTCATGCGACTGAGCGTGAGCGGAATTTTTTTTGCTGCGTGACGTCTGTTAACGTTCGATTCGAAGGAAATCAGGAAGTTTTGTTCGCCATTTTGTCACTGCGAGTAAATATATTGTTCATTTCATAGCGTTGAAACATGGAAAGGGGAGAAGGTAGAGATTGTTTTGCTGCGTAGCTTTTCTCGGGGTGTGCAGTAAGGCCCTTAAACGCAAAAAGATATAATTTTCCCCCGAAAAAAATACGGGGTGCGCGCACCCGGTCACGCACACCTATTTACAAGAGTGTGAAAATGGAGATGAATCAGAAGTTTGAGTGCTTAGATATAAGGTGGCTCTGAAAAGAGCCCTTGTGTTAATTGAGTGTTTTCTGCATTTATAAGTAAGTACCGATGCAGAGCCTGATGTTGCAGAGGAAGATTCTGTTTCCCTCATTCGTGAAATGAACACCGTCTCTCCTATAGACGTCTTGCATGTGGTATCGCAAGTTGTTGTGGTAAATAGAACCCATGCTATAATCTCTGAGGAACGCAGAAACAGATTTATTTACATGTCTCCTTGCTTTCTCAAATTGTGCACAATGTTGATTGGACCAATTCCATTTCTGTCTTTGGCATATATTGGAATATACCAAGGGAGATCGAGGAAAAAGTGTCATCAATTGTCGAAAGGTGTCTTTTAGAAGCATTTCCAGACCTACCCCAGTGATTGTGCCTAGATCGTTCCCACCGCAGTGCACAATTATAAGGTCTGGTTCTGGGAGATGCATAAATGTTTTCACCAATGAAATCAATTGGTGACATTTCAATCCTCTTTTGGCAATCCATGTTATGTGTACATTTGGTAAGCCGAGGTTGCAAATTCGATTTCAGTGAATATATATATATATATATATTCACTGAAAAAACCATAGGTTTCACACCAGTTATAGTTAGGAATTAGCATTTAAAAAACCTTGCAAATTCACTGAAAAAACCATAGGTTTCACACCAGTTATAGTTAGCTAGAAATTTTACTGACATAAAACCATTGAAATTCCCACGTTATAATTAGTTGGACTCACTATAACTTGCGCGCCTGCAGTGCACTGCTGATGACGTCACATATTACATCACTCATGACATGGTCCGTGACATCACTCATGATATCACTGATGACACCATCCAGTAAATGTGTGTCTTTCTGAAAAATAAATATGTTTTACATATGTATATGTAAAGGTCAATGGAAGAATAAATGTTTAAATAAGTGTCTAAATGGATGTTTTTTTAAAATAAAATGATTGGTTAACTGTCTTATTAAGTGTATCTTAGTGAATACATATATTATTGAGAAATGTTTAAATATTTAAATATATGTATTAGTGTTTCACTTTGTGTATAAGTGGCTGCATGGGTTTGTGAGTACCTACATGTGTGTGTATATGGGTTATTAGATGTTGTTTTTAGTATCAGTATGAGTGTCTGTATGGTTTGGTGGGGGTATGACTTAGCACATAGATGCATCAATGACTGACTCTCTGTTTGTGTGTGTGTTTTAAACACAACATATGTGCAGGACTGTATGGGTGGATGAGTGTGTATATGTGTGTGTTATTAAGTGAATGACTGTCTCACTAGTGTCTTAATCAGTAACTACATATGTTTTAATCTAGTATATGTGAATATTTATGTATATAAGTGAGTATATGTGAGAGTAAGAGATTGTAAGAGTTCCTGTTTAAATAAGTATTTGTTTCTATAAGTGATTGTTTAAGAGAGTAAGTATGTGTAAGTTTCCTTAGCAGTAAGGTGGTAGTGTGTGTATAGCTGTATATGCAAATAAATGGATGTTCAAAAGTTTATTTGCATATGTGAGTAACTTTTGGATGACTGTCGGTGTGTAAAAGGATGTGTAGGTGTTTCACTACATATGATGAGTGAATATATGTATGAGTGACTATATAGAACTGTTGGTGAATGACTGGATGTGTATATAGATGGTGGTATTACTGAATTGTTTGTTGTAACTGGTATGGGTATCTCCATTTTTTTTGAAAATGTTATTTTCTATTTTTGAATATGTGTTTCAAGGGTTACATTACACTGAAGCAACGGAGGTGTAGAAAGAAGCAAGAGAAGTGTAGAATGAGAACAGCGAGGTGCAGAAGGAGGCAAGAGAGGTGCAGAGAGAGGGAAGACAAGTGCAGAAAGAGACAACAGGGGTTCAGATAGAAGCAAGACAGGTACAGAAAGATGCATGGGAAGTCAGAGTAAAGCAACAGGGGTATAGGAAGAGGTAAGAGAAGTGCAGAAAGAAGCAGCAGAGGTGCAGAAGGAGGCAAGAGAACTGAAAAAAGGCAAGAGAGTTACAGAAACAGGCAGACGAGGTACAGAAAGAGGGAACAGGGGTGCAGACAGAGGCAAGAGAGGTGCAGAAAATGGTAAGTGGTGTGCAGAAAGAGGCATGAGGGGTGCAAAATGTGCAAGAGAGGTGCGGAAAGAAGCAAGAGCATTGCAAAAGAACCAGCAGAGGTGCAAAAAGAGGCAAGTGAGGTGTAGAATGAGGTAAGAGAACTGCAGAAAGAGACAAGAGAGTTGCAGAAACAGGCAAAAGGGGTGTAGAAAGAGGGAACAGGTGGGCAGACTAAGGTAAGAGAAGTGCAGAAAGAGGTAAGAGGGGTGAAGAAAGAGGCAAGAGAGGAGCAAAAAGAGGCAAGAGAGTTGCACACAGAGGCAAGAGGAGTGCAGAAATCTGCAAGAGAGATACAGAAAGAAGCAAGAGCAGTGCAGAAAGAACCAACAGAGGTGCAGAAAGAGGCAAGAGGGCTACAGAACGGGCCAAGTGAAGTGCAGAACGAGGAGCAGAAAGAACCAACAGAGGTGCAAATAGAGGCAAGAGGGGTGCAGAAAGGGGAAGGAGAGATGCACAAAGTGGCAAGAGCGGTACTGAAAAAGGAAGTAGGGAGCAGAAAAAAGGAAGCGAACTACAGAAAGAAGCAACAGAGGTGCTGAAAGAGGCATGAAGAGTGCAGCAAGAGACAAGAGAAGTACAGCAAGAAGCAACAGAGGTACAGAAAGAGGCAAGAGTGGTTCAGAAAGAGGGAAGAGAGGTATAGAAAGAGGCAAGAGAGTTGTACAAAGAGGGAAGAGGGGTACAGAAACAGGCAAAAGGGGTGCAAGAAGAAGCAAGTGAGGAGCAGAAAGAGTCAAGAAAGGTGCAGAATGAGGCAAGAGAGGTGCAGAAACAGCAAGAGAAGTGTTGAAAGTGACAAGAGAGGTGCAGAAGGAGGCAAGAGAACTGCAGAAAGAGGCAAGAGAGTTGCAGAAAGAGGCACATGATTTGCAAAAGAAGGCAAGAGAACTGCAAAGAGTTACAGAAACAGGCAAAAGTGGTGCAGAAGGAGGGAACAGGTGGGGAGTCTGAGGCAAGAGAGGTGCAGAAAGAGGGAAGAGGGGTGCAAAAAGAGGCAAGAGCGGTGAGAAAGAAGCAACAGAGATGCAGAAAGAAGCAGGAGAAGTGAAGAAAGTGGCAAGAGAAGTGCAGGAACAGGCAGGAGAGGTGCAGAAAGAGGGTACAGAGGCGCAGAAAGAGGCAAGATGGATACAGGAAGAAGCTAGTGAGGTGCAGAAAAAGGTAACAGAGGTACAGAAAGAGGCAAGAGGTGCAGAAAGAGGGAACAGATGGACAGACTGAGGCAAGAGGGGTGCAGAAAGAGGTAAGGGGTGCAGAAAGAGGCAAGAGGGGTGCAGAAAGAAGCAAAAGAGGTGCATAGAGAAGCAATAGAATTGTAGAAAGTAGGAGAGGTGCAGATAGAGGCAAGAGGGGTACAGAAACAGGCAAGAAAGTGCAGAAAGAAGCAACAGAGGTGCAGAAAGAGGCAAGAGAAGTGAAGAAAGATGCAAGAGAGGGGCAGAAACAGGCAAGAGAGGTGCAGGAGTGCAGAAAAAGGGAAGAGAGGTAAAGGAAGATGAAAGTGGAATTGCTGAGAGATGGACACAGGCCACACCCCCTTTACCACTCTGCAAATGCTCCTCCTGGGATGCTCTTGGTTGGGGGATAAAGCCCCTTACCCATGAGGGTCCCTGGGGGCCAACGTGGCCGCCTGTTACCTCTAGTAAGCCCCATACAGCTGGATTGATGAGAGGGCTCAAAGGCCACGCCCCCTTTTTACACAGTTCCTATTACATTGCTGCTGGGAGGATGAAGTCAACTTTAGTCCAGAGGTCCTCAGGACACAGGGAACCTCATTGCCCCACCAGCAATGCACCAAGAGGCGCGTTTGCAGAGTGGTATAAAACGGGGCATGGCCTTGGACCACCTCTCAGCAATCCCACTGTGTGGGGCTTACTGGAGGTAACTGGTGGGGTAGTTAGCCCCTAAGTACCCAGGGAACATTTGGCACCGGGGACACCATCCCCCAGGGCTTGACCAATCCTTTTTAGTTTATTTTTGTAAGAGAGAGGGCCTAGTAGCCCCTCCCAGGCCATTTTTGACCCCAGGGACCCCAAGCCCCGGGGCAAGCCTCACGGGGACTGCAGGTGGAGCCCCAATGCCCTCGCTGTCCCAGCCAGCTCCTTGCCTCCTGCAAGAGCTGGCATTACTTTTGGACAAGGGGAGCTGCTAACATGCAGCTCCCCTTGTCCAAAAGGAATACTGCTTTGCTTCGTGGAAGCGAGAGCAGGTTTCCTGCTCTCGCTCCGACGAAGCAAAGCAGAAGTTTGCAATAACAGGGCAGCAGCAGTCCTCCCATCCTGTCATTGCAAACTGCAATGACCCAGGGGTGGGCATCCCGGGACATTGCCGGAGCCAGCCCTGGGGGGTGGCGGTGTCCAAGACCATAGAGGGCTCTGGGAGGGGGCCGCACGGTCCCCTCCCAATGTGAAATTATCCCCAGGGAAGTGGTGGTCCCCGGGGCTGGGGGAAAATAAGGAACCACCATATTTAAATAAAGTGTGTTCGAGGAGGTGGGGGTCTCTGGGGCCATGTGGGGCGGCTCAAGCCCCCCACACAGAGTATTTATTTGTAGCCCCAGAGAGTTGACAGTCCCAATGGTTGTGGGGGGCCCGCGTGGCCCACCCGCATTCAAAGCATATAGCCCCGGCGAGGTAGTGGTCCCTGAGCCTTGGGCTCCCTGAAATATTAAATGCCCCGGGGAGGTCCCGCCACTGAAAATAACCAATGGCCCGGGGAGGTGGCGGTCCCCATGGATGCGGGGGGGCGCATGTCCCCGCACACTATTATTAAAGCCCCAGGGAGGTGGCGGTCCCCAGGGCTGCGGGAGTCCCTGTGTGCCCTGCACCATAATAAAACATTGCCCCCGGAACCTGTCTCACCCGGGGGCTTTAAGAAACGGAGCGCAAGAGCCTGAGCTTCATTTTTTTAAATATTTTTTGATGGGACTAGTGGAGGGTCCGCTAATCCCACCACATTTTTTTTAATGTTTGTTTGGGCCCTGGGTTTCCCTGTGGGAACCCCTGAGCAGGCCTAGGGGGTCAGGGTGTTTCTACTGTGCCCCCTTTTCTTTATTTTTAAATTGTTTTCCCCTTTTTCTTATGACTCTGTTTTGCAGAGTCACAAGATGGCTGCCAACACTTTCTGGTTTGGAGTGTTGACAGCCTATCAAAATAAAGTTCATGCTTGGGAGGGTTTGCGAGTCCTCCTTGGCCCTCAGATAGCGATATTTTCATTTCTTGAATTAAAAAAAAAGTTGCTTTCTGAACCAAGAGCTACATTTTTGCCAAATTTGGTGTAATTCTGTTCAGCAGTTGTGGCTGTAGCCGTGTCTAAAGTACCTCTGGAAATTAACATGGAGAAAACACGTTTTGGGACCCCCTTTTTTTCTCGGCCCCCTCTTGACGAATAACCCCAAAATGTTCAAGACAGGAGTTGACCTGAGTGAACCATTAGTTTTGAAAATTTCACGAAGATTCGTCAAACGGCGCCAAAGATATTGGCAAAAGAAACGCTTTTTGAATAGAAACAAGTTCCAAACTCTAACTATCTATATACATATATATATATATATATATATATATATATATATATATATATATATATATATATATATATATATATATATATATATTCACTGAAAAAACCATAGGTTATAGACCATATATAGTTAGGGATTAGCATTTAAAAAACCTTATTTTATTTGCACAAAACCATTGAAATTCCATATATAGTTAGTTGCACTAACTATATATCGCGGACCCGCAATCCACTGCTAATGATGTCACATATTACATCATTCATGACATGGTCAGTGACATCACTGATGACATCTCAAATGACATCACTGATGACATCACTGATGACATCACTGATGACAACACCCAGTGACTGTATGTTTCTGTAAAGTTAAAATATGTCTTACATATTGAAGAATGAGTGGATGTATAAGTGTCTGGATGAAGGATTTAGTAGGTGCATGACTGACTGTATGAGAGAATGATTAAATGTGTCTCACTGAGTGTATGGGTTAGTGATTAAAGTGTCTTAATTTCGCAATCATTATTTATGTTGTTCTGTAAACTGCTGCATGTTTAAATCAGTAGCTATATCAGTAACTATATGGGTTATTGAATGGTTGCCCAAGTATTTGTATGGGAGACTGAGTATGTGTGTGGGTATCTGGGAGGTGTATAACTCTGTGCATAGATGTGTGAGCAGTTGATTCCCTAGGTGTATGGGTTCAAAAGTGCATGTAGAAACAGCTGTATGGACAGTTGACTGTGTGCATGAGTATATTGGTGAGTGAATGGATATCTCAGTGCTACATGTCAAAGTAAGTACATATGTAAAACACACTCCATGTGAGAGTTGACATATATAAATAACTGAACATAAGAGCCAGTGAATGTGTGAGTGGCTGTATGAATCATTGTGAACTTGTATCAAGGATTGTATAAGAGAGTAAATATGTGTTACTATATGTTTGAATAAGTAAGGTGTGCATAACTGTATAGTTGAGGAAATGGAGATGTGATTGATTCTTTGCATGACTGACTAGGTGTGTGAGTAACTCCATGGATGTGTGACAGTCTGTGAGTGCCTGTTTACACTGAGTGTATCTAAGGTTATATTAGAGTCTGAAGATGTATTATCACATAAATGATATCATCAGTGATGTAATCAGTAATGTCAAATGAGATGTCAGTGATGTCATCAGTGATGTCATTTGAGATGTCATCAGTGATGTCATCAGTGATGTCATTTGAGATGTCATCAGTGATGTCATCAGTGATGTCACTGACCATGTCATGAATGATGTAATATGTGACATCATTAGCAGTGGATTGCGGGTCCGCGATATATAGTTAGTGCAACTAACTATATATGGAATTTCAATGGTTTTGTGCAAATAAAATAAGGTTTTTTAAATGCTAATCCCTAACTATATATGGTCTATGACCTATGGTTTTTTCAGTGAATTTTCAAGGTTTTGTAAATGCAAATTCCTAACTATATATGGTCTATAACCTATGGTTTTTTCTGTGAATTTCATTGGTTTTTTAAAAGCTAATATCTATAGCTGTAAAATATATTCTTTATTAAGTGACGTATCACGTAGCCCGTGAGACGCCTCATGATGCATCGCATAACCGTGACGTATCGTCTCTGCAGCGCAAACCAAACCCAAAACGTAAGCGCGCCAGAACACGCTTAAAGATATATATTTTTTAACCTTAATTAGACAAAATCCACACGTGCACATATCACAAACGTTCAAGAAACACAATATGTCGGACTCCCGTTACGCTGCCGGTTAGCTGCCCGGTTAACATACCAGGAAGCACCTTTACCGCGAAAAATCACAATTTTTTTTTCTTTTGCCCCGCAGGGAACTTTAATAGCCCCCTCATCAATCCTAGGGGTTCAGGAGGGGTCTGCCTTACCCCTTTCATTCATTTACACCTTTTTTTTCCACCTCTTGTCTCTCGATCCTACCGAGAGACAAGATGGCGGCCGCTCTGGACTGTTTACAATGTTGACAGCCAATCAGCTACTCCTCAGGATTTTTTTTTTTTTGGGCCCCGCGTGGTTTTATAATATCCCCCTCATCAATCCTATGGGGTCAGAAGGGGTCTACCGTGCCCTCTTTCCTTCATTTTCCCCTTTGTTTTGGTCTCCTCTTGTCTCTTGATCCTACCGAGAGACAAGATGGCGGCCACTCCGGACTGTTTACAATGTTGACAGCCAATCAGCTACTCCTCAGACTCCCGTTACACTGCCGGTTAGCTTCCCGGTTAGCTGCCCGGTTAGCTGCCCGGTTCGCTTACCAAGACGCGTCTCTACGGCGAAAAAATCGGATTTTTTTTTTTTTTTTGGGGCCCCGCGTGGCTCTATAATATCCCCCTCATCAATCCTAGGGGGTCAGAAGGGGTCTACCTTGCCCCCTTTCCTTCATTTCCCCCTTTGTTTTGGCCTCCTCTTGTCTCTCGATCCTACCGAGAGACAAGATGGCGGCCGCTCCAGACTGTTTAGAATGTTGACAGACACCGGAGGGCCAATCAGCTTCGCATCGCAAAGTTCCGATACGCGAAAAGTTCGCTAACCGGATCGCTGCCCGGAGCGCTGTTACAGATATATATCTTGATTTAAACGTTAATTTCTCAAAATCCACTGAAGCACATATATTGAGACCTAGCAAAGGCACATCGGGCTAACAGTCCCTACAATTTTGCCAAGTTTCGTGGAAATCCATTCAGCCGTTCGGGCTAAAAGTGAGTCCAACCGCCCTATGGAAATTAACATGGGAAAAACGCGTTTTGGGACCCCCCTTTTTTCTCGGCCCCCCCTTGACGAACCCCCCCCAAATTTCCAGGAGCTGCTCAGAAACAAAATGTGCCATTTTCCTGTAAATTTCAGCCGATTCCGTCCACAAACGCCAAAGTTATTAGACATAGAATTTTCAGAAATCCCATAGGGAAAAAATCCTAACTATATATACCTACTGGCGACCGCCAGTAGGTAATATATATATGTATATATATATATATATTTATGTTTTATATATATATATATATATGGTAGTCCATAATCAGAGTCATTTTTGTTTGAAACCCCCAGTGGGCTCCGCTGTTACATGCTTGAATTGGACGCTCGTTCAAGTTAATCACTCCTGCAGTGCTGCTAAATCTGGCATTGTTGCGATTCCAGCCTCCCGAAAGTAGAGGGATGGTGCAGCTTTCCTCGGCCGGGCTGCCGTGTAAATAGTTTCTCCCCAAAGTGCCACAAAGCATTGAAAGCGTACACAACTCAGTTTCAAAGCCCACTGGAGGGCAACAACGGATTTAATTCAAGTATGTAACAGTGGAGCCCACTGGGGGTTTCAAACACAAATGACTCTCATTATGGACTACCAGTCCCAGCATTACAAGGAAAATACTGACGCACTGCGCAAATCCCACTGGGGGTATTTAAATGGGTATTTAAATGAAGTAACAAAACTAGGCTCTCGCAACTACATGTGTGTTATCAAAACAAGGTACAATGACCAAAAGGCAAAAGATGCGCAGAAGCAGGTTCTTTGGTGTAAATCTTCTTGTCACAGCAAGATGTTTATTTTCTCCAGACTTGAGAATAATAACAATCGCCGACACGTGTTTCGTCGTGTACGGTTGAGTCAACACGACTCTTCAGGGCTTCCACTCCAAATCCAATGTATGGTCGGAGTAAGTCTGGGTCTTTTAAGCTCAGTTCTGGCACTGGGTATTCTGTATGACTATGATATAGTCGATACTGTTGAGAGAGCAATCGGTAGGAATATATGGTTAAGTCTCTCGTCTGTTTGGTGATCGTTTCCCACTGGTAATGATGATTTATAAGTATGGCGCTGGGTCTCGCTTTGGTGTAAGGCGGAAAGCCGGGAGGGGATTCTATTGATGTGCCAAAATGAGGAAACGGGTGCGTCACCTCTACGGCGGTATGCCGCTGCAGGCAATCCCTCCTCTGTAGTTTCCCGGCGGTCGTCTCTCGTGTACGAGCCCACTGGGGGTTTCAAACACAAATGGCTCTCATTATGGACTACCAGTCCCAGCATTACAAGGAAAATACTGATGCACTGCGCAAATCCCACTGGGGGTATTTAAATGAAGTATGCTGTAAAAACAATTATCGGATGTGCATGGGGCACAGGGTCAGAGCTGATTTGCATATTACCATTGTCTAACCCAGGGTGGTGTGGAGTGCAAAAAAACGATGGATTTTGGCCCAGATCTTTGGACTGGGGTGAGTGTGTGACATTGATCCACATTCGGTCCATCACCTGTTGTGTTTGCATATTCCGCCCTAAGTGCGCTGGGGATGCCCAGACGTGGGTCCCAGGCACTCCACACCACTGGAGTCAAGCTAGCCGGGCTGATGAGAGGTGTTACCTCGAAACCGGTCCGGTCCTCGGATGCTTGATTCCGTTCTGGGAAGGACATGGCTTTTGTAGTTCGGACTGGACTGTTCCCATGGGGCACAGGGTCAGAGCTGATTTGCATATCCCCATTGTCTAACCCAGGGTGGTGTGGAGTGCAAAAAAACGATGGATTTTGGCCCAGATCTTTGGACTGGGGTGAGTGTGTGACATTGATCCACATTCGGTCCATCACCTGTTGTGTTTGCATATTCCGCCCTAAGTGCGCTGGGGATGCCCAGACGTGGGTCCCAGGCACTCCACACCACTGGAGTCAAGCTAGCCGGGCTGATGAGAGGTGTTACCTCGAAACCGGTCCGGTCCTCGGATGCTTGATTCCGTTCTGGGAAGGACATGGCTTTTGTAGTTCGGACTGGACTGTTCCCATGGGGCACAGGGTCAGAGCTGATTTGCATATCGCCATTGTCTAACCCAGGGTGGTGTGGAGTGCAAAAAAACGATGGATTTTGGCCCAGATCTGTGGACTGGGGTGAGTGTGTGACATTGATCCACATTCGATCCATCACCTGTTGTGTTTGCATATTCCGCCCTAAGTGCGCTGGGGATGCCCAGACGTGGGTCCCAGGCACTCCACACCACTGGAGTCAAGCTAGCCGGGCTGATGAGAGGTGTTACCTCGAAACCGGTTCGGTCCTCGGATGCTTGATTCCGTTCTGGGAAGGACATGGCTTTTGTAGTTTGGACTGGACTGTTCCCATGGGGCACAGGGTCAGAGCTGATTTGCATATCGCCATTGTCTAACCCAGGGTGGTGTGGAGTGCAAAAAAACGATGGATTTTGGCCCAGATCTTCGGACTGGGGTGAGTGTGTGACATTGATCCACATTCGGTCCATCACCTGTTGTGTTTGCATATTCCGCCCTAAGTGCGCTGGGGATGCCCAGACGTGGGTCCCAGGCACTCCACACCACTGGAGTCAAGCTAGCCGGGCTGATGAGAGGTGTTACCTCGAAACCGGTCCGGTCCTCGGATGCTTGATTCCATTCTGGGAAGGACATGGCTTTTGTAGTTCGGACTGGACTGTTCCCATGGGGCACAGGGTCAGAGCTGATTTGCATATCGCCATTGTCTAACCCAGGGTGGTGTGGAGTGCAAAAAAACGATGGATTTTGGCCCAGATCTTTGGACTGGGGTGAGTGTGTGACATTGATCCACATTCGGTCCATCACCTGTTGTGTTTGCAAAAAAATTATCGGAGCCATCTGCTGGGCATGCTAATCACCCATGATTAAGAGGCAGGAAGCCTCAAAACGCGTTGGGATAAGAAGTAGTTGAAAGCTGATGCCTGCCTGTTCTTCATGAAAATAAAAACGGAAGGTTTTCTCCTGTGAGTCGTGTGCGCTTTCAATGCTTTGTGGCACTTTGGGGAGATATTTATATATATATATATATATATTCACTGAAAAAACCATAGGTTTCGCACCAGTTATAGTTAGGAATTAGCATTTAAAAAACCTTGCAAATTCACTGAAAAAACCATAGGTTTCACACCAGTTATAGTTAGGAATTAGCATTTAAAAAACCTTGCAAATTCACTGAAAAAACCATAGGTTTCACACCAGTAATAGTTAGCTAGAAATTTTACTGACATAAAAACATTGAAATTCCCACGTTATAGTTAGTTGGACTCACTATAACTTGCGCGCCTGCAATGCACTGCTGATGACGTCACATATTACATCACTCATGACATGGTCAGTGACATCACTCATGACGGAGATGAGCCTGTTCCTTTGCAGATGGGTACATGCTTGATCTTTCATTTACAGCAGACAAAGCGAGGCAGAGACTTCAAATGTGTGTGCATTTTATTATTTGTTGAGACATTTGGACTCGGGGAGTCGCACCCACTGAGGCTGACATTAGCGCAGACTGCATCAACCAGAATGCTGTGTGGCCACGCCCATAGGGGGCAGGTACGATGTTTAAACGGTCTGCGCTGCTTATGCTTCCCCTTGTCTGTCAAGAGCCACTGAAGAAAGGAGTTCACCTCCTGAAACGCGTCTGGCCTACCTTGAGACTGCCCTCTTGAATAACGCTCTGCTGGCATGCTGTGAATAAAATAGTTAAGCGCCACGAAGGTCTCCGTATGGTTCTTCCAAAGTGGGTTCTGCAATGGATGGATTTATTGTCGGCCTACCCAGGTCGAGGAAAGAACCTGCCGCTTCCAGCTGGTCCCGGGTGACAAACCTTTGCTGCCGGTATCGGGACGGAGATGAGCCTGTTCCTTTGCAGATGGGAACATGCTTGAGCTTTCATTTACAGCAGACAAAGCGAGGCAGAGACTTCAAATGTGTGTGCATTTTATTATTTGTTGAGACATTTGGACTCGGGGAGTCGCACCCACTGAGGCTGACATTAGCGCAGACTGCATCAACCAGAATGCTGTGTGGCCACGCCCATAGGGGGCAGGTACGATGTTTAAACGGTCTGCGCTGCTTATGCTTCCCCTTGTCTGTCAAGAGCCACTGAAGAAAGGAGTTCACCTCCTGAAACGCGTCTGGCCTACCTTGAGACTGCCCTCTTGAATAACGCTCTGCTGGCATGCTGTGAATAAAATAGTTAAGCGCCACGAAGGTCTCCGTATGGTTCTTCCAAAGTGGGTTCTGCAATGGATGGATTTATTGTCGGCCTACCCAGGTCGAGGAAAGAACCTGCCGCTTCCAGCTGGTCCCGGGTGACAAACCTTTGCTGCCGGTATCGGGACGGAGATGAGCCTGTTCCTTTGCAGATGGGAACATGCTTGAGCTTTCATTTACAGCAGACAAAGCGAGGCAGAGACTTCAAATGTGTGTGCATTTTATTATTTTTTGAGACATTTGGACTCGGGGAGTCGCACCCACTGAGGCTGACATTAGCGCAGACTGCATCAACCAGAATGCTGTGTGGCCACGCCCATAGGGGGCAGGTACGATGTTTAAACGGTCTGCGCTGCTTATGCTTCCCCTTGTCTGTCAAGAGCCACTGAAGAAAGGAGTTCACCTCCTGAAACGCGTCTGGCCTACCTTGAGACTGCCCTCTTGAATAACGCTCTGCTGGCATGCTGTGAATAAAATAGTTAAGCGCCACGAAGGTCTCCGTATGGTTCTTCCAAAGTGGGTTCTGCAATGGATGGATTTATTGTCGGCCTACCCAGGTCGAGGAAAGAACCTGCCGCTTCCAGTTGGTCCCGGGTGACAAACCTTTGCTGCCGGTATCGGGACGGAGATGAGCCTGTTCCTTTGCAGATGGGAACATGCTTGAGCTTTCATTTACAGCAGACAAAGCGAGGCAGAGACTTCAAATGTGTGTGCATTTTATTATTTTTTGAGACATTTGGACTCGGGGAGTCGCACCCACTGAGGCTGACATTAGCGCAGACTGCATCAACCAGAATGCTGTGTGGCCACGCCCATAGGGGGCAGGTACAATGTTTAAACGGTCTGCGCTGCTTATGCTTCCCCTTGTCTGTCAAGAGCCACTGAAGAAAGGAGTTCACCTCCTGAAACGCGTCTGGCCTACCTTGAGACTGCCCTCTTGAATAACGCTCTGCTGGCATGCTGTGAATAAAATAGTTAAGCGCCACGAAGGTCTCCGTATGGTTCTTCCAAAGTGGGTTCTGCAATGGATGGATATATATATATATATATCTATAGATATATATATATATATATATATATATATATATATATATATATATATATATATATATATATATATATATATATATATATATATATATATTTATGTTTTTATATATATATAGTTTTGGTAGTCCATAATCAGAGTCATTTTTGTTTGAAACCCCCAGTGGGCTCCGCTGTTACATGCTTGAATTGGACGCTCGTTCAAGTTAATCACTCCTGCAGTGCTGCTAAATCTGGCATTGTTGCGATTCCAGCCTCCCGAAAGTAGAGGGATGGTGCAGCTTTCCTCGGCCGGGCAGCCGTGTAAATAGTTTCTCCCCAAAGTGCCACAAAGCATTGAAAGCGTACACAACTCAGATTCAAAGCCCACTGGAGGGCAACAACGGATTTAATTCAAGCATGTAACAGTGGAGCCCACTGGGGGTTTCAAACACAAATGACTCTCATTATGGACTACCAGTCCCAGCATTACAAGGAAAATACTGACGCACTGCGCAAATCCCACTGGGGGTATTTAAATGAAGTATGCTGTAAAAACAATTATCGGATGTGCATGGGGCACAGGGTCAGAGCTGATTTGCATCTCACCATTGTCTAACCCAGGGTGGTGTGGAGTGCAAAAAAACGATGGATTTTGGCCCAGATCTTTGGACTGGGGTGAGTGTGTGACATTGATCCACATTCGGTCCATCACCTGTTGTGTTTGCATATTCCGCCCTAAGTGCGCTGGGGATGCCAAGACGTGGGTCCCAGGCACTCCACACCACTGGAGTCAAGCTAGCCGGGCTGATGAGAGGTGTTACCTCGAAACCGGTCCGGTCCTCGGATGCTTGATTCCGTTCTGGGAAGGACATGGCTTTTGTAGTTCGGACTGGACTGTTCCCATGGGGCACAGGGTCAGAGCTGATTTGCATATCGCCATTGTCTAACCCAGGGTGGTGTGGAGTGCAAAAAAACGATGGATTTTGGCCCAGATCTTTGGACTGGGGTGAGTGTGTGACATTGATCCACATTCGGTCCATCACCTGTTGTGTTTGCATATCCCGCCCTAAGTGCGCTGGGGATGCCCAGACGTGGGTCCCAGGCACTCCACACCACTGGAGTCAAGCTAGCCGGGCTGATGAGAGGTGTTACCTCGAAACCGGTCCGGTCCTCGGATGCTTGATTCCGTTCTGGGAAGGACATGGCTTTTGTAGTTCGGACTGGACTGTTCCAATGGGGCACAGGGTCAGAGCTGATTTGCATATCGCCATTGTCTAACCCAGGGTGGTGTGGAGTGCAAATAAACGATGGATTTTGGCCCAGATCTTTGGACTGGGGTGAGTGTGTGACATTGATCCACATTCGGTCCATCACCTGTTGTGTTTGCATATTCCGCCCTAAGTGCGCTGGGGATGCCCAGACGTGGGTCCCAGGCACTCCACACCACTGGAGTCAAGCTAGCCGGGCTGATGAGAGGTGTTACCTCGAAACCGGTCCGGTCCTCGGATGCTTGATTCCGTTCTGGGAAGGATATGGCTTTTGTAGTTCGGACTGGACTGTTCCCATGGGGCACAGGGTCAGAGCTGATTTGCATATCGCCATTGTCTAACCCAGGGTGGTGTGGAGTGCAAAAAAACGATGGATTTTGGCCCAGATCTTTGGACTGGGGTGAGTGTGTGACATTGATCCACATTCGGTCCATCACCTGTTGTGTTTGCATATTCCGCCCTAAGTGCGCTGGGGATGCCCAGACGTGGGTCCCAGGCACTCCACACCACTGGAGTCAAGCTAGCCGGGCTGATGAGAGGTGTTACCTCGAAACCGGTCCGGTCCTCGGATGCTTGATTCCATTCTGGGAAGGACATGGCTTTTGTAGTTCGGACTGGACTGTTCCCATGGGGCACAGGGTCAGAGCTGATTTGCATATCGCCATTGTCTAACCCAGGGTGGTGTGAAGTGCAAAAAAACGATGGATTTTGGCCCAGATCTTTGGACTGGGGTGAGTGTGTGACATTGATCCACATTCGGTCCATCACCTGTTGTGTTTGCAAAAAAATTATCGGAGCCATCTGCTGGGCATGCTAATCACCCATGATTAAGAGGCAGGAAGCCTCAAAACGCGTTGGGATAAGAAGTAGTTGAAAGCTGATGCCTGCCTGTTCTTCATGAAAATAAAAACGGAAGGTTTTCTCCTGTGAGTCGTGTGCGCTTTCAATGCTTTGTGGCACTTTGGGGAGATATTTATATATATATATATATATATATATATATATATTCACTGAAAAAACCATAGGTTTCACACCAGTTATAGTTAGGAATTAGCATTTAAAAAACCTTGCAAATTCACTGAAAAAACCATAGGTTTAACACCAGTTATAGTTAGGAATTAGCATTTAAAAAACCTTGCAAATTCACTGAAAAAACCATAGGTTTCACACCAGTAATAGTTAGCTAGAAATTTTACTGACATAAAAACATTGAAATTCCCACGTTGTAGTTAGTTGGACTCACTATAACTTGAGCGCCTGCAATGCACTGCTGATGACGTCACATATTACATCACTCATGACATGGTCAGTGACATCACTCATGACATCACTGATGACACCATCCAGTGAATGTGTGTCTTTCTGAAAAATAAATATGTTTTATATATGTATATGTAAAAGTCAATGGAAGAATAAATGTTTAAATAAGTGTCTAAATGGATGTTTTTTTAAAAAAATTATTGGTTACCTGGCTTATTAAGTGTATCTTAGTGAATACATATATTAGTGAGAAATGTTTAAAAATTTAAAAATATGTATTAGTGTTCCACTTTCTGTATAAGTGGCGGCATGGGTTTGTGAGTACCTACATGTGTGTGTATATGGGTTATTAGATGTTGTTTTTAGTATCAGTATGAGTGTCTGTATGGTTTGGTGGGGGTATGACTTAGCACATAGATGCATCAATGACTGACTCTCTGTTTGTGTGTGTTTTGAACAAAACATATGTGCAGGACTGTATGGGTGGATGAGTGTGTATATGTGTATGTTATTAAGTGAATAACTGTCTCACTAGTGTCTTTATCAGTAACTACATACGTTTTAATCTAGTATATGTGAATATTGATGTATATAAGTAAGTATATGTGAGAGTAAGAGATTGTAAGAGTTCCTGTTTAAATAAGTATTTGTTTCTATAAGTGATTGTTTAAGAGAGTAAGTATGTGTAAGTTTCCTTAGCAGTAAGGTGGTAGTGTGTGTATAGCTGTATATGCAAATAAATGGATGTTCAAAAGTTTATTTGCATGTGTGTGTATGTGTGTGAGTAACTTTTGGATGACTGTCGGAGTGTAACACGATGTATAGGTGTTTCACTACATATGATGAGTGAATATATGTATGAGTGACTATATAGAACTGTTGGTGAATGAGTGGATGTGTATATAGATGGTGGTATTACTGAATTGTTTGTTGTAACTGGTATGGGTATCTCCATTTTTTTGAAAATGTTATTTTCTATTTTTGAATATGTGTTTCAAGGGTTACATTACACTGAAAGGAGGTCTGTCACTCTGTCACAAGGATGGTGTCATCGGTGATGTCATGAGTGATGTCACTGACCATGTCATGAGTGATGTAATATGTGACGTCATCAGCAGTGCATTGCAGGCGCGCAAGTTATAGTGAGTCCAACTAACTATAACGTGGGAATTTCAATGGTTTTATGTCAGTAAAATTTCTAGCTAACTATAACTGGTGTGAAACCTATGTTTTTTTCAGTGAATTTCATAGGTTTTTTAAATGCTAATTCCTAACTTTATATAGGTCCTTATACCTATGTGTTTTTTATTGAATTTCTAAGGATATTTATTAGCAAATGTCTATATCTAAGAAAGGTATTTTTTTCTAAAAATGAATCGTATATTGTATATTAATATAATACTTTTTTTTTTAAAGTATATTCATTTTTTTTTATGTTTCACCCTGGAGAGCTCCCGGTGCGCGTACTGGTGAGCGCACCGGTGAGCGCACCGGTGAGCGCAGTAAATCGGCGCGCCCCGGTGCGCGTTCCGGGGCGCGACCCGGGAGTGCATAAAAAAAAAAAGTGAGCATGAGCAAAGGGGACAGAGACAGTGGTGTAAAGAGAAAGAGAGCTAGAGGGAAGAACACAGAGGGACTGTGTAATAGATAGTAAAACAGAGAAAAGGTATAAGTGGAAGTAACTGAGAAAAGGAAAATGAATAAGGGAGCAAAAGAAGAGAAGAAAGAGGAAGATGACTAAAGCAGAGGTTCTGGGAGAATGTGAATGGGTGATGAAAGTAAAAGGAAGGAAAGTAAAGGATGGGGAATGACGGGTAGTGACGGAACCAGAGAAAAGGAACAGCGGTGACGGAGGGAAAGAAAAGAGCAGTGAGTATAAGTAAAGAGGGGTGAAAGAGGGTGGATAAAAGTGAATAAGGGTAAGACATGGGGAGTGACAGAGAGAAAGAACAGAGAGAGTAAAGGAAGGAGTGACAGAAAGGCACTAAGTGAACCAGAAAAAAAAGGTAAGTGAGGGAGTGTGGGTGAGCAGGGGCACTGAAAGAAGTTGAATGTGGTAGGAAAGTAAGGAAAAGAGAAGTAAACATGGAGGATAAGAATAAGTGAGGGAAGCAGAGTAAGGAAACAGGAGTGAGGTAGGGTGAGAGAAAAGTAGTGAGGTTAAAACAAAGGGTGATGTCAAACTACATTTTTTAGTCACACTTACCATATAATTAATGTAAACTTAATTGCATGTTTAAACTACACTTTGTATCTGTGTATCTGTGAAAGACAAAAGAAAAAAAAAGTTATAATTAGTAAAATATATATTTTAAAATAGAAGAAACAGGTCAAGAGGTAAAAAATCAAAAAAAAATTACTAAGAAATAAAGGAAGAGTGAAGGATACAGAAACGGAAATAAAGTAATGTACAAGGACAAAAAGAGGGAAAAAGAAATAGAAGGAGAGCAAATTACTGAAGGTAAGTAAGATACTAAAAGAATGTGAGATACCAAAACGAAATCAGTAAAGAGAAGTAAGTAAAAGGAGAATGTGTGAAAGGGAAAGGAGGCTAAATGAGGATCCACTTACAAGAAAGAGGAATGGAAGATGACTGAGAGTGACTGTAGGGGAGTCACAGAGTGAAGGGATGAAGGGAATGAGGTTAATATAGAATGATAGAGGAAAAAGGAGTGAGGAAGTAAGTACACAGAAAGACTAAGGGAAGGACTGAGTGAAGTGCAGTACAATGAGTGAAGAAAGGAAAAAGAGTAAAGGAGCAAAACAAGGAAAGAGAGGGGAAGAGAACTAAAGCAGTGGTACTGAGAGAATGTGAGAAAGCCGAAAAGTGGTGCAAGGGAGAGAGGAAATGCAGACAGTTGAAATTGGATTGAGGGGTTGTGAAAGAAGTGGAGTAAAGGAACAGCGATGAAACAAAGTGAAAAAAAGGCAGTGTAAGTGAGTAAAGAGAGCTGAAAAAGGGTGGAAAAAGGAAAATGAGTGTGAGACAATGGGAATACAATGTAAATTACACAATGCAAACTATAGAATAACTTATACAACATGTTAGATAGTTTATTTTTTCTGTTCTCAGAATATATTGCATTTCACTAAAAACAGTGAGTTCAAACTCTTCATCATATAACAGCGGGAAAAAAAAACACCATCTAAAAGATTGTGTTTTAAAAAACCCATATAAACTTACAAATCATATATGTACACTAATCTTTGATTCACTTACTTTTCCTTGAGGCCAAATAGTAGATAGTTAAGGTCCTTTTCGTTGCAAAATACCCTGCTGTTCTCTAAAACTTCCATTTCATCGACTTTCTATAAAAAAAAGCTCTAAGAACATCTGAAATAATTCTCAACGTTTTCATTTTCCTCCTTGTGTTAAGTTATAACTTATTGCTCATACCTTCAACTTTCCTTACGCCCAAATAGTGTCAGATATATGAGTATATTTTGAAATTTCTCTAATTAAACTCTGAAATTACCGTTTACCCGAAGTTTTCAAAGAAAAGCTCATATAACATTTTCACAATGTTTAAAAATTCCTATTCCCTTTTTTGATCACTCATGTTCAACATTTCCTATAATACTGATATCACTTACTATGAGATCCACTTACAGTACCTATATGAGATAAATAATTTTAAACATTAGACTAACTAAGTAACTAACTTTTATTAACTGCTCCCGTCTTCATAGGCCAATTACCTTTACTAAAATTTTGGTTCTAAAAACACTAGGTAAGAATTTTTTAAGTCAAAAGGCAAACGTTGTTTATAGGTCAAATGAGAATCATTGCAGTAACTCCAACCTTTTTGACATTTTAAGTAGCATGTATAATGTCCTGATGTTGTCGAAGGACCGTCATGATAAATAATAGCTACAGTTGTAAAGGTTCTTCCTGAAATTTATAACTGAGAAGCCACAACATTTTTGATACAAGTTGTCAATTTAGTTCCATAAGGTCTACATCGTTGGAAAACTAAAATGATATACTGACCATAAGTTTGTATAAATGATGTGGACAGCATTGGACACTTACATTGGGTACACACCATATTATGATCAGCTGCTTTAACTAGATTATTAAATGACACTGATTTGCAGTATGGTAAAGTCAAATATATAAATCTTTCAGTGTCTATTCTAGTAGTACTTGATAAACTACAATTGTCGCAGTCATGCTGCCATTGATAAGAAAGGCTAAAAAGATTTTCTACATCTACACCTTCATCTTCCAAAACACCAAACATATACATTAAAAATTCCTGACAATCCTGCTGAATGTTCTGTGAAAATTTATCTTGACCAGAACACATGTCTAAAATATTTCGAATTTCTGTTACACTTTCTATTTTTGCTCTATCACTGCTACATTTCTCAAACACAGAATTCAATAAACCGCACAATCTTTGATCCCGATTTTTAACAATCTGTTCTACATTAGCATAGCAGTTGACACCAGAACTGTTTTCAAACTGAAATCCAACAACATTTTCATCAGAATCCTTTTTCTTTCTGTTTTCAATTACATTTTCATCTACTTTTTGTCTTTTTGCTACTACCTCACTACAATTACTCTCATTTCTTCTTTTTCGGCCTACCATACGTTTTTCAAACAGAGGATATTGTGGCAAATGTGGAGCATACGCTCTTCTTAATCTATTGTATTCTTTAACACAATCCAGATCTGCACAAATCTTTGTGTCATCACACTTAATCAAATACAATCCTGATAAAGTTCTAACTCGTGATAATGTCACATATGCCATACCCTCTTTAAACACAGAACTTCCACTGTTCACCAAAGCACTATCTACACTTAAACCTTGAGATTTATGAATTGTCACTGCATATGCCAAACAAACAGGAAACTGTTTTCTGTGAACATATAAGTCTTTTACAAGCAAAAATCTAGCAGAACAACAACTGATTTGTTGTACTTGCTCAATGCCATCAAATTTAATTTTTAAAAATTCAATTCCATCTCTATTTCTATAATTCATAAAATCAACAACATGACCCATTGCTCCATTTACCAGACCTCTTTCAACATTTAAATTCCTTCTCAAAATAATACGACAATTAAAACACACATTCAGAGTCTTTTCAAAACCAGCTGTTTTAGATATATTCTTCTCTAATGAATCTAATTTTGATTTCAAATTTTCTGACAAAATAATTGTTGCTCCCATATGCTCAATTTTATCTATTGCTTCTAGTTTCACAATCTCTTCATTTTCTAACTTTAACATTTTGGTGTTGAAGATGAAACATTCTTGCAGAGTTGGCATCAAACATATTCCAGATTTGTTCTCAGTAATTTTCTTAAAAATATTCTCTGGAAGAATGTTTTCATTTGGATACAAATTTGAAATTAATCGTGCATGTAAAGCTTCTTTCCCAAGCTCGCTTACTTATCCGATTCTTATATCTTGTAGAACTTTTTTATAATCTTCATCCTTTGCCTGTCGCATACTTTGAAACAGTTCTGCATATTTGAAATGTAACCATATATAAACATTTCCAATGCTTCCAAGGGACTTCCTGGTATCTTCATGTGTAAGCATTTTAAACACTGGTTGTCCTTTTACTGGAGTCAACTGCAATAGATCTCCCAAAAAAATAATGTGTTTTCCTCCAAATAACACATCATACTCTGTTCTAAGAATTTCTTGCATTCTCAAATGCACAAAAGCAAGCATTAGATTTGAGACCATGCTTACTTCATCAATGATAAGAAGTTTCATTTTCTTCAGGACTCTGGAAACTTCAGAACACGCATCTCCAGATAACTTGTTGTAATGCAATTTATTATCATGCTCAACTGGCAGCATCAGTAAACGATGTAGAGTAATCCCTTTAATGTTATGTGCTGCCAGTCCAGTTGGAGCGGTTACAACACAAGACAGCGGTGATTCAGTCCTTTTCTGCAGAAAAGTTGCAATTGCTTTAATCAGAAAACGTTTTCCTGTCCTCGCTTTTCCACTTACGTACAGTCGGACAGGCTTAAATGATGTACATGAGCACTCTTTTTTCTCATGTCTGAATCCATGTTCAATCTGTTCTGTGACTTCATCATATATCTTTTTCTGCTCAACGTTTAGTTGCTTTACCAAATCTTCTAAGTTAACTACATCCTCTTGAGCTTGTTCCATAGCTCTTTCCACCTCATCCATGGCAGTGGCAGCTTCATTTTGGATAATTGGTCCTCCTAGTGGATCCTGACTCAATGAAGTAGAACTCTGACTGTCTTGAGAACTGTCTCTGGCAATCTCTTCAGCAATTGTGGCTTCTTGCTCTATTTCTCCGTTCAACATTTGCAGATAATTTGGAAAAACAGGACATTCTATGGTATCCTTGGTTGCATTAAAAGAATCTTCGTAACAGAGAAAATCTCCAAGTAGTTCCTCTTCTGTACGCCATGGCTTAAAGAGTTGCAAAAGAGCTAAATAGTAAAATTATCTTTGTCTGGAGATTCACAACTCAATTTTCGATGATTAATCAAATGGCCTTTTTTTGCTTCACTAGACATCCTTCATTTCCAATGACAGCATATTTTCCATTATTGATATCTTCTGTGATGTTCCTTTTATAACTATAGTTTTGATGAACTTCGTACAAACAAGTGTTCTCAAGGTGAGTACTTCTATTTGGATAGTATGTATCCAACATGTTTGTCTTCAAAATATCTGTACTATTTGGTTCTTTCTCCGCCAAATACTCAATTTCTAGTACAGATTTTAAAACTCGGTTTCGTGTTGCAGCAAGACCTAGACTCACCCAAATTATTGTTCTAGATTTGGCATAGAGACTTGCTGACGATAACCGATCAGAACATTCATATGCTCCAATTTCTCGATGCGACAACGTCTTCAGACTGTAACTGTATAATTTTTTGCTTAGACTATTTTCATGTGAAATGTCCTCCCACATTTCCTTTAGTTCTGTCTTTTCTTTTTTTGTGATGTAAGATGTCACATATCGAGCCACAGCACTAGAGTTGTCAGCAACGAACTGAATATCCATGTTAGCATTCCACATGGACAAAATCACTGGGTTGTAGTCGTTGATGTACTTGGACTCTTCATTTCTTTTTAAATTGTATGTATTTTTTCAGTGATTTCCTCATCACAGTATGTCGTAGAGATGACATCAACTTATTTACTCTTCCCTTAGAAATCACTGGTCGTGGAAACGCAAAACGACATTTTGTGTAGAACTTTTCCTTGTTTTTGAATTTTCGACGACAGTACTTCCCACAACGATGGGATTGAAAGCGTAAAACTTGTTGCCTTAAATTGTTTTCTTCAGTAGTTTTCGGAACAGCACATGTTGAATACTCTTCAATGAAACTCATCACTGTTTCATCCAAATCTGATCCAAATTTGGGTGCATCTTTAATCCACAACAACATATGTATATGAAGAGCACCTCTCGCTTGATACTCCTTTCTCCAAAAGAAATCCAAAACCTCTCCAAGAGGAGGATTTTTTTTATTGGTAGTAACAGACAATATAGCTTCAAATCTATGATTGAAATATCTGCATACATTCACTGGATCCAAAGAACACAGTTCTCCTGGTGTTTTCAATTCTATATTTTGTATATTAGTATTTGCCTCGCGTAGAAATTCAAGTAAGTCGTCCCATGCATACTCAGCACAGCTACGAGTGAGGAACCATGTAGGAGTTCCTAAGTTGCTTAGCATACATTTCAAATCCCCATGACGATGGTACCAATACTCGTTTGTACCACGCTGACATGCCATGAGATTGATTAGCTGAGATTCCAATTCCAAAATACTGTCTTGCAAATTGACTTTCTCCATAAAGTCCCTCGCCGAAACATTTTGCAGATGTGCTCCACTTTTCAGTATATGATTTACTGCATATGAAAGTCCAGACAAGTCACTTACATACAGTAGATGAAACAAATATGGAATGCATTGACGAAACCTTGAATCTTCAGCATATAATCTTAAAGTCCGGTATTCAGAAGCAGGAATTTGAACTGGTCGATCGTCATATCGTCCACCTCCACCTGTTGGAAATAGCTGTGGAAAACAACGAGCTTCCAAACTTTCTTCCCATACACTAATGGGACTTCCTTTTGCTGCTTTCATTTGAAACAAGTCAATTGCATTCCCCATTATTTCTTTGGAATGCAAAGGATGAACAGTATAATGTTCATATATTTCTTCACCTCTAGACACATCAACTTTTTCAATTTGGCCGACTGAACAATCACTGTCTTCTTCTGCAACTATTTCCTCTGCTTCAACACATACATGTTTGTAGTACTCATTGTTTTTGACCAAATACAGCGTTGCCTTTTTGACTTTCCTAACATCCACTAAATCTTGCCAGATTTTCTTACTCTTTGTCGGAACCCCATTAACTAGAATAACTAAAGGTTCCTCTTCCACTTTTTCTACACCAATTATATCAATATTTTTCTTGAAATCTAGAGGCAAATAAACAACTCTTCCCTTTAATCCTCTCTGTAAATCTGAAGGAGGCAATTTCCCTGTCTTAGGCTCCATGCGAACAATTTCCTGAAAAGGATGGACACATTGAATCAAAATAGATTCATATGTATTTAAATCCATCAATTCAGAAGGAATGTCTACCAACTCCAGATTATTATAAACAGCTCTAGTAGGCATTCTGTTTTCATTTAATTTATTATAACAATATTTACAAATACGCTGATCAAAACTCAAATCAAAAGAATTCTCCACCAACAAATAAGTTGCAAAATTCCTCCATTCACTATTATTTTCCATTTCACTTTTTGCATATAAATCAACTAACCTAGTCTGAATCTTATAATGAGTCCGTCGACAACACACACAAGAAAAATTAGGCCTTTCGCTTGATTTCAACTGAAACTTGCTAATTTCCTGGTCAAACTTTTCTGTACTTGAAATCTGTACATTGTCTTCCACATTACCTTGTATTACTGTGTCAATTTCTACACTGTCCTCTTTTTCACAAAAATAACAAATCTCAATTTCTTCACAAATCTTCTTCACATCTAATTCAGTTCCATGCAAAAGACCACTGTTTAACTGTTTAAGCTTAAGTGCTGGACTTTTTGCGAAATACAACCTTCTCACTAATTTCCTCATTTTGTTATGATGCACTGCACCCTTAGTACGTCTTCCTAAAACTTCATCACTTAATACCTCTTCTACATCTCTAGACACAAGTTTCTCTTTTTCAATCGGACAACCGTCTTTCACCTCATATGCTCACCACTGGTGTCAACTGCATGCATCAAATCATTCTCCTGAAAGTAACTCTCCTCATTAAAAAATGGCTCACAACTTGAACTATGCATCCATTCTCCAGAACAAACTTTACAAAAATTAGTTCGATTAATTACTCTTTTGGATCTACTGTTTGATTTGAAAACATCAATTGTCTTTTTAAGTGTCCTAATTCTATTGATTACTAAAATAAATAATTTGTTCTTATCTTCAAAAGCTTGATCAACAATCTTCTCTACATTTTTCTTTTTCTTATAAAAAGCAGCTCTCTGTGTACCTTTCTTAATGTTTTTTAATAAATTTAAAACTACCCTATTGCGAAACATTCATTTACGAATGTCCCCAAATTCATTTTGCCCTCTATTCCTATACATATTATTGTCTCCTGCTGCAGTAGTAAGATTTTGGGGGGCCTCTCCTTTCTCTTCAAATTTGCTCTCTCCTTCTGTAAATTCACATGTACATTATTATTTTTTTTATCTACATATGTTCCGAAAAAAAGACTTTGTTGTCTTACCAGGAGCTTTTTTGGCGTTTTTTGTATTATTTGTTTTAGGACACTGCTTTAATTCCGTTGCTGTTTTTGTTTTTTTTCCGCATAGCATCTTTCCTTCTCCTCTGCCTTGAGGGCATATTTCCTTACTATTGAAATGTTGATTTAAATCTGTGGTAAACAAAATAAAAACACATTATAGACCACTATTACCAAACAACGAAACACAGCTCAGGTCCTATGTGCAAGCATTCAATTTCACTACTGAAACCTCACTATTTCACAAAATACAAATCCTCTATCTTGCAAATCCTGATAGCAAGCATTTCCCAAAAACATACCACAAACCAACAAGAAAGAATCTCAATCTGCTTCCAAATCTAAAAGGTTCAAATATATTTCTTTACAGAGGCAGACACTATTAATTGCTTCTCAAAAATATAAAAGCCATTCTTTAACCCCAAAACTGTTTTTTAAATAACTTTTTACAAACACAGCACAAGTCCTATGTACAAGCATTCAATTTCACTACTGAAACTTCACTATCTGCTTCCAAATCTTCTCCATAGAGCAAACAAGTCTCTATCTAAATTAAATGAATCATTACTTACCTTTACAAATGCTTTGGGAGATTGAGAACAGTGTCAGACACACACACCAATTTTTCTTTAGCAGAGCAAAAGGTATGCACTCAATACACTGAAACCAAGACTGGCACAGAAAACCTCTAATTCTACACACATATGCCTCATTTCAACCAATCAAAACTCTTCCCTCACTATTTTCAAACCAACACCCTTCCCCCTCTAAGACCTTTCTACCTGTTACCATAGCAACTCCCTCCTAACTGAACTCTCTGGTTCAAAAATTTATTCTACAATGTTGCAAATTAAGTCAGCAAGGATGTTTGACCTCTCAATACACCAGCTTATCCGAGCATTATTGCTTTAATTGACTTTTTCTTAACCATTCAAATTGCTTCTTTCACAAAACACAACCATGCACCTAACTTTTAGTTTTCAACTATCTAAATCCACCAATCATTGCTTGTGATTCAAGAGCAGGGAAACTCCACAATTAATTTTTTGTAAACTCCTACTCTTCCAACTGCCATTTCATTCCCACACTTCATCTGACTGCACCAGAACCTTCTCTCACCATGTATTCTGTGTGGATTATTGGACATAGCTATATCCACTGGGCTCAAAGGTATGCAGCTAGCAGAAATTTTCACAACCTTGATTTATCAAATGTGGAAATCAAGTGGATTGGCCAGAGAGGGTTGAGATGTCACCAATTGATACCATTGGTGAAAACCTTTTTGCATCTGCCAAACCCTGACCTCTTAATAGTGCACTGTGGTGGAAATGACTTGGGCACTTTGACTGGGGTTGGTCTGGAAATGCTTTTAAAGGACACCTTTGATCAATTGATGACACTTTTTCCACAAACTGCCTTGGTATATTCCAATATATGCCAAAGACAGAAATGGAATTGGTCCAACCAATTTTTCTCACAATTTGAGAAAGCACGGAAACATGTGAATAAATCTGTTTCTGCTTACATGAGAGACTATGGAATATGTTCAATTTACAACAATAACTTGCGTTACAACCTGCAAGACATCTACAGAGGAGATGGTGTGCACTTATCAGATGAGGGGAATAGAATATTCCTCCTGAATTTAAGACTGTGCATTGGAACCTACTTGTAGGTACTTAAATCAGCCACATAATCCAAAAGCTCATTTCAGGGCTACCCTACCTCTGATCACTAATAATGATTTTCTTTTTCTAACTTTTTTCACTATTTTTCACCAAAGTACGCTCCCCAGTACGCTCCCCGGTACACTTCCCAGTGCGTGTACCGGGCGCTCCCCCAGTGAAAAATTTAAAAATGTTTTTTTTGGGGGGACATAAATGGGCCTCCTAAACCCCCTCAGAAAACCTAGAGTGTCAGGAAGTGTCTACCGTGCCCCCTTCTACCCATTCCCAACGTTGTTTGTCCTCCATCTTGTGTCTCAATTCTACCGAAACACAAAATGGAGGACTCCCGTAACGCTGCTGGTGCGCGTACCGGGGCGCGCACCGGTAAGCGCTCCCTAAAAAAATGTGGGAAAGTAATTTACATAAAAACCACTGGAGACACTTACACCAAATATAGAATAGGCCCTACTACATAGCAGTCCCTACCATTTACCCAAATTTGGTGGTATTCCATTAAGCCATTTGGGCTGTAGCCCTGTCTAAATATCCTGAGGTAAATTACATGACAAAAACACATATGAAACTGTTTGAATTTTCAACCAATTAAAATGTTACTTACATTTTGTACTTTTTTTTGCTGACATTTGATTGGTTAAGTACATGAATATATATGAAAAATGAGAGGGAAACACAGCCATTTTGACTAATACTACCTAAGGTACATTTGGAAAGAATTTTGACAGAAAACTTCAACTACTTTGAAAAAGGTAAGTTGTTAATTTGAAAGGAGAACTATGTTATGCACTTTAAGTTAATTTGGGAAAACGTTTTCTGATAGTTATATACTGTCCCTCTGTAAGAGCTAGAGATTGAGATAGACTTCTCTGTTATTATTATGAATTGAGTTAGGCTTCTCTGGTATAATTATGAATTTACTTAGGCTTCATTACAAGCACCTTTTAATAGTTCTACTTCCTGCCTTAAACCATACACTGCCCAAAGATAACTTCACTGTTAAAAACTCAAAAGTACCTGTCTGAACTTAAACCCAACAGTGCCCTAACTCTACTGATATATTTATTTTTTATGCAATTTACAGCAAAAAAATGGAAGGAGAAAAACAATCAACTGTTATTTCTTTTGAAGTAAAGGTGGAAAATCCAGAAGAACAAAAAGATGAATTTAATTTCATGGATGACTCTTTCGACCAACAGTTACTAGAAACTTTGGAACAAATAGAATCATGTACTAATGATTATGAGGAAATTCCGGACTATATTATGTTAGAAGTTTTATTAAATTTTGAAAAAGAATCAGAAGAATAAATTTATATTTAATAATTAAAAATTGTTTGAGACATTATTCATTTTAATATGTATTTCATGAAGTAGTACCAAAATGTTTATATTATAAAGTGAGACTTATAGTATACTATGCAACTTTTTTGTGTTACATAGTAAGTTTACTCATAGTTACTACCTTTCTCCCACTATATTATCTCCAATGTGTATTTTACATCTCTTTTTCATCATAAGGGAACAGGATAGATTACCCATGATCCCCTAGGACTTCTCAGGGATTGCTTAAAATATCTGTTTCTGCTTTCCTGACAGACTATGGTATGAATTCCATATACCACAATAACTTCTATAACAACATGCAAGATATCTACAGAGGAGACGGTGTACATTAAATTTAAGACTCTGCATTGGTACCTACATGTAGGTACTTAAATAAAATTTAAAAAAAAAACACATTTTTAAAAACAGCTACTTCTTTTAAAAATCTGTCATTCTTTTTCCCCATGGTATGCTCCCCGGTGTGCTCACCGGTGCGCGTACCGGGCGCTCCCCCCGTGAAAATTTAATTTTTTATTTTTTGCCCCGCGGGGCCCTTTTATGGCCCCCACATCAAACCTAGGGGGTCAGGGGGGTCTACCCTGCCCCCTTATGGTCATTTCTCCCTTTGTTTTTGCCACCTCTTGTGTCTCGATCCTTCCGAGACACAAGATGGCGCCCGCTCCGGACTGTTTCCAATGTTAACAGACACCCGAGAGCCAATCGGCTTTCCGTGCGCAAGTCGCGTAGCGCGCCCGGTGCGCTCCCCGGTGCGCGTACCGGGGCGCGCCTATAGATATATATATTTTTTTGAACCTAAATTACTTAAAATCCACTGGAGCACATATCTTGAGACATAGCAAAGGCACATCGGGCTACCAGTCCCTACAATTTTGCCAAGTTTGGTGGAAATCCATTCAGCCGTTCGGGCTAAAAGTGAGTTTGACCGCCCTATGGAAATTAACATGGAGAAAACACATTTTGGGACCCCCTTTTATCTCGACCCCCGCTTGACGAATCCCCTCCACATTTTCAGGGAAGGAGCGGAGCGGGCCACCTTCTTTGAGAAATTCGCGAAGATTCGTCCACCGGCGCCAAAGTTATTCCCAATAGAATGTTGCGGATTTCTTATGGAAAGTAGATCCTAACTATAACTACCTACTGACGACCGCCAGTAGGTAATATATATATATATATATATATATCTTGTTTGGCAGTGTGTTGCACCTCTGCACTTTATATGCATTAAAGGACGAAAAAATATCCTAAGGAAGTCTGGCTGTGGATTTACTCATCTGTGTCTGCGTACTGGGTTCGGTGCGGAAGCGTCGCACCAACTTTCCGGTTGGAATCTATATATAGATATATATATAGATATATATATATATATATACATACGCTCATTTGCCACCTCCTATCCGGTGCACTCACAGGCGGGTGCGGTTAGCGGCCGTGGATAGCCGCATGATCTGGCGCTCATAGTCCTTCCTTTTTTAAGAAGAAAAACCACACTCCAGGGAGAGCTGTCACAGCCGGCTTCTTTATTTCAAAGCGAACAAACGCGTTTCGGCTTCAAGCCTTCGTCGGTGTTCATGACACCGCTATCACCCGGAAGCTGAAACTTCATAAGTACTTTAAATCAAGGCCTCATATGAAAGGCTCGAAGGTACAATCGAAGAGATTAACAGCTACAGATGGCCTTACTGGTAAGGATTTACCGGGTTTAGAAGCCCTGGAAGATCTGAGAATTCAACAAGGCTCCAGCTCAATTTTGGGTATGAACATGGCATAGAGAGCGGTACGGCAAGACATTGATCAAGATAGAGAAGAGAGTCCCTTTAAACCATCCTCTGTCTTTCTCCCCCAAATGCCTTGGGATGCGATTGATGTCTTTACTGAGGCTATGACAAATGACCTATTGAAATTTCGGAAAAACAGTAACCATCGGAAAAAGACTGGGGGAAATATTACACCGGATCAAAGAACAGCACTACAAGACCGTATGAAGGATGCCACAATTATTGTGAAACCTTCAGACAAAGGTGGTAACGTGGTTCTACTCACTAGGGAGTACTATAAGAATGAAGCGATCCGGCAATTATCAGATGAAAAGTACTATGAGCAAACGACTAATGAAGTATACAGACAAAGTGTGAAACTATATGATAACCTAGTAAGAAAATAAATAGTATGACCTATCCATGCTTGGTAGTGATGAACATCTATTTTTGAGAAGCGGTAATCCTACAATTCCAACCTTCTATCATCATCCAAAACTTCATAAGAACCATCAATATCCACCTGGCAGACCGATTGTCTCCTCAGTGAACAGTCTGACTGAACATATGTCTAGGTTTGTGGACAATGTTTTGTTCCCTTTTGTTGTGCAACTTGAATCATACACAAAAGACACTAAGGACTTTTTGAAGAAAGTCACTGATATCACCTGGAATAATGAGTATTTCCTAATAGTGTTGGATATCACAAGCCTTTATACAAGTATAAAACATGAGCATGGTTTGAGGGCAGTCTGACACTATTTAGAACAACGTCAATTGAGATATGCACAACACAGTTTGATGCTAGTGGAATTTGTGGAATTTTGTCTCACGAACAATATATTTCAGTTTGAGAATCAATTTTACAGACAGACATCTGGGACGACAATGGGCACCTGCTTTGCCCCTAGCTATGCGAACTTGTTTGTTGGCTGGTGGGAGGAGCAGGTGCCCAGATTCTGTAAAGTGGGTCAAGGTAACGGTAAGGTCATACAATGGCATTGTTACATTGACGATTTATTCATTGTATGGCAGGGGTCAACTGAGACAGCTCACAAATATATTGATGACTTGAATAACAATAACTACAACCTACACTTCTCCGGTTCCATTAGTCCAGTGGCAGTGGACTATTTGGATCTGATAGTGTTTGTTGATAGTGGCCGACTCCATACCGCACTTTTCCGTAAGCCAACTGCTGGCAATTCCGTCCTGTTAGCCAGCAGTAATCATCCACCGAAGTTAATTAACGCATACCCTACGGTGAGCTGTTGAGGCTTTGTAGAAATAGTACGAGGGGACAAGACTTTGAGGCGGCTGCCTCAGAGTGTGTTGAGAGATTCAGCCTGCGAGGCTATGAGAGAGTAGCTTTGAACCAGACACTGAATAAGGTCAGGAAGATTCCAAGAGAGACACTTTTGGCAGATAAACCCCAAAAGAAGGAGGACACTGAGAATGAAGGGAAATTTCGGATGATCACACCATATTCCACTGAGGCAAATCATTTGAAAAGAATGCTTAGAAAGAATTGGAATATTCTCCTGACTGATAATGTAATTAAGGATGATATACCCCGATATCCACAGGTCACTTTTGGCAAAGCCAGGTCCTTAAAGGACATGTTGGTTAAAAGTCATCTTGAGAAACCCATACCTAAGTTGAACACATTAAAAGAGATGAAGGGGTTTTACCCATGCAGCAGGTGCAAGGCCTGCACTGCTAGTAAAAGGGTGCTTACATACACTCTCCTAGACACAGGAAGAACTATGGAAATTAAGAAATTCATGACCTGCAGCACGTCTTTTGCAGTATATTGTCTTGTCTGCCCGTGTGGCTTACGCTACATTAGCAGTACAATTCATGAGCTTAAAATTAGAATATTGGAACATCTACGGGCTATTGATAAGGCGGATCCCGCCTATCCGGTTGCCCGGCATTTTGCAGAGTTCCATAATAAGGATAGAAGAAAACTGCAGTACTTTGGATTAGACAGTGTCCCGTGTAACAGCAGAGGAGGGGATCGCCTACGGAAATTACGACGATTAGAGTCGAGATATATCATCGACCTATCGACTAAATTCCCTAAGGGTCTGAACAGCGGGGAGGAGCTAACAGTACATTTGGGGAAATAGCAGGATCAGCCATAAGTTTCGGTTTGGTTTGCTCTGTTTTTCAAGGTACATACTGAGGTGTCAGTAACCCTGTTTGGATATTGCGCTGGTCAAAAGAGGCTAAGGAGATTTATGGGCAATGATGGGTGTTTTATGTTTATTCACTTATGCCGGAAGAAATGTTATGCTATGATTTGTTGAGCATGAATTCTTTGAATTGAATGAATTTGATGAAATTGTACTTTTTGCAGAAAGAATGTAAAGTTTCATATGCATGATAATATTGGCTTATGTAGAAGGGACCTAAGCCGATCCACGGCACGATTTAATGTAATGGTATACATGCATAATTTGGTACACCCTATGTCAATATATGATTTTATGGGGCCTAGAATATGCCGATCTATGGCTTAATATTGTTGCGGTTTAACAACATTACTGCATAATTTTGAGATAAAAGTGTTACGTGTAATTTACATTGCACACTCAAAGATGGTGCCCAATGTTTGCAATAGGTTTATGGCCCCTTTTCGATTGCCATTAGACTAAGGAACTTTATTAGTCTGTGACGATAGTGGTGTCATGAACACCGACGAAGGCTTGAAGCCGAAACATGTTTGTTGTTTGCTTTGAAATAAAGAAGCCTGCTGTGAAAGCTCTCCCTGGACTGCGGTTTTCCTTCTTAAAAAACGAAGGAATATGAGCGCTATATATATATATATATATATACATATATATATATATTGTTCCACAAAGCCCTGGCGCTCAAGCGTGCCCGAGCCGCGGTAACAAGCAGTGCACCATTTCCAAGAGTGAAAGACGTAAGAAGAGACAAACTCTTTTCTTAAAAGTACGATGCTCCATGGCGAACAAAAGCACACAAAGCCTGAAGTCCTTTCCTACTAAAGGATATGAGAATGCTGTAAAGTTTACACAGGAGCATGGAGCCTACTACATGTTGGACACTAATACTCACCCGTTTGAACTGCATTTACCAGCATGCATGTGTGGCAATTACTGTGAGCCACACCCACTGTGAGAGAGTGATCTTAATAAAAACGATTGAAACAACAGGTGAGCCCTTCTATGCCTCTGTGTACAGCCCATGATGAAGAGGCGTTGTCCTTGAAACGCGTCGGGCATGGATTTAAATCTGGGACAGTGGTATTGTGTGCTGCCTCGAGGAAACCACTGTGGGATCATCGTCGAGTGCACGCTTGAGCGCCAGGGCTTTGTGGAACTATATATATATATATATATATATATATATATATATATATAAAATCCCATAGGGAAAAAATCCTAACTATATATACCTACTGGCGACCGCCAGTAGGTAATATATATATATATATATATATATATATATATATATATATATATATATATATATATATATATATATATATATATATATATATATATATATATATATATATTGAAGCTCAAACACGCAGCAAAACACCAGGCATAGACGATACCATGTGCTGGCCAATAATTTATTTCAAGTCAGCCCTTCGTTTTTTTTTCTTCAAAGGGCTGACTTGAAATAAATGATTGGCCGGCACATTGTATCGTCTATGCGTGGTGTTTTGCTGCATGTTTGAGCTTCAATATTGAGGACCTGACTACGGAGGTCTTTTTTCGTGACGATACACCCGCTGATCAGGCAGGCGACGGCAAACCCATGGTGAGGAGTTGGGAAGATATATATATTTTGTTTTTCAGGGTTATTATTAGATGTTAACTATAAATGTCTATGTTTTAATAATCCCCTCCCTTATTCAAAACTATTCATATGCAATTATACTTGGCAGTGCAAGGTAGTGCGATCTCCTTCTCCTGTTTCTTTTTACAGTACCATGGGAATAGCTAAGCAGAGAGTAAGGGAGACTTGTACCACTTTATGAAATAGGTCTGTGGTACAGCACCTAGAGTTCGGTAGCACAGGTATATTTGAAAAATAATGGCTATATAAAGACTACATGGTTTGACCAGCAACCTTGACCCAAAGCTATGTCTCTGACCACCTCGAGGTCCATTTTTCCCACAATAGAATCCAACACAAATGTTGGCAAGCTTGCTTCTCCTGAAGCTTTTGACTTGTGTCACCCTAAGCTGAAAGTAAACTAGCATAGCAATTTGAACATAATGGGGACTAGAGCATATAGCAAAGGACCTATTGGCACATTTGTAAAACAGGGATGATTTAAAGTAGTTTTTTTAAAAGATGCAAATTCATGCCTTTTTTGCTGAACCACTGGTGGAACATGCCCCCACAGATTCTGAGCCTGATTTAGATCTTGGCAGATTGGAATATTGTGTCACGTAAGTGACGTATATCCCGCCCGTCGTATTATGATTCCATTATATCCTATGGAGATTGTAATGTGACGGAGTATTCTATCTGCCGAGAACTCAATAAGGCCCTCTGTTGGAGCCACGCCTACTGCTATGTACTTATTGTCTTCATTAGAATGCTCTCTGTAAATTGTGCACAGCCTCTGCTATGCTGCTAAAACTGAGCCCTTGAGAAACCACAGCAGTGCATTTGGTGTGACATCTCTATCTTTCTAACTGTTCTCTATGGGATTCTTAGTTACTCTAGTGAAAGGGTTAGCTTGACAAAATCCCAATGAAAAAGGCATGTGAGTGGCCCTATGATTAAGACTAAGACCTGCAAAACAGTACGCACATTGGCATTTGTGAAAGATAAAAAGAGAACAGGAAAAAATGATGGGCATCACCATGAATGTGGAACTCTAGACCGCAATAAGACAGGCAGGCAACCAACACTGTTTGGCCATAACCTGCACCTAATAGGGCGTACTATGATTGTTTATGGTATGGCACACAATTCAAAAGGTGCGCTTGGTGCAGACACGTATAGTGCTCCCTATTATCATGAATGTGCTACTCTTGGGCAGTCATGATCTCACACCTCTGTCCTGGTGGTAGTGAATTCAGTGAACTATATAATGGTGGCTTAAAATCCTGTTTGTGTTTCACAGTGCAAGAGACAGCCACCTGAACTTCACTTCAAGGATGGGAAAGAAATACCGGTGCAGGAGGGTGCCATGAATGAATGCATCCGCCTGCAGGGGGATGTCTTGCAGGTCAATGGGACCCCTTCTATCTTGCGCCCTTTGGACTGCCCTCTAAGGTGCACTGACAGTGTGGCTCACTGTCAGGCAGCAGTCTAAGGGCATGTTTGCCTGTGAGCCCACATCCGTGCTGGTGCGTGGACATAGAGGCAAAATGATGTCCTCTTTTGCATCTGGCCAGGTCCCTATGCATTTGAGGGAACACCTTATCAAGAATGCGCTGACATTAGATTTATACCAGCGCTCTCAGCATTACAGAATGGGCCACACAAGCATCTGTGGCTCCTTCTGTAATACTACAGTGCCCTGAGAAAACAAAAAACAGACACACACCCATTGCGCCCCTGGGGCACTGTATGTTATACAGCCCCTGGTGAGGTCAGCAGAGCATTGGGAAGTACTAATGTTTCATACTCTTTCTCTAATTAGTCTGAAGGAAGTTGATGTAATGAATGGTTCTGTCTACCCTTTATGAGAGTTTTAGTTGATAACTGATTGTTAATGATTTCAAGCAAATACACTAATTAGGGACAATGCAGCCAACATTCCTTTTAGAGCATGGTGGTATGTTGTTTGTTGTTATTACAAACCAGATAAAGTTTATATATGACCACTATCATCAGCTATTACAAGAAAAATGATACTGCTACAATTAATACATTTTCTAAACAATACATCTTATTGATATCCCTTAAAGCAGATTCAAAGTATATGATTTATCAACCCATTAAGTAGATTTTTATTTGTATATCATATTACATATTATAATATATTCTTATGAGGTTTGTCTTTTTTTTGTTTATTTTGTATTACGGATAATCCTATGGAATATTTATGATACATGATCGTTACATATACAACTTTCCAACTTTTTGCCATTTTCATTTCTTACATTTTATAAAAAATTCCTTAAAGCTTACAATTTCCTAATATTGATATGCCATTAATATGCAATTTTTTGTGTATAGCTCAAATTTTCTGTATTACTATTTATGACAATGGCTTCGGGCAGAAGCCGAAACTCACTGTTCGTTTTGCACCAAGAAACCTGTATACCGGGCATGGAGTGCCGGGCATGGAGAGCCGACTGTGTTTGCAAAATTGCTTGTGGCTGCCACAAACCACCACGTACACCGGCGCTGCAAGGGTAGATGGAATCGGAGTATTGGTGGTATCATCTGTAACAAATTATTTCTTGAGGTACATTTACTGTGTTACATAACAATATATTTGGCATGTCATGAAGTATATCATTAACGTTCTAATAAAGCTTTTAAACTTAAGGAGAAACAAGTCCATTATCACAGCTTTAGCGACAGTTTTCTGCCGCTATAGCGGCGATAATGTTAACGCCATTTCTTGATAATATGCCCCATAGAGAGGTACAGACAGATATCTAGTTTGTGCAAATCTTCCCGTTGGCTTCACTTTGTGTGTGCTCTCCAATCAGTAGCAGTTGCTTTAAAACCCATGCCCTCCTTCAGAATTCTGGGGAAATCATTACATTATCAATATGTATTGCAGCCTGTTTAGTTATATCTAGGACTAAAATATGAAATAAGTTTGACAACAATTTTATCCAGTGCTTAGTTTGAGATGGTGGTTTCTGGTGCACGGCAACGGCACTTAAGTATCCCTCTGCCACTAATGACAGCTGCCACATGGCAGCTCTTTTTGTGTAATTTAAATATGAGCAGAACAACAGCTGTTTATTAATTTGAAATACATTAAAAACAACTAATACCTACAGCCCAAGCTATTCTTTTAGCTTTGGGGGGTCAGCATTGTCACCCTAGATATTGACAGGCACATCTTCGAATCCTCATAAAGGTTATGTAAGCCAAAC
Source organism: Lissotriton vulgaris (assembly GCF_964263255.1). Classification (NCBI taxonomy): domain Eukaryota; kingdom Metazoa; phylum Chordata; class Amphibia; order Caudata; family Salamandridae; genus Lissotriton; species Lissotriton vulgaris. The sequence goes on along the minus strand of NC_141693.1, from coordinate 750,067,415 downwards.
CTCTGAAGATTAGATTCAACATATCTTTAACATCTTATTTTGCTCACACCCTCTAATTTCAGGCCGTCATTTACAATATCTTTAGTCAGTGAGAGGGTTTCTTTACGCCAGACTGAATGCCACATCAGAATTGGTGCAATACAAATCTTGTCAATAATATAAGGCACTCTCAGCTCCGTTTGACAGTTATAATTAGAACACGACTGGGGAAGAGAAACTAGGTTTCTCTATGTGCTGCAGTTTAGAGGCATCAGAGATGCCTCAAACAGCTGCGACATAAGAGGCTGCAGATAGGCAGATAGATACTTTGTTGTGCATGGTTATTTAAAACCTTTACAATATAAAAGAGAGAAAAATCGGTTAATAAAACATGAGTCAAGTTTGTGCATGTTAAGATGATGATTCCATCCTTAAAAACATGGTGAGATAGCAGCAACAAAATTAAAATAAGCTTAACATCATGTTGAACAGCCTGTTTATCATAAAAAGTTAAGCAATAAATTCTTCCTCGATGCCGGCCAAGGGGTAACATAGTAAATTGCCTGTGTGCAAGAGAGAATGGTTAAAATATAACAACAGTTAGGGGTGTCCCTGTTGTATAGTCAGTGATAATCGATGTAAGACAGAGTCAAGGTGTCGCACTAGAGCTTGGTCTTCAGGGGTACCGTTGGGTTCATCCTTTAGTCCTTTTACGGTACTGCTAGATTTTGTTTGTTTCATTCAACGTTTTGAAGCGGGCCTCAGCTGTTTCAAGGAATTTTAACATTCGGCTGCTCAGTTGGATATCATCGCCTTTGAAGCAAGCGAGCACTGCTTGCCTGCAGGTCCGTATCTTACGGATGTTAAAAAGTGGTCTCAAGAAGAAGCGTCGTTCTTGGATGAGTTTGCTACAGATAGTGATCAAATGAACTGTGTTTTCTTTGTCGTTCCCGCAAAGTCGGCATGTTGTTGGTAGGTGTGGTTGTAACCATGGAGGTAAGTGGGCCACTGACGGCAGTAGCCCTAGGTGAAATTTCAGGAACTTCTCTTTTCTTTTTTTAGTAAAACCTATCTGCAGATAAGTTTGGGGCGAGGGCATGGTATACGATTGAACTGTAAGCCAGCCGTGAGCCCGCTTTGATAGAGCGGCTTTGTCCTGCAGCAGTGATTCTTTCCAGACTGTCTTGTTGACCACCTTTTTGAAGCCTGCTGTGGAGCCTGAAAGTTCCCATAATTGCTGTAAGCCAAGGTCGTCGATGGCAGCCTCCAAATACCGCCTTGCAGGGCAGGTTTCTTTATTTTGAAGTTCCTTTCACAGGAGAGCATTTAGGGTTTTTTCGGGTCTCCTCTGCTTACTTTATGCCAGGTTTTTATATAGGCTCCCTTGTGTGCCAGCTCTTCTTTTTGTAGCCCAAATTCTAATCTCATTTGGGCAGGCGATGTATACCTTGGAAGGCCGAATATCATGCTACCATTCTGTCTACTAAAGAAGCATCCCTCCCTGTCATAGATTCACTGCCGTAAGTGATGACTGGGATTAACGTTGCCTGAATCACCTTTATGAGAGGAAGTAAGCTTGGGCTAGAAACCGTGTTTTTTAAGTTTCTAAGTGCCAACGCAATGGTTAACCCTCTCGTTTTTATGTCTTCACATTGCGGCGTGAAGTTCCCCTTGCGGTCTATGATGACCCCCAGATATCGATATTCACAGACCATTTCCAGCTTCGTGGATGACAAGAGCCAGTTCTGTGTTACTTTCTTTTTAGGGAGGTTAATGCACATAACTTTAGATTTTTCACGGTTGATGCTAAGCCTGTTAGCGGTACAAAAGGGGATGGTGATGGACGGAGCATCTGAATCAATCAAACACTCACACCCAGTCAAGAGATCTGGGTTTAATCTATCCCCGTTCTTTAGCCCACTCTGCCACCCCAGTTCAGACATGGCTATATGCAAATCAGTCTGACCCTGTGCCTCATGGGAACAGTCCAGCCCGAACTGCCAAGCCATGTCTTCCCTGGACCGGAAACAAGCATCCGAGGACCGGTTTCTGGCATTCCAGCCATCGTCAGCCCGGCTTGCATGAATCCAGTGGCAAAGTGAGCAAGGGACTCACGTCTGAGCCTACCCTGCCAAACTTATGGCGGCCAAAAGTGAGACAAAAGGGGGTGGTGATGGACGGAGCATCTGAATCAATCAAACACTCACACCCAGTCAAGAGATCTGGGTTTGATCCATCACCGTTCTTTAGTCCACTCTGCCACCCCAGTTCAGACATGGCTATATGCAAATCAGTCTGACCCTGTGCCTCATGGGACCAGTCCAGCCCGAACTGCCAAGCCATGCCTGTTAGCGGCGGAATATCTTGAGGTAATGTCCAGCAGCCGCTGCAGGCCAACAGGGGTCCGGCTGATGAGTAACAAGTCATCTGCATACAATAAATTCGAGATCTGGGACCCCCTAGCTTTGGTGCATGCGAGTTGCATTCATTCAACAACGTAGATAGCTCTCCCATAAAAAGATTAAAATGTATTGGGGCAAGTACACAGCCCTGTTTTACTCCTGTATTTGTTGGGATCTTCCGTGTTAGGTAATCGCCAGTGCCCAGCATAACTTGCACCCATGTCTCGCTGTGTAGGAGGATTAGTTGGTTTAAGAGCAACGGGGGAATGTTCAGCTTATGTAACCTTTCCCACAGAAGGTTTCTATTGACATGATCGAAAGCTGAGCTGTAGTCCATATAGCAAAGATAGAGTGGATGGTTTGCTTCTAGAGCTGCATAGATTCGTAGAGAAAGTGCTAGAATATTAGTAGTGGTACCCATACCTTTGCAAAAACCTGTTTGATTGTATGCGATTGCTGAAACATCAGCAGCCCAAGATGACAGTTCCTCTAGGAGGACTCCCGAAAAAAAGTTTGCCTCGTTCTCAAGCAGGGCCACTAGCCGGTAATTTTTTGGATCGTTTTGGTCTCCCTTTTTGAAGATAGGTGAAATGATGGCTCCCCTCCATGATGATGGGATTATTGATGTCTGCAGAATCTTGTCAAACATTGGTTTGAGAGTAGCAGCCCAGTAATCTTGATCTTGCTTGAACAGTATGGGGGGAATCCCGTTTGGTCCCGGGGTCCCCTCGCGTCTTCCCTTTGAGATTCTGTTACAGATCAGTGCACACTTAATTACAATTGACTGATCTAGCTGCTGAGGGTCGTAATGTTGACGGCGGAGCGTTAATCGACCCTCGGTGTCTTTTGTGGATTTAGACATTCTTTGGATGTCAGTGTCAGTACAATTGAAGTGCATGCTGAGAAAGGTTATCCAGTCATCTTCCGTGACATGAGAGTTGATGCCTTGACTCCGCACCATGGACAAATTGTTGATCTTTTGACAAAATTGAGCGCTGTTATTAGATTTGGCGTCATGTAAAAGTTTGGCCCACAGGGACTCTTCTGCTTCTCGCTTAAGTCGCCAGACCAGCCTCCTGAGGTCGCGCTTTAGCAACCTCAGTTCTTCCATGGCAGCAGGATCTGTCCTTACCCTTCGTAGCTTTTGGCCGATGAGAGTTATTAGGTTTTTTAGATGAGCATTGTTTATAAAATTGTGATTATAATACTGCGTTTGGGTAGCAGCATTGCCCCCTCCTTCAAGCTGATTTTTCCTCTGTGTTTTTCCCATATTATTGCGTAGTGTTTCTGCAAATTTCTCCCAGCTGTAAATTAGGTCTTTTGTTTCATTTTGGGTTTCACAGAGTACTTGCTTAGCGTAGAGCAGGAGGCGTTGAGGATCATCTGTTCTGCACTTTAACCACCTATCGTTTGCAGCATAAACTAGTTAATGTCCAATGGCGCATGCTGGGTTTAGAATTGTGAAGGCCTCTAGTGTCACTTCTTGGGGTAAGTGGTCACTAAAGTCTAATGAACCGATGTGGTAATCACTTGCCGATTGAAACAGGTTACTGGAGAGGAACGTAAAATCAATTCTTGAACTGGTCGTTGTACTGTGGAATATTGCCCCTTGGGGACGATCCCCTGGGAATCTCCCATTTAGTGCTCGAATACCTAGTTCTTCTAGTGTCGCTAGAAGTCGTTGCACTGTTTTTGTACTTCTTCCTCCTGAAGAGGTATCTTGAGAATATTGTTTCAATGCAAATGGGTCCTCGTCAGTGCTGACTTCTGTGGCCGGATTGTTGAGCATGTTCTGATTAAGAATCGCCATTAATAATCAGACTGTTTGTATTCTCTGCGGTTAATAGTTTTATGAGCTCTTCTTTCAATTGCTGGGCTCCTTGCTTCTTACCCCGGGGATGTAGATAAAGGTTTATTAGAATTATCTCCTCATTCTTTCCCTGTTCTCGAATGGAGATTCGTAGTACTTGCATTGCGTTCGGAGGGTCTAGTTTGTATGGCAGCGGCACTACTGTGCACCTGCTTCTTAATGAGCTGTATGTAACAAGGCCTCCTTTTTTGTGGCCAAATCTTGCGGTCTGGATAGGAGAGATAAAATTCAGGGTATAACCTGGGAGTGGTGGAGGAGAGTCTGGCCAAGTTTCTTGCAATGCTATGAGGTCGAAACTTTGCATGTAAATTTTTAGTTCCTTGTCCATAAGCTTATCTCCGAGGTCGTTGATGTTCCAGGAGCAGAATTTGAATTTTTTTTAAAAAGATTTCCCAGTAACGGACTTGTTTTGTCAACATTCTTCTGACTTGTTGTTTAAGGTCCTGGACAACTATGTCCAGTCTAGGTTAGTTGCCTCTTTCACGGTGTATTTCTTTCTAAAACCTTGCTCTTTTCGTTCTAAACTGTCTGGGGTGTTGCTGCGGGCCCCTCGCAGTACAGAAAGTAACTGAGGGTCCTGGTTGGCCCAGTTTTGTGCATTCAGTTGTAGGAAGTCACATGCCAAGGGACCTGGGTATCTAGGTTGTACAAATGGGCGTAGAATTATGCCCCAGATATTGAGCTTCGTTTTTTCATTGAGCACTCTCTCAGCCAACTCTGTTGTGGCCCATACTGTTTTAGTAACTTCCACCCCTGGATGTTCCAGTGAGACTATGAATTCCACTGACTCCAGATCATAGGTGGATATATTTGTTAAGCTGTCAATAGAGTGCAACAAGCGTAGTATATTGCCCTTATTTGGGATGTCAAAAGCGCCCCTTGATGTGTATTCGGGGATTCATAAAATTGTGGGGTTACCTAAGTGCAGCTTTTTCCTGTCAGGGCCGCTCTGTGCAGTTATTGGGGTAGTCTCGACCCTGGTGGGTTCCTCTGCTGACATTCTCTGGTCAGGCTGATTATTGGGTTTGTGTGGAGCACTCCGTTGTACTCAAAAGTTTTTCTCTGGTCAGGGCCTTTGGTTCATCTGCTCCTGTTAAATCCTGGTTTGCAGAATTTGCTATTGATGTGGCCTCTGGGGGGTGGTCTGATTGTGCCCCATTACCTACATTGGGGGGAGGTTTTTTAATTCTTGTGGCGCTCAAGTTATTAATAATTTTTTCCCCACATTTGTTCGAACTCTCGCTGGCGTTAGGTTTTGTGACTTTTGCACTACTCCACTGGGCGGGCCGTCTTCTTTTTTTGGAGTCGGCGTGCTGGAAGTATTTCTTTTCCGATTCTTTTTCGTTTGAATCGTGTACCACTGATACTGGTTGAGGAAGGGGCATGAGTCCAGATCCGTGTCTGTTTCGCAACTCATTTGATCTGACTTGTCAATCGTTGGGTCTGGGAACAAAATACTGGCTTGGTTGTTCTTGCCTTTACCTTCAGCGAAGGTGTTTAGCTTTTGCTTTCGGCCCTTCCTTCTTTGTTTTCTGCCATGCTTTAGGATGCGCCCATGTTCCCATGGTTCATCCTTTTGGGGGGAGTTCCCTGGGCTGTCCGTTTGATCTTGGTAGTGTTGTATGCTCCTTTTCCCTTGCCTGCTGTTCTTCTTGATCTTGGGATAGGAGCTCCTCAGTTGGTATCAGAGTTCCCTCGTTGTTTGTTTGCCGTGCTCTATTTTTCCTCTCAAGTTGTCCAGTTGATGAACTGTTTTTACAACCTCCCTGATGTCTGAGAGAAGGTTATCCAACTAGAAACTAGGGCATATTTATGCAGACCTAGTTGATGGGCTGGGAGATGTCTTCTACCCTGTGTCCACTCGAAGGAAGAAGAGGACACCAACTTCAGCCTGGTACAACTCTACATGCAGAAAGGCCAAGGCTGAGTTGATCTAAGCGTTTAGTCTGGCACTAATAAACACAAAATGCATGAGCTTAGACTGCATTATAAAGAGGTAATGGTCCATGCAAAGAGTGAATAGAACTGGGACAGATGGCATAATCTAATAATGGCCCTGGAAACAAGGGATGCACGAAAATTCTGTTCGCTAGTAAATACAGGATCAGGGGATACGAGAGCGGCTGTAGAACCAAATATCACTGCCTCAGTATGGGAATCCCATTTTAGTGCATTATACTGTGATGGACCCACTGCGCTTATTGAGGCCGACTCTCCAACTCCATCTGAACAATATGATCCATTGGAGTTCACACTGGAGGAAGTCCACAACACAATAGGGAGACTCGCATTGGGGAAGGCTCCAGGTCTTGATAAACTTCCTGGAGATCTATTCACGCACCAACCTGAGATCTGGGCCCCCTACTTGCTTATTATCTTTAATTCAATTTTAAGGGGCATGGAGATCCCCTGTACTTGGCTGGGCGCAGAGATAGTTCCGATCTTTAAAAAGGGCTCCTGTATGCTCCCAGCCAATTACAGGCCGATCAGCCTTATTTTTGCTCGTCTTGTGTTGGATCACCTCTTGGGATGGATGGAGGATAATGAGATCCTAAGTCCCCTTCAGGCAGGATTTAGGAGGAACACATCCACCATGGACCAGATCTTTCGCCTCTTTCTCCTTTACTGGAAAACGGCAAAGATTGAGGGTGGCAGCCTATACATGGTGTTTGTGGACCTCAGATCCGCATTTGACTTGGTGCCGCAAGAGAAATTGTGGGCGGTTCTCTGGGAATTGGGGGTTCCGCCCCAGCTTTTGCACATATTGATTAGGCTCCACGAAGGGAACTTCGCCCAGGTCAGATGTGGAAGGGATGGGGCACTGTCACCCAGGTTTCCAGTTGGCAGGGGGGTGAGACAGGGTTGTGTCTTAGCACCGACCCTGTTTTGCCTCTACGTCAACGGTGTATTATCACACCTTGACAATGTCCCCAACAATGACGCCCCAAGGCTGGCAGGCAGGAGGGTTCCGGCAATCATGTTAGCCGATGACACCCTCCTGCTTTCCAAATCCCCAATGGGGATCCAGCGGATACTGGACGGGTTTGGGGACTTCTGCAGAATCCACGGCCTTGAGATAAATGCTGAGAAAACAAAGTTTATGATATTTAATCCCTCGGCAACTACCCGACCAAATCCGACACTAGGGACGGGCAGGTTGGAAAGGGTGATGACGTTCCAATATCTTGGGGTAACTTTGCACGAAAATTTATCTTGGGGACCACAGCAAGTAAGATCCCGTCTAAAGCTATCGCAACTGGTGGGGGGCATTCTGAAGGTTTCACACTCCTCAAACTTCAAGCCAGTAAGTCCAGCACTGGAGATGTATAAAACCCAAGCCAGAGCAGCAGCTCTCTATGGCAGAGAGCTGTGGGGGTACAACGGCAGCACTGAATTTACCAAGGTAGAAACAAATTTCCTTAGATGGTTGCTGTCGTTACCACAAGGCACCCCACTCTTACCCTTAAGATTAGATCTGGGCCTCCCATCTATAGGAGATGAGCTAGCACTGAAACCACTGAGGTTTTGGCATAGGCTATGGTCCACCACAGAACTGTCATACTATAGGCAAGAGCTGAAGCATGTGCTGAGCTTTAACTGCTCTGATAGAATACCTTGGCTGGCGTTTGTTAAGCGAGAATTTTTACGATTGGGCTTGGCTGTTTTGTGGGAGGACCCCGAACGGGGTTGTTCCGAGGTCTCCCGCAAAACCCTGACCAGGATTTTTAAGGATAAAAGTCTAAGCATGGCTGTGTGTGCTCCAAAAGCCGGCACCCTAACTGAACAATGTTTGGTTTCCAAAAGTTCCTTTACGTTTGAAGATTTTATGGACATTGTTTTTCCTATCACTGCAAGGAAACTCTTTAGTCAATGGAGGTATGGTACCCTGCCTCTTAAAGTCTTAACAAGTAAATGGTCTGCTACGGATGACAAATCTTGTCCAGGATGCAGCGGTAGCGCGGAGGATGAAATTCACGTGCTTTTCTTTTGCCCCGCTTACAGCAGATCAAGGAATCACTGGCTGGTACCACTCTGTAGGAATTTAGGCTTCAGAAATTGCTTACACTCTTTCAGAATCCTAAAGACGAGCACTTCAAGTGGTATTTGCAGTCTCTAAGTATTTACTAGCTAAGTGGATGGCAAGGCAAAAATTATTGCTTAGCTAATTTTTAACTGGAGGATGAATTATCAGTGCATAGTATATTGATTATACACATTTTACATATATAATGCAACTAACTGTTTTTACGGGCTGCACATCGCCTCGTAAAATATCTCCTTGCAATACTGTAATGATTGGATGATCTTAATGTTTTATTGCATTTTTATGATTGGATGATTTTAATGTTTTTATTGCATCTTTTATGACCTTGATGGCCGAAATAAAGAACTTTTGGATTGGATTACTTATCCATTGCTGCAGGGAGTGTAGCCAACTTGTCCACGATTGCTATGCCGGTACAATTCGATTGTATGAGTACTGTCTCCTCGTGTGCCCTTTTACCAGACTGTTCAGTTCAGCTAGCTTGTTGCCAATGTTGGAGACAAAGACTGATAGTGAGTGTAGAACTGATAACTGGAGGTCCATCTTGTCCGATTGGTATTGGATGCGTTAATGGACAGTTGCATTGTGTGCAGGAGAGATTCTCATATGTTTACCTTAGCTTGCGGTGTTGTGTTCATGGGGCTGAGTTGTGAGGCATAGCAATTTGGACTTGTTGCTACCTCTTTTGGAGCCACGTGAGAGGGTACAGTATAAGAGGTGACCAATTCTTCCCACTCTTCTTGCGTGAGGTACGAGGCTTCTGGGTCTGTGGCCTTTGGTGGGATAGAGGCTGAACTGACCAGAAGTGAAGGAAGGCCTCGGGGAGGAATTGAGGGTTGCTCGGACTGTGCTGGATGATGGACGTGTGCCTGGGGTGCATGCGAGCCCAGTGCCGTGGTGAACTTTCCGGTAAGAATGTCCAGAGACTTCCCCTTTGTTTTGTCTTCTTGGTCAGTGATCCTGCCCGTTCGTTTGCTATACTCTGGGAGCTCTTGCCTAAGATGCTGTATTGAGAGTGTGTTTTTCTCGCACCTGAGGTCCTGTGGTAGTCCAGGGATGCCTTGCCCTGCCATTTTTACGGGGCCTATGGTCCGCGTGTTCAGGTTACTTGGTACGCTAGGTACTGATACTGATGTTACGAGGCCATCTAGTGCGTCAGGTGTACCGGGTACCGTAAGAGCTTTTTGTGTCCCTGGGTTTTTCTCAACGTCTCTGGCGGTGTTGTGCCAGTCTTTTGGGAACATTTTTGCTCCAGTTGGTTTTGGAGTGCCCTTCAGGGTCCAGTTTATTATAGAACCAGTGTTCGGGGCAGTCTGGATAGGGTCTTGCTGCTCACTCTTGTATGCTCATGGCTTTGATTCTTGTGCCTGGTCCAAGATCAGGTGCAGGTCCAAGTCGTAGTCCCGCTTTCTGATGTTCGTAAGAGTAAATGTAAATGTAAATGTGTTTCAATTAATATAGCGCAACACTTTAGCCCAGGGGTCTCAAGGCGCTTGCTTAGGGAACCCGTCCTGGTATTCCCCTGTGAGATACCCCGGCCGGGTATTCACAAGGTGAAAGCCAGGCATCCCGCCGCGAGGGGCCGTAGTGGAGATTAAGCAAGCTATTGCCCAGAGTCGCAGAGTGTTACCCCGTGAGTCGAGTAGGCACCGGAGCGAGAATTGTCGACTCCGTGGAATTTTGAGCCAGAGACCCGCCGAGGCGGGGAATCGAACCCTGGTCCACGGCCGATCTCATCTTCCAGGTCTGCCGCCTCTAACCACTGAGCCACGCTTCTCCACGAGTCATCCCTCTGTGAAACTAACTGCAGGTTTCACTGCGTTTTTTGGTCTCTGTGATGTCAGGGCATTCCCTGTTGTTGCTGGCTTCTTTTTCTCCTTCTTCGTCGTCTATCACCTCTGCAACTGGCTTTCTCTTCAACCTTCTCGTTGGCTCTTTCATTGGCTCTGTCTGAATCTCTCGTTCCGATGCGTAGGATACCGGTAGCATTGGAGTAGGCAAGTTATTGGCTTCCCGGGTGTTCAAGCAGAGGACCGTGCCCGCGTCCTTTATGAATGAAAATAATTTTGTGTAAATATTAGGTTGGTAACTTGTCCCTTTAAGGTTTCGCAAAGGTTCTGGGCTGGGATGACCTGGGAGAAAGGGGGTCAGGGGCATCAGCCGCACGTCCCCTCCACCTTCCTTTTCTTCTTCCACTGCCCCTTTCTTCAATTCGTCTTCCCCGGCATTCATAGGGTCGATGCTGGGTTTCTTATTGCCCTTATTTGCTCTCCTGGCTCTTTTGGTAGGGTTCAAGGGTACATGTGGATCCCTAGACCTCCCGGATCTCATAATGATCCCCTGTGTTCCCCTGCTCCTACTCCTATTCCTATTCCTTTTCTTTTTCTTCACGGGGTGTTACCCTTGCGTCAGTGCCCTTGTTGTGCTGGTTCCTTTGGGCGCTGGGTGCTGGGTTTCAGAAGTCAGTGGCCGAGTCAGGTGGAATAGGCGGGAATCAGTTACTGCGGCCGGAAGGGCTGAGTCCAGAACTAGTAATTGTAGTTTTTGTGGTTTGTATTACTATTTATTTATTTATTTTTCAGAGTGCTTTTGAGTTCCTACGCCCATTGAATAAACGCTAATTGCCTAGTTTCCTGGTTGCCTGACTTGCCTAACTAGGGGTGGGGGCGAGGGGCCCAGGCACCCCGGCAGGGGGAGAGGAGCGGTAGTGTTAGCTGCTGGGTCAGCCTGCGGGATCACCCCTGCGTGATAACTGGTAGGTGCAGCTTGGTTTAGCAGCCAATTTAGCAGTACTGGCCAACAGCTGCCCGCCCACCATAGGCAGGCAGCCACCAGCTCTTGAACCAGCGCTTGCTCTTGCTTTTGCTTTTGGGGCATGGGGGCCACACACACAGGGTGGTTCGGCTGACCGGCTGACCTCAGGCTTCCCCTTCACAGCTTACGGCCCCCACCTCAGTTGCAGCAAAAAAACAGGGTGCAGGAAATTGTTCAGACAATTTTATTGAAGACTTTTGAAAGAAGTGGCACCCAAAGATCTTGATTATCTAAAAAGAAATTGGGATGTCATCGGGTCCCGGTGCTTTGCTCTTTTGCACTGGTTAAGAGCGTGTCTTGTTTCTTCCAAAGTAAAGAGTACCCTATCTCCTAAACTAGGTAATAACAGAGTGGGGGGTTGGACAGTTACCTCCTGTGTGTTACCAAACAGGCCTTCAAAATGTGTAACCCACGCCTCCTGGTCTACATGGGTATCTGTCGTTTAATTTTGTTGTCTCTCAGAAAAGGGGCATTGATCAATATCCAAAAGTCCTGTGAGCTATTTAATACAGGAGCCCTTTGCAATCTTTCCCACAACTCCTCCTTTAGGAACTTTAGCCTGTTTAGCCTTTTTTTATATAACTGGCGTGAAAAATTCACCAAATTTTGGTCTCTAGGTTTTGTCTTCAAGGACATATGAAGCTTTTTGAGTGTTCCTGCACATTCATCATCAAACCAAGCAGGACCTTTGCGATGCCCATTAGTTATAGAGCGTAGTAGGTTAGTTTTATTTCTAGTAAAATTCGCTCAAAAGCTGATGTTATTCCATTATCGATCATTGTATCTAAACAGATCATTATCTCTGGTGCCCGTTTGGAGACTATTTTCCCAACAAACTTCACAGTATCCACTTTATCCCACTTCAAAACAACCCCATTTTTTTTGCAATCACTGGTTTGACAGGTAAGTTAACACAAGGTTCCTTTTTTTGTAAAGATGGAATAAGAAACATGTTTGCAGCATGATCGCTGAAAGTATAAAAATTGATCATGATTTGGGTAAAGAAAACTTCCTTATAGGATCTGCGACTAAAACATAGTCAAGGGTTGAGAAGTGGGAGCAAGTAGAAAATGTGAAGTTTAACTGTCCAGCTACGCTATCAACAGCATTTAACATTAAAAGGTTATTTACTATTAATAGCCTGTTAAGGGTATCGCCATAATCATTGTAGCTAAACTGGGGAAGGGGATCCCCATCTTTGTCTACTAGCCCACATGCTGGTGAATTTACCTTATTGCAAGGGTGAGCGTTAAAATCACCGATCCAGATAAAACAAGATTTATGATATACTTTCTCCAAATTAGCAATGTCTTTTTCCAAAGGGTCCAAGATCACTGCTTGATTGCCACCAAACTATCTTTGTGGAGCTGGAAATGGATAGTATGGTGACGTATTTAGGAATGTTTTTACCTTTAGGGGAAGAGTATTAGAGAGCAATGTTAATAAATCCCCCCTTGAACGTCCAGCAGTTGAAGGTATAGCGGGTGTGTGAAATGAGCGATACCCGTTTAAGGGAACCTGATTAATTTCCCAAGTCTCCTGAAGGCACAAGATGTCAAAGCCCGTTAGCAAGGATAACCAGTCAGAGTTACACATTTTTTGGTTATACCCCGTGATGTTCCAAGAAATAACTCTGGCAAACTCCGAAGTGTTCTCCATGCGAATTGGGCTCTGAAACAGGGTGGATCTATTGAGCTGTATACTTGGATTTAATTGAGGGTTTAAAGGGGATAAGGGAGCCACAGCTGTCCCATTAGGTGATACTATAGAATGAACATTAGGTGATGTTAAACATCGGTCTAAAAGTAAATCGCATTCAACCATATCCTCCAATAAAGTGAATCTGTTCCTAAGGGGTAGGAGTCAGGTAGTTTGAGGAAGGTATAGACTAGGTGGGCAGCAAGGTAGATGAAAGTTGTTTGCTTTCTGGTGTGCAGGTTGAAATGGTCTACAAGGTTTGTAAAAGAAACCCAAAGGAAGGGAACAATTATCAGAATGGAGAGAGGGAGTGCCTGGTAGTATTCTTAAAAGGTAACCTACCATGTTCTGGTTATTGAAATTTACATTTACGTTTTACAATAATAATGCAATCCCCTCCTAGGGTTTTTGGCCCCTTCCTACCCAGTTTACTCTCCTTGCTATAAAGAGATGTTGATACAGATTGAATCTGTCCCCTGTATATTTAACCTCATGCGCGCTAGCGGAATTCCGCTCGCACGCTGGGTTTTTAAAAAACGCACTTTACGTGACGAGCTGGGCTCGTCATCAGCGTGCGAGGAGGACACGCCATGACGAGCCCAGCTCGTCATCAGCGTCGAAGGGGTTAAAGAACCAGTGCAGGGCTTTGTGAATTAGCTGCTCTGTAGATTCTTGCTGGTCCAATTTTAATTCTGGGGCATTTGCTAATACTATGACAAAGGGACAGGCTGCTGGTGGAAGATCCAAACTTACTCCTGATTTGACTGCAGTGACCGCTTGATTAATAGTGTGTCCTCCTCGAGGAACACCTGGGACACCCCCGCCTGAACAAACGTTATTTACAAATGATTGAGCATTAACAATATCTCTCCCTAGCAAATGAGAGTGGCCTAAAGCAGGGGGGACACCTCTGTTCTGGCCCAATTGGAAGAGCAACAATTTTCTAAGTAGGGTGATTACTTTCAATGGATATCTTTGATATACCTAGTGTTGGTACAGGTACCAAAGCCAAATCAGTGGGAGATGCCGAGTGAGTTGCGCTAGGCAGCGAAGGATTGAAATGATCAAAGCTAGTCGTTTATACCTGTCCCACCTTCCCCAGGGCAATAATGGGGAGACTATTACATAGCAAAGTCACAAATTCCTCTATTTTCCTCAGTCTTGTTAAAAGGGGTTGCAGGAGGAGAGTAAGGGATATCAAAAGAGAGGTTACCCCACTGTCACCAGGGAACAGGGCGCAAAAGACAAAAAGTCAAAGAGAAATCCCTGGGATATGTTTGTTAGCCCGTAATGTCTATACCCATACAGTTACACCATAGCACCTGGATTACAAGCTACTATAGGTCACTATTCAACGGGGAGAGATTTGCATAATGATTCCCACAAAGAAAAATATTTGTTAACAATCTAGTTCTTTTATTAAAATGAAAAGGTGGTTTACAATAAAAATACACACATTTAAAATTTCAAAGGAACTTTCCTTGAAAAGTAAAAGTTAATCTGCAAAATACAAATGGACAATATAAAAATAAAGCATACAAGTACATACACATTATATTACATATCATGAACACAAGGATTTTGTTACCAAGGACAATATATGAAACAAAGCAAAAAGACCCCTTTTAAAACGGTGGCACTTGGATAATTTTACCACTATAGATTTTCAGATCCACTAGCTAGAAATGACATGTACAATCCTACACACATGTGACAAAAATCCATGTACATCCAGTGTGTGTTTAAGCTTAAAGTGGATTCTCCCGTTTAGAAATGCGTCGACGCGTTTCGGTGCTATGCACTTGGTAATGTGGCACCTTCCTCAGGACTTCTTAGTAGGGGTTTTCCGTACAAGAAAGACTTCACTCTCCCTGTATGAGGGGCAAAATGGTATCATATCAATGTCTGTTTTCTCTGGGTACATACTCATGTTCTCTATAGTCTTCTGTATATCAGTATTATTAATAGTATATTCATATTGGTAGTCAGGTCACTATTCAAGGTAGCAAGTTATCTACATATCTCCGGTTGTACCCTTATCATGGATGGCCTCTGCATTTGTCCCTTAAATCAGGAACTTATCAACAGCTTAATGTGACAATGACATATAGCTTGTTTTTCATTTGTTCTCATGTTCCTTTTGGAAATTACATACAACATTTCGTGTCCTTCAAACATCGTTCATATGTGGAAATCATTATTAAAGGGACTGTTACATGAAGGGTGGGGAGTAAAACAATATATAGTGGGCAATACCCGCAATCTCACCTCAACATGGGGGAAAGGAATTCACACGGTTCCAATTAGCATTGGGTACTGGGCGCCAATTGCGTCGTTCCAGGACGATTATTTGAGATCACTGGCTGTTTGGCCTGAAGATAGACATTTATATTACAGTTTCTTAAAAAAGGATTTAACAGATGTTTTACATTCTAGGCGAGGAACTTATGATCATTAATTACCTCTATGTCTTCTTTAAGACTCCTAATGTGGTATTCCTTTGTCTTCAGATTTATCTGGTCTTTTTCTTTTTTTAAAACACTGTATCTAATTGGAAGAGATAATATATTTCTATTTCTTTCTATTAAGTAAATTTCGACAATTTAATATGGTTATTTTGCTTCAGATCTTACCTGCAATGGTTTTAAAACTCGCTTCAAACGGGCATATATTAGGGGCCTCGCCGGAACTGGATATGTTCTGGTGGGGTCAAAAGAGCATATCAATTGATGGAATGAATAAATCTCTACGATTTAATCCCCGCTATTGCTTCTACAGATTTTGGCTTGGAAATTATTTTAAGGCGCGTCTAACCGTGGGCATCTTGAACTGTCCCTGGTAGACCCTCGTTCTTTTTACATAAAGGAAAAAGGAAAAAGCGCCTGCTCCCATTTTAAGACAGTTCTATGGATCATCGATTTTTAACTAAAAACAAGCGAATGGGTATAGTGCGTGTTTGCACAATTAGTATGCCACATTCAAACGTACTATTTTTGATTATTAAAAATAGCCCTATGCTATGCCTACCCATGCAGTGACTGGACGGCGTCCGTTATACCTGCTTAAGGAATCCCCTCTCCTCCCTTAGCATGCTCAAATCCTCAGGATCCCTAGTTCTTACCTTCGTGCTCGTGGCGCCGCGTTTCTGCCTCGTTTGAACTGCACTCTGGCGTACACGCTGCGTGTTCTACTATTTATATCTGGTTAATGTCAGAAAATGACTAGCAGCTGGTTGATTTACTCTAGATGGGGGAGTGACCTATGTGAGCGAAGTCGCCATCTTGGAGTGGTGACTTAAATCGATCTTTGCCCAGTATGTTCTATTTTTACACTCTTTAGTTCTCATTCTTTATAAAAATATTTAACTGCGCTTTGATCTACCGCCTATTTTGGTATATCCGGTCTAGACCCCTCTTTATTTTATGAAATTTCTTTATATATATTCATTCCGAACATTGTTTTTAATATGTTAGGTGGCGCCATCTTGGTTTGGTAATGCCGCGCTAGATGTTATGAGTATTTTTTGTATAATTCTTTCCTAAGCCCACTTGTAAGTTTATATTGGTTTCCTTGACTATTTATTAGTGCGAAGCGTTGTGTTCTCTTTCTACGTTAGGCGGTTCCTACTCCCAATATTGTGTCTCCGAATTTGACAATTATCGTCTATGTTATGCTATGGTCTAAGGTTGGCAAGGGTGTTTTATGCGGTCAAGCTAAGTCCCTGTTTTTTCAAAGTACCTTAATTTAATTACCTCGCAGATACGAGAATTTAGTGCATATGAGTATATGAATTCCATGACCTTAGGACCGGTGGTATAACGATACATAGTGTTTGTCCATAATAAATATTATTATAGGACATTACGTTGTGGTTTATTCTGGTCTCAACCGGGGTTACTACAGTTACCTGAAGCTTATTAGTAACTGACCGAGCTATCTACACAGTGATTAACTGTATTAGTTGTATCTATATGTCTCTATACAGTATTTAATCCTTGCCTCGGGTATTTTATTAATTCTGTTTTATTTTAATAATTTAATATGGGGATCAGTTTTATCTGTCCAGATTCAAATGAGGGCCTCCCATTCTTCCCTCGAGTTGAGGCCTTTTTTAATGGTATTGAATTTAATCATGTACCACTGTTCTTGCTGTTTTCGTCTAGTGGTGCTGTCACCTAGCCTGGTTAGCTCCTTTATTCGTTCTATGATGACCCATCTGAGATCTTTTTCATTATGGCCTTTTTCTTTCCAGTGCGCTACCAGGGGGGCATTTTCTTTGTTATTTTTGATCGCAGATTTATGTTCGCCGATCCTTACTCTTACCTCACGGCCTGTTTCTCCAATATAGGCTTGTTCACATGGGCACAGGATCATGTATATTGCGTTTTTTGTTCTGCAGTTGTTTAGTGTGGTGATATCATGTGTTGCACCGTTGTGTACCACTTTCTTAGTGATTACACAGAGGTCATATATACTGCAGTTACCGCATTTGTTGTTTCCCACTGCTCTATTACCAGTGAGTGTCGTCTGGTTTTCTACCACATCATCCCTGTACGTATGTACTAGGTTAGATTGCAGATTCTTGTTTTTTCTGTAGGCAAACAACGGACGTTCCAGAACACTGGTGTCAGGTCCATTGTTGAGGATTTTCCAGTTGTGGTTGATTATATTTTTTACTTGGTTAGCTATCGAGGAATGTTGGCTGACCATCACTATTTTGTCTTGTACATTCTTTTTCTCTTTTTTAGTTAATAGACTTTCCCTGTCATAGTAGCGAGCTCGTTTGAAAGAGTGCTCAATCAGTTTCCTGGGGTATCCACGTTCCCTGAACTTCTTTTTCATATCCCCAGCATGCTTATGAAAATCTGCCAGGTCTGTGCAATTCCTTTTTAAGCGAAGAAATTCGCCAAACGGTATTGAGTCTTTTTGACTCTTGGGGTGGTGGTAACTGTGGTAGTGTAAGATAGTGTTGCGGTCTGATTCCTTTTTATAGAGCTCTACTTTAAGTTGTCTATCCTCGCTTTTAATGCACATATCCAGTTCCGGCGAGGCCCCTAATATATGCCCGTTTGAAGCGAGTTTTAAAACCATTGCAGGTAAGATCTGAAGCAAAATAACCATATTAAATTGTCGAAATTTACTTAATAGAAAGAAATAGAAATATATTATCTCTTCCAATTAGATACAGTGTTTTAAAAAAAGAAAAAGACCAGATAAATCTGAAGACAAAGGAATACCACATTAGGAGTCTTAAAGAAGACATAGAGGTAATTAATGATCATAAGTTCCTCGCCTAGAATTTAAAACATCTGTTAAATCCTTTTTTAAGAAACTGTAATATAAATGTCTATCTTCAGGCCAAACAGCCAGTGATCTCAAATAATCGTCCTGGAACGACGCAATTGGCGCCCAGTACCCAATGCTAATTGGAACCGTGTGAATTCCTTTCCCCCATGTTGAGGTGAGTTTGCGGGTATTGCCCACTATATATTGTTTTACTCCCCACCCTTCATGTAACAGTCCCTTTAATAATGATTTCCACATATGAACGATGTTTGAAGGACACGAAATGTTGTATGTAATTTCCAAAAGGAACATGAGAACAAATGAAAAACAAGCTATATGTCATTGTCACATTAAGCTGTTGATAAGTTCCCGATTTAAGGGACAAATGCAGAGGCCATCCATGATAAGGGTACAACCGGAGATATGTAGATAACTTGCTACCTTGAATAGTGACCTGACTACCAATATGAATATACTATTAATAATACTGATATACAGAAGACTATAGAGAACATGAGTATGTACCCAGAGAAAACAGACATTGATATGATACCATTTTGCCCCTCATACAGGGAGAGTGAAGTCTTTCTTGTACGGAAAACCCCTACTAAGAAGTCCTGAGGAAGGTGCCACATTACCAAGTGCATAGCACCGAAACGCGTCGACGCATTTCTAAACGGGAGAATCCACTTTAAGCTTAAACACACACTGGATGTACATGGATTTTTGTCACATGTGTGTAGGATTGTACATGTCATTTTTAGCTAGTGGATCTGAAAATCTATAGTGGTAAAATTATCCAAGTGCCACCGTTTTAAAAGGGGTCTTTTTGCTTTGTTTCATATATTGTCCTTGGTAACAAAATCCTTGTGTTCATGATATGTAATATAATGTGTATGTACTTGTATGCTTTATTTTTATATTGTCCATTTGTATTTTGCAGATTAAATTTTACTTTTCAGGGAAAGTTCCTTTGAAATTTTAAATGTGTGTATTTTTATTGTAAACCACCTTTTCATTTTAATAAAAGAACTAGATTGTTAACAAATATTTTTCTTTGTGGGAATCATTATGCAAATCTCTCCCCGTCGAATAGTGACCTATAGTAGCTTGTAATCCAGGTGCTATGGTGTAACTGTATGGGTATAGACATTACGGGCTAACAAACATATCCCAGGGATTTCTCTTTGACTTTTTGGAGAGTAAGGGATAGCCACAATTTCTCACATAGATCATCTGGCAATTGTGGTGCGACCATCAAACTGATGAAAGGAAGGGTATCTCGATCACAAGGTTTCAGAGGTCTCGCAGTCATTGGTGCAGTGATCTTCTTCACCTTTCTCTTTTTGTCAGGGTGTTTATTCGGTGGGATATTTTGAGATTGAGATTCCTAATCAATGTCAAAAGATGATGTAGTGCCAGCAGGTACTCTGGGGATTGGCATGGCTAGTGGAGAGACAGGTCCAGATATTCCCGGGCAAGATCTTACCTCCTCAAGCAAAAGGCACTGCTCTGTGATCTTAATCTCTCGCACTTAGGAGAACAGAGTCTAGTGTATTGATGATTTCGCCCCCTGGTTCATTTAATTTCACCTTCCGTTTCAAATATATGACCTTCGCAAACATTAGTGATAATGAAGTATAATAGTAAATGTTGCTCCCTCACATATATGTGCTTTCCCAATGCTTATTATGAAATGGAGTTATGATAATAAATGTAACCCCGATTCAAAGTATATTTTATTTTCAAGATTGTAATAAATATTTCACAAGTCAGGAATTGTTTAGACTTTATTTTGGCTTCTTTTGTTGATCCTTGACTTTTTAATATATTTATATTGGTTGTGTATTAAATATTGCAAAATGTTAATATTTACTATATGATTGTCTAATGAATGAATATGTGGTACATGAAAATAAATATTTATACATTTTTCATATTTCTTTAACATGTAATCATTATTTTTTTAATAAAAATTTACTGTATTTATAAATATAATTAGTTCTATGTATTTTGTTAGATCAATAAACATGTTAAAAGATTAAGGGCCTCATTTAGATTTCGGCAGACAGGTTATTCGGTCTTAACAGTGATGGATATCCCGTCCACCAAAATATAACTCCCATATGATATTGTGGGATTTATATATTTATATCTGTCACCATTATCCAGGAGTAACCTGTCCACCAAAATCTAAATCAGGTCCTAAATTTGTTTTGCATAATTGGTCTGTGTTCTTAATATAGTTTTGAAAATGAAAACAATTTTTATGAATTTTTTATTGTTTCCCAAAAATACAAATATCTTAATTTATGTTATTCTTGTGTAGAAATATATTAGAGATTTAGATATATATTTTTTTTTTAAATGAGTAACATGTTAAATGTGTATTAATTCTAATATATTATTTATTTTATATACATTATGGTACACATTTTTCTGTAGTTAATATCTTGCTTTTTTAATATTTCATTTTGATTGTCTATATTGTTGAATTCAATACTTTGGTCAAATATATTTTTAAGTCTATACTTTTGTAAGTAAATATCCTGGTAGTAGATGTGTCTGGGATTTGAATAATCAGTATTGAAAATTGATATTTTGACAGTAGACATTTATACCTCAGTAACTTTTCAGGTTGATATTTTTTTAAGTCCATATATAGGACTACAACCAAATGTGCCACATTGTGGGAAGCCCACTCTCTGAACTAGGCAATCCTTTCCATATCAGGCTTTTCCTGTTCCCGTGCCTCTTTACCGCTAAACATGCACTTGCTCAACATCCCAAAACCCCTCATGTTAGAGTGATATGACTAAACACAAGATCTCACCACATACTACGTTCCCATCGCTCATGTTGAATTTGTAGCTGCTGGTCTTTGCTTTGCATCCTTTTCCCCCTACTTTTGCATAGCAGCAATCGTGAGTTTGACAGCACCTTAGAAAAGAAAACTCAAAGAATGACCACAACAATCAGATTATCATACATATCCATACACTCCATACTAATATTTATGTACTCAACCTAACACCTGCATACCCCTATCGGTTAGGAGAGCTACACTTACCTTAGCACAAGCCACAAAGGGGCAATAAGTAGACATGGGTAGGTTGATTACCTTTGAGCTCTGAGTGCCCCTTGGGGTGGGGCACTGAGAGCTCAATGCCCTTTGGTGGGCCTTGCAAGAAATTTCCAACATAAGTAAACAACCCAACATATTACATTTAACGATAACTGCATCATAGCATTTAACATTTTCTGAACTGCAGCATCAAGGAAGATGCTCCTGCCTGGTATAAACACTTCTCAATAAAATCTGATACATTAGTGTAGACTAAACATTTTAACAAACCTTCTATTTTAAGAAGTATGCGAAATTCCAGATGCAGATTACTAGGAAGAAATCACCTTCCTGAACCCTAAGTCCGCTACTGTGGCTACTGGCAGGCTGTATTTCCCAGACAGAACAATTTCAGGGGTCATGTGGCTCTCTTACAGCGAGAACTCTTAGAATCCTTGGTAATTAGTGGTCAAGGTAATTAGCCCTCAGTGCATCTCACCTAGGAATCATTTACTTCTTGGGTCGATGTGGACAAACAGTCTGAGGCTAAAGTTAGGATGGCTATAGTTATAATGCAACACATCAGCTACACTCACAATAAAGTTCTTCTGTCCAACCAAGGTTGCATTTAGACAACCTTTTATTACTCCCTCATGTTTATAATATATAGTTACAGTATTAACAGAATTGAAGTCAATGTAAAGCAGAAAACACATCTCAATATACCAATGTAACATAGCAATGACACAATTAACCAGTAATGTCCCAATGAGAATGGTAATCTCATGTTTGTACTTGCCAGCAGTTAATGCAGATTTTATGGGTAAGTAATTGTTTTTTTATTAATTGTATTAAAATTAATATGTATGAATTAAATGTATATGTTTACATTGTTTTATTATACAATACATATTTAAACTTGTGATTTAAAGATTTAAAGTGCTGTAGAGTTACATTTTATTAATTGCTGGTTTAAACTTAATATATAAAATTAGGCACATCAATATTATAAATTAGAATATTTTCTTTTTTTTTTTAAATGATAACCTTTAGTAGTTTTCCCTATACTTTCCCACAGGCTATATCCACCTCAATTGTGGAGATCTCCACCAGTAGGTGAAAGGTCAATAGTAGTAACTTTACATTAGAAAAATTCTGTTTAAAAAAGCTCCACTCGCTCACTTGATGGGGTGAAGATATGTAAGTCTACACCTTGATGGAAATCTCCACTAGAAAATAGTGAATAGCAGAAAAGTGGAGCATTACATATAGGAGTAGGAATAATTATACACATGATAAATATACATGAATATTTAATGCAAATTAAGGAGCAGCCAATGGATTTATGGTTGCACCACCTGCTGTAGTCACAATTGTATTTTGTTAAACATTACAGACAATGTTGCCCGCCTCAAAGGTCCGCTACTTATGGACCATATAAAGCAATGATACACACATGAAATAGAGCGGCAATAATATTTGAACAGTATATACAAAAAACTGTTCTTGGGCCTCCACTCGTGAAGTCGAGTCTTGCTTTGTTGTTTCAAATCATGCAAGTTCAACCAACGTGTTTCGCCCTCAAAAAAGGCTTCATCAGGGATAAGTTGTACCAGAAGATTTTCATGCCGAGAGTCTATGGCGCTGTACCTCTAAGTGTTACAACGTCATCTATACATGATCTTTTGAATTTTAATAGCCACACCTCATGTCCCAGTGCTGAGATAAGTAAATGCGTTGCACTTTTTCGTGGCTAAACATAAAGGTATTGGCAATTTTATCTAGTCAAATCGCCTCTGTAAAACCAATATGATAGGAGGATTGGGCACAAGGAAATAGGTCGTATATCAGCCCGGAGACCCCCTTGGATCTCCCCTCGGTCGTCCTGTCACCCGGACTCGTTCGTGTTTAAATGAATATTTACCTTTGTGGAATGTGTGCATCATCTACAATACAATGCACTGAGTGGGCTTTGGGTCAGAACCTTGCTCATGATTGGATGGCTTTCTTGTCTGCCTCAGTCCACTGTTCCAGGTTCAATGGTTTTTGTCTCTATCCTTGTGTCTTTTCCCATCCCAGGAGCATTTCCTCTTTACAGTGTGTATGGTTGTATTTAATAAAACTTTGAGAGGGAAGTATGCATTTTGGCCCTGAGTAGATCATGAGGGGTGAAAGTCAATGCTAATACCCTGGGGTGATGTATTTGCCGGTGGGTAAATACCTCATAGTTTAAGTTTTTCTTTAGAAAAAAAATTATTACAAGTGGAATCTGTGTATTTTGCAGACCAAAGTTTTTCTTTAGAAAAAAAATAATTACAAGTGGAATCTGTGTATTTTGCAGACCAAAGACAACCTGCATCAGGATTTAACAAACATTTTCCTACAGTAAATTTCAGCAGAACTTACCTGCCAAAATGTACCAGCGCAAAAAAAGTAAGTTGTGCTGTTTTACCACATTACTCATAATTAGGAGAACTAACAAAACTCTAATTTGGAGAGGAATCAGACTTTACGCTCCATCCCACAGTCCAAGGAGTAAGCAATTCAATGTAAATTGGATACCCTTTGTTAGACCTACCATCCTTAGGGTGGCCTTACCCCAACTTTTTGCTTGATTTTAGGACTCTGAGCACTTTACCACTGCTGACCAGTGTTAAAGTGCATGCACATCTTGCCTAAAACATGGTGACATTGGTACATACCTGATTGCATATTCAGTTAACTGGTAAATCCCTTGTAAAGTGGTATTCCATATACACAGGACCTCTAATCTAAAGGCTCCTAGCTAAGTTAGCGCTTTATAAATTTTATATTCATTCATTCAGAGTAGGCATGCAGCACAGATTGTGCCACCCACACAAGAAGGCTTTCGAACTTGTCTCAGGGCTGTTATTGTAGGGTTTGTGTGTGCAGTGTACTGCCACACCGACTTGACATTTAAAACCACGTGCCAAGCCTTAAACTCCCCTTTTATCACACATAGGTCACCCCTACGTTAGGCCCTAGGGAGCCCTATGGGCAGGGTACCGTGTAAATAAAAGGTAGGATATGCACTTTCAAATTTTACATGTCCTGGTAGGTATAGAGACAAAATATCGACTCCAAAATATCGACTGGACATAATATCGAGTTTTAAATATAGACTGGACAAAATATCGACTGGACATAATATCGACTACAAAAATATCGTTTTTCAGGTAAGTGAAGTAATATCGACTGTATAAAATATAGATAGCAAAAATATCGATTTTTTAATAATATATAATATTTTATAGTGTATTTTTATGTAATAATATGTGTGAATAGTGTGTATTAATGTTATAAAATATTTTATTACATGAATTTTGTTTTGATAATAATTGCGTAATGTAATTCTGTAGCGGGTTGTGGGTTTATAGGGGAATGGGGTGGGAAGTAATTTAATAATAATTAATTAATTAATATATGTTTGTTAATATTTTTAATTAATAATTAATTGATAATTAATTAATATTAATTAGTTAATTAATTAATATAATTTTGAATATATTTTGCATTAGTAAATAATTGTTAATTAATTAATTGTAATTAGTTAATTACATTAATTAGAGTACATTTTTTATATATATAATTTTGTGTTATTTTTAAGTAATTAATTTTGAAAAAATAATATTAATTATTAAAATAATTACACCTAATGTTCTAATATATTTACTTTATTGTTATTGTTAATTAATAATTAATTGGTAATTAAATAATATTGATAAATTTTGGGTAAAGGAGCATTTTTAGGGTTCAGGGTCAGTTTTCAGTTCATGGGTAAAGGGGTATTTTTAGGGTTCAGGGTCAGTTTTCAGTTCATGGGTAAAGGGGTATTTTTAGGGTTCAGGGTCAGTTTTCAGGTCATGGGTAAAGGGGTATTTTTAGGGTTCAGGGTCAGTTTTCAGGTCATGGGTAAAGGGGTATTTTTAGGGTTCAGGGTCAGTTTTCAGGTCATGGGTAAAGGGGTATTTTTAGGGTTCAGGGTCAGTTTTCAGGTCATGGGTAAAGGGGTATTTTTAGGGTTCAGGGTCAGTTTTCAGGTCATGGGTAAAGGGGTATTTTTAGGGTTCAGGGTCAGTTTTCAGGTCATGGGTAAAGGGGTATTTTTAGGGTTCAGGGTCAGTTTTGGGTTTTTGGGTAAAGGGGTATTTTTAGGGTTCAGGGTCAGTTTTGGGTTTTTGGGTAAAGGGGTATTTTTAGGGTTCAGGGTCAACAAATAAGATTTTAAAAAATTATTTTTATTATTTTCATTTATTATTTTATTATTATAATTTAATTTAAGTCGTTTTAAGTATATTTTAGTAATTAAAATTTAATATTAATTTAATTTAACACTGTTTTTAATAAAGTCGATATTTTTTACATCTATATTTTTGTTAACGATATTTTGTACTCGATATTTTTGTACTTACCTGTTTGTAGATACAAACTCGATATTTTGACTGTCGATATTTTGTCCACGATATTTTGGCAAGTCGATATTTTGTCAGTCGATATTATTTCAGTGATCCGTCCTGGTAGTGGCAAACAGCTACATTCGGTTTTCACTACTTTAAGGCCGTCTCCTCTCAGAGGCTAGCATTGGAAATTCCTTAAAATACTGTAAAGTTGTAATTTCTGATTAGAAACGAGTAGATAAATCATGTTTCATATCTTTGGAGTGGTAATGATAAATCCTCTTTAGTGGTAAAGTTGTATTTGACGTTAGTATTTTAGAAATATCAGTTTTAGAAAGTGGACATTTCTCTGCTGTTAACTTTGCTCTGTGTGCCTGCAGCCTTTCTCTAATACACGTCTGGGTTGAGGTGACAGCTACACTTTGTGCATTCTCTCTAGACAGTCACAAACACAGGAAGGTGAGGCACATCTGCATTCTGAGCACTCATCTGCATTCATCTGCATTCTGATGGGTCTTCTTGTGCAAGCCTGAATGGGAGGGGCTGACACTAACTCTTCAATAGGTAGTGTCCTGTCCTCACACAAAGCACTGATTTACCCCCACAGAAAGCCTGGCAGACAGGACTGGGTTGAAAGGAATCTTAG
This sequence comes from Lissotriton vulgaris, assembly GCF_964263255.1. NCBI lineage: Eukaryota > Metazoa > Chordata > Amphibia > Caudata > Salamandridae > Lissotriton > Lissotriton vulgaris. The sequence continues at coordinate 750,041,193 of NC_141693.1, read as the reverse complement.
TCCACTTCAGAGAGCTCCTTTGAAGTCACCCCTACATCAAAAGCTGTTTTGGGTATAAGTACTGGAGTTCTGACCCTACAAAATTAGTACACTACTGACCTGGGAAGAAGTCTGCTGGAGTATAGACTGCTGTGCTTTAAGGATTGCCACTTTTCCTTGACTGACGGCTATGATGAAATTCTTCTCTGCTTTGCTGAGTTCCCCTGCTTATCTCTGCCCTGCTGAGGACAAGGCCTCGACCCATCTCATTTGAACCCAGAGTGACTCCAAGGGCTCACTTGCTTGCCTCCTGTTCTCTGAAGTCTCTGGGACACAAAAGACTCCCTGCAATCCTGCTGGCGCTGCTGGACTCTGCTGCCTTCTGTAAGTCCAACCCTTGCCTGGGGTGGCCCTGCAAGCCCTGCACCTCAGAAAAGGGTTCTGCAGCTCATTTCCTGCAAAAACCAAAGCATCGCCCCAACCGCTCTTGGTGCTTGACGATAACAGATCCACAGGCTGTGCAGCTCAATGACGAAGCTCTGCGCGGCCCAACAACGGAGCTCGACAATGACATAAGAACCCCTTTGAGCGGCTCGACGATGATTCAGTAGGCTCTCGATGTTGACACTTCCTCAATTCAAGGTATTTCTTCAGCAGGACCTGTCTGGGTCATGTAGCCGGCCTGCCCTCCTTCACAGTCAGCCTGAAATTGGATTTGTATTGGGCCCTTGCCACCTAATGAAGTCTTTTAATGGTTAGTGACTTTTAAGCACTGTTTTTGCATTTAGTCTAAAAAAATTCATATCTTGACATCTACTGATTATATATTTGTCGTTTGGTCTTGTTTTAACCAGATAAATATTCTCTTCTTCTAAATCTGCATGGAGTCTTTTTGTTGTGTTTTCATTGTGTTACTGCGTGTGTCGCCCAAATACTTTACACATTGCCTCTTGAGTTAAGCATGTCTGCTCTGTGGCAAGCTACCAGAGGGTGAGAACAGGTTAATTAAAAGTGTATATTGTTGTGAGTTAATAAATTCAGATAAGAAATCTCCAGTTCAGTAGTTAGAATTTATTGTAGGAGAAACGAGCCACCGCACCACTCTCTAACACAGAGTGGTACAAACTCAAAATGTAAAATTGGAATGCAATAAGAACCATGACAACAGAGTTCTGTCAAAGGAAAGGTAAAACAAGCCCAGGTAGATACAACATTACCTCTTTTTTTCCAAAAGTGGAACCATGAAAAGAAACATTAAAAAAAACAAAAGAAAAAAACAAAAGAAAAAAAACGAACAAGCATCAGCATAATTATCCATAAAAAGAATAGTCAACATAACTGCCATGGTAAAATAATCAAAGAATAGTCAACATAACTACCATGGTAAAATAATCAACGCAGCTTCCATGGTACACGAGTCACCCGTGAAGATCTTCTTACAACAGGTAAACCCACATAGGAACCTGCATTGGAATTCGCAGCTGGAACATTCTTTTGGGAAGAAGTTACAGAGGGGGTATGACTTGGAAAAGACAGTTTGTCACAGCAGTTTTTTACCTTAACGATCTTCCCAAGATTCCACCAATGTCCACCATCCACCATGCATGCATTACCACACACTTTCTGCACACAGACAGGCTCCCCAAGAGAATCACAACCTTTGTTAACCACTCTATAATTCTTGACACGGACCATGTCACCAGGCGACACAACCATAGTTTTGGTCGAATTTTTCTCATTATACCTAGTGGCCATTTTCACTTGTGCATCCTTGACACAAGAAGTTACCTCTGAGGTGTCAACACAACAAGAAACACTTTTAGACACGGTTCTCAACAGCCAAGCAGGATAAAGAGTAGAAGTGGGTAGCCTACCCCTGAGAGAAACAAAAGGTGCAACCCTAGTGATGAAATGAGGGGTTGTGCGATAGAACCAAATCATTGATCTAACAGCATTTTCCACAGCATGATTATTGTTCTTGGCCCACTTTATGCAATCCACAACCACACAGTTCATTCTCTCAACTTGACCATTCGTTTGAGGATGTCCAACAGAACTCCTCAAGTGCTTCACTCCGGACTCAGACAAAAAAGTGCGCATTTCAGAATTGACAAATTGGACCCCATTGTCCGAGACAAGAGTCTCCGGAAATCCCTCTCTCAAAAATTTTTCTCTAAGAAAGGAAATCGCACAACTGGCTGTGGGATTGGCACAGAATTTTACCTCAGGCCATTTACTGTGTAAATCCACTAACACGAAGACAAAGCGTAGAGAATTAGGAAGAAAATTAAATGGTCCCACCAAGTGTATTCCAACCTTAAGCCAAGGTTTGGAGGGGAACGGTATGTGTTGTAGAGGAGGAGTAGCGACTATCAAGCCCTTTTCAGCACTAGCACATACACAACACTCTCTAACTCTTTCATCAACCTCCCCGTCCATTGACGGCCACCAGTAATGTAACCTCAAGCGCCTTTTAGTCATGGTAACTCCCAAATGACCATCATGTGCACAGCCAGTTAACTTCAATCGCAACTTCTCAGGGGGAACACATCTCCCATCCCTCATTATCACACCATCCTCAATGGATAATTCTTCTGAAACTTTCCAGAAAGGTTGAATGTTGAAAGGTACACTTTTCTCCTTAGGCCAGCCAGAGATAATGTACTCTTTAACCTTTGGAAGGGTAATATCAGCATTCATGGCATCAATCCATTCACTCTCCCCACAACCCACATTCTCGTTAACATCCAGAGCAGCAATAAAACAATCTTCCCTGTCTTCTTCCAAATTAAGACATTCATTTTCCAACAAAGGAAGCCTTGAAAGCATATACGCCGTACAGTTTTCTTTACCCGGAATAAGCTTAGTTACAAAATCATATTGAAGTAACTTTGTCGTGAGACGAGCAATGCGGGGGGTGGCGTACTTGACCTTGTCCCCACTTAAGATGTAAACCAAAGGCTTATGGTCAGTTCGAATTACGAACTTCCTTCCCCAGATATATGTGCAAAATTTCTCGCAAGCCCAGTAACAAGCTAGAAGTTCTTTTTCGATCAGCGAGTAATTTACTTCGGGATCCCTTAGCACTCTGGAAGCATAACTAATGGTGACATCATTGCCCTTAACCTCTTGAGTTAAAACAGCACCCAGTCCATAGTTGCTCGCATCTTCCGTAATGGTACAACTGACATCAGGGTCATATGGTTTCAACGTTCTTGCATTTGTCATCTCAATCTTAACTAGGTCAAAAGTCTGTTGACACATTTCATCCCAAACAAACGCAACACTAGATCTAAGCATTTTTGAAAGAGCCTTCATTTTACTGGCGTAATCAGGTATGAAACGTGAATAAAATTCACATAACCCCAAGAAGGAGCGCAGCTCATCCTTGTTCTTAAGTATAGGACAGTCGACAACCGCTTTAATCAGACCAGGTCTGGGAGCAACACCCTCACCAGAGACCAAATGTCCTAGAAACTCCACCTCTCTCTTTCAAAATTCACACTTGTTTCTCTTTACCACAATACCCCTATCACTGAATTTGGAAAGAACTGACCTAAGAGTGTGATCATGCTATTCCAAGAATTTATTGAAGATCAAAACTTCATCCTGAAAAATGACAACACCCTTAACATCTTTGAGGACACACTGCATAATCCTTTGAAAAACGGAGGCCGCCGAGGCAAGTCCAAACGGCATCCTACAGAATTGAAATGATCCAAAAGGTGAATTAAAAGCAGTAAAATGTCTAGACTCTTCCTCAAGTACAATTTGGTGGTAAGCCGAGGACAAATCGATTTTTGAAAACCACTGTGCGTCCTTCAACTCTTCCAAAAGATCACCAATCTTAGGAAGAGGATGAGCATCCACCCAAATCTCCTTATTGAGACTTCTAAGATCACAGCACAAACGAATTTCACCATTCCTCTTCCGAGCTACTACCAATGGACTAAGCCATAACCTCGATTCAATAGGCTCAATTATACCATTTCTCTCCAATCTCTCAAGTTCAGCCTTAAGATCAGCTCTTAAGCTAAAGGGAACAGACCTAACTTTGTGTTTCACAGGCACTGCATCTTTTTTTACTTTAATTCTGAGTTTAAAACCAGAAACTTTACCGAGAGAATCAGAGAAGACACTAGGGAACTCATTCACTAAGCACAGCGGATCAGGCAAGTCTTGCACAACAAGTACTTGTTCCCTGGTACCAGGCCGCAACACCATGCCAAAGAGTCCTTGATGGTACCAACCGAGAATGTTCAAACCACGCGCAGCGACTTAAATCTTTCCATGTATTCTTCTATCCTTGAATTGTAATACATCTTCAATAAACCCATCTAAAACAATCTTGCGACCCTCGTAAGACACAGGGGCCCTATCAGGAGGAAGCAATTCTCTGTCTTGCCAAGACTGCTTGAACAAATCAGCAGTAATCATTGTTATCCTGGCTCCTGAATCCACAAGTAGTTTCAAACAAACCACCCCAACAAAAATGTCAACATACAGGTCTACACAATCAGAAGGATCACCCGAGACCACACCATCATCAGTGACTGTAACAATCATATCTGTAAAATCCTTTACAATACTCCCCTCCAATATCTGTTCAGAAACCTGTTCTTCACCCACGACACAACTAACGTTCTCTGACTTATTAGCATTAGCTTGACAAACCTTAGCTAAATGACCACATTTGCCACACTTATAGCATTTGGAATTCTTACCAGGACAAAAACTATTTTCTCTGGAGTGCGGTGGGTAGCCACACCTATAACAGATATTTTTCTTTAAAAAACCCTTTTCATTAGACCTATCCTTCCTTGGAGGGTTCGTTTTTAGAACAGAAGATGCAATGACATCACACTTTCTTTATTCCCACACACCGTGCTCAATTCTTTGATACAAGTTTGAGCAAGCTCAATACTCTTAGCAACTTTTATGATATCATCTAGAGTAGGATTCCCCATAGTGAGCAATTTCTGCTGAATGTGTTTATCACTGCAATGCGCAATAAATTGATCCCTTACTAACTGATCACGAAATTCAGCAAAAAGACATTCTGCAGATAATTTGCGCAAAGCACTTAAATACGAATCCACATCCTCACTCTGAAGTTGTGCTCTCTTGAAGAATTTGTGTCTAAGAACAACCAGACTTGGTTGTACATCAAATTTAACGACTAGTTTTTTAATAGTTTCTTGGTATTCATCCAGTACTTCACCCTCCCCAAGAACTACCTCAGGTAAATGCTTATACACCTCCCTTCCCACAAACCCCAAGCAGTTCAAAAGCAGAATTTTTTTCCTTTCTGCCCTGTATCTAGAAGCACCAATAGCCCCAATATAAGTCTCAAATGCGTTGAACCACTGTCTCCACTGAATAGGTGGCGTGCCAGGACTTTCAAGGAACGGAGGTGGTTGATTAATAGACTGCATTATGCAAAATGCTGTCTAAAATCAGTTTGAAAGTCAAAGAAATCAGAGACAGAATTAAAAAAACAATACGCTTTCTTCTAGTCGTAGTTATCGTTGAGCTGGTGGGTATTCACTAAGAAGTTACTTGTTCCACTTTCATCAACACACCAGCAGCGTATGACACGATGGAAGAGATTGAAAATGAAAGTTCCCAGTTCACTGGAGATCTGTAAGTGTAAGAATGCCTTTAAAATGCGAAAATTAGTGAGACACACACACTAGAAGCGTGCGTATCGTCGAAGCAAACATCGTGAAAACGAAATAAAATTGCTGAAAACCATGGAGACTCAAAGGGAAACTGAAGACTTTTCCGACAGTCAAAATGCAACAGACATCAAAACGGTTGCGCAAGGTACGTAGTTGCTGTAGTTGCCACTTGACTTGGTTACGCAAGTTGAGCCCAGTAAGATTAGCTTTGTGACGTGCGTTAGGCAAATGATTGGCTGCCCAGTTTAAGTGTCATCGCAATCTTCACCAACTCCCAAGCAACGTTCTGATACGTCATCAGACGTACGAAGATGGTCGAAGAGCAAAAAACGAGCGGAGGCTTAAACACAGCTACGCATGTCTCAGAACTGGCACGTCTCAGAGCTGCAGTGAAAACAGGTAAAAATGCGCTCGGAGCAGTCTCTTATGCCAGAAACATCAGCACAATTGTTCTTCTGTCAGGAAAATCTTTTACACACTCCCCCCTCAACCTCCTCACCTTCACATCTTCTTAGTAAACAGCCGCTGGGGAAATAATATTCCCGACAATGCTACAGCCGCAGGAGAAGGTGAAAGGGGAAAAGTTAACCCAAGAATTAAGGCTAGCAAAGTTCAAAATAAGTCCGCTTTGCCTTTTACTTCAGTTTTCTTCGGTTTTCTTTCTAAATTTCGTAGCAGTGGCTCGTGACTAAATAGCTCCTTCTCCTCGTCGCCAAAAATATGTTGTGAGTTAATAAATTCAGATAAGAAATCTCCAGTTCAGTAGTTAGAATTTATTGTAGGAGAAACGAGCCACCACACCACTCTCTAACATAGAGTGGTACAAACTCAAAATGTAGAATTGGAATGCAATAAGAACCATGACAACAGAGTTCTACCAAAGGAAAGGTAAAACAAGCCCAGGTAGATACAACATATATCTAGCTTACCCTGACTAGAAATGTAGTCCCTACTTTGACAGGGTGAATGCCTCTACCAATTAGAGCCCCAATTTATAACACTGGTGATCAGCGGTGAGGATAGGACTTGTGTTTGTGCAATATCATACTGTTATTCAGCATTCACAACAACTTTATACCTAAGACCAATTCAGGCCCTGATTGGCATTTGTGACTTTTCTGCTAAATTATGTCTCTCGCTGGAGAAGCAGCACTTGCACCTACAGGATTTGAGTTTGAGCTGGCCAGATCAGGATGCTACACTGTGCAGCAGCTGAAAGATTTCTACAAGGTGCTTCACCAGGAAGGTGCAGCTGCAGAAACCTTTCCCGGCCTGGGCAGACACCCAGGGAGCAGATGAACCCTGAGGAGGGTGACCTTTATCTATAGTCTGAAGTGGCTCTGTAACTGCCTGTGGAAGATGACAATGATTTGCTAGGAGCAGTATTGGCTACCAGAGCAGAAGCAGTGTCTCCTCAAAGACCTGTCACCAGAAGAGCTTGCAAACAAGAGGGAGGAAAGAAAATTAAAGTTAGAGCATGCCAAGTTGGAGCAGGCTCATAAGAAAGGAGGCTGGACGTTGAGGCCTATAAACTTACCCATGAGGTCAACATCAGAGAGCTGAAAATAAGAGCCCTACAAGTGGCATCTAGCAATAGCAATGGTAGCAGTATACCTACAGTGGCCGCTGGTGAGTCCAGTGCCAGGATCCCAAAGGATTTCGTGGCCAATAATGTGGTGGGGGATGACAAGGATAAATGGTTTGTAGCCAATGAAGTGGCTGTGAGAGGGCACAAGGTCCTTGAGGAGTTCTGGGGTAGTAGTTTGTGGAGATATATCCCCAAGGTGGGCAGGGACACACTCCCTACACTAGAGATAGTGGACTAAACATGATATACTGCAATGAAGGCTATACTAGTCAGCAAGTTTGGACTGACCCCTCAGAGTTATAGGCTCAGGGTCAGCCACTAGATCTCTTCATGGATATGGGTGGGTTTCTTGGATTATACTAGCAAGGCGCTGAAGAGCTGGGTGAGGGGCACAAGGTTGATGATTATTCAGGGCTATTCAACTTGCTTTTGAAGGAGCACATGCTTGATATTTGTTTTCCATAGCTGCTCGAACTCCTAGTGGATAGAAAGTTAACTGACCCCAGCAAACATGCTGACGAGGCGGGCATCTGGGTCAGCACCAGAGTGTCCGAAAATAAATCTGTGTTGGACTCCCAAGAGGGTGGTCAGGGTTCCCAGCAGAAGAAAGAGGGGGAGATAAAAAGACAGAGGGGCATATTACCAACAACTAGCGATAATTTTTGTCTCTAACTTGTTTAGAGACAAAAATTATCGCCGCACATCGGCGATTTTTATCGCAGATAAACCTTGCTATTATCAAGGTTTATCGCAAATGCTATAAAAAACCGCCGCAATGCATGAATATCGCTGAAAAGTCAGCGATATTCATGCATTATCGAGCAAATGCTCTTAGCCATGTTATCCACCTCCCATTGGATAACATGGCTAAGAACTGCTCAGGGCAGGTGTTAGCTTTTGGAGATATTCGCGCTTAGCACGAATATCTCCAAAAGTTGATAATAGGAGATAGCGATGTTAGGGACTGTTTCCAGTCGCTAACATCTTGGCACGCCCACTTTGCATGTCATTAGTGATAAATATCACTGACATGCAAAGCGGGGCCCAAGATGGTCGCTATCTCCTATTAGCTGTCACTAACTGGTGTTAGCGACAGCTTGGTAATAGGGAGATAATTTTATCTCCGCTTTCTTGGCTTTTAAAGCCAAAAAAGCGGAGATAAACCCCCTTGATAATATGCCCCAGAGTTCTCTAAAGGCCCTCAAAACAACTCACAGGGGAAAAGGTCTGGTTCTCATTCCCAATCGGCACACCGGATGAAAATTTACCTTGACAAAGGTCAGCAGATCAATCCCATTAAGTGCTATGAATGCTATCAGTATGAACACTACAAGGGCTATCCCAAGTGAAAAAAAAGAGCACCACCTCCCACTGGAGGGAAGAATCCAGCAGTGGCTGGTGTATTGCTGAGGTGGAGTTTGTCCCAGTTAATTGGGGGAGTTCAGTGGGATTACCCCAGGGTCCCTGTGTGACAATGAAATGGTTCCTAAGATCCGATCCATGTGCCCTCAAATACTACAAAGTATAGGCAATGGGTCACCTTCAATGGGCAAGGTGTTAATTCCAAATTAATTTTGCCAGGTTGTGGTGGCCGACAACAGAGAGGGTCAGTATCATGGTTCCCTGCTTCCATTTGAGTGTGGGAAGGGTGTTACAGGTCTTCTGAAAGTTGCTGTGAGCCCTGCCATGCCTGTGAACTGTTTGTTAGGTAATGACCTTGATCCCACTATCTGGAAAGAAGGAGAGCTCAAGGCTCATGTGAAGATGTTGGGGTTACCTGATTCGATCTGTGCAATGACAAGGTCTATTGCTACCCAGAATAGGAGTCAAAAAGGGCTGGAGCCTGGAACAATGGCCCAGCCAGCTGCTAAAGAGGGGAAAGGTAGAGGGCCTGGTAAACCAGCCCCTGAGAGCCTTCCTATTAATGTGGATGGGGCACTTGCGGTGGCCGTCCTGGACCCCACTGAGGAGGGCACTGCTTTTCTTGGTTACCTACCTACACTTTCTGGATGGCATGTAGAAGGAGGACCCACCAAGAAGGACTTCTGGAGGGCACAGAGGGAGTGTCCATGCCTTGACGGCATGATGAACAGGCCCAAGCAGTAGGTGATATATCATGGCATGTAGAAGGAGGACCCACCAAGAAGGACTTCTGGAGGGCACAGAGGGAGTGTCCATGCCTTGACGGCATGATGAACAGGCCCAAGCAGTAGGTGATATATCTGGGAGTTATCACAATTACTGGGAGGACTCACCCAATTAGACTTGCAGTCAGCGGTGGTGGTTATGTGAGCGGGATACAAGACAGGTGGGTGGAGAGACAGGAGACGAGAGACGGTGAGATGGTGCTTTGCTGTGCAGAGCGGTGTGGGTCAGTCCCGGGAGGAGAGCACAGAGCTCCTACACTGGTGAGCGTTTGCCGGGGCTGGGTGGGGCACGTCGGGGGATGGTCAGAATTTCATGGGGTTTGGGATACTCCCGCGCCCTCCCGCACCTGTCCTACCTGTGCCTGTTCCCATGCCTGTCCTGTCTGTATCCATGCCGGCTTGCTACAGCCCCGTTCTGATCTTCCCAGGTCCGGCATTCAGGTCTGCTTCCGGCTCATGCCCACACCATTCCGTCCTGTTCTGCCCACCTGCTCCTGCTCTGGTGGCTTTATCAGCTCTATCGGTCTACTGGAGGTTCGCAGTTCTCTCATCTACCCTCCACCTGCCACACAAGGATTTCTGCCACATATACACATGCACTATGCGCATTCCACTGGCTACCGAGGTGTTCACGGTTCTCACAGAGCTCACGGACCTCCAGCCAGCCCAGCCATCCCTGTATCAGATACCGCAAACACTGCCAAAATAGGTACAGAGGTACAGAGGGGGAGAGGGCCAAGGCGCCCCCCCACAGAGGCTGTGATAGTGGAACCCTTGAGCTGCGGAGGCAGCCTTCCCAGGTGTGGGTGCAGCTTGTAGCCAAGGTGTGCTCCCACCCCCTGTGGTCAGACAGGACAGCAGTTAGTACCGCAGCACAGCTATACCGGAGGTGAAAAGAGCACCCAGGATGCCGCACAGCTGGAGAACCAACCACTGGTTCACATGCAGGCCTTTCACCTGAGCCCAATGAGCAACTTGGATGACCACCTGGAACACCCCCACAGAGACCACAGAGTTCAACAGGCAGAGGGAGAGGGAACTCTGGAGGATACACCCCCAATGCCTGCTCCAGAGGCCGAACATGGTGCCGATGATGTAAGGTACACATAGTACACACAATACAGACACCACCACCAAAGGGTTCACCTGCAGTATATGCCTACTGACAAGTGGGGAAGAGAACAGTGTGATTGAATTCTCCTCTGAGCTGACTACTATGCCCTGTATGGAGCAGGACTTATCTAGAGAGTCACTCTCAAAGACTATGAGTCCCAGCCCGTTCCACACGCTTATAGACAGAGTTCCGGGGACAGACAAACAAGGTCAGCAAGACAAAGTCGTGGCAGCTGGCGGTGACACAATAGAATTGCATCCTCCCCAAACTAGTAACCAGAACTCAAGTGGTGGGAAGACACCGGCAGAGACAGCCTTAAGGCATGGTCCTCAGATGAGAAGCAGCAGCAAGCTACCTGGCCTTCAGACAGGAGGGTCCCAACCGACAAGACACCCAAAATCAAGCAGGAGGGAGGCACGGAGACCAGCGCGGTTGACTTTAACGAACAAAGCAACTGGTTGGCTTCGATCAATGATACACTAATGGCACCCACGAATGCCCTCACCTGGCAGTCACACAAATTAGAGGTCCAAATGGACACCATCCAAACCATATCCTTGGCCATTACAAACAAAAGCCTCAAGCTTGATAGGCTAGAAAAATTTGCAAACACCAAGGACTGCCACTGCAGAGTCATCATGTAAAAACTGTCAACACTCCCGGAAGTCTTTACAACGATGATTACGTACTTGTAAAAACTCACCTTAAACAATGGATGTAACATCCACTCAGAAACAAAGGCCGAAACTATGGGCACAGTGGAAAGCACAGAAATGTTCGGGACAGAATCCAGATCAATAACTTCAAGGAAAGAAGCCAGCCTAGAGCTGGCCCTAGCATAAGCCAACCCCCAACAAAGTCTGTGCAAGGCAATAACGAACAGGGCAAACAGAATTAGCAGTCCTAACACCTCCTTCATTGCCAACTTGAATCCCGAGAATGCTCACAACTTACGAAAATGGAGTACTAACAGCCAGAGTCAAAGGGTGGTTACATCGGAAGAGTCTCCCAGGACCAGGTGCTCTAACAGAGAACAGAGCCTCAGGAGCACAGACAAACACTGAAGAAAACCCCATAGCTCATACATTGACTTTATATAAAGTCATGTCCTGCCGCCAGTAAATGTCACGTGGAAGGAAAGACTCACTCAATAGGGGAAATATTTTGAAGTTGCTTCATTACATCCCCTCGTTAACACAAATAATGAGCAATGACCTCCTCAGTATACAATTCAAGGTAAATAAGCAGCAACCCACCATGGAAACACACTAACAACATGGAAGACATCTACGCAAGCTGACATGGTTTGAAGAGAAAAGTACAGTTTCGAAAAATGGGGCATAGAGGTCCAGGAATTAGAAGAAGAAAAATACCCATACGTGCTAGTCACAAAAGAGGGCGGCTTGACCAAACAACATAGAAACGGTACAAAGACACAAAGCTTCCTAAAAAGGACGCACCCCGTATACACTCCATCAATCTTTCACAACTTCACAACTGAAATTAGTGAAATAAAGGGCCACAGTGAGAGGAAAACACTTGAAAGGAGCACAGTAGATGGAGGCTGGCTTAGACCCCCGACAAGAATGGCACCCTGCAAAGCCACTACACTGCACAGAGGTCACATCAAACTGTACTCCTAGCCCTAAAGCGCAAAAAAAGGCAAACGCCACAATTCCAGTACAAAAAGATTTTGTGGGATCGGCCAATAGAGAACTCAAGACAAGCCTGAGGCTCATAACATGGAACGTGTCAAGAATTGTAAGAACAAGAATTAGCGTTTCTTCAATGGAAAAGATCCTGAAGGGGGACATTCTCTGCCTGCAGGAAACATGAGCCAAAGAGGACATCCACTTACGGATCACTGACATAATATCAAGGGACATAATATCCACTACCAAAAATATGGGCGAAAAAATATCGACAGACAGAATATCGACTTTGTATCTACAAACAGGTAAGTACAAAAAAACTGAGTAAATAATATACTTTACAAAAATATAGTTTGTAAAAATATCTACTTTATTAAAAACAATGTTAAATTAAATTAATATAAAAAATTATTTACTAAAATATACTTAAAAATACTTAAATTACCTTATAATAATTAAATAATTAATTAAAGTTAAAAAAATTACAATCATATTTGTTAAAACATATATATATATATAGTAACATAATATAATAAAAAAATATCCAATATTATTACCATAGGATAGCAGAAGTGTAAAATTACTATTCCCGCTCCAGAGAGTGCAACATTAGATAAGGCGTTGGATAGCGTAATGGTAAAAATGACTATTCACACTCCAGAGAGTGCAACAGTAGGGAAAGCGTTGGATAGCGTAGGGGTAAAAATTACTATTCCCACTCCAAAGAGTGCCACAGTAGGGAAAGTGTTGGATAGCGTAGGGGTAAAAATTACTATTCCCACTCCAGAGAGTGCAACAGTAGGGAAAGTGTTGGATAGCATAGGGGTAAAACTTACTATTCCCACTCCTGAGAGTGCAACAGTAGGGAAAGCATTGGATAGTGTAGGGGTAAAAATTACTATTGCCACTCCAGAGAGTGCAACAGTAAGGAAAGCGTTGGATAGCGTAGGGGTAATAATGACTATTCCCACTTCAGAGAGTGCAACAGTAGGGAAAGCGTTGGATAGCGTAGGGGTAAAAATTACTATTCCCACTCCAGAGAGTGCAACAGTAGGGAAAGCGTTGGATAGCGTAGGGGTAAAAATTACTATTCTCACTACAGAGAGTGCAACAGTAGGGAAAGGGTTGGATAGCGTTGGGGTAAAACTTACTATTCCCACTCCAGAGAGTGCAACAGTAGGGAAAGCGTTGGATAGTGTAGGGGTAAAAATTACTATTCCCAATCCAGAGAGTGCAACAGTAAGGAAAGCGTTGGAAAGCGTAGGGGTAAAAATTACTATTCCCACTCCAGAGAATGCAACAGTAGGGAAAGCGTTGGATAGCGTAGAGGTAAAAATTACTATTCCCACTCCAGAGAGTGCAACAGTAGGGAATGGGTTGGATAGCAAAGGGGTAAAAATTACTATTCCCACTCCAGAGAGTGCAACAGTAGGGAAAGCGTTGGATAGCGTAGGGGTAAAAATTACTATTCCCACTCCAGAAAGTGCAACAGTAGGGAAAGCCTTGGATAGCGTGGGGGTAAAAATTACTATTCCCACTCCAGGGAGTGCAACAGTAGGGAAAGTGTTGGATAGCGTAGGGGTAAAAATGACTATTCCCACTCCAGTGAGTGCAACAGTAGGGAAAGTAGATACTTCATATATTATTTAAAAATATATATATATTAATATCTATAAATAAAGTAATTACCAATTTCATATAATATAATAATTAATTAATTACAAATACTAATTTAATTTAATCATTACAATTAGTTATCTATTAATACTAATTAATTACAAATTAACAGTTAATTAATTAGTCATTAAAAAGTTACTCAACAATTTAAATCTAATAAATATCCCCCAAAAATTAACATATGTAATTAGTTATAATTAAATTACTTCCCACCCTATTCCCCTATAAACCCACAACACACTACAGAAAATAAATTAGTAAAATTAACATAATTATCAATTAATCAATTTAATAAAATGAATTCTCAATTAAAATGCACTTAATTACCAAATAACAATTATTTACCAATTAATTATAAATAAATAACACTACATAAATTAACATATTTAATTAATTGTGATTAAATTACTTCCCACCCTATTCCCCTATAAACCCACAACCCAGTACAGAAATTAAATTAGTTAAAGTAACATAATTATCAATTAATCAATTACATAAAATTAATTGGCAAATAAAAGTATTTAATTAATTACCAAATAAAAATTATTTAACAATTAATTATAAATAAATAACACTACATAAATTAACATATTTAATTAATTATAATTAAATTACTTCCCACCCTACTCCCCTATAAACCCACAACACGCTGCAGAAATTAAATTAGTTAAATTAACATAATCAATTAAATAAAATTAATTGGCAATTAAAATGTAATTAATTACAAAATAAAAATTAATTAACAATTAATTATAAACAAATACCAATAAATAAATTTACATATTTAATTAATTATAATTAAATTACTTCCCACCCTATTCCCCTATAAACCCACAACCCACTACAGAATTAAATTACGCAAAATTTAAATAACATTAAATTCATTCACTAAATTACATTATTACATAAATAAACACTTTTAACACATAAAATACACTATAAAAAATTCGATATTATTAAATGTGAGATATTTTTATTAACCTATATTATATACTTCGATATTTTGACTATCTATATTTTAAAATTCGATATTACATTACTTACCTTCAAAACGATATTTTTGATGTCTATATTCTGTCCATTCGATATTCTGTCCAGCCTAAATTTTGTACTCGATATTATGTCCATTCGATATTTTGTAGTCGATATTTTGTCTGTTTACCCCACTTACATGGCTTTGCCGGTATCCATGTGCCAGAGAGGAAACTTCATGCCTACGGTAGGCCCTCTGGAGGTCTCTCAGTTTACATCAGACATGCAGTAGGTAGAGGTCTCAATTGAAGAGCTTGGGTGTCCAACAGACATGGCACAGTTTATTGTGCTAAACGTTCTACGGGATGTTAAATCCAGAAAAGTACTCCTAATCATCAATGTATATCTTAACCATAACGGAGCTCCAAAATTGGCAAACACCAAAAGGATTATTGTAACCCTATGGGAAGTGCTCTGTGAATAAACCCACTTAGACTTGATTATTACTTGGGACTTCAATCTTCAACACCAGAGTCCGGACAATGGACAAGGCTCACCGGCTGAAAGAGAAATTAATACCTTTCTATGGTTGTATGGTCAAATCTCAGTTCAGGCCTGGACTGAGCAACACAGCCCCAAGGCTTCAAACTTTTTGACCTTCAATAATCAAACGACAATTGATTATGCCTTCATCAGGAAAGGCATGTGGAACAGAATTCTGGACTTCCAGATACACCATCATGACACAAGTGACCATGCAATGCTTATCGCAGAATTTAACCTCCTGTGCGAATGCCGTGAAGAATTGGTGCCCATAAGCCATACACTTGGGTGGGACGAGCACAAATTAGGGAAGAGGATCAAAAGGAACAACTTCACGGTCTCGAATTGGGAAGCTTGGAAGCTAAGATTAGCACATAGGGGACAACAGAAGCTTCACTCCCCAGCCATCCGGAGCTGGGAAACCTGGATCGATGAACTGCTGGTAGCCCTACTGAAAGGGGTGCGGAACACATCCCCCAAATCGGTGGGGCGCCAAGAAATAAACCAGAAAATACAACAAAAGGTTGAAGAACAGCACCCGCATCCTCAGACAGGCCAGATGGGCATATAAAAAAAGTGGCCTCCTGGGGGCAGAGAGAGTTTATAAAAAAGCACAGCGGAACCACAAACATTTATTATGGAAAGAAAAGTGCCAGACGATGGAGCAGGAATGGATCAAATTATTTGATTTATGCAAACCAAACATAAGGAAGCAATTCAGTGATGAAAAACACAAAAACGGACAGGCGGAATGCAGTCACAGCCGAAGGCTGGCTGGACCATACGGCAGAAATATATACAATGAAACCAGGAGGTCAAAATGTCAACAGATCCCCTAGATCAGAAGGGACCGAAGCGGACGAAGAAGACCGGACAGACGAGGTGGGCCAAACCCAGGACCCGAAAGAAATGTTAAAGGTCATAAAAAGGATAAAAAGGGATGGAGCTCTTGGTCCAAATCTCTTACCGAGCGGCTTGTTCAAGCAGGACCCCAAGGGTTGAGCGAAGTTGCTATCAGCTCTGCACATGGATTGCAGAGCCTTGGGAGATGTGCCAGAAGCCTGGCGCGGCTCGCTATTGCAGCCAATACATAAGAAGGGAGCAAAAACCAACCAAAAAAATATATACTCATTGCCTAGTTAGACATCAAAGGTAAAGCATATGCAGTACTTTGCTACAGTAACTAACTGCCTAGATCAAAGATAATGAAATACTACCTTTTTCAGACTGGCTTCTGAAAAGCATGTTCCACTATAGGCAACATTATGGCTCTCTCGTTCCTGGCACTACAGGCAAACACCAGCCAGTATTTGCATGATTTGTAGACTATTCGCAGCCTTTGACTGGGTAAACTGACGCAAGATATGACACAAGCTGTCCTGCCGGAAGATCCCCGGCAAACTACTGAAGGCAATTATGTCACTTTACACCTACACTTGGGTGAGAATCAAACTGGCGGGGATACGGTCACACACAAGCTACCAACTGATCGAGGCCTAAAGCAGGGCTGTGTTTTAGCACCTACACTCTTTAATCTTTTCACTGCAGACTTGGGGAAAGCTATGCAAGGAGCAAGCTTGGCAATCCCGAAAATCGGACAGCAACAGCTAAACATACCCCAGTATGCTGACAACCTGGTGATTCTCGATCACACGCGATTAGGTTTGGAAAGAGGGTTGAATGCATAAAACAGCTAAAACCAGGAGAACAAGCTTGTTCTCTACCCCAGCAAAACGAAAGTCGTAGTACTTGGAAAATTTCTGAAGAAAACATGCTTAAAATAGAGACTGGGCAGTAACAAATTAGCCACAGAAAGAGCATACCACTGCCTAGGAGCATGGCTGAACGACAAAGGCAAGGCACCCTTGCACCAGGCCAAGACGCAGGTCAAAATACAAGCCACCATCTATGCTCTGTGCAAACTTCAAGGTAAACTACACAGCCCTACCACGAAACTTATCATGAGAGTAACAAAATCTAACCTCCTCGCTGTTGCTGGGTATGCATCACACGCATTCCCAGAGAAGATGGAAAAGATGACAGAAAAAGCCTAGTGCCAGTGTAACAAAAGGCTTTTTAGGCTCCCCACGTATGCACAAAATGCTCTGATTCGGCTCGAGTTTGGCCTGGTACAACAAAAAATAAATGCAGGAGCACATTGGTTAAATTCTGGTTCAAGACAGTAAAAGCCCAGAAAGTATCACTTAAGGAGGTATTGAGAACTATATTTGAAGGGGCATTGAACCCATGGCAGAAGTACTTTCTGGGGACAGTGGCGATGCTAGGCTTATCCACAGCATCTTGGTCCTAAGAAGAACTAAACTATCCTGCAATAAAGAGGGCGCTAAACAATCATACCACCCAGACATCAAGGAGTGAAGATGTTGCAAGACTGATGGCGATCAGAGGGTTGATCGGCCTAATTAAAGCATATGAGTCGTACAAAATTCAGCCATTTATGAACAACGCCCTAGGAAAGAAGTGCTTGAAAGAAATTTAATGGGCATACTAGTCCCCCTGCCAATAAAATAACTGAACCCGGCCAGGAAATCGCCTAGCAACATAGTCAGATGCAGGCTGTTCAATTATAGAGCAGAATCATTGGTACACCTACTATGCTGCTGAGACAAAGAGATGAACGGCCCAGAGAACCTGATTCTGGATATGAATCCCTAAGGTTTTCGGAGGAACTTTTGCTCAAGGCTCTGGACCTTAACAGCCTTAAGTAAGCAAGTGAGGGAAGGGTTGTGAGCAGGTGTTCCTCCTTTTCAATAGAATGTATGGTATTTGAAGGATAGTTCCTTATACGAATGACACTCATAAGTCCTGAGTAATTTGAGTGAAAAAAGTTATTTTTATTCAACATTTTATTTCATCCATTTCACTTGTTGTAATTTTCATTAGACAAATATTTAGGGAAAAGCGAGCAGCCGCCACATGTTTCGCCTCATAAGGCTATTAGAGCCAGGGATTTCTCAAGGCTAGTCATAATGTTTCCTCATCTTGGGATCAACAATAAGTCCATGCATATTTAAATTAGTGATGAGGCATTTGAAAATCCAATATTTGTCTCATGTCGGGTCCTGAAGTAATTCCTCGAATTACTTCAGGACCCCTAATGGGGATTTTTACCGAAGTTGGTTCCCCAAGGAAGTTATGTCTGACAGGGGCACAAACTTCATGTCTGCTTATATGAAATTGTTAGATCTGGGGATCTCTAGTTGGCAATGGTTATCACCTTTGTCCAAATAGGGACCCTTACTTCTAAGTCAGGATAAGGGGAATACACTCCTTAATAACCCCTACTCACCCCCTTGGTAGCTTGGCACGAGCAGAAAGGCTTATCTCAGGGGCAGTGTGTTAAGCATTTGTGAATATACAGACCAATACAGAGATAACACTACAGATGAACACAACACAGGTTTTATAAAAATAAGTATTCTTTATATAGACTTAAACACAAGACCACAAACAACAAAAATCCACAATACTACACTTAAGATTACTTAAAAGATGATTAAAGTCTCTTAGTTCAAGTTGTTGGTAAATGCGACAAAGTTCTCAACAAAGTACCTGGATGCGTAACGCAAACTGAACAAATGGATTGCAAAAGGGTAGATGCGTTGGTTCCGTGACCCAGGGTAACGGTTGCGTCCTTCCTCAATGCTTGCTCAGAGTAGGGCACCCGTCGTGAGCCTTACCAGTGCGGAGGTGATGCGCACATTCTCAGCCTGCGGGCACGTTGCGGGGCTCAAGATGGCGCCTTGATGCGATGCAAGATGGCGCCTTGATGCGATGCAATTATCCAGTTGCGATGCGAGAAGATAGTGCCCTTGATGCGGCGGTGCGATGACGATGCGATGACGCCCTGGCAGCCTTGCGACGACTCTGTACTTTGGAGCCGTGACAGGCCCTGCGACACGCTTCTCCGGTGATGCGATGGCGACTCTCTCGATGTTGTCACGCTTCTCCGGTGATGCGACAGCAGGCAGCTTCGATGAACACACGCATCCAGGGAGATGAGACGAAGGCTCGCTTTTCCGGTGTTGCGATGATTTCAGCTGCAGTGGCGACACGCTTCTTCTCGATGCATCGCGCTTCCAGCTCACAGCGGCACGCAAGTGACTGGAGTCAGAAGTCCCAGCAAGGAAATTCAGGTGGGAGCTGGAGGTGAAGTCTTTTGGACCTGAGACATCAGCAGGAGGCAAGCACAGTTCAAGCCCTTGGTGAATATTCCGTAGATGAAAGTCCTTTACAAAGTTCCTTCTCTTTCGATTGGCAATGAAGCAACCACTGCAGGCCAACCCAGCAACCAGCACACTGTAAGAGGGGCAGTACAACTCCTGCAGCTTCCTGAGTTCTTCTCCTTGGCAGAAAGGTTTCTTGTTCCAGAAGTGATATAATTTCTTGGGATCAGGGTCCCAATACTTATACCCCAAAATCCTTTGTTCTCTCAAGGCAGAGAGACCTCTGCCTACTCCAAACCAGTTCCTGAGCACTTTGTTTACATGACTCTCTTCTTCCTTTCGCTGTGCAGGGCAGAGACATCAGCCGCCCCACAGGAGGCGGAGCCAGCACAGGGGAGGGAAGATACAGCTCTGGAACACTCTGTTGACATGATTCCTCCTCTCCTTTCACAGTGCAGGGCAGAGACATCAGACAAGCCACAGGCGGTGGAGCCAGCATTGTAGAGGGAAGGCTCAGCCCTATTCAGGTCCCAGGTGCAACTCCTCCTTCCCATCTAGATGCAGATCTCTCTATTCACCACTGGGCTTCCCCAGCCTGTCTCCTGGAATCCCCCAACCCTGTCACTCACAAACCCAGACAAGGAACACACAACCCAGCAGAGGCAGGCTCAAATGGTTAGGCAAGCAAATACCTAATTTCTAAAAGTGGGATTTGCAAACACAGAATATTAAAATAAACTTTACTAAAAGATGTATTTTATTATTCTGAGTTCAGCCCTACTAAATTTGAATTTCTACCGTGTTCCCTGAGTCAGTTAGGATTATAAGCATGTAATAATCTAACTGCCCATGCTGGCCTATGAGAACAGGTAGCCTTCAATAGTGAAAAACGAAAATGGCTGTAATTCACTAGAAGAACATGCTACACACATCAGAGCATGTCCTACCTTAGACTTACAATGCACCCTGCCCTTGGGCCTACCATAGGGGTGGCTAATATGAACTAAAGGAACGGTCTAGGGATTGGCAAGTGGGTGCTCTTGGCCAAGTCGACATGGCAGTGCTGACTGCACAAGGCATTGAAATGGCAGGCCTGAGACACACTTTACAAGCTGCTTCTGTGGGTGGCACAACCAGTGCTGCAAGGCCACCAGCAGCATTTGATTTACAAGCCCTGGGGACACCTGGTGCACTGTACTAGGGGTTGACAGATAAATCAAATAACCCAATCATGGAATAACCAATCAGTACATTAATTTAACAAAGGGAGCACTTGCACTGTGGCACTGATTAGCAGTGACACAGTGCCCAAAGCATAAATCCAGCAAAAACATATCAAAACAGAGGAGGCAATCCATCAAAATGGAAGGGAGACTCACACCAATGATGCCAGGTCTAACTGAAGTCAATGTGGACGGAAAGTGGAGTAACATATATGTTCTCCAAACCTTACCATCCACAAACCAATGGGCTTGTTGAGAGATTAAAAATACCCTGAAAGGCATGATTTGAGGCCTATCTGAGGCCGTGAGGAATAAGCAGGACATCCTGTTACCATGCCTGTTGTTGGCCTACAGGGAGGTACGACAGAAGGGAGTGGACTTTAGCCCTTCTGAGCTTCTGTACAGGCACCCTGGGGACTTCTGAGTCTGGTGAAGGAAGGGTGGGAGCAAGCTCCCACAAAGACTCCCCAGGATTCAGGAGCTACATGCTGGCTTTCAGAAGCCAGATGGCTAAGTCGTGGAGCAAGCTTCTAACAACTTAGAAGCCAGACATTCCGTGATGAAAGAGTGGTATGACAAACATTTTACCAATGTGGAATTACAGCCTGGGCAGAAAATGTGGGTGATGGAACCGATGGAGCCCAGGGCCCTCCAGGACCTTTGGACTGAGCTCTATGAGGTGATTGAGAAGAAGAGTAAGGCTACCTACCTGGTGGACCTTAAAACCCCCAGGCAACCCTACAGGGTGCTTCACATCAAACGTCAAACTGCACTTTGAAATGTCTGAGCTCACCATGTTGTTGGTAATAGATAGAGAGGAAGAAGAGGAGAGTGAACCTCTACTTGACCTCTTGGACTCCAAGGAGAAGGATGGGTCTGTGAAAGAAGTGATCCTTTCCCCCACTCTATCTCCTGAACAGCAGAGTGACAGCCACAAAGTGGCGGGGCAGTACTTTTCTAATTTGGCCCTTACTTCTGGGACTACTCACCTGTGCACCCATGATGTGGACACAGTAGACATACTCCCTGTTGAAGATAATTCTTACAGGTGGTTGGATAAGGTGTGGGCCAGCAGAAAGAGTGAAGTCTCCAAGATGTTGGAGTTGGGTATGAAAGAACCCTCCACTAGCCCCTGGACCATTCCCATGGTTCTGGTACCAAAAGCTGCCCCAGTGGGCACCACACCTGAACTGAGGTTCTGGTTGGATTATAGGGGGCTACATTCTGTGACCAAGACTGAATCTCATCCCATCCCTAGGGCGGATGATCTGATTGACAGGTTAGGGGCTGCCCAGTACTTAAGTAGCTTTGATCTTACATCAGGGTACTGACAGATCACCTAACAGAAGGTGCCAAGGAGTGGTCAGCCTTCTCCACTCTAGAGGGCTACTGTAGGTTAGAGTGGTGTCCTTTGGACTCAAAAATGCCCCTGCCACCTTCCAGAGGTTGATGAATCAGGTACTTGCTAGAATGGAGCCCTTCTCAGCTTCCTATCTGGATGACATAGCTGTCTTCAGTAGCAGTTGGATGGACCGCCTTTTTCATCGCCTGGAACGATTTCAGATTCTGCAACAGGCAGGCCTGACTATCACGGCCAGTAAGTGCCAGATTGGGCAAGGGCCTGTGGTGTACTTGGGCTACCTTGTGGGCAGGGGGAAGGTGCAGACCCTCCAGGCCAAGATAGAGACTATCATGGCCTGGGAGCCCCCAAAATCCAGACTGAGGTCAGAGGATTCTTGGGCCTCACTGGTTATTATAGGTTTATCCAGGGATATGGCGTCCTTGATGCCCCCTTGACAGAGCTGACTTCTAAACAGCAGCCAAGAAATGGGATTTGGACTGAGGCATACCAAACTGCATTTGACTCCCTGAAGCATTTCATGAGCAGAGGCCCTGTGCTCAGTGCCCCTGACTTCTCCCAAGAGCTTATAGTTCAGACCTATGCCACAGAACATGGCATAGGGGCAGTGTTATCACAACTAAATGAGAAGAGCCTGGACCAACCTGTAGCATTTATCTCCAGGAGGTTACTCCCCAGAGAACAGAGATGGAGTGCAATAGAATAAATCCTTTCCTAACGATACAGACCCAGAAGGGTTGACTCCATCTAACTTTTTGGTCACTATCCATCCCACACTTCTGGAACCATTTACTCCAGTTACTCCTGAACAAGTGCTGGTCTTGATCAACAGGCTCAAATCTAGATCACCAGATGATCCTGCCTGCCCCACCTTATATCATGGCCACCTTGGCCCTAGTCCTTCGTGCCTCCATCAATCTTTCTTTGAGCATGGAATCTCTCCCTGTAAAATGAAAAGCAGCCTGTAACAGACTGATCCTAAAAAAAAGCACGATTGATACATGGCTAACTACAGACCTATTATATTTCAGGAGATACCCCCTAAACCATCAATCCTCAACCAGTTCACATAGAAAAACATCTTGCCATTATTTCTCCAAGGGTCAACTAATGACGACTGATGAATTATTTAAGAAAATCATACCAATTGTATACTGAATATATCATATGTCACATCCACAGATTTTACTGTATACCCAAAGAGATGAAGTGGAAACAAGGGATTGTATATGTCATCTAATATTCTTCATTGATAAACATACAGATAATGGCAAACATTTAAATGAAACAAGGGTTTAAACATAACGTCATCAAACACAAATACATGGCCATACAAGATGATTGAATCAATCAAAAAACAAACATACATAAACTGATGTATTACATTGAAAAAATACTTAAACATGTGTTAAACATGTTTAAGAAATAAAGAAAACAAGTGTAGTGTCCTACGATTAGTAAATGCAGGGTTGTAACATATTATGACCCTCTGCTGCACAGTCTTAAAGGTACTGGTTGGCCCTTTCTTGTGGTGGTCGGAGCAATTTAACTGTTTGGGATGATGTCATTATGCACATCACCAATATTACAAGAATGAATGTGTGCTCTTTAAAGTTGACGATAACTTTTGGCCACACCAATGGATACACTGACGTGTTTCGGCCTTCAAATGGGGCCTGGTATGTTTTGTCAATGGAGGTCTTCTTCAGGGCTGATTGGCTATTTTAGAGGGATACATTCACACAGGAAATCCCTGCATCTTCTTTGGTTCAGGAGTTCTAGGGGTTGGTGGGTCTGTATCATACATTAATTAGACAATCTGGCCCTGGAGGTCCGGCGCTGCAGCTTGGAATGCTTCCAGTGGGGTGCTGGTAGCCTTAATCATGCAGTCTGATCTGTCACAGGCATAATGTCACTCATGTTTCTACGCCGCAGACCTATATCACTGTTCCCCTTTCCTGGAAATGTTATGGAGACCGTAGTCATTTGACAATTCATATCTTTTCTAGAAACCTACTCCCTGTTGGATCCCTCCCAGTCAGGATTACAGGCCTCTTGTAGCACGGAAACAGTACTGATAGAGGTTTAAGATTCAATCAGACTTGCCTTGGGCCCGGAGAACTCAACCATACAGGTTTTACTAGACTTGTCTGCAGCCTTTGACTTCACCTCTCATTCAACCCTAATCCAAAGTCTAGGGGAGATTAGTGTTGGGGGTAGAGTCGGGGTAAAGTGCTAGGTTGTCTTTAAAACTTCCTGACCAATCAAACTCACTCAGTAGAGCTTGATCACTTCAACTCTAGAACCATGGCATTAGACAAGGGGGTGCCATAGGGTTCACCTTTCAGCCGTACCCTTTTTATCATATACGTGGCCCCCTAGCCAAGGTAATAAGATCATGTGATTTTGATGTCATTTTGTGTGCTGAATACACACAACTTGTCATCACTACGGGCGCTAACCCGAAATCCACAAAACTTAGGTTTACGGAATGTATGGTTAAGGTTTCCTCTTGGATGTCAGCTACCTACCTCTAACTGAACTCTGGTAAAATGAAGATTCTGCTTTTTGGTAAAGCTCACTCTTCTTGGTCTAATGACTGGTGGGAAATCACTGTAAGGCGCGCAATTTCACATGAAACTGGTGGGTTTCTTCTGTTATTATCACAAATCCAAACTGAAACTTCTTTTAAAGCTTGAATCAGAATTTATTTCTTTCCAATGTAGTATTCATTTCAAAAATTCATTTTCCAACAAGAATCAAAATCATTCCATCTTCAAATTACTCATTCCTTGCCCAATGCATTTCGGGTTAGTAGGAGTAACCCTTCGTCAGGGGCCTGAAAAATGAAAACATACAAGACCTTAACTTTCAGAAAGACGAACCATGGGGTCAAACTGACCAATCATGTACATAACATAAATAGTGAGTTTATACACATTAAAGCATACATGCTGGGATTATACATACACAGGCGAACGTTAGTCATTACAGGGTGTTGAGCATGTAATAAACGAGGACGAACCTAACCAGCTAGTGTCAAGCACGAAAGCGGTGAATCACAAACAAGCAAAAAATAAGAAGCAAGTAGCTGGCATGCTGCCAACATTCTGTGTGCGGATCAAAAAGTGCGTGCGCTAAAAGATGATAAAGAGCGGAGTGCTAGCCTCAGGGAATGAACCTACTCAAATCCGAACCGGAAAGCTTACCGTAATGTTAACGAGTACTCGTCTCACAGTCCCGAACGCGGAACTGATCCTGCTGGATGAATGGCCAATAGGAAGCCTGGTTATAACTAAGTCACGGGATCACGTGATACGGGTCCCGAAAACGGTGGTCGGGATAACAATATATACCACAATGTGGGAATTAATCAACCGGGTAGTGCAAAACCCGAGGACAAAAAAGAACTCGTCGTTACAGAGATTGGAAAAAATAATAAAAAACTACGAAAAGCGCTAGAAAAGCGTGGCGGTTTCAGCGTAATATGATAGGTCTACTGGGGTCACGTGTGGCGCCGTGGAATGGTAAACAAAGGCTGATCACAGTAGAAACACGGCAGAACATCAAAGAATGTCATACGTGATTATAGATAAAGATATATAGACAAAATCAGGCATAATAGTAAAAATGTGGGAAACATGGATGGCAACCAAAATAAATGAAACCCAAAGCTGTGTTGAATAACTCATGAACAATAATGTGCATAAAGGTAATATAACAAAGTGACACATGCTGATTAAATAAATCTGTTCATACAGTGTGAGACATTTGATCAAAAATGACTAACAAACTGAGACAGTTCAATGAGAAAATGTTCATAGGGTCATACTCAGAGGAGTGGGGGGGTCGCTCATGTGACCATATGGAGTGCTGGAAGATTACAGGAAGCATGAAAATTCAATTCGATCATTGATCCCTGCTGGTTGGAGGGAATTCAGTTTCTTGATCCAGTGAAATTCCGCTTGTAATCGTTGCTTGGTGGGATCCATGTCTTGGCGTTGCGGAAGTATCTCCAGTATAGTGAATTTAAGTTGGGTAATCTGATGATTGTTTTCAAGCCAGTGTGTAGATAATGCTGATTTCATGTTTTTTGTACGGATATTGCTTTTGTGTTCTGATATTCTCGTCTTAATCTTTCTTTCTGTCTGGCCGACATAGATTTTGCCACATGGGCACTTGATTGCATAAATTACATTTTTTGAGTCACAGGTACCTGTATACAGTAGATCTATTTTGTGACCTTTGGTAGGATGCAAAAAAATGTTACCAGGTATTATGTTGTTGCAATGTATGCAGTTCAAACATTTCAGCATGCCTTTTGGTGCAATTTTTGTCACTTTCTTAGTGGTTAATGTTTCTTTAAGATTTTTCGATCTTTTAAAGGCGAAGGTCAAATGATCACTGTAAAGATTGGTTAAGTCAGGTTCTGTTCTGATGAGGGTCCAATATTGATTGATAATTCTTTTGATTTGTGTTGATGATGTCGAGTATTTTAAAACACACACTGTCTTGTTCTCTTTTGACTGAGGCTTAGATGTCAGTAATTCATCTCTTGAGAGATTGGTGACTTTTTTGATTGATTCATCCAACACATCTTTGGGATATCCACGTTTTTGATATTGCTGTAGCTGATCGGTCAGAGTCATTTCCAATTGATGGGAGTCCGAGGTGATCCTTTTAAGGCGGATGAATTGGGAAATGGGTAAATGCTTTTTTAAGGTTTCCGGATGAAAGCTTTGGAACAGCAAACTGGAGTTCCGGTCAGTGGGTTTTTTGTAAACTTGGGTATGCAGTTTTTGGTTGACAATTGTAATCTGTACGTCTAAAAATGCAATGGTTTCCTTCTGGATGGTATATGTGAACTTGATTCTAGGGTTCAACTGATTTATTTCCATGATGTTAGCAACGAGTTGTTCTTTGTCGCCTTTCCAAATTAAAAATAAATCATCTATGTATCTTTTAAACGTCACAAGGTGATCGGTCCAATTGTTGTTGTTCAGAATGTTCTCTTGTTCAAATTTAGACATAAACAGATTGGCATATGAGGGGGCCCCCCCAAAACCCATTGAGGTTCCGTTGCACTGGTTGTAGAATTTATTATCCCATTCAAAGTAGCTGTGATACAGCGCGAAATGCATGAGTTCCACTAGGAAGATTTTGTTGGCTTCACATTCATCATCCCTTAAAAGACTCCATTCAAAGGCTTCAAGGCCTTCATTGTGTGGTATGGAAGTATACAGTGATACTACATCGATTGTGCTGAGCCAATATTCTGCATCTGGTTCAAGTTCTATGGTTTTAAGTAAATTGAGGAAAGATGTAGTATCCTTAATGTAGGTTTGTCCTCGCTGTACCATCGGCTGTAAAAAGTGATCTAGATATTTGCCTACACTGTCTGATATTGATCCGCACGCGGACACGATAGGTCTGAACGGTGGTCTTTTTAAGTCTTTATGCACTTTAGGCAACATGTAGAGTTTTGGTCTCCTAGGAAATTTGGTTGCCAAAAATGTATGTGTTCTGTCGTCGATCCATTTTTGTTCAAGGGCATGATCCAAAATTGCTGTGAGAGTTTTCAAATATTCTTCAGTGGGGTCACAGTCCAAAGGAATGTAGGTATTTTTGTCTTGAACGTGTTCATTGACACTAGCATTGTAAAAAGTTGTGTCCATGACAATCAGGGCTCCCCCTTTGTCTGCTTTTTGGAAAGTTATTTCAGTATCATTAGACAACTGCATGATGGTACTGCGTTCCTTCTTAGACAGATTGTTTTTAGTGATTTTGTTAAAGTTGATTTTTTGAATGTCCGTTATTATCAACCTTTCCACAGTTTCTATGGTTTTATGAGAGTATGGAGCACAGAATGTGCTTTTTGGCTTGAAAACTACAGTGTCGGTTGTAGATGTAGGTATCGCATCTTTGAAAAAGTATTTCAGTTTGAGGTTCCTGAAGAATTTGAATAGCGCTATCTCAGTTTCAGCGAGACTGGTCTTATAGGTTGGTACAAATGTGATTCCTTTATTTAATACCGCCATCTGGGCTGGTGTCAGAGGTTTAGATGAAATATTAATCACTAAGTCGGTTTTGTTGACTTCTGACTCCTGGTTCGTTTTGCTATTTCTTCGGGAGTTTCTTCTCCCCCTCCTGATGCGACTGTAGGTGGTGCGTTGGCTGCGGGACTGATATCTAAAAAAGGCTGCTTCTTGGTAGAGGAACTTGGTTGTTGAGTTTTCTCAATGGGTTGTCTTGTCTGTGCAATGTCTGATTCAGATACTAAACTTTCTTGAGACGAGGTAGTAGATGGTTTAGTTTTGGGTTGTTGCCATTTCTTTTGATTATAAATTTCTGCCCAGGTGTACACTTCGTCATATTTATAATCAATAGTATCTCTCTTATATTTTCTGACTTTCCGATCGTTTACTTCCTTGGCGTATTTGTCTAATCTTTTGTTCACATCCTCCAATGTTGTTTGTAAATCTGGAAATTTTTCAAGCTCCTTTTTCATATTGTTTAGATCGACGTCAATTTCTTTGAGAACTTTTGAAAGTTCCTGTATGATTAACAGAATCAAATCAAGGGAACACTTGTTCAAAATTTGATACCACTTTTCGACAAAATTTTTACTATTCTTGCACAACATAGGTTTTAGGGCGATTCTCAACCCTCTGGGGATTCTCCTATTTTTATGATAATGTATCAATGTCGTTGCATGTAATCTTTGATTGATTTCTTTTTTGCTTAGAAATTCAAATTGCCGGATTAATTGTGCTGTGGTGGAAATATTGGGACTGAAAGCTCTGGTCTCTTGTATGAGTCCATAAATTTCTTCTGCCGCTTCAGAAGTGAAGGCTAACATCTCAGCTTGATTGGACGTTAATTGCGCTATTTCATCAAACTGCATTTTCGAAACAGTATATTGGTGCACTAGGGGATGAGGTAGGCGAAAGTCAATATAATTGAATAATAGTATCTCCGTGCACTCACTCTTTGATTGAGGTTTACTTGGTTCAAGCGCGTTCCCTTGTCGCACTATGCCTGGTAGTGCCTTTAGATAATATAAGCAAACTGTGATGGGAAATCACTGTAAGGCGCGCAATTTCACATGAAACTGGTGGGTTTCTTCTGTTATTATCACAAATCCAAACTGAAACTTCTTTTAAAGCTTGAATCAGAATTTATTTCATTCCAATGTAGTATTCATTTCAAAAATTCATTTTCCAACAAGAATCAAAATCATTCCATCTTCAAATTACTCATTCCTTGCCCAATGCATTTCGGGTTAGTAGGAGTAACCCTTCGTCAGGGGCCTGAAAAATGAAAACATACAAGACCTTCACTTTCAGAAAGACGAACCATGGGGTCAAACTGACCAATCATGTACATAACATAAATAGTGAGTTTATACACATTAAAGCATACATGCTGGGATTATACATACACAGGAGAACGTTAGTCATTACAGGGTGTTGAGCATGTAATAAACGAGGACGAACCTAACCAGCTAGTGTCAAGCACGAAAGCGGTGAATCACAAACAAGCAAAAAATAAGAAGCAAGTAGCTGGCATGCTGCCAACATTCTGTGTGCGGATCAAAAAGTGCGTGCGCTAAAAGATGATAAAGAGCGGAGTGCTAGCCTCAGGGAATGAACCTACTCAAATCCGAACCGGAAAGCTTACCGTAATGTTAACGAGTACTCGTCTCACAGTCCCGAACGCGGAACTGATCCTGCTGGATGAATGGCCAATAGGAAGCCTGGTTATAACTAAGTCACGGGATCACGTGATACGGGTCCCGAAAACGGTGGTCGGGATAACAATATATACCACAATGTGGGAATTAATCAACCGGGTAGTGCAAAACCCGAGGACAAAAAAGAACTCGTCGTTACAGAGATTGGAAAAAATAATAAAAAACTACGAAAAGCGCTAGAAAAGCGTGGCGGTTTCAGCGTAATATGATAGGTCTACTGGGGTCACGTGTGGCGCCGTGAAATGGTAAACAAAGGCTGATCACAGTAGAAACACGGCAGAACATCAAAGAATGTCATACGTGATTATAGATAAAGATATATAGACAAAATCAGGCATAATAGTAAAAATGTGGGAAACATGGATGGCAACCAAAATAAATGAAACCCAAAGCTGTGTTGAATAACTCATGAACAATAATGTGCATAAAGGTAATATAACAAAGTGACACATGCTGATTAAATAAATCTGTTCATACAGTGTGAGACATTTGATCAAAAATGACTAACAAACTGAGACAGTTCAATGAGAAAATGTTCATAGGGTCATACTCAGAGGAGTGGGGGGTCGCTCATGTGACCATATGGAGTGCTGGAAGATTACAGGAAGCATGAAAATTCAATTCGATCATTGATCCCTGCTGGTTGGAGGGAATTCAGTTTCTTGATCCAGTGAAATTCCGCTTGTAATCGTTGCTTGGTGGGATCCATGTCTTGGCGTTGCGGAAGTATCTCCAGTATAGTGAATTTAAGTTGGGTAATCTGATGATTGTTTTCAAGCCAGTGTGTAGATAATGCTGATTTCATGTTTTTTGTACGGATATTGCTTTTGTGTTCTGATATTCTCGTCTTAATCTTTCTTTCTGTCTGGCCGACATAGATTTTGCCACATGGGCACTTGATTGCAAAAATTACATTTTTTGAGTCACAGGTACCTGTATACAGTAGATCTATTTTGTGACCTTTGGTTGGATGCAAAAAAATGTTACCAGGTAATATGTTATTGCAATGTATGCAGTTCAAACATTTCAGCATGCCTTTTGGTGCAATTTTTGTCACTTTCTTAGTGGTTAATGTTTCTTTAAGATTTTTCGATCTTTTAAAGGCGAAGGTCAAATGATCACTGTAAAGATTGGTTAAGTCAGGTTCTGTTCTGATGAGGGTCCAATATTGATTGATAATTCTTTTGATTTGTGTTGATGATGTCGAGTATTTTAAAACACACACTGTCTTGTTTTCTTTTGACTGAGGCTTAGATGTCAGTAATTCATCTCTTGAGAGATTGGTGACTTTTTTGATTGATTCATCCAACACATCTTTGGGATATCCACGTTTTTGATATTGCTGTAGCTGATCGGTCAGAGTCATTTCCAATTGATGGGAGTCCGAGGTGATCCTTTTAAGGCGGATGAATTGGGAAATGGGTAAATGCTTTTTTAAGGTTTCCGGATGAAAGCTTTGGAACAGCAAACTGGAGTTCCGGTCAGTGGGTTTTTTGTAAACTTGGGTATGCAGTTTTTGGTTGACAATTGTAATCTGTACGTCTAAAAATGCAATGGTTTCCTTCTGGATGGTATATGTGAACTTGATTCTAGGGTTCAACTGATTTATTTCCATGATGTTAGCAACGAGTTGTTCTTTGTCGCCTTTCCAAATTAAAAATAAATCATCTATGTATCTTTTAAACGTCACAAGGTGATCGGTCCAATTGTTGTTGTTCAGAATGTTCTCTTGTTCAAATTTAGACATAAACAGATTGGCAATGAACACGTTCAAGACAAAAATACCTACATTCCTTTGGACTGTGACCCCACTGAAGAATATTTGAAAACTCTCACAGCAATTTTGGATCATGCCCTTGAACAAAAATGGATCGACGACAGAACACATAAATTTTTGGCAACCAAATTTCCTAGGAGACCAAAACTCTACATGTTGCCTAAAGTGCATAAAGACTTAAAAAGACCACCGTTCAGACCTATCGTGTCCGCGTGCGGATCAATATCAGACAGTGTAGGCAAATATCTAGATCACTTTTTACAGCCGATGGTACAGCGAGGACAAACCTACATTAAGGATACTACATCTTTCCTCAATTTACTTAAAACCATAGAACTTGAACCAGATGCAGAATATTGGCTCAGCACAATCGATGTAGTATCACTGTATACTTCCATACCACACAATGAAGGCCTTGAAGCCTTTGAATGGAGTCTTTTAAGGGATGATGAATGTGAAGCCAACAAAATCTTCCTAGTGGAACTCATGCATTTCGCGCTGTATCACAGCTACTTTGAATGGGATAATAAATTCTACAACCAGTGCAACGGAACCTCAATGGGGTTTGGGGGGGCCCCCTCATATGCCAATCTGTTTATGTCTAAATTTGAACAAGAGAACATTCTGAACAACAACAATTGGACCGATCACCTTGTGACGTTTAAAAGATACATAGATGATTTATTTTTAATTTGGAAAGGCGACAAAGAACAACTCGTTGCTAACATCATGGAAATAAATCAGTTGAACCCTAGAATCAAGTTCACATATACCATCCAGAAGGAAACCATTGCATTTTTAGACGTACAGATTACAATTGTCAACCAAAAACTGCATACCCAAGTTTACAAAAAACCCACTGACCGGAACTCCAGTTTGCTGTTCCAAAGCTTTCATCCGGAAACCTTAAAAAAGCATTTACCCATTTCCCAATTCATCCGCCTTAAAAGGATCACCTCGGACTCCCATCAATTGGAAATGACTCTGACCGATCAGCTACAGCAATATCAAAAACGTGGATATCCCAAAGATGTGTTGGATGAATCAATCAAAAAAGTCACCAATCTCTCAAGAGATGAATTACTGACATCTAAGCCTCAGTCAAAAGAGAACAAGACAGTGTGTGTTTTAAAATACTCGACATCATCAACACAAATCAAAAGAATTATCAATCAATATTGGACCCTCATCAGAACAGAACCTGACTTAACCAATCTTTACAGTGATCATTTGACCTTCGCCTTTAAAAGATCGAAAAATCTTAAAGAAACATTAACCACTAAGAAAGTGACAAACATTGCACCAAAAGGCATGCTGAAATGTTTGAACTGCATACATTGCAACAACATAATACCTGGTAACATTTTTTTGCATCCTACCAAAGGTCACAAAATAGATCTACTGTATACAGGTACCTGTGACTCAAAAAATGTAATTTATGCAATCAAGTGCCCATGTGGCAAAATCTATGTCGGCCAGACAGAAAGAAAGATTAAGACGAGAATATCAGAACACAAAAGCAATATCCGTACAAAAAACATGAAATCAGCATTATCTACACACTGGCTTGAAAACAATCATCAGATTACCCAACTTAAATTCACTATACTGGAGATACTTCCGCAACGCCAAGACATGGATCCCACCAAGCAACGATTACAAGCAGAATTTCACTGGATCAAGAAACTGAATTCCCTCCAACCAGCAGGGATCAATGATCAAATTGAATTTTCATGCTTCCTGTAATCTTCCAGCACTCCATATGGTCACATGAGCGACCCCCCACTCCTCTGAGTATGACCCTATGAACATTTTCTCATTGAACTGTCTCAGTTTGTTAGTCATTTTTGATCAAATGTCTCACACTGTATGAACAGATTTATTTAATCAGCATGTGTCACTTTGTTATATTACCTTTATGCACATTATTGTTCATGAGTTATTCAACACAGCTTTGGGTTTCATTTATTTTGGTTGCCATCCATGTTTCCCACATTTTTACTATTATGCCTGATTTTGTCTATATATCTTTATCTATAATCACGTATGACATTCTTTGATGTTCTGCCGTGTTTCTACTGTGATCAGCCTTTGTTTACCATTCCACGGCGCCACACGTGACCCCAGTAGACCTATCATATTACGCTGAAACCGCCACGCTTTTCTAGCGCTTTTCGTAGTTTTTTATTATTTTTTCCAATCTCTGTAACGACGAGTTCTTTTTTGTCCTCGGGTTTTGCACTACCCGGTTGATTAATTCCCACATTGTGGTATATATTGTTATCCCGACCACCGTTTTCGGGACCCGTATCACGTGATCCCGTGACTTAGTTATAACCAGGCTTCCTATTGGCCATTCATCCAGCAGGATCAGTTCCGCGTTCGGGACTGTGAGACGTGTACTCGTTAACATTACGGTAAGCTTTCCGGTTCGGATTTGAGTAGGTTCATTCCCTGAGGCTAGCAATCCGCTCTTTATCATCTTTTAGCGCACGCACTTTTTGATCCGCACACAGAATGTTGGCAGCATGCCAGCTACTTGCTTCTTATTTTTTGCTTGTTTGTGATTCACCGCTTTCGTGCTTGACACTAGCTGGTTAGGTTCGTCCTCGTTTATTACATGCTCAACACCCTGTAATGACTAACGTTCTCCTGTGTATGTATAATCCCAGCATGTATGCTTTAATGTGTATAAACTCACTATTTATGTTATGTACATGATTGGTCAGTTTGACCCCATGGTTCGTCTTTCTGAAAGTGAAGGTCTTGTATGTTTTCATTTTTCAGGCCCCTGACGAAGGGTTACTCCTACTAACCCGAAATGCATTGGGCAAGGAATGAGTAATTTGAAGATGGAATGATTTTGATTCTTGTTGGAAAATGAATTTTTGAAATGAATACTACATTGGAATGAAATAAATTCTGATTCAAGCTTTAAAAGAAGTTTCAGTTTGGATTTGTGATAATAACAGAAGAAACCCACCAGTTTCATGTGAAATTGCGAGCCTTACAGTGATTTCCCATCACAGTTTGCTTATATTATCTAAAGGCACTACCAGGCATAGTGCGACAAGGGAACGCGCTTGAACCAAGTAAACCTCAATCAAAGAGTGAGTGCACGGAGATACTATTATTCAACTAATGACTGGTGGCCCATGGAACTGGGGTCAACTCCTATCCCCGAAAAAGTTGTTAAAAACCTTGGCTTCCGGGGTTGGTAGTGGAGGCAAGAATGCGGCCAGATGTCTGGCCGAGTGAGCCGGTACTAGCATTCTCTCCCCCCATCAGGAGCTGCTAACCCTTATGCTCCATAGCGCGGGGCCCCAGCCGGCAGTGGAAGTTCTTATTTGTAACCGCTGACGGATGATGCTTTGGCGGCTCTGTTGTTCACGCCGCAACCTCCATTACCGGATTTCTGCAGCACGGCGCTTTCCTGGAAGCAGCTTGTTTGCGCTCCACTTCGCTCAGCGCCCTCAGCCTTGTCGGCCCGGTCAGTCTCCTGTCGGCCGAGCGATGCCTCCGAAAAACCAATCAAAGATCCTTCCTCGGGCCGCAGCGAAGTCCACTGTAGTAACTTTGGCGCCAGCTTCAGCCCAGTCCACACCGCCAGTAGCACTGCCAGCTGCAGATGCTTCCAAAAAAAACCAGGCACCTACAATAGCCAGTAAAACGTCTAGTCCGGTTTTGGTCCCGGTACCGGCAATGTTTAAACTGCGGGTGAGCTCTACCGGTAAGGGCACCCAGAGCCCTGCTGTTGGGAGATCCTCTCATCTTCCTCCTGCTCCCCTCAGGGCCATTACATATTCTGCACCTGAAGCTGGTAAGACAAATGCTGTTTCTCTGTCTCTTTTTCTGTTGCAATGTTTAAAAATATTGATGGGGGCACATCTTCAGCAGTAACTCTACAAACTGAGGTGGAGCAGCCTGTTGACAATCTGATGGGGGTGGCTCCATGTACTGAGGCTGCTCTGGATCTGGGCTCACCATCAAGGGGCTCGCTGGGAGACATAGTCTCATTAGGCCTCACACTCAGTTCACAAATGGCAGCATCCCATGCCCCTCACACTGAATTGCTGCAGACTCCTGTACCCTCCGTAGGCGCTGATGTTGACACAGATGGAGATAACTTTTTTTCTCTGTCTGAACATACGGGCTCTTCGGTTAAGGACAATGGGTTGGACAAAGACTGGACTGATGACGAGGGCAGTGATCTGGGAGACTGGCGAACCAACGTTGCCCTAAATTCTATTGGCATCTCTAGATGTCTCCCCACAGTTCATGAGGCATCTCAAGATCCGGGCTCAAATATTGGTTCGTTGGCCTGGGACTATTCATTTTCCGCTCAGTCAGTACCCCATGGCACTTCTCAAGACCTGGCGCCCCATGTTCTGGAATCTAATACTGGCTCGCCTCCTGGTGAAATGGCACTGGCTATAATCTATCAAACAATAATGGCGCACCGAGAGGAGACGCGTCAGGAAAGTTCCCGCGCACAAGGGGCGTGCCGTAGGGTCCAAAACTCTCTGCGTAGAGTAATTAAGACCTGTACTGATATTGCATCTAGGGTCACGGAGGCATAAATTCGGATTTCTACGCTTGAAGATGATCTAGTAACTCAAAAGTCAACCATAGATGCCATCCAGTCACAGAGGGTTGACATTCAAGGAAAACTGGTCGACATGGAGAACCAGGCACAGAGTAACAACTTTAGAATTTTGGGGGTTCCCGAGGGCACGGAAGAATCGGACACCCGTCAGTTTGTGATTGACTTATTCACAGAAGTGTTTCCAGAGGTGAAGGAATGGGACTGGCGGTTGGAGATCCAACGTGCCCATCGTTTCCAATTCAAACCAAAGCAGCGTTTGGGTCAAACAGACAACAGACCCCGTGCCATTTTAATCTGCCTACACAATTTTTTAGCTAGAGGCAGGATCTATGATCTAGCCAGGCCCGATAGGCAAAGGTCTGGAAAAGGCTGTCAGTTTTTTGTTAGGCCGGACTTTTGTCCAGCCACGGCAGAGCGGAGGTGGCAGCTCCGACAGCTGATTGCCCCTTTTCTGTCTAAGGGGGCGCAAGTCTTTTTACTTTTTCCATCTAAACTTAAATTATCCATCAAGACCGGACTAGATTTTTTGAGTCTGAAATTCAGGCAAAAGCATTTTTGGATTCATTGTAATAATTGTAACTGTATGTAATTATATGTTCATAACAATATATTTTTTCCTCTTTTCTCTTTAGCAATTAGAAAGGTTAATGCTCTCTTAAGGGATGTGTTCCAGTTCTTTTTTTTTTGCTAGAAAGTTTATTTGGTCTCTGGAGGGCATATCCCCTTTTTTGGGTATATTTTTGTAAAATTAGCAGCGACTCATGGGGGGCGTCCCTGCTCATACCAGCTTCTGCATCACTGGAACTACGGTCCCTGCTTGCTTGGGGGGTGGTGCATTTTTTTCACCAAAAGATATTGTTGTTGTATAAGTAGATTTATTGTAAAGATGCAGGGACCTCTGGGACACAGCTTCACCTTCCCACATAGGCTTTGAACTGCCTTTCCAACCCGCCAGCTCCTGGTAACCCAGCAACCCCAAGGTTCTACATGTTCAACACCAATTATAAGAAAACAAACTTGCATGTAAAATATAACACACCTCCAATCTTAAAAAAAAAAAGAACAAATATTATCCTTTGACAATATAAGAAATATTTCTATGCACAAACATAGTCATCAAATTCTTTAGGTCTTACATGGCAACGTTCAGAAGATCTTTTAATCAATTTATTGGGAACATCTCTAGCGTGAGCAGACGATTCCTTTTTATCAAACACCCCATAAAAATTAGAACTCGTTCTTTGAAGAGATCTTGCAAACAAATTCAGCTCTGTATCAGAACACAATAAGATTTTTCTTGTGTTCCACCAATTTCCGTCTTCTAATTTTACACTGTTTCCTTTTACATAAACCACTTTTCTTGGAGGTGACCATTTCGAACAACCCTTCCTGGATTTATCACCCATAAATACTCTGTCAAACATTCCTTGAGTAAACACACGCTTGGGCATGACAATGTTCTTATTATGGCGATCACAATAACCCTTTTGATACTTCCGTACCCTCTCATGTAATTTCCTTAAATCTACTTCATGTTTACCAGCTCTACTCATCCAAGCTGGTACAGCTTGAGAACAAGGAACCCTTCTCTTAAGAAGAGAAAAAGGTGTTTCTTTGGTTACAGAATGTGGTGTTGTGCGATATGACCACAACATGTTCCTAACATCATCCCTCCAAGGTTCCCCATTGGTATATGCAAATTGAACACATGCTACTAACACTCTATTGAAGCGTCCGACAAGACCCTTACCCCTTGGATGATAAAGAGGAGTGGTGCTGTGCTTAATTGCTCATCTGTCCAAAAAGGACTTAAACTCATCCGAGATAAATTGTGGCCCATTATCCGTGATGATTTCAGCTGGACAGCCTTATCTTCTAAAAATATCCTCACACAAAGAAATCACATTACAAGATTTAATCTCCTTCACTAAAGCAACCTCAGGCCACTTAGAAAAATAGTCAATCATGACTATTGCAAATCTCTCTGATACACCCAGAATATCAAAAGGACCGCAGATGTCTATAGCTAACTTCTCCCAGGGACCCTTGGGAAATGAGGATGACACAATTTCAGTTTCTCTAGAACAATGAGTCTTGTCACTACATGCGCATGCAATGCAATCACTGACAATACGTTCCATTTGAAGATCCATGCCTGCCCACCAGAAACTCTCCCTACACTTCATTTTCAAAGCTGACATGCCTCCATGTCCCTCATGCAAAATCTTTAACAAGCTTCCTCTTAAACTAATAGGTACTACCAACCTATTTCCTCTTCTAAGCAAATCATCAATGACATTCAATTCTGACCATACTAGCTTGAATGGCAAAAGGTCCTTATGAGCTTTCCAACCCTGTTCATCACTCAAAACATCTCTTACTTTCCCTAAAAGTTCATCTTCATCTAGAGCCTTTTTCCAATCCGCTTCACTAATGGCACTGCAAACGTCCTCCACCTCAGCTACTATCCAATCATCCTCCTTAAAATCTTGTCCAACATCCAAGGGTAACCTTGATACGCAATCCGCATTTACGTTCTTTGCTCCAGGAATATATTTAATATCAAATACATATTCCTGAAGACAATACAACCATTTGGCAATCCTTTGAGTAGCTTTGCTCGCTCCCTTTGTAGAAAAAGATCAATCAAGGGTTTATGATCTGTATGCAATTGAAAATGGTTTCCCCATACAAACATTCTGAAATATTGTATGCCCCACCAACAAGCTAGAGCTTCCTTCTCAATTGTAGAATAAGTAAGTTCCACACCCTTCAATGTGCGAGACGCAAAAGCTACAACCCTTTTTACACCATTATGTATCTGAATAAGTACAGCACCTAAACCATAGTTGCTGGCATCCGTAGAAACAATAATTTGATCGGCAGGATCAAAAGGTTTCAGAGAGACAGCGTTTGCAATGCATTTCTTGATGGAGTCAAAACTTTGTTGACATGCAACAGACCACTCTAATTTGACACCTTTCTTCATCAATTTCCTTAGCTCATATACTCTGTCTGAGAAATGATGTACAAACTTAGAATAATATTCGGCAAGGCCAAGAAACGATCTTAACTGGCCCCTATCTTTTGGAGCCGGTGCTTTCTCAATCGCCTCTACCAAATTCTGTTTGGGTTTGACACCCTCACTGGACAAGGTGTGGCCTAGATACTCAACCGCACTCATGCCAAATTTCCACTTTTCCCTAGCTACTGTTAGACCCGCATCCGCTAGCTTCTTGAGAACCTTTTCTAGATTGCAATCATGATCTGATTCATTTTCTCCCCACACTAAAACATCATCCTGAAATACTACCACTTTATCTAAGCCAGACAGAACTGACTGCATTACCCTTTGAAATACAGCCGAAGCTGACGCCAACCCGAAAGGCATGCGTATAAATTGAAAAGCTCCAACAGGAGTAATGAAGGATGTGATGTGTTTGGAATCTTCATGCAATAAGATCTGGTGGTACGCATTTGACAGATCCAAGGTAGTAAAATGTGTACCCCCTTTCACAGTGGCCAACAACTCATTAATTCGGGGAAGAGGATGGCGGTCAACCCAAATTTTATCATTCATGTCTCTTAAATCAATGCACATCCTAATATTGCCATTAGGTTTTTTAGCTAAAACAATCGGACTTAACCAATCCGACGCCTCGATAGGCTCAATCACACCTTCATTGCAGAGTCTATGTAGTTCTTCCTTCAATTTGTCTCTTAAAACAAAAGGCACATTCCTAACCTTGTGTACTTTGGGAACAGCATCCTTTTTTAGAATTATCTTGTGCTTAAATTTTTTAAGACAACCCAATTTTTCACTGAACAACTCGGGAAACTTGGTGCACCATTTGGAGATTTCACCAGAGGACATTGCTAGTACCTGTAAAGGATGGTTTGAATTTAAAATAATATCAAGAGCTCTTTGATCTTTCCACCCCAACAGAGACTTGCCTTTATGAACTACATACAGTTTCACCATAGTTTTCCTGGATCACTGACATAATATAGATTGACAAAATATAGACTTACCAAAATATAGTCACCAAAATATAGAATGCCAAAATATCGAATTCCTATCTACAAACAGGTAAGTACAAAAATATCGAATCCAAAATATAGTCTGTAAAAAATATAGTCAGTCAAAATATCGATTTTTTTTAAATGTCTTAAAATGTATTTACAATTAATGAAATAATAAATATAATTAACTAAAACATACTTAAAAATACTCAAATAACCTTAAAATTAAGATATAATTAATTTAAGTTATTAATAAAAAATGTACAATATTTTACCGTAGGATAGCAGGAGGGTAACATTTAATATTACCACACTAGTGAGTGCAACAGTAGGGAAAGCTTTGGATAGCGTAGGGGTAAAAAATACTATTCCCACTCCAGTGAGTGCAACAGTAGGGAAAGCGTTGGATAGTGTAGGGGTAAAAAATACTATTCCCACTCCAGAGAGTGCAACAGTAGGGAAAGCGTTGGATAGCATAGGGGTAAAAATTACTATTCCCACTCAAGAGAGTGCAACAGTAGGGAAAGCGTTGGATAGTGTAGGGGTAAAAAATACTATTCCCACTCCAGTGAGCGCAACAGTAGGGAAAGCGTTGGATAGCGTAAGGGTAAAAATTACTATTCCCACTCCAGAGAGTGCAACAGTAGGGAAAGCGTTGGATAGCGGGAGGGTAAAATATACTATTCCCACTCCAGTGAGTGCAACAGTAGGGAAAGCGTTGGATAGCGTAGGGGTAAAAAATACTATTCCCACTCCAGAAAGTGCAACAGTAGGGAATGCATTGGATAGCGTAGGGGTAAAAATTAATATTCCCACTCCAGAGAGTGCAACAGTAGGGAAAGTGTTGGATAGCGTAGGGGTAAAAAATACTATTCCCACTCCAGTGAGTGCAACAGTAGGGAAAGCATTGGATAGCAAAAGGGTAAAAATTACTATTCCCACTCCAGAGAGTGCAACAGTAGGGAAAGCGTTGGATAGCGGGAGGGTAAAAATTACTATTCCAACTCCAGAGCGTGCAACAGTAGGGAAAGCGTTGGATAGCGTAGGGGTAAAAATTACTATTCCCACTCCTGAGAGTGCAACAGTAGGGAAAGCGTTGGATATTCGAAGGGTAAAAATTACTATTTCCACTCCTGAGAGTACAACAGAAGGGAAAGCATTGGATAGCGTAGGGGTAAAAATTACTATTCCCACTCCAGAGAGTGCAACAGTAGGGAAAGCAATGGATAGCGTAGGGGTAAAAAATACTATTCCCACTCCAGAGAGTGCAGCAGTAGGGAAAGCGTTGGATAGCGGGAGTGTGAAAATTACTATTCCCACTCCAGATAGTGCAACAGTAGGGAAAGCTTTGGATAGCGTAGGGGTAAAAATTACTATTCCCACTCCAGAGAGTGCAACAGTAGGGAAAGCGTTGGATAGCGTAGGGGTAAAAAATACTATTCCCACTCCAGAGGGTGCAACAGTAGGGAAAGCGTTGGATAGCAGGAGGGTGGAAATTACTATTCCCACTCCAGTGAGTTTAACAGTAGGGAAAGTAATGATTTAATATATTATTAAAAATACATTAAATATCAATCCCAATAAAACATTAATTGAAATTAATAACCAATTAAACCTTATGTAATAATTAATTAGAAATACAACTACATATTAGTTATTAAAAATAAATAACCTATTCATAATTATTTAACAACTAATTAATTTTCAA
Source organism: Lissotriton vulgaris (assembly GCF_964263255.1). Classification (NCBI taxonomy): domain Eukaryota; kingdom Metazoa; phylum Chordata; class Amphibia; order Caudata; family Salamandridae; genus Lissotriton; species Lissotriton vulgaris. The sequence continues at coordinate 749,999,203 of NC_141693.1, read as the reverse complement.
TAACAAAAACTAATTAATAATACAAATTAATACCAATTAAAAATTAAAAGTAAATTAATTATCAATACACAAAAAGTATTTTTAACATGTAATTAATTACAATTACATTACTTCCCACCCTGTTCCCCTATAAACCCACATCCCACTACAGAAAATACATTAATGCAATTATCATAATTATCAAATATTTAATTAATACAAAATAATTACCAATTAATAAAAATTAATTGCCAATTAATAGAAATTAATTACCAATTAAAAATGTATTAACAATACATTTAAAATCATTACCAATGAATGAAAAAAATTATTTACTTAATTACAATTAAATTACTTCCCACTCTATTCCCCTATAAACCCACAACCCGCTACAGAAAATAAATTTAGAAAATTAACATAATTAACAATTAATCAATTAATACAAATTAATCGGCAATTAATAAAAATTAATCACCAATTAAAAAATAACAGTACATTCAAAATGAATACCAATAAATAAATAAAAATGTTTAATTAATTACAATTAAATTACTTCCCACCCTATTCCCCCATAAACCCACAACCCGCTACAGAACTAAAAAGCAAAATGTAATTAACAATTAATAATAATTGCTAAAAATTAATATTTAATTTAATATAATTAAATTACTTCCCACCCTATTCCCCTATAAACCCACAACCCGCATCAGAATTAAATTACGCAAAAATTAAATAACCTAAAATTCATTACTTAAAATACATTAAACATACATTACAAAAATTAATATACATATACTAACATACAAAACACTTTAAAAAATTGATATTATTAAAAAATCGATATATTTAATGCCTATATTGTATACTTCGATATTTTGACTTCTATATTTTGAAAATCGATATTACTTACCTTAAATTCGATATTTTTAACCACTATATTGTGTCCATTCGATATTTTGTCCATTCTATATTTTTACTTCGATATTATGTCCATTCTATATTTTGGAATCAATATTATGACTGTTTACCAGTTTTCCTACCACAAAATAACACTTCTGTTTCAATAAATACTTGTTCATGTTCAATTATCATGACTTCAAAGTCATCATCCTCAGCAATGTCATCATTATGATCTACGTCCACCCCATGGTCACAGTTGCAGTTATCAACAAGATTGACTGCACTCTGAGACGGACCAGATGTTTTACACCATCTTGCGAAATGTCCTAGTTTTTTACATTTATGACATCTAGTTTTGATGGCAGGACAAAAATTCGCATCAGCGGTATGCTTTGGACTACCACATCTAAAACAATATTTGGTTTTGGGTTTTGAAACATCTTGTTTACTATCCGTAAAAGTTTTTTGAAAACTCTTCTTCTGACTTTTATTTACAACATGAACAGATTCATTATCTGCCGCAGCGTGGAGGTCCGGGGGGAATAATCAGAAGCTGTCTGCTGGAACCAAGCCCTACCCTGACACACGGAGACCAGCGGACCTAGGAGGATTGTTTGGGGCATTATTTTGTGTACCTGGGCTTGTCGCAGTCACGCCGGAACACAGAGGCGGACTCCAAGTCCCAGGATCCTTTCTGCTCACACCTGGACTGGGAGTAAGCCGCGCCCCCACCCTCAGGCAAGACAAATTGACCTCGCCACACCCGCTCCGCGGGTGCCGCAGCGTGGAGGTCCGGGGGGAATAATCAGAAGCTGTCTGCTGGAACCAAGCCCTACCCTCACACACGGAGGCCAGCGGACCTAGGAGGATTGTTTGGGGCATTATTTTGTGTACCTGGGCTTGTCGCAGTCACACCGGAACACCGAGGCGGACTCCAAGTCCCAGGATCCTTTCTGCTCACACCTGGACTGGGAGTAAGCCGCGCCCCCACCCTCAGGCAAGACAAATTGACCTCGCCCCACCCGCTCCGCGGGTGCCGCAGCGTGGAGGTCCGGGGGGAATAATCAGAAGCTGTCTGCTGGAACCAAGCCCTACCCTGACACACGGAGACCAGCGGGCCTAGGAGGATTGTTTGGGGCATCATTTTGTGTACCTGGGCTTGTCGCAGTCACGCCGGAACACCGAGGCGGACTCCAAGTCCCAGGATCCTTTCTGCTCACACCTGGACTGGGAGTAAGCCGCTCCCCCACCCTCAGGCAAGACAAATTGACCTCGCCGCACCCGCTCCGCGGGTGCCGCAGCGTAGAGGTCCTGGGGGAATAATCAGAAGCTGTCTGCTGGAACCAAGCCCTACCCTGACACACGGAGACCAGCGGACCTAGGAGGATTGTTTGGGGCATTATTTTGTGTACCTGGGCTTGTCGCAGTCACGCCGGAACACCGAGGCGGACTCCAAGTCCCAGGATCCTTTCTGCTCACACCTGGACTGGGAGTAAGCCGTGCCCCCACCCTCAGGCAAGACAAATTGACCTCGCCGCACCCTCTCCGCGAGTGCCGCAGCGTGGAGGTCCGGGGGGAATAATCAGAAGCTGTCTGCTGGAACCAAGCTCTACCCTGACACACGGAGACCAGCGGACCTAGGAGGATTGTTTGGGGCATTATTTTGTGTACCTGGGCTTGTCGCAGTCACGCCGGAACACCGAGGTGGACTCCAAGTCCCAGGATCCTTTCTGCTCACACCTGGACTGGGAGTAAGCCGCGCCCCCACCCTCAGGCAAGACAAATTGACCTCGCCGCACCCGCTCCGCGGGTGCCGCAGCGTGGAGGTCCGGGGGGAATAATCAGAAGCTGTCTGCTGGAACCAAGCCCTACCCTGACACACGGAGACCAGCGGACCTAGGAGGATTGTTTGGGGCATTATTTTGTGTACCTGGGCTTGTCCCAGTCACGCCGGAACACCGAGGCGGACTCCAAGTCCCAGGATCCTTTCTGCTCACACCTGGACTGGTAAGTAAGCCGCGCCCCCACCCTCAGCCTATTTCACTCGTTCACCAATCCCGCGTCGCGGGACGCGCGCGGGTCAGCGCCCGGGGCTAAGCCCGGGCAAAGGGCGGGCCCTCTGTGGCCCTCAGAGGCACGAGGTGGACGGGACGGGCCACCTCCCTTGGCTTCACAGTTAAAAGAAAGAAGGTATAGTACTGTATAACATGCACTGTCTACCCATGGACTTGCTGGCTTCCCCTTCACAGACACTACTTTATTACCTTCTTTATTATTAGTGATACTCAAGGGGGCATATTTAATTTCCGTACTACAAGCCAGAGAATGGAAAAGCTTATCCAGAGCTATACTTCACCTACCACTATCAGTGAAATAGACATTGATGTCCGTCGCCAAATGCTATCCCCGTCACATACCCCCGTTTGTTTGCAAAACTTGTCATACTGGGAGGAACTAAATGCTCTGTGCGGGACTAAGTTTATTCCAGTAATATCCCCCTCCCCCGTAAAAGGCCCTAGTATTAATACCCCCCCTGACACACCTTGTGAACCTTCCCTACCACCAAATGAGGATAACATCCAGGCTACTGCATTGTCGCAGGGCCAAAGTGTGAAAAGGAAAAATGACGGGGTAAATGATCATGAACTCCAACCTAAAACACAAAAACTTTGTATCGATCCCCCATCGCCTGCCATAAACTCCATCATATCCAGGGGGGTCGCAGAGTGTATGAATGTTCAAGTATCATCGCCTCAATTGCAAATACTGCCTCAGCTCGAACTGTTGTTAAATTCTGTAATAGCACCCTTGCTAGAACGAATTACCGCTTTAGGGGATAGGCTGACAAGTATAGAGACTACCATTAAAGCCAATTCTTCACCCGTAATAGAGATGGCAACACCCAATTGTTTCATTCCACCAATTGCACCTGATGTGCCTATGTTAACTGACACAATAAAAACTGTTTCAACTGAAAGACAACTTCCCATCATGGTACCCCCAACTGCTACTAAATCCGCCCACAAACCACTGTTTAATATAAGAAAAAATGTCCCGATTGATAGACAGCCTCCCAAGAGTCAACCCCGACTGGTCACTAAAATTGCCCCTAATCCATTGTTAACTAGTCACTCTGCCCCTATTCCTTTGTTAACTAATTACTCTGCTGCTAGAGCAGAGTCAAACAGAGCAGCACGCATAGACTTACCTCCGGAAGCTGCCCCCTTTGTGCTTGTTCTTTCAGGAGCACCAGTTCCCGCCCATAGGAAACCCGAGAGCTATCAGGAACTGCTACACAAGGTCATTCTCTGGTTAGCCAAAAATAGACCCCTGCCACCCAATATGGATGGCGGTATCCTGAGTGTTAGAAGGGTGGGCTGGTTAGGGTCACTACCTAAGGACATTCCCGCGGACTTAATCCTTGTTAAATTTAGGAATAGGAACATCGTCCCCTACTTACGATGCTCCCAGCCCCACGAAGGTGATGGCCCAATCTCCATTTGGGATTTGTATGATTTTTATCTGTGTCCCCCACACATCCCCATACCAAGATCGACAGCAGTATACAACTATTTTGCTAGAAAGGGGTGGTATTAGCTCTCCAGCCCTCCATAGATCTGATTCATTCTATAAATACTGCAATGGTTAAGTAGCTTTTTAAAAGGTCAAGCTTACATTTTAACCCAGACAGCAATGCGGTTCCTATGTAGTATGTTCGTAAACGAGGATAAGGCTCTTATAGATTGGCCACATGTCTCTTTTAACCTGCATTATATGTATTTACGAAGAGCCAATAGCTGAGTGTCAATCATGTTAACCTATTTCCTGACATAAACGTCTTTCTATGCTATTTAATTGTTTATTTTAAACAAGATTCTTGAAAATTTTAACTGCTGTATAATTTGTACATATTAGTCGTGTGTTTTGTGTATGTTATTTTATATGCTTGTCTTTTATGAAGAAAAACTTCGAAATAAAGACGTTAAAAACTGAAACTGATTCATTATCCTGCACAAGTTTTTTTGAAACACCATTGAGTTCCTTCATGTACCTGGAAGTATTTTCCATTCTTTTGGCAACTGACAAGGTTTTATCTAAAGTGGGGTCTTTTAAATCAAGAAGTTTCTCTTGTAATCTGAGATCTGACATTCTGTTAATCAATTGATCTCTTATTATATCGTCTCTCATGTTATTAAACTTACATGTAACTGCCAACATTCTTAAACTCGCTACATACTGCTCAATGGTTTCACCAGAAGATTGTACACGTGAAAAAAAATTGTGTCTTTCGACAACCACACTTACTTTTTTTCAAAATTATCTTCTAAAGCTTTTAAAGCAAGTTCATACACATCCACATTACTATCGCCAGAAGACTCACTATCAATAATAGTTTCCACACGTACCGTTTCCATTAGTGGCAATGTTTTCAATACATTTCTTCCCTCCAGGCCCAAAAATTGTTTTAAAATAGCCAATTTTCTTTTTCAAACATAGACATCACCGCCAATGGCTTCCAGGTAGGTCTCAAAAGTTTCCTTCCAATGCTCCCATAACATGCATGGTTGAAAAGGACTTTGTAAGAAAAATGGTGGAGCTGGAATAATTTGGGAAGACATACTAATATAAAAACTGATGTGTTTTAACTATTGTTTCCTGGAACTATAAATATAATTAAAACACACTAAAATAACGGAAAACTCGAAACATTAATAATGAATGTGATATTGCTAATGATTACAAAAATGTTGTTGGTATACCAGCAATGTTGATTTGGTGTGTGTATCACTGTTGATGCTAGGAAACACACGAGGATTCTTAGTGTGTGTATCACAGAAAATTGCCAAAGATTTCCGAATTCGTGTCACCACATCGAGAAGAATATATGAAAATACAGGTGTGCATATCACCGTTGTAGAAAGTTACGCACAAATGTGGATAAAACACCGCCTGAACACTATGAACATTGAAGATTCTTGATATTGCATCCCAATCCAAAATGGCGGCACGTTTTTACACGTAGGTCGGGAAGTGATGTTGCCAGTAGAAGCGAGGCTTGGGAGAGAAAAGTTCCAAGCTGAAGGAGAACAACAACGTCACAGAAGAACTGCCAAGAGATGTCTGCGCGCGTTGTTTCAGTCAGCACAGAGACGGTATCCAGGGATTTCAAAGGAAAACAGCAACTGTTACGATCATGAAAAGTCAAAGGAAACGTATGCTCAAGGCCGAAATAATGTCAAAATGCTGGCGGAATACACATCACTAGCAAAACAAGCACAACTGAATTCCAATCCAGATAAAAATATCACGCATATGTGATCATAAAGCAATTGATTGTACGCAGCTTGATGGGTAGAATTAGTCTAAGATAACTTGTAGAGTCACAAAGATGTGATCAATCCGCCCAACATGCGTTAAATAGTTTAGCTTTGCTTTAGGCATTCACCAAGTACCGAAGAATGAAAGGCTAGGGCACAAAAACTGGTGCACGACGTCCGTAAAAGTTTGAAATAATTGGATGCCTCAAGGAAAAGAAAAAAATGTTTTACGTCCAATTAGTTAATAATAAGAAGCATTCCGTGTCAGAAATACCTTATCCAGAGGTCACTTTGTAGTTAAAAATTTCCAGAATAGCGTTGTTAAGAAGTTTTCCATCTCACCGAAAGTATTCTTCATTGAAAACGATCCATCCCATCCTCTGTCGCCAATTTTGAAGAATCACCAAAAGATATTGTTGTTGTATAAGTAGATTTATTGTAAAGATGCAGGGACGTCTGGGACACAGCTTCACCTTCCTACATAGGCTTGGAACTGCCTTTCCAACCCTCCAGCTCCCGGTAACCCAGCATCCCCAAGGTTCTACATGTTCAACACCATTTATAAGAAACCAAACTTGCATGTAAAATATAACAGTGCGGGTATGGGGGGGCGGGGTGTCATGAAGGGGCGGGGGTGGGAGGGTGGGGTTGGGGCACATTCAAAAAATAAGCTTGAAAAATATTCTTTTTATCATGGCAATCATGGATTAAATCAGAGAATTCTCGTAATTCTGATGTTTATTCTTAAAATCCTCAATGGCATCGGGCACAATATTTATTGCTTCATGGAATGTTTGTGGCCTGAATAAAGGGAAGAAGCGAGCCTTATTTACACGGGTTATCCAAGCTCTTCACTTAGAGGTACTGTGTCTGCAGTTAAACTCACGTTCCCTGGAATAATATAGAATGTCTTAAAATTCCTGGGTTTGACCTAATAGTATGTTCTCACCAGACCTCTATGATAAGGGGGGTGGCTATTTTATTGAAACGTGGGGTAGGCTCATGCTTAAGAACCAGCCAAGATACCGGGGAGAGATGGGCAATTGCGGAGCTCCTGATTAACGGCTCATCCCTGACGGTTTGCACGGTGTATAGTTCAAATCTGGATGACCCTGTAGGCTTAGATGATTTAAATGTAGAATTTGCCTTGTGGCCCCAGCCTATTTGTCTCTGTGGGGACTTTAATATTAATTTATCAGCCAACTTCAACATAATGGGAGGGCAGAATTACGTGGGCCAAAAGCCTAGAGTTTATAGAGCTTTGCAAGCCCTCGTGCAAGAACATTTCATGATTGATTTATGGTTTCGTCATTGTAAGGATATAAGAAAATGGTCCGTTTGGATTATTTCTTTGTGTCAGATCAACTGGCAGATACTACATCAATTGCTATTTCTCCCAGAACTATTTCGGACCACAATCTTTTGATTATTAATTGTACTGTAATGGGTGCTGTAAGAATCCCCAGACTCTGGACCTTTGAGAGAAAACTGTTACTAGAACCAACTTATTTAGACCATTTGAGACCTTGGGTAATTGACTTTCTGAACATTATTAGAGGCTCCGCCCCCAGTAATATAGTTTGGGACTCACTTAAGGTCCGAGTCCGCGGTGAGACCAAAGGTTTCTCATTCTTTCGTCAGAAGCAAATCCAGGAACAAATTAAGGCTCGGATTGACGAATTACGTTGTGCAGAGGTCCAGCTTACAAGCACGATTAGGGATGGTTGTGATATACTTCCTATTCAGTTGCAGGTTGCACAAATCAAAGCCTCCCTGCTTGAGTTCTTTGGTCATGTTCTTGCGGCTAAATATCTGCAGTACCGCTCGACAATGTTCGAGTATGGTGAAAAATCCATCCGGGTCCTTGCCAAGCGGCTTCAGCAGCGAGGTTTAGCTAACCGTATTAAAAGGATTCAGGACCCTCTGGGGGTTATTCGTGATACCCCTGATGGGGTTTTGACAGTTTTCTCTGAATTTTATCGCTCTTTATATATTGAGGGAGTCACCGCTCACACTGTAGATTTTGAATTTAGTGCTTTTATTTATGAACAATAAAAATTTTGGATCACCAAAATGCGGTTCTTGCCGCGCCCATTGTGTGGGATGAAGTAGAATTAGCATTAATCTCATTGGTGAGAGGCAAGGCAGCAGGTCCTGATTCTATTACTTTGGAATTTTACAGCACATTCCGGCCAGAGATTCAGGAGGACCTTTTAATGACCCTCAGAGACGCCCAGCTTGGTAGGATTCCAGATTCCTGGCGTCTCACAACTATCATTTTGTTTAAAAAAAAGACAAACCTGAGCTGGATCCCGCCTCGTTTCGTCCGATCTCATTGATCAATACAGATAGTAAAATCTTTTCAAAAATCCTGGCGGCTAGACTAGCATCGGTGATATCCCCATTAGTTTCCATCCGGCAACACGGATTCATCCCCGGAAGGGACACGGCGGACCATGTCCGCCGTGTTATAGCTCTTCTGGACTGGGCCCAAGCCACGCAATCTCCCCTTGGAGCAATCCTGTTGGACGCTGAAAAGGCGTTTGACAGGGTTGCTTGGGGTTTTTTGGTGAAGGTTCTCCATTGGAAGGGGTTTTGTCCAAATTTCATACATGCTTTACAATCACTTTATATCGCCCCTCTAGCAACTTTGTCAATTTCAGGGTTGTTCTCAAGGCCGTTTGATATTAACAGGGGCACTAGACAGGGTTGCCCCTGTTCGCCCCTATTATTTGCACTCTATATCGATCCTTTCATAAATAAAATAGAGCTTTCTTGTAATAATTTGCCTGTTAAGATCAATGCGGTCGACTTTAAAGCTTTGGCATACGCCGATGATATTATTGTCTTAACCAGCAATGTGTCATCTTCATTTTTGGCTATCAAGAAACTGGCAGGACATTTTGTCCGACTTTCAGGGTACAAACTTAATGTTCAGAAAACCCAAGTTATCCAATGGTCTGCTATGGGTGTGTCGGAGGCACCAGTTGTGCAAAGTGCAATGTATTTGGGGGTTAAAATCACAGCTGCAGTAGAGCAGCTACATGAAATGAATGTTTTACCTATTATAGATATTGCTACCTCTACTCTGCGTAGGCTGGATAATCTAGATCTTTCTTTATTTGGTAGGAGGAATGTATGAAATGTTAATTTTGCCAAAATGTTTGTACATTTTTAGGACTATCCCCCTGGAATTTGGTCAATCTAGTCTTATTAGTGCAGAAAGATGTTGTAATAGGTTTTTGTGGAATTATCTTCTTGCCCGTAGGGCTGCTAAATGGATGCATTTACCATTGGACAGGGGAGGGTGGTCAGTCCCTAATCTGTTGCTGTGTAATTGGGCCGCTTTGCTGCAACATCTGGCTTTCCCACTTTTTGGCTTGCGAGCCTCACTCCCACCATCAGGTAGTCCCTCTATCTTTGAGATCGGCTTAGGAGAAGAGGCTAAGGGGTCTCTTTTTTGTCGGTCTTAGAACCCAGTTACTACAAAAAACTAAGTTTAAGGTAATTTCAGCTATGCATTCAGTCTGGAGAAAGGTGCGTCGGAAATGTTTAATCCCCAATAATAACTTTTATACACCCTTGGCTGCCGCTAGGCTATTACCCTCCATTTTTCAAGACTCTGTTACAATTAGGTGGAGATCCCATGGTATTTTTACATTGGGGACTTAGTTTATGAGGGCAATATGGTCTCTTTTGCATTTATAAAAGATAAGTATGGATTGGATTCACATGAATTCTTCAAGTATTTGCAGATACGCAGCTATATAGACCATCTTCTCATAACACCCCTACCGCGCTGACTAAAAATACACTCATGGATCTGTTTTTAAGGATGGCTCGAATAGGGGCCCTCTATCAAAACTTATTATCGGGTCTTCCCGATGATCTCTCCTCTCAGAATGCGAAATTACAAGTCAAGCTAGGTAAGGTTGGTATAGATATTATTCAGGCATTGGACCTTTCTAATGCTGTGTTAATCTCCGGGAGCTTACGTTCCCAAAGCTATATGGCTCTGTTCGATTTGTACTTTACTCCCGCCAAAATATCTAAATGGGGAGGCAGTGGTGTTCAGGGCTGTCCAAGATGTGGCCTGCCGGCAGCCAATGATGTACACATGTTTTTTCTTGTTTTAAATTATACGTATTTCTACAAGATGTCCAATCATTTATTAATAGCTCCCTTAACATTCAGGTGGTACTTTCTCCCGAGTTAGTAATAATGGGGTGTGTAACCGACTTATGTTTTGATAGAACATCTTACGAGTCTGCCTTTCTCTGCATTGCAATGTCTCTAATTCGATTGTGTATAACTTCTGAATGGATTAACCCAGTACCTCCTACCTTTGTGAATTGGAGAGCAAGAATTCTAGCTCTCCACAACTTTGATTCAGCTATGTTCTTAAGAGGGGGTAAGAGGGGGTGTGAGAAGGGTTTGAAAATATGGGTGCCCTTTATGCATTGGTTGAATAATTCACTTTTTTTTGTATTCTCCCCTCTCATAGTATCTTCCGATATGTGTGATTTACCTGACCTTGTGTTCCTGCTTATTTCATTATGATTCTCATGTCAAATTACATAATGTATTTACTTTCTGTATTGATTGCCATGAATAAATTGCTTGCCATTTTATTTTCTAAAAAAAAAAAAACCTTGGCATCCTAATGAATGAGAACTTGTCCATGAAAGAATATGGGAACTCAAGCTCTGGATCATGATTTGACCTGATGCTTATGCGTAGGACAGCCTTCCTATGGCTACCTTTGCAGACCAGGAGTTCACTCACCCAGGCACTAAATGTGAGTCACCTGGATTATGGAAAAGTGCTAATGGTTGCAATGAATGAGGGCCTTTTTGCCAAACTCCCGGTTATACAGAACACGGCTGCCCACGTGGTCTGCAACCTGCCATCTTGCTTTTTTTCTGAACTCATGCTAGGATCCTTGCACTGGCTTCCCCTAAGAAAACATACCTTCTTTAAGTTTCTATGTCTAGTCCGTAAGTATTTACATGGAAGTGGTCCATGCTACTGGCAAAATAAGCTGCAGCCTTACATCTCGCAGTCTTAGGTCTAGCGAGCAACTGCTACTATGTCCCTGGCACATTTGTATGACGAGATATAGGGGCTATTCTTTTTCTTTTATGGCCCACCAACATTGTAAACCATTACCATTACATTTACACACATGCTCTGACCTAGTCTCATTTAAAAAAATCCTTAAAAACATGGCCTTTTTTATCATTAGATTCTGTTAATTGTATCTTCTGACTTGTGAGGGTGCTCTCGAATCAAGAAACCTTTCACCCCATTGGGGGTGATTCTTGTGCTCAATAAGTCTAAATAGCATAGAAAAACAATCTTTTCCTGTGGTTTCGGTATTGAAGAAGTTGAGGCCAAACCTGTTTGGCACTTACTTCCGGGTTCAGACTTACCACGGGTACCTCAGATGACTCATGCATATGAGGGATGAAAATCCAAAATTGTAAAGGTGGTCCATTTCCCTACAGGGTATGGACTTCAGGGTGTAACACAGACCAGGAGTAGACCATGCCAATGCTGACGGGTTGTCCAGGTTTTTCCACCTTAGTGATGAGAACTCCCTGGAAGTTGGGTAGATTTCCCCACTTGTTAGACCTGTCATCCTTATGGTGGGCTTCCTCCAACCTTTTGCCTACTTACCTCTACTTTTTGCTGCATCTTTGTGTTGGCCTTAGGACTCTAAACACTTTACCACTGCTGACCAGTGTGCTAAAGTGCAAGTGCTTCTTCCCTAAGACATGGTGGCATTGGTATATACCTGACTGCCATATTTAGTTTACCTGTAAGTCCATTGTAAAGTGGTATACTGTTAGACTTGGCACTCTTGGCATGGGTCTACCTTCCATTTTTTGCTGCTGCCTCCTGAGTTTTTGCTGGGCTAGATGCTTTGGGCACTTTGCCACTGCTGTTCAGTGCCAAAGTGCAAGTGCTCCCTTTTGTAAATTATTGTCATGGATTAGTTATTCCATGATTGGTTATTTGATTTACTTGTCAGACCCTAGTACACTGCACATGTGTGCCCAGGACTTGTAAATCAAATGCTGCGGTGCGCTTGCAGCACTGATTGTGCTACCCACAGAAGCAGCCTGTAAAATATGACTCAGGCCTGCCATTGCAGAGCCTGTGTGCTATTTGGAACTGCCATGTCGACTTGGCAAGTGCACACTCTTTATGAGGAGGTGTTTTTTCTGTTTTTTCTGTTGGACACTATACTGCTAGTAAAGACTCATTGGTTACAAAATAAGGTGGCCCACCTCTTTGGACAAAGAGTTCCCCTTGTTTGTGACTGTGATGGGTTTAGTGACGCTCATGCTGTACATCATTGTAAGCAATACTGTATGTATAATTGGATAGTTCTTTCACATTATTATATTTGGTATCGCCACACACCTTCTAATGCGATAGCAATTTATTCGCCACTTAAGGACACTCAGTCGCTTGGTCTGGGCGTTACACTCATAACGTACTGCCCCTTATAGTCAGACATGATCGTGAAATGGCCGATCTTTCCCGCAAGCAGACTATCCTTGCTCGCAGCCCAAGCTCGCTCTTGTGCATATGCATGCATACTTTTTAGTGTGCATGTGCTCTAAGCGCACAAACATCCATGAGATTTGGGGCGTAGCTAATTCCCATTAACCGCTCTATTTAGTGTTTTTCATCCACTAAGGACATTGTTTGCCACAAGAACTATGATTCCCAGCGTGTGCTCCAAGTGCCGAACCGTCCATGAGATTTTGGGCTTAGCTAATTCCCAGTAACCGTTCCATTTGGTGTTTTTCATCCACTAATGGACATCGATTGCTACAAGAACTGTGATTCCCAGCATCCCTTGCGAGTACACGCCCAACGTGCAAGCGCGGCGTCGTATGCTGTGATGCAGCGAGACCTGAATACAAATATGGTGCTGCCGACCCGTAAGGTACCTCCCCGAGACGGCCCAAAGGGACACCCGGAGTACCGACGGTCAGGTGAGTTTGGCGTCTTGAGTTTGTAATCAAGCTTACAATACACCGAGGCGCAGTTTTTTAATTTCCTGGTCGCGAGAGATCGCATGCGCGTAGGGGCATACATGCTGTGGGCTGGCTCTGCGCACAATTACCGAGTTTGTTTAACAGTGCTGCTCGGTTACAACGTTCCCAAAGACACGAGCCATTTCAGACTCCACCGAGCAGGTCGAACTCCCCGGGGGCAGATACTGGCTGCCGGCTGAGTGATTGTACATGTCACGATGCCGAATGGCAGGGTTTCATACAGAGGGTGCTTCCCGCTTCGTCCATACTGCTAAAGCGGTGAGAATAACACAGACAACCAGCACCCACACAATAAGAACTGACATACCCTAGACCTTGAAAGCAACAGTTCTAAAGCACATCTGGGTATGTCTGGTCCTATCTAACTATAGACCCTCAGAAGTCATAGTCTCCATACCAGTATTAGTATCTGTATCATAGTTCTTGAGCGCTTCCTAATATAACGCTAAACTAATTAAAGACCAGCCTTATTTTCCTAAATACCATCGGGTGCACTAGTTGTATTTATAATTTTGATATCATTTACCACTGACCATTTCCCTAATTTGCTCCTTTCTATTAGAGGGGTGCTCTACCTACCTGAGCCGCAGCCAGGTGAGGCGTAGTACCATCCGCCAACCTAACAGGTAAGCGGATTACAGGCTTCATTATGAGCCTTAGATGTACATGTAATGACACATATTGGGATAAATAGTATGTATACCTTCCATTGGTCGTACTTGATAATTTTTCTGGCACCAATATTTGTTAGCCTTTTTCTTGTTCGTCTGTCTGTCTGACATCAATACTTTCCTACCCTGGACATCATCAAGTACCCTGGAGGACTTGTACACACCTAGGACGTCCAGGTGACACTATTGTAACGTAATGTAAACTTTTTTTTCACTTATTTTGATTTTATGCAGTAGCGAGATTTGGTCCTGATGTAAGCAGCGGATACCTTGATGGGTCCATAGACTACAGAAACATGTTGACCAACATTATCTAAATAGTAGCTATTTGTTTAACCTACTATGTTCCCACACTGGTTTTATCCATTGGAAGCATGAGAGCTACCTAATAAATGTATTTTCCTCCCTGCTCTCCAATTTTATACATCTCACTTCGCTTACACAGTCACTCACTTCTTTTATGCACTGCTTTTCACTTATCAGAACACGGTCACCTTCTACATACCCTCAACACACTGGGGCATCCACTTTAAAGATACCAAGTGGCTGCAGGAATACTCTCCTTGGTGTGAGGAGGCCCAGATGATGACAAGGGCGGTACCGGACGATAACTGATGGGTACTTTCACAGCTTGGAAGTATCTTGTCGTGCTTGAATCACACTTTTTGATTTATAGTTATAATTAGTATTGAGTTGGACGTCAGACACTGATTGACAGGTAGTTGGCTTAGACCAAATTATCAACAAGCATTGGAAATGCAATAGGTCTCGCAGTAGTAAAGTTTGAGCTATAGGTGTTATTTATTTTTTTGTTTTTTATTTATGTGTTGTTTTTTCTAAATAGCGAAATTAATAGCTTTCTTCTTTACAAAGCCAATAGTTATAATTTTTGTAAATGTGACACCTCTAGCATTTGTAAAGCAACATGTTTTGTATTAACGGGACTTATATGTGACTTATATGTATTGAAATAAAAAAAATCAATGGCTTTAAAAAAAAATTAATAATTAATACGTAAATAAAATGGATTTTATTTTATATTGCCAATAGCTTAAAGTTTATTAAATATATTTAGTTTAAGATGCTGTGGTTGCGCTGAGTGAGGGTGAGTGAGGGTGAGGGTGAGTGAGGGTGAGGGTGAGTGAGGGTTGAGGGTGAGTGAGGGTGAGGGGTTGAGGGTGAGTGAGGGTGGGTGAGGGGTTGAGGGTGAGTGAGGGTGGGTGAGGGTGAGTAAGGGTGAGTGAGGGTGAGTGAGGGTGAGTGATGGTGATGGTGAGGGGTTGAGGGTGAGTGAGGGTGAGGGTGGGTGAGGGTGAGGGGTTGAGGGTGAGTGAGGGTGAGGGTGAGTGAGGGTGAGGGATTGAGGGTGAGGGGTTGAGGGTGAGGGTGAGTGAGTGTGAGTGAGGGTGAGGGGTTGAGGGTGAGTGAGGGTGAGGGTGAGTGAGGATGAGGTGTTGAGGGTGGGTGAGGGTGAGTGAGGGTGAGGGTGAGGGTGAGTGTGAGTGAGGGTGAGTGAGGGTGAGGGGTTGAGGGTGAGTGAGGGTGAGTGAGGGTGAGGGGTTGAGGGTGGGTGAGGGTGAGGGGTTGAGGGTGAGTGAGGGTGAGGGTTTGAGGGTGAGTGAGGGTGAGTGAGGGTGGGTGAGTGAGGGTGAGTGAGGGTGAGGGTGAGTGAGGGTGAAGGTGAGTGAGGGTGAGGGGTTGAGGGTGAGTGAGGGTGAGTGGTTGATGGTGAGTGAGGGTGAGGGGTTGAGGGTGAGTGAGGGTGAGGCTGAGTGAGGGTGAGGGGTTGAGGGTGAGGGGTTGAGGGTGAGGGAGGGTGAGGGGTTGAGGGTGAGTTAGGGTGAGGGTGAGTTAGGGTGAGGTGTTGAGGGTGAGTGAGGGTGAGGGGGAGTAGTTGAGGCTGAGTGAGGGTGAGTGAGAGTGAGGGTGAGTGATGTGTTGAGGGTGAAAGTTTGAGGGTGAGGATGTTTTTTTTTTTAAATTTCGAAAATAATTGCTTTGTTATTTACAATGCCAATAGTTTTATGTTTCGTAAATCTGACACATATTGTAACACAAAATGTGTTGTAGCACTGAGTGGTGTGAAGGTGAGTGGTGTGAGGGTGAAGGGTGTGAGGGTGAGGGGTGTGAGGGTGAGGGGTGTGAGGGTGAGGGGGGTGAGTGTGAGGGGGGTGAGGGGGGTGAGGGTGAGGGGTGTCAGGGTGAGGGTGAGGGGGGTGAGGGGTGTGAGGGTGAGGGGTGTGAGGGTGAGGGGGGTGTGGGTGAGGGGGGGGAGGGTGAGGGTGAGTGTGAGGGGGTGAGGGTGAGGGTGAGGGTGAGTGGGGTGAGGGTGAGGGGGGTGAGGATGAGGGGGGTTAGTATGAGGGAGTTGAGGGTGAGGGGGTGAGGGTGAGGGGAGGGTGAGGGAGTGTAAGGGAGAGTGAGGGTGAGGCTGAGCGGGTGTGAGAGGGTCAGTGAGGGGGTGTGTGAGAGGGTGAGTGAGGGGGTGTGTGAGGTGGTGTGTGAGAGCGTGAGTGAGGGGGTGTGTGAGGGGTGTGTGAGAGGGTGTGTGAGAGGGTGAGGGTGTGTTAGGGTGAATGAGGGGGTGTGAGGGGGTGAGGGTGGGGTGTTGAGGGAGTGAGTGTGAGGGTGTGAGGGGTGAGGTTGAGGGGGTGAGGGTGAGGGGGTGAGTGTTAGGGGGTGACTGTTAGGTGGGTGTGAGTGTTAGGGGGTGTGAGCGTTAGGGGGTGTTATTTTTAGGGTGTGTGAGGGTGAGGGTGAGTGAGGGCGTGTGAGTTTTCGGGTGTGTGACGGTGCGTGAGTGTTAGTGTGTGTGAGGCTGAGTGAGGGTGTGCGAGGTTTTGTTACACAGAGGGTGTGTGACGGTGTGTGAGGGTGAGGGTGTGTGAGGGTGAGTGTGAGTTATTTGGAGTGAGTGTGAGTGAGGGGGTGTGGGGGTGTTGTTGTGAGTGTGAGGTGAGTGAGCGTGTGTGAGTGTGATGGGGTGGTAGCCCTTAAAAAACACGGGAGGGAGGGCATGGGGCGGGGAGGGAGGGTCACTCATCCGCACAAAACGACGGCAAAAAGATCCTTCTACATCTCAAAAACGCTTACCCTGAGAACTGGACGTGGTGGAAATGAGAAACTCGCCCAGGCCAAGGTCGCAAGAGAGGAAACTGTGACACGGATACAAACATATCAACATATATTTTATGTAGCACCGTAGGCTTTATATAAACGTTTTATTTTCAACGAACCAAATGTTACTTATTGTTTTCACTTGCTTCGGGGTTTCCAGCTCATGGCTAGCTGCAGGTAGCCAACGGATTTCTGCAGCACGTGCATTAACTCGTCAACCTATCCTACACACTAAATTTGAAATGGAAAACAGGCAAAAAGCACGACGTGTAGCCGTAGTGATAGTGGTTAAAGGAACGCTGACACCCGAGGAATAGGGGGACGGGTCATAAGCGGCCTGCAAGCAGTTAAAGCCACAAGAGAAAACAAGCCCTTGGGGCGGGGTGCTGCAAAGCAGGACAGGCTGTGGTATGCACGTGCAACAGGATATGAGGCAGCCTGCGCCCATGAGGACTCTCTCGAGCAGGGTTAGGTGCACAGTTTGTTTAGAATGTGTCCGTCCTGTAAGCTGAATGTTGCACCTTTGAACTTGTCGCGGGAAAGGCAGAGTTTTGTTTTTAATATACAAAATGTTTTACCTCTGCAGAGACGTCTGGTCCTCGAGGAAGGAATGCATGGTTTCCCAAAGTCCAGCAGCATGCCCTACTCCCAGAGTCGAGGCGAACATCCATCACCCCATAAACCGTTTCCCACGGCTTTTTACGAAAGTCAATAGATTACAGATATAAACAAGACGGAGGGAAGGAAGATAAGGGGAGGGGGGAGGAGAAATGCGACACGGCGGGCAGGGGAGGGGGCGGAGCGGGGAGAGGGAACAGACGAAGGAACGGCAGATAAGGGGAGGGGGGAGGAGAAATGCGACACGGCGGGCAGGGGAGGGGGCGGAGCGGGGAGAGGGAACAGACGAAGGAACGGCAGATAAGGGGAGGGGGGGGGAGAAATGCCCCCTGGAGGTCTGAACCTGGTGCTTACTTCTGGAGGGCGTTGAAATCACCCTGTGAGAAGCGGCTTATTGTGGCTCGAGGGACGGAGGGAGAGAGCAGCAGCCCGGGTGGGGCTTTTTCCTGTGCGCGGGATGTTTGTCAAGCATGGTCGCATTTCAGTTACAGGAAATGGTACCCACGTGAGAGCCTGCATACTGACCGCGTTGCTCAATGTGGGAAGCACGTGGTGGCTGACGGGGGGTGGGGGGGGGGGGTATATGGGGTGTGTGCGTTTGAACATTGTGCACCTAAAGCAACTGCTTTCAGCGTTGAGGAAGCAATAAATGTTTACGCTCTTGAGCAGTCATCTGTGCAACTCCCAAAATGCACAGTAATCGGCCGAAGCACACTTGCGTGCAGTTGTGACATTAATAACTCCCTTTTAGGGTTGGACGCTTTGCTGTGAACTCCGTGAACTGCAAATTATTGTAATGTTGTTTCTGAAGAAAAAAAGCAAAACTCACACTTTTTTCAATGAAAAGTAACAATATAGATACTTCAAAGTTCTGCTCAGACTGTGGAGTATTCCCCAATCATCGGTGTGCTTATACATTGCGAATTCAGAGCTACAGATTTATCTATACTGGCCGTAGGCTGCTTTGGAGCGACACGGCGGGCAGGGGAGGGGGCGGAGCGGGGAGAGGTGCGACACGGCAGGCAGGGAAGAGTAGGAGGAGGAGGGGGGAGGAGAGTAGGGGAGGCACGGCCTAGCGGCCGTGCAATCAAGAAGTGAGGGGGCGGGAGAGTCGTCAAGGCAGGCGGCTGGGGGCATGTGCACGCGCTTTTAAGCTCAATGCGCATGCGCATTGAGCTTAAATTTCTCGTGCACTGCAAGGAATCGACACGATTCCTTGCAAGTTGGATAAAGAGTGGATAAGCCCCCATAGTCTCGCTTGCTCGATGCGCATGCGCATCGACAGGCGAGACCTAAAAAGGGGGGAGCGAAGACGTGGTGCTTAACGGCACCAAGGTGGGCGCATCCTCCTCTCCTGAAAGTACAAATAATCAAAAAATCAAAAAGGTCCACCTTACGTAGAGTTAGTGTATATCCTGGTGTTATGTGAGTGAATGGGAGTGAGTGTCAGTAGGGTCAGGAGTGATAATAATGTTTTACCACAGAAAATAGAGTGTATGTACAAAAAATATTTATCAATGTGTATAGATATAATTTATAAAACATTAGTGAGTGACAGGGGGATCTGACCCCGGTCCTGACGAAGGGGCATGGCGCCCCGAAACATATTGACCCGCACAGGAGAGTAAGCCCATTAACTTGCTTTATCTCTCCGCATCACTTTTTTAACAATACCAGCCAGTGTTTATTAAACAGTTTTTTCTACAACTAGGCCAGGTATTTTTTAACATCACTTTTTATTATCACTCCTGACCCTACTGACACTCACTCCGATTCACTCACATAGCACCCTCAATAATAAAAGGTGCTCCAGCGTAGTCGCTTGTCGCAGCACTGCCCCGTCCCGCAGCGGGGCAGGAAGACCCCAATGATGAAGCATGACACCAAGGGCCCTTTTGGTGTGTGAGGGGTATTTTAACACACATTGTGTATTCCATGAACACCAAGATATACACTAACTCTACGTAAGTTGGCTTAGACCCACAGTTACGTTTTGTTTTTTCACATTGTCTTCTTTGGGGGACGTATCTGTGCTTGGTCTTCAAACATTCCCTTGGACCCTCTCTTTATTGGTTTTTTCAAGTGCACACACTTGCCAGTTCACAAACCTTCCCTTTTCTGCATGTTAGTCACCCCTAAGGTAGACCCGAGGTACTCTTGTGGGCAGGGTGAATTGTATGTGAAAGGCAGGACTTGCCCTGATGTGTTTGGCATGTCCTGATAGTGAAAGACTGCCAATTTCATTTTTCACTATTACAAGGCTATCTGGTCCCATAGGCCAGAATGGACAGTTTGCTTATACGAAATTATGAACATAACTGACCCTGGGAAAAAGATAGGAAAATAAAGTTTAGTATGCCTGAACTCAGAATGTTAAAGTGCATCTTTTAGTGTGGGTGATTTTTACATTCTGTGTCTGAAAATACCACTTTTAGAAAGTATGTATTTTCTTGCCTAACCATCCAGTGTGCCTCTGCTATGTTTGTGTATTGTATGTCTGGCTGTTGAATGACAAGGGCTGGAGTAGGGCAGTGGCTCCGGTAGTCTGATGAGTCAGGGCTCGGCTGAATGGACCTGGGTTGAATTTAGAGTGGGCGGAGGAGATATCTTTTCCCCTGCCTGGGCCAGGTCTCCTTTCAACAATGCTGTCTACACTTCCTGCCAGGCAGCTGCACCAGAGAGGACAGAACTGGTTTTGGCTGGGTACAAACACTCTGCCTTCAGGGAGCAAAGGATTTGTGTGTATAAAAAGTGGGACCCAGTGCCCAGAACTTAGATCACTTCTGGGAAATCAAGAGGAACCTTAGCCAAAGAGACGAGCCGGAGAAGCTGAAGAAGAATACTACCCATGTGCTGTTTGCTGTCTGGGGTTGGCCTGCAGTGGCTGCTTGCTGCCAAGTAAAGGAGAAAAAGGACTTTGCTGTATGCCTTGTCACCTGCTTGAAGAAAAGAGCTCCAAGGGCTTCAAACTGAGCTTGCCTCCTGTTCTGAAGGCGCAGGGACACAAAGACTTCACCACCAGCTCCCCTGAATTTCCTTGCAGGGAATTCCAACCTGCAAAGAGGTGCCTGCTGCTGTGTAGGACCTCTAGAGACTGTTTGTAGCTGGGAGCTGGTAGGTCGACGCAACGAGGAAGAAGTGTGTTGCATCCGCACCGATTCCCGACGCATTGCAGAGCCACGGGAAAGAAGCATGCTGCATCCGCACTTGGTTCCGACGCCTCGCCGAGCAACCAGGAAGAAGCGTGCCGCATCCACACGAGGTCCCCACACATCGCCGAGAAAACCATTGCAGCACCTGCCGTGAGGTTGCAAAAGTTCACCCATCGTACCAGATCGTTGCATCGCGCCGCCATTTCATCGTATCACACCGGATCATCGCAACGCATCAAGGCGCCATCTTGTCGCATTGTAAAAGGAACACAGTAAGAAATAGACACATCCCCTCCTCTCTGGTAAGGACAGGCGCATCGCCTCCCCTGCACTACAGTGTGGAACAGACGCATCGCCTCCCCCGAAGCAAGGAACTGATGCATCACATTCCCTACTTCCCTTGTCTGTTTTGCGTGACACATCTAAGGTACTTTTAGGAAAAGTGCCGCATTTACAACTTGCATTGAACTGAACTAGTTCTACCAATTAAAAACCTTATTTTTGAAACTGTATTGTGGATTTTTGTCGTTTGGTCTTGTTTTGATTTAGATAAAGATTACTATTTTTTCTAAACTGGTGTGGTGTCCATTTGTAGCATTTTCACTGTATTACTGTGTGTGTTCACAAATGATTTACACACTGCATCTGAGAAAATCCTGCCTGCTTGTGCCAAGCTACCAAGGGGGTGAACAGGGGTTATTTTAGGAGTCTATCCCCCTTACCCTGACTAGAAGCAAGGGCCCCTATTTGGACAAAGGTACCTACCTCTGCCAACTAGAGACCCCCACTCCTGACCAGTGTGCTAAAGTGCACATGCTTCTCCCCTAAAACATGGTGGCATTGGTATATACCTGATTGCGATATTTAGTTTACCTGTAAGTCCCTTGTAAAGTGGTATACCATATACCCGGGTCTGTAATCAAAATGCTCCTAGTGGGCCTGCTGCATTGATTGTGCCACCTTCACAAGTAGTGTTTCAAACTTGTCTCAGGGCTGCCATTACAGGGCCTGTGTGTTCAGTTTACTGACACATCGATGTGGCATTTAAAACCACTTGCCAAGCCTTAAACACCCCTTTTATTACACATAAGTCACCCCTAAGGTAGGCCCTAGGTAGCCTAATGAGCAGGAGGCTCTGCAACTAAAAAGGTATGACATGTTCTTCCAAGTTTTACTTGCCCTTGTAGTGGCAAACAGCTAAATAGGTTTTTCAATACTAATGTCTTAAACATTCCTTGTATTAAATATAAGCCACCCCTAAGGTAGGCCCTAGGTAGCCTAAAGAGCAGGATGCTCTGCAACTAAAAGGTAGGATATGTTATTTTGCGTTTTACTTGTCCTTGTAGTGGCAAACAGCTAAATACATGTTTCAATACTGAGGCCTCCACCTCCCTTAGGCTAGCATTGGGAAGTCCTTAAAAAATGGTTACGCTGTAATTCCTGATTTGAAAGGAGTAGCTAAATCATGTTTAATATATTTGGAATGGTAATGATAAATCATCTTTAGTGGTAAAGTTGGATTTGACATTGCTATTTTAGAAATGCCACTTTTAGAAAGTGGACGTTTGTTTGCTCTTAACTTTTCTCTGTGTGCCTGCAGCCTGTCTCCAATACACAGCTGGGCTAGGGTGATAGCTACACGTTATGCATTCCCTCCAGACAACCACAAACACAGGAAGGTGAGGCTCATCTGTATTCTGAGCACTCATCTGCATTCTGATAGGTCTTTCTGGGCAAGGAGGAATTGGAAAGGCTGACACACTTCATTAGGTAGTGTCCTTTCCACACACAAAGTACTGCTTTAGCCCCACAGATGGTCTGGCAGACAGGACTGGGTTGAAAGGGATCTTTGTACACTTCAGAGAGCTCCTTTGAAGTCACTGTACATTAAAGGCACTTTGGGTATACATACTGGGGCTCTGACCCCACCAAATCAGTACACTACTGGACCTGGGAACAACTCTGCTGGACTGAACCAAAGACTGCTCTGTTGTAAGGATTGCCACTTTGCCATGACTGTTCTGTGGAACTGCTTCTCTCCTTTGCTGAGCTACCCTGCAGTCTGTCGATTTCTGCCCTGACTGCGGACTGGACCCATCTCACTTGAACCCAGAGTGACTCCAAGGGCTTGCTGGCTTATGGCCTATCTTCTAAAGTCTCAGGGACACAGAAGACTTCCTGCAATACTGCTGGTGCTGCTGTACCCTGCCAACTTTGAGTCCTACCCTTGCCTGAGGTGCCCCCTCCCAGAAGTCGATTCTGCAGCTGATTTCTGCAAAATCCAATGCTTCCAAGATTGCGTGAGAAATCGCACTGCATCGCCTTTCAATTCTGACGCAGAGGCTGCTCGGTGACAGCAGATCCACAGCCTGCGCAACTTGATGATGACGCTCTGCGTGGCTCAATGGCAATGCATTGCATTCCCTTAAATAGAGCTGGGTGAGGATGAAGGAACCCCTTTGCATGGCTCTATGATGCAGTAGGCTCTTGACCCTTGCTCCAGCCAAGTTATTTCTTCAGCAGAACCTGTATGGGTCTAGTAGCCGGCCTGCTCTCCATCGCGGTCGGCCTGAAATTTGGTTTTGTACCGGTCCCTCACAACCTCAATTAACCTTTTGACCTCTAGTGACTTATAGGCATTATTGTTGCATTTATTCTTTTTAAATTCATATATTGACTACTACTGATTGGATCTTTGTAGTTTTAGTCTTGTTCTAATCAGATAAATATTCTCTAATTTTCAAAACCTGTGTGGAGTCTTTTTGTGGGGTTTTCATTGTGTTACTGTATGTGTGAGTGTGTTGCACAAATACTTCAGACATTGCCTCTTAAGTTAAGCCTGCCTGTTCTGTGCCAAGCAACCAGAGAGTGAGCGCAGGTTAATTTAAAATGTGTTTCTAGCTTACCGTCACTAGGATTGCGGTCCCTACTTGGACAGGGTGCATACCTCTGGCAACTAGAGATCCAATTTCTAACACCCTTGTTCCTCTTACAATATGCCCCTCTGGGCCCAATGCCACATATGTGAAAACTGAACACAGAATTAACAAGCATTTACAATGCAATGGTCTCGGCATCATTAAAGGTAGAGCTATTGGCATTGCTCATGACATTTCTTTTTTTTTCTTTAAATCATAAATAAATGGCATTGTCATTTACATTGCCAATACACAGCACTCTGCACTCAACAGCACACAGAACTCTGCACTCACTACTCTGCACTCACTACTCTGCACTCACTACTCTGCACTCACCACTCTGCACTCACTACTCACCACTCTGCACTCACCACTCTGCACTCACTACTCACCACTTTGCACTCACCACTCTGCACTCACTACTCACCACTCTGCACTCACTACTCTGCACTCACCACTCTGCACTCACTACTGGAGAAGTGTGGCTCACTGGTTAGAGCAGGCAGACCCTGAAGCAGAGGTCAGACCCGGGACCAGGGTTCAATTCCCAACGCGGCAGGGTCTTGAGCTCAAATGTCCACGGACTCGATAATTCTCGCTTCGGTGCCTGACCTAATCATGGGTTCACACTCTGCAACTCTGGGCATTAAGCTTGCTTAATCTCCACAACGGCCCCCCGCGGCGGGATACCTGGCTTTCACCTTGGGGATGCCCGTTAGGGGCTATCTCACAGGGAAAAGCCAGGACGGGTTCCCAAGGCAAGCGCCGAGATGCCTCCGGGTAGTCGAGCGCTATATAAGAACATACGGAAAAAAAAAAAAAAAAAACTACTCTGCACTCTGCACTCACTACTCTGCACTCTGCACTCACTACTCTGCACTCACTACTCTGCACTCTGCACTCACTACTCTGCACTCTGCACTCACTACTCTGCACTCTGCACTCACTACTCTACACTCACTACTTTGCACTCACTACTCTGCACTCACTACTCTGCACTCACTACTCTGCACTCTGCACTCACTACTCTTTACTCTGCACTCACTACTCTGCACTCACTATGATGGAATTGTTGGATGAGTAAAAGGGTGGCTGGATGGACTGCATGAAAGGGTGGGAGGAAGAACGTAAGAATGGATGTGTTGAAGGATTGATGGATGAGTGAAGCGGCAGATGGACAGATAGATGGATTGATGGATAGAATGAATGGGTGGATGGATGGACTGAGTGAAAGGGTGGATGATTGAAAGTATTGATGGATGGATGATTAAAAGGATTAGTGTAAAGATAGATGAGTGAAAGAATGGCTGTAAGAATGGATGAGTGAGAGAGTCGATGGATGAATGAAAGGGAGGATGTATGGATGAAAGGCGGGATTTATTGACAAGTGAAAGAATGGATGGGTGAATGAAAGGATGGGTGAATGAGTGAAAGGGTGTTCGGAGGAATGGAAGAGTGAAAGGATGGAAGGCTGGGTGAAGGGTGGATGGATGAATGAGTGAAAGGGGTGATGTTTGGAGTCAAAGTTTGGATGGGTGGACGGATGGATGGATGAGTGAAAGGGTGGATAGAGGGATGAAAGTGAAAGGATGGATGGAGGGATGGAAGAAAGGATGGATGGGCTTATGGATAGGTTTAGAGATAGATGGATAGGTTTGGAGATGAATGGGCGTACAGACAGAATGGTGAGAGACTGACTGATAGATGAAAGAATGAATGGATGGCAGAATGTAAAGGTGAAATGATGGATATCAGTGGGTGAATGATGAAAGGATGAAAGGATAGATGCTTCGGTGGAAGAGTAAATAGAGCTCCTATGGGGAGGATCACAGTGACTTGCTTCGTGCCTTAAGAGCTTTGGTTCAAAGTGAGGGACGTGTCCATGCAGCAAGATGATGGTAGGATAGTTCAGGGGGTTAACGGGCTTCCTGCATAGCTCTATGTGTCATCTGTAGGGCAGATTTCAAGCCCAGTAGGGACAACTTAGCTATTTGTTGTTGGAGAATCGACAATGTGACTATCATTGACTCGATAAATAAATATATGGGGCCTCATTAAACCTTTAAAGTAAATGATGTAAAAGGAAACACAGGACAATATATTCATGTAGTTGCTGAGCTGAACAACGTGAAACAAGACAAGTCCACCCCGAGTCAGTCTGTTTTACCCCTTTTAGCAGGCGGGCGGAGGGAGGGGGGAGGAGTGGGACGGAGGAGAGCTGCAGGCGGAGGGGGGGGGGGGGGCGGGACGGAGGAGAGCTGCGGGCGGAGGGAGGGGGGGAGCCGGACAGAGGGGAGCTGCGGGCGGAGGGGGGGAGCGGGACAGAGTAGAGCTGCGGAGGGAGGGGGGACGAGCAGAGCAGCTCTGGAAACCACCACCGTCTTTCTCCGAGGCAAAGCAGAAATGCCTCGGAAAAAGCATGGTAATTTTCGCATTCTGGGGCGTGTGTTTTGTTGTTCTGAGTGACTGGTGACGTCACTGGCGAAAGAACAGGAAAATGTACGCCCCCAAATCTGAAAAAGATGGAGCCTATTCGGAGGGACGGCTCTCTCCTCCAATGGCTGGCCTCCGTTTAGGAAGCCAGCCAATGGAGGAAGAGCCAAAAAGAGGGAGGTTTAAAGCAGCCCTCTTACTGACAATAAATCTCGGACTTCCGGTCTGCCGATATTACCTCGACCTAAAAATGCACCTTAGGAAGAAAAATAGGTGTGTTGCCCTGAAGTCCAATATATGACTGCATTTTGGTAATTAATCACAAGGAGTAAGAATCGCCCTGATGGCAAAGGATGTGACTTACCTGCAAGCCACGAGAAACACATCTAGGAATAACTTGTCAAAAAATACACAGCAACTGTTTAATTTAATAAATAAGTGACAACGCTGAGCCCCATAATGATGTTGATCTTGAGAAGCTGAACAAATGCATGAAATCCTCCCATTCTAAGTTGCCTTTAACTCCGTTGGGAGAGAGTTGGTATGGAATTAGGGATTCTATTTATGGAATAGGAGTAACCTGTCTTACCCAAAATGATCACAATTTGCCCTAATTTCGGGGAATTTACGCTGATATTTAACACTTGCTTGAGCAGAAGGTAAGTATATGACGGAACTGGTGTGGTATGAAGGTGGGGGGATATGAAGGGCATATGGGGTGGAAAAGCTTTGGCATTTTTGGGGGAAACATTGTCCGCTTCCTTGTGGTGCTGGATTGAGTTAGCTGGGCTGGGCTGGGCTGGGAATCTTTTCTCTTATGTTCTTTTGTCTGCTTTACACCTGTTTTGTTGATCTGTTTCAATTATGATAACATCTGTGCAGTGCTGAAGTGGAGGCCGCCATTCAAAAAGGACATTTTTAAACCCTCTGATACAAGAAATTGTTATCAATGACATAGCCAACTAACCCACACCATTATTATCTTATAGGCAGTGGTTTAGCACTTATAGATTAACACCTTTAATGACCAACTGCCTCATAAATATTATATAAAGTGTAATTATAAATGATTTTTGTAAAGTAGTAATTTAAAAAACTCTTTTTCATGAAAACTAATGGCAAATGAATTTGCAGAATTTAAGGTTCATTTGAAATTGATTGAGAATTCATTACGAAATAATAAGATGCCACTGATTATTCCTCCACATCACCCCAAGTACTTTTCGGTACTTTGTTTAATAATGAATTTATACGACCTAAATGCATGGACTTTTCCAGTCCGAAGAACCACAGAAAACACACTTGAAGTGGTGAAACAGAGAAATATTTAGGTTTCACTACAGATAATAATCTTAATTTTAAACACAACTGCATTGAATTGTAGAGTAGAATCAATAGTATTTTAGTGGATTAAATAGTCTTAACAGAATGTATGGTGGATTGACAGTACGCCTCTTTAAAATATCCTGGGCCTCATTTATGAGGCTGTGCGTCACTTTTACGCCGCCGGTGCGTCACTTTTTATGATGCACCAGTGGCATAAAAAATGCACCTTGTTGTGCCATATTTAAAAAGTGACACATCTAGGTAGATGCGTCACTTTGTAAACCCCTGCACCACATTATACATGTGCCAGGTATAATGTATGCAAGGGGGGCATATTGACGCAAGGAAGGGTCGTAGAAGTGACGCAGTGAAATCTATGAGATTTCCCTGCGTCACTTTTAGGATGCCGTTGCGTCAAAATCTTGCACCTCCTTCATGGCAGGTGTAAGACTGACGCAGGCCCTTTCACATGGGGCTTTCATCATGTCCCAAGGAGTATCTGTAACTCCTTGGGACATGATGCGTCAAACATTAAATATGACGCATCAGGAATGTCGCAAGGAGTGCGCACTGAGAAGTGATGCATCGCTGCTTTCACGCATATTTCAGTTGTATGGCTTGGCTGTTGTGCTGCATTCTCAAACAAGCATTAGTTATTGCAATAGGTCTGGCTTTAATGTGCAAATGCATAGAAAAACACAGGCATTCACAAATGGCATTTTCATTTCATGCATGGCATGCACAAATTATATTTATCAAATTAAATCCTGTGCCGTTGGCTTTGCTGTTACTGGAACACAAAGTACCAAAATGATTGCTTTCTTCAGAGAAAACTCACATAGTTGATAAAGAACAGATTGTGACAAACAATGTGACGATTGGGTGTTCCTTTCAGACCTAAATTAGCCCTATATGTATTCTAATAGAAGAACTTCCTCTTAGGAGGAAGATACGCCAAATAGTCAATAGCGTGAGGTGAGAGAGTAACAGTGTTCTTGGGGCAGCCAAACCCCACCCTATGTATGCTTTAGAGAACTGGTAACAATAAGCCTTGTAGACGGCTGTGAAAACTAGAACTGAAAAGGAGAGGCATGTATTTTCAGTCTCCTTGGGGTATCTGCACCTATGTACATTCCAAAGAGCCCCTAACGCAGGGGACTACAAATTGGGGGGTGGATACCCCTTAGGGGGCCTTAACTGATCCCAGGGTGGGTGTCATGCTCTGGTTAAAAGAAGCATCATGCTGACAGCAGTGCTTTGCTTTAAGCTGAAAACAATTATCAGCAGTAAGCCTTTTGTAATGGGCCGTTACGAACATAGGGGCATATTACCAAGGGTGGCGATATTGAATTATCGCCGCTTTAGCGGCCGTTTTCGGCCGCTAAGCGACGATAATTCCATTGCCCTATTACCAAGCTGTCTTTAGCGACCTGCTTTGCATGTCAGCGATATTTATCGCTAATGACATGCAAAGTGGGCGTACCCAACCCGTTAGCGACTGACAGCAGTCGCTAACATCGCTATCGCCTATTACCAAGAAAGGCGAAGCAATGGAAATTTTCACGCTAAGCGCGAATATCGCCAAACGCTAACGCCTGCAAATACCAGTTCTTAGCCATGTTATTCAATGGGAGGTGGATAACATGGCTAACAGCATTTGCACGCTAATGCGTGAACACCGCTGGTTTTCCAGCGATATTCACGCTAACGCCTGCAATATTATCGCTTTTGAGATAAACGTTGGTAATAGGACGTTATGTCAGCGATAATATTGGGCGAAGCGCGGCGTTAAAAAAACTAACGCTAATGTTGCAATATTAAGATGTTGGTGATGGGGATTGAGCTATCTTGTGGTGTCACAAATTATACACATAGGAGCACTGTAAATGAAACACAATATATTACTAATCATTGTTTATTCATTGTTTTGTTTTGCCCGCATGAGCTCGTTTTATTGTCTCCTATGCTGGCATTCTCACTGAAAATACTGATCAGGAATTAAGAACTGCTCTT
Organism: Lissotriton vulgaris; assembly: GCF_964263255.1. NCBI lineage: Eukaryota > Metazoa > Chordata > Amphibia > Caudata > Salamandridae > Lissotriton > Lissotriton vulgaris. The sequence continues at coordinate 749,969,685 of NC_141693.1, read as the reverse complement.
ATTTGGAAGCATTGGTGTTCAATCTCAATTCTTATGTCGACATTCTAAGCATAATTGTATATCTGTCTTCCACAAGCTATGTGGAACCCTATTGTGATTTTATTTTACCTTACTTTGTCCTCTTACTTTACTATAATTCAACCCGGAAAAACCCATGTCTATATGTATTATTGTTTGTATTCATCCTCTCCTTTTTTTTTTTTTTTCATTTCTTGACCAATAAAAACGATTTGAACACAAAAAAAATAACGCTAAGCTCTGTTAGCCATAAATATCGCAAACTGTTGGTAATATGCCCCATATTTTGTCATTTATATCTGGCTGGAAGTATGCGCCATAAAGGAATGGACTTCCAATATTCTTCAAACCTCCCCTGCCCCATTTAGGATAATCATACTGTGGATACTTTTACAGTTTAGTAAGGCCTGCCTGACCAGAATGGTATGTTTGTCAATCATGTATTTGATTGCAATTTAAAGAAATGTAACAGAACTTAACTGTCGTGTTTAAATAAGTCTGGGCATATTTAAATATTTAAATATTTTCAATTTAATAGAATAATTGTGAAAAATTCTGGTGGGGGGGGCAAAGATTTTTTTTTTACCGGGGAGGGGGGTGGTGTGGGGACATTAAAAAGTTTGAAGACCGCTGCCCTAAGGATTTAAAGGTACAGTCCTAAATGGTCTGCCTCTCATATTTAAAATTAGGACCATTTTGCCCACATCAACAAATCGGCATCCTCTGCGTGTCAACATCACATGGAGTCCTAAAAGCCTCCGTCCTCTGCACTGTGCTTTTTTATGACTTTAGGAGCGCCAAGCTTAGACCAGGACTGTGCACCCAATCACAAGAAATGCGGTATTTGATGATCTCCAGAGGATTTGACACATTGTCCTTCTTATGGAGTTACTTTAGGTTCTTTTCAGTTCAGAAATATAACTTATTTCTGCATGCTGTGGTTACTCACCAGTCTGTTGCATCCACCGGTTCTCCACCTCCTCCCAGGCCACAGTGGCAACCATAGGAAGTGTATTCAGGCATTGGATTCTTCCCTGTAACCTTTTTAATCATGCTAGCAAAGTCCAAAATACTTCCGTGAGCCACAAGACAAACTGCAAAGAAACGAAAATGACACAGTACGTTTGAAAGCAGGTCTACGTAAAATCTTTGTTAAGCAAATGTACATTTGCTTAAATGATGAGTTTAGAGTTTCACTTATTTTTTGCAACAGTTAACTTTTTTTGCATGTATGCTTTATTGCATAGTTTTCTTCTGGGGGAGACTGGTTTGTATAGAAAATATCTCAGATTAATCTGTTGTATGTGGCGATCCTTTCTTCGGTATCTCACGTGATTTTATTTAGAATTGACAACAACTTTCAAGCAAAAAACTGGCCAATTGCATTTCTCGTAATTTTCCGTAATTGTCTTTTAAAATTATCCGTGTTACAGGCGGGAAGCATTTCCACATTTTACTACCCTGTCTGAAGGGGAGGGGCTCGGGCCTGAGTGCGTGGGGTGCCATCAGTGGCATAACGAAACATGAGGGGGTCCCCCTGCAAACTACATGGAGGGGGCCCCCCTCCCATCCTCCGTGTCAGTCTAGAGCTCTGAGGCTAGCGACCCGCCATACTGTAGCGGAAGCGGGGCGATTGTTACGCCACTGTCACCAATGCAGCCGTTATAAGTAACACTGGATGGTGGAGTTAAAGGTTGGGCTTAGTCTGCCAGCAGGCTGTCATAGGGGGTGGTCCATCCCTTACAGGGCCTCTGCCATCAGTAGGCCGGGGAAGTTTGCCCAATTTTAGGTGGGTTTCCTGATGCAGACTCCTGTCATGATATACAACACCGGGCCCACTTATCGTTCAGTTTTGACAAAAGTGCATCCACTGCTCCTTCTCGTTTCCGTTTAAAAACATTAGACAATGCGACAATGCAGTATTTCAAAGCAGATGTAACTACAAAGAGCACATTTTGATAATACATTTTTATTTTTATTAGACAATAGCAATCTTGAGAGGCATTGCATAGGTTCATACACACTTTGACCCCAATTCCATCACAGTCTCTCTCTCTCTCTCTGTCAGTCAGTATCTCTCTTTCAGTCAGTCAGTCTATCTCTCTGTCATTCAGTCTCTCTTAGTCAGTCACTCTCAGTCAGTCAGTCTCTCTCTCTCTCTCTATGTCTCTCTCTGTCAGTCAGTCAGTCAGTCCCTCTCTGTCAGTCAGTCTCTCTCTGTGTCAGTCAGTCTATTACTCTCTGTCATTCAGTCTCTCTCGGTCAGTCTCTCTCAGTCAGTCAGTCAGTCTCTCGCTCTCTCTCTGTCTGTCAGTCAGTCTCTCTCTGTCAGTCTCCCTCAGTCAGTCTCTCTCAGTCAGTCTCTCTCAGTCAGTCTCTCTTAGTCAGTCTCTCTCTCTGTCAGTCAGTCTCTCTCTCTCTGTCAGTCTCAGTCTCTCTCTCTGTCAGTCAGTCTCTCTCTCAGTCAGTCTCTCTCAATCAGTCTCTCTCAGTCTGTCAGTTTTTCTCTTAGTCAGTCTCTCTCTCTGTCAGCCAGTCTCTCTGTCAGTCAGTCAGTCTCTCTCTGTCAGTCAGTCTCTCTCTGTGAGTCTCTCTCTCAGTCAGTCTCTGTCAGTCAGTCTCTCTCTCTCTGTTAGACAGTCTCTCTTTCTCTGTCAGTCTCTGTCTCTTTCTCTCTCTGTCAGTCTTTGTCAGTCAGTCTATCTCTCTCAATCAGGCAATCTCTCTCTGTCAGCCAGTCTCTCTCTCCCAGTCAGCCTCTCTCTCTTCCAGTCAGTCAGTCAGTCTCTCTCAGTCAGTCATTCTCTCTTTACCCCAGTCATTCAGTCTCTCTCTCTCTCTCTCTCTCTGTCAGTCTCTCTCTCAGTCAGTCTCTCTCCAAGTCAGTCTCTCTCCAAGTCAGTCTCTCTCTGTCAGTCTCGCTCAGTCAGTCTCTCTCAGTCAGTCTCTCTCAGTCAGTCAGTCTCTCTCACAGTCAATCAGTCTATCTCTCTGTCAGTCAGTCTCTGCCTCTCTCTCTCAGTCTCTCTTTCTCAGTCAGTTTCTCTCTACCTTAGTCAGTCTCTGTCAGTCAGTCAGTCTCACTCTCAACCAGTCTCTCTCTCTCTGTCAGTCAGTCACTCTCTCTCTCAGTCAGTTTCTCAGTCAGTCAGTCTCTCGGTCAGTCAGTATCAGTCTGAGTCAGTCAGTCTCTACTCTCTCTCCATTCTCTCTCTCAACTCTGTCCACTCTATCTCTTCTGTCTCTCTCTCCACTTTCTCTCTCCACTGTCTCCCTCCACTGTCTCCCTCCACTGTCTCCTTCCACTGTCTCCTTCCACTGTCTCCCTCCACTCTCTCTCTCCACCCTCTCCCCCTTCTCTCTCTACTTTCTCTCCACTCTCTCTCTCCACTCTCTCTCTCTCCACTCTCTCTCCACTCTCTCTCCACTCTCTCTCTCTCCACTCTCTCTCTCTCCACTCACTCTCTCTCCACTCACTCTCTCTCCACTCACTCTCTCTCCACTCACTCTCTCTCTGCTGTCTCCCTCCACTGTCTCTCTCTCCACTGTCTCTCTCTCCACTGTCTCTCTCTCCACTGTCTCTCTACTCTCCACTCTCTCTCCACTCTCTCTCCACTCTCCACTCTCTCTCCACTCTCTCTCTCTCCACTCTCTCTCTCTCTCTCTCGACTCTCTCTCTCTCCACCCACTCTCTCTCTCTCTCCACTCTCTCTCTCTCTCTCTCTCTCTCTCTCTCCACACTCTCTCTCTCTCCACACTCTCTCTCTCTCCACTCTCTCTCTCTCTCTCCACTCTCTCTCTCTCTCCACTCTCTCTCTCTCTCCACTCTCTCTCTCTCTCCACTCTCTCTCTCTCCACTCTCCACTCGGTCTCTCCCCTCTCTCTCTCCACTCTCTCTCTCCACTCTCTCTCTCTCTCCACTCTCTCTCTCTCCACTCTCTCTCTCTCCACTCTCCACTCGGTCTCTCCCCTCTCTCTCTCCACTCTCTCTCTCCACTCGCTCTCTCCACTCGCTCTCTCCACTCGCTCTCTCCACTCGCTCTCTCCACTCGCTCTCTCCACTCGCTCTCTCCACTGTCTCTCTCCACTGTCTCTCTCTTCACTGTCTCTCTCTCTCTCCACTGTCTCTCTCTCTCTCCACTCTCTCTCTCCACTCTCTCCAGTGTCTCTCCATGCTCTCTCCACTCTCTCTCCACTCTCTTTCTCTCCACTGTCTATCTCCACTCTCTCTCCACTGTCTACTCTCTCTCCACTGTCTCTCTCCACTCTCTCTCTCTCTAGCTACTCTCTCTCTCCACTGTTTCTCTCCACTGTTTCTCTCCACTCTCTCTCTCTCCACTCTCTCCCACTCTCCCTTACAAAGTAGTGTGCGTTCCATGGTTGTCTGCAGAAATGTTTCCAGGGGGGGCACATTTTTAACTTCATCACCATCCCCCTTGCACCCTTCTCTCCTCTGCCTTGCACCCTTCTCCCCTCTGCCTTGCACCCTTCTCCCCCTCCACCTTGCACCCTTCTCCCCCTCCGCCTTTCACCCTTCTCTACCTTGCATCCTTTTCCTCTCTGCCTTGCACCCTTCTCCCCCTCTGCCTTGCACCCTTCTCCCCTCTGCCTTGCACCCTTCTCCCCTTTGCCTTGCACCCTTCTCCCCTTTGCCTTGCACCCTTCTTCCCTTTGCCTTGCACCCTTCTCCCCTTTGCCTTTCACCCTTCTCCCCTTTGCCGTTCACCCTTCTCCTCTCTGCCTTGCACCCTTCTCCTCTCTGCCTTGCACCCTTCTCCCCCTCCGCCTTGCACCCTTCTCCCCCTCCGCCTTGCACCCTTCTCTACCTTGCACCCTTCTCCTCTCTTCCTTGCACCCTTCTCCCCTCTGCCTTGCACCCTTCTCCCCTCTGCCTTGCACCCTTCCCCCCCTCCACCTTGCACCCTTCTCCCCCTCCGCCTTGCACCCTTCTCTACCTTGCACCCTTATCCTCCCTTCCTTGCACCCTTCTCCCCTCTGCCTTGCACCCTTCTCCCCTCTGCCTTGCACCCTTCTCCCCTCCGCCTTGCACCCTTCTCCCCTCCGCCTTGCACCCTTCTCCCCTCCGCCTTGCACCCTTCCCCCCTCTGTCTTGCACCCTTCTCCTCTCTGCCTTGCACCCTTCTCCCCTCTACCCTGCACCCTTCTCCCCCTCCGCCTTGCACCCTTCTCTACCTTGCACCCTTCTCCTCTCTTCCTTGCACCCTTCTCCTCTTTGCCTTGCACCCTTCTCTTCTCTGCCTTGCACCCTTCTCCCCTCCACCTTGCACCCTTCTCCACTCTGCCTTGCATCCTTCTCCCCCTCTGCCTTGCACCCTTTTCCCCTCTGCCTTGCACCCTTCTCGGCCCCCCTCCTTCCCTCCTACGGATGCCCATGGTGTGTTCTAACAAGAGGGCTTACCTGAGGGCACCATTTTGCTGCCTCATCCCTTCTCATGTGAGCTTTGCCCTGGAGAATGCTCTCTCTAGGGGCCCCCACTCCCACCCTTGTCAGGGTCCAGAGCACTGCTCTGTGCTGTCTCCTGCTCTTGCTCTCTGAGGCCCCCACCCCATCCTTGTCCCACCCTGTCTCTTCTCTTCTCTTGTGGGGTGGGCTTTGCTTATGGAGAGGAGAGAGTGGGGGCCGGGCTCTGAGCTGCCTCAGAGGAGCAGTGGAGAGCGCTGTCTCTGGGGCCCCCACCCCACCCCATCCTTGTCCCTGTCTCTTCTCTTCTCTTCTCTTGTGGGATGGGGCCCCCAGCCCTTCCTTGTCCCTGTCTCTTCTCGGGTGGGGGCCTGTCCCTGTCTCTTCTCTTGTGGGATGGGGCCCCCACCCCATCCTTGTCCCTGTCTCTTCTCTTCTCTTCTCTTGTGGGGTGGGGCCCCCACCCCATCCTTGTCCCTGTCTCTTCTCTTCTCTTGTGGAGTGGGGCCCCCACCCAATCCTTGTCCATGTCTCTTCTCTTCTCTTGTGGGGTGGGGCCCCACCCCATCCTTGTCCCTGTCTCTTCTCGGGTGGGGGCCCTTCACTGTCTCTTCTCTTGTGGGTTGGGGCACCCACCCCATCCTTGTCCCTGTCTCTTCTCGGGTGGGGGCCTGTCACTGTCTCTTCTCTTGTGGCATGGGGCACCCACCCCATCCTTGTCCCTGTCTCTTCTCTTCTCTTGTGGGGTGGGGCCCCCACCCCATCCTTGTCCCTGTCTCTTCTCGGGTGGGGGCCTGTCACTGTCTCTTCTCTTGTGGGATGGGGCACCCACCCCATCCTTGTCCCTGTCTCTTCTCTTCTCTTGTGGGGTGGGGCCCCCACCCCATCCTTGTCCCTGTCTCTTCTCTTCTCTTGTGGGGTGGGGCCCCCACCCCATCTGTGTCCGTGTCTCTTCTTTTGTGGGGTGGGCTTTGCTTATCGAGAGGAGAGAGTGGGGGCCGGGCTCTGTGCTGCCTCAGAGGAGCAGTGGAGACTGCTGTCTCTGGGGCCCCAGTCCTCTTTCCGGGACTGCCTCTGGCTCTGACTGAAGTGAAACAATGTATATTGATACTTTGTTTCTCTTCAGTCAGAGGGAGGGGGCGAAGGGCTCCGAGCAGGCTGCACCTGCTTCAGATGCAGAGGGAGAGAGGCTTGCTTCAGCGCAGGCCTCTCTCACAGCCCTCCGAAGAGCTGAGGGGGCCGGGGTCCCCTGGGGGCCCCCTTCATTAACTGTAGAGAGTGAGCCCCCCCGCACTGCGGGGGCGTTTGTTACGCCCCTGGGTGCCATCTGCAAATGCACAGCTCAGACCAAGGTGAATTTGAGAGACAATTCAGACGTGTATGGGAGGAGATGGACTTGTAGGGGGAGAGCTCGGCCTGAGCGGACGCAGGTGAGTCTGCAGATACAGATTACCATTTTAGATGATGGTAGTGTTGTCTGTTGGGACGAGGTTGGCTGGGGAGGGTCTGAGAGGCAGTGCTTGGACCTGTGTAAATGGAAAAGGGTTTACACGGTCAGAACTTTAGACAATATGTCTGGAAGTGGGGCCTACTTATGATGATCTCTTGCTTGGAAGACACAGTGGGGTTGGCAGAGGATGAGCCTGGAGGGATATCGAGGGTCAATAGAGGGAGATCTTCAGTGTGGATTGGGGCCGAGAGAGGAGGTGTTGAAGAGTTCAAGGATACAAAAAAGGTAAAAGATTCTGCAGAGGGAGACCTCTGGCCTGGCTAAATGAAGAGAGGACGCATATATAAGGACCCCCTGCTACTTATAACTATTCTGAAGGCAGAGAAAATACAATTGTAAATAACAAACCCCTAAGCAATTATTGTTCTAATTTGCATTATGTGACATAATTGCAACATGATGCTAAAAAGGCTAAGTGATCACATAGAAATGATGTTAAAATGAATTTTATTATTACACATTGTCTAAAAATCTATGAATCATCCTGCCTGTACTGTTACATGGCAAAAGTTAAAAACACAGAGAAAAAGAAGACAAATGTCTCTCAATAAACAACTGTAATCAAAAAATCATTTCATGTATATCATTTCGACAATTTGGTTTATATAAGAATAATATTACAGAATTAATCAAATTAGAAAAACATTTTCAGGTGAAATTATGACAATATGAACCATAAATGTCTAGATATTTATCAAACATTAATATTATATAAAAAAAGTCCAGAAAAGTTATAAAGTAACGCATCCAAGTTGAGAGACCTTGCAATGTCTTTGATCATGGATGGATCGTGTCATGTCTACGCATGTTTTGGCGACCCAAGCGCCTTCATCAGGAAAGACACAGATAGCATGTCAACTATAAAGCTCTGTTGAATATAACTCAAGTCGTACGAAGGAGAGCAAAAAATGAAAACAAGAACGACTAGTTCAAACTTATATGTTTCTTATGAGGTGTTAAAACTCATTTGGGACTGGAATCTCTACTCCACTGGGTGAAAAACAGATGAGAATAATATATATGTAGAACAACCTTGAGAAGTTAGAATATGACGATTCTTATCAGAAAAAATATCTCCGACTGTAAAGATAGTATAATCTTGATTGCCTATCTGCTAACTCTCTGTAGGAATTCAAGAAAGTAGGCAGGCCGGAGGTTCTTACTGGATGGACGCCACTACGTACAGACTTTCGATGCAGTGATAAGTAAATATCCTGTACCTCTCGTCCGTCATGAGAAAATGACAAGACCGGCTTAGACTCAGCTGGTTAGTGCAGCAACGTGGAAAACCTTTTGAGAAGGAGCAAGTGGCTTCGAGAAGAGTAGTGGCAAGGAGTAACAACAGTCACAAGCAAAATCTAGGTTGTTGGAAAGTGGCTCTGTATATACTGGACCAAAGTAAGGTACAGCATGCACAAAGTCCACAGTCCCCAGAGGTTTGGCAGAGGCTAAAGTTAGATATAACCTTACTCTCTAAAGTGGTAGCTTGGTCGAGCAGTAAGGCAGTATCAGAGGACAGTGTAAAGCATTTGTTGTACACACTCAGTCAGCAAATGGTCTCACACACTCAAGAACTGAACTCTAGGTCAATGGTGTCTATAAAAAATATATAGTTGTTTTATTTTAGAACCAACAATAGGTATTAGAAATATACTTTCTTAGAATGAGGTACTTTAGTTAAATACTTTTCAAATAGGCAATAGACTTTTGAGTACAATAGTTACTGTTGTTGTATTAGGCAACACAATTTCCAACACAATGTGACATTGAGCTCAATGGGAATTTCTAGTTCAATGCAATTAGTTACTTTATGGATTACTTTTCTAACCACAGGACTGGATCCTAGATTCAGGCCTGGGACATCTCCTGTAAACAGTTGAGTTAAAGCGTTTTGGTTACAGTTGTGATTTTTAAGGAATATTATTGTATTTTAAAAGTTGACAGAAACTTTTTCACATAGAATCACCAATGTTATCCTATGGGAGAAAATTCACTTAGCAGGTAAGTAGTGTTATTGTTACTTTTTCTTACTCAATGTTGGATCCTGGATCCGGCACTGGTGCATCTCCTGTAAACAATTGAAAGAATGAGTTTAAGTCATACAGGCGATTTTTAACCAATATTAGTAAGTTTCAAAAATCGACACTTAAAAACTTTTTCAGCAAAAACCAGGCAATGTTATCCTATGGAAGGAAATTCAAGTTACCGGCAAGTACAGTTATAATTACTTTTCAAGGTCAGTGCTGGGCACCAAGATCCAGCACTGGAATCTCTCCTGTTAAAAGGTGAGTATTTTTGTTTTCGTGATTTGGCTGGCTTTAGATGAATATTTTAAAGTTTCAAAACTCCTAGAAGAATTTCCAAGTGAAACCAGTCAAGGGTACCCTATGGAAGAAAAGTGAGTTATCGGCCTTTGGGAAAGTACTTGACTGGCAGAGTTACGGTTCTGGGCATAGACTCAGGGGTCTCTCAGGGTCAGGTATGAATAGTTGTTGCACCCTCAGCGGCACGGGGGCAGCCGGGTGCAGAGAGAGTTAGACCCAATGTTAGCCTATAGGAGGCAGGGGGCCTTTAGTTGAAGAATGATGACAAACAGGCCACGCGGCTGTGGGAGCTGGGCTCCTGGTCACTTGCTCAGGGCAAATGGGGAAGTAGATTAGGACAGAGGTTGCACTCCAAGGGGCACTCGGGCGGCTGGTGCAGGGTGCTTTTGAGCCGTCGGGCACTCAATGTTATTCAATGGGAAAGTTGGAAGTTGAACAAAGGCTGCGGGCTCGGGAACAGAAATTCTTCAGGTGAGACCACCACTTCGAGAGGTAAGTTGGGATCTTGGAGGATAGGTAGACACCCAGGAGTTGGGCACAGGGGGCCCTGGGACGCCGGGTGCAGGGGTGTCTTATGACGTTGGGAAATCTTACCCTCAGCTGGTCGCGGTTGGAGGAGAACCTTGTTGTGAGGCTGCAGGCGTTGTCTGGGTCATTGAGGAGGGTCCTTGGGCACTGGATTCGTGGTCACAATCGCCGGGGGGACGTCCTTGTGGTCTTTGTCCACTCAGGCACAGGCCGGGCTCGGCAGGTGCAGAGGGTGCTGGATTTGCGGTTCCTGGCTGGCATCAGGGGTGTTGCTTGTTTGAGCAGAACCATTGCTTGTGGGAGTCCCAGCCCAATCTTTAGATGAGCATGGCAGGCAGGTCCTCCGGGGTTTTCGAGGTTGCTGTCCAAAAGAGACGCCGGGGTTTAGCAGGAGCAGGTTCAAGGATCAACATGCAGGTAGGGCTGGGGCCAAGTCAGTTGGTGTCGTCCTCTTGTTAGCAGCTGCACAGCAGGTCTTCTTCTTCTTGGTCTTCTTTCTTGTTTCAGAATCAGGAACTGAGGAAGGAAGGTTCAGGTTGGCCCTAAATACTAAATGTAGTGGCGTTAAAGGTAGGGAAAGGACAGGGACCAAAGGGCCCCTGTCCTGGAGTGAGGACACCCCCTATCCTGCTCCTCTCCTGTGGGAGGGGGGCAGGAGCCTATCTCTGATTGGGCAGGGCTCGCCATCCTCAAGATGGCAGGAGCCCAGAGTTGTGCTTCACCTCACCTCTCCCACCTGAGGGGTGCGGTTGGCAGAGGCTGGCACACCCCCTTTCCTCACCTAGGGTTTCCCGCCTATCTTCCCGCCAGAGTTGGGGTCAGAACTGGTGGGGACCAGTTGCTGAGTACAGCAATTGGCCTGAGGAAGCTCACTAAAGGCGGCATGCCTTTGAAGCTTCCCCAGTCCATCCTGGGGGAGGAGGCTTGGCACCTCGTCCCAGGGTGTGCATTGTTTCAGTCCCCCTAGAGTGGCAAGCTCTCGACCCAGGGGTCCAGAAACATGTCTGGTGGTGGCAGCCTCTGTAGCCACGCAGTCTGTACACTGGGAGTTGGTTAGGTTTCAGGGGGCATCTTTAAGATGCCCTCTGTAGTGCATTTTACATTAAATCCCACACTGGCATCAGTGTGGGTTTAATGTGCTTCTCAGTCTTCAGTGTAGCCATTATGGTGATGAGGAGTTAGTAATGACAACCTCCCAGCACGATATACGCTTAATGGCATCACTGCACTTACAGTGCCCAGGAATTGCCCTGGGTACTGTAGGGGCACAGGGCTCATGCACATGTGCCCACACCACTGGCGTAGTGCACCCAGCTAGAGGGGTGACTGAGGTATGCCAGGGCAGTGTTTGTGGGCATGGCACACAGGGATGTGTGCCATGTCGACTCTCTGTTTAGTTCTGCACCAAGACACTCAGCCTGCCAAGGCAGTGTGTGTGTGTGTCAGAGTACAGGGCCCCTAAGGGTGGTACAATAAGAGCTGCAGCCACGAGGGGTCTTCTCTGGTCACAGTGCCCTGGGTACCAAGGGTAACACTTACCAGGGGCTTACCTGTGGCAGAGATGCCAATTGGGTTTAGGTTTCAATACAGTTTTAGGGAAGGAACACAGGCCTTGGGTACCTGATTGGCAGGGACCTAGGGCACACCAAGGAATAGTGCATCAGTTATCAAGCAAAAAGTGGGGGGTTACTGCAACAGAAATCCACTTTCCTACATAGGTGTGTTATGAGCATTCATGAGACATGCCTGTGCCAGGGTTTGGACGTCAGAGCAGAGAGCGACAGTCTGTCAGCACATACACAAGTGGTGATGTGGTTTCCTTATGCATGAGGTTGAGAAGGAGGTGAGCAGTAACTTCAGAGGAGAGAGGCCAATCGGAAAAGGAAAAGAAATGAGAGAGGATAAGCATGAGAATGTTGTTTATTTCAGAAAAAGGAGGGGGAGCTGTGTGTGGGAAGACAAGGGTGAACATTTCTGGGCTTATGGAAGAATAAGGCATGCCTTTGAAAAGTGAGAAGGCAAAGGTGGTGACAACCAGGTTTACATTTTTGGGCACTGAATTGGATTTAGGAAAATGGAGGAAAAGGCCCCACGAAAGAAAGTTACAGTTATTCGTACACAGATTGTGGAACTGCTGAGTTGATGAAAGTTCAGAGTCCTCTAGGACATTTGAAATTTGCCTCTGGTGTGTTAGTAGCAGGCTAAATATTTTACACGAGACTCTGCTTTGTGATGCTAGTGCTGCTATATTGTAGTGTTGATGTGAGAATGGTTGTGAAGGGGGAATCAGCAATTTTGAGTAGTTTGATAAATTGATTATGTTGTTCTCTAGGAATGAAACTTAATATTGAGTCTAGTTACTTTAAAATGAAGTAGGTGCAGCTATTTCTTTCCCTACACTGGAAGGGTAGTTCTGCACTGAAATACTGTTAGAGAAGTATTAGCATGTAAAGAGGAGTGTGGCTTTTTTATTTCTACTTGTGTTGACTTTTGTATTGTGTGGGGGATATTAGCAAACAAGAAGGTGACTTTCAACACCAACGATGAGGCAGTGTCATCAACGGGTGAAAATATTTACAGCCTCCACACATATTTATGTTGGAATGTGTGAAACACAGCATTGCTTTTATTGTGAGGAACGATCCCAGTGTGAAAAAATGGCATCAGGGAGGAATTGCCTCACTAACAGTGACAGAGGTTATGTGGGCTGGAACCAGAAGCAATATTGATGAGCAATATTTAGACAGAATATTGGAAACAAAAATACTGTGGGACAAAATATTGTGCCAAGAATATTGAGGACAAAAATATTGTGAAGGTAAGTTTCTATAGTTAAGAAATGTTTTACTATATATACCTCCACATATATGTACCTTGACGATATATATGTATGCCGATTTTTGTGAGCTTCCGCAGGCCAATTGCTGTACTCAGCAACTGGCCCCCACCGGTTCTGACCCCCACTCTGGCGGGAAGACAGGCGGGAAACCCTAGGTGAGGAAAGGGGGTGTGCCAGCCTCTGCCAACCCCACCCCTCAGGTCGGAGAGGCAAGGTGAAGCACAACTCTGGGCTCCCGCCATCTTGAGGATGGGGAGCCCTGCATAATCAGAGATAGTCTCCTGCCCCCTCCCACAGGAGAGGAGCTGGATAGGGGGTGTCCTCACCCCAGGACAGGGACCCATTGGTCCCTGTCCTTTCCCTACCTTTAACACCCCTAAATTTAGTATTTAGGGCCAACCTGAACCTTCCTTCCTCCGTTCCTGATTCTGAAACAAGAAAGAAGACCAAGAAGAAGAAGACCGGCTTTGCAGCTGCTAACAAGAGGACAACACCAACTGACTTGGCCCCATCCCTACCGGCCTGTTGATCCTTGAACCTGCTCCTGCTAAACCCCGGCGTCTCTTTTGGACAGCAACCTCAAAAACCCCGGAGGACCTACTTGCCTTGCTCATCTAAACACTGGGGGCCTTATTTATGAAGGCCTTGCGCCACCGGTGCGTCACTTTTAAAATGGGAAAAAGTGACGCACCGGTGGCGCAAGGCCTTCATAAATGAGGCCCTGGGACTCCCACAAGCAGTGGTTTTGCTAAAACAAGCAACACCCCTGGTGCCAGCCAGGAACTGCGAATCCAGCACACTCTGCACCTGCCGAGCCCGGCCTGTGCCTGAGTGGACAAAGACCACAAGGACATCCCCCCGGTGATTGTGACCACAAATCAAGTCCCCAAGGATCCTTCTCGACGACCCAGACGACGCCTGCAGCCTCACAACAAGGGACCCTCCAACCACGACGAGCTGAGGGTAAGATTTCACCTGCACCCGGCACCCCACGGCTTCCTGTGCCCAACTCCTGGGTGTCTACCTATCCTCCAAATCTCAACTTACCTCTCGAAGTTGTGGTCGCACCTGAAGAATCTCCGTCCCCCAGGCTGCAACCTGCAGCCTTTGCTCAACTTCCAGCTTTCCCATTGAATAACATTGAGTGCCCGACGGCTCAAAAGCACCCTGCACCCAGCCACCCGAGTGCCCCTGGGAGTGCAACCTCTGTCCTAATCTACTTCCCCATTTGCCCTGAGCAAGTGACCAGGAGCCCAGATCCCACAGCAGCGTGGCCTGATTGCCAGCAGCCACCAACCAAAGGCCCCCTGCCTCCCATAGGCTAACATTGGGCCTAACTCTCTCTGCACCCAGCTGCCCCCGTGCCGCTGAGGTTGCAACAACTGTACCAACAGTCGAATGCAGACAGAAGCCAAGAAGCTGCTTATGATAAGCAGCTTCTTGTTTTATGGACTTTTGAACTGCAGCAGATAAATCAAACCCACTTGGGGAATACTGTGCTTTGAATTGCACTACAGGTACCAGCATGCCGTTTTGAATACTCACCTGTAAGTTCACTGGGCTGATTGGCACATGTGTTTTAAAGGGCCTGATAAGCAGCTTCTTGGTTTCTGTCTGCATTTCCTCTGATGAAGGAGCGAGTGATTCTCTGAAACGCGTAAGGATTTTAACGAATGTACACTGGATTGTGCCTGCTGGTTTCCGTTAAATATATGGTGGGTGGGGGTGGGGGTGGGGTTGGGGGTTGTGGCCCGGAGACAGCAGTCTCTACTGCTTCTCTGAGGCAGCACAGAGCCCGGCCCACACTCTCTCCTCTCCATGAGCAAAGCCCACCCCACAAGAGAAGAGAAGAGATGGGGACAAGGATGAGGTAAGGCCCTAGCCACAGATAGCAAGAGCAGGAGACAGCACAGAGCACTGCTTGGGACCCTGACAAGGGTGGGAGTGGAGCCCCCCAGAGAGCGCATTCTCCAGGGCAAAGCTCATATGAGAAGGGATGAGGCAGCAAAATGGTGCCCTCAGGTAAGCACTCTTGTTAGAAGCACCACATGGGCGTCCACAGGGGGGGAAAGGTGGGGCCGAGAAGGGTGCAAGGCGGAGGGGGAGAAGGATGCAAGGCAGAGAGGAGAAGGGTGCAAGGTGGAGAAGGGTTCAAGGCGAAGGGGGCGAAGATTGCAAGGCAGAGGGGAGAAAAGTGCAAGGCAGAGAATAGAAGGGTGCAAGGTGGAGAGGAGAAGGGTGCAAGGCAGAGAGGAGAAGGATGCAGGGCAGAGGGGAGAAGGTTGCAAGGCAGAGGGGAGAAGGGTACATGGCAGAGAAGGGTGCAAGTCAGAGAGGAGAAGGGTGCAAGGCAGAGGGGAGAAGGGTGCAAGGCAGAGGGGAGAGGGTGCAAAGGCAGAGGGCAGAATGGTACAAGGGAGGGGAGAATGGTGCAAGGTAGAAAAGGGTGCAAGGCGGAGGGGGTGAAGGGTGCAAGGGGGAGGGGGAGGGGAGAATGGTGCAAGGCAGAGGTGAGAATGGTACAAGGTAGAAAAGGGTGCAAGGCGGAGGTGGAGTAGGGTGCATGGAAGAGGGGAGAAGGGTGCAAGGGTGCAAGGCAGAGGGGAGAAGGGTACAAGGCGGAGGGGAGAATGGTGCAAGGCAGAGGGGATAATGGTGCAAGGTAGAAAAGGGTGCAAGGTGGAGGTGGAGTAGAGTAGAAGGGGAGGGGGAGAAGGGTGCAAGGGGGAGGGGAGATTAGAGCAAGGCAGAGGGTAGAATGGTGCAAGGTAGAGAAGGGTGCAAGGCGGAGGTGGAGTAGGGTACAAGGCAGAGAGGAGAAGGGTGCAAGGCAGAGGGGAGAATGGTGCAAGGCAGAGGGAAGAATGGTGCAAGGTAGAAAAGGGTGCAAGGCGGAGGTGGAGAAGGATGCAAGGGGGAGGGGAGAATGGTGCAAGGCAGAGGGGAGAAGGGTGCAAGGCAGAGGGGAGAAGGGTGCAAGGCAGAGGGAAGAAGGGTGCAAGGCAGAGGGGAGAAGGGTGCAAGGCAGAAGGGAGAAGGGTGCAAGGTAGAAAAGGGTGCAAGGCAGAGGTGGAGTAGGGTACAAGGGGAGGGGGAGAAGGGTGCAAGGGGGGGGAGAAGGGTGCAAGGGGGAGGGGGAGAAGGGTGCAAGAGGGAGGGCGAGAAGGGTACAAGGCAGAGGGGTGAAGGGTGCAAGGGGGTTGTGATGAAGTTAAAAATGTGCCCCCCCGGAAACATTTCTGCGGATGCCCATGGAACGCACACTACTTTGTGAGGGAGAGTTGGAGAGAGAGAGTGGAGAGAGAGAGAGAGTGGAGAGAGAGTGGAGAGAGACAGTGGAGAGAGAGAGAGGAGAGAGAGTAGAGAGAGAGTAGACAGAGAGTTGAGAATGTGGAGATAGACAGTGGAGAGAGAGAGAGAGTGGAGAGAGAGTGGAGAGAGCGTGGAGAGAGTGAGCGAGAGAGAGTGGAGAGAGAGAGAGTGGAGAGAGGGAGTGGAGAGAGAGAGAGTGGAGAGACAGTGGAGAGACAGTGGAGAGAGAGAGGGTGGAGAGTGGAGAGAGAGAAAGTGGAGAGAGTAGAGGCAGAATGGAGAGTGACAGTGGAGAGAGACAGTAGAGAGAGAGAGAGAGTGGAGAGAGAGTAGCGAGAGAGAGAGAAGGGAGAGAGGGTGGAGCGAGAGAGAGGAGAGAGAGTGGAGAGAGAGGAGAGAGAGAGTGGAGGGAGGCAGTGGAGGGAGACAATGGAGAGAGAGTGGAGAAGAGAGAGAGATAATGAGAGAGTGGAGAGAGAGTAGAGAGAGAAAGTGGGGAGAGAGACAGTGGAGAGACAGTGGAGAGAGAGACAGTAGGGATAGAGTGGACAGAGTTGAGAGAGAGAATGGAGAGAGAGTTGAGACTGACTGATTGACTCAGAGACTGAATACTGACTGACCGAGAGACTGACTGACTGAGAAACTGAATGAGAGAGAGAGACTGGCTGACTGAGAGAGTGACTGACTGACTGACTGACTGACTGACTGACAGAGAGACACTGATTGAGAGTGAGACTGGCTGACAGAGAGCGAGAGAGACTGACTGACTGATAGAGACTGACTGACTGAGGTAGAGAGATACCGACTGACAGAGAGAAAGACTGAGAGAGAGAGGCAGAGACTGACTGACAGAAAGATAGACTGATTGACTGTGAGAGAGACTGACTGACAGAGAGACTGACTGAGAGAGAAACTGACGGAGAGACTGACTGACAGAGAGAGAGACTGACTGACTGAGGTAGAGAGAGAGACCACTGACTCATTGTCAGTGAAATTGCTCTCCCACCCTCGCAGCTCCCCCATTAAGTGAGGTGCTCCTGCCCCTGCACTCTTGAGTGTTGTTGATCGAGGCCCTCCTCCACCCGCAGGTTTCCCTGCGCCTCATCCCTGGTGGTCCAGTGGACCTCTGTCTCCTTTCTGTCTTTCTGCTCCTTCACTCGTTTTTCTCCCCTTTCTATCTTTCACCTTTCTGCACCTCTGCTCTTTTGCGCCTTATTTCTGCCCATTTTCCCTTTCTCTCCCTCTGCTCCTTCACTCGTTTTCACTTGTTTTTCTCCCCTTTCTATCTTTCACCTTTCTGCACCTCTGCTCTTTTGTGCCTTATTTCTGCCCATTTTCCCTTTCTCTCCCTCTGCTCTTTCACTCGTTTTCACTCGTTTTTCTACCCTTTCTATCTTTCACCTTTCTGCTCTTTTCTGCATCTCTGCTCTTTTGTGCCTTATTTCTGCTTATTTTCCCTTTTTTCTTTATCCCTTCTTTCCTCCCTTTACCTTTCCCCGCCGCTGCTGCCCCTGTGGCCCCCCCCCCCCCCCCAGCGCGACCGGCCCAATCCAGCTCCTCTGTCTCCTTTCTTTCTTTCTGCTCCTTCACTCGTTTTTTTCCCCTTTCTATCTTTCACCTTTCTGCACCTCTGCTCTTTTGCGCCTTATTTCTGCCCATTTACCCTTTCTCTGCCTCTGCTCTTTCACTCGTTTTCACTCGTTTTTCTACCCTTTCTATCTTTCACCTTTCTGCTCTTTTCTGCATTTCTGCTCTTTTGTGCCTTATTTCTGCTCATTTTCCCTTTTTTCTTTATCCCTTCTTTCCTCCCTTTACCTTTCCCCGCCGCTGCAGCCCCCACGCCCCCCCTCCCCAGTGCGACCGGCCCAATCCAGCTCCCCTCCCCGCTCCCGCCTCCCAGCTGTCCAGCCCTCCCCGACCCCTACTTAATGGCGGCCACTGCGGGGACAGGCGAGCAAGACCACTGACTCATTGTCAGTGAAATTGCTCTCCTACCCTTGCAGCTCCACCATTAAGTGAGGTGCCCCTGCCCCTGCACTCTTGAGTTGTGGTGATTGAGGCCCTCCTCCACCCGCAGGTTTCCCTGCGCCTCATCCCTGGTGGTCCAGTGGACCTCTGTCTCCTTTCTTTCTTTCTGCTCCTTCACTCGTTTTTCTCCCCTTTCTATCTTTCACCTTTCTGCACCTCTGCTCTTTTGTGCCTTATTTCTGCCCATTTTCCCTTTCTCTCCCTTTGCTCCTTCACTCGTTTCACTCGTTTTTCTCCCCTTTCTATCTTTCACCTTTCTGCACCTCTGCTCTTTTGTGCCTTTTTTTCTGCCCATTTTCCCTTTCTCTCCCTCTGCTCCTTCACTCATTTTTCTACCCTTTCTATCTTTCACCTTTCTGCTCTTTTCTGCATCTCTGCTCTTTTGTGCCTTATTTCTGCTTATTTTCCCTTTTTTCTTTATCCCTTCTTTCCTCCCTTTACCTTTCCCCGCCGCTGCTGCCCCTGTGGCCCCTCCCCCCCCCCCAGCGCGACCGGCCCAATCCAGCTCCCCTCCCAGCTGTCCAGCCCTCCCCGACCCCTACTTTATGGCGGCCACGGGCTGCGGGCGCGCCGCTGGTGCACCGAAGGCACGTCAAAGGCAAGCACGGCTGCGCCCGTCCGCGACCAGCACCAGGAACCCTGGACCTCCGCCCCGCCAACGCTACGACCCAGCAGCACTCCACACACTCAACCCAGGCTGCAACAACAACTGCAAGCTAGCATCACCAGTCGACACCCATGGTCCCTTCAGCTGTCACCGCTGCCGGCACACCTGCAGCACCGCCAAGAACACGGATCCAGCACAACCCGTCCACAAGAACACAACCGAACCGAAGACCCTGCAATGCATCCTCCTCAACATCCGATCCCTCCACAAACACGCCACCGAAATCTGGGACCTCCTCGACAGCACCACCCCAGATGTAGCATTCTTCACCGAAACCTGGACCAACACCACCTCGGGACCGGACATCGCCATCGCCATGCCCCAAGGATACAAGATCTCCAGGAAGGACCGCCCTACCCACCCAGGAGGAGGAATCGCCATCCTCCACAAATCCAGCCTCCGCCTGAGCACACTCCCTGACGGGTCCACAAAACTGATGGAACACCTTCACTTCAAGATACTGGCCAGCCCCACCGCCGCCCTCCGAGGAACCCTCATCTACCGACCCCCTGGACCCCGCGGACCCTTCGCCAACTCCATCACGGACATTATCTCCCCGCAGGCCATCGCATCCACCAACTACACCCTGCTGGGAGACCTCAACTTCCACCTCGACAATCAACTGGACCCCAACACCACATGCCTTCTGGACAACCTCCACAACATTGGACTCCGCCAGATCGTGACCGAGCCCACGCACTCAGCAGGACACACCCTCGACCCCCTCTTCACTACAGGAAACTCCATCACCTTCAGCCACACCACCGAACTCCCATGGACCGACCATCGTTGCATCCACTTCACCTTCAGAACACCCACCATCCACAAACACCAGCCCCTGCTCCCACAAAGAAACTGGACCAAAATCACCGATGACCAGCTCACCTCCTCACTCAACAACTCCACCCCAACCATTGCAGAAAACAACGACCCCAACACCGCAGCCCGAACCCTGCATAGATGGATCTCGGACAGCACCAACACCATAGCCCCCCTCAAGAAAAACAACAATACCTGTGCCAAGAAAGCCAGATGGTTTACCACCGAACTTCGAGAGTCCAGGCGCACATGCCGCCGTCTCGAAAAGACCTGGAGAAACACCAAATCCACAGAAGCCCACAACAACTTCAGAGCCGCCACCAACGCCCACCATCAACTCATCAGAGAAACAATGAAAAAAGCGATTGAAGACAGAATCTCCACCCACGCACACAACAGCAAGGAACTCTTCAGCATCATCAAGGAGTTCGCCCAACCCACCAGCGAGTCTACCGACATCCCTCCCTCACAAGACCTCTGCGACAAACTCAGCACCTTTTTCCACCACAAAATCAAGAGCATCTACGACAACTTCGACAAAGACAACCAACACACTGAACCCTCACCAACCACCCCCGTCACCCGGAAACCAGCGATTGATGACTAAACAGCCCTCACCACCGAAGACACACTGAAGACAATGAAGTCAATCCACTCAGGGGCCCCCACGGACCCCTGCCCCCACCACATCTTTAACAGAGCCGCCAACACCATCGCACCCATGCTCTGCCACACCATCAACCGCTCCCTGGCGACCTCCTCGTTCCCCGACGACTGGAAACACGCTGAGGTCAACCCCCTCCTGAAGAAACCCTCAGCGGACCCCACCGACCTCAAAAACTACAGACCCATCTCCCTGCTCCCGTTCCCAGCGAAAGTCATCGAGAAAGCCATCAACAGCCAACTCGCCACATTCATTGAAGAACACAACATCCTCGACCCCTCCCAATCCGGCTTCCCGAAAAAACCACAGTACGGAAACCGCCCTCCTCACCGCAACAGACGACATCCGCACCTTACTGGACAAAGGAGAAACAGTAGCCCTCATCCTCCTCGACCTATAAGCGGTGTTCGACACAGTCTCCCACCGCACCCTAATACGCAGACTCTATGATGCAGGAATCCAGGACAAGGTCCTCGACTGGATCTGCTCCTTCCTCTCCGGCAGGACGCAGCGGGTCAGACTCCCCCCTTTCCTCTCGGACCCCACACCTACCACCTGCGGAGTCCCCCAGGGCTCCTCCCTCAGCCTGACGCTCTTCAACGTCTACATGGCTCCACTTGCCCCTATCGTCAGAACCTACGGACTCAACATCGTGTCATACGCAGACGACACCCAGCTCATCCTCTCCCTATCCAATGAGCCCAACACCTCCAGACGCAACTTTCGAGAAGGCATGGAAGCTGTCGCCAAATGGATGAAAAACAGCTGCCTACAACTAAACACCAACAAAACCGAAGTACTCATCATGGGCCCAAACCCCGACGCCTGGAGCGACACCTGGTGGCCCACCGCCCTCGGAAACCCGCCAACCTCCACAGACCACGCACGCAACCTGGGAATCATCCTGGACTCCGAGCTCAAAATGGACCGCCAGATCAACTCTGTCTCATCTTCCTGCTTCCACACCCTCCGCCTCCTTCGTAAGACCTTCAAATGGATCCCCCTCGAACACCGAAAGACAGTTACTCACGCCCTGGTCACCAGCAGACTCGACTATGGCAACGCACTCTACGCCGGAATAAACAAAAACCTCATCCGCAAGCTACAGAACATCCAGAACGCCGCCGCAAGACTGGTCCTCAACCTGCTAAAACGCTGCCACATCTCCCAGCACCTGCGCACACTCCACTGGCTCCCGTCGAGGCGAGAATCACCTTTAAGATGCTCACCCACGCACACAAGGCCCTCCACGGCACCGGACCAGCATACCTGAACAGCCGACTCAAATTCCACGCACCCCAAAGGACCCTACGATCAGCCCAGCTTTCCTACGCCGTGGTCCCTCGCACCAGAAAGACCAGATCGGGAGGCCGCTCCTCCTCCTTCCTCGCGGCCAAAGCATGGAACGCCCTTCCGCTCCACCTCAGACAGACAACATCGCTCCCCATCTTCGCAAGAAACCTCAAAGCCTGGCTCTTCAACAGACCCCCTCCTTGATGGAATGGAACCTGCACCCCCCCCCTAGCCCCCCACCCCTAGCGCCTTGAGACCCTCACGGGTGAGTAGTCGCGCTTTAACAAACTCCTGATTGATTGATTGATTGAGAATGACTGACTGAGGGAGACTGACTGACTGGGAGAGACAGAGACTGACTGGAAGAGAGAGAGACTGACTGACAGAGAGAGAGACTAATAGAGAGAGAGACTGACTGAGAGAGAGAGAGAGACTGGCTGACTGACAGAGACTGACTGACAGAGAGAGAGACTGACTGACTGAGGTAGAGAGAGAATGGCTGACTGAGAGTGACTGACTGACTGGGAGAGAGAGAGACTGACTGGGAGAGAGAGAGACTGACTGACAGAGAGAGAGACTAAGAGAGAGAGAGAGACTGACTGAGAGAGAGAGAGACTAGCTGACAGAGACTGACAGAGAGAGAGAGACTGATAGACTGACAGAGAAAGAGAGACTGACTGACAGAGAGAGACTGACTGAGAGCGAGAGACTCACAGAGAGAGACTGACTGACAGATAGACTGACTGACAGAGAGACTGACAGAGAGACTGAGACTCTGACAGAGAGAGTGACTGACTGACAGAGAGAGAGACTTACTGACAGAGAGACAGCCTGAGAGAGAGACTGACTGATAGAGAGAGACTGACAGAGAGAGAGAGAGAGACTGAGACTCTGACAGAGAGAGAGACTGACTGACAGAGAGAGAGACTGACTAAGAGAGAAAGAGAGAGAGACTGACTGATAGAGAGAGACTGGCTGACTGAAAGAGAGAGACTGACTGACTGAGAGAAACTGACAGAGAGAGATTGTGAGAGACTGACTGACAGAAAGAGAGAGACTGACTGACAGAAAGAGAGAGACTGACTGACTGAGAGAGACTGACAGAAAGAGAGAGATAGAGAGACTGGCTGAGAGAGGGACTGATAGAGAGACTGACGGACAGAGGAACTGACAGACAGAGGGACTGACAGGGAGAGAGACTGACTGAGAGAGATGGACTGAGAGAGAGACTGACAGAGAGAGAGACTGACTGACAGAGAGAATGACTGAGAGAGAGACTGACTGACAGAGAGAGACTGAGAGAGAGAGAGAGACTGAGACTCTGACAGAGAGAGAGACTGACTGACAGAGAGAGAGACTGACAGAGAGAGACTGACTGAGAGAGAAAGAGACAGAGACTGACTGATAGGGAGAGACTGGCTGACTGAAAGAGAAAGACTGACTGACTGTGAGAAACTGACAGAGACTGTGAGAGACTGACTGACAGAAAGGGAGAGACTGATTGACAGAAAGAGAGATTGGGATATATTGCGCCAGCCTGGCCGCAGAGAGCATGCCACTATGTTATCTGCTAATGTGGGGCCCAGGACTGGACTGGAGTTCGAGTCCCTACGGGCACAGCAGGGCAGGAATTGAACAACCTGCTTCCCAGTCTGCTGGACCACTGGGGTGTTTTTATGGACTTTTGAACTGCAGCAGATAAACTAAAACCCACTTGGGGAATACTGCGCTTTGAATTGCACTACAGGTACCAGTATGCATGCTGAATACTCACTTGTAAGTTCACAGGGCTAATTGGTGCATGTGTTTTAAAGGGCCTTATAAGCAGCTTCTTGATTTCTGTCTGCATTCCTCTGATGAAGGAGCGAGTGATGCTCAGAAATGTGTAAGGATTTTAAAGAATGTACACCAGACTGTGCCTGCTGGTTTCTGTTAAAAATATGGAGTAACAATGATCCTGCTGTCGGCGTGTTTCTTGCCTCAGGGCGAACTTTTAGTTGGGCTATATGTATATATATATATATATATATATATATATATATATATATATATATATATATATATATATATATAAATATATATATATATATATATATAAATAAAAATATATATATATATTCAAGAATACTGGTTCGGCACCTCCAACATCGGCGAACAGAAAACCACGGCGAGTCCCATAGATTTCAGGCAAGATGTTTATTTGTTGTCACAGAATAACGGTCTGACGCGTTTCGGGTGGATGCCCTTGCTCACAGATATATATATATATATATATATATTTTTTTTTTCAAGGTATGTAGATGTGGAGTTAAGAATAGCAACGCTATACTTACCTCTTTTCACTTACCTTCCCGATATTTTGATCCTTGATATTTTTGACACGATTTTCTGCCCACCTAAAATTTTTGTTTCCAATATTTTGTCAGTGATCCTGATGCGCATGATTCAGGAGGGTTAAGATATTAGAATTCATTGACGGACCACTCACAGTTTCAACAAGAAAATCACACCATCAAGCATGATACTCTCATCGTGCTAGGAAATAAAAGG
Organism: Lissotriton vulgaris; assembly: GCF_964263255.1. Taxonomy (NCBI): domain Eukaryota; kingdom Metazoa; phylum Chordata; class Amphibia; order Caudata; family Salamandridae; genus Lissotriton; species Lissotriton vulgaris. The sequence goes on along the minus strand of NC_141693.1, from coordinate 749,945,711 downwards.
AGGAGAAGCCTCTAACTTGGACAATCATTTGTGCTGGTTTTTCCCCTATGGTTTAGGATTTCTTAAAGCATCTGTTCCTGCCGACTAGGGAAGGATCCTCATCTGGAAGTTCACATGTTCTTCACACTCCTATACACTGTTCAAAAGAATGGCTCTCTGATCCCATTAAAAAAGAGATATGGCCTTTTTTTTCATTCAATTCATCCACATTGCATTCACCAGATTTTAGTGCAGGACGTGACCTATGATCTTAGGAAGCTTTGTAAATACCCCTCCCCATACCTATTTTAGAGGAATCTACTGATGTGGGAGGTAGATAAAGAGGTGGAATGCACCCAAGTGTACTCTTTACTTTAGGTGGAAATGGGGGGGTGTGATGAGGACTCTAATTGTGACTGATTACCAGGTGTAAATGAAGGCAAAACGTTTGTGGGGGGGTTAGATCAGTAGTGGGTATGCATGTAATGCACCAAACATACAGTAAGCTAGCCCACAAACCCCATGTATTCCTTATTTGTGTCACTTGCTAGGGAGTTATGTTTCTCTAGCTCCTAGCAATGGTTGTAACCACTGAGCAATATCAAGAATATCAAGCGTGAGCCTGCTTAATATGGATACGTGTTCTGGGATGGAAAGTAAGGTCCCTTCAGCCTCCCTGGTTTTCCAGGGTTGGTTGGCCACGAAAAGTCTATCTACAAAGGGCGTAGACTTAAAGCTTGAGACCTTGTACATTATAACACAACTGATCATCAGACACAGAAGGACTCAATGTGCAGTCAGAGAAACAATTAGGACAAATTAAATGATTATGCAAATGCAGTCTAAAAATACAAGAGGAGCAAAAGTAAGGAAGAAAAGTGAACTTTTCACCTCTCTAGCATAAGTGCCTTAGTAATTTTTAAATAACACACTTTAGGGTTTGAGTGCCTGGTTCACTCTCATCCTATCACGGTTCGGATTTGTTCTGCGCCTCTCAGGCCAACGTGATCGTGGAGTGTCAGCATCATGGTCCATGGCCAGTGCTGGAGGTGGACTTTCTGCAGACATCTTACATCATGTGAGCCCATGAGCGTCACAACTGGTTCATTGTTATACTTCACGAGGAGTCCAGTCCTGATGGCCCAGGGCTGCCGGCAGCTGTTGTGCCCACCGCCGTCGTACTGCATCTTTCAGCATGGGTGGGCTGGATGGGGTGCTGAAGAAACAATCATCCGTTCCTCCATCCACTGCATGCCAAACTCTACCCCAGGGGACAAAAAAAGCCCCATAACATTTACCACTTGCTCCGCCCAGCTGGGGAGTATTTGCAGCTTTGAGGCTATTATTTTCCCCGAAAGGGGGAAACATGAGAAAATGGACCCCATTATTATCGGGTGCACATGCTACTCCTCATTCCAGGGGAAATAACTCGTAATGCACCCTAAGCTAACTGCATTGTGGTCTTTGAGAAATACCAGAGGGACATGAACAGGCCATTAGATCTCTGGCTGAGGGTGCCCTGTGCAGAGTTTAGTAATGTCGGTGGCGGTATAAACCTGGATTCTGCTTTCAAGCTCCTAAGAGGCAGCTCAAAAACGACTATAAGGATAAATCAATGGTCACCGCTCGAGAGTCCGCAGAGCCTAGTGACCATCGCAGGAGGTGCAGGGTCCCTGGCCACCAAGTGACACTGCCATGTGCGTCATTTCATTTTCTGTCAGTACAGGCTAATTAATCAACAGCAACCACTGTGCCGGTGTTGTTTTTTTGTTGTTGCAGTCAAGTGTGGTTAGCTGCGCAATCAGGGCTAGCTGAAGGCATTACACTTCACATGGGTCCTCTAGGTGGGCATTCGTTTCCTTCACAAAGGCCTAACCTTCTGCAACACTGCCTTTCTCTGGAGAGCCCTGTATTTCTTCTGAACAGTCACATCCTGCCAAGCTCTGTTCTTAAGGCTGATACTGTTGGTGCGTATTTTCTGACAACTCTAATGCAGCCTCCCCACAGCCCTGACCGCCTGCAGTACTCACGGCAGCCTGTGATCACGGCCAATAAGAAGGCAGCCTTCATCTTGAGACAGTCTCTGGCAGGCCCTGGGTCGACGGCGCCAACAGCAAGTTCGCTGGTTACTGGTGAAGACAACCTGTGCTATACCACGAGGCTGCCCGGGTTTAAATAGTCTGCGGCTGCGTCATCTAAAAACGTTATCAGAAACCCTGATCAAACAGGCACAGAGCAGGAACATTCGGGCGTCGGACGGTGTACAGGGTGCCTCTGTATGACCAGGAAGCAAAAGACCCGGATGTTGCTCGCCACCGCGACCAGGACAAAGTAAATGTCGTGCCCTGTGTACTGTTCCAGGATGGCTTTGTTGGCACTGATGGGCGACATACAGCCGCCGCCAGTGCCCAATTGCTGAGGTGACAGGTGGGTCAGATGAGCATTTTTTTTTTTGTAAAGGGGAGTTGAGACTTCACAAACGTGAAGACCTGGGCAGGGATTTCCCCAGTGCCAATTTCCTTCGTTTGCACTGACAGGTGGTACAACACCCATTGCTAATCCGCTTCAAATACATTCCTATCACAATTTATTACGTTTCAAAGGCGTCTGATGTGTTAATTAAGCAACTTTCCCTATCGTAGATCTGTGCGTGCTCAGAAGCTGTGTTTCTATTAGAATTATCACTTTTTTTTTTACTCCCCTCATATCTCCCAGAGAGTCCCACCAGTACCAAAAGCGCCTTGGACATCCCACTCGAGTTCTATCTCGGAGCTACATCTACAGTTAATAGTCCACTTACTCATGGCAAATGCTCTCATACCAAATTTATATTTCATTGGAGCCAGGTATAATCATTGGACCATATTAGCTGGTTCCCTAACATTTAACCATCTCTCAAAGGGTACCCAAAACTTGCTATATCTGCTTGCATGCGCTGCCTCCATCAAAGCATACACACGTTTAACCGCTCTGGGAGTTATCCACGGAGGGTCCGCTTGTGACCACTTCCTACAGATTTCCTTCCTAGACAGCAACATCATGTGGCATTAACCTCATTTCCCTCCATTTTGCTACATTCAGTGCCAAAAAGAAGCAAGATGGGGCTCACCTGGATGTCAGAAGTTAGCACAGTTGACAGTACCTTACCCACATCTTGCCAGAAGGGTCACAAAGCTGGGCAGTCCAAAACATATGAATATCATTAGCATCACATGGACTGCACCTCTTACACCTGCTTGTCTCATTTTTCTTTTTTTTCTTCAGAATTTTCTTTATTGTATAAAGCAAATAACAGCGAGGAAAGAGGACACCCCTGTCTAGTGCCTCAGGGTATTGAGAAGGGAGATGATTGCAGGTTAGCATAGTGCAGTTTGGACTGTGGTTGACTATACTGAGCTTGTATCCATTTGCTATATCTTCCATCCAATCGCCCACAGGTAGCCCCAAACCACACGGTCAAATGCCTTTTCGGCATCCAGCAAGACCATCCCAATATGCCTTGCTGATTTCCTGGCTAGATCAAAAGCCACAACTGTGGTGTTGACATGAGCCGTAGTATCCCTACCCTGAATGAAGCCATGTTGCTGACCAGATACTAATCCTGCAGGACAAACGGGGGTGGTAATGGACGGAGTATCTGAACCAATCAAACACTCACACCCAGTCAACAGATCTGGGTTTAATCCATCACCGTTCTTTAGCCCACTCTGCCACCCCAGTTCAGACATGGCCATATGCAAATCAGTCTGACCCTGTGCCTCATGGGAACAGTCCAGCCCGAACTGACAAGCCATACCTTCCCTGGACCGGAAACAAGCTTCCGAGGACAGGTTTCTGGCATTTCAGCCATCTTCAGTCCAGCTTGCTTGAATCCAGTGGCAAAGCGAGCAAGGGACTCACGTCTGAGCATACCCTGCCAACTTATGGCGAACAAAGCGGTACAAAAGGGGGTGGTGATGGACGGAGATTCTGAACCAATCAAACACTCACACCCAGTCAACAGATCTGGTTTTAATCCATCACCGTTCTTTAGCCCACTCTGCCACCCCAGTCCAGACATGGCAATATGCAAATCAGTCTGACCCTGTGCCTCATGGGAAAAGTCCAGCCCGAACTGCGAAGCCATGCCTTCCCTGGACCGGAAAAAAACTTCCGAGGACCGTTTTCTGGCAGTTCAGCCGTCTTCAGCCCGGCTTGCTTGAATCCAGTGGCAAAGTGAGCAAGAGACTCACGTCTGAGCATACCCTGCCAACTTATGGCGAACAAAGCGGTACAAAAGGGGGTGGTGATGGACGGAGCATCTGAACCAATCAAACACTCACACCCAGTCAACAGATCTGGTTTTAATCCATCACCGTTCTTTATCCCACTCTGCCACCCCAGTTCAGACATGGCCATATGCAAATCAGTCTGACCCTGTGCCTCATTGGAACAGTCCAGCCCGAACTGCCAAGCCATGCCTTCCCTGGAGTGTTGAGATATAAAATTATATATAATCATGATTGTCCCACTATGCACCATATAACCACATATACGTATTCATAAACGTGAAGAAACGAATATTGTACATGAACTTAATGGTAGGTTATGAAGGTCCTTCAGACCTATTGATACAGTCAGGGCCATCTTGTCTAGTCTCATTTAATTCATGTACTATGTCCCAGAAGTTACATGGTATAGCGCAGGATACGAAACCAGGCTATATTGCTCAGTCCGCTTCTCCTCTCTCTCGAACATGGCTCAGGGAAACCCAAGGTCACACTTACTCTTCTTGTGGGATGCGCACATTCTAGCAGGGCCCGTTTCTGTACTCCCCGGGTCTATGATAGACAAGAAGGGCACCTTTCTGACCTACCCTTGGAATAGCTTTTAGCTGAGCCACTGACAAATGGTACAAACCTTAAATGGGTTTTTCTGTTGACTAACGGACAACTTGTGTTCTTCCTTTTTGGGTGTTACCCAGAATATGTAAAACGTATATATACTTTGTATCATGTGTGTTTCGTTTGTCTCCTCTGCGCACCTCCATGGGTCGTGTAGACCGAGGCTCCCCTGTCAGGGCTTATATTTTGATTCAATAAACGATTCGACCTTCTCCATTGCCGACTGCCTTATTATTCTGTGATTATAGATATATTCCTTGGACTATTGGTAAGTATAGTCCGGTCTTAAGAAATTTGGATCCTTCAGTTGGCGACTCCGCGTTAGGGTCGTCCCCTCCTGTAATCAGGAGCAGAAGGGACAGGGAGGAGTTCTGGCTGAGTGGGTGGACAAGAAGTATTTATTTAAAGACCCCGTTAGTGGAGAGTCCGCCCTCTAACCCAGTATCCCTCCCCGGCTGCTGAAGACCCTACGCCGGAGTCCTACGGGCTTAACCCGAGAGAAACACAGACTGTGTCGGTCTGTCTAGAAATCGGCAGTGGAGAAGTCGGGATCGGCCTGAGTGCACCAGGTGAGTGAATCTTTTGATTAAGATTGGAAACGGATACATGTTGGAAGTGTCCATTTGGAAATTGTACCTTTTTTGTTGGTGGCCGGGGATGCCGGACCACGAGGGAATCAGGAAAAGGGTCTGGCGTTGCGGCGCAGGGGCTGCACGAGCAGACACCTTTTGGGATTTGTCCGATTTCGCAAATTGCACTTGGTGCCTTGCGGAGCACGGGGTCCTCGCTCGGCCAAACTCACTCAGGAGAAGTCCTGAGAGCAGCTGGGTAAGCTAGGGTTCTGGAGCTCTGTGCCCCGAAACACCGGCCCAACCAGAACACGACCAGGGGATATCTAAGAAGTGGGTTTGTGGTCTTCCTACCGAGTGGCTTATCTGTGGTTGAATTTTGGATTGGTCTGGAATTCTTTTGAATTTGAATCCCCGAACGGGAGTCGACAGGCTTCGTTCGTATTAAAAGACATGTGATTTGTATTTGATTTTGTATAGAGCTCATTTCTGAACCCCTGACGCAGTTTTTGCGGCATTTTGTATAAGAACAAAAAGGAAGAGTATAAGAGAGTGAATGGTGAAGAGGGCGCGCCCGTATGAAAGGAACGATTGAAAATTTATAAAACTTGTGATATTATTGTCATGCCTTGTTTTAGTAAAATATGTTTTGGATGCTGCTGTAGGAGAGATGCTCGGCTGGAAGAAAGACAGCCTGCCCCTCCCGAGGGAAGCCCCAGTTATGATATGTATGTTAAGCATGGTCTTACACCAATTTTATTTAATACATTATGGCACAGATATACAAGAGAAAATGCTGAATTTCAATGGCCCCTAACAGGGTCATTTGATGAAAACAAGATAACGTATTTACAGAATAAGATGTTTATGAAGAAAAGTCGCCAGTCCATGTTTGACTCCTTGAACCTATGGTTGAAGGAGGCTAAACAACGGCGAATAAGGGAAGAAAAATTGGGAAGGATTAAATCTAGACAGACTATAACTCAAAAGGCTATAGCTTATGACAAAGGAAAAATAGAGGAGAATATTGCCCAAATTGATAGGCAGTTTCGTTTAGAAACAGACAAAAGTTATGTGGCTCGACCCGATACTGGCGATGAATTAGACGGGTTGTTAGAAGCTCGTCCGCCTCCTCCTTATGCCCCACAGGGTTTATACCCAGCGGTGCCATTGGCCCGTTTGAATCACCAAGGGCCTGCACCTGCGCCCGCGCCGGCTCCTCCGCCTGCGCCTCCGCTTCCGCCAGCGCCTCCCACACGGGATCGTGTAGGAGCAATGGCTACAGCCCCTCTAGACGGGTCTGTACGGAGTGCGCTTCTTCCCCCTCCTTCGCTCCGACCATCTACTTCACCCCTGGTTTCATTACAACTGGATTCCGTTGTTCCGTCTGCATCAAGTGCAATACCTCTCTTCCCTCCGGCTCAAAGCATTATAGATCCTCGAGCTTTGGCTACCCTGGACCCAACCCCTAAACGTTTGGGGTCGGATCTGAGTGACCCACAGGTTTATACCAGATCTTCGCTGGGTATGGAAGAACGGAAAACTATAGTAAACCAGGTGTCCCAATGAATGCGGAATGCTATTTACACAATGGAGGATATTTGGAGCACCATGAAAGATTACCAGCCTGTTGCGCAACAACTAGCTTTAGAAAATATGGCGATTCGTTTGATTTCGCTATGGGAACAGTGTTTTGAGGAGGGATTAGCCCCACAAATTTTAAAAGATACAAGAGACAGAGCCCACAAATTCCACCTGCAGGCCAATGAAGTATATCAGAATGTGGCAACTCTCTTGCAGTGACGAGAGCGAATGCATCGGAGATGTGCCGATTGGGGAACACAGAATCCTATGAGAGAAGTACATCCTCTTTCTTTCCAGAATTACCTGAACTTAGGGATGCCGGGGGGAATGTAACTAGACCTAGGGCGGACGCAAGGCTTCAGGAACAATGGGTTTATACCCCTTGGAAACTAAGCAAGGTCCTTACATTAAAAGCTCAGCTCCCCGACCCTCGTAAGAATCCCACTGCTTATCACAAAGAATTGGGCGAAGCTGCCAACTATGCGATCATGACTATACCCGGTATCGAGTTATTCTTTGGCCTCTTGATGCCGGTCGATATCTGGAGACAGATACATGATACGGATCATATTCCCGAGTTAGGTGGAGCGTGGGTTCAATTAAAAAATTGGGATACGGAACGGAAGCCTGGGGAAAAACCACAAGATGAAATTTTAGCTGTACCAGATAAAATAATTGCATACATGCAAACCCTCCTGCCACCTAAGAAAATAGATTGGGATAAGTTAGCTGCCTGTTAACAAAAAAAGGATGAGAGTGTCTCGGATTTCTTCACCAAATTTGAGAAAACATTTATAGATTCTAGTGGGCAGGATTTATCCACAGATGGGGGGATACGATTGTTCGTAAATAGATTTGTGACGAATCTGTTACCAGAGATCATGGCACTCCTTCAGGCGGCCCTACTCAGACCATTTTCTGTCGAAAGCGGGGAGACGATTGACTCCAGAGCGAATATCTGTAATAACTAACATGTCTGTCCCTTGTACACAACGTGATGTTCTTGCTTTCCTTGGCATAACCTCTTACTGTCGCCAGTGGATTCCTAACTATTTACTACTCTCTAAACCCTTGTTGCAATTGACAACCAAAGATGTGCATGAACCCCTGCCCTGGACGGATGAATGTCAAGAAGCCTTTGAATCTTTAAAGTCTGCTCTTTGTTCTGCACCTGTGTTGGGAACCCCAGATTACCGGAAACCTTTTTCACTTTATGTGCATGAGGTAGAAGGATGTTCATTATCAGTGTTAACACAGACTTTTGGGGAGAAACAGAGACCTTGTGCATATTTCTCTTCGGTTTTGGATATTGTAGCACAAGCCCTCCCAAGCTGTCTGAGGGCCACTGCTGCAGTAGCACTGGCCATCCGACAGTCAGAAGGAATAGTCCTTGAGAAAGATGAAAGAGTTGATGTCCATGATTGTGTGTTTAGAACAGAAGAAGAAACAAAAGGAGGTGTGGATTTAACTGACACCCCTTTACTTGAACCAGATGGAGAATTATATGTGGACGGCTCTTGCTTTAAGTTGCCAGATATATAGGATACAGTGTCCCAATAGGTAGCAATGTCAAAGACAGTTTGAAAAATGCATACAATAAGTATTACAAGAAAGGAAACACAAGGAGTCTCAATGCATTCAAGAAATGGTTATTAATCACCAATTTGTTAAAAATGGAGAGCACAGTTAAGAGGCAGCACTGTACATGAAAACATTCATGAAGCAACCCAAATAACACTTGGTGACAGGGTGATGACAAAGTGAAGGTGACGACGCAAGTGAACGTGGCGAACAGCGTGGTCGGCGCAAAGTGAGGAAAAATCAAAAACAGGCTTCACATTAAATATACATGATTAAAATGTTTTGAGTTTTAACACAGTTCTGAGCCTGGGGAAAATGCGCCAAAAGATCGCGCTGTGTTTGTCGACGGCGTTTTGATCCTTGATGATTTGGGATCCTCTTCAGGACAGGGTTGGCGATGATTTGAAGTGCTGCGTGGGGAAAAGGGTAAGTTAACTGATAGGGCATGGACACACGGTAGCCTACTTAAGGGGGTGAATGTGCCGAGTGGTAGGGCAATTCACAAGGAGTGGAATTGGCCAGTTTAATGAAAGGGCCTATCAGTGTTGGCTGTGGTAGGGCACATGCAATTATTTACCATGTGAGTAAGGAAAAGATGGGCTAGAGTGAAGGACAGGGGAAGGGGGAGTAAGGCGTATCGGTTGCATACCTGGAGTCTCAGAATGCTGGCAGTAAAGGGGGTCAGTCGTGCAGTTAAAGTAGGACCAGGTGATCAGAGTTGGATCAGTGATCGTGGCTGGGTGAGTCCGGGTCTCGATTATAGAGCCGGTGCGGCGCCTGGAACAAGAATCTGGGTATAGGCATGGCAGATGGCACTGCGACAGCTGCGTATGCTATTACCACTCTGAAGACTGTAGTGGAAACCGCAAGGATTCCACATCACTCAGCTCAGGCAGCTGAACTAATAGCCTTGTTAAGAGCCTGTGAAATGAGTGAAGGTCTAGAAGTAAATATTTTCACAGACAGCCAGTACACCTTTGGCGTCGCCCATAGTTTCGGAAGGCTGTGGAGGGAGCGGGGTTTCTTTACTACTCATGACCAGAAAATACAGCATGGTCCCTTGATTGATCGATTGATATTTGCCTTAACCTTACCAAAGAAGTTAGCCATCATTAAGTGTAGTGCACATAAGAAGGTTGTAGACTCTATTGGAAAAGGGAATGCCTTTGCTGATTCAGTAGCAAAAGAGACAGCTCAGACTAAAGGAAGTCCTATGTTTTCTAGTGCATCTATCCGATGGCCCACTGAAACATCGCTATTTGATATTACCCTTGAAAGTGTAAAACAATTACAGAAGGAAGCAACTGCTGTAGAAATACAGAAGTGGGAACAGGAAACTGGGAAATTAGATGAGAAAGGGTGCTGGATAGACCGATCTGAGAAACAACGATGGTTGTTCCCTAATGCAATGGTATTTGCAGTATTTATGATGGCACATGGACCGGCCCATATCAGTGCTAAAGGAATCAGCACAGTACTAGATCCGGTGTGGAATATCACTAATATTTCTAAAACAGCAGCCCACATTGTAAAATATTGTCCGGTGTGCTTACGACATAATCCTGGAGGTAGAGAATCTGTTTTGAGTGGCAATTTTGCCCCGCCATCCTTACCCTTCGAAGTTTTACAGATAGATTTCATACAAATGGAATGTGTAAATACTTTAAAGTATGAATTGGTGGTGGTGTGTGCTTTCAGTAAATTAGTTGAGGCCTACCCCACCAAAGATGCTACTGCAATCAACACTGCCAAAGTTCTGATTAAGGAATTCTTTCCCAGATTTTGTTTGCCCCGAATTATCTGGTTGGACAACGGCCCCCACTTTAATGCTACACTTGTACAATGTGTTTGTGATGGCCTGCAAATCAGACAAAAATTTCATGCCACTAGACACCCACAATCTGCGGGGCTGGTTGAAAAATATAACGGCATACTGAAGCTGAAGATGGCCAAAATCAGTGCAGACCCTAGACTAAAGTGGCCTGATGCCCTCCCAATAGCTTTGCTATCTCTTAGAACGACTCCTCATTCAAGGACTGGCCTGTCCCCTTATGAAATCACATTTGGCCGTCCTGCAAACGTGTGGGGAGTCCCTAGACCTAGATCCTTTAGAGATATTGATTATCCACTGATGACAGATTACCTTTATGCGTTGACTAAAGATCTGCGTTCTATTCATCAACAGGTATCGGACACATTGCAGCCACTACCGGAGGGTCCTGGAGATCGATTGGAGCCTGGCCAGTGGATACTGGTGAAAAATTATCAGCGAACATCGAGTTTGGAGCCCAGATGGTCTGGTCCCTACCAGATTCTGTTGGTGACGAGGACGGCGGTGAAGGTGCATGGCCGCAAACACTGGATACATGTGAGCCACGTCAAGCGCCTCCCTCTACCACTGCCTTCTGATCAACAGGACAAAGACGGAGTGCTGAGTCAGGAAGGAGAACTGATTCGGAGCTTTGTGCCCTTTTTGGATGCTCGAGAAATGGGGCGATCAAGTGCAGTGTTGCCTGAAGGGGAAGGTGAAATAGCTCAATCAGAAGCATCTGCCAATCCAGAGGCAGCACAAGAGGTGACCAGGCCTGTTACCCATGCCACTGAATTGTTTTCTGACCAGGAGCAACCTGTCCGTTGTCGATACGATCTGCGGCCCTGAAAACAGTACAGTACCCCACTCACTAATGAAGGAAAATAGAACAAGACTTTGTGATAAAAAACATCGAGCAGAGTGGTTGGGGTGCTGAGCGAGACACTGGACTGAACTCGCAGAGAGCTGGGAACATTGTGTAAAAAGCTCTGTTCAGAAAGAAATACTGTAATAAGGGCCGCGATCGTGCTTTTGGAATTTGAAAGTTTGCTTTTTCCTTGGATGAGAAATAAGGGTCTGCCTGTGAGGCTCTAAAAACGGACACAGGGAGAAGATCCCTTGGTGGGAAGAAGAAACCCTCTGGTGGTTGGCGTGCTTTGTGGATATAAAGATTAGTTTTGGACTTTTAGCAAGGGACGGAGATAGATTTGGACTTTTAGAGAGCATGTTTGCCTTTGGTCGAATTATGATGGAGGATGAAAGACCACTGGCCCCTCGGCGCCGGATTCATGATATGCAATTGTTTTCTGGATAGCCCACCAGAGTGAAGGTGGCATTCGCTGTTTTAATTGCCGTAATTACTGTAATTATGATGTGTGTGTTTGTATACTTAGAATTTCAATATCCAGTTCGTAAATTGTTGAAAACTACTCCTGCCCCGGAGGAACATCAATTCTATTCTCTGCCCCCTCATAAGGCTAGGCATAGGGAGACTTATTCAAAAAACGTATTTATAGAGATGTTGCACCAGAGTCACAGAACCCCAAACAAAACGAACTGCTGGGTTTGTGGTTTGTTGCCATCAGTTATGCATCAACATGAATTATTTATATCCCTCTATCGTATTTAGCTAGTTGCGAGGCATGGTGGCAATTGTTATCATTGATGTATTCCCACTATGTTGTAAATCCCAAAATATATTCTGAAAGAGATTATGAAGCTATTTTAAAATATATAGAGAGACACCAAGGATTTGACGCTGAAGGAAATAAAGGTCAGGGTTCTTTAGACCCAAATGCTTGCATGAATGTATATACAGACTCTAAAAATGATACTTTGTTACAAGAAGAGATTCAGGACTTTGAGCTTTTTAATTCCACTTTGTATTTTCAACATTTTAAAGAACGTAATGTTACAAATGATAGAACTCTGCCAGTCCCCATTATAAATTCCACTTCTTTGTTTTGTATTAGGGGGCAAGGTCACAATAAGGTAGGGAGTAGTACCTGTAATTACACTTACATGTTGCAAACTGATAGTACTACCCCGATGATCACTCCCCCTAATGTGTATTTTGTTTGTGGGGAAAATGCCTATACTTGGCTCCCACAGGGATGGGCAGGACGATATTATCTGTCTTTTCTTTACCCTCCTGTTTATGTTGCCCCTTCTAATTACCATAGGACTCATCAGCTGATGAAGAGAGACTTAGAAGCTATAATACTGATAAAACTGACCAGACAGATACCTCGCTACAACAGTTCGAAGATATTTCTAAGGGCCTGGTTCCATTTTGGGGTCTGATTTTCAACAGTCGGAATATAAGGCGCTTGTCTAGAATTGTGGAAAATGTAGTCCAAACAACGACTGAAATATTAGCCAACATCACTGTAGAGCTTCAGGCTACGAGGCTTGTTTCTCTTCAAAATCGGATGGTATTAGACGTCATCCTGGCAGATAGGGGTGGAGCTTGTTGTGTGATCGGCAGCTCTTGCTGTGTTTACATACCTGATTCGGCCCCTACCATACACCTCGCTATTAAAAAATTACATCTGTTAGCTAGCAAACTGCATGAAGAGAATGGTACCTGGCCCCTCAGTGGGTGGTTCTGGAGCCTCTTAGCTACATGGGGCTGGAAGATATTCATGATCCTGGCAGGGGTATTTGGAATAATTTTCACTTGTTGCTTATGCCTTCATTGTGGCCCGGCATGCTGTACCTTCTGTGCTACTAAAATAACGTCTTCTTTGACCCTGGCCCGACAAAAGAAGGTAGAGAAACAAATGATTCAAAAGGAAGTAGCAGATCTTATGCAGATCGATGAAGGGGTATTTGTAGAGTAGAATAGTGTAGTTATATTGGCCATAGTGGGCCAAAAGGGCCGTCTGTTGAGATATAAAATCATATTTAATCATGATTGTCCCACTATGCACCATATAACCACATATACGTATTCATAAACGTGAAGAAACGAATATTGTATATGAACTTAATGGTAGGTTAAGAAGGTCCTTCAGACCTATTGATACAGTCAGGGCCATCTTGTCTCGTCTCATTTAATTCATGTACTATGTCCCAGAAGTTACATGGTATAGCGCAGGATACGAAACCAGGCTATATTGCTCAGTCTGCTTTTCCTATCTCTCGAACATGGCTCAGGGAAATCCAAGGTCACACTTGCCCTTCTTGTGGGATGCGCACATTCTACCAGGGCCCGTTTCTGTACTCCCTGGGTCTAAGATAGACAAGAAGGGCACCTTTCTGACCTACCCCTGGAATAGATTTTGGCTGAGCCACTGACAAATGGTGCGAACCTTAAATGGGTTTTCCTGTTGACTAACGGACAACTTGTGTTATTCCTTTTTGGGTGTTAACCAGAATATGTAAAACATATATATACTTTGTATCATGTGTGTTTCGTTAGTCTCCTCTGCGCACCTCCATGGGTCGTGTAGACCGAGGCTCCCCTGTCAGGGCTTGTATTTTGATTCAATAAACGATTCGACCTTCTCCATTGCCGACTTCCTTATTATTCTGTGATTATAGATATATTCCTTGGACTATTGGTAAGTATAGTCCGGCCTTAAGAAATTTGGATCATTCACCGGTCCAGGGAAGGCATGGCTTGTCAGTTCGGGCTGGACTGTTCCCATGAGGCACGGGGTCAGACTGATTTGCATATGGCCATGTCTGAACTGGGGTGGCAGAGTGGGCTAAAGAACGGTGATGGATTAAACCCAGATCTGTTGACTGGGTGTGAGTGTTTGATTGGTTCAGATGCTCCATCCATCACCACCCCCTTTTGTACCAGATACTAATCCTGGCATCATAGTGGATAAGATTTTAGTAAACATTTGGTATCTGTATTTATAAGAGAAATTGGCTAATAGGAACTAGATTCCTCAGGTGGCTTGTCTTTAAAAAAAAAAATATTTTTCATGTTCCATGTTTCAGGAACCGCCCCATTAGACCCTATATCCTGTATAACCTCTATAAATGGTAGAACTATAATACTCTTAAAAGTCTTGTAAAACTCAGCTGGTATTGAGTCCACCCCAGCTGCCTTGCCTGAAGGTAGGATAGACACAACTTCACTAATTTCATCATGAGAGATTTCTAAATCAAGTGAGGCCCAGTCTTCTTCCCCCAAGCGAGGGAGATCGCTCTTATTTAGATAGTTCTGGAATTCTTCCTCATCTAATGGCTGTGAATGTGCATAAAGTTTCTGATGAAACAGGGAGAATTGTTCAATTATTGACTGTGGGTGTGTGTGAAATATGCTGTTCTCTCCTTTAATAGCCTTTATTTGTTTTTACCTCTGTTGTCTGCTAGCTGATGAACCGGTACCTGTCCAATTATTTCACCATATTCATATTGAAGGGAACGGTGCTTGTTGTAGCTCACAGCCATTTTTTCCTTTAGTGTCCTACTCAGGAAAAAACATTTATCTATTAATAAGATATAAAGCCGTTCCTGATTTTGAGCAGCTCGTCGAATTGCATCTCCATGGAGAAGTTCTATTGTTGAAAGTGCTTGGCAAGCAGCTCTGGGCATGCGTTCCCTGTCTTTGTTCTGCTGGAAAAAATACTGCTGTGTAATCCCCCTTATATACGCCTTCATTGCATCCAACACTATACAAGGGGAGGCAGTCCCCACATTATGTTTAAAAAAATCTGCCAGATTTTTATGAATATATGTTAGGTATTCATTATCTGTTAATAGATAGCGTTGATATGAGAAGGACCGGACCACTTTATTAGCAGCTTGAGATTGAAAAGAAAGTAAGATAGGGTTGTGATCAGAAGTTATCCTAGGGCATACTTCCATGTCTGCAGATGCCAGTATATCGTGAGCAGCTCAGGCCAATTCTGGAATATTGTTTATGTGGGGCAGAGTGATATGAGTAGCCTGGGGATACCAGATAAAGGGGCAGATGTATCAAGAAACTATTTTGCACTTCTCTAATAGCGATTGTTAAGGAATCGCTATTTGAGAAGTGAAAAATGGTATGTATGTAGAATTTTGCTATTTTTTAGCGATTCCTTAAAATTCCTTAATTGCGATTAGCAAATTGCTAATCGCAATTAAGGAATAATTTTCCCATTCATTTCTATGGGCCAGGAGGCCCATAGGAATGATTGTGCAGTAATTCTCAAATTGCGAATTCGCAATTTGCTAATCGCAATATGAGAATTATTTCAAGGGTGCAGGGGTGTCTCATGGACACCCTGTTGCACCCCTGAAACTTACATGTGTGTGCATATGGCACACATACATGCCCTATGGGCATGTATGTGTGTCACATGCCACCTTCAAAATAGTCATATTTTGTTTTTTAAAAGGATTTCGCAAATTTATCACGAACCTCAAATTGGTGTTAATTTGCGATTCCTTAACCCAAATTCGCAATTTAAAAAAGTTTCATACATGCCATTTAAGGAATCGCAAAATTGTGATTCCTTAAATGCATAAGCAAAATAAGGAATCACAATTTTTTGCGATTCCTTATTTTGCTAATGTGTGATACATCCCAAAAGATGCTAAATGTCCGTTTGCGATTCCTTAAGGCCGAAATTCGCAGAATTTCGGCCTTAAGGAATCGCAAAAGGCTTGATACATCTAGGCCAAAGTGACCGCCATGCATCTCTTAAACAATGCAACTGGTCAAGTTTGAGAAACAAAGCCCTAACCCTCATCATTCTAGGGGCCGCAGCTTGATTAGTTGGGTTGTTAGCATAAATCATGACACAGTTAAAATTCCCCATGATTAGACACTCCCCCTAGCATTCTAGCAGCTCTAGGTTTAAAAAATCGAAGACCTCGGGATAGTCAACATTAGGTCCGTATACTGTACAAAAAACATACTTGGAGCCATTAATCTTGAGCTGTGCAATTGCCCATCTTCCTCGATAGTCAGCAGATACCTTAAGAATTCTGTGCTCAAATCACTTAATCACTAAAATGGCCTCTCCTCTTATAGAGGCATTCTGGCATATACATACAATTGTTTGGTAGTTGAGATACTTAAGGAGCCCTCGATCTTTATAAGCCAAGTGAGTTTCAGTAAGAAACACAATATGGGTCCTATCTATACAGTTTCAGTTCCTCCCGAACTAGTTGGCATTTGCTACCATTGTTTAGGCTTGGTACATTCCAGGCCATACATCTAATTATCCCCATTGAAACATGTGTCTTATAGCATTTCCAAAATCATTAAGTGCCAGCCCATACTTTCCCACGGAGACATTTTTGCTGATGTACCTAGCAGCCTTGTATATGCTCATGTGTTCTATAGTATGACTCCCTTCCACTTTGTTGGTCCTCTTGTACCCTGAAGAAGGAATCAGCCCCCTTATGTGCTGTCAGTGAAGTGACAGCTATCAGGAGGCAGAACACCCAGAATACCCCCCACTTTCCCCACACCTCCAGTGCAAGAGAAGAGAAAAAAGAAAGAAGCAGTTAATATATGCTAAAAATATGCATGAGAGAGCTCAGGGGCATATTATCAAGGGGGTTTATCTCTGCTTTTTTGGCTTTAAAAGCCAAGAAAGCGGAGATAAAATTATCTCCCTATTACCAAGCTGTCGCTAACACCAGTTAGTGACAGCTAATAGGAGATAGCGACCATCTTGGGCCCCGCTTTGCATGTCAGTGATATTTATCACTAATGACATGCAAAGTGGGCGTGCCAAGATGTTACAGTCCCTAACATCGCTATCTCCTATTACCAACTTTTGGAGATATTCGCGCTAAGCGCGAATATCTCCAAAAGCTAACACCTGCCCTGAGCAGTTCTTAGCCATGTTATCCAATGGAAGGTGGATAACATGGCTAAGAGCATTTGCTCGATAATGCATGAATATCGCTGACTTTTCAGCGATATTCATGCATTGCGGCCGTTTTTTATTGCATTTGCGATAAACCTTGCTAATAGCAAGGTTTATCTGCGATAAAAATCGCCAATTTGCGGCGATAAATTTTGTCTCTAAACAAGTTAGAGACAAAAATTATCGCTAGTTGTTGGTAATATGCCCCTTAGTCTCTTATCGTGGATCCCTATATTAGCCAATAATTGATCTGGCTGCTATGTCTTCTTGGCGGCCGCCAATTGCCATTGATTTAAGGCTCTCTTAGCCTCCTGCTTGGTAAAGAAACACTAAGAGTGTCCATCTTTTATGCTTTCAAGCGAGTCAGCTTCTGTAGAAAGACCTGTGCGCCTTCCGCCTTTAATGGGTCGATTAGCTGTCGCAACTTCCAGCTTCTGTCCATAGTGGCTATGCATAGGTCTGATATTACAAAGATGGAAAAAGAATCGATATAGTGGTGCTGGGATTAGCTTTGATAGATATAGCCTGCTTCAATAAAAAATGACCAAAACATTATTAACAGTGCTCTTGGATAGCGAGAACTCGCCTTGTTTGAGAAAGTTGGTAGTCTCTGAGCACACTGTATTTGGCAGTCCCAGCCCCAACCTGCAAGGGCGGGAACAGCCTTTCGAAATAGCTGGTCTAGAAAAGCTTGGGGATCAGAGACTTCCTTTCCTTCAGGGACGCTAAGCAGCCTTAGATTATTGCGGCGTTGCCATTTTCTAAGTCTTCCATCTTTGTCTGAAGTATACGTAGTTGATCTTCATGTATTTGTACTAATCCAGGTATTAAAGTAATGGACTCCTCCGTCTCAGCAACCCATTGTTGTAGTTCAGCTATATCTGTCATAAGTATAGCCACCTTGCTCATCACTTTTCCTAAAGCCTGATGATTTAGGAGGTTACCAGCCTCGGCCTGTGCATAGTGCTCTTGAGCCTCCGATCTTTGGTCTTGTTGAAGGACTGGGCTATTCTAAGGCCCAGCGGTGCCAGGGAACAACACCTGAAACCTTTGTGGGTTACCTGTTCCGGCGTACAAATCACAGAGACACGGGACACTTCCTTCGGCGTCAAAGATCAGCGTTTATTTACTGCAGGGATACAGAAGTCACAAGAAGTACACTACATGTAGGTTCTGGGAGACTGCTTCAAATTGCAACAGTGGGTCGCTCCTTTTATACATATTTTAGTCATAGCACAACATGGCGAACAAAAGGTTACAACTCAGTTCCCACAGTAAACTTCAAAAGGGTAACTTTCATGTCTTCAGGAGCCCGGAACATAATTACAGTAGCATCGCCGGTTCCTAACTGTAAAAGTATGTTATCCCACCATTAAGTACATTCCATTCTAGCTGTAAACGAGTTAAGAACAGAGACAGAAACAGGTGCAAGGAAGACAAGGTTTAGACAACAGATTGAAAAAGAGTATAGGGGGCAATATCGGAAGCACGATTGCCGGATCAAAGGATTCGTGCCTAATGCATGCACGGCTGAAACAATAGGCCGGCACGGCAAGATGAGCCTCGAGCGGAGCCATCTGCCTTTGCAGTGTCATCCCCCTCGTCATAAAGGCATCCTCAAAGAAACACGTGTCTTCCGCCAGAGCTTGGGAATCCCAGGGTCACGAAGCGGACAGTGTCCGTTCGCTGGCTACTTGAGGGCAAGAGACAAAATGGATGCTGTATCTAAAATGGAACCTGTGGGTTCAGATGGGGAAACCCACGAATAAGACGAACGGTTCAGGCCAGCGTAGCGAAAACGCATACACCCACTAAACTCGTCATTTGCGGTTCATAGATACCAGACTCGTCCATATTCGAACGAGTCAGAAAACACCATTATGATTGTCACGGAACCTCAGACGCTCCTTTTGCCCTCATGTAGGCAAGCACTAGTTGATATCAGAATCGATCTCGATATTCATCAAATCATTCAGATGTTGCTGCAGCATTATTTTATTCATCAATGCTTCTCTGGTAACAGATGGCCGTCTTATACACGTCGTAGCACAAAGGCCACATAAGGCAGGACCACACTGCACACAAAGACAACACGTGAACTGAAACGCTACAACAACCCCAATGATCATCAGAATCTTCCAACCCCACGTCGACATCAGGCCCCAAAACCATCCTAGTAGCGCCCAATCACCTACGTCCACGTGTATGGACTCAGAGATCTTATGCAACTTCGAGATGGCTTGATATACAGTTAGAGCGTTATCAGGGATGAAAATACAGCAACTCGAATGGATCACCTTGCACACACCACCTCTATCTGCAAGAACAACGTCTAGAACCATACGGTTCTGCAACGTCATAAGCCTATCCGCCTGAAGCTTTGCTGTCAGATTACGAAGAGCACTTGCAGTTATATTAGCAGTCGATTCGACCACACGAGTCAACTGTCTCAGGTTCCTACTATTAACCATAGGTCCCCAAAACGGCAGGAAACCCTTAAAGAAATCTCCTGCTTCTTGACCGGCAGTGTCCTCTTTGCTAATAACGCCTCTCACAACTCTAGTCTTGTGATAGTCCGGGGCAACGGTGAAAGTTGGCGGCAAGAGATTCACAATATAACAGGTGCCCGAGAAGTCACGGGGCAACCATGTATATGCGCGATCGTAACATACGAAGTATGTACCCTTGGCAGTCAGGAAAACAGGGGAAGAGAGCATTGGTAAAACATACGTTTCAGTGCAAGCACTCTTCCCAAGTTGAGCTCGCGGATTTCGGCCAAGGCCTTGCAAGCAGAAATTACCGAGATGGGGTACGATCCAGATCGGAGACGAGCTTTTAAGCTGTCTATCACCCACTGACATGCTATACTCAGCCTCACTCAGATCCATGTATGATCGCACCTCTTCCTCTGGAATAAGCGATGCATCAAAAATATCTCTATCTAAGTCAACAATCGCTCTTGCCAAAGGCTTGTGGTACGGGCCGGGACCAAGGTCTGCAGAGCGTGGCTCTCGATGGGGGTAAGAATCTAGTGCGCTACGGAACATAGTTTGGAATGCTCGAGCTGACCCCTGGGAACTGTAAGGAAGAACCACATACGGAATACCCCTATCCATGGTATGTGGCATTAACCCTCACACCCAACAGTTAGTAGTATTCATCACTAACTGATGCTGATGTAGGAGCTGGACAAAGGAGTTGTTCATGAATTCCGCACGTCTAACCTGTTCATGTTGGGGCAGAGGATGAAAGGAATGTGGAGAAATAGTGGGAATAGATTTCGGTTCAGAAGAAGAAGTAGGTGAAGCAGAAGGCAATAACGACTGTATTCCAAAATACACTCCACCCACCAATAGCATAGAAACAGTCAGAAACAGCAGGAATACCTGAAACAGAAAGCATTTTGTACGTACAACCCTATGGAGTTTCGATCTTTGAGCCGACATCCTCTCTACTTCCGACAACTTTGAGAATTCCATCCTCTAAAAACCGTCCGTAACGTTCTTGACGCATTTCGTTCTGAGTAGCGATTATCAATTCCCAGGAATTCCCAGGAATCGACAAAAGTAACCGACCTAGTGTCAAGAACCTGCTAAACAGAAGGAGGTACCCGCATGGCCCTACAGTCAACCCAGATGTAAGGTTTTCTTTAATCAAAACATTCAATTTTAATGCAAATCTCCTAGCTGTTGAAAAAAAGAGGAACACACGTGAAAAGGAACTCAAAAATTAATAGAAGATGCAATTGTTCATAATGTTCGTGGCAACAGTAAGGGGTAATGTGAATTCAAAAGGAAAAACAAAAAGGATTTTTTATTAGTCTTTGTCACGAGAACGAAGGAAATATCTGCTTCTTCCAGGACGAGTCTGTTCTTCAAATAGTTGGTCAGGTTGCGAAACAGTGTTCAATTGATCAGGTGACAGTTCAGGCCTCGAATTCTCCAACGCTGACGATTCAACAACTGTATCTGGCTGCAATGAAGTGTCTCCTACAGGTTGAACATCACTAAATGGCACAAAACGTATTGAGGTCTCTGTCTCCGTTGCGGCAATCCCAGTCCTCACCCAAGAAACTGCTGGCAAAGGGATCGGAACTTTCTTAGTGTGGGTGGCGTGCACCCAATTCTTTCTGCCTTCCAACCGAACTGCAGTCCTTGTAGCCAGCAGGACTTGGAAGGGACCCACAAATCTCGGCTCCAGGTTACGCTTTCTTCCAAAGTTGCGGGTGACCACCCAGTCACCCGGTTGGAGCCGATGTTCAGGACCCTCTGTCTGTGCCGGTAGAGCTTTAAAGACCTGTTGATGAATTACCTCAGTTTAGCAGTCAGATCATGAAGATAATCGATCAACATTGGGTATTCGAGACTATCAAATGCCTTAGGCCTCGGGACTCCCCAAATGTTCGCAGGACGGCCGAACACAATCTCATATGGGCTAAGCCCTACTCGAGAGTGCACAGTCACCCTGGTCGACAAGAGAGCTAGAGGCAAGGCATCAGGCCACGACAAACCAGTCGTCGCTTGAATCTTAGCAAGTTTCAGTTTCAGAGTACCATTGTACCCTTCAACTAAACCCGCTGACTGGGGATGATTGGCACTATGGAATTTTTGTCAAATTCCAAGGCCCTTACACACACTTTTCATCACACTCCCCACAAACTCACTTCCGTTATCCGACCATACAATCCGTGGCATTCCGTACCGCGGAAAGTATTCCTTCAGTAGGACTTTCGCTGTGGACAGGGCAGTATTATCTTTAAGAGGATAAGCCTCAATCCATCTGGAGAACGCACAAACCACAACTAAAACGTACTTCAGGTTATTGCATCTCTCCATATGGATGAAGTCCAATTGGATAATCTCAAAGGGACATGTAGGAGGAGCAAAATGTCCAGGTGGAGTGGGGGTGCCCTTGCCAGGATTATACATTATACATACCATACAATTCTTAACCACTCTCTCAGCACACTTAGCGATACCATCATTCTTCCATACAGGGGACAGCAACTTACATATACCTTTCGCGCTAATATGTGGCAAGCCGTGAGCCATAGTCACAATGGCTAGCACATATGCATCCGGTAACATCCACCTCTGATATTCCGACAAATCAACCCAACATCCATGCGCATCTAACTTTCCCGTGCTTTCTTTCCACTTAGTCTTTTCAGTTTCGGTGGCCTCATTCTGAATCGCTTTCACGCTCTCAACAGTGTCCTCACACATACCAGTCTCCGCCGGCCACCTCACTGAACTCGTAACGTACATTGGGGTTGCAAGATTCTTAGCTGTCTCCTTAGCAATCTCATCCGCAAACGCGTTACCACGACCAACATCATCCGTAACCTTTCGGTGCGCGCTGCATTTAATGATTGCCACCTGCTTAGGCAATGTAAGTGCGTCCAAAAGATCGTTCACGAGCTGTCCATGTTGGATCTTCGTGCCATGCGATGTCATAAATCCTCTTTCTCTCCACAGACGACCAAAGCTATGTGCAACGCCAAATGCATATTGACTATCTGTAAACATATTCACTCGCTTTCCCTTAGACAAAACACACGCTCTCGTCAACGCAATCAACTCTGCCGCTTGCGCAGAATTCTGGCTCAATCTCGCAGTTTCCACTACCCTACTCAACGTCACCACAGCATACGCAGTCGTCACATCACAATTCGGCAACTTGAAACATGGACCATCAACGTACAAAGTACCCTCGGGATCTGCCAATGGAGTGTTTTTTTAGGTCAACACGACCCTTCGTTTCTTCCTCAGTTCGTAAATAACAATCATGTGGTGGTACATCATCTGATTCCATATTAGTCGGCAACAATGTCGCCGGGTTCAGTACATTACAACGCTTTATTTGTATATGACTTGCCAAAAGCGTCAACTCGTAACCGGACAACCTTGCGCTCGTCAAGTGTTGAGTTTTTGTACGATTCAAGAGAGTGTCAACTGCATGCGGAACCATCACCGTAAGCATATTATCCATGACCAGTCCTGCAGATTGCCGGGTGGACACCGCAGCTGCCGCTGTCGCTCTTAGACAACTCGGCAATGCTCTAGCTACTGGGTCCAAGGTCGAGGAAAAATATGCACATGGACGCTGCTTACCGCCAAATTGATGCGTCAAACACTCAACGCACAACCCTCTCTCTCGTGAACGTATTGTGTAAACGGCTTACTGTAGTCAGGAGTACCTAACACAGGAGCCGAACACAACGCATCACGCAATTCAGAAAAACTTTTCTGACACTCTTCAGTCCATGGCAAAGGAGTCGGAACATCCTTGCACGTGAGGGCTACCAATGGCTTCGCTAGCAATGAAAAATTTGGAATCCATTGCCTGCAGTATGACGTGATACCTAGAAAGGCACGCACATCTCTCTGAGTTGTTGGCACAGTCATTCGAGCGATTGCTGCAATTCTCTCTGGGGTCAACCTTCTTCCCACCTTTGACAATAAGTGACCTAGATAGGTTACTTCTTGACAACAATATTGCAGCTTAGAAGGTGACACCTTGTGATGCAAGTCACAGAGATGCTGTAACAGCGATACTGTAGCAGCTTTGCAAATCTCTTTAGTGTCAGCAGCCACTAACAAGTCATCAACGTACTGAATCAAGGCCCACCAGCCGGTAACACAAACGCATCAAGTTGACTCTTCAGAGCTTGGCTGTAGATCGATGGACTCTCACAGTAGCCCTGAGGAGCGCGTTTAAACCTGAAGCTGCGACCACCTAATGAGAAACCGAATAGATCTCTGCTTTCCTCAGCAATCGGAATGCTAAAGAAAGCATTCTTCAGATTGATTACCGAGAACCAAGAGGCAGAGGCTGGAATCAGAGTCAATAAAGCCGTAATGTCAGGCACCACAGGAAATTGTGGAATCACAATTTTATTTACCTCCCTTAAATCAATGACAAAACGATACACAGGAGGCTTGGATGGATCAGTTCGTTTCAAAATAGGTAACACAGGACTATTACACACATTTCCCCGAGTTTCTTCAATAACATCCTTCTTGATCAAGTCATAAATGATCGCTAATAGTGCTCGTTCACCGTCAAGAGAGATACGATACTGGGGAATACGTGGTAATCGCACATTTGATTTTAATTGGACAACATAAGGTGATATGTCCAGCAGGCCCACATCATTGGGACCTGTTGCCCACAAAGACTCAGGAAGAGAACTCAATTCCGGTGGAAGCTTGTCAGTCGACAAATACATAGGAGAGATCACTCTCTGACCCAATGTAAGCTCCACTCCAGCAGGAGAACAATACAGAGTCGCATACAACTGCTTCAACAAGTCCAGACCCAAAAGATTCTCACCACAACCAGTAGTTAAAATCAAGGGAGATTCTAGCTCACGAGGCCCAATTGTAAGGGGCAAAGGGCTAGAAACCGGATTGCTAACGGGGGCGCCAGAGAATCCAACGGAAACATTCGTTAAGCCAGACAAAGGTGCGCCAGGGAGTTTCGAATGCATGATGGAACTTTTCGCTGCACCAGTGTCCAACAGAAAAGGCTCAACTACACCCGATGTGGCAACTGCGACGTAAGGCCCCTCTCTGATCAACCGGAACTGATACTACTCCCTCTCTTTGTCTGTGGCTGTCCTAGTAATCACCGTCAGCATCGATATCATGCTCGACGTAATAGTCGTCTACATGATACTGCGCAGATCTACCCAACGATGAATTGCGCTGATCAAAGCAATTATTCGAGTCTGATGAAGTGGTAGATAGCTCATTCTGATTTTGAGCAACACCGCGACCTCTACCACGTGAAGCCTGTTGAGGACCACTACGACCTCCTCGAGACGAAACACCATTGTTTCGGTCATGCAAAACTGGACAATTAAACTTCAAATGGCCCTCACCTCTACAATATGCGCATTGATTATACCCAAGCATAGATCTCGGTGTAGAGGAGTCAGTACGCGACTGAGTCCTAGAAGACTGTGATTGCGATCTATTTTGCTGCTGTGAGTCATTTTGATTTGAGCGTCGAGGATACGCTTGCTGCAACAGAACCTTAGTTTTAAGATCCTTCGTTTTCTTATCTGCACGATCATTTTCTTCCTTTTCTCTGTTTTCATAATATTGAGCCGTAGCTAATATTTGAGCAGAGGTAGAAACAGCCCACGAACTTTTGGAATTTTTCAATTTGTTGCTGAGTTCAGGCAACAAATTCGATACAAATTTATCTACAAACAATCGCTGACCTCCCTCAGTGCTCATATCCTGACCACTGTGATCGATGAATGCCTCCTCAAATCTGGTAAAGAAATCAGAGACACTCTCGTCCTTCTTCTGCTTGCACGCAGACAGTTTATCCCAATTAACTCTCATTGCCGGTATAAGTGTCTTCATAAGTGTAATATTCCTCTGGGGCAGATCAGTAATGAGCTGTTCAGGCTTAGCCCCGCCAATTTGCCGTCCGTCAGCCGCCGCAAGAGCAGCCCAATCACCGGCTAACTCGGCTGCGTGATTCTCTTGACGGATTTTTGCCCAAATAGGTTGAGGTACTACATTACCGAACAACATATCAATATCGGCAAGGTTCATGACAGTAGCATCCACTAATTGGGATAATTCCTTATAATAACCTGCCGGATTTTTGCGGGGGTCAGGCAAAGTTTGCTTCACGTGCAAAACTTCCGAACGCTTCCATGGGAGGAGTATCCAAACTCTCTGGAAATGTGGCAAAATTGCGGGGTTAGCAGCGGGATTAACTGGCATCCACACTGGGAGAACTTCTCGCATAGGATACTGACCAGGTTGTGCCATCCACTCCTCAGTGGAGTCATTAAACAATGCTCGAGGTTGTACTGTAGATCGGAAGGATAGGAGACGCTCTAAAGCACACCGAACATTACTACCCACAATCATACAGTTCGAAAACTGATTCTGGAGTTCAGTCATTTCGGGCGGTACATTATCTACCTCATCATTATCCCACACCTCTCGTAAAGATTTACACATTTCCTCAAACACAAATCTTTGGGTGGGCTCATTAAATTGAGAGAACGTCTCAAAAACTATGCGCGGTGTGTACTTGGCAGGATGCCTAATCCATTTACGCGTCATTTTCACTAACGTATCACTCTCCATACCACCAGGAATTTGACTGCGTCTCTGAGGGACATCAGAAACATCGGACCCAAGGATCGGTCCAAATGGAGAGTAAAGAGTAGCAACAGCATTAGGTATGCGACTACGAACAGAAGGAGAAGAGGAGAGAAGTACAGGGGCAACAACATGAGGGTTGAACGTAGGAGCAGTAGGAGTAGCCAAGAGAGCAGAAGTAGCAGAAACAATAGACTGAGAAGGTATAGGCAGTGGAGCAGTAGGAAGAAGGGCAGGTAAGGGAGGAGGAACAACTTGAGGAACAAGAGGATTCGGAAGAACAGGGCCAACGGCAGGCTGGCCAGCAGCTGCCGGAACAACAGGTTGAGGAACAGGAGGAACCACAGGGGCTGTAGTATCCTGTGCGTACGGAGGTGGTGATTTCAGTAGATAGGACAACAAAGGGTCCTCTACCGCTTCTTCTCCCTTCTTATCAGAACTCGACGGTAAAACAGGATAACACTTATCCACCGCCATATGTTGCAGTCTAGCAAAAACTTCCTTTTCCTTCTCTTCTTTGTCTCGCTGAAACTGCTCTGCATTTCTCATCACCGTAATGATACCTTCTCTCTTATTCTTCTTAATCTGTTTAATTTCTTTCTGCTTGGCCTCTTTTCTCCATAACCGAAAGGAATCAAACATGGCCGGCCTAGATTTCTTTTTAAAGAATTTTGCCTCGAGATTGTCCAAAATTGCAGTCCTTAGTATAGCGGATCCAATAATCATTATATACGATAGGACCCACTCCATGGCGACTATAGAGCTCATAGATCGGAGTTCCAACTGGAGGTATCGGACATGAGTCCTCCAATCGGTAAACCGCACCGCAACATTTAAGGAAACCAAACAAAGTACTACGGCCAGGCATCGTGCACACTAACCGAGTTTACAAACTTCAAGGGTTATCGAATTACGATGTCCTCGCAAAAATGCAAGACCCTCGGTTTTTGGCAATTGCAATCGTCAAATAAAACCCAATAACTAAGAACCAACAACTAAGAACCACAAATGCAATGGAACCATGCAAACAACCAAGTTTCAACAACAACCAAGGACTCTGGGAGCGACCCACAAATACTTAACTGAAAGAGCAATGGCGTCACCAGGAAGGCCCGTCTATCATCTCGCCGTACAAAGGACTACGCCAGGCACCAAAACAGGTCGACAGTCAGGGCATCAGTCCGTCGCAGCCGTCAGGAGGCGGGAATCTTCGCGGGAAAAGTCTTCGGACCACTTATTTCGACAACAGGATCGATGAAGCGGGGTGCACCTTCCCTCGGAGATTTCACACGAAGTTCCTCGCGATCGTCGGGCTTTGGACCGGTACCGCTGATGTCGCCCAACGTTGGGCGCCAACTGAAGGACTGGGCTATTCTAAGGCCCAGCGGTGCCAGGGAACAACACCTGAAACCTTCGTGGGTTACCTGTTCCGGCATACAAATCACAGAGACACGGGACACTTCCTTCGGAGTCAAAGATCAGCGTTTATTTACTGCAGGGATACAGAAGTCACAAGAAGTACACTACGTGTAGGTTCTGGGAGACTGCTTCAAAATGCAACAGTGGGTCGCTCCTTTTATACATATTTTAGTCATAGCACAACATGGCGAACAAAAGGTTACAACTCAGTTCCCACAGTAAACTTCAAAAGGGTAACTTTCATGTCTTCAGGAGCCCGGAACATAATTACAGTAGCATCGCCGGTTCCTAACTGTAAAAGTACGTTATCCCACCATTAAGTACATTCCATTCTAGCTGTAAACGAGTTAAGAACAGAGACAGAAACAGGTGCAAGGAAGACAAGGTTTAGACAACAGATTGAAAAAGAGTATAGGGGCAATATCGGAAGCACGATTGCCGGATCAAAGGATTTGTGCCTAATGCATGCACGGCTGAAACAATAGGCCGGCACGGCAAGATGAGCCTTGAGCGGAGCCATCTGCCTTTGCAGTGTCATCCCCCTCGTCATAAAGACCTCCTCAAAGAAACACGTGTCTTCCGCCAGAGCTTGGGAATCCCAGGGTCACGAAGCGGACAGTGTCCGTTCGCTGGCTACTTGAGGGCAAGAGACAAAATGGATGCTGTATCTAAAATGAAACCTGTGGGTTCAGATGGGGAAACCCACGAATAAGACGAACGGTTCAGGCCAGCGTAGCGAAAAGGCGTACACCCACTAAACTCGTCATTTGCGGTTCATAGATACCAGACTCGTCCATATTCGAACGAGTCAGAAAACACCATTATGATTGTCACGGAACCTCATTGTAGTGCCTGAAGTATTAGGGAGAGTGAAAGCTCTTTAGGATACTGTGTACAGTTCAGAAGTGGCATTTTGGTATCATCCGTCCCCGCTTCAGAAGGACCAGGTGTTGACACCTTACCCTGGCAGTCAGGGCTTTGCATCTAGTAACCAGATTGTTCATGTGGGCACTGGCTAGCACCAAAGATGGGATTAGGGTCTGAGCTACACCCTATACCTGAACTTGATAGCCCTGATATCATAGCTTTCACTTCCCATTTGGATTTCACCCATTTCCGCAGAGGAATGCCATCCAGAGCAGCCTTTGTTTGAGTGGCAGAACTGTTGTGCCACTGACTGCCATACAGTTCAGTAGTTTTCTTCAAGTTTTTGGTGTATTTAGATTTACCTTTCATTGTTCCAGGTCATGGGCTTGATGCAGTGTATCCATTCTCTGTAGGTTGTGCAGGACCCATGAAAGTGCTCAGATTGGTCCGTGGCGTAGGAATTAATGTTGTTCTATTGTTTATCTCATGCAACGCATACACCCCTCCAGTTGCCTGGTGCAATCCCCCTTCCACTGTCTGGGCCCTGACGGCAGATGTGCCCTCATCAGTATTAGCCTCCTTATAAACCAGAGTCCCCTGATCAGTTGGTCTTGCCCCCATAGAATCTTCTATGCTAGGGTGTTAGACCTGTCAGCCCTTTAGTTGGTCCCTCCTACTTAATTATTTATTTTTGTCCCCTTTCTGACTTCCAATTCCTTTCATTTTTATGTCCACTTGACTTTTTTGGTGTTGTCCTGGGGGTTAGGTGCGTCCTTGACCCTCTAAATTCCTCATTGGCCTAGAAGTCCCTCCTTTTCTAAGGGCAAGTTTAGTTACACAAAATGGTGGCTGGTAACTGCCACAACTGATTACCTCAGGTACTGGCCCATAGACACATATGGGGAATCTAGAACCTTCTGGCCTGTTCTGCACACTAGGGGCTAGGGGTATATAAGGCCAACTGAAGGGCGGCCATTTTGTCATTCAGAGAGGGTCAGCTGGAGTACAGGCTGTGGTGCTAGGTGGGGTAGGACATTCAGAGGGTGGACTTCTTTTTAAGGGTTGCCTCCTTACTGTAATCACCGCCCCCTATTCCCTGCAGACCGACCCTGTTGGACTGCGTTCCTCTTGACCCTGGACAGGAAGTCTGCTCGAGTAAATAGGTCTAACCCCTAGCTTGGGGTGAGTTTGAGAGACTTTTCGAGGAGTGGAGGGGTGTGAAAGTCAGCCCCGCTGTCCAGCATTTGAGGATTAACTAAAACCTTGAGAAACTCTGCAAGGCTGGTGAAAGGATTGAGGGAACTAACAATCCCCCCCCTTTCGCTCTCCGTGCCCACCTGCCGCCTGCGCTTGGCCCACCTTGTGTCCCCTCACCTTCACTTAGAGGCGCGGCTGGGAGATTCTTCCTCCGTGATTGGTAACCCTGGTGGAGAGAACCGAGACCCCTGGGGTGTGTTTCGCCTGTCCTACAGCCTGTTTCTGACTGGGAGACCAGGGACAGTCAGAGGCTGCTGTGGTAGCGTAGCGGAGCAGGTAACCAGCTAAAACTGAGGAGGCGCGATTCTGCGCAGGCCCGGTGCAGCGCTCACTATCCCAGGAAGGGGGCGGAGTACTAGCCAGGAAAAACCTTTAAACCCGCAGGTCCGGAGAAGGGCCACTGATCGCCTGAGGAGAAGGGGGCGGCATTTGCCTAACGTCGCTACTCTCCCGCGCCTGCTCAGTGACGCCGATCGCCAGGGAGACGGCAGATTTGGCTTGAAGCAGAGCTCAACGGGAGAGAAACCAACGGTAACGCAAACCCAGGGCGACCTTCCGTCGGTGTCAGCTTGGGTGACATTTGGCCTGGCCAACGAGGGAGGCACTGCTGGGGAGAGGGAGTCTGGTGGTGAGGGCCGGTCCACTGCGATTGCGCAGTGTCGACTGAAATAATCCAAAACTTTTGGCTTCAAATAAAAAGGGAACTGGGAGCTGTTGTGGGTCCGGGGATTAATATCCGAAGGTCCCAGAAGGGTGACCCCCCATTTATTTACTGGAGGCACTGAATTGGCAAGTCAGGGAAAATTGAGACCAGGAAGCTACCGGGGCTTATGTAAAAGGGAACAAGTAAAGTAAAGAAGGGTGACAAAGCAGAAAAAAGACCATTGAACCCCTTTTAATGCTGACATTGTTTGAGATTGTTGCTTAACCTTTCTTTTTCAGTGGCGGAAGGGAAAGATTACTCTGACTTCCCTTTGTCAATCACCTGATGTAATTTAGTTAAGCAGGTTGTCGTAATTAATTTTCCATCTGGACCCATTTGAATATTCCCTTGTTCCTTTGTAGGTGACAGACTCTGCTTCCTAATGTGCCAAGTCAGTTTAATCAAGGAAATGCCTTTATTATAGAATACTTAATACCATTTTGAACCCATTGAGTTAAGAAACAATGTATTGCAGAATGGACTGAGGAAAAAAAATATTTAATGTGAGTAGTGACAAAACAGTCAGATGAAAATAAGCGAAAGTATACAAAAGCTTTTATAAAAGTCAATCGTATTTTTCTAAACTGGTGTAGTGTTATTTTTTAATGGATGCACGTGGAGTTACTGTAAGGGTGTGACACAAGCTTAACACTTTTGCCTTTGGGTTAGACCTTTCCACTCTGTGCCAGGCTACCCTATGTGGACTGGTAACCCCAGGTCCAACATAGGGCAATCAGTTTTGGTATTACCTTCCTTAAACAAGTTTGCTGTTGTTTGGGGAAGCAAAAGCACAGCTGTAGCCTGCATCTTAGCATACTGGCTTCAGGTAGCATAGCACTCATGTTTGATTGCAACATTGTGGCTGCTGTTTGTTTTGTCTTCTGCAGGCTACCTGCCGTGTCTGAAGCCTCTGAACATGTCAAGGATCTTAATAAGCCCTCCTCTTGGCTACCTGAGAAGCTTTCCAGGCCTGAGGTAATCGCCACCAGCAAAATATTAATAATTTTAGCTTCAGAGAGTCCCGATATGTCCCCAGGTTGAAAAAAATCCCCAGCTTTACCTGACTGTAATAGTCTCAGTATTGGCTTCCCCACTCGAAAAGGGACCCCTCTTAATGCACTGCCCTTCTGGGTTCAAAGTAGAGAATCATCTGCTGTTGCTGGCATTGTGGCCCCTTCTGGTGAGGTGGTCGCAGAGACGTGAGCGGCGCGCCTTCCTCTTGTTGCGGTAGCTTTTGGTGGAGCCATGCCTCTGTCTCTGGTTGAAGGTGAAGCCAGAGCTGGAACCAGGCCAAACCAGTGGATAGTCAGAGGACGTGTGCTGGTGATTCAAGCTTGCGGTGCGCCAATGGGCATGCTAGGTCGATTGCCAGAGCTGCCTGAAGACCCCTGTAACTGGAGGAAACATCCAAAAGGTCTGTAGGATGAGCAGATCCGCTCGTAAATCTGTATTCTTGCTGCTCTCACTGCCTTCTCCATTCGCTTTTCTACAGCGGGAGCTACTCTGGATGCCTGCGCTCCATGGTGGCATCAATCCGCCATCTTCATTTTTCATAATCTTTGCCATCATTAGAGGGGCCGAATAACATGTATGGCTGGTAGAAAAGTGGTTCCATCTGAGTGTGCAGATTTCACTGTGGTGTGCAAAAGATTCAAGAAAACTAGCCATAACTCTTCAATCCCTGCACGCTGAAAAATTGTTACCCATGTTGTATACAACGTCTTCAATTTCTCATCCTTGGCTGTGTGATAAGATGTACCCAGGCAGAACCTACCTCTTTCCTAGGCCCAATATTCTGTCCTGCTATTAGAACAATCACTGGCAAAGCCAGTGGTGCTGTCTATTTAAGAAAACCCACAATATATAAATTATTATGCCAGAACCAGCATTATGTCGGGCCTCGTGATGCGTTGCGCAGCGCCACTGTCGCTGTGCATGAATCAGGGACCCAGGACACGCTTTGGTCTCCGCGTGGTCCGGACTAGTTCCGTGACCACGCCTCCTTTTATTTATACCTTACGCGTCCGTGAAGTATCACGGTCGCGCTAGCGCACGGCTACGTGCGCAAAAACTAGACTGCACGTATGCAGTCTTTGAACATTACACTCGTTTCAACCTTTATTAAATCAAAAGAAAACCACAACAGGATAGTCCGTCACAAAGTCACCTGCTTCACCTGGATATGTGAGAAATCAAAATGGCCGGTAGGCCTGTTACCGGTCTGATGATCAGGTTTCACAGTCTCAGCCCACAGCAAAGTCCGCCAGCTGCGAAGAGGGTGCTGGGTTTCTTCTCAACCCATAGCCTGCGGCCCCACCTCGGAACAAGACCCTTCGAGGAGTGTCAGGTCGGGCTGGGGTAGGTGACAGCCTGACACCGGAGGGGTGAAGGCTGTCCTCATGCTGCCTTCCAGAGGCCGGGATGCTCGCCGCCGCTCTTTCCTCGGTGCTCCCTTGCACACTCGCCGGGGAATTGGTGCTGGACGTTGTTGGGATTGAGGTGGCTCTGTCCGGGTCTTGATCACGTTGTTCTCCATATGGGGCAAATGCTCGCTTGAAGAACGATGCATTACGTGTGGCGGTTTCGCCCTCGCGCTGGGCAGTTACCATTGTGCCCGACCGGCGAGTTACTGTCCACGGTCGGGGCTCAAACGGGAGCCTGAACTTGCTCCCAGGGTAGCGGTCTCTCACATAGACCCGATCTCTTTCCCATATTGGTGATTCCCTGGCCCTGCGTCTGAAACTGGCATAATCATTCGAGCGTTTCCTGTTGCGCAGAGTTTGCTGAGGATTTGCCTCTGTTGGAGTCCAGGTGCGATGATGAGGAATGGTGTCTCTGACTATTCTGCCCATAGCGGACGGTCCCGGGGCGGCTGTAGTTGTGCGACGGGGCGTTAGCCTGTATTCCCTCAGGAATGTGTACAGGGCCCTCTCTACGGGTGTCCCCTCAGCATGAGCAATCCTGATGACTGTTGAGAGTCCTCATGAACCTCTCGACCTCCCCGTTGGCTTGAGGCCATCTGGGGGTGATTTTCCGGTGTTGAATCCCCCACTCCTGGAGGTAATCGGCAAACTCTTGGCTTTGAAACGGTGGTCCGTTGTCTGTCTTCACCTGTTCAAAGATGCTGTGAGTGACAATTATCTTTTCCAATTTGGCAGTCACTTCTTTTGCAGTCAAAGATGTTACTATTTCCACTTCTGGGTATTTCGTCAGATCGTCGATGACAACGAGCATGTAGTGGCCATCCAGAAGGTGTCCGAAGTCAGCACTTACTCGTTCCCAGGGCTTTGCCGGGTCCTCTTCAGTGATCACCGGGGGTGGAGGTTCGGGTGGACCTGCCGCTTGGCACCAGCGGCATCCTCCAACCAGCTGTTCGACCTTCGTGTCCATCTCCGGAAACCATACCTTTGCTCTGAGCCTGCTTTTTGTTTTCACCATCCCTTGGTGACAGCGATGAGCCAGCTCCACCGCCTGTTGGGTTAGACTCGCAGGCATTACGATTCTCGGTCCTCTGAGGAGGCACCCTTGATTGTCCACGGATAGTTCATCTTTCACTCTGAGGATGGCTTCCAGGGCACTCTTTGCCTCGGGGGTTCTCTGGCTCAGGGAATTCTGGAGTGACTTCCAGTCGTTTTGTCGCATGGCCTCTAATTGCGAGCTGGATGACTTCGTCACCGCGGGTCGCTTCCACGATCAGGTTGATGCCCATGGGTAGAGGTCGTGATCGCTCCAAAATGATTTTTACATACTCCTCCGTCTCTTCAGCATCTTCCTGTTCCTGCATGGTCGCCGCTCGGGGATGTCGAGAGAGGTAATCGGCCGGGTTAATTGCACGGGGCTTGAACTCCAGTTTGTAATCATATTCTTGGAGCTGTAAGATCCACTTTTCGATTCTGGGGGGGTGGTTTGGAGACTGACCCTCGGAACAAAGGAAGCAGAGGCTTATGATCGGTGGATACAGTGAAGGGATGTCCATAGACATACACATGGAAGTGCCTGCAGGCCCAGTGGATTGCGATGGCCTCCCTTTCAAGTTGAGAGTAGCGTTGTTCTGTTTCCGTTAGTGACCGGCTGGCATAGGCTATGGGCACCCAGTCTTCGCCATTTTGACTCTGTGTCAGTACCACCCCTAGCCCGTACGGGCTGGCGTCCACCGCTATATTGGTTGCTTTGGTGGGGTCGAAGTATGCGAGAGTTGTGTTGGCGGACAGGGCGGCCTTAGTGTTCTGAAATGCCAGCTCTTGCTCTTTTCCCCAGTGCCATGGGGTGGTGGATTTTGTGAGCTCCCTTAGTGGTCTCGTGAGATTGGAGAGGTCTGGGATGAACCGCCCGCAGAAATTCACCATTCCGAGGAAGCTCCGAACTTCTGACGTGTTGGTCGGCGCTGGGGCTGATTGCACGTCTCTCACTTTTTCAGGGTCTGGCGCTACTCCCTTGTCGGAGAAAGTGTATCCAAAGAAGCTGATGGTGTTCTGTAGGAATTGACACTTTTCTCGATGCAGCGTAAGGCCTGAGTCTTTGATCCTTTGTAAGACGCTCTTGAGCCTCCGGTGGTGTGCTTCTACGGTGTCGGCGTATATCAGCAGGTCGTCGCTGACATTTAGGACTCCTGTTATTCCGCTCAGTACCTCTCGAATTGTATTTTAGAAGGCTTCAGCTGCACTTGATATCCCAAAGTTGAGCCTCCGATAGCGCCGGAGTCCTATATGAGTGGAGAAAGTGGTGATATATCTGGAGTCCGGGTGCAGGGGCAGTTGGTGATATCCTGACCTTAGGTCCATTTTGGAAAACCATTTCGCTCCATTTAACTCTCCCAGGATGTCGTCTATGGTGGGCGTCAGGTGTTTTTCTCTTTTCACCGTGGCATTGGGCAGGCGCATGTCGACGCAGATGCGTACCTGCCCTGGCTGCTTGCGTTTTCGCGCCACCACGATTGGCGACACCCAGGGGGTGGGCCCACTGACCTTCTCAATTATTCCCTGTTTTTCGAGGGTCTCCAGCTCTTGTTCCACCTTTTTCCTCAGGTGAAACGCTATTCGTCGAAACGAAGGGCGACAGGCTGAATAGACCGGTCGATGTGTAAGGATACTTCCTTTCCACGGAGACATCCGATGCCTTTGAAAACGTCTTCGAAATCTTCAAGGATCATTTCGAGTTCTTCTTCTAGTACCGCCATTGCGAAGGATATCAGATGAAGTTCTTCAGCTGTTTGGCCGCTGAGTAGCATTCCACTACCTTCTTTGGTGACATAGATGGTGGATGGTGTACTCTTATCCTGGTGCTGTACCTCCGTTTGGAAGCATCCAATTAGCGGTATGGGTGCTTTTTGTCCATAGGCAAAAACTCTGATCTTGGCTGGTTTCAGAGTCGGCTTGTCTCGCAGTTGAGTGTAGACGTTTGCCGCCATGAGTTTGATGGATGCACCCGTGTCGATGGTTGCTCTCACCTCTTGGTTCTGTATCATTATCCTGCACTTTGGGAGTCGCCGTTTTTTTCTTAGCGGCTGATCTATGGCAAACACGTAGTGCACTGGATAGCTGTGTGCATCCTCGTCCATGTCCTCACTCTCCGGGTCCTCGCTTATGGCGTGAGCGGCTTCGGGCTTGGGCCTGGATGACCTGCACACTGATGCAAAGGGGTTCATGCGCCCGCATGACCCACACTCCCGCGTGCCGGACAGTCTTGTGCCCTATGCGGCGTGCCTCCGCAGTACCCACATTCTTTTCGGCGCTCTGGCGGCCTCCCTCTCCCTGCCGGGCACTGCTTTGGCCGCACCACATTGACGTGTTCTGCTACGTGGACCTGCTCTGTTTTGATCGGTCTGTGGAGCGCTGCTTCCATATGAGACGCCCTCGCCTGGGATAATTCTTTAGAGCGGCCAAGCTTTAGGATGTCCGCTAATGGTTTGCCATCCTCTTGGAGAATCTTCACCCTCAGGTCAGAGGAGTAGCAGCCCTGAATGATCTGGCCGCGAATTTCATTTTGCTCGTCACGGAATCCGCACGTGCTCGCTAGCTCCTTCAGACGGCCATGGAAAGCGTCGAGGGATTCTTCCGCTTCCTGTCGCGCCTGCCTGAAGATGAACCGCTCGTAATCCTTACTTTGCATTGGCTCAAAATGGGCATTGAGCGCGTTGAGAAGCGTGACATATGTGTGGGGGGTAGCTTTCGTCAGGGTCTTGTAGATCCGATAGATGTCCTTCCCACCAAGATGTAGGAGAAGCGCCCTGCGCCTTTCTCTCGCTGTACCTGCCCCCTCAAAATAGAATTGTAGACTCTCAACCCAGTCCTTCCATCTTGGGGCCTGAGCCGCCGGTGCGCCGTTCACGGTGTAGGGTTCTATGGGCGGAATGGTCGCCATGGCGGAAGGAGATGCTGCCCTCTATAGACTCGGGCTCACAAGGTGATCGACAGCAGGACTGATGCTCCTCACCGTCTGGGATGCCAGGGCACGCCAGCGGGTTGCGCAGCGATAGGCCGTCGCCAGCAGGGCCAATCAGTGTCAATACCCGGGGGTGCACTCTCCCTCAACACCCTTCATCACTGGGGGCGCGGAGAGTACGCAGTCCTGCCACCCGAGGGGTAGCGCCGGTACCTTCTTCCTGGGCTCGGGCGCCTCGGGGATGTGGATGGGGCAGAGCTCACCTCCGAGCGTCTGGCAGCTGGGCTCTCAGGCATGCACCGCCATTCACGCGACATGGGGCTCCTCACACCACGTGTTCTTGCCAGCGGGGGCCCGCCCAGGCCAGGATTGCCGATAACCAGCGGCGGGCGGGGCATGGAGCGCTTCAGGGCACAGCGCGGGCTTTTTAGGCCCTCGTCGCCATTGTCGGGCCTCGTGATGCGTTGCGCAGCGCCACTGTCGCTGCGCATGAATCAGGGACCCAGGACACGCTTTTGGTCTCCGCGTGGTCCGGACTAGTTCCGTGACCACGCCTCCTTTTATTTATACCTTACACGGCCGTGACGTATCACGGTCGCGCTAGCGCGCGGCTACGTGCGCAACAACTAGACTGCACGTATGCTGTCTTTGAACATTACACATTACATCAGTGGTGGATTTCAATGTCTTTTTATGAATGCTATAGTGTTCTGATAGTAGATCATTACATTATATTTTTTTGTTAATATATGAATTTATACTGTGCTGTTGCATCAATATTGGAATGCATATTTGTCACCTTAAAATGTACTTGCTCATTTACAAACTTGGACAAATTTACGTAAGCCTTTCTCATTCTTGTGAGAGGTGCAGCCCCTGGGCTTGTCGATTATATCGATTGGCTTAGCAAAGATATTTTAAACAACTATTGATCATATGCAATAGACCTCGACTTATAACTGAAAATGCTTGCCGTTTCCATCCATGCAGTCACTGATCCTACCGTTCATGCACTCAGTGACTCATCATCAACGCGCTTGGTTCTGCACCTGTCACTGAATGTCATCTATAAATATTCCCTTCCAGAGACGATATCTGTCTGAGATATCATGGGAAGTAGGCAAACATATGGTATGAAACACTGAAGTATTGAAGGAATACTGGGAAGATGTGGTATTAAAGTTACAAACTGTGGTGAGAACAATTGTAGAAGGCCAAACAGAACACTGTATCCAGAGGGTAACCTGGAACTTCTAACAATAGGAAGATGAGGTTTACATTTCATTGCCTATGTTTAGTGCTAAGATTGTGTACATCGGTTGCAAGAAAAGGAAACATTTATTGATAGATGGTTTAGACATGCTCTCAAGTGGACAGAGACCAAATAACTACACATGCTTCCAGTGCGTAAGGATCATTACGTGAGTGAAGAAATTGTCAAATGAATGGGGATGATACATTTTCTATCTTTTTGATGTGTCAATTTCCCATTGTAGAGCGTCTATTACTCTATCCCTAAAGGGTAGCGATTATCTAAGTAGTGCTGTTGAATGGATACACTGACAGAGAGATTGAATTATGTGTTAATAGGAGTGTTGATCCATGGGTATGTACCATATGAAAGTAGTTTGAAGTTGGGTTACTGGTTGAGGGGGGTGAAACGCCACTCAAGCAGCGACCAGAACTCTGGTCAGGGTGAAGTTACAAACAAACCCCAAATTAACCTGTGCTTAACCTTCTGGTAGCTAGGCACAAAGCAGTCAAGCTTAACTTAGAGGCAATGTGGAATGTATTTATGGAACTTCAAACAGTAATAAAGTGAAAACACAACCAAAGAATATTAGAGTTAAATGCAATACATTATTTGAGACCAAAACGACAAATAGCCAATCAATAGCAACAAAGCTATACAATTTTAAAGATTTAAGTGAAACAGTGGTGAAAAGCACAAAGAGCCAACTGTGGTTATCTGGTTATGCTGGACCAGGACAAAGTCAAAAGTTCAGGCCAACAGCACTGGAGCGTGTGCTGGATAGAGGGACCAAGTTAGACCCCGTAAACAAAGTACCTTAAGTCCTGGTTTGCAAGATCCTGAGTAGAGGATGTATAGTGCAACGGTGATTCCAAGGAACTCTCTGTACTGTGATGCAGAGTCCTGCATCGCTGTCCAGAATGCCATCAATGAGGAGCTTGTGATGCGAAGTCTGGCATCGAGGATGAATCGCAAAGCGGTGTTCCGAACAAGCGGTGGGGCTGCAATGCGAGGTCCTGCGCCAGAGATGCATCATGCTGCGGCGGGTCCAAATTGGCTGCAAGGAGATTTTATAGAGCTGCATCGGTTCTGCTCACAGGACTACAGCTGGGCTGGCAGAGCATCTTCAGGTCCACTAGCAGAGATCCAGAATGGGGGTGGCACTGGGGGTAGGACTCACAGCAGACCGAGTCCAGGTGCTGGGTTCAAGGTGGTTGGAGCCTTTTCTGTCCCTGAGTCTCTGAATAAGAGTACCATCAAGTAGCTCATGGAGTCACTCTGGTTGTCCTGGGTACAAGATGCAGCAGCAGTCCTTACCATTAAGGCAGTAGGGTACTAGGACAGCACAGCAGTCCTTCATACTCTTCCACATGGCCAGAAGTGTACTTAATAGTTGTGTCTGAGGGTTCAATATTTATACCTGGTACCCACTTTAAAGTAGGAGAAGGTCCTGGAGGTTTCCACCCCCAGAGGTGTTTTGGAATTTTGTCCCTCCCTGCCCTGAACCTTGCTTGTCTGGTGTCAGAAAAGCCTAGTGTCAAACACCTTTTTGAGTGTGCTAGGCAGAGGTGTTGTGATGTGCATGTGTGGTAGGTGACAGCCCCCCACCCTCATCAAGTCAGAGATGGCCCATCTTGCCAACACCAATTTCCCCTTTGTCTCACTGTCTGGGAGCAATACACAAAGACCAATTGCCAACTACAGCTAGTCATGTGACCCAGGATATAGGCACCAAATGGTTGGGGCAAGAAAAACCAGACTTTCTAAAAGTGGCATGTTCAGAATTGCGACTTTAAATCTGATTTTACTATGAAAGAGGGTTTTAAACTACAATTCTTTACACACCAAACTCGATATTCCTACTTGCTCCCAATTGGAAGTTAGCACTTAATAAATGTAATAAGTTATCCCAAGGGTATCCTATTGGAGAAGTAGGCCTTGCAGTACTGAAAAACAAATTGAAGAGTTTTTCACTACCAGGACATATGAATCTTAAAAGTATGTGTCCAACTTTTTAAGTACACTATACCCTTTGGGCTAGTTAGAGCCTACACTAGGGGGGGATTTTTATGTATTAAAAAGGAATTTTTAGCCCTGCAAAATTCAGCTTTGCCAGGTTGAGATGGCAGTTTAAAACTACACATACTGGCTGCAATGGCAGGCCTGAGACATGTTTTAAGGGGCTACTTAAGTGGGTGGCGCAATCAGCTCTACGGGCCCATTAATAGCATTTAATTTATAGGCCCTGGATACTTGTAGTACCACTTTACTAGGGACTTACCGTAAGTTACATGTGCAAATTGGGTGCAAGCCAATTTCACTATGGTTAAAAGAGAGAGCACACTCACTTTAGCAGTGGGTAGCAGTGGTAAAGTGTGCAGAGGTCTAAGGCAAACATAAACGAGATCAGTAAGGCAAAAAGTTGGAGGGGGAAGTCCACCCTTAGCCTGGTAGGTCTGGCAAAAGTTGTATGTCCACAGTTGCCTCTCTTGCACTGAACTGCACAAGGATATTTCTGCGTAATAATGTTTTGAGCTATTTTATTTTAAAACCAGTGAAAGCAGTTTTTTAAAATCCATCCACTAGGTCACTTTTCCTTTAAATCATGCATCTATTTATCCACCAGTTGACTCATTACCACTACCATGAAAACACAAGCTCAGCAATCCTAAGTGGACATTCCAGTTATCAGTCAGACCTATTACCTTTGCTTCACATCTGTGAGAAGGCTGAGAGTGTTTCTG
This sequence comes from Lissotriton vulgaris, assembly GCF_964263255.1. Classification (NCBI taxonomy): domain Eukaryota; kingdom Metazoa; phylum Chordata; class Amphibia; order Caudata; family Salamandridae; genus Lissotriton; species Lissotriton vulgaris. The sequence continues at coordinate 749,904,721 of NC_141693.1, read as the reverse complement.
GTAGCATGTGACTGCTAGTCTTTGAGGAATGTTGTAGTACTTCCAGGAGCTCATGACTGGTAGTCTGTGAAAATGCTTCCCGTAGTTTTTGATTGCAATGAGTGTAGTCTGTAATGTGTGACCGCTGACGTTAGTGTGAGAGTGTGCTTTCATTAGTGTGCAATTTTTAGTCTGTGAAGTGTGTGAGTGCTGTTGATAGAACAAGACTGCTACCCTGTGAAGAGTGAGAGGGCTGATGGTATGTATACATGTATGTATGCTTGTACATGGTGTTTCTATAGTGTGACACTAGCCAAAAGATAGCAGAGCTCTGAAGAGAATCCAAGGCAAGGACACAATCAAAGTACAATTAAGTAGGTGTTTTCTAAGAGCAAAATTAGGCTGTTACCTGCACCATGATGCTGTGTTCTTTAACAAGATGTGCCTTCAAGTTTTTCCTAAATGGAGCAGAGTTGGGGTAACCCTGAGGGATACAGACGTGTCAGTGCAGATTCTGTTTTTTTTATTGAATTTTTTCCCCTTTTATCCCATGGTGGTGGGAGAAAAGTAGACCATCAAAACATACATCATACGAAATACATACATAAAAGAGTTATATAAGCATAACAAATAGAATGAAAAAATAATCATAATTAATTAATTTGCGACCCATTTTTCCAATGGTGCCCAGTTCTTAGAAGCAATTAAGCGTCTTCTCTTTCCTCTGAAAGCCTGAACTGAAGTCTCAAGTTTGAACCAGGCCAACATCCTGGCTTTCCAATGACAAAAAGTAGGAGGTTCACGATTTATCCAGAGTGATGTAACACAAAGTCTGACCATGGCCATGGCGATAAAGAGAAAAGCTTGCAAATGTCTTGTTTTTTCCAAGGCCGTAGAATATTCATAGTCAGTGATAACCATTTCAGCAGAAATTTTGACTGAAGTTTGAGTAATCTGCGTGAGAAAGGTTTCAATTTGGTTAATGAAGAGAGATAACTCCGGGCAACTATGAACATATGAACAGAATCTGCGGAGGGAAATTTGCATCTTGCACAAAATTACCCTTTACCCCCACAGATGTCCACCCATCTAACAAGTTTTGCAGGTGTATAATAGAGATTGAACATAGCCATATACCTTTGTGAGCGAAGGGTACCTGATACCAAGACAGACCTAGCTAATACCAATGGAAATTTTAAATCAATAGAAGGTACTCCGAATTTCGATGCCCACTTATTATTCTGATCATCTAGATCGTCAGGAAGTTGGGATAGAAAAGACTGATATAAACTGCCAATTTTCACTTTCTTTCTGATAGATTCAACTATAGCAACTTTTTACACATTATTGGGTTTTGAGGAAACTTTTTATCCCAAAAACTTCTCAATTGGAGATATTTAAAAAAATGATTAGAGTGCAAATGAAATTTCTCCTTTAAGAATGCAAAAGAAGCTATTTGCCCTAGATCAGCTAGGTCACCGATCTCCTTTAAACCAAGAGCTATCCAGATGTTTGCCACCCCCTCTTGAAATATCAATGGGAGTAGTCCGGAGGCAGTTAGTGGGGTATAATAAGTAAGCTTAGAGATGTGTAAATGTCGACAAGCTTTTTGCCATACCGAAAATAATGCCCACCATACCTTGAATTTAGTTTTTTTTAAATAACTTGGTTCGAGTATACGAGTAAGTACCCCTTTTGTGGAGTCTCCCAATGATATTGAGTACATTGAAGGTGAAAGATGGACCGGAAGCTCAACAGCATCACCTAATAGAGGGACAGCAAAATGTTGGACCATGGCTGCCCAGTAGTAAAGCATTAGATTTGGGACTGACCACCCCCCACGATCCTGCGGAAGACAGGTCCACTTAGCCGCCCGTCTTGGTTTACGATATGACCATAAAAACTGTTGGCAAATTCTTTCTGCTTTTTTTAAAATTAAAGAAGGGATTAATAATGGGATAGATCTGAAAAGATATAAAAATTTAGGGAGAACGAACATTTTGAGAATATTAGACCGGCCAAACAGCGAGAGATGTAGGTGATCCAAACGCTCTAATTTTTTATGAAGAGAGTCAATAGTAGGGGAATAATTCAGATCTAAGATCTGATCTACATTGGGCGAGATTTGAACACCAAGATATGTTGCTTCCGAAGTTATAGAAACTTGGGAAATGGGCATAGCCGTACATTGTAAAATTTGCGTTTTTGCAATATTTAATTTGTAGCCAGAGATTAAGCCAAATTGAGCTGCCAAAATCTCCAATGCAGGAAAAGATTGAGCGACGTTATCAATTAAAACTATGATATCATCAGCATATGGCAATGACTTATATTTGGTTCCATGAACAATGACGGGAGTGATGGTCTGGGATTTTTCTATTAAACATAAAAAAAGATCAATGAATAAAGCAAAAAGAAGAGGAGAACAGGGGCATCCTTGTCTGGTGCCCCTGCTAATAGAAAAATAATGTGATTCACTACCAGAGTTACAGATTTTAGCAATTGGGGATATATACAGAGCTTGTAGAGCTTAAATAAACTTTGGTGTGTAGCCCTTTCAGAATAAAACACCCCATAGATACCCCCCTGGAGACCCTGTCAAACGCCTTCTCAGCGTCTAACAGGATCACCCCGAGGGCAGAGTTTGTGGTTTTTGCCCAGTCTAACAGAGCTATTACACGCCTGATGTGATCCGAATGAACCCGTGTTGATGGATAGAAACCAGAAGGACAATTGTTTGGGTTAAACGAAAAGCGAGTATCCTTGAATACATTTTGCTGTCTGTATTAATTAATGCTATCGGCCGATATGAGGCTGGGTTTAATTCATCCTTACCATTCTTTCTGAAAAGTACAATAGTAGAGTGTCGCCACGAATCTAGAATTAATCCAGTCTGGGCGAGACAAAAACTTCTAGCATTTTCTGCTTGAATAGGTGTGAGAAAGTTTTATAAAATTCCAGATGGATGAGATCCGGCCCTGCGGCTTTACCATTAGAAAGAGATTTCATGGCGATCAGAACTTCCTCCCAGCTAATAGGTTCAGCCAGGATTTGATTCTGACCATCTGTAACTTTTTGGGTGTACATAGGTTGGAAAAATTGATTTAAACTAGTTTGTTGCTGTAAAATTATATTGGTATCTTCCGTGTATAAGGTTGAATAAAAATCTGCAAAAACATTTACAACACCAGTAATTGTGTCTTGAACGATACCAGAACGATCTTTAACCCTAATGATCTGATTAGCTACAGCCCTTTGTTGTAAACATTTTGCTGGGACCTTACCAGAATTTTCACCCAATTCATAGATTGAAGTTCAGAATTGAAAGTATTTGGTTGCTATATCTTTATAAAAAGGCTCTAATAAATTAGATTTGGCTATAGCGACTGATTTCAAGTTAGCTGCTATGTCTTCCCCCATATGGATATTAAGACTTAAATCCAATTCAGCTTGTTGGAGAGCTGCAATCTAGTTTTAACGGTTTGCTGCTCGGTCTTCCAGCGATAGGAGGCAAATCGTTTGGTTTCACCCCGCAATGCAGCTTTGAATGTATCCCAGACAATACCGACCGGGGCAGTACCGGTATTAATTGCAAAGAACTCTGAGATCCAGAGATTAAGTTGTTCTTGATATAATTTGTCTGTTAAGCGTTTCCTGTCAAATGTCCATGATCTAATTTGATTGATAGGGAGATCCCAGGGACAGCTAAAGACAATAGTATTATGGTCAGATATAGTTCTTGGGTTAGTTTCAATCTTGACACACCCAACAATTTGGAGAGAGGTGAAGACATAATCAATACGGACCATTTTATTGTGGGGTATTGAATAAAAAGTATAACCCTCTTGATTTGGATGATGATAGTGCCATGTATCCGACAAACCGTGTTCAATCAGGAGAATACGGAGCGCCTTGTAGACTTGGGGCTTTCGTCCAACATATATATTGCGCTTTATTATATCTAAATGACTAGGAATATTTATATTAAAGTCCCCACAAAAAAACAGCGGATGAAGCCACATAGCTAACTCTAAATTTAGATTCCTCAAAACCTGTGGGTCGTCTAGATTAGAAGCATATATTGAGCAGATAGAGAACAAACGGACATTGACCGATAACTCTGCTATTAACCATCTACCAGAGTTGTCTTGTTTTAATCTTTTAATACACCTTGTAACCCGGTCTTTGAAATAATAGCAACTCCCCTAATTGTAGAGGTTTGTCGGGTACAAGCCGCTAACTCATAACCCAAAAAAATCTAAGATAAGCCAGGTTGTCTCAAGGAATATGGTTTCCTGCAGGCATATTCTATCCACCTGCATCACCTTCAGCAACTCATAAAAAATTCTGCATTTCTTAGGGTCGTTTAATCCACAGATATTCCAAGTTGCACACGTCAATCTAGAAGCAGCCATGAAATTTGATCAAAGACCGACAGCCCTAGACAACTATTAAACCTTTTATAGCATATATAATTACAATCAAACTGTTTTTTGATGAAAAGTAAAAAGATTTGTGTCGCATCAGATGCATTCAGAAAGCAGAACCAATTATAAATGAATAATCTGGTCATCTCTATCCACCACCACCACACCACCCCACAACCCACCATGGTTGGCCCACCCACCCTATCTGATCCCACCCCCCTACCCAATGAACCCCCACACCCCTCTGCCCCCACACTGGGCATCAGGACCGTAGTCCTTGTGATGGTTGAGTAAGCGTTTCCCCACACTCCGCTGAGCCAAAAGTGTTCCCCCTTTTCAGATATCAGATGACCCTAACACATCCTGGAAAGACAAAAAAAAATTACAACATTTTATGTATATCAAACGGGTCATCGAGAGAGGAAGAATAATAAAGCACAAAAATGAATGACTTCTGTCATATGTTAAACAATCAAAATAATAATACATTGCCTAGCTCAGGCTATATTGAGTCCAGAAATTCCGTAGCGGATATCTCGGACATAAAAAACCTTGTCTGGCCCTTTAAAGTAACTTTTAGTTTTGCCGGAAAAAGCAAAAAAACATGGGCCCCCTTAGCCTGAAATAAAGGAATCTGTTGCCGGAGATACCAGCGACGAGTGACCGTCTCTGAGCAGAAGTCCGGCCGAACGAAGAATTGACATTCCTTGGCAGATCGCTTCTTGTTAGGTCTGGCGAGATCAAATATACGTTCACGGGCAAGGAAGTTATTAGAGCAGACCAAGATAGCGCAGGGATAGAGATTATTCGCAGCAGTGGATTGTTTTTTCTTGTTTAATGGGAAGCGATGTGCTCTTTGAATCTTGAGATTCCAATCCCACTGGGTGACCTCCGGAAAAGCCTCAGTGAAAAGCTCCACTATAAACTGCCGGACATCGTCGCCCTCTTTATTTTCCTCTATCCCCAGAATGCGGAGATTGTTCCTTCTCGCCCGATTTTCAAGATGTGCAAGCTTCCATAAAATATCCTTGCGTTGTTCTTTGACCTCTGTACCTAACTCTTTCTGAGTAGCTGCGGCATCTTCAAGAGCAGAGATCCTTCCTTCAGCTTCAGCAACCCTGGTAGTGGTCTCAGTACATGTTTTGATAACCCGTCGGAAAGAGTTCTGCATTTTGCGACAAGCCCCCTGTGTTCGCATGTTTTCTTGTCTAGTTGCTTCCCTATGCATCATTATAGTTTGGTAGATCGTTACCAGTGAGACCCCTTCAGGGATATCTGGCATAGTCAGAGTAGTACCTCCACACGCATTCTGCGAGTTTAAATCAGATTGTTCAGTAGATGAGTCCTTCTGCAGATTTTGCTGACTGGACAGGGATGATACCTTAGTACCCGGAGCTTTGCGGACTGTATCAATGTTCAAATCTTTTGGTAGCTGACTAACACGCCAATCCGCAGAATCGCTGTCATAGTCCGACCACTGAAGCTCCGGACGATCAGCATCGTCCTCCCCAGATAAGGAATGGTCAGAAACAGAGTAAAAATTCTCGGTAGACTCGCTGACCTCAGATCCTCTAGTATCATGGGAATACTCTGTAGACATCTCCGAAGAAGTAGATATATGACTATTGACAAACTGGACTACATTATCCAGCATACACTGGGCTGGAGAGGTCTGATAGACAGAGGGGTCTAAAACGGAACCTGGGGTCAAAACTAATTCTTTTGTTGTGCTGCTATTATTAGTTAGTGCAGGGAGTTCGGAGGGGGGGGAGTTTGCAGAGATGGAAAACAATGTGGCGGGCACAGTTACAGAAGTACTCACCCCCCCCCCCTTTGTAGCAGAGTCTGCAGACCTTGAGTTTTCCCCTTGCACTGCAATGAGGGAGCCATCGTCTGTGGTGGAAGCTTTCCCCTTTACTCCAGGTTTGTTGAACATTGCCGGTAATGTCTGACCCTTAGTAATGATTAAACGGGAGTCACCGGTGCAGGCTTGTCGATACTGACAGAGCGAGTCTTCTGAGCCGCGGTTGCAGCCGCGGAGCTCTTCGGGTCCGCCTCCTGTTGACCGCAAGCTGTACTGCGGGATTTAAGAGCGGCAGCTGCCGCTTTCGAAAGTACCTTCGGCGGCATCCTTTTCCCTGTAGCCGGTAGCGTGGAGCAATAGCCTGCGAGACACCCAGGAGAACAGCTGCTGAGCTGGAGAGGGGAGGATCCTGAGGTAGACGCCAGACCAGGTGAGCAGCGGCTAGAACGGCATGGAGCTTGCCAGAGCCACAAAAGCTTACGGAGGACTGCAGGTCTGATAATGTTTAGACGGGAGGTAAATGCCATAAATCAGATCAGATCAGCGATTACTGTCAAGTAGATAAAGAGTTTTCAGGCAGCGTTTTTCCTCAAAACGCAGACAGAGCAGTCAATCAGGGGTCCGCTATGGTTCAGAGGAGAAGAACGCCAGCTCACTCGGACGAACGCACGGCCGCCATCTTGCCCCCGTCGGTGCAGATTCTGTGTGCATTGATAGAGAACCCTGCTGTCTAGTTTAAAACTGTTTGACTTCTTCGTCTCCAGTCTGATGGTGCCCTGGCTGCAGATTTGCCGAAAGCCACTGTAGATGGTGAGCTTGACATTCAGAAATACAGGTGTGCAGATTGCGATAGCTTTGTAGATGATGCAGCTGCTTTTGAGGATGGTATTGGCTAGCATGGAGCCAGTGGAACTCAATCAGCAAGCAGATTATGTGCCCCTATTTTTTCAGGCCCTTGATGATGCATGTTACTGCATGGCGGACGCCCTTAAGAGGTGACAGTGCGTAGTCTGCGAGGCGGGAAGCACTGTATTGACTAGATGTAGCTGGACAAGCATGAAGGCTTTAACAGCAGTTTTAAAGTCACATGTTTGAAGGATTGGTTTCACTTTTTTCAGTAAATAATGCTGGTACAGGGCAACCTTAGTTTCCTTGGCAATATGTTCCTTGAGCATGAGATCAGTGCCCTGGTTCAATCTGTGTGACTGGATATTCGATGAAAGTTGGAATTCAGATCCATCCATGCTCATGTCATGGCCCAGATTCAGACCAGTGCTGCATATTTCTCTTGGTGAACAGGAGACATTTTTCAGGTAAGTGCTGGACATCCAGGTCTAGATGTGGTGAAGGCAGTGTTTGAGCTATTGAGTAACAGGAGTAAAGGAGAACCTTCAAGTAACGTTGTGGATCATCAACAAATTGGTGAATTCTGATGCTGCTATGTATCAATAGAACGCCAAGTGACTCCAGGTAGAGGCTGAAAAGGAAAGAAAATCACATAGAAACCTAGGTAACTTTTCAGGTGATTGGAATTTCCTGTGACCAAGAGGTGTCCATATGAACAAACTCGTTTTAGTTGTGTCTGTAGGAGGAGAAGCAGTAAATGATGTTCCAGTGAATCCCATTTGAGACTTGAGGATGAGGATGAGAATAGGGAGGTCACTAGTGTTTAAGGCAGTTGAGGGCTCTAGTTGTTTTAGGAGGTAGTGGTCATCTGTATCTGTGGTCAGCAGGACATCATCAGTGCATATGGACAGATCCAAATCATCTTGTGGCATATGAAAGGCCACCTGAAAGCCTTCATCTTGAGGTTATCTCTGGTGTAATTGTATAAGCTGTTGACTTTGGCAGATGAGGTGATGGGCAAAGAACTAATGGATACAAGATCATACAGCTTGTCTGTGAGGAATCCAGAATTGGGTGATATTTGCCTTGGTACCATGGTGGACGATAAACTGATAGTCTTTACATCGCATGTATGTACAATGAGGGACATTTTTCTGCACTTTACAATGCTTTACAATGCAGGTAAGTGTATTTACTTATTATTTGTTTGAGGAAATAAGGTAAATTAAGGATGTAAGTATCTTTTACAGGGGTGTGAGCAAAATGTAAAATGTCCTTTCTATTGAGATAGAAAGTTATATATAAATCTGTTAATGGCACGGAGGCAAGGATTAAGCATCACCTTTTTTTCATTTGACTGAATGAAATTATTTTCCTCAATTTTTACGTTCATTACCTGTGATGAAGCTCCCCTTCCCAGCAAACACTGGGGAAGAATAAGAAACAAAGTGTTATTAAGCCCACCATTCACAAAATCCATTGCAGTTTAACTGGGTATGACATCCCTTCTGTTTCTTCTTTCTTCACATGAGGACCTCAACCTGTTTTCCTCCTCTTCATCATTCTTCTGATCTGTGTCTAGGTAATTAACATGAACATTCCGTTATCCAGTTATTTAAATGTTGGCAAATATTTGGCATTACTTGGTAGCAACATATTGATCTTGCATGGCCCACCTTACCCACCTGGCTATGGATGGAGGCTTTACAGGTTCCAAAGGTTTCTTGAATAAGATAAGCCATTGTCTCTCCAATGGTGGTCTTACCTCTGCCGTCATGTTCTCATATGCTTTAGGACACTTGACCACACATTACGTTTATCTCGTAAAGCTGGGCATGACTCTGATCTCATGTTTGTTTTCATCCTCTTGGCAATTGTAAGGGTTACAATATAACCTGAAATATTGTATGTCCTTGTAGTGTAGTTCCTATATTCCCAATGGGCTCTGCGCATTGGAATAATATATTCAGCAGTGTAGACGTAGGACTGAGGTCGGCTAGGTCTCTACTGACTATATTAGACTTAAGGTTTGCCAGCTAGCTCAGAGGTCACTAGAAACTTTCTCGAATAAACGAGTAGGAGTTTAACCTCCCTGGATAGACAAGAAGGGATTAGCTTCCGACAACCATGTAACATGACAACTTTGCTCCCTCAGAATAAGAGTATATCTCTAGAGTTGTGTGAAAACAATAGACAGCTATTTCACTCTGTCAGATGTGCATACTTAGTTTCACCAGAGTGCAGAGACAAGAGAGACAAGCGTTTTTCAATAAAAGGTGTGATTTATTGAGCAGTCTTCTTTCTCATGCAAGAGAAATTAATTGCCATAATTGCAATACTTAATGTAAAGTAAAGTGCGTACAGTAAAAGTATTATGAAATAATACTGTAAAAGCATTGATATGTTTTCTTAGCCATAAGATACTTTAAAATGGATAAAATATATACATACATTTATACATTGACTAACGTACTCAACTGGTGCTTCTAAATACGCCTACCCCGGTGTACATGACCTAAGCCTAATATGTGGGAAGGAGTAAGTAAGTAGCAGTTTAAGTTAAGTTGGTTTTGCCAAGAATCTGACTCAAGAATTCTCTTTAAGGGTTTAGTCAGCTCCGTACCTGGGTAATGGAATGCAGGAGGTCTGGTATCTCTCTTTCAGGACTCGATATCCCAGCAGCCCGCGAAGGCAACTGAGAACACCGGAGCTGGATTTTCTCGGCAGGAGAAAAGACAGCGTCTCTCTCAGTGCGTCAAAGAGGAGGGGCAGCGTCCGTGGGCTCTCGCATCAGCTGGGCTCTCGGTCAAGTAGATAGCTGCTCCGCTCCAAAACCACCACCGTGTGTTTGCTTAAGGCAACATTGGTATATTTATACTTGAAAGGTGTCGAGTTTGACGTAAGGTTTGGACATAAGACATCAATAAAGATGTCACTAAGAACTGACTGTTCCTTTAGTGTTCGCAGGAGTTTAATGACAAATCATGACAAAAGCAAATGGGGATTTCCCAGGTTGCTGGAGGTTTGGTGTGTCGAAAGAACTCGTTGTGCTCTCTAGGAATCTAAGGAAGTAGCCTTGCCGTGCTTTGGACTGCAAGGGCTATTTACTTAAATATGGATCTGATTCTTATGCCATTGTAGGGATATTATTGATTATTGCCGTACAAGGGCATAAAATAGCAATATTAATTTGGTTCCTAGATAAAAACACAATACCCACTCCACGATCTAATGTCCATCTTTACTAAAACTAAGCAATAATAAACATTTAAAGGTGCATGTGTATTCCAACCCACCCCAAAATACATTTTTTGCATTTGAAATGGTGTATGCGAAATACACGAAAATGATTATTGGTACTGTACGCTTTTCAAGAAGTGTAATCATTCAGTTAAACATGCTTATATATATTAGCTGAACGATTCGCGAAAATTACACATGAAATGGCTCTTAATACAGAAAAGAAGGTCGAGACCATTCCATCACATATAAATACAGTTGCTGTAAATATGCTAGAGGCTGAGGTAATATATTGTCTCTAGAGTTCCTAAAAATAGAAGCTCTGTTCTTTAAGAATAGTTCTACTTTAAGCAAAGTACATGTGCCAGAAAAAGGTAAATATTTTGGAAGTTTGAAAAAAACTGTTTTCGCTTTCAGGGGAAAAAATAGTTCCAAATGTTTTCAGTAGCTTTTGTTTATCAAAGCTGAAGGCCGAATTCAGAGTTCAGGGGAAAGCTGTGTGCTCATTGCTTAAAAAGTTATTCTTTCTGTTCAGGAGAGAACATCATTTCAGACAGACTCGCAAAAAACTGGTCTACGACACCAGGTGAAAGTTCGACCAAGTTTGAAAGTGCCGCAACAGTGCAGTCGTGAGAATGATTGCTATCATCGATTTCAGTATCAGCAATGCTCACAGAAGGTTGTACCTGGGTGATGCTGCTCTCATCTCGTACTTCACTGCCACCTAATCGTAGTGGTGAAGTCTCAACGAATGCCGTCATCAGAATGGGTAGCCACTGGGGACAACACAATGCATGAGCCGTTACCGGACTTAGCAAAGTATCTGTATACAATGGTACTGCTGATGGTAGTGTAAGACAGACGTCCAACACGCAGTCTTCTCCGCATAGCATACATCGAAGCACAGGTAGGATGCAATTTTGCCAGATTGGTCTGAATGAAAGAAACCAGGTCATATTCAGATCTCTTAGCCGGGCTAATCCAAGGACTTTAGTTATGCGGTCCCGATAGCGTATAGCTAGGATCATTTCTTCCATCGTTGCTGGAGTCTTGTCTGCAACTTGGCTTGCCATATCGGAGCAGAAGGGTCAAAAATAAAATTCCTGCTACGAGTCCCAAAAGTAGTGGTAGGCCCCCAAAGACAGAATGGACAAAATTGGGAAAATGCCCAGAACTGCTTCGAAGGGTGTTAACAGTCCTGAAAAAATTGTCTTAAATATATGTGGGATACCACTGGCATCAGACATATTTAGGAGTTGGCTTAGCATTTCTACGAAATGCATGGGGCAATTTGTTGATAAAAGGGTATGTATTTCTGCAGTTGTCCTTGCAACTAGAAGATAATACGTTTCTTTTGATGACGTTAAAGGCACGGTTGTCTGTAAAAGAACAGACTTCATTCTGCTTAAAGTATCAATTCGTTTAGAAGAGATATTCAAAGAAGGCCAAATCGTCGCCTTCGTATCTTGAGAGCTGTTTGGATACAATACTTTCATACTACAAGTGACCATGGAACTAACGCTTACGAGATAGGCTTTCCCTGGCACCATGCCACAACAGCTGTGGTCCATTATTAGAAGATAGCTCCCATTAGAAAGCCGTCTAAAGAAAGGCTCTATTTGTGTTGTAGGTGTGCCGTGTTGGTGACATGAAAGGTTATTTGAAGTCCCCTCACAGGCCCCATGTAAATTAATACCTTGGCATAGAAGTGTACCGCTTAGTGATTGTTTACAATTGTTACCACTAAGAAATACATTCTGTTTCTTTTCACTATAGCATGTGTGTGTGTAAGGCAATTTCCATGATGACTTAATGTACCCTTTACCCAACCTTTCATACTGGCCCGCTGGTATATATTCTTGGCAGAATTTAAATCGAAAGTTGTTATCGGAATTGTAATTATTCCGTGTATTATCCATTCAATGACAGGTCTTTCCGACATTGTCAATGGTAATCTCTCAAGTTTTTCAAAGCTCAAAATCGTATAGTCTGCTCCTTTTTGTGCCAAACTGATTTGTTTATCAGTAAGGTTAAAGATAGAGAATAAAGACGTTGTGTTTATCAAACGCCATGGCACGTAGCCTGAACGCAGATTTTGAAACGTCCAGCCTAGCTGTACAATAGAACGTAATTGGGACTGACCGTGTTGTAACATTAGTAAGTCCTGATCTATTATATCGATAGCAGATGATACAATACTGTCCAGTGAATATATTCTGGAGGACAGAGTCATTAACCCATTGTCCACAACAGAAAGTGATTTTTCCAAATGAATACGATAAATTTCTCGTATTTTCTCTGCTGTCTCAATTTGAGTTACTTTCCAAGCTTCGTTGTACGCAGCGTATATACCGGTCGCTATGAAACGTTTTTGACGCTGTTTGTGTGGTCCCATTATGAAATCACGTAAGTCAGCACCGTCTTTAAGTAAAGTCAAGTGTTGCTTAATTTCAGCCAGTGTGGATGTTTGTAGCCATTCAAGGCATAGTTTCCCTACACTGTATGTTGTTACTATCCCTGGATGTGGTCTCTGGGAGTATCTAGGGTCTGGTCTGGTCATTTTAAATCCCTGTTTTTTGTTCAGGAATCTATCTTGAACGTTATTTGTGTCTGTTGGCCAGATTAACCACTTTTTCCAATCAGGATGTGTTGTGTTTTGATGTAATATATTGGATACGTCTATCTCAACATCTGTAGTGGTATTACTATCAGGTATTGGCTTTGGAATAGATGGTTTGTTTAAGTTTTTAATCTTAGCTAGGCCAAGACAAGTAGTCTGTTGAATGGTGTCATTCAAGAATATTATTTGTTCTGGGATCATGCAGGCTCTAAATAATGCTTCTAAACCTTGGACTTGCTAATTTTTTGTACCCCAGATGGCTTTTGTTTCAATGTTATTTTTCCAGAAATCAAAACCAAATGTAATCATTTTTTCATAAAATGTTTCAGAATTAATCAATTTAGTATTTGCCAACATTGTTTTTATCCCTGTCTTATTTAACAGTTTAAAATAAAACGTTTCTGAATCACTTGTGTTAAACCCTGAGAAGTATGGGAATTTCTCATAAAATGTTTTCGAACTGCCTTTTGGTGGAGTTGCACAATGTTCCTATTGATTATACTTTAAAACATTTCTAGGTTGAGCAGATTTATGTAAATAGTGATGTGCAAAGTAGTCATAGCAGTACATTTGTTCATAATTCGACGAACCCTGTAAGTAATCATGTTCCATAAATTTTGCTGACATTACTAAATCTGACATCATATTATTTATGCTTTCAAAGTCCCAATCATCAGAGAATGTACTTGGTTTTACAAAGTCACTTAATGAAACTTTGAACTGATGTGGATATTTCAAGAGTTCAACCGGGCCATAGATTTCGTAATCCATTTTGTCCCAAGCTACCCCGCCGGGTATTGGAATGGCTGTGAAATTTACTGATTATAGTTCTCTTTTCTCGATGTGAGATGACTTGTGTGGCTTTAGGACCAAGTTGATGTTCTGACTTGCTGTGTCCATTGTACTGTATTTTCCCTCAATTAATTTTTCCAAACAAAGTACCATGATTAGCCAAAGCAGGAGGAAAAGTACACCTAACACAATCCAAAATTCAATCCATGGAGAAATCAGATATGTTTCTTTTAGTTGGTCAAAGAATTCAATTGCTTTGTCTTTAAAAGTTTTTGTTGCTGACGTTTGTTCTGGTTCGCTTGGATCTTCAGAAAAGTTATCGAAATTGATGAAGTAGCCAGATGCAGTTCTGTTAATTGTTGGAATTGCTTCCGAATTTCCCTTTGTTATTTCATTTTTTCTTTCATTAGCATAGTCTGAGGCTACATCGTTGTAGACAGGTGTTTCTTGACGAACTGTTTCAATTTGGGTTGCAAGAGGCACAAGTTCCATGGTATTGTTGCATAGTCCTTTTTTATTCACTGCAGGTTTATCAAATGTGATTAGTCTCTCAGTTTGAACCTCTTGGGTTGTAGCAAATTTTGGTATTCTGCTATTTCTTGGGAGTCCACTGGGCCTACTACTTATTATTGGCCACATGATTGTGGTTTTACCAGGTCGATGGATACAACTCGGTTCTCCTTTTTACCAGCAAGGGGCGGTAGTACAACTGATCTTGTTCTGCTGATAGCTAAGACAGGTACTGCTTTTCTATAAGAAGGCCCAAATTCCTTCTTCACCGCGATCTTCTCTCTGACCAGATCCCCAATCTTTGGAATCCAGACAGGCCCTGCTGGGACAGGTGGTTTATCTTCAGTGGCTGTTGGCTATTGTTTTAACTTTATGTTGCTCAGGTCTTTTCTTGTTTTATTTAAGTCCTGTAAAACAGCCAAACGATCTTTGATGTCAAAGCATTTTCTTTCTACCACTGAAGTCTGACTATCTAAATCCTGAATATGCATTCTAGTCCCGAACAATAGTTCGTATGGACTGAAACCTTTTAGAGAATTTCTTGGCAGATTGTTAAGACTACGTTGGACACTTGTTAAATGTTGGACCCACCCATCACCCGAACCTAATACCCTCGCCGTTATAGATTGCTTTATGTCCCGGTTTTTTCTTTCCACAATCCCATTTCCCTCAGAATGGAAGGGACAAGAGTACCGCAATGCAATGCCCATGCTGGTCATGGCCTCCTTATAAGCTCGAGAGCTAAAAGCAGGACCCTGGTCAGAATGTAGCATGCCAATTGCGTGTGTGCCGATAAAGACTCGCAAATCTTTTATAACAGTTCTGGCGTCAGCCGAGGGCTGGGGCCACATCCAAATGAATCTCGTGCAGTAATCCACTAAGATCATGATATATTTATAGTTACCATCCCTTTGTAAGGGACCACAGTGGTCCAGGTAAACACACTCTAATGGTTTATCTGAGATTAGAAGGGGCGTCTGCGCTGGCCGTTTCACTGTTGATACTTTCATTCTTTGGCATATTTCGCATTCTAGAACATATTTCTTAGTTTGTATTCTCATGCGCAGCCACCAATATCTCTGTTTTAATAATGATATTGTGACGGAAACATCAGCATGTGCAGAAGCGAGCCCTTGTAGTTAGTCCTAACCTGTGTTCCATGTTTGGAATTGCCCTATCCCCCACTCCAGGGATTCGAGCAAATGGAACATTATTCGCATCAGTTATGTATGAGCACTTTACTGGAAAGCCTTTCTGGAGTGTTTTTCTGTCCTGTTTTACTGACGCACGGACAGCTTGCATTATATCGCTGTCTATTTTTGTTTTTGACCGTGTGATAGCAGCTACGGAAGCCGTTTGCACAGCTGCCTTTGCGGCTTCATCAGCCAATGAATTCCCCGCAACGTGAATGCCATCACGTTGATGACTCAGTGTATGTATCACATGAGTCTATCGTAGTTCTTTCTGCAAAAGAACTACCTGTTCCCAAAGCTTCTTATGCTTTATTGTGACACCTGTGTCATCTTTGTAATCGTTTTGAACCCAGTTCTTCAAGTCATTATTGTAAGATATGACGCAGAAATGCGAATCGCACACTATTAGTGTTGGGAATTCACGATCGGCATTTTCAAGCGCCATCTTCAAAGATCTAAATTCAGCTTGCTGAGCCGAACAGTTTCTCAGTGATTCAGTTTTTGTTATTTTTGGTCTGAATTTACCACAGCGCCAGCGACCTATAACAATCGCGCATGCTGCATTGTAGGATCTATTATCCACATCGTAATGTTGTGCAAATCTGTCCATATAGATTACACAAGAGTACTGTTGGAGAGGCAGAATTTCGATTGGCAGAGGATATTCTTCATATTTTAGATCTTTCAATTTTTTCATGTCCGGGTCAAAATAGTATTTCACGTCTTCTGCAGCAAGAGAATTTTCCCACTGTATCCATTTTGGATCTAATGCCACTTTTTTTAGATTAACTGGGCTGAATAACGCCTCATGGGCTGATTCTGCTGTAAAAACAGTTATTATTTTGCCTTGGGCTTGGTCTCTTTCTGTTGCTACAATAGTTTGAACTGCATTTACAATATTCTCAGTAAGACTGAATGTTTTTTCAGCTTCTGTGTACAAATGTGATTTGTAAGCTATTGGTACCGTTTCTCCCTCATTAGAGGTCAGGTACGTGAATCCGCATCTTCCTGGGATGATTCGGATTACAAGGTTGCGTGTGTTGTCGCGAGTTTGTAATTTTGTTTTAGCTAACATGTCTGTTTGCAATGATCTCAACATTTCTGTGTGTTTCTGAGTCCAATTGATTGGTTTGAAATCAGGATTTATTAATTCGTAGAGAGGTTTAACCCTCTCTGCATAATTTAGAATGTAAGTTCTTCCGAAATTCAGGAAACCTTGTATTGATTGTAAGTTCTTCAGCGTTTTTGGTGCTTGGAGTACAGTGCACTTCTCCAAGAAGTTGTCCGCTAGGCTTTTGCCTTCACTTGATATTTCATATCCTAAAAACAGGACAGTTAGATGGGCAATTCGTGACTTTTTAAAGTTGACTTTGTAACCCTCTGTTGGGAACCCAAGTATTATGGTGAGTATCCAGGTCATCATCTGTGAGATAGATATCATTGACATAAGATAATGCCTCTTCATCATATATTTGTAGTAACTCTGTTACTCTTGCTGAGAATAATCCTGGGCTATTCTTGAATCCCTGTGGAGTCGACAAAAATTTCTGTGACCCCATTATTGAGAAAGCGGTTAAATACCTGCTTTCAGGTGCAATGTTTTGACAAAAGAATCCATTAGATATGTCTAATGTTGTTTTGTATTTTTTGCGAACAATGTTATTCATTAGTGCTGCACTGTGTGAGTTTTGTACAGCAAATGTCTTGCAACATGAGTTAAGGTGTCTGTAGTCCAAGACTAGACAATATGAATTGTCTAGTTTGGAGGCAGGAAACAAAGGATTGTTCATTTGAGAGGTGCATGTTTCGATCACCCCTTGGTATTCAAGTTGATCTAAGATCTCCCTGACTTGTTTTTTAGCTTCTTGCTTAATTGGGTACTGCTTTTGTGCAGTTGGTTGACATTTTAACTGGATTTTGTGAGGAGGAGAGTCCTCATCCCATCCTACATGATTTTTATATAACGCAGGTGCTTGGGCTACTGCCCATTTTCTTGCATATGTGTATTTTCTATGTATTGGAATATGATTTGAGAAGGCAGGCATAATCATTTCTTCACCACGAGGGCACTCCCTGACAAACTCTGGTGGCCAGTCTTTCTCAGCTAATAGGATGTCATAGCCTTTTGAAAGGTTATCCCAAAACAGACCCCTTACTTTCCTAGTCTTATCTCCCTCTATACGCAATGTTATTTCGTATATTTTATGAGGTTCACTAACTCTGGTATCTGCAGTTTCCACCTGAATGTATTCATTCGTGTCCACTGTCTCCAGATGATTCATCAGGATCTTGCAAGCTATTGTCACTTCTGCTGTACTGTCTAGCATTGTCTGGGCCCACTCTCCATTTTTCAGCTGTGTCCTCAGTTTCCTCTGCATGTTGATTATTTTAATACTTGCTACCTTCTTTCTTGGAAATTGTAATTTTTTACTTTGAGCAGGTTCCTTGTCCTTGGACTTGACGTGCTCTTCCCTGTGTTCTGACCGTCCTCTTCTTTCCGATTTCTGCGAGGAAGTCTGAAAAGATCGAGAGGGACGTTGTCTTGGCAGGGTTTTTGGCTCTATTTAGCAGTGATATAGACTTTAATCTTGCTCACATCTAGGATAGGTATTCTTAGCTTGTGTTGGCCCTTTTAAGCCCTTTCTTCCAGACCTAGAAGAGGATAGCTGCTTAATATGATGATAGATCCCTTATTCTTGACTCTAATCTGTCTATTGCCTATTGGCTTTGACATACTTGCTTATAAGTAGACATATTGGTATGGGTTATGTAGGTATTCTGACAGAGCTAAGGGGTATTTCATCCCTTTCAGGCCTACAGGCCTAGAACTAGAGGGACTCCATCTTGATGGAGCTGAGAGGCTTTTAGAGTAAAGGTAAAGTTTATAGTTAAAGCTGTTGTTCGCTTGGAGAGAACCGGCTCAGGCTGGCACTTATCGAAGGAATGTATTTTTCTCCACTCCGAAGACACAACTTCAGGCTGGCCAGCTGGGAATGTGTCCTTGGTACGGGGAGGTACAAGAATTTGGTGGGCGGCAGGTTACTGGCCGTAACTTTCCATGAAAGGACAAGCTTCCATAATAGCGAGCTGCAGGAGAGGAGGAGTGTTCATTCCAGCTTGTGTGCAGTTCAGCCTGGAGCTCAGTTCAGCTTGGAGCTCAGTTCAGCTTGGAGAGAGAACAGGATGTCTGCTGGAGCTGCAGAATAGAGTGCAGTTCTTGAATGGAGAAAGAAGGCAGACGATTGCTGAAGATGAGGAGAGAGAGAGAGCAGTGCAGAGAGCATCAAAGAAGGCTGTCAGCTGGAGCAACTGAACCAGAGGCGTGGTGATGTGGTGAAGGAGGGAGAGACAGAGAGAGCCCTAATCCCACCAGAGGCAGAGAGAAATCTTCCTTCTAATAGGTGAGGTAGTCTGAACTAGTACACTTTAATCTTGTTCTTATTCCCTAGGCTATTGTATGTCTAATCTTTTCCCTTTCAGCGGTGTGTTAAAAGATCCTGTTACCCCGCAGATAAATTGTATGTCTAATCCTTTTCTTTCAGCGGTGTGTTAAAGTTACTGCTAGTTATAGAGACCCCATAGTTTTGTATATGTGTACTTTATTATTGTTACAATAAACATCCCCATTAATTAGTGAACTACAGTGCATGAGTTTTTTTATGATAAAGCTAGCTTAGCTTCTAGCCAGTTGCCGTTGAGCCACTGATGGATCAGAAGGGAGTAGGAGCGCTTAAATCAAGGAATAACTCAATCACATAGTGTGTATATCTTTGTCCCCATACAGTGAGGGTAATCCCCTTTCCTAGTAGGTATTACTGTTTGAAAAGATGCTACCCCTGATCAGGTAAGTAATAGTGAATAATTAGGGAGAGAGGAGACCTGCAACTAAGGGACCAAGTTAGTACACCCTCCCATAATCCTGTAAACAGCGTCTTCTGTTCCAAAGCATAGGTAACCTTTTTCCTCCAAGTCAGATGTTACAGCCAGAACAGATGCTGCCCCTGATCCGGTAAGTCTGAATAAATAGGGAGAACAGGGAGCCCTTGAGCTAGGGAATTGTTGACACTAAGTAATTCGGCTATCCCATAATATTATTGTAGTAGCAGACCCTTAGTGAAGAGACAGAAAACTGAAGGTGTTCATAGGAATGTGGTCGTCGTTGATATACGGCGTTAATGAGAGCACTGATTGTGTGTATACCCACAGGATTGTGGCTTGTGTAAGTGAGAGCGTTGGGGGGGATGACCAACGTGGAGGTTTGCCGGATTGCGAACCGTTTGGAAAAAAGGGAGAGCACTGGGGCTGCAGACCCACGTGTGTAGACACGCCAGATTGTGTGTCATATCTGCCCCAGGGTAGATTAGTCTGGGTCTGAGTGGCCGCGAGACTATAAGGTATGAGTGTAGTGTAGGGTATGGATATCCTTAGTAATCAGTGAGTATTCTTAGTATCCCTATAGATTTAGTGGTGTTTCTAATAATGTGAGCTTGTATATTGCGAGTTCCCCATCCTCAGGTAGGTACCCAGGTTCCTGGATAGATGGTCCTGAGGAGGGATGTGGTTACGTTCTGGCTGGGTTGGAGGGGCCCCTAGGGGCTGATCCCATCTAATCAGAAAACCCGGCCATGACATCTGGCGTCTACGAACAGTTTACGAAGCCTGTGTGACCTGGCCATGTGCTTAGAGAGTTTCCCATGTGTTGTGAGGGAGTGCCGTGAGCGCCAGTTCCATCTGGCGTAGTTTGGCAGTTCATGTAGCCTGTGTGACCTATGGGCTTGAACAGTTGCAGCGTGAGGAGATTGCATTACATCATGGCATTTGGCTTATTCGGGGTGGAAGGAATGGTTTTCATCTTGGTGTTTAAACTGTTAGGATTGAAGGATGGCATTACATGAGGGAGCCAGTAACATCTTTGTGATGGTCCAATTGTACAAATGTGTGTAAAAAGTGCTTTTAAATTGCCCATTAAATTGCTTGCTGCATCTGCTTATGCTGTGCAATGTGAAATGTGTTCATTGTTATATGATTTGTGGAGTTCTTTGCATATAGCTCCTTGTAAATATGGCTTGTGAATAGCGCCATGTTAATGTGGTTTGTGAGGTGCATGTTCTTATTTTGACTTGCTGTGTTCCTTGTGAATTGCGCCTTGGATATGTTACTTGTGAAGAGCTTGTCTTGTAAATATGGCTTGTGAATAGCGCCATGTGGTCATGGCTTGGACAGGGCATGTTATCATTACGTTAGGCAGGAGAGAGCTGGATCTCTCTCGGGTGCTTGGGGATAACGTTTTGAAGATGTGTGTACGTATTATCTGTAAAGGTGGAGAGATGAGCTCATGACTTTCCCATGTATTTGAAATCATTGGGGAATGATTGTGCTTGAGCTGCCAAAGGGTTAATATCTTGAATTGTGATGGCAGTATTTATTTTAACATGCTGTTTAAACTTGCATGGTTATTTGAACTGACTCTAAAAGTCAGTGAATATTTTGATGATTGGTGGTTTGATTTTGACTTTTATTGGTTCCTGGGTCTGCCTACGTGCTTTGTCAGCTTCTTGACGGAAAGGTAACATCTTGTGCTTTGCGAAGGGCTCTGTTCATTTCACATTCTTTTTGAAATGCGTCTACGAATTTGTGTGGGTTTGCCTTGGAACTGATGACTTCATGTGTCTGACTCTAAGAGGTCGGTAAGTTATAATTCAACCAGTCGGATTGAGATAAGGGTTTGCACGGAGAGAGCTGTGTTCTTTTAAATGTGCTTCTTAATATGCATCCACAGACGTGTGGAGAATTATTTTTGAATGCATGATTTAAAATGTGTGAAATGTTAAAAAGATGGCCCAGTTAGAGTGCACGCTACGGGGCTGTTTTCATTAATTATTTCTTTGAGGGTTTTCCATCTAGAAAGGAATGTGCTGGCCGATGTTTTGCAATGATCACAGGTTGAGAATAATCAATCTTGCCCGACAGTGCAGGGTAACATGTGCTTTTAATTAGTGAAAGGCAACCATGTGCTTTTAAAATAAATGTGTTCTCATTATTATTTTCCCAAATGCAAACTGAACCTTTTTTCAAATGTGAATGTATGCAGCAAAACCGGCATATGTAAGTTAACCCACTCAGTTAGAAAATAAATGGCTGTTTGATAATATCTGAATGTGGCCCTTTTATTAGGTTGAATTGAAAAGTTTGCGCTATAAATTACGCTGTAATGCATAATTACATGTTGCCCCTGGTTGAACAAAATACAATGGTGAAATGTGTCTGCATTTTATGTTGTTTTAAAATTATTTCTCTTTCAACAGCTGACAGTATATATTTTTATTTTTTGGATGCTAGTGTGTATAGGTAGGGTGGAGCAGAATCTATTGTTAAAAATGATAACTATGACGCACTACCATTTATCTATGTGTCCCTTACATTAGTTTAATCTGTATTTAGTTACATGGCTCGCCTATGTACTTTGACAAGCTGTTGATAGCAGAGAAATATTAAACCCAATAGTCCATGATAATTCGTTTTTTCAAATGCAGACTGTATAGTCTTGTGTGCAGAAGTAAATTGCCCCGTTTTGTGTGTTGATCTGCATGCTCAATAACTGCTCATATTTCAAATGTCTTGCCTTTTAGCTGAATTAGTTAGACAAAAGTCTTTTTAGAAAGTGGAGCTTTTAAGTAGCAGTAATTATTTTTAAAATGCTAGCTTTCGTTAGTTAGAAAATATAGCCTGGGAACGGTTTACAAAGAATGTGTTTATCGATCTTGGCAGACCAGCTGGTTTGTGAAGGCGGGTTTTTTCCTCTGCAGGCTCCGAACACGGCCTGTCTTGTTATGATTGGCCAAAATCCAATTTTGTTCTGCGGACGGAATGTTTATGTAAGGGAGGGGTGAACTCGCTCTTCCTGGCTGTCGGCGCAGACAGCTTCATTGCCTGCTGATAAGGGATTCTTGCAGACTCTTGGCCCTTGGAGTTAGTTAGATACAGTAGGCCTGGGCGGGCTTCCCTGATTGGGGAAAGTGAGGCTTGCAGCGTCCTGCTCCTGTTATGAGATCATCATTTGCAGTGTTTCAAATTACTTCACACTGTAGTTTGGCTCCTGCGTATTCTGAAGGGAGGGGCTGTCTCACAGAGGATTAGGGTATGACTTGGCCCTTCTGGATGTGTTTAAAAATTAGATTTTGCTAATGTTTTTAATTAATCAGGATATTTTCTTTTCAATAATGAAAAGCACTTGGGGTGCTTTTTAAATAGAAAATTTTATTTTGCAAGATTAATGATACTTGTTTTCTTGTCCTAGGATTGCTGGGTTGTGGTGTTGGTGTGTGGGTCGGCCCCCCCCCCCCCCACTTCCTTTCTTATTTTAGTTTTTTACTTTCATGTTTTTATGTTAGTTTATTATTTTTGGAAGATGGAACCAGACCAGACCAGACCGGATTGGTGGTGGATGGCCGCATCGGAGGAAGTGTCCGGATACCGAAGATGCCGGGTGGTGACCTACACTGATGTCCCAAAATTGACATTGGACTTATATTTTTGATAAAACATAAAAAAAAAATTTAATTTGTGACAGACTCCATCATACTACGATTTCCCGCAAAAGGATTTTGTTATGTAATTCCATGGCCTGCATTATTCCCATGTTTTTCTTTGCAATCACTACGAACAGGCCCCACTTTTAAAAAAAAAACATGTCATCATGGTTTTGATGTTTCCTTGCTTTTTAGGATGCAGTCACCAATTATAGTTTTCCTGTTTTTTGCAAAACAGTTTTTGCCAATGAAGGACAATTTTTTTTATGGTGGTACACACATGTGTTCCACAGTGTGATGAAAACTAGGTGCTAACTGTTTTAGGGTTAGTGCTACACCAGCTATCTTGTAGAAATGGGGTTGTCTTTATTTTACTGTTATTACACTTTCACCTTGATTGATCAAAGGGTGGTTACCCTAGACTTTAGGTTGTCCTGGGAGGTGTGTCTTTTAGTATGATTATGTTTGCCCAGACCTTGAAAATAATTTGTCATGTCTATTTCTCAGATTTCACCAAAATGATTCCTTAAGTTGACCATAGTAGGTAGGCCTCATTTAGGCCCATTGTTATTTTTATTCCACAAATAAGCCCCTACACCAATAGATTTCATGTGTCATCATTAGCTTAAGTTGACCATAGTAGGTAGGCCTCATTTAGGCCCTTGGTTGTTTTTTTATTAGAAGTTGAAACACATTTAGTTCTTAAGTTGTCCGAAGTAGGTAGGCCCCATTTAGGCCCCTTGCTGTTTTGATTCAACATATAAGTCCCTACATCACTAGACTTCACCAGTTATCACTAGAAGTTGAGGTACATTTAGTTTGAGGATGCTTTGGTTAGTTTCTGTTGTTATCAGATCCAATCTTAGATATGTTTCGGCATTCAAGTCAAGGGTGCTTTGATTTGTTTTCAGTTGGTTGTTAGATTTGTATTCCCTACAATTGAGTTTCAGGTGGAATTTCCTTAAGTTGTCATTCTTTTTAGAGAGTATTTTTGGTTTTTGGTTTGTTGATAGATTGTGTTGATGTTTGTTTATATGGATGTTGTTTATAGATGTTCGCAAGATAAAGTCTAAGGGTGGAATGTCTTGGCAGGGTTTTTGGCTCTATTTAGCAGTGATATAGACTTTAATCTTGCTCACATCTAGGATAGGTATTCTTAGCTTGTGTTGGCCCTTTTAAGCCCTTTCTTCCAGACCTAGAAGAGGATAGCTGCTTAATATGATGATAGATCCCTTATTCTTGACTCTAATCTGTCTATTGCCTATTGGCTTTGACATACTTGCTTATAAGTAGACACATTGGTATGGTTTAGGTAGGTATTCTGACAGAGCTAAGGGGTATTTCATCCCTTTCAGGCCTACAGGCCTAGAACTAGAGGGACTCCATCTTGATGGAGCTGAGAGGCTTTTAGAGTAAAGGTAAAGTTTATAGTTAAAGCTGTTGTTTGCTTGGAGAGAACCGGCTCAGGCTGGCCCTTATCGAAGGAATGTATTTTTCTCCACTCCGAAGACACAACTTCAGGCTGGCCAGCTGGGAACGTGTCCTTGGTACGGGGAGGTACAAGAATTTGGTGGGCGGCAGGTTACTGGCCGTAACTTTCCATGAAAGGACAAGCTTCCATAATAGCGAGCTGCAGGAGAGGAGGAGTGTTCATTCCAGCTTGTGTGCAGTTCAGCCTGGAGCTCAGTTCAGCTTGGAGCTCAGTTCAGCTTGGAGAGAGAACAGGATGTCTGCTGGAGCTGCAGAATAGAGTGCAGTTCTTGAATGGAGAAAGAAGGCAGACGATTGCTGAAGATGAGGAGAGAGAGAGAGCAGTGCAGAGAGCATCTAAGAAGGCTGTCAGCTGGAGCAACTGAACCAGAGGCGTGGTGATGTGGTGAAGGAGGGAGAGACAGAGAGAGCCCTAATCCCACCAGAGAGAAATCTTCCTTCTAATAAGTGAGGTAGTCTGAACTAGTACACTTTAATCTTGTTCTTATTCCCTAGGCTATTGTATGTCTAATCTTTTCCCTTTCAGCGGTGTGTTAAAAGATCCTGTTACCCCGCAGATAAATTGTATGTCTAATCCTTTTCTTTCAGCGGTGTGTTAAAGTTACTGCTAGTTATAGAGACCCCATAGTTTTGTATATGTGTACTTTATTATTGTTACAATAAACATCCCCATTAATTAGTGAACTACAGTGCATGAGTTTTTTTATGATAAAGCTAGCTTAGCTTCTAGCCAGTTGCCGTTGAGCCACTGATGGATCAGAAGGGAGTAGGAGCGCTTAAATCAAGGAATAACTCAATCACATAGTGTGTATATCTTTGTCCCCATACAGTGAGGGTAATCCCCTTTCCTAGTAGGTATTACTGTTTGAACAGATGCTACCCCTGATCAGGTAAGTAATAGTGAATAATTAGGGAGAGAGGAGACCTGCAACTAAGGGACCAAGTTAGTACACCCTCCCATAATCCTGTAAACAGCGTCTTCTGTTCCAAAGCATAGGTAACCTTTTTCCTCCAAGTCAGATGTTACAGCCAGAACAGATGCTGCCCCTGATCCGGTAAGTCTGAATAAATAGGGAGAACAGGGAGCCCTTGAGCTAGGGAATTGTTGACACTAAGTAATTCGGCTATCCCATAATATTATTGTAGTAGCAGACCCTTAGTGAAGAGACAGAAAACTGAAGGTGTTCATAGGAATGTGGTCGTCGTTGATATACGGCGTTAATGAGAGCACTGATTGTGTGTATACCCACAGGATTGTGGCTTGTGTAAGTGAGAGCGTTGGGGGGGGTGACCAACGTGGAGGTTTGCCGGATTGCGAACCGTTTGGAAAAAAGGGAGAGCACTGGGGCTGCAGACCCACGTGTGTAGACACGCCAGATTGTGTGTCATATCTGCCCCAGGGTAGATTAGTCTGGGTCTGAGTGGCCGCGAGACTATAAGGTATGAGTGTAGTGTAGGGTATGGATATCCTTAGTAATCAGTGAGTATTCTTAGTATCCCTATAGATTTAGTGGTGTTTCTAATAATGTGAGCTTGTATATTGCGAGTTCCCCATCCTCAGGTAGGTACCCAGGTTCCTGGATAGATGGTCCTGAGGAGGGATGTGGTTACGTTCTGGCTGGGTTGGAGGGGCCCCTAGGGGCTGATCCCATCTAATCAGAAAACCCGGCCATGACAGACGTGTATCAATGTCTTGATATCTATCAGGCTTTTTCAGATTATCCCTATTTCTAAGGTTGTATCTCTTCTCAGAGGGCTCCCTCTGGGGAGACTTGTGTCTTTGGTCCGGAGATCTTTCTCTCCGCCGAGGAGACCTTCCTCTGGACTGGAATCTTTTTTCTTTGGGAGTGGATTGTTTATTTCCATCCCAACTCTTTTTCGGAGTGTTTAGATTATATTTAATAAATATCTTCTCAGGATTTTCAGTTAGTTGGGGTTTTGCCGGTTTCCCACCCAAACTATCTCTACCTAGTTCTTCATAGGATTTTTCTATGATTCTGGCAAGTTCAATTGGTTGGTCTGCTATATCTGTTTCTTTCAATTTCTGGCGGATCGCCACAGATGCTGCTTCTCCTTTTATGTTGGCTAATAATATAGCCAAGACCTGCTTGAAGTCTTTCAGTAATTTCATACCCAGAGTTAAAGCAGGTTCTGGACCGTATTCATTTTTAATCTGTCTTAGTACATTTGGTATTACCGCCAGAGACGGAACACCATGTGTTTTTGTGCAAATGGAAGCAAAGACTATGCCCCAAGTGTCACAATCCTCCACATGTGGTGCAATCCCCATTGGAAGGCAGATAGTCAGAATTCTGTGTTTCTCACTAGGGGTAGTATTCGGAAATACCGCCTCTATTGGGGTTATCTTTTGTGCTAGCCAGAATGGAATTTGTTCCCGTTTTGCGGGTGTTTTACCAAGACATGATTGTATGTTCTGTGGTGTAATTTTGTTTGTGTTTCTCTGATGAGGGTTCAGCTGTGGAATGTTAATAGCTGGTTGGACTGTTGAAGTCTGCATTACATAATTAGTACTTTTAGCTGGGCTAAAAGTTCCCGGTCTGACATTTTTTCGATGTCTGGATGTGGTGTGTAGCTGGCTAGAACCTGCCACGTTGCTCCTGGTCTACCTAGTGGACCGAGCCTAGTGATGTGATCATTATGTTTTAGGGCGCCTTTAAACCAGAGCAGGTGCTCTTGGTAATTTAGTGGGATTTCAACATCCTCGAAAGGAGTGTATTCAGCCGGAGGTTCCTCTATTTTGTAATAGTGGAATTCGTGTGTTACAGCGTTTGCTGCTGGAAAATTTATCCATGAATAGAATACCTCTGTCTGACGATATTCATGGGGCTCTACCACGAATATCACTGTACCACCTCATGATGTCAGTCCATTTTCTATAAGTTTAATAGTTATAGTTTTTCTTACCGGAATGAGTATAGCATTCGGGTCATTCTGTAGGAGACTCGTGTCATCCTCTAGGAATTGAGCTGCTATTCTAGCTGCCTCCCTATCGTCTTCACTTTCCACCATTTTTACTGGCAGAAAGGTTTTTGCTGCAGATCAAGTTTCAAGGAAACAAAGATAAGGTGCACAATATTTTGGAACACTGTATCCTTCAACGTTGACTAAACCAAAAACTATACATAGGAATCTCTTCCTACTAAGTTCCAGCGGATTTTAACCTTTTACCCACTCCAGACGTCTTTTGAAAAAGCACGACTGAGTTACTCTAACGTCTTGCGTTAGTTTTATCGCCTTACCAAATGTTGGGCGCCATGTAGTGTAGTTCCTATATTCCCAATAGGCTCTGCGCATTGGAATAATATATTCAGCAGTGTAGACGTAGGACTGAGGTCGACTAGGTCTCTACTGACTATATCAGACTTAAGGTTTGCCAGCTAGCTCAGAGGTCACTAGAAACTTTCTCGAATAAACGAGGAGGAGTTTAACCTCCCTGGATAGACAAGAAGGGATTAGCTTCCGACAACCATATAACATGACAACTTTGCTCCCTCAGAATAAGAGTATATCTCTAGAGTCGTGTGAAAACAATAGACAGCTATTTCAGTCAGTCAGATGTGCGTACTTAGTTTCACCAGAGTGCAGAGACAAGAGAGACGGGCGTTTTTCAATAAAAGGTGTGATTTATTGAGCAGTCTTCTTTCTCATGCTAGAGAAATGAATTGCCATAATTGCAATACTTAATGTAAAGTAAAGTGCGTACAGTAAAAGGAGTAATATGAAATAATACTGTAAAAGCATTGATATGGTTTCTTAGCCATAAGATACTTTAAAATGGATAAAATATATTCATACATATATACATTGACTAACATACTCAACTGGTGCTTCTAAATACGCCTACCCCAGTGTACCTGACCTAAGCCTAATACGTGGGAAGGAGTAAGTAAGTAGCAGTTTAAGTTAAGTTGGTTTTGCCAAGAATCTGACTCAAGAATTCTCTTTAAGGGTTTAGTTGGCTCCGTACCTTGGTAATGGAATGCAGGTGGTCTGGTATCTCTCTTTCAGGACTCGATATCCCAGCAGTCCGCAAAGGCAGCTGAGAACACCGGAGCTGGATTTTCTCCGCAGGAGAAAAGACAGCGTCTCTCTCAGTGCGTCAAAGAGGAGGGGCAGCGTCCGTGGGCTCTCGAATCAGCTGGGCTCTCAGGCAAGTAGATAGCTGCTCCGCTCCAAAACCACCACCGTGTGTTTGCTTAAGGCAACGTTGGTATATTTATACCTGAAAGGTGCCGAGTTTGACGTAAGGTTTGGATATAAGACGTCAATAAAGATGTCACTAAGAACTGACTGTTCCTTTAGTGTTCGCAGGAGTTTAATGACAAATCAAAACAAAAGCAAATGGGGATTTCCCAGGTTGCTGGAGGTTTGGTGTGTCGAAAGAACTCGTTGAGCTCTCTAGGAATCTAAGGAAGTAGCCTTGCCGTGCTTTGGACTGCAAGGGCTATTTACTTAAATATGGATCTGATTCCTATGCTATTATGGGGATATTATTGATTATAGCCGTACAAGGGCATAAAATAGCAATATTGATTCAGTTCCTAGATAAAAACACAATACCCTTACATCAGATACCCTCTTGCCAGATTTCATACATAGTATAGCAGCGTTGACAGTTTCTCCCATCATTTCTTATCTGGAGAGAAATGTGTTCTTTTGCCAAGAGATATATATATTTAGAACCTCACTCCTTACCCACCTTCTGCAATACCTGAGTTCAGGAATATCAGACAGTCGAATTTCCTTTATCAGTTTGCACACTCAAAGATGTTCACCTAATGCTAGAACATTTTCCAAGGCATGTTCAGCTGAGATAGCGGATTTGAAGGTATTTATTTTTCGGTAAACCAGATCTGTTTTGGCTCTGTCTGAGAGAAAGTTTAGTATGTGGGCAATCACTGCCCCCATCAGTTCATAATGTCTCTCCAATAGCAATGAGACCATCTTCTCCATGCTGATCTGTAGCTCTTCATCATGCCCTCTGCCCATGCCTGTTTGATGAAATCTGAACTGAGTTCCGAAAGTTTGTTGTTCATCCATCTTCTCCTGAAATCTTCTAGGCCATCAGTTTGAGATGTCCCCATGGTTCCATGGAGTGGGATTGACAGCAGCATTTCCCTAAAATGTTCCGAATGTCTATAATGCTGGGCACATTCATGGTAAACGAACTTTATTCTGGAATTTTAAAACGCTTAAGTGGCTAGAATAATTCTGTGCTAATCATCGGGTTTTCCCGAATATGGAGGGTAATGTAGTTTTTCTTTTTTGTTTCCACTTCCGTAATTTATACTGACCCCGACAATTGACTGTGACGGCCTTTACAAATTTCATTATTATGTTTTGGGATACTAAAATCTTTCATTCATAAGAATATGGACACTAAGGTTTATATTACGCTTGGTTAACCTTTACAAGATGGCCGAAATGATTTACGGAGGTTTTTCAGAAGGGACCCTTTTCACTGCACGATTTATACGTGGCTTTCCTGTATAAGCCACGCCCCCCGCTTTCCGTTTAAAAAACCGGCGCAAGATAATGTCACAGGTAGCTGACAGCAGTGGAGGTGTCTAGGTGACGCTGCGCTAAACGAGGTAAGATCTAGGACGAATTGACGAATCTTTTGATACTTTAAAGCAACCTACCATTTGACTAAGTTGCTTTCTTGCACTACTTTGATGGTCCTAACTCCCTAGCGTTCACACGTGGAGATTTTAAAGTTTTCCCCATAATGGGAACTTGCCCTTCTCACCAACCCGCTTTATTTATAACTTGAACCACGAGGGTTTGTTTACTTTTGCCCTTTGTGTTAATATACTGCGTTATGGGCTGTAATCCCAACGCACTAGAGTCTGTCGTTCCTTGCTTGCAGGGTGGGTACATTGCTTCGTTTATATATGAAGACACTCTGATTTATATGTGTTTGTGATTACTATTTGTCTGTGATAATGTACAGACCTTCCCATTTTTTACATCTAGAACATACCATACGCTTTATTTCTCTTTTACCATTTAGTGACTTATCATGGTAATCGCTCAAACTTAAGAAAAGACGATTCCACCTCCACGCAGCAAGATTTGTGAATTTACTAAGTGAGTTTTTGCCCCTTGTTACCTTGTTTTGTGTTATTAGTTAGATTCCTCTTTTCCGTTTGCTAGGCATAGGATCTATTGTATCTACTGATTGTATTATTCTGAGTGTAGAGATGTAGTTTACATTCTTGACTTTGAACCATTGCACAAGTGTGAAATGTATGGCCGGGGTTCTCCATTAGGACACGTGTACTTAGATACCTTTTAGGCGAATAATTATGTCTTAGTTTTAAACATTTACAGCCTGTTGAGTATTTAATATGTATATAGAGTTCTCCTTATTATGGCATTTTACAACTTTTTGCCCTTACTCTTAGGTCTATCTTCTTTTACTTTGAACAATTACTCTGGATATCGCTCTATGCTCCTCATGAATTTATACTAGTGAACAAGACTATAAGGATTGTGTCCCCCTGATATATCTTTTTCGGTATGTCTCTAATTATTATTATGTTATCTATCTCCATACAAAATCGGTGTCTTTCATAATTCCTTAGGACTCATATTACCGGTGTGACCTTAGAACTCGGTTTCATCTGCATTAGATAACAAGATCCGTGGTGTTCAATATCAGTGCACTATCTTCGTCTTCTTGGGTATATTTATTTTTATCTAATAATTTGTGAGGCATAATCTGACATTACAGGGACAGGATGCTCCAATCCTATGTGCTACTAGATCCAGTACCTTTGAATTATCCTTTATAACATGATTATGTCATTTGACAACTATATTCTCAAATTCATGCCTAAACGTGTAAGTTCATTGATGATACCGTTTCTATATTATGAATATATGTTGTTCACTGGCCTAATGCTACAAGTGAAATAGGAGGATATATGAAAATAATTGTGAACATCAACCAATTCTGTTATAGTATTATAATAAGGAGAATTTTATGTTTGGATATTCACATGCCTACTGACTTTTTCTTTTTCTTGTGGTTTCTCTATGAGGTGTGATACACTGTTAGACAACACATGCTTTTGTTAGACTTCTTTGTATATATTTTTCCTTGATGTTGTATATGTATAGTGAATATTGTGTAAATATTGATTTTAGCTTTTTTATACTTCCAGCCTTGAAAAAGTCTCCATGAGACGAAACACGTGTCGGCAGGACAAGCTGGAAATATTTTTAATGTTTATGAAATAAAGATTTGAAGTCTAACGCTTGGTCTGTATCCGTACTTTGGAAGTCCATTTCCTGTCAATGAACTTTAATCCTAAAACTTGTGATTGACGACAATAATTCTACATATTTTGTGAGAGTGCTTGATAATGCCTGTTTTCTTTCTGGTACTTAATATTAGCAAAAACTTTTTTTGCTAATTCAACACTCCTGGTGGTGGGTGTTTGACAGGACAACAGAGCACCTCACATAAAGAATTGTATATAATTTACATTACACGTATACGTGCTTAGAGAATTGTATTGCTTATATGTGCGGACGCTTTCTCATCTTGAGAAACACTACCACCACAATCCCATATTGCATGTTCCGAATGACAGGCTGGGCTATGGGGAAGTCCCATGATTGTTCCATTAGCATCAAGAACCATGTGTGTGACTTCTAAATGGGGGGCACTAAAATGTGATTAACTCTCTGATGTCAGGTTTGCGTGACCACCCAGGCAATCATGGCAGGGGTGAGGCATATTTCCGACTGTGTGACAAATTCTGTAGAAATGCATCTACTGCAGTTGCTCCTGAGCCGGGTCTCCACCTTAAGTACTCTAGAAACTGATTGTTCAATCTGGAGTTGAACATGTCCATCTTGTATGATCACTATCTGTTCATCAAAGCTTTGAATGTCAGTCAGTCAGTCAAACCACTTTATTCGATTAGTTAAAATCATAAAAGTATTCTAAACATATTTAAGACAATTAAAACATATTTTAAAATCAATTAATACAGTATTAAACATGACAAAGGTTAAAACACAGTTTAAAAAGGGTAATTACATGAATTCATTTCAGTTTGCGCCCAGCAGTTCATTGAACAAAAATTGATTAACATTCAGCATTAAAAATCCGATTTTAACCTTAGTCTCTTACTTCTTACAGATGCAGCCAGGAAACTAGCGGTATAATACATGATTGCAGGTGAATCCAACATCTGTAAATATAACAATGCGGGCTTGTACTGTGTGAAACTCAGCTCTTTCAGTATTGGTTTTAAATATCGAATACGAGGTTCACAATAAAAGCAGCAAAAAAACAAGAAATGCGTATTGTCCTGGGTGGAAGAACCATCACATTTACATGGGGACGATTCCTCAAGCCTACACCATTCTTTCTCTTCCCACAGGACCATATAAATTTGGTTGAAACTGAACTTAGTCAGTAGCCACCTGTGAAAGAAATTTGTGACCACTGACAAATAAGGAGCCAACTCAAGGGATGTAGTTATCATTACATGTGCCCTCACAGAGGGTTTGCATAGCTCAACTGTTTCACGCTCGGTGACACAGAGCCTGATAAAGTTGGTCTTCACCCACAATAGATCTGCTTTACACAGGAATTCTGGCTGTCAAAGATCTCAGGGCGTCCAAGCTTTACAGCCAGGGATTCAACATAGGACAGCCACTGAATTTCCCTCCTGTGGACTAATTTAAGACAGTCTTTTATGATCTTTTGGTTAAGGCTAAGGTTCTGATTTAGCCAGAGCTTGATCCACATCAGGAGTGGAGCTAGATTTATTGTGTCTAGAATGTAACCGAGACCTAGCTCAAGGTGTAGGGAATAAGTTGCAGTTGACTGAGGTAAACCCAGCAATGACCATAGGAATTTATTTTCCTCTATTTGAATTCGGTCGGCTTTTACATAACCCCAGATTGCAGCCCCATATCTAGCAATAGCGGCAGTCTTGGCTTTGTAAATGGCCAAGATAGCTTCTATGGGTTTTCCCCCTAATCTCTTTGCGAACCCCAGAATTGCAGAGGCTGAACTTCTCACAGCGTTTGCTTTAGATGTTAACTGCGGTGACCAAGTACCCCTTTGGTCAAAGATTACACCCAGATAGGTGAAAACCTTAACACTAGAGATAACCTCGCCGTCACAGCAGAAGGTTTTTTCTTTATTTTTAGGGCAGCCTACTGACATTGTGTGGGATTTACTGCTATTATTCACCAGATCAAGACTAGACATAAAATTTCCAAATGAATCAAGTAACTTTTGCAGGGCAATTGGGGTCCTGGCTATTAACACCGCATCATCGGCATAGAGGAGCACCGGAATTGGTGCACCCCCCATGCTCGGGATATCCTGCGTGACAGCCGTTAGGTCATACTCCAATGAATTCACATATAACGTGAATAACATTGGGGCCAGGATACAGCCCTGACGAACCCCTCTACTTGACCTGAAACTTGCCGTACATTTCCCTTCTGTTGTCATTCTAATGCAGGCTTTCAGATCTTTGTGGAGCTCCGCCAGGAAATGTACCAGAGAACTATCAAGACCCAACTTCTGGAGCATTGTCCACAGTCTAGATCTATTGACAAGATCAAAGGCTGTGGACAGGTCCATAAGCCTAAAAATATCTTTCCCCCTTTTGCCCTTGTGTATTTGGAAATTATACGGTGAAGGTTGAGGCATTGGTCCTCTGTACTCCTCCCCGACCTGAAGCCATATTGTGCCTCGGACAGAATATTATTCCCTTTGGCCCAAGATGCTATTCTCGCCAGGACAACCTTCCCTAGGATTTTAACCGAGGAGTCCAGCAGTGATATAGGTCTATAGCATCTAGGGTCTCCTCTCTGACCTTTTTTGAACACC
Source organism: Lissotriton vulgaris (assembly GCF_964263255.1). Taxonomy (NCBI): domain Eukaryota; kingdom Metazoa; phylum Chordata; class Amphibia; order Caudata; family Salamandridae; genus Lissotriton; species Lissotriton vulgaris. The sequence continues at coordinate 749,870,401 of NC_141693.1, read as the reverse complement.
GGAATTATCGTAGCTGAGGACCAGGTATTCGGGAATCCAACTACTGCGGATGCATTAAAGACTTTAGTTAAAATGTTAGCCCAGTACAACGGGTTAGCCTTAAACATATCCGCTGGGACCCCATCGGGACCTGGGGCCTTTCTGTCCGCAGTGCCCTCTATTGCCCTGAGCACTTCAGCTATATCAAAAGTAACAGGCACCAAGGGAAGATCGGATGTAGGAACTACAAATGGTTCCTGCTCTATATTGCTACCATAGATTTTTTCAAAATGGCTAAGCCAGTCTACCTCAGATATGTTGAGTTCCAGCACAGTATTTTGGTCACAAGAGAACAGAGGAGTGTTGATAATTGACCAGAACTCTGCGCTGTTTTTTAGGGTGGCTTTATCCATGAGCTCGGCCCAGGCATCCTTCTTTATTTCATTTTTACGAGTTTTAATTGCCCTAGTATAATCCTTTCTAAGTTGCACTACTAGGGCTTTGTCCCTCGGGCGAGTGTTAAGTGCTTTTTTTTAGAAGGTTATGGGCTTTACTACAGTTGTTATCAAACCAGCCCATAACCGGTTTATTTTTACCCCCCTGCACTTTAGCTGTTAGGTTATGGCCACTGTCCGACAAATACCTTCGAAGGAGGATAAAACCTCCTCGTTCCTAGAGTGGGGATTGGCACAAACATTCAAATCTTCAGCAGCCATAGAAGTTAAGTTTAAGAAAAAGTCATCAGGGACTACCTTTTCCCATTTAACTCTTCTCCCCTGGTCCTTAACCTTTAGTGGCAATATAGCCTGGGGGGTAACAGACGATTTTAGCGACAAAAAACAGTTTGCTAACTCCATCCCCACGGGATTATGATCACTCAACGGCATAAAAACAGCATTGTAGGAAATCACATACTTAAGGAGACCTAATGAAACAAAAATAAAATCAATTATCGAGTCACAGTCCCTTCCCGTGTATGTCGCAACCCGTGTACTGTTCTCGTAAAACACTACCTCGTACAGATCATTTCCCATTAATAGATTTTCAAGAGCCAGTCCTTTCTGCGTATGTTCTAGATGGGGGGGGGGGGAACACTATCAGGCCCATCTACGTCCGTTACGGCACAGTTTAAGCATAAATGTACATTAAAATCACCCATCAAAATAAAATGACAATAAGTGGTTTGCTTTTCCTTATATAAGGTTAAAAAATCTGCTAACCAAATTAGGTGCACATTTTCAGGGTAGCCATGCGGTGCATTGTAACAATTTACAAGAAGCAATTTAGAGCCATCGTCCAAGCTTATCTCTAGGACAAGAAAATTATGGGTGGCACAGTCAATCTTTGTAATTTTACCCTTTATGTTCACAGATACTAATGTCAGGAGGCCCCCTCTATTCCGACCTGCTGGGGAGGGCAGGGCTGGTACAAAAAAGGAAGTAAAGCCATCCAACCAATAATCGCATTCCGTGACCCAGGTCTCTTGTAAGGCAATAATGTCATAGAGCTTTACAAAATTTGTCCAGTTTGGGTCACCCTTCTTTGACCGTAATCCGGCGATGTTCCAGGATAACATCCTAACAGTGTCCCCTTTGCCAGCAATGACCTCGATCGGATTGTTACCATCAACAACAGAAGAAGGTACAGGAGACACAGGGATAGTTTCCACTATAACTTCATCCACTATACCCTCTCCGGCCCCCCGTCAGTCGCACAAATCAAGTCCTGAAAGCGCATCGAACCTGTTGTGTGTTGCAATGGGGATCCAAATCTGAAGAAATTATCCCTTCCCTGTCCCTGACTTTGACATACAGACCTGGGCCCAACTGGACTAAAGGGACTTAATCCTTGTCTAGGGGTAGGGGCTACAGAGAGATGATTGTAAAAATATCCCAAAGGGCGCACTTGGATACCGATACCATCATTCAACATCGATGCTGCCCATAATAAAACTGTGGCCACGTGTTTGGGATATTTAAAGTTTACAACCACGCAGTCCCCTCTACAGTTTTTTCTCGAGGGACCGATCCAATTTACCCTCCTGGTCGTGATGATTTCTCCGGCAAATTTTGTAGGAAAACCACAGTTTGAACTTAGCCAAGCTACCACTTTATTTTTAAGAGAATCATGAGATTCCTCGTATGACTCTGCTGCAACCGGGTTTTGGGTCGGGACATTTGCCAGCACAATTACGCTGGGAGCACAGTCCGGGGGTAGGTTAATAAAGTTTCTTCGCCTACTTGGGGTGGCAATTGAATCTTGAGCGGGGCCTGACTTAGGGTGTACTACAGAGGTAACTAATGGTAAGGGAAATGGGGCCGAGGAAACTATGGGATCAGTATCGGCCCTGCTGACCTGTTTGGGGGTGTGAGTTGGTTTAACCACCTTTGCTACATTTTTTTCAACAGCCTCTGAGTAAACCATACTAGTTAGAGGGGGTGGGGGGGTAACCTTATCTGGGAGGGCTAGCTGTTTCTCTATCAGACCTCCTAGTCTTTTTATCTCTGCATTAGCAGTATCCAGTTTGGCAACTAAGGAGTTAAGGGATTCCTCCAGTTTTAATTCAAGTTTGGCTTCTAACGTTTTAATTAGCAAGCCAAACTGCTCTGGGCTCAGAATTATACTTGCCTCTTTTTTACCCTCCATGATCGGGGTCGCCTCTGGGGAGATATGGCTATCAGGCGGGTGGGTATCTCCCCTTCTTCTCCAGACGTTCCTACCCCCCCTTTTGCTTTGCTGCTTTCTGCAGGTTCTAACGGGTCTCGAGCTTTTATACTCTGCTACCACCTCTTCCTCAGAGTCTGAGAGCGACTTATTAAGATTTACTGTGTCCGGGACCCGGTGAATCAGTGCTTCTACTGCATTGGTTACACTGACTACCTCCAACCCAGGTTCAGTGACATTATCGCTCACTGGTGGAGCCTCTATTGGAGGGAGACCCACTAAAGAGAGATCATGATCAGATGAATTACCTTTACCCAATGAGGCCCTTCTATCATTGTTGATTTTGTTAACCATTTTAACTAAGAAGTTGTCAATGGGACCTGCCCCCGCAGGAGCCTTATCCTTCTTGGATCCCGACATGAGTATGGTTTATGCTATATGCTTTAGACTTAATAGCAAGTTTCACAGAGTATACAGCTCCCAGTATTTCAATACAAAAACAGTAAACCCTCAGCCCTTTCAGTCACCTTACCATGTGAAAGTTTGTTCACCGTGGAGTTCTCACAGGGTCCCTGGCCCAGCCCAGCCTCTTTCTGCCTCTGACGGCCTCAGACGGCCCGCCCTCTGCCCGGGCTCCGCCCGGCGTCGCCCGCGTGCGTCCCGCGACACGGAGGAAGCGTCCTGCTCAAATAGCGGCAAACCGGAAGTCGCCGCTAGGCTCCCTGGGAGCTGTAGTCTCCGGCCGCGGGCCGCGAGATGGAGCTGTGCGGCGCGGTGATACTACAGCGTTTGGGCCCCAGGAGTCGGTGTCCACCAGGTAATGAGTGCCCTCTGCTCCTCTGCGCGTTGGTTAGCTCTCCCCCGCTCCACCGAGGAAGCGTCCTGCTCAAATAGCGGCAAACCGGTAGTCGCCGCTAGGCTCCCTGGGAGCTGTAGTCTCCAGCCGCGGGCCACGAGATGGAGCTGTGCAGCGCGGCGATACTACAGCGTTTGAGCCCCAGGAGTCGGTGTCCGCCAGGTAATGAGCGCCCTCTGCTCCTCTGCGCGTTGGTTAGCTCTCCCCCGCTCCACCGAGGAAGCGTCCTGCTCAAATAGCGGCAAACCGGAAGTCGCCGCTAGGCTCCCTGGGAGCTGTAGTCTCCAGCCGCGGGCCGCGAGATGGAGCTGTGCGGCGCGGCGAGACTACAGCGTTTGGGCCCCAGGAGTCGGTGTCCGCCAGGTAATGAGTTTCCTCTGCTCCTCTGCGCGTTGGTTAGCTCTCCCCCGCTCCACCGAGAAAGCGTCCTGCTCAAATAGCGGCAAACCGGAAGTCGCCGCTAGGCTCCCTGGGAGCTGTAGTCTCCAGCCGCAGGCCGCGAGATGGAGCTGTGCGGCGCGGCGAGACTACAGCGTTTGGGCCCCAGGAGTCGGTGTCCGCCAGGTAATGAGTGCCCTCTGCTCCTCTGCGCGTTGGTTAGCTCTCCCCCGCTCCACCGAGGAAGCGTCCTGCTCAAATAGCGGCAAACCGGAAGTCGCCGCTAGGCTCCCTGGGAGCTGTAGTCTCCAGCCGCGGGCCGCGAGATGGAGCTGTGCGGCGCAGCGAGACCACAGCGTTTGGGCCCCAGGAGTCGGTGTACGCCAGGTAATGAGTGCCCTCTGCTCCTCTGCGCGTTGGTTAGATCTCTCCCGCTCCACCGAGGAAGCGTCCTGCTCAAATAGCGGCAAACCGGAAGTCGCCGCTAGGCTCCCTGGGAGCTGTAGTCTCCAGCCCCGGGCCGCGAGATGGAGCTGTGCGGTGCAGCGAGACTACAGCGTTTGGGCCCCAGGAGTCGGTGTCCGCCAGGTAATGAGTGCCCTCTGCTCCTCCGCGCGTTGGTTAGCTCTCCCCCTTTGAATGTCCTTCAATTCAGTTTCAAATCGCTGGAGTCTATGCTGAACCAGGAGTTACAGTCTGCTACTACATCTAGAAACCCAGAAGATATTCCGCCATTACCGAAAGCAGTCTTTCTAGACAAAAGTGCCAGAAGTCTTTCATCATTTCTGCGAGATTCTGTGATCTTGTGCTTCCCAGGCAGTTCATGAATCTCATTGCAGACACATTGCCATCTTCAGGGGCCCGGAGATTCTGTTTTTTGTCATTGGTCTGATTACAAAATGAACTACCAGGAGTTCCAAACAATTTATGTGAAGCTTCAGTTCTTCCCCTGACCATCTTCCCCCGATTTAAATCTCTCCACATTTGGGTCTTCAGCCCCATGGCTGCCATCTGATTCTATAACCAAATTTGGAGACAATACCAAGATCGCTCTCCCATTCCAGGCCTCCATGTGGTCCAGCTGACACTGAATCTTAATTCTGGGTTCCTAATATGAGGGCACTAGTTGTGAATAAGGCATCCCTCTTGTGAGTGCTGCTTTGAGTTTCTGGAGGGCCCATGTAATGCAGACGGTACCTGAAAGATTTGCTTGTAGTGATGATGACAGAAGGCCCACAATCGTAGCCTGAGAGAGATCTAATTCCTTCTCATGACCAACCTTTGTTTTTTTCTTGATCTTCAACATATTCTTCTCCGGAAGAATAAGATTGTCTATTGCCTGAATCTATACCTAAGCACAGAAAGGACATGGTCTGACTCGGAACAAGATCCGACTTGCATTGATTAATCCCCAAGCTCAGGTAGAGTAGTAAGACAAATGTGGTGGCCAGATTGGATCGCAATCTTTGGGGACATTGGTCCACACATAGGAAGTCATCTATGTAGATTATCCATCTCACTCCCCTCGTTCACAGGTATTTTTTGACAGGGCATAGTAGCTTTGTAAAGCACTACAGAGCAGATAAATGGTGGTGCTAGAAATTCATAGACTTGTTCTCCTCAAAGGAACTATAGAGTTAGGTGAACCTCTTGTGAGGAGCAAAAATGGGAACTATTTGTTATGCATCCGTGACATCGAGCCTGACCATCCAGTCCCCTGGAAGGAGGATATGCCATGGGATGTAACAATTATGCATCTCAAAATGGAAAATAGAGCCATTTGTTGTGTTCTTTCAGATTTATCACTGGCCTGAACTCCTTGTCCTTTTCATGCACTGCAAAAAGATTGCTGAGAAATACCCTGATTTACCAACCTGTAAATTGCACTTTTGTGCTCCAGATCCTTAATTTCGTTATCTATGAGTTCCATGAATTGAGAAGAAAATTAGTTAGGTAAATTGTATAAAAATGGTGGGGGGGAGTTTGAAAGGGAGTAGTCAGAAATGTTTGGGATGGGTCAGAAAGAAAAGGGATAGGATAAAGGTTGAAGGGAATTGATTTTTTAGATTTGAATGTTTATATTTATTTATTTTTAAACAAATGACTGAAATGAACATATATACGATATTGAGACTTACCAGCACACTAAATATGTACTGCTTTTCTAAAAAAAATTAATCTGTTGATTAAACAACTTAACAGCAGCTCAGTAAACAAAAAAGGATAAGCCACATTCACTGGTGCAGACAGTAGTATGAAATACAATGGACATATTTCTATTTTTTTTTTTTTTAATTTTTTTAAACCTTTATTCAAAAAACAATGCACACAGCTATTCAGCCTGACATCCCAGAGGCGAGGCAGCATTTCAAATCAGGGAAGCAAAAGTGCATGAACTGGTACAGCAGAACGGTTGAGGTTGATTTCAAATTTTTATAAGAATCACATAGAGAAGAAAGGAAACGAAAAGAAAGGCGCCAAACCTCATATTTCTATTCTTGATGTGTCTACGGTATAGGCCTAGCAGGCATATTTCCCATGTGTGTAGTCCTGGACACTCAGTGGAACTGGCCAGGTGTGATGTGACACCCTCCAAGTAATCCTGCAGGTGTGGGCAAGCCTATAGCATAAGAAGCAGATTTGCAGCATCAATGTGGTGACAGCAAGGGCAAGCGATGTCTGTTCGGTGGATCTAATGCTTTTTTTTTAACAGGGGTAAGGTAGGCTCTGTGTACAATATAGAGTTGGATGAACCCGAATCGAGCATTACTCTGGATGTGCATTGGTTTTTGCAACAGGAAAGCCCATTCTTAATCTGTGCAGGGACAGGCCAAATCAGTCTCCAGCGCTGTTGTAGGGTAGTGAGTGATGGAGTAGTGTGGGTGCACAGTGAGTCGGCAAACCAACGCTTCAAGTGTTGGCTTGTCCTCATCACATACATTTACTGGACCTTAAGGTGGGTTGGGGGTTTATGTTGTATAGTGGCCCATTGAATGGCTAAAGATTTGAGCAAAGAGTTCTATAATAGTAATTGACTGGAGGGTAAGCCCCCTTCTTCCATCAATACCTCATATTAAAGGAGGGTGCCATCCCGGTACAGGTCGCCCAGAGTATGTAGACCAGTGTCATGCCATGTGGCCAGACCTGCTGTAGAGGTGGATCTGCCACTCCTAAGTGTCAAGTAGTGCCATTGCTGGTGCGTAAGAGACCATGGATTGCGTGAGGTGGAGGCGCCTGCACTAGCAGCGATAAGCCACCCCCAGTAATAGGGGATCGGGTGTCTTTGCTTGGGTGCCGGGGTTGAATGGTTAAAGGGTGCTGGGTAAGCTCCATGCAGGCACAGTCGTGGCAGTGTCCATGTACTGCAGGCCAGCTAACCACCTAGCAATCCACTAAATTTGAGAGGCAAGGTAATACTTCTCTAAATGTGGTACTGCAAGTCCGCCCTGGTCTAGGGGTGAGTATATTGTCACCAGTGCCACACTGCACCTTGAGTTGTGCCAAATAAATTCCAAGGGAACAAAAGAACGTTGATGGGATATAAAGATGCAGATTAGCAAAGTAAAAGAGAAGACAGGGCAGAACCACAATTTTTATGAGCACTACATGTCATGCAACCGATAGAGTCAATGTGCATTAAAAGGTTATCTGGGATCTTAAAGATGTGGCCGCTTGAGTAATGTTGCCATCAAGAGGTCTGCTAGAGAATGATATACTTGCACACCTAAATAGCAAAACGTGGAGTTGCCATACTATCTGTGCTCCGTTAAGTGTAAAATAGTAAATGTAATTGTAATTAAATTTATATAACGCTTACTAGCCCTGACGAGGCGTCAAAGCACTTTTTGGCGAGTAGCACGCTACTGCTGAACCCATAAAGGACTAGTGGAGAATTAGTATAGGGAGATATGAAATCTATTTGAAAGTTGGACATGTGAGTTTGTAATATGGATTGAAAAAGGATAGTTGAGGGATAGAATATGGAAGGGTTTGCATTTATTTAGCACCTGCTACCCCTGATGAGGGGTTGAAGTGCTTTTCAGCGGGTAGCACGCTACTCGGGAAACCAAACAGGATTAGTGGGGAATTAGTATAAGGAAATATGAAATTAATTTGAGCGGTGGACATGTGAGTTTATTAGTTGGATTGAAAACGATAGTGGAGGGATAGAAGAGGGAAGGCTATAGTAAGTGTTAATAGGAGATCATAGCAGTAGGAGGAGGTTCGGGATGAGTAAAGTGGAAGTAGTGGGTGAAGAGTCAGGGAGAAGAGTTTAGAAAATTTGTTTGAGAGGTCTAAATAGTAAAAGGGGCTTGTCATGATGCAAGGAGAGGTAGAGGAGGGAGAGTCTAGAACGGGTTATTTTGGGGATAATAGTAGTAGAATGGGGTTTGGGATAAGTCAGACATGCAGCAAGGAGAGGTAGAGGAGGGAAGAGTCTTAGGGTTATTTTTGGAATTATAGTAGTAGAATGGGGTTTGGGATGCACAAGAGTGGAGGTAGAGGATATATACAGAGAGGTATAGGGTGAGAAATAGGGTAGTGCATTGGAGAGAGTAGTTGAATAAGGTTTGGGATGAGTCAGAGAGTGGAGGTAGAGAATATATTGAGAGAGGTTTAGGGTGAGATATTGGGTAGTGCATTGGAGATGCTGAATTAAAAGTAATGTGATACATATAATGATACATAGGTGTATGGAAGGTTTACTGCCAAAGAGATAGGCATGGCAATATCTGAAGTGGCCAAAGGTAAAAAAAAACAGGTTTTGGTCTACTGGTAGAATTTTATGCTATCTATGTAGACCTATCAACCCTCAAAATTGTGGGCATGTACACAGCAGCCAAGAAACAAGCATTTGCAAAGCCAATGGTCTTTGCCTATGAGAAACCTATATAGTTTGTAAATGTGTTTTTACATGTTGTGGGTTAGGCAAATCAGACATGAAGGGGAATAGGAAAGATTTTGCCCAATTGACCCTCAAGCTAGAGAGGAATGCAAAATGGTCAAGTGTCAAGGCTTTCGTATCTGGACTGGCATGCCTATAATAAATTGTCGACATAAATGGAGACTGTGTGAGTTCCCTTTCCTTAGGGTATATACCATGTTCCAAAATTGCAATTGCAAATGGGTCAATTCGTAAGGAAAAAAGTAGAGGGGACAGTGGGTAGCCCTGTCTTGTGTCTCTGTGTATGTGAATTGGGTCGGAAACAAGAGAGCCTGGCTTAACTGTAACCGATGGTTGGGTACATAGTAATCTCACCAGTCAGAGAAAGCGGTCCCCAATGCTATAGCGAGGTAGCGTAGTAAATAAGAAAGCCCATTCCAATGAGTCAAAGGCCTTCTCATGGTCTAATACCAGGCCTAAGAGTAAGGCCAATGCTGTCCAGAGTAAGTCTTGTATGACTCAAAAAAAGCGTTGCAGGTTCAAGGAAGTACTGCAGGTGAAACAAACCCACTTTGATCCGGATAGACCGGGACTAGGACTCTGGGACCCAGGCGAGCTGCAAGGATTTTGGCTAAGATCTTGTAATCTGTATTTATGATAGCCAGAGATCTGTATAACCCCAATAAATAGGGGCGAGAAGAGGTGCATAGGTTTTATAGAACTCAGTGGGTAGGCCATTGGGGCCTGGGGACTGGCCAGTTGCAAGTGCTCTTATTCCTTCTTGGATTTTGAATTGTGTGATAGGTTTGTCAAGCTTTACTAGCTGATCCAGGGTAATGCAAGATAATGGTAGTGTGGAAAAGAAAGCACTGAAGCCATCACTGCTCACATCAGAGATCATTTGGTGTAAAAGTGTGTAATGGTAGATGAGTTCATTGTGTATTTTGTGTTGGGCTCAGTGCCATTATGGGAAGTCCGGGCTGATCTTGTCGAATGATCCATGCTAGAAACTGGCCAGTTCTGTTGGCTGCAGCATTCGTGCAGGCTGAGTGGGCAGCATAATTGAGGCAACACAATCTTTCCATCAATGAAGCATGTTCACAAAGCACACCTGTTAGCTGGCGTGTGTTATTGGTGCTTCACACATACTTGGTTCTTGTAGACTAAAAGTATGGGTTCAGTGTTTGAGCTATCCCTATTGAGCATTTGACGCAACGCATGATCCATTGCGTCCCCATGCAGTATCCGCGAAGCGTCACTTTGACTACTTCTCATTTTATTAATTTGGTGGATGTCGTGTCAGTATTATACTCAAAAGTAGTTTGTGATAGCCATGCCAAGAGGATAGTGGAAGGGGGGTCTTCCAGGGTCGCTATCTGTAAATGCCAGCTGGGTGTAGGGAGGGGTGTGCATCCCAAGCAAATTGTAAATATGGAGGGTTGTGGTCAGAGGGAGTACGACCTAAATAATCTGTGTTGGAAATGGATACAAGTAGGGAGGTTGTGCCAAGTATTCTGTCTATGTATACGTACAGTTGGTGTGGTGAGGAGGAAAAAGAGTACACTTTCATGTCCAGGTTGCCGAAGCTCCACATGCCAATTTTGGAGCCAGTCCTATAATGCCTGAGCATTTAAGGTTGCAGGTATGCGCAGCAGAGGAGGAAAGGAACAATCAAGGGCAAGATTGAGGACACAGTTAAAATCTCCTTCTATGAGCCACGGCAGCCTATTCCAGCGAGACAGTATCACAGACACATTGTGAAGGAATAAGGCTTGCTCAGAGTTGGGGACTTAAATCGAGCCTAGAGGATGTGACAGCCATCAAGGCAGCCCTTAACAAACACATAATGACCGTCTGTGTCGACAGGAGTACGCTTTGCCACAAAGGGAGCTACTGGTGTAACCCACAGTAATACGCACCCTGCATAGGAGGAGAAATTAGTGGAAAATACTTGTCCTCCCCAGGGTCTTTGTAGTTTTGTGGCTTTGTCTACCACCAAATGTGTCTCTTTCAGCAGTACGATGTGGGTGATATGGCGTTTAAGATATGAGTAGACTGAGTATCGAAGTGAGGGGTATGCATTCCACGCACGTTCAAGATGGTAATGTTAAGGTTGGTCATATGTGTGGTGGGAGAAAGCATAGCAGACTATGCTACATGCTGGACGCCATGACTATTAGTGAGTGATGTCGGCAGGCTGAGGGAGCGAGGCACAGGGTGGGTTGAATATAACCATGACATAGATCAAAATAACATATCATAAAACTGGAACTGTAAATACCAGTAGAGTGGAGGGACACATGTATCCAACCAAACAGCTGAACAACATAGGTGGTGCAAACTTTATAGCTGGAAAAGCAAAAACTAGGGGGGAAGTATGGCAGCCAGAGATGGGGAAACATGCACACTGAGGAGGAACGGCTGTTAGCCATTACAGTTATTACAGCACTAAACCAATTGAGGGTAACAAGGCATATCGATGCTATAGTAAAAGGGTAATGTGTACCAAAGCATTGTCTATGTGTGAATGTGAAAAACATGCTGCAAAGAAAGAGTAGTTAGCGAAAACAGTAATATAATAACAGAATAGTGCAAGTTTCACAAATTCTGTTGGCTGGTCATGATGTGTCGCAGAGTGCATGCCTCAAATAATAACATCAGCTGTATGTGGTGTCACATCATGTGGGACAATTGACTTCATTCTGGAGGGCCAGGTGAAGAACAGGCCGTCTATGCTTATAGATTTAGCCGCGTCATCTTTGGGGTCTGAACCTTGAGTGACTTTGCATATTGTGGCAGTGATTTGCAGAGCTTGGCATCTCTCCTCTATAACTAGTTCCAGGTTGGGCATTCTTTTCGGTTGTGAAGGATAGTGTGAGTGAGGTCAGCTACCATGGTCACACATCATAGCAGTCATGGGATATTTTTGCTCCGTGTGAGAATTGGTTGGCGAACATCAGTCCGGTGGACTCAAACCAGTACCTGACGGCCTCCAGAGAATCAAAAACAAATTCCTTTGGAAAATACACGCAGGCGCACCAGAAATAAGAGCAAGTAACAAACACCCAGTTCTAGGAGTCGGCGCTTGACTGCTAGTAATGAGATTCTTTGTTTCTGTACCGACACAGTATTGTCTGGAAAGAACATGATGTGAGCGTTTTCAATACTAATGTTTTTGAATTTCTGCATTTCACGGAGGATGGAGCCTGTCGCTATAATGGAGTAGCCGAAACAACAGCAGACTGGGATTAGAGACAGGGGGTTGCTTCCGCGTTGGAACACAATGGGTAAGCTCCACAAAGAAGAACTGCAAAAGTATCTCTGGGGGGGTAAGTCACGCAGCCAACGTTCCACATATGCCACCGCATCCTGTCCCTCAACCCCTTCCAGAAGGCCAACCACCATATAATTATTTTTCCATGAGCCACCTTCCACATCCTCAGCCCAGCATTCCAGAGTGTGGACACTAACGTGTGCAACGAGCGGTCCAGTTGTCAGGCTTTCGGCTGCAGTTCTGTAAAAGCTTGTTCAGCATCATGAACCTTATCAGCTAGCCTGCGGTAGTCTGCATGCAGCAATGTAAGGTCGGCCACCACATTGTTTATCTTACTTCCCAGGGATGCTAGTGTGGTCTCCAAGAAGGACGCAATTCTCTCAACGGCTTCCAGGATGGAGTCTAACTTCTCACCAATGGACGCAGAAGGACTTTATTGTTTTGATGTGGCACAGCTGCTAGCTAGTTGATCAGTAACTGTAGAGGGGCACAAAGAAGTGCTGTGGGCGCTAGTGTGTAGGAGACCTATTTGGTCTTGTGGCATAGGTTTGCTGCAGGTGAAGAAATGTGATGGTCCTGTGAGGGGCCCACTTGACAGTGCACTATGATCCTTGTGAAAACGACAGCACAAGCAGTCTCGCACATCCAGAAACAGGTGGGCAGGTTCAGATTGGTTAGAGGGAAGTAGGCTTAGGAGCAGAAAACAAGGCTAGGTAGCAGGCAGAGATGAAGCGCTGAGGCGAGCTTCCGGGGAGGTCTCTAATCAAAGCTAGCAAGTTCGTAAGCATGGATCATCACTGAACTAACTATGACAAATGAGGAGCCTTGCTAGTTTTTGGTAGGTCATAAGCAGTTGGGCCCTTTTAATTGCGTCCAAGACTATACAAAAAGGGTTATGCGCTAGCAGTCGCAGCCATAGAACACAGCGACCTGCCAGATACGTAACCGTGTTGTGGGAGCAATTGATGGAGCTGTGTAGCAGTATCAAGTTGTGGCAATGTCAGTGATCAGTGCTATACCAGGAGGATTAGTAGAGTCTATTTCATTTGGCACAACAAATGTCCCTTATGGGCCTTTCAGCGGGGTCTCCTTGTAAGTATAGCACCGTAGCTCACCGATCTTCTCAATCAGGTTGGGCAGGTCCATTATAGGCGCACAGAGTCAGTTCAGGGTGTGGGACCAAGGCGATCGAGTGAAGCAGAGCCCCAATCAATTGACACTGCCCATCGCAGTTCACAGTGCAGCAAAGTGAGCCCGGTCCACACTCAGGGCTCAGGGCATGCTGCGGGGGGAAGAAGAAGGAGGAAGCCCCCCAAGGTGCACAGCAGCTCTAGCTACTAAGTAAGTAAGAACAGGAGGTTGAGCTTCCTTCAGAGCTAGAAGTTGAACCTCCTCTTTTAGAATCATTGGCTCCTGCTTCTCCAACAAGGAAAAGGAAGGGTACTACAGCACCATCTTCTCCAAGCACAACTTCTGATGATGATGATGATGATGATGATGATGAAGATAGGGACATGGAGTGGATCCTAACAGAGACCAGTAGACAACAGGAGAGGCAAGGGAAAAGAAAAGTTCCAGAAAGACTTAGACTTATGGAAGTGGATGAAAAGGAGGATGACGATGAAAAGGAAGTCACGGTGGAAGGTGACACAGAGGAATATGACATTGCTATTCAACCAGCTCCAAGGGATGTGGCACCGGTAGCACTGCCACCAGCTCCAATATCTTCAAAGCCCCAGCTGAGACTTGCACCAACCCTTGCCTCAGGGGAAGCTGATAGACAATTGAAGACATGCCCACCTACCTCCAATTTGTCTTAAGGCATTGGCAGTGGCCTGGTAAAAAAGTACTCCTCCCCAGTGTGAGAGATTTTTACAGTTAGTGAACAGGGGGAGCACATTGCAGTATGCACCATTTGCCACAAAAATGGGTGGGCCAGCGGTGAACCCCACGGAGGGTGGGTGAGCGGTCGGCAACACTAAGGGTGGGAGGTAACACAGAGAATGGGTGGGCGAGCAGCAGTCAACACAGACGGTGGGTGGATGTTTGGCAGGCAACACGGAGGGTGGGTGTGGGGTAGGTAACAAAGAGGGTAGGTGGGTGGTAGGCAACACAGAGGGTGGGTGGGCGAGAGGCAACACAGAGTGGGTGGGTGGGCAATAGGCAACACATTGAGCGAGAGGCAACACATTGGGCAAGAGGCAACACGGAGGGTGGGTGGGTGTACAAGAGGCAACACGGAGGGTGGCTGGCCGAGAGGCAGCACAGAGGGCGGGTGGGTGGGCGTATGGTGGTATAAGAGGGGAGCTGGGGGATACATTTTGCTTCTGTTTTGCTCTTGGGTTTCTCGCTGCTTGGTATTAGTGTGAAGTTTCCGTGCTAAGACTATGCTGAAAAATGCTTGAACTGAAGAACGCGGCGATTTAACATTGAATCCCGGCGCGCACAAATCAATCAAACAATGTGATCCTCTGTAAAATGCTGTAACTCTCTGTAGGCCCCAGTGTTAGCCAAAATATGGAGGGCTTAGAAACAAGCTAACCATATTGCAGCTGTGGGACACACTGGACGCTTACATTTTTTTTATTTACCCAGTGCTTAATTTTTGCTGGTTGTTGCTCATGGTGGGCAGCAGCACTCATTTTGGGGGGCACCGACATATTTGTTTTCAACATCAGACTTTCAGCAAGAGAGAGAAAGATAGAAAGAGGACAAAGAACAAGGAAAACAATGATAGAAAAATAAAGACAAATATAGAAATGAGGAATGAAGAAGAACTGCAGGAGTTTGATAAATAGACAGGGTTATATATGGTGGGTGAAGAAAAAAACATTAGGTGTAATCAAGGCTAGGCAGCCTTGGAATTCAATCAGTCCGACACTTGGCTGTGCCAGCAGCAGGCTTCTTGGAAAAATTATAAAAAGTGAAAAAAAGAGAGAGAGAATCTGTGAAGGAAAAAAAATGTCAAGAATGGCGAAAAGAAGTAAAGGAGAAAAAAAGGAAAGGCTAATGTGTGGTTCAATGGAAGAGTGAAAGGACAGATGTAATGATGGATGGAAACGTGAAAGGATGGATGAATGAATGGAAAATAAGAACAGTGAAAGCCCAGAGGGATGCATGAAAGAAGAGATCGATTGAAGGGTGAAGTAATCAATGGGTGAACGGATGGATGGATGGATAGATGGGTAAAAGGAAAGATAAATGGCCTGGAGTGTGTATGGATGGATAAATGTGTGAATGCGTGAACGGGTAGATAAATGGAAGGGTGGATGGGCGGGGGAGGCAGAAAGGCTAGATGAATAAATTAAAGAAATGATAAAGGACGAGTGGGTGAATAGATGAATGCCTAAATGGATGACTGGATGGATAAATTAGTGAGTGAGTGATGGATAGATAGAACTGCGCACCGATAGCTGTATAAAATAGTGAAAGGATGAATAGGTAGATGCACCACAAAGAATGGACGGATAGATCACCGGAAGGATGCCACTTTGAACGGAATTCTTCCGGTGTGGGTCGCATAGCAA
The DNA here is from genome assembly GCF_964263255.1 of Lissotriton vulgaris. NCBI lineage: Eukaryota > Metazoa > Chordata > Amphibia > Caudata > Salamandridae > Lissotriton > Lissotriton vulgaris. The sequence goes on along the minus strand of NC_141693.1, from coordinate 749,854,838 downwards.
GTATAGATCAAAGTGGGGAGTCACTTCGTTCTCTTCCTGCTCCCTTGGCTGTTGACCTTTTCTGGGACAATAAACTGAGGGAAGCCAGGCAGGAAGCTGCGGCAGTAATTGCTTGTGCATATTACTAACGCATTCGCCAGGCCCCTGGCAGTATGAGAGGAGAGATGGGGGATACATTTTGCTTCTGTTTAGCTCTTGGTTTTCTCGCTGCTGGGTATTAGTGTGAAGTTTCCGTGCTCAGACTATGCTGAAAAATGCTTGAACTGAAGAATGCGGCGATTTAATTAACATTGAATCCCGGGGCGCATGAATCAACCAATACAGTGTGATCCTCTGCAAAATGCCGTAACTCTCTGTAGGTCCCCCTTGTTTGCCAAAACATGAGTGCTTAGAAACGAGCTAACCATATTGCAGCTGGGGGACACACTGGATGCTTACGTTTTTCTTTATTTAGAGAAAAGTCACAGTTTTAATGTTGTTAACCACTTTTTAAAACAAACAGATATCAATTCAATATTTACCATGTAAAACCTTCTCTTTAAAAAAAAATGGATCTGTAGCCTATCGTGTAAAGCGGCAGGTATCATCCGAGTGATGACATCCAAGGGGACAAAGAACCGGTAAGATAAAGTGATGGAAAGAACTAATGCTGTCATCAGTGAAAAAGAGAACCTATAAAGGCATGTAAATAGGATACAAGCAAACCGTTAGTTCAGGCGAAGGAAAGACAAGTGGGGGCATTCCCCCTAATTGTATTAGTAAACACAGTTTGACTTTCTTGTGATCTATTGTTATTAATACTGAAGCGATTGTTAACTGCGGGGGAGCACGTAGGGGATCGTCTCTGCAGCAGCTGATATGAGAGACACCGCCTGGGGCCAGGTGACAGTGGATGGTCGAAGCGTGAGATAGTCTGCAGGGGGCCCTCCAGCAGCAAGCAGCACAGGGAAATCCGCAGGCGACGGCCCCAATGTAAGAGAAGGAGGGGGAAGCTTGCTGCCGGTGGCTGCTTTACCTGAAGGTGGGAAGTGCAGGGCTGGTCGAGGTTGCACAAGCATCGGAGGCCCCTGGGTGACCAGTGATGAAAGTGATCCTGCCCCCGGGGCAGAGCAGGACTTCGGCAGCGGCCCAGCTGGGAGGAGGCAATGTGGCCTTCCGGCGGAGTGTGAGAACCGGAGGAAGGACCACCTCTAAGTAGGATTGCTGGTGGGCCTCTATATGTCTCGACAGCAATGCTGCGCATTGGCAGTACGAGGCCTAATAAATGAGGGCTCAGGTGACAAGAGGAACTGGCAAATGTCAGCACAGTAACATTTGAACTTCCTCAGACTACCTTTAGGAAAACCTTAGCAGAAAGCCCTTCCCCGGGAAGGGTTAAAATCTGAAGCAATCGAGATGAGAATGAGATGAGATGAGATGAGAATCGCTTTTACAGAAATTCAATGAGACAGGTATAATCTTTCAAAGATATCCGTAGTGGATTTATTTTTCCATATTACTTCATATAAAACAATTCAATTCAATTCAATTCAAAATATCTTTATTTCGGTAAAACTTTACCATAAAAGACGTTTGCAATACACATTAAAAAACTGGTTAGTTTAAAATGATTTATACAGCAAATTGTAAAATTTTTAAAAGCATCTCTTACAGGATTCCCTATATAATGAAAATCAAGACAAAGCCCTGAGACATTTCCTTCTAATAGACCAGAGAGCACCCAAGTACTTGGCCATAGCAAACACAATATGGTCCGATAGATCAGTTTTTAAGACTCTGAAGGCGGCCAGACATCTTGCAAGACCCAGATTCCTGCATAGGGGAGCAATCCAGTACCTTCGAATCTCTCGATAGACAGGGCAGAGAAAAAGGATGTGGAGTTCAGTTTCATCCGAAATTCTGCATGCTGGACAAGTACTGCTTGCATCGTCACTCCATTTAGATGTAAGAGTTCTAATGGGAAGGGACCCATGTCTCCACTGTAGGTATAGTTTCCTCAATATGGAAGGATACATTTTATCCAGTGTTGGTTCCATATTATAGTTGGCCTTGTGGGACAAAAAGGAAGCTGTCAGAGTCCCGAGATTTTGATGGTTGAGTAGCAAGGACAGTTTGCTATCACGGTAAGACCTGACTAGTTCCTTTTTGGAGAGGAGATGGCACGTGTTCAAAGGATCAGACCACATTGTTAAGAGACCCAAGGCCTCCAATTCCAGTTTGATGGAATTAAGCCATTTAATTTTTCCAGCGCCTGGGATAGCAAGGACCTCTTGGAGTCCTTCTCTGTAGCTGGCCAATTCTGGAGTTGTCCATAGTCTGCGCCAGAAGGCCAGTGGGCGTAGGGCCAAATCCTCATCAAGCGGGCAAAGGCCTAGGTCCATCCTGAGGGGGACAAGGGGAGTGCTTGATGGTAGCCCAACAAGATTCCGGATTAATTTATTTTCCACCTTCAAGAGCATTGATGTTTTAGCGTGGCCCCAAAGTTCAGATCCATAGATAACGGCCCCCTTGGCCTGAGATTTGTATATCTGTATTGGAGGGCCGATGGGCCTAATTGAGGATTTATTGTTTGCCAAGAGTTTCATAATACCCCCCGAGTGTTGGGTCAGTTTAAGTGCTGCCTTCTCCAGGTGTGTGTTCCATGTGAGTTTATCATTTAGCACAATGCCCAGATATTCGAAGGTTTTCACTCTTTCGAGCCTGATGTGTGCAATGCTTGGACTGAAATGGAATTTCTGCGGGGGGTTGAGGACCATGAATTTCGTTTTAATGGCGTTGATTTCTAATCCATGGGCCTCACAGAAATCCACAAAGCCGTTGAGGATGCGCTGGATGCCCGTTGCCGACTTTGATAGTAACAGTGTGTCGTCGGCAAACATGATGGCTGGCACCCTTTCAGCGGCTAGTTTTGGGGCGTCAGAATTGGGTACCCCGCTAGGTGGGAGATTACCCCGTTGACATAAAGGCAAAACAGGGTTGGTGCAAGCACACAACCCTGCCTTACCCCCCTGCCAAGGGGGAACCTCTCGGACATTGCACCCATCCTACCACATCTGACCTGGGCAAAGTTAGTGCTATGAAGGCGGATTATCATTTTCAGCAGGCCTTCGGGAACCCCCAATTTAGCAAGGACCTCCCACAGCTTGTTCCTAGGGACCAGGTCGAACGCTGCCCTCAGGTCCACGAATACAGTGTAGAGGCTGCCACCCTCCAACTGCACCGTTTTCCAATGTATGAGGACAAGACGGAAGACCTGGTCAATGGTGGAGACCTTCTCCCTAAAGCCTGCTTGAAAGGGGCTGAGGATGTTAAAATCCCTGATCCACTCATGTAAGCGGTTTAACAATAGCTTAGAAAAGAGTTTTTGGGATACATCGATCAAGCTTATTGGCCTGTAATTGGTCGGGAGGAGGGGGGACCCCTTTTTAAAAATTGGGACTATGTCGGCCCCCGGCCAGGTCGAAGGAATTGGCATGCCTTTCAGAATGGAATTGAATAGCACCCCGAGATAGGGAGCCCAGATTTTAGGATCGTGTTTGTAAAGGTCGCCTGGGAGCCTGTCCAGGCCCGGCGCCTTGCCTGCAGGCACGGACGTGATTGCCATAGTGATTTCCTCTATACTAAAACCATCCATGTCAATTACACTATTGTTAGTGGAGTGGTGCACTTCTGCAGGTTCGTTCGTCACCTGGTCACTGCTATGTGGTTCGTATAAATTTTTGAAATGTTCCTCCCATACAGATGGTGCTATATTGGCCTCAACTGCTACAGATGGTTCAGCCGAGCCGTGCCTAACGATCTGCCAGAAAGTCTGTGAATCTCGGCATGCAAGGGCAGCTGTTATTTTAGACCAGTTCCCCTCATCCCAGTCTATTTTTGCTGCATGGAGGGCTGATTTGTAAGCTAATCGTTTCTCCCGGATAATGTTTGAAGTGTCTCGTGCTTTGAGTGATTTCAGTAGTCTAGCTTTTGCTTCCCTACAAGAGGCATTGAACCAGGTGGCTCTTCTCTGCTTGGACTTGTGGGGTCTGGCCACTGGGTTCAGCACCTCTGCAAGGTTGGTGCATAGTTCGGAGTGGATGTTACTGAGTTCAGACAATTGTGCCGGCTTGCATGAGGGGGGAGTGGGTACCCCTAAACTACCTGTAAGATTGATTTCAGATTCACTAACTGAGTGGTGCATGCAACGCTCTACTTTTTCCAGGGCGGGGACGACTAGTGCATAGAGTCTCTCAATGTTACAATGGTTCTCCAGCAATTTGGCCCATTTAATTCTGCGCCTATTGCTGGATAACACAAGGTCAGACTGTGATGCAGAATTGTTGTCGACCTTGTCTGTTTGCCGGCCATGGATCTCGAATTTTAGTGAGAGCAAGTTGTGGTCGCTATCAAGTCTGGGGATAACTCGAAAGTCTTTCACTTTCCTCCAGTCCCTAGTTGGAACCATTATGTAATCAATCCGTGACTCATAGCCCGGCCTGTTAAAGGTATTTTTAGGCGGGATGTCGCCTTTAATCCGGCCATTGCCAGCCCTCAGCGAGTGACTAAGCGTGAGGGACATTATTTGGGTGGTGAGTGGGGACCATGCCCTGTTCACTGGATCTGTCAGGGTGGGGATATTCCACAATTCATCCTCTTCACTAGATATACCCACCAGGTAGTCAGGGAGTGGTTCATATTGCTGATTAACATCTCCACCTACAATTAGAGGGGAGCAGAAATTATGTGTGTCAAGGAACTGAGCTAGATCCTCCACTGGTCCCGAGGTTGCTGCAACCCCCACTGGTCTTGAATATATGTTAATCAATATGACCTTCCCTCCGCATGGCCATTCAAGGGAGACACACTGGCAGTCACAAGAATTGGTTTCCAGGTGTGTGGCCCTACATCCCAAGTGGGACCCAACCCAGATCGAGAGTCCTCCTGAAGGTCGGCCCTTTCCTCCCCATTTTGCTTCAATATCAAAGATAGCGAAACCCTGCCGGGAGTATTTTTCTCTTGACCATGTCTCTTGTAGGAGACATACATCGTAGCCCTCCATGAGATCCCCCCAATCAGGCGTATCTACTTTATTGGATAGCCCTGCCACATTCCAGGAAAGAATGGAGATTACACCCGGAGCCTCTAGTGAACTACTGATGTCTGGTATCTGAGAAATGTCATGTGCTAAGGGTTTACCAAACTGATTAGGCGGAAAGACGTCCAAAGGAACGCTATTTAGTTTAAGGCTGTGTGATATGGGGGGGCTATCTTTAGTCCTCATATGGGGGTCAGTATTTAATGGCTTTGGTGGGCGGGTGTCGTGCCAACTTTGCCCTACTCTAAATTTGTGAGCCTTTGCGTGATTTGGTGTTGGTGAGAGAGTTTGTCCACCCTTGTGTGTGTTTGATGCAATGTGGGTTAATAGATCACCCATTAAATAAGATTGAGAGCTTTTTGGGGTGGGTGATGGAGGTGCGATGGTTGGCAGATGTGGAAGTCAATCCACTTCCTCAAGACACCCGTATCTATTAGAGATCGGTGCCCCGTTCCAACCACCAGGTGCATCTGCCCAAAAGTTGCTTTGCCCTCCCCATGTGTGGTTTCTCTCTGGAATCATTCTCCAGTTACCCCCTGGGATGGATGGAGACGGGGTGGATAGAAAAAAGTGATGGGTCTAACTATTATTGTTGAGGTTGTGCTGTGGTTGATCCAGGAATAAATGGCGTGTGCAGTGTTTGGATCCTCGAAGGATACAATCACGCAATCGCCACTGGTGGACTTTTGAGTGGTGCCTACCCAGGGTACCCTCCGCACCATAAGGATTTTACTCCTTAGGTGGTTGGGTATTGGTTTATTGACGTCAAACCAGTGGATCACCTTGTTCTTTAAGGAGGCAAAGTTTTCCTGCTGGTTATATGTCAGATCAGTTACCCCGGTCAACACTACAACATAGGAACTAACCTCGGGGGGGAGATCTACATATCCCCTTGAGCGTATGTTATATTATATTATAGAGGCTTTTGTAACGCGCTCTGCTACTAAATAGTATAGTATCCTGGCGCGGGTATGTAACTGGTACTAGCTCTCTGCGATGTTTGATGGTTAGAATTCTGGCCATTTTGCCTCGAATTGGGCTGATCTGTCGAGGGTGGTACCCTTAGGCCGGGTATGACTGATGGGGGTGGCGGAGGAGTTTCAGCCGCCGGTTGGGTAGTGGTCGTCATTGCCCTATTTGTAGTATTGTAAGTGTTTGCCTTGGTTCGAGGTTTAGGAATTGGTTTGGCCTTGGGGATAACAATGGGACTGGCAGAGGAAGAAGTTACAGCAAGGGGGGGAGGCAGAGTGGCATTGGTAATTCCCAGGGACTTAGCCTTCGTGGGCGCCTGCAAGTTCACAACAGCTTGGGTCACAAGGGCAGATGGTACTGTGGGAGGCGAAGTTCCATGTGAACATGTTGATTTAGCATTCTGCATGGTGATAGTGGCCAAATTTAAAATGCTTTTTTCTATTTCCAGAAGCTGTGTTTCTATATGTGTAAATCTCACTTCTAGAGGGGAAAGAAGTTTTTTAAGTGTTTCCCAGACGACAGTCAGGAACTCAACGTCCTTTCCTTTAATAGTGCAGAGCGGAGTTCCAGCAGTGTCACTTTCTATGGTGAGGTCATTATTTTCTTGGATGACTACTGTATGCGGAGGAATGTTTGCTAGGCACGTTTCCAAAGGAAAGGTCTTGGTTTTTGGCAACGGAGCAGGGGGAGGTGCCTTAGTTGGTAGCTGGGCCTTGGCTATTTTGGCCTTTTTCCTTGAATATGCCGAGGTGTGGTTACGCTTCCTTTTGTTGTGTGGGCCATTTTGTGGCATGGGAGAGTTGCCCCCTTTTGGTAGCGTAGCATAGTTGATTGTAGCTTTAGGGTATGAACCCACCTCGGTTTCCTTCTTTTGCTCAGCAATTGCACCGAGTGGAATTGTGGGGAAAGAGTGGATTTTGGTGGAGATCCCCCCTGTAGCAAGGGTATACTGTCCACTTGCGGTTGATGAATATCGGCATTTATGACGATCAGAGAGGGAGCAGTGCCAAGCGTGCGCTCTGGTGTTTTGGCCCATGCAATAGGCCCGAGGGAGGATTTTTTAGCAGCGGTTAGCTCAACTGACAGTCTTCTAGCAGCTTGAAGTTCTATAGAGACCCTGTGTTGCATCTTAGTTATTTCATTATCAATTGCAGTGTGGGTCCTAGTGATAAAATCATCCAAGGTACCATTTTTCAATTTGGATTTGGCCGCTCTGTCTCTAAACTCGCGGGTTGCCATGGTAGGCACAAAATGAAATGCCTGCAAGGAGAACGTAAGAAGTAGAGTGGTTAGATCAAATGGGGTGGCCCAGTCCAGTCTCTACCTGCCTCTAACGGCCTAAAACGGCCCGCTCTTTGCCCCAGGCTGCGTCCCGCGTGCGTCCCGCGGTGCGGTGTGAGCCCTCCTAATTTATACTAGAAGGCTGGGGGCGTGGCCGCCGGGGGAAGAGGCACCAGCTGTGAGGAGCAAGGGCTGCTGGTCCTCGCAGTCCCCCGGTAGGCTCGCCGCTCTGTTGAGCCCCGCTGTACTCGACCTGGGAGCGAGATAGGCTTTCCACCGACTTTGGACGCTCACACCAGGGAGAACGGGGTCGGGCAGAAGCTGAGCGGCACCCGCAAAGCGGGTGTCGCGAAAAGTGGCCACAGAGTTTTGTGCAGGCAGCAGGAGATCCTCACGGAGAGCGTTGAAGGTATGGCCAGTAACACCCACTCTTTGTGCAAGGCTCGGCTCTGATAATGCCGAAGGCTGGGGGCGTGGCCGCCGGGGGAAGAGGCACCAGCTGTGAGGAGCAAGGGCTGCTGGTCCTCTTAGTCCCCCGGTAGGCTCGCCGCTCTGTTGAGCCCCGCTGTACTCGACCTGGGAGCGAGATAGGCTTTCCACCGACTGTGGACGCTCACACCAGGGAGAACGGGGTCGGGCAGGAGCTGAGCGGCACCCGCGAAGCGGGTGTCGCGAAAAGTGGCCACAGATTTTTGTGCAGGCAGCAGGAGATCCTCACGGAGAGCGTTGAAGGTATGGCCAGGAACACCCCATATAAAACGTAAATGTTCAATCCTTGTAATTACAGTCAGATTAAATCATAGGACAGTTCATCACATGTGTTGAAGGTAATTACACTTTGAAACAACCAAATTCTCTTTCTCCAGGGGGGAATTCTCTGGTAAGTAAAACAAATTAAATACGTGTCTGAATCCAAGAATACAGAATGCGAGCAAGACAAAAATATGCAACTGTAGCAAAATGCTAAGTCTGGGGTGAAGGAAACAAAATTACAGCAGTAAAAGACTCTAGGTGAAAGGTCAGAGTAGGGCGCCCCGTGATGCGCAAAGCGTGTGGGTGAAAATACTAGATCTAAAAATACCCAAGTGAATTCACATGTTCCGAGGCATTTATGCGCGGAAAACAGGAGAAAAAGAAACGTGCTTAGGACACACGAACGTGACTGTTAAGAACTTGAATGGATCTGTGACACTAATCAGTGAGTAAGCTCTCAAAACAAAGAGAAGGAATCATGCTGAAAAAAGCAAACGTGTCTTGTGATGCGCGAAGTGTGTGGGTGAAAATACTAGATCTAAAAATACCTGAGTGAATTCACGTGTTCCGAGGCATTTATGCGCGGAAAACAGGAGAAAAAGAAACGTGCTTAGGACACACGAACGTGAGTGTTAAGAACTTGAATGGATCTGTGACACTAATCAGTGAGTGAGCTCTCGAAACAAAGAGAAGGAATCATGCTGAAAAAAGCAAATGTGTCTTTAGATGGGTGACACGGACAAACAAGCTCTTTTGCATTGCTGTGGGGGGCGGGGCGGGAGCGCATTGCTTTGAAGTATGATGGCGGGGCAGGGGAGCAGCTAGGGACCGCATTCCATTGAAGTCTGGTGCAAGGCTGATGGGTTTGACGTGCACGCGCATCTCACACGACTGGATCACATGAACTGCACGTAATCCGCGCTTGGTCAAAAGTTTGTTTCACCTACTATATACGCGCTATTAATCCCTGCGGGATTAAATAGCCAGACCTAAAAAGGGTCAGAAGAATGCATTATGGATGTCGGTCCGGAGCTGGTCCATGCTCTGCTCCATCAAGGTGAGCCGGCCCTCGATAGTGTCCAGCCTCTGCAGGATGCGGCGCAGCAATGGTCTGTTGCCATTCTGGTAGGGGGTGGCAATAGTTGACTGGCAGCGGTGCCGGCAATGGGATGGCCAGGAGGCTGAAGGCGCCAGCTGCATTCAAGCCTGGGAGCTGAGCATTGATCTCCTCCTCATGTTCGAGGACCACCAGCCACCGGTATTCAAGCTGGATGTGCTCCAGCCTCAGCTGCCGCGAACGGGCCACTCCCTACTGCGTGTCGGGTGGTCCGGCTGGACCAGCAGGAGCAGTTATATTGAGAAAAACAAAAAAGAGAAATTATAAATAATGCTCTTTGCAAACAATTGTTAGCAGTACATTCCGCCTTCTGCTCAACACCTCTTACGAGACGCAGACTGTCCCTGCTGCATGGAAACAAGCGATTGTTCTCCCGCTGCAAAAAAAAGCCAATATTAGCTTTGATAAATTTGAGAACCTACGTCCCATCTCTCTCCTGCCTTATATGGCTAAAATTGCGGAAAAGATTGTTAATCTCCAGCTGATGAAGTACGTGGATGATGCCTGTTTGCTCCACGACTCTCAGTTTGGCTTCCGCCCCCGTCATTCGACGGAGTCAGCTCTTCTAATGGCGGTGGAAGCCTTGCGTCAGGGTGCGGATGAAGGCCAAACCATGGCTTTAATCCTGCTAGACCTCAGCGCTGCATTTGACACTGTAGCACACTCCATTCTGCTACAGTGTCTGGAGGAAGGGGGTATCTCAGGTGCAGCGCTGGGTTGGCTTGGATCTTTTCTATCTGACAGACGCTTTCAGGTCCATCTGGTCGATTGCTACTCTAGAGAGATCGGGTTGGGCCAGGGAGTGCCTCAGGGCTCCTCCCTGAGCCCCACCTTGTTTAATCTCTATGTTGCCCCTTTGGCGGGAATAGTGGAGAAATACGGGCTGCGTGTTGTGTCCTATGCCGACGACACGCAGCTGGCCATCTCCCTCTCACGTACCCCGGATCTTGCGGCGGACAACTTCAGGAACTGCATGAAAGATCTTGCAGCCTGGATGTCCGCCAACTGTTTAAAGTTAAACGGTAGCAAGACCGAGGTACTGATTGTGGGTGGGACTCCGGATGCCTGGTCGTCGGCATGGTGGCCTTCTTGCTTGGGCGAGGCGCCAGCTCCTTGCCAGGAGGCAAGGAACTTAGGGGTCTGGCTGGACTCTGGCCTGACCTTTGATACACATGTGGGCCGTGTGGCTGGGGTATGCGTCGGCGTCCTGAGGACCTTAAAAAAGGTGTTAGATTTTCTCCCCCTTGCGGCCCGCAGAACATTGGCGCATGCCCTGGTGACTTCCCGCCTCGATTATGGCAACCTATTATATCTGGGTGCCTCCAGCAGGGCCATCGGGCGACTTCAGGTGCTGCAAAATGCGGCTGCCCATTTGGTGTTGAGGCTCCCCAGGAGATCCCCTTCCAAACCCGCGCTCCACGCACTTCACTGGCTTCCAGTTGCCAGTCGGGTTGAATTTAAAACTCTCTCCACATGCCATCGTATTGTGAATGGCAAGGCTCCTGCGTTGCTCAGGAACTTGGTGACCGTGTATGAACCCACACGTAGCCTTCGATCCTCCTGCACAGGGCTCTTAACGATACCAAGAGTAAGGAAAGCCCGCATGGGGGGTAGATCTTTTAGGCATCTGGCGGCCAAACACTGGAATGCTCTTCCTTCAAGCCTGCGTTTGGAGCCATCAGAATTGATTTTCAGAAAAAAACTCAAGACCATTCTGTTTAGCAGGTAGTCGGCGGGGAGGGTGGGTGGATCCTCAGCTTCTCACTTATCACAGCGCGGGGACACGCCGGTGGGCGTACTTCCAAGCGCTTTATAAATGTCCAAAATGAAATGAAATGAAATGACATTGCTGGTCCCATAAGGCCATTGGAATTTAATTGATGTGATGATTATGATTAGGAGAGTCACAAGGCCAATTTTATGTTTTCTTTTACCCACACATGTTGCCAAACATAAAAAAGCAGTGACTGTGACAGAAAAGTAACAGGCAGACCGGCAGAGATTAACATCACTGGAGTACAGGGATTGTATTATTTTTTTCATCTAAAGGCTTTTGAAGTAACTATAATAACCAGAGGCAGACACTTTGAGTTGAAAAATAAATTACTTCTCATTGATGAGTATGGCATTATGCACATCATGGAGTACAAGTTGTGTGTGGTGCTAAAATAAAGAAGCTATGCTTATTACTAGCCAGCGCCTCTGCTAGTTTGCTACTGGATGCAGCTGTTATTGACAATTAGCTAATTCCAATGGCCCTACTTGTCGCCAGATGCATTTCTATTTCAACCCTGTTTCCAAAGAGGATGATGAATGATAAATAAGATATTACATCAATTACACACATCATGTATGAAATGTGGATATTAATATATTATCCTATCTGCCATTAGTAGACGTTGAGGAAAATGAATGTAATGGACTGCACTACAGGCAAAGGAACGGATTATATAGATTTTATTTGGCACATTTTTCACTGTGTATCCCATATGCCAAACTTGATATCAAGTCATGCACTTACTCTCACTTTACTCTGTGGCCTTGCCCGCAACCACGTTTTCCAACAAATTCATGTGCAGGGCAAGAACCAAGGAAAGGAAACTTGATTTTCTCTACTGCAGGAGGTAGGGTAGAGGGATTAGACAGATAGGGTACAGCTTTTTTAATATATTTATTAGAGGGGCCACTACACTGATCATCGATTCATCATCTATGTCTAATTCACTCACGGTTCAATTCACAAGCGGAAAATCTGAACAAGTGTAAATTAATATGTTATGGGAAACCAAGTTATATGTTCTGGAATCACTTCACATGGATATCACTTAAGTAAATGTGGCACATGCCAAGAATGGCCCACCCACCCATTCACTCATATACCATTTCCCTTCTTTTAAGTTGCTTTCTGTTCTTTCATATCTCTCTCAAGCCATCAAAGCTCATTATGTGAGATTTTGCTGCATTTGCCGATAGAAAAGTCTTTAATAACAAAATCACCACTGTGGCTGGTAAAGCTGGGGGGAGGGTGTCACCTCACAGTAATTTTTGATGATGATGACGAGCGATGCCATGGCAATAGCTAGTGAGTATAGTAAATGCAAGAAATATGTGACTTACCAGTACTCGTCCCTTCTTCCGCTTCTCTTCCTCCAAGAACCAAGCAGTCTCCGTCTCCTCCTGCAGCGGCATGGAGCCGGCATCACCGACGTACTGTGTATCTAGAATATAAAACATTACACATAATTTAGATGCCAGATGCACAACCCCAAATACAACAGCAATGCAGCATTACAGCTCAGTTAGAACATATCTTCCAAATATCAGTCTGGGCAACTGATTGGTTTGTTCGCAAAGTTAGATAAGCCAGTCATGGAATAACGCTCAATGAAAAACCTAGGGGGTTGGGTGGCAAATGCAATGCGAGTGGGACCTCATACTTTTGTCTGGCCTTGCTGCACTGTCATTGGAAACTGGTGGTGTACTTAATAATAACTGAATGGTCTGCAGCACACTACACTGGAGGGGGGGGTCTATGATAAACATGGCCACTATCTCGTGAACCGAAATGTGCAAGAGCTAGGCATAATCAGGAAAAGGAAAGCCTTCTGAACAAACATACATGGTGATTTTTTAATTTAAAATACTAGCTTACTTGGGCCTGCTATCTGAATCTTCACGAATCATTATAGATAGCACCAACATCCCAAAAGACAAAATGTACCTCACGATTCTACTGTCCGTTCTACCCTAAGTAGTCCACAACAATCATAAAAGGAATAACTGGGATCTGCAGAGCCTTCTGCAGCTGTGCTGGTGGCCGGCGCCGGCTGATCAGCTTGCTCCGGACCCTCTGAATCATCCCTCTTCATCCCAATGGGTGATGATGAAAGAAATTAAATAAAAACAGATTAATGATTCTGATGATAATCGAAATAAAATGTTTTATGAAGAGCAAACGCAGTTGCTAAAATAGATCACCTATAGTACTTCTAGTTTATTTCGACTCAAGTTTATCGACTGTCATTAAATCCATATTGCAATATCTCCTTAACAAAAACTACATATTGCAGTTAATAATCTTTGATTTTATTAAATTCCCATTTCTCAACACCTGTGATGAGCCAACTCACTCTCCTTTTTTTTCAATGCATAGATGCATACTTCACATCATCACTGTGAATTCAATTAAATAAATAACCTGGAAATGTACGAGCTACATAAACAAAGTCACAGAGAGAATGCGCTACTCAGTGATTTACTATTGTGACAAAAGAAACAGTCTGTAATGGCTTCTTTCTTAATCAGCCAAAGCGACAGCCTGATGAATGCGATTAGGTAACAGTACTATACCAGCGTAAACTTTACTAAACATATAACTTACCTCTGAGTGTGAGGAGCATGCTATTTAGATTTTTTTTAACATTGTAGAACACAAACACAAACAATCAATACTCACCGAGCCTCTGTATCTCGACGCCTAGCAGGTCAAGCAGGCCCTGCTCCCTGTTGAGAATGTCAGCCCAGCGGTGCCTCATCTGCTGGGCAGTGCGCCAAACATCGCTGTGGAGCCGCACGCACCAGCATACTGTCCCTCAGCACCGCCGACGCACCTGCAGGGAGTAACCGCTATTAGGTCTGCTGCTAGCATAGAGGGGATGTGGCCCTGACAAAAAGACTAGTGCTGCCACCTCCTCCTCTCCAAAGATCGCCTGCGGCTGCACACCTGGGCGGCGGCGGCCCCCACATGGAAGCCACCCCTCTGCCATGGCGATGGGTGGCGAAATCAAATGAACTAAGACGGGAAAGGAAGGGAAAGTAAAGAAGAAAGAAATACCGAAAGAATTAGGGCGATATAAAAAACGGAGTCAAAAAGTCACAAAAATGTTAGCAAAAACATAAAATACACAAACACAAATATGCACACTATTGTAGAAAGTAAAAATATGGGTTAGAAAAGTAATAAAGGATGAGGATGACAGAGATTAACTAGAGATTAAAAATTTGAAACCAGCACCATAACACAGAGCAGAAAAACAAGATGGCCGTGCAAATGCGGACCACCTGGTGCTCTTCGTGCGTGATTTAGAACGCGAGCACTCTTCAGGACCGCATAGCGATATTCCCGCATGACTTTGAAGTGCGTGGATGCATTCCCAACGCAATGTGAACATGCGCACCAGCAAACTGAATGCAGAACTCTGCATAGCGCGGCAGAGGTTTTTTGCGACTCCACAGAATTCTGCGTAGGCGGACTCTGCAAACTCCACCCACCCCTACTAAATATACAATAATATGCATGCATACATATCCATATATATACACATGGCACTTAGTAACTTTCAGTTCCAGGCATAAGCCCCTCTATCTATACACTAACATGTACATAGAAACAGCAATATTTATATGATCTGACATACACATGCATGTGCCTAAGTATACAAAGTTTGCCTATTCTTCCCTCTACTCTATATTAAATTATCTGTTAATACATGGAAGCATAGGCTAGTGGACAGGGACACTTGTATAATGACATTCTCACCTCCAAACCTTGACATGGATATTTTGTCATCATATGATGATAAGACTTTGAGAAGGGGCTGGAGAACAAGGGTTTCAACGCTGAACATATCAAATATAAATTTGCAGTGCGTTCTGTCACTTATTTGCGACATGAAATTGAACAAAAAGACATTAAAATAATGCAGGAATTATTAGATGCAATTAATGATACTGCTACCCTGAGTAACAAAGAATAACAGAGATCATCATTCCTGGGCCTTGTCAAAATTGATTCCAAATTTAGCATGTCCTTTGCTGAAAAAACGAATGAGCTGAGACTTATGTTAAAAAACAAATCAAATTTGTGTGGTAAGTGAAACTCAAAACGTTTTTGGCACCAATAAAACAGAAATATGTGATGCCAAACAACTACAATGTTTTGACCGCAGTTCCAAAATAAAATATAATCACTACTGATGCCAGCATTGAAGGATTGGAGACATTCCTCGGTAAATGTGATAGTTTTGAAGGAGACATGGTCTTTTTTCACCTCACCCGTCAATGAATGATACTCAGTTATTAAGCGGGTGGCTTTAGAATGTATGTGGGTTGCTGAACAATTTCAACATTTTGTGTAGGGTGAGGAGTTCACAGTTAGGAATGACTATAAATCCTTCAGAAGGTTATTAACTACTGGGGGCCTACTGAAGGCATCAACGGTATTGCAAGACTCAATGTGGCTTCAAAACTAACAGTTTACTGCTCAGCATGTCCCAGGTTTTAACACCCTACTTGTTGACTGCTTGAGTAAGCTATTTACCCCTGTAAGGGATTGCCTTTTGGAGAAATGGGAAGCATATCAAGTTATGTGATAGGATATGGATGAGTTGGAAGAGCTAGGTAAGGATACATGAAATAAAGCATATGAGGGGTTCGAGTTTTAAAACAAGTGAAGTGTTTTATGAGAGAGGGATGGCATGAATAAGGAGTTAAGAAGTTAATGGGGGGGGGGGGGAGTCCAATTCTAGTTGTCACAGGATTCAGAGTTTTTGATGAGGAATGGAAGGATTACACTTCCAGGTTCAAAATGTAAAATTGTGTCATGGTAGGCATTTTGGCATTTCTAAGAAGAAAAGGAAAATCAAATATATGTATTGGTGACCTGGGATTGACAAGGACATTGAACTTGTTCTCACAGACTGTAGTGAATGTTGTAATTCATATAATTCCAAGATCATCCTCCTTCCCTCACGGGTCGGAGTGTCAAGCTATGCTGCAATGGAACACTTCAGGTGTAGATTTAAAGGGTCCTACTTATGAAAAGTCTGATAAATTCAAATACATTGTGGTGCTGGATGATTAATTTTCAAAATGTGCAGAAGTTGAGGTGATAAAAAAGGTGTCAGTCTGTTTTGGTATTGTAGTATTTTTTATCACTTTTCTCAAGATAAGGGCTACCCAAGAAAGTTATTTCAGAAAATGGTGTTCAGTTTAAATCAGGTGTGATTCAAGATTATTTTGTAAGAAACTGAATTTTACATCAGAGTACATTGGTTTACAGTTCTGCTGGAAATATGGCAGAGGTGAGGTTTAATCATTTAATAAAGGAATTGACTGGAAAGAGGAGCTGCAAAAGTTGGGAGCTGGAAGTTAAAAGATGAGATGGGATCAGAGGGGCCTGGTCTGCTGCAGCAAGATGGCGGACGCTTATTAGTGCCATTCTGCGAGGGGATCCCGTGATCCAAACCCTACTGAGTGACAGCATTGGGGAAGACACCCAGCCCAACACTGCCGAGGGCGGCAGAGCAGCAAGGCGGCCAACAGCGAACCCGGGGAGACCAGGAAAAGCCACAATGTTAGGGAGAGAGGCAGCGGCCCTGGTGGACCGGAGGTTGCATGCCTCCCCAGATTGACCGGTCAGGGGAATGGTGAATCCCTACTCATGTGAGGCTGGAGCCCCTGTCACTGGCCCTCCCTTTCCCCTGCTTTTAGACCCTGAGGGTGAGACCCACATTGTGCATGGGACCTAGAGGAACTGGTGGGGCTTGCTCCTCGATACACTTCAATGCTGGGCATCATGCCAGGTGCTAGGAGTTGCCCCCTGCCACTCATGGCCTTCACTGCTATGGAGATAACAGACCCTGCAGATGCAAAACTGGACAGAATCCTTGATGCCATTGCCGACACCTGACATGACTTGGGCAACAGGGTGGACGCGGTGGCAGCTGACACTGAAACTGCCCTCCAGACCCCTCAAAAGATCAGAGCGGATCTTGAGGGACAGGTTAAGGAGCTCGCCGGCGAAATCCACTTGCTGTAGAGCACAGCTGGAGACGTTGGATGCTGATTGTGTCATAACAACACACACCGGGGGGTCCCAATGTCTAAATGGTAACACTCTGCACACTTTCACATGAACCACTTGGTTCTCCTCAGGTATACATGTATGCCAAAATAATGATGATCCATACTGTTTTCTTTGTTTCAATGATCTCTGTTTATTACTTCTTTATCATTCATTTAAATTCTTTCATTTTCAGGACAATTTTAGTTATCATCTCCCATTTACCCAATGCATTTCGGGTCTATGGTGACCCTTCTTCGGGTGTCTCTAGTGAAAAAATCAAGAAAAAGTTGCAATCAGCCCTTGAACTTAGGTACATTTATACATTAACATTTCATCCACTTCGTTATCTAGTGTAAACAAACATCTATAGTTCACTAAATGACCTATTTTGACAATCTTTATCACTATTTACACCACAAGTCCTTGTTTGTATCAGCGCTAAAATGTCAAACACCAAAAACCATATAAAACCTATGATAATGAAGCGCCATGAAAGAAAAGTATAATAGCCATCGTTTCGCTATAAACTAAGTGCTAAACCAAACAAAGTTTACCCTAACAAACATTCTGCTCCTATCGCACGTTGTACTTACTGAGAAATGAAAAATGAAAAACGTCCCTCGCTTGCGTGCTCTCAACGAATCCGCTGTTTCCTAACAGTCTTGTGTATCGCTATTTAAAGCTCTCTATTCTCTGATTGGCTCAATTAGCGATCATGTGATCGCGACATCGGACTGCTTAACAGTCCTTATTTTTAAACATGTGTTGGAAAAAACACTCACTAAAAAATTGCACAGCTATAAGAATTCTCTATTTGAGAGGAATCTATGTTAACGAACAAAAATTAAATCATACTAGATTCCGAATCATCTTCACTCGATATTTTTAACACAATGTTTTAACAGTGCAGTATTGTTCAACATTTACTATTTGTTATTTAACTGAACTATCACATGGTGAAAACGACTCTGATAACAGTTATAAGGAAAAATCAAATAAATCGACTTTGGTGTCGGCCATTTTAGGTAGGGGAGTTCTCATTGTCTTGGTTATGCAGGAAAATAAAATCGGCTTCACACAGTCTCTTTATAAAAAGCAGGATAATTCTATCCTGTCATTGAGTCCATTTGGTTGTAGGCTGCCCATTTTCTTTATCCAGAAGTATTCTGATCTTAGTCTTGATTTATGTGTGTCTTTTTCAGGGTGATGTTTGATGACTTCCAGTATTGTGAAACGTAATTGTGCTACATTGTGTCCTGCTTCTAGCCAATGTGCTGCCAATGTGGATTTCAAATTTTTCAACCGGATATTACTTTTGTGTTCAGTTATTCTTACTTTAATTTTTCTCTCTGTCTGACCTATATACAATTTTCCACATGGACACTTGATTCCGTAGATAACATTCTTCGTATCACAGGTTCCTGAGTGTAACAAGGTCACCTTTTTGCCTGTCATTGGATGTGTAAATAACTGTCCTGTCATTACGTTGTTACAATGAATGCAATTTTCGCACCTCTGCATGCCTTTGTGGTTAATTTCTTTTGGTGCATTCTTCTTTTTTAGCAGTTCTTTTAAATTCTTGGATCTGTTGTGTGCAAACGTTATCCTATCGGCAAACAGTGGTTCTAGATCCGGTTCATTTGCTATAAGTGCCCAATGTTTTTTCATGATGTTGACTATTTTTGCTGATTGTAAAGAATGTTTTAGGACACATACTGTTTTCTTTGTATCTCCTCTTTCTTTAGTGACTAGTAGAGACTCTCTCTGCATGTTCAAGACTTTGATTTTAGATTCTTCCAGTAGAGGTGTAGGATAGCCTCTTAGTTTGTATTTTTGGATCTGTTTGTCGATGGTGGAGAGCAAATCTTGTGGGTCAGATGTGATCCTTTTTTGGCGAATGAATTGGGATATTGGAAGATGTTTCTTTAACGAAAAATGATCCATCATCCAATGACAGGCAAAAAGGTGACCTTGTTACACTCAGGAACCTGTGATACGAAGAATGTTATCTACGGAATCAAGTGTCCATGTGGAAAATTGTATATAGGTCAGACAGAGAGAAAAATTAAAGTAAGAATAACTGAACACAAAAGTAATATCCGGTTGAAAAATTTGAAATCCACATTGGCAGCACATTGGCTAGAAGCAGGACACAATGTAGCACAATTACGTTTCACAATACTGGAAGTCATCAAACATCACCCTGAAAAAGACACACATAAATCAAGACTAAGATCAGAATACTTCTGGATAAAGAAAATGGGCAGCCTACAACCAAATGGACTCAATGACAGGATAGAATTATCCTGCTTTTTATAAAGAGCCTGTGTGAAGCCGATTTTATTTTCCTGCATAACCAAGACAATGAGAACTCCCCTACCTAAAATGGCCGACACCAAAGTCGATTTATTTGATTTTTCCTTATAACTGTTATCAGAGTCGTTTTCACCATGTGATAGTTCAGTTAAATAACAAATAGTAAATGTTGAACAATACTGCACTGTTAAAACATTGTGTTAAAAATATCGAGTGAAGATGATTCGGAATCTAGTATGATTTAATTTTTGTTCGTTAACATAGATTCCTCTCAAATAGAGAATTCTTATAGCTGTGCAATTTTTTAGTGAGTGTTTTTTCCAACACATGTTTAAAAATAAGGACTGTTAAGCAGTCCGATGTCTCGATCACGTGATCGCTAATTGAGCCAATCAGAGAATAGAGAGCTTTAAATAGCGATACACAGACTGTTAGGAAACAGCGGATTCGTTGAGAGCACGCAAGCGAGGGACGTTTTTCATTTTTCATTTCTCAGTAAGTACAACGTGCGATAGGAGCAGAATGTTTGTTAGGGTAAACTTTGTTTGGTTTAGCACTTAGTTTATAGCGAAACGATGGCTTTTATACTTTTCTTTCATGGCGCTTCATTATCATAGGTTTTATATGGTTTTTGGTGTTTGACATTTTAGCGCTGATACAAACAAGGACTTGTGGTGTAAATAGTGATAAAGATTGTCAAAATAGGTCATTTAGTGAACTATAGATGTTTGTTTACACTAGATAACGAAGTGGATGAAATGTTAATGTATAAATGTACCTAAGTTCAAGGGCTGATTGCAACTTTTTCTTGATTTTTTCACTAGAGACCCCCGAAGAAGGGTCACCATAGACCCGAAATGCATTGGGTAAATGGGAGATGATAACTAAAATTGTCCTGAAAATGAAAGAATTTAAATGAATGATAAAGAAGTAATAAACAGAGATCATTGAAACAAAGAAAACAGTATGGATCATCATTATTTTGGCATACATGTATACCTGAGGAGAACCAAGTGGTTCATGTGAAAGTGTGCAGAGTGTTACCATTTAGACATTGGGACCCCCCGGTGTCTCACTTTTCGTAACATATTCAAGAAGTGTTTTTCAGACTAAAACACTAAAGGTAACAGTGCACAACAACGAAAGAGATTAAACCACAGAGAAAGTAAGTGTAAAACAAGAGTGCTGGACGGACCCTATTACGATAACAACACACACCTCATTGGCTTCCCAGAGTGGGTGGAGGGGACGAACCGAGTCGTCTTCTTAAAGTCCTGGTTGTCCATTTCTGTTGCACCCACCGGACTGTCCCCCTTCCCAGTCGAGCCGGCACATCGGGTGGCCACCTGGTGGCCTCCGCCCAGTGAGCCCCACGCCTGGTGGTGGTTAGAGGGATGAACTTCAAAGATAAGGATGTTATCCTGCAAGCTGCCTGATGCACAGGCCGATCAACCATGCCAATACCCGCATACTTATCTTCCTGACTATACCCTAGTGATCCAGCGATGCCAGGCCTTGTTGGTGGGGGTGAAGAAAAAGCTATGGACTGCCGGCCTCACTTATTCCTTGCTATTCCCTGCAAAGTTGAAAGTCATAGTGAATTACTTCGCCTATGTCAGGATCCCTAGGTAAATTACTGCCAATTTCCCAATAATAGTCAGCATCCTAAGTGGTACACCTTACAGGAAACACTTAAACTCAATTAAAGGAAAAAACTGGAGGTCGAGCTGGCAGCGCTTGGATTTCAAGATGTCTGCCAGCTCACCCCCTTCTGCAGCATTCTAGTTGTTTTATTCTAATCACGATTGGAATGTGAAGCACACACTTATTCACAAACGTGCACTTCATCTGACAGAAATCCTGAGAAGGGAGCTCTTCGAAAGATCTCTGTTGCGCTAGTTAGAAGAGGGCAGTGGCATCAGACATCATTTCATTTTCCTTCGGTGTGAGAAGTTGGCCTGATATATGATGTCTCCAATTCTGGGGGCACCTTGTATCAGTCCAAACAATCCCTTATGTTGGTGGTTGTAAGTCTCCCTTATAGACAAGCTATCCTAGGGGTAGTATGGACTAAGCAGCCTTCAGGCTAAATTCAAGAGGGCATGTGAAGCCAGCTGTTTTACCATATGCAATCCTGTAATATCAAATGAAAGGACACTACACAAGTTATATATAATAAAAAATATATGTATTTATTACTAGAATAATCCTCTGTACTCATTATGAGTATAGAAGCACAAGCGTTTAAACAAAAGCACAGAAAAACATATGAAAGTTGCACAATTATGGATAAGGCCAGGGGCCACTCAAACCATATACTAAATAAGTGGTATAAGTATCACTAATCGAACAGTGGTGAGGCCTAAGGCCTTGGGAATCGCTGGGACTAATCGGGACTAGCAATGATGAAGTCGGGAAAAGCCCACGGGATTCGGGTGCAGCGCTAAAAGCACACGCATGCACCAATGCAAAGTCAATGGTGCGTAAAAGTTATCGAATTACAGTTTTAGGAGCCTTCCGACTGGACTAGAAGTACAAAACTTTAGGCTTAGACACTAGAGGTGTAAACCACTACAGGAGCACCGGCGTTCAAGAGTTACCTCCCCCACAGGAAGCGGGTGCACAGGTGCAAAGTCGTGTCGGCTTTCGTCGAGTAGATATATGGAGCCTGGAGATGAAGATGCTGCAGGCGGCCAGAGGAGAAGTGTTCGGTGTGATCCAAGGGTGGATCGAAGATGTAGAGTACCTGAAAGCAGAGGGGACAGAGTCTGGGTCACTCAGCAGTGACCAGGGTGGAACCAGGAAGGAACCAGTCAATGTTGGGCGCAATCAGGTGGTTGTTGAGAAGCTTGTCTCTGCTGCCACGTGGACTCTGGGGCACCGAGGATGTCCAGGAGTAGATCACGAGCTGTCCCATAAAGGTTCTTGCTGTCGGCAGTGTCGGCTTCCGCATTGGAGCAAACAAACCTTGGCAAGTGGAACCCATGCAGGATTCAAAGATCGCTTCTTACTCGGACCAGCAAGGTCAGAGCGGGTGCTCCTTTTCAGGGGAGCGAGGGACAGTCTGAAGCAACCAGACTAGCAGAGCAAATTCAAAGGTTTGTCGGTACTGGTGCCGCTAGCCAACGGGCAAGCGACCGGAAAAACGCATCAAGCAGAAAGATGCAAAAGGGCCCCACGCAGCACTCGGTGAGTGTGGAGGGAAGAGCTTTGGTGCAAAAGCTGTTCGGGGCTGGGGCTTCTCAAACCCCAATGCACAGCATCAAGGGAGCCTCGGGAGCTTCACGGTCAGCACTTTGTAGTTTTTCCAAGATGGCCATCCCCACGCTTCAGGTCGCCTCCATGGGTCTCAGACTTGCTGGGACTGTGGATCAAGCTGTTGGAAGGCAGGAACGCTGGGTCTTGTTGATCTCTGTTGCTCGAGTTCTGGCGGGAACTGCAACAAAGCAAATGGTGAGGTGCTGGATGGTGCCTGTTTGCACAGAGTGGTCACTCCTTGACCACAAGGGAGATTCTTCAGTCTTCCACGTCGAGTGGGATGTCGAAGGGTACAGAGTTTCATTTCATAAGTTTCAGTCAGGATAATCTGATGTGCATCTGCACAGCTCCTACCTTTATTCCAAATCAAGGGGCTGGATTACCTGCTAGGTCCCTCCTATGGGTGGGACCCAGGAAGGGGGGGTTACACCCCTTTCCCTTTGTCCAGTTTCACGCCAGAGCTGGGACTGGAGGGTCCCAGCACCGGTTTGAACTGGACTATGCATGGGAAGCCTTGTGCGCCCCAGGCAGTGTCTAGTTTCATTCAACCCTCCCTGCTACAATCCACTATCTCCTGTCTGGGGTGGTGTGACACCTCCCTGTGACAGGATATCTATTGTCCAGGCCTCCCCTGCCGGAGTTTCGGTCAGCAGCAGGAGGCCAGACTCGTGTCTGTGGCAGCAGCATCCATTTTGTGATGCTGAGGCTTTGGTTAGATTTAACCGCATTTAAGCAAAGTAACATGTCTTCTCCCTCTAGAAGGGTGGAATGGTACCCCCGTCGCCAGGACTGGCAAGGGGGTAGTATTCCAAAGCGTATGACACCTTACACGACATGTTTTGATAAAGCCAAACCAAAGTTAGCAAGTAACCGCGAGGATTATAATGCACTTAAGAGTATATGGTATGGCAATATCCCGGAACAGCTAAGGGAATTGGTCCCGACAGCTGCAGACAGGCTCAGCTCATGCTAGAGCACCATCTCACATAAAACCAAGCATTCTGCCTCCAGGATTGTGAAGGCCTGCCATAGGAGTGACTTATAGGTATATATATGTCCAGATATAGGTTTAGATATAGGTATACTATATCTAAGCAAGGGGTGATTACACCACCTTGCCCCAGCTGAGTGATCAGTCAGTTGTGTCAATTTGGATAGCCAACATGGGGTGGCAAAAGATATGCTGCAGCCCCTGGTACAAAAGGGGGTGGTGATGGACGGAGCATCTGAATCAATCAAACACTCACACCCAGTCAAAAGATCTGGGTTTAATCCATCACCGTTCTTTAGCCCACTCTGCCACCCCAGTTTAGACATGGCTATATGCAAATCAGTCTGACCCTGTGCCTCATGGGAACAGTCCAGCCCGAACTGCCAAGCCATGTCTTCCCTGGACCGGAAACAAGCTTCCGGGGACCGGTTTCTGGCATTCCAGCCGTCTTCAGCCCGGCTTGCTTGAATCCAGTGGCAAAGTGAGCAAGGGACTCACGTCTGAGCATACCCTGCCACACTTATGGCGGCCAAAAGCGGTACAAAAGGGGGTGGTGATGGACGGAGCATCTGAATCAATCAAACACTCACACCCAGTCAAAAGATCTGGGTTTAATCCATCTCCGTTCTTGGCAGTTCGGGCTGGACTGTTCCCATGAGGCACAGGGTCAGACTGATTTGCATATAGCCATGTCTGAACTGGGGTGGCAGAGTGGGCTAAAGAACGGTGATGGATCAAACCCAGATCTTTTGACTGGGTGTGAGTGTTTGATTAGTTCTGATGCTCCGTCCATCACCACCCCCTTTTGTACCGCAGCCCCTGGTAGGCCTTGGATGCACCTATGCCCTGGGTACCTATAGGACACTGTACAGGGGCTAATAAGGTGACCTAAGCCAATTTAGTTATGCACCTAGGGTACCTGGAGTCCATTTTAAAGAGAGAGCAGATAGCCTGGGGCCCTGATTAGCAGGATCCCAGGCCAACTAAGTCGAAAACCAGCTAAACACAAGGCAAAAAATCTGGGGTAACCATAGTCAGGTATCCACCTTCCGACATTCTGTCACTCATTTTGGAAGGAAATTCTTTTGTGGTCAGTTACTCTGCGCATGCTAACTGGCATTAGGTGGGAAGTGTCTCGCTATTTGAGCAAGTTGGCTTTTCCAGAGGTTTAAGAGCGAACGTATACTAATAGTGTCTTCTCTGGGGCTTGATAACAAAAAAAAGAAAAACAAAAAGAGCTGTAAATAATTTATTACCAGCCAAATGCGTAGTCACGTTTGGGCTGGTTTTTGAAACGTCAAAATACTTAAGAAATTTCTGACCTAATTTAGCCTAGTGAATAATATTTGCTAGTGCTAATTTATGTGTGAGTCAATAAATAAATACATAAATAAATAAGGGAGTATTCTTGCTAACAAGAAGGGCTACCATTAAAAATCGAAGTCATTGTTTAACCTGAAATTAGTTAACTGTACTGGAAGAATAGAATTAAAAATCAAGAAGAATAGTTAAAGCAACTTACCTGAGAACAGAACGTACTCTTCTTGAAAGAACAGCTGATACAGTCTCCTGATCGTTTGAAGACACGCAAGTACTTGCTCTGGACGGAAAAGCATAAGAGTTAATTTATGCACATTTATATGACCAGTTTACAATTAGAAGAGAGAATACACCCATTCTACAAGAAATATAGAAGTGGAGCATTAGCCAGGAATTGTTTAGGTATGAGTTAGTCAATAGACTGTTGAGTTAACATACACTAGTCTTAACATACTTAGAGTGTGGGATATTAAGAGTAAAACCTGTTGTTGTATTTTTGTAGTTCCTAACACACCATAAGAAGGGTCAGAACATGTACTTTACACTGAAAATAGACAGAAGAAAGAAGAGACCTTCTTGAAGTGGACCCATAATTGATTGGCTGTCTCTTCTTTTCTCCCAATTCCCTTCCCCCCTGTGGTAAATGGTACCACAGGGCATGGTGACCAGGGAAGGCCTCTAAGTCCATTCTTAGACATTGTAAGTGCAGTGCTGCCATTAAGAGTATATGGTGCTGGGAGTTTGTCATTACGTACCCCACAGCAGCATAATGGCTACACTGAAAACTGAGAAGTTTGGTATCAAACTTCTCAGCACATTAATCCCACACTGATGACAGTGTGGGATTTAATGAAAAATGCCCACACAGGGCATCTTAGAGATGCCCCCTGAAAAATGACCTACCGCTAGTGTCCAGGCTAAGTGGCTGCTTTCAGCTGCCACCACCAGACATGTTTCTGGACCTCTGGGTCGAGAGCCTGCTGCTATTGGGGGCCTGAAATAATGCACATCCTGGGACGAGGTGCCAAGCCTGCTCCCCCAGGGTCCACGAAGGGGAAGCTTCAAAGGCTTGCCGCCTCTGTGAGCGTCCCCAGGACACATGCTACTTTATAGGGGTTGTACCCACCCCAAGGAGGGGACCCATTAGTCCCAACCTTTACTTACCTGTAACACCCCTAAATCAGGAAGGAAACCAGAAGAAAAGAAGAAGGACCGAACAGCCGTGCCGAAGTTAACAAGAGGAGGGCGCCCACCAACTTGGCCTCAGCCCTAATGGCTTGTCCCACCTTGAACCAGCAGAAGCAAAACTCTGGTGTGTCCTGCAGCCAGAAGCCTCAAGAACCCTGCCTTCCAAAGAAAAGACTCTGTCTCCCATGAACACCAGATTTGTACACCAACAGACCCCAGGTCCGGAAAAAGTCAGTGAGTCTGCACCACTCTGCACCCAACGCCCATGGCACGAGTTCCAGTGGCCCAACACCGAGAGGAGGTCTCCCCGGTGATCCTGACCTGAGATCCCGTGACCCCTGACCTGCTTCAAACTTCCAGCCGACACCTGCAGCCTCAAACCGGAGGTCCCCCCAACCACGACCCAAAGCTTGTAAGAAGATCCGACTATAAAATACACCCCTGCACCCGACGTCCCATGGCCTTTGGTGGCCCAACCGACAGTGCCTGA
Organism: Lissotriton vulgaris; assembly: GCF_964263255.1. Taxonomy (NCBI): domain Eukaryota; kingdom Metazoa; phylum Chordata; class Amphibia; order Caudata; family Salamandridae; genus Lissotriton; species Lissotriton vulgaris. The sequence continues at coordinate 749,828,229 of NC_141693.1, read as the reverse complement.
CCAAACCCCAGCATCCCAACTTACCTCTTTAGTGATGGTCGTACCCAGAAGACCTTTGTCTTCAGTGTGTTTGCAAACCGGAGGCTCCTCATTGAAAGCCCAATGCCAAAACAGCTTTCTGCATCCGGCTGCCCCAGTGCTGCTGAGGGTGCACCTTTTGTGCTGGCTTGCACCCCCATTTGCCCTGAGCTTAAGTCCAGGAGCTTTGCTCCCACATCCCAGTGGCCTGCTGGGATGTGGGAGTGGCCAGAGACCTCCTATTCCCCATAGGAAAATATTAGGCCTCAGCACTCTGCACCTGGCCTCCCTAGTGCTGCTGAGGGTGTAACCAGAGTGCATCCTTGATCCTGGGGACCCCTGAGTTTACCCCCAGAATACCAACTCCCATTTCCTCCATATGATAACATTGACTGTTTTTCCCTGAAAAGTTTCTTAGTGTGAAGTTGGAAAATCTAAGAGACCCTTTAAAACTGTAACGAAATAACAAAAATGATTTTACTTACCAGTTTACAGGAAATGCCCCAGTGCAGTATCCAGGTATACTGCACTGTGTAAGAAAAGTAATCTACTTGACATTCTACTGAAAAGCCAATACAGAGTTTATGTACAGCACATCAAAGGCATTGCATTAGTAGTAGCTCTACTGTAAAGTCTATATACAATTGCAATTCAAGTTGTTTGCAAACTGCATTACTACTGTAAAGTATTTATTGCTTACCTGTGCCAGACTTGTTTAGTTCTAGAAAACAAAGTAAGTAAAAGAATATTTTTATACAAAACCATTTGGTCTGAAGTTCAGTCTTTGAGTGTGTGATATCCTTTGCTGATTGAGTGTGTACAACAAATGCTTAACACTACCCTCTGCTGAAGCCTTACTGCTCGCCCACACTACCACAAATAGAGAGTAAGGTGCTATCTACTTTTACCTCTGCCTACCTTTGGGGTTTCACTGGACTCTGTGCACACTATACCTCACTTCGGTATAGTATATACAGAGCCAGCTTGCTACATAGTTTCTAACCTGGAATGTCTATTGGATGGACACTGCAAAAAAGCACCACTCAGTTCACCAACATGTTAGGAGGTGAGGGGCCAACATCTTGTTTTTGCAAGAGACAGATGTCATTAAAAGTGAAGACCTCCAGATCCAGAAGTAGGGGAGGGGCAAATGCCATTGCAAGACCTACTCTGGCAATGCCATTGGGACATTCATCTGGATTCGGCCATCTGTGCCCTTCAAGAATACTGCAGCCGAGACTGGTCTGGAAGGGTGATACTTGTTTGTAGAGGTGCAACTGGACTGGAGGCCCATGCCACTGGGTAGCGACTTACCAAATGTGGCGCAGCAAACTTTTTTGGCTCATATATCATCACACTTGATCAGATGGTTCAATCTACCCTGGGTTATCATGGGGACTTTAACTACATGTTAGACCCCCAGCTGGACAGGTCCCACTCCTTGCCCCATTCCTCCACTTTGGCTGACAACTGGCATACACTTTATCCAGCCACTAGAGAGTACTCCTACTATTCAGCACCTCTTTACCTGCACGTGTGCCTCAACCATATCCTTTGCCACTGCACTACACATCTGAAAGTCATAGAGGCGGAGTATTTGGAAAAAACCCTGTTGGATCATAATCTGCTTCTCCTGCATAGCACATGGGAGAGTCCCTCACACCAGTGCTGACCTGCCATTTCAACCCATCATGCTAGAGGACCTTGCATTCCAGGAATCGACCTGAGACATCCTGATGAACTACATAGCTGAAAAGAACGGAAAGGCTACCATGTGCCTGGTGGAATGGTCCTCAAAACAGTTCTACATGGCATTGCATTCATGCTGTGGTGGGTGTGCGAGACACCCTCAATTAGAAACTGGCTCAAGTGGAGGTCACCCTTGGAGGCATGGAACGGGCCACACAGGAAAACGCCTCTCACAGAGAGATCGCAATGCCCACCTGCTAGAGCCACTTGGTTGCATGGATTACAGGGTGTAGCAGGCCAAGATGCATTCAGAAGCTGACAAGCTGGGCTGGTTCTTGGCATGGTTATTGAGGTGTGAAAGGGACACACACCTGTGACTGCCATTTGGGTTTCCCCAACACCAGCTGTCAAGATGAAATCCACAGTGCCTTCTGCGTGTACTACCTCTCACTATACAATCCGAGATCCAAGGAATGACAGCCTTGAGATCAAGAGTTTCTCCATGCAGTCACACTCCCTAGAGAAGCGCTGGAGCAGAGAGAATCCCTGAATGGCCCCCTTATTGAACATGAGATTTGAGGTGCCTTCCGAGACTCCCTCACATATAAAAGCCCGGGCCTAGGTGGCCTGCCTATTGAGTTTTATAAAGCCTATGAAACAGCACTGGTCCCAAAACTGCTAGAGCTATAATTGGCTTCCCTCGCTGCTGGATGCCTGCCTCCAACCCATTGGGAAGCACTCCGGGTCTTGCTTCCAAAGCCGGGATATGAACCCCATGAGATTGCTACATACAGATCATTGTCCCTGCTTGGTAGGGATTACAAGATCCTAGGCAAGGTGATAGCAACGCAGTTACTAGAGCATATGCCGACCCTGGTCCACCCAGACCAAAATGGGGTTATGCCGGTTACATCTACGACACTCAACACACGTAGATTGCATGGAATATTGGAGGAAGCCCCACATTGCTTGTCCCATGCTGCCTGCTTGGTTTTGGTCCTCGAAAAGGCATTTTACACCTTAGACTGGGGCTACATGTTTGGGATACTGGGCCCAGTGGGCATAGGGGGCATATTGCACTGCATGATTAAACTCCTATATAAAAATTCCACAGCGAGGGTGAACATAAGGTGCTGAATATTGGTCCCCTTCCCAGTTGACAAGCGTCATGGGTGCCCTCTCTCCACCCCTGCTCTTGGCCTGGCGGTGGAGTCACTTGAACAGTGGCTATGCCAGGCAGGCTGCATACGAAATATACCCCTCGGAGGCGTGGTTCACACTGTCTCCATGGGTACACAGACAGAATATCGATTTTTAAATATCGATATACAAAAATATCGAAGTTTAAATATCGATGGGACAAAATATCGAAGGTAAGTAATATCGACAGTCTTAATATCGATATTGGTATGATATCAGTAATATCGAAGTTGTAAATATCGATGTCAATAATATCGAAATTAATAACTTTGATGTTACTAATATCAATTTTTAAATAAATTTAGTGTATATTATATTGTATTTATTATTTTTTATTATTTATTTTTAATGTAATTTAATTAAATATTGTCTTTTACTACTGTAGCGGGTTGTGCGTTTATAGGGGAATAGGGTGGGAAGTAATTTAATTATGTTAAATTAATTATTAATTAGTAGGAATTATTAATGAATTAATTGAGAAATAATTTATTTTTAATTAATTGATTAATTGATAAATATGTTCTGTAGCGGGTTGTGGGTTTATAGGGGAATAGGGTGGGAAGTAATTTAATAATAATTAATTAATTGATATATGTTTGTACATATTTTAATTAATAATTAATTGGTAATTAATTTCTATTAATTAGTTAATTAATTAATATAATTTTTGGCATATTTATAATTATTAATTAGTTGGTAATTAATTAATATTAATTATTTAATTACATTCATTATAGTAATGTTTTTTATATATAATTTATTGTTATTCTTAATTAATTAATTGGGAAAAATAATATTAATTATTAAATTAAATTAATTACAGCAAATGTGCTAATATATTTACTTTATTGTTATTGTTAATTAATAATTAATTGGTAATTAAATAATATTATTAATTTTGGGTAAAGGAGTATTTTTAGGGTTCTGGGTCAGTTTTCAGTTTTTGGGTAAAGGGGTATTTTTAGGGTTCAGGGTCAGTTTTGAGTTCATGGGTAAAGGGGTATTTTTAGGGTTCAGGGTCAGTTTTCAGTTTTTGGGTAAAGGGGTATTTTTAGGGTTCAGGGTCAGTTTTCAGTTTTTGGGTAAAGGGGTATTTTTAGGGTTCTGGGTCAGTTTTCAGTTTTTGGGTAAAGGGGTATTTTTAGGGTTCTGGGTCAGTTTTCAGTTCATGGGTAAAGGGGTATTTTTAGGGTTCAGGGTCAGTTTGCAGTTTTTGGGTAAAGGGGTATTTTTAGGGTTTAGGGTCAGTTTTCAGTTTTTGGGTAAAGGGGTATTTTTAGGGTTCAGGGTCAGTTTTCAGTTTTGGGGTAAAGGGGTATTTTAAGGGATAAGGGTCAGTTTTCAGTTTTTGGGTAAAGGGGTATTTTTAGGTTTCAGGGTCAGTTTTGGGTTTTTGGGGTACAGGGATATTTTTAGGGTTCAGGGTCAGTTTTGAGTTTTTGGGGTACAGGCGTACAGGGTAAAAACAAAAAAAATTACATTAAATCAAATAAATTACATGAAAAAAATTAAAATTACTTTAAATTATTAAGTGTTTTATTTATTTTAAATGTGTATGTATTAGTTTTAATTTTGTTTTAATATTTTTATTTAATTGTTGTAAAATTATATGTATTTTTAATTTATTTTTACATTATTATTAATACATTTAAAAAAAACGATATTTTTGATTCCGATATTTTTGTACTTCGATATTATTTTTTTGATATTTTTGTACTTACCTTAATGAAGATAGGATTCCGATATTTTTGCTGTCGATATTTTTGCTCCGATATTTTTGCATATCGATATTCTGTCTGTCGATATTATGTCAGACATTCGTCTCCATGTACAGTGATGACACCCTAGTCTATATAAAGAATATTCACGAGAGTAAAGATGAAATTGCTCATATATTGAACACCTTTACGTCCGCCTTAGAACTGGGAGTCAAGTGGGCCATGACTTTCTTATTCCCACTCCAGCCAGACTGCCCTCCACAGCATATAGAAGTGTGTGCCCAGGCCAACTAATGGGAGCCGTACCACTTCAGATATTGGGGAATGAATATGTTCCATGTGCCCCAAGAATATCTGAAAGGAAACGTCATGAAGGGAATCTCCTCTCTCTGGCCCCAAATTACCTTTTGGTGCTCACTTCCCCTCACAGTGCATGGTTGTTTGTCTCTATCCAAAATGGTGAGGTTCCCGACACTCCTACTGTACTACTTCACTAACCTGCCGGCGAGCATTCCCCAAAGCACATTCAGGTCAGTGAATGCAATGCTTGGTGCCACATATGGAATAAGGAAGACGCAGAGCACCTACGGCCAAATTGCAGCTTCCTATAGAGTAAAGGTGGTTGGCCACTCTGGTCTCGTGTTTGAACACTGCGATCTGGAAACGCTGTGTCAGTGGCCCACACACTGGCTGGCAGGGCACTACTTGGCCAAGATAGGCTGGGGACTTGAGAATAGGGAGTTATACTCATGCAAGTACTATTTCTTTCCAATGCAGTGTTAACCTCGCTTGCTAGCAGCCTCCTGAAAGTGGTGCACAAGAGCCATAAGAGGACACTACGGGAGATCTCTTTGCGCTCCATACAGGCCTTAGGGGCACAAATAGGCCAGAAGGGGCTGGACCTCTGGGAAGCTGGAGGTGTGGGTACCCTAGGAAACCTATTTCATGAAGGGGTCCCTCCCATCCACTTCAACCAACTGTCAGAGCACAAGGATCTCCTGATGGGCCAATTCCTGACATATAGACAATGAACTGTATAACTGGAGCGACTTTGGGGCATAGTAGACACAAAGCCCAACCCACACTCTCTGACACATATGCTTACACAATGGGCCCTGACCGTCGGCTGGTTACCTGGCTTTCAAGAAACCTTCTACATAAAACCCAGGACCCACAGGCAATGCTCCAGGGGGCTTGGGAGCAGGACATTGGTCGCAAACTGACCCAAAAGGAATGGGATAGGAAAGTGGCGCATCTGCAAAAGGTTTCCCGCAATACCCGCTTTCAAAATATCCAACATAACATACTACACAGGATATACCTTACATAACATAACATGTGTATTTGTAAAGCAAACGTTCACCCCAACAAGGTCTCTTGGCGCTGAATAACAGATGTTGATTGTTACCCAATTCAATGGTCTTCATTTTATCGACCTTAGATGGATTAAGGGCTACGCGGACCCGCCGAGATTTGATCCTGTGCCCAGACTATCAAGGCACACTGCACAACTGGCCATCGGGGACATGTACTGTCAACTAAGGCTTTACTTCCCCTCCCGGTCAGCCACCCGTGCCTCGGTAATTTCCCATCATCACACAGTCAAGAATCACAAGAGGTGCCACCACTCTGCATACTCTGCAATATTGCATTCACCCTATGCTGCAGATGGACGTTTGGCAGACTGCACATCACACTGTATACATTAATAATAACTGTGGGTCTAAAGAAACTCAGAGCTCTGTGTTCAAAATGTGTTTAATCCACTACACGATACGTTTTGGACCCATCACTATGCGATATGGATACCCATCAGTTGCACTCTCTGGACCGCCCTTCTTGTCATGATTTGGGCCAGTCTCACCAAGTGGTATGCCCACAACGTACAGTCAGTACACTCAGACGTTGGTAACTGAAAAGCAGTGCACAAAAAATGAGTGAAAGTGAGTGGTTAAAAATGGATAGTGGGTGCAAAAATGACTTTAATGAAAAGCAATCCACTTCCAAGATTAAAAAACGTGAAGTGCAAAATAACAGTAGTTTTAAACAAATATCTACTGCATGTATGGAAAGGTCGACATGTTTCTGCAGTTAACAGATACTAAGTGTATCACCTGCTTCTTCAGGACCAAGATTATATTTTGCGACTGCTTCAAAAAAGTGCGTGCATGCATAATAGAAATAATACAAATATTGGGAGATCACCTGAATAGGCCCTCTCAATGCTCCTGTTTAGTAGAAGCTGATTGCCACAAACGAGAGGAATCATGTGCAGACGACACATATGAAAGAAAACAGAGAAAATGGGACAACACATTAGCGGAAGTTATCACTCCTGAGTTTCAACAACTGAAATTATGTGTGTACTTGTATATCTCAAGTACAGTACCCAACCATTCTTTATTTGAATGTGCCTCTCACTCACCTAGAGTTTGAGGGACCGGCGCCGCTCCTCACCTGGCCACAGCTCAGGAAATAGGGGCACCGCTCTATTTTTAAAGAAAAGGGACCACAAAAATAATAGTGGAAATCCTCATAGCGACCGCCGAATCTCAGTCAACAGATCCGTCAATTCGTTACATTTATCCTGTATATATTGGTCATCAACACCTCTTTTAGCACATTGCATCAGTTCTATTTGTTAATAATGCTAAATAGATGTTGTGCCGCCAACAGGGAAGATAATACAATCCATTGTAGATCAAGTAGTTTAGTTATGGATGTAAAAACGCCAAATGCCAAACAGGTATCAGAGGATATTAAAACTGTAGTGATGCTTCAAAGGTCAGCTCGAGCGCATGATGCCATCGAGGATTAGCGCGCAAAACAGTTTACATACGGCGATTTCAAACCTACCTATCCGTCGGTACCCCAGTCAGGCGTCTGCGCTGTTCGGGGAGGCATCGGGAGATATTTTCACGCCGTATTTCTAGCTGTGGAAAAGCCATCAATCTCATATCAGCGCTAGTGCGCATGCGCCGATCCACACTGGCGACGGCTAACTACGTCACTCTAAAGCGTCCGGAGGGCTCATGGGAAATGTAGTTAAGGGACTTCATAGAGGGATCACAACAAAATCTAGCCGAGCTATGTCTTATCGAGACTTCAATAAAAGTTTCAATCGTGCAAAGCCAGTAAAGGTAATTAATGTTGAAATGTACTGGCATATAATTTTCGAAATTAGAAAGAATGCTTTGGTGTCACTGGCATAACCTTTCGAGTGAGGAGTCGTATATTAAAACTATTGGTTCAAAACCCAGACCTCGCCTCTATGTTCATTTGAGGCGTTATCATTGGTTATAGTATCATGTTTGTTCTGAGTGAGGGACCTGATATTAAACAATCAGTAATGCTTGTACTGATAAACAATGATTATTTAATCTCTCATTGGCTATTCAGAGCCATTGGAGTAGTCGTAAGTGGGTAGATCTGTTACTAAGCACCCATGGTTCAATGTACAGCTTGTGCTTATAAACAGTACAGTGACGTCGATAGAAAGAACAATAAAGTCAGTAGACCAAACAGAGATTCTCTCAGTGCTCCTAAGGATAGTATATGAGATCTTGCGCCATGTGAGGCGAAAAATCCTGACAACCTGTCAGCTCAAGGCGGAGATGTGGTACCGGAGGTCAAACAGGGATCACTCTATAATGAAGTCCAAAGAATGTCTTCATTGAGGCCATCTTTATCTGTATTCAAACAATACACCCATTTCTGCTCCAGTTTAAAAAGATGTTTAGTAATGTCGGTAACATGAGGGGGGATCCGTGGTTGTTCCAAGACGGTCCAAGAGAAATCCGTAGGTGCGTGTCCTACCTCTAAGAAATGGTTCGTGAGGTGGGTTGCTTGCTTTTTGCATCGGATCGTACTTTTATGCTCCTATATCCTTACTTTAATTTTTCTCGTAGTCATTCCAACGTATTGTAAGGGACAAGGGCATCTAATGAGATAGATGAGGTTGGAACTATTACAATTCGTAAACTGTTTTTGTTCCCAACGTCTTGGTGTCCCTATGTCGATGCTTGTGGAGTGAGTTGTGTGAGCGCATGCAGCACAATTCCCGCATGGGTGGAGACCCTCGACCGGTGGCAAATCCCATAGAGTTCCCACTTGGTGAGTTTTCTTTGGTCCTGGTCTAGTATGCACTAGCCGATCAAGCTTGGTCCTCTTTTGTACGTAAACAGCGGTACAGGAAGATTATCCAGGCCAATGTTAAGGATCCTCCAGTGTAGTTTTACGATTTTTTTGATTGCATTGGATCGTGTATTGAAGGTATTTACAAACGCTATCCTTTCATTCTTCGGTTTGGGAGAGGTCACTCCCAATAGAGATTCACGATTGTTGTTAGAAGCTCTTTTTTTAGAGTCTCGGATCAATTTCTTAGGGTATTTTTTGTCACAGAGACATTGTTCAAGTTCTCCCGCATGTTTATAGAAACCCTCTTTAGTGCTGCAGTTGCGCTGGATGCGCAAAAACTGACCGAAGGGCAGATTGTCCCGGAGCGCCTTCGGATGACAGCTATCATATTGGAGCAGTGAGTTTCGCGCCATGGGTTTTTTGTACAATTCGGACACCAAGCCCCCTGTGGTAGCCGTGATACGAAGGTCCAGGAATGCCAAGGTGGTTTTTGAAAATTCAATGGTAAAGCGTAGGAACGAGTTCTGTTTGTTAACGATTTCAGTTCCACGCCTACCTGGCTTTCAAGAAACCTTCTACATAAAACCCAGGACCCACAGGCAATGCTCCAGGGGGCTTGGGAGCAGGGCATTGGTCGCAAACTGACCCAAAAGGAATGGGATAGGAAAGTGGCGCATCTGCAAAAGGTTTCCCGCAATACCCGCTTTCAAAATATCCAACATAACATACTACACAGGATATACCTTACATAACATAACATGTGTATTTGTAAAGCAAACGTTCACCCCAACAAGGTCTCTTGGCGCTGAATAACAGATGTTGATTGTTACCCAATTCAATGGTACTCATTTTATCGACCTTAGATGGATTAAAGGCTACGCGGACCCTCCGAGATTTGAACCTGTGCCCAGACTATCAAGGCACACTGCACAACTGGCCATCGGGGACATGTACTGTCAACTAAGGCTTTACTTCCCCTCCCGGTCAGCCACCCGTGCCTCGGTAATTTCCCATCATCACACAGTCAAGAATCACAAGAGGTGCCACCACTCTGCATACTCTGCAATATTGCATTCACCCTATGCTGCAGATGGACGTTTGGCAGACTGCACATCACCACTGAGCACCCTCAAAATTTACTCATTCTTCAAGGCTCAATGTTTGGTTTGGTTATTGTTTTACTTAAGCCTATACCGTCATGACATTATGTACAGTGTTTATAAGTACTGACCACGCTACAACATACCTGCAAACCTACTGTTGACACATCTTTCTGATGATTATACTCATTATACTGTGCTGCACAAAATCTTTATATGTTTAAAAAATAAAATGTGATATAAGATCACGGTGTTACTCCTATATTGATAGAGTACAGTCTTTTTGTGAGTATGCATGGCAGAGAACTGTTTGCCAAAGATAATGTGTGCTGTAAGTCAGTGAACAAGATGGTAGATGGTGGTGTAGTCTCTGGAAGGAGTTAGAAAGAATATTAAGAAAGCTCAAGATGTCTATGAGGATTATTACTGTGTGAGTCGTGGAGTTAAAGAGCCAGACCTTGTGGCTAGACAGCATCTGTGGGTGAGGAAAGCGGGTTTACATGTGACCTTTTGAAGCAGTGAGGTTTTTGAAGAACTTTACTAAACTTAGCAATGCCAGATTGTGGCATATGAATTGCGATTCTCCTATTACCATGACTAGAAAATCTGGATTTCATTAAAGACACGGAGGCTAATATTACATTCATGGTTGCTAATATGTGTTGTTCCTTTAATTGTTTTAGAACGTTAATAGTTCTTTCTGTATGGAATGCGGTCTTCCTTGAAGTCGGGATGAGCAGTTGCATGTGGCGACATCTCGGGGTCTTTCCTACGAATAAACTCTCTACAAATCAACCTGTTTCAGTGACTCTACTTTACAAAAGCTAACATTATGCATATTTCTTTGAATGCAGTCCAAGCAGCTGCATACATCATAAAGGAACAAGGTTCCAGAATAGAGCATTAATAGTAGATGAAAGGCATAATCCCATAACAATCTGCCTCTTTTAAATGTAATGTAGAATAGGATAAGTCCTAAAGAATTTAGAGTCCAGACATGAAAGAATTTATTTTAACAATCACCAAACGAAGGAAAGGAAGAACACTGGATGAACCAAAATTAAAAATCCAGAAGTTATGAGAGATTATCTGAAAAAGAAGAGAAAGATACAAGGAACTCCAGAATAAAACATGCTAAAATGAGAAGGTAAACAATGTAATTAAACAAAGTTATAATGAAAAATAATCAAGCATTTATAAATTAAAATGATTTCAAGTAAAACAAGAATGATAAAATAATCACAATTTCATCAGATATGTTAGAGTAAATATATACGGTAGGCTTTAAATATCCAAGGGAAAGGGAGGCAGGGATAATGCTAGCCTCTGTGTCTTTAATGAAATCCAGATTCTCTAGTCGTGGTAATAGGAGAATCGCAATTTCATTACAAGACCGGGAGCTACATTATGCATGTTGGTAGCTTTGAAACACTACATCATACATATGAGTAATTGTTTACAATAATGCTGAGCAAAAGTTCTAGCATTAGACCAATCAGCAGCTTTAAGAATATCACCCAACTTACCTCGATTCCAGAAGGACTTACTTGGCATAGCACCTCTAATCGAATGAGCTTTGAAGATTTTTAAATTAATACCTGCTAAATTCATAACAATTTTAACCCACCTAGCTATAGAAGCAGCAGTAATAGCTTTGTGAGGTTTTGACAAAGGAAATAAGTAACTGATTAACACCTGAAGGACGAAGAGCATTCATTCTGCAGTTGTATTCTTTCATCCAATCTACAGCACAACGTTTCTTACAAAAATCAAAACGTGGATAAAATATAGAATCAGACATAGTCGTGGTTCTTCTAAACAAATCAAATTTGATTTCCAACATGTTATAGGATCTATTCGAGATTTCAAGAGCTTTAACATCAGAGACCCTACAGCAAGGAACAAGGCAAAGCAAAGTAGCAAGTTTGATGGATAGATTTTTCCTATTCAAATGAATATTATCAGGCCAGCCAGAGAAAAGAACAAGAATCAACTTAACATCCCATAGAGACTGATATCTAGGTTTAGGACGTTTTCTGAGTCTAATACTTTTGAGGATTCTACAAATAATGGCGTTTTTACCTACTGTTTTACCATTGACAAGAGCATATCCCGAAGAGATAGCCGACCTATAACAATTGATGGATCTATAGCTAAGGCCTCTTTCAAATTGATCTACGAGGAAATTAACTATGTCAACGATAGGAACTTCCACGAAATCCAGATTCCTTTCCAAGCACCAGCATACCCATGATTTCCATATGTTGTTGTACCGGTAGTGTATACCAGGAGCCCAAGACTCCCTGAAGAGAATTGAAGCTGTTGACGAAAGGCCTGCAAGATCATTGGATCTCCTGACACTCTCCAGGTGAGAAGGTTCAACTTCCCTGTTTGAACTAGGGGGTGAATTGGTCCGTCTACGTCTGTAAGAAGATCCACTAGGGAAAGAATTAGGAAGGGAAGGTCATAGGCCTGCTCCTGGGTGGTGGGGAACCAAGCCTGAGATGGCCAGAAAGGAGTGATTAGGACAATTGAACAACGCTGATGTCTCACTTGCTGAACAACTCTCTGGATCATTGCAAAAGCGGGAAAGGCATAAGCGTTGGTCCCCTTCCAGCACTGAAGAAAAGCATTTACTGCTAGAGCACACGGGTCTGGCATGCAGCTGTAATAATTCTCCAGCTGGAAGGTTAATCTGCTGGCAAAGAGATCGATTTCCAGAGGACCCCAAATATTGTTGAGAGAATTGAAGACAGAAACGTTGAGATTCCAATCGCTGTGGTCCCAAAGGAACCTTGAGTTCTAATCCGCTAATATGTTTGTTTTCCCTGGAAGATATTCAGCTCTTCCTGATATCTTGTGTTCCAGACACAACATCCAAAGTTTTATGGCTATATTCAAGAGGTCTGCTGACTTTGTTCTAACTAGGCAATTTATATAGGCCACTGCGGATATATTGTTTATTTTTAGAATGACAGATCTGCCCTGAAGGGAGTGTTTGAAACTCATCAGAGCATAGAGACCGATGGTTAATTCTAAGTAGTTTATATGGTGAGAGTATTCTTCTTGAGAACAAACACCGCCCGTGTTCTGATCTAGGAAATAGGCTCCCCAGCCATGAAGGCTCACATCAGATTCTAAGACAAACTCTAGTACTGAACCAAAAATTGCTTTTCCGTTCCAAGCATCCAAATTCTCTAACTACAAGATCAGTTCTAGTTTTGCTTCCTAGTCCAGGAAAATGTGATCCCCGTACCAAAGGCCCAAATGAAGGGCCCTCGCTTTGACTCTCTGAAGAGAACAATACTTTAGGGGACCCAGAAAGATAGCTTGGATACAAGATGAAAGGACACCGAGTAACCTGGCTAGTTCCCTCAAGGATAAATTCTGTTGTTTCAGAACATGTCTTATCTCTTTCTTGATTTTGGATATTTTCTTTGATGGGAGTAGAAGATCCCAAGAATTCCAGAGTTTTTGAGGGGGATAGTATCAACTTCTCTCTGTTTATGATGAACCCCAGTTTTTCTAAGAGGTTTATTACAGTCTGCAGATCTTGAATGATTTGAGAATGGTCCTGGGATAGAATAAGGATGTCGTCTAGCTATATGATCATACAAATAACCTTTTCTCTGAGGAAAGAGGCGATTGATCTCATCACTTTGGTGAAACACCATGGTGCCAAGGAGAGGCCGAAAGGGAGAGCTTGGAATTGGAAGAGATGATTTTTCCATATTAATTGAAGAAAGGGATGATGTGTCTTGGCCATAGGGATGGTAAAATAAGTGTCTTTTAGGTCTAGTTTGACTAGCCAGTATCCGTCTAATAATAAATCTCTCTGAAGATGACTGCCCTCCATCCCGAAGTGCCTTTAAACAAGATATTTGTTGAGTTCCCTTAAGTTTATGACGGGTCTCCAAACCTTCTCTTTTTTCTGTACGAGGAAGAGTGTGCTTATACACCTTAACATCTCCTGGGGAACTTCTATAATTGCGCCCTTCTGAAGCATGGAGGATATCTCCTCCTCTAATATTTTTTCCTGATCTAAGGTGAGAGGAATGTCTCTGGGGAAAGAATTTTGAGAGGGAGTTTCTATAAAGTCTATCATAATCCTTTCACCGTATTCAGACCCAAAGTGTCTTGAGTAATTAATTTCCAGTTGTGATAAAATAATTTGAGTCTGCCTTCTACCTTTGGGGAAAAAGAAGGTGGAGGAGAAGGAGATATTGTACTCACTTTGAGGGTTGTTGTCGTTGAATGCTCCTCGTGATCTGAAGCATCTGGAGTGAAATCCTCTTCCTCTTTGTGGATAAAACAGAGGGGTATTTGACGGTTGGTAACCCCTTCTGCTTTATCCTCTGGATATAGAGTAGGGCCTGCGGTTGAAGCGGCTGGAAGAGAGGCCCCTTCTTCAGGCCCTTCCAAAAAGGTTATTGATGTTGAAAATCCTTTCATGTTTTGATGGGCTTTGTCTAAGGCTGTAAAGGTAGACACATATTTACCTAGTGTCTTGATAATATCCTCACCAAAGAGTAGTCCTTTGGGGTTTAGGAAGGGCTCTTTGTCAGCCAAATCATTCATTTTTGAAGAGATTTTAGTTAGAACTACTCTTCTCCTTTCTGAATTGAGGCTGGCATTGGCATTGCCCAATAGAATTAAGGCTTTCTAGCTGAGACCTCTAATAACTTCGGTGTTCAGGGACGTGCCATTTCTGTGGCTATCTTCGGCTGTATCGATGATTCTGGCAAGGGGGCCCAGGATATCAAGGACCCGGTCTTGACTGCCCTTAAGGGATCCCTCCATCCCTTTTCTCAGGTCCCTCCAGAGTTTAAAAAGATATTTAATTAGTTCGGGATCGAGGTTTGGGTATTGGCAGATTTTGTCATCTAAAGAAGGCCTGGAGTATTCAGCTCTTAGTAGGTTTTGAGTGTCTCTCTCCAGAGGGTAACTTATTCATTTTTTAATGAATTTGCTCACATGTTCGTGGGGAAACCACTCTGAATTTCTAGGGTGTTTTATATTGAGGGGTGAAAACATTTCCTCACCTAGAGGGTCTACAATATTATCTTTAGAAGAACAAGGGAGGCCGTCTTCAAAAGGTTGGGAATAAAACTCCTGGTCATCTTCGTCTAGATCTAGGTATTTTCCCCTTTACTTCAATGAGATCGTCATTGGGTAGGTTAAGTTGGATATCATTGACATTATCCTCCTCAGAGGAAAGTGACCTTTTAGATACAATGACTTTCGATAACGTCTCCAACACTCAGGATCTCATTTCTTTCTGTATCAAACTTTTGAATGCCTCATTATCCATATTAGGGGTGGGGGCGTTAGCCTCATCAGAGTCTATATCAGACATGAGTGAATGTAAGAGGAATATTGGTAAAAAAAGAAATGCCTTATCTGAGCTCTTTTTTTCTCCTCTTATTTTAATTTTTAGATATTTAGATTATATGAAAACTAGATAAATTGGTTAATGAGTCAAGGAGTAGGGTGAACCAGGGGACCGCCGGTAAAATATAGCCACAAACGATAAAACACAGCCCAAAATGAGGTGATTAAATGAGGAATATTATTTAGTTTGCTAATAAATTAATATATAAAGAACACGAGTCTCCAGAATTGAGAAAGCAGGTGATGTCAGCTGATTGGCAGACAAGCAACTGTCAAAGTGCTCGAGCGTCCGACCAGCTCAAACGCGCTGTAGGAGTAGCAGAGGAAAGCACCCTAGCAACCCAGGGACGCGATGAGCGCTTTGCTAAGGTGCATTCCTCTAATGCAGCACTTCTCCGAAAAGACGGAGAAATCAGCAGGCCGCAAGTACCAGAGAGGCAGAAAATGTGTATACGGGCATTTAATCGAAGACGAGGATACGAGGATGGAATATCCTGCACAGGTGAGGGAGGGCAAAAGTAAAAACGCGCAGCTGGAAATGGGGTAAAGAGTCAGGGGGGAGAGGTGCTGATGGGAGGCAGGCCTCTCCCCAGAGTTTAGTGATAAGGTGAGAGATTTAGGTTGATTAAATCAACACAGGAGAGTAAAGTTGGTCAGGGCCCAATCTCCATAAATAGGGGATCGGTAGAGAGAGAGAGGTGGAAGGGGGGGGATAAGTGCCCCAAGTGAGTTAGGAATAGGAATAAGCAGTAATAAAACAGTAATTTACAATATTAGGCAGTAAATAAACAGTATTATAAAACAACAGAAAAGTAATGTAAATGAACTTATCTGCTTTGAGCCGCATTTAAAAGAGGCAGATTGTTATTGGCTCATGCCTTTTATCTACTGTTAATGTTGTATTCTGGAACCTTTTTCCTTTATGATGTATGCGGCTGCTTGGACTGCATATAAAGAAATATGCATAATGTAGCCTCCGGTCTTGTAATGCAAATCATCTGGCCAAAGATAGGGGTGTTGGAGTGGGTGCTGAAATCATGCTAGTGAGAATGCATAATGTTTAATGTTTTTGATGTTGGTTAACGCCATGATTTGAGTTTGATTTAAGGTGATGTAAATTATGGTTTGGATGGTATTCCTTTGGAGGCACGTCATGATGTTTTGGATGAGCATTATGACGGTTCAACAGCCCAATTAGATGTTGGCAGGGATGATCAAGAACAAGCTGTTCAAGAGTATGGATAAGGTACCTGCCAGGAAAATATCAGAAGAAGCAGTTTTGGGTATCCTGTTGGACCTCCATGCAAATATTAAGATTCTATTAGATGTTAACTATGTTATAGTATCTCACTCATATTTTTTAAAATATTTATTCCTGCGTTAAAGTTTCTATGAATTTGTTTCTTGCAGCTTATGTAACCTGAGAATGTTGTGAAGATTTACTTCAGATCTTTTATTTTTTGGGTGATGTGGGTAGTGTTCTTTAACTTACTATCCACCTTGAGCTCTCTACAAACCATGTGACTGTGTCTGAGGTTACATGTGGCTAGTCTGCCAGAAGCGAGGGGCACTGCCTGGGTTGAATAAGGAAGCTTAGGTCTATGTTATGATTTCTTGGTGGTTCTTGCTCTGGAGGAGTGTGGCTCACTGATTAGAGTGGCAGACCCTGATGCAGAGGTCTGGCCCGGGACCAGGGTTCAATTCCCGACGCAGCAGGGTCCTGAGCCCAAAATGTCCACGGACTTGATAATTCTCGCCTCGGTGCCGATTCTAATCATGGGGTTCCACGCTGCAACTCTAGACAATAGTTGCTTAATCTCCACTACGGTGACCCACCCGCTTCGGGATGCCTGGCTTTCACCCTGGGGATGCCCAGTAGGGGTTATCTCACAGGGAAAAGCCAGGACGCGTTCCCAAGGCAAGCGCCTTGATGCCTTCGGGTGATAAGTGCGCTATATAAATCGCAATACATTTACATTTACAGGTGATTCTTCGCCCCATGTGTCTGACAACCGAGAGGAGCATTTCTGCTACATGGAATAAGGTATACCTCTTCTCCCTGCACATACCCAAGTTTATGCAAACCACCCAAATGGCTGTCATGCTAGAGGTACAGCGCTCGCTACCCTTTCTGCATCACCACAAGTGGCATGGGCGGCAAGGGAGGCTGTCTTCACATCTATGGGTGCTCTCAGGGGATGTAGCAAAATAGTCACAGACATTCCTTAAGGTTGCCAAAAGTTTGCTTTATTTTTTAAGAAAGGTTTTAAAAAATTACATCATCTGCTCAATCACCTAATGTAATATTAAAATATGTCTAAAATGTGAAACTAGTTCACAGTGATACCACCAACACCCATACATGTGTTAACTCGTCAAATTGTCCTAATATCCCATGGCATGATGAAATCCCCTTTCACCCAACATTCTTCATTCTCTGAGCCACCCGGTCCCCTGCCAATCTCACCTATCATTTTGCTTTCTGATAAGATACCCGTGTATCGCTCATGTAGACCAACTAGTCTGCTGCCAGGCTGATAGCTTTTTGGACCAGAACTGTATGCTGAGATAACAGTGTTTTCTACATATTAGCACACCAGTCCATTGGCAAGACACAACTTGCTCCAAAGGCAATGGCTTACTAATCTCAAAACTCTTTTTTACACATCTATAAGCCATGGACGTCATTTAGGGGTCGCCAGGGGTAGCAGCTGCGACCCCTACCTTGCCGTTTACGACCCCTGGCTGTCCCCCGCGACCCCTGGTTTCAGTTCTGTATCAGAAAGGACTTGGGGGCATATTATCAAGGGGGTTTATCTCTGCTTTTTTGGCTTTAAAAGCCAAGAAAGCGGAGACAAAATGATCTCCCTATTACCTAGCTGTCGCTAACACCAGTTAGAGACAGCTAGTAGGAGATAGCGACTATCTTGGGCCCCACTTTACATGTCAGAGAAATTTAGCACTAATGACATGCAAAGTGGGCGTGCCAAGATGTTAGCGACTGGAAACAGTCGCTAACATCGCTATCTCCTATTACCAACTTTTGGAGATATTTGCGCTAAGCGCGAATATCTCCAAAAGCTAACACCTGCCCTGAGCAGTTCTTAGCCATGTTATCCAAGGGGAGTTGGATAACATGGCTAAGAGCATTAGCTCGGTAATGCCTGAATATCTCTGACTTTTCAGCGAAATTCATGCATTGCGGCTGATTTTTATCGCATTTGCGATAAACCTTGGTAATACCAAGGTTTATCTGCAATAAAAATCGCCGCAGGTCGGATATACATTTTTGTCTCTAACCAAGCAGTAGCGATAATTATCGCTATTGCTTGGTAATATGCCCCTTGGTGATTCGTGTTTTCTGAAGAGGAAATGTATGGGAAGTGTGTTTTAAAACTATGATGTTTTCATGTCTTTTATGTAGTTTGCAGCAGTGTAATTTTAGACAGAGAATGAGTATGAGGTGAAGCACCCTCTCAATTTACTTTTGCTATCAGGTCATTTGCCCTGTGAGGATCGGCCTGGTAAGGTCACTGTTGTATTTTATTATGACAAATGTTACAGCAAGCCTGTGTTGTGCAAATAGGGAGCAAGAAAGCTGGAACCCTATCACATTTTAAGCTATTTTTTGGCCTCCTTTTCATTAGTCAATAAATGGTTGCCAAAGTTACCCCAATGACCTGACAGTGGAACTGGACATGTTGTTCCTGGACCAAGTTGGTGCTCGAGAATCAGACCAATTTACTCTAGCAAGGTAAAGTCGAGTTTCTTCTCCAGCAGTCTTAAGTGCATGGCAGTCATCAGATCTTTGTAGTGGCTATATCGCTCAGGACAGACAATGATACAGGACAGACAATGAGACACAGACTCCATGTAGATGCGTCTCCGAGTCCCTGAAGCACTTTTACCTCGGGTTCAGTGCATAGTGTCACCACCTGTCCGTCCCTGCACGTAAGGTTATCACATGACCACCAGGCTTGTAGCGTCAGGGTCATCCCTCTGAGTGCAAAATACATCCCAGGTATCTTGAGACAGGGCCAGGAGTCCACATCATATGGTAATGATGTGTTGCTTTTGTAGTAACACTTCACGTCTCAGTATGGCTCCAAAGCTCTGTAAATTGGGTGTTTATGGTGATTAAGGTGCCCAATGATGCGCACTTTGGAGGATTAATGTGCCTAGTCAAGAGTTCCACATGTTAAAATGGGTCAAAGATTTGCATGTTATTCCTTTCTTTTTAGAGTTCTAACAAACATGACAAAAATACAGAGTTTCAAAATCAGTTCCTCACTTCCTTTCATGACACCTCTAACACAAACTATGGACCTCATTTAGGAAAAGTGTTGCGTCGCTGTGTGAAAACAGCAATGCAATAGTATTCACTAAACCATCCTTGCTACAGGATGGATGCGCCATATTTAATATATGGCGCTCCATGTTGCAAGGAGTTACAGATACGTCAGTATTTGTGATGTATCTGTAGGTGCAAATGTTACACATTGTTGGGGTGTGTCTGAAAACAGATGCAACTCCAGCAATGTGTCCTTTCGCAAGGGGCAAGCCCATGGGAAGGGCCTATGTCAGTCTTACGCCTGCTGTGAGGCAGGTATAAGATATTGACTCAATAGCGTCCTAGAAATCTAATAGATTTCAATGCGCCACTTCTAAGAGGTTTTTTGCAGGTTAACGCCCCCCCTGCATACAATATACTTGGCGCAGGTATAATGTGGTGCAGGGGTTTACAAAGTGACGCATCTGCCTAGATGCGTCACTTTGTAAATAGGGCGCAAAATAGCACATTTTTTACGCCGCCGGTGCATCACAAAAAATGACGCAACGGCGGCGCAAAAGTTTTGCAAGGCCTCATAAATAAGGCCCTATGTTTTGCCTCTATATGTGGTACTCCAGCTGATCCCCAATTACCAGGTGTAGTCTTGAAATATGAGTGCCCCAGTAGCACAGCCATCCTTTCACTCTATTGTACTTGCATGCCATTCTGGGTCACTGGAGAGGTCTAGACATCAAAGGGGCATTCATTAACGAAAAGAGATGGGGTGAGAAGAAGTAAAAAGTAAAGGGTGGGCAGGAAGGTTTAGCTAAGGAAGGGTGTCAAATGAAGAATGAAGAATACAGTGCTTATCCATCCTATTTGAGGGAAATTTTGATGGGGAAGGAATGGTGGTTGGGCGAGTCAGTGGTACATACCATAGGAAGAAACCGCGAACCCGCGAAGGAGAGTGCACAGAATTTATCCTCCCTGTAGACCACTCCTAGGTCCTTAAAAATCAGGTATGTGGCCTCACTCTTTGGCTCTTTTTACAAGTTAGGTGGTGCAAGGAATATATATTTACTGGTCCATTTGATAAAGAATTCCACTGCTATAATTTACCTATGAAACATGGCAGCTTTGGATTTCATGCTATTTGAAAAATACAGCTTTATACCTGAATCCAACACGTTATATTTCTGGAAGAAAATGGATTGTGTTTGTCTTCCTAATGGCCTGTAGAATGGAGTCCTGAATTCCTACATAGGGCAGTGATACACTGCTTAATTGCTCATGCCTGTGCAAATGTCAAAAGAATCCATTATACTTTCCACTGTGTTCTGGTAGTTATTGCTGAGCATACAGTTGTTAAAGAGTGAGGTTGGACATACTTTTGAGGATACACCTGTGCAAATTACAATAGAAAGCCCCCTCATGACCTATATTTCTTTCTTCAATGTAGAACTGAATTCAGCATGGGCTTAACAACAATGTCATAACATCAACACAATTAATAGGATAACATGAATTTTATCATAGGTGTTTATGTACCTTTTTTTCACCATTGAAGATATATGTATCAGAAAT
Organism: Lissotriton vulgaris; assembly: GCF_964263255.1. Lineage (NCBI taxonomy): Eukaryota > Metazoa > Chordata > Amphibia > Caudata > Salamandridae > Lissotriton > Lissotriton vulgaris. The sequence continues at coordinate 749,807,122 of NC_141693.1, read as the reverse complement.
GCCTTTACATTTTTTCTCTTTTTTTATATAAAACTGTTTTCATATAAATATTCGTACAAGTGAACAAAATAATTACATGAAATACAGAAGTAAATATAATACACTGTTAAGCAACACGGCTGGGTATTTCGATGGTCTACGTGCTACTCTACATTTGATCGATTTGGTTCCCGACTTTGAATATGTGTTTAACTAGCATTTACCCTTTGGAGTCATACTCCATGGTTCAACATTTTGAGAAGTCACCGAATTCAGTACTCTTCTATGAGACAAGATTATCAGACTAACCGTTCGGCCCCATTTAACTAGATTATAGAGTTCTGTTGTGACTTGTCCTACACGGAATATTCGACATATCAGACCCAATGTGCGAGGGTTCTAGAATATGTATTATCAGTAAAATACACTGCTGCATGTGTTGCTAGCAGTGTAGTGGCCATCCCCTTTGATATAATACTTGCATCAATACAACTTGTATCCCTTGGGTGTCATTGTGATTTTTTGGTATTTGGCAAGGTCCTGAGAAAGGTGGCCGTACTACCCCTTATATGCCATCGAAACGCGCATTGACCTATTTTGTTCAGATCCTGCTGAACACATCCATTCTATATGGTTGTGGAGATTTTGTTATCTATTGTCTCCCTTTTTTCCAGATTTAAGTGTTTGTGAATGTTATATGAGTCTGTATGAGGTTGAATGGTTCTGGTTGAGTGAGCATGTATGAATATTTTTTTTCTGTATGGTTTCTCACTCAGGGGTTATTTGCTTAACAGTGTATTATATTTACCTCTGCATTTCATGTAATAATTGTGTTCACTTGTATGTATATTTATATGAAAACAGTTTTATGTAAAAAAGGAGAAAAAAAGTAAAGAAAGTTTTAAAACCTATATCTTCAATGGTAAAAAAGAAGTTAAATAAACAACTATGATAAAAATTAATTTTATCTTAATGATTTTGTTGATGTTATGACATTGTTGTTAAGCCCATGCTGAATTCAGTTCTACATTGATGAAAGAAATATAGGTCATGATGAGGGAGCTTTCTATTATATGTTGTGGTCTTCCCCTCTTCTTCCTGATCTCAAATTATTTCCTTCAGAGGAGGTCCACCTTTTTTGCATATACACCTGTGCATGGTAAAGCACAATTGGGCATTTGAGACTGTATCTGAGCATAATGAAGAACTACCTCAGCATGGACTGGACTTGATTGGCAGGGGCTTATGATGCCTGTAACTAGGACTACCCTGTGACCTGGCAAATTTAGCTTTTATCTAGATGTTTGGCTTGTTGCCTGCGAATTTGGTGCTACACCTGAGCATTTACTGCTGTGTCAGGGGTCATTTCGGCTTCTGCCTGTTTATTAGTCTACCTGAGCCAGGGTAGTCGAAGCTGTGTCTAGATACATGAAGCTGTGCTTTTGTAAATGATGCTTGTGCTTTGGTACTTGCACTGTATCATGGATAATTGAGCTAGTCTTGGATAGTTCAAGCTGTGCCAGAGAACCAGATGGCGCATCCTGGAACGTTATTTGGAAATATACATATAACATAATATGCATTTATAAGGCACATGTTCACCTTTTATGCATCTTACACTGAATATCAGATGTTTTTATTACCCAAATCAATTGGTCTAATTTTATTGTTGTCAAAAGCATGGACCCGCCAGGATTTAGGGCTGTTCTTGAGAGTTGATGACTGGTGCATGCATATGAAGGCTACACCTTAGTAGCTGACGGCTGTTCATCTGGTAGTTATTGTTATATTTGTTAACTCTGGGAATGTCACTTCCTGTGATGATGTTGAGGGTCAGAGGTGATGAAATACCTCTTCCTGTGATATCACCAAGGTCAAATTCAATGTGACATCACTTCCTGTGATATCACATGACATGTGATGTTACTTCCACTACCCCTCGCATTTTAGTGAATTAACGTCCATACTTTAATCCCCAACACACTTGGGGCTAGATGTAGGTAATCTAAAAATACCGATTCTAAAATACCGAATTTTACAGATTCGGTATCTTAGAATCGGTATTTGGGATGTAGGTAAAAATTCGGTAATTTTTACCGATTCAGTAAAATTCGGTATCTGTCATTCAGAATTTACCTAATCGGTATTTACTGATTCGGTATTTACCGATTCGGTATTTCCCATTTATTCCTATGGGACTTTTGGCCCATAGGAATGAATGGGAAATACCGAATCGGTAAATACCGAATCTGTAAATACCGAATTGGAAAGGGAAGAATGTGAAACCTAGGAGTCAGCCAATCAAGTGCTACCACCCACCCCCTCCCAACCAGGAAGTGGCTAAATCTAGGCAGCTGGAAGTAATTAGAAGCTTCTGGAGCGGGAGAGCAAGCAGAGCTGAGTCACTGAGCCACAGGAAAACCTTGTTTGTGCTTTTAAAGTTTGAAAATGGCAAGCAGCAGTGAAAAGGAACATCCAGAGAGGAAGAGAAAAATTAAATTTAGCACGATGGAGCTGCAGGTCCTCGTGGAGGAGGTGGTTAATGAACACCAGAAATTGTTTGGAAAGCAGTCCCTGACTGTGGCTGAATCTGCAAAAAGAAAGATTAGGCTGGAAATACAGACAAAGGTGAATGCTGTAGGAGTGACTCCAAGGGGCATAGACAACCTGAAAAATAGGTGGTATGATCTCAGGAGCAAAACCAAGAAGAAAATACCAGAGCTCCACAAAGAGGCAAACAAAACTGGAGGAGGGAAGAACCCTGCACCTCCCCTGACTGAGCTGGAGGAGTTGGTGGGGTCCACCATTGAACCAGAGAGTGACTGTGTACTGGGAGATGCAGACAGCTCAGCCAGAGCTGCCGCCAGAAAAGGTAAGACGCGTGCACAGCAATCACCCCCACCCCATCACCTTCCCTTTTCCCTATGTGGCAAAGTTTACCCCACTGCAGTAGAGGTAGTATTAGACAGGAGCAATGCATCATGGGACATGTAGTATTTGAAAGACCTACCATGTCATACAGGACAGCAATGAAGAAATTAGGCTAAACATATCAGTCATAATGAGGCTGAGGCAATATGTACAGTGTTTGAGTGAAAAAAATGTCATTGTAGAAGCAGTGAGACAGGAGCACAGAGCTAATGTACGCTTTTATGTCCATAGGAGAGACATCTCACAAACAGCACAAACTGGTGCTCTGGATGTACAGGAAAGTGAGGAAAGCACCAGTAGGAGCAGCATGACAAGCCCCACTGTAGTTGAGGCACGCAGCAGGCGTCACCAACACCCCAAACACCCAGTGAGGACAGCCAGCCACTTTCATCTGGCACTGGTAGGCGTGCCCGGAAATGACTTATACAGCCCACTCTCCATAACCTTAAATGGGGAAGTGAGACAGGACTACCATTATTGAATGGATGACATTTATGTTGCACATTTGTGCATTTGAGTACCTGCGTAGTGCCAAATATTAAACTACATTGGGTGCATACTCCACCTGTCTGTGTGTATTTACTTACTCAAAGAAAGTTCAGTGTGATCTCTGCCCATCTCTGTCTGCCGTTGGTTGGTGGCGCAACTCCTGCTGTGTTTGGTTCAGGCAGTGCATGTTCATCATCGTGGTCCTCATAGTCGCTCAATTCCACCTCTGTGCCCTTCATTGTAGCAAGGTTGTGTAACATTGCACAAGTTGCAATTATCTTACAGCAGATTATTGGTGAGTACTGCCGTGCCCCTCCACTTTTGTGGAGGCAGTGGAACCTGCTTTTTAACAGGCCAAAGGTGCACTCCACATCGTACCTGGTAGGTTTGTGTGCCACATTGTATCGTCTCTGGCTGCAGGTTGAAGGGTTGAGGTAGGGTGTCAGGATGAATGAGCGGCCGGCATATGCACTGTCCCCTATATGTAAATGAGAAAACCATTACTCACATGCACATACACATACATCTGCTATATCTATCAGGGTGTGTTACAGTGTTTTACCTAGCAGGTATCCTTCACCAAATTCCCCTGCTGTCAGGCGTGTGTAGATCCCACTGTTCTGAAAGATGTAGGAGTCGTGGGTACTTCCGGGGAACTTGGCCACAATGTCTGTGATTATCTTGTTGGCATCACAGATTACTTGTACATTGATGGAGTGGGTTGACTTCCTGTTTCTGTAAATGTACTCTGTGGCAGCAGGTGGGCATATAGGGATGTGGGTGCCATCAATACAGCCGATGACGTGTGGGAAATGTGCAATTTGATAAAAGTCAGTCTTGGTCTTCAGCAGTTCCGCATGTGTGTCAGGGAAGCAGATGTAATGATGCATCCTCTGCATCATGGCCTTTAGGAACTTCCTGAAGAAACGGGACAGGCAGCTCTGAGGCACCCCACCTACCACAGCAATGACCCCCTGGTAACTCCCAGATGCAAGCAGGTGTAGGCTACAGAGCACCTGCACATGGGGTGGGATGGCATGCGCCCTTGGGGTTGGGTGCTCCAAAAGTGGGTGCAGGTCCCTGATCAAGTCCAGGATGGTGTGGGTGTGTAGCCTGTATCTTTGCAATATCTCTGGCTCAGTGAGTTGAAAAAGCGTTATCCTCTGCTTCTCCAGACCCTCTCTCCTGCTCCCTGTAGCCTTAGCCGCCTTGCTATCACATAGAATGCCGCCATTCTGGTCACAATGTTGCATTTTGGGTCCTTTTTTATGGCCTGCACCTGGTTACCACCTGCTTTCAATCCATGGTAAATACCGACTCTTAAATACAGAATTTCATGAAATTCGGTATTTTAGAAGTTTGCTACATCTCAAAACCAATTTTTTCCATTTCTTATTTACCGATTCGGTAAATAAGAATTCGGTAATTTCCGAATCAGTAAATACCAAATCGGTAAATACCGATTCGGAATATTCTGATTCGGTAAATTCCGATTCGGTAAATTACAGACTCATATTTACTGAATCGGTCTTTTTTGGGCCCCTACATCTCAATATCCAAATACCGGTCGGTAACGCCCAAAATTCTGTATTTTCGGCCGTTACCGACCGGTATTTGGCTACCTACATCTGGCCCTTAACTCCCTATGAACAAAGTTGAGTCTACTGTTCCTTTTCCTGCCAATTCAAGAAAGCCACCCATCAAAAACCTCCCTTGATGGTGCATAGGATATAAGGGCACTTATCCTCCACTGAGTGGTTCCATGTAACAAAAACACTGATTTTAAAGATGAGGTACTTGTAATAAAAAGGGTTCCATGTGTCCAAGGAGGCCAAAAGCACATAATGTCACAAAATGTTGTCTTTACACCCTACTTCGCTTTTGTTCACATACATGCACTCTTTTTTTTTAGTGTGTAGCACATCAGTGGCTCTGGTCTAATTTTATTTGTATTAGTTTCATCATACGACTTAATACAAACAAGAAGATGCACAGTTACATCACTTCAAAGCATCATAATACACGTCCAAAGCAATTTGAAAGAACATGAATCGGACTATTAGGGAATACCTTAATTTCAATGTCTACTATAAATCAAGTCTAGACCAGTGCTGGTAAAGTGTGCAGTGCAACCTGCCAGTGACTCAAGTTAGTCTCAACTCCCATCTAGTGGCCCTGTCACAGGTGTTGTGTCTGTGTTCATGACCTCCTTGGCCTACTATGTTCCCACCACCTATGGTGATGACTCGAGTGGAGTGGTCTGTGGGTCTACGGCTGCATCAACAGCTGTGTTTGAGAGATATGTTTGGTATGGTCCCCAGTAGTTCCTGGGACGACTTCTCAGGTGATGTAACTCAATATAAACATCTGCCAGTGTGCTACAATATAACATATCTGCATCCCATTCTTTAATCAATGGCAGCGGGCCTCCCATCCAGGCGCTTAGTCAAAAGAAGCCCAATGGCAAGTAACAGCCTCACTGTCTTGTTAACCGTAAGATTCTACTCTGGGAGGGGCATCTTAGGGTCAGGTTCCAGAACAGCGCTAATAATTGTTTCCAGCTCCTGGAACATCTTTTCCCAGAAAACCTTAATTCCAGGACACTGCCAAGCTAGGTGCCAGAATCCAGCATTCTCTGCCCTACACCTCTGACAGCAGGAGTCTTCTGTTAACCTGCACCTGAACTGGTGCACATGGGTGAAATACGCCCTGTTCAGAAATGTATGATGGGGAAGTCTGTGCCTTCCGTTGCGAGAGATTGACTGGGTTCAGGAACAACAATACAGCCACTCTTTGTCGCTCAACGGGGCGCCCAGATCTTGCTGTCATTCCAATCTGACTCTAAGAACCTCAGACCCTCGAGTGGCTTGTAGGCTAGTGTAGAATTTGGTAATCAACTTAAGGGGCTCTCCAGTCTTAATAAGGTTAGTGTATGTCTCCATAGCCTGCCTAATCTCACTCTACGTGGACAACATTACTTTATACATCCGAGACCCATCACAAAATCTCAACCCATTACTTCTTGAGTTTGTCCATTTTGGTGGTCTTTCTGGGATCCATATTAACTAGGAAAAGTTCCAATTCTCCAAACTCATTACTTCTGTGTCGCCATTCGACACTTATTATCCGATCGAATGCTGCAATTCAGACTTAAAATACCTGGGGATCCATGTTACCGCTGATCGAGATGAACTGATGAGGCTCAACTATGGAAAGACGATGGATCATATCACTACCTGCATAACAAGGTGGATTGCCCTTCCGCTCACCATAGCCGGTCGCATTTCTCTAATTAAAATGGTCATCCTCCCCATTACCGTCCCATTTCCCTTCTCCCCAAACCCGCAAAGGTCCTGGAAAAAGCCGTGCAGCTGCAACTCACGGAGTATTTGGAAAGCAACTCTCTACTGCACGACTCACAATCCGGATTTCGGGCGGGATTCAGCACAGAGACGGCATTGCTGGAAGTATCGGAAACAATTCGGGAATGCGTGGACAGGGGCGAGGAGGCTATGCTGGTCCTCCTCGACCTGTCCGCTGCATTTGATACGGTCTCCCACCTCATCCTCCTTGACCGACTCAAACAGATAGGCATTGGCGGCACTGCCTTTAGCTGGATCGAGTCCTTCCTTTCAGGAAGAAGTCAGAGGGTGTTGTTGCGGCCTTTTAAATCGGAGGATAAACCCTTGTCATGCGGTGTACCACAGGGCTCTGCCCTCAGCCCTCTATTTTTTAACATCTATCTTGCCCCACTGGCCGACGTTGTGGAGTCCTACGGAGTCAGGGTGGTCTCCTATGCTGACGATACTCAGCTGATGTTTTCCTTCAGAGACCACTCGGACTCCGCGTTCACCAACTTCCGCCAGTGTCTCAACAACATCAGTGTCTGGATGACTGATAACCACCTTAGACTCAATGCAGACAAGACAGAGGTGCTGTTTTTTAACCAGAAAAATCCTATTCCTTCCTCTTGGTGGTGGCCCACGGCACTTGATCCCGCTCCCTCTCCCGTTCACTCTGCTCGTAACCTGGGATTTCAGTTTGACGACTCCCTCTCATGCAAAACTCAGGTCAATAAAGTGACCTCTGCCTGCTTCCTGAAATTGCGCATGATCAAAAAGATACTTCCCTATCTCCCTCTGGATTCCCGCCGTACAGTTACCCATGCCCTCATCACGTCTCACCTGGACTATGCTAACAGCCTTTATGCTGGTGCCCCCCAATATCTGATAGACCGGCTTCAGATTGTCCAGAATGCGGCAGCCAGATTGATTGGTAATATTCCCTACCGTCAATCAGTCTCCGCTTATCGTAAGGAACTTTACTGGCTACCGGTGGCCAGCCGTATCCAGTTCAAGATCCTTACCCTTGCCTACCGAGCCATCAACGACCTCGGACCCAACTACTTGAAAAAACGTGTCTCAATATCCCGTTCCATCAGATCCTTGAGATCCAATGACCTCCGCCTACTGATCTCTCCCCGTTTTAGACTCTCTAGAATGGGTGGCAGAGGGTTCAGCGTTATCGCGGCAAAATTGTGGAACGCTCTGCCAATCGATCTTAGATTCTGTCCTTCTGAATCCATCTTCCGGGCCAGACTCAAAACTTGGCTCTTTTCTGGACTCTGATTTTTATTCTGCTGTTTTCCCTCCATGCTCCTCTCTTCGCACCTGGAGGTTCAGGTTCTAGCGCCGGGACACCCCCTCGGGGGTAGCTGTGCGCTCTACAAACTACATAAATAAAAACAAGCTCTTGTATCTGTTTTTAAATATTCCTTACGATCCGGGTCATCATTTCTTCTCCTCACTGTGCTCGGAATTAACTAGGTTGATTTGGAGTGGTAAACACCCGAGATTACAATGGGACATATTTGCTTGCCCCTACTCTCAAGGGGGATTCGATGTCCCCAATTTCTAACTGCACTATCTCTGTGCCCAAGCACACTATGCTCATTATTGGCTTCCCCCCCCAGATACACACCTCACGTGGCGAGCGAGCACTGTCTGGCGGACCCCATCCTACTAGACGGGGTCATACTGACGGAGTGCCAACCGCGAGCTCGCATTCCAACCTCCGTGGACTGCACAGTTAAAGCCTGGCAGAGCATTTCTGCTTGTCTGCAAGCCCCTATGCTATACTCGCCGCAGCTTCCCCTTGCTTATCACCCAAAAATGCAAATTCTGCAAGACGGTGTTTTTAAAAAGACAAAAGCCAAATACAACATCTCTAGCCGGGGTGATCTTTATTGGCAAGGGAAATTCTGCACGTCAGCGCAGCTCTTTGCTAAGTCACCCCCCTCCCCATGGATATTTTTGTGTACTTCCGACTATGACAGGGCCTCAAAGACTACACTCCCACATACCCACAGGAGCCACCTGACGTCTCACCATTGATCCACGCTCCGCGCATCAACAGCACCTCACATTTGGTGTCCACCCTCTATCACAGCATATTTACTGACATCACATATTCCCCCTGCCCCACTAAGGACAAATGGTCTCTTGATCTGGGGCATATACTCACTGATCAGCAGTGGACATAGTCCTGCAAACAGACTACACTAATTTCCTCCAGCATTTGGCTACATCTCATTCATTAAACATTTCTACATTGTTTATATTATACCCCGGTCAAGCTCCACAAATGTAATCTCTGGGACAATAATAAGTGTGATAGATGTGGCTCAGACACGGCTGACTTTCTACATCTCGCCTGGGATTGTAGCTCTGTGCTGGCATACTGGCAGCAGGTGGTTGCAGCCCTAGCACTCATGATATCCTCCACATTATCCCCTTCTCCCATATACCCTTCTTGGCTATACAGAAACATTTGCTGCAAAACACTGCAAATGTGTTGCCTTTAGCCTGCTGTTGGCCAGAAGGCACGTGGCGTGCAGATGGGGCAGCGGCAGAGCACCTACTTTTAAGGAATGGCTTGGGGGCATGGTTTTCTTGCTAGACCAGACATTTTACGTATTCTAAACTCCTGCCCCTCACTTCCCGCCCCAGAGATATTTGGGATCCACTTAAAGCTTACCTCCTTCAACATCCGGTCGCTACGAACTGTGACACTCTTTCCCCCTCAGCGTCCCATCCCGCACTTTAAACATAGACTGTTATCATGTCGTATAGATGTGGAGGCATTTTCTAGATTGTCGCTCTTTTGTGCATTCCATATAGGAGATTTGATACGAAGATGATGCCAAAGTCCTCTCATTTGATGTATTGCTTATGTACTTGTTGCATATGCATTACGATATGGATAATACTCAATTGTTCCTATTTTATTCTACTAGACTCTGCCTTATGTTGTCATACTACTTTAAGTCGCTACTACACATGGGCCTATCTGTGGTCTACGTATATCAAGTTTGCTGTTTTCTTTGGGAAACTAATAAATACATTTTTTTAAAACTATTCTCGATAGCCTGTGGCTCCCGCAAGTCATCGCCCAGGAGATCGCGCCACGTGTGCGTAGCCCGAAAGAAGTGAAACAGCGCCATACCTGCTGGCTGCACCCCGGTCATTGCAAAGCATCCCAGGATACTAATGTACTGTCCTGAAAGAAATTTTCTATTTTGGTGATGCCCATGGATTCCAGTGCCTGCCTAGCACCCGCATCTTGACTCATCGAGAACCACAAACTCCACTGGAGCGGCATTTCTGGGGAGCAGGGAAAGCGCCTACCTGCTTGTGTAGTAACATCTGCCATGCGTGCACCGTGACGGTTAGAAAATCAAAGACTCGCATACACCTGGAGGATGGACACGCGAGCAACTGGGGTAATGATAGCGGTTACACCGCATTTCTTTCCAAGTATAAGAAGGGTATGTCTTGTGGACCATAAATCCAGTAATAAGTAAATGTACTGTTAACTGTGTTATAATATTTTTCTAGGTCTGGGGCACCCAACCCCCCAAACTCATAAGGCAGAGTGAGCGAGTCCCACATTATTCTGTCTGTTTAGCGGTCCACGCAAGTCATATCAGTTGTTTTTGCCATATTTTAAACAGATATTTGGGTAAAAGAATTGGTATATTCTGAAAGAGGAAGAGGAATCTTGGTAAGATTACCATTTTCATGGTGGCAATTCTGCCCATTAAATAAAGTGGGATCTTTATCCATTTATCTATGTTTCCTACTTGTCATTGTGTGGCCTTTTCATAGTTTTCCTGGATCACGAGAGTTGGGTCGGTATGAAACTGAATCCCCAAGTACCGTACGGCCTCCTCGCTCCAGCGCAGAGGGAAGTCCATGCTGGGTTCCGTGGTGGCAGGGGTAAGGGGGAATATGTTAAATTTAGTCCAATTTACACGTAGACCAGAATGCCCGCCAAACGGAACTACCTCCCGTAATATAGGGGACAAATTCACTTCAGGGCCATAGACATATAGCAGAGTGTCGCCCGCCTAGGCAGAGAGATTAAGGGTTTACCCAGGAAATCCCAGCCCTCTGCGAGTGTGATATTCACGAATATCGCAAGCCAAGGGCTTTGCAACTATTGCGTACTGGAGCGGGGACAAGGGGCAACCCTGCAGTGTACCACGTGTTATGTGGAAGGACTGGGACACTACGCCTCCGAATCTTACTCTGGGTGTGGGTGAAGTGTACAACACTGTAGCAAATCGTAGAAATCTATCTCCAACTCCTATCTTGCGAAGTACAGCAATTATAAATCCCCACTCAAATGAGTCGAAAGCTATCTCGGCGTCGAGAAACACCGCCGCAGCTTTGACTTCTGGACTCAGTCTGTGCACTACACCGATTAAGGTTCTTAAGTTATGAGACAGGTTACGACTGGGAACAAATCGTGCCTGTTCTGGGCAAACAATGCCGGGTAACAATAGGGCTAGTCTATGGGCCAGAATTTTGGCGTACTTTTTTGCATCCACTTTGAGTAAGGACAAGGGCCTATACAAGGAACAAGTGTTTGGTGGCTTTCCCGGTTTTAATAAAGTGACAATAATTGCCTCGCACATAGAAGGCGGCATGATACCTGACTCCTCCATCTCTTCATAAAGCATTTGGAAGTGATGGCTCAGTATATCTAGGAATTCTTTGTAGAAGAACACCGGCAGAACATCCGCCCCTGGGGCCTTCCCTGCTGCCATCCCCCACAATGCCCCTCTTATCTCTTCTGCTGTCAACAGAGCCATTAATTGTTCCCTGTGTTTGGACACTAGCTAGGACATTTTAATGTAGGAAGGTATTCCTCTATATCCTCATTGTTTGTTGGGATTTGAGTGGTGTATAAAAGCTGGTAATACGAGCGGATGTGTGTTACTGTATCTTCAGTGGTACTGAGCGGACTCCCGCTTTCATCCGTCATGCCTAACATTTTATCTAATTCCCTCTTAGGCCTCAGTAATCCTGACTACGTAGCGCCCAGTCTTTCACACTCTCTGTAGATATGTGCCTTTGCATATTTCCTCATGTGTTTAATTTCCTCGTTAGCAGTGTCCTGAAACTCCACTACTTTCAGTTTAAAGGTAAGCCGCCCTGCGCATTTCTGATTGTACTGAACCGATGTTATTAGTAAAGAACTCTTCTATCGCCGTCCCTGTTGTGTTCCCTGTTCTGGCATGCCGGTGACGCCACGAGCGTGCAACGTTGAGTCATGTGACTCCCTATAATAAAGAGAGGCCCCGCACGCACGTACGCCAGTTGGGCGCGTAGACGGAGAGCCAAGAAGTTATTCCCAGTGTCCGCCTCTGTTATTACTAGGGCCACGTGTTAGGCCTAGTTACTCCCAGATGCCCCTGAGTGTAGGGTCCGAGTGCTGAACCCCTAGGGCTGCAATCACCCCCAACTACACAACAACTGGCGACGAGGGTGTGTGCCGAGCCCTCGCTGGAAGTGTGCCTGCTGTCCCGTGCGGCGGCCGCGAGCCTACCCCCCCCCCGGCTCGCGGTGCTCGTGCCTCACGCCCGCACACGCACCCGCTGCACAACCGCATGCCGATCGCTCAGATCCCTGGGAGCGTTCAGGTGAGATGCTCGCACCCGGCTACGCTGCCAAGCTGCAAGCTGCACTGTGATCACGTGAAGTGCACCGCTGCGATCGCCGGCCGGCGGCGTGGCACCGCGCAGCTACGACTGGTGCTTCCTTTTACAGCGCCGCACCTGGCTTTCGTCCTTGCCCGTGCGTGAAGCGCGCTACTGCCTGGGTCGCACGGCCGGAAGGGCCGCGCCCTGCAAGCCCCCACGCATCTCGCTGTGGCGGAGGCCCCAACTGACCCAATCAGTGTCAGCCTCTCCTCCGATCGAGGCCTCGACCCACTGACTCCCTATGATGGCCACGATTCCGCCCATTGAGCCCTTTGTGGTGGAGGGGTCGCCGTCATCTTTGGCCCCCAAATGGAAGGAGTGGGTGGACAGGCTCCTCGTGTTCTTCGAGGCAACGAAGGTACACAAAGAACAAAAACGAGCCATGGTGCTCCACTTGGGAGGAAAAGACATACATTCCATTGCCAGAACACTCACTGAAGCGACTCCCAAAACGCATCACACGTTGATCAACGCCCTGAATGCCCACTTTGAGCCCATGGCCAACCAAGATTATGAACGGTTCGTATTCAGACAAGCGCGACAGTCGCCGGAAGAATCTCAGGACACGTGCCACACCAGGCTCAAGAAGCTAGCACTGTCCTGTGGCTTCGCAGACGTCACAGAGGAAATCCGGGGACAAATAATCCAGGGCTGTGCATCGGCAAAGCTGAGGGAACGCATATTGGAAGAGTCAGGCAAACCATTAGCAGACATCCTGACCCTCGGTCGCACGAAAGAGCTATCCAAAGCGAGAGCAGCGCACATGGAGGCGGCCTTACAGGCGACAGTAAAAGTGGAACCGGTCAACAAACTCCAAGTCCATTCACCGTCCAAATGGCACAAGAAGACAGCTCGGCCACCGGCTACAGCATCGGGACACCCGTGTGAATACTGTGGGGGCCCGAATCACCCAGCACCAGAGTGCCCTGCCAGAGGGAAGCGTTGCTAAGGATGTGGCAAACTCAACCACTTTGAGAAGGTGTGCCGCTCGAAGAAGTTCTGCAGGCCCCGCCAAGTGGTAAATGCAGTACCGGAAGGTGACCTGAGCCACAGTGACATGGACGATGACGAAGAGGAAGTATGGACAGTGCACAAGGTACACATGATAGGCACCGCCACGAGACGCACCAGAAAACTCCCACAATGTCCGATCAGAGTGGCTGAACAAGACATCATGGCTGTAGTTGATACGGGAGCATCAATCAACCTCATGAGCGCAGCACTCTACAGGACAATGACACAACCCCCGGCCCTGAGCTCCACGCCCATCACAGTGTTCGCATATGGGCAGGAAACACCTCTCAAAATTCGAGGCAAATTCCGGGCCGCCATTCACCATGGAGACAAAGTGATTAACGCCAACATATTTGTGTCTGAAGATGGACAAGGCATGCTGCTAAGCTGCAGGGCTGCGGAAGACCTAGGTGTTGTGACTTTTGCTTTTGGCGTCCACAAAGAATCGGTGCAGCAGCTCATAACGGAGTTCTCCGACATATTCGAAGGAATTGGACGATTCAAGGGCCGAGAAATACACCTGCACATCGATCCAACGGTACAACCGGTAGCTCTGAGACACCGATGCATCGCGTTTCACCTCAGACCCCTAGTAGAAGAGGAACTTCGGAAGCTGGAGGAAGCTGGCATCATTGAAAAACTCTCGGGCCCCACACCATGGGTGTCGCCCATTGTCGTCACCAGAAAGCCAAAACAGCCAGGGGCGGTCAGAATATGCGTGGACATGCGCCTCCCCAATGCAGCCATAAAGCGCCACATCACCCCCACCATCGATGACCTAATTGGAGAGATGGCCGGTGCCTGTTGGTTCTCGAAGTTGGATCTACGGTCGGGATACCACCAGTTGGTTCTGGACAAGGAGTCGCGAAATATCACAACGTTCTCGACTCACATAGGCCTCAGGCGGTACACCCGGCTTAGCTTTGGGGTTTCCAGCGCAGCCGAGGTTTTCCAGAACGTAATACAAGAGTTGATAACAGGCATACCGGGTGTGATAAACGTCAGCGACGACATAATGATACATGCCCGCACCATCCCGGAGCACAACCAACGACTAGCACAAGTCTTCCGCAGGCTCAGAGATGCTGGACTAACTCTCCACAGAGAAAAGTGTGAGTTTCTAAAAAGAAGAATAGGATTTTTCGGATATGTCTTCTCTGCAGAAGGGGTCAACCCCGATCCGGAAAAAGTCAAAGACATCAAAGACGCAAAACCTCCTACCACCACCACAGAAGTCCGGAGCTTCCTTGGTATGGTCAATTACTGTGGAAGGTTCATAAGAGACCTTGCCAATCTCACACTTCCCCTGAGGGAACTCACGAAAGACTCCGCGCCATGGGTCTGTGGACCGGAACAGGAGAAGGCATTCGAGGACATCAAAACCTCCCTTTCAGACAACACAACCTTGTCATTCTTTGACCCCAGAAACAGCACCCTGATAGCCGTGGATGCGGGCCCAGCCGGGCTAGGGGCTGTCTTGATGCAGAGACAAAGGGATGAACTGGACTGGGTGCCAGTAGCATTTGCAAGCCGCTTGCTCACAGACACCGAGCAGCGATATTCTCAAATCGAGAAGGAAGCCATCGCCATCCACTGGGGATGCCGACATTTTCACCTCTATGTGTATGGCAAACCCTTCACGGTGGTGACTGATCACAAACCCCTAGTGGCACTCTTCTCAGGCACCTCAACAAAGCCGCCACCCCGCATTGAAAAATGGCTGTTACAACTACAGGAGTACAACTGCAGCATTGAATATCAGCCGGGGGCAAAGAACCCTGCAGACTATCTCTCACGACACCCCCGGCCAGCCACTCCGGAAGAAATGGAAGAAGCTGAGGAAACGGAGGCCTATGTCAAGTGTGTGACGGCGCGGTCGTGTCCACGACCCCTCTCGGTGAAGGACATCGCGAAAGCCACGGAGAACGACGTCTGCATACAAAGGGCCAGAGAAGCTATCAGGAAAGGGAATTGGCACTGTGCCAAAGAAAGCTGGAAATTGCTTACACCAGGAGCCCAAAAGATTATGGAAAGTCTGCACCACGTAAAAGACGAACTGAACGAAGATAGTACCGGATGCCTACTGCGAGGGCACCGACTGGTCATACCCTCGGCTCTAGCTGAACAAGTGGTAAAACTCGCACATGTGGGTCACCAAGGAATGGTTAAGACCAAGGCCCGCCTGAGAACCAAAGTCTGGTTCCCTCTCATGGACGACATGGTGGAGAGGATGGTAAGATCGTGCACGGCCTGCCAAGTCTCCGGTGATGCCCCGCGTGAGGCTCCAGTCATAGTAGAACCACAACCACAACAACCATGGGACAGAGTCAGCATGGATTTTGGCAGCCTGCCAGATGGGAGACACACCATAGTAGTAATTGATGACCACTCAAAATACCCGGAGGTGGAAATAATATCCAGCACGAGTGCCGGAGAAGTCATACCAAAACTAGAAAAGATTGTTGCTGCCCATGGAGTAATGCGTGAGCTACGAACTGACAATGGACCCCCGTTCCAAGGACAGGAACTAGCCACGTACCTGGCCTCTCTCGGCACTCAGCATCGCCGTATCACCCCTCGCTGGCCTCAAGCTAATGGAGAAGCAGAGCGATTCATGAGAACTCTGAACAAGGTGATTCGCATTGCCCATGACAAGAACCAGTCAATAGAGATGGCCATTTTCACATTCCTTCGGAGCTACAAGCAAACACCTCATTCGACCACAGGGGTAGCTCCGGCACACGTTCTCATGGGGCGGGTGGTGACTGACTCCATCCCTCACCACCCCCAGTGGACCCCCGAGGGGGCAGATGAAGATAGAATTGCAAGGAAACGGCAAGCCGCATACGCTCAAATCAGCAAGAGAAGAAGAGCGGTGGCCGTCAAGTTCAGCAGGGGAGATTTGGTGCTTCTCCGAAACAGAGTAACCAGCGGGAAATTCAGACTGAACTATGAACGAGGTCCTTGGCGGGTGATCAGTGTAAAAGGCACCCGCATCATTGCGGCCCGGGGGCGCGAAACTGTAACCAGGAATGTGTCACATTTCAAACGATTTCACCCGGAGATGCGATCATCCTGTCCTCCCAACCTCGCTTCAGAGACTGAGACGGCCCTCAATCCTACCAATGATGAAACAGGGACACGACAAGAAATCACTCGGAAAAGTAACGGTCATGTGGACTCAAGTAGCGGGCTGAGCGAGGTCACAGATGCCGGTGTGAACATGGATGATACCGATGTTGCAGTCAATGACTCCCAGTTACCCACCACAGTTGCGGAAGAGAGTGCCCTGCAGCGGGGAAAATCGCAGTATGAGCTGAGGAGAAACCCGACACCTTCCTGTCGCCTGCGGGACTACCTCACGTAAGACTGTTCTGATGTGAAATTCAAAAGTTGAAACCCTAGACTGTTCGTTAAGCTAATCATCATGTCTAGCAATACGATTAATAATGGAGCTGAGTTCAATAATGTCAGCATACTTAAGTGAACTGTTGAATTTGGTGTGTTCTCATTTCTTCGTGTTTTAGGAGGAATGTTGTGTTCCCTGTTCTGGCACGCCGGTGACGCCACGAGCGTGCAACGTTGAGTCATGTGACTCCCTATAATAAAGAGAGGCCCCGCACGCATGTACGCATTTTGGGCGCATAGACAGAGAGCCAAGAAGTTATTCCCAGTGTCCGCCTCTGTTATTACTAGGGCCACGTGTTAGGCCTAGTTACTCCCAGATGCCCCTGAGTGTAGGGTCCGAGTGCTGAACCCCTAGGGCTGCAATCACCCCCAACTACACAACAGTCCCCAGCTCCTCTTTAAACACCGAGTATAGTAATGAGAAGGGAGGAAAGAGCCAAAGGAATGCCGGGCCCGAGATGCGTTATAGCTCAGCGCTAGCCAAACCGGGGAGTGGCCAGAATATGTGGGCGGGCGATGCTCACAAGAGAGTACCCTCTTCTCTAACCCCCCAGATATTAGCCAAAAGTCTATGTGGGTGTGGATACCATAAACGGAGGCGTAGAGAGTCTAACCCTGCACTGCAGAAGATCTATGCCGCCAGATATCTAGGCGGCCGTATCTATGCATGATATCCTGCAAGGCTACTGCAGCAGCTGCTGGGCGTCTGAGTGGGCCCTGTGACCTATCGACACTAGGGTCTAAAATACAATTAAAATTCCCCCCCCCCAAATCTGTGGGATCCCTTTCCATTTTGTCAGTTTAGCTGCCAGTGAATTATAAAATTGGGGTTATTCATAATTCGGGCCATACACTCCCACTAGGATGAATTTCAGGTCACTCTTCTTGCAAAGAGCCACTGCGTACCTGCCCTACGGGTCACTCAACAAGCCTGTCATCTCCACCCCAGCCTTTCTATCAATCCATAATATAACCCCTCTGTCATGGGATGTGAGATCATAGGAAAAGCAAGTTCCTTGCCATTTACGTTGCACATCTTTGCTACGCTCTGGGGTGAGATGAGTCTCCTGTAGAATTGCGACAGACACTGCGTGTCTTTTTTAAATAAGCACCTATGTTCCTGACCTTTCTGGCATCATTTAGGCCACAAACATTCCAAGTGATGAGTTGTAGACCCTGTGGTTCTACCCTGTCAGAGGCCATGTGGAAGTGACCATTGTCGTGGATGGAGCCCAATGCCTACGGTGTATACTGTGTGAAAATAACGTTACAAGATTATATCCATATAAACATACATGTAAATATGAAAGACATTCCCTCCCACGCCACGAAGACCCCCAGCAGTCACAGCTGTTTGCATACCCATGGCCCCACCCAAAACCCTAAGAAAAAACAATAACCCCAGAACAGAAACTACGAATAGTGGGATACACTTGGGGGCAGATGTTGCCATAAGTTCTGGATCCCCCGCCACCATATCTGCAATCTAAACCACTTACAGTTGAGACTTAAGACCCACTGAGGTGCTGAATCCCATTGTCTATGCACCCACCGAGATATGCCTACAACTGACAATCAGTTATTATTCTTGGAATCAGTGATCATGTCAAATCCCAACATTGCAAACGAGGCATGTCATGTTCTATCAATGCAAACTACCCCTACGCCTTAGGTTGTGATAGTTACCCATATTGCCTTGTGATAGTCCATGAGATTTCTTCAACAGAACAAAATTACAGTCACTCTTCTTGTGTGTGATCCTCATGAACACCCGATGATTCCTCCACTTGCACCTGTGAGGCCATCCGCGAACTGTGACTTTTCAGGCGCTGTTCTCGATCCATGATGGCACGCCGGACAGCTTTAGAGTCAGTGAAAAAATTTACCTTACCATCCAGTTTGATTCTCAGCTTCACAGGATAGAGCATCCTGTAGTCCAGATTGAGGTCCCAAAGCTTGTTTTTTGCTGGGATAAAGAGCCTGTGGGCCTCCTGAACTTGCAATGTGAAGTCAGGGAACAGGGAGATATCTGATCCATGGTGGTGTCGGGAACCCAGTTCACTGGCCTTACGCAGGGCAGAATCACGGTCCCTGTAATTCAGGGATCACGCAATTATTAACCGAGGGGGCGCCCCGGTCTGGGTGCCAATAAACATTGCACACCGTCTTTGATGAATGTTTCATAAAAGGTGTTTCAGCCCAAAAGTGTGACAAGAAGTTGCTCTATAAATTGCTCCATGTTGCCAATGTTGGATGATTCTACCACACCTACTATGCGGATGTTGTTCCTCCTCAATCTTGCCTCCAAGTCTTCGGCCTTCACCTGTAATGCACGTAGAATTTTGTCCCTTTCTTCAGAAACACCAATTGGGTATTGCGTGTAGGACACTGGATGGGCCTAATGCAACGGTGTCTGCCCGAGTGCACTAACTCGGCCTCTCAGAGATATGGGTACTCTCCGGGAGGGAGGGGGTGTTATTAAGGGATCCCCTTAGCAGTCTCTCCTGGGACGTTGGCGCCGGCAAGCGCTGCAAGTTTTGAGGTTCGCGAATTGGGAGTGGGTCACAGGGCTACCACTTGTCTCCGCCTGCCTGCGTTCGGGGCTCCGGTCCAACAAATTGTGGCTATGGGCTCTCCTCACAGTAGAAGTGCATGTCACAGATGCGGCAGTCCTCGAGTGCACTAACCTGGCCTCTCTGGGATATGGGTAGTCTCCGGGATGGAGGGCATGTTATCAAAGTCTCCCCGTAGCAGTCTCTCACGGGACGCTGGCGCCTGCGAGCGATGCAAGTATTTAGATTCACCAAGGGGCGCTCGTCACAAGGCTCCCACTTGTCTACGCCTGTCTGCATTCAGGGCTCCAGTCCGATAAATTGTGGCCATGGGGGCCTACTCTCAGGAGAAAGGTATGTCACACATGGGGCAAGCCTCGATGGAAATAGGCAGCCACCAACGTGTGCTCCGTATGGCGCCCTCAGGAGGAAGCTGTGCCCGGGTCTGTGACTCCTCCGGGCACCCCACAGTCGCTGCAGCTTTATGCGACGATTATCTGTGTGTCACTGTAGTCTAGCCTAGCACACTCTTGCCTCAGCTATCTCAGCACTGAGCGAACCGGATGTATGACGTTACAACGCATGCTTTTACCACGCATGCCTTTACAACGCGGTTTTAACATCGCAAACTTTTACAACGCATAGCGCTTAGAGGTGCAGGATAGTGAAAAGTGTAATTTACTATTCCAACACCAGTCCCCGTGGACACTAGGGAAGGTGTTGGATAGTAAATTCAACTTATTCCCTATCCTAGAGCGCCCCCCAGCGCAATGCGTTGTAATGGTTTGCTTTGTAAATACCACGTTGTAAAGGCACTGCGTGGTAAAAGTTTTGTTGTAAAGGTTGTTCACCGAGCAAACCACGTAGAGGGTGGTCATTTGGCTTCCCGCCTCAAAGCGGGCCACAATGTTGTTCAGGGCCGCAGTTAGGTCTAACGCTCCATTGCTACCATAGTGCGTCACCATCCACAGCTTCCGTGATAGCGCACCAATTTTCAATCTGATGGGTGCGTATGGAAGCTCCTGACAGAGAAGAGAGAGAAGAGACAATGGCACATCACACGCAGGGCACCTACTGAATTTGCATGCAGATACTGATGGATTTTTGGTGGTGTTCGGGGGAGCTGCACTAACTCGGGGTCATCTTGGAGTCATGCAAGCTCCGCCCCTCTGGTCTAAAATTACCTATTCTGCCTTATTCCATATAAACAAAGGCATCCAGTGACTTCCCTATGGTTAAAGTTTTTTACCTTATCATTTTCTCCTAGCTAGAGTAAGAGTAATGCTGCATTTATCCTCACTTTCTATGAATGTTGTTTTGGGATATCACTGTCCCAATGCTCGCAATACAGAACAGGTGTCTGGTGATTGGATGTCACTCTGCACACAAACGTTCACTGGGAAGCAACACACAGCACTTACCGGAAAGCAGTTTAGATATTATGTTTAGCTGAGCATCAACTAGGTCATGACAGTACTAACCATTATATACTAAAATCACACTCTCCAACAGAACACATTTTTCAGTGCACTGCATAAAGATCGAATACAGTTCAGAGGCGTCTTATAATTGGACCACATAGATTTCACCACAGTATCGTACTCTTCACAAACTATATATTCCACTGCAACACACAACACACTAAGGGCCCGATATAGGTAAATCCGGATTACCGACTCTTAAATACCGACTCATACCGAATCGGTATTTAGGAATCTGAAAACGGGATGTAGGAAAAAAGTTGAAAAAAGTTACCGATTCGGTAACACTAGGAAAATGTAATCGGTATTTACTGAATCTGTATTTACCAAATCGGTAAATACCGATTCAGTAATACCCATTCATTCCGATGGTCCTCCTGGCCCATAGGAATGAATGGGATTTACCGAATTGGTAAATACCGATTCGGTATTTACCGATTCGGTAAATACCGAATCGGGAATTTGAAAAAGAACCCATTTGAGCCTGTGAACCAATCAGGAACACCCACCACACCCCACAACAAAGCTACACAGGATCCGACCAATCAGATGCAACCACCCCTCCCCAGTACCTGGGAGTGGCCACACCCATGCAGGTGCAGAGCAACTGAACTGTTTGCAGAGGAGGAGGAAAGAGAGTGGAGCAGGCTTCCCTGAGCACACCTGACCATCAGAATGGAGTCCCAGGATGGCCAGAAGGATGCAGCTGAGCGCAGGAGGAAAATAAAATTCAGCCCAGCAGAACTGCAGGTGCTTGTTGAAGAGGTGGTTAAGCACCACACCAAAATTTTCAGAAAACAGTCTCTGCATGTTGCAGAGTCTGTCAAACGTAATACCTGGCTTGACATCCAGACCAAAGTCAATGCCATTGGGGTCACACACAGGGAGATAGATGGTCTCAAAAAAAGATGGTACGATCTCCGGACCATCACACAAAAAAAACTTGCTGCACTGAGAAAGGAAGCTGGGGCCACAGGTGGAGGACAAAACAGAGCACCAAGACTGACAGACCTTGAGGAGCTGGTTGAATCCACCCTGGAGCCTGAAAGCATCCATGGAATTGGGGACACTGACAGCTCTGCCAGAGCAAGGTAAGATGCATGGACAGTAATCCCCACCCATTTCTCTGTCCCCCTTCCCCACTGTGTGTAAGCATAGCACTCCAGAACAGGTTTTACTTATGTCCAGCAATGCATCATGGGAGACGTAGTCATAGGTACATACATGCAATGCAGTCACCATAGAATTTAGCAAGGCATGACACGCACTACTTCCACAAGCTGATGAAGACTATGCAATTGTGTGATAGAAATGTGATTTAATCATGACACACAGGTTACCAACACCACTGACCCAATGTCCATGTCTGTCCACAGGAGAGTCATCACGCAGTACAGCATCAGAAAGGGAGGAGAGGGCACCGACAACTGAGAGGAGGGAAAACACAAAAGAAAGAGCAGGTCACAGCACTGTTCTGAAAAACAACACCACAGCGCAGGAAGCCACAACACCTGAGCGACCCACCACACCACAGCCTCAGTCACCTCTGTTGTTTGGGACACAGGAGTTGGAACCAGCAGCACTTTCCTCAACACCAACATCACAGTCATTTGTGCAGGGAAGGGCAAGAAGGCTTAATGTGCCCCCTCTGAGGATCCTGCAAACGTCAGATGAGGACGAAGAAATTCAAAATAATCCACCTGTGGGTGACAACGCTGGGCAGCAGAGTACTGCAGGAGCTGTGCGGGCCAGTGTCCAAGGCCGAAGGGCACGGGAGAGAGGTGAAGGCCAGGATGGAGACGGTGTCTTCTGTGGACTAGAGGCCAACATGGTAAAGGTCCAGCACCTGCAGGCAAAGGCAATGTTAGCAGTGCAGAGGCAGGTGCGCAGTATCAATTGTAAAATGTCAAACATTGACCATGGTATTGGCAACATGGCAGGGTGCATGCAGACCATTTTAAAGGGGATGACAGACATGACACAGCACATGAGGCACCACCTCTTGCATCCCGCACTGTAGTGCGTGGGCACAAACGTTGAAAATGCCCTCAACCCACAGGACAGGTCACAGTGAGGTTAACTGTGACAACCCAGTCATGGAAATAGAAAGTGTAGTACCATGGCGTGGTATCTGTTATGTGATGTAGTGACAATTAAACTACGTACTTCACATTCTACGCCTGTCTGTGTCTCCTTACTTACTTAGAAATATCGGCGTGTGATCTCTGCCCGTCTCAATCTCCCATCTGTTGCTGCTGGTGCTCCTGTTGCATGGGGCTCTGCCTGTTCTGTGTCATCATCAATGTCCTCATGATGTGTGATTTCTACCTCTGTGCCTTCCTTGGTGGCAAGATTGTGCAACCTGGCACAGGTCGCTATCATTTTGCAGCACAGGATGGGAGTATACTGGTGTGCTCCTCCGCTCTTGTGGAGGCAGCGGAACCTGCTTTTGAGGAGTCCAAATGTGCGTGCCACTACGTTGCGAGTAGATCTGTGTGCCACATTATAACGTCTTTCACTCCTGGTATTTGGATTGAGGTCGGGTGTGAGCACAAAGGACCGCAGGGCATATGCACTATCGCCTAGGTGGAAAAGAGAGTGGCATCAGTTACATACTCATGATACATTCATCTGCTATTACTATCAGGGTGTGTCACAGTCATTTACCTAGCAGGTATCCGTCCCCAAACTCTCCAGCAACAAGGCGTGTGTATATCCCACTATTCTGGAATATGTACGAGTAGTGGGTACTCCCAGGGAATTTGGCAACAATGTCTTTAATGATGTTGCTAGTGTTGCATATCACCTGCACATTGATGGAGTGTGTTGACTTCTGGTTCCTGTATATGTGTTACGTGGCTGCAGGTGGGCAGAGTGGGATGTGGGTGCCATCTATGCAGCCTATCGTGTGAGGGAAGTGTGCCAGTTGCCATAAATCAGTTTTGGGCTTCGCAAGTTCCGCAGGTGTGTCAGGCAACCGAATGTAATGATACATTACCTGAAGAAACGGGACAGGCAGCTCTGGAACACACCACCTACTACAGCAATAACACTATGGTAGCTCCCAGAGGCAAGCAGGTCTAGCTACACAGCACCTGCACATGGGGTGGGATGGCATGCGCCCTTGGTGTTGGGTGATCCAGGTGTGGGTGGAGGTCCCAGATCAAGTCCAGGATGGTTCTGGGGTATAGCCTGTACCTTTGCAGTATCTCTGGCTCAGTCAGTTGGAAGAGCGTTATCCTCTGCCTGTAGATCTGCGCCTCCCTTCTCCATTCCCTCTCTCCTACTGCCTGTAGCTGTAGCCGCCTTGCTAGGACGTAGAATGCTGCCATTCTGCTTCTACGGTTGCATTTTGGGACCTTCTTTTATAGCCTACACCTGGTTACCACCTGCTTTCAAACCATAGTTAATACTGACTCTTAAATACCGAATTTCATGGAATTCGGTATTTTTGGGTTTCCTACATCTGGATGGACATTTTTTACCATTTCTTATTTACCGATTCGGTAAATAAGAACTCGGTAAATAGGGATTCGGTAAATACCGAATTAGTACAATACGACTCATATTTACCGATTCGGGAAATTTTTGCATCCTACATCTCATTTTCCAAATACCAGTCGGTAACCGCTGAAATTACCGAATTTCGGCCGTTACCGACCGGTATTTGGCTACCTACATCTGGCCCTAAATCAACACCCATCCAATGCCACAGAGTTGGTGTCTTTAAATGGATACGGTTGACCCAAACAAGACACCATGTTCTCAATTTCCTCAGACAAACTTCAAGCTCGGCAATGCACATCAATTTTCACAGACATATTTATCAGAATTGGTAAAGTCCCCTTTCTACACACACACCAAACTCTACTAAACACTACAACAAAGCTAGTATCAAACATACACATTAAAGCAGCATTTTATTCACACCTACACAGCGGACTAAATGAAAAAAGTGGAAATCAGAGTACGTTTTTTTAATCCAGGGTTTGAAAACACCTAACTTCTAATACTGTTGTAAGGCCATACTAATGGCATAACATATTATAACAATGTTTTGCGCAATTATTTGGGGGGGAAGATGTTGGTATTTTGTGAAAGTATGTGACAGGGAGTATCTGACATGATTTACTGGTTTGTTGTTTGGTCAGGAGTTGTATATTATAACATGCTCCCATTATGCCAATGCATCCTATGAACTGTGTGGTAGGTTCACTTTTTTGTCCTTAAAATTGGATTACATTCATGTGTAATCATTAGAGATATGGGTTCTCTTATTTTAGGTTGTACAGTATGGTGTTGTATGTCTGAAAGTATGTTTGACATTGGTAGGAGTATATAGTTGTGTTGGAATTAGAGTTAATTAGTATTGCAGCGATACTAGTAGTACCTTAGTCTTTCAATTCCATGTCTTTTTAAATTGTGTGCTTAATCCCCAATTAACACCTCCACTGTTCAACCTTAACTGTCCTTTATTTTTATTTTTTGGGGGAATATATAGGCTAGAACACACTCATCATCAGGAGGTTTATGGTTGTTTCGCACATGCCAACTCTACAGATTTGGGCGAAAGAGTCCTGGTTTTTTATGCCAAAATGGCCTTAGTTTAGTGTTGTAGTTTGAGAGCTAGATGTTCTACTGGTAGGTGTCTGTTCAGGTAGTAGGTAAGTTCTTTGTTATGTATTGCTCTGGTATAGAGCCACAAGAGTGAATAACTGGATTCAAAAATAGTACCTCACTGCTATGACATGGCAACAGTTTCTAACAAATGCTGTTACCTACTGTTGCAACGTCATAAAGGAATTCCAGGCTGCTCTGGCTGGGCTCTCTAAAATCCTGTCAGAGCTGCACTGGAACAAGGAGCACAGTTTTTGGAATATAGGGCACAAAGAGTGGTGGATAACTGGACACGGAAGAGAGGCTGTGCTATGAATGAATCACCCATCACACTCCTCTGCCCCTGAGTAGCAGTTGAAAGCAGGAGCATTTGATTTTGGGGGCTATACAAAACATAAAATTACAGATGAGTAAAAAGTGAATTATGAGGGTGTTTGTCACCTTAGGATTCTGAATGACAACTTAGACAGCTCAAGCTTTGATTGATTTTCTATTTAATGTCACTCAGAACTCTTTGGTGAGAAACATCCCCTCAATTCACTGTTACCGCTCAAACAGGTAGATTCATCAAGCTAAATTGCGCTCGCAAAGGTTCTGAGAATCTGGCCCTTTGCGAGTGCAATTTTTGCATTTGGGATTCATCATTCCAAATGCAAAAATCGCTATTTGCGAAATCGCATATTTGCAAGGAATTGGATTTAAGGAATCTCTATTAGAGATTCCTTAAATGCAATTCATTAACCAATTTGAAATTGCGAATTTGCAATATTTGGTCGCTATTTACCACGAAGTGTGACTTCGTGGTAAATTGCGAAAAAATAGAATAAAGCACTTTACTGCATTTTTCCATCAGGGCTCAACCTACATTCAGTTTATAGTTAACTTCTTGGCTAGCCCCAGCACACAGACCCCAATATTCCATACATCATTACATCCTCACTTACAGGATTCACCTTAGGTATGAGCAAGAGATGCACATGCCCAAGAGCCAATTTTCAGTGGGCGCAACAATCATTCTGGTTCCAATGAGACTCCTCCAATTAATTTTCTTTCTCTGCTGGTAAATCCCCAATCTCCTTATCTGCCACTGTTCTCCCCCTTTCTCTTCCCACTCTCTCACTGACCCTTTATCTCTCATGTGGTGTTGTTGTGAAAGAGCTAGATTAGGAGATTCAGGTAAGGTAGGGCAGGAGTGTTGAAAGGTATGCTCAGAGCATCCAAGTTACTGCTCTGATTGATCCATCCGGGGACTAACTTGTGTACTTATAATGTTGACAGGGTGTGAGTGTTTCATTGAGTCGGATGCTCCATCCATCACCACCCCCTTTTGTACCGCTTTGTTCGCCATAAGTTGGCAGGGTATGCTCAGACATGAGTCCCTTGCTCACTTTGCCACTGGATTCAAGCAAGCCGGGCTGAAGACGGCTGAAATGCCAGAAACCGGTCCTCGGAAGCTTGTTTCCGGTCCAGGGAAGGCATGGCTTGGCAGTTCGGGCTGGACTGTTCCCATGAGGAACAGGGTCAGACAGATTTGCATATGGCTATGTCTGAACTGGGGTGGCAGAGTGGGCTAAAGAACGGTGATGAATCAAACCCAGATCTGTTGACAGGGTGTGAGTGTTTGATTGGTTCAGATGCTCCATCCATCACCACCCCCTTTTGTACCGCTTTGTTCGCCATAAGTTGGCAGGGTATGCTCAGACGTGAGTCCCTTGCTCACTTTGCCACCGGATTCAAGCAAGCCGGGCTGAAGACAGCTGAAATGCCAGAAACAGGTCCTCGGAAGCTTGTGTCCGGTCCAGGGAAGGCATGGCTTGGCAGTTCGGGCTGGACTGTTCCCATGAGGAACAGGATCAGACTGATTTGCATATGGCCATGTCTGAACTGGGGTGGCAGAGTGGGCTAAAGAACGGTGATGGATCAAATACCAGATCTGTTGACAGGGTGTGAGTGTTTGATTGGTTCAGATGCTCCATCCATCACCACCCCCTTTTGTACCGCTTTGTTCGCCATAAGTTGGCAGGGTATGCTCAGACGTGAGTTCCTTGCTCACTTTGCCACTGGATTCAAGCAAGCCGAGCTGAAGACGGCTGAAATGCCAGAAACCGGTCCTCAGAAGCTTGTTTCCGGTCCAGGGAAGGCATGGCTTGGCAGTTCGGGCTGGACTGTTCCCATGAGGAACAGGATCAGACTGATTTGCATATGGCCATGTCTGAACTGGGATGGCAGAGTGGGCTAAAGAACGGTGATGGATCAAATACCAGATCTGTTGACAGGGTGTGAGTGTTTGATTGGTTCAGATGCTCCATCCATCACCACCCCCTTTTGTACCGCTTTGTTCGCCATAAGTTGTCAGGGTATGCTCAGACGTGAGTCCCTTGCTCACTTTGCCACCGGATTCAAGCAAGCCGGGCTGAAGACATGATAACAAGGACAAGATAGCGTACAAGGAACTCTTAACTCCATATAAACTTCTAATTATAGAGACTAAAAAGAAGTTTTATACTGAGCAAATCGAAAGCGCAAAAAACTCGAACAAAAAGCTTTTCGAAATAACTAAACATCTCGCGGGATGTGCCCCAGATCTCAATCCTCCTTGCTCACAAGAGTTCTGTGATTCATTAGCAGCATTCTTCTTCACCAAAGTAAATGACATATTTTCAGCATTTAACCAAGGTGAAGATCAATGGATCAGGAAAACAAATACCCCTCCTCCAAGTAATACACTTTCCTGCTTCGCAGAGGTAACAGAGGCCAATATTCAGGACATTGTGAAAACAATCAAATCTGGATCAGCTCTGGATCCTTGCCCTTTAAACACTCTTCGGTCATTAATAGATACCGTAATTCCAGCAATAACTCAAATGACCAATCTCATGTTCCACACAGGAATTTTCCCTAACCAGCTGAAAAAAACATTACTTAAACCACTCTTGAAGAAACCAGGCTTGGATAAAGCAGAACTAAAAAATTATAGGCCTATAGCGAACTTACCCTTTATCGCCAAGGTAATTGAAAAAGCCATGAACAATCAACTTGCGGGATTCATCGAGCAACACCATCTGCTCGATGAAACACAATTTGGTTTCCGTAAGTTTCATGGGACAGAAACAGCCCTCATAAAGGCAGCGGATGACATCCGATTAATCAGAGACCAAGGTGGAACTGCATTATTGGTACTCTTAGATTTATCAGCTGCCTTCGACACGGTTGACCACAAGATCTTAGTCAACCGTGTCGAAAGGATGGGCGTGCAAGGTCTAGCAAAAGACTTAATAGCGTCTTTTCTAGCAGAGAGATCCCAGGCAGTCATACTGGGCCAATATGAATCTGCTGAACTATCACTGCCGTGTGGGGTTCCTCAAGGTTCATCCCTTAGTCCGACACTATTTAATATCTATGTGTCGGACCTCGCTAATACCATCAAAGCGCACGGGATGAACCTTACCTCATATGCGGATGATACTCAGCTGATACTGGCTGTCAGAAATGACGGGGAAACAGTGGCGGAAAATTTCAAGACAGGGATGCTGGCCATTGGAAAATGGATGTCAGCAAACTGCTTGAAATTAAATTCCGATAAAACTGAGGTGGTCACTTTTGGCCACCTCAGTCCTAGCTGGTCCCCCACTTGGTGGCCATCATCTTTCGGAGCTGTACCTGAACCTGTTACGAAAGTGAGAAACTTGGGTGTCATCTTCGATGATAACCTAAATTTCATGGCTCACGCCAATCAGACGGCCTCCAATGCCTTCTACAAGCTACGATTGGTAAGGAAGATTCTTCAGTTTCTCCCTACCAATGTGGGAAAGACATTGGTTAGCGCAATGGTCCTTTCAGTGCTGGATTACTGCAATGGCTTGTTTGCAAATGCCCAAGTTAAGACAATCAAGAAACTGCAAACAATCCAAAATGCAGCAGCCAGACTTCTCCTTAACATTCCTAAATTTAAACCTGTATCCGAATCCTTGAGGAGTCTCCACTGGCTGCCTGTTAGGAACCGAATTAAGTTTAAGACGTTATGTATCGTCTACAAGGCACTACACCATCAAGCACCTCAATTCCTTTGCGACCATCTTGTTCCGTACATTCCCACTCGAATGCTACGATCTGCAGGACAGAATGATCTGGTAGTGCCTCGGACCAGATTAGTCAACTGGGGAGACAGACGTTTTTTAGCGGCCGCCCCAAGATTATGGAACACGCTTCCTCAAAATATAAGATCAAGTCCAAATCTATTGTCCTTCAGGAAGAAATTGAAAACCTGGCTATTTAACCTCTGAAAAAACTGCACAGATCACATGGGAGGGTAAAATGGTACAGCGCCGAGACGCCTGCGGGCAATTGTTTGCGCTTAATTAATGCCAAAAAAAAATAAAAAAAAAATAAAGATAGCTGAAATGCCAGAAACCGGTCCTCGGAAGCTTGTGTCCGGTCCAGGGAAGGCATGGCTTGGCAGTTCGGGCTGGACTGTTCCCATGAGGAACAGGATCAGACTGATTTGCATATGGCCATGTCTGAACTGGGGTGGCAGAGTGGGCTAAAGAACGGTGATGAATCAAATACCAGATCTGTTGACAGGGTGTGAGTGTTTGATTGGTTCAGATGCTCCATCCATCACCACCCCCTTTTGTACCGCTTTGTTCGCCATAAGTTGGCAGGGTATGCTCAGACGTGAGTCCCTTGCTCACTTTGCCACTGGATTCAAGCAAGCCGGGCTGAAGACGGCTGAAATGCCAGAAACCGGTCCTCTGAAGCTTGTTTCCGGTCCAGGGAAGGCATGGCTTGGCAGTTCGGGCTGGACTGTTCCCATGAGGAACAGGGTCAGACTGTTTTGCCTATGGCCATGTCTGAACTGGGGTGGCAGAGTGGGCTAAAGAACGGTGATGGATCAAACCCAGATCTGTTGACAGGGTGTGAGTGTTTGATTGGTTCAGATGCTCCATCTATCGCCACCCCCTTTTGTACTGCTTATAATGGCCACCAGGATGATCAAAGGCAATATAGAAGGAACACAAAAGTGTTCAGCATACCACCAGGGAGGCAAAGACGTTTGTGGATACCAGAGACCTCTCCATTTACAACCAGCAACTTTGCTTCTTTTTCCTAAGGTAAGCGGCACAGACAGGGTCAATGCGGGGATGCAGCATGACCCATTTTGAGTTTTCTCTCTAAGGTTACTGCGTGTTTAATGTGGTTATTTAATAAATTCTATATTCTATAACATTGCCAGGTTGCTAATAAAGCAGATATTAGCAAAGCCAATAGGTCTGGTCTTGGCAAGTTGAAACAATAGGTATTTTTTTATCGTAAGAATATCAAACAAAAATAGAAAGAAGAAAGAAAGCTGCCTAAGCATGACAGTCATATACTTGTCATAAAAATGTTAAAAGTTAAAAAAACATTGCATTTAATTTTAGCTGAACAGTACAGGTGCCTCCTAGCAGGCATATTTACTTACAGCAGGCATATATACTTTAATGCGCATGACAGAAAAATATGATGTTATTTTGGCAAAGATAAGGTATTATAATGAGTAGAGCAAGTGTGAACAATCACTTGCAACCTGGGCGCACAGCTTGAAGTTCTTTTACCAAAATCAACAATTTTATATGACAGTGTACATTCAATCAAACCATATTCTAAACCGTTACATTGTTATTTTTATCGTGGATCGCTGTCCACGTGTTTTGTTGTCATTTCTCGCATGACAATAAATCATGTTTTGATAAGAATGATTACACAATTATTCTTCTGAAAATGAAAAGTCGCAATTTTGTGTTTAACAAAGTTAGCATGCCTTCAAATACACTCTTGTCGATGCCCAATGCACTTCGGGATGGAGATCCCTTCTTCAGGGGACTCTGTGAACCTAAATAATGAATAATTTATTCAAATTATAATTTAATATACACGAAAGAAGTGCTACCCGACTACATTGTTTGATTCTGCCCAAATAGGTGGGTTTAAAGTGATCATTGAGTGCACAAAAAGAAAGTACCATCACCGACCCAAATAAGTGTTCAGAAAATACTTAGACGCTAAACAAGTGACAATTAGATCATAATAGCAAAGATGTGAACCTTTATTCAAAGAACAAGAACACCTCACATGCTAAATATTAGACTAATATGTTTAAAAGATGACCATTTATTCGAAGTGAAGCATATTTTAGCAATAGTAGAAAAAGGTCATCACACGTATAAAACGTGACCTGCGGAGTGATGTACTGGATATGGTTGGAAAAAATAAACCCGAACAAAACCGGAAAACAAAGAATACTGAATGCTCAATA
Source organism: Lissotriton vulgaris (assembly GCF_964263255.1). Lineage (NCBI taxonomy): Eukaryota > Metazoa > Chordata > Amphibia > Caudata > Salamandridae > Lissotriton > Lissotriton vulgaris. The sequence goes on along the minus strand of NC_141693.1, from coordinate 749,775,310 downwards.
CCTTGGTCTTTTCTCCCTTAAAGAAACCGTTGTTTACCCAAGTAACTAAACCCGCATGAGAAAATGTTCACTGTGTCTGCGAAAAAATGAGGAGACATGTAGCTCATATGTGTTTATAATATGCCATGCTGCTGGTATAGCCAAAATGAATTAAAAGTTGTTGCCCAAAGATTCGCAATGTGAATCTGTACGGGGGGCGTCTGATGTTTAGGTCATTACGTTGCAAACAGGACTGCAATAATGAAATGCTATTGAATGCACAAAAGTGATATTCGCCATGTTGTAAGTGTATCAAATTACTAATAAACTACATGAGTGTACTACCAAGACTGACGGTTCGTAATAAGACATAAAAAACGGTAAACAGAAACAACTAAACATCACAAAAACGTGAGTACCGTTAAAAAAGTGGTACTATCTTTTAGTGCACTCAATGAGCACTTCATTTTAAGTTACTTAAAAAAACCTATTTTGACAGAATCAAACGATGTAGTCATGTAGTTCTTCTTTCTTGTATATTAAATTATAACTTTGATAGCATTTTCAATATATATGTTCACAGAGGCCCCTGAAGAAGGGATCTCCATCCCAAAATGCATTGGGCATCGACAAGAGTGTATTTGAAGGAATGCTAACTTTGTTATACAGGAAATTGAGAATGGTCATTTTCAGAAGAATTATCGTGTAATCATTCTTATCAATTTATGATTATTGTTATGTGAAAAATGACAACAAAACAAGTGGACTTCGATCCACAATAAAAATCACAATGTAGTGGTATAGAATATGATTGAATGTACACGGTAAAATAAAATTGTTAATTTTGATAAAAGAAATTCAAGCTGTGCGGCCAGGTCACAAGTGATTGTTCACACCTGCTCTAACCATTATAGTTAACATGCTGTGGGCAACCTCACCCCTGACCAGCACCCCAAACACACATTATCATAGACAAACCAGGAATACTAGGTAGCTTTGAAACATCACATAAAACTTTTTCCAACAAGGGTGTGTACTACATACAATAATTAAAAATAAGGCACGATCAGATTTGTAATTTAATAATTTAAAACACACCAAAATAACTACAATATTTAAAAAAGTATAATGAATGGAAAGACAAAAATGCTGTAAAATAAAGTATTGGCCCTCCTGCCCTGCAACTGAAGTGTTCTAGGTAGAAGGTAACATGTGATCAAGCAAAATGGTGTCACACAGGGCAAGAGAGCAAATAGCCAAAGTGGGATGACCCACTGCAGCTTGATTTATGCGGTGGTGGGTGGAACCAAATGCCAATGACAGCTTAATAGACCAGTGGATAAAGAGTACTGACATGTGGGCGAGTAGACCCTACACATGCATGTTATATGTTATACGTTGTTTGCCCCAACAATATAAGGCAGGTTCACAAACTACCCATGATATTATACAGCAGAGATTCCGTGGCACTCTTTGTACACCTGAAAAAAGCCACGGACCCGATGTGCCTTTCAGTATTGGGGCACGAACATGTTGACTAAAGGAAGAGCATGTAGAGAAATTACATCCCTCAACCAATCCCTCATATCCAATTTTATCTATACCTGAACACACACTATTAAAGGGATACCTGGATTGTTCAAGGTATTTTGAACTCCTTTAAGCCCGGGCAGAGAAAATATCCAAAGCGCTCCCTGGAATATGGCCCAGACCATCCTGGTTTTCAGGGACCAATATGAGACACGATGATGAAGAATGCCACTAATAGAGTGGGTGAGGGTCTAACAAAAACTCATAGGGTTTCCTTATTCGGAGTGTGTATCTTCTTCAAATCTTGGGTAAGGGATACGGTTATGTGTTATAGTAGTATGCAGGGAAATTGTATCTATTATGCTTATAAACTTCTCTCTCCCCTTTGAGAGAAGTGGTTAGTGTGTTTGGTGCAATAAAAGCATAGGATTCCAGCACTTCCTCTTATGTTTCCTGTCTCAAGGATGAGGACCAATATTAGAGTGTCTCTGCCTGCTGGGCTTGGAGTGAACTCTTTTACTATTAAGGGAGCATCCTGATATGGGGAGTCATTGCACATGATCCCCTAGAGATATTCAAATTATGCTTTTGGTACTCAAGTGCATCCAGCAAGGTGATTACACGATTTAAGCAATGTTCCAAGTAGTATCTCATAATGGATTATAACATATACTTACCAAATTATAGTTCACTTGTGGTGCGTTTTTAAAGTCTTCCCCTTTACATTTCAGCATTTACCTGGTTGCAAAGTCTTCGAATGGGGTGAGTTGATTCTATCAGGGGAATTTCTTTAGAGCACGTTTGCATTTGGCTGTTTTATTTTTAGTAAAAGGCAAGACAAATCATATTTTCCCATGCCCACAATTTCTTTTGTGAATGGTGCCTAGTTTGCACATGCGCATTGGAGTTTTGACCGGTTTCAGCATTTTGGATTGATTCAGTTGTGGGAGCATCTATAAAGGTGAGATGTTCTTTTCTTTCATGGTATTATCATCTTGATTCATGACATCTGTGCTAAAATGGGGTAGCATTATCACAGGAGGAGGAATTCTCAGCATCCTTTTCATCTACTAAGAGAACTCCTTCTCCTCTGCTGTCTCTTACACTAGTGGGGGTAGGCGGATGAGCATATCAAGAAGCTGATCTTGGAAACATTTATTTCCCTCAAGAAGAAGAAGTGAGGTGTCTCGGAGGGAGCTGGACAGGAGAGCATTTACCCAACCTTTTGGTATCAGAGTTATGTAAAGATTCATTTTCTCTCCCTCCAGACCAAAAGGAGAAATGCATTTTTAAAGTTATGCTGCCAGAACTAATTGAGCCACATTAGAGACAATATGGGATATCTGGAGGAGGATGTGACTGGACCTTCTAAGGAAACTGCCTTAAGACAATTCAAAAAGTTGCCCAGTGTTGGAGTTCCTCTACACCAGTTCATAATGGTTGTCATCCTCAATGAGTGGCGAGACCCAGACAAGAATAGTTTACCCAGAGTCATGGCTAAGCTGGATCCTCTAAAAGCAATGGAGGAGAACCTACCTGATGTTATCCTTGTCGATTCTGTGGGCTGGAGCTTCGTTGGAACCTGCCTAAAAGCAGGTGGATGCTGCTCTGAAGAAGTTATCCTCTTATTTTATTTTTATTTATTTTTATTTAAAGAGTTTTGTATAGCTCGAACGTGACCCTTATGTATCAGAGCGCTTCACATTACATGAGGTAGGTTAGCAATACATTTTGCATATACAACTTTTCACAATGATGTGAGGTAGGTAATTATACCACAAACAGACATGTTAGATAAAGTTTGATATCAAGGAGTACTAGATCTTCCAATACCAAAAGTTCTGTCATGTATTTTCCCCGTGTAGTCTCCCTTCCTGAACCAGGTGAGGAATAGTACCGTCCGATGTTCTCTCCAGTATCGCTGGCGATTTTCTCTTTTCTTACATTGATGTTCTGTTTGGTAACTCCTAGGTTATGGTGTTAGAGATGCCCTATCTTGACTATGGTAGGAACTTACTCATTACGAAGATCTTGGCTTCCCTCTTAAATGTTGCTGTGTTTGGGATTTTCCTGGTGTTTGGAGGGAGTGAGTTCCATATTCTGGGGGCTGCTTCTGAGAAAGCCCTATCATATGTTTTCATCTTTCTGAAGATGGGTGGTCTAAGCAACAGCTCCTTAGCACTCCTGGAAGGTCTGTTTCCACCTGATAACTCAATTTTCTGGGCCAAGTATCTTGGTGTGTTGTAATGTAGCGCTTTGTGGGTAATATATGACATTTTTTGTTGAATCCTGGCTTCGTACAGTAGCCAGTTTAACGCATTCAAGTGTGGAGAGACATGGTCAAATTTCCTCGATACGGTGATGAGTCTTGCAGCTGCATTGAGACATGCTTTTAGAGGTGCTGTGGAGATTTTAGGTAGACCAGCTAAGGATGTACATCCATATTCAATCCTCGAGATAACCAGGGATTGGACTGCTAGTTTGAGATCCGCAGTAGAAATGAATGATTTCATTTTCCTAATGTAGTTCAGATGGAAGCGGGCACTTTTTGCCATTGCTTTGAAGTGGGCTTTCATGTCTAGGTTCTCATCTATTGTGATTATTAGTGATTTCCCTGAGTCCACTAGGGAAGGGGTACAATTTCGTGTTGTGATCAGTTTGGTCCATCCTTCAATTCTGTGTGGTTCTTCGGTGGTGTGATTAGTAGGAATCCCGTTTTTTGTGCATTTAGCTTCAGGTGATAACTAGTTAACCATTGTAATGATATTTTCAATGCCTCATTCATTACCTTGATGTCTTCCAGAGATGTGATCCTGATGTATATCTGTGTGTCGTCCGCGTACATGAGATAGGAAATCTTTGAGTTTCGTAGGATCTCTGTAAAAGGTTCGACATATAGGTTAAAAAGTGATGGTGATAGTGTAGATCCTTGTGGGACTCCAATTGAGTTAGGGCATGATGGTGATAGTGTCTGGTTGACCAGGAATCTTTGCTTCTATTCTGAAGGAAGGATTCAAACCATTTTAGCACATTTCCAGATATTCCCATCCTGTCCTGAAGTCTGGTTAGTAGTTTTTCATGATTAACAGTGTCAAATGCCGTGGACAGGTCAAGAAGGACTAGTAGGCACCTTCAATTGTGGTCTAGGGCTTGTAATGCGTCATGATCTCACTTTACATTATGTACTGGATATATCGGGCTTATAAAGCTCAGAGTAGTTTTTATGACTTTAAGGAGTTATTCTAAGCAATACAAGAGGGTTCACAGTGTTGCGGCCTCCTAGAGAATATAGAGAAGTCGGTAGAGTTTCTCTCTGGCATTTCCTTTAATGCAGTGGAAGCATCATCATTAGTTTTAGCTTGGGGCACCTCTATGGCAGATTGCCGACTCTCTTCTGAAAGATTTGAATACTGATACACCCCAAAGAGCTGTGGCTCTGAAAATGCCATTTCAAGGATCTAGATTTTTTGGGCCTAAACTTGAGGATACGTTACAAAAATATTTAAAGAAAGAAAATGTTGTTATTCCTTTAAAAATTAGCGGTCAAAATCTTGAACTTTTTCAAGCAGAAGTTCCAGAAGACGACGGTCTTCAGTTAGAGGTTGGCGATATGGCCCACTACTTCCTAGAATAATGGTAGATGTTCCCATTGGACAAGTGGGTGTTGAATATTATTTGGAGTGGATACCAGATAGAGTTTCTAACTCCTTCAATCTAGCCAGGTACCATCCATACCCCCATGCCAAGGTCTCATAATAAAGAGAGGGCTTTCAAGGACAACATTTTCACCTCTACGTGATGAAAGCTAGTGTTCCAGTGCAGAAAGAGGAAGATGGGAAAAGGGTCACAGTGTTTCCGGTTGCAAAACTCAAGGGAGGGTTTCAGATTGTCATGAAATGAAGAAACTGAACAAATCTGTGAGGAAGATGCCCTTGGAAAAGGAAACCCTCCAGAAATGCATAATCTTAATTCAAAAAGACTATCTTTTGGCAATATTTGATGTGATGGATGCTTATCTGCATGTCCCAAAGTCCAAAACACATCAAAAGTGTTTGATGTTTTATGTCCAGGCATGCATCGACAATACAGAGTACCCCCATTCAGATTTGCAATCATCTCCAGTGATTTTTTCAAAACTGGTAGCTCTCCTGGTCGCTAATCTTCGTCTTGAAGGAATATCAATAGTTCCTTACTTTGATGATTGATTGTTTCAGGCCCTTTGGTTCAAGTTTTGGATCAGCTTTCTAAAGGTCATAACTAAGCTAAATCAGCATGGCTTTCTCCTCAATTGGAATAAGTTCCAACTTATTCCATTCAATACACAACAAGGCAGAGCCTTTCTTTAGATGGAAAGATTTCCCATCCTCAGGATCTTTTGATAGTCCCTATTTTTTTGCATAAAATCATTGGTCTAAAGGTAGATGGAAGTGCAATGACTAACAGTGACATATGATAAATGGTAAATAATTTTATTTGTACATGGTTAATTAAAACCTTTACAAAGCAGTTAGAACATTACTAAAAATTAACGTAAAATTCATGTCATGCAACTTTCTAAACATTTTAAAAATGTACTTAAATGTCAATTTCTGGTCGTCTTTAAAATTAATGGTTCATGGCTCCAGGGCACTGTATCAATGGTTTTCAGTCCGGCTATATATATATATATATATATATATATATATATATATATATATATATATATATATATATATATATATATATATATATATATATATATATATATATATATATATATATATATATATATATATATATATATATATTTTATATATATATTTTTATATATATATTTTTCCCACAAACGGGTCGCACTCCACAGGTCGTTTTTGCAATTTTTCTTTTTATTTTCTTACATTCTCTTAAGTTTTAAGCAAGGGCAGATGTTAAGATCTACTTGTTTCGGTATATCCAAACACCTTGCTCACGATCAACTGACCACTTGGCTCCCCCTACCTAATGTAGTTAGTTACACATAACATCACTTCCTGTTAGGGGATTACCAGCACCACTATGCTTTCTGGGAGATGTAGTTTTTGTTACATATGCAGTTCCATTTTGCTCATTATTATGCTTATTACTAACCACTTATATTTTCTAACCGAGACAAGCTATTGTGTGCCTAATGACCACAAAGTTTACAGTAATCGGTTCCCTCTAGTGGGATTATTTTCTAAGTAAAACAAACCAAGGTGTATTTAGCCAGCATCAGGTTCAAACAAATTGGTTCCCTCTAGTGGGATTACATTGTCATTTTTTACTTTTTTTTTATATACGTTTTGACTAACATTCGTCAGTACATTTTACATTAAGCATCCCCTCCAAAGGGTTAACCATGTTGATATTCGTATACAACTTAATACTCTACCAAAAAATGAGAGGGAGGCGCTTTTGAAATTATCTGCAAGTGATCAAATAGAAATCAAAATGGCCGACAAAGGAGGGAATATCGTGATACTGAAAAAACAGCATACATCACGGAAGCACATCGCCAACTGAGAAATACCGAGCATTATGACAAATTAAAAAGAAATCCGACCATGGAGATCCAAGATATGGTGGATGCGAAGCTGATAGAATGGACAAAGAAAGGCCTGATTGATGAAGAAGAGAGGAAATATCTGACGGTGGCACATTCAGTAACTGCAACCATATATTTCCTCCCTAAACTACACAAAAACCAAAAGATGCCCCCAGGACGCCCGATTCTATCTGCAAAGGGCTCTCTCCTAGAGCCAATTGCCAACTACATTGACTATTTCTTGAATCCCTTTGTAAGGTGCCTAGATTCTTACCTTCAGGACACAAGTGACCTATTGAGAAAATTAGAAAACACCCCCTGGCAAGACTCATACCAACTGGTATCAATGGATGTCATATCCCTCTATACCAACATTGGGAATGACATAGGCCTCAAGGCATGCAACTTTTTCCTGAATGACAGAAGAATAGAATTCGGAAACCATAATCAGATGTTATTGGAAATGATCACTATATGATCACTATATGTCTGACAAGAAATGTTTTCATGTTCGGGGACGAAGTATATTGTCAAAACAATGGGACAGCAATGGGATTTTCCTTCAGTCCAAGTTACGCCTGTTTAGCGATGGGATGGTGGGAGAAGGAAGTGGCGTGGAATAGCAGTAATGAGGAATCACTAAATAAAGTCATCAGTTGGACAAGATATATTGATGACTTGCTAATCATTTGGGATGGCAGTAAAGAAGAAATTCTGGGATACTTTGAGATCATGAACAACAGTATACCAAACTTAAAATTCAGTTGTGAAATAAGCAAAGAGCGAATAGTATTTCTAGATACAGAGATTTATATAAGGGAGAATCAAATTCATACCACACTTCATCGCCAATGTACTGCAACCAATGCCACCCTAGAAGCTTCAAGATTCCACCAACAATCCCTCATTTCAAGCATCCCTTACGGGGAGTTTCTGAGAATTCGCCGAATCTGTAGTGAAAATGATGAATGGCTCAAACACAGTGCTGCAACTACAGACAGGTGGAAATACAACAATGGCGTAATCAAAAAATGCTGGGAAAAAACAAATCAAAAAACCAGAGAAGAGTGTCTGGTAAAAAAACAGAAGGAACCCATAAGTGAATCAGAACCAGTACGAATGATCATGGACTTCTCAAATGAAAGTAAGTAAATAGCAAACATTTTGAAACGTAATTGGAAAATTTTACAGCTGGATGAAACAGCTAAGAGCATCATGGGACATCATCCAACAATTACGTACAGAAGGGCAAAAAACCTGAAGGACCATTTGATCCACAGCCATTTAAAAAAAAACTCTTAAAAAAGATATATGGTTGAAAACAACTGGATTTGTAAAATGTTATGCATGCAAGGCGTGCCAAATAGCGAAACCAATCAAAAAAGCATGGGAAATTAGAGAACTAATCACTTGCAAAACTACATACATAGTATATGTGGTGGAATGCCCATGCCCCATGAGGTATGTGGGCAGTACTGTGTGTGAACTAAAAAAACGAATCCTGGAGCACATTCGAGCTACCATCCATCAGGATAGAGCAAATGCGGTAGCTAAGCACATGGAACAATATCACCAAAGTGACTGGAATCAATTGAAATTCTATGGAATTGAAAGTGTCCCCAAAAAAGAGCGAGGGGGGGACAGAGAGAGACTTCCGAGACAGAAAGAGTCACGTCATATCCTGAACCTCAGAACCCTAACCCCGTATGGGTTAAACCAGTCAGAAGAACTATACATACATTTATAAACACTTTGCTTCGATAAATGATGATCTTTGCCAAAAATTATGCTTGATGAATTGATAAACCCACTAAGGGGTATGAAAAGAGACAAAACATTTGAAACAGCACTAAAATAACGTGTGAGAAACCAGTGTACCTTCACTGGTTGGGAACCTTGGTAGAGTATTAAGTTGTATACGAATATCAACATGGTTAACCCTTTGGAGGGGATGCTTAATGTAAAATGTACTGACGAATGTTAGTCAAAACGTATATAGAAAAAAGTAAAAAATGACAATGTAATCCCACTAGAGGGAACCGATTTGTTTGAACCTGATGGTGGCTAAATACACCTTGGTTTGTTTTACTTAGAAAATAATCCCACTAGAGGGAACCGATTACTGTAAACTTTGTGGTCATTAAGCACACAATAGCTTGTCTCCGTTAGAAAATATAAGTGATTAGTAATAAGCATAATAATGAGAAAAATGGAACTGCATATGTAACAAAAACTACATCTCCCAGAAAGCATAGAGGCGCTGATAATTCCCTAACAGGAAGTGATGTTATGTGTAACTAACTACCTTAGGTAGGGGGAGCCAAGTGGTCAGTTGATCGTGAGCAAGGTATTTGGATATACCGAAACGCGTAGATCTTAACATCTGCCCTTGCTTAAAACTTAAGAGAATGTAAGAAAATAAAAATAAAAATTGCAAAAATGACCTTTGGAGTGCGACCCGTTTGTTTCTCCAGCCTGGAGAAATTGTGTGGAAATTGTGAGCAGGGTGGTTCAGCTGCAGAGAGCCGCACCCGACTTGAGCGCTGCAGTAACGGCAGTCGGAACTACAGTGGGAGGAATATATATATATATATATATATATATATATATATATATATATATATATATATATATTCAAGCCAAACACTCTCCTTGGTGTAAGAAAGAAATCTGGGCCACTTTGAGTGTTGCAAAGCGGGTTTATTCAAAAATGGCTTTTTCTCGACGCGTTTCGCGTATTTTATTATTAATCCGCAGTCAACGTGTTCTTCTGTCTTTTCACTACTAGTGTACAAAATGTTGTGACCCGACAATTTAATTTTGTTTTGGTGGGATTAAAGCATAATTTGACCGCCTGCCTACATGTTCGGACACCATGTAGTTTAAACGATGGACGCTGTAAATTGCACCTCAGGGCCTGTAGTTTAGGGCAGATGCAGATTACATGGATAATATCTTCCTTGCCAGCTTTGCACAAGCGACAGTGTTGCAGAAAGTTTTTTTCTTTCCCAGGGCGGCAGATGGGGAGCAGCTGGGATTACACCTAGACGTAATTTTTAAAACTTTTCCTTTGTCTTTAGTTTCATTCCAATATTAAGATACTCTTGAGGTTTCAGTATTGCATAGTCGTTGAGTGTAATCCAGCCATCGCTCTTTTGGATAGTGTCTTCTTGTCCTTGATAGAAGAGATGGTACGTGCTGATTTTATGGAGATTTTTTAAAAAGACAAAAGGTCAGTAGGGATGTCTCAGAGGTCTGACAGTCTCAAGATTTGGAGTGATTCAAATAAATAGTCTCTGGCAGAGGATTTTTGATGGCGAAGCAGCTCTTCCCATAGATTTGAGTTTAGAGAGCCAGCCTCTGCACTTCGAATCTTGTGCCAGGTCGTGACATACACGCTCCGTCTTTCCAATGTTTGTTTTAGCAAACCAAATTCAAGCCGAATTTGTGCTGGAGAAACGCATCTTGACAGATTGAAAATTGCCCTGTATGAGTTTGCTATCACTATATTGAGTGGCGCTGCATCTTTTCGTTGAAGAGGTTCACTCCCACATGTAAGGGTCGGTTGTAGCTTTGCTCGGAGGACCTGAAGCAATGGATTAAGCGTTAAATCAGGGAGCTTGACCTTTAAAGCTTTTATCACCAAACAGGTTGCGGTTCCCTTCCCTCGCAAGGATTCTAGTTGAGGCTTGAACGAGTTTGTGTAGTCCAAGATTTCTTCCAGGTATTTGTAGGTGGTTACCAAATCCAGCCCTTGTCCATTTAGATGCCAATTGTTTTTCCTTTTTTTCCAATAATTCACTGCCATAACTTTAGTTTTAGCAAAATGTATTTGCAAGCGGTTCCTTTCCGAGAAGGTGTGAGTTATGTTCAAAAGATGTTGAAGGCCGATCATTGTTCGACTTATTAAAACCAGGTCATCCGCGTACAACAAATTGGACAGCAGAATTTTCCCTAGTTTTGGCCGTTTTAACCCTTTTCTTGCTGGAATCTTTTTGGAGAGGCGTGTTCCTGCTCCTAGTTTAACCCTGATCCAGGTGTTTGTGTGCAGTAGTATCAGTTGGTCTAAGAGTTGTTTCGGTATACCACATTTTTCCAGTTTCCGCCAGAGTTTATTTCGATCAACGTGATCAAAAGCGGCAGTAAAATCAATTAAACACAGGAAAAGGGGAGTTTGAGGCTTTTTTGCTGCATCCATCAGCAGGGTCAATGCCTTGATGTTTGTAGTGGTCCCCTGACCCTGGCGGAAGCCTGTTTGATTAATAGGGAGAATGGAATTTTCATTGCCCATGATGTTAACTCCTCCAATATGGTTCCTGCAAAATACTTGGCCTCCATGTCTATGAGGGCAATAAGCTGATAATAATTTGGGAGTTTCCTGCTTCCCTGTTTGAAAATTGGGCTTAGTACTGATCCAAACCAGGACTCCAAGTAATGTCAATGTGACCTTTTTGTTTTTAAAAACCGGTGTTAGTGCTACACTCCAAAACTTAGCATCTGATTTACATAACATTGGTGAGATGCCATTTGGGCCGGGGGTACCTGTTGGTGTACCTCTAGCTATTTTTCTCTTGATTTCCGCTGATGTAGGAGTGGATTGATCAATCACGGCAGAGGCAGAAGAGCTTAATTCTAGCCTTAAATTACCTGTGCAGGGAGGTGGCTCAGTTCCTCTTGAATCTAGGTCTTGGTAAGTTTCCATTATGCAGCCGTTGCTTGTTTTTTCTCTGCAAACTACTTTTCCAAGCCCTTTTGTCCCTATTTCTACACGATACTCCTTGTTGTCAGGGAATGTGTTGTTAAAATGTTCGAAGAGGTGATTTCTCAGTGCTTCCTCCGTTATGTTGGAATTTCGGCCAAGATTATCTGGATTCTTTAGCCTTTTGATCATATCCCAGAACCTTGAGCTGTTTTTCTGTTTAGCATCATAGAGGAGTTTGATCCATAATTCTTCATTTATCCGCTTCTTTTTTCCCCATTTCATCTTTTTTAGCAGTTGTTTTGTTTCCCGTAAAACAGTGACATATGAGTTCACTATACAATGGGTGAGATTCTACCTATGTTATGGCATCTTCACAAATATGGAGTTCTACAGGAACCAGAGGCACAAGACATCAGGTTAGCACTGCAGTGGTGGTTGGTGAAGGACAATATATGCAAGGGGGTTCTGATGCATCCATATCCTCCTTGGGTACTGACGACAGATGTGAGTACATTAGGATGGGATGTCACTCCATCCATGTCAGTTCAACCAAGATGGACCCCGACAGAAGCAGCAAGGTTGTCGAATTGGAGAGAATTACAGGTGTAAGAGAGCTATTCTTTATTCCATGCATCAGCTAATTACTTCAATGTACTTGTAAGGATGATCAACATGATAGTAGTGGCCTATACCATTCATCAGGGCACAACTCACTGGCAGACTCTCAACAGGTGGCATGGTCTCTAGCACTGTGGGCATAGAAATATCCACTGCCAATTGAGGCAATACACATCAAGGGTTTAAACATCGTAGAGGCAGATCAGTTGAGCATAATTTTGCCTCCTCTCAAAATCTAACTCTGTATAGGACGAGCTTGCAAAAGATTTGCAGGAGGTTTGAGAACCTGTGCATGGATCTTTTCACATCCAGGACTAATAGTCTGCTTGCAGTGACTTGTTCCAGGTTTCCCTAAAAGGGGCTTGGGGAAGGTTCAATGCTTTGTGAAGTGGCCTAAGAAGATGTTGTTTGCCTTTCCTCCATTCCTGTTGATTCAGCGGTTATTGAGGAAGATTTGGCAGGAGAACATTCATATTGTGCTGGTTGTTCCCTTTTGGTCCAGCAGAAACTGAGTTCCTCTTCTAAAGGAAATGGTACTTCAACCTCCTATGGATCTGCCTCACTTTCCTTCTCTTCAAAAGACATCCTGTCCTCGACTTGCTTTTCAGCTCACCCTAATGGTTTGGAGGTTGAAAGACTGAGACTTGAAAAGGAAGGGTTGGCTTCTTCTGTATTTGAGGTGGTAAAGGGATCTAGAAGATTCACCTTCAGACTTTACTCTAAACATCAGGGCACATTTGATTCTTGGTGTTCAGTGCACAGTCTTTCTTCGGTATCCTTCAGTGATTGTTAGGTTAATTAAAAAGGAATTTGTCTCTTTCTACACTCAAAGTACAATGGTATTCTATTAAAGCCTTTTGGGAGAATGATGAATGCATCAGAGAAGCAGGAAGCGTGGCGTGAGAATGTTTAAGCTCATCTCTTGTCTTCTCTTCCTGCAGTTCCTCCTTTGGGATCTCTGCTTGATGCTAAAATCTTTACAGTTTGCTCCCTTTGGATAATGTGGACCTGAAATGTCTTGGTTTTAACGTTCTGTTTTTGGTTACCATCACTTTTGCTTGAAGGTTGGTGGAATTGTCTGCTGTATTGCATTGTCCTCCCTTTCTGAAGTTTTTGGATGATGCTGTTGTCATGAGGTTGGAAATGTGAGTGAAAAGGATGTGCAATTCCTATGGGGAGGGGAGGGGGGGTGTACAGGTCTCATATGGATTTCGCTCACACACCCCGAAAGATGTCATGCTTCATCATTGGGCTGTGCTCCTCGTTGGGCCCGCGTTGCAATGCCCGACGGGCACCCGAGAAGGGGCTCTTTTCCAGAGATTTTTTAAGAGACAGCCTTATGGTGTGTGAGGGTATGTGGTCAAGGTAGTGAGGTGAGTGTGAATCATGAATTAAAATAGGTTTAGTACCGCCCTGTATCGAACAAATTTTATTCTTGGGGGTGCACTAACCTAATCAAAAATGAGTGAGCCCTGTCTGGAGCCAATGATCTTACAGGGTCTAGATAGTGTAAATGGTCAACATGTTTCTTGCCTTCTGCCCCTAACGGGTCAATCAGCAATTCTACAGGACCAGTGTCTAGAAGGAATATAGTTATCCTAACTCTAACACTACTGCAAGGCCGGTACTGAGTACTATTTTGTCACCAGCGTTGCTTAGGATGATCCAGGATTGAAGACCTGGATTGTTGAGACCTTAAAAAGATGGGATAAAACAATTACAGTTCCCATACTTACAGAACTGAGTCTGGATAGCAACATAGTCCACCAATGGTGCAGTGATTAAGTGCAGTTACTTGTTCTTGCCTGGGGAGGCTGGTGGTGGATAAAATAAACTTGTGGATTGTTAAAAACCATTATGACTCAGTGCACATCTCGTAGTATTATATAGAAAGTAGCTTGGCTTACACATATCCAAGCCGGACGAAAAAAGTACGGAAGAGTGCACAAATTAGGCAGTGTGAACATGAGATGTTGTAAAACTGTCACAAAGACACAACTAGTGCTGTTAAGTATGTGACAAAGGGCCCATCACCAAGGGCTCATGGTATCAGTAGTTTCGCTAAGAACGTGAATCAAGACTCAGTGTGTTTCTTCTACACCCCCGTAATCTAGTTTAGTTAGGTGTGCAATTCCGCCACATGTCGGCGCAGTTATAAGGTACGCCAAAGTGAATAATTAACGTCAGAATTGTAGGAGTACCAAACACCAAGGAACCTAGTAATGGAATGCATAGCCTTAGCCCAAACAAATAACTTTGATAACCACCACACACTTTAAACCAACGACAAAAAACTGTCTGCTGCTGTACGACAACTTTCACCTGCGCCACCTACGCGACAATCTCCCCTATGGGCAGTTTCTTTGCCTCCGGCAAAACTGTACCAATTTAACAGACTACAAGAAACAATCCTCAGATCTAAAAACCAAACTTTCCCATTGGAAATACCCTGCACCTATTATCGACAGAGCATTGAAAAGGGCGCGCAATAACAACAGGGATGCTCTATTGGAAGACAAAGTTCCTAAAGATCCAGACGTCAGACCAAACTGCGTGACAACCTATAACATCCATTCCAACAGGATATCAAAAATTGTGAACAAGCATTGGAGAGTCCTTACCTGTGGTGACCTACACTTAGAGAAACCATTGTTCGGACACAAAAGAGGCAGAAACCTTAAGGACATGCTGGTCCACACTCCATCACGCGTAGGCCCAGTGAAGAATACGAACAATCTTCCTCTACAACCTATCCAGGGACACCACCCTTGTGGCAATTGTAGTACGTGCCACCTGACCAAAAAAAGTAGATGGGTGAAATTCAGGAATGACAGTGAATGAACAGCAGAGGAAGTTCACAAACTGTAACAGCCGGAACGTCGTATACATGAGCACGTGCCCCTGTGGGCTGGAGTACATTGGCATTACATCACGACCAGCAAAAATCTGAATCGGCGAACATAAAAGTAATGTCCGATGTAAAAAGAGTACCACAAAAATGGCAACAGATTACCTGTCGGAAACCCACACAGTAAATGACCTACAGTGGACAATCAGAGCAATTACCATCGGAGCGCGGTCTCCTAGAAAAAAGAACAGCGCTGGGTGTTCCCCCTTGGCACTAATATCACTGGGCTTAATGATAATATTCCTTGGAACCAGTTGACTTGAGCAAGGTAACCTCTGGATGCCCCTTCTCCTTTTTTTGGCAGCCAAGTTAGATGATGGTGGCTCTTTTGTACTGTCCAATTGGGATAATTTTACCTCCTATATCCCGCAGCCACAATAACCCAAAGAGTTTGGAAGCTTACCCTACAGATAGCATAATTTCATCCTCTTTTTCATTTTTATTTGTAATTTTTATTTTAATGCGATGAGTGCGATGAGCAATACCTTAAATTATTCTAGCGGCGACAAATTGTTTTCTTCACTGTGAATATCTTAACATGGTGTAAAGAACTCCGAGGATGTTCTTTACTCTCTTATTTGCATAGTGAAATAACCTGTGTGCCTGCATGAAGCGCACCGTCCAGGGTACGTATCACTGCGAGCGGTCTAGCATTACCGTTGGTTCCTGTTCAGCACAGCACAGCCGCAGTCTAGTGTTGAGTCAGCGGTTTCATTTTTTCTCCGCATCCCCATTCAGTTATGGGTTTTTTGCTCACTGGAACCACTCTAGATCAGGGCTGCTTTGGGAACATCCCGCAACACACGTACACCTTACGAGTGGTGGAAATTTGCAGGCAATTAAGGGTAGTATAAATTCTGGAGCCACCCGGCTTCTCACTCACCACAGAGCCGCGGAGGATCGTAGGAGGTTGTACCACTACAGACGTAGGTACGGCATAGCGTTTTTACAGGACCACCTAAACTCGGTCCAAGTGAGTGCCCTGTACATCGCTTAATATGCAATCATTCTCCTTACAGAGTGCAATTAGCACGGGCCCCCACTGTTTTGAAGGCTCATGACGCCATTGGCTTCTGGATAGCAAGTATGCAATCTATCTCCCCCCCTTTTTTATCCCATTTTTAAGTCGAGCTATTTATAGCTCTGACATATTGTAGGGGAAACAACACTCTTGAACAAGCGGATTCCTCTCAATGCATGTGATCTATTGAAGCGTGACGCTTTGCCAGCGCGCTTGGCCTCACTCACAACCCATATGCTGGTTCCCTCCCACTCACTTGCTCCCCTGCTCCCCGCCCCACACCCCCATCCGCCTCGCACACCACCATGCTCATCCCCTCCCACTCGCTCGCTTCCCGCCCCCGCCTCCTGCTCCCCCCAGTCTGTGCCTTGCATCAAAGTTTAAGTGATGATGCTGTCCAACATTCCAGAAGCATTCAGAGCATTTTTCAAGTCCCTGTGTAAGCTGGCGAGGGATTAGCTAGATCTATCCTTACCATACTTCTACCAGGTTACGTACACCCTTTTGAGTTGAAAAACGAGATTGAATTATATTTTAAATTTATCTAAATGTGTGCAGCTAAAAACGGCCAAAAGCTCAATTTGCCCCATATTTGCCAGCTTCATAGTACCAAAACTAATCTTGAACAAGCACAGAGAAAGACATTTATTTCTTTGTTTGTTTATTTCTCCTCCCCTGCCGCACACGTTTCAAAAGTCCCTTGTTTCCTATTTCTTTATTTGCTTGAAGCGGCCGCTCGCCATTTCCATTAGCTTGCATTACTTTTGTTATAATCGCGGCACCCGTGCCAGTGCCGCAATTGCATTAAAAGTAAAGAAATTAGAAAACAACATTTTTTTCAATTTCTTTACTTTTGATGCAATCGCGGCACCCATGCCGTTAACGCAATTGTAACAAAAGTAATTAAATGAAATGGTGAGCGGCCACTTTCAGCAGGTAAAGAAATAGGAAACAATTGTTTATCTATTTCTTTACTTTTTATGCAATTTATGTACTTGATACAATCTAAGTCTGGGCGGCCAAATGAGAGCACTTTGTAATGAAGGTCACTGGACAACTTTACGTTCCCCACTCGTACAAAGCATTGTTTTAAGATGCCCATTTGTTTTAGCTGAAATTAACTATCTACAACTCCCAGAATCCACCAGGCTTGGAAGAAGCCTTCTTACCGCTAACAAAAGCCCCACATTATGAAACCTCAGAGGAGAAAAAAGAAACGAAGGCAATGTCACAGCATGACTCAGTCCATACTTCTTCTTTTATCAGGAATGCGGATTACAAAGAGGACACTATAAAATGTGATGTTTTGTCTCAAACAGAGGTAAACAAGCTTGAGTGCACGTGCGGTGCACGCGCGGCCATCTACTATCTGCCTTGCTTTTTCCTGCCTTTCGTCATAGCTCATGGTGACTCTCACAACTGCCCCTACCCTCCCCCACCACCGAGCGTGTCTCACCGCCCTGCCGTGTCATCGCTTTCACTTTCACTTCTGCTTCTCTTTAAACACAGCTCGCACTGTGCTTTCTAGTTTCATTAAACAGCTTGCCCATTTGATGCTCCTCACACGTCTTCACCGGCAAAAGCCTCTTCCAGCTACTTGTGCAAGGCTCCAACTAGCCCCCCTACAGCAGCTGATTAGCAGTCCACAACACCAGAACGAGTTGTGTGGCTGACGGAACCAGATGCGTGCTTGTTAAAATTCCTTGGAATTTTGTGGCTAATTGCTCACATTTCTCCCCCCTTCCCCTGGGTGGTTCTTGACGCTGGCGACTGGCCCAGTTACTTTTATTATTGCTTGTTTGTTTATTTCTCTGTGTTTCCTTCACTACTTTTCTGTCTGTACCGATTCATTGTTTTGAACAGCTGTTTGCGCACATTCGAACTCTTCCCTTTATAACAGCGATGCTCCTCAATTCAACCTTAAATATGATGGCCGCTCCAGGAGACCCCACGCCCGCAGTTAACATTTTAATTATAATCTGTGCCACGGCTGCCCCAGCCTAATCTAAGTCAGCATGAGATCAGGAAAATCCCACTTTGTGGGGCAAAGATAAAAAAAAACAGGCCTTCCTATTCATATTATGAAGTACCACAGTGAAGGTAAGTGTTTTGTTCATTAACCATATTCGAAACCTGAAAGATCTAATGTAATAGATTTACTGGGATATCTGAAACTGACATAGGTTTGTTCCAGATGTCTGTCCCCTCCTCCGCACACAGCTGCTGCACAGCTCATGCTGGTGGGCTAAGTTACTTGCTGTTTACTACCTTCCTCATAAATATGCTTTGTGGTAGATAAAAGGAACACGAGAGCTGAGGCAGACTATTCTTTCCCGCTAACTCAGTGTTATGCATACACTCCATGATGGGCAGATCAGTGTAGCCAGATCTCAACAGTCCGAATTTGTACGTTTTCATAGGCTGTTGTTCAATACTCTTACAGTTGCACCTTACAGAATGTTATAGTGCTGTTGACTTAAAGCCAAGAACTTCTCAATTTGTCTAAGTGTTAAAAAGACTTGTTTTTGTTATAGCTCTTTGTCTTTGCTCCGCTCCTCCGTAGTTATTTTACGTTGTAAAATTGGATTTACTATAAATTAATGATGGTGCTGTTGTGTTTACGCTGATTTACATGTTTGTTAATGTAATCGTTTTGGTTGCCTACGTTCTGCACTTTATCCTATTGAGAGGGTTTAAGACACTGTAAGCAAACGGAATTTCAGAAAAGAAATGACATAGACCAGCACAGCACCACCACCTCAGCATGACTCGGCTCCACCCCAAAATCACTCAGCACCAGCACTGCACCACTTTGGCACCACCTCAGCATCTGTGCAACACTATCGTAGCACCACCTCAGCACACAGCACCACTTCAGCACCAGTCAGTTTAACTCATCACCACTAAAGCAGGACTACTGCAGCACCACCTGAGCTTCACTCAGCAGCACCCAAGCACCACTGCAACTACACCACCACCTCAGCGCAGCATCACCCCAGCACAGCACCACCTCAGTATCACTCAGCAGGACAGCTCCACTTTAGCGCCACCTGAGGACCACCCAAGCACCATTACATCAGTGCAGCACTACCTCAGCACCATATCAGAATAAGCGCAGTACCACTTCAGCTGCACTACCGCAACCCCACTTGAGCGTCACTCAGCTGCATCTGAGTACTACCACACCACCTCAACATTGTTCAGCCCCAGCACAGCACCACCTCAGCAACAGCGCAGCACTACCTCAGCCCTAGCACAGCACCGGTGCTGCATCAACTGACTACCAACACAGCACCTCATCATCACGTGGCCCCACTCAATGCCACAGCATCACTCAACGCCACAGCATCACTCAATGCCACAGCACCACTCAACCCCACAGAACCACTCAACACCACAGCACCACTCAACGCCACAGAATCACTCAGCACCACTGAATACCACAGCACCCCTCAACGCCACAGCACCCCTGAATGCCCCAGCACCACTCAATGCCACAACACCACTCAACGCCACAGCACCACTCAGGGCACAGCATCCCTCAATGCAACAGCATCACTCAATGCCACAGCATTACTCAACGCAACAGCATCACTCAATGCCACAGCATCACTCAGCACCACTGAATGCCACAGCACCACTGAACGCCACAGCACCACTCAACGCCACAGCACCACTCAACACCACAGCACCACTCAACACCACAGTATCACTCAATGCCACAGCATCACTCAGCGCCACAGAATCACTCAGTACCACTGAGTCCACAGCACCCCTTAACACCACAGCACCACTCAATACCACAGCACCACTAAACACCACAGCTCCACTCAGCACACAGCATCCCTCAACACCACAGCATCACTCAATGTCACAGCATTACTCAACGTCACAGCATTACTCAACGCCACAGCACCACTTAACGCCACAGCATCGCTCAATGCCGCAGCATCACTCAGCACCACTCAACGCCATAGCACCACTGAAGGCCACAGCATCACTCTGCATCACTGAATGCAACAGCATCACTCTATACAACCATTCAACAACAACTGGTTCTAATATGTTCTCTCAATGGTTCAAACTTTATTACAAATGTCACAAAAATATGTTAATATTTCACTGATGTTCTTGGATTTGCAAAAACAAACAAATACAATGAACATAATCTTCCCAAAACGTATTTACAAAAGTTTAAGCTATTGCCATTATAAATTACAATAACTTTTATTTAAGTATTAATTATTAAAAAAATAAAAGCCATTGTTATTTGTAATATTAATACATCTAAGGCATGTAAATACAACACATATTGCATTACAAATTCTATAGGTGTCACGTTTGCGAAAGTTAAAACTATTGGCATTGTGAATGACAAAGCTATTAATTTCGCTATTTTCAAAACCAACACATAAATAAAATATTTGGCATTTACAATACTAATAGCTCAAACTTTCCTAATGCGAGACCGTTTGCATTGCAAATGCTTGTTACCTCTTTCTCCACCCCATGGAAACACTGCAGCAACCTATTGGAATAGACTTGTTTAGAGTGTCTGTTTTATGCTAAGTGTTATGTATATCTAGTATTTGACCCATTTTTTACAGGTCACTGCACTGGCACTGATACTCTCAGGGTTACAAATAGACACTGTGTATTTCACCTTTACAGGTCACGATCTTCACGTCCAGAGTGAATTTACTCACCTCATCATCACGTGGCCCCACTCAATGCCACAGCATCACTCAACGCCACAGCATCACTCAATGCCATAGCACCACTCAACCCCACAGAACCACTCAACACCACAGCACCACTCAACGCCACAGCATCACTCAACGCCACAGCATCACTCAGCGCCACAGAATCACTCAGCACCACTGAATACCACAGCACCCCTCAACGCCACAGCACACCTGAATGCCCCAGCACCACTCAATGCCACAACACCACTCAACGCCACAGCACCACTCAGCGCACAGCATCCCTCAATGCAACAGCATCACTCAACGCCACAGCATTACTCAACGCAACAGCATCACTCAATGCCACACTCAATGCCACAGCATCACTCAGCACCACTGAATGCCACAGCACCACTGAACGCCACAGCACCACTCAACGCCACAGCACCACTCAACGCCACAGCGCCACTCAACACCACAGCTTATGTATATGTAGTATTTGACCCATTTTTTACAGGGCACTGCACTGGCACTGATACTCCCAGGGTTACGAATAGACACTGTGTATTTCACCTTTACAGGTCACAATCTTCACGTCCAGAGTGAATTTACTCACCTAATGCTCCATTTGTACTTTTGTGTTCTTTTTCAGATTGACATTAGGATATTACCTTGTTCTAGTCCAATTGTCCGTAATAGGCACATAATACTCCTAATTATTGACGGTATTAGACTGTCGCATGTGAGTAGGGTAGGGATCTGTGTACCCGTCCTGAAGAAGAAGCTGTAAGCTTCGAAACATGTTGACACATGCAGGAAGTTTTGTAAATAAATATATCAAACCTCACCTTTTTTAACAATACCAGCACGGAGGTTTATTCAATTCCTTTTACTCCTCACTTGCTAGGTATTTTTTAACAATCACTCACCACCCACTCCTGACCCTACCACTCACATTTAGAAATCCCCCTCTCACACTACACAAAGTGGTTACATCAGTGCTCCCACATACCCGCTGGTTAGTACGCCGCGTTCCATAGAGGGACGCGAAGACCCCTGTGATGAAGCATGATACCAAGGGCCCTTTTTGTGTGTGAGGGATATTTCAAAAAAACACAATGTGCTTCCCACCATTGTAGGAAACACATCCAACCCCAGGCCTTTTTCCATTTTCGCCTATCTTGTGTGGTTGGATTCTTATTAAGGGGACAGACTATGCACTGCCCTCATGGGTAGTGGCCCGTGACTGGTGGTAAGTCCCATAGTTGGTTTCTCATGGGTGGCTATTTCTTGGGTCTCGTTCTAATTAGCAAGTTTTTCAGATTGTTAGTTCTTTTGAAGGCGAATCTCGGAGGATCAGCTGTAGAGTCTCCTATATTCAGGATCCTCCAATGTCTGTTTAAGATCCTTTCGAAAATATTAGATTCAGGGGTGTATGTGGTGACACATGTGATTTGTTTTGTGTCAGTTTTGGTCTTCGTTCCTAGAAGTGCCTCCCTGTTTGCATTGTGTGCCCTCTTACAGGCCGTTTGGATAGTTTTAGTTGGGTATTCCCATCTAGCCAGATCGGATGTCAGCTCTGAGGCCTGTGTTTTAAAATCTTCCAGGTTGCTTTAATCTTAAATATTGCCCGTATGGCAGGTTGTCATGTAATGCCTTAGGATGGAACTACTGAAGAGTAGGGGGCTACGACTGTCGGTCGGTTTTCTGTAAGTCCTTGTTTCCAGCCCTGTAGTGGTACGAATTATTAAGAGATCCAATAAAGGGGTATTTTACGTTCTGAGATGTTGCCAGTAAAGCGAAGGAAGGGGGTCAGACTGTTGACCCATGCGACGAAAAGGGGTACTATAATCAGCAACCCGTACATTGAGGCGGTGATCGGGCGTCATGAGGTTGGTTTCAGCTTTTTTACCTAAAGTGAACTGAGGATTCCATTCTGCTCAGGAGCTTGTTCTTCCTTTATTCTAGCTTTCTCTTGATGAAGATGAGTCTGTTGGATGTTAACCATGCTCTGTTTATTTTTCTTAACAGATCCCACAAATTCAGCAAGACAGACTTTATTTGTTAACTTTGGCCTTCCTGGAAGAGGTAAGAAGGCTTCTAAGGTAAATCTGAGTTGAGGGATAAAAGATACAATTCTATTGGCGTATTCAATGGTGGAAGAAACTGTTCCAGGAAAGGTTTGGGTTGTTCTACACAGAATGCTGCAGCTTTGTGGGTTGAATTTGAAAGTGAATCTCCTTTGCACTGACTTTGGGAAGCTGGCGGACAAAGTATCAACTGCGGAGGCAAGTGTGGGAAGTCTACAATCCAAAACGAAGTGCCTAAAAGATCAGGTGGCCGTGCCTACTAAAAACCAAGCTGGGATTTTGGCCAAGCTGGAGGATCAGGAGAGCCGAGCTAGACGCAACAATATCCGCGTGACCGCTGTCCCAAATGGAATGGAAGGGCCGCCAGTTGACCTCTTTCTGGAGGACCTTTTTTTAAATAAGCTTAAACCAAAAGGCCTATGTACGCATTTTTCAGTTGAGCTCTCATCATGTGCTGGGGCCGTGTCCACGTCTTGGTGCTCCTCCCCGAACAATTATAGCACACCTGCTGAACTACAGAGACAGAGATGCCATCCTTCAAGCAGCACGGCAGATGGAGGACCTGCATCATGAAAAAGCCTGCATCCGTTTCTTTCCTGACTTCACGCTGCAGGTGCAATGCCAATGACGTACCTATGACGCAGTAAAAAGATCGCTTCAGGCACAAAATGTGAAATATGGATGCTGTTCCCGGCAAAGCTAAAGATCCTGAGCGGAGAAAAAACTCACTCCTTCACTACTCCGAAAGAAGCGAGTGACTGGTTGGAGGGCTGGCGGCCGGTGGGTCGAAGGGAGAGCTCACCCCACATGTCGGTGATAACCAAACTAAATCCAGAACAGGAGTCTGCTTGTGATCCGGATAGCAGCAACCAACGCTGGAGAACAGATAAGTGATTGTTGCGGAAGACTTCTGCGCCTGATACACACAAACTGTCTGAGGGACTTCCACTTTTAAGGGATAAAGTAAACAATAGCAATGGTGCGAACCATGGAGGGTAGAGGGTTGCAACTTGACCTATGTGGGAGGGGGGGCTGGTGTGATATGCAATGCCCCTTAGGTCGTGGTGATCCCCCAATTTAAGGTTTGTTAGAGAGAATCGCATGTTCTAGAAGTGGGGCAAGATAAGCTTAACTGTGACAAGATCCGATAAGAGCTGGTGCCGGCATGCGCCCCGCACTAATTGTTTCCATTACATATTTAGGGCAACAGGCACTCTGCATGTTTGAGAGGTGGGGGTTCATTACTCACCGAGCAGGGTTGCAGGAAAGGGGGAGTTGGGTGATTAATTTGTACTGTTTATGTTTTATGTTTTTAGGTATGCTTTTGCTCAAAGTCAGTATATCAATGCATGGTATGCGACAGAGATGGGTGGCTTTGGAGGGAGGTGCCCCTCTGGAATCTTTGCCGGAAAAATGAATAGATCGGGGTGGGGGGAGGGGGAGCTAGCATCCAGGTCTGGACCTGGAATGTTAATGGTCAGGGGAACAAGATCAAAAAAATGTTGGTGTTGCAGTATTTTAATCGACATTCCCCGGACATAGTCATGATACAGGAAACACACCTTAGAGGTAGCAGTTACATGGCCCTGGACCGTTTTGGGTACCGCTTGATAGCACACTCCGGCTACACGTCAAGCGCCAGGGGAGTGGGGATTCTGGTACATATCTAGCTGCCCTTTACTGTTTATAAAACTTGGTCAGATGACGGAGGTTGCTGCGTGGCGGTCATGGGTCAGTGGGAGGAGAAAACAATAGTAATGTGTTCATTTTATGTCCCTTCGAGTGTGCAGACGTTAATCTTCCCCTAGATAAGTTCTATACCGGTGGGGTTACCTAAGGGCTCTCTTTTGATGGGAGGAGACGTTTATGCAGTTGTGGACTTGGAGATGGATGGTTCAGCTCCGTAGATAGGTCAGGGGAAGGAGTAGGCTCTCGTCAGATTTGTTAATGCCATGGGCCTGACTGACCTATGGCGAACATATAATGCACATGATAAACAGTACACTTATTACTCAGAGAGGCATGCCTTCTTCTCAAGAATTGATTATTTGCTTGTGCAGGCGGACAGGGTGAGTGGCTTTGACGCACCATCAATAATGGCAAGGGGCACTTGTGACCATTCCCCGGTGTGTGTTCGAGTCTTGGGACCAGAAAGTAACAGGGCACAATTCCCCAAAATAGATCCCTGGTAGTTAAAAGATCCACAAACCAAAAATAAACTCTGAGAGCAAACAGAGCTCTATTTTTGGGAAAATACTGGCTCAGGACTGTTACACCAGACCCTGTGGGAAGCCTACAAAGCTGTACTAAGGGGCCAAGCCCAGGCGAACATAGGGGGAAAAAAAGAGAAGGCCTAGCAAATAAAGAAACTCAAAGATTAAATAAAGTGTGTTGAAAGGAATGTCACAGCAGGGAGGGACTTGGACAGGAAAAATGAGTTGGCCCTACGACAAAGATTGAGAGTGTTGGCTGAGAGCAAGGTGAGGGCCTACGCCTTGGCAACGCAACACCTGCTATGCAACATGGGTGACAAGGCTTTCAAACTACTAGCCTGGCTAGACAAGAGGAACAAAGAGAGGTCATGGGTAGTTAACATACGTGATGACGTGATGAGACAGCTCATTATACTCGTGTAATCTAGAAATAGCAGAGGCTTTTTCCTCTTGGTATGAGGGCCTATACTTGCAAAAGTGCACGAGGTTGGAGGGAGACTGTAATGAACTATTACAAGACTTTAAGCTGCCGAACCTCGCAGAGGAGGCAAGAGAAACCTTAGACGCAGACCTTACGACAAAAGAGTTGTCTGAGGCATTAAGTGCGCTAAAATCAGGAAAGGCGGCTGGTTCAAATGGCCTCCCAGTTGAACTATATAAATGTTTTGCATCCAAAACAGCTGCTCCACTACACAATATGTTCACGGAAGTGTGTTAAGAGGGACAACTGCCCGGGGATCAGCGAGAGGCAACTATCACAGTCATTCATAAGGCAGGAAAGCCACCTGACAAATGTAACTCATACAGGCCAATATCTCTGCTTAACGTGGAGAGGAAAGTTCTGGCCAAAGTGTTGGCTAAACATCTAGCGCCCATTATAATGACTATTGTGCACATAGACCAATCTGGATTTATGCCATCTAGAAGCACTCGCCACAACCTACGTAGGCTGTATGGAGTCCTCCATCTCACTAAGGACCCAGTCACGCAACAGACTCCATTGATGGCACTTGATGCCTCAATGGCCTTCAATAGTATAGAGTGGCCCTACTTGTTTGCGGTCCTCACGCAACTGGGTTTTGGTTCCAGCTTTTGCAGTTGGGTAAGGCTGTTGTACTGTGGCCCGCGTGGACTTGTGCAGGTCAATGGCGTGTTGTCCAGATCGTTCCCGGTGATGAGAGTCATGAGACAGGGCTGTCCCCTGTCGCCCCTATTGTACTCCTTGACTCTAGAGCTGCTGGTGCACTGAGTCAGAACAGATCAGATGATTTGGGGCATAGTAATGCCAGGGGGGTTGGAAGGAGCGCATATATATGTATGCCAACGATATACTATTCAATAGCACGTGTGCTCCACATATTCAAACTATTTGGTAGCTACTGGGATTTCTCCATAAACTGGGCTAAATTCATTATCTTCCCTATGTCCGGCACTCCCCGCGGTTGCCAGCAAGATGCGAGGCCCCAATATTAACAGAGGGCTTTAAATACTTAGAAGTGTATGTCACCCGAGATCCTCAGGTATTCCAGGCGAGGAATCTCACTACCCAATTGAGAGGCTGCATACAGATGTACAACACTGGAGAGCCCTGCCGTTGTCGTTGATGGGAAGAGCAGAATTATATTAGATGATGTCCCTTCCATGTCTTCTATATATAAATCAGAATTCCCCCTATCCAATCCCCAGGACGGTGTTTGGGCGAATAGCGCAGAATGTCCGGGCACCCAGAATAGCTTTGGATAAGATGCAGAGAGGAGTATACGATGGAGGACTAGCGGTCCCGAACATAAAACTGTACTATCTCGCCTCGCAACTAATGGTCATAAATGACTGGGTGTTCGTGGACAGGAATGAGTCAGCCTATAGAGTAGACAAAGTAGCGATGATGGGGGGCAGTTGTGAATTGTTTCTCTAAGCAGGGAAGGAGTGTCCTACATGGTCTAGACGCACCCCAACAGTGGTGGTATGTTGGAAGGAAGCAAACAAAATATTGGGATGTCAGAGCAGGTTAACAAGCATGACACCCCTGTCAGTAGGGGACCAATCGAAAGAGGTGGCAAAATTGAGAGGCTTCAAAAATTGGCAGACAATAGGAATAGAGAAGATGGGATACGTATGGCAGAACGGTGCACCTTTACCGTTTGCGGACCAACAGCAGGAGTATAGTTTAACCACGACTCAAAGATTCTCATACCTGAGACTCCTGCATGCCTTGCAAAGCCCTAGACAGGGTAGTGAGACTCTTCCAGACTATTTCCCTCTGAAGGATAGGCTCTTTGCAGACCCTATCCTTGAGAAAGCCACATCTATGGTCTACCGCAAACGTATAAATAACAAGCCAGACCCTTTGGTAACCCTTAGAGCAGCTTGGGTTGAAGACTTAGGTAATATAGACGATGAGTAATTAATGGAGTCACTCCAAGGCCCTAGAGAAGTGCAGCTTAAAGTGCTACAACGTACATACTATGTACACACTACCCATGTACCAAACTGTTTCAACGGGGAAGGGCGTTGACACCGCTTTGCTCTAGGGGTTGCCAGTAGGAAGGTCATTCTTCCACATTCTATGGGAATGTCCCAAGATTGTGCTCTTCTGGCGTGCGATAGTGGATGTAATGGCCAAAGTCTCAAATGTGAGGTCACACTAGATGCGAGGGAATTGCTCCTGTTGATTAAAGGGGAATCAGAGAGACCCAAGTATATTAATATTTGGCTGATGCTGGCGGCAGGTGTAGCAAAGCGAAATATTGCAAGACTGGGGAGCAAACCAGCCACCATTAGAGGTGGAGTGGGAAAATGATTTGGACTGGTGCCAGGGAGCAGAGGAAACAGTGTACAGAAGTAGGGGCTGCATGAAGAAGTGGGAGAAGATCTAGTAGCAGTGGCACAAGTACAGAGGATATTGAGAGGCCTACAAATGTGTAAACATATGGTGGTATAATCAGTCTTGCCAGTTTTATATTTATGTAAAGTTGGGGCTTGAGCCTTTAACTCGCCTGGGAGATCCTTGGGAGGTTATTGGCATTGGATGAGCGTACTCGACTTCCAACAATGTAAAGCAAATTGAAAACTATATTGCATGCATGATTAATCATGAGATGTATGTATTTAATTTGAGCTTATTGATAAAAAGATTTTTAAAAATTAATAAATTATCTCCCGCAAATACGACCCAAAGGTATTGGAACATTTTACATGAGCACCAGATACAATTGGTGATGTCTTGTCATTATTTAAAATTTTTGTTTAATAACATGTTCGTGTGCATTACATGTAATCAGTGCTTACATATACGCAAGTGTGATTTTATATTTAGGTTGCCAGTAGTTAGAGACTTTTCGTTAATAAATAATCATAGTTAGTCTGTTGTCATGAGGTGGCATCTTGCCTTTTTACCTAAAGTGAACTGAGGATTCCATTCTGCTCAAGAATGTTAAGTTTGACATGGTCATGATTTGAAAGGCCCCATGTTAAACTAAATGTTGTGTTTCTGCTTGTTGTGCATAATCTTTAAATGAGATAAGCAATATATCTTAACACCTGTGTGTGAGATAGACCAGTTGAGATGTAATCTCCATTGCAAGATATTCATGAAGGCCAGGAAGCTGAAATCTTCCATTGTATTATTATGAGAAGAGGGCCAACACTGGGAGTTTTTTGAACATTTGACTTTCATTGGTTTCTTCTCTGTGGGAACTGTAAGGAGCGTCTCTTTAGTTAGATTTGTTCCTGCACACCTTTGAAGGCAGGTACTCCTCGACCTTTCTTGAAACCGCATATTTATCCCACTTATGCCCATGGAATTATTCGCTCAAGCAAAAACATTTTGGACTTTGCTTGATTGGAACCTTCATTTGAGTCTGCCATAGATGCTTCCTTTTGCTGACACCTGCTGCTTAAACTTCCCCCACTTCACTTCTGAAACCTTAGCTTATCAATAGGGAGTTTCCCTCCAGGAACTGAATATTTTATAATTTGTCTACAGTCCATAAAGAACTTATCTTTGTAGTTGCTGTTCTCACTTGCTTGGATTATATTGATTTATGACGTAACCAGATAATTACTGATTTAAGACTAATTTTACGTGATTTCATAATTTAATGATATACCTTCATGGTTTGCAAATCTACTATTCTCTTTCTTTCTTGTGGGGAAAAATGTGCTTCACTGTTATTAGTATGCTATTGAACTGTTGATGTTAAGCTTCAGTTCAAGTCAAAGATCCATCCACTTGGGTACAGCAGATATTTATAATTTGCACCAAACCTGTGCATAGTGCAAACCACATCCATTTGCTCTCTTATGAGATGGTAGCACAGGATGGTTCTCATTGAGGCTTACAGAGTTAGATTTTGCCCCAGAGATAGTTAGATTCTGTCCCAGCCCAGTTCATATCCCAGAGATTCCATGGCCCAGTGCGGAGAATTAGCAGTGTTCCAGTGTTCCTAAAGCAGTTGTAGTGTCCTAAGTGTGTGCGTCTAGTATGGTTATGCATCTTTTATTCTGTGATGTTGAATTTTGAGGTGTGCATGTTTGATGAGTTAGTGTGTTTTGCTGTGTGATGTTCATTTTGTGTCCAGAAGCGCTCCATGTTGAGGTGAGATTTGAGATACCGCTTTGTGTATATTGCTTGTGCTTATGAAGAGAAATGTATTTGTTACAATGGGGGAGTTTGATTAGCAGGCTCGTTATAGTCTAAGATACTGGGATAAATGTTCAATATACTGAGTGTAACTTGTCTGTTAAGGTTGTGGTGTCAGACCGTGAAGTGCAATCGGCAGCACAAAAGGTAGGGATTTATTAAACTTCTATAGTGAAGGTGTGCTAAATTATATCTGTGTTTGGTTACTCATTTTGTACATAGGAGTAGACTACACTATTCAGGGTGATTTTCTGCTGGTCGAGATTTCACTTGTTGTGTGTGATAGCGCCAGGAGGGCTTTATTCCCCGAACCCCATTGAGTGATTTTTAACTTTAAATGTATTTTTAGTGGGATAGACAAGAGTTCTTGTTTGGTTTAATAATAATTTGTGCGGAGCTGATCGCTATTGACTGAGAGCCTCTATGAGGTGCTGCGAGTTGCATCATAGGATGCCATGCTGATATTAGTCGGTCGGTATGTGTGCCGCCCTGGGATTGATCATTACATGAGAGACTGTCAGGCTGTGAGTGAGCAGGTCAGTGGTGTTGCGCTGAGAGTGGATGTTAGTAATTTGTGTGCCATTTTGTGATTTGCTAAGTATTGCCGGTTATTTTAGTTGAAGTTTATTGAGTTTGTGTTACGCCACATATAGAAAAAATATGACGCTTTTCAAGAAATCCAGGGCTTTGCTTACTAATGTTGTAAGAATAACTGTCTGTGAGGAGGAAAAGATTGCTTCCAAGGTCACACCTGTGCATTATATGGTAACCAATGGTGGTTTACACACTTGTATCTGGCTCAAACTGTGGAATAAGATCTCACTGCACATGAAGGGTCCTTGTAGTTTTCCCCACATTGAACTTTTTACCTGAGAATAATTGAGAATCGTGGAGAGTGTTGTATGAGATGAAAGACCAGCTCAATATGAACCTTTGAACACATGGGAGAGGGAGAAGGAGTGGGATAAATATCAGACTTGCAAAAAAGACAGTTTGTGGTTGGATTGAAGCAAAGTGGGATGCAGAAAGGCAGGAATGGAGAATTTTAATCATAGGATAATAAATGGAAATTTAAAGGTCATAATGATCTACCTAGCAGATATCCCAGTTCCCCTACTCATCTTAAATAAATGAGTTATTATGTGAAGCAATCACAAAGGGCCCGATTCACAGAATGAACTTAAGACTCAATCCTAAACTTACTACTGTTTTGGTATCCACAGATTGCACTGACTACTTTTAGTATTCACAGAATGAACTTACTACTTTTGGCATTCACAGAATGCACTTACTACTTTTGGTATTCACAGAATGAACTTACTCATTTCGATATTCACAGAAGTTAGGGCTCCTTACTTGAGGACTCCTAAATGCCTTCTGTGAAAACCGAAAGTCTTAAAATTAGGATTTTTCTCAATTTAGTAGTAGTAAAGTTAGGACTCCTAACTTTAGGACTCCTAAATGCCTTCTGTGAATACCGAAAGTCCTAAAATTACGATTTTTCTCAATTTAGTAGTAGTAAAGTTAGGACTACTAACTTTAGGACTCCTACATGCCTTCTGTGAATACCGAAATTCTTAAAATTAGGATGTTTCTCAATTTAGTAGTAGTAAAGTTAGGACTCCTAACTTTAGGACTCCTAAATGCCTTCTGTGAATACCGAAGTCCTAAAATTATGATTTTTCTCAATTTAGTAGTAGTAAAGTTTACTACTACTAAATTGAGAATAAATCTGCTCTTGTCTTTTGTACCGCCTTCTCTTGAGCCCCCTCATTGTGTATAAAAGGGGCCATGTGCTTTAGTTAGGTGTGCTTCTCAATACAATACCGAAGGGTGTTGTGTGGACTGTAGTAAGATAATGGTCAAAACGAAGCATGTCTTCTGCTAATGCTTAATCTAATTGTTGCTGATTTACTACAGTAGCCCAAGTTGTTTCTCATGTCATAACAGTCCCTGGTACCACAAGCACTAGTACCACTGTAGATTGAGGAGCAAGAAGCTGAACAGTAACAACTCCCATCGTCAATGGGCCTGTGGTAGAGATTGTTGATAGCTCTGAGTCAAATACTACAGAAGAAGAGACTCCTACATGGACATTAGATGTTGTGAGAACAAAGACAGAGCTTGTGGAATTATAAATGGAAATTTGGAGTTGAACTTTATAAATGGGTACAACAAGGAGCAACTTTTGTTCTTGTGTAATTAAGCAGCTAGGTGTGCATGCAAGGCTTACACAGTTTTAGAAGAAATAGCAGCAGAAATTGGGGTTGATTTGTAAAAAATGCAAACTTTGCATAAAAAAGTTTGGATTTTCATAGCTGAAAAAACTCTTAAAAATCTGCACACTGCTGGTTGATAATGACATTTGCTGGAATTAGTTGGAAGCATCCAAAAAATAATGTGATACTCAAAAGATCAAGGAACATGGACTGATAAGGTGAGGAAGAAGAAGAACGACAGTGACATTGAAGGGCCTGGTGGTGAATCTAGCAAAAGTGACTCAGAGGTTAGAATTTACCTACTGAGAAAAGTTCATGGGGGTGGATATTACCATGGGGTTGTGGTGATCTTTTCACATTTATAAATACATTTCTAAACCTGAGAGAAACTCCTGGCCTTTGTTCTACACTTTGACAGGTTTATGAAGATTTTGAAGCTGATTTGTGACTATTTGAATGTTTTCTTTAATATTGTCATCCCAAAAGGTCTGTGGGTCAAATGGGAAGTATCAAGCAGTGGGCAGCTGCAGAATGGCTGAGAGATGCTCAACTGAATGCTCCTTCTCAGACAGTTATGGAGAAGTATATTCAGGTGATTAATGTTTTCAAAACTAAGGTTCCATAGAAAGTGGTTGACTAATTTAAACTATCCAAGTCTACCTTAGAGTGTAAGGAGTCAGTGCATGCCTATAATGAGCGGCTCATGTAGGTTTTACATCAGCATAGTAGTGTCGAAAATCCTGAATGAGGAAATCTTAGTAGCTTTGGGGCATATTATCAACAAATAGCGATATTAATCGCTATGTAGGCTTAGCGGCAATTTTTTTATCGTCGCGTATCACCGGATTTTATCGCTGAGATAACGTGCTATTAGCAACGTTTATCTCAAAAGCCATAAAATTCCCGGCGATAGCAGCAAAATCGGTGAATATCGCTGAGAATACAGTGATATTCACGCATTATCGCTAACAGGGTCTTAGCCATTATACCCACCTCCCATTGGATATAAGGGCTACGAACTGGTCTGAGCCGGCGTTAGTTTTGAAGATATTCGCGCTTAGAGCGAATATTTCCAACGCTACGCCTGTGTTGGTAATAGGCGATAACGAGGTTATCGACTGCTTTCAGTCGCTAACAGGTTGGGAACGCCCACTTTGCATGTCATTAGCAATAAATATCGCTGACATGCAAAGCGGGCCCCAAACCGCTGGCTATCGCCTACAAGCTGTCACTAACTGCTGTTAGCGACAGCTTGCTATTAGGGCGATAGAATTATCGCCGCTTAGCGGCCGAAAACAACAGTTTCCAATGGTTTCCAGTCTTCAACAGATTCAGAGATCCAGGGTCTGATGAATCACAATGACGTTGCTTGAAAGGGGAGGAAGATTACGTACTAAACCCAAAACAAGTCCAATGTGTAGGCATATTCAACACATAAATAGTGTAATGGGTAACGGTAGTCACCTAACGAAGTGGCTCACACATGGTATATGAGCTGGCAGGGCGATCTCTCTACAATCCACCAGGGAGAGATGGGAACAAGATATAGGGCGGGAGCTCCATGACAAGGAATGGGAGAAGGTGCTGAAGTTCCCCGCAAAGGTGTCCAGAAACCCTAAATTTAAATGTATTCAATTAATGATAGTCCACAGAGCTTATCTCACCCCCCCATCGGCTACATGCCATGTTCCCGGAGGTGTAGGATGCATGCCCCCGATGCCTGTCTGCAGATGCCAGCCTTCTACACATGTTGTGGGAATACCCAAAATTAGGCGACTAATGGGAGACAATACACAAGGTACTAGCGGTGATAGCTCCTGGACGGCCTCATCCCTCCCTATTGTACAGTGTTCTAGGCCTGGGACCCACCGTAAAGAAGAAAAGCACCACCACACGTTTCACAGATCTAGCCATTCTACTAGCCAAATGAACTATAACGATGAGGTGGAAATCGGCCAGACCGCCCGACCCTGGCGACTGGCATAGGGAGGTGTTACGCTGGGGGAAGGCAGAGGGAATAGAGCTGCAGAGAGAAGAACGTAGAGGGCTCCGTATAATGCACATATCAATGGACTGGAATGCCATGATTATAGCCTTCGAAACATGTGATGCAGTTGAGCTGGTATAAACAAATGTTGCTGACGAAAAGATGATGAAATTAAAGCGGTAGCTGTAGGACTTCACCCACTCGCATCTCCCCCCCACTCCCCTCCCCCTCGACCCCCTCTGCCCCCTTCCTCCTACATCCCCCCTTCTACATCCCCACCCCCTCCCCCCTCCCCCTCCCCTCCCCTCCTCTTCCCCACCCATTGGTCAGAGTGGGTGTTTGCAATGTGGCACAATAACCGTATCACATCAGAGGTCTACCTGCATACCGGAGTATTGAAAGTGAAAGGAACAGCAGATACCCATGCACTAGAGTGCAGTAAATGAACCCTAAATGAGCATTACACCTGTAACAGGAATGTCGGAAATAGGAGGAACAGAAGATGCTATCCCAAAGATTTATATTGTTTCAGTGCAACTAGAAACATGTACTTGATGTGTAACAGTGATAGGGAAATTGTAGGTGGGGGGTTTAAGAGTTGTTTCGGGATACAGTTTAAAATCATAAAAACTGCAATGCCACTCATATTGCAAGATATGTATGTACAATCAATGATGCACTGCTTTTAATAATGAACAACTTGTTGTACAAACTGTTATGAATATTGCAGACTAATAAAAAATTTTTACAAAAAAAAAAATCAACACATAAATAGTGAATCCTGTTTCAGTTTAAGCCCCTGTAAATATAGATATCCTTGAAGGGGACCATCAGTTTGTGATGTGTGACTTGAGCCCAGTTAATCTATTGGGCAGGGACCTTGTGTGTAAATGGAATTGCGTGATTTATTGTATACCGGGTGGTATCCAGCTTCAAACACAATGAGGTTGCATATTTTAAATTGAGCACCCAAAGACCAGCCGTTGGACTGTTCTCAGTTTTGAAAAAAGAAGGCTTACCCACTGACTTAAAGGACTTTGTAAAGAGGGAAGTTTGGGATTATACTGGCAAAAACATTGGCCTGACAAAGATATTGAACCCTTGAGAATAACAATAAAACTGAATGCAGAGCATCCGAAAATGCTCCAGTACAACTTCTCACCATAGGTGGTGGCTGGAATTATTCCTGTTATTGAGTCCACATAAGACAAAAGTATATTTAAAAGATCTTAGAGAATCCCAAGTAATTTCAGATACTGAAAAATAATCTAGAGACCCTGCAAGTGTAGTGCAGCTCAGTTCTGATCCAGTAATCAGTCACCTATTGGTGGCATCAACAACCCAAGAAGCATGCAGGCAAGCTATTACTGCCCTATTGAATTATGTGACTGAAAATGGACAAAGTGTCCACAACCAAATTTCAATATTATCAGAATGAACTCCTGTATCTAGATCATTATATCAAGAAAGGAGCAAGAAAGGTGTATCAAGAGAGAATCTCTGCCATATTTAAAATGAATCCTTACAAGACACAGAGGGTGGTCAGGATGTTTCTAGGAATGGTTTCATAATGTTGTCCATGGATTCCCAACATTTCCCTAATGGCAAACCCTCTACAGAGTTTCACACAAAAAGAGGTGTCTGATACTCTGCCATGGGACAACAAATTTGGGAATGCCTTCCTCGAGATGAGAGAAAAGACTTGGGCTCTAGGAATGCTCGAATATGAGAAGAATGTTGTTCTGTTTTGCAGCGAAACGGATGGGTGCTCCCACTCTGTGCTCACACAAATTCATGGTAATTCCAAACATTCCATTGCATATTTTACAGCCACCCTTGACCCAATAGTCACGGCATTGACAGTTTTCCTAAAGGCAGTGTTCGCAGTTGGTGTCAGCATTCGGCAATGTGAGGTTATCATCTTACAGTTATGGTCCCACACACTGTTCAAATCTCACTAACCTGCATTTGGACCCAACACATGACCAACCTCACCCTCTAACACTATAAGCAGATTTTCCTCACTGCGGACAACATCCCTCTGCTGATATGCTTCTGTCTCAACCCTATTACGATAGACCCTGAGTGCCTTTTTATGATAGAATTGTCTACCAAGCTGTTGGAATTGGCCCTTTTTGGAGGATTATCCCAAACCTTTTTGGGTTCATCCACCTATTTTGTTCTGACATTGTTTTTGTTGGCTTTAGCACTCTGGGCACTTTACCACTGCTAACAAGTGGTAAAGGACATGTGCTCTCTCCCTAAAACATGGAAACAGAATGGAAGGCGCACTCAAAGGAATTAGGCGGGTACTTGTAGTCTTGAATTTTCTTTTCTTTATTTGGGTAATTATACCACAAAGGACATACACAGCCAACGTGTTTCGTTACGTGTTGTAACTTCGTCAGGGCTGAAAACAAACATGACATAATATAAATTACTTACATTTATCATAAATAACACCTAATGTACAAAACATTTTTACATCATAACCTTAAAACACCAAATCAAGACGGAAGACACGACAAAACCTGTGTATTGTAAATAAGGATTAACATTAGCACACATAATGTGAAGGAATCTCGGCAGTTCTTCTGATGGGCCTTGAAACTAATACAGGACATATATCAGTTCATGTGTGATTATCAACCCTTCCCTACAAAACACATAAAACTAAGTTAAAAACAGTTGATCCTAGTATATGTATCATTATAAAGTGACATTGAGACTTCTAATAGGCTCCGGTGAGCTACCCAAACAAACATTGGGATTAAAGGGGGGGAGAAGAAAGAAGAAATATGCAGGAAGAACAAAGGTGAAAAAAGTCATTCTAACACATGTCATACTGGTATAAAGTTGACATCTTGATATTTTCAAAGACAGAATGAGACTTGATACGTCTGTTATGCCTAAAAAGTGGGTGGCATTCTAGTGTACCTATCCGCGGCAAAGTAAAACCATATACCCCTAAATGGACAACTGCCCATAAATAGCTCTAAGTCTACAAATGCTCACCTAGATCTGTGTTGTTGGTTTAGAATCATAAATGACAAGTGAAGTACAGAGGACAGGCGTAGTATGAAGCAGGCACCGTAGCAGGTAACGGAAAATCCTGTGGGCCAACAAGAACACGAAGGAAAAAGAAACATATTTAGTGTTCAGAGAAATATAAAATTTTGTAGTGGAGAAAAAAACATGATAATTAATAATTAGGATTCCAAAAGGTTGATATATGTAGAAAGTGAACCAAGGTGGCAATAACCAGCATGGGACAAGAGAAATACCATCCCCGCCCTGTAAATCACAGAAAGAGAAACAGCAACAAGTAAGTCAATCCGCACCCATTTCTATTAAAACGAGAACATGCATAAAGATGCCTGACTAAAAATAGGGTGACAAGCCAACAAAGCTTACTCTATATGTTATCTTGAAATAGTGTTAACAGGGGCCCGATCACTGGATGACAATCCCGCGGAAGTGCAAGGACAGGTGCTGGAATCTCTGCAGTTCTTCTAATGGGCCTTGAAACTAATACAGGACATATATCAGTTCATGTGTGATTATCAAACCTTCCCTATAAAACACATAAAACTAAGTTAAAAACAGTTGATCCGAGTATATGTATCATTATAAAGTGACATTCCCCATCAGTGATAAATAACATCCCCTATGGGGAAATGACTAGGATCCGTAGAAATTGTAGCCAAGAGGAGGCTTACCTTCAAAACCTCATGGATTGTGAGCAAAGGTTCCTTAGGAAAGGCAATTCCCCGTAAATTGTGTCTAGAGCTGTCACAAAAGCTAGGAGCCTCCGGAGAAATGATACACTCAAAGACAGACCAAGCAATGACCCTAGCAGGACAGCTCATAGACCGGTGGCCTTGGTCACTCAGTATAACACCAATAGTGAAAAAGTGAGAGGCATTCTAAAAAAGAACTGGGGCCTTTTATTTGAAGTACTAGGACTGAAAAAGAGTATTAATACTACCCCTATTTTGACCTTCCGCAGGGGCAGGACCCTGCGGGAAACATTGTGCTCTAGCTACATACACGATAAACCCAATACTTCCATCTGGTTACCTGCTAAACCGAAAGCTTTTTTGTTTGTGGCTCGTGTAACATGTGCCCATTTGGTCGTAACAAAATTACTAATTTTTGTTACAATACCAAGAAGAGATATGATATCCAGCAATTTATTAACAGCAATACAACCTACGTAGTTTATATACTTGGCTGCCAATGTGGTATTATCTGTATTGGCAGCATGATACGTCCCCTAAAGATACGTCTCCAAGAATATCGTAGGGCACTTATAAACAACGACAGTCACTACCCCCTCTGCTCCCACTATAATGAAGTCCATCCCAACGACAGGAACCTATGGTTCCATGGTATAGAACACATTCCATGTGGTGATCGAGGGGGTAATCGGGAACTATTAGTACGCCAGAAAGAGGCCAAATGGATTTGCCGCTTACAGGCTACTTTAAAGGGACACAATACAGATAGGGAGCTCCATAACTTCCTATGTGCCTACAGTAAATAGGAGTATTGAATTGATGTATACAGGTGAGAATTAGGATTGACTTGAGATTCTCGATGTATGTGCCAGCGGTTTATATACTCAGTCACCTTAGAATACTAAGTGTTATTCACACCTAAAATTCAAATGTCCCAAATGAATCACAACAGCCAATCACAAAAATATTCATTTACACACTGTTCTCAATTGGTGCTAATGAATTAAAATTGATAATCGAAAATTGAACAAATATTAACTTGTGCTAACTGCAACTGCCATTTCGTGCGCTCATCTAATAATGCTTTGTAGTTAATATAGGTGTACACCAGTGGGACAAGAAATAGATCACGTTTATATTTCAAAATAATTGAACTTGAAAAATTATTTTATTTTGACAGAACAAATATTAGGTAATGAGCAATTTTTGGTGTGCAATGGATTCCTTTTTATACCTTGTTTTTGTGTGTGATTCTTCGTTTATATTTTGCTTCTGTGTTTCCTTTTTTCTTTTTCTTTTATTATACAATAGAACCACAGACACACTTTATCTGGTTGGGAAAAGATGGCCGCTCTAGTTGCTCCGTCTAAAGGTAGTCTTTATAACGATGTCCCTCGTTTCTATCCACCACTCCACCTATGCACATCTCCTTCTATCAGCGGCTTAACATTACGTCCCTTTCGATGTTATTTCCTCTCGCCTTTGGGCGTGCCGGTATTTGAAATACCAGAAAACTACAAAGGGGTGGCTCTAATCAGTATGGCTGAGCCAGTATCTATAACAACAAGAAGGGGATGCCAGTACTGATACAAGTAACCATTTAGCAATTTAAGACACTCAACCTGAAGTAAAATTCAAGGCTTGGAGCTGATCAGTAGCTTTTATTATTTTGCTTAATGTTATCAAAGAACAATTGGTTCAAAATTAAACAGTATTACATGCTAGGTACAAAAAATGTGGGAAGGAAAAATCTATCATTCTATCAGGCATGTCACAAGCTTACAACAATCAATCATACAGGGACAGTGGGGGACATAGAAACTCATATATTACAGTGGACAGTATTTACAGTGAACAGACAAGCACAAGAATAGTGCAATAGGCCACAGTCTGCTAAATTTCTAAAAAGTTTAGTTATAGAATTATTTACATAAACTGTACATTCCTAACACAAGTTTTAAATAATCACAATTTTTGATGCAGTCAACCAAAAAGATGAATAAGGTAATGTACAACTAAGGGTGAAAAAGTGGCAAAACAATTCAGGTCAACTTGTCACCCAGGCAGACTTAAAGGTGGTGGAAGGCCTACGCGTTTCGAATCCTACAGGTGTACGAGGATTCTCATCAGGGCCTTTGGTTCTGGAGAAAGAAAAGAAAAAGAGTGATAGTAAGATCAAAGGGTTTGACCTCAAGTGTATTTAAAACGGATCATCATTAGAATCTACACTCAGTCCACACCCTCTCCTATACAGCTTACCAAAACACGGTGTTATAACATCCGAATGTAGTTTTTCACAGCATATATACTGAAGGGGGTATTTTGTACCTGAAATGTCCGAAGCAGACTTGAATTACAAAACGGACTTGGATGCGGTGGCAAAAAAAGGGATTAAGGGCTTTTAATATTACCTGCTACCGTGTTTACAGATGATGCTTTACCAGGTGCGGGGTCACTTTGGAAAGGCTGAAGGGTTCCTAAAA
Source organism: Lissotriton vulgaris (assembly GCF_964263255.1). Taxonomy (NCBI): domain Eukaryota; kingdom Metazoa; phylum Chordata; class Amphibia; order Caudata; family Salamandridae; genus Lissotriton; species Lissotriton vulgaris. Next base: position 749,734,951 of record NC_141693.1, on the reverse strand, counting down.
GATGGTAAACATGCGAGATTTTAGGGAGGGTTTGCTACAATTGTCCCACCAACAGGTTATCTACAGGTGGCACTTCGCCTTACCTAATATTTTAAAATCTCTATTCTTATTTATAACCGATATTTGAAATACAACGCGAGAAATGGCCTTTAAATATGAGGATTTCCGCTTCCAGTTTTTCGTATCCTGCTACAAACCTGCGTTATGGTGCCGGAAGACCGTCATCCCTGATTGTGGTAAGTTACAGTTTAACCTATTTAGTCATGGTTAGCTAGTTTTGTGAGTTCTTGCGACCAGCTCGTTTGCTGCTGGTCAGTATACTTTATCCACACAGGGCAGCTCCATTTTACCGTAGCGCCCCATTTTCAATCTAACTCTTTAATGGGTCCAGGTTCTGGGGATCAGTAGATACCGGCATGTCTAATCTTTTAACAAAATATCCATGTTAATTCGAGATGCATTATTCTATCGTTCACATTATACATTTTTCACACAGTGCAGCTCCGTTTTACCTAAATGCCCCATTTTAATTCTAACTCTTTAATGGGTCTAGGTTTTGGGGATTAGTGGATTCCAGAATGTCTAACCTCTTACCAGAATATCTATGTTATTCCGAGATACATTATTCTCTCCTTTACTTTATACTCTCTGTGCACAGCGCTAGTTTTGAAGCTACGTGCCATTACTCCCTCGTTTACTTTACACTCTCTGTGCACAGCATTAGTTTTGAAGCTACGTGGCCCTCCCTTCTTTATGTGTTATTTGGTTATCACTAGCCTGGGGGCTTGTGTTCCCCACAGTCAACTCCTATATGCAATTGTCCAGGGGCACCTTTTTTAAAGTTATTCTGGGTGATTACCCGCTTCTGATAACCTACAAACGGGGCACCAGTGACGGTTGCGAACCGGAACACGATAAGTTATTGTCCAATTACGTACATCAACTAATTAACAACTCTTACTAACATTCTGCTATTTGGTGGCATTGGTTTCCTTTACCATATGTTATTGAATACAAACGTCTTTCCCCATACACATCTTTCCTCACAGGAGATTAGTACGTCCAGGGGGCTGTTGTCTAGATTTCCGACACAGTCCAAGCGCACACTTCGCATCAATTACTGAGGAGTACCACGCACGTTGCGAGCGACATCCTGCATAGATACCACCACTAGCTGTATCGCAGAGACAAGGTAAGATCCTGTGGATATTTCGTGCCTTATATCCCTTCTTTTCCATTCATTTGCTTTATTTTTTCGTAAATGCAGTACCTTACAGGTAGGATTACGCATCATGCATGGGCCAATTAGACCCTCCTGGACCCCTTATTCATTCAATTTGTAGTCTTGAAGGTGTTTGCAATCACATTTGCAATTCTAATAAAATAAGCCAGAACTGTCTTTTCAAATTGTACATTTTGCTCCTAGATTTCTGTACCGATCAGTATCTAGTTCCACCAACGGCGGCAGGCCACGCTTCACTTCTTTTGGAACCAGGCACATTGAGCAGCCTTACCCAGAATACTTTTTGGTAAGTGCTCCTTTACATTTGGTTCGTCGGGATACAGCACAACCAATAATGCTGCTATCCCTCTAATATCGCTAATCCATCTCAACAAATAACTAATTATTACATTTATGTTTGGTACACACCATATATATCTTTTTGGAGTGCCCTGTATATTCTTGTGTACCTGTCCTTGCACTTCCGCGGGATTGTCATCCAGTGATCGGGCCCCTGTTAACACTATTTCAAGATAGCATATAGAGTAAGCTTTGTTGGCTTGTCACCCTATTTTTAGTCAGGCATCTTTATGCATGTTCCCGTTTTAATAGAAATGGGTGCGGATTGACTACTATCGCTAATCCATCTCAACAAATAACTAATTATTACATTTATTTTTGGTACACACCATATATATCTTTTTGGAGTGCCCTGTATATTCCTGTGTACCTGTCCTTGCACTTCCGCGGGATTGTCATCCAGTGATCGGGCCCCTGTTAACACTATTTCAAGATAACATATAGAGTAAGCTTTGTTGGCTTGTCACCCTATTTTTAGTCAGGCATCTTTATGCATGTTCCCGTTTTAATAGAAATGGGTGCGGATTGACTTACTTGTTGCTGTTTCTCTTTCTGTGATTTACAGGGCGGGGATGGTATTTCTCTTGTCCCATGCTGGTTATTGCCACCTTGGTTCACTTTCTACATATATCAACCTTTTGGAATCCTAATTATTAATTATCATGTTTTTTTCTCCACTACAAAATTTTATATTTCTCTGAACACTAAATATGTTTCTTTTTCCTTCGTGTTCTTGTTGGCCCACAGGATTTTCCGTTACCTGCTACGGTGCCTGCTTCATACTACGCCTGTCCTCTGTACTTCACTTGTCATTTATGATTCTAAACCAACAACACAGATCTAGGTGAGCATTTGTAGACTTAGAGCTATTTATGGGCAGTTGTCCATTTAGGGGTATATGGTTTTACTTTGCCGCGGATAGGTACACTAGAATGCCACCCACTTTTTAGGCATAACAGACGTATCAAGTCTCATTCTGTCTTTGAAAATATCAAGATGTCAACTTTATACCAGTATGACATGTGTTAGAATGACTTTTTTCACCTTTGTTCTTCCTGCATATTTATTCTTTCTTCTCCCCCCCTTTAATCCCAATGTTTGTTTGGGTAGCTCACCGGAGCCTATTAGAAGTCTCAATGTCACTTTATAATGATACATATACTAGGATCAACTGTTTTTAACTTAGTTTTATGTGTTTTGTAGGGAAGGTTTGATAATCACACATGAACTGATATATGTCCTGTATTAGTTTCAAGGCCCATCAGAAGAACTGCCGAGATTCCTTCACATTATGTGTGCTAATGTTAATCCTTATTTACAATACACAGGTTTTGTTGTGTCTTCCGTCTTGATTTTGTGCTTTAAGGTTATGATGCAAAAATGTTTTGTACATTAGGTGTTATTTATGATAAATGTAAGTAATTTATATTATGTCATGTTTGTTTTCAGCCCTGACAAAGTTACAACACGTATCGAAACGCGTTGGCTGTGTATGTCCTTTTTGGTATAATTACCCAAATAAAGAAAAGAAAATTCAAGACTACAAGTACCTGCGTAAATTCTTTGAGTACGTCTTCCATTCTGTTTCCATATCTGTGTGTTGTATTTGTGCCCAGGGACAACGGGCACGGGAAGTGTGCTGCACCATCTTTACTCTTATCTGGACTAGTGTTTTGGTTGTGCTGAACCTAGGTCCTGTTGTCCTGTTGCTTCTGTTAACATCTCCCTAAAACATGGTAGCATTGCCTCATATCCGATTGGCATATTTAATTTACTTATAAGTCCCTAGTAAATGGCACTACATATGCCCAGGGCCTGTAAAATAAATGCTACATGCGGGACTGCATCACCGCTTGTGCCGCCCACATAAATAGCCCCTTAACCATGTCTCGGATTGCTACTGCAGGGCCTGTGTATGCAGTTTACTGTCACTTTGACTTGGCATTTAAAACGACTTGCCAAATGTTAAACTCACCTTTTATTACATATACGTCACCCTTAAGGTAGGCTCTAGGTAGCCCTATAGGCAGGGTGTAAGTAAAAGGTCAGACATGTACTTTTAAGCTTTACAGGTCTTGAAGGAGACAAACAGCTAAATTAGTTTTTCACTGCTGTGAGTCCTACTCGTTCCATAGGCTAGCATTGGGCATCCCTTAAAACACCTTTTAAGCTGTAATTCCTGATTGGAAAGGAGTAGCTATTTCATGTTTAATTTCTGAAATGAAATGAAATGAAATGAAATTGGAATTTATAAAGCGCTTTACTACCCGGAGGCCTCGTAGCGCTGAGAATTCTTTGGAATTGTGGTGATAAATCCTTTGAATTGGTAAAGCTGGCTATAACATTACTGTTAGACCAGCCCTTTTTACAGGTGTATCCCCAAACCTTTTGCCTCTTAGTTTTCTTACCTGTTTTGTTGGCATTAGGAGTCTGGGTACTTTACCACTGCTGATCAGCGCTAAAGAGCATATGCTCTCTGTGTAAATTGTGATTACGATAGGTCATACATGATTGGCATATTTGATTTACTGATAAGTCCCTAGTAAAGTGCACTGTGAGTGCCCAGGGCCTGTAGATCAAATGCACTAGTAGGCCTGCAGCACTGATTGTGCCACCCACACATGTAGCCTTTCAAAGGTGACTCAGATCTGCCACTGCAGTATCTACGTGCACAGTTTTTAACTGCCATGCTGACCTAACGTTCTCTTTTCTTACATGTAAGACACCTTTAAGGTAGGCATAAGTTAGCCCTGTGTGCAGGGTATGTGAAAGGTAGAACATATACTGGTGTGTGCTACATGTCTTGATAATGAAATGCTGTGTATTTCGTTTTTTACTTTTGAAAGGCTGTCCTATAAGTTAAAATAGGAGCTGCCTTGTAATATCTTACAAGCGTAACTTTCCATTGGGACAAGATAGGGAAATGGAGTTTAGTCTCTCTAAACTTTAAATTTAATGACCCACCTTTTAGTGAAGGTGGTTTTTAAATTATGTGTTTGAAAATGCCACTCAGTGAAGGTAAGTGGGGGCTAGCTGGCTAACTACCTGCTAGACTTCAAATATGCACAACTATTAGTGGATATACCATAAGTTTACATAAAATAAACCAATATCTTTAACATTTCACCATTACATGTGTTCAATTTTATTTTCAAGATTTTTCTAAAAAATGTGTTCTTTTTCAAGTATTTATAAGCAGTGATACTGATTGTGTAACAACATCAAAAACAATTACATAATGGTTAAACAAAGAATGTAAGTACTACTAATAAAACTTTTCTTTAGAGGATGTGGATGGTCATTGCCCAATGCATTTCGGGACTCACCACAGTCCCTTCTTCAGGGGCCACACTGTAATTCAGAAACAATAAACACATATAAACTTCTATTTGCAGGCACATATGTCGAACCATAAGTACATCTATATATTTACACTGGACAAGATACATCAAATATCATGAATTCAAGCAAGAGACAATTAATTATATGTATGTGAATCAAAGATGCATCCATAAGAAAAGCCATCACCAAAGTGAAATTGTGCAAAAACATAATTCATAAATAATTCATGAGCCGCAGTTACTCAAGTAAAGCACGAAGGCTTCTTTCCAAAAATGATATTCTTAACATATACTTCTTCCTAGATCTAATCGGTGAGAGACAAGTTTATCATCACGCTCTTAAGCCAACACGCTATAACAAAATCAATGTATGAAAACCAACTTACTATGCAGCATCAATAATTGTGATCATCACACCTATATGTACAAAACAAACAAATCAGACCACCTTAGTTTTCTAAAAGTACACCTCCTTGTGGAAAATACAATACAAGAAACCGTCATCAGACTACACACCACATACGTATGTGTTGCATCACTCGAAAAATGGGGTTCTGATTCCTGCAGTTAGACAAGTTGGAGATATTTGAGTTTCATTGCTAACTAGTTATCTGAAACGGACGCTATGTGAATTGCTTTAAAGGCACGTACCTCGTAACGATTACAAATATTCTCAGTGCTCGCACCGCTAGTTTGGAAAGCTGATGTCTAAAATCAAGAAACAACAAACCCGCCACCGTTAACAGCCAATATCTTAAGAGTTCAAATGGCTTAAAAATGTGTGCTTCTAATACAGCGCAACGTACCTCAGAGTATCCAAACGGGGAAAACCTGTAGCGCCGCCATTAGCCTCCACAACCTGCTGTTTTTACCCACAATGCTGTCAGTTATGTCTCCAATCACCTGGTTCCTATTTCGAACGACATGATGTGTGAAACAACTAGTAATTTCATTGGTACCTGCATCAAAACATAGACCGCAATCACCTTACCGTGAACAAAACTTTATTGTTCACCGAAGACCTAGAAACAAATTGACTAACTCCACTAAACTAAGGAATACGGGCTCTCATAGTTGCTTATCCCAATATTGTCTAACTGGGAGTCATTAATTAATAAACGTATTCAAGATCAAATATTCAGCATAAAAATGAAAATGAAAATAAAACGTGCTAATCATGCCCTCAAACAAAAAGGTGATAAATGATAGTAAAATAATAATAATGAGTATTAAGTACTGTATGTGAGAGATAGTGAGGAACAAAGTTCCAAAATAAAAGTATAGAGCATCAAATGATGATATTTCATAACATGCATATTAATATTCATCATAACAGCAGTCTATAGAGAATCAGCCTATAAAAAATAGCTCATTTCCATCCGGTCATTAAGACCCCTCGGGGTCATTGTACCCAATCGTTTAATCCAAAACATCTCCCTTTGGAGTAGTTTCTTGTTTATATGTAAGCCTGGTTGAACCTCAACTATCTCTATTATTTGGAAACTTAGCTGAGCTATAGTATGTTTATTCTCTGTCCAGTGTGTAGCTAGTGCTGACGAGGTAGTTTTGTTGCATATTCGACTTTTATGTTCAGTAATTCTTGTTTTCAATTTTCTTTCAGGTTTGCCAACATAAAGTGATCCACACGGACACTTTATAGCGTATACCACGTTGTTGGTGTTGCAATCTCCTTTATATCTTAGTTTGATTTTTTCACCTTTGTGGGGATGTAAAAGAATGTTGCACTGTAACATTGTTACAGTGAACACAATTTGTGCAACGTTTCATTCCAATCGTATCCCCGCGATCCAGTGGTTTTTTGGGTTTAAGCAGCTCCTTTAAGTTCTTACTTCTCGTATACGCAAATAATGGTCGTTCCATGTAGATGTTTTGAAAATCTGGTTCTAACTGCAAAAGTTCCCATCTCTTGTTGATGATATTTTACATTTTTTGTGAGTTAATAGAAAATTTAGATACAAAAACATTTCTTTTAATGTTAATTTTGTTTTTCCTGGTTAATAGTGTCCGTCGACTTAATTCCATTGCTTTGGTTGCCGAGTCTTCCAGGAGTTTTTTAGGGTATCCACATTTTTCATATTTCCTTTTGACGTCCAAAATATTTTTGTGGCATTCATTTTCATTTGAAACTATATGCTAAACTCTTAGAAATTGGGAGCATGGTAAATTCTTCAAAAGACTTTGTGGATGAAAGCTCTTATAATGTAACAGACTGTTTTTATCTGTTTCTTTTTTATACAGATTGGTGGTTAATTGTTGGTTGCTTATTTCTACTAATACATCCAGGAAAGGTATTTGGTGTTTGTTAATTGAATAGGTAAACTGTATTCTAGGGTTCTTGGTATTCAATTGGTCAATGTTACTGATAAGATTAGCTATTGTTCCAGTCCAGATGATGAAAATATCATTGATGTATCGACAAAAGAACTCAATTTTATCTTTCCACTCCTCATTTTTAAAAATATGTTTATCTTCATACTTGATCATGAAGGTATTTGCGTAAGCACCCTGCAAAACCCATAGAGGTACCATTTAGTTGAACAAAGAATGTGTCCAACCACTTGAAGTAACTATGATGAAGACAAAAATGTGTCAATTCCAAAAGAAAAATTTAACTTATTGTGGTTTGGTCATGTTTCAGTAGCAACCATTTGAGTGCTTCCAGTCCTTCCATATGTGCTATGAATGTGTATAATGATACAACATCGATGGTACACAATATATAATCCTTTTCTGGTGTCAACAACAATTTATCTAGTTTAAGAATGAAGTCTGATGAGTATTTAATATTTGAATGCCGTTCTTGTATCAGTTTTTATTCACAACGGGGTTGACCCTGTGTCCCTCAGAACCTGGGTAAATGGTAGTTCAACATAAATTCTTGTATCAGTGGCTGAAGTTAATGACCCGCTGGGTCAAAAAGGGAACCACATCCCGATACAATCGGTCGAAATGGGGGGTCTTCCAAATTCTTATGCACTTTAGGTAACATATAAAGTTCTGGTCTCCTTGGTAATTTTACGAGTAGAAATTTAGCCATGTCCTCTGTTATCCATTCCTTATCTAGCGCTTTATCAACTAGTTGTTTTAGATGTTCCAATAATTCCATAGTTGGATCTTGCTCAAGTGGCATGTAGATGTTAGTGTCTTCGACATGCAATGTGACTTTAGATTTGTAGAATTTCGTATCCATAAGGACCAGAGCTCCTCCCTTATCTGCTTTTTGAAAAGTGATCTCTTCTCTTTGAGCTAACTGTGCCAAAATACTATTTTCTGCGCGACTCATGTTCATTCTTTTTGTAGTTCAGTTTTTCCAAATCTTTTTGAACTAATGATTCAAATAAATCCAAAGGTTTGTGGGAAACCGGGGCTTCAAACGTACTTTTTGGCCGAAATTGTTCCCATGTCAATTTCTCAGGTCGGGGTTCTACATTTTCAAAGAAATTTCTAAGTCTCAAAACACGCATACATTTGTAGAATGAAATATCATGTTCAAAGCTTGAACCAGAATATGTTGGTACAAAAGTTATGCCCTTGTTTAAGATCTTGGTCTCTTTTGGAGACAATTTATATGAAGAACTGTTAATTATGAGGGTTTCCCTTGGCTCCTCAATCCTTTCTTGCTTTTCTTGTTCTCCTTTTCTTTTTCCTCGCCTTGTTTTTTGTCTTTTTGTATTGTTATATCCGGTGGATGTCCAGATCTGTGGCCGGGGACAAAAAAGACACTTGTTGGCTTGCAATACCTGGTTTTTCAATAGTTTTTTCAACAACTGATGAATGTCGTGAGCCGATAGGAGCTCTAGAGGGATCAGATTCTTTTTCGGTGGCTATACTTTCCTCAGAAGAGGTGTTTGGTCTTCTGGTAAAACGTCTTTGGGCATACACCTCTGCCCAGGTGTATGCTTCATTCAATTTGTAGTCGATTGTATCGCGCTTGAATTTCCGAAGCTTAGTTTCCTGAAGTTCTTTGCCATACTCCTCTAATTTTAAGTTGAGATCTTCTATATATTTCTTCCAGTCATTCTGCTTGATAAATCCATACGAATACTTTGAATCTCTATATTAAATTCTTCAATTGTTTCTGCCAGTTCTTCAATGATCAACAAAATAAGGTCTAAGGAGCATTTGTTTAGAATCTGGTACCATTTTTCCATGAATTGTGAGTTGTGTTGTAACCAGTATAACATTGGTTCTATGGATAGCCTCAGGCCTCTAGGGATCCTTTTGACCTAATGGTACTGTATTAATGTAGATGCATGGAGCCTCTGATTCGATTCTCTCCTTGCGCTGAATTCAAGTTGGTTCAATTGATGACTTATTGAGCACTATGTGCTTGTAGGTTGCCAACCTCCTGAATAAACTATATATTTCTGAAGCTTGTTCTGCGGAATATGCTTTTGTTGTTGCTCTATTGTCGGTTAAGGATGCTATTGATTCAAATGACATGATTGTTCTGTGGGCGCTATAGATCAATTTAGGTAACTGAAAACTCTGGTGGGGTGATCTATGCACACCTATTTATCGATTAATCAAAGGTTAAACACTATTTGTTGATCAGTGTGCTATTTTAGAATGAGCATAGATCACCCCACCAGACTCTTAGAAAGTGAGCTTTACAATTCTGTGTGCCTTTGCCTGTTTGTGTATTAACCGTCTGGTTTAGGAATGACACCTGATGGGGATTTGCCTTCCCTATAGACAGTCACAAGTTGGGTTGAGATGTGTCCTGCCTTTCCTGTGTGGCTCATAGCCAGGCTGAATAGATCTGTCTGCATTTAGAGTGGTAGGAGGACTTGCACTTTCACTTGAATGCACTATGGGTGCCTTTCACAAAGTTGTCTCCACCTCCTGTAGTGAACCTGATCTGAGCAAGGCAGAACGGGTTTATGTGTGCAGCAGAGACTTTTACTTTGTGCTGCCTTCAAAAAGAAGCATGGTAAAATATTGGGGCTCTGCTCCCAGAACTTTAGAGTGCTTATGTAAACAAGCGGATCCTGTCAAGATGAAGAGCTGAAGAGCTGTGTGAGGAGCGTTGCCCTTTAATGTGTTAGGGGTGGGTTGGCCTGCAGATTCTGCTTATTTTCAGTGGACAGAGGAAAAATATTAATACTCTTTGTCCTGCTGTGGTGTCCTGCTTGTAAAGATCTCCAAGGGATTGATGCAGAGCTTGTCTCCTGTTGTAAGTCTTACGGAAATCAAAGACTGCAAAAGATTGCTTCTGGATCTAAAGGAACCTGCCAGGAAGAAGAGCTGGAAGAGCTGCATGAGGAGCCCTGCTCCTTGTTGTGTGTGTGGTGGATTGCCCTGCAGTGGCTACTTCTGTCTTGGGCAGTTGATGGACTGGCTTTTAAAAGGAACTATGTGGTGAGTACTTTTTTCACTGGGTGTCCTGGTAACCTACAGCACTCTCGTGGTGAGAACCAGCGTGCTGCCAGAAGAGCACCCTAACCATTATTCCCGGGCACAATTGCGGGCAATTGTCTGTGGGATACCGCCTGTGTGGACCCAGCGATGTCTCCCCGCCAAGGGGGGCAGTGGTATGCGTCCATCCCCACCATCCTGACACATCCTTTAGGGCATTTGCTGGAGTCTTGCAGTACCAGGGGGATCCTTGAAGGAGTCCCCCGGACCCAGGTAAAACTTACCACATCTCCCCTTGCTGCAACTTACCGTACTACACATAGTAGGTACACAGGTGTTCCTGTGGCCTACGGGTTGTACTTGCATAACTTACCATGGATTTACTGGTGATGTCAAGTGGGATCTAGGTGTATCTCTTCCTACCCTAAGTACTGTATTTCAGACTCTGATGTTATGATGTATGTCGTTTTTATACCTTGCAATGATAGGATAACGAGTGCCATTTCAGGACCTACATAATATATACAGTGATGGGGTATAGTGTTTCTATTAGGTGTGCAATCTAGAAGTCATTATCTTAGTGAACTAACTCTGATGCTGTGACAATTTCCTAGTTGGCAAAGTGTTATTGTAATATATATGTTTTTTGGATTTTTGTCGTTTTTGTCTTGTTTAGTTTACATAAAGATACTTCATTTTTCTAAACTGGTATGGTGTCCATTTGTGGTGTTTTCACTGTGTTACTGTGTGTTTAGGTACAAATACTTTATACAGGGCCTCTGAGATAAGCATGTCTTTTTTTTTTATATGTATTGCAACCAGATCGGAATACAGTCCTTTTACATCATACACACATAAGACTGAGAGGATTATCAAATATCATTACAAAAGACAGTTACAGCAAGAAGACAAAAAATGAGAAAGAAAACAAAACAGCAAGACAACTTGTCATCGACTACCCCAATTCCCCTCCATCCAAAGCTTAACTGGTGCCCATATTTTCTATTCCTGATGCCCTTTTCTTACGGCCTTTAGTTCTATAAATAGCATATTCTAAAACGTACTGAGCCAACAGCCTGGCCCTTCATGAAAAAAAAGATGGCGGCTCTGGGCTAATCCAGTCTTGAGTGACACATGACCGTAAAACCCCCATGGAAATAAACATCAACTTTCTTTTATCATCGGGGATTATAGTCGAAGAGACCCCAATCAGTACAAGTTCCGAGGTCAACTCTACTGACGTGCTCAATATCATGGAAAGAAAAGTTTGAATGGAAGCTAAAAATAGGGATAGTCGTGGACAAAGAAAAAACATGTGGGCTGCATCAGCCGCATACAACCCACATCTGCTACATGACGTACCAGCAGATGTTCCCCATTTAGAAATTTTGGCTGGGGTATAATATAAATCAAGCAGCACCATATAGTGCTGTGTACGACTTCTACCAGATAAAAGAATAGAGTTAGCCAAATGAATTGAGTCCTCAATATTGACATCATTAGAGCCCAGCTTCTCGGCCCATCTCTGTTGAACAACAAGTAAATCATCTGGATACAGTGACATCAATAAAATCTTTTTTTTGCTACACAAAGAATCAATCAAGGGAAACCGCTGTAATCCTCCCCGTTCTTGAATTGTTAACATATTAAAAAATCTATGTAACTGCCGATATTTAAAATAATCAACATTCCTGAGATTGAACTTAGATTGACGAACTGGAAAACATGTCATATGATTATCTTGCCAGACATCCCCAAGGTATATGATACTGTGGTTACGCCACCTTTCCATGATATAGTCATGGTACATCAGGGGCGTGTATCTCGTAATGTTTGGAATACCAGCAATTTGCTTGATTGCCTTCCAGGCACAGAATGCTGCTTTTACAATCTCAAATTTAGTTTTTTTGTAATAGCTGGGTTCAACAGTTTTTAACAAGCACCCTCGGGCCTCTACCCCTAAGGCAATCTCGTAGATAGACGGGGCATTCGCATCCAAAATAGGCGCCTTCTCACCAATTATTAGAGGAGTGATACATTGCAAAACTGAGGCAAGATAATTAAAAAATAAATGAGGGATGCCCCATCCGCCTCTTGCCTTTGGGGGTATCATTTTTTGATAAGCTCTACGGTGGCGTTTATATCCCCATAAAAATCTCCCTGACATCCTTTCCAATTGTTTGAAAAAAGCCAACGGGAACTCAAGAGGTATCGATCTTAATAGGTATAAGAATTTCGGTAATATTAACATTTTTAGTACATTATTTCTCCCATATAGGGACAAATGTAGGTGATTAATACGTTCCAGTGTAGAATTGGCCTTTTTAAGAATAGGATTAAAATTCAGTTCTGGGATCTGTGAGACTGGGGATGTGATCTTGACTCCCAAGTAAGTCGCTACAAAACTATATTAAGAAGTGCCGGGGGATTCTGGCCAACAAATAAAATTTGGGTCCTAGCCATATTCAACTTATAGCCCGAAAAGGCACCAAACAGCGTGGCCAGTTCCTCTATCTTTGGAATAGCTTTTATAATATCCGTAGTAATAACCGCCATGTCATGCGCATAGGCCAGTGCCCTGTAAGGTATACCCGCCACCACCACTGGTGTTATATCCTCCGAGTGGTTCAGTACATTGAGAAAAACATTGATGTAAATAGCAAAAAGGAGCGGGGAGGACGGGCACCCTTGTCTTGTGCCCCGGTAGATCGGAAACATGGTAGATTTATCTAACCCAATTTTAATACAAGATGGTGTTTTATACAAGGTCTTCAGTGCCAAAATCATACATGGACCGACCCCTTTAAAGGACAGCAGATCCCAAAGGTAGTGCCAGGCAACCCTGTTGAATGCCTTCTCAGCATCCAACAGGGTGACCCCTACAGTTGTATTAGTGCACTGTGCACAGTCAAACAAAGCAATGACTCTACGGATGTGATCCGTAATGTCGCGGTTAGGATTAAACCCATTTTGCCAGTGGGATACTATGCTAGATATTACAGATCACAATGGCGAGGCTAATATTTTTGAAAAGATTTTGCTATCAGCATTGATGAGCGAAATTGGCCTGTAGGATGCCGGATTAAGGGAGGTTTGTCCTTATTAATAAATGCCATTATTGTTGATTTTCCCCAAGGAGGAGCGGACCCTTTCTGTGCCTCAAAAAATGTATCTAATAATTCCTGTTTTAAAATATTTCTAAACATCCTATAGAAATCCAGGGGAATGCCATCAGGTCCCATGACTTTACCAATAGCCAGAGAAAATAGAGCTGACTCTATTTCTTCCCATCTTATATCAGCATCTAGGAACTGAACCTGAGCAACAGATAATTTCGAGACATTATCACCAGAAACAAAATCAAAAAATAATTCACTTGAATAATCAGCAGTATCTTGCTCATATAGCTTAGAATAGAATTGCCGAAAAACCTCGAGGATCTCATCGGGTTTGTGATATATCTGTCCTGCGTCATCCTGAATTGCATTAATGTAATTCGAAGCCTCGCTTTGCCTAACCTTCTTCACCAGAATCCTCCCAGAGTTCTCCCCCATTTCATAAATCTGTGTCCTGAAAATTGCCGTCTGTTCCGCCAGTTTAGTTGCAAAAATTTCGTAAAGCCTTGCTGTATGAATGGCTAAAGAGGTTTTAATACCTTCTGTGTCTTGCTTTGACGTAATAGCTATAGCTAACTTCTCCTCCCACTCCTGTGTTGCTTTATAGTAAGTGTTCAGTTTATTCTGGGGTTTTTTCTGCATTTTAATCGAATAGGCCAGTGTCTCCCCACGCACTTCCGATTTAAAAGCATCCCAGACTATTTGAGTAGATGCACTTCCTCTATTAAATTCAAAGAATTCCCTTATCCATATCCCCATGTGTTCTATATATGTTGAATCAGCCAGTAATTTCCTATCAAAATACCAGGGTGTAAACTTAGCAGCAGACCCAACCTCAGTTTCCACCTCTATCAATATTGGATTATGATCCGATATTATTCGAGGATAGATCTCAAACGCAGTATTATTTATAAGTGAGGTATATATAAAAAAATAGTCCAGCCGCACTAGCTTCTGGTGCGGAGCCGAAAAAAATGCAAAACCAGGTGAGGCAGGATTTTTGGCATATCCCACATCCGACAGGCCAAAATCGAGAACTAGACCTCTTAATGCCTTATAAGTCTTTTTTTTTAGACCGAAATATAACGCATTGCTACAGATATCTAAACCACCTTCCAAGTGAATATTTAAATCCCCGCAAAGTATTACAGGAGATGGCCAGTCAGCTAATTCTAAACTTGAAAAATTCAAGACGTCTGGGTCGTCAACATTAGAAGCATATATGGAGCAAATAGTCCATACTTTATTATCAATGCTGATCTCCAAGATCATCCATCTGCCATATTGATCAGCCTTAGTACGCTTTAGACACCCCAGCCCTCTTCTAGTCAGGATTGCCACCCCTTTTGTTGTGGTACCTTGACAAGTACATCCCAATAAGTGCATACCTAGGTCTTTAAAATAATGCCTATCCTTCCAACCTGAATCTGACCCTGATGTCATTCAAGCTCTTCCCGCAGGATACCAAATACTCCGGGTCGACCGTTCATCTGGGAAAGGCGGCGGCATAGCCATTATTTACAAGAATTGCTACACCTGCCGCGCCTCTCCAACTACCCTATCCAGCTGCGAACATCTTACCTTCTCACTGGACTTCTCCCCCACATGCACATTCTCAGGGACTCTTATCTATCGGCCACCGGGCACCCCGACTAACTTTATAAACCAACTTGCACCGGAGGTAGCCAATTGTGTCTGCTCGTCACCTAACTACACCTTATTAGTCGACCTGAATGTGCACCTAGATGACCCCCTAGATTCGGCTGCCGCCGAACTACGCAACAATCTGGAGGCACTAGAACACTCCCAGCGAGTGCTGCAACCCACCCACGATAAAGGTCACCTACTGGACCCCATCTTTACTAACTGTACCCATCTCACAGTTAGTCCATTCATTCCCCTCCCATGGACGGACCATTTTTTGATCCCATTTATCTGGGCGCCATCCGGACCACGTCCTAAACCTTCCACTGCCTCTTGCAGGGAACGCAAATGGTCACAACTTAACACCAACCTGTGGACAACCACTCTGGAAGCCTCTGTCCCAGTGAACAACCCCGATCCGATCATTAATAATGACAACTTCAACAACTGGATCACCACCTCCTTAGATCTTACTATCCCATTTAAGGATGTCGAACCCAAACAGAGACCAAAAAACGCTCCTTGGTACTCACAGGACCTGCGCACTCTTAAAAAAGAATGCAAAAGATTGGAACGGAAATGGTGCATTGATTACTCACAAATCAGCAAAAATGAATATCGGGCCACCATAAAAATCTATAAAAATGACATAAAAAAGCTCAAGCTACCTTCTACGAAAACAAAATTAACGAAGCAGCTTCCAAACCCAAGGAAATATATCAAATCGCCAAGAGCCTGCTCAAACTTCCCGATAAACCACCAGATCCACTCACTGCCCAAACTCGCTGCAATGAAGAGGCAGACTACTTCTTCAATAAAATAGCCACAATATACTCATCCTTTCCCCCACACCCTCATCCCAAAATAAAACAGAAGGATATCAGCCCACCTCCACTTACCACCCTAGATAACTTTTCACCACTGGAGTCCACCAGCCTGGAAACCAAATTACTCCAGGTAAAGTCCGGATCTCCCAGCGACCCAGCCCCAGCTCAGTTTCTCAGAACAATCACCCCTACCATCCTGCCCACCATTCTGAACTTAATCAACAATTCACTTTCCTCAGGACTCGATCCCCCGAAATGGAAGCAGGCAACAGTCAAAGCCCTCCTGAAAAAACCCACTCTAGATCAGATGAACCCGGGAAATTACCACCCAATCTCCCTGCTACCTTGGATATCCAAATTCGCGGAAAAGCACGTCAACCAATCCCTCACAGAATTCCTGGAAACAAATAAACTACTGGACTCATCTCAAACTGGGTTCCGCCCTATGCACGGAACAGAAACCGCTTTACTAGCTGTAACAGAAGGAGCAAGAATGATCGTGGATCAGGGCGGCACTGAGGCCATTATCTTATTGGACCTCAGTGCCGCCTTCGACACTGTGAATCACGACATCCTACTTCACAGAATCTCTGAACTAGGGATAACATCTACAGCGGCGGCCTGGCTACGATCATTTCTGTCAGAACGCTCCTTCCGAGTCTGCGAAGGCGATACCAGCTCGCCCAGTAAACCACTCAGTTGTGGGGCTCCCCAGGGTTCGTCCCTGAGCCCCACACTGTTTAACATATACATGCACCCCCTCGCAGAAATAATTCGCCCTTTCGGCGTCCAAGTCGTGTCCTACGCAGATGACACGCAACTGGTGGTTACCCTAAATCATCCCTCTTCATGTCCTAACGATCTCATAGGCTACATGGAAGCAGTGAGTACCTGGATGAGTCAGTCTTACCTGAAACTAAACTGCGACAAAACAGAGCTAATGGTACTGGGTAACTCCCCTCAAAAATCCATTGAGTCTCTGTGGCCACCAGATCTAGGCCCAGCACCCCCAGCCAGGAACACCATTAAGAGCTTAGGAATTTGGCTTGACAGCACATTATCCTTCGGACACCAGTCAACCAAATTATCTGCCACCTGCATGGGCATTATAAGACTCATCCGTAAAATCCTACCCGCTTCTACCCTACAAGGCCAGACAGATCATGGTCCAAGGCTTAATCCTCTCCTGGCTGGATTTCGGAAACGCCCTTTATCTAGGCGCCCCTGAATCAACCCTGAAAAGACTCCCCTGATTCAAAACTGTGCTGCCCGCACGCTTCTGCGCATTCCCCGCTGCCAATTTGTGAAGTCTGAACTAAAAGCCCTCCACTGGCTGCCAGTAAAAGACAGGACCAATTTTAAAAGCATGTGCATTGCCCACCGTGCCTACTGGAGGAAAGGAGCAACCCTTAACCATACCTTGATTACCCCCTACCACCCCAACATACAGCTTAGGTCGACTTATACCTTTCAAGTCATCAGACCCAGGTTCAAAAGAGAAAGGAGTGGAGGAAGAATGTTCTCAACAAACTCGGCAAGACTCTGGAACTCCCTCCCAATCTCTATTCGTTCAGAACCCAACCTTCTTCACTTCCGGAAAAAACTAAAAACCTTTCTCTTCAGCAGATAAAATTGACCCGCCCACACACCTGTACTTGGCTAAGCGCTGGGATGCCTGCGGGTAGCTATCGCGCTATACAAAAAACATATCCAATCCAATCCAATCCAGGTGAGATGCGTTTCTTGAAGGCACAGTAGATCTATGCGCATGCTCTGTATCATTTGTGCACAGACCCCCCTTTTCTTCCTGTTGTTGAGGCCACAAATATTCCACGAGCAAATCCTCAATTTTTCCACCGTATTAAATTATTCAGAAAAGCCCACACTAGTCCCGCAGCCATGTCAGTTTTTTGTAACATACCCCTGCTATACAACCAAAATCTAAATGTTTTATATTTCCAAATTATAATCCACCTCAATTTATTCTTCGTGTTTAAATTAAGAAAAAAAAACAGCCAAACCACCCAATAAATTACTCTCAGTTTTACTTCGAATCCAGTTTTTCTCACCATGCTTGCCCCCCCTCCCCATCTTCTACGCCCCCTCCACCAGCTCCCCCTACCCCCCCACCCCACCCACAAAAGGGCAAAGGGACTGAAGAGTCCCTAAAGTTGATGATGTGAGAAGCATCTTGTGTCCCGCCACTCAGTCCCTTACATGATATTCTATTAAACAATAAACCCGCAGACCAACAGTATGTAGTAATGTTAAAGAGAAAAAGAAACAAAAAGAACAGGTCTGCTATGTTCCTTCTCTTATATAAAAAGAAGAGCAACTATCTGTGAAAAACACCAAAGAAGAGGGGCCCCGTAATACAGTGAACCCCGTCAGCCCACCCAGGCAACCACCAGCACCGGAAATATAGCCAGCTGAGAATCACAATGATGTTAATAATTCTTTTGCAGCTCCCTCTGAGGTTAGAAAGTATGACCTTTCCTTATAGATTACTTTTAATTTAGAAGGATTAAGAAGAAAGGCCTGGGCGCCCTTCGCCTGGAAAGATGGAATTAGCTGGCGAAATTGCCAGCGCTGTTGGACGGTGGCATGGCAAAACAATCCAGACCTTTCCCCCTGCGTTTCCTATCCGGTCTATCTAGATCATAAAGAGCCTCTCTAGCCAGAAAGTTATTTAAACAAATCAAAATGGCTCTAGGATTAGCATTTGAATCACTTCTAGCCCCCTTTTGGAATGGAAATCTGTGGGCCCTTTGAAGTTCTATATCCCTTTTCCACAGGGTGAGTTCTGGGAAAGCCTCTGAAAAAAGATCAATCACAAATTGTCTAACATTCCCACCCTCACTCCCTTCAGGAATGCCTAGAAATCGTAGATTGTTCCTCCGTAATCTATTTTCGAGGTCAACCAGTTTCCAGTTAATCTCCTCTCTCAGCCCTTCCAATGATGAAAGCTGAGATTTTTGCTGGGTCATAGTCTTCAATTGCCGAAATCTGCCCTTCTGCTTTGACCACTCTGGCAGATACCTCATTACAGTATTTACCCACTCGGCATAGATTATTTTGCAGCCAACTGGGTGCAAAGGTTCTCCGCTCTTGTTTCTTCCCGATGTTGGAGCATCACTTGATATAAGGTATTAAGCGTGACCTCAGGGATGGACACACCCTCGCTACCATTTACGGGAGGAGTCGAAGGAGGTCCAGCACAATCCCCCTGCAATGAGAGTATGGTGTTCTCCTCAGCTCCCCATTCCGGTCTGTCTGGAGATCCATCTGCGTCACTCTCTGACTCCTGCAGTAAGGTATTCACACTCTTATTGCTTATATCATCCCTCCAATCACCATCTCCATCAATATCTCCATCAACACTTCCAATTTCTAGAGCAGTGGATAAGTCTGACATTGAATAGAATTGATCAGCAGAATCAGTAGAGTCCACATCCTCCAAAGGATTCAAAGACTCCTGAGGGCAACCTCCAGGTAGTAATGACTGTATTTGCAAGGTCAGAGAAGGGGAGTTGTTAGTTATCGCAGCCGACTGAGTCTCCAATAGGATACTCTCAGAACCTCCTTGTAAATATAAACTCGAAGAGCACACTTCTCCCCTCGGAATACTTGAAGAAACAGAGCTCTCGGTACTAGCAGCTACCTGAGACCTATCAGTAATTACCGAATCAATGCCAATGGCTTGCAACTGCCATTGAGGTTGAGCCCTATTACCTCCACCACCTCCGCCACCATTGTCAGCATTTAGACTAACAGTCTTTTTCGTGAACATCCCCGGTATTTTCGGTATAGCGCCTGTTCCTGCACTACAAGTCCCAGGATGCACCTGCAAAGTTTGTAATACCTGTTCGGGGCCAGCTCCAGCGTCTCCGGCAACAGAGCTCGCCGACACATCAGAGGCCAAAGACTGGTTTTGAGAAGTATTTTTTTAGACTGCGTTACTGTCGCACTGCCTCCATTCTGCCCTGGTTCTTGTGCCGCCGCAGTGGCCGCTCGCGTCTTCGGCTTCTGATTCTTGAGAGCCATCCTCGCTCTACCGGTCCTCCTCCTCGTCCAAAGGCAAATGCAAACTGCTCCGGCTAAGCCCGTTCTGCTCCGGGCTTCAATTTCGCTCTGAGGTGCTTCCAGCAGCGTGTGAACACCGCCACGCCAACTGCTGCAATCGCTGAAAGCTGCACCACAGGTCAAGCCGCATCACCCCCGCATCTCATGTATGTCCGAGCCGAGTTTGATTTCTCATAAGTGTATAGACTGTCCGATAGAGGGTGAGCCTTGTGAGGGTCCGCTATCGTGTCAGAAGAGGAGAGTGGCGAGACCACTACTGCTGCGGCTTCCGGCCTGACGTGTTCAGAGACGGTCGCTCCCCAAGCTCCCTGCTTTAGTGGTATTGTTGGCTGTTCTCGCTGCTTTCTCTGTGCTACTCGCTAACTGCTGCCTGACATAGCGCTAGAGCGTATATAATTATTAATAGCGCTTTGTATTCTTCTAGCTGCCGCCTGTCATAGCGCTTTACCGTTGTAAGCATTATCGTGTGTTTATAATTAGCAGTGCCTGCCAGCTGCCGCTTGTCATAGCGCTTCACTATTTTCAACATTATTGAGTGTTTATAATTAGCAGTGGTGCCTGCCTGCCAGCTGCTGCTTGTCATAGCGTTCTACTGTTTTGAAGCATTGCCGAGTGTTTAGAACTACTGCTGACGATTTCCAGACTTAGCACTGTTTACATTGTTATACGCAGGGCAAGTTGCACACGCGCTGTTATAGCTTTGACCCTAATTAACATTGTTTCAACTTCGATTTTTGTAACGCTTACTTCTCAGGGTGTTTAAATTCATCATTTACTCGCTGTGCCTCATCCTGTTGTCTGTTTCACTTTAGCCGCCATTTTGTTGTTGTTGTGCCTCGGAGCCCGTCCCCTCCGACCCGAGCCCGCCTCCCAGCTGATCCTCCCTTGCCACTCCCTTCCCACTATCCATATATGACAGATGTTTGTGCGCGCAGCGTTCACGTGCAGCGGTCGCTTCCCATGCACGCCGAAGGTGCGCCAAAGGTAAGCCCATCTACGCCCGTCCGCGCCTGGACCGCGCCCAGCGCCAGACCCCCTGGCCCTCGCAAAACCCACTCCTCCCATATAACGTATGACGCCGCCACCCTTCTAGCCCTCAACCCCGGACGCACACCGCAATGCTATGAAGCTGCCCCTGGACGTACCAACGGTCCCTTCACCTGCCACTCCTGCATATTTACCAGCATCAAGACCCATACCACATCCACCAACCCCAAACACAGCTCCGACTCTAACCACCTGAAGTGCATCCTGCTAAACACCCACTCGGTCCACAGACACGCCTCTGAACTCTGGGATCTACTGGACACTACATAACCGGACGTCGCCTTCCTTACTGAAACATGGATGAACGCATCATCAACACCCGACATCGCCATAGTCATCCCGGACAACTACAAGATCATCCGAAAAGACCACACCACAGCTCTCCATTGGACGGACCACAGCTGTGTTCACTTCAGCTACAAAACCACCTCGACCCACAACCCCCCACAACCTATTCCCCGAAGAAAATGGAACAAAGTCACCACCGACCAACTCCTCACATCGCTCAACCTAAACTCACCCGCCCTCTCTTCGGACCCAAACCAAGCGGCCTTCAAACTCAAACAATGGATCACTCACAGCGCTGACGAATTAGCACCCTTGAAAAACCATCACACCAAACAAGACAGCAAAAAGGCCCCCTGGTTCAACGATGACCTTAAGAAATCCAAGATACTATGCCGTACTCTCGAGAAAACTTGGAGAAAAAACCCAACCACCGACAACATGACCACCTTCAAGGCAGCCACCCGCAAACACCACCAGCTGATTCGATCCACCAAGAAATCAGCATTCAAGAACCGACTCGACAACAACGCCCATAACAGCAAGGAACTATTCAACATCGTCAAAGAATTCACCAACCCCACCGCAGCCTCAAACGACATCACTCCCTCCCAAGACCTCTGCGATTCGCTATCCTCCTTCTTCTACAACAAAATTGCAGACATACAATTTCAATTTCAAAAGTGCTTTATTCGAGTATTACTCATAAAAGCAGACATACAAACATATAATAAAAAGCAATTAAATTTACAGAGTCATTTAGACGCAGCACATTACACAATTTAAAAAAATATAACGCATCATAAATACAGGTGCAAAGTTCATTACTATTAAGAATACCAAAAAATGATAATCACAATGACAATAGAAAATCCTCAAAAATTCATACCATTAAAATGTCATACCGATGATACATTAAATAAGCGTTTACAGAGAATAGACACAAGTCTAGCAGTCTCTGATCAGCTAAATAAAGATTTACAGAGAATAAACATTAGTCTAGCAGTCTCTGAACTATTAGTAAGCATTTACAGAGAATAGACAGGTGTCTAGCAGTCTCTGATCAACTTGGCAGTGAGTAATTAGCTTAACAGCAATCTCTGCCTTATAACCCACGCCCACCCCAAGTACTTTGCGGTGGCAATTATGATCCAATTTACAGAAGTGGATTTTACAATACGCAGCGCTACCATGCTACTTTTTGTGCCTAAGTTCCTGCACATAGGAGCCAACCAAGCTCGCCTTGGGGCAGAATATACTGGGCAAGAAAACAAAAAATGACCAAGAGTTTCTTTTCCTACCCCACAGGCTGGACAAATTGCTGCACCCCTTGATTTCCACTTAGATGTTAAATTACGGAGGGGGAGCGAACCTACCCTCAATTGGAAGAGCAGTTTTCTGTCCATGGGGTTCGATATGTAATCCCAATACATTTCATAAATAGGGTACATCTTAACTTCTAGGAAACTGGTGGTCATGGACCCACTGTTAGTACTGAGCATACTCCTATTAACAACATATTCCCAAAAAATGTTTTTTAAAGTAGACTTAGTGGGAAATGAAGCCCCAGCTGGATCGGTCCATAAAGCATTTAGTCCTAACTCGAACAATGCAATCTTTAATGTTTTAAACCATCTGATTTTATTATAACGGTCAGCATTAATAACATCTATGAACCTGTCCGCGTAGTGGGAGAGCTCTGGCGTAGTCCAGAGCCTACGCCAGTATAAAATCGGGCGTAGTTTTGCCATTTCCGAAATTTCTCTCCTACCTAGCTCATAACGCAGGGGCAATAACGGACTGCTCTGTGGGGTGCCTGTCAATGACCTTAAGAATTTATTTTCTGATGTTTGGAGTTCCTGGAGATTTTCATGCCCCCATAGCTCCGCACTGTACAAAGCAGACCCAATTGCTTTTGCCTCATATATTATCAAGGGTGGTTTGATGGGTTTAGTCAATGATTTCCTATGTTCCTTGATAATAGTGCCAGCTAGTTGCTTGTGCCTTAATGTAGCATTATTAAGATGTTGCTGCCACTTATTGTCATTAGAGATAAGGATCCCCAAATAAGTGAAAGATTTTACAACTTCCAGAATGCGACCACTCATGGAAATTTTTGATTTAAAATTTCTGTGTGGATTAAAAACCATGAGTTTTGTTTTGGACGCGTTCACCTCCAGTCCATGATCTACACAGAACTCATCAAATATTGCCAATGCTTTTTGCAGACCACTTGGGGTTTTGGATAAAATTAAAGTATCATCGGCGAACATTAAAGTAGGAACTTTTTCACCTGCAAGAAAGGGAGCATCCACTGCCCGAGATTGCATGCGGGAAACAATACCATTGATAAAAAGGGTGAACAAAGTAGGGGCCATTGAGCATCCTTGCCGAACCCCGCGCTCAACGGGGAATTCGGCAGTGTCATTTCCATACCCACCCCGTCGAATTTTGGCATAATTGCCCTCATGCAATCGCATAATTAAAGTCAACAAGTCCCCAGGGACCCCTAGCGTCTCAAGCACTTCCCACAGTTTTGCCCGTGGTACCAGGTCGAAGGCAGCCCGCAGATCAACGAATGCTGCATACAGGCTGCCTCCGCCTAGCACCACGGTCCTCCACTGGATCAGTTGGAAACGAAAGACTTGATCCACAGTGCTGGTTGCCCTGCGAAATCCAGCCTGGAAGGGGGATAGAATGTTGTTATCATCGGCCCAATCGAGCAACCTATTAACGATTACTCGCCCCACTATTTTTTGAATAGTATCTATTAAACTAATAGGGCGGTAATTACAGGGCTGTGCTCGATCTCCTTTTTTGTATACCGGGATGATTACAGCACCCCGCCAGGTTACTGGGATATCTGCACCTCTGGTGATATAGTTTATTAGCAGATGGATGTATTTGCACCATCTTTCAGTATCATTCAAAAAAACATCTGCTGGAACCCCGTCAATACCAGGGGCGCGACCACTGCGAACAGTTTTAAGGGCAGTCACTATTTCGCTCTGTGTAAAAATATCATCGTCTGCTAGTAAAAAAGGCAAGCATCTACTGTCTACTGTCTGATCTCTGGAAGGGTACTGTTCGCTAAAGAATTTAACCCAGGCGTCCTGGGGGACATTGTTAGTACTAGCCTCTTCTAGCCTGTCATGTCCCCATTTGACTATATGCCAGAATAACCTAGAATGATTTTGGTCGCTTGCACTTTTTAGCTTATTCCAGTGGGCTTCATCCCAATCTTTTTTCGCTTTAGCTATGCACTGCTTATATTGCTTCCTGGCGGATCTAATAGCCTCCAGGTTTTTATTCTTAATTGCATCACCCAAGGAGATTCTTGCCACCCTACAGTCGTGATTGTACCATCTAGCGGCTCTGTAGGCACAGATCCTCTTTTTATTTACCGGCTTTAAAAAGTGGCATTTGATTTCATTAAAGAGATCTTCATGGACCTTGGTAACAGTGTTTTGGCTAGGAGGATGCCCAGCCTCACCCTCAAGGGCCATTATAGCCTTATCGGTTGCCATGCTTATTTTTTCCAAAACCAGCGGATCTGTTCTAACGCTAGTCCACCTCAACCTGCGTATGTCATTAGTTGGCACAATCAACGGGGGTAAGGAATCAGCACAAATACTAGGAGCAATAGCATCAGACAGCCACCATTTATGGAGAACACATAGAGGGTTGTGATCACTCTCGGGCCTATCCATAACAACCATATCAGTAACAGATGACCATAGGGGCATACTACATATAACGTAGTCAATGCGGCTCTCATATCTCCCATTGTTGAAAGTCATGGCTGGTACTCTGTCTGACTTAGTACGACCATTCAAAGCCCTTAACCCATGTTCAAGGCACATAGCATTTAAACCTAGAATATCCTCGGTCCAGCGAGTTATTGGGTTGGAGAGGGCAGAGAATCTGTTTTCCAGACCTAGACCCCACTCAACGGAGCCAAAATTCTTACTTCCCCTTTTGGTTACAACGTTCCATTTTGTTCTTAAGGTGCTTGAATTGGGGCCTCTGCCTTTCCGGGGATAGAAAAAGTGTAGAGTCAGTGGAACAATAGAAGTAGATTGTCTCTGTGGAGGGAAGATATTAGGCAAGATGTTTGGTAAGACCTCAGGGTCAGAAAAATTGAGCACGACGCAATCTCCCTTGAACTTTTTTTCCCTGTTCCCAATCCACTCAACCCTTCTAGCATTTACCAGTTCTTCAGCTAATTGCTGTTTGCCCCAAGGAGATATGGCCATGTTGTTAGTTAGCCATGATAAGGATTTATTTAGAAGTGATGATGTTGATTCAGCTTCGCCAGGAGCTAGTGGGGGTACATTTGCTAGTACAAGAACTAGTGGCGAGGCTTCCACTACAAGCTCGAATGACCCTTTCGAAGTGTTAGGTTCACCATTAAAAGGGGCAGAGGGTACAGCACCAAAGGTGTTATCAGGTGGGTTTATCAGTGAAACCATTGGGAGGTTTGGCACAACAGCAGGAATCAGTCCGTTGGATTTGCTCGATTGAATTTCACTCACCAATGGCTGAACACTGGACGTGATAACTTATGGGAGTTTTCCCACCTCCCCCAGAGTTTTTCCAAGTAAACCTTCAAGTTTGCTTACCTCTGCAGATAGTTTGTCAATTTCACTTATCAGAGGTTTAACTATCACTTTGATTTTTGTGTCCATCAAGCTGCAAAATTTCTGAAATTGGGCGTTTGAAAAGGTCACATAAGTTTCCCCAGTCAAATCATCCTCCTCCTCATCAAGTGTTTTCCTTGGTGGCGTTGCAACTTTATTTTTAGCTGACCTTAATCCCCCCCCGTTTTTGTGTGGCTTTTCTTTTGCCCCCTGTAACCCTCGGTGCAGGGATAGGGACAGCAGTGGGGATGGTGGACTCACTATTTGTAGGGGTCACTGTCACTACTTAATTGTCAGGTAAGTTGCAATTGGCCTGGAATGACTCTCGGCGGTGGCGGCTGATATGTCAGCGCTGGTAGGTTCCCGTAAGTGCCAGGATATGACTCTCGGCGGTGGCGGCAGGTAAGTTAGTCTCCACGACATCCGAACACTACTGGACAACGGAGAAACAGTGGCCCTCATTCTACTCGACCTCTCCGCCGCCTTCGACACTGTCTGTCATAGCACCCTCATACAACGCCTCAGCAACATCGGCATAAAAGAAAAAGCCTTGGACTGGATCATCTCGTTCCTAGCTTGGAGAACTCAGAGAGTCCGACTTCCCCCGTTCAAATCAGAAGCCACCGAAGTCATCTGCGGAGTACCACAAGGATCATCACTCAGCCCCACCCTCTTCAACGTTTACATTAGTCCGCTCGCTTCCATCGCACGTCAACACAACCTTAACATCATCTCCTACGCTGAGGACACCCAGCTGATCCTTTCCCTCACCAAAGACCCCAACACCGCCAAAAGGAATCTTCACGAAGGCATGAAAGAAGTAGCCGTATGGATGAAAAACAGCCGCCTAAAACTTAACTCAGACAAAACGGAAGTGCTCATCCTAGGTTCATCCCCCTCTGCCTGGGACGACTCATGGTGGCCTTCGGATCTGGGCTCAGCACCCATTCCCACAGACCATGCACGTAACCTTGGTTTCATCCTAGACTCCTCACTCTCGATGACCAGACAAGTCAACGCCGTCTCATCCTCCTGCTTCAACGTACTTCGTATGCTCAAAAAAATCTCCATTGGATCCCCGCCGAAACAAGAAAGACGGTCACCCACGCACTGGTCACCAGCCGACTGGACTATGGAAACACCCTCTACGCCGGAATCACAGCCAAATTACAGAAAAAACTCCAATGCATCCAAAACGCATCAGCGAGACTAATTTTGGACACCCCTCGCCAAGATCACATTACCGACCACCTGAAAGACCTCCACTGGCTTCCTGTCAACAAGAGAATAACATTCCGTCTCCTCACCCACGCACACAAGGCCCTCTACAAACTAGGACCCGAATGCCTCAACACTCGACTATCCTTCTACACACCCACCCGCCAACTAAGATCCTCCAATCAAGGCCTTGCCGCAGTTCCGCGTATCCAAAGAACCACAATGGGAGGTAGATCCTTCTCCTACCTGGTGGCCAAGACCTGGAACTCACTGCCCACTCACCTCCGCCTTACACAGAACCACATCTCCTTCAGAAAAGAACTTAAAACCTGGTTATTCGATAAATAATAATTCCCCCCCCCCAGCGCCTTGAGACCCTCTGGGTGAGTAGTGCGCTATATAAATTCTTGAACTTGAACTTGAACTGCTCACACGGACGCCGATGTGTCCGCCATCTTGCCCCGATCATATGAGATAAGCATGTCTGCTTGTGCCAAGCTACCAAGGCGGTGAGCAGGCGTTATCAAGAGGGTGTAATTCCCTTACCCTGACTAAAAAGAGGGGTCCCTACTTGGACAAGGTGCATACCTCTGCCAACTAGAGACCCCCATTTCTAACAATTACCATTTAAATTGACAATTTTAGAAAGAGGACATTTCTCTGGTCTTACTGCTCTGTGTGCCTTGTAGTCTGTCTGCATTACATATCTGGGATGCGTGGCAGCTACACTTTGTGCATTCCCTCTAGACAGACACAACACAGGAATGGCTGGGTGTGACAGGAGTAAGTAAGTAACTTTAATGTACAGTTAATTAAAACTCACAATTTTTTAAATTTACAGTTTAAAAGGAAACATGTATCAAAAGATAAAAATAATTATCAAAGATTAAAATTCATGAATCGCCATATTGTGCGATAATAAATAAAGTTTGTGTTTCCAGTTTACATTTTAATGTTGTTTGTATGGGCTGGAGTCCCAGAATTGTGCTCTAGAGCGCTGTCTGTCTGTTAGTATGCTTCCTCATTTTGATTGTTCTTGAGTCTGTCCATCACTGTATCAAAGAATTTTGAGAGGCGACAGTTTAATTGGGTCTCCTGCGGATTGAAACATTGTTTGGCTGCCTGTCTGCAAGATCTGATGCCCTTCTTGTTCCATATTGCACGTAGTAAAGATCTACTTTGTCCATTAAGCCTGGGCAAATACATATTATTTGGCTTAAATCTTCAGGTCCTACTCCACAAAGACGACAAGTCTGATCTTCTTGATTCCCTTTCCATGGTGCCAGATGAGGGAGGATTGGTAAAATGCTGAGCGGCAGCTTTAGACATTTTTCTTTTATCTTCTGTTTGAATCCATGGGCCAGATAAGCTTGAGGCTTAAGTGTTTTGTAGTCATTTAAAACTGTCCATCCGTGTGCCCGCTTTGCTAGAGCTTCCTTATCTTCTGTTAACGATATTATTTTTGTTACTTTGGTTACTACCTTTTTGAAGCTCTTATGGTCTGCTGGTGACTCCCAGAGATCAGTCAGTTCAAGTCTCTCTAGTGATTCCATCAGATACTCTCTCGCAGGTGATCGTTCTTGTCGTTGAAGCTCAATCCAAAGGTGGGCACTTAAGGTCCGTTGTTCAGCATTTCTGATCTTGTGCATTTTATGTAGCTGCCCCTTCTTTCCACCGTCTGCTTTTGGAGACCGAATTCGAGGCGTATTTGGGCTGGAGATACATAACTGGTTAGCTGAAAGATGGATCTGTAGGTTTTACTGATCACTTTGTCTAGGATCAGCGCATCTTTACCAAGTGTCGATTTGCTCCCATATGTCAGCATAGGTTGTAGACAAGCTCTTATTACTTGTAGGAGTGGATCCAATGTACAATCTGGCAGGACTTTCTTCAGGGGCTTCATCGCAAGA
Organism: Lissotriton vulgaris; assembly: GCF_964263255.1. Taxonomy (NCBI): domain Eukaryota; kingdom Metazoa; phylum Chordata; class Amphibia; order Caudata; family Salamandridae; genus Lissotriton; species Lissotriton vulgaris. The sequence continues at coordinate 749,705,879 of NC_141693.1, read as the reverse complement.
TAACTCATGGTGCCTTTTCGATGCAGTATCTCTAATTGAGGTTTAAAGGAGCCTCTGCTGTCTAGTAGGACCCCAAGGTACTTGTAGTTTGTTGCTTGGTCTAGTTTCTGTCCATCCAAGTACCAGCTGTTTTTCCTAGCCTTCAGTAGTTCACAGTCATAGTTCTTGTTTTTGATAAGTTGATGATTAGTCCATTGCGCTGTGAGAATGAGCTGGTAGTATTTAGAAGGAGTTGGAGACCAATTGGAGTCCGGCTTATTAGGACCAGGTCGTCAGCGTATAGGAGATTGGACAGCGTGATTTCTCCCAATCGTGGGGCATGCAATTTGGTGCTGTCCAGTTCTCCTGGTAGATCTGCTAGGAAAATATTAAACAGTATAGGAGCTAGGACGCACCCTTGTTTCAGGCCTTTAGAGGTGTTGATTCGCCTTGAGAGATGCGTACCGTCTCCCAGCTTAATCTTGACCCAGGTTTTGGTGTGGAGTGTGATCAGTTGCTTCAGAAGGGGCTGTGGTATACCCCATTTTTCCAGCTTTTGCCAAAGTTTGGCCAGGTCCACGTGGTAAAACGCTGAGCTGTAACCTATAAAGCATAGAAACAGTGTGTTCTTTCCTGCTTTAGCCGCGTCTGCCAGCAGAGTTAATGCCATGACATTGGTGGTGGTTCCCTGTCCTTTACAGATTCCTGTTTGGTTTACCGGGATTATTTGTTTTGATGTTGCCCAGGATGTCAATTCCTCCAATAACAGACCAGCATAATACTTTGCCTCTATGTCTATTAGGGCAATCAACCGGTAGTTGCAGGGATTACTCCTATCGCCCTTCTTATAAATTGGGCTTATGATCGATCCTTTCCAGGATTCCGGGCTGGTTTCTAGATCCTGGATGCCCATGAAGACTGGTACTAGTGTGTTACTCCAGAATTCCATGTTGAGTTTAAATATTATTGGTGATATCCCATTTGGGCCTGGTGCTCCTTCCGATTTCCCCTTCTGTATTTGTGTTTTTATTCGTGCCGCTGTTATGTTAATTTTATTTTCTTTGCTAAAAGATATTGTACTAGTGTTACTTGCTCCATCTTCCTTCTTTTGATTGTATTTTTCCACTTTGCTTTTGATGTGTTTTCTGGACCCTTTTTTGATCTTTCCTGTATCGTTATCCTTCTGATCTCTCTGCATTTTCTGTGATTTTACTTCATTGGAGTTATCCTCTTTGGTTTTGTTAAAGTGATTATACAGATAATTTGCCCAATCTGCCTCTGATATGTATGAGCTTATTCCATGATGCCCTGGCCGCTGAAGGCTGTGAATTGTCTGCCAAAATTTAGCGCTGTTTTTCAGTTTCGCGTTGTGCTCTATTTTTGCCCAGAAGCCGTCGTTCGCCTGTCTTTTTTTTCCCCAAATTGCCTTTTTTTTAAACTTGCTTTTAAACCGCGTAGGGCTTCTTGCAGTGACTCTTTTTGTGGCTGTGCGCGCAGTTGTTTCAGAACTTGTTTTATTTTCCGTTTAAGTCTTTTTGTCTCCAGTGTACTTATCTTTCCTGGTGTGGGCTTCAGAGGTTTACCTTTAAACGTCTTTGGTTTTGTTGCGTGCTTAATCCCGAGGGCCTTCGTATACTCCTCCCAGGCTTCTATTGGGTTTGTGGCCAGCTTACCCTGATGAATTAGATCCTTCTCGTTTGTGGATAGTTCTTCAATCTTGTCTGGGTTGTATCTTATTTGTATGAAATCTGAAGTGTGTTCGGTCCCGGCGCTTACCCTGGCTTCCATAGAGCTCTCTCTGGTTATGCTTAGGTCAATTTCTTGCGGCAGATGGTCGCTTTGATCGTTGACGCCCAGTTTAAATGTTTTAATGATATCAAACAGAGGGAGAGTTGCAAGTGCGTAGTCTAGGTGGGAGGAGATTGTTGCGGAGTGATAGGTTGATGCTGGTGGGATATCCTCTTTGAACTGGCCATTCAGCACCCTTAGGTTTAATTGCTCTAGTTCCTTTAGTAATTGATTTGAGCACTTGGTTTGTTTAATTGGAAGTGCTTGTCCTTGAGTTGGAATACCCCAGGCTCTGTTAAGCTCCTGTGCTAGTTCATCGTCTAGTGTGGTTCCAAAGAGAAAGAGATTGAAGTCTCCTGCCAGGATCAAGTTCTCTACTTCCCCCTCTTCTATGATTCCTGCTGTTTCCTTGACCAGCTCTCTTGCTCCTTTCCATCTGTGCGGATGTATATAGGAATTAATTATGACAAGAGGGTGGTCCGAGTTTCTGATTTTAATTGTTATTGCAATACCCTGTGTAGCGTTTGGGGCTATGGTCTTAATCTCTATCTCCTTCATTGCTCCTTTTGTGAGAATTGAGGCAAAGATCATCAGTCCGCCTGAGCTATGACCAAAGGTTGAGGTCCTAGTAGCTGGGACAATTTGCGTCATGTATCCTTCCAGGGCTATCTCACATTCTTCCCAGGTTTCTTGTAATAATATCAGGTCAAATGACCTTAAATATTTTAATCTTTCCCGATCGTCCAGTTTGTCAGTCAAGCCATTGATGTTCCAGATACATATTCTGAGATTATTCCGAGTAGTGTGTGATAAAATCTGGGCGGGAATTCCTTGTCATTGCCCGCCCTTGTTTGTTATTGTTCGCTGTATTTTGTTCAGATTGGGGATTGGTGGTTTTGTTATTACCGTTTTAGTATATAAGAGCCTCCCTTGGGTGCCTGGTGACTGTCTGAGAGCTACTTTTAGAATTGATGTTGCTGTGTGAAAGTGTTCTTTTTTTATTCTCCTCTAAAAACGATGTTGGGTAGGCTGGTCTCCTTCCTAGTTCCAGCTTTATTCCCCACTGAGAGAATTTGTTAATTTCTCCTAGGAGCCTATCAACCAGCTCGTTAGATGTCCATGTTGTCTTTGTCGTTGTCCTGTCGGGTGTGACAGGAGATTCATCTGCATCCATCTTTATACCAATAGCCTTCCTGGACATGAAGGGGGAGAGTTGGCTCACACTTACATCCGAATAGGTTGTGTCCTGCCTTCACACAAAGGGCTGATTTACTCCCCTACTGGTAGCTTGAAGCCAGGGCTGGGCTGAAAGGGATCCTTGTGCACTTTAGAGAGTTCCTTTGAAGTCACCCTGTAAGAAAGGGCCTCTTTTGGACGTGGTTAGCCCCCATTTTCTCCCTGGAAAATGATGTAGTTTTGTCTGGAAGTGCAGAACGTCCCTACCAACCAGGTGCCCTGTGCCAGATCTCCTTCCCTAAACTACATTTTGTTTCCACAATTGGCACTCCTTTAGCTCACATAGAGGTCCCCCGTACAAAGGTACTCCAGGTAACAAGGGCCTTATGGTTAAAGAGGGTCCCTAAGGGCGGCAACACAAATTGTGCCACCCTAAAGGGCACCTCACCATGCACCGCAAGCTGCGTGCCTTGGTGCAGACAAAACTGAAGACTCAACATGGTACACATCCATGTGTGCCATGCCCATAGAGACTGCATGAGATATAGGTAATACACCCCTCTAGCAGGTCTTAGCCCTAAGGCAGATTGCACTACATCTTCTGTGAGGGCATATCTGCATGAGCAGCAATATCCTTGTTAATTCCTGGATGTAGTAAGTGGCCAGGGAAGCAGTAGTAAGTACATGGGCTGGACACTCGACATTAGGAGTTCCCCAGCTTCATGATGACTCCACTGAAATATGGGATGTTTGGTACAATACATTTCAGCATAATAAATCTGTACTGGCTCCTGTGTCAGATTTATTTAAAAAATCCACACACAGGACCCCTTAGAGCGGTACCCTGTCAGCTACCAATCCTTAGTGTGGTCACTGACTGGCCTGTGCCAGCCTGCTACCACCAGACAGTGTTCTGACCTCATGTGGAGAGTGCTTGCACACATTGAGGCGGAGAACAATGCCTTTCCTGGGTGGAGGTGTTCACGCCTCCCCCTGGTCAGGAAGAGCCATCGGGGGGGGGGGGGGGGGGAGCTTCGAAGGCCTTGTCGCCTTTGCAATGAGACCACAGCCTCTTCTGTTAGAGGGAGCAGGGCCCCTTCCTGTCTTCATCCCCTTTTGGCGGGAGGATAGGCGGGAAAATAGGAGGTGTGTCCCCTTCTGCCTACTCCTCCCCTTATGTGCTTGAGGCGAGGTGAAGTACACTTTTAAGTGCCCAGCATCTTGAAGATGGTGGGACTTATTCAATCAGGGCTAGGTCCATGTCCCCCTCCCACAGGAGGTGGGCATGACCGAGGGTGTAGACACACCAGGTAAGAGGCCCATTGGCTACTACCTGTCACTCGCTTGCAGCACCCCTAAATCTAGTATTTAGGTGGCACTGCCAGAACCTGAACTTCAGTTCTTGATTACCTAAGAAGAGCCAGACACTACAGAGCAGCACGAGCAGAGAAGACTGCAGAGAACCTCTGACTTGGCTTCAGCCCTACCAGCCTGTCTGCAGCCTCCTCGATGATCCTGCACAGAAAGATGACTCGTCCTACAGCCCAGCAACCTCCAGAACATTATGACTGCCTGCCTTTGAAAAAGACCAAGATCTCCTGAGAACAGAGGACTTGTTTACAAAGCAACAGTCTTCAAAGTAAAGACTCTGACCTGAAGAACCGCGAAGCCTGCCTCCGGTTTCACCTCTGCACCTGATGCCTCCGGTTGGAGTCTTAGTGGCCAACTGGTCCCAGCAAGGTTCCCCAGAACTCCAGAGCCCGAGTCCACGGTGAGTTGCCCTCTCTCACACTCCTCAACGTCGCCTGCTTCCTTTGCACGGAGGCCCCCTAACCCTGACATGCTCCGGTAAGCAGTTTCTGACACCAAAAGGTACCCCTGCACCCATCCGTTCTGGGCCTTGGTGAAGAGAACAGAAGGTGTCTCTACCTTCTAGAGTATCACAACTTACCTCTACAACTGTTGGTTTCCTGTGACCAGCCTCCTGGCCTGAGCCTGCAGCCCTTTTTCAATTTGGCCTGTCTCCATTGCTTTTCATTGGACATCTGACCCTGAGTTGGCACCCTGCACCCGGCCGCCCTTGTGCCGCTGGTGGTGTAATGTTGGTGCTGCCTTGGGACCCATTTAGTGTTAGCCCCAACCCCTCGAGACTGGTCCCCCAAGCAGCTGCTACTTACCTGTAAGCAACCTCTGTCCGATTGCCCCAGTCCACATTGATTTGTATTGTGCACCAAGCTCGAATTTGCACCCTGCACCTCGCTGCTCCTGTGCCGCTAGAGGTGTACTATTGGTGCTGAACTGAACCTTTCCCAATACTGACCTTAACACCTGAATACTGGGCTTGTTAGTCAATGTTACCCATATGTATGCTTAATGTTTTCTTCCTCCCATAGGTTAACGTTGCAAAGCCTGAAAATTTCAGTGTCCACTTTTTTTATTGAAAAATATTTTTATTGCAAAACATATTTACCTGAGACGAAGTTCTGTGGTTCTACTAAATAAATATAACGAAGTATTATTTTTAGACTTCAACCTTTAGCCCTTGCCATGGGACTTTACACACCATGCATCTGTCAGTGGGCCCTTGACAATGAACAGATTGCTCCTAATCCCCTGTTCGCGGAGTAAGCAGAGCGAACGCTTCACCCTGGTGCAAGAGACATCAAGTACTCTTTGTTCCCCTTCTGATTCAAACTCCAGGAAGGAGTTTGCAGAAGAATGCCGCTGTACCATTGCCAAGCAAGGCTGTGTCCTGCCTGCATTGAAACCCACAGCACCACAGGACAGCCTAGCGTAGCCAGTCCCTGCAGCCCTGCCCACCCCCAAAAGAAGATCACAGCACGGGTTCCAACGAGGAGAGATCAATGTGTCTGCCTGCTTTGACTAAAACCACCGCCAATGTTTAAGAGCTGCAACTCACCTCATCTGGTCTACGCGGCAGGTACTGTGCCACACGAGACCCGCAGGGTCTCACAAGTTGTTCTGCATGGCCTCATGGGCAGCTGGGCTTACCTGGCGGTCCCTGTCTTAAGGGCCTGGCTACAATCCTGCCCGTAACAGATTTCTTTTGAAAGCACTATGCATCTTTCGGTTCCCGTCTGGGGTCATTGCCAAATCCCGAGCATGACCATAAGTATCTGAAAAAAAGCGCAAGAGCACTTAAAACATTGTAATTATATACATACTTTGAAACTGCATAACTTATGAAATACTGATGTAATTTTGATTGTTTTGGTCTTGATTTGTTCAGAATATACTAAACTATTTTTTCTAAACCTCAGTGGAGTCTTTTTGTGGTATATTCATTGTTTTACTCTGTGTGTGTGTTGCACAAATACTTTACAAATTGCCTCTCTTGGTAAGCCTGCCTGCTCTGCGCCAGGTACCCGAGGGTGAGCACAGGTTATCTTAGATGTATATCTAGTTTACGCTGACTAGTGTGGTGGGTTCTGCCTGGCTTTTATATCTTAGCCAACCAGAGACCCCATTTATAACTATAGTAAGTCAGTGATCACTACTACTCTATACATTGACCATTTTGTATTTTTTCCTGTTCTATCCTATTGGTCATTTTTCTAAATTGACTCCTGTTTATCTTTATTCACTTTTGTCCCTGTTTCACTGTTCATTCACTGTTTTTGTAGCTTCACCTACCTTGTCAGAAGCGAAGTTGATATAAGCTGCATGCCATCTTGTATTATGAGGGAGTTGAGGTGTTCTGCAAGGAGAGGGGGCTTCCAATAAAGAGAGGTTCTACCAGCCAGGACCTAAAGATGGCCCTCCATGCATTTGAGTTCAAACTCAGAGGGTGAACAACAGCAGAAGACTCTGAAGAGTATCCAGAGATCAATGAGAACTCTGAGGGGGAGGAGCCCTTTGGAATTCTAAAGGATGCAAGGTATGGAACCTCATGGAGAATGCCAAACCATAACCCCAAGAGATCGGTGGCCCGTAAAAAGAGGAGCAGAAAGATGATTGTGCAAACACTCCAGAAGAGATAGGGGAGCCCACAGAGAAGGAGTCCCCTACTAGATCCTATGCTGAAAGCAGTGCCTCCTCCCAAACTCTGTCCCTGACATACTTAGAGGGACCTAAAGCTGCAGATGGCCCATCTGACAGCAGGGGAGAGAAGAGGTGAGGCTGACAAAGCCTTGGCTGAGGAGAGGATGGTTGAGGCTGAAAGGACCTTAACCAGAGAAAAACCTGCTCTTGAGGAGAAGATACTAGCTCATGAGCTACGCTTGAAGTAACTGGACTTAACAGCAAAGCAAGTAGAGTCCAGTGGTGGCAGCAAAACTACTGTTTCCAGTGCTGAAGACTCAGCCCCTATATCCAGAGACTTGGTGCCTAGCTTCAAAGAGAGGGATGCCATACATCAGTGGTTTTAGGCATATGAGATAGTTCTATAGGTGAACAGGATCCCTAAAGAGGATTGGGGAACTGGCATATAGAGTCATACTACTGGTGGTGGGAAGGACACCCTACTGGCGCTAGAAGAGGGGGCAGGTTGAGGTATATCTCCATGAAGGAGGCCCTGGTTGAGAAGTATGGTTCCACACCAGAAGAGTGTACATTGAAATTCAGGGTTAGCCAGAAACTGTCTCATAAGTCCTGGGGGGAATTTGTGAAGTACTTTGGAAGAGCACTGGATTGGTTAAGTGAAGGGTAGCATGATAAATACTTTTGAAGAGCTAATCTATTTGATTGCCAGAGGGGACACAAGTTCAGGTATTGTTGTCCAAAGCTACGCCAACACATGTTTGAGTGTACGTTCTCCGACTCCAAGGAACTTGCAAAGGAGGCAGACCTCTGAGTAAGTACCAGATTGTCTGGAAAGACATTTGGGAGTGATTCTAAAGGGAGTGGCTCAGCGTCCCCAAAACTGAGTGCAGGGGAGGTTCACAGTAACCCAGACAGACCCCAGGATAGGGGGGGTAAAAGATTTCATACTCCTTCTCAGAGTAGAAGGAGAGGTGGGGGTGAGCAGAGGTCCATGGTGCCCTATTACCAGCCGCAGAGCTTTTATAGTTCCCAGGGGATGCACCAGCAGGGGAGTCTAGCCAGTATCAGGAGACCATTCACTGAGGGGGGCCACAGCGTCAGGAGATTTAGGGGGTTTGGCAGACACAAGCATCCCACCAGTTCTGGCAGTACCACTCCAGAGAGGAGGGTGGAGAAACCCAGATGGAGGGGTAGCAGAAGGAAGAACTCACCCCTAACTCCTGCTCAACCTAAGGGTGCATACCCTGGGTTGGAAGACCAGTTGCAGGATAGCACCCCTGAACTAGTGGTAGAACTGTGCAAGGTGGCTGTCACAATCACCCTGATAGTTCAGTTTTCTCTGGGTACCACTCCCAAAAGGATGGTACGGAACCTCAGATGGAGGGGCATGGGGAGGAAGGACTCACCACGACTCCTGTCCAGCCCAAGGGAACAGATCCTGGTCTGGAGGACCAGTTGCAGTATACCACCCCTGAACTGGTGGGCGGTGAAGTGGAGAAAGGATACAAGGCACCTGGGTCTACAGACCACTACTCTGAGAAACCACCGATTATAGAGACGTTTGGATTGTATGGAGCCTGGCTCTTGACACTGACAGCTGTCAGTGGCCTCTGTTGGCTGCTGTCCTTGTGGACAGAGTTTTGCTTGGGTTGGGGACAAAAGTCAGACCCAAGTGGTGGAATGGCTCACATAACTTTGATGGCCATGGTGGTACTGTCTGCCTACTGAGATGCATATGTGAGCAAATTGAAGTTAGGTGCCTCACAAATGGGGTCCACAGATGAGACGAAAAAGCCACCATGTGTTAGCTTAGTGGCCCCTGAGAGCATAGACAGAGAGATCTAACTGGGTTCAGAGAGGCATAGAACTGGCAAGTACCCCTGCAGCAGTGGATCCATTGTCTAGGTTCTATCGCCCTAAGCAGGAAAGTCCATGAAGGTATTGATTAGGCTACCCTGGGTTTAGGCTAGGGGTTCGTGTTGGAAATGGCCCTTTTTGCAGGGTTATCCCAAAGTTTTTGGTCTTTTTCCGCCTATGTTTAATGATACCATTTTTGTTGGCTTTAGGACTCTGGGCACTTTACCAGTGGTAAAATGCATGTGCACTCTCCCTAAAACATGGTAGCAATGGCTCATACCCAATTGGCATATTTAATTTAGTTATAAGTCCCTAGTAAAGTGCACAACATAAGCCCAAGGCCTGTAAATTAAATGTTACGAGTGGGCCTGCAGCACTGCATGTGCCACTCACATAAGGAGCCCCCTAACCATGTGTCAGGTCTGTTACTGCAGGGCCTGTGTGTTCAGTTTACTGCCACTTCAACTTGACATTTAAAACTATTTGCCAAGCCTTAAACATTCCTTTTATTACAGATATGTCACACCTAAGGTGGGCCCTTGGTAGCATTATGAGGAGGGTGCTGTGTAAGTAAAAGGTAGGGCATGTACTTTTAAGTTTTAGTTGTCCTGGCAGAGACAAAAAGCTACATTTGCTTCCATAGGCTAGCATTGTGGATTCCTTCATAAAACTTTTAAACTGTAATTCCTGATTGGAAAGGAGTAATTACTTCATATTTAATATCTTTGGAATGGTGGTAATAAATCCTCTTTAATGGTAAAGCTGGATTTAACCTTACCTTTTTTGGAAATGGCACTTTTAAAAAGTTGACCTTACTCTGCTCTTACTGCTTTGTGTGCCTTGCAGCTTGTCTCCAATAAACAACAAGACTGAGTGATAGCTACACTTTGTGTATTCCCTCTAGACAGCCACAAACAGGAAGGGCTGAGTGTCACAGGAGATTCATCTGCATACTGATAGCCTTCCTGGGCAGGAAGGAAGAGAGGTGGCTCACGCTTACATCTGGATAGGTTGTATCCTGCCCTCATTCAAAGAGCTAATTTAACCCCCCACGCCCCCCCCCCCCGGTAGTCTGAACCCAGGGCTGGGCTTACAGGGATCCTTGTGCACTTTAGAGAGTTCCTTTGAAGTCACCCCCTACATCAAAGACACTTTTGGGATAAGTACTAGGGCTCTGGCCCTACCAAAACAGTAAACTACTGGACCTGGGAAGAACTCTGCTGGAGTAAAGGCTGCTGTGTTAAAGGATTGCCACTCTGCTGTGATTGACTGTGCTGAGAAATGACTTCTCTGCTTTGCTGAGCTGCCCTGCTGCCTGCTGATCTCTGCCCGCTGAGGACCAGAACGGAACCCAGATGCATTTCAAGAGCTTGCTGGCTTGCCTCCTGTTCTTCTGAAGTCTTCAAAGCTTTATCCTTTAACCCCTGTTATGGGAATTCGCACATGTGCATCAGGCAGTGGACCCTTGACAATGAACATATTGCACCTAATCCCCTGGTCATTGTGTAAGCAGAGTGAACACTTCACCCTGCTGTAGAGCAAGAAAGATCGAGAGCTCCTTGTTCCCCTTCTGATTCACACTCCTGGAAGGAGTTTACAGAAGGAAGCTGCCGTGCCATTGCCAAGCAATGCTGTGTCCTGCCTGCATTGAAGACACCGTAGTGCCAGCTCCCAAAAGAAGATCACAGTGCGGATCTCGACCAGGAGAGGTCATTGCATCTGCCCACTTTGGCTAAAACCACCTCAGCTGTTAAAGAGTCGCAACTCAGACACTTGATCTACGTGACTATTACTGTGCAGCACAAGACCAGCGAGGTCTCCTGAGTTGCTCTACATGGCCTTATGGGCAGCTGGGCTTAACTGAAAGTCCTGTTCTTAAGGGCCCGGCCGCAACCCTGCCTGTAATAGATTTATTTTGAAAGCACTATGTGACTATAGATCCCAGGCTGGGATCATTGCTGAGTTCCGAGTGTGACCATAAATATCTGAATAGAAGCGCAAGGGATCTTTGAACATTCTAATTATCTACATACTTTGAAACTGCATAACTTACAAAATACTGATGTGATTTTTATCATTTTGGTCTTGATTTGTTCATAATATACTACGATATTTGTTCTAAACCTGTGTGGAGTCTTTTTGTGGTGTATTCATTGTTTTACTGTTTGTGTTGCACAAATACTTATTGATCAGCCTGCCTGCTTGCACCAGCTACTGGAGGGTAAGCAATAGGCTATCTCAGTTGTATATCTAGCTCACACAGACTAGAGTGGTGGGTTCTGTCTGGCTTGAGTGTATACCTTAGCCAACCAGAAACCCTATTTCGAACACAAGCCAAGACCTGACATTCGAGAGGTATGCCTAGAAGAACCTGATTATGGTATTTGTGGACACCTCTTTCTTAAGAGATGTAAAAGGGGGTTTGATAGCAGCCTATGCCCTTTGACCTTTAGTATATGTTGCGGAAGCTTTCTGTTTGCGCAATGTAACCTCTGCACAGGTGGTCTAACTGATTGCACTTACTAGAGCTTGCTGTGACTTTCACAATTTAAGGCTTACCATCAATACTAATAGACATGGTCCACAATTGTGAACATTTGTGGTTCCAGCGGGGTCTCTGGATCTCCCATTAATTACTTTACGAATTTGCATAAGGCACTACAACTGCCTGCTGACGAGCAGTGATGAAGTGTGCAACACATAGGAGTGGATTTGATTTTGTAACCACTGGCAAACACTATGCTAATGAAGCAGCTAGTTACTGCGCTCTTCAATGGAGATTACTCTAACAAATCAGAAAGTTGCACTTCCATAAATCTGTTGTTGACTGTTGCTGATATGTGGGAAGAGGTTACGAGATTTCAAAAAAAGCACCAGAATATGAACAGGAAAGGTAGATCAGAGCAGGGTGTACATAAAATTAGGACATGGTTCAGGTTTCAGCAGATGGAAGACCTGCTTCGCCTAATTCTATGCTGTCCTCCATGGCCCAACATTTTGATGGTGCCACCCACAAAGGACGTGATGCATTGACCTGTCAATTTAGCACCAACATTTTAATCCTCGGTTCTGTGTTATATAAGCAATGTGCAACAAGTCAGCAGTTAAAAGTATGGAGGAGAAAGGTGGTTCTCACAAGCCACATAGGAAAATCAGGTGGTCCTTTCAATCGCATGCAACTTGATTTTGTCGAATCGCCTGTGTGTAATGGGTTCCACCACATTCTGGTGGTGGCTTGCTCTTTCCTCGATGGGTGAAGGCATACACTACCAGGATAAATTACAGTGTTACGTGGACAAACTACTGCTGAGGGAATTGATCCCTTATTTTGGCATACCTGTTTCTCTTGAATCAGAAAATGGTAGTCACTTCAAGAATGAGGTGATGAAACGTTTGTGCGCAGCTTTGCAAGTAGATCAGAAGTTTCATTGTAGTTACAGATCTGGGCTTCAGGTATACTTGCACAGATGAACAGAATGCTAAAATCCTGTCTTGCTAAAGTGTGGGCATCAATATCTTTAAAGTTGCCTGATGCCTTTCTGTTTGTGTTGATGAGCCTGAGAAGCAATCTCCATTGGAGGACATGATTGTCGCCCCATGAAATCCTCATGGGTAGAGCCATGAGACCTTTCTGCCTGCAATTTTGCTTGGAAATATCACAGATGATATGGTTCTTAACTACTGCCAAGGTCTGGGTGATCTGGTGAGTTCTGTCTCTCACATGGTTAAGTTGGGGGCTCCTGATCCAAGAACAGTTGCATGACATTAGCCCTGGTGATTAGGTATTGATGAAGAAGCACATGAGGATGTCGTGCTTGGTTTCTGGATGGCATGGCCCATTTCCAGATAATTCTAGTGACAAACACTGCCGTTAAAAGTGGAGGCCTTCTAAACTGGATTCATGCCTTGCACAGTGTTACCAACTGGTAAAGAAGAGGTGACAACCACCACAGATTTGCAGAGTAAAACACCAGTGCAACCTGAGTATTCAGAGGGCAAAGAAGAGTGTGCACAAGTGTCTCAAAGCCAAAACAGGACAAGCGCATGAGTGTCCCAAAACCAACTCAAGACAAGCCAACATTAGCCACAGTGAACCAAGGTGAAAAGGTTGTTGGCGCAGACTCTGAGGCTGAAGAAGTCACAAGCAGTACGATTAGAGGGGTGCCAACAAGGGAAGGATGGCCATGGAATGATGGGAGACTGAGAATTTATGTGTTTGAAGCAAACATCCTGTAACCTATCAATGAGGAGACAGAGACAAGTGAGCAAATTGACAGTTGCGGTGTACATTAGTCAAAAGGTCAAAAAGGGCACAGGTGCCTAATTGAAAGAACTCATCTCCTGAATGGAAATATTTTGCTGAGTAAGGCTAATTCAAGGACATATGAGACTAAGAATCAACTAACAGCTTTTGAAAGACCTCCATGGTTAAAGCTGCCTTAATGAAAACTGACAGATTTTCTATTTTTAACTGATCTGAGTCCATTGACATTTCTAGACAACTGACATTAATTTTTAACTCTGTGCAGGCCATTAGGGCCAAGTCTCCATTAGAAGAGTACGGGTATCATTTTAGAAGAAGATTGCCATAGGGTTAGGCATTGATTTTGAAATAACTGAAGTATTATTGTAAATTAATCAACAGTTTTCCAGGTTCGAACAATTAGAAGCAACAATTTTTGCATTTTTCCTTTTTTGATTAATGAGAAACCATGGTGATTTTTTTCAATAAATCAACATACATCAATCATTTCTATTAATTGTATGAGCTGCTTATTAATAAGTATGAGTTCTCCTGTAGATCACGTTACCCCCAAATCTAAACCTAGTTTTACTCATGTTATGAAGCAGCAGGGATTTAACTTGAATACATTACTTAAAGATAACTCTGAGGGAAATTTTACAACTAATTTCAATTTCAATCTGGGTAATGTATGTAAAGGATTTTTATGTCTATGCTTAACTACTGTGGCAGAGGGTATGACCTATCAACACATTCCCCTTACTTGTGGCTTGTCCTACAATGTGATTCTTAGTCTTTTGTATCATTAGAGTCATTTTGAATATTATTTTTCAAATGATGTTTTAGTTCTTTCAGAAGTTCCTATGTGCAAACATTTAAATCATGCATACATTTTAGATATAGGGACACTTGTGGCATTTCTTTAGGATGCAAGGCATGTCTGACACTGCCTGAGCCCATAGACAACATTTGACTTGTAGGCTGAGTGAGACTGAAAAGGATTTCATTGATGATCACAAGGATAGAATCGAAGAACTTGCATTGAAAGTGAGAAATGAAAAAGGTGAAACTCGGGGGTCGATTCCGATCTCCGTCGGTCAGCCCTCCGAGACGTATTAGTAGCCGTACCTTACGGCCGAGCCGTACCAGGAGCGGGCCCATCCGGGCAAGGAAGTACGATGCGGAAATTCCTGTCCCGATCCGCACGCTCCGACTCCATCATCAGTTTCTGTCCGAGCCTGACCCGGAAAAACCCCATCCCCGCCGCACGGCAACATAAACACTGCTACTTCTGGCCAGTCAAGTACGATGCGCAGTTCCTACGTTCCGGACGGGTCGCCACGTACAGCACGTCACAGCACCCGGAAGAGCTGTATATGCAGCCAGCAACGGATCGAGATGGAGCATGAATCCAATCGCGCAGGTCATACCAGTCCTGTACATATATCACCAGATGGATCTGTAGGTTTTACTGATCACTTTGTCTAGGATCAGCGCATCTTTACCAAGTGTCGATTTGCTCCCATATGTCAGCATAGGTTGTAGACAAGCTCTTATTACTTGTAGGAGTGGATCCAATGTACAATCTGGCAGGACTTTCTTCAGGGGCTTCATCGCAAGATAACTCATGGTGCCTTTTCGATGCAGTATCTCTAATTGAGGTTTAAAGGAGCCTCTGCTGTCTAGTAGGACCCCAAGGTACTTGTAGTTTGTTGCTTGGTCTAATTTCTGTCCATCCAAGTACCAGCTGTTTTTCCTAGCCTTCAGTAGTTCACAGTCATAGTTCTTGTTTTTGATAAGTTGATGATTAGTCCATTGCGCTGTGAGAATGAGCTGGTAGTATTTAGAAGGAGTTGGAGACCAATTGGAGTCCGGCTTATTAGGACCAGGTCGTCAGCGTATAGGAGATTGGACAGCGTGATTTCTCCCAATCGTGGGGCATGCAATTTGGTGCTGTCCAGTTCTCCTGGTAGATCTGCTCGGAAAATATTAAACAGTATAGGAGCTAGGACGCACCCTTGTTTCAGGCCTTTAGAGGTGTTGATTCGCCTTGAGAGATGCGTACCGTCTCCCAGCTTAATCTTGACCCAGGTTTTGGTGTGGAGTGTGATCAGTTGCTTCAGAAGGGGCTGTGGTATACCCCATTTTTCCAGCTTTTGCCAAAGTTTGGCCAGGTCCACGTGGTAAAACGCTGAGCTGTAACCTATAAAGCATAGAAACAGTGTGTTCTTTCCTGCTTTAGCCGCGTCTGCCAGCAGAGTTAATGCCATGACATTGGTGGTGGTTCCCTGTCCTTTACAGATTCCTGTTTGGTTTACCGGGATTATTTGTTTTGATGTTGCCCAGGATGTCAATTCCTCCAATAACAGACCAGCATAATACTTTGCCTCTATGTCTATTAGGGCAATCAACCGGTAGTTGCAGGGATTACTCCTATCGCCCTTCTTATAAATTGGGCTTATGATCGATCCTTTCCAGGATTCCGGGCTGGTTTCTAGATCCTGGATGCCCATGAAGACTGGTACTAGTGTGTTACTCCAGAATTCCATGTTGAGTTTAAATATTATTGGTGATATCCCATTTGGGCCTGGTGCTCCTTCCGATTTCCCCTTCTGTATTTGTGTTTTTATTCGTGCCGCTGTTATGTTAATTTTATTTTCTTTGCTAAAAGATATTGTACTAGTGTTACTTGCTCCATCTTCCTTCTTTTGATTGTATTTTTCCACTTTGCTTTTGATGTGTTTTCTGGACCCTTTTTTGATCTTTCCTGTATCGTTATCCTTCTGATCTCTCTGCATTTTCTGTGATTTTACTTCATTGGAGTTATCCTCTTTGGTTTTGTTAAAGTGATTATACAGATAATTTGCCCAATCTGCCTCTGATATGTATGAGCTTATTCCATGATGCCCTGGCCGCTGAAGGCTGTGAATTGTCTGCCAAAATTTAGCGCTGTTTTTCAGTTTCGCGTTGTGCTCTATTTTTGCCCAGAAGCCGTCGTTCGCCTGTCTTTTTTTTCCCCAAATTGCCTTTTTTTTTAACTTGCTTTTAAACCGCGTAGGGCTTCTTGCAGTGACTCTTTTTGTGGCTGTGCGCGCAGTTGTTTCAGAACTTGTTTTATTTTCCGTTTAAGTCTTTTTGTCTCCAGTGTACTTATCTTTCCTGGTGTGGGCTTCAGAGGTTTACCTTTAAACGTCTTTGGTTTTGTTGCGTGCTTAATCCCGAGGGCCTTCGTATACTCCTCCCAGGCTTCTATTGGGTTTGTGGCCAGCTTACCCTGATGAATTAGATCCTTCTCGTTTGTGGATAGTTCTTCAATCTTGTCTGGGTTGTATCTTATTTGTATGAAATCTGAAGTGTGTTCGGTCCCGGCGCTTACCCTGGCTTCCATAGAGCTCTCTCTGGTTATGCTTAGGTCAATTTCTTGCGGCAGATGGTCGCTTTGATCGTTGACGCCCAGTTTAAATGTTTTAATGATATCGAACAGAGGGAGAGTTGCAAGTGCGTAGTCTAGGTGGGAGGAGATTGTTGCGGAGTGATAGGTTGATGCTGGTGGGATATCCTCTTTGAACTGGCCATTCAGCACCCTTAGGTTTAATTGCTCTAGTTCCTTTAGTAATTGATTTGAGCACTTGGTTTGTTTAATTGGAAGTGCTTGTCCTTGAGTTGGAATACCCCAGGCTCTGTTAAGCTCCTGTGCTAGTTCATCGTCTAGTGTGGTTCCAAAGAGAAAGAGATTGAAGTCTCCTGCCAGGATCAAGTTCTCTACTTCCCCCTCTTCTATGA
This sequence comes from Lissotriton vulgaris, assembly GCF_964263255.1. Classification (NCBI taxonomy): domain Eukaryota; kingdom Metazoa; phylum Chordata; class Amphibia; order Caudata; family Salamandridae; genus Lissotriton; species Lissotriton vulgaris. The sequence goes on along the minus strand of NC_141693.1, from coordinate 749,689,051 downwards.
TTCCTGCTGTTTCCTTGACCAGCTCTCTTGCTCCTTTCCATCTGTGCGGATGTATATAGGAATTAATTATGACAAGAGGGTGGTCCGAGTTTCTGATTTTAATTGTTATTGCAATACCCTGTGTAGCGTTTGGGGCTATGGTCTTAATCTCTATCTCCTTCATTGCTCCTTTTGTGAGAATTGAGGCAAAGATCATCAGTCCGCCTGAGCTATGACCAAAGGTTGAGGTCCTAGTAGCTGGGACAATTTGCGTCATGTATCCTTCCAGGGCTATCTCACATTCTTCCCAGGTTTCTTGTAATAATATCAGGTCAAATGACCTTAAATATTTTAATCTTTCCCGATCGTCCAGTTTGTCAGTCAAGCCATTGATGTTCCAGATACATATTCTGAGATTATTCCGAGTAGTGTGTGATAAAATCTGGGCGGGAATTCCTTGTCATTGCCCGCCCTTGTTTGTTATTGTTCGCTGTATTTTGTTCAGATTGGGGATTGGTGGTTTTGTTATTACCGTTTTAGTATATAAGAGCCTCCCTTGGGTGCCTGGTGACTGGCTGAGAGCTACTTTTAGAATTGATGTTGCTGTGTGAAAGTGTTCTTTTTTTATTCTCCTCTAAAAACGATGTTGGGTAGGCTGGTCTCCTTCCTAGTTCCAGCTTTATTCCCCACTGAGAGAATTTGTTAATTTCTCCTAGGAGCCTATCAACCAGCTCGTTAGATGTCCATGTTGTCTTTGTCGTTGTCCTGTCGGGTGTGACAGGAGATTCATCTGCATCCATCTTTATACCAATAGCCTTCCTGGACATGAAGGGGGAGAGTTGGCTCACACTTACATCCGAATAGGTTGTGTCCTGCCTTCACACAAAGGGCTGATTTACTCCCCTACTGGTAGCTTGAAGCCAGGGCTGGGCTGAAAGGGATCCTTGTGCACTTTAGAGAGTTCCTTTGAAGTCACCCTGTAAGAAAGGGCCTCTTTTGGACGTGGTTAGCCCCCATTTTCTCCCTGGAAAATGATGTAGTTTTGTCTGGAAGTGCAGAACGTCCCTACCAACCAGGTGCCCTGTGCCAGATCTCCTTCCCTAAACTACATTTTGTTTCCACAATTGGCACTGCTTTAGCTCACATAGAGGTCCCCCGTACAAAGGTACTCCAGGTAACAAGGGCCTTATGGTTAAAGAGGGTCCCTAAGGGCGGCAACACAAATTGTGCCACCCTAAAGGGCACCTCACCATGCACCTCAAGCTGCGTGCCTTGGTGCAGACAAAACTGAAGACTCAACATGGTACACATCCATGTGTGCCATGCCCATAGAGACTGCATGAGATATAGGTAATACACCCCTCTAGCAGGTCTTAGCCCTAAGGCAGATTGCACTACATCTTCTGTGAGGGCATATCTGCATGAGCAGCAATATCCTTGTTAATTCCTGGATGTAGTAAGTGGCCAGGGAAGCAGTAGTAAGTACATGGGCTGGACACTCGACATTAGGAGTTCCCCAGCTTCATGATGACTCCACTGAAATATGGGATGTTTGGTACAATACATTTCAGCATAATAAATCTGTACTGGCTCCTGTGTCAGATTTATTTAAAAAATCCACACACAGGACCCCTTAGAGCGGTACCCTGTCAGCTACCAATCCTTAGTGTGGTCACTGACTGGCCTGTGCCAGCCTGCTACCACCAGACAGTGTTCTGACCTCATGTGGAGAGTGCTTGCACACATTGAGGCGGAGAACAATGCCTTTCCTGGGTGGAGGTGTTCACGCCTCCCCCTGGTCAGGAAGAGCCATCGGGGGGGGGGGGGGAGCTTCGAAGGCCTTGTCGCCTTTGCAATGAGACCACAGCCTCTTCTGTTAGAGGGAGCAAGGCCCCTTCCTGTCTTCATCCCCTTTTGGCGGGAGGATAGGCGGGAAAATAGGAGGTGTGTCCCCTTCTGCCTACTCCTCCCCTTATGTGCTTGAGGCGAGGTGAAGTACACTTTTAAGTGCCCAGCATCTTGAAGATGGTGGGACTTATTCAATCAGGGCTAGGTCCATGTCCCCCTCCCACAGGAGGTGGGCATGACCGAGGGTGTAGACACACCAGGTAAGAGGCCCATTGGCTACTACCTGTCACTCGCTTGCAGCACCCCTAAATCTAGTATTTAGGTGGCACTGCCAGAACCTGAACTTCAGTTCTTGATTACCTAAGAAGAGCCAGACACTACAGAGCAGCACGAGCAGAGAAGACTGCAGAGAACCTCTGACTTGGCTTCAGCCCTACCAGCCTGTCTGCAGCCTCCTCGATGATCCTGCACAGAAAGATGACTCGTCCTACAGCCCAGCAACCTCCAGAACATTAGGACTGCCTGCCTTTGAAAAAGACCAAGATCTCCTGAGAACAGAGGACTTGTTTACAAAGCAACAGTCTTCAAAGTAAAGACTCTGACCTGAAGAACCGCGAAGCCTGCCTCCGGTTTCACCTCTGCACCTGATGCCTCCGGTTGGAGTCTTAGTGGCCAACTGGTCCCAGCAAGGTTCCCCAGAACTCCAGAGCCCGAGTCCACGGTGAGTTGCCCTCTCTCACACTCCTCAACGTCGCCTGCTTCCTTTGCACGGAGGCCCCCTAACCCTGACATGCTCCGGTAAGCAGTTTCTGACACCAAAAGGTACCCCTGCACCCATCCGTTCTGGGCCTTGGTGAAGAGAACAGAAGGTGTCTCTACCTTCTAGAGTATCACAACTTACCTCTACAACTGTTGGTTTCCTGTGACCAGCCTCCTGGCCTGAGCCTGCAGCCCTTTTTCAATTTGGCCTGTCTCCATTGCTTTTCATTGGACATCTGACCCTGAGTTGGCACCCTGCACCCGGCCGCCCTTGTGCCGCTGGTGGTGTAATGTTGGTGCTGCCTTGGGACCCATTTAGTGTTAGCCCCAACCCCTCGAGACTGGTCCCCCAAGCAGCTGCTACTTACCTGTAAGCAACCTCTGTCCGATTGCCCCAGTCCACATTGATTTGTATTGTGCACCAAGCTCGAATTTGCACCCTGCACCTCGCTGCTCCTGTGCCGCTAGAGGTGTACTATTGGTGCTGAACTGAACCTTTCCCAATACTGACCTTAACACCTGAATACTGGGCTTGTTAGTCAATGTTACCCATATGTATGCTTAATGTTTTCTTCCTCCCATAGGTTAACGTTGCAAAGCCTGAAAATTTCAGTGTCCACTTTTTTTATTGAAAAATATTTTTATTGCAAAACATATTTACCTGAGACGAAGTTCTGTGGTTCTACTAAATAAATATAACCAAGTATTATTTTTAGACTTCAACCTTTAGCCCTTGCCATGGGACTTTACACACCATGCATCTGTCAGTGGGCCCTTGACAATGAACAGATTGCTCCTAATCCCCTGTTCGCGGAGTAAGCAGAGCGAACGCTTCACCCTGGTGCAAGAGACATCAAGTACTCTTTGTTCCCCTTCTGATTCAAACTCCAGGAAGGAGTTTGCAGAAGAATGCCGCTGTACCATTGCCAAGCAAGGCTGTGTCCTGCCTGCATTGAAACCCACAGCACCACAGGACAGCCTAGCGTAGCCAGTCCCTGCAGCCCTGCCCACCCCCAAAAGAAGATCACAGCACGGGTTCCAACGAGGAGAGATCAATGTGTCTGCCTGCTTTGACTAAAACCACCGCCAATGTTTAAGAGCTGCAACTCACCTCATCTGGTCTACGCGGCAGGTACTGTGCCACACGAGACCCGCAGGGTCTCACAAGTTGTTCTGCATGGCCTCATGGGCAGCTGGGCTTACCTGGCGGTCCCTGTCTTAAGGGCCTGGCTACAATCCTGCCCGTAACAGATTTCTTTTGAAAGCACTATGCATCTTTCGGTTCCCGTCTGGGGTCATTGCCAAATCCCGAGCATGACCATAAGTATCTGAAAAAAAGCGCAAGAGCACTTAAAACATTGTAATTATATACATACTTTGAAACTGCATAACTTATGAAATACTGATGTAATTTTGATTGTTTTGGTCTTGATTTGTTCAGAATATACTAAACTATTTTTTCTAAACCTCAGTGGAGTCTTTTTGTGGTATATTCATTGTTTTACTCTGTGTGTGTGTTGCACAAATACTTTACAAATTGCCTCTCTTGGTAAGCCTGCCTGCTCTGCGCCAGGTACCCGAGGGTGAGCACAGGTTATCTTAGATGTATATCTAGTTTACGCTGACTAGTGTGGTGGGTTCTGCCTGGCTTTTATATCTTAGCCAACCAGAGACCCCATTTATAACTATAGTAAGTCAGTGATCACTACTACTCTATACATTGACCATTTTGTATTTTTTCCTGTTCTATCCTATTGGTCATTTTTCTAAATTGACTCCTGTTTATCTTTATTCACTTTTGTCCCTGTTTCACTGTTCATTCACTGTTTTTGTAGCTTCACCTACCTTGTCAGAAGCGAAGTTGATATAAGCTGCATGCCATCTTGTATTATGAGGGAGTTGAGGTGTTCTGCAAGGAGAGGGGGCTTCCAATAAAGAGAGGTTCTCCCAGCCAGGACCTAAAGATGGCCCTCCATGCATTTGAGTTCAAACTCAGAGGGTGAACAACAGCAGAAGACTCTGAAGAGTATCCAGAGATCAATGAGAACTCTGAGGGGGAGGAGCCCTTTGGAATTCTAAAGGATGCAAGGTATGGAACCTCATGGAGAATGCCAAACCATAACCCCAAGAGATCGGTGGCCCGTAAAAAGAGGAGCAGAAAGATGATTGTGCAAACACTCCAGAAGAGATAGGGGAGCCCACAGAGAAGGAGTCCCCTACTAGATCCTATGCTGAAAGCAGTGCCTCCTCCCAAACTCTGTCCCTGACATACTTAGAGGGACCTAAAGCTGCAGATGGCCCATCTGACAGCAGGGGAGAGAAGAGGTGAGGCTGACAAAGCCTTGGCTGAGGAGAGGATGGTTGAGGCTGAAAGGACCTTAACCAGAGAAAAACCTGCTCTTGAGGAGAAGATACTAGCTCATGAGCTACGCTTGAAGTAACTGGACTTAACAGCAAAGCAAGTAGAGTCCAGTGGTGGCAGCAAAACTACTGTTTCCAGTGCTGAAGACTCAGCCCCTATATCCAGAGACTTGGTGCCTAGCTTCAAAGAGAGGGATGCCATACATCAGTGGTTTTAGGCATATGAGATAGTTCTATAGGTGAACAGGATCCCTAAAGAGGATTGGGGAACTGGCATATAGAGTCATACTACTGGTGGTGGGAAGGACACCCTACTGGCGCTAGAAGAGGGGGCAGGTTGAGGTATATCTCCATGAAGGAGGCCCTGGTTGAGAAGTATGGTTCCACACCAGAAGAGTGTACATTGAAATTCAGGGTTAGCCAGAAACTGTCTCATAAGTCCTGGGGGGAATTTGTGAAGTACTTTTGAAGAGCACTGGATTGGTTAAGTGAAGGGTAGCATGATAAATACTTTTGAAGAGCTAATCTATTTGATTGCCAGAGGGGACACAAGTTCAGGTATTGTTGTCCAAAGCTACGCCAACACATGTTTGAGTGTACGTTCTCCGACTCCAAGGAACTTGCAAAGGAGGCAGACCTCTGAGTAAGTACCAGATTGTCTGGAAAGACATTTGGGAGTGATTCTAAAGGGAGTGGCTCAGCGTCCCCAAAACTGAGTGCAGGGGAGGTTCACAGTAACCCAGACAGACCCCAGGATAGGGGGGGTAAAAGATTTCATACTCCTTCTCAGAGTAGAAGGAGAGGTGGGGGTGAGCAGAGGTCCATGGTGCCCTATTACCAGCCGCAGAGCTTTTATAGTTCCCAGGGGATGCACCAGCAGGGGAGTCTAGCCAGTATCAGGAGACCATTCACTGAAGGGGGCCACAGCGTCAGGAGATTTAGGGGGTTTGGCAGACACAAGCATCCCACCAGTTCTGGCAGTACCACTCCAGAGAGGAGGGTGGAGAAACCCAGATGGAGGGGTAGCAGAAGGAAGAACTCACCCCTAACTCCTGCTCAACCTAAGGGTGCATACCCTGGGTTGGAAGACCAGTTGCAGGATAGCACCCCTGAACTAGTGGTAGAACTGTGCAAGGTGGCTGTCACAATCACCCTGATAGTTCAGTTTTCTCTGGGTACCACTCCCAAAAGGATGGTACGGAACCTCAGATGGAGGGGCATGGGGAGGAAGGACTCACCACGACTCCTGTCCAGCCCAAGGGAACAGATCCTGGTCTGGAGGACCAGTTGCAGTATACCACCCCTGAACTGGTGGGCGGTGAAGTGGAGAAAGGATACAAGGCACCTGGGTCTACAGACCACTACTCTGAGAAACCACCGATTATAGAGACGTTTGGATTGTATGGAGCCTGGCTCTTGACACTGACAGCTGTCAGTGGCCTCTGTTGGCTGCTGTCCTTGTGGACAGAGTTTTGCTTGGGTTGGGGACAAAAGTCAGACCCAAGTGGTGGAATGGCTCACATAACTTTGATGGCCATGGTGGTACTGTCTGCCTACTGAGATGCATATGTGAGCAAATTGAAGTTAGGTGCCTCACAAATGGGGTCCACAGATGAGACGAAAAAGCCACCATGTGTTAGCTTAGTGGCCCCTGAGAGCATAGACAGAGAGATCTAACTGGGTTCAGAGAGGCATAGAACTGGCAAGTACCCCTGCAGCAGTGGATCCATTGTCTAGGTTCTATCGCCCTAAGCAAGAAAGTCCATGAAGGTATTGATTAGGCTACCCTGGGTTTAGGCTAGGGGTTCGTGTTGGAAATGGCCCTTTTTGCAGGGTTATCCCAAAGTTTTTGGTCTTTTTCCGCCTATGTTTAATGATACCATTTTTGTTGGCTTTAGGACTCTGGGCACTTTACCAGTGGTAAAATGCATGTGCACTCTCCCTAAAACATGGTAGCAATGGCTCATACCCAATTGGCATATTTAATTTAGTTATAAGTCCCTAGTAAAGTGCACAACATAAGCCCAAGGCCTGTAAATTAAATGTTACGAGTGGGCCTGCAGCACTGCATGTGCCACTCACATAAGGAGCCCCCTAACCATGTGTCAGGTCTGTTACTGCAGGGCCTGTGTGTTCAGTTTACTGCCACTTCAACTTGACATTTAAAACTATTTGCCAAGCCTTAAACATTCCTTTTATTACAGATATGTCACACCTAAGGTGGGCCCTTGGTAGCATTATGAGGAGGGTGCTGTGTAAGTAAAAGGTAGGGCATGTACTTTTAAGTTTTAGTTGTCCTGGCAGAGACAAAAAGCTACATTTGCTTCCATAGGCTAGCATTGTGGATTCCTTCAGAAAACTTTTAAACTGTAATTCCTGATTGGAAAGGAGTAATTACTTCATATTTAATATCTTTGGAATGGTGGTAATAAATCCTCTTTAATGGTAAAGCTGGATTTAACCTTACCTTTTTTGGAAATGGCACTTTTAAAAAGTTGACCTTACTCTGCTCTTACTGCTTTGTGTGCCTTGCAGCTTGTCTCCAATAAACAACAAGACTGAGTGATAGCTACACTTTGTGTATTCCCTCTAGACAGCCACAAACAGGAAGGGCTGAGTGTCACAGGAGATTCATCTGCATACTGATAGCCTTCCTGGGCAGGAAGGAAGAGAGGTGGCTCACGCTTACATCTGGATAGGTTGTATCCTGCCCTCATTCAAAGAGCTAATTTAACCCCCCACGCCCCCCCCCCCCGGTAGTCTGAACCCAGGGCTGGGCTTACAGGGATCCTTGTGCACTTTAGAGAGTTCCTTTGAAGTCACCCCCTACATCAAAGACACTTTTGGGATAAGTACTAGGGCTCTGGCCCTACCAAAACAGTAAACTACTGGACCTGGGAAGAACTCTGCTGGAGTAAAGGCTGCTGTGTTAAAGGATTGCCACTCTGCTGTGATTGACTGTGCTGAGAAATGACTTCTCTGCTTTGCTGAGCTGCCCTGCTGCCTGCTGATCTCTGCCCGCTGAGGACCAGAACGGAACCCAGATGCATTCCAAGAGCTTGCTGGCTTGCCTCCTGTTCTTCTGAAGTCTTCAAAGCTTTATCCTTTAACCCCTGTTATGGGAATTCGCACATGTGCATCAGGCAGTGGACCCTTGACAATGAACATATTGCACCTAATCCCCTGGTCATTGTGTAAGCAGAGTGAACACTTCACCCTGCTGTAGAGCAAGAAAGATCGAGAGCTCCTTGTTCCCCTTCTGATTCACACTCCTGGAAGGAGTTTACAGAAGGAAGCTGCCGTGCCATTGCCAAGCAATGCTGTGTCCTGCCTGCATTGAAGACACCGTAGTGCCAGCTCCCAAAAGAAGATCACAGTGCGGATCTCGACCAGGAGAGGTCATTGCATCTGCCCACTTTGGCTAAAACCACCTCAGCTGTTAAAGAGTCGCAACTCAGACACTTGATCTACGTGACTATTACTGTGCAGCACAAGACCAGCGAGGTCTCCTGAGTTGCTCTACATGGCCTTATGGGCAGCTGGGCTTAACTGAAAGTCCTGTTCTTAAGGGCCCGGCCGCAACCCTGCCTGTAATAGATTTATTTTGAAAGCACTATGTGACTATAGATCCCAGGCTGGGATCATTGCTGAGTTCCGAGTGTGACCATAAATATCTGAATAGAAGCGCAAGGGATCTTTGAACATTCTAATTATCTACATACTTTGAAACTGCATAACTTACAAAATACTGATGTGATTTTTATCATTTTGGTCTTGATTTGTTCATAATATACTACGATATTTGTTCTAAACCTGTGTGGAGTCTTTTTGTGGTGTATTCATTGTTTTACTGTTTGTGTTGCACAAATACTTATTGATCAGCCTGCCTGCTTGCACCAGCTACTGGAGGGTAAGCAATAGGCTATCTCAGTTGTATATCTAGCGCACACAGACTAGAGTGGTGGGTTCTGTCTGGCTTGAGTGTATACCTTAGCCAACCAGAAACCCTATTTCGAACACAAGCCAAGACCTGACATTCGAGAGGTATGCCTAGAAGAACCTGATTATGGTATTTGTGGACACCTCTTTCTTAAGAGATGTAAAAGGGGGTTTGATAGCAGCCTATGCCCTTTGACCTTTAGTATATGTTGCGGAAGCTTTCTGTTTGCGCAATGTAACCTCTGCACAGGTGGTCTAACTGATTGCACTTACTAGAGCTTGCTGTGACTTTCACAATTTAAGGCTTACCATCAATACTAATAGACATGGTCCACAATTGTGAACATTTGTGGTTCCAGCGGGGTCTCTGGATCTCCCATTAATTACTTTACGAATTTGCATAAGGCACTACAACTGCCTGCTGACGAGCAGTGATGAAGTGTGCAACACATAGGAGTGGATTTGATTTTGTAACCACTGGCAAACACTATGCTAATGAAGCAGCTAGTTACTGCGCTCTTCAATGGAGATTACTCTAACAAATCAGAAAGTTGCACTTCCATAAATCTGTTGTTGACTGTTGCTGATATGTGGGAAGAGGTTACGAGATTTCAAAAAAAGCACCAGAATATGAACAGGAAAGGTAGATCAGAGCAGGGTGTACATAAAATTAGGACATGGTTCAGGTTTCAGCAGATGGAAGACCTGCTTCGCCTAATTCTATGCTGTCCTCCATGGCCCAACATTTTGATGGTGCCACCCACAAAGGACGTGATGCATTGACCTGTCAATTTAGCACCAACATTTTAATCCTCGGTTCTGTGTTATATAAGCAATGTGCAACAAGTCAGCAGTTAAAAGTATGGAGGAGAAAGGTGGTTCTCACAAGCCACATAGGAAAATCAGGTGGTCCTTTCAATCGCATGCAACTTGATTTTGTCGAATCGCCTGTGTGTAATGGGTTCCACCACATTCTGGTGGTGGCTTGCTCTTTCCTCGATGGGTGAAGGCATACACTACCAGGATAAATTACAGTGTTACGTGGACAAACTACTGCTGAGGGAATTGATCCCTTATTTTGGCATACCTGTTTCTCTTGAATCAGAAAATGGTAGTCACTTCAAGAATGAGGTGATGAAACGTTTGTGCGCAGCTTTGCAAGTAGATCAGAAGTTTCATTGTAGTTACAGATCTGGGCTTCAGGTATACTTGCACAGATGAACAGAATGCTAAAATCCTGTCTTGCTAAAGTGTGGGCATCAATATCTTTAAAGTTGCCTGATGCCTTTCTGTTTGTGTTGATGAGCCTGAGAAGCAATCTCCATTGGAGGACATGATTGTCGCCCCATGAAATCCTCATGGGTAGAGCCATGAGACCTTTCTGCCTGCAATTTTGCTTGGAAATATCACAGATGATATGGTTCTTAACTACTGCCAAGGTCTGGGTGATCTGGTGAGTTCTGTCTCTCACATGGTTAAGTTGGGGGCTCCTGATCCAAGAACAGTTGCATGACATTAGCCCTGGTGATTAGGTATTGATGAAGAAGCACATGAGGATGTCGTGCTTGGTTTCTGGATGGCATGGCCCATTTCCAGATAATTCTAGTGACAAACACTGCCGTTAAAAGTGGAGGCCTTCTAAACTGGATTCATGCCTTGCACAGTGTTACCAACTGGTAAAGAAGAGGTGACAACCACCACAGATTTGCAGAGTAAAACACCAGTGCAACCTGAGTATTCAGAGGGCAAAGAAGAGTGTGCACAAGTGTCTCAAAGCCAAAACAGGACAAGCGCATGAGTGTCCCAAAACCAACTCAAGACAAGCCAACATTAGCCACAGTGAACCAAGGTGAAAAGGTTGTTGGCGCAGACTCTGAGGCTGAAGAAGTCACAAGCAGTACGATTAGAGGGGTGCCAACAAGGGAAGGATGGCCATGGAATGATGGGAGACTGAGAATTTATGTGTTTGAAGCAAACATCCTGTAACCTATCAATGAGGAGACAGAGACAAGTGAGCAAATTGACAGTTGCGGTGTACATTAGTCAAAAGGTCAAAAAGGGCACAGGTGCCTAATTGAAAGAACTCATCTCCTGAATGGAAATATTTTGCTGAGTAAGGCTAATTCAAGGACATATGAGACTAAGAATCAACTAACAGCTTTTGAAAGACCTCCATGGTTAAAGCTGCCTTAATGAAAACTGACAGATTTTCTATTTTTAACTGATCTGAGTCCATTGACATTTCTAGACAACTGACATTAATTTTTAACTCTGTGCAGGCCATTAGGGCCAAGTCTCCATTAGAAGAGTACGGGTATCATTTTAGAAGAAGATTGCCATAGGGTTAGGCATTGATTTTGAAATAACTGAAGTATTATTGTAAATTAATCAACAGTTTTCCAGGTTCGAACAATTAGAAGCAACAATTTTTGCATTTTTCCTTTTTTGATTAATGAGAAACCATGGTGATTTTTTTCAATAAATCAACATACATCAATCATTTCTATTAATTGTATGAGCTGCTTATTAATAAGTATGAGTTCTCCTGTAGATCACGTTACCCCCAAATCTAAACCTAGTTTTACTCATATTATGAAGCAGCAGGGATTTAACTTGAATACATTACTTAAAGATAACTCTGAGGGAAATTTTACAACTAATTTCATTTTCAATCTGGGTAATGTATGTAAAGGATTTTTATGTCTATGCTTAACTACTGTGGCAGAGGGTATGACCTATCAACACATTCCCCTTACTTGTGGCTTGTCCTACAATGTGATTCTTAGTCTTTTGTATCATTAGAGTCATTTTGAATATTATTTTTCAAATGATGTTTTAGTTCTTTCAGAAGTTCCTATGTGCAAACATTTAAATCATGCATACATTTTAGATATAGGGACACTTGTGGCATTTCTTTAGGATGCAAGGCATGTCTGACACTGCCTGAGCCCATAGACAACATTTGACTTGTAGGCTGAGTGAGACTGAAAAGGATTTCATTGATGATCACAAGGATAGAATCGAAGAACTTGCATTGAAAGTGAGAAATGAAAAAGGTGAAACTCGGGGGTCGATTCCGATCTCCGTCGGTCAGCCCTCCGAGACGTATTAGTAGCCGTACCTTACGGCCGAGCCGTACCAGGAGCGGGCCCATCCGGGCAAGGAAGTACGATGCGGAAATTCCTGTCCCGATCCGCACGCTCCGACTCCATCATCAGTTTCTGTCCGAGCCTGACCCGGAAAAACCCCATCCCCGCCGCACGGCAACATAAACACTGCTACTTCTGGCCAGTCAAGTACGATGCGCAGTTCCTACGTTCCGGACGGGTCGCCACGTACAGCACGTCACAGCACCCGGAAGAGCTGTATATGCAGCCAGCAAAGGATCAAGATGGAGCATGAATCCAATCGCGCAGGTCATACCAGTCCTGTACATATATCACCAGATCAGGAACGGACGAGGACGGCGCAGACGGGAAGTCGGACACCCACCCTTCAAACTAATCCAGGGGGTCCAGACCCTGTCCACCAATACCACGCCTCCTTAGGGAACCCATGGCCACCACTACTGCCACCCCACCCATATGTGTCATGTTGCCTATCACTGATGCCACCCCACCCATAGGGGCATGTTACCCACCCCCACTGCCACCCCAACCATATGTGTCATGTTTCCTATCACTGATGCCACCCCACCCATAGGGGTATGTTACCAACCCCCACTGCCACCCCACCCATCAGTTATGTTATGTTATTTGCACTTGTAGACCGTGCGATTACCCTTGGGTGTCCTGGTGCTAAAGTGTCATGTTGCCTATCACTGATGCCACCTCACCCATATGCGTCATGTTCCCTATCACTGATGCCACCCCACCCATAAGTGTCATGTTGCCTATCACTGATGCCACACCACCCATATGTGTCATGTTGCCTATCACTGATGTCACTCCACCCATAGGGGCATATTACCCACCCCCACTGCCACTCCACCCATAGGGGCATGTTACCCACCTCCACTGCCACCCCACCCATAGGGGCATGTTACCCACCCCCACTGCCACCCCACCCATAATTGTCATGTTGCCTATCACTGATGCCACCCCACCCATAGGGGCATGTTACCTATAAGCATGGGCGAATTTTGCGAATCTCGCGTTGGTGAATTTTGCGGATTTGCGAACTCGCAATCCGCAAAATCCGCGAATTCCCGTGAATTTGCGGATTTTTTTTTGTGTTCGCGCGTGTTTCTGCAAGTTCGCGAGGGTTTTTACAATTTCGCAATTTGCGAACTTACCTGTCGGGTCGCAAGTTTTGCGAACTTGTTGTTTCTACGTGTCCAGCCTGTTTGGGACACTCTTCTTCATCACTGCCACTCTCTGTCACCACTGCCACTCTCTGACTACTCATGCCACCCTCTGGCCCACCCATGCCACCCTCTGTTTCATCACCACACCCTCTGGTTGTCCAGTGTACATTATTTTCGGCAAAGCAAAGCACACCTTCCCTGCCTCAAGTGACCTGAATTAATTTGGGGCTGATTAATGTGTCACAGAATATTTTTTTAGCTGGCACCTGCTTCCTTAGTGCTTCCTGATTAGTGATCTTTTGCACTTGCTAAGTGCTTTCATTGTTGCAAAATTAGTTACAACACCTGCCCTGCCCCAACTGACAATAACGAATTAGGGGCTGATTAATGGATTTTAACTTCCAGCCTGGCTCCTGCTTGTCTCCCTTAGCTGTAATTCAGGACCTTTGTGGCATATGTGTAACTATTCTGAGGTTCAGAGCAGGGTCACATAATAGTTGCAACTGGCAACTGAACTCTGGAGAGGCCCCTCAGGAAGCACTACAGGAAATGGCTACTAATGATGAGCCTGAACTTTTGAACCTGGTAAGTAGTTTCAGTTTTGCTAAGATCGTATTTCTGCAATTTAGCACTTACTCGCGGGGTGCGAAGTTGTACTGGCAAGCCGCGAACAGTGCGAGCAAGCCATAAAATCCGCTGCTCGCGGATTTGCGGATTTCACGGGAAATTCGCAAATCTCGCGGATTGCGAATTTACCGAAAATCCGCAAAATCCGCGAGCGAAACGGATTTTCCGCCCATGGTTAGTTACCTACCCCCACTGCCACCCCACCCATAGGGGCATGTTACCCACCCCCACTGCCACCCAACCCATAGGGACATTTTACCCACCCCCACTGCCACCTCACCCATAAGTGTCATGTTGCCCATCACTGATGCCACCCCACCCATAAGTGCCATGTTGCCTATCACTGATGCCACCCCACCCATAAGTGCCATGTTGCCTATCATTGATGCCACCCCACCCATAGGGGCATGTTACCCACCCCCACTGCCACCTCTCCCAAAGGGGCATGTTACCCACCCCCACTGCCACCCCACCCATAAGTGTCATGTTGCCTATCATTGATGCCACCCCACCCATAAGTGTCATGATGCCTATCACTGATGCCACCCCACCCATAGGGGCATGTTACCCACCCCCACTGCCACCCCACCCATATGTGTATGTTGCCTATCATTGATGCCACCCCACCCATAGGGGCATGTTACCCACCCCCACTGCCAGCCCACCCATAGGGGCATGTTACCCACCCCCACTGCCACCTCTCCCATAGGGGCATGATACCCACCCCCAATGCCACCCATGTCATGTTGCCTATCATTGATGCCACCCCACCCATATGTGTCATGTTGCCTATCACTGATGCCACCCCACCCATAGGGGCATGTTACCCACCCCCACTGCCGCCCCTCCCATAAGTGTCATGTTGCCTATCACTGATGCCACCCCACCCATAGGTGCATGTTGCCTATCACTGATGCCACCCCACCCATAGAGGCATGTTGCCTATTACTGATGCCAGCCCACCCATATGTGTCATGTTGCCTTGCCTATCACTGATGCCACCCCACCCATAAGTGTCATGTTGCCTATCACTGATGCCACCCCACCAATAGGGGCATGTTACCCACTCCCACTGCCACCCCCCATAGGGGCATGTTACCCACCCCCTCTGTTACCCCACCCATAGGGGCATGTTGCCTATCACTGATGCCATGCCACCCATAGGGGCATATTGCCTATCACTGATGCCACCCCACCCATAGAGGCATGTTACCCACCCCACTGCCATCCCACTCATAGGGGCATGTTACCCACCCCCACTGCCACCCCACCCATAGGGGCATGTTAACCCCCCCCCCCCCACTGCCACCCCACCCATAGGGGCATGTTGCCTATCACTGATGCCACCCCACCCATAGGGGCATGTTACCCACCACCACTGTCACCCCACCCATAGGGGTCAGTGTGGCTGACAATATTGACACCCCCACCCATAGGGAGGATGATGCATCACACATCATCAAACATGAACCACAGGCATGTCTGCCAAATACATTTCACAACAACATCATGGCAACAGTGTGTAGTGCCTGACAAATCCCCCAACAGTGATTTTGATTCATGACACACAAAATAACTACCATCACATGTACAAACAACACCAGAGTGTGGGCTACACAAGTCAAGCTTTGAAGTAGCACTGAGCCCCATCAGTGTGTACATCCAATGTAAAATGTGTGGACACAAACTGCAGCTAAAGTTGAGCATTGTGGCAAAGGGTACAAATCACCCATCATCACAGTGACCACAAGATAGGTGTCATTATGGAAATAGCAGCACATGCCAAACAGTATGAATGATTCCTGGGCTTGTCAGCACAACACCTGTACAGTCAAACTTCCTCTACCACCCAGTGTAGGCACTGGTGACATACTCCTGGGTACGGTATTGCCCCTTAAGACACCTGCACATAGACAATACATATGTGTACCAAGTTGCACAGAGGACACAGTTGACTTTACACTAATGATGCCCACACCTGCATGTACAGTGGAGATGGGACAATAGTCAGGGAAACTGTCAAATTGGACATTGTGAAGCACATCATATGTGCATGGTGCAAGCCACAGATGTGGCCATGCCAATGAAATGTTACCATTCCTGTGCTAAAATAGTTAATCATGACACACCCACTTAGCTGCAAAGGATGACATGGATACCAACCTGAACTAGAAACACGTCTCATGGGCCACATGGAGTACACCACATCAACACTTCAGTAACAGACATTTGCAAATCCTGCATCATCACACCAAGGTCAGGCTAAACAGCATCAAAAAAATCTACAGCTCAATCAAATGCACAAGGAAAACAAAAAATGTTTCAATCAGCAACCTGTCATCTGGCCAGGCACCGCAGGGAGAGTATAAGGGCTCAGCAGAAAGAGGTTGTGAAGGGGTGCTGGGTGCAGGAGAGTCAGTGGCAACTGCAGTGGAGGGGTCTGACATGGGTTGTGCCGTCACAACTGTGGGGCACAAGTCTGATGGGGTGGGTGCTGGAACCACTGCAGTGGGCAGGTCAGGTGTAGTGGACATGGTCCCCACTGCAGTGCCCATGTCAGACTGGGTGGGCGTGGACTCCACTGCAGTGCCTAACACCATGGGAGTGGAAAGGGGTGCAGGTGAGGTTGGCAGGACAGCTGGGGCGGACACGCACCCCACAGTAGTTGCAGCAACAGACAGACTGGTGGTGGTGTCAGTGGAAGAGCAAGTGCGAGTTGGGGAGGGCCTGAGCTTTTTGGGAATGATGTATCTGTGGGTGGGGGAACCTGGGACAGGGAGTGGCGGGGGAACCTGTGGTGTGCTGACTTGGGGGATGGAGGAAGGAGACTGTCAGTGGAGCTGGGGGGTGTTCTTGCTCTTCTGGGTAAGGGGTGACTTGCGGGTGGGGGCCTCAGTCTGCCTGCGCTTGGGGAAGGGTGTCTGTGAGTGAGGGCCACTCTTCTCTGTGTGTGGGGACTTCCCCTTCCCCCTGTAGTCAGGATATGCTAGATCTGAGGGGAAGAGGCCTAGGTCACACAGGAAGAGCTTCTTATGAGATGGGGTTTGCAGGTGAGGCAAGGGAAGGGCTCTTGGAGGGAGATGGATCTGAGGACTGCGGAGTGGTTGTGGATGCCTGTGTGTGTATGTGACCCATCCCCTGTGTGTGGGGTATCAGTCCCCTGACTTAGCTTGCGTGCACGTTTAGACTTATGTTTGAGTGATTGTGTGCTGTCTGTGTCTGTGTGTTTGGGTGACCGTGCAGGTGTGTGTGTGCTGGGGACAGGTAGGGTGCTAGGAGTAGTTGTTTGGGGTGAGGCTGAAGGGGTCAGGTACTGCTGTAAGAGGAATACTGCTGCCATCAGTGAGGAGGCCATGGACTGATTGGTCCTCTGTAGGGCAGACATGCCAGATGAGATGCCCTCCATGAACGACTCCAGTTGTGTCAACAGACCGGTGTGTGCATGGAGGACACTCAGCATTGATGTCTGCCCTACATGGATCTGTTTAAGTAGGTCCACAGACTCCACACTCAGGGCAGCAGGGGACACAGGGGCAGGGGGTGCGGTGCCTGCCAGGAAGGAGACATGCTCCCGAACACGGTAGCTGCCACGGACCTCTGGGATGGGAGCTGAGGGGAGGGTGGCGGTGGCGGGGAGAGCCTCACTGTCCATTGTTTCATGGCTGCTGACACCCGCCCCCACAAGGAAGTCATCCTCTGAGCTGCTGTGGTTCTCAGCTGAGGTGGATGGTGCTGAGGACTCCTAAGTGTGGCTCCCCTCACCCTCCGTGCCAGTAAGTCCCTCAGACTCCACAGTCGCTGGCCCAGGCTGGTCCTGTGGCTCCTCCTGTTCCATGGCACTGTCTCCTGTGCCCGTGGAGGTATCTGCATATAAGTAGGAAAAGAACGACCACATTAGTTGCCTGCACTGACTGCACACAACACTGTAAATACACCACATCACAGGCCATGCACTGGCATCCTTAGCTGATATGTTCTCAAAATGCACACACAGGTGTACATAGGGCTAAGCCAGTCTGAACATAAACCATGGTACACAAATCCCTCCTGGACCTGTACCCATGTGTCTGTTGCATGCTGGCTGATAATACCCGGAGGTGCACACATGCACCACATACACAGTTGTTGAGCATGCAAATGACCATGTAGAAGGACAGTACTATTGACATACATCACATCGCATGCCACTCACTCAGTACAGGAGTCTGGATGAATGCATGCCCAGACTCACATTTCACAATCTTGTGATGCCTAGCAGCACAACACACAATGATGTCCCTACGTCCTAAAAGTTAATGACACAATGGGGTGCATGGAGCACCTCTGACTCCAAAGCAGGATCCCTCTTCTCAAGTCAAGCCCTGGCACAGACATGCATGGTAAGTCAGTCTTCACTGTCACATGTCATGGGGCAATGCATCCGGACAACATCAGTCTGCACTGCATCACATTCATAGGTCAAGCCCATACCAAACTCTGCAGCTGACATGTGCACCACTCTGTCCCCTGCCACACACTGTTCTTGGACTATGATGAAAGTACATCACTCAAATCTGACATATGAGTGACTGCAAACACAACTACATGAATATGAGCACCTCACAGTCTGCTGACAATGACACACAGCTGCGTGAAAGTCACTTTTGCATACAGCATTGTGCGCATTCAACTGGCCCCACCCCTATATGTTGCACAGGTATGTTCACCATTGTCACAACTCAGATGTCCTGCTGACACTAAAATCCTCAATACACCAGTTGTCACAAAAAGGAAACCACAACAGACACCTGATGGCACATTTCAGGAAGCACAAGCAGTTGGTCCATACACATGAGTGTGAGTACAGACTCTCCCAATGCTGTGGAGTGGGCATGACTGACCAGGTAAGCCTAAAACAGTGTATTGGCCTGGACAGTAGGCAGGTGTCTGCGCAAGTGTGACATACTTCCTAAACATACTCCTAAGGACATTACATGGACTCACCCGATGCATGTGCATGTTTTAAGAACCCCATCATACATGTTGTGGCCCAGACTAGCAATTTGAACACATATGAAAGGCGCCCACAAAACACATGTCAGAGACCAGGCATAGTGCAAAGAATAGACCCACCCACGATGCACCCATCAGAGTCCCAGTAACCTATGCTGTGCAGGACTCTCAGCATAGCTGAATGAAGGGCCAAAGTGCCCATGTTAAAAAAGTCACAGAGTGTAGGGTCCAAAAGTGTGGATCAGATGAGGAGTGTGACTGGCACAATTGAGGGACATGAGTCCTGGACTCCAAGACCAACGTAAAGTGGGAGTATGACCAGGCCAAAAGACTGCAAATGGCATGTCAGACATGTTCACAGATCAGGCATGGACTTACCCCCTCCTTGCTGCTGTCTGGACTGCTGATTTTGTTTTTTTATTCACTTATATGTAATAAGATGCCGCATAACGTAATTTGGAAGATTTGCATTTAACCATTGTTGTTCAATTGATTTTTGTTTTTCTCGTCCTTATAATGTGTACTGTTGTTGGTGCTCACTCTAAGGATATTATTTTATATCTAAATAAAGATTATTATTATTAACAGTGGCCCACGTGTCCTTCTTCGGATGACCCCTCCTCTTCTTCTGGGTGGGATCCTCAGGAGCAGGCACCGAGGTTGCATGAGACTCTCCACCAGATTTATCCTCCCTCCCTGTGGCATTTGCAGATGTTGTTGCAAGATATGTTGTGGGCACACAGGGAAGTGTGGACATATTTGTGCTGATCTGGCGGAGACAGGTCAATATGTCCATATGCACCGCTGTAAGTTTGTCCCACTTGACCTCCATGAGTGCATGATGGCCAGCCTGCTCCTGTTGCATGTCCTTGAGGACCCCCACTACCTGGCTGAATCCTCCGGTGCTATCCTGGTACGCATCTATGATACGTACCAGTTGGGGGCATCAGCAAGTCCAGGCCGCTCTGCAGACCGTGACCTCAGCCTAACACCACTCCCACCACCCATAGACGCACGGCCTGTACCTGTGATGGCAGGCACAGTTGACCCGGGGTGTTGACCTTGGGTGTTGCCACTGGTGTCATTGTTCGTAGCATCCTGGGTGACAGGGGCCTCTGTGCTGCTTGAACTTGGTCTCCTATGTCTTTCCGTGTTGGGGGGGTGTCAGGTCTGTGGCCAGATGTTGTTGGCGTGGCTGCAGGGGGTGCAGGTGTTTCTGATGGTAGGGCTGCCTGACAACTCACACCGAGGTGCCAGGTTGATCTTCGTCATCCGAAGAGGACAGAGCCAGATCCACACCAGAGTGCTCATCCTCCACCAGAGTCTGGACCAGTGACTCATCCTCACTTGCTACTGTTTCCCCAGTGGCACCTGTGTTTGGAAGAGACAGACATTGTCAGTTATGTTACTACAGACATCAATGGTTGAACTATGCATGTTGCAACAGGGAGGGAGGACGAGGTATTGATACATTCATCTTGCAATGGGTAGTACTAACAATGAAGGAGGGGGCAAGGTATCCCTCATCTTGTGCAGCCATGGTATGTACATGATTTAATTCCTTAGTACATTCCCTCCTATACGTATACAGGAATAGGGCCATGCTTCTTGGATTGCCGCCTCAGTGTACTGTAGCTGCATTTACTTTGGTTCACCTTTATTGCAAATATGATGTGCCTCCACCATGATGTGTCTACCTGGAGGTAGACTGGCTGCTTTCCCAGTAGTGTCCAGAGGAGATATTATTTCTAGGATCACATTTGGCTGCTACATGTTGACCAACAGTGACCACCCCTGGTGCGGTGGATCAGTAGCTGGATCCACACACACAACACCTTTGTAACTTCATACATTACAATGTTCAGAATGTTAACTTTGCCTTTGAGTGTTGTGTGTGTTTTTGACTCACAGCACTTGGGCACAAACACACACTCTCAGTTTTCTCCTCTGGGCACTACTGAGGAACCAGCCAGGTTACCTCCAGGTGGAGGCACAGCATATTTGCAACAAGGGGGAGCCAACGATGCTGCTGCTACAGTACACTGATGCGGAAAAGCATGATATCACGCACTACGTATGTGTACATATGTGAGGCTTTCAATGGAGGCAACACAATCAGTTATGAACCAGGTTGCACAGGAGGAGTAGACCATTCACCCCTCCTTGATCTTTGTAACAATGTTTGATATACATGACTGTTAGCATTGGGGGTCTCTGGTTGGCACAGGTAGGCACTTGCGACAAGCAGGGACCCTCTCCTCTTGTCAGGGAAAGGGAATTACCCCTTAAGAATAACCCCTGCTCACCCTCTAGGTTGCGTGGCGCGAGCAGTCAAGGCTAAACTCAGGAGAGTTAAGTCAGTTAAGCATTTGTAATCATACACAGTAAACACATTGGGGCATATTACCAAGCAATAGCGATAATTATCGCTATTGCTTGGTTAGCTAGAAAAAATCATCGATGAGCTGCGGCGATTTTTATCGTAGATAAACCTTGGTATTACCAAGGTTTATCACAAATGCGATAAAAATGCATGATTATCGCTGAAAAGTCAGCGATATTCAGGCATTACCGAGCTAATGCTCTTAGCCATGTTATCCACCTACCATTAGATAACATGGCTAAGAACTGCTATGGGGCAGGTGTTAGCTTTTGGAGATATTCGCGCTTAGGGCGAATATCTCCAAAAGTTGGTAATAGGAGATAGCGATGTTAGCGACTGTTTCCAGTCGTGAACATCTTGGCACGCACACTTTGCATGTCATTAGTGATAAATATCACTGACATGCAAAGCGGGGCCCAAGATAGTCGCTATCTCCTACTAGCTGTCGCTAACTGGTGTTAGCGACAGCTAGGTAATAGGGAGATAATTTTATCTCCGCTATCCGCTACCGTACTCGTAGCAATTCCAAGCGCACATGGCCTATGGGGAAATAAGAACGTTGCGGGGCCCGAGCTTGTTGCAGCAAGATGATAAGGTGCGGTACTGTCAAGTGCACGATTACAGGCTTTTAGACGTCCTCTTTGGCAGGGAATGAGTCGTACGCTGACAGTGCGCTTCGTAGCACCAGCGTATCTCGGGAAACATCCTTTACGACGCAACTTTTACCACGCAGTGCCTTTACAAGGCAGGTTTTTCAACGCAAGTCATTACAACCAATTGCGCTGGGGGCGCTCTAGGATAGGTAATAGTTTAAATTGCTATCCAACACCTTCCCTACTATCCACGGGGACTGGAGTTGGAATAGTAAATTAAACTATTTACTATCCAGCACCCCCCAACGCAAGTCGTTGTAACGACTTGCGTTGAAAAACCTGTGTTGTAAAAGCATGCGTGGTAAAAGCATGCGTTGTAACAACGGACATCCTCGCATCTCCGGGTCTATTCGATCAGCGGGCGGGTTATCACAAGCAGGTGTGGCCCACGACCTCCAGTACGGACGCTACTGAAGGTCACTTCGGAGGGGCGGCGCAGCCTGTATTCTCTCTTGGAGGCAAAGCGGGGCGGCCAGGTACGTACAGGCGTACGGGCGACCGTCCAGGCGTAGATCGCTCTCGCAAGGGGAATTCTGGCGGGAGGGGCGAGAGAGCACTCAGGCACGTGCCAATGGTGGGCAAGGTGGCAGAGGAGCAGGCCGCCTGACCCGTGGGGCAGAGAGCGGCTCTACATGAGCGGGGCTCTCAACGGGCAGAAAGGCGGGCGATCTCCTGAGTGCCATTGCCCTAGGAGGGGCGAGGGGTGCAGTCTCAGCTCCGGCGGGAGGAACACACGGCTCGATTCTCGGGACGGGAGAAGACACAGGGAACCCACTGGTCCTAGGGTCCCGTTCAGGGCGCAAGCTAAGACAGGCCCTTGGAGATGATTTTCAGAACAGCAAAACAAAGTCCTCTTTGGTCTTCTCCTCTCCTTCCTCAGGAAAGCACACTGCAGGCCAGTCCTTCAGCTTCTTGTTGGTCCTTCTATTTGGGCAGAGGTTTGTTGTGGGAAAACTGGATCTGATTTTTTAGGAGCAGGGCTCCTACATTTATAGTCAGTTTCTTTTGTCTTTTCAGGCCAGGGGGGCCTTTGCATAGTCCTTTTCAGTCCTGGAGCACTTTGTTGTGCAGACTCTGTCTTCTCCTTTCAGGGTGTGGGGCAGGGACAGCAGACGCTCCGCAGGAGGTGGAGCCAGCATTGAGATGACAGTTACAGCCAGGAGCACATTGTTGACAGTCCTTCCTCTTCCTGGGCCAGGTGTCGGGCAGAGTCGTTAGTCGCTCCCCAGGAGGTGAAGCCAGCATTGTGGTGGCAGAGCACAGCCCTTTTCAGAGTCAAGGAGCACTCCCACCACCCACTCTGGTGTAATCCCTCCATTCACCACCTGTCATGCCCAGCCCTGTCACTCACACAACCCAGAGAGCAGATACACATCCTGGCAGAGGCGGGCTGAAATGGTTAGGCAAGCAAATGCTAACTTTCTAAAAGTAGCATTTTCAAACACAGGATATTAAAATAAACTTTACTAAAAGAAGTATTTTCTTATTCTGAGTTCAGGCATACTAAACTTGACTTTCAACCATGCTCCCTGAGTCTGTTGGGATTATATAGTGTAATAATTCCAGCAGCCCATTCTGGCCTATGGAGAGTAGGTAGCCTTAAAATAGTGAAAAACTAAAATGGCTGTAATTCACTGTTAGGACATGCCACACACATCAGGACATGTCCTACCTTATGCTTACAATGCACCCTGCCCTTGGGCCTACCATAGGGGTGACTCACATGAAGTAAAGGGAAGGCTTAGAGGCTGGCACGTGTGTGCACTAGCCCAGCCAGCATGACAGTACCAGACTGCACGCAGGTTGTGCAATGGCAGACCTTAGACACATTTTAAAAGGCTGCTTCTGTGGGTGGCGCAACCAGCGCTGCTGGCCCACTAGCAGTATTGGTATTCACAAGCCCTGGCACTCCTGGTGCACTTTACTGGGGTCTGATAGTAAACCAACTAAGCCAATCATCTAAATCAATTACATGTACACTTTATAGTAGGGAGAGCATATGCACTTTAGCACTGGTCAGCAGTGGTAAAGTGCCCAGAGTCATTAAACCAACAAAAACAGGTCAGAGAGAATATTGGAGGAAGGCAAAAAGTTCAGGGATGACCCTGCCAAGAGGGCCAAGTCCAACAATGACATTTGCAACGTGACGTCTGGATGCATGCCTGAACACCGCATTGTCTTCAGTCATCACAGACAGAGATTGATGTGGTAGCACATTGTCCTGCCAACATAAATTCTTTCAATGTGCATGTTGATGTTTGCACATACCCAGCTCATTTATGGATTTCCATGTACATGGTCATTGTTACTCAAGGGCCATCAGGTGGCTGACACAGGAGTGTGATCCCTGTTAATATTTCACTCTGCTTCCCTGTGAGGGTGTGTGCCTGTGCTGACAAGATGGCTGACAGTGGAGTCCTTGTGTTTGTTAGTAGCCAATTCCCAGTGGAGCTTTGTACTCCCCACAACAGTGCCCAGTCCCAGAGTTCTTGTCAGTCCTCCCCCCCTTCTGTGAGGTGAGCATGGTTCAGTGTGAGCTTGCTGGGCCATTTAGGTAGGTGGATATTGTGAGTGACTGCAAGTCCCAGCATGCTCTTGGCTACACCCCCTTCCCAGCATGCCCTCACTTCCCTCCTTCTGACTCTGCTTCCCTGTGAGGGGGTGTGCTTGTGCTGATAAGTTGGCTGACAGTGGAGCCCTGGTGTTTGGTGGTGGCCAATTCCCAGTGGAGCTTTGTACTTCCCACAACGGTGCCCAGTCTCAAAGTTCTTGTTAGTCCTCCCCTCCCCCCTGAGTTGGCATGGTACAGTGTGAGCTTGCTGGGCCATTAGATTGGGTGGGTATTGTGAGTGACTGCAAGTGCCAGCATGCTATTGTCTACACCCCCTTCTCATCATGCCCTCACTTCCCTCCTTCTGACTCTGCTTCCCTTTGAGGGGGTGTGCCTGTGCTGACAAGATGGCTGACGTGGAGTTCTGTTGTTTGGTGTTGGCCAATTCCCAGCAGGGCCTTGTGCTGCCCACAACAGAGCCCACTCCCAGAGTAGTTTCCAGCTCATTTCCAGTCCCTCTGAGGTGACAATTGTTCAGAGAGGTGTTGATGGTGCAATTGTGAGGGGGTGCATTATCTGTGACAACAACACCATCATGCTTTGGTATACACTCACTTCACAATATTCATTCCTGTCAGTCAGCTTCACTGTGAGATATTGGTTGTGGTGGCAGGGATGTCTGACAGTGTTAACTCAGATTAGTGCCACTGCATTGCCCTATTTGTTGGTAGGTTAGTACATGTCATGACACAGTTACAAATCACTATGATGTGGCCATTATTGTGTTTGTCTGACTAGCATACATTTCTTGGCCTGATTTACTTTTGTTTACTGGGCCTTTGCTATCAGTGCATGGTTTCACTGTCCCCTTAATGGTGATGTGTGTATTGCAACACAATATTGTGTATATTGGTTGTGTACTCACCAGGCTCTGGTATGTCAGGTAGCCCATGGATGCCCTCTGGTGGTAGGATGTCCCGCACCTTCTCCTCCCAGGAACTGAAGTAGACTGGTTTGGCAGGAGGGCCACTTCCAGTGACCTGGCTCAAGGCGTGTTCCTTCTGGAGAAGCATCTTGACCCTCCTGCGCACATCATACCATCTGTTCTGGATGTCGGTCTTTGTCCGATACCCTGGTGCTTGTGCGTTCACCTTGTCCACGATCCTGTCCCACATCTTGGTTTTCTGTGACATGGGGGTCCTTTGTACCAATGTGCCAAACAAATGTGGCTCCACTCTGCAGATCTCATCTACCAATATTTCTGTTTCGAGAAATCATTGGATTGTGTTTTTTGCACCTTTTGGTAGTAGGTGTGAGAAAAAATAGCACCCCAACTGTACTAAAGAATACGTGCAATTTAGATTATCACACTTTGACTGTCAAGTGTAGAATAATCACTGATTGTGCGGTTCCATTCCTTTTTGAAAGGGACACTACTACCTACTCTTTGTTATACCAATATTTCTAACTCTGTCTCTGCGAACGGTGGATTCTTTTTAGGGGGCATGGTGATGGGTGGTGGTGAGGAGTGTGTGTGGGTGCAAGTGAGGGTGGGTGGGTGGGAGTCTATTTTTGTAGGTGTATGTGTGAGGGCTTTTGGAGGGGTGCTGATGGTGTGTAGTTTGTGTGATGGGTGAGTTGTGTGTATGTGTCTGTAGTTGGTGTCTCCAGTTGTTCTGTGCTGGCTGCTCTGTTGTATTTGCAAAGGATCATGGTAGTGTAGTTTTGCTTTTTATAGGTGGAGTTGTGGGTGTGTCTTTGTGGTTTTTTTAGTGTATTTATTGACTTTGTCATGACTTGACTGGTCCTTTTTTTGTGTTTTTGACATTGTTTTTGGTGGGCATGTATGAGATGTTCTTTTGACCTATTTGGACGCTCATGTTGGCATGTGCAGGCTGCTCTGTGTCTTTCACACGGATTGTGTTCTGTGTTGCATGCGAGTCTATCGCAGTGGTCTCTCTCACTTCAGGTATGTTTTCGGTCTGTGTCGGTCGTGTGGCTTGGGCTCTGTGCGATTCGGTCGTATTTCATGCATTTGGCATCGTACTGTGCGGCTCGGACGTTGTGGGTACATATCGGTCGGGTTCATTCCGGGTTCGGTTTGGTCAGTGCGGCTCGTGTACATTTTCCATCTGGATGGCTGAATTGTGTACGGCTCGGTCGTACAGCTTCGTTTCCGTACAGCTCGGTTGTAAATCACGGGCTTTACATCATACTGCAAGGCTTGTACGGTGCATGTAGGTGTCGGTCAGACAACGGTCCTGGGATGAGTCGGTCGGGCCAATTTCCGACCTGAATCGGAATCGGCCCCTAAGAGTAAGATGGGTAATGAAGAGGAAAAATACAAAAATTAACCAACATTTAGGGCCTCATTTAGATCTCGATGGATCTGGTGCCACCGCCACTTTTGTGTTGGTTTATCTATCCGCATACTAGGTCGTCCGCCCGCTCAAGTTAGATGCTAGTGGGTCTATGGACAATAGTCAGTCCGAGTCTCGCAGTCCCCACCAGAATTTCCCTCCAGCGTTGACGGCATCATAAGCAAAAGAGGTTGTCGGAGGGAGCTCAGCCACGGGCCAATCACGATGTGCCTTCCTCACCTGAGTTGGTGGTTTTATAGGGATATGCAGTAGAAACTTACCTTTTTTCTTTTTTCCACTTCCCTTTTCATCATGCACCAAATTGTCCAAGTCCTTCCTTTGCTGCTGCTACTTCATCATGAAGCAAATCAACCCAGTTGTAGCCGGAATCAAAAGTAAGCTTCTTTTCTACTTGTTTTCTTTGGAATTGTCTGTTTACATTTACTCTGGATTCTTGCATTTTTAAATGTTTCTTACAAGAATTTTTTTTCTAATGTGTAATGTATATGTGGGTAATGTTGTTGTATAAGAAATTTTAAGAAACACACCTTTATTAATTTTTTATTAATAACACAATGTTGAACTCGTCCTGCTGTGGCATCCCTCCATCAGGAATCCTCTGCAGGGACAACTCCAATACAACTGAGAAATCTAAATAGGCTTGGAACAATCCTAACACTCTCACAGCAACCAAGTAAGGTTAAAAAGCAGAGCAGTCCACCATGTCAACAGAGATGAGTTGCTTATGCAACTGAAAACATTCCGTCAATACGGACAGAGGATCAGCCAGCCCACATCTAAATAGGACGACCGGGAATCCGTCAGCTTCATGGAATACTTGTAAACGCCACCATGGAGGGATGACGGGAGTCTCTCACCAACATCTAAATCAGGCCGTAAGCCTGGATTGACAGCAGCAACATAAACTGTTTCAGGAGAAAAGAAAAGTTTTGGAATTCTCAGATGATGGGTTGGAGTGAATGCTCAAACATATTTCAAGTTTTAGGAGAGGGAGATCAGCTACTTGGAGGAAAGAATCCTGTTATTCATTGAGTTTATTATGTATGTGGAAAGAATGTATATATTATCAGCTTCCCGCAGATTGGGTAGGGAGCTGCTATTTAGCTTTATTGTTTCCCAAATTGTATCATTTAGACCATGGATACTCACAAACTTTCTCTCGGGGGCCAAATTTACAGTTTGGTTTGTGTCCGAGGGCCGCACCGGTGGGGGCGGGGTCAGTGGGGGAGGGGTGGGGCTAGAGCAATAAAAAAACTGATCATGAGGTTGATCACAGGTCCCCGCAGCGGACGCCTTCGTCCACTGAGCCACCAGACCCGGCATACACACATCTCCCTTTCTCTTTCTCTCTTGGTCACCCTCTCCCACTCTACATCTCTCTCTCCCTCTCTCCCTCCCTCTATCCCTGTCTACCTCTGTCTTACTCCCTCTCACTCTCTCTCACTCCCTCTCACTCTCTCTCACTCTCTCTCACTCCCTCTCTCCCTCTGTCTCACTCACTCTGTCTCACTCCCTCTCTCTCTCTCTCCCTCCCTCTCTCTCCCTCCCTCCCTCCCTCTCTCTCTCTTCCTCTCCCTCTCTTTCCCTTTCCCTCCCTCTCCCTCCCTCTCCGTCTCCCTCTGGTTCCCTCCCTCTCACTCACTCTCTGTCTCCCTCTCTTTCCCTCCCTCTCCGTCTCACTCCCTTTCCCTCCCTCTCACTCCCTCTCCGTCTCCCTCCCGTTCACTCCCTCTCCATCTCCCTCTCCATTTCCCTACCTTTCCCTCCCTCTCCGTCTCACTCCTTTTCCCTCCATCTCACTCCCTTTCCCTCCCATTCTCTCCCTCGGTCTCCCTCCCTTTCCCTCCCTCTCCCTCCCTCTCCGTCTCCCTCCCATTCCCTCCCTCTCACTCTCTCTCCGTCCCTCTAACTCCCTCTCCCTCCCTCTCACTCCCTCTCCATCTCCCTCCCCTTTCCTCCCTCTCACTCTCTTTCAATTTCCCTCCCTTTTCCTCCCTCTCACTCCCTCTCCCTCCCTTTCCCTCCCTCTCACTCTCTCTCCCTCCCTTTCCCTCCCTCTCACTGCCTCTCACTCTCCCTCCCTCTCCATCCCCCTCCCTCTCATCTCACCCTGCCTGTGTGTCAGCCGGGGCACACACACACTCACAGCCGCAAACAGAGCAAACAGGGTTGTGAATAGATAACATCTACAAAAACATAATATTTTTTAAAACAAATGAAATGTAGCGCATAATTTCCGGAAGCCATAGGGCCAAATACAGAACTAATAGTCGGCGCTGAATCAATAGTTCATACACTATTTTAACCAAATAAACGCTGGGCAATCCCTCTTAGTAAAACCTGACCTGTGCTATAAATGTGTTGCTGAATTTGAAAGAGTATTCGAATTCTTACAGGCATCCAGGATAGGGAAAGTGCTAAATTACCTTGTTTGGGTTTAAAACCGATTACATGTAAGAAGTTTACTCAAAGCTGCAGAAGCATTTGTTAGCGCAGATTATTTTTGGACAAAAATGTAAATCGTAATTTTCTCTTGGGTGTTCTTGCATTCCGTGGTAGACCCTGAATGTGGGGCAATAGACTGAGCGAGCTAGAAGTGCCGATTAAGTAGGTGGTTTTCCAGCATAAGAATGCGCTTGTCTTTTGAGGTGTGTCTGTGTTTATAAGAAAAATGGAGAACAGCACTCCCATGTGGGAACTCGCCTGCCAACTTCGAGACAGTTATCAGGGCTACAGTACCTAAGGTAGCTGCTCAGATATTCATACTCGCTAACGAGTGCTTGGCAGCTTTCCGGAGAAGAAATACAGTGTGCGGCAAAATAAAGCACTGGCTTTCGATTAATAAAAAAAGCGTCTAAAAAATACTGACTGCCTAATACTTTGAAAATAGTTGGCTGGTGCGTGGTTGGGAACTGTTTTTGCTAATTTCACCTGAGGATTGAATAATTACCAAATACAAATGGGGTATGCGTGACCCATAAAACCATGGTAAGTTTGTAAGCACGAGGCAAAAATACTCAAGCTATTAGTGACTAATTTGTAAAAACAAACAAAACAACTTCAGTGGCTCAAAGTTTTTCTCGGGGTTCGGCCATCGGCACTGCCGACAGCCGAAGATGCTGAATACAAGTCTGTGTAGTTTTGATCCACGGTTACGTCTTTTTCTTCCACCACCCAACATTCCCAGTCTCTTTATCTCACTCACTCCATCTCCCTCCCTTTTCCTCCCTCTCACTCCCTCTCACTCCCTCTCCCTTTCCCTCCCTTTTCCTCCCTCTCACTCTCCCTCCCTCTCCGTCCCCCTCCCTCTCATCCCACCCTGCCTGTGTGTCAGCCGGGGCACACACACTCACAGCCGCACCCGAACACTTAACAGGTCTGTAAAAGACCATTTTCATGCTAATGAGGCCTTGATGTAGTTCACCTCTTCTTAGGCCCCTGCAGCTTTACTCTGGCTATCGCTAGGATCTCCCGGCCCCCACAGAGCAGCAGCGTCTCTCGCGCTGCTGCAGACACGGGTATGATTTCTCAAGGCTTGCCGGGCCGTACTATGAGTATCCGTGATTTAGACGATATAGGTGACCAGGGAATTGGGTTTCATGGGAGGCTAAGTGCGGTGCTTACAAATGGTAGTTGATATTTTTGGGGTTATAATTCCCTCTGCAGGAGTAGTTTTAAATGATCTGAAGATTAGAAAGCTGTCTACATTGTTCCATAGACTTGTGACCAATACTGCGGGTGCTCTTTTAGCAATGATTACAGAAAACACAGGTTTAGAAAAATAGGCTTGCTTTGGAAATTCTGATCACTAAAGAATGTGGAGTTTATAAGATGCTATACAGCCAGCAGGTAGCTCAACAAGTATGGAAATAATATCACATGTTTGTCTAAAGATTTGAAGAAGATAGAGGAGACAGGTGCCTGGGAAGCAATTGGTAAAGGATTTTCTGCTGTAGGTAGCTGGCTTATCGGTAGTGGGCTTTTATTATTTTATCATTTTCAACTTAAACAAAAACAGACTACCTCACGAAGAGGGAACAAAAGGGAAAATGACAAATTTCATTCAATAATCATCAATAATCATCCAAACAGCAATGGTTTACATCTGAAAGGGCATGTAGTACACCCAGAATATAAGAAGTCACTCTTCTGTGTACTATAATGATGATAGCTATCAGAATTGCTATGAGTCCTGGTGATAAGGCAGTCCAGGTGTACAAGCAGGGGTGATACAAAATCTGCTGTGCCATCACAGAACACCACACAGCATGTCAGGGCTGGGCAGCCAATTCCAGCATCAGTAGGTAGTGTCTGAGCAGTTGCCAAATACCTTTAGGTTTCGCTGTAGGTGGCTGCAGTGTGGCACAAACAACTCACTTGTATTGTCACAATAAATTAGACTCCATGCATCAGCAGCAGGTCGAAGGCTACTTCCCCACTGCAAGGCAATCTCCCCCTTTGACAACAGCAACGCTATGGCAGTAAACCCACAGACCCCCAAAATTTTTAGCGTATTCCAACAAAGCCACAAGGGGGTCAGGAGTGAAAATGACATCTATTATCAATGACGGTTGGGAGAAGATCCTAGCTCAGTACACCCCGATATGTACAGATGTCCACGTCAAATGTGCAAAATCTGCCTCCTCTACAGAACTCTTAGGGCATTCAGAGGATCTCACAGGGTCTATTTTCACCAAGGTACTGGGTGTAGTGTATGCTCTATGTAAAAATTTTAAGTAAAGGCCCTTGTGCCTTTGGTTGGGTAAGACCAATTTCGTCTGATTAAAACAATAACATCACAACTCGTAAGGCAGGGGCGGCCGATGCCACATTCCCAGGAGGCTCTATTTCTCCAATCTTGTACCAGTCTCACATGTCGGCAAGTGTGATAAAGGCTAGAGACCAGTCGCCCTCCATCTGTGTCAGTTATCATAAGTGCAAAGGGGTATGTCATCTAGGGACAGGAGATGGGAGGGTATTTATCCCCGCATTGCACTGTGCAACCGCAGCAGGACAAAGTGATCCATGTACATGGTTTTCACAAAATGGGTATCGTCAGCATGAGAGAGGACATGCCCATCTGCAAAAATGTCCCCAAACGTATATAAATCATGCCGTAGTAGGGTACGTTGGACCAAAGTTTCTTGAATTATTGGGAGTCATGGATTATTAGCGAGAGGAATAACAGATGAATATAGGAGTGCTCCCCCTAAGAGAAAGCAGAGTTTATGCCATACCCAAATGGTAGTTGAAAGTGTTTGGATGTCAGTGGCCTCCAAAATGATTCCCCCTGGGAATATGGTCTACAGTGGTACATCTCCTGCCTGATCCCGTTCAGGCATAGCATAAGGGAGACATGCGTCTGGGTGATACAACTGGTACGCAAATTGACATTGAATGGTGAGATAATATAGTTGAAAGCTCAGTACCCCCAACCTGCCACGATCATACGGAAGCACCAAGGTGCTCCACTTGATCCGTGGTTGACAGCCATGAGCCTCAGTAAGATGGTTCTCCGAGTGGCAAGAAAGTTGTTGGTGAGAGAGATGGGTATGTTCAAATATAAATATAAAAACCGGGGTAGTACCGCCATTTTAATGATGGCGATACAGCCATAGAGAGCAGTAGTCGTGCCATCCTTCCACCTGTGTGGACAGCTTGCCAATGGCAGGGTCATAATTTAGATCACTCTTTCCTGCAGTGCATGACAGTGCCCAAATGCTTAGTAAACCCATAGCACCAAGTTAGGGGATATTCACTCGACACAGGCGCAGTACTGGTTGTAAGAGGGAGCAGTTCCAACTTGACCCAATTAATGTTTAGACCTGCAAACATGTCAAACCGAATGATTTCCCCTACAACGGGAGCTAGGTTGTCTGAAGGGTGACAGATAAACAACAAAATGTAATCTGCATAAAGTGAGAGCAACAGGAGCCAGGCCAAAAGTGCAAACTTCGGTGCATATGTTTCTCTTGCAAATGACAGACCAACGGATCTATTGATATAATAAACAGTAGTAGTGACAGGAAACAACCCTGTCTAATCTCCCTGGTGATCGCATAGGGATCCGAAAGGGAACCGTTGACCCGCAGGTGAGCTGCAGGGTTGGAATATAAAGGCATAATAAGCAATATGAACCCAAGGGGTTTTCTCAACTTCTGCAACGTCACCTGAAGGAAAGGCCATTCTAAAGAGTCAAATGCTTTCTCTGCATTCACCAGGGCCATTGCCGCCTGGACATCTGGAGATATCCTATTTAATACGGCAAAGACAGTGCGTAAATTCCGGGCCCGTTGATCTATGAGGGATAAAGCCTGTTTCAATGGGCAAGATGATATTTTCCATTAGCAGCGACAAACCCGTTGCAATGACCTTTCCCAATATCTTATTGTATAAATTAAGTAAGGATAACAGATGATAGGAGAGGCTGAGTTGCGGGTCCTGGTCAGGCTTCAGTAATAAAATAATCACTGCCTCACTCAACAAAGGCAGGAGGTGTTGTATTTAACTTATGCCACCCCTCCAGTGCCCCTGCGCGTTGTACCTTCCCCTCCCCTGCGCGTGAGCTCCCTCTGTGCTCTCCCCTCCCTGATTGTTTCCCCCAACATTCCATTCCTCCCTGGTTCACCACCTGTGACATCAACTGTCATAACTGATGTTCCACTGACCCACGCACCACCATCGGTGTGGGGCTGTTTCTAATAAACTTATTCTGAGGAACTACAACTGCTTCCTGACTACATCTTAACAGTGGCGACGAGCAGAACTACAGCCTCAACCGTGATACATTTAAGAAACAGCTGACGGATTGAAAAACTTAAAAGAAATCTGTAATCAACCAACAGATCGGGACAAATTCCTCCTACCTTGTGAAAGCTGTTTCGTGTTTGGATTGAAGAAGGGACTGCCTGATTCTGGTGCCTTGTCGTCGTGAGTGGATGAAGACGACAGCCACATAACTCGGAGTGGGTTTCCCGGCCTTATGCTGTGTCGGAGGATGTGGAAGCGAATGCCTTGTGCCGAGATTTGAGTATCTCAGGACGTGCGGTGCCTTGCGGTCCTTTCATGATTCATCTTGGATGAGGGAAGCAAGTCATTCGGGACGTGACAGCTGCAGCGTCACACGGAGGTAGGGCCGCACGGCCCTTCACGAGTGTCGCCTGAGGGTGCCCGACGTTGTCTCCGGACAGCGGTAGTGCTTGCGCGGAGTAATTCCGGTCAGCTGTGTTTGCGCTTGCCGTGCGCATTCACCAAGGAAATTCCTGTCAGCTGTGTTCGCGCCTCAGATCAGCCACATCTGCGCTTGCTCGGCGACGCGTGACGTCACTGAAACGCAGCGTTCGGGGCCATTTAAAAAAAAAATTATTACTTGAAATTGATCGTGCTGTTTGAGTCTCAGTATTCGAGCCTGGCCAACGCTGAGTATTTGTGGAACATCGCGGAATGTGTATAAAAAGGGGCCAATATTAATACAGGAGAAACTGGATGAAGCAAGCAAATTACAAAGGACTGTTAGTAATTTGGGCCTATAAGAAGATATACTAATCTGAGTAAAAGTGACAATTTATGAGTTTTGAAGGTGACAGCTTAAACACACACACTAAAAAAAAAAGTAGAGCATCAAGAACAATTCCAAAAGGGGTGCATAAAGTGACATTCACAAGTACATTAGTAACTTGATCAAAGCTACTCATAAAAAAAAAGAGAATTTGTAACAGTGAGAACTTGAGCAAGAAGGTTTTCTATCGCTATGTGTGCTCTTAGTTCCTTGAATCTTTCGCAACCTCAAGCGTTCCTACCTCTAAAAGGTGCAACATGCATGCCTTGGAAAGAGTGGAAAGAGTACTTTATTAATTATATTGAAACAGTGGAAGATGAGGATTTCACGGCTGTGAAGAAGAAAAAAGTACTTTTGTACTGTTTAGGTCCAGGCGGGGTTAAGACCTACAACAACATAGAGAAGAAAGTGAGAACGGGTGATGATGTATATCAGCATGCCTTGGATGATCTGGACGATCATTTCTCGCCTATTGTGTGTGTCGCTGTTGACCGGTACAAATTCTCAAGAAGAAAGCAAGGGAAAGAAGAGAGCATTGAAGATTACGTTGCTGCCTTGAACAACTTAGCCTTAACCTGCAGATTTGGAGCACTGCAAGAAGAGTTTGTGCGCGATCAAATAATTATGCACGCGAGCAACCCCAATATCCAGGACAAACTTTGGGTTAATGGAGAGGCTTCTTTGAAGGAAGTTGTTGCTCTTGTCAAGAAAGCTGAACTTACAGGCTGATGCGCCAAAGCAGTTATGGATGAACCAGTGGAAATTAAAGCTATAAGGTCCTCTAATGCAAGCAAACTAAAACAGAAAGGAAACAAAAGAGAAATGAGACATGAATATCACAAAAGAAGTGAACCAAGCAAATCAAAACAAAACAGTGAAAGACGTGTTAATACAAGAGACAATAATCTTCCTGAACTTAAATGTTATCGTTGTGGGTCTCCAACCCATTTAGCTGATTCAAAAAAGTGTCCAGCTATACATCAAAAATGCTTGTCATGTGGAATGACTGGACACATCGCTAAGGCATGCAATAGGAAATTTTATAACAGAGCAGACAGGTCCGACAAATTCAAGAAGAGAGTGATTCCACAGAAGAGGATTCTGAGTATTCTGACTCCGACAGCGTCAGTTATGTTTTCTCAATTGAATATGACGTGTTGGAACTCACGCCAACAAAGAAGAAAAAACCCATGTGTGATGTAAAATTGGGTGGTGTGACAGTCAATCTGATGGCAGACTCTGGGTCTCCCTTCACGATTATCAACGAGAACGTTTGGAAGCAATTCACGGATAAAATAGGCTCAGCTCTTGAAAAATCAAAGGTTATCGCTAGAAGCTGCACGGGAAACAACATAGAATTCTTAGAAACACATGATCTAGAATTTGAATTTAAAAACAGGAGAGCATTTTGCAGACTTTATGTTGCTAAGAAAGGCCCTTCTGTCCTTGGTTGGAGTGACCAAGCTGATCTCGGTATCATGCTCGATCCCAACAGTGCTGATCCGGTGTTGTCTATTAATGATTCTAGTAAACTGGCAATACAAAAAGACTTCCCAGAAGTGTTCTCAGGTAAGGTTGGTCTTCTTAACAGCTTCGAACATAAAATTGAACTAAAAGACTCATCTGTTCCTTGCATTCACAAGGTAAGACATCTACCAGTGTCAGTGAGAAGTGATGTTCAAGCAGAATTAAACAGACTTGTCAAGGATGGTATTATAGAAGTGGTGGAATCGGCGGAGTGGGTTTCCCCCTTGGTAGTTGTGAAACGTCCCAATGGGAAAATTAGACTCTGCATCGATCTCAGGGACCTCAATAAAAACATTATTGTAGATCAATATTCTCTACCAGGTATATGTGAAATGTTTAGTGCCACCAATGATATGTGTGTATTTTCCATTATAGACTTGAAATCCGCGTATCACCAAATTCCACTGCACGCGGACAGCAAAAAATTCACAACCTTTATCACACCCTTTGGTTGTTATCGGTTTACCAGGGTACCATTTGGATTAGCCTCTGCTGCAGCACTGTTCCAAAGGGTCATGACATCCATTCTGGAAGGTGTTGATGGCATCAGGTTTTTCCAGGATGATATCCTGGTCATGGGCAGCAACCAATTGGAACATGACACACGCCTTAGGCAAGTTTTTAGCAAACTG
The DNA here is from genome assembly GCF_964263255.1 of Lissotriton vulgaris. Taxonomy (NCBI): domain Eukaryota; kingdom Metazoa; phylum Chordata; class Amphibia; order Caudata; family Salamandridae; genus Lissotriton; species Lissotriton vulgaris. The sequence goes on along the minus strand of NC_141693.1, from coordinate 749,652,555 downwards.
AAAATGCATGGTCTAACCGTAGAATTAGACAAATGTAAAATCTCACAAGACAAAGTGATTTACCTTGGGCACACCATCAGCCAAGAAGGCATTAAACCCAAACAAGGTTTAGTGGACGCAATCCTCAATGCTCCGTGTCCCTCAAGCAAAGAAGATGTAAGAGCTTTTCTTGGCTTGACGGAGTATTACTCCAAATTCATTAGGAATTTCTCAGAAAAAACCTACAGTATAAGACAATTACTAAAAAATAAAACCAAATTTGTCTGGTCACCTGACTGTCAGAACACCTTTGATACCATCAAAAAGGAAATCAGTGAGGCACCTTTTCTCAAAGGTTTTGATCCCAAAGCGGAAATCTATCTAACCACTGATGCAAGCAACAAGGGAATTGGTGCTGTGCTAGCACAGAAGGACACATCGAACCAAGAATGGGTTGTAGCCTTTCCCTCCAGGTCGCTCACCTCTGCAGAGGAAAAGTACTCAGTAATTGAGCGTGAAATGCTGGCTTGTTCATGGGCGCTCAATTACTTCAGAGCATATGTGTGGGGATACAAAATCCATCTTCGCACAGACCACAAACCATTAATCAAGATACTGTCTGCCTCGGGTCTACAAAATGCTTCACCAAGACTGAGCAAAATGTCAATCAAGTTGTTGGATTACAACTACTAGGCGGAATATTGGCCTGGAGTGAAAAACAAAATTGCAGATTTCCTCAGCAGACTGCCTCTGCCTCACACTGAAAGCATGGTCACACAAGAAGATGAGGAGAAAGTGGCTCTGCTCTTCAACACTGACCTGGATGGAATATCAGTGGAAGAATGGGGTCAACACATGTCGCGCGACTCTACGCTACAAGAGGTATGCAAATTCATCAACTCTGCATGGCCTGAAAAGCGCAGCCTACATGACAATATCAAAGCGTACTGGGAAACAAGAAATGAACTCAGTTGGGAAAACGGTGTGTTGTACAGAATCGGTAAAGCTATAGCCCCTGTCACACTCAGAGACAAAATTCTAAGATTGTGTCACATAGGCCACCTTGGCATCACCAAGACTAAGCAGAGAGTCAGGTCAAGTTATTGGTGGCCGGGTATTGACAAACAAATTGAGGTCCAGGTCAGGAACTGTGTAGAATGCTGTGACTCAGACGAAACCCTTAAAACTTCAAAAGTCAGTCTCTCTCCAATTCAACCCCCCCTAATGGCATGGGAGAAATTGGGCTTAGACATAGTGGGGCCCATCGAAGGACATGACGTAGAAATCAAGTAAATCCTAGTGGCGATAGACCATTTCTCCAAGTGGCTGGAAATAAAAATTGTCGATGAAATTGACAGCTCAAAATTTATTAATTTCTTGGACAAACTGTTTTTGAGTGAAGGATTACCCAAATCTGTGCTTACAGATAATGGTCCGCAATTCTGCTCAGAGGCATTCAAGTCATTTCTAGCAAGGAACTGTATCACTCATCACACCACTTCAATTTACCATCCAGAAGGTAATGGTCTCACTGAACGTTTCAACCGTGTCTTGAAGGGACACATACAACTATCTAGAAATGCAAACCTAAACTGGGAAGAAGAAGTATACAAACTCATCTGGGCATTCAGGATATCTCCTTGTGCAAGCACACGCACAGCACCATTTGTTCTCATTAGAAGCAGACAGCCTTTAAGCATTGACCTGGGGTGGATGTCCAAATCTAAGCAAATTGAATGGTCACCAGAAAACATAAGGAATAACATTATCAAAGCCCAGAAATACTACAAGGAATGGTATGATTCGAAACACAGTGCTAAGGAACATGCATTTAAGGTCGGCGACATTGTGAAAGTTCGTTTGGAAAAAAGAGTAAAGAAAGGAGAAAGCAGATTCAGTGCCCCTCTTTACATTGATGAACTGTTTAACAATGCGGCAAGACTCAGCGATGGTAAAGTATGGCACATGAGCAGACTGGCAAAATATCATCCTGGAGGCAAGGCTCACAATCAACAGCAACATGTTACGTTTAGCAATGATCTGTGGGTGGATGTTGATAGGTCTTGTGTTGAAGAGAGCAATATGTCTAGAAATGACATCACACACGATCTCCAACCTGACACTGACTCAGATGATGGTCAATCGACAGATCGGTCTGTTGGTGTCAATCCAAGCACTTCGACATATAATCGGAGTTGTCACAATGACCCACATTCTTACTCTGAAGTTGCCTCTGACGGTCACAGGTTCAGGGGTAGGTTCGGCAGAACTAGCTATGATTCCCATTCTGACACTGAATGTGCACCTAACTTACTGTCGGTCTCTGGAAGGTTTGGTAGAACCATCCGAAGACCAAAACGCTTGGATGACTTTGTCTGTGACTAATTGTCCACCAGTTTATGTACCCCCATGTTAATGTTTACCACATCCCGTGGCACAGTTGTCAAAACTCTCAAGAGAGGAAGATGTGTTGTATCTCACTTATGCCACCCCTCCAGTGCCCCTGCGCGTGGTACCTTCCCCTCCCCTGCGCGTGAGCTCCCTCTGTGCTCTCCCCTCCCTGATTGGTTCCCCCAACATTCCATTCCTCCCTGGTTCACCACCTGTGACATCAACTGTCATAACTGATGTTCCACTGACCCACGCACCACCATCGGTGTGGGGCTGTTTCTAATAAACTTATTCTGAGGAACTACAACTGCTTCCTGACTACTTCTTAACAGGAGGGCCTCGGAATCAAGCACCTCGGCATAAGAAAATGTAAGCCTTGTAAAAAGCTCATGTGAGTCTGTCTAGGCTGGTGGAATCTATCACTTGAGTGATCTCCTTGCAGGAGATAGGCTCATTCAAAAATTGTTGCTGGCCATCGGTCAGCCAGAGTAGTGCGACTTTGGTAAGGTACTGTGCCTGCGCAATCGTGTCACCGCCTGCTTGCGATGCATATATTGCAGTGCAATATCTAAGAAGCTCCCGGACGATTCCAAGATTATCAGTTACTCGACCCCCATCGGCCAGTTGCTGCCAGGTATATGTAAGTAAATTCTTTATTGTTCGGTTAATTAAAACCATTACAATTTGTGGCATGCTACAGCATTTAAAACAGAATTCTTAAAATATTAGCAAGGAAATAAATAGGAAAAGGAAAAGGAAAGGAGTTAAAAGAAAAGTTTATGTTACAAAAGGTTTGCGATACAAGGAGTCCGACCAGTCATAGCAGGATTTGCTGTGATACAGATTTATCTATCAAATGATCTTGAGTCTTGATGGGGGTCCGGCAAGTGGCAGCGTGCCTTGTTTTCTCTGCGAAGCTGTCCAGGAATTTTACTAGTCTACAGATCAGTTGGGCGTCCGCTGAGCATAAGGCCTGGACTATCGCGGACTGGCAGGTACGGACTCCTAGCTTGTTGAGTTTGTCCTTGAGCCAGTGCCGCCATCTGTAGTACATAGCTGGGCAGATGCAGACTATGTGTGTAATGGGGAACGTCGTTTACGCCGCAACTTTTAGCACGCAGTGCTATTACAACACGCTTTTTAAATCGCATTCTATTACAATGCATGACTCTGGGGGGCGCTCAAGGATAGGGAATACTTTTAATTTACTATCCAGCACCTTCCCTAGTGTCAACGGGGACTGGTATTGGAATAGTAAATTAAAATATTCACTATCCAACACCCCTTTGTATTATGCGTTGTAAAAGAATGCGTTATAAAAACCGCGTTGTTACAGCATGCTTACTTAAAGCATGCGTTGTAACAACGTACATCCGTGTGTAATGTCTTGGTTGCCTGCACCACAGAGATCGCATTCAGTTGTTACTTGTGGTCTCCATCTAGGTTGGTCTAGTCGTGTGGGTAAAATGCCCAGCCATAAATGGAGGAATTTACGTTTAAGGTTCAACAAGAATGCTGTGTCTAGATAAGGGGCTGGCGCTGGCTTTGTGTACGTTTTAATAGTCCGGGTACTGAAAATTATTTTGTCATTGAGGAACGAGTGCTTCTTGGCCGTCCTTTTGACTACCTGGTTAAATAAAGGGGCTGGGAGTTTTGTTTCCCCCAATGCTCCGAGCTCAGTTTCCTCTAGTGAGAGCTTTAAATATTACTCAGAGTTCGGGCTTGTCTGGATCGCTCCCCAAAGTGCATTGTTTATTTTATTCTCCTTGTTCCTCCAGACATAGTAACAAAATGTAATGGCCTCATATTTTTTCAGTAAGACTTGAGATCGTAGTCCAAATTCAAGTCTGACTTGTGCCGGGGAAGAATTATTCGGTAAGAAGAAGACCCGCTTATAGACTTTAGTTTGTATTTTCTCCAGGAGGGTGGCGCTTTTCCCATGGTGCAAAATGCTCCCGTACGCTATTGTAGGCAGTAATTTGGCTTTCATTACAATTAGCAGGGGGGAGACAAGAGGGCCCTTTAGCTCAGCTGCCAAGTTGGTGAAGGCATGCAATAATGCTGCCCCCTTTCTTTCCATGGCTTTGAAGTGCACCAGGAAATTTAAATGCTTGTCTAGGTGTACCCCCAGATATTTATAGTAATTGACGGATTCCAGCTGGCCGTTGTTTATTTGAAAAATTGGCGGATTTTTTCGTCGGCATGATATGAGCATTGTCTTTGTTTTCTTAATGTTTATGGTTAACAGGTTCCTTTTTGTATAGGCGGACAAGTCGTCTAACAGACATTGGAGGCCGATTCTTGTCTGGCTCAGGAGTACCACATCGTCCGCGTACGATAAGTACGTTAGGCGAAGGGTGCCTAACTTGGGAGGATGTGCCTTAACCTTGTCTAGACTTTCTGCCAGATCGCTCATAAATAAGTTAAATAGGTGTGGGGCCAAGAGGCATCCTTGCTTTAGTCCGTCAACGGTGTAGATCTTCCTGGTCAGACGTCGTCCATTGTCGACTTTTACCTGCATCCAGGTTTCAGTGTAAAAGTTAATATTAGGCGAGAGAATTGAGTCCGGTAGGCCTTGGTGCTTTAATTTCACCCAAAGCATTTGCCTGTTGACACGGTCAAATGCCGCTTTAAATCTGCAAAACAGGATCAATATTGTGGGAGTTCTGTAGACTTTTCTCAGCAATAAGACATAGGGCCATGGCGTTCGTCATTGTACCCATGCCGCGCCGGAAGCCGGTTTGGTTCAATGGTATTTTGCTGTTCGTTTCTGACCATTCAGCCAGGTCCACAAGTATCAGTGACGCGTAATATTTTGATTCTGCGTCGAGGAGAGCAATCAGGCGATAGTTATTTGGATCCTTGCGCTCGCCACCTTTATAGATTGGGGATATAATAGCTCCCCTCCAGCTCTCAGGAATACTGCCTGTGTTGGTTACTGTTTGGAACAGTGAGCTGAGTTTGCTAGTCCAATACCTAAATTTAGGTGTTGGGACCATTGGGATTTGGTTATGCAGGCCATGCCTATTGGTTGGGCTGTCCGGTTTACAGAGTTAACTTGCAGCCAGAAGGCCCGCGAGTCGGCTTTCTTGATGTTATGCAATAATTTAGACCAGAACTCATTTTGGAAGGTTTGTTTTTCGGTCCATATTAATTTCTTGTATTGGTTCCTGACCTTGCATACGGCTGTCCAAACACTAGCGTTTTTGGTGTGTCCGCGTGCCTGTCGTATGAGTTTTTTCAGGTGTCTCTTTAAAGGTAGTGCTGATCTATAGAATTGGTTCCTAAATTTAGCAAAGGATCTTGTTATGTTGCTTAAGTTGGTCCTGGGGAGCTGCATCAAGTAATTATTCCAAATGATCAGGCTCAGGACATTCTCAGTCAGAAGGTCTTCTAATAGTTTTTTGGCATCATTAGCTACTTGTGGGAGGGATTCACTTGTCCACTTGAGTCACTTCAAGTTAGTCGTCGTAAGGTTGCCTGATAGCATAGGAGCTAGTTCGAGTTCGGGTATTTTCGTTGCGATCTCAAGATGTTGTTTGGAGTGATCCCTATCCAGAGAACAGATGATGTGGAAGTTTTGTATTTGACTGACAGGGGTAAGGTAACGAATGTATGGTCCAGTACCGAACAAGATTGTGGCAGATGTAGGTAATTGAAGGGGGGTTATCTTGATTGGTTCTTCCATTTAGTGCTCGGAGACCGAGGTTTTCGAGGTCCCACATGAGTTGTTTACCCTCCTTGTCCTTTTTCACTACTTGAGGAACTGCCTGCGGCAAGACGTTCCAGACTTCATTTGCAGCATTGATGTTGACTTCGTCCTCCGGTGCTTGTAGGAGGTTTGCGTTGAAGTCGCTCGTGAGGATTATCTCCCAGTCTGGATGTTCTAAACGCATGTTGGTGATTACCAGGGTAATACGTTGGAATAGTAATTTTTGGGAAGATTTTTTTGGGTTTGCATATATGTTCATTAGAATTAGGGTTCTAGTTATTGCCGTTGTTATGCTCTCTATTTTTAAGATTTGCATGTCCGCAGTTGAGTCTGGGGATTGTGTTACTCTGACGTTTAAAGATGTTGATATGTAGACAGAGAGGCCCCGGCGGGCTCGCCTACAGTGCTGGAGGCGGGTCGCGCTTACATGATAGCCCAAGCGGCCAGGTATGTCAATTGGGTCGGTTTGCCACGTTTCCTGTAAGGCTATATTTGCATAGGAATCCCAGTTGGCAGCTTTGCCGTTTTTGTTCATGATGTCTTTAGCACCCGCAATATTCCAAGAAAGAATGTTTATGACGTGACTTGCAGTGTTAGTTGACTTGCTGGGCATTCAATTTGGGAGTAGCAAGTGCGACTGAGGATGCTCGTGATCTGCTGCTCCTGCTCCCCTTGCTCCTTGTAGGACCGAGTGTGTTGGTCGACTCCACGGTGGTAAGTTTACACTCTTGGTCTGCCTTTTCAGGAGAGGAGATGGGTACGCTGCCTTGACTATCTCCTTCAAGAGGATTCCCCATTCGTTAAATTTAGTCATTTCAGAGAGGATGTGGGTTACCATTCCAGCCTCCCTCCATGTCGTAACTGTCCATTCTTTTTTTGGGTCATCCTCCGATGTTATAAACTCAACCCACAGGAGGTCTGCTGAGGTGAGGTATCCAAGACTAGGGATGGCTGATGTTAAACGGAATATGTTCCCACGGTTTAAGTGATCTTGCAGACCTTGTTGTTCAAATTTGGGAACAAAAAGAAGTTTCCCTGCGTTGGGGGTGTCCTCCTTTGCCATTGGTGAATTGTCACCGATTTTGACAATTTGGCGAAGGTACATTTGGTTCCAAGACCCTGAGATTTTCATGTTGCTAGAATTACGGTTTCCAGGGGGAGATTGAACACTATGCAGGGGACTCTTGTGTGGTACGATTAGTAATTTCTCTTCTCGTACTTTACTTATCATTTGCCTCATTGCTAGCGGGCACTCTTTTGCTTCGAACAAGTTCTACGGGCGGCGACTGCCCCCTGCTTTCCTACTGGTTTCTGGGTTGGGGCCCTTATAGTCAGTTGGGAAGGTTGTTCTAATGAGGTCAAAGTTTTCCCTAGTCGCGATTGTTGCCAAGCGTCTATCGGGGTCAGTGACCACACTGGGGATGGTGATTAAGGATAGGGGTGCTGTGTCGTTAATAACTGCCATTTCCACAACCTGGCTGTTGGGTCCTTCTTTTCCATGATTTTCATTTATTAGTTCTTTCCCAGTTGTTGTGGATTGCTTGTTCCGATTCTGTGTGCTTAATATCTGTTTAGGGGAAAGATCGGGTTTTCCCAATGTGGATTGACTGATTACTAGCGGCTTGTTTGAATGGCCGTCGATAGAGTCTTCTTGATCGGTTGAAACGTTTGGTTCCATTTGGTCGCGGAGCCCTGAACCCGCGGGGGGCCCTTTGCACAGGGCTTTTGCAGGGGTGACCTCCACTAGGTGGAGTGGTTTATTTGGCGAGATTTTGCGCTGTTGCTTATTGGATGGATCTGTTCTCACTATTCGAGCCTTTGTTTTTGCGAGTGTCATCGGATCCTTGGTTTTTTTGTCTTTGGGTGTCGTCATCTCGGTTGAGTCGGTCGTTGTGACACTCTTGTTTTTAACTTTGGCTTGTGTGAAGATAGGGAAGAGTGATGACGTCTGCTTGTGCTCAAGTTCACTACTTGGACGTTGATTTCTGTTTTTTCTAGCCCTTTTTTTCTGGCGTTTGGTTAGTTTTATTCCATTCTCGGCTTCTGGTGGTTGGAGCGTGGTAACAGGTTTAGCACCGCTCTGTTGATTGGTCAAGGCAATGTCAGATTTTGAAGTAATGCTCAGGTTGGTATGTATGTCGTTACCTTCTGCCGGCTGTTGGTGGGGAACGGTTATGTTAACTGCCTCTTGGATCGTAGGTTTGCGGGCATTGCTTGTTTGAATTGCGTTGTCGTCAAAGGAAATCAAATCGTCGTTTAGTTGAATGCTAATGGCAGTTAAATTGGTCTGCTTACATTCCTGCAGAATGTCTTTCAAGATGAGTGGCAAATCCTGGAGTTTTTCCAGTATTGGATGGCAGGTGCAGGAGTGTGCTGGCAGACTTGAGCCAATCTGTTCCGTTAAGATGTTAAAGGAGCCAGACATTTTGTCAAGTTTTTTATTTATGCCGGCTATATGCTCGGCTATTGATCCCATTAAGTATATTTGTACGTCAAGCTTGTCCGACTGTTTAAAGTTTTCATCGATGTTTCCAGTATGTGCCTTGTGTAACGTAATTATTGATTCTAAGTTGATTTTGGTGTCCGGCTCGACGTCTAATTGCGTACTTTGTTCATTGTTGTTGTTAAGAGAGGTTGCCGGCTCCAGTGTGATCTGGTCACTGGATAGTATTCTGTGTATCTGTTCTTGAAATGATTTTTGTTTGATGTTGGAATTTCTTTCATTAGTTACTATATCAGGTGTCAGGGAGCTTGAGATCTCTAGTATGGACACTTCCTTTGGATTGCCCATATCCTTGCCACAGTTACTTGAATGAGTAAAGGGTTTGTTCCCTTGTGCAGGTTTTGTTGCTCTGAGGATCTTCGCCGAACTATTGGTCAATGGACCTATGATTGGCGAAATGGGCAGAATATCTGGTTGTGAGTCATGAATTATTATGACTAGGTCCTCCAGCACTGCAAGCAATAATTTGTCACTTGTATTAGGTTGATCCATAGTACTTTGAGTTGTGTTAATGGATGGGCGATCCCTGTATCTTGTGGACTTGTCTTTGGTAATTGTTGTGACAGTTTCCTTTTTCCGTGCCAGGAATGAATCTTTTGATTTAGCTGTTTTCAAATCTAGGCTTTTTATTTGAACGTAAAACCGGTCTAGGAGTTGAATGATTATTTAGGTGAGCTTTGTCCAATGTGTCACGTTGGTTGTTATTAATGGGACTGTCCTTTTTACTACCTGATCGCTGGTTACTAGGCGTGATTGAGTTCAGTTCGGTAGTGTTTAGTAGTACGTTGCTCATTAGGCCTTCAGGCGTAATGTCTGGGACTGTACTTAGGGCTCGTGTTGCTGATAGATGTTCCTCTGCGTCAGCTCGTGCTGGGAGTTTATGCGTATTGCTGTCCCTGGGGACTTGGGCTTGACATTGCATGGTGTGTTTCGTTGGATTGTGAGCTTCTTCCACGTAGTTGTGATTCGTCTCAATTCCGTTTGACGTTGTGGATGAGAGTGATTGGGTTAATTGATCTCCTGATAAATCCTTTGTCTCCGTCATTATGCTGCAGATGTTCGGAGTCATCGGCTTCTGTAGGCCGGTTAGGCTCGCCGGCGTTGAGTAGATTACTGACATCGGATCTTTCATAAAAGTGAACTTCCCCGAGGGTTTCGCTGCTCCAAAGATCGAATAGATGGGAGGCATTAGACTAGGGGGTTGGTCGGGTGGCTGGATCTGCGCAGGCGAGTTGGTCTTGGCCTTGGTCTTCTTCCTGATGTTCCTGGGAGGGTTTACTCTCGGCCTCCCTGATCTCATTTTACCCCACGAGTGGTCCCAGGTGGTTAGCTTTGTTGTTCTTGTAGGTTAGGGCTGTTTGTCGTGTTTTCGTGCTCTCTCCTCGCTGAGAGTGGTGGTAACTATGGTGGCAGGGGCGGCGTTCAGGTCGCATGCAGGAGTGTTGTTATCCAAGCGCTTCCTGTTTAGTCCAGCGCTCACACTACCTGCAGCCTGCAGCCACAGCGACTGATGAAACAGCAGTTGGTCGCATGCAGGAGTGTTGTTATCACAGCGCTTCCTGTTGAGTCCAGCGCTCACACTACCTGCAGCCTGCAGCCGCGGCGACTGATAAAACAGCAGTTGGAATGTATGCAGGGGAGTATGTGGGAGTGTTGTTGTCACAGCGCTATCCCTTCGCATCCGTGGGCGCTCACACTTCTTACGGCCGCTTGCCACTGGCCCACTGGCCCACTCACTCTTTGGGTCACACTCCGGGTCAAGGATAGATAAGATGGATAGGTTGCCTAGGATGGTTCGGTGGTTAACTAGGTAGGTAGATGATTGCAGGAATCACGACTGAGGTTGTAGTTGATGTTAAGTGTCCAGCGATTATGGGCCGCTGTTGGTACTCTGTTGGACAGTTGATGGGCCACTTATCTGCCTATCCTCTTGGCAGCAATTGGGGCACAATTGGGGCAGTTGGGGCGCAAACTCCCAGTGGCGCACTGCCCCTGGGGCCTCACCCTCACCCCTAAATTGCTGGCCCCTGCCTGTCCACTGCACGGGGTGCCGCTGGGTTATGCTGCTGGATTATGCTGCCGCACCCCCCAACTGGGCAGACTTAGGGGCAGACTTAGGGGCCGGGAAGCCAGGTCCTCACTCTCACCACACCCTTAGCTGCACCTGCTCTCTCGCCAACCTGAACCCTGAGCCCTGAGCCCTGAGCCCGAGGCCGAGTCCGGGCCCGGTAGACGGGCGGGACGGGCAAACGGGCGATGCAGACAGGTGGGCGAGGAGCGGCAGCCAGCAGCCGAAAGCAGGGATGGCATGGTCGTTTCCCATAGGATCCCCTCCGTCAATCTCCTACCTGTCGGGGTCCCTGGTGCGGTAAGCGGGCTGATTGATCCTTGCCGGCGCTGTGAAATAATTGCGGCAAAGTTTTGCGATTACCGGTTTACGGTTGGCGTCCTCTGGCCGTTGGGCGCTCACGCCGCAGCTCGCTGTTCTCTGCAGGCACGGCTTTTGATATGCGGCTTTAGCCCCCCGCGGCCCCCGCAGCTGTTCTGAGCAGTTAGGAGCATAGGTTAAGGGCTGGAGCAGGGGGCCAAGAGCCAGGAGAAGGAAGAAACGGTCTCTGCGCTCAGGGTCTCTCTGCGCTTACTGCGGTCTCAATCGGGCGGGTGGTGTGAAAACACGGACTCCAGGTATATAACCGCAGCCATGGTTTGGATTCAGAATCCTCAATAGTGTATGAACTGGGCGTTCCCCTTCCTCCTATGGCCGGGCTCTCCAATATTTACCCAGGAACGTCACTTCCTTTTTGGCTAGGTCACAAAATTCAGGAAGTAGTGCCGCACAATGGTGCATTTGGGGCCCGTGCCACCGCTGGGAATCTATCTGATCAATATCATGCAAATCAGTTTTTATCCAGGCTAATTGGTTCGGATATCCATTTGTACTCCCGCACATTTGAAGGTCTCCCACAGCTTCGCCTGCTGGGCAACAGAATCGGTATTAAGCAAGAAATACTCAACTATGGACTCTCTAAGCTCAAGCATCAATGCCCTGCTTGATGCTTGAAACACAGTATCAAGCAGTGCATTGCATGGAAAGCACCAGGGATGATCCAGTCCTCCCCCATACGGCACCCGCAGGACCATCCAGACTGGTGAGTGATTCAATAATGTACGTGGGAGATGCTGTACATCTACCAACCATGGGGCAGCGGTCTCAAAAGAGCAGCCAATAGTCTATACGAGTGCAGACCTCATGTGGGGCAAAGCAGAATGTGTACCTGAAGGACTTGGCTTATCCCCAGACTTTTTGTTTTTTGGCCCCCTGTTCGACCCTGTTTTTGTTGGTTTTAGGACTCTGGGCACTTTACCACTGCTAACCAGTGCTAAAGTGCATATGCTCTCCATGTAAATTGTGTTTATGGATTGGCGTTCCCATGTTTGGCTTATTGATTTACTGGTAAGTCCCTAGTAGAGTGCACAAGGGTCTGTAAATCGAATGCTGCTAGTGGGCTTGCAGCACTGGCTTGTGCCACTCACACAAGCAGCCCTGTAAAGGGTACTCAGACTTGCCACTGCTGGGTCTTCACACAGTTTGTAACTAACATTTTGACGTGGCAAGTGCACCCACTTGCAAGGCCCAAATCTCCCCTTTTCTTACATGTAAGACACCCCTAAGGTAGGCCCATGGTACTCCTGTGAGCAGGTTGCCATTTTTATTAAAGGTCAGATAAGTAATGGTGTGTGTGACCTGTCCTGGTAGTGAATTACAGTGAATTTAGTTTTTCACTATGGAAAGGCTGTCTGTCCCATAGGATAGAATGGGAGCTTACTTATAACATCTTATAAGCTTATCTTCCCATGTGGGACAAGATAGAGAAATAGAGTTTAAGATGCCTGAACCCAGAATGTAAAAATTATGAAAATGCATTTTTTAAGTAAAAAATATTTTTATGTTGGGTGTTTGAAAATACCACCTTTAGAAAGTGGGTATTTTCTTGCGTAGCCATCCTGTTTGCCCCTGCTGGTTTGTGTATTGACTGTCTGTCCTTGGATTGGCAGGGGCTGGGGATGTGCATTCTCTTCAGGCTGCCACTGGGGGGGTCCTGCCTTTCCTGGAGGAGTCAGGACTGAGCTGAATAGACCTGAGCTGCATTCAGAGTAGTGGGAGGAGTTTCACTAGCACCTGAACAGGCCTGGTCTGTATTTAGAGTGGTGGGAGGAGATTTCCCTTGCACCTGAATAGGCCCTGTCTGCCTTGGACAATTCTATCTCCACCTCCTGCCTGGAAGCTGGACCGGAAAGTACAGAACTGGTTTGGACTGAGCACAGACTGTCTCTGCCACAAGAGAACAAAGGGAAATGTGGTATAAAGATTGGGTCTAGACCTTCAAACCATTGCTGATCTATTTTTTGCAGAGGAGTCAAGAGCAAATAAATAAATAAATAACACATCATCATATTGTGTTTTCAATAAACATACCTTCTGTTTACAGGGGAATCAAACGATCACAGAAGAAAGGAAAATATTGAAAACTAAAATACCATAAAGTTTTTCTAACTCAGTCTTAGCTCATACCTTGCCAAATAGCATTAAATCTCTGCATCGGCATTAAGCCCCTAGCCTAAGCCAAGGACTATTCCCGTTCAAATACCTCCATAACACTAGCCCACCAATCTGCTATGTTACAAGGTCTTGGAGAGATTCAGGCTCTAGCTATAGCCAATGTAGCAGTAACTATAATTATAGACATTAGTGAGCAGCGTGCCCAGTTAGGATCCCTCTCATCCAGCATAATCTCTTCATTGGAAAAAGTCATGTCTAGTCTGAGACGGTTTTTGAGGACCAGCAAAACCTCACGCCAAAAAGCAATTTGCTGTTGGCAAGTGGCAAACATATGAACAACGTTAGCCCCATGCGCCCCACATTTGGGGCAGTTGACCCTGCTACTTGAGTGAACATGCCTTGAAGCCACTTATTCAGGTGTTTGTATTATCCCTCAGTTCAAAAACATAATTAAACTAAATTGTGATGTTCTATTGGTTTATATCATTAAAAAATGTAAGAACTGGCATAATCAACCTATTAGTTTAATAGGTCGATGTAATATTGTAAAGATGACAATTCTCCTGAAGGTTTTATATTTATTTTGATCTATTCCTTTCAGAGTTTCCAATTTGTTTTTACGAAACTTGATGGGGCAGTGAGCAGCTTCATATGGGGTTATAAGCGTGCCAGTCGAGCAATTAAAATTTTAAAGTATTCATTCTATCAAGGTGGCCTTTCACTTCCTGATTTCAAATTTTATTATTGGGCCTCTCTCACGTTTAGATTACGTAGTCTTCTTTCCAATAGGCACCAGGATTTCAATCATAAAGTCTTGCTGAGCCAAAACAGCTGTAGATTTCTTTATCGGATTCATGATCCGAACTACTTTAAGAGGGTGCGGTTTAATACCCTTAGGGGGTTAGCTACTATTTGGCGAGAAATTGCTACTAGGTATTCTCTACTGATTTACTTTTCTACGTTTCCACTGTGGGATAATCCACTTCTTCTAGGCATTTTCCATGGCAGAGTAGCGAAACAATGGGCTAGCTTTGGGGTGGATAAATTGGAAGATCTTTATGACTCTTATGGTTTTTGTACTTTTCCAAATTTACAGGATGTTTTTTCGATTCCACGATAACATTACTATAAATACTTGCAATTTAGGGATTACTTTGTGAGATCACAATGCCTTAAATCAGTAGAAACTCTTCAATTATTGATATTTTTACATGAACCTCCACTGAAGAAAACAATATCTGGGGCATATTGGCTTTTTAGTCATGATAAACTTGATCCTTCTATACACCTAGCTGCAAAATGGACCTCAATTCTTGTGGAGGAAGTAACCCCTACAATGTTGAATGGTGCATTTTCAACATTAAAAGACGCTGCCTGGTCCACTAATTGAGACTTCAGCAATTTAAGATAGTATGTATGCTGTACTATATGCCTGATGAGATAGTATGGTGGGGGCAAACAACAATTAACCACTGCTGATCTAAGGAACCTGCCATGAAGAAGGGCTGGAAAAGCTGTCAGGAGGACATGCCACTTTGCTGTATGCTTTGCTGTGTTGACCTGCAGCTTGTTGCTTCTGTCTTGGGCAGGGAAAGGACTGGATTGTACTTTCATCATCCTGCTGTTAGAGTTTTCACCAAGGGCTTGAAGTAGAGCTTGCTTCTTGTTGGAAGTCTCAGGGAAATCAAATATTTCAGAGAACTCGCTGGAATCAAGGAACCTGCCAAGAAGAAGAGCTGGGAAAACTGCCAGGAGGAGTACTGCCCATTTACTGTATTGTTGCTTTGTTGGGTTGTCCTGCAGTTGCTGCTTCTGCCTTGGGCAGTGAAAGAACTGGACTGAACTTTCTTTACTTGTGCTGAGTATCTCCAAGGGCTTGAAGTAGAGCTTGCCTCCCGTTCTGAGGTCTCAGAGATTGCAAAGACTGCACCGACCTCCGGGTACCGCCTCTGAAACTGTGGTTTCAGTTACCCCAGAGGGGGGAAAAGCAACCGACTCAGTCGCTGGCTCTGTGTCCTGAATGCACCACAGAGGGCACTGCTGCATCTCCCACTGCAACCCTGGTCTCACCGACGACAATGACTGCCGCCACCAAGCTGCTGCTTGCACCATGACTTGTGGGCACCGCAATCACACTAATTGCAGCACACCGCTTATCACAAATAATATTTTTTTCTTCTCTCTAAAGAAGCATTAAACAATCCAAAGGCTCTGGAAGTTTTCTTCTTTTTTAACTATTTCCAACTCCAATCCGATGCCAACTCGTTTCGCTGTGGTTAAACATAACCCATCGGCTTTCTCAGGGCTGGAAATGATACAAAAGGCGCTTTTACAATAACATTTCCAAATGCAACACATTATAATGCAGAGCCCCACATGGCCAAAACAACTTTGTGCACTCCATTTCTTACAAACCTGTGAAAACATGCACCAGATTTGCAAAATTATTATTGTACACCTTGTGATATAACCTTCATAAGGAAAACCAATCACCAATTGTAATAATTCACAAAACATATTATTAAACGTAAGTTTACATAGTGAGAGAATGTTATACTTCATTTATCATGTAAGTTGCCTAGTGTGGAAGTGATTCATTTCCGCTGAGAACATTCGTGTTATGGCAAAAAGGCAAATATGGATCATTGCGTATTTGCTCAGTAATTTGAATATTGACCGGACGATTCCCTACCTCCTATCTGGAAACAACTTCTTATCCAAATCCTTGCTTCATTAAGGGGTCATAAAATATATAAATGCATCCGCATTCGTTCTGAAAATGAATGAATAAAGGCATGCCCTAGCCTTAGTACGTTTTCCATGAATCATTCTCTTTTGGTTATCTACTTAGAGTAACCACCGCCATCTAGTGGCCGGTCTTACCTGCGTTTTCAAAGCAGGGCGTGCAGTAAAATAGCTGTATCCCGATGCCACAAAAATCCCAATTTAGGGCTACAATCGCCTCATCTGTAATGTATAAAATACAACATTGCACTTACATATTTATCAGCACCAACTCGGTCTGTTTCTAAACTCGCAATCTAAGCCAAGTGACATACCTCAATCTCACCGATCTAAATCCGACCTTTATATCTTGCCGCCGCCTGCTCATTCACCTCTCTCCCTGTCAAAAATCAAATGCACAACGTGCTATTACTACTGAAAGTCTATATTTCAGAGCGCACCCTCAGTCCTTAATCTCAATTGCTTACCTTCCGCGTGAGATTGAGGTATGTCAGTCACTTGGCTTAGATTGGGATTTTATCAAACATACCGAGTTAGTGCTGATAAATATGTATTTTACTGCACGCCCTGCTTTGAAAACGCCGGTAAGACAGGCCATAACTATAATGGTTGTTAAATTGATCCTGTCTCTACATTAGGTACTGAAGTGACACAAAGTCAAGGTAACTATATTTTCGAATGGAGTCTTGTTTACAACATATGGGCTATGAATGAATAATAACACGAATGGTCTCAGCTGAAACGAATCACTTCCACACTAGGCTACTTATATGATAAATGAAGTATAACATTCTCTCACTATGTAACCTTTCGTTTAATAATATGTTTTGTGAATTATTATCATTGGTGATTGGTTTTCCTTGTGGAGGTTATATCACAAGGTGTACAATAATAATTTTGCGAATCTGGTGCATGTTTTCACAGGTTTGTAAGAAATGGAGTGCACAAAGTTGTTTTGGCCATTTGGGGCTCTACATTAAAATTTGTTGCATTTGGAAATGTTATTGTAAAAGCGCCTTTTGTATCATTTCCAGCCCTGAGGAAGCCGATGGGTTATGTTTAACCACGGCGAAACGCGTTGGCATGGGATTGGAGTTGGAAATAATTAAAAAAGAAGAAAAGTTCAAGAGCCTTTGGATTGTTTAATGCTTCTCTAGAGAGAAGAAAAAAATATTATTTGTGATAAGTGGTGTGCTGCAATTAGTGTGATTGTCAAGTGTGCCTAATCTTCGGATTACGCAGAGAGAAGTGGGGTGTTCTCTTCTCCCATTGTTATTACAAGCACCCAATTGTATTGTGTCTAAAAAACGAGATATTCAAGTGTATTTCTACATGAGCGCTACAAATCTCCTTTAACACCCAACATGTGTGGGCAGCGCACTCTGCACCGTCTTGCTTCACTTCAACCCCCTGGTCTCTCTGATGCCATCGCTGCCTGCTGTCTTCTACACCCAAGACCGCACTGTGGCTTGGGGGCACCGCTCGTAAGTCTCACAATGCACCGTCCCATCCCACACTGCAGTCCGGACCGACGCCAGCTCCCCGCAACCGGCACTGTCACCTGCACCGTGATCTGTCAGCACCGGAATGAATACCCACTTTACTCCCCACTGCAGCCCTGGTCTCATTGCCGCTGCTGGATGACCGTCACCGAGCCGCTGCTTACACCGCGACTTGAGGGCACTGCACACCCCCTGCTACGCTTCACATCGCAACCATGACAGTTGCCATGACCAGTTTGCACGAACGTGATCGGCCGCAACAAAAAGGTACTGTTTACGAGTCTGCCAACAACCAGACCGACGCGGTCAGATGGAACTGTTGTATTTTGTGTTTTTCAGCACCGCTGTAGCACTGGGCGGAGCTACTGACTTCAAGAAGCTGCATTTTAAGGTTATTCTTGCAAAGCACATATTTTTAAGCAGTGTATGTTGGATTTTTATCGTTTTGGTCTTCTTTGAAGATATAAAGTATTGGATATTTTTCTAAACTGGTGTGGTGTCCTTTGGTAGTGTTTTCACTATATTACTGTTGGTTATGTGCAAATGCTTTACAAACTGCCCTGTGAGATAGCCTAACTGCTCATGCCAAGCTGCTAGGGGGGTGAGCAGGAGTTATTCCAGTAGTGTTTCCCCTTATCCTGACTAGAAGGAAGGGTCCCTATTTGGACAAAGGTGCAAACCATTGCCAACTAGGGACCCACATTTCTAACAGTACCCAGGAGCATTAGCATGTTTCAAGTGCCACACATCTTGCAAGGCATATGTGTTGCTGATGTCCTAAAGGATTCGGAATGAATGGGATTTGCAACTCGGTACAGCGCCAGTTGAATCGAGCGTTGAGTCTGCAAGTACATATAGGGGCCGATTCTGATCCGGGTCAGAAGGGCACCGAATGCGATCCGGCCGGAAAAACTACGAGCCATACACGTGTTTGCCTCCCATCTCGTACAGCTGTGCGAGAGAGCAAGTACGATGCGAGCTACGTTAAATTCACCGACCGAGTCGTTTCCAGGTCCGAACCGCTCCGTACAGCTCGGCCGTAAGCTAACCGTGGCGTGCAATGGATGCGATTTACGACCGAGCCAGTACGATGTACGCGTCGGACAGCCTGTGCGAGCCAGAGTGTCAGGCTCGCAAAATGTCAGGGATGTTGCCTTTAGGGGTCCACGTCAGACCCCCTGTCACCCGCAGCCCTATGACTCGGACACAGGGGGAGACCCTGGGGGAGACCCAAGGGTCTCCACAACACAGGTATGTATGTTTCGGATGGCATCGACGCGTACCCACTGTAGGGGGGCCCTTGTACAAGACATGTCCATTCATTCAATGGGAGCCCATGTACGCATCGTACGACCGGCTCCTATTGACTCTTATTGGAGTCCGACCGAACCGAGTCCGGCAGCATACGGCCGCATCGGACTCGCTCGGTCGGACTGCAGGACTCCGGCTCGGTCTGAAAACACTCCAGATCTGGCTCGGTCGGAGAGCTTTCCGACCCGGATTGGAATCGGCCCCTCAGTGTGACCCCCAGAAGGAAAATGTCAGCATCTACCCATCCCAGTAGGGATGACAGGTCCTGAAAAAAATCATGGTAGTCCATGTTCAGGCCACAGACATTAACCAGAAGGATGCAGTGGCCCTTCAGTGTGCCCGCCACTATCACATATCGTCCATTGTCATCAATGAAGCTGGCAGTGTGATGGAAGGGGATACTTTCATGAATGAGGGCACAGACCCCATGGGAGTATGTGATGCAACCCGAAAAGTATCTGTGGGGACACCAGGAGGTTGCAAATGTGGAGGTATCCAAATGGGGAAAATGTGTCTCCTATAGGAAAGCTATTTTTATGCGTTGTCATGTAAGATAGGATAACACCTGTTTCCCGTTACGAGGGTTATTTAAGCCTCTGATGGTCCAGGACACACAAGAGAGTTCAGCTATGTGAGCTTGTCCACCTAGTCTTGTTGCCATTTAAAGGTGTGTAAAGATGAAAGCATGTGCAAGAAGTGAGGTATGCCCTTTTCAGATAAGTCATAGTGTACAACATAAACAAAAAGAAGCCCCATGCTAAGACCCACCCCCTCCCACACTAGGCATGCTACCACCTAGCAAATCCCAGAACTAGCCACCAAAAAAACAAATATCCCAAATGTGTCCAACATGGTGTACACCTTGGGAGGGGAGCAACACAACAGGAAGTAGAGCTTAGTGTTACGTATTTTAGTATGTATTTCAAATGTATGTGCTCTATTTTTTGTCTAAATATTGCTTTTGTTTTTAATATATGTGTTACATTTTTTGTGTTTATTCATTTTATTTTAATTAAAGTTTGTGTTTTAGTTTCGTAGGGCGTTGTGGGTTTACAGGGGAATAGGGTGGGGAGTAATTTAATTATAATAAATTAAATATACATTTTTATTTATTAGCATCTATTTAATTTTGATTTTACAGTATTAACTATGGGAATTAATTCATTATTAAATAATTAATAATTGGCTGTTAATTTTTAATAATAATTAATTGGTAAATATGTTAATTGTGTCATTTTTTTGGGAGCGGGTTGTGGGTTTATTGGGAAATAGGTTGGGAAGCAATATAATCATAATCAAGTTATTAATATTTTTTTTAAATGTACATGTATTTATTTAATATTTTATACTGTTAATTGTGGAAATTAATGTATTATGAATTATTTATTAAGTGGTTGTTAAATAATAATTATTTATTGGTAATTATGTTAATTGTGTCAATTATATTGGAGTGGGTGTGGGTTGATAAGGGAATAGGGTGGGAAGAAATTCAATTCTAATAAATGTATTCATATTTTTTATTTAGTATTTATATAAATTTATTTTATAGTGTTAATTGTGAAACTTAATTTATTAATAATTATTTCTAATTATCTTGTTAAAAGGTATGAATTAATTATTTAATTGTTAATTATGTTAATTATGTCTTTTTTTTACATGGGTGATGGGGTTGAATAGGGTGGGAGGTAATTTATTTATAATTAAATAATTCTTTGTTAATTAATTAGTGATAATTTGCCTATGGCAATTGTGTAATTAATTTGATGTGTGAGTTGTTGGGTGTATAGTGGTAAATGGTGGGAAGTAAATTTGTTTGAATTAATTAATGATTTGTGGTTAATTTATTCATGTAAAATCGGCTATGGAAATTATGTAATTATTTTTAGGTGTGTGTTGTGGTGTTTATTGGAGTAGAGGGTGGAAAGTAATTTGGTTTATATTAATTAATAATTACTTGATCATTAATATTCTTTTATTACTTGATAACTATTTCTGGAAATTGTTTATTTTTATTTTTTTGTTGATTTTGCTTCAATAGGGGTGTGGTTAGTACATTAATTTTTTTATCTTTTTTAATGTTTTTTTAATTAATAATATTTGTTTAGTTGAATTTTGAATTTTAATTACGCTAATTATGGAGGTAGACTTTTTTTCAATTTAGATGTGTGTTGTAAATTATGTGGGGTTATGGGTAAGAAAAGAAATATTACATTTATGTAACAATAAATGTTTTTGATTATCATTAATTTGTATTACGAAATAGTTATTTGTTTGCAAATTAAGTGAAAAAAAATTATAATTAATCTGTGTGTCATTTTTAGATGTTTTTTAACATTATAATATGTTTCTATCTTTTGTAAATTTTTATATTTTTATATATTTTTTGTTTTTTTGTTTCATATTATCTTTTGCATTGTAGTTGATATTTTGTTTGTTTTTAAATTTGAATTGTTTTCCGTGGGAATAGTAATTTTTACCCCTCCGCTATCCAACACTTTCCCTACTTCTTCATTCGCATGAGGGGGAATAGTAATTTATACCCCTTCACTATCCAACACTTTCCGTACTTCTGCACTCACTGGAGTGGAAATAGTTATTTTTCCCCCTCCGCTATCCAACACTGTCCCTACTGTTGCACTCGTTGAAGTGGGAATAGTAATTTTATCCCCCCCCCAGCTATCCAACAGTTTCCCGACTGTTGCACTCACTGGAGTGGGACTAGTATTTTTTATTCCTCAGCTATCCAACATATTCCTACTGTTGCACTCATTGGAGTGGGAATAGTAATTTTTACCCCTCGCTATCCAAAACTTTCCCTATTGTTGCTCTCGCTGGAGTGGGAATAGTCATTTTTTCCCCTCTGCTATCTAACAGTTTCCCTACTGTTGCATTCACAGGAGTGGGAAAAGTCATTTTTACTCCTCTGCTATCCAACACATTCCCTACTGTTGCACTTGCTGCAGTGGGAATAGTGAATATTTCCCCTTCGCTATCCAACACTTTACCAACTGTTGGACTCACTGCAGTGGGAATAGTAAATTATTCCCCTCCACTATCCAAAACTTTCCCTACTATTGCATTCACTGGAGTCAGAATAGTAATTTTTAACTCTCCGCTGTCCAACACATTCCCTACTATTTCATTCACGGGAGTGAGAATATTCATTTTTACCCCTCCGCTATCCAACACATTCCATACTGTTGCACTTGCTGGAGTGGGAATAGTATTTTTTTCCCGTTCGCTATCCAACAGTTTCCCTATTGTTGCATTCACTGGATTGGGAATAGTAAATTGTTCCCCTTTGCTATCCAACACTTTCCCTACTATTGCATTAATTGGAGTGGGAATAGTCTGTTGTACCTCTCCGCTATCCAACACTTTTCCTACTGTTGCACTCGCTGGAGTTGGAATAGTAAATTTTAAGCATTCAGTATCCAACACTTTCCCTAGTGTAACACTCACTGGACTGGGAATAGTAATTGTTACCTATCTACTATTCAACACGTTCCCTACTTTTGCATTTGCTGGAGTGGGAATGGTATTTTTTACCTATCCACTATCCAACACTTTCCCTACTATTGCATTCATTGGAGTGGGAATAGTAATTTTTACCCCTCCGCTCTCCAACCCTTTCTCTCCTGTTGCACTCAATGTAGTGCATGTAGGTTTAAAAAATAGTTGATATTTTAATATTTTAATTTATAATATACTTTTTTTTAAAATTAATTTCAATGTTACAGGTGTATGTATATATATATATACTTATTTATTTATAATTATTTTACATATTTATACGATTATAAAATTAATTCAAATTAATATTTATTAATGTCTTTAAGTATATATATATATACATATGTCAAACAACCACCGTTTCCTCCCGCAATCGATCTCACCACGATCATGCTGTGGACACAGACATGGACCAGAATTTCAGATGCTGGTTAGATTTTATTCAGCTGTCGCCATAACGTTTAGGCAGAGAGCCTTGATCACATGGCAGCGTAACCACATTTTACGTGAGTTTTTAAAGTGCACAGTGCTGTTTCGAGATTGGTCTATCTTAAACATGAATATAAAGGAAAGACTCTTTATCACAGGCAAGTCGTACCTAAAGATACAGGTACGAATAACTAGTACATAAAAACTTTGCTAGATACTTAAATATACTAAAATACATTTTTCATTATATAACAATAAAAAAAGCATTTAGAATTCATTTATATACAATATGTAAACTTTCATGTGTTTTCCTTAGAAGTTTGTTACCCGAACATTGATTCACATATTTACTATCCTAATGAAGACATTATTTAAAAGTCCTCTGTGAGGTTCAATCCCCCAGGCTGTTTGCTATTGAACTTTAAGATGTAATTAGTTTCCATTTTGCGCAATTTTGTCTCCCTATTGCCTCCTCTCCTACTAGCTGTTATGGCATCCACCACAAAATATGTCAGTTCTTTATTGTTGCTCTGATGGTGTGTTTTGAAGTGGCGCGCCACCGGGTAGGTATTGTCCCGTGTTGTTATTGCCCTAAGATGTTGCAATATTCTCCTGTGGACGGGGAGCTTGGTGCTCCCCACATATTTTAGTTTACATGGGCATTCCAGGACATATACAGCGTATTCCGTTTTGCACGTTAGTACTTTAGTGATTCGATGTTTGCGTTCACTAAAGCCATCGCTGTATACCCGCTTGTTGACAGCATGTACACAGGCCTTACAGGTCTTACATCTGAAGAACCCTTGATTGTTTTTGTACCATGATGTGCTGTCTAATATCTCTGGGCATGTCACAACTACCCTTGGAGCCTTACTGAACGTCATGGATGCCTTTTTGGGGAGGTTCTGGCCAATAATAGGGTATTTACTAACTGTGGGCCAGTTTTTATCTATGATTTTTCGCACCTCCTGATGTTGATTACAATATCCAATTATTATTCGAATAGGTTCAGTTCTTGTTCCCTCTGTGCTGCCTGTTGTAATTGGTATGCTAGGTGTCTCAGCTGAGACATCTTTGTAACCAAGCAACTCCTTTCTGTCTTTGGTCATTGATTTCTGGATTGCCTGTCTTATTGTGTTAGCATGGTACCCACGTTCCAAAAATCTGAGTGTGCTGGCTTCCTGAGCCTTTTTTAGTTCCTCAGGTTCACTACAAAGCCTCCTGAGCCTAGGCATCTCCCCATACGGAATGCTACATATCTGATGGGCTGGGTGAGTGCTGCTCGCATGTATTATTGTGTTTCCTGCGGTGGATTTTCGGTATAACCTACTCTCCAATTTGTTGTTATGTGTGTATACCTCGATGTCAAGAAAGGGCACCTGTGTCTGACTCATTGATACCGTAAAATTGATATTTATTGTTCATGTTTTCAATTACTTTTTCTGCTTCTTCACGTGTGCCCCTCCAAAAAACAAATAAATCATCAATAAAGCGGTACCACGCAATCACATTCTCCCTCATCTCTTTTTCAAAGGCGGTTCTGAGGACCAGTTCCTCCCAAGCATCCATGTGCAAACACACAACTGTAACGACCGGATTTTCGGACCAGATAGAATCAGCTCACAAAACACCACCAATCCAGCCGAAACGTAACCATCTCCCTCCTCAGGACCTATTTATCCAGGCACCTGGGTACCTACCTGAGGATGGGGAATTAGCAATATACAAGCTCATATCATCAAAAAAAACACTAAATCTGTAGGATTACTCGGAATACTCACTGATTACTAAGGACTTCCATGCTCTACACCACACTCATACCTTATAGTCTCGCGGCAACTCAGACCCAGACTATGCTACCCTCCTACTCATAGTGAAGGGGCAGTTCCGATAACTTACCATTACACACTGACCACAATCAGTGCTCGCTCAAGCCACAATCCTGTGGGTATACACACTGACCACAATCAGTGCTCTCACTATTTCATACATACACAAGCCACAATCCTGTGGGTATACACACTGACCACAATCAGTGCTCGCTCAAGCCACAATCCTGTGGGTATACACACTGACCACAATCAGTGCTCTCACTATTTCATACATACACAAGCCACAATCCTGTGGGTATACACACTGACCACAATCAGTGCTCTCATTAACGCCGCTACACAACGACGATCACTTGCCTATGAATACCTTTAGCTCTCTCTCTCTCTCTGTTGGGAGGTTTCTCTATATATATCTAATATCTACTGGGGATGTCTCATATACAATTGTTATATTTTATGTGGTACACAAGAATAGCCAAATCACAATATGCAAAGGTTTTTATCAAATACAAGTGCTTCTCTACTCCCTTGCTCAGTTACCATGTACCTGGACGGGAGATGCATCCGTTCACATAACAGCATCTGACTAGAAGAAAGGTTAACTTTATTATGAATAATAACAGTTACACAATGGTTCACTAAGAACTGGGGTTCCTTTATTACACAATATCAAATTATAACATCACAATAACTAGCAATCTAGACATAGCCTGAAATGTAAAGGGGAATAGACACATACACAGATCTGTGGGGTCTCTTTATTATAATGGAAAGCTTTATTACTAACACATAACTGTAGATAGCTAAAAAGGGAACTGGATTATAACAGACTGCACACTACTGAAAGAAAAAGGATTAACAATACAGTAGGGAATCTAACCTAGGAAATAAAAGACAAGATTAATGTATAGGGGCACTAATATAACAGGACAGATATCACCTGATTAGTATGAAGTCTTGTTCTAGCTGTCATACTAATCCACGATATAATTTCAGTCTCTTCCAAAAGGCATCACTCCAAACTCCAGCTGTTAACTGCCTGCCCCAACTGATCACAACGCCTTCTGATAAGTAACTGCTTCTGACTGCTTTCTTCAGCTCCAAACATCATCTGCCTTCTCTCTACAGCTCCAAACACCATCTGCACTCTCTAGCTTCAGCAACCATCTGACTTCTCTCCCCAGCTCCAACTGACCCCTCTCTCTGGTTCCAACTCACTGACTGACTACTCCGCCTCTTCTGCACTTCGCTAATATGGAATGCTCTCTCCTAGTGGAAAGTTCCAGCCAGTAGCCTCCTCCCACCAAATCCATGCACCAAGCTCCCTGCTCCAGACGCCCCCACAGTGATCAACTGCTTGTTTCGTCTAGAGACTTGAGCCCAGGGACATTTGTTGATAAGATTCAGCTCAGGCCAGTTCTCTCTAGTTTGCAAAGAGCGAGCAACACCTCATAACTAAAACATCACTTTTACCCTGCAAGCATCTCAGTCTGCAGAGGCAGAAAGCAAAATGGAGTCTCTCTGGTTCTGGGCCTTGTAGGCCTGAAAAGGACTTAACTCTATCAGAGTACATACACAAATCATACCAATATGTAATATAAAGTCAGAACTACAGGATCCACCCTCTACTATAGGTAGGATGATGAAAGGACACATAATTGTGTCAAAGACAATAGGCAATAGATGGATTAGAGTCAGGAATAAGGGATCTATCATCATATAAAGCGGCTATCCTCTAGTTTATGCTTCTAGGTCTGAAAAGAGGCCTAAAAGGACCAAAACAGGCTAAGAATAGGGATCCAGCATGGTAGCAAGCTTAAAGACACTATCACTCAGAAATAGAGCCAAAAACCAGGCCAGCACATTCCACCCTTGACTTTAACTTGCTAACATTCGTAAACAACAACAAACAAATAAACAAACATCAACATAATCTATCAACAAAATCAAAAACAAAAAGAATCCCTAAAGTGAATAACAATTAAGGAAAATACCACCTAAAACTTGATGTAGGTAATATAAATCTGACAACCAATTGAAAACTAATTAAAGCACCCTTGACCTAAATGTTAAAATGTAACTGAAATTGATCTGATAACAACAGAAACTAACCAAAGCACCCTTGAACTAAATGTGCCTCAACTTCTAGTGATAACTCATGAAATCTATTGATGTGGGGACATGTCTGTGGAATAAAAACAACAAAGGGCCTAAATGAGGCCTAACTACTTCTGTCAACTTAAGAAAGGATTTGGTAAAATCTGACAAACAAACATAACAAAGGGTCCTCAAAGTCTGGGCAACTATTACTAATAGATCTAGGACATAACCTGACTAAAAGACACACCTCCCAGGATAACTTAAAGTCTAAAGTGACCACCCTTGGAACTAATCCCACTGTTCTAATTAAGAGTTGATGGATCAAAGTGGAAGTGTAATATTAGGAAAACAAGGACAACCCATTTCTACAAAATAGCTGGTGTAGCACTATGCATATCTAGCAAATAAATCAAAGAAAGTTATCTAAATGTGGTGCATATATTCTTCTAAAAAATAATTCAGACATAAATATTCTGTCCAGAAATCCCTATAGCTAAAATAGCTAAATCATAAATTTAAACTTGGGAAATTGAATAATAGTAGACCATGCCAAAGGCAATAGTCAAAGGTCATAAGTCATTTAACTTAGGAAACAGTTTGCACCTAATCCCTCTGTATCAATCTGTTGGACACATGTGCGCACCATCATTCAGAACACTGCTTTCCCTTCATTGGCAAAACTGTTTTACAGAAAACAGGAAAACTATAAAATAGGTGAAAGATAAACAAGTGTAAAGTCAATCTGTATCAATAATGAAATAGCGTAGCATACTAAAATCAAAATATCATGTACCACAGGGCATCAGATTATTAAAGCAGCTCACTAATTATATACTGCACCCTATGACTTTCAAACAATATCATTTGCATATATCAAAAGGAATCATTGAACCAAAGGCCAAATCATTAACGTGGCACTGCATCTTTTAAATTGGAAAATCAAAACCATGACCAGGATTGGCATTGGGGCCTGTTTGTGGTAACTGCAAAAGTGGCATAATGTCCATCTGAAATAGAAACATGGGAAAAATGCAAGAATGCAGGCCAAGGAGTTATATTGCAGACTCCTTTTGTGAGAAATATAATTATAACCAAATAAAAATGGGTTCTTTTAGATCATCACTTGCAAAAGTCAATTATTAATTTTTTTTTCAAAAATAGAACTATTGGCTTTGTCCAAAAAAATGTTTTTAGGAAATCCAAATATGTTATTTCGAGTTTTAACCCGACTGCTGAGGCAGTCAACTGTAGATTGTAATTCTAATTTTAAAAGTTCAGTCAATGTATTTAAGTAAAAAGTTCTCTTCTATAGAAATCCATTGTTGGTTTCTCCTTAGGAAAACAGTTCATTCGTGTAGGCCACGACCCTCCATCTTCATCTGTATCCTTTGCCAAGGAAGCACGCCCTCCAATCTGGTCGTCTCCAGGCACGTCAGCTTTCGGTCTGGGTCCAGGCTTGGGGGTTTTGGGGAAGAGCACTCACTCCGAAAATAAGAAAAACACACCACTCCAAAATAAGAAAATACAACACTCAGACAGGGCCCCCACATATCAGCCATCTGAAACAAAAAACAAGCATCATCAATCTTGCAAAAACAAATTTTCCATTCAAAAGCACCCCAATTGCTTTTCATTTCTGTAAGAAACCTCCTAATTCATAAAAGAACTCTTCTAAATTCAAGGAATGATTTAAACATTCTACCTATACCATATTCTCTAAATTTGTTTGGGCAAAATCTATTTTTTCTTACACAGCCAGAAGGGCTGGGTCTAGCCACTCTCTCACTCCTTTGAGAAACAGCCCCCACCTCCAGAAAGATGTCCGCGACTCAGAGTTTTGAATCAGCTCCAACCATAACAAGCAGGAGACGGGCTGCTGCACTGCGATCTAAAATTGAATCACCGGCAAATGCTGATCTCATTGCAGGAGCGAAGCTCCTGCCAAGTTTTTTCTCTACACTGCCTTCCCCTCATCGTGATGTCACCCGCGGGGCACGTCCTCCACCCTTTCAAAACTCTGTGCGCGAAAAGCTCCCGAATATTTGCCAAAAATAACAAGGCAGGGGCAGGTCTGCCTCGGATGCTCCAAAAAGGGCCCCTCCTTCCAAAACGCTCCTGAGAGCCTGGCTGAGCTATCATATCAGCCAAGGTCAAAAAGCAAATTCCTTCTAACTACAAACATACCCGTTCTCAGGCTTCAGAGAAACCCTGCCTTTAATTTGAAACACTGCACAGTTATTTCTAACTAATTTAAGCAAATTATACATGGTGAAAAGCATCCTAAAAACATGAATTAATAAAGACATTTTTGCAACCTAGACACATGCTAGCATTCTCAAGTAAGAAGCAAAATATTTCTGGAGCCTCGTGAAAAACGAATCTAAAACAAACTATATACCATAATGTACTGTTACTTGCTGAAAAGCAAAGCATTAAGCAGCATTAAAACCAAATGCAATGGTAACGACATAGAAAATTACGACACATTTCTTAAAATAACATGTGGGACACCATCAATTCAAACAAGGGGAAAAAAAGTTATAAATGTAATTTTGCACAGCATAACCAGGAATTCAAAATTTATGCGCAAGCTTGTCTGTTCTAATGATGGAAAGAATCAGATTTATTTTTGCAGATAGCCTTTTTCCTAACTGAGTGGGAACATTTTATCACATTTATCTCTCTCACGCTGTTCTGCTTCATATCAGCGCAAAATACAGAATCATTTGCATTTGAACTTTAAACAAAAGGGGCAGCTTGCTTCAGGGAAATAATCAATTATATTGTCTACATGTGCAAAATACACTACAGAGCATTTTTTAAAAGCACACGGTTGCATTTCACTTTTTTTCAAGCACATTCTACATTAGATCTGTTTTATTTGCACAACCGGTGATCACTAATTCTAAAATACTGGTTTGTTTATCTCTCTGCACCGTCCATGCTCAGCTGAAAACCCTCTCCTAATGCTCATTTTAAAACACCCCCTCGCAGTCTGACTGGTTGATTTATAACACTCCGACCTCCGAGTCAGACACATTTAATCATGTGTTCAAAGGCAAACCCACACAAACTCGTGGATGCATATCAAACTGTATATTTAATGAGCACTGCTTTTTTTCCTCTTTGCAAGATGTTACCCTTCCGTCAGCTAGCTGTCAAAGTACATAGGTGAGCCCTGCAACTAATTAAAAAGTCAAATCAATGACCCTTAATCCAAATAGTCACTGACGTTTAGTGTTAGCTCTTGTAACTATGCATATTAAACAGCATATTAAAAGAAACACTGCCTTCTCAATCCAAGATATTAACCCTTTGGCAGCTCAAACACAATCGTTCCCCGATGTCTGCAGATACATGGGGAATTCTAGAACTTATCTCTCACGTTTTCAAATAACACGTGTGCACATTTTCTAAATATTTTCTCTAAGCACTTGAAAGAGATCCAGCTCTCTCCTGCCTAACGTAATGATAACATGCTATGTACAAGCCATATTCACAAGGCGCTATTCACAAGGAACTCAACAATAATATGCTATTCACAAGCCATATTTACAAGGCACTATTCACAAAGAACTCAATGAGAACATGCTATTAACAAGCCATATCTACAAGGAGCTATTCACAAGGAACTCAATAAGTCATAATGATAACATGCTATTCACAAGCCATATTTACAAGGAGCTATTTACAAGGAACTCAACAAATCATATTACACTGAATACATTTCACATTTCACAGCATAAGCAAATGCAGCAAGCCATTTAATAGGCAATTTACAAGCCTTTTTCATACACATATTTACAACTGCACCATCACCAAGATGTATTTGGCTCCATCACGTAATGTTACCCTTCAAGCCTGTCAGTTCAAACACCAAGATAAAAAACATTTCTTCTACACTGCATAAGTTAGATGCCATGATGTACTGCAATCTCCTTACACTCCAACTGTTCAAGCCCATAGGTCAGGGACCACACCTCACCATGCAATTCCCAGACTGTTCCCAGATATCAAATTTTAAAGGGTTTTAAGTCCAAATACATGTCAAGTGCCACCCCCTCTGCGCTTTATTCGAAACTGCCCGACTGCGCCAAATGTAACGACCGGATTTTCGGACCAGATGGAATCAGCTCACAAAACACCACCAATCCAGCCGAAACGTAACCATCTCCCTCCTCAGGACCTATTTATCCAGGCACCTGGGTACCTACCTGAGGATGGGGAATTAGCAATATAAAAGCTCATATCATCAAAAACACCACTAAATCTATAGGATTACTAGGAATACTCACTGAATACTAAGGACTTCCATGCTCTACACCACACTCATACCTTATAGTCTCGCGGCAACTCAGACCCAGACTATGCTACCCTCCTACTCATAGTGAAGGGGCAGTTCCGATAACTTACCATTACACACTGACCACAATCAGTGCTCGCTCAAGCCACAATCCTGTGGGTATACACACTGACCACAATCAGTGCTCTCACTATTTCATACATATACACGCCACAATCCTGTGGGTATACACACTGACCACAATCAATGTTCGCTCAAGCCACAATCCTGTGGGTATACACACTGACCAAAATCAGTGCTCTCACTATTTCATACATACACAAGCCACAATCCTGTGGGTATACACACTGACCACAATCAGTGCTCTCATTAATGCCTCTACAC
This sequence comes from Lissotriton vulgaris, assembly GCF_964263255.1. NCBI lineage: Eukaryota > Metazoa > Chordata > Amphibia > Caudata > Salamandridae > Lissotriton > Lissotriton vulgaris. Next base: position 749,621,290 of record NC_141693.1, on the reverse strand, counting down.
AGCGACGATCACTTTCCTATGAATACCTTTAGCTCTCTCTCTCTCTCTGTTGGGAAGTTTCTCAATGTATATCTAATATCTACTGGGGATGTCTCATATACAATTGTTATATTTTATGTGGTACACAAGAATGGCCAAATCACAATATGCAAAGGTTATTATCAAATACAAGTGCTCCTCTACTCCCTTGCTCAGTTAACATTTACCTGGACGGGAGATGCATCTGTTCACATAACAGCATCTGACTAGAAGAAAGGTTAACTTTATTATGAATAATAACAGTTACACAATGGTTCACTAAGAACTGGGGTTCCTTTATTACACAATATCAAATTATAACATCACAATAACTAGCAATCTAGACATAGCCTGAAAAGTAAAGGGGAATAGATACATACACAGATCTGCGGGGTCTCTTTATTATAATGGAAAGCTTTATTACTAACACATAACTGTAGATAGCTAAAAAGGGAACTGGATTGTAACAGACTGCACACCGCTGAAAGAAAAAGGATTAACAATACAGTAGGGAATCTAACCTAGGAAATAAAAGACAAGTTTAATGTATAGGGGCACTAATATAACAGGACAGATATCACCTGATTAGAATGAAGTCTTGTTCTAGCTGTCATCTGGGTTCCTCTCTCGTCTGTGCCTTGGCTCATCTCAGATTCTCCCCTGCACTCTTGGACACACATCTGCGCTGATCACTCTGCACTGGATTCCTCTCCCCCACGAACTGTCTTCACCTTCCAACTTCAGTCTAATGATATAGTTTCTGCTGCTCTGATAACCGTTCGCTCCACTAGCTTCTTCACTCTGTCTGACTGCTCCAGCTCCAATGTCCAACTCACTCCAGCTGCTCCCACAGACTAATCCACAATATAACTTCAGTCTCTTCCAAAAGGCATCACTCCAAACTCCAGCTGTTAACTGCCTGCTCCAACTGATCACAACTCCTTCTGATAAGTAACTGCTTCTGACTGCTTTCTTCAGCTCCAAACATCATCTGCCTTCTCTCTCCAGCTCCAAACACCATCTGCACTCTCTAGCTTCAGCAACCATCTGACTTCTCTCTCTAGCTCCAACTGACCCCTCTCTCTGGTTCCAACTCACTGACTGACTACTCCGCCCCTTCTACACTTCGCTAATATGGAATGCTCTCTCCTAGTGGAACGTTCCAGCCAGTAGCCTCCTCCCACCAAATCCATGCACCAGGCTCCCTGCTCCAGACGCCCCCACAGTGATCAACTGCTTGTGTCGTCTAGAGACTTGAGCCCAGGGACATTTCTTGATAAGATTCAGTTCAGGCCGGTTCTCTCTAGTTTGCAAAGAGCGAACAACACCTCATAACTAAAACATCACCTTTACCCTGCAAGCATCTCAGTCTGCAGAGGCAGAAAGCAAAATGGAGTCTCTCTGGTTCTGGGCCTTATAGGCCCGAAAAGGACTTAACTCTATCACAGTACATACACAAATCATGCCAATATGTAATATAAAGTCAGAACTACAGGATCCACCCTCTACTATAGGTAGGGTGATGAAAGGACACATAATTATGTCAAAGCCAATAGGCAATAGATGGATTAGAGTCAGGAATAAGGGATCTATCATCATATAAAGCGGCTATCCTCTAGTTTATGCTTCTAGGTCTGAAAAAAGGCCTAAAAGGACCCAAACAAGCTAAGAATAGGGATCCAGGATGGTAGCAAGCTTAAAGCACCATCACTCAGAAATAGAGCCAAAAACCAGGCCAGCACAGCGACGCTTGGTGAAAAACTGGCCCCCATTGCCACTCCTTGGCGTTGTCTGTATAAGAGATTGTTAAATATGAACACATTATGTTCCAAACAGTAAGTTAGCATCCTTATCAACATGACATTATGCTCTTTGAACTCTCCAGTCCTTCTTGTCAAGTAATACTTGACAGCATCAATACAGTCCAAATGGCGAATACTCGTGTAAAGGGCACTTACATCAAGGGATAGCATCCAATCTCCTGGTTGCCATTGAATGTTGTTTAATTTGCATAGAAAATCCCCTGAGTCACGGACATATGAGTCAAGGGATTGCACATAAGTCTGAAGAAAATAGTCAATATATACTGACGTGTTCTCAAGTAGTCCCCCTTTTGCGTTAATGATGGGTCTACCTGGGGGGTTTTCGAGGTCCTTATGCACTTTGGCAATGAAATATATACAGGGCATGACTGGATGGTCCACTTTGAGATATTAAAATTCACAGTCAGATATTAGTTTTTTGCCCTTCCATTTTGTTAATAGTGAATGTTATTCAGTTTGCATTCCCTTTACCGTTATCGCATTCACCCTCTCATAGTGGTTGCGGTCATTCAACTGTGCATATGCCTCTTTTTCGTACATTTCCTTTATTAGTAAGACCACATTGCCTCCCTTGTCACTTGGTCGTACTATGATGTTCTTGTCTTTATTCAATTTCGATACCAATTGCTCATAATCCATTGTTTGCTGATTATTTTTGTAGTGCCCTTTACATACTCGTTTGTGTAATTCTTTGAGGTCATTTGTTACATTCTCATGAAAAATGTCAATTCCATTGCGCGGCATAATAGGACAAAATGTAGACGGAGGTTTAAAGGGTGTGAGTCCCGTCTCACCCTCTTTTTCATTTTGTGTATTGGGAGTACTTTCCATTTGAGCCACCGGCTCCGCTCCCTCAGTTTCCCATAATCCGGCCAATTCCTAGGAGAGCGTTCCTGTTTGTTCTCCTTGACTCAGACTGCTGCCAGCAGGACGGTTGTTGGTATTCCTGAGTTTATAATATTTTCTTAATTTTAACTTCCTTGTTGCCTTGTAAATATCCGTCCGTGCTGCTACATAATTGAGGTTAGATTTTGGTGCGAAGGATAACCCCAATTTCAAAATGTTTTCCTCCTTTTCAGTTAGAGCCATGGGGGTGAGATTGATTATCGTTTTGTTCAAGGAAGCTATTGTTTCTTGGTCCATTTCCCCCGACCTCTCCACGTGGACTGACCCCCGTTTCCTCCGCTGCCTTGTCCTTTGCCTTTTCCTTGTGATGTAGTTCTTCCTCCTTCGTTGTAATTTTTTCGCGTCCCAGGTCTTAGAGGCTGCAGCCTGTCCTGGCATAAAAAACTGATTTCTTCTCCCGGGTAGGGTCTTTTTCTCAGTGAATCAGCCACCACCTCCCTTTGTTCCGACTCGGAACCACTACTTCCTTCCGAGCTGAAGTCCGATATTGTAGAGTCAGTTTGATCTTTGCGCATTCTATTTTGAGGCACCTTTTCACGCCTCACTGCTTGTGTCTTGCCTGACAACTTGGTACGCATGGAGTCATATCGTTTTGAGAATGTAAAGATATGCCCCAGTTCATAATCTTTACGGTCCCTTTGGAACTTGTATGTTTTGCAGTCAATGATCTTTTCTTCTTCTTTTTTTAGCCTAATTTTCATTTCTTTTAGTAGTTTCTCTTTTTCATCCTCAGGACCCATTGCTTCCAGTTCCTCATTTATAGCGGATATTTCCTGTAAAATTCGTGCCCGGTCTATATCCGCATATTTGATAAGGATGAGAACCTGCTGTCTCGATGCCTTGAGGTTTATATCTGCCCATTCCCTCATTAGGTCAGGATTGGGGTTTTCATAGTTGGGTGCTGTGAGTATTCGGAGTCCCCGAGGTATTCTGTTGACATCAATGTACCTCTGTAAGGACTTCGACTCCCACCATTTGCTTTGTTCCTGGCGGGATTTCTTTTCCAAAATTTTGATTTTATCGTGCAGAGAGTCATTTTTGGGGCCACTGGCAGCTTCTGATTTATTACGGGTAGTCGTTGGTGTTGGCTGACTATCCGAAAACATCGTGCTCGCCCTATCCTCCCGTTCCTTTACGCTGTCAGCCGACATTTAAATTTGCTGTTTGATTAGCTGCGGATGTCCTGTTAAACTGTGTGTATTTATCATTTTCATTCACAGATAACGCCGCGCATCTGTTAAAAACCTTCCTCCCTCCTGTACCTTAGTTTCACGTTTTCGGAATCCTCAATCCTTATCCCGGATATGCCGCGCCCTTTCTTCGGTGCAGGTTCCTCAGGGGTTGTTGGATTTTTCGAAATCGCTCTCCGTACTCGGGGGGGGGGGGGGGTCTGATGCTGTTCTCCCTCATGGAAGTTCCAAACTTGCTCCAGGAAACCCGGACCGGATACCACTTCGGCGTCGACCTATCAGCTCTTCCCTCTCAAGCTGATTTTGGAAGGGGTCCTTGTAAAGCTGTGTGATATCTGTAACAGCTAAATATATCGAACAACCACCGTCTCCTCCCGCAATCGATCTCACCACGATCACGCTGTGGACTCACACACGGACCAGAATTTCAGATGCTGGTTAGATTTTATTCAGCTGTCGCCATAACGTTTCGGCACAGAGCCTTGATCACATGACAGCGTAACCACATTTTACATGAATTTTTAAAGTGCACAGTGCTGTTTCGTGATTGGTCTATCTTAAACATGAATATAAAGGAAAGACTCTTTATCACAGGCAAGTCATACCTAAAAATACAGGTTCAAATAACTAGTACATAAAAACTTTGCTAGTACATAGTTCTGCCTTAACAAATTGATATATATATATATACATATGTTGAATCCTCCTTCCTCCCAAAGGACTGGGACTGTTCACCGGCGGTGCATCTCGGGTCGGAGGTTCCCGATATTCATCCAGTTTCACGTACTTTGCAGTACCACGCACTCCGCACAGGAAATAAAGATTATTACTCTGTCTGTGTAGTCAAATTCGTAGTTTATTTTTAAACCATAAGCCTTCAAAAACGGCTTATGGTTTAAAAATAAACTACGAATTTGACTACACAGACGGAGTAATAATCTTTATTCCCTGTGTGGAGTGCGTGGTACTGCAAAGTACGTGAAACTGGATATATATATATATATATATACTCATATATATTTTTATATAATCCCAATCCTGGCTTAGATTTCGAGAAGAACAGGTACCGACTCTGTAGATCCAAATCAAAGGTTTTTTATTCAACAATACATGTGATCAGATGCGTTTCGGCGGACAAGTCCGCCTTGTTCACTTCATCTGCTTTACATCATGTGTGTGACTCATTTATATAGTAGTGCATACTTGATAGGTGAAAAAACAACCATGTGACATCATTAGGTATGTAACTATGAACATAGAAGAATTCAACACGTTCCAAAACATGCAAGTCATTGTGTCACATTAAGCATAGTTGTTTAAAACAATGAAAATATGTTTTGACAATTATCGGGTAATGCTACTGTGTATACTTTTACCAACAATTGTTAATTTGTTGCCCTTGCTGTGAGAGATATGAGCGTATTAGTACACACGACTGCTGCCAGACTATATGCCGGTTTAGACATGGAAGAGTTCCTCTCCCCACGTGTATATGTATCCGACCGCCCAATGATCTGTAACGTTGTTGGTACGATCCGGCCATGTCATTTGTTTGGTGCATCTCTTGCCTGAGCGCGTATGGAGGTGAGTGGAATTTGCGCTTTTTAAGTATAATTATATACTGTTTGAGGCTGTGAGGTTACAGTGTATGCGGGTTAATGAACGCATATACGAGTAAATATGAATTGGCCCCAATTTTTAAACGTCTTTTAGCTGTCTCAGAACAACTGGATAAAGCCAGGGCATAATTGTGCATATATTAGGACGTGTTGGCTCTGTTGAATATTTGTTAGATTCAGATGTCACAATCTGTTATAATAATAATTTATTACGCATGTGCGTGAATGTGAGAGGCGATGGCCGTAAGTGCGCAAGGAGTTCAGCCCTAGTGGGCTTTGGCTCGTTACTCATAGGAGAGATGCCTGGATTGTAAAATCTCTGCGGTTTCTGAGGCTATTAGTAGTGATTGGCGTTTGTTGTAAGGGAGCATGCAATTTATTAGTACGAAGGGGGGAACTCTGTTAACGCGGTGGCTGGCGGGCATGTTTTGGGCTCATGGTTTTTGTGCGTAATTGGTGCATGTGTATGTGCGCTTAATGGTGGAAATAATAAGTTTAACTTTTCCCAGTTGAGGGGTGCACTGAGTGATTTATAAAGGATTAAGTCCTAGATGGTGAAAGAAGATGTTGTTCAGTAAATGGGTATGTTTTAAGGAACGTGGTTAAGGATCTTACTGTATTAGTGCAGTGCCTTATCATAGATGCACACTAAGTGACTCGTCAGCGTTGAGACCAAAGGGTATCTTACTGTTGAGCTCTATGATATATTTCGATTCGAGTCTTCTTAATTTTTGGACTCTATTTCCTCCCCTGGGGTTCGGTGGTACGCTGTCCAAGACAAAGTATGTGAGATCTTCAATTTTACCATTGTGGTGAGCGTTGATATGGCGAGCCACAGGGTATGCTGGATCATCATTAGTGATTGCTCTTAAATGCTGGAGGATCCTCACATGAGCTGGATGTATGGTGCTACTCACATAGATTAAATTGCAGGAGCATTTGAGCACGTACACCACAAAGTCCGTTTTACACGTGTAGTGCTGTCTGATTTTAAAAGGGGATTTTCTAAAGGGGAATTTGACACTTTTGGTATTAACCCCATGTTGGCATGCTTTGCACTTTGTGCATTTGTAGAAAACCGGTTGGGAATGTAACCAGATTTTTTTGGTTGGAGCAGATGGTGCATAATTGACTAATTCTTGGCACATTGAAGTTGCTCTTCTGAAAGTCAACTGTGGAGGTTTAGTGCAGCTCTGCCCTATGACTGTGTCGTTTCAGTGGCCAGTGTCTGTACAGGATTTTCCTTAGGTTCTTGTGGTGTATGTTGTATCCTGTAATCAATCTGGGCGTAGTGTCATTCTTAGTTGTTGTAGTGTCATTTGTTTCTTTGGGCTTTTTTTGGAGTAAGACTGACCTCTCTAAATGTTCGCTCTTTATTTATATATATATATATATATTACATTTTATATATGTATGTTTAATTGTTTTAAATACATTTATTAATTATAATTGTTAACATTTGCAAAGAAATCGAAATAATTTGTTTTGAGTTACATTTTTTATTTAATTAATTTTACATTATTTTTTTATACATATAAAAAAACGATATTTTGTACATCGATATTTTTTACAACAATATTTTTTTTCAATTTTTTTTACGTCGACATTGTGGTGGTCGATATTCTGTCAGTCATCCATTTTAATTAACTGTGTGTTTTAATTTACTCTATCTTGAATGCACAATATAATATTTGTGCACTTGAATTGACTTGTGATTTCATTTCGTGTCTCCTTATTGCTTCACCATATGAGTGTTTTAAATTGGCCTTGCTTGGAACAGAACTTGTGCAATGTGCATTTGAAAGCATGAGAGAGAAAAATGTGTGGAATGTACTTCTCTGTGTCGGAGTGTAGTTCTATCTGCGATGGTGCGCAAATGTGCATTATGTTGTACATTGTGAAATGGAGTTTTATCTATGGGCTTTAAGATGCCATAAGCTCCATCTTGAATTATGACTCTGTCTGGCTTTCTGCACAAACACAAGCATGCCCCCAGGTTACTCATGGTTATTTCGGTTACTTACGTTCCAGATTGTTTTCCTTTTTGAAGGTGTTTTCTGTACTGGTGGAGATGTGTTCTATTTCTGCAAGCCTCACTAAGATAAGGGGCTGGAATATGTCGCTGAGAATGCATGAGAAATCGTTTGCCTGGAATGCTTGCAGGAGCTTGGCAGCACCTTGCTGTAGAGGGTGTCTTCCCGTGCATTGAGAATATTATAAAAACTGGGATTTCCTGGCTTAGAACCAGGGTTCTCTCCTGAGAGATGGAAGCGTCTGCTTAGTGCTTCATTTTCCCGGCTTAAGGGAACTCTTGACCCCATGACAGTAATTTGGGATCCCCCAGTCTTGTGTGGGCTAAGATGAAGATATTGCAGTCGGTGAAATATTTTCTGTGATCATTGATATTCAGATAGATTTATAGATATAGAGTTAGTCAAGTCAAGTCAAAAGAAGCTTTATTCGATTACATTTAAAATCATAAAAGCAACAGGACAACATATAATTAAAAAATTGATTACAATTTTAACAAAGTTCATGAGTTTAAAAAAACAATCGAGGGTTCAGGTCTGTCAGGGTATCCACTGTATATACAAGTAAAAGTTCACATCGGTATAAATCATACACAGTTTAAAAAGTAAAAAAATGGTTAAATATAGAGTTATTTGCACATGTGTTCTTGTCTGCTGAGTGACCAGCCTGTGAAGTATTTTTATTCATTGGTTCTTGTTTATTGGCATTACCTGATGTATTCTGTGTATATATTTTAAATGCCTTCATTCTGTGTACATGGTCTTTATGTTTGAGTATTTCATTTGATAGTCTTTATTTCTTGTATTGATTACTTGCATTTGACAGAGCTTGTTTCTTGCACTGGATGTCCATTATTATCTGACTTGCAAGTGTTTTTTTATTTGTATGTGTTTTACCATATTTATCTGCTTGTGTTTTTTATTATTTGCTTGCACACACACGCACACACATATATATATATATATATATATATATATATATATATATATATATATATATATATATATATTACCTACTGGCGATAGCCAGTAGGTATATATAGTTAGGATTTTTTTCCTATGGGACTTTTGAAAATTCTATGTCTAATAACTTTGGCGTTTGTGGACGGAATCGGCTGAAATTTTCAGGAAAATGGCACATTTTGTTTCTGAGCAGCCTTTGAAAATTTGGGGGGGTTTCGTCAAGGGGGGGCCGAGAAAAAAGGGGGGTCCCAAAACGCGTTTTTCCCATGTTAATTTCCATAGGGCGTTTGGCCTCACTTTTAGCTCGAACGGCTGAATGGATTTGCACGAAACTTGGCAAAATTGTAGGGACTGTTAGCCCGATGTCAAGTCAAGTCAAGTCAAGTCAGAGAATTTATATAGCGCACTACATACCCAGAGGGTCTCAAGGCGCTTAAGGAGGGGTGGGGAATTACTTGTCAAATATCCACGTTTTAAGTTGCTTTCTGAATGCAAGGTGGTTCTGGGTAAGGCGAAGGTAAGTGGGAAGTGAGTTCCAGGTTTTAGCTGCCAGGTAGGAGAAGGATCTACCTCCCATGGTGGTTTTGTTGATGCATGGTACAGTGGCAAGGGCTTGGTTGGAAGATCGAAGCTGGCGGGAGGGGGTGTAGAAGGACAGTCGTGTGTTGAGGCATTCTGGTCCGATTTCGTAGAGTGCTTTGTGTGCGTGGGTTAGGAGCCGGAAAGTGATCCTCTTATTGACGGGAAGCCAGTGGAGGTTTTTCAGGTGACCAGAGATATGTTCTTTACGCGGGATGTCGAATATGAGCCTGGCTGAGGCGTTTTGGATTCGTTGGAGTTTTTTCTGGAGTTTAGCGGTAGTCCCGGCGTAGAGGGTGTTTCCATAGTCCAGTCGGCTCGTGACCAGAGCGTGGGTGACCGTTTTCCTAGTTTCGGTGGGGATCCAACGAAATGTTTTTTTGAGCATGGAAAGGATGTTGAAGCAGGATGAGGAGACGGCGTTGACTTGTCTGTTCATTGAAAGTGAGGAATCCAGGATGACGCCCAGGTTCCGTGCGTGGTCTGTCGGGATGGGTGCTTTTCCAAGGGCTTCTGGCCACCAAGAGTCGTCCCATGCGGAGGGGGAGGTACCTAAGATGAGGACTTCTGTTTTATCTGAGTTCAGTTTCAGACAGCTGTGTTTCATCCATTCGGCTACTTCTTTCATTCCTTCGTGTAGGTTAGTTTTGGCGGTGCTAGGGTCATTGGTGAGTGATAGAATCAGTTGAGTGTCATCCGCGTAGGAGATGATTTTGAGGTTGTGCTGGCGGGCGATGGCCGCGAGGGGGCTCATGTATACGTTGAAAAGGGTGGGGCTGAGTGAAGATCCTTGTGGTACGCCGCAGATGACTTCAGTGGCCTCTGACTTGAATGGTGGAAGGCGGACTCTCTGGGTTCTTCCGGTGAGGAACGAGGTGATCCAATCTAGTGCTTTTCCTTGGATTCCGATTTTTCTGAGGTGCTGTAGAAGGGTGCTATGGCAGACTGTGTCGAAGGCTGCGGAGAGGTCGAGGAGGATGAGGGCGACTGTGTCTCCATTGTCCAGTAGAGTTCGAATGTCGTCTGTTGCTGCGATGAGGGCGGTCTCAGTGCTGTGTTTTGCTCGGAAGCCGGACTGTGAAGAGTCGAGGGATTTGTTGGCTTCGAGGAAGGCGGCGAGCTGGTTGTTGACAGCTTTCTCGATGACTTTGGCCGGGAATGGAAGGAGCGAGATGGGGCGGTAATTTTTGAGTTTGGTGGGGTCCACTGTGGGTTTTTTCAGAAAGGCGCTGAGTTCAGCGTGTTTCCAGCTTTCCGGGAAGGTGGCGGATTTGAGGGAGCAGTTGATGACGTCTCGGAGGTGCGGTGCTATGATGGAGTCTGCTTTGTTGAAGATGTGGTGAGGGCATGGGTCTGTGGGGGATCCTGAGTGGATGGAGTTCATCAGGCGGATGGTGTCCTCAGTGGAGATTGGGTTCCAGTCATTAAGGATGTTCGAGGGGGGAGAAGATCCAGCAGATGGTTGGGTGGGTTGGTCTCCGGGTTGGTTGTCGAAGCTGTTGTGGATGTCTGCAATTTTATTGTGTAAGAATGAGGCTAGGGAGTCGCAGAGGGCTTGAGAGGGGGTGATGTCGTTAGAGTTGGCCGAGGGATTGGTAAATTCCTTGACGATGTTGAAAAGTTCCTTGCTGTTGTGGGCGTTGTTATCTAGTCGGTCCTTGAAGGCGGATTTCTTGGCCTTTCGGATCAGTTGGTGGTGTAAGCGGGTGGCGTTTTTGAAGGCGTCCTTGGTGCTGGTGGTTGGGTCTTTTTTCCAGGCCTTCTCAAGGGAGCGGCAGAGTTTCTTGGATTTCTTAATATCCTCGTTGAACCATGAGGCCTTCTTGCTGCCAAGTTTGCTTTGTCGTTTTTTCAGTGGTGCTAGGATGTCGGCGCTGTTGGATAACCATAGGGTGAGGTTGGTCGGGGTTTGAGGAGTGGGCTGGGGGGTTTAGAAGAAGCGATGAGGAGATCTGGTCGATGGTGATTTTGTTCCAGTTTCTTTGCAGAGTTGGTTGGGGGTGGTTGTTGGGTTTGGGCTTGTTGTAGGTAAAGTGAACGCAGCTGTGGTCAGTCCAGAGGAGAGCCGTAGTGTGGTTGAAGGAGACATGATTTCTGGAGGTGAAGATAGGGTCGAGAGTGTGACCTGCGATGTGGGTGGGGGAAGTGACCAGTTGTTTAAGTCCAAGGTTGGCGAGGTTGTCCAGAAGGGTGGTGGAGCTGCTGTCGTTGTTCTTTTCAAGGTGAAAGTTGAGGTCTCCCAGAAGGATGTAATCTTTGGAGGGGAGCGCGTGTGGAGTGATGAAGTCCGTGATGTCCTCACTAAATTGTGCGCGGGGTCCTGGTGGCCTGTAAAGGAGGGTGCCTCTAAGTGTGGTCTTGGGGTCGATGTGGATCTGGCAGTGAAGGTGTTCAGAGTTGGCGAGATTGACGTCAGAGCTGGTTGAGATGTGGATGGATTTCTTATGGACGATAGCGATTCCTCCTCCTGTGTGGCCGGTACGGTCCTTGCGTATGATCTTATAATCTTCTGGGATGGCAATGGTGATGTCTGGGGCGGAGGAGGCGTTCATCCATGTTTCTGTAAGGAAGGCGACGTCCGGAGAGATGGTGTCTAGTAGATTCCATAGGTCAATGGCATGCCTGTGGACCGATCGGGTGTTGAGCAAGATGCATTGTAGGTGGTTGGGGTCGGGAATCTGAGGTGTGATCGTAGCGGAGTTGTTGACGGTGCCGATGAATTTGCAGGAGTAGCATGAGAAAGGTCCATGGGTGTGTCCAGGAGCGGCTTGGACGCAGTTGGGGGGACGGCCGGGGTTAAGGGCTAGAAGGGTGGTGGCATCGTAGGTAATGCGGGAGGGCTGGGCATTGCGAGGGCCAGGGGGTCTGGCGCTGGGCGCGGTCCAGGCGCGGACGGGCGTAGACGGGCTTACCTTTGGCGCACCTTTGGCGCAGATTGGGCGCGGTCGCTGCGCGTGAACGCTGCGCGCAAAAGACACTGTCATAAGTGGATAGTCGAAGGGGAGGGGCGAGGCAGGCTCAGCTGGGAGGCGGGAGCGTGATTGGAGGGACGGGATAGGACGTCACAGGAAGCAAATGGCTGCAACAACAACAAACACTTAACGCAGGGAGAGGTTGGGGCGAGCAGTGGGGTGCAATGATCAAAATATATATTTTAGAAGAGAAATGGTTAACATAGAGTAGCGCTATGAGCACAGCACAATAAGAATGACAGGCGGCGCTATGAAATTAGGCACAGAGCAAACACAGAGCAGCAATCCCAAAGCAGCAAAGCAGCGCTGAGGACAGAGCGAGTCAAATGCACAATGCGGCGCTATGGTGGATTTAGCTGAAGAATGCAGATAATACAAGCAGCGTGGGAGAAGCGCTACGATACCCAGCAGGAGAACAGAGGGGAGCAACCGGATCTGCACGAGTCAGGACGGTCAGGATGTGCCTTTGCTGGGTCTCAATATATGTGCTCCAGTGGATTTTGAGAAATTAACGTTTTAAAAAATGTATATATCTGTGACAGCGTCCCAGATAGCGCTCCAGATCGCGTACTTTTCGTGTCACGGAGCTTTGCGAAGCGATGCTGATTGGCTCTCCGGTGTCTGTCAACATTCTAAACAGTCCGGTGCAGCCGCCATCTTGTCTCTTGGTAGGATCGAGAGACAAGAAGAGGTGAAAAACGAAGGGGGAATTTAATGAAAGGGGGCAAGGTAGACCCCTCTTGACCCCCTAGGAATGATGTTGGGGTTATTAAAGGGTCCCGTGGGGAAAATAAAAAAAAATTGATTTTTCACGGTAGAAGCGCTTCCCGGTTCGCGAACCGGGCCGCAAACTGGTAGCGAAACGGGAATTCGCCCTTTTGTGTTTCGGTTTAATTAAATTACAGGGTATAAGGGGGTACGGGAGACATATCCTGATCCCTTATGTTTTCTGAGGGTGGCTGAGGAGGCTCATATATGTTGATACATGTCTTCCAGCGGCTGTGCGTGAGCGTTTTATTTTTTTTGCTACGTGACGTCTGTTAACGTTCGATTCAATGGAAATCAGGAAGTGTTGACCGCCATTTTGTCACTGCGAGTAAATATTTTATTTGTTATAAATAAATCATTATTGATAAACATTGTCTGCTCCATCTTGCCTTTTTTGCAATGCCACACTTTTGTCGAGCACAGCAGCCATTTTAGATGACTTGACCAGACCCACTGTCTGCACGCCGCCGATCCTCAGCATGGCTCCCCACCCTCGCAAGCATCTCCCCCACGCACTGGTCACTCCCGCTCTCTCTCTCATGCATGGGCTAGAAACCTCCTCCCATCTGCCCTGTTCTTCTCTGAGAATCACACCCTGTGCCCGCCTGACACCTGCCTTTCACCCTATTCACTACCGCACCCTCTGACACTCCTCTTCCTCTGTGTCCGATTGTCCAGGCCCGTCCCAGGCTATCACCTAGCCCTGCAGATGTAGTTTATGGCCCCAGCTGTAAAGAATCACCCCTCTTCAAAGAAGTTACAGTAGATCAAGGCCCCCACCCGATGAGATCCGTCACACCACACGCGTTCCTACTATCTGATAACCATCCTGTATTGTGATTGGGGAGGGGATTCTCACTGTGAGGGTGTGTGGGTCCGAGCCTGAAGCGGAAGATTCCAGGGATGCCTTTTTGTACATCAAAGTTTTTACAATTATGTGTCACATTAAAAATATATAGCACTCCAATAAAGTAGTAGGATTATCAAACTTTAATAACTTATAAATATATACAACGCTCCAATAAAGTAAACACGTTAAAAAAAACTTTTTAAATAACTATTTACATGACATTGCTTTAACCAGGATAGACAAAGAAATGACACAGTGATGTAAAAGTTTCTGAAAGAAATGCCAAGAACGTCCCATGTGAAAGTGAATTTTATCTGGCAATTTTTTTCTTTTCTTTCTTATGAAAAGAAAGTTAATGCCATGTTCGTTACCTGCCTCATCTGTAAAAAAAAAACTCTTGAGAGGGACCGAAAAAAAATATAGCTATGGTAATCATACCATGCATCGGCACATGGAGAGGTGGCACCTTCTTAATTATTCTAAAGCACAACTTCGAGATTTGGTGGATAACCCCCGACCGGCAAAAACATCCACCAATGACTTAGCAATAAGTGAGTCAGAGGCAAGGGAAACGGTCTCAAATCTGCAAAAGAACTTAGGGCAGATGAGATTGACTTGTGTAGCATGTGGAAAATTAATTTCATGCGGAGAGATGAGTATTACTTCAATAAATACAGTAATCAATGATGCATTAGAACTTGATATCAATTCATTGTCCGAACGTGTAATCAGTACCTGTCCCATGTCAATTCATTGTTCGAACGTATAATCAATACTCATCCCGGATCAATTCATTGTCCGAACATATAATCAGTAAAAAGTGCGACAAGTGCAACAAAATCATATCGATAATTCATTGTGAGCAAGTACCAAAAGTGTCGACAATTCTAACCTTCAATAAATACAGTAATCAATGATGCATTAGAACTTAATATCAATTCATTGTCCGAATGTGTAATCAGTACAAGTCCCATGTCAATTTATTGTTCGAACGTATAATCAATACCCATCCCGGATCAATTCATTGTCCGAACATATAATCAGTCTTATCCCATATCAATTCATGTGCTAAAAACTGCATACATATCTCATGACATCAAGGCTGAGCAATCGGGGCACAATAGTTTCATTTGTACCAGCGCCATTTTGGGTGAGGTCAGGAAGGTCCAAGTATAGTCAAAATGTCTCCACCAACTCGTGGTTGGACCGGGACCTCTTTCGGCAGTCCAAAAGTTTTCGTTGAAGGGTAGTAGAGGGGACTGGCGACATGAACCATCAGTCAAAGAGGGGTGGTCGTTCCGTGGGTGATCATGGCAGTCATTCCCCATCGGGAGTCGGGGGCCCCCGTGGCTTTTATAGAATCTTCAAAGTTGAGGAGAACGTTTCTGGATGCAGGACTCATTTTCTAGTTGAACTCAGAAGCGCCGTTGCACCGCAACAGTGGACGAGACCCCCGCTGGGTGAGCGGAGCATCATTGCCTCGCAATAGTGGACGAGACCTTTTGTCGGGTGAGTGCAGCGTCGCTGCATCGCAAGAGTGGAGGAACCCTTTTGTTGGGTGAGTGGAGCGTCGCTGCATCGCAAGAGTGGAGGAACCCTTTTGTTGGGTGAGTGGAGCGTCGCTGCATCGCAAGAGTGGAGGAACCCTTTTGTTGGGCGAGTGGAGCGTCGCTGTATCGTAAGAGTGGAGGAACCCTTTTGTTGGGTGAGTGGAGCGTTGGGGGTGCAGCCGAGGGGCCCCCACCTGTGGGGGTGGGAGAGGCTTGTTCGCGCCGCCTCTCCCTCCCAGCGCACCCCACGCCGACACCTGGCGTTGATATCCGTGATGTCCGGACCAGGCGATAAGAGGGGGGGGTCGGAGGCAGAGGCAAGACATCCCCCCCCCCCGTGGCCTGCAGGGCGCCGCTTCAGGCCCGAACGGGGAGCTCATATCAAGCCAGGGCCAGACCAGGAGATACGAGGGGGGGGGGGTCGGTGGCATGTGCAAGACATCCCCCCCGTTGTCGCAGCCATTATCTAAGAAAGAAGAAGAATCCCTCGGCCTCGGCTTCTTTCTTGGCCCGGAGATACGAGGGGAGGGGGGGGTGGCATGTGCAAGACATCCCCCCGCGTGTTGTCGCAGCCATTATTGAAGAAAGAAGAAGAATCCCGTCGGCCTCGGCTCCTCTCCTGGCCCACCTTACGGGATGACCTCCCCGGCCGACGGCTGCCAGCAGGACTCGCCCTACACGTGCCGAAGGCCTCGTCTTCCGGAACCTATGGTTTTTTCAGTGAATATATATATATATATATATATATATATATATATATATATATATATATATATATATATATTCACTGAAAAAACCATAGGTTATAGACCATATATAGTTAGGAATTAGCATTTACAAAACCTTATTTTACTCACACAAAACCATTGAAATTCGCATATATAGTTAGTTGCACTAACTATATATCGCGTACCCGCAATCCACTGCTGATGATGTCACATATTACATCATTCATGACATGGTCAGTGACATCACTGATGACATCACTGATGACATCTCAAATAACTATATATGCGAATTTCAATGGTTTTGTGTGAGTAAAATAAGGTTTTGTAAATGCTAATTCCTAACTATTTATGGTCTATAACCTATGGTTTTTTCAGTGAATTTTCAAGGTTTTGTAAATGCTAATTCCTAACTATATATGGTCCATAACCTATGGTTTTTTCAGTGAATTTCAATGGTTTTTTAATAGCAAATATCAAAAGCTGTAAAATGTATTCTTCTTTTAAAGGAAAAATATATTTTATTTCTTTTTAATAGAATTTTTTTATGTATATAATTTTTTTTTTATTATTATTTTTTGTTTCGCTACCGGTCCGCGCACCGGGTAGCTTCCCGTTAGCTCAATTTGGTTCCCCGACCCGGTCCGCGCACCGGGAAACGTTCCATTAGCGCAACTGCCGCGTTCGAAAACAACATCGTGACGCGCCGCGTAAGCGCGACGTATCGCGTTGCCGCGTAATGCGTCTTATGACGCGCCGCGTTAGCGCACCCGGAAGTGCTCCAGAGCGCGAACCGAAGCGCGAAGCGCAGCACCCCGGAAGCACTCCGGGTGCGTAGTGGGACGCGTAACATAAGCGTAAAAGGTCATCTGACCTGAAAATAACACTTTTCATTGGTTTAGAACATTTTTTTTCCCAAATGATGAAAGCCCCCACCTTTTTTCTCACTCTGACTTTCAACTTTGTGAGAGGAAGACCTGTTTCTCATTATTCAGTGATGGCTTCAGTAGTAGCTGCAGCTGGTGGACCCCACCACCACCACATCCTCCTAGGAAGAAAGAAGAAGAGGAAGAGGAGGTACAGCAGAGACAATTCTTGCCTGAACAGCCCCGGAACAGCCCCGGAAATCCCACCACAAAGACAATTTTATTTGGCAATTTTTTTCTTTCCCTCAAGGCCAAAAGAAGGTCAATGCCCGACATGTGACATGCCTCATTTGCAAAGGAGTTCTGTCCCGAGGCACAGATAAAAAGTATAGTTTCGGAAACTATACTATGCACCGCCACATGCAGAGGTGGCATCCAATTAATTACAGCGTGGCTGAGGTGCGTCACCTCCAAGAAAATCCACCAACTCCTGTGGCCACCACCTCGACACAGGAAAGTCTATCTGGACCAGAGGCGAGGGAGACGGTCCCCAGTATTCAGAACAATTTTGCACACATAAAGCTAGTGTGTATTTATTGTGGGGCACTACTTTGTTATGGGGAGAGGAGTGTCAATTTAATGAACAGAGCATATGAAAACCAAAAGTGCTCAAAACGCCCCAAAAAGTAAATTTTTTTTTTGCTCCTGTTGAGCCTTTTCTAATGCCTGTTTTTCGTTGTTCCCCCTCAAAAAAAACAAAAAAAAATTAAAATTGTTCAAAAATACAACAAAAAAAATGTTCAGAAAAATAATAAAAAATATATAAAACAACAAAAACAATAAAAAAAGTTCTTTTCAGAACTACCTCCCATTTATAAAAAATTGCTAAAATGTTTAGCACTCTGGCAATCTCTTTTTTTTTGGTTCGCTTCCTGGTTCGCCCGCCGGTGCGCAAACCGGAAGCGAACCAAAAAAAAATGAAAAAATAAATAAAGAGTGAATATAAGGGAAGGAGACAGAGAGAATAATGTTAAAAGAAAGACAGCTAGAGGGAGTAACACAGAGATACTGTATAATAGATAATTATACAAAGAAAAGATGTAAAATTGAGAAAAAGAAAATAGAAAAGGAAGTGAAAGGAAAAAAGAGAGTTGAAGAATAATAAACAAGAGTTACTTGGAGAATGTGAATGAATCTTCAAATTAAAAAGAAAGATAGTAAAGGATGTGGAGTAAGAGGTAGGGATAGAACCGGACTAAAACAACAACCCTGAGGGAAGCTGTTAAAAAAACAGTGAGTGAAAGTAAATAGGATTAAAACAAGGTGTATGATAGTGAATAAGGTTGAAACATGTGGAATGACAGAGAGAAAAAACAGAAAGAAGAAAAGAAGAAGTGATAGAAAAAGAATAATTGAAGCAGCAAAACAATGTAAATAAGATAGTGTGCTTAAACTACAGGGAAAAGCATAATGAACAACTAGTAAAAGAGTGAAGAGACAGAGACAGTGAGAGTAAGAGAGATGGACTGAGTGAAAAGGAGTGAGGAACTGTGAGAACAGAGGGACTGACAAAAGGAGTGGAAGGAGTGGAGTAAGTAAGTAATTGAAAAGGAATGAGGGAAAAAGCAAAGGAAGGAAACGGAGGGTTAAGGAAATAAAGCAGTGGAAGTAATAGAAGTTGAATGTGATAGAGATGTAAGGGAAAAAGTACTAAATACTTACTTTATAGTTGTTGTTAACTCAATCACTTATAATTTTTTTACTATCAATCAGTGAAATAAATAACAAAAATTTGAAAAATATTAAAACATGTATTTAAAAAATACAAATGACAAGGCATAAGGTTGAAAATCATACAATTTTACAAAGAAATAAAGTTACAGATAAACATTCAGAAAGGAAAATAAAGTAACGGTGAAAGACAGACAGAGTCAAAAAGAAATAGAAATAGAGTAAATTACTAAGAGAATAAAAAGGAGGATAGATTCAGTGACAGAAAAGAAGGATAGAAGAGAAAAATAAACTGAAGATGTGTAAGATACTAAAAGAATGTGAGTAAGGTAAACTTAATAAGGAAAGGGTGAATAAGGAAAAGAGAGTGAGGGAGAGAGGGGACAAAGAAAGTGAAGGAAAGAGTGTCAGATACAGACTGAGTGAAGCAACAAAGAAAGATAAATGAGTGAAGGTGAGTTATACTAACTGATTGCAACAAAAAAGGAGAACCCCAAAAAATTTAATTTCGAAAACAAAGGGAGAAAAGATGGAAAAGAGAAGCAAAGCAGAGGGTCTAAAAGCTAGAAAATGGTGCATGAGAGAAAAGAAAAAAGCAGAGTTGGAATAAGGAAACAAAGGTTGAAAGATAAGTGGAGTTAGAGAACAAGGGTGAAAGAGAATAAAACAAAAGGCAATGTGAGTATACAAAATATAGAATTAATTATACATGTTAAATGGTTTATTTTTGCTGTTCTCAGAATATGTCAAATTTCACTAAAAACAGTGAGTTGAAGGTATTCATCATATAACAGCGGGGAAAAAAAATCAAAATGATTGTGTTTAAAAAACCCATATAATATAACAAATCAGAAATCAGAACTCATCAAAAGTACACTTACTTTCCATGACGTCGAATGATATGCTATGAACAGCTTATACTCTGTTGTGCTCTAAAAAATCTGTGCCCGCCACTTTCTGAAAGAAAAGCTCCTTCTTTTTGAGTAATATGTTAGAAACAATAAATGACTTTTCGCTCTCTACCACACTTCTCCTCAAGGCCAAATCGTGTAAGATCCATTTTAAACTCTTCGAATTCCTCAAAGCAAATCCCGTCATCTTCTTTTTCCCCGACTTTCAGAAAGAAAACGTCCAAAATCACTTTCACAATCTTGTACTAATAATATCTCCCCTTCTAGTTTACTCATGTTTCACATTTCCTATAACATTGATACCACTTACTATGAGGTACACTTACACTACCTCTATGACTTTTCCAATTTTTTAATTCTCTTGATCTCAGTTACTAACAAAGCAATTTAAAACAACAGAGTAAATCATATCAACTCTTTGAATCATTATGGGCCAGTTATGTACCTCTATGACTACTTTACATTTGGATTTATTATGTTCACTCTAATTCACAAAGCAATTTAAAACAGCAGACTAAAATTTATCAACTGCTCCAATCTTCGTAGGCCACTTTCCTTCCCTAAAATTTTGGTTGTAAAAACACTAGGTAAGAAGTTTTTTAAGTCAAATGGTAAACGTTTTTTGAAAGTTAAAACAGAATCATTGCAGAATGACCAGCCGTTTCCAGATTTTAAATAAGCTGTGTAATGTCCTGAAGTTGTTGAAGGACCGTCATGATATATAATTGCTGCAGTTACAAAAGTCCTTCCTGATATTGACAACTGCGAAGCCACAAAATTTTAATTAAAGTTGTCAATTTAGTTCCATCAGACCTACATCGTTGGAACATTAAAATGACATACTGGCCATAACTTCGTATAAATAATGTGGACATCATTGCAGACTTACATTGGCTACACTCCATGTTTTGATCAGCTGCTTTTACTAGCTTATTAAAGGATACTGATTTCCTGTCAGGCAAAGTTAAATATATAAATCTTTCTGAGTGTACACTAGTAGTACTTGATAGCCTACAGTTCTCGCAGTCATGCTGCCATTGATAAGAAAGGCCAAACAGATAATCTACATCTACACCTTCATCTTGCAATACATCAAGCATATACAATAAAAACTGCTGACAATCCTGCTGAATATTTTGAGAGAATTGCGTTTGACCTGAACATTTGTCTAAGAGATTTCGAATTTCAGACACACTTTCTATTTTTCTTCTATCAGTGCTACATTTCTCTAACACAGAATTTAACAAACAGCAAAATCTTTGATCCGAATTGACCACAATCTGTCCTTTTAATGTTTCTAGAGAAAATACAACATTAACCACTACATTAGCATAGCAGTTGACACCAGAACTATTTTCAAATTGAAAACCAACAACATCTTGAACAGCATCCATTTTCTTGCTGCTTACAATTTCGGGTTCATTGACTTTTCGTGTTTTTGCTACAACCTCCCTACTATTGGTTACATTTCTCCATTTCCGGCCTACCACACGTTTTTCAAACAAAGGATATTGAGGCAAATGTGGCGCATACTCTCTTCTTAACCTATTGTATTCCTTAACACAATCTAGATGTGCACAAATGTTTGTCTCATCACACTCAATCAAGTACAATCCAGATAAAGTTCTGACTCGTGATAATGCCACATAAGCCATACCCTCCTTGAACACAGAACTGCCAATATTCACCAAAGCACTGTCTACACTTAAACCTTGCGATTTATGGATTGTCACCGCATATGCCAAGCAAACAGGAAACTGCTTACGGCGAACAAATAAGTCTTTAACAAGCAAAAACCTAGCAGAGCAACGACCAATTTGCTGTACATCCTCAATGCCATCAAATTTAATTTTTAAAAATTCAATTCCATCTCTATTTCTGTATTTCTCAAAATCAACAACATTACCCATTGATCCATTTACTAGACCTCTTTCAACATTTAAATTCCTTCTCAAAATGATACGGCAATTTAAGCACACATTCAGAGTCTTTTCAAAACCCGCAGTTTTAGATAAAGTCTTCTCTAAATAATCCAATTTAGATTTCAAATTTTCAGACAAAATAATTGTTGCCCCCATATGCTCAATTCTGTCAATAGCTTCCAGTTTCACTATGTCTTTGTTTTCTAAATTCAACATTTTGTTGTTGAAGATGGAACATTCTTGCAGAGTTGGCATCAAACATATCCCAGATTTCTTCTCAGTAATTTTCTGAAACATATTCTCTGGCAGAATGTCTTCATCTGGATACAAATTTGACAATAATCGTGCATGTAAAGCTTCCTTCCCATGCTCGGTCACTTTTCCGATTCTAACATCTTGTAGAATATTCTTATAATCTTCATCCTTCACCTGACGCATATTTTCATGCAGTTCAGCATAATTGAAGTTTAACCATATATTAACGTTGCCAATGCTCCCTAGGCACTTCCTGGTATCTTCATGTAGTTTAAACACTGGTTGTCCTTTCACTGGTGTCAGCTGCAGAAGATCACCGAAAACAATGATGTGTTTGCCACCAAATACCACATCATACTCTGTTTTAAGAACTTCTTGCATTCTCAAATGCACAAAGGCAAGCATGACATTGGAAACCATGCTTACTTCGTCAATGATAAGAAGTTTCATCATCTTTAGGACTCTTGAAACTTCACAACAACCATCTCCAGATAACTTGTGGTATTGTAATTTGTTATCATGCTCCACTGGCAGCATCAGTAGACGATGCAAAGTAATACCTTTAATGTTATGTGCTGCCAGTCCAGTTGGAGCGGTGACAACACAAGACAGCGATGACTCAGTCCTTTTCTGCAAATAACATGAAATTGCTTTAATCAGGAAACTTTTTCCAGTTCCTGCTTCTCCACTCACGTACAGTCGGACAGGCTTCAACGACGTACATGATAATTTTATAGAACAGTGGTTCGGAGTAGGCCTTATGCGGTCCTTTAAAGAAAACAGAGGGTGTTAGCGAGTATTTAATAAGTCGCTAGGGAGCATTGGAAGTAGGAAAAATTTGGAGTTTTTTATTTTTACTCTTTTCTACCCAAGGAATTTCACTTGTACCATTGTATATAATTGTTGTGTGTTTTTATCCTTGTTGCGACCTACCCAAGGAATTTCACTTGTACCATTGTATATAATTGTTGTGTGTTTTTATCCTTGTTATCGACCTACCCAAGGAATTTCACTTGTACCATTGTATATAATTGTTGTGTGTTTTTATCCTTGTTGTGTGTGACAGTTCGTTCACTTTGATCACCTATGTCACGTCCTGCACCGTACTATTCACCTGAGCACCTGCAATACAGTGTATATATATTTTTATATATTGTTATGAGAAAAGAGTAAAAATAAAAAACTCCAAATTTTTCCTACTTCCAATGCTCCCTAGCGACTTATTAAATACTCGCTAACACCCTCTGTTTTCTTTAAAGGACCGCATAAGGCCTACTCCGAACCACTGTTCTATAAAATTATCATTCTACCCCAGGTTCTACTGTATGGGGTTCCCTTGTATATAACAAACATCAACGACGTACATGAGCACTCTTTCTTCTCATGACTTAATCCATGATCAATTTGGTTGGTCACTTTATCATATATTTTCCTCTGCCCAACGTTGAGTTGTCTTTCCAAATCTTCTAAGTTAACCGCATCCTCCTGTGCATGTGCCATGGCTCTTTCCACTTCAATCATGGCAGTGGCAGCTTCATTTTCGATAACTGGTCCTCCTAGTGGATCCTGACTCAATGAAGTGGAACTCTGAATGTCCTGAGCACTGTCTCTAGCAATCTCCGCTGCAATTGTTGCTTCCTGCTCGATTTCTGCATTCAACATTTCTAGATATTTAGGAAAAACAGGACATTCTATGGACTCCTTGGCTGCATTGAAAGAATCTTCATAACAGAGGAAATCTCCAAGCAGTTCCTCTTCTGCACGCCAAGGCTTGAAAAGTTGCAAAAGAGCTAAATAGAAAAACTCTTTTCTTGCAGGAGATTCGCAACTCAATTTTCGATGATTTACCAATTGGCATTTTCTGTGCTTGACCAGACATCCCTCACTTCCAATTACAGCATACACTCCTTTATCAATATCTTCTTTGATGTTCCTCTTGAATATGTAATTTTGTAGAACCTCATACAGACAAACATTCTCGAGGTAACTGCTTCTATTTGGATAATATGTATCCAACATGTTGCTCTTCAAAATATCTGTACTGTTTGGCTCCTTCTCCGCCAAATACTCAATTTCCCATACAGGTTTCAGAACTCGATTACATGTTGCAGCAAGACCAAGACTCACCCAAATTATACTCCTAAATTTGGCATACAGACTTGCTGAAGATAACCGATCAGAACATTCGTATGCTCCGATTTCTCGATGCAACAACATCTTTAGACTGAAACTGTACAACTTCTTACTGAGGCTCTTTTCAGGTGAAATGTCATCCCACATATCCTTCAGTTCTGTCTTTTATTTTTTTGTGATATAAGACGTCATATACCGAGCCACAGCCATACAGTTGTCAGCCACAAACTGTATATCCATGTTAGCATTCCACATGGACAAAATCACTGGGTTGTAGTCGTTCATGTACTTGGACTCTTCGTTTCTTTTTAAATTGTATGTATTTTTGGGGGATTTCCTCGTCACATTATGTCGCAGCGAAGACATCAAATTGTTCACTCTTCCTTTAGATATCACTGATCATGGAAACCCAAAATGAAATTTTGTATAGAACTTGTTCTTGTTTCTGAATTTACGACGACAGTACTTTCCACAACGATGGTTTTGAAAGCGTAAAACTTGTTCTCTTAATGTTTTGTCTTCCTTTGTCTTTGGAACAGCACATGTAGAATACTGTTCTATGAAAATCATCACTAAGTCATCCGGATCTGTTCCAAATTTGGGTGCATCTTTGATCCATAGCAGCATATGTATATGAGGAGCACCTCTTGCTTGTTACTCCTTTCTCCAGAGGAAATCCAACACCTCTCCAAGAGGTGGATTTTTCTTGTTCGTAATGAAAGACATCATACCTTCAAATCTATGATTGAAGTACCTGCATACATTGACTGGATCCAAAGAGCACAGTTCTCCGGGTGTCTTGAATTCGATATTTTCAATGTTTCCATTTGCCTCTCGTAGAAATTCAAGTAAGTCTTCCCAGCCAAACTCGGCACAGCTGAGAGTGAGGAACCATGTGGGAGTTCCTAAGTTCCTCAGCATACATTTTAAGTCACCATGACGACGGTACCAATACTCATTAGTACCATGCTGACATGCCATGAGATTAATCAGGTGAGAATCCAAAATACTGTCTTGTACATTGACTTTATCCATAAACTCCCTTGCCGAGATATTTTGCAGCTGTACACCACTTTTAAGGATGTGGTTCACTGCATAAGACAGTCCAGACAGATCACTTTCATACAGTAGATGAAACAAATAGGGAATGCATTGACGAAACCTAGGATTTTGCATACAATTGTAAAGTCCGGTATTCAGAAGCAGGAATTTGATCAGGTCGCTCATCATATCTTCCTCCTCGACCTGTTGGAAATAACTGTGGGAAACACCGAGCTTCCAAACTTTCCTCCCAAACACTAATGGGAATCCCTTTGGCTTGTTTCATTTGAAACAACTCAATAGCATTCCCCATGACTTCTTTAGAATGCAAAGGATGAACACTATAATATTCATAAATTTCTTCATTTTTAGAGGCATCTACTTTCTCTATTTGTCCAGCACACAAATCGCTGTCCTCTTCTTCACTTAGTTCCTCTTCTGCAACACATACATTCTTGTAGTACTCATTGTTTTTCATCAAATACAACGTTGCCTTTTTGACTTTCCTAACATCCACTAAATCTTGCCAGATTTTCTTACTCTTTGTCGAAACCCCATTAACTAGGATAACCAGAGGTTCCTCTTCCACTTTGTCTACACCAATTGTATCAATATTTTTCTTCAAATCCAGAGGCAAATAAACAACTCTTCCCTTTAATCCTCTCTGTAAATCTGAAGGAGGCAATTTCCCTGTCTTAGGCTCCATTCGAACAATAGCCTGAAAAGGATGGACACTTTGAATCAAAATAGATTCATAAGTATTTAAATCCTTCAGTTCAGAAGGAATGTCAACCAATTCCAGATTACTATGAACCGCTCTAGCAGGCATCCGGTTTTGATTTAATTTGTTAAAACAATAAGTACACATACGTTGATCTGATCCCAAATCAAAACAATTTTCTACCATCAAGTATGTTGCAAAATCCTTCCATTCACTATTGTTTTCCATTTCACTTTTTGTATATAAATCCACTAACTTAGTCTGATTCTTACAATAAGTCCGTCGACAACACACACAAGTGAAATTAGGCCTCTCACTTGATTTCACCATAAACGTGGAAATTTCCTTGTGAAACTTATCTGTACAGGAAATCTGTACACTCTCTTCCACATTACCTTCTTCTACTGGGTCAATTTCAACATTGTTCTCTTTACTAGCAAAGTAACAAAACTCAATTTCTTCACAAATATTCTTCACATCTACTTCAGAACCATGCAAAAGAGCAGTGCTTAATTGTTTATGCATAATTGCTGGACTCAGCATAATACAACATTCTAACTAATTTCCTCACTTAATTATGATGCACTGCTAGCATCCTGAAATGATGAAAAACACTCTGGCATACTCTCCTGGAAAGACAAGCCAGTGAATGACCATGCAAACCTGTCACTTCTCTCAATCTGCAAGGATCTAATTCTTGCAACAACTTCATTTTCTGTTTTAAACTTTTCTTATTAAATGTCCGTACAAAATCACAAAGCAAATTGATGGAATCCTGTCGCACACTGCAAATAGTACTACACTTCCAGGTGTACACTGGTCCCTTAGGACGTCTCCCTAAAACTTCATTACCTAACACCTCTTCTGCCTCTGTTGACACAAGTTTTTCTTTTTCAACCGGACAACCGTCTTTCACCTCATATGCTCGACCACTGGTGTCAACTGCATGCACCAAATCATTGTCCTGGAAATAACTCTCCTCATTAAAAAATGCCTCACAACTTGAACTATGCATCCATTCTCCTGAAAAAACTTCACAAAAATTACTACGATTAACTGTTCTCTTCCATCTACTATTTGATTTGAAATCATAAATTGCCTTGTTTAGTTATCTAATTCTATTGATTATCAAAATAAATAACTTTCGCTTAATTACGAAAGCCTGACAATAGTTTTCTCTACATTTTTCTTTCTCTTATAAAAAGCCACTTTCTGTTAACCTTTCTTAATATTTTTTAACAAATTGCCAATTATCCTGTTGCGGAACATTCGTCTACGAATGTCCCTAAACAGATATTTCCTTCTACTACCATGCACAGAGTTATCTCCTGCTCTAGCAGTAACATTTTTGAGGGGCCTTTCCTTCCCGTTTAAATTGGCTCTCTTCTTCTGGACTAAAACATGTTCTGTAGTGATACTTTTTCGTCGGCAAATGTTTCTTAAAAAAGATTTTGTTGTCTTACCCGGAATTTTTTTGGTGACTTGACAAGTTTTTATTGTAGAAGACTGCTGCAAAGGTTTACCAAGGTGGGGTGTAAGTCGCTTTGCTTCTTTTCGTTTTCTTTGCCTTGAGGGCATTTTTGAATTTTTCAAAAGATCTTGAGTAAATCTGTGGTAAATTTTTTTAAAAAAAGGTTATTAACCACTATTACCAAACAGTAAACCAATAACAGTAAGCAAACAATTACCACACTAGTTGTAATTTAGCAGCATAGACAAATTTAAAACCCACAAATAGTAGCAATGGAATGGAATGCTTCTACAATAATTTGCTTACTGGATGTGTTTAAAATCGTTTCTTGAAGTCACTTAGGTTTCAGAATATGTACTGCTAGAGTTTCATAGCCAGTATGGGGCATATTTACAAAGACTTTGAGCCATTTTAAGTCAAAAAACACATTTTTAAAACACATCAAGTAAGTAAATTATTCTCCCAGATTCATGGGGGAAGTGACTTAAAATGGCCTAACACACATGGGGGCGAATTTACAAGGCCCTTACACCACTTTTGCGTCACTATTAACATGGGGAAAATAACGTGAAAGTGGCTCAAAGGCCTTGTAAATATGCCCCATGCTGGCTATGAAACTCTAGCAGTACATATCAAGAAACCTAAATGACTTCAAGAAACGTTTTTAAACACATCAAGTAAGCAAATTATTCTCCCAGATTCATGGGGAAGTGACTTAAAATGCCCTAACACACATGAGGGCGTATTTACAAGGCCCTTGCACCACTTTTGCGTCACTTTTAACATGGGGAAAATAACGTGAAAGTGGCTCAAAGGCCTTGTAAATATGCCCCATGCTGGCTATGAAACTCTAGCAGTACATATCAAGAAACCTAAATGACTTCAAGAAACGTTTTTAAACACATCAAGTAAGCAAATTATTCTCCCAGATTCATGGGGAAGTGACTTAAAATGCCCTAACACACAAGGGGGCATATTTACAAGGCCCTTGCACCACTTTTGCGTCACTTTTAACATGGGGAAAATAACGTGAAAGTGGCTCAAAGTCCTTATAAATATGCCCCATGCTGGCTATGAAACTCTAGCAGTACATATCAAGAAACCTAAATGACTTCAAATAACGTTTTGAAACACATCAAGTAAGCAAATTATTCTCCCAGATTCATGGGGCAAGTGAAATATTTGTTTAAAGAAGCAGACACCATTTTTTTCTTCTCATAAATTTAAAAAGCATTCCTTTTCCTTAAAAACGATTTTCAAGTCATAATTTGAAAACACAGCACAGCTCCTATGTACAAGCACACCCTGTCAGTACTAATACTTCACATTATCTCCAATTACAATTTCTCAAAGAGACAAAATCTTTTTGTAAAACACTTGACACAAAGCAACATTTTAAGTACACAACTTGCTTCCTAATTTTCTCCCTAAAGCTTACTAGTCTCTATCTAAATTAAATGAATCTTTTCTCACCTTAGCAAATGCTTTTTGAATTTCAAAACAGTCTCAGACACACACCAATTTTTCTTTAGCAGAGCAAAGGGTATGCACTCCAGAGGCTGCAACCAACAATGGCACAGAATTTCTTTAATTCATCACACATATCTCTCATGTCACCCAATCAAAACTCTTCCCTCACTTTTTTCAAATCAACACCCTTCCCCCCTCTGCCCTTTGTGCCTTTTTTCCATAGCAACTAGCTCCTGACAGACCTCTCATGTTTACAAGTTCACACAACAATGTTTCAACTGAACTCTGAACTCTCAGTACACCTGCTTATCCAGTGCAATGTTTCTTAAAATGATTTTTTCTTAACCATTCGAATTACATCTTTCAAAGAACACATCCATGCACCCTAACTTTCTGTTTTCAGCAATCAAAATCCACCAATCACTGCCACTGAATCATTAGCACTGAAACTCCACAGTTTTTTCATTACAAACTCCTACTGTTTCAACTGCCATTTCATTCCCACACTTCATCTGACTGCAGCAGAACCTCCTCTCACCATGTTTTCTGTCTGGATTCTTGGACATAGCTACATCCACTGGGCTCACAGGTATGCTGATAACAGAAATTTACACAACCTCAATTTACAAAATGTGGAAATCAAGTGGATTGGCCAGAGAGGATTGAGATGTCACCAATTGATACCATTGGTGAAAACCTTTTGCATTTGCCAAACCCTGACCTCATAATAGTGCACTGTGGAGGAAATGATTTGGGCACTTTGACTGGGGTAGGTCTGGAAAGGCTTTTAAAGGACACCTTTGAGCAATTGATGACACTTTCTATATTCAAATATATGCCAAAGAAAGTAATGGAGGTGGTCCAATCAATTTTGTCCACAAATTGAGAAAGCGAGGAAGCATGTAAATACGTCTGTTTCCGCTTACATGAGAGACCATGGAATGGGCTCCATCTACAACAATAACTTGTGTTACTACATGCAAGATATCTACAGAGGAGATGGTGTGCACTTCTCAGATGAGGGGAACAGAGTTTTCATCCAAAATTTAAGACTGTGTATTAGTACCTACTTATAAGTACCTAAATCTTCCACAGACCCAAAAGCTTAACTATGATCACTCAAAATAAATTTAAAATGTAACTTTTTTTTTACTAATTTTCACGATTTACGCTTTCCGGAGCGCTACCCGGTTCGCGCACCGGGCGCTAACCGCGCGAAAATTTGAAAAAAAAATTTGGGAGCATATATGGGCCTCCTTATCCACCCTCACAAAACCTAGGGGGTCAGGATATGTCTCCCTTGCCCCCTTTTACACAATCCCAGCATTGTTTATCATCCATCTTGTGTCCAAATTACACCTTAACGCAAGATGGCGGACTCCGGTTACACTACTGGTAAGCTACCCGGTTTGCGTACCGGGTAGCGCTTCCACCGCGAAAAATCGAATTCTTTTTTTTTTTTTGCCCTGCGGGAGCCTTTAATAGCCCCCACATCAATCGTAGGGGGGCAGGAGGGGTCTACCTTGCCCCCTTTTATTCATTTCCCCCTTCGTTTATTGCCACCTCTTGTCTCTCGATCC
Source organism: Lissotriton vulgaris (assembly GCF_964263255.1). Taxonomy (NCBI): domain Eukaryota; kingdom Metazoa; phylum Chordata; class Amphibia; order Caudata; family Salamandridae; genus Lissotriton; species Lissotriton vulgaris. The sequence continues at coordinate 749,591,196 of NC_141693.1, read as the reverse complement.
TACCGAGAGACAAGATGGCGGCCACTCCGAACTGTTTAGAATGTTCACAGTCAACGGAGAGCCAATCCACTTCTCCTCGCGAAGTTCCGTTACGCATCTGGTACGCGCACCGGGGCGCTAACCAGGACGCTGTCACAGATACATATATTTTTTTGAACCTAAAATACTCAAAATCCACTGGAGCACATATCTTGAGACCTAGCAAAGGCAAATTGGACTACCAGTCCATACAATTTTGCCAAGTTTCATAGAAATCCATTCAGCCGTTCGAGCTAAAAGTGAGTCCAACCGCCCTATGGAAAACTCAATGTTAAAAACACGTTTAGGGACCCCCTTTTTTCTTGGCCCCCGCTTCACGAAACCCCCCCAATCTCTCAGGGGACGCTCAGAAACAAACTGTGCAATTTTCCTGAAAATTTCAGCCAATTCCGTCCATCAACGCCAAAGTTATTCAACATAGAATTTTCAGAAATCCCTATTCAAAAAAATCCTAACTATATATACCTACTGGCAACCGCCAGTAGGTAATATATATATATATATATATATATGCGGTGCAAAAACTTTTGCCCACTAGGGCGGTATTTCTTAAGCTGCTATGTGTATAAATTTGTGAACGCTAAAATATTTATCTATATTTAGTTCTGAATTTGTACAAATATAAGGTTGTATTAGTGGGCAAATTTAGCTCTTTTGAATATGATAAATTGACTTCCTGATCAGTAGCACGTGAAAACTACGAGTCTGTTTTCTACTGAATTGTGAATGTAGTTTTCACACGTAGCCAATCATATGCAAGTTGTTGAATTTAAATGGTGGTTTCCGGGCAAAACAATGTTGGTGATCAAGCCTGCAGGGTCAGGCGAAACGCGTCCGACTTTGCTGATTAAAATAGTCTAAAAACTACTTTCGGGACACGGCGTTGTCATTCCCTTGATTGCGAAGGAGTGTGGTGTTCATGTGACGGACCGGGCTTGCGAGGTTCGAGTCGACGATACGCCCGCTGTTCTGGTGAGCGCCAGCTGTCTGCAAGCAGTGGAAAGAATATATATATATATATTTCCAACAAAGTGCCTTTGCGCATAGGAGCGCACTCAACATCACTCCACCCTCAGGCTGTAAGATGCAGCCCGCCTCCCTCCGCCAATTTTCAATAGTTTTGCCGACACGTTTCGGAGTAGCAAGACCCCTTCTTCATGGGCTTAATCACAGGGCATTCAACACTTCCGGTTTTTATTTATTTCCGGTAATTCAAAAGGCGTTTTGCTCCTAGTGGGCGTTTACTACTGTCATTAACTTTTAAAGTGCAGCAGCGAGAATCCTTATTCTTTTAGTAAAGTTCAAATGTCCCCGTGTTCATTCAATGTTCATTAATACCTTTGTAGGCAATGGCGCAGGAAGGCAGACTCGATCTGCATGAGCAATGTGCTGATCCATTTCTGATTGTTCAGATGGCAGCCTCAGCAGCTGACTCTTGTGTCCGTGTCAGCCGTTGATGGTGCCGCTCCCCACGGCCAGACCGCAGTGCAATAGATTTCCAACAATGTGCCTTTGCGCATAGGAGCGCACTCAACATCACTCCACAATTAGGCTGTAAGATGCAGCCCGCCTCCCTCCGCCAATTTTCAGTAGTTTTGCCGACGCGGTTCGGGGTAGCAAGACCCCTTCTTCATGGGCTTAATCACAGGGCATTCAACACTCGCCGTCGTTGCACTTCCGGTTTTTATTTATTTCCGGTAATTTAAATGCGTTTTGCCCCCAGTGGGCGTTTACATACTGTCATTAAGTTTTAAAGTGCAGCAGCGAGAATCCTTATTCTTTTAGTAAAGTTCAAATGTCCCCATGTTCATTCAATGTTCATTAATACCTTTGTAGGCAATGGCGTAGGAAGGCAGACTCGATCTGCATGAGCGATGTGCTGATCCATTTCTGATCGTTCAGACGGCAGCCTCAGCAGCTGACTCTTGTGTCCGTGTCAGCCGTTGATGGTGCCGCTCCCCACGGCCAGACCGCCGTGCAATAGATTTCCAACAATGTGCCTTTGCGCATAGGAGCGCACTCAACATCACTCCACCATTAGGCTGTAAGATGCAGCCTGCCTCCCTCTGCCAATTTTCAATAGTTTTGCCGACGCGTTTCGGGGTAGCAAGACCCCTTCTTCATGGGCTTAATCACAGGGCATTCAACACTCGCCGTCGTTGCACTTCCGGTTTTTATTTATTTCCGGTAATTCAAAATGCGTTTTGCCCCCAGTGGGCGTTTACATACTGTCATTAACTTTTAAAGTGCAGCAGCGAGAATCCTTATTCTTTTAGTAAAGTTCAAATGTCCCCATGTTCCTTCAATGTTCATTAATACCTTTGTAGGCAATGGCGCAGGAAGGCAGACTCGATCTGCATGAGCGATGTGCTGATCCATTTCTGATTGTTCAGATGGTAGCCTCAGCAGCTGACTCTTGTGTCCGTGTCAGCCGTTGATGGTGCCACTCCCCACGGCCAGACCGCAGTGCAATGGATTTCCAACAATGTGCCTTTGCCCATAGGAGCGCACCCAACATCACTCCACCATCAGGCTGTAAGATGCAGCCCGCCTCCCTCCACCAACTTTCAATAGTTTTGCCGACGCGGTTCGGGGTAGCAAGACCCCTTCTTCATGGGCTTAATCACAGGGCACTCAACACTCGCCGTTGATGCACTTCCGGTTTTTATTTATTTCCGGTAATTCAAAATGCGTTTTCCCTAGTGGGCATTTACATACTGTCATTAACTTTTAAAGTGCAGCAGCGAGAATCCTTATTCTTTTAGTAAAGTTCAAATGTCCCCATGTTCATTCAATGTTCATTAATACCTTTGTAGGCAATGGCGCAGGAAGGCAGACTCGATCTGCATGAGCGATGTGCTGATCCATTTCTGATTGTTCAGATGGCTGCCTCAGCAGCTGACTCTTGTGTCCGTGTCAGCCGTTGATGGTGCCACTCCCCACGGCCAGACCGCAGTGCAATGGATTTCCAACAATGTGCCTTTGCCCATAGGAGCGCACTCAACATCACTCCACCATCAGGCTGTAAGATGCAGCCCGCCTCCCTCCACCAACTTTCAATAGTTTTGCCGACGCGGTTCGGGGTAGCAAGACCCCTTCTTCATGGGCTTAATCACAGGGCATTCAACACTCGCCGTTGTTGCACTTCCGGTTTTTATTTATTTCCGGTAATTCAAAATGCGTTTTGCCCCCAGTGGGCGTTTACATACTGTCATTAAGTTTTAAAGTGCAGCAGCGAGAATCCTTATTCTTTTAGTAAAGTTCAAATGTCCCCATGTTCATTCAATGTTCATTAATACCTTTGTAGGCAATGGCGTAGGAAGGCAGACTCGATCTGCATGAGCGATGTGCTGATCCATTTCTGATCGTTCAGACGGCAGCCTCAGCAGCTGACTCTTGTGTCCGTGTCAGCCGTTGATGGTGCCGCTCCCCACGGCCAGACCGCCGTGCAATAGATTTCCAACAATGTGCCTTTGCGCATAGGAGCGCACTCAACATCACTCCACCATTAGGCTGTAAGATGCAGCCTGCCTCCCTCTGCCAATTTTCAATAGTTTTGCCGACGCGTTTCGGGGTAGCAAGACCCCTTCTTCATGGGCTTAATCACAGGGCATTCAACACTCGCCGTCGTTGCACTTCCGGTTTTTATTTATTTCCGGTAATTCAAAATGCGTTTTGCCCCCAGTGGGCGTTTACATACTGTCATTAACTTTTAAAGTGCAGCAGCGAGAATCCTTATTCTTTTAGTAAAGTTCAAATGTCCCCATGTTCCTTCAATGTTCATTAATACCTTTGTAGGCAATGGCGCAGGAAGGCAGACTCGATCTGCATGAGCGATGTGCTGATCCATTTCTGATTGTTCAGATGGTAGCCTCAGCAGCTGACTCTTGTGTCCGTGTCAGTCGTTGATGGTGCCACTCCCCACGGCCAGACCGCAGTGCAATGGATTTCCAACAATGTGCCTTTGCCCATAGGAGCGCACCCAACATCACTCCACCATCAGGCTGTAAGATGCAGCCCGCCTCCCTCCACCAACTTTCAATAGTTTTGCCGACGCGGTTCGGGGTAGCAAGACCCCTTCTTCATGGGCTTAATCACAGGGCATTCAACACTCGCCGTTGATGCACTTCCGGTTTTTATTTATTTCCGGTAATTCAAAATGCGTTTTCCCCCAGTGGGCATTTACATACTGTCATTAACTTTTAAAGTGCAGCAGCGAGAATCCTTATTCTTTTAGTAAAGTTCAAATGTCCCCATGTTCATTCAATGTTCATTAATACCTTTGTAGGCAATGGCGCAGGAAGGCAGACTCGATCTGCAGGAGCGATGTGCTGATCCATTTCTGATTGTTCAGATGGCTGCCTCAGCAGCTGACTCTTGTGTCCGTGTCAGCCGTTGATGGTGCCACTCCCCACGGCCAGACCGCAGTGCAATGGATTTCCAACAATGTGCCTTTGCCCATAGGAGCGCACTCAACATCACTCCACCATCAGGCTGTAAGATGCAGCCCGCCTCCCTCCACCAACTTTCAATAGTTTTGCCGACGCGGTTCGGGGTAGCAAGACCCCTTCTTCATGGGCTTAATCACAGGGCATTCAACACTCGCCGTTGTTGCACTTCCGGTTTTTATTTATTTCCGGTATTTCAAAATGCGTTTTGCCCCCAGTGGGCATTTACATACTGTCATTAAGTTTTAAAGTGCAGCAGCAAGAATCCTTATTCTTTTAGTAAAGTTCAAATGTCCCCATGTTCATTCAATGTTCATTAATACCTTTGTAGGCAATGGCGCAGGAAGGCAGACTCGATCTGCATGAGCGATGTGCTGATCCATTTCTGATCGTTCAGACGGCAGCCTCAGCAGCTGACTCTTGTGTCCGTGTCAGCCATTGATGGTGCCGCTCCCCACTGCCAGACCGCCGTGCAATAGATTTCCAACAATGTGCCTTTGCGCATAGGAGCGCACTCAACATCACTCCACCATTAGGCTGTAAGATGCAGCCCGCCTCCCTCCGCCAATTTTCAATAGTTTTGCCGACGCGTTTCGGGGTAGCAAGACCCCTTCTTCATGGGCTTAATCACAGGGCATTCAACACTCACCGTTGTTGCACTTCCGGTTTTTATTTATTTCCGGTAATTCAAAATGCATTTTGCCCCCAGTGGGCGTTTACATTCTGTCATTAACTTTTAAAGTGCAGCAGCGAGAATCCTTATTCTTTTAGTAAAGTTCAAATGTCCCCATGTTCCTTCAATGTCCATTAATACCTTTGTAGGCAATGGGGCAGGAAGGCAGACTCGATCTGCATGAGCGATGTGCTGATCCATTTATGATCGTTCAGATGGCAGCCTCAGCAGCTGACTCTTGTGTCCGTGTCAGCCGTTGATGGTGCCGCTCCCCACGGCCAGACCGCCGTGCAATAGATTTCCAACAATGTGCCTTTACGCATAGGAGCGCACTCAACATCACTCCACCATCAGGCTGTAAGATGAAGCCCGCCTCCCTCCGCCAATTTTCAATAGTTTTGCCGAATCGGTTCGGGGTAGCAAGACCCCTTCTTCATGGGCTTAATCACAGGGCATTCAACACTCGTAGTTGATGCACTTCCGGTTTTTATTTATTTCCGGTAATTCAAAATGCGTTTTGCCCCCAGTGGGCATTTACATACTGTCATTAACTTTTAAAGTGCAGCAGCGAGAATCCTTATTCTTTTAGTAAAGTTCAAATGTCCCCATGTTCCTTCAATGTTCATTAATACCTTTGTAGGCAATGGGGCAGGAAGGCAGACTCGATCTGCATGAGCGATGTGCTGATCCATTTCTGATCGTTCAGATGGCAGCCTCAGCAGCTGACTCTTGTGTCCGTGTCAGCCGTTGATGGTGCCGCTCCCCACAGCCAGACCGCAGTGCAATAGATTTCCAACAATGTGCCTTTGCGCATAGGAGCGCACTCAACATCACTCCACCATCAGGCTGTAAGGTGCAGCCCGCCTCCCTCCGCCAATTTTCAATAGTTTTGCCGAATCGGTTCGGGGTAGCAAGACCCCTTCTTCATGGGCTTAATCACAGGGCATTCAACACTCGCCGTTGTTGCACTTCCGGTTTTTATTTATTTCCGGTAATTCAAAATGCGTTCAGACGGCTGGGATGTCATTTGAGATGTCATGAGTGATGTCACTGACCATGTCATGAGTGATGTAATATGTGACATCATCAGCAGTGCATTGTGGGCGCGCAAGTTATAGTTAGCTGAACTAACTATAACAGGGGAATTTCATAGGTTTTGTATGAGTAAAATGACCAGCTAACTATAACTGGTGTGAAACCTATAGTTTTTTCAGTGCATTTTAAAGGTTTTTAAAATGCTAATTCCTAACTTTAACGTGTGTGAAACCTATGGTTTTTTCAGTGAATATATATATATATATATATATATATATATATATATATTATTTTTTTCACACAACAGGAAATCCCTTATGAAGAACTTAGCCACACGAAGATAAAATGCAGCTCACTTTATTTGGCAAACAGCCTGCCAGCAGGAACCATCAAAGAGCAGCATAGTTCAAATCAATCCAGCCAAACGTATTTCAGGTGTAACCCTTTCTTCAGTGGCTTCTCACGCAAAACAACTGCAAATGCCGCTGGGAGTATACTTTTATTTCTAAAACGCGCCATGTGGGCGTGGCCATTTGCATAGCCTTGTGGGTGATGTAGTGTACCCCCATAGTATTACCAAGTGGGTGCTTTTGCCGCAGTTCAAAGTGTCCATAAATAACATAAGCACATCTCCAAGGCGGGACCTGCCCTGCTTTGTTGCTGAAAACCGGAGCTGTTCTGAACTGGTTCCCCCTGTAAAGTCACCACTTCGTCTTCGTTCATTAAGGCTAGACACTACAGTAGTGCCTTTGCTGACCCGCTCACTGCGGTGGGCTGTTCTTCGCGACCGGGAAAGGCCGCCTTAAATTTTCACACAACCGGAAATCCCTTCTGAAGAACTTAGCCACACGAAGATAAAATGCAGCTCACTTTTTTTGGCAAACAGCCTGCCAGCAGGAACCATCAAAGAGCAGCATAGTTCAAATCAATCCAGCCAAACGTGTTTCAGGTGTAACCCTTTCTTCAGCGGCTTCTCATGCAAAATGACTGCAAATGCTGCTGGGAGTACACTTTTTTATTTCCAAAACGTGCCCATGTGGGCGTGGCCATTTGCATAGCCTTGTGGGTGATGTAGTGTACCCCCATAGTATTACCAAGTGGGTGCTTTTGCCGCAGTTCAAAGTGTTCATAAATAACATAAGCACATCTCCAAGGCGGGACCTGCCCTGCTTTGTTTGCAGAAAACCGTAGCTGTTCTGAACTGGTTACCCCTATAAAGTCACCACTTCGTCTTCGTTCATTAAGGCTAGACACTACAGTAGTGCCTTCGCTGACCCGCTCACTGCTGTGGGCTGTTCTTCGCAACCGGGAAAGGCCGCCTTAAATTTTCACACAACAGGAAATCCCTTATGTAGAACTTAGCCACACAAAGATAAAATGCAGCTCACTTTATTTGTCAAACAGCCTGCCAGCAGGAACCATCAAAGAGCAGCATAGTTCAAATCAATCCAGCCAAACGCGTTTCAGGTATAACCCTTTCTTCAGTGGCTTCTCATGCAAAACGACTGCAAATGCTGCTGGGAGTACACTTTTATTTCCAAAACGTGCCCATGTGGGCGTGGCCATTTGCATAGCCTGTGGGCGATGTAGTGTGTTATTTATGGACACTTTGAACTGCGGCAAAAGCACCCACTTGATAATACTATGGGGGTACACTAAATCACCCACAAGGCTTTGCAAATGGCCACGCCCACATGGGCATGTTTTGCATGAGAAGCCACTGAAGAAAGGGTTACACCTGAAACGCGTTTGGCTGGATTGATTTGAACTATGCTGCTCTTTGATGGTTCCTGCTGGCAGGCTGTTTGCCAAATAAAGTGAGCTGCATTTTATCTTCGTGTGGCTAAGTTCTTCATAAGGGATTTCCTGTTGTGTGAAAATAAGAAATATATATACATATATATATATATATATGTGTGTGTATATATATATATATATATATATATATATATATATATATACATATACATATATACATATACATATATATATATATATTCACAGAAAAAACCATAGGTTTTAGGCTATATATAGTTAGGGATTAGCATTTACAAAACCTTAATTTACTCGCACAAAACCATAGAAATTCGCATATATAGTTAGATGCAATAACTATATATCGCGCACCCGCAACCCACTGCTGATGATGTCACATATTACATCATTCATGACATGGTCAGTGACATCACTGATGACATCACTGATGACAACACCCAGTGACTGTATGTTTCTGTAAAGTTAAAATATGTCTTACATATTAAAGAATGAGTGGATGTATAAGTGTCTGGATGAAGGATTTAGTAGGTGCATGACTGACTGTATGAGTGAGTGATTAAATGTGTCTCACTGAGTGCATGGGTTAGTGACTAAACTGTCTTAATTTGTGCATCATTATATCTGTTGTTCTGTAAACTGCTGCATGTGTTGATCAGTAGCTATATGAGTAACTATATGGGTTATTGATTGGTTACCCAAGTATTTGTATGGCAGAGTGAGTGTGTGTGTGTGGGTGTTTGGGAGGTGTGTGACTCTGTGCATAGATGTGTGAGCAGTTGATTCACTAGATGTATGGGTTCAAAACTGCATGTGGAAACAGCTGTATAGGTGGTTAACTGTGTGCATAAGTGTATTGGTGAGTGAATGGATATCTCAGTGCTACATGTCAAAGTAAGTACATATGTAAAACACAGTACATGTGAGAGTTGACATATAAATTACTGTGTATAAGAGCTAGTGAATGTGTGAGTGGCTGCATGGATCATTGAAAACTTGTATCAGTGATTGTATAAGAGAGTAAATATGTGTTAGAATATGTTTGAATAAGTAAGGTGTGTATAACTGTATAGTTAAGGAAATGGAGGTGTGATTGATTCTTTGCATGACTGACTAGGTGTATGAGTAACTCCATGGATGAGTGACAATCTGTGAGTGTCTGTTTACACTGAGTGTATCTAAGGTTATATTAGAGTCTGAAGAGGTTCATCGTATTATCACATGAATGATGTCATCAGTAATGTCGTCAGTGATGTCATTTGAGTTGTCATCAGTGATGTCATCAGTGATGTCACTGACCATGTCATGAATGATGTCATTTGAGATGTCATCAGTGATGTCACTGACCATGTCATGAATGATGTAATATGTGACATCATCAGCAGTGGGTTGCGGGTGCGCGATATATAGTTATTGCATCTAACTATTTATGCGAATTTCTATGGTTTTGTGCGAGTAAATTAAGGTTTTGTAAATGCTAATCCCTAACTATATATAGCCTAAAACCTATGGTTTTTTCTGTGAATTTCAATGGTTTTTTAATAGCAAATATCAAAAGCTGTCAAATGTCAAGTACGTGATAGGTCAAAACATTTTCGTGTTTATGCACGCTGTTGTGCTTTGAAGGCTGCCCCCCCCTCCCCTCTTTTCTCTTAGTAGTACTCTCTCTTTGCAGATAGTGAAGGGTAGTTAACGCAGGCCTTTGCCCCCGTTGTAATCCGTCGTGCCTGCTTGTCTCTCCATTTGATTGATTGTTATCCAAGCATTTACTGTTTTAGAATTGATTCTCTTTGGTTCATTCTCTATTTACAAAAAAGCACAAAGTCGCAATACTCTGTTTAGTCTTTGCAGATAGTGAAAAATCGTGTAAAAAAACAAAAGTAATCGAGAAAAATCAGTAGGCCACTAATGGGATCTCTTTTTGACCTCGCTAAAATAGAAACATTAGGAACAACCCTTCATGAGAAATACGAAAATAGTGAGATGAACTGAGCTCCACACCATGAGGGCTGCAAGACAGCTCGGCTCCGTCACCCACCCCGCCCAAAATAACGATAAACTCTATGCAAATATTATACATATACACAACACACCAGCAAAGTAACAGGGTAAAACATTTTATTAAATAACTATTTACATAACTATTTTATACTTTTTGTTGCCTGATCCGGCTAGCTCAATCGATCGAGCATGAAACTCATGCACTCTGATAGCAAGCGTTGCTGCTGATGCTATACAGACAAAAACTGGTTTTCAGTTTGTACATTCATCAAGATTTTTCCATCCAAGGCTGGTTGAGAGTTTGTAGAACGATGGCTTCAGATTTTCAACATACGGTGTGGTGGCGCGGACTGGGAGGGGGCGCTTGGCTCCTGCCCCCTCCCCAAGTCGTGTTGCCCTGGTGTGGCCTAAGATCGCCCCGACATAGGCGGCCGGCTCCCGAGGTCCGGCGGAACTTTTTGCCTTTTGATAACTCTTCCATTCTGGACCTTGTCCCACAATCCGTTTGACCTGAAGACACGCTGTAGTGGGGCGCCCCTTTACCGTTTCAGTTGCCATTCCGCCCGCTTTTGCTACACTGTGCCTCTTCCGCCATTCAGCTGTTTACCGCCCGCTCTTGCGACTACAGCGTCTCGCTCACCATGTAGTTGAGTTGCTCCCGCTCTTGCGATGCAGCGATAGGCGGCTGCCACAGGACTCTCAAAATGGCGGCCGGCTCTTCAGATTTGGGCGTGGTCCACTAAAATGGCCCTGGGACACCTTGGAACTCGGACACTTGTCTGCTAGGGCTTGGGCCCCATTCTCGAAAGCGTCCCCTGAGCTTGAAGATTCTACAAAAGTCTTGGGGGCCCCCGACTCCCACAGGCTTCTGGTGGGGAGCGGCTGCCATGATTGCTCCTGGAATGGCCACGACTGAGCTACCAGATGGTGGTGCTCTCATGCTGACACCAGCTTCAGTCTGAAACATCCAGAAACACTGTAGACTACCAATTCGATCAGTTCCGGTAGCGCCCCAACGTGACCCGGTAGGGAAGAACTTGCCCTCCCCTCTTTGACTGATGGTTCTTGTTGCCTGTCCCTTCTCTAGTCATTTAACAGAACTTTTTAGACTGCTGAAAGGGGTTGTGTTCCGACCGCTGGTTGGTGGAGACATTTTGACTATATTCTGGACCTACGTTGTCGCGTAATGCGTCATATGACGCGCCGCGTTAGCGCACCCAGAAGCGATCCGGGGCGCGGCGCGTAACGTAAGCATAACAGGTCATGTGACTTGTTTATACAACTTTTCATTGGTTCATTTTACTTTTGTTATTCTAATGATGAAAGGCTTGGTCATATTTTTCGGAGCAGCATTGTAGGATGCCAAAACCAGTGCGGCAACTTACTGGACATCACCTGGTTGCCATCCACATCTCAGCGCGTTCTGCTGCCTTGGGACTATTCGCACAACAGACCGCTACTGATGAGGCCTCCCCCCGCAACACCCGGGACGCCCCACGCCGTTTTTCGGAGCTGCATTGTAGGATCCCAAAAACCAGTGCGGCACCCAGGTAACATCACCTGGGTGCCGTCCAGAACTCAGCACGTTGTACTGCCTTGGGACTATTCGCACAAAAGACAGCTACTGACCATTGTTGCTTCTTTTTTCTTAAAAATGTTTAAATGTATTTACTGTTTTTGTTGCGTTGTATATATTTATAAGTTAATAAAGTTTTATAATCCTACTACTTTGTTGGAGTGCTATATATTTTAATGTGACACATAATTGTAAAAACTTTGATGTACAAAGAGGCATCCCTGGAATCTTCCGCTTCAGGATCTGACCCACACACCCTCACAGTGAAAATCCCCTCACCAATCACAATACAGGATCGTTATCAGATAGTAGGAACGCGTGTGGTGTGACGGATCTCATCGGGTGGGGGCCTTGATCTACTGCAACTCCTTTGAAGAGGAGTGATTCTCTACAGCTGGAGCCATAAACTGCATCTGCAGGGCTAAGTGATAGCCTGGGACCGGCCTGGACAATCAGACACAAAGGAAGAGGAGTGTCAGAGGGTGCAGTAGTGAATAGGGTGAAAGGGAGGTGTCGGGCGGGCACAGGGTGTGATACTCAGGGTAGAGCAGCGCAAATGGGGGGAGGTTTATGGCCCATGCATGAGAGAGAGAGCGTGGGTGACTAGTGCGTGGGGGAGAGGCTTGCGAGGGTGGGGAGCCATGCTGAGGATCGGCGGCGTGCAGAGAGTGGGTCTGGTCAAGGCATCTAAAATGGCTGCCGTGCTCAACAAAAGTGTGGCATTGCAAAAAAGGCAAGATGGCGCAGACAATGTTTATCAATAAGGATTAATTTATAACAATTATTTTTAACAAAATATTTAATCGCAGTGACAAAATGGCGGTCAACAGTTCCTGATTTCCATCGAAACGAATGTTAACAGACGTCACGCAGCAAAAAAAAAAAACGCTCACGAACAGCGCAGATGGGGGGAGGTTTCTGTCCCATGCATGAGAGAGAGAGCGGGGGTGACCAGTGCGTGGGGGAGATGCTTGCGAGGGTGGGGAGCCATGCTGAGGATTGGCGGCGTGCAAAGAGTGGGTCTGGTCAAGGCATCTAAAATGGCTGCCGTGCTCAACAAAAGTGTGGCATTGCAAAAAAGGCAAGATGGTGCAGACAATGTTTATCAATAAGGATTAATTTATAACAATTATTTTTAACAAAATATTTACTCGCAGTGACAAAATGGCGGTCAACAGTTCCTGATTTCCATCGAATCGAACGTTAACAGACGTCACGCAGCAAAAAAAAAAAAAACGCTCACGCACAGCCGCTGGAAGACATGTATCAACATATATGAGCCTCCTCAGCCACCCTCAGAAAACATAAGGGGTCAGGATACGTCTCCCGTACCCCCTTATACCTAGTAATTTAATTAAACCGAAACACAAAATAGCGAATTCACGTTTCGCTACCAGTTTGCGACCCGGTTCGCGAACCGAGAAGCGCTTCTACCGCGAAAAATCAAATTTTTTTATTTGCCCCACGGGACCCTTTAATAACCCCAACATCATTCCTAGGTGGTCAAGAAGGATCTACTTGCCCCCTTTCATTAAATTCCCCCTTCGTTTTTCTCCTCCTCTTGTCTCTCGATCCTACCAAGAGACAAGATGGCGGCCGCACAGGACTGTTTAGAATGTTGACAGACGCCGGAGAGCCAATCAGCTTTGCTACGCAAAGCTCCGTTACGCGAAAAGTACGCGATCTGGTGCGCTATCTGGGACGCTGTCACAGATATATCTGTTTTTTTAAACGTTAATTTCTCAAAATCCACTGGAGCACATATATTGAGACCCAGCAAAGGCACATCGGGCTAACAGTCCCTACAATTTTCCCAAGTTTTGTGCAAATCCATTCAGCCGTTCGAGCTAAAAGTGAGGCCAAAGGCCCTATGGAAAAATGAATGGGAAAAATGCGTTTTGGGACCCCCCTTTTTTCTCAGCCCCCCCTTGACGGAACCCCCCCACATTTTCAGGGGCTGCTCAGAAACAAAATGTGCCATTTTCAGCCGATTCCGTCAACAAACGCCAAAGTTATTAGACATAGAATTTTCAAAAGTTCCATAGAGAAAAAATCCTAACTATATATACCTACTGGCGACCGCCAGTAGGTAATTTTAGGGCATGTCTGTCTGTCACATGGCATAGGTGTGCATGCACAAATGCGCATGCACACCTGGATTTGGTATTTTACCACCCAATTGGATTGGGTGGTAAAATACCGAATCTGTAAGGCCTTTGGGACTCAGAAGAGTCCCACCTACATCTGGCAGTTACCGAATCGGTAAAAATATCGATTCGATATTTTACCGATTCGGTAAATTTACCAAATCGGTAAAATAGGTCCCCTACATCACAAATACCCATTTACTGGTCGGTAACGGCCGAAATCGGACGTTACCGGTCGGTAAATGGCCACCTACATCTGACCCTAAGTTGTTTAACTCTGTGGCCTTGTGGTTGAATCGGGCCCCATTCATCAATTGTGGCTCACAGAAGTCTATTCCCCAATAGCCTATACAATGGGACCTTTATGCCGATGGAGTGGAAGTGCATGACACAGTGAGGCTCGGTAGCCTCAGGCTCACCCACTGCCCCTGTTGCCGCTAAGCATCCAAGGCAAGTGCTAGACCTCTGCTTCATTTGATTTCATTTCACATCTTGGTCACTGCCATTGCCACGCCCCTGATAGTGGGCTTTAAGGCACTATTTTAGGGCCCATATATTTATTGCAAATGGTGCTATTTTTATGTTTTTAATGGTGAAGGGTTTCAAGCTGATAATGGCAAAGTAGGGGTGAAAATACAACAGAGGAGACAAATCAAATGAAAGCAAGGGAAAGAAAAGCCAGAGAAAGAGAGGGGATGGAGTTAGATATGAGACAATGCAATGTCTATAATAAATGAAAGGAATTAGAGGACTTTAGAGGCAAGCAACACAGGTCAACCACAGGTATTTGAAACGGTCATGCGGTGAATTTGTGAATGTTTTGTGTGATGGCTCTACGAGCCACAAGCAGGGGAATAGGTGATGCATTGTCACTATTTTTCATTTTTGTTTAATACCATGTTGTCAGAACCTGTTTTAGAGGGCTGCAGGGCAAGCAGGTGCTACTGAGACCAAACTTGGGGGTGGAGGCCTTTTATCCCTGAAGTCCCGGGATCCAACTACTATGGATTTGGAGCAACTGGGTCAAGTACCCCTTCAGCACTCGACTCTCAGGAAAAGCATGTTCCGAGCAGTGTTAGGCTCTGTTAGGGAAGGTGGATACAGGGGAGTGAACACAGGCTCACATCTCTAAATCCACACAGAAGCAGCAATAAATCAACCCACTCAAAAGGTTTACTCCTGGAATTAGTGACAGTGGTACTCTAGAAATCAAAGGTAATGTACACACCTGAGGTACTGTAGAAATTAAAGGTATCGAGTGTCTTGGTGAAATTCTGGAAAATGCATTAGGGGCAACACTCTGTAAATGTCTGGGATAGATCTGTCTTAAGTGGATCCTGAAGCATAAATTACGATTCTCATATTACCATGACTAGAGAATCTTGATTTCATTAAAGAAACGGAGGCTGACATTATGCATTATTCCTTCAGTGCAGTCCAAGCAACCGCTTACATCACAATATTAAACGGTTCCAGAATAGAACAATAGCAACACATGAAAGGCACGAGCCATCCACAATCTGCCTCTTTTAAATGTGGAGGAAAATAAGTTCATGAAACTTGAAACAGTTTGACTAGCCAGTCTCCCTCTAGAAGTAAATCTCTCAATAGATGGATGCCCTCCATCTTGAAGTGTCTGTAAACCAAATATTTGTTGAGTTCTCTTACGTTTATGACAGGTCTCCAACCTTTGTCTTTCTTTTTTACAATAAAGAGTGAGCTTATAAATCTTAAAGTTTCTAATGGGACCTCTATTATGGCTCCTTTCTGAAGCATAGAGGAGATCTCCTCCTCTATTATTTTTTGTTGCTCTGGAGAGAGAGGCATGTCTCTCTGGAGTTTGTAAAGGTATGTGAGTACAATCTATCATAAACCCATTGACAGTGTTTAAGACCCAAGGATCTTGAGTGATCAATCTCCAATTGTGAAGGAAGTATTTGAGTCTGCCACCCACTTTTTGGGGGAAAGAAGGGGAAGGTAGAGGGGAGAGAGTACTCACTCACAGGGTTGTTTGAGATGAAGGTTCCACAGGATCTAAATCCTCTGATGCTTTGGGCTCTAATTCTCTGGGGGTAGAATTGAGGCACGTTGTACTGCTGAAACCCTCTTCTGGGATCTTGGAAATGGCCTCAGATTGAAAAAGCAGCCAGAAGAGAGGCCCAGTCTTCTGGTCCGCCCAAAAAGGTTAGGATTAAAAACTCTGCACATATTGTGCTGTGCCTTGTCCAGTGCGGTGAAAGTAGAGATCTATTTCCCCACTGATTTAATGAGGTCTTCTCCAAAGAGTAAACCTTTTGGGTTTTGCGAGGGTTCTTTATCCGCCATGTCAGTTAGCTTGGGATTTATTTTAGTCAAAACGACTCTTTGTCTTTCTGTATTATTGCTAGTGTTGGCATTACCCAGTAGAATTAATGGATCCATCCCTTGATGAGATTGGTGTTGAGAGGGGTGCCATTGATGTGGCTGCTTCTGCAGAATCTAGGATTCTGGTTAATGGTCCCAGTATGTTGAGAAGACGGTCTTGGCATCCTTTCAGGGATTTTTCTGTCCCTTTTCTTGGATCACGTCCAAGTGTGAATAGGAATTTAATGAGTTCAGGGTCCAAATTGGGGGTATAGCAGCTTTTATCCTTGATAGAAGGTCTAGAGCATTCAGCTCTAAGGATGTTACGAGTGTCCCATTCTAAGAGGTTTCTCATCCATTTTTAATGAATTTTGCTACATGGTCCTGTGGAAACCACTTGGAACTTCTTGGGCGTTTCAGATTTAATGGGGAAAACATTTCTTACCTTAAGGGGTCAAAGATAATATCCTTAGATGATGATAGGAGTTCCTCTTCTGGTTTGTGAAACTATTGATCAAGATCAAGCACATACTCATCAGGTGTGTCTGAGGATTCTATATAATTAGATTTGTTATCTCCCATATTGTAAAGAGCATTATGATATTTTATGCCGCTAGGGACACCCAGATTTTTTGTGCCGCTAAGGACACCCAAATGTTTTGTGCCGCTAAGGACACCCAGATAAGTTGTGCCGCTAGGGACCCCTATGAAGTTCGAGGTGCAAGGACTTCCATTAAAAATTGAGGTGCTAAGACCTCCCTGAATTGATGAGGTGCTTGGACCTCCTATATTGTTCTTATTAATGTTTTTACTTTTCTTAAGTCTTTTACCCCTTAATTCAGTGATCTTGTCAGAGTAGGGGTTTGGAATTTCTGAGATTTAGTCCTCATCAGGGAGTGACCTTTTAGAGGACATGATCTGACTTAAGGTCTCAAACATGCAGGACCTCAATTCCTTATGAAGGATTTTTGGCAGGGCTTCGTTGTCTATGTTAGGAGTAGGGGCAGAAGCCTCGTCTGAGTCAGAGTCAGACATGGTATATAGGCAATGTTAACTTATAAAAAGTGGTAAAGCCCTTTAATGACAGTTAATTAGGGAGGATTTCCCTTAATAATGGTGACAAGGTTTATAGATGAAGGAATGTCAAGAGAATAATGCCTCTCCTATTATAATTAATTTTGATATGGAATGTTGAAAAGGCTGTTATGAAAGAAATTGAGGCCTTAACATAGGTACTGTCTCAGAGGCACAAATCCTTTGTGTCACAGAGACAAGCAGGCTCTTTCACAGAGACAGGCAGGCCCTTTGACCTAGATTAGCCCTCATTTCACAATAACGAGCAACAGAGAGGCTGTCCCCTTATCTGATCACTGTGTGCTCTGTGCACAGAAGACGGTCCATCCTAAATACGTAATCTCCATGTCCAACAGTGACTAACCTACGTCACCACAAATTCTTGGAAACAGACCAAGAACACATCTTCCTCTGACCAACATTACGTCAATTCAAGACACCTATCCAGTATAAGTATACCTCCCTTTGCCCAAGCAAAACAGAGGAGACAGAGACTTCCAGGGGGACACTCTGCCCGAGGCGCTGCAACCTGCATCATGCCACCGCTCCATCTGGCAGAGGTCCATCACCCATCTGTGGGTGTCCAGCTCAGGATCCGGATGAAGTCCCACTAAGGTAATGGGGTTAGACTAACTCCTAGGGGGATTCTTGGCTCTCTAAGACCTACACACATGCTAGGTACACTTAGGTACATCTAGTTAGGCATCATAGGGGTATAGGCTTTATCTTAATGCATTCTGTATTTCATGTATGTGTTCATCACTATTTCAAAATGGTAGAACTATACAAAGCCTTTTTATTTAACTGCACTGCTGGCCATAATTCTCTCCTACTGTCCAACAGTTGTGCAGCACATATAATAACCAGTACTAGAATATCAACTGTGCAATATATTCTATTGTAAACACACCGACTGTTTCTTCTATGTACTTCTCTGAGATGAGTGACTGAATGAAAAGTAGTATATTGTTTCCATGATCCTGAGGGATGTGGGTTTTATGTTATGTGGTTGCCAGAAGCTATTCCCTTCTTGTCTTCAAGAAGTTTTTAGTGGCCTCTGAGCTAGCTGGTACACAGTAATTAAGTTTAATATACATAATAGGGGCATACAGACTTCAGTCCTATGGCAAGCCAATCATGTATGTTATTCCAATGCGCAGAACCTATAAGGGATATAGGAACTACACTACTCAGGCCAGTTAAATGGGGATTTCTTGCTAAAACCCCCTTTCTTTTATGAATAAGGTTGTAAAACAATAACTACTAGCGCAGTTAAACGAAGACATTAGGTAAGCTCATTATGGCATGAAGAAGTAGAACAAGGATAACATTGAAGAATAATTGTTTACACAAAAAACAAAATATTAAGTTTGATTAAACATCTAAAAATCTTTAAATATATTCAAACAATAGAAATAGTACATAAGCTGAAAGAAAAGGCAGGTTAATCTGGTCAGTCACGCATGGACGGGACGAAGAAAGGGGGTGTAGGTAGAGCTCCGTAAATTGGAGATCGGTATAGAGGCAGTAGGAAGGGGGGGTGAGGTTAAGCCACACACAAAGGAACTTTGTGGTAAACAAATCATGATCCGTAGTCCAGGTGTAGTAGTAGATCCCTCTTTATTACCAGGTAAATAGGTGGCAAGTTAGAAGGTAAGAAGGTACAAAGGAGAAAACCCCACCAGGAGCGAGCTACCAGCTGCTCAGCCTGAGATGGCTAACTGACAATCCAGTCACAGAAAGGCACTCAACATTCTATGATGTCACAGGACATTCTGATGGAGAAGTACTGAGGGAAAAGACAGAGAGTTCATTTACCACACATCCTCCTTCGTTAGGGAACCACAACAGGAAAGATGTTAAGTCTGAATATAAGCACTCAGAGTAAGCTATAGACACAAGAGTAAAGGATGGAAAGAAAAGTGTGAAACCAGAAACAAAATAAATAAGAGAGGCATGAAGAAAGATATATATGAAATGCACAAATGGTGAGAAACACAAGAATGCAAATTACAATCTTACATGCCCATCCACCCTTGTTAGTAAAACAAGGTAACAACCCTGGTTGTCTGAAGAGGGTATGACGACCAAGTGATGAAGTGTGCAGATGGAAGAAGGCACAATGAAAATGTACAGCATAATTAAAACTAAACCAACACACACTCTTCAAGCATGAGGATGCACCCAAAAATATTTTGGCAACGGTGCAATCAAAAGACAACTCCTCTTTCCCAAAAATATTTTGGCAACGGTGCAATCAAAAGACAACTCCCCAAGGAAGGATACACCAGAAGATATTAACCTCCTGGAACAAGGAACATAGTAGCCACAACCTAACAACCTCCTCTAAGAAAAGGGTACCCCATGCAAACAATGTAAAAGTTGTTTGACGCAAATTCACCAAATAGTGGCGCTGACCACGCACAGCGCCTCCCCAAGAAAGGATAAAACACAGTAGTCACACACTGACAACCTCCCCTAATAAAAGGGTACACCACATCACTGACAACCTCCCCTAATAAAAGGGTACACCTTGCAAAACAACCCAAGAGTAGTGTGACACAACAGAGTAGACACAAGCTAATAACCTCCCCTAACAAAAGGGTACACCTTGCAACACAACGCAAGAGTAGTGTGACACAACAGAGTAGACACAAGCTAATAAGTAACCTCCCCTAACAAAAGGGTACACCTTACAAGATACCCTAGCTACCAAAGTAGGGCACAACACAACAGAGGATTCACACCCTGTAAAACACAGAGAACAACATACCCTATACAGGGTACACCATAAGGAACAACATCACCCTTGAAACCAAAATCGGGCGTTGGCTGGCCCCACAACCTCCCCAAATGAGGGTACACCGTAGGATTAAGATGTTGCCCTAGGAAACCAAACTCCCCACAAAAGGGTACAACATAAAGTACTAGACTACCTAGAGAGAGTTCTGTGTAACTCTAGGTGTATGTCAATGCAACCACCACAGCAGAAGACACAATATGCAAAATACGCAATGGGAAAAAAAAACACTTGAAGAACCTCCCAATCAGAACAAGAGATTATGTTCCAAACATACGCCCACCCAAAACATGCATGGAGATACTAATAAGTTCAAGCATAAGCAAATGAATAAACAAAAGACATTAGCTCCGGTGAGCGATATCTCACCCGGGGTCTTCGTAGACAGCTCCAGGTAGAGAGGAGCATTGAATGCTCAGCGCGATGTAGTTAAGGCTCTTGCTGTGTTCCAATGATGCATATAGCCATAAGGGTGAAAAGTCAGTCACAAAGTCCTTGGGAAACAACCTCTGAAAAGTGACGAGACGTGATGGATTCTGTGTGAAAATGCACATCTGGTCTTTTATTTGCAGTTCGTAGCGTTTACGACCAGCAGAGGCCATTGCACTGGCACTGCAGGGCAAGCTGGAGCAGACCGGGAAGCAAAGCATTCTGCTCTTGAACAAGTCGTAACACCAAACACACTCATCCACACAGCCTAGACTTGCGCACTGACTCCATTCAAGATGGCGGCACGCCATCACGTCTGCGCCGGATGGTTCGCAGCGAAGGCGTGCTGACCAACGTTGCATAACATATTTACAACAATGGGTGGTGAGGGACAGAGTCTCTGAATTAAGCAGAAAGCTCTCACCCAGTCAAGAGATCAGGGCTAGATCCAACACCGTTTTTTAGCTCACTGCACCATCCCAGTTTCAGAACCTGGCTGTATGCAAATTAGTCTGTTCCTGTCCCAGTGCATGATGGGAACAGGGCAAACCAAACTACAAAAGCCAATTCTTACACTGGGAAGGAAACAAGCTCCCGGGGACCGGTTTCTGGCATTACAGCCGTCTTCGGCCCGGTTTGCTTGAATCCTGATGGTGCAATGAGCAAGGGTCTCACATCTGAGAATACCCTTCCACGCTTAGGGTGGACAAAAATATTTACAACAAGGGGTGGTGAGGGACAGAGTCTCTGAATTAAGCAGAAAGCTCTTACCCAGTCAAGAGATCAGGGCTAGATCCAACACCGTTTTTTAGCTCACTGCACCATCCCAGTTTCAGAACCTGGCTGTATGCAAATTAGTCTGTTCCTGTCCCAGTGCATGATGGGAACAGGGCAAACCAAACTACAAAAGCCAATTCTTACACTGGGAAGGAAACAAGCTCCCGGGGACCGGTTTCTGGCATTACAGCCGTCTTCGGCCCGGTTTGCTTGAATCCTGATGGTGCAATGAGCAAGGGTCTCACATCTGAAAATACCCTTCCACGCTTAGGGTGGACAAAAATATTTACAACATGGGGTGGTGAGGGACAGAGTCTCTGAATTAAGCAGAAAGCTCTCACCCAGTCAAGAGATCAGGGCTAGATCCAACACCGTTTTTTAGCTCACTGCACCATCCCAGTTTCAGAACCTGGCTGTATGCAAATTAGTCTGTTCCTGTCCCAGTGCATGATGGGAACAGGGCAAACCAAACTACAAAAGCCAATTCTTACACTGGGAAGGAAACAAGCTCCCGGGGACCGGTTTCTGGCATTACAGCCATCCTCGGCCCGGTTTGCTTGAATCCTGATGGTGCAATGAGCAAGGGTCTCACATCTGAGAATACCCTTCCACGCTTAGGGTGGACAAAAATATTTACAACAAGGGGTGGTGAGGGACAGAGTCTCTGAATTAAGCAGAAAGCTCTCACCCAGTCAAGAGATCAGGGCTAGATCCAACACCGTTTTTTAGCTCACTGCACCATCCCAGTTTCAGAACCTGGCTGTATGCAAATTAGTCTATTCCTGTCCCAGTGCATGATGGGAACAGGGCAAACCAAACTACAAAAGCCAATTCTTACACTGGGAAGGAAACAAGCTCCCGGGGACCGGTTTCTGGCATTACAGCCGTCTTCGGCCCGGTTTGCTTGAATCCTGATGGTGCAATGAGCAAGGGTCTCACATCTGAGACTACCCTTCCACGCTTAGGGTGGACAAAAATATTTACAACAAGGGGTGGTGAGGGACAGAGTCTCTGAATTAAGCAGAAAGCTCTCACCCAGTCAAGAGATCAGGGCTAGATCCAACACCGTTTTTTAGCTCACTGCACCATCCCAGTTTCAGAACCTGGCTGTATGCAAATTAGTCTGTTCCTGTCCCAGTGCATGATGGGAACAGGGCAAACCAAACTACAAAAGCCAATTCTTACACTGGGAAGGAAACAAGCTCCCGGGGACCGGTTTCTGGCATTACAGCCGTCTTCGGCCCGGTTTGCTTGAATCCTGATGGTGCAATGAGCAAGGGTCTCACATCTGAGAATACCCTTCCACGCTTAGGGTGGACAAAAATATTTACAACAAGGGGTGGTGAGGGACAGAGTCTCTGAATTAAGCAGAAAGCTCTCACCCAGTCAAGAGATCAGGGCTAGATCCAACACCGTTTTTTAGCTCACTGCACCATCCCAGTTTCAGAACCTGGCTGTATGCAAATTAGTCTGTTCCTGTCCCAGTGCATGATGGGAACAGGGCAAACCAAACTACAAAAGCCAATTCTTACACTGGGAAGGAAACAAGCTCCCGGGGACCGGTTTCTGGCATTACAGCCGTCTTCGGCCCGGTTTGCTTGAATCCTGATGGTGCAATGAGCAAGGGTCTCACATCTGAGAATACCCTTCCACGCTTAGGGTGGACAAAAATATTTACAACAAGGGGTGGTGAGGGACAGAGTCTCTGAATTAAGCAGAAAGCTCTCACCCAGTCAAGAGATCAGGACTAGATCCAACACCGTTTTTTAGCTCACTGCACCATCCCAGTTTCAGAACCTGGCTGTATGCAAATTAGTCTGTTCCTGTCCCAGTGCATGATGGGAACAGGGCAAACCAAACTACAAAAGCCAATTCTTACACTGGGAAGGAAACAAGCTCCCGGGGACCGGTTTCTGGCATTACAGCCGTCTTCGGCCCGGTTTGCTTGAATCCTGATGGTGCAATGAGCAAGGGTCTAACATCTGAGAATACCCTTCCACGCTTAGGGTGGACAAAAATATTTACAACAAGGGGTGGTGAGGGACAGAGTCTCTGAATTAAGCAGAAAGCTCTCACCCAGTCAAGAGATCAGGGCTAGATCCAACACCGTTTTTTAGCTCACTGCACCATCCCAGTTTCAGAACCTGGCTGTATGCAAATTAGTCTGTTCCTGTCCCAGTGCATGATGGGAACAGGGCAAACCAAACTACAAAAGCCAATTCTTACACTGGGAAGGAAACAAGCTCCCGGGGACCGGTTTCTAGCATTACAGCCGTCTTCGGCCCGGTTTGCTTGAATCCTGATGGTGCAATGAGCAAGGGTCTCACATCTGAGAATACCCTTCCACGCTTAGGGTGGACAAAAATATTTACAACAAGGGGTGGTGAGGGACAGAGTCTCTGAATTAAGCAGAAAGCTCTCACCCAGTCAAGAGATCAGGGCTAGATCCAACACCGTTTTTTAGCTCACTGCACCATCCCAGTTTCAGAACCTGGCTGTATGCAAATTAGTCTGTTCCTGTCCCAGTGCATGATGGGAACAGGGCAAACCAAACTACAAAAGCCAATTCTTACACTGGGAAGGAAACAAGCTCCCGGGGACCGGTTTCTGGCATTACAGCCGTCTTCGGCCCGGTTTGCTTGAATCCTGATGGTGCAATGAGCAAGGGTCTCACATCTGAGAATACCCTTCCACGCTTAGGGTGGACAAAAATATTTACAACAAGGGGTGGTGAGGGACAGAGTCTCTGAATTAAGCAGAAAGCTCTCACCCAGTCAAGAGATCAGGGCTAGATCCAACACCGTTTTTTAGCTCACTGCACCATCCCAGTTTCAGAACCTGGCTGTATGCAAATTAGTCTGTTCCTGTCCCAGTGCATGATGGGAACAGGGCAAACCAAACTACAAAAGCCAATTCTTACACTGGGAAGGAAACAAGCTCCCGGGGACAGGTTTCTGGCATTACAGCCGTCTTCGGCCCGGTTTGCTTGAATCCTGATGGTGCAATGAGCAAGGGTCTCACATCTGAGAATACCCTTCCACGCTTACGGTGGACAAAAATATTTACAACAAGGGGTGGTGAGGGACAGAGTCTCTGAATTAAGCAGAAAGCTCTTACCCAGTCAAGAGTTCAGGGCTAGATCCAACACCGTTTTTTAGCTCACTGCACCATCCCAGTTTCAGAACCTGGCTGTATGCAAATTAGTCTGTTCCTGTCCCAGTGCATGATGGGAACAGGGCAAACCAAACTACAAAAGCCAATTCTTACACTGGGAAGGAAACAAGCTCCCGGGGACCGGTTTCTGGCATTACAGCCGTCTTCGGCCCGGTTTGCTTGAATCCTGATGGTGCAATGAGCAAGGGTCTCACATCTGAGAATACCCTTCCACGCTTAGGGTGGACAAAAATATTTACAACAAGGGGTGGTGAGGGACAGAGTCTCTGAATTAAGCAGAAAGCTCTCACCCAGTCAAGAGATCAGGGCTAGATCCAACACCGTTTTTTAGCTCACTGCACCATCCCAGTTTCAGAACCTGGCTGTATGCAAATTAGTCTGTTCCTGTCCCAGTGCATGATGGGAACAGGGAAAACCAAACTACAAAAGCCAATTCTTACACTGGGAAGGAAACAAGCTCCCATGATGCACTGGGCCAGGGACAGACTGATTTGCATATAGCCAGGTTCTGAGCTGGGATGGGGCAGTGAGATAAATAACGGTGATGGATCAAGCCCTGATCTTTGGACTGGGTAAGAGTGGTCTGTTTAACTCAGACACTCTGTTCATCACCACCCCCTTTTCTAAATCGTTTTTGGCCACTATAGGTGTGGCAGGGTATACTCAGACATGAGTCCCTTTCTCACTGCTCCATCAGGATTCAAGCAAGCTGGGCCGTAGAAGGCTGAAATGCCAGAAACCGGTCCCCGGTAGCTTGTCTCCTTTCTGGTGAAGAATTGGCTTGGTAGTTTAGTCTGCCCTGTTCCCATGATGCACTGGGCCAGGGACAGACTGATTTGCATATAGCCAGGTTCTGAGCTGGGATGGGGCAGTGAGATAAATAACGGTGATGGATCAAGCCCTGATCTTTGGACTGGGTAAGAGTGGTCTGTTTAACTCAGACACTCTGTTCATCACCACCCCCTTTTCTAAATCAACATTGCATAACAGCAGCAGGAGGCTGTGGCAAAGAAGACGTCACAGAAGAAAGATGCCGGCACCACGAGACTGGTAAGGTTGTGTGCATCAGTGATGTGTGCGCGCAAGGGCTGAAGAGCTGAAGACTTATTTAAAATGCGGCGGTTCAACTGCCATTAGTGAAACTGCGTTGTGAGTGCACAAAAACAAACAGAAATATGCCCCACTCACCGGTTAAATGCAGACTGGTTTCCACAAAAACGAGAGTAAGCTCACATTCAGGACAATATGTTAAAGATTGTTGCAGTCAAAAGTAGAGCAGAAGAAACTTCACATGCTTGATACAGCACTCACCGATGTTGGCTGTTGTGAAGGGTGCTGCCAGCGCTGGGCAGCTCCGTGACAATAGACGCAGGAAGGGAGAAACTTCACATGCCTGATAAAGCACTCACCGATGTTGGCTGTTGTGAAGGGTACATGCCTGATAAAGCACTCACCGACGTTGGCTGTTATGAAGGGTACTGCTAGCGCTGGGGGAACTGTCACAGTGCAAAAGCCAAAGAGACACAGTAGGGTGATCAGGCCAGCTGAATCTCACATGCTTTTGTGGCTGGAGGTATTCGATCTCCAGATGACAGCAAGATAGCAGTTGGTTTCTTTACTTAACAAACGCCCAGGGTGCAGGCTGTCCAGGGTGAAAAGGACGATGGTGGGGTTTACTGGGCGTTGCTCTGATTTCTCCAGATCAATAGCTTTCTCCTGTTTAGACTTTCACTGGGTCCCAGAACAGTCATTGGTTTCTTTAGTGCGAAGTTTCAGTATTCCTTCCTTGCAGCGTAGGTTAGTCCAACAAAAGTCGCCAAAATGCGGTAAACAAATGATGATCCGTAGTCCAGGTGTAGTAGTAGATCCCTCTTTATTAACAGGTAGATAGGTGGCAAGTTAGAAGGTGAGAAGGTACAAAGGAGAAAACCCCACCAGGAGCGAGCTACCAGCTGCTCAGCCTGAGATGGCTAACTGAAAATCCAGTCACAGAAAGGCACTCAACATTCTATGATGTCACAGGACATTCTGATGGAGAAGTACTGTGGGAAAAGACAGATAGTTCATTTACCGCAAACTTCAAAATAGCGATAAAAAGGAATAATCGTAAAGAAGGAAAATGAACTTATCTCCTTGGAGCTGCATTTAAAAGAGGCAGATTGTTGATGGCTCGTGCCTTTCATGTGTTGCTATTGTTCTATTCTAGAACCTTTTAATATTGTGATGTAAGCGTCTGCTTGGACTGCATTAAAGAAATAATACATAATGTAGCCATTGTTCTTGTAATGAAATCCATAGCCCTCTCCTGCTGGATTCTGACCATGCTTCAACTACAAGCCTCATCCCTCAAACTGGTCCCTAATGAGATTAGCAAGGACTACTCAGTCCCTACTCCTGGGACTCTTTCACCCTCTGTCCTTACATAAATCATTCATCTGAACTATGGAGATGGTGCTGAGGTCTTTTCCAACTCTGTGTGTTCCATTGTCTATGTGTGTCACCTGGGAGCATAAAAAACTGGATTTATTGTACTACTGGCGCAAATTGGAGATGTCTAATGGCACTCCTGTATCCAGGCTAATAAACTTAAGGCTCACCACCACTTGCTGTCAATTGTCAGAACCCCTTTCGGAGGACTACAAAGCAAGCAGGGGCTTCTGGGCCCAACTGTGGGGGCTGAGGCCTTTTACTCCTGATGTTCCAGGGCCCGACCTACTATGGATCCTGAGCAACTGGGCCAAATACCTTTTCAGCACTTGACTCTATGGAATAGTTTGGTCTGAGCAGTCAAAGTCGCCTTTGGGAGAGGAGGATACAGTGAAGGGAACACAGGTTCACAACTCAAAATGTGCATGGCAGTAACAATAAATGATTGTCCAGCCAAATACTCACTTTTTTTAAAAAGGGGAAGTATTTTCTTTCTACCGTTATTAACACAAAGTAAAAATATGACATTTACAAAGACTCTGCACAGTTGCCCTGAGGCCAAATCTCTAGTGTTTCTTTAGGCCTGTGGTTCCCAAAGTGTGCGCCGCGTTACCCAGTTGCGCCGTGATGAGACGCCAGGGGTGCTGCGCCGCTGCCCAGGATGTGGGTCATGGAATTTGCAGCCGCAATTCCTCACCCTCCTTTGTACTGAACGTGATCCCAGCCCTCGCCCTCTGCATTTAAATGGCTCAATTAAGAGCTCGGTGAGGTTATGGAGAGTGCTGTGGACATCTTGACAGTGCACCCGAGTAATACTGTAGCAGCGGGCGAAATGGCTAAAACTGCAGCTGCCTAAAGGAAGAGATAGATAAAATGCTGTATCCCATAAAATGTGCAGACTTTGTCTCCTCGACTTCCGAAGCACGATTAATTGAATGTGTGCGTTCCCAAGATTGCACATCTGACTCGGGCGAACAGATCAGTTTTCCTAGGGCACACATGTTTGTCTCTGAAATGAAAAGTTAGATGAATTTGTAAGACATGACCATTGTGTTTTTGTGTGTGCAATTTTACACAACGGACAAGATGCAAAAGAGTATCGCTTTGCGTATATCATATGGTTCCTAGGGTTTAAGTGTGCTTCATGAGAGACCGTGAAACATAATTGCAATTAAAACCAAGCAGAAAAATCACTACAATAAGATAAGTATCAGAACGTACTCCCTTTGGTTTTGTTTTTATTTAATGCGATTTTATATAGCACGAACATTACCCGACGGTGTCAGAGTGCTTTACATAAGAACCAGTTGCGCTACATAAGGACTTAGGATTACATATGGTACATAAAAGATACAAGCAGAAAAAAATTGCAAATGTACAAGTTAAAAAGTCACACAGGGAAGAGATATAAACAGAAATAAATTGCAAATGTACAGGTTGGAAAGTCACTCAAGGAAGAGATACAAATTGATAAACTCTAAGAGTCACATAGGAATGGTAGAGAGTACAAAGGTCTACTGTGGTGGTGCCCAAAGTGTGCGCCGCGGCACCCCGGTGCGCTGGTAAAAAAATGGTGGGGAGCCACGGCCAACTGCCAATTAGGTCAAGGGAGCCACGGGTCAAAAAAGTTTGGGAACCACTGCTTTAGGCGATCCTATGGATCCCACTCCCTCCTCGCACCTAGCGATAGTGATTTGTTGTACATTGATTCTTCATGTAATATGGTTGTCTGTAGTCTTAGTCCTTTCTTAGTGTTCTCTCATTCTCTGTCTACCACAATGCCTATGTATGTTCTTACTTCCACCTGAGAATTCTACTAGTGTCAGTTGATGGTCTGGTCAGCTAGCGAGGTTTTGTACTCAGCTGTGTCCTGCAATAAATCTAGGTAAATGGTGCATGAATGAGGTATGAGAGTGCTCGTACTAGATCAACACCAGGTACACGATGACAGTTTCAAAGTTACTTATGAGACTTGGCTGGTCTTGCCTGCTGCAGGTCACGATACTTGTGTCAATGGTTGGGTTGACTTGTTGATAATGGTAGAGGACAACCTTCATGGAGCCACATAGAGCTACATAGAACAAACTTTGAACCAGTTTCATATTAGTGATTACTTCGGGTGAGGGACCTCTCACCGGTGTTTAGGTTCTTTCCCTTTGTTTGTTTATCCATAGTAATTTCCCATACGGGTACTCTTTTTATGGGGACAAGTGTGGACAGTTACTGTCTCAATCCAGTTTGTTCTTGCATTTAAGGGAAGTTGCACAGTTTGCAAGGGTGATAAACGTTTACTTAGGGGAGGTTGTATGAGCGATTCCCTCTTCATCCAGTTTCAAGGGTCTGTTCTCCTTTTGTTTTCTTCATGGAGAGGTTGTTCTGACATTCAGTGCCTTATTCTAGTTTTAAGGGCCAATACCCCTGATGTACTCTATCTAGGAGAGCTTATATAATCTTACCTGGTGTGTTTAACCTATTGTGTGTCTTGGGGGTCATTGTGGAAAGTGTATTGAGAGCTGTTGTGGCTGTACTTTCCTAGGGCGGTGTCTTTTACCCAATGGTGTACCCTTCTTTGGCGAGGGTGTGGGGCCTGTCGGTACCCATGGTATACCCTATGTAGGGTATGTTGTAGTTTTAGTTCCAGGGTGTGAACTTGTGTGTTTTGGGGGTCATTGTGGAAAGTGTAAGAAGAGCTGTTGTGGCTGTACTTTCCTAAGGTGTTTTGGGGGTCATTGTGGAAAGTGTAAGAAGAGCTGTTGTCGCTGTACTTTCCTAGGGCGGTGTCTTTTACCCAATTGTGTACCCTTCTTTAAGGAGGGTGTGGGGCCTGTCAGTACCCATGGTATACCCTATGTAGGGTATGTTGTAGTTTTAGTTCCAGGGTGTGAACTTGTGTGTTTTGGGGGTCATTGTGGAAAGTGTAAGAAGAGCTGTTGTGGCTGTACTTTCCTAGGGCGGTGTTTTTTTTAAATTTTTTTTATTTTTTTACCCAATGGTGTACCCTTCTTTGGGGAGGGTGTGGGGCCAGTCAGTACCCATGGTATACCCTATGTTGTGCTGACGTTCGGTGCCTCATTCTTGTTTTAAGGGTCAATACCCCTGATGAACCCTATCTAGGAGAGCGGATATAATTTTACCTGGTTTGTTTAACTTATTGTGTGTTTTGGGGGTCAGTGTGGAAAGTGTACCTACCCTTTGGTGTACCAGTGTTTGGGGAGGTTGTGGGCGTGAACACCTTTCCTTGTTGCATTGATTTTCATTCATCTAAACCATGTTTTGGTTTCACCAAGGGAGGGGGATGGAGTGTGTAGTACAAATGTCTACTATCTTATTGTATTTCCATTCATGTTAGTGATATTTCTGATACCTCGTGTGGTACTTAATTAGATTTGTGTATCTCGTTTTTGTACTACATGGGGTAGGTGTTGTAATCTCGGTTTTTGCTTTATTTCATTTCTTTTCTATAAAGTAGGGAGATGTGTTGTACATTGATTCTTCATGTAATATGGTTGTCTGTAGTCTTAGTCCTTTCTTAGTGTTCTCTCATTCTCTGTCTACCACAATGCCTATGTATGTTCTTACTTCCACCTGAGAATTCTACTAGTGTCAGTTGATGGTCTGGTCAGCTAGCGAGGTTTTGTACTCAGCTGTGTCCTGCAATAAATCTACATGTAATCAACTAGAAGTATCCTGTCATCTATCTCCATCATATTTGCAACATGATTATTCCCCATTCACTATAGGCAACATCCATTGCAAGCCCCACTAGTAGTCCTAGTCTCAAAAGTCCACTCAGACTCTGTTTTAAAGTCAACAGTGTTCCAGCTCTGTAGCGCTAACTAGCAAGCAAGTTCCCCCAGTTCTGACTGGCCCGGAATCAGACTTACCCGCACCAGCAGGATTGAAGCACCCGGAATTCCTGAGCATGCGCCATCTGCAGGCACTCAGAGCAGCAGCAGCTGAATCTGGTGAGTTCATTGCACATGGCCCAGATGGACTGCACTCAGGGGGCACAGAGTTCTTCACATACAGTTGCACCACCAAAGCGACTGGATGTTCTTTGCGGCTCCTCCTTGCAGGCTAAGTTTCTGATCCATCGCACATTGGGGGGTGGAGGCGCTAATACGACTATCCTGAAGCGGGTCCTTCCCCTTGTCGATGGTGCGGTTACTCCCATGGTGGTCTCACTTCTCCGGCGGGGATGTGAAAATCACACGTCTTGTTGCCCTTGGTGTGCTCCTCTGGCATATGGGGTCACTGTATCTTCCCTGTACACAGGTTCTGGCCCATTTGTCACACCTATGTCCTCAGCGGAAGTCCTTCCTGGCATACAGATTCACAGCTCATCAGGGCACAAAGGCAACGGTCCTCAAAGCATGGTGATCTTCTCATGGTGGCCTCTCCTGGTATACAGGATGCCGGTTGCACACATTGCAATAACGTTATAGTGGGGAAAACATTAACCCACCCAACCAAAGGTAATCAAATCGACTTACGTCATACCAGTACTTGCGACACCACCAATTGCATTTATGCTATCAAATGCCCCTGCGGCAAAATATACGTGGGACAGACTGAGCGTAAAATTAAAGTTCGTATCACTGAACATAACAGTAATATTCGCCTGGCCAACATGAAATCCACCATAGCCAGTCACTGGAAAGAAGCTGGTCACCAAATTTCTCAACTAAGATTCATGATTTTGGAGACTTTTCCACAACGTCGAGACATGGATCCATTGAAACAGAGACTGAGAATGGAGTACTTTTGGATTAAAAAATTGAATTCCATGCATCCGATCGGGATGAATGATCGGATCGAACATTCATGTTTTTTGTAATTGGCCATTACACTAACAGCATTGACTGACGAAATGTCCTGAGCCCCAGTTTAATGTATTATTTTTTCAATCTTCGACTCATGTACATCATGCATGATTAGATTCAGTCATTTACATCACTTTATGTTCTTTTGTTCGATATATGTATTACCGTATTTTTTATCGCATTCACGCTTGTTACTTGTTTTCACACAACTTTATTTTGCTTGTTCGTGTCTTCCGGACTTCCTAGTATGAAGTTCATATACTCATATCACATGGTATAGATTTGGGTTCTATTCGCGTTTCCTATTGATAACTTCACACTCATCACGTGATTCTGTAGTATAGACACCTCCTATCAGTAGCAGTGTTAGGAAATCCTTCTGAATTTTGAAACCCGAGAGACGCAGCACAATCCGGTCCTGTGTAAGTTTTCGATAATCGTGTTCATCCTCGTTTTGTGTACACTGCACTCGTTTCAAGGTATGTGTAAATGTTGCACGCGGCACCTTAATGACTTTTGGTACGGAATTTGTAATTTATGGCTATTTCTCACTGTCAGCGATTAACTTCACGGCGGTCTTTTCATTCTATCCGTCTCATCATGGCACACCGATCCACAATCAGTGACGTTTTAATTTGAGGTCACACTCAATCCTTGACACATTCGGTTTGTTCCTATGGTATGCATGCGGTCTTTTGAATCTTCTATTGTTTGACATGTAATCGTGATATTATATCGTGGAGGTTTTGATTTGGTCCTGTTTAACTTCTTTTACAGACCCCTGACGAAGGGTCCCCGTTTTGTCGACCCGAAATGCATTGGGTGTATGTAAAACATCAACAACAATTATTGAAAATTGCACCATAAGATTACTATTATGTCTGCAAAGATTTATTGAACCAAATACAGAGTTGAAAAAGTGACTTTTTGAATGACAACTGAACTTTGAAATTAATAAACGGAACTTTGTGAAGAAACACATATGTTTCGAAGTTTATAGTGCGCACATCCTGCTGGGTAGGTGACTCTACCCACAACATAGACTCTCTTTGGAAAAGGCACGGCTAGACTACGTGCGACGAATGCAGCGCCAACCTGATCCAATCTTAAAATTAACCAAGATATTGTTTCATGAACCATCGAATGCACTGGGATAATACAGTTTCACACAGCACTACATACTTCATGTATTGTAACACTCACAGGCATACATACATCCAGCACATGCATTTACCATGCATGCACTGCTCAGTACTGCATTATCCCTCTAATGTACCATTCCCAGGCAGACATACACCCAGTGCAGATACTCCACTCACGCACTGCTCCGCACTACACACCAAAACAATGTAGGCCAAGGGGGAGTTAAGCACACAGAAGCAGAACTTTAACTGAGTGAGCCTGTAGACCTCACACCAGTGACACAGGTTAAAAAGGACCTGTTCACTTTTACTGATCACTACACAGTATGCTGCCACATCCACAGGCTTAACTTCTGGTGAAGGCAGTAACCTTACACCACTATGAGGGCAGCGCTGTGGTCACTCCTCCTAGACCAACAAGACTGCAGCCTGTAATGGAGGCCTATGTCATATCTCAGATACAAGACCCATCTTTGTCTATGACAACAAAATTAAGCATTAGGGATCAAGACAGTACAGTTAGGACTATCAGGGGTGCACGTTTGTTACCATGCGGAGGACTTTTCTGTCCCAATCCTTGTTAATGCCTGTTACATAAAATCTATGTTTACTTATATCCATGTAAAAAAATATTTAGTTTGACCATAGTTAGTGAATTAACATTAATAAATAATAATTGTTACGGTGTGTTCACTTTAAATTAGCCATAGTCACTTTATGCATCATTTTGAAAGGCCCCATTTTAAATGAAATGTAGTGTTTCTGCTTGCTTTGCATAATCTTTATCTTGTTTCAGAAGTCAAGTTTCAACAGTGTGCTCATTAAAGCTGTACTGTTATTGTTAGATTTCATGTGAAGGCCATTGAATGTACCTTTTAACGAGCTTAACCAGACTGGTCAACATGTTCCCTTTTTTGCACGATAAGGCAATGAAGCTGAAATATTCCACTGTATGAGTCATGATAAGAGGGCCAACCCTGGGGGGGTTTGTGAATATTTAGATTTGATTGGTTCCTTTTCTGTGGGAACCGTAAGGAGTGTCTACCCTGTTGAATTTCATGTTTTAATTGTGCCTCATTTGAAGCATCCTACCCCAACCTGGGTACTTGCAAATGATTATGTCACACATGGAGCTTGGTATTACACGTCTTTATTTATCAGCGTATAACAGGGGTACTCATAGTACGGCCCGCGGGCCAGTGGCGGCCCGGCAAGCCTTCCCTTGCGGCCCGTGGACCTTGTACACATCATACCAGTGTTTACATTTTTTTTTTTAAAGAGTGTCTGCAAACTAAGTTACAGCAGCGCGACTCCGAGACTCTGCTGCTCTGTGGGGCCGGCCGGGCGATTCCTGCCATAGTTAGAGTGGAGCTGCAGGGGCGCTAAGAGGTGAACACAGCCTCATTAACATTCTAATGGTCTTTTAAAGACCTGTTAATGCGCTCGGTGCAGCTATGTG
Organism: Lissotriton vulgaris; assembly: GCF_964263255.1. Taxonomy (NCBI): domain Eukaryota; kingdom Metazoa; phylum Chordata; class Amphibia; order Caudata; family Salamandridae; genus Lissotriton; species Lissotriton vulgaris. Next base: position 749,557,056 of record NC_141693.1, on the reverse strand, counting down.
TGTGTGTGTGCTCCGAAGCTGTCTCAGCCCGGGCTGACACAGAGGCAGGGTGAGATGACAGTGGGAGAGGGAAAGAAAGGTATACACCCGTTACAACGCATCTTTTACTCCGCACTACCATTACAACGCGACTTTTACAACGCATACCATTACAACGCATTGCGCTGGGGGGCGCTCTAGGATAGGGAATAAGTATAATTTACTATCCAACACCTTCCCTAGGGTCCACGGGGACTGGAGTTAGAATAGTAAATTATACTTACCACTATCCAGCACCCCAAAGCGCTATGCGTTGTAATGGTATGCGTTGTAATGGTCGCGTTGTAACGGTAGGTAGTTGTAATAATATGCGTTGTAACATGGTACATCCGGAAAGAAAGGGAGACAAAGTGAGGAAGGGAAAGGGAGACCGGGTGAGGGAGTAAGAGAGGGAAGGAGGGAAAGGAAGGGAGGGAGGAAGGGAATGGGAGGGTGAGGGAGGCAAAGGGAGTGACAGTGAGGGAGTGAGGGACTCTGTGTACTGTTAGAATGCGTGTGTGGGTGGCTCGTGGCTGGGTGGCATCAATCATGCATGTCATGTCAGGAGGACAAATAAACATAAACTGCAAAGTGCAAACTTAACTGATGATCGATCGAAATGACTTTTAAATGATTTTACGCGCACTGTTTTACTAGGCCTCGGCTCGGAGCCTAGGCGCTGGGCGGCATTGATTTGAAATGCGATGGGGAGGTTCAGGCGCGGTGGCAGGACTCCATCTGGTTAAGCGCGCCGCCAAACGATACTTATACAGTCATGCCGTCATAAATAACATGTTGGAGGCGAGGCGCACAGTTAGGTGAAATACAATAGTACTTACTGCAGAACCGGTGCCGCCGCCGGCTGCAACATGCATCAAATGTCGATGCCCGTGATATAACCATAGCAATCAAATATGTCAAAGTTACTAAAGATAAAGGGGCCCTATAGTGACATGATGTAAGTTAAAAAGCACACCAACACGAAGCAACAAAGAGATGCAGCTAGCGGGACCTTAAGTGACCTGTGTGGCACAGTCCACGCTGTGCGATGAGCCACATGAACAGAGAGTGCAGTGGAACTGGAGTGAGGGCACTACAGGAAGAGATGGCAAACCGAGGGTGCACCGCGTGCAGCTGCATTGAAGGAAGAAAAATGTTAGCATTTTTAACATTTAATTGAAACTTGAGCACGTTCAGGTCAGTGATTTAGTTCCTGTTTACATTGTATGTGTTAATATTGCATAGTTGCATTCCCTAAAAGTGTTAGCTATTTTAAGGATTCTGTTCATGCATTATTTTTCATGTCACACATTACTCTTGTACAGTGCATACCTTGAACTGATTGGCACCACTTGAGAGCGCTGGAGCTTAGGCTGAGGGCACTGCGAGTTTCTCACAGGGCCTGTCAAATAGTGAAAAAGATGTTCAGAAATCTTGATGGACATCAAATCCTGGCCTCTCAGCAGAGCGCACAGGGCAGTGGTCATGTGTTCCAGTTGCAATGTGATTCTGTGCATATGGGTTTGATGCAGGTATACTTTTTTCAAAATAATGAGGTAAGAGAAAAAGGGTGGGAGGGAAAGGGAGGGAGGAAGGGAAAGGGAGGGGGGAGGGAAAGGGAGTGACAGTGAGGGAGTGAGGGAGGAAAAGGGAGACCGGGTGAGGGAGTGGGAGATTGAAAGTGAGACATAGTGAGGGAGTGAGAGAAGGAAAGGGAGGGAGAGAAAGGAAGGGAGGGAAAGGGAGTGGCAGAGTGAGGGAGTGAGAGAGGGAAAGGGAGGGAGGGAAAGGAAGGGAGGGAAAGGGAGTGACAGAGTGCGGGAGTAAGGGAGGGAAAGGGAGACAGAGCGAGGGAGGGAAAGGGAGACAGAGTGAGGGAGTGAGAGGGAAATGGATTCAGGGAAAAGGAGGGAGGGTAAGGGATGGAGGGAAAGTGAGGGAGAGAAAGGAAGTGACAGAGTGAGGGAGTGAGGGAGGGAAAGGGAGGCAGAGTGAGGGAGTGTGAGAGAGAAAGGGAGACAGAGTGAGGGAGTGAGAGAGGGAAAGGGAGACAGAGTGAGGGAGTGAGAGAGGGAAAGGGAGGGAGCGAAAGGAAGGGAGGGAAAGGGAGTGACAGAGTGAGGGAGTGAGAGAGGGAAAAGGAGACGGAGGGAGGGAGACAGAGGGAGGGAGACAGAGGGAGGGGGACAGAGTAAGGGAGAGTGAGAGAGGGAGGGAGAGGGAGAGGGAGGGAGGGAGACAGAGAGAGAAAGAGAGCGAGAGAGAGAGATGTGTGTATGCCGGGTCTGGTGGCTCAATGGACGAAGGTGTCCGCTGCAGGGACCAGTGATCAACCTCATGGTCAGTTTTTTTTTGTTGCTCTGGCCCCGCCCCGCCCCCTCCCCCACTGACCCCATCCCCACTGGTGCGGCCCTCGGACACAAACCACAGTGTAAATTTGGCCCGAGAGAAAGTTTGTGAATAACCATGGCGTATAACCATGAACTGAACATTGTATACCATGAATTATATGACCCACACCCACTCAACTATTTCACTGTTCTATGGAGTCCGTCAGGAATCAAAAGGGTCCGTCATTTCTAACTCACAAGACACTATACCTTTGTTAAATAAAAAAGTACCAATGACATAATATATATATATATATATATATATATATATATATATATATATATATATATATATATATATATATATATATATATATATTTTGGTAAACAAAGGAGGCGGCACAATCAGGATATCTTCATTAAGCCTTTATTTCAAGACTATTCACCCCACCAACGCGTTTCAGCCTCACACGGCCTTGCTCACGGTTGGTTAGTCCCTCTACAGTGTTTCTATATATACTGGCCCATAAACAGCCATTTATGAGGCATTATGGGATATGTAGTTTGTGTTACATTTTAGTGAAAAAAATGAAAGAAAAGAAAGACTTGGCATGCTTATGATTTCAACATGTTATCGGATCGGATCCTGACCTGGGTCAGGATCCGACCCCTAGGCAGAGCACACACTGCTGAGCGCGTCCAGAGGGCTGAAGGATCACTTTGTATAACATATATATATATATATATATATATATATATATATATATATTTCACCATCCTGACAGCTAGCAAGCAAACAGGCGCCGACACCGTGATAATTCGTGGCACTGGAAGCTGTTTATTCCATCTACAAGGTCAGACGCGTTTCGGCGGTACAACCGCCTTGGTCACTGCATTCCACACTTTGCTTTCAAGTTACCAATATATACAATATATACAAACTAGGTTACTCCCTTGGTTCCCAGGGCAACTGTGTCGTCAGTCATGGACATAAAAGAATACTCAAAGACCTTGCTCAAATGTTAGCACAAGTGATTAACCTACATAAATTAAATACTATTACAGGTAAAAAAAAATTAAAGAGATTAACAATTTATAAACTGTTATAAAACAGAATTAGAAAAAAATGTCCTACGACCGTACTTGTGATCAATGGGCAGATACGCAAACATATAATATACAGTATACTACCAGATGTTAGCGCTTCCCCAAAGTTGTGTGATTTTGTCATACATACAGCCTGGTCCAGAGTAACATCTTATACATTAGCCCTTTCTGGTCTATTTTGTCGGGACCAACCAATTGCTGAATCCCAACTGCTATGTTGTAAGCACATGCAATGCCCAATAGTTGTACTGGGCATGCTTACAATTCATTCAGGCCCCTATGTTTACTTGCCTTATTATGCCCATGTGGACATTTAAGGAATAAATACAATAATGTAACCATTTTACAGGGTTTGAAATGAATCTGGATAGACCTAAGGGGGACCGGCCAAATTATGTAGTGAAGCCTGTGTGGGCCTGGACTATGTTTGAGAACATAAGTTTATATATTCTCAATTATGTGACACTAGGGGGAAATGCTAAACACAAAAATCTGAATATATGTTTGCGCAAGGGATAAACTTACCCAAACAAACCATAATAAGTGAAAAAGTCTTAAATAAAAAGTGTTAAAAAATGCTCAGGTGACTGGTTTAAGAGTTGGGTCGAGACTTTGTATTTGGAATTCATAAATGGACATTGAGGGCCTCATCTGTATTCATCCCATGTGGGATTTTGGAGTTGAGCAGTATAATGTAACGTGACTCTAATTTCCTTAGAGCCAATTGTCTGTCTCCTCCCCTTGGGTTCTTTGGTACACTGTCTATGACAAAGTACGTAAGGTCTTGGGCTCTACCTGCATGACACGAGTTAATGTGTCGTGCTACAGGATAGGCCTGGTCATCGTGCGTTATGGCCCTCAGGTGTTGTAATATGCGTATATGTGCAGGATGTATAGTACTCCCAACGTATACTTTATTACATGTACATTGCAGTACATAAACCGCAAAGTCAGTCTTGCAGTTATAGCATCCGCGAATACAAAAAGGCATTTGTCTGAAAGGCAATGTTACTGATTTGATGTCTATCCCATGTTTGCATGCTTTACACTTACTACACCTCTTGAATCCCTTTTGAGATTGTAACCAGTCTAACTTTTTGGTTACTGACGGTGCATACTGCACCGATTTGCCTCTACGAAAACTAATCGATGGTACTCTTGGGCTAGTAGTAGGGCCCAGCGCTGGATCAAGTTTTACGCCATTCCAGTGTTTATAGATTATTTTCCTCAGTTTGGTATGGTAAGCATGAAAACCAGTGATCAGTCTGAGTGTGTCTGTTGCCTCTTTGTTCTGTTTCTTAGCTTTCCTGTCTTTGAAAAGCAAATCTCTCCTGGGTGTTAACTCACTCCTACTTTTAGCTTTGGTTAAAATCTCTGACTTAAATCTTCTTTTTTCCAGCCTGTCAAACAGTTCTTTTGTGGATTCTTCTAATCCTCTCTCCATGCTACAGTTGCGTTTCATCCTTAAACATTCCGCATAGGGGATTCCTTCCTTGACACTTTGGGGGTGAAAACTATCAGCATGAAGGATTGCATTACCTGCAGTGATTTTTCTATATGTTCTTGTTTGAAGACGATTGTGTTCAACAAAAAGTTCTATATCTAGAAACTGTATGGTATTGGTGCTTATGTGGCTAGTGAAAGAAAGATTAAGACTGTTGATATTCAGTTCTGTACAAAGCTTCTCTGAACTTTCAACAGATCCCTGCCACAGTACGAAGATGTCATCTATGTACCGCACATAAAGTACCACGTTTTCCATCATTGCCCTTTCCTGGTCCACCATGAGCAATTGCTCCTCCCACCAGCCCATATGCAAATTAGCATAGCTGGGAGCGAAGCAAGTACCCATGGTAGTCCCCCTCAGTTGTTTGTAGTATAATTTATCAAAGATAAACACATTATTGTCTAAGCAACTTTCTGCCATTTGGAGCAACATTTGGGAATGATCATGAGTGTCTGCTTGTCTATTCCCTAAAAAATGTTTGAGGGCATTCAGTCCGTCTGCGTGCCTAATGCTCGTGTAGAGCGAATTGACATCCAAAGTCATAAGTACAAAGTTCTCTTGCCAATTGATATCATAGATTTTGGCGAGAAAATGCCCAGTGTCTTTCAAATGGGAAGGCAGTTCGCACACCAGTGGCTGAAGATAATAGTCAATATAATGTGATGTATTTTCAAACAGACCACCAATTGCCGCAATTATAGGTCTACTTGGTGGGTTCCTGGCTGATTTATGTATTTTGGGGATCAGATATAACTGTGGAGTTACCGGGTAGTCATTTTTCAGGTATTCAAGTTCTGGTCTGGTGATAAGGCCGTTCCTCCTCCATTCATACACATTTTTATAAAACTTTTCTTTGATGCTTACCAAGCAGGTTGGTGCTATACGGCTGTAGCATTCTCTGTCACCCAGTTGCAAGTATGCCTCTGTATTGTAGTCTTTAAGGGGCCAAAGGACTACATTTCCCCCTTTGTCGGACCATCTGACCACGACATCCTGTCGCTTTTTGATTTTCTCTATGGTGTTGTTGTAGATGGTTCTATTGGCATTATGGGTTTTGGAAAACTCCTTACTGCTTGTAGTTGCCAACACTTTCATATCCCTTATAACATTTTCCGCAAAAATGTCTATGCCATCCTTGGGCATGAGCGGAGTAAACGTGGATTTTGGTTTAAAGGGAGAACAATTTTTATTGGCTTCATGTTGTCCTAACATAGTGGCCCAATTCGTATTCTGTTCTTCTTGTTGCATTTCTAGTAACTTATTCAGTAGTATTTCTTCTGATCCTGTTGTTATCACTGTGTTCTCCTTATCTGCAATTACAATGCTATCCCTATTGTTTTTTAGATTGAAAAAATGCTTTTTGAGTTTGAGTTTGCGCACAAATTGAAACAAGTCTATACGTGTTTGAACATAGTCAAACTTAGTTTTTTCACAGAATGAAAGGCCCAAGGCAAGTATTTGTTTTTCTGTATCATTCAGCTCCATAGTTATGAGATTTATGACTGTGTTTTCAGTGTCTTTATGGTTATTCATCGCCGTTTGTTTCTTCTGTGTGTTTGTTTTTTTGTTGTTACTGTTTTTAGAGTTTTGTCCTCCCCACCATCTGTTTTTTCTTTTTCGCTTGTTTGTGCTTTGTTTCTGTTTTGGCACTGAACCAGAGGACGCAGGTTCATACGCCTTTAATATATATATTACCTACTGGCGGTCGCCAGTAGGTAGTTATAGTTAGGATCTACTTTCCATAGGAAATCCGCAACATTCTGTTGGGAATAACTTTGGCGCCGGTGGACGAATCTTCGCGAATTTCTCAAAGAAGGTGGCCCGCTCCTTCCCTGAAAATGTGGTGGGGATTCGTCAAGCGGGGGCCGAGATAAAAGGGGGGTCCCAAAATGTGTTTTCTCCATGTTAATTTCCATAGTGCGGTCGAACTCACTTTTAGCCCGAACGGCTGAATGCATTTCCACCAAACTTGGCATAATTGTAGGGACTGGTAGCCCGATGTGCCTTTGCTGTGTCTCAAGATATGTGCTCCAGTGGATATTGAGTAATTTAGGTTCCAAAAAATATATATATCTATAGGCGTGCCCCAGTACGCGCACTGGGGAGCGCACCGTGTGCGCCACGCGACTTGCGCGCGGAAAGCTGATTGGCTCTCGGGTGTCTGTAAACATTCGAAACTGTCCGCAGCGGCCGCCATCTTATGTCTCGGTAGGATCGAGACACAAGAGGTGGCAAAAACAAAGGGGGAAATGACCATAAGGGGGCAGGGTAGACCCCCTCTTACCCCCTAGGTTTGATTTGGGGGGTATAAAAAGGCCTCGCGGGTCAAAAAAAAAAAATAAAAATTCGATTGTCGCGGAGGGAGCGCCAGGTACGCGCACCGGGGAGCGCACCGGGAAGCGCACAACAGAGAAAAAAGAATGCCAGAGTTTAAAATTTTTGCCAATATTTTATAAATGGGAGGTAGTTCTGAAAAGAACTTTTTTTTATTCTTTTTGTTGTTTTATATTTTTTTAATTATTTTTCTCAACATATTTTTTATTTTTTTGTGTTTTTGAACAATTTTATATTTTTTGGGTTTTTTTTAAGGGAACAAACAAAAAACAGGGAATTGAAAATGGCTCAACAGTAGCAAAAAAAAGAAAAGAATTACTGTTTTCTTTCCTTGCTGCATTGGTGGTTGTCTACAGCATTATTAATTAAGGTGACGCTAAGTTCACCATAGCATAATGTTTTGCCACAGAAAATGCAAAGAAATTTGAGCTTGCCAAATTTTGGCTGAATATTTGGCACCATTTGGCGTTCTTCAGGACCAGAAAGTGAGGGTACAGAAGAGGAAGTGCTGGCATTCCACAAAAATATGTATATATATAAATCATTACAAACAACTCACAGATATAAACATAAGAAAATCATCAACAGTTGCTTTGGTGAGACACTTCAAAGTGCCTCGCCACTGGATAAGTGGGATCTTTATTTTGTATGGCCCGCAAGTGTTCTAAGATCCTGATTTTCGTTGGGTGAGTGGTGCTCCCAATATAACGCAGGCCGCACGGACATACAAGACAGTACACCGTGTGGCTTGTGTTACAATTCATTAAACTAGTGATCTTTTGGGGCTCCTTCATCCCTGGTATTTGGTAACTAGTCACCTTTCTGCTGTTTTTACATGCCTTGCATGGCAAAGGTCTTTGATCATCACTTCTGAGAAGGTGTTGATCGCATCAGCCGGCATTATAGGACAGAATCGTGATTTTGGTCTGAAAGGACTGTCAGGTTTAATTTGTATCACCCCAGCCCACAGAATGAGAATTAAGAGGAACTGTATACGACAAGACGATTTTGAGAAGGCGGCCAGTGAGAGTTTGTCCAGGTTCAGAATGAGAGGATACACCAGGGAGGTACTACAGGAGGCCAAATTGAAAGCTGATAAGAAATTGAGATCTGATCTAATCTCAAAGGACAGTTCAATGTCACCCAAGAGACAGGACAGTAATGAGAATAGTATGAGGATGATCATGAACTATTCTATAGATGCCCAGGACATAAGAAAAAAGTGTGTGAAGAATTGGCACATACTTAAATCTGATCCGGTCATCGGTAAGGAATGTCCTAAGTCCCCATTAATAACATTCAGGAGAGCTAGGTCATTGGGATCAAACATTGTACAAAGCCACTGTAAGAGAGAGGGAAAACCTCCACCGTTTGGGAAAGTGGCAGGATTTTATTCTTGCCTTAAATGCAAGGCATGTAAAAACAGCAGAAAGGTGACTAGTTACCAAATACCAGGGATGAAGGAGCCCAAAAAGATCACTAGTTTAATGAATTGTAACACAAGCTACACAGTGTACTGTCTTGTATGTCCATGCGGCCTGCGTTATATTGGGAGCGCCACTCACCCAACGAAAATCAGGATCTTAGAACACTTGCGGGCCATACAAAATAAAGATCCCACTTATCCAGTGGCGAGGCACTTTGAAGTGTCTCACCAAAGCAACCGAGAACTCCTTAGCTTCTTCTGCATGGACCAAGTACCGGCAGATATAAGGGGAGGAAATAGGCTGCTTCAGCTACGCAGGCTAGAGTCTCGCCATATCATTGAGAATCAGACCAAGAAACCGGGCGGCCTGAATGCTGGGGAGGAGTTAGCGGTCCATTTATGAGTCTCACATCGATTGATTTTTCTGCATTGTTGATGATTTTCTTATGTTTATATCTGTGAGTTGTTTGTAATGATTTATATATATACATATTTTTGTGGAATGCCCATTCAGGGCTGAATTTGTTTTTGAGAGAGTGTTTTTTCAATAAACTATATTGGAACAGTCCCCCGTGAGTGCTGCGTGCTTCTTGCATCTGAGCTTTGTCTAGTCGACTGGCGAGGTACCGTCTCCCGCCTCTGAAAGCACCCGGCCGCGAGTGAAGGAGAGCAGACGGATAGTGAGCTTTGATATATATATATATTAATATTACCTACTGGCGGTCGCCAGTAGGTAGTTATAGTTAGGATTTTTTTCAATGCAATATCTCAACATTCTATTGGGAATAACTTTGGCGCCGTTTGAGGAATTTGCCTGAAAAGTTCCTCAGTTTGCCTCGCGGTGCTCTGGTCCTTCCCTGAAAGTTTGGGGGGGATTCGTCAAGCAGGGGCCGAGATAAAAGGGGGGTCCCAAAACTTGTTTTCCCCATGTTCATTTCCATAGGGCGGTCGACCTCACTTTTAGCCCGAACGGCTGAATGGATTTCCACCAAACTTGGCAAAATTGTAGGGACTGGTAGCCCGATGTGCCTTTGCTATGTCTGAAGATATGTGCTCCAGTGGTTTTTGAGTAATTTAGGTTAAAAAAAATATATATATCTATGGCCGCGCCCCGGTACGCGAACCGGGGAGCGCAACGGGTGCGCTACGGGACTTGCGCGCGGAAAGCTGATTGGCTGTCGGGGGTCTGTAAACATTCCAAACAGTCTGGAGTGGCCGCCATCTTGTGTCTCGGTAGGATCGAGACACAAGAGGTGGCAAAAACAAAGGGGGAATTGACCATAAGGGGGCAGAGTAGACCCCCCTGACCCCATAGGTTTGATGTGGGGGCTATAGAAGGGCCCCGCGGGGCAAAAAAAAAATTGTTTTTTTCGATTTTTGCGGGGGGAGCGCCCGGTACGCGCACCCGGGAGCGGACCAGGGAGCGTACCATGAGGAAAAAAGAATGACAGAGTTTTTTTAAAAATGAAGCCTTTTTTTTATAAATTGGAGGTAGTTCTAAAAAGAACTGTTTTTTTAATTCTTTTTGTTGTTTTATATTTTTTTATTGTGTTTTTGAACATTTTTTTCTTTTTTTGGCTTTTGTGAACAGTTTTATATTTTTTTGTATTTTTTATGGGGAGAAACAAAAAAAAGGGAATTGAAAATAGCTCAACTGGAGCACAACAAAAAAAAAGGAAAAATTGTGATTTCCTCGGGCATTTGTGGTGATCCATAGCAACAGTGATTAGTGTAATGCTTTTTTCACCATAACTAATGGTTTTGTTACAATAAATACAAAAAGTTTGTATCCCCCAAACTTTTGTTTGTATATTTGGAATCACTTCACTTGCTTCTGGACCCGATGGAGTGGGTTCTTGAGTTGTAGAGGTTCTGGATAATGATTGGGGTAGGTTACTGCAGATTTCCCTCACCTCTGCTGCAGAATAGTTATTAGGGTGTAAACGCTGCATGTGTCATATCATAGTAAGATTCCCAAAGGAATATTTTGTAGCAGGGTTCCCCCTGGATAGCACAGCTTTACAGATGAGACAAGTCACCTTTGCAGCATTTACTTTTTTAAAACCCCTTGGGATTTTGAAAAACTCCCATATGAAGTGCTCTCTTGGTTTGTATGGGGGATTGTCTTCATGCAGGAAGTGCCTTGTCCCTACCTCCTCTTCCTCCTCCTCCTCCTCTTCTTATTGACCACCAATGTAATCTTCTGGTGGTCCTTGTGGTGGTGGTGGTGGGGCAGATGCTCCAGCTGCAGGTAGTACAGTAGCCATATCTGTAAGAAAAAAGCAGGTCTTCCTTACTCAAAGAATAAAGTGAGAATGAGGAAAAAAGGTGGGGGCTTTCATCATTTGGAAAACAAAACTGTTCTGAACCAATGAAAAGTGTTATTTTCAGGTCACATGAGCCGGGCTTTCATCATTTGGAAACCAAAACTGTTTTGAACCAATGAAAAGTGTTATTTTCAGGTCACATGACCCGATGCGCTTACGCTACGCGCCCCGGGGCGTGCCCGGAGGCGCTTACGTAGCGCGTTCGTATGCGCGTGGGTGCTTCCGGGTGCACTTACGCCATACGTATCACGCGGACGCGGCTACGCAAAACGTCCCGATGATGTTTTCGTTCGCGGCATTAGCGCTAACGGGACGCTCCCCGGTACGCGCCCCGGGGCGCGCCGTAGCAATACTCTCACCGGTGAGCGTATTGGTACGCGCCCCAGGAGCGCACTGGGGCAAAAAATAAAAATAAAAAAAAACATTAAAAAAATTGTATCATAAAATTCATCATAAAAAATATTACATTTCATACCTATAGAGATTGGCTATTAAAAAACCTATGAAATTCACTGAAAAAAACATAGATTTCACACCAGTTATAGTTAGGAATTAGCATTTAAAAAACCTTTGAAATTCACTGAAAAAACCATAGGTTTCACACCAGTTATAGTTTAGGAATTAGCATTTAAAAAACCTATTAAATTCACTGAAAAACACATAGGTTTCACACCAGTTATAGTTAGCTGGAAATTTTACTGACATAAAACCATTGAAATTCCCACGTTATAGTTAGTTGGACTCACTATAACTTGCGCGCCTGCAATACACTGCTGATGACGTCACGTATTACATCACTTGTTACATGGTCAGTAACATCACTCATGACAACACTGATGACACCATCCTTGTGACAGAGTGACAGACCTCCTTTCAGTGTAATGTAACCCTTCTCTCAGATGCATGCTTTGGGAGACCAGACATATTCAATGGATGTAGGGGGGTCTTAGATGACAAACAGTTGCATAAATGACAACTCTTTCATCAAGATGGGGAAACAACACTCTGTCTCGTGAAGCTCTTTTCGTAGCAACAACCCCACTGTGTCCCTCATGGGCCAATTCAATAACTTGTTGTCTCAGACTCTAAGGCACAGCTTTCCAAACTTTCCATGTTGGTGACACACCATTTTGTGAAAAAAATTTCAGGGACACGGTAACGCGAGCGCAGCGCAGCGAGCGAGCACGAACCACCCAAGGGGGGTTTGGGGGGATAAATGGGTAGCGGATGTCAGGGTGGATGGATGCATAAATGAAGGTTGGGTGGAAGGATGTTTGTGTGGTGAGTGGGTGGGTGGATGGATGGATGAATGGATGGCGGATGGATGCATGGGTGGGTGGATGAATGGATGGCGGATGGATGAATGGATGGGTGTATGCATGGCTGGGTGGATGAATGGATGGCGGATGGATGAATGGATGGCTGTATGGACATTACATTTGTAGTACTGTATGGCTGGATGCATGGATGGGTGTATGGGTGGATGGATGAGCAAAAATGTTTTTATGCCATAGTAATGGGACTAATTTCAGTAAATTGGCATCGCAACACTATTGTGGGATTACATGATTATGACGTCATCGAGGGCAGAAGGGGACTAAAACAAGGTAAAAACAAGGTAAACAGAGGGCTGAAGGGCACAAAAAACGGTAGAAACAGAGGGCAGAAGGGCACAAAAAACGAGTGAAACAGTGGGCAGAAGGCCACGAAAAACGAGTGCAACAGAGGGCAGAAGGGCAGAAGGGCACGAAAAACGAGTGCAACAGAGGGCAGAAGGGCACGAAAAAAGGGGAAAACAATTGAAACAGAGGGCAGATGGCCACGAAAAACGAGTGCAGCAGAGCGCAGAAGGGAACGAAAAACGAGGGGAACAGAGGGCAGAAGGGCACGAAAAACAAGTGCAACAGAGGGCAGAAGGGCACGAAAAACGAGGGCAACAGAGGGCAGAAGGGCACGAAAACGAGGGCAGCAGAAGGGCACGAAAAACGAGGGCAACAGAGGGCAGAAGGGCACGAAAATCGAGGGCAACAGAGGGCAGAAGGGCACAAAAATTGAGTGAAACAGAGGGCAGAAGGAACATAGTCAAAGAGCACACCTCTGTCGGTGACTCATGCATGTCTCCTCTGAATAAGTATGACGCATTGTGGTATCTAGACGTGAGGATACTTCCGCTTTCCTGAGGTCACAGCACAGGGGGCAAGGTGACTTTGTATCACCTGACTTGCACAGTCCCTTAGATTAGAATCTCCCTGAGGTGTAATACCAATCCATGAATCTCGGATAATATGGCTCAATCGGGTGATGTTCATGTGCCTGCAATACTTAATAAGCAGTACTATGGCCAACAGGATAGCGCCCCACCCGGAAACAAACTTCTAGGCGGCAGGCGATTGAGGCTTCAAACCAATCGAGAAACAGGGCAATGTAATAACAGTGACTATCTGTACGGAGGGTGTATTGGTGTGTGAGCGCGCTCTGTATACTGGTGATGTCACTATTTTCAGGCGGACTATAAGGAGCTTACCTGCTGTATAGTTCACGATCGAGCTCCAGATCACGAGGCTCTGCTCCGTAGCTGCTCTGCCTTCCGCCTTCCCCTGTGTCGCCTGCACGTCGCAATCCTTGAGTAAGAGGGCTCAAGTCTCAAGTCGCATTCCCTGGCCTAATATCGGCCTGCCGACGGCCGGCCTACGTCATTGCGTCGCATCTCGCGACACACCTAGGTTCTAAGGTATGACACTTGTCAACCCTCATAAGATTATACCTTCTGGAGTAGCCGAAAGTTCCTTTTGCACATTTTTTTTATTTCTGGTATACAAGTTCATCATGAAGTGGTCGAGTATGTGTTCACCATGATTGATGTGTAATAATGTACTTGAGGATTAGCAAATCCTTGTCAGTACTCATGGCAGCAATGGTCTATTCTACCAATATCGCAGTAGCAGGGGTTCTAGATTTCACAATGACATTAGCATAGGAATTAGTCACTTTAGAAGTAGTGCCATAACACTATTGGCACACACAAGAAGTACAGAGTCTATTACGAAGCTACCCCGTGGTGGGGTAGAGCACCTCCGGGCACCGCACAAATGACTGCAATAGTCTAATTCACTTAGATATTATTTAATAACTGTTAGTGCATCAAAAGATCATCATATTTTCAACAATCCATTATTTTTCGATAACAGTGCACCTATGGTCAGTCATCCATTGTATATGTATGAATACTGGCGATTTCATACCTAAGACTGATAGCAATGCCCCCTTTTTCTTTTTGTAGAGTATTCCCTGACGAAGGGCCACAAGAGAGCCCGAAATGAATTGGGACACATGAGAATGTTAATTAACTTGCATTGGACGCATTAACTAAAGAATCATCAAATGTGAAAGCAAAGGCCATGAAAATAATGGATTGTTGAAAATATGATGAACTTTTGATGCACTAACAGTGATTAAATAATATCTAAGTGAATTAGACTATTGCTGTCATTTGTGCTGTGCCCGGAGGTGCTCTACCCCACCACGGGTAGAATACGCTGCTTGGACAAGACAGCGATTCCTCCGCAGCACGCCACAGACCATTATTTGGATTATAATTGATTAACACAAGGCAGTGCCAGCCCAATTACTTTCTTTGTCACACACGAGAAGTAGTCAGCAGGGTTTTGATATTTTCCAGGGCGATACAGAATCGTATAATCATACTCCTGTAACCGCAATCCCCACCTCTTAAAGCGAGGAAGCATCTTGGCTTTAGGATTGCCAAAAATGGTGTTTGGTGCTTGGCGGTCAGTGAAAACTGCATAATGATTTCCATACAGGAACACATGAAAATGTTCACAAGCCCACACTACAGCTAGGCTTTCTTTTTGCGGTTGTGAATAAGCATGTTCTGTAAGTATGGGCGAAATGCGTGAATTCGCGGTATGCAAATTCGGGCGAAAGCGAATTCGCGGTCTGCAGAATCCACAAATTCATGCGAATTTGCGTGGGAAATATCGCGCGAACTTACCCACACGGTCCTCAATGCGGCCATCTTGTTTTTCAGTCATTGCTATGGTTCTGGGCATGCTTTTTCAATACTACCCTAATCTTTGCAATCCTTTGTTTCTTTGAACTTTTTTTGAATCTTTTTTACTCATTATCTATCCCTCTCTTTTTCTACATCTATATTTTGTGTTTTTTTCTACTTTTTGGTTACTTTAAAGCTACTTTTTTAAACTCTTTTCTTTTCTTTACTTTTTCCCTATTCTTTCCTATTTTCTTTCTCAGCTGTCCAGGACCATGGCAAAGGGAGCTGGGAAGAGCAGGGGGAAGGGTCCCGCACCCCATTACCCGGCTCCCTTGCGGGTGATTAAGGGGGGGAGGATGTGGTGCCCAGGGAGGTTTTCAGCGAGGTGGAGGTGGCCGCACTCATATTTTATGTTCAGCGCCACCTCCCAAAGACCGTGGCCGCAGGGGGCAGGCCCAGTCAAGGGTATGGCCTCCAGGAGTGCCGCCAGCTGTGGGATGAGGTGTGCCGGGCCATGCGTAGGGAGTCGGGGGTCTGGCGCACCTATGACCAAGCGACGCACCCGTGGGCAGACGTCCTTGACCGGGAGCAGGACCTGGTCCACCTTCTAGGCGTGGAGATCCTTGGCCTTGGTGAGTAGCTATTTAATAACTACTTTGTTTTCTTCTGCTCTGTGTTATATTGCTAATATATGTTTTTCCCGAAGAGCAAGAATGCTGCCGATTCGATTACATTGCAGGTAAAATAATGTTTAAATAGCTTCTGTGATTGCAGGTGCTCGCCTCCTCAGTGGCGTTGCTACTATGCTTACTTGTTTGCAACTTTGTGTTCATTTGGCCTGAATATGTATGAGTGTAGTACTTTACAGAACTGCATAACGCTAGAGAGACTAGAGACTCAAGTCTAGTCCTTCCTTTTTACTCCTGCTGCCACTAAGAAGAAGAGATAGTGGTGGATTTATAGGTTGAGTATATTATGACTTGTTATTAGTAGTAGGACGTTTTTTAGTGGTCTGATATCATGATGACGGACTGTGTCTGTCACGTCGCGTGCTGCTGATTTCTGGCAGTCGTAGTAGAACCTTTTTGTTGTTGGTTTAGTTAGTGATTTACATAACTTTCCAAGAAGACGGTCTGCGAATCCAGCAATACTGTACTAGTATCCTCCTATTTGACCAGATCAGATAGGTCAATACATGTAGTGCAATTGATGGTAATTTGTTTCCCCGAGATAATTTTAGATTGTAGTCAAAGAAATCAAATATTTAAAAAAAAACATTCAGCACTGTTTGTGTTTATTTCATGTTCACATTCAGCACCTCCCAGAGGCAAGAAGACTGCACCCCAGACTCTGGCGGAAGAAAGTGGGCAGGAACGGTCCTCTGCAGGCTCTTCTGCTGGCCCCAGTAAATTGTTCTGTTGTTAATATAATTATACTTCTCTGACTTTTACAGCTCCTATTCATTCCAAACTGTTTCCTAATTCTATTTTTCACAAAATAGTCTTTGATCTTCTTGTAGACTGTTTTTACATTCTTATCCTGCCTCTCTACCATCACTCTCTGTGCTACTACTATTTACTATTATTATGAGTCGGTCTGTATGCAGTCCTCTGGGTTGCCCTTGCTGTGTATTCCAGTCTTCTTAATGTTAGTGCTTTGACAATTTCCAACAACAAAATGTCAATGTCAACCAAGAATAAGCTAGTAGTTGGCTTTTTGATTTGATAGTAGCACATTCCATACCGCTAGTGTTTCAGGGACTATTCTGCACATACAGAAGTATGGACAAGAGAAATAGGACATTGTTGATGATAGGTGCAGTTCGACTTTCCACATACCTCAGTCAGAAGTAACTGTGCGGGACTCGGGAACCCTCACCTTGTGGAACTTCAAGTTATCCTGGTGGGGATGAGGAGAAGTTGGTTCTGTCTGAAAATTAGAAAAATGTTGCACGTTAAAAAGCCAGCAGTTGTGCCAAAAAGTGTTGCATGTTATGGCTAAGCATATAAGTGAACACCCTCCCAAAAATGTGACTTTTCTTCAGTCCCAATAATTAAAAACTGTATATGTATTAACATTTTCTCTTCCATTACGAGACGAAATAGGTGGTGGTGTATGGCATCTAAAAATATGACATATTTTTTCTAGGCGTCACAACATCGGATGCGGCACTTCCCACCACCAGTGCCGGGGCCAGGAGCGCGGAGGGGTCCACTCCAGGGGCGGATGCGGCGGCGCTACAAGTTCCACCAGGAGGAGCTGAGGGGGATGGCTCAGCAGCGGCGGATGGTGGTAAGTTATTATACTCCTTACTTATTGACATTTTAGAGTAGGCTTGCAAAGGAGTGTATGATGTACTGTACAGTAGACAGTACACTACTGCAAGTACACTGTACTGTTAAGAACGGTTACTGATTTAGAACTACATTTTTGCCAATCACGGAGAAGACAGTCACCCTTGACTTAGCAATAGCATTAGCGGCGGTAGTTCTCGAGTAAGCAATGGCCCCCTCTATTTGACTTCAACTCAGCTGGGAAACTTTTATTGTGAAGCCAAGTCATATTAGAAGAACTTGAGGGATGTGATGATCGAAAAGGGAAAGAACTTAGGGTGAATGGAAAGACGAGCGAGTCGTAACATTTATGACTGTAAAGAATGATACGTGTTTTAAATGCAGGTGGCTGATAGGAAGGAATCAGATGCATGGCTGCTTGAAGCAAGGATGGTTGGAGGAGAAAGAAAAGATGACTGCCTGTGTGGGTGAATCAGAAAATTCATGTGCGGTGTGCATTGCAATCTATCATTTGGGTGAAACTCAAATGCAAGTCAAGATGGTGGTTTACCAAATAAAATGAAAAGGGTGTTATTTGGTTGTTGAGAAAAAGTAAAGTTGGTACAGTTTAGACATTAAGAAGAGTGATAGACGTTTACTTTAGAAGCCTGGATGGTATCTTCTTCCTCATAGATAGCAGAGGTGTATGTAGAGCAGACGCTCAGTGCATGAAGTGGGTTACTTTGTTTGAACAGCATGTCCGTGCCAGAGTAGCAAAGCAGAGGAAATCCAAATACTAGAAGTTGTGATTGTTCAGAAACTCCCCCTTGCCTAAAGTAACAGTACAGTAGTTTACTTTGCAAGCACAACATATATTGTGTATTTATTGTATAGTTGGCAATGATATCAAGTCAAGTCCCTTCCTCCGGCAATTATGGTTACCACACTCACTCCCTATGTTCATGATTTTCTTTCTGCTGTGTCAATCATGGGTGGACTATTGCTGTTGTTCACTCAATCTATCACAACAAAGCACCTAAAGTCATCCATCGTATAAGCAAAGAGATCATGTGATCGGCTGGATACATGATCAGAAATGAATAATCTTCATTTTCCTTTTGTAGTACTGAAGGCCCGTGGGGGGGCAGTGCGAAAAATAAATTACATTGAGCAGTAGCCCTTGATGTAACGGAGTATGGCCAGTGCCACCCCTATAGAAAAGTAAGAGCTTCCCTATCCCCACCTGCATGTACTGCTTAAAGTAATACGAATCTCATCATGGCTTGTGTCTGTTTTTCTTGGGGGCAAGCTGACTGAGCTGGCATTATGTCAGCTACCACAAGTTCACGTACAAGTAATTTCTTTCGCAAAACTAGAGAAAAAAAGAAGAATACTGGTGTACTTTCTGACTCTCTGACTATGTATTGAGTCCATAGTGCTGCCTGCTAGTAGAATTCCTGAAACTCCCACTTATGTTACAGGCCTACAAAGATGGCGGAAAGGTACATGCCAAAACCAAAATGTTATACTGTGCTTGCAAATTGCTAGTGTTACTGTGAGACAACTTTCTGTTGCATTATTTAGTGTTATTATTAAAGAGTATTGGTTACAGTTTTTTTCTTCATAGGTGCTCCAAAAAAGCTCACCCGACAGGAGAACGCTGTCCGGGCCAGGGCCCGGAAGCTTGAGGCCGTTTGTGTGGAATATTGCTGGCTGTGGGCTCGGGAACAGGAGGAGGAGGCGGCAACAGCTGCTTCCACATCCAGTGCCCCCGGGTCCACCCGCCAGCAGCCTCCAGCACGGCGCGTGGTCGGACAGCCTCCCGCCGCCGCCACTCAGCTGAACCAAACCCGAGAAGCTGCCTCCCCCAGAGCCTGGATGGCACGCCTGCGCCGCCTACGACTTAGAGTGGGCTACCTGGAGCGCAAGGTGAAGAAGATGCAGCAACAGCTCCGGGACCTCCGGAAAGAGCGGCGGGACCACCTGTCCGCACACCGCCGAAAGTGACTGTGTCCCTTGCTCGTTTTTTAAAGATTTTTTGGGGGGGAATCGGGAGTTTGGGATTTTTTGAGACTTTTCTCTGGACATTTCAAATGGACAATTGTTTGGGTTAGGGAGGGGGGGTGGTTTGGGTCTTTGGGACTAGTTTATTTTTGTTAGGGTAATATATAATTATTTGTTTTACATACTTCAACATAGTGTACGCGTTCATATTATTTTGTGGGGTGGTGGGCGTGGGTTACTGCACGTTTGGTTTCCTCAAACTTACCAGCATGAATTATGTAAAACGTCCAAAAATGTTCAAAAGTGCCACTAACAGAATTAGTGAATTCAATTGGCTACTGGTACTTTACTAGTACTACTGTCAGTCTCTCCTCCGAGTTCTAGCCCGTTATTCTACCTCCCCAAAATGCTTATCTTACCTGTGATTCGTGTTTATGGCGATTACGGTTGCCCATGAACTCCATCCAGGACCGAAATTCCGTTGTTGTGGTGTTAGTAGGAGTGGTAGCACACTAGCAGTAGCAGCATATGAAAAACAAAGTAATACAATGAGACATTGAGTGGCCTGAGAGGAGTATTAGAAGGAACAGTACATTTGTAGCCTAAGCAATGCTAAAGATAAGTATGGGAAAAACCAATTGCATGGATGATTATGGCTACAACAAGAACAGTGACACAGCAGCGTAACAAGTCTTCTTGACATGTAGGAGGATGATGTTGACGATGGATCCAATCGATGGTGGGCATGAAATTCAGAATTCATTTTAAAATACTCATTGTTGAGGGAGGAGCCAAGCTGGCGACCAAGATGGCCGCTTAGGCTCCTGGCTCCGCAGACCTTCTCATCCTGCCAGTTATCCTGTGCCTATGCAACTCTCCCGGGTAGATGAAACGAAATAGCGCTACACCGAGTGACCCCGAAAGTTCCACCTGCTTCGAGAACGGAGAAACATCGTCTTGAAGTTTGCGGCCTACATCACCATTGAAGTCGGGGCCTCGAGTAAGAATGCAGCCCGCTTCTAGATGAACAACATCGGCCATAAGAGTTCGGGAGGGGCCGGTCCACCGGAATGGAAGTAAATTTTGTCTGATTTCAACATCAAATATCCGTATGGATTAGCGCCGAAGTGGGACACCTCAATGACACTGCGGATGCGAGCTGAATAATTAGTTGTCGGAGCCCGGAATATAAACGGCTTGGTACCGTCTAAACTGCGACCCAATGGTTTCGGACATATACTGAAGACAGCTCCGCAATATCCTTGCATGCATAGGGGTTGGAACGTGTGTTTTTGCTTCTGATTCTACTGGGTCTATCCCGAAGGGCCCAAGGATAGACCGTAAACGAAACGCGCGAAATGGCGCTCAATGTCGGCCTTCGTGTGAATCAGACCCGATCCTCCGAGAGGTCTGGGAAAACTCGAACGGATGACCTGGGACGACATATCCTCTCTAAGGGATCTCCAAGACCGGACCAGAATTTCCCTATCGAGGGGGACCGACTAGTGCTGACCAGGGTTGAACTTACGCTTTGGGCTATAAGGGCGGCGATCAAGGGTCTTCATCTCTCCCTGAATTGGAAAGCCCAAGCATTGGAGCACAAATTGGACGCCGTGGCTTTTGGACTGGGAAATAGTGATATAGCTTTTGTTCAATTCAAAGACACTGCGGAAGTGACAACATTCACACCACCCGGACTGATGGCTGCCAGCAACCCTATAAAGCGAGTGATGCGAGAGACCCTGGATTGCAAATTAGCTAATGCCCGTATATTGGAGGTCCCGGTCATGTCAGTGCTCACAATGTTATTATCGACTGAGGATGAATCGCACCAGGCAATGTATCTAATGACTCATGTGATGACTCAGGAGTGGCTCGACAGGGTGGCCCTTTCTCCCTTTCCGGACTCAGTGCACCTGGACTTTAAACAACATCCGTGGTTCGTATCGACACAGATGGGACCCAGTGACAATGAGACTGAGCTATTTCCAGCTTGCTACTGTTCTTTCGAATTTTTCAAGATGGCAGATGTTCGGTTGAAGAACATTTGTCTACCTGATCGAGAGGGTCAAGGCTAAGAACAGCCTATCGTTTCAAGACTTTTACTCAAATGGTGGCAGTGTGGGATTCACTCTATGATGTTGGTACCGGGAGGCAGTGTAGGCGAGTAATGTGTCCCCCGATTTTTGCTTGATAGTGAAATGATAATATATCCATAATAGGGGAGGCTTAGAACTAGCGGGGGGAGAGGCCGGGAGCCTGTATGAATGGCCCTGCTCCACTTACTTCTTTTAGTATTTGTAGATTAGATGGAGCGACAGGCACACTGCTAGTTGGGGTAAGGCGTAAGCTACATGCAGGGGTGCAGGGTGGGGGGTGGGGTGTTGCGCGCGTTGCATTCTTTTTTATTTTATTTTCTTTCTTTACTTACTGGATATCCTGACTCTGTTTTCAGTATTAAGGTGCAAATGTGAGCTTCATTATTCTGATTGGTTTATTTTTACATACAAGTATCTGTACTTTATCCTGCTTACGATTTTGGTATCGAGGGGCGCAATGATCATCGATATCCTGATTTTGTGGGTGGAGGGGCCTGTGGGCAGCAAACATTGATATAGGCTAACTCAGCTAGTTTTATAATCCGGATTCGTCAAATGTGTGTTAGAGTCTCAGTGTCCTGCTTCAACGGCTGCCAATATTGCGACCTTTCAATTGTTTGATTCCTTGTACGTTTTGGACCGCATTGCACTTGATACGCTCTTATTGTTTTTCGTTTTTTTTTCTATAACAATAAAAAGATTTACAAACAAAAGAAAACTCATTGTTGTTTTTAACCAGATTTACAATATCCTAGGATTCATCTAGCTGCCTTAAAATTTGAGGAGGTTGCTTGCACCTTATCCTCCCCAGCAAGTGTGTGGAATTATTGTTGTCATTTAGTCACACCTCAATGAAAACCACACAGCTCGGGGGAAGAGGGTTAGGGTTTGAAAATTGGATGGGAATGGGGTTTGTGGGGAAAGTTTTGTGGAGAGAGGAAAAAAAACACAGCATGGACAAACAACAAAGGAAGATAAACAAATCTTTGAATATGAAGCTATCCATAAATCTTTTAAGGGACATAAAGGAAGTGCATGCACTACTGCATGCAGGAAGTTGTTTGCTACATGGATAGGTTACTGAAAAGTAAGTAGTACTTTCTACAACGTACTAGCTATGAAGAAACAATGTGACAGTACAGGGCTGCAGTAATTACGCCATTTCACTTACCTATCTGTCCTCAGAGAGAAGAACCACTTAGTACATTAAATTAGTTTAAAAAATAGCAAAGAAAAACGTATACAATGGCTGGAGGGATGAATTGAAGCAGAGAGCAAACAAATGCACAGAGTCACACTCATAGAAGTTCACAGCAATAACATTACTTAAAAGATAAGGAGAAATGAAGATGGATACTGTAACTGTATGTTGTAGTTGTCCTGTTGAATTTGGGAAGTTGCATGCATCCAGCAATTCCTCTTATTCGCGGTACTCCTCCATTCCATCTGACGCTCCGTCGATCAATGTTGGTGACCAGAAGACACCTTGTCCACTGCCTGCCTGGCGGATGCGGAACTGCAGATCGCTAATGGTAAGCCTGAGTTCATCGTTTTTCCCATTGTACAGGGTATAAGCTGGCCTCTAATTGTTGATGGAAAAACAGGAAGTGATATTAAAACACCACAGAGAAAAAAATCTACGGTACGATGTGTAGTGCAAAAATAAAACTTTCAATTTCTGAGTCGACAGTATTACATACAAGCATCATTTCGAAAAGGCGTACTCTGAGTCTCCTTTTCAAGGGTAGTAATTAGTTAGTATGGGAACATTTTACGGATCTTTTCTCTCAAGCTCGGTGCAAACAGCTATTTTAGAACAAGATTAGACCTTCCCAGCAGTGCTCCCAGACCCCTCAACCCACCCCCAAAGATCTAGAACCCCACCCCCCAAGCAGCCCCCCAAAAACATGCATACTACTAGGCCTAAGTTTCAATCATGTCAAAACGCTCTCTACAACTAGGCCAAAACCCCCCTTTTTCACCATGGATTTTCTTCAAACCACTTGCAATCAAAATTAGACCTTCCCAACAGTGCTCCCAGACCCCTCAACCCACCCCCAAAGATCTAGAACCCCCCCAAGCAGCCCCCCAAAAACATGCAATACTACTAGGCCTAAGTTTCAATCGTGCCAAAACGCTCTCTGCAACTAGGCCCAAACCCCCCTTTTCCACCATGGATTTACTTCAAACCACTTGCAATCGAAATTAGACCTTCCCATCACGCCTCTCAGACCCCTCAACCCACACCCAAAGATCTAGAACCCCCCAAGCAGCCCCCCAAAAAAATGCAATACTACTAGGCCTACGTTTCAATCGTGCCAAAACACTCTCTGCAACTAGGCCCAAACTCCCCTTTTCCACCATGGATTTTCTTCAAACCATTTGCAATCAAAATTAGACCTTCCCAGTATTGCTCCCAGACTGCTCAACCCACCCCCAAAAATCTAGAACCCCCCTAAGCAGCCCCCCAAAAACATGCAATACTAGTAGGCTTCAGTTTCAATTGTGCCAAAACGCTCTCTGCAACTAGGCCCATACCCCCCTTTTCCACCATGGATTTTCTTCAAACAACTTGCAATCAAAATTAGACCTTCCCAGCAGTGCTCCCAGACCCCTCAACCCACCCCCAAAGATCTAGAACCCCCCCAAGCAGACCCCAAAACATGCAATACTACAAGGCCTAAGTTCAAATCGTGCCAAAACGTTCTCTGCAACCAGGCCAAACCCCCCCTTTTCCACTATGGATTTTCTTCAAACCACTTGCAATCAAAATTAGACCTTCCCAGCAGTACTCCCAGCCCCCTTAACCCACCCCCAAAGATATAGAACCCCCCCCAAGCAGCCCCCCCAAAACATGCAATACTACTAGGCCTATGTTTCAATCGTGCCAAAACGCTCTCTGCAAATAGGCCCAAACTCCCCTTTTCCACCATGGATTTGCTTAAAACCACTTGCAATCGAAATTAGACCTTCCCAGCACGCCTCTCAGACCCCTCAACCCACATCCAAAAATTTAGAACCTCCCCAAGCAGCGCCCCAAAAACATGCAATACTACTAGGCCTAGGTTTTAATCGTGCCAAAACGCTCTCTGCAACCAGGCCCAAACCCCCCTTTTCCACCATGGATTTTCTTCAAACCACTTGCAATCAAAATTAGACCTTCCCCGCAGTGCTCCCAGACCCCTCAACCCACCCCCAAAGATCTAGAACCCCCCAAGAAGCCCCCAAAAAACATACAATACTACTAGGCCTAAGTTTCAATCGTGCCAAAACGCTCTCTGCAACTAGCCCCAAACTCCCATTTTCCAATAATTGGGAGTATATTCTCTTCTTAACCTATTATACTCTTTTACACAATTTACATCTGCACTATTCTTTGTCTCATCAAAATCAATCAAGTGTAATCCAGATAAAGTTCTGACTCGAGATAAAGCTACATATGCCATATCCTCTTTAAACACAGTACTTCCAATATTCACCAAAGCACTATCTTCACTTAAACCTTGAGATTTATGAATAGTCACCGCATATGCCAAACAAACAGGAAACTGTTTTCAGCCGACATATAAATCTTTTACAAGCAAAAATCAAGCAGAACAATGACTCATTTGTTGTACTTCTTCAATTTCATCAAATTTGATTTTCAAAAATTCAATGTCATCTCTATTTGGGTAATTCACAAAATAAACAACATTACCCATTGCTCCATTTACTAAACCTCTTTCCACATGTAAATTACGTCATAAAATTATCTGACAATTTATACATGCATATAGATTATTTTCTAAACCAGCAGTTTTAGATATTGATTTCTCTAAAGAATCCAATTTTGACTTCAACTTTTCTGACAAAATAATAGTAGCTCCTTCATGCTCTATTCTATCAATAGCTTCCAGTTTGATAATTTCTTGATTTTCTGACTTTAACTTTTTTTCATTGAACATTGAACATTCTTGCAGAGTTGGCATCAAGCATATCACTGATTTCTTTTCTGCAATTTTTCTATATATATTCTCTGGAACATATTCAAACCACTTGCAATCAAAATTAGACCTCCCCAGCAAACCTCCCAGCCCCCTCAACCCACCCCCAAAGATATAGAACCCCCCCAAGCAGCCCCCCAAAAACATGCAATACTACTAGGCCCATGTTTCAATCGTGCCAAAACGCTCTCTGCAACTAGGCCCAAACTCTCCTTTTCCACCATGGATTTTCTTCAAACCACTTGCAATCGAAATTAGACCTTCCCATCACGCCTCTCAGACCCCTCAACCCACACCCAAAGATCTAGAACCCCCCAAGCAGCCCCCCAAAAACATGCAATACTACTAGGCCTAAGTTTCAATCGTGCCAAAACGCTCTTTGCAACTAGGTCCAAACCCCCCTTTTCCACCATGGATTTTCTTCAAACCACTTGCAATCAAAATAAGACTTTCCCAGCATTGCTCCCAGACCGCTCAACCCACCCACAAAAATCTAGAACCCCCCCAAGCAGCCCCCCAAAAACATGCAATACTACTAGGCTTCAGTTTCAATCGTGCCAAAACGCTCTCTGCAACTAGGCCCATACCCCCCTTTTCCACCATGGATTTTCTTCAAACAACTTGCAATCAAAATGAGACCTTCCCAGCAGTGCTCCCAGACCCCTCAACCCACCCCCAAAGATCTAGAACCCCCCAAGAAGCCCCCAAAAAACATACAATACTACTAGGCCTAAGTTTCAATCGTGCCAAAACGCTCTCTGCAACTAGCCCCAAACTCCCCTTTTCCATCATGGGTTTTCTTCAAACCACTTGCAATCAAAATTAGACCTCCCCAGCAAACCTCCCAGCCCCCTCAACCCACCCCCAAAGATATAGAACCCCCCCAAGCAGCCCCCCAAAAACATGCAATACTACTAGGCCCATGTTTCAATCGTGCCAAAACGCTCTCTGCAACTAGGCCCAAACTCTCCTTTTCCACCATGGATTTTCTTCAAACCACTTGCAATCAAAATTAGATCTTCCCATCAGTGCTCCCAGACTTCTCAACCCACCCCCAAAGATCTAGAACCCCCCCCAAGCAGCCCCCAAAAAACATGCAATACTACTAGGCCTAAGTTTCAAGCGTGCCAAAACGCTGTCTGCAACTAGGCCAAAAAAAACCTTTTTCACCATGGATTTTCTTCAAACCACTCGCAATCAAAATTAGACCTTCACAGCAGTGCTCCCAGACCCCTCAATCCACCCCAAAGATCTAGATTTCCCCCAAGCAGCCCCCCAAAAACATGCAATACTATTAGGCCTAAGTTTCAATCATACCAAAACGCTCTCTGCAACTAGGCCCAAACCCCCCTTCTCCAACATGGATTTTCTTCAAACCACTTGCAATCGAAATTAGACCTTCCCATCACGCCTCTCAGACCCCTGAACCCACACCCAAAGATCTAGAACCCCCCAAGCAGCCCCCCAAAAACATGCAATACTACTAGGCCTAAGTTTCAATTGTGCCAAAACGCTCTCTGCAACTAGGCCCAAACCCCCCTTTTCCACCATGGATTGTCTTCAAACCACTTGCAATCAAAATTAGACCTTCCCAGCAGCAGTGCTCCCAGACCCCTCAACCCACCCCCAAAGATCTAGAACCCCCCCCAAGCAGCCCCCCAAAAACATGCAAAACTACTAGGCCTACGTTTCAAGCGTGCCAAAACGCTCTCTGCAACTAGGCCAAAAACCCCCTTTTTCACCATGGATTTTCTTCAAACCACTTGCAATCAAAATCAGACCTTCACAGCAGTGCTCCCAGACCCCTCAATCCACCCCAAAGATCTAGATTTCCCCCAAGCAGCCCCCCAAAAACATGCAATACTACTAGGCCTAAGTTTCAATTGTACCAAAGCGCTCTCTGCAACTAGGCCCAAACCCCCCTTTTCCACCATGGATTTTCTTCAAACCTCTTGCAATCGAAATTAGACCTTCCCATCACGCCTCTCAGACCCCTCAACCCACACCCAAAGATTTAGAACCCCCCAAGCAGCCCCCCAAAAACATGCAATACAACTAGGCCTAAGTTTCAATCGTGCCAAAACGCTCTCTGCAACAAGGCCCAAACCCCCCTTTTCCACCATGGATTTTCTTCAAACCATTTGCAATCAAAATTAGACCTTCCCAGCAGTGCTCCCAGACCGCTCAACCCACTCCCAAAAATCTAGAACCCCCCAAGCAGCCCCCCAAAAACATGCAATACTACTAGGCTTACGTTTTAATCGTGCCAAAACGCTCTCTGCAACTAAGCCCAAACCCCCCTTTTCCACAATGGATTTTCTTCAAACAACTTGTAATCCAAATTAGACCTTCCCAGCAGTGCTCCCAGACCCCTCAACCCACCCCCAAAGATCTAGAACCCCCCCAAGCAGCCCCCCAAAACATTCAATACTACAAGGCCTAAGTTTTATTCGTGCCAAAACGTTCTCTGCAACTAGGCCAAACCCCCCCTTTTCCACCATGGATTTTCTTGAAACCACTTGCAATCAAAAATAGACCTTCCCAGCAGTGCTCCCAGTCCCCTCAACCCACCCCCAAAAATCTAGAACTCCCCAACCAGCCCCCTCAACCCACCCACAAAGATATAGAACCCCCCCCAACCCCAAGCAGCCCCCCCAAAACATGCAATACTACTAGGCCTACGTTTCAATCGTGCCAAAACGCTCTCTGCAACTAGGCCCAAACTCCCCTTTTCCACCATGGATTTTCTTAAAACCACTTGCAATCGAAATTAGACCTTCCCAGCACGCCTCTCAGACCCCTCAACCCACATCCAAAAATGTAGAACCTCCCCAAGCAGCCCCCCAAAAACATGCAATACTACTAGGCCTAAGTTTCAATCGTGCCAAAACGTTCTCTGCAACCAGGCCCAAACCCCCCTTTTCCACCATGGATTTTCTTCAAACCATTTTCAATCAAAATTTCACCTTCCCAGCAGTGCTCCCAGACCGCTCAACCCACCCCCAAAGATCTAGAACCCCCAAAGAAGCCCCCAAAAACCATGCAATACTACTAGGCCTAAGTTTCAATCGTGCCAAAATGCTCTCTGCAACTAGGCCCAAACCCCCCTTTTCCACCGTGGATTTTCTTCAAACCACTTGCAATCAAAATTAGACCTCCCCAGCAAAGCTCCCAGCCCCCTTAACCCACCCCCAAAGATATAGAACCCCCCAAGCAGCCCCCCAAAAACATGCAATACTACTAGGCCCAAGTTTCAATCGTGCCAAAACGCTCTCTGCAACTAGGCCCAAACTCCCCTTTTCCACCATGGATTTTGTTCAAACCACTTACAATCAAAATTATATCTTCCCATCAGTGCTCCCAGACTTCTCAACCCACCCCCAAAAATCTAGAACCCCCTCCCAGAGCAGCCCCCCCAAAAACATAAAATAGTGCTAGAAAAAACTTTTCCACCATGGATTTTCTTAAAACCACTTGCAATCAAAATTAGACCTTCCCAGCAATGCTCCTAGACCGCTCAACCCACCCCCAAAGATCTAGAACCCCCCAAGCAGCCCCCCAAAAACATGCAATACTATTAGGCCTAAGTTTCAATCGTGCCAAAACGCTCTCTGCAACTAGGCCAAACCCCCCTTTTCCACCACAGATTTTCTTCAAACAACTTGCAATCAAAATTAGACCTTCCCATCAGTGCTCCCAGACCCCTCAACCCACCCCCAAAGATCTAGAACCCCCCCCAAGCAGCCCCCCAAAAACATGCAATACTACAAGGCCTAAGTTTCAATTGTGCCAAAACGTTCTCTGCAACTAGGCCAAACCCCCCCTTTTCCACTATGGATTTTCTTCAAACTACTTGCAATCAAAATTAGACCTTCCCAGCAGTACTCCCAGCCCCCTCAACCCACCCCCAAAGATATAGAACCCCCCCCAAGCAGCCCCCCCAAAACATGCAATACTACTAGGCCTATGTTTCAATCGTGCCAAAACGCTCTCTGCAACTAGGCCCAAACTCCCCTTTTCCACCATGGATTTTCTTAAAACCACTTGCAATCGAAATTAGACCTTCCCAGCACGCCTCTCAGACCCCTGAACCCACATCCAAAAATTTAGAACCTCCTCAAGCAGCCCCCCAAAAACATGCAATACTACTAGGCCTAAGTTTCAATTGGGCCAAAACGCTCTCTGCAACCAGGCCCAAACCCCCCTTTTCCACCATGGAATTTCTTCAAACCACTTGCAATCAAAATTAGACCTTCCCTGCAGTGCTCCCAGACCCCTCAACCCACCCCCAAAGATCTAGAACCCCCCAAGAAGCCCCCAAAAAACATACAATACTACTAGGCCTAAGTTTCAATCGTGCCAAAACGCTCTCTGCAACTAGCCCCAAACTCCCCTTTTCCATCATGGATTTTCTTCAAACCACTTGCAATCAAAATTAGACCTCCCCAGCAAACCTCCCAGCCCCCTCAACCCACCCCCAAAGATATAGAACCCCCCCAAGCAGCCCCCCAAAAACATGCAATACTACTAGGCCCATGTTTCAATCGTGCCAAAACGCTCTCTGCAACTAGGCCCAAACTCTCTTTTCCACCATGGATTTTCTTCAAACCACTTGCAATCAAAATTAGATCTTCCCATCAGTGCTCCCAGACTCCGCAACCCACCCCCAAAGATCTAGAACCCCCCCAAGCAGCCCCCAAAAAACATGCAATACTACTAGGCCTAAGTTTCAAGCGTGCCAAAACGCTGTCTGCAACTAGGCCAAAAAAAACCTTTTTCACCATGGATTTTCTTCAAACCACTCGCAATCAAAATTAGACCTTCACAGCAGGGCTCCCAGACCCCTCAATCCACCCCAAAGATCTAGATTTCCCCCAAGCAGCCCCCCAAAAACATGCAATACTATTAGGCCTAATTTTCAATCATACCAAAACGCTCTCTGCAACTAGGCCCAAACCCCTCTTTTCCACCATGGATTTTCTTCAAACCACTTGCAATCGAAATTAGACCTTCCCATCACGCCTCTCAGACCCCTCAACCCACACCCAAAGATCTAGAACCCCCCAAGCAGCCCCCCAAAAACATGCAATACTACTAGGCCTAAGTTTCAATCGTGCCAAAACGCTCTCTGCAACTAGGCCCAAACCCCCCTTTTCCACCATGGATTGTCTTCAAACCACTTGCAATCAAAATTAGACCTTCCCAGCAGTGCTCCCAGACCCCTCAACCCACCCCCAAAGATCTATAACCCCCCCCAAGCAGCCCCCCAAAAACATGCAAAACTACTAGGCCTACGTTTCAAGCGTGCCAAAACGGTCTCTGCAACTAGGCCAAAAACCCCCTTTTTCACCATGGATTTTCTTCAAACAACTTGCAATCAAAATCAGACCTTCACAGCAGTGCTCCCAGACCCCTCAATCCACCCCAAAGCCAAAGATCTAGATTTCCCCCAAGCAGCCCCCAAAAACATGCAATACTACTAGGCCTAAGTTTCAAACATACCAAAACGCTCTCTGCAACTAGGCCCAAACCCCCCTTTTCCACCATGGATTTTCTTCAAACCTCTTGCAATCGAAATTAGACCTTCCCATCACGCCTCTCAGACCCCTCAACCCACACCCAAAGATTTAGAACCCCCCAAGCAGCCCCCCAAAAACATGCAATACAACTAGGCCTAAGTTTCAATCGTGCCAAAACGCTCTCTGCAGCAAGGCCCAAACCCCCCTTTTCCACCATGGATTTTCTTCAAACCACTTGCAATCAAAATTAGACCTTCCCAGCAGTGCTCCCAGACCGCTTAACCCACCCCCAAAAATCTAGAACCCCCCAAGCAGCCCCCCAAAAACATGCAATACTATTAGGCCTAAGTTTCAATCATACCAAAACGCTCTCTGCAACTAGGCCCAAACCCCCCTTTTCCACCATGGATTTTCTTCAAACCACTTGCAATCGAAATTAGACCTTCCCATCACGCCTCTCAGGCCCCGCCAACCGACACCCAAAGATCTAGAACCCCCCAAGCAGCCCCCCAAAAACATGCAATACTACTAGGCCTAAGTTTCAATCGTGCCAAAACGCTCTCTGCAACTAGGCCCAAACCCCCCTTTTCTACCATGGATTGTCTTCAAACCACTTGCAATCATAATTAGACCTTCCCAGCAGTGCTCCCAGACCCCTCAACCCACCCCCAAAGATCTATAACCCCCCCCCAAGTAGCCCCCCAAAAACATGCAAAACTACTAGGCCTATGTTTCAGGCGTGCCAAAACGCTCTCTGCAACTAGGCCAAAAACCCCCTTTTTCACCATGGATTTTCTTCAAACCACTTGCAATCAAAATCAGACCTTCACAGCAGTGCTCCCAGACCCCTCAATCCACCCCAAAGATCTAGATTTCCCCCAAGCAGCCCCCCAAAAACATGCAATACTACTAGGCCTAAGTTTCAATCGTACCAAAACGCTCTCTGCAACTAGGCCCAAACCCCCCTTTTCCACCATGGATTTTCTTCAAACCTCTTGCAATCGAAATTAGACCTTCCCATCACGCCTCTCAGACCCCTCAACCCACACCCAAAGATTCGAACCCCCCAAGCAGCCCCCCAAAACATGCAATACAACTAGGCCTAAGTTTCAATCGTGCCAAAACGCTCTCTGCAACAAGGCCCAAACCCCCCTTTTCCACCATGGATATTCTTCAAACCACTTGCAATCAAAATTAGACCTTCCCAGCAGTGCTCCCAGACCGCTCAACCCAACCCCAAACATCTAGAACCCCCCAAGCAGCCCGCCAAAAACATGCAATACTACTAGGCTTACATTTTAATCGTGCCAAAAGGCTCTCTGCAACTAAGCCCAAACCCCCCTTTTCCACCATGGATTTTCTTCAAACAACTTGCAATCCAAATTAGACCTTCCCAGCAGTGCTCCCAGACCCCTCAACCCACCCCCAGAGATCTAGAACCCCCCCCAAGCAGCGCCCAAAAACATTCAATACTACAAGGCCTAAGTTTTAATCGTGCCAAAACGTTCTCTGCAACTAGGCCAAACCCCCCCTTTTCCACCATGGATTTTCTTGAAACCACTTGCAATCAAAAATAGACCTTCCCAGCAGTGCTCCCAGTCCCCTCAACCCACCCCCAAAAATCTAGAACTCCCCAAGCAGCCCACCAAAAACATGCAATACTACTAGGCCTAAATTTCAATCCTGCCAAATCGCTCTCTGAAACTAGGCCCAAACCCCCCTTTTCCCACATGGATTTACTTCAAACAACTTGCAATCAAAATTAGACCTTCCCAGCAGTGCTCCCAGACCACTCAACCCACCCCCAAAAATCTAGAACCCCCCCAAGCAGCCGCCCAAAAACATGCAATACAACCAGGCTTAAGTTTCAATCGTGCCAAAACGCTCTCTGCAACTATGCCCAAACCCCCCTTTTCCACCATAGATTTTCTTCAAACAACTTGCAATCAAAATTAGACCTTCCCAGCATTGCTCCCAGACCCCCCAACCCACCCCCAAAGATCTAGAACCCCCAAGCAGCCCCCCAAAAACATGCCATACTACTAGGCCTAAGTTTCCATCGTGCCAAAACGCTCTCTGCAACTAGGCCCAACCCCCCCTTTTCCACCATGGTTTTTCTTCAAACCACTTGCAATCAAAATTAGACCTTCTCAGCAGTACTCCCAGCCCCCTCAACCCACCCACAAAGATATAGAACCCCCCCAACCCCAAGCAGCCCCCCCAAAACATGCAATACTACTAGGCCTACGTTTCAATCGTGCCAAAACGCTCTCTGCAACTAGGCCCAAACTCCCCTTTTCCACTATGGATTTTCTTAAAACCACTTGCAATCGAAATTAGACCTTCCCAGCACGCCTCTCAGACCCCTCAACCCACATCCAAAAATTTAGAACCTCCCCGAGTAGCCCCCCAAAAATATGCAATACTACTAGGCCTAAGTTTCAATCGTGCCAAAAAGTTCTCTGCAACCAGGCCCAAACCCCCCTTTTCCACCATGGATTTTCTTCAAACCACTTGCAATCAAAATTACACCATCCCAGCAGTGCTCCCAGACCCCTCAACCCACCCCCAAAGATCTAGAACCCCCAAAGAAGCCCCCAAAAACGATGCAACACTACTAGGCCTAAGTTTCAATCGTGCCAAAACGCTCTCTGCAACTAGGCCCAAACCCCCCTTTTCCACCGTGGATTTTCTTCAAACCACTTGCAATCAAAATTAGACCTCCCCAGCAAAGCTCCCAGCCCCCTTAACCCACCCCCAAAGATATAGAACCCCCCCAAGCAGCCCCCCAAAAACATGAAATACTACTAGGCCCAAAATTCAATCGTGCCAAAACGCTCTCTGCAACTAGGCCTAAACTCCCCTTTTCCACCATGGATTTTGTTCAAACCACTTACAATCAAAATTAGATCTTCCCATCAGTGCTCCCAGACTTCTCAACCCACCCCAAAAATCTAGAACCCCCTCCCAGAGCAGCCCCCCCAAAAACATAAAATAGTGCTAGAAAAAACTTTTCCACCATGGATTTTCTTAAAACCACTTGCAATCAAAATTAGACCTTCCCAGCAATGCTCCTAGACCGCTCAACCCACCCCCAAAGATCTAGAACCCCCCAAGCAGCCCCCCAAAAGCATGCAATACTATTAGGCCTAAGTTTCAATCGTGCCAAAACGCTCTCTGCAACTAGGCCCAAACCCCCCTTTTCCACCATGGATTTTCTTCAAACAACTTGCAATCAAAATTAGACTTTCCCAGCAGTGCTCCCAGACCCCTCAACCCACCCCCAAAGATCTAGAACCCCCCCAAGCAGCCCCCCAAAAACATGCAATACTACAAGGCCTAAGTTTCAATTGTGCCAAAACGTTCTCTGCAACTTGGCCAAACCCCCCTTTTCCACTATAGATTTTCTTCAAACCACTTGCAATCAAAATTAGACCTTCCCAGCAGTGCTCCCAGACCCCTCAACCCACCCCCATAAATCTAGAACCCCCTCAAGCAGTCCCCCAAAAACATGCAATAGTGCTAAAGAAAACCTTTCCACCATGGATTTTCTCAAACCACTTGCAATCAAAATCAGACCTTCCCAGCATTGCTCCCAGACCCCCTAACCCACCCCCAATGATCTAGAACCCCCAAGCAGCCCCCCAAAAAGATGCAATACTACTAGGCCTAAGTTTCAATCGTGCCAAAACGCTCTCTGCAACTAGGCCCAAACCCCCCTTTTTCACCATGGATTTTCTTCAAACCACTCGCAATCAAAATTAGACCTTCACAGCAGTGCTCCCAGACCCCTCAATCCACCCCAAAGATCTAGATTTCCCCCAAGCAGCCCCCCAAAAACATGCAATACTATTAGGCCTAAGTTTCAATCATACCAAAACGCTCTCTGCAACTAGGCCCAAACCCCCCTTTTCCACCATGAATTTTCTTCAAACCACTTGCAATCAAAATTAGATCTTCCCTGCATTGCTTCCAGACCGCTCAACCCACCCCCAAAAATCTAGAACCCCGCAAGAAGCCCCCCAAAAACATGCAATACTACAAGGCCTAAGTTTCAATCGTGCAAAAACGCTCTCTGCAACTAGGCCCATACCACCCTTTTCCACCATGGATTTTCTTCAAACAACTTGCACTCAAAATTAGACCTTCCCAGCAGTGCTCCCAGACCCCTCAACCCACCCCCAAAGATCTAGAACCCTCCAAGCAGACCCCAAAACATGCAATACTACAAGGCCTAAGTTCAAATCGTGCCAAAACGTTCTCTGCAACTAGGCCAAACCCCCCCTTTTCCACTATGGATTTTCTTCAAACCACTTGCAATCAAAATTAGACCTTCCCAGCAGTACTCCCAGCCCCCTCAACCCACCCCCAAAGATCTAGAACCCCCCCAAGCAGCCCCCCAAAAACATGCAATACTACAAGGCCCAAGTTTCAATTGTGCCAAAACAATCTCTGCAACTTGGCCAAACCCCCCTTTTCCACTATAGATTTTCTTCAAACCACTTGCAATCAAAATTAGACCTTCCCAGCAGTGCTCCCAGACCCCTCAACCCACCCCCATAAATCTAGAACCCCCTCAAGCAGTCCCCCAAAAACATGCAATAGTGCTAAAGAAAACCTTTCCACCATGGATTTTCTCAAACCACTTGCAATCAAAATCAGACCTTCCCAGCATTGCTCCCAGACCCCCTAACCCACCCCCAATGATCTAGAACCCCCAAGCAGCCCCCCAAAAAGATGCAATACTACTAGGCCTAAGTTTCAATCGTGCCAAAACGCTCTCTGCAACTAGGCCCAAACCCCCCTTTTTCACCATGGATTTTATTCAAACCACTCGCAATCAAAATTAGACCTTCACAGCAGTGCTCCCAGACCCCTCAATCCACCCCAAAGATCTAGATTTCCCCCAAGCAGCCCCCCAAAAACATGCAATACTATTAGGCCTAAGTTTCAATCATACCAAAACGCTCTCTTCAACTAGGCCCAAACCCCCCTTTTCCACCATGAATTTTCTTCAAACCACTTGCAATCAAAATTAGATCTTCCCTGCATTGCTTCCAGACCGCTCAACCCACCCCCAAAAATCTAGAACCCCGCAAGAAGCCCCCCAAAAACATGCAATACTACAAGGCCTAAGTTTCAATCGTGCAAAAACGCTCTCTGCAACTAGGCCCATACCCCCCTTTTCCACCATGGATTTTCTTCAAACAACTTGCACTCAAAATTAGACCTTCCCAGCAGTGCTCCCAGACCCCTCAACCCACCCCCAAAGATCTAGAACCCTCCAAGCAGACCCCAAAACATGCAATACTACAAGGCCTAAGTTCAAATCGTGCCAAAACGTTCTCTGCAACTAGGCCAAACCCCCCCTTTTCCACTATGGATTTTCTTCAAACCACTTGCAATCAAAATTAGACCTTCCCAGCAGTACTCCCAGCCCCCTCAACCCACCCCCAAAGATATAGAACCCCCCCCCCCAAGAAGCCCCCCCAAAACATGCAATACTACTAGGCCTATGTTTCAATCGTGCCAAAACGCTCTCTGCAACTAGGCCCAAACTCCCCTTTTCCACCATGGATTTTCTTAAAACCACTTGCAATCGAAATTAGACCTTCCCAGCACGCCTCTCAGACCCCTCAACCCACATCCAAAAATGTAGAACCTCCCCAAGCAGCCCCCCAAAAACATGCAATACTACTCGGCCTAAGTTTCAAACGTGCCAAAACGCTCTCTGCAACCAGGCCCAAACCCCCCTTTTCCACCATGGATTTTCTTCAAACCACTTGCAATCAAAATTAGACCTTCCCCGCAGTGCTCCCAGACCCCTCAACCCACCCCCAAAGATCTAGAACCCCCCAAGAAGCCCCCAGAAAACATGCAATACTACTAGGCCTAAGTTTCAATCGTGCCAAAACGCTCTCTGCAACTAGGCCCAAACCCCCCTTTTCCACCATGGATTTTCTTCAAACCACTTGCAATCGAAATCAGACCTTCCCAGCAGTACTCCAAGCCCCCTCAACCCACCCACAAAGATATAGAACCCCCCCCCAAGCAGCCCCCCCAAAACATGCAATACTACTAGGCCTACTTTTCAATCGTGCCAAAACGCTCTCTGCAACTAGGCCCAAACTCCCCTTTTCCACCATGGATTTTCTTAAAACCACTTGCAATCGAAATTAGACCTTCCCAGCACGCCTCTCAGACCCCTCAACCCACATCCAAAAATTTAGAACCTCCCCAAGCAGCCCCCCAAAAACATGCAATACTACTAGGCCTAAGTTTCAATCGTGCCAAAATGCTCTCTGCAACCAGGCCCAAACCCCCCTTTTCCACCATGGATTTTCTTCAAACCACTTGCAATCAAAATTAGACCTTCCCAGCAGTGCTCCCAGACCCCTCAACCCACCCCCAAAGATCTAGAACCCCCAAAGAAGCCCCCAAAAACCATGCAATACTACTAGGCCTAAGTTTCAATCGTGCCAAAACGCTCTCTGCAACTAGGCCCAAACCCCCCTTTTCCACCGTGGATTTTCTTCAAACCACTTGCAACCAACATTAGACCTCCCCAGCAAAGCTCCCAGCCCCCTTAACCCACCCCCAAAGATATAGAACCCCCCCATGCAGCCCCCCAAAAACATGCAATATTACTAGGCCCATGTTTCAATCGTGCCAAAACGCTCTCTACAACTAGGCCCAAACTCCCCTTTTCCACCATGGATTTTGTTCAAACCACTTGCAATCAAAATTAGACCTTCCCATCACGCCTCTCAGACCCCTCAACCCACCCCCAAAAATCTAGAACCCCCTCCCAGAGCAGCCCCCGCAAAAACATAAAATATTGCTAGAAAAAACTTTTCCACCATGGATTTTCTTAAAACAACTTGCAATCAAAATTAGACCTTCCCAGCAATGCTCCTAGACCGCTCAACCCACCCACAAAGATCTAGAACCCCCCCAAGCAGCCCCCCAAAAACATGCAATACTACAAGGCCTAAGTTCAAATTGGGCCAAAACGTTCTGTGCAACTTGGCCAAACCCCCCTTTTCCAAGATAGATTTTCTTCAAACCACTTGCAATCAAAATTAGACCTTCCCAGCAGTGCTCCCAGACCCCTCAACCCACCCCCAAAAATCTAGAACCCCCTCAAGCAGTCCCCCAAAAACATGCAATAGTGCTAAAAAAACCTTTCCACCATGGATTTTCTCAAACCACTTGCAATCAAAATCAGAACTTCCCAGCATTGCTCCCAGACCCCCTAACCCACCCCCAAAGATCTAGAACCCCCAAGCAGCCCCCAAAAACATGCAATACTACTAGGCCTAAGTCTCAATCGTGCCAAAGCGCTCTCTGCAACTAGGCCCAAATCCCCCTTTTCCACCATGGATTTTCTTCAAACCACTTGCAATCGAGATTAGACCTTCCCATCACGCCTCTCAGACCCCTCAACCCACACCCAAAGATCTAGAATGCCCCAAGCAGCCCCCCAAAAACATGCAATACTACAAGGCCTAAGTTTCAATCGTGCCAAAACGCTCTCTGCTACTAGGCCCAAACCCCCCTTTTCCACCATGGATTTTCTTCAAACCACTTGCAATCAAAATTAGACCTTCCCAGCATTGCTCCCAGACCGCTCAACCCACCCCCAAAAATCTAGAACCCCCCAAGCAGCCCCCCAAAAACATGCAATACTACAAGGTCTAAGTTTTAATCGTGCAAAAACGCTCTCTGCAACTAGGCCCAAACCCCCCTTTTACACCGTGGATTTTCTTCAAACCACTTGCAACCAACATTAGACCTCCCCAGCAAAGCTCCCAGCCCCCTTAACCCACCCCCAAAGATATAGAACCCCCCCATGCAGCCCCCCAAAAACATGCAATATTACTAGGCCCATGTTTCAATCGTGCCAAAACGCTCTCTACAACTAGGCCCAAACTCCCCTTTTCCACCATGGATTTTGTTCAAACCACTTGCAATCAAAATTAGACCTTCCCATCACGCCTCTCAGACCCCTCAACCCACCCCCAAAAATCTAGAACCCCCTCCCAGAGCAGCCCCCGCAAAAACATAAAATATTGCTAGAAAAAACTTTTCCACCATGGATTTTCTTAAAACAACTTGCAATCAAAATTAGACCTTCCCAGCAATGCTCCTAGACCACTCAACCCACCCACAAAGATCTAGAACCCCCCCAAGCAGCCCCCCAAAAACATGCAATACTACAAGGCCTAAGTTCAAATTGGGCCAAAACGTTCTGTGCAACTTGGCCAAACCCCCCTTTTCCAAGATAGATTTTCTTCAAACCACTTGCAATCAAAATTAGACCTTCCCAGCAGTGCTCCCAGACCCCTCAACCCACCCCCAAAAATCTAGAACCCCCTCAAGCAGTCCCCCAAAAACATGCAATAGTGCTAAAAAAACCTTTCCACCATGGATTTTCTCAAACCACTTGCAATCAAAATCAGAACTTCCCAGCATTGCTCCCAGACCCCCTAACCCACCCCCAAAGATCTAGAACCCCCAAGCAGCCCCCAAAAACATGCAATACTACTAGGCCTAAGTCTCAATCGTGCCAAAGCGCTCTCTGCAACTAGGCCCAAATCCCCCTTTTCCACCATGGATTTTCTTCAAACCACTTGCAATCGAGATTAGACCTTCCCATCACGCCTCTCAGACCCCTCAACCCACACCCAAAGATCTAGAATGCCCCAAGCAGCCCCCCAAAAACATGCAATACTACAAGGCCTAAGTTTCAATCGTGCCAAAACGCTCTCTGCTACTAGGCCCAAACCCCCCTTTTCCACCATGGATTTTCTTCAAACCACTTGCAATCAAAATTAGACCTTCCCAGCATTGCTCCCAGACCGCTCAACCCACCCCCAAAAATCTAGAACCCCCCAAGCAGCCCCCCAAAAACATGCAATACTACAAGGTCTAAGTTTTAATCGTGCAAAAACGCTCTCTGCAACTAGGCCCATACCCCTCTTTTCCACCATGGATTTTCTTCAAACAACTTGCAATCAAAATTAGACCTTCCCAGCAGTGCTCCCAGACCCCTCAACCCACCCCCAGAGATCTAGATTTCCCCCAAGCAGCCCCCCAAAAACATGCAATACTACTAGGCCTAAGTTTCAATCGTATCAAAACGCTCTCTGCAACTAGGCCCAAACCCCCCTTTTCCACCATGGATTTTCTTCAAACCTCTTGCAATCGAAATTAGACCTTCCCATCACGCCTCTCAGACCCCTCAACCCACACCCAAAGATTCGAACCCCCCAAGCAGCCCCCCAAAAACATGCAATACAACTAGGCCTAAGTTTCAATCGTGCCAAAACGCTCTCTGCAACAAGGCCCAAACCCCCCTTTTCCACCATGGATATTCTTCAAACCACTTGCAATCAAAATTAGACCTTCCCAGCAGTGCTCCCAGACCGCTCAACCCACCCCCAAACATCTAGAACCCCCCAAGCAGCCCGCCAAAACATGCAATACTACTAGGCTTAAGTTTTAATCGTGCCAAAAGGCTCTCTGCAACTAAGCCCAAACCCCCCTTTTCCACCATGGATTTTCTTCAAACAACTTGCAATCCAAATTAGACCTTCCCAGCAGTGCTCCCAGACCCCTCAACCCACCCCAGAGATCTAGAACCCCCCCAAGCAGCGCCCAAAAACATTCAATACTACAAGGACTAAGTTTTAATCGTGCCAAAACGTTCTCTGCAACTAGGCCAAACCCCCCCTTTTCCACCATGGATTTTCTTGAAACCACTTGCACTCAAAATTAGACCTTCCCATCACGCCTCTCAGACCCCTCAACCCACACCCAAAGATCTAGAATGCCCCAAGCAGCCCCCCAAAAACATGCATTACTACTAGGCCTAAGTTTCAATCATGCCAAACGCTCTCTGCAACAAGGCCCAAACCCCCCTTTTCCACCATGGATATTCTTCAAACCACTTGCAATCAAAATTAGACCTTCCCAGCAGTGCTCCCAGACCGCTCAAACCACCCCCAAACATCTAGAACCCCCCAAGCAGCCCGCCAAAAACATGCAATACTACTAGGCCTAAGTTTCAATCGTGCCAAAACGCTCTCTGCTACTAGGCCCAAACCCCCCTTTTCCACCATGGATTTTCTTCAAACCACTTGCAATCAAAATTAGACCTTCCCAGCATTGCTCCCAGACCGCCCAACCCACCCCCAAAAATCTAGAACCCCCCAAGCAGCCCCCCAAAAACATGCAATACTACAAGGTCTAAGTTTCAATCGTGCAAAAACGCTCTCTGCAACTAGGCCCATACCCCTCTTTTCCACCATGGATTTTCTTCAAACAACTTGCAATCAAAATTAGACCTTCCCAGCAGTGCTCCCAGACCCCTCAACCCACCCCCAAAGATCTAGATTTCCCCCAAGCAGCCCCCCAAAAACATGCAATACTACTAGGCCTAAGTTTCAATCGTACCAAAACGCTCTCTGCAACTAGGCCCAAACCCCCCTTTTCCACCATGGATTTTCTTCAAACCTCTTGCAATCGAAATTAGACCTTCCCATCACGCCTCTCAGACCCCTCAACCCACACCCAAAGATTCGAACCCCCCAAGCAGCCCCCCAAAAACATGCAATACAACTAGGCCTAAGTTTCAATCGTGCCAAAACGCTCTCTGCAACAAGGCCCAAACCCCCCTTTTCCACCATGGATATTCTTCAAACCACTTGCAATCAAAATTAGACCTTCCCGGCAGTGCTCCCAGACCGCTCAACCCACCCCCAAACATCTAGAACCCCCCAAGCAGCCCGCCAAAAACATG
Source organism: Lissotriton vulgaris (assembly GCF_964263255.1). Classification (NCBI taxonomy): domain Eukaryota; kingdom Metazoa; phylum Chordata; class Amphibia; order Caudata; family Salamandridae; genus Lissotriton; species Lissotriton vulgaris. The sequence goes on along the minus strand of NC_141693.1, from coordinate 749,515,313 downwards.
CAATACTACTAGGCTTAAGTTTTAATCGTGCCAAAAGGCTCTCTGCAACTAAGCCCAAACCCCCCTTTTCCACCATGGATTTTCTTCAAACAACTTGCAATCCAAATTAGACCTTCCCAGCAGTGCTCCCAGACCCCTCAACCTACCCCCAGAGATCTAGAACCCCCCCAAGCAGCGCCCAAAAACATTCAATACTACAAGGCCTAAGTTTTAATCGTGCCAAAACGTTCTCTGCAACTAGGCCAAACCCCCCCTTTTCCACCATGGATTTTCTTGAAACCACTTGCAATCAAAAATAGACCTTACCAGCAGTGCTCCCAGTCCCCTCAACCCACCCCCAAAAATCTAGAACTCCCCAAGCAGCCCACCAAAAACATGCAATACTACTAGGCCTAAATTTCAATCGTGCCAAATCGCTCTCTGAAACTAGGCCCAAACCCCCCTTTTCCCACATGGATTTACTTCAAACAACTTGCAATCAAAATAGACCTTCCCAGCAGTGCTCCCAGACCACTCAACCCACCCCCAAAAATCTAGAACCCCCCCAAGCAGCCGCCCAAAAACATGCAATACAACCAGGCTTAAGTTTCAATCGTGCCAAAACGCTCTCTGCAACTATGCCCAAACCCCCCTTTTCCACCATAGATTTTCTTCAAACAACTTGCAATCAAAATTAGACCTTCCCAGCTTTGCTCCCAGACCCCCCAACCCACCCCCAAAGATCTAGAACCCCCAAGCAGCCCCCCAAAAACATGCCATACTACTAGGCCTAAGTTTCCATCGTGCCAAAACGCTCTCTGCAACTAGGCCCAACCCCCCCTTTTCCACCATGGTTTTTCTTCAAACCACTTGCAATCAAAATTAGACCTTCTCAGCAGTACTCCCAGCCCCCTCAACCCACCCACAAAGATATAGAACCCCCCCAACCCCAAGCAGCCCCCCCAAAACATGCAATACTACTAGGCCTACGTTTCAATCGTGCCAAAACGCTCTCTGCAACTAGGCCCAAACTCCCCTTTTCCACTATGGATTTTCTTAAAACGACTTGCAATCGAAATTAGACCTTCCCAGCACGCCTCTCAGACCCCTCAACCCACATCCAAAAATTTAGAACCTCCCCAAGCAGCCCCCCAAAAATATGCAATACTACTAGGCCTAAGTTTCAATCGTGCCAAAACGTTCTCTGCAACCAGGCCCAAACCCCCCTTTTCCACCATGGATTTTCTTCAAACCACTTGCAATCAAAATTACACCTTCCCAGCAGTGCTACCAGACCCCTCAACCCACCCCCAAAGATCTAGAACCCCCAAAGAAGCCCCCAAAAACCATGCAACACTACTAGGCCTAAGTTTCAATCGTGCCAAAACGTTCTCTGCAACTAGGCCCAAACCCCCCTTTTCCACCGTGGATTTTCTTCAAACCACTTGCAATCAAAATTAGACCTCCCCAGCAAAGCTCCCAGCCCCCTTAACCCACCCCCAAAGATATAGAACCCCCCCAAGCAGCCCCCCAAAAACATGAAATACTACTAGGCCCAAGTTTCAATCGTGCCAAAACGCTCTCTGCAACTAGGCCTAAACTCCCCTTTTCCACCATGGATTTTGTTCAAACCACTTACAATCAAAATTAGATCTTCCCATCAGTGCTCCCAGACTTCTCAACCCACCCCAAAAATCTAGAACCCCCTCCCAGAGCAGCCCCCCCAAAAACATAAAATAGTGCTAGAAAAAACTTTTCCACCATGGATTTTCTTAAAACCACTTGGAATCAAAATTAGACCTTCCCAGCAATGCTCCTAGACCGCTCAACCCACCCCCAAAGATCTAGAACCCCCCAAGCAGCCCCCCAAAAGCATGCAATACTATTAGGCCTAAGTTTCAATCGTGCCAAAACGCTCTCTGCAACTAGGCCCAAACCCCCCTTTTCCACCATGGATTTTCTTCAAACAACTTGCAATCAAAATTAGACCTTCCCAGCAGTGCTCCCAGACCCCTCAACCCACCCCCAAAGATCTAGAACCCCCCCAAGCAGCCCCCCAAAAACATGCAATACTACAAAGCCCAAGTTTCAATTGTGCCAAAACGTTCTCTGCAACTTGGCCAAACCCCCCTTTTCCACTATAGATTTTCTTCAAACCACTTGCAATCAAAATTAGACCTTCCCAGCAGTGCTCCCAGACCCCTCAACCCACCCCCATAAATCTAGAACCCCCTCAAGCAGTCCCGCAAAAACATGCAATAGTGCTAAAGAAAACCTTTCCACCATGGATTTTCTCAAACCACTTGCAATCAAAATCAGACCTTCCCAGCATTGCTCCCAGACCCCCTAACCCACCCCCAATGATCTAGAACCCCCAAGCAGCCCCCCAAAAAGATGCAATACTACTAGGCCTAAGTTTCAATCGTGCCAAAACGCTCTCTGCAACTAGGCCCAAACCCCCCTTTTTCACCATGGATTTTCTTCAAACCACTCGCAATCAAAATTAGACCTTCCCAGCAGTGCTCCCAGACCCCTCAATCCACCCCAAAGATCTAGATTTCCCCCAAGCAGCCCCCCAAAAACATGCAATACTATTAGGCCTAAGTTTCAATCATACCAAAACGCTCTCTGCAACTAGGCCCAAACCCCCCTTTTCCACCATGAATTTTCTTCAAACCACTTGCAATCAAAATTAGATCTTCCCTGCATAGCTTCCAGACCGCTCAACCCACCCCCAAAAATCTAGAACCCCGCAAGAAGCCCCCCAAAAACATGCAATACTACAAGGCCTAAGTTTCAATCGTGCAAAAACGCTCTCTGCAACTAGGCCCATACCCCCCTTTTCCACCATGGATTTTCTTCAAACAACTTGCACTCAAAATTAGACCTTCCCAGCAGTGCTCCCAGACCCCTCAACCCACCCCCAAAGATCTAGAACCCTCCAAGCAGATCCCCCAAAACATGCAATACTACAAGGCCTAAGTTCAAATCGTGCCAAAACGTTCTCTGCAACTAGGCCAAACCCCCCCTTTTCCACTATGGATTTTCTTCAAACCACTTGCAATCAAAATTAGACCTTACCAGCAGTACTCCCAGCCCCCTCAACCCACCCCCAAAGATCTAGAACCCCCACAAGCAGCCCCCCAAAAACATGCAATACTACAAGGCCCAAGTTTCAATTGTGCCAAAACGTTCTCTGCAACTTGGCCAAACCCCCCTTTTCCACTATAGATTTTCTTTAAACCACTTGCAATCAAAATTAGACCTTCCCAGCAGTGCTCCCTGACCCCTCAACCCACCCCCATAAATCTAGAACCCCCTCAAGCAGTCCCCCAAAAACATGCAATAGTGCTAAAGAAAACCTTTCCACCATGGATTTTCTCAAACCACTCGCAATCAAAATTAGACCTTCACAGCAGTGCTCCCAGACCCCTCAATCCACCCCAAAGATCTAGATTTCCCCCAAGCAGCCCCCCAAAAACATGCAATACTATTAGGCCTAAGTTTCAATCATACCAAAACGCTCTCTGCAACTAGGCCCAAACCCCCCTTTTCCACCATGAATTTTCTTCAAACCACTTGCAATCAAAATTAGATCTTCCCTGCATTGCTTCCAGACCGCTCAACCCACCCCCAAAAATCTAGAACCCCGCAAGAAGCCCCCCAAAAACATGCAATACTACAAGGCCTAAGTTTCAATCGTGCAAAAACGCTCTCTGCAACTAGGCTCATACCCCCCTTTTCCACCATGGATTTTCTTCAAACAACTTGCACTCAAAATTAGACCTTCCCAGCAGTGCTCCCAGACCCCTCAACCCACCCCCAAAGATCTAGAACCCTCCAAGCAGACCCCAAAACATGCAATACTACAAGGCCTAAGTTCAAATCGTGCCAAAACGTTCTCTGCAACTAGGCCAAACCCCCTCTTTTCCACTATGGATTTTCTTCAAACCACTTGCAATCAAAATTAGACCTTCCCAGCAGTACTCCCAGCCCCCTCAACCCACCCCCAAAGGTATAGAACCCCCCCCCAAGAAGCCCCCCCAAAACATGCAATACCACTAGGCCTATGTTTCAATCGTGCCAAAACGCTCTCTGCAACTAGGCCCAAACTCCCCTTTTCCACGATGGATTTTCTTAAAACCACTTGCAATCGAAATTAGACCTTCCCAGCACGCCTCTCAGACCCCTCAACCCACATCCAAAAATTTAGAACCTCCCCAAGCAGCCCCCCAAAAACATGCAATACTACTCGGCCTAAGTTTCAAACGTGCCAAAACGCTCTCTGCAACCAGGCCCAAACCCCCCTTTTCCACCATGGATTTTCTTCAAACCACTTGCAATCAAAATTAGACTTTCACAGCAGTGCTCCCAGACCCCTCAATCCACCCCAAAGATCTATATTTCCCCCAAGCAGCCCCCCAAACACATGCAATACTATTAGGCCTAAGTTTCAATCATACCAAAACGCTCTCTGCAACTAGGCCCAAACCCCCCTTTTCCACCATGAATTTTCTTCAAACCACTTGCAATCAAAATTAGATCTTCCCTGCATTGCTTCCAGACCGCTCAACCCACCCCCAAAAATCTAGAACCCCGCAAGAAGCCCCCCAAAAACATGCAATACTACAAGGCCTAAGTTTCAATCGTGCAAAAACGCTCTCTGCAACTAGGCCCATACCCCCCTTTTCCACCATGGATTTTCTTCAAACAACTTGCACTCAAAATTAGACCTTCCCAGCAGTGCTCCCAGACCCCTCAACCCACCCCCAAAGATCTAGAACCCTCCAAGCAGACCCCAAAACATGCAATACTACAAGGCCTAAGTTCAAATCGTGCCAAAACGTTCTCTGCAACTAGGCCAAACCCCCCCTTTTCCACTATGGATTTTCTTCAAACCACTTGCAATCAAAATTAGACCTTCCCAGCAGTACTCCCAGCCCCCTCAACCCACCCCCAAAGATCTAGAACCCCCCCAAGCAGCCCCCCAAAAACATGCAATACTACAAAGCCCAAGTTTCAATTGTGCCAAAACGTTCTCTGCAACTTGGCCAAACCCCCCTTTTCCACTATAGATTTTCTTCAAACCACTTGCAATCAAAATTAGACCTTACCAGCAGTGCTCCCAGACCCCTCAACCCACCCCCATAAATCTAGAACCCCCTCAAGCAGTCCCCCAAAAACATGCAATAGTGCTAAAGAAAACCTTTCCACCATGGATTTTCTCAAACCACTTGCAATCAAAATCAGACCTTCCCAGCATTGCTCCCAGACCCCCTATCCCACCCCCAATGATCTAGAACCCCCAAGCAGCCCCCCAAAAAGATGCAATACTACTAGGCCTAAGTTTCAATCGTGCCAAAACGCTCTCTGCAACTAGGCCCAAACCCCCCTTTTTCACCATGGATTTTATTCAAACCACTCGCAATCAAAATTAGACCTTCACAGCAGTGCTCCCAGACCCCTCAATCCACCCCAAAGATCTAGATTTCCCCCAAGCAGCTCCCCAAAAACATGCAATACTATTAGGCCTAAGTTTCAATCATACCAAAACGCTCTCTGCAACTAGGCCCAAACCCCCCTTTTCCACCATGAATTTTCTTCAAACCACTTGCAATCAAAATTAGATCTTGCCTGCATTGCTTCCAGACCGCTCAACCCACCCCCAAAAATCTAGAACCCCGCAAGAAGCCCCCCAAAAACATGCAATACTACAAGGCCTAAGTTTCAATCGTGCAAAAACGCTCTCTGCAACTAGGCCCATACCCCCCTTTTCCACCATGGATTTTCTTCAAACAACTTGCACTCAAAATTAGACCTTCCCAGCAGTGCTCCCAGACCCCTCAACCCACCCCCAAAGATCTAGAACCCTCCAAGCAGACCCCAAAACATGCAATACTACAAGGCCTAAGTTCAAATCGTGCCAAAACGTTCTCTGCAACTAGGCCAAACCCCCCCTTTTCCACTATGGATTTTCTTCAAACCACTTGCAATCAAAATTAGACCTTCCCAGCAGTACTCCCAGCCCCCTCAACCCACCCCCAAAGATATAGAACCCCCCCCCCAAGAAGCCCCCCCAAAACATGCAATACTACTAGGCCTATGTTTCAATCGTGCCAAAACGCTCTCTGCAACTAGGCCCAAACTCCCCTTTTCCACCATGGATTTTCTTAAAACCACTTGCAATCGAAATTAGACCTTCCCAGCACGCCTCTCAGACCCCTCAACCCACATCCAAAAATTTAGAACCTCCCCAAGCAGCCCCCCAAAAACATGCAATACTACTCGGCCTAAGTTTCAAACGTGCCAAAACGCTCTAAGCAACCAGGCCCAAACCCCCCTTTTCCACCATGGATTTTCTTCAAACCACTTGCAATCAAAATTAGACCTTCCCCGCAGTGCTCCCAGACCCCTCAACCCACCCCCAAAGATCTAGAACCCCCCAAGAAGCCCCCAGAAAACATGCAATACTACTAGGCCTAAGCTTCAATCGTGCCAAAACGCTCTCTGCAACTAGGCCCAAACCCCCCTTTTCCACCATGGATTTTCTTCAAACCACTTGCAATCGAAATCAGACCTTCCCAGCAGTACTCCCAGCCCCCTCAACCCACCCTCAAAGATATAGAACCCCCCCCCCCCAAGCAGCCCCCCCAAAACATGCAATACTACTAGGCCTAAGTTTCAAACGTGCCAAAACGCTCTCTGCAACCAGGCCCAAACCCCCCTTTTCCACCGTGGATTTTCTTCAAACCACTTGCAACCAACATTAGACCTCCCCAGCAAAGCTCCCAGCCCCCTTAACCCACCCCCAAAGATCTAGAACCCCCAAAGAAGCCCCCAAAAACCATGCAATACTACTAGGCTTAAGTTTTAATCGTGCCAAAAGGCTCTCTGCAACTAAGCCCAAACCCCCCTTTTCCACCATGGATTTTCTTCAAACAACTTGCAATCCAAATTGACCTTCCCAGCAGTGCTCCCAGACCCCTCAACCTACCCCCAGAGATCTAGAACCCCCCCAAGCAGCGCCCAAAAACATTCAATACTACAAGGCCTAAGTTTTAATCGTGCCAAAACGTTCTCTGCAACTAGGCCAAACCCCCCCTTTTCCACCATGGATTTTCTTGAAACCACTTGCAATCAAAAATAGACCTTCCCAGCAGTGCTCCCAGTCCCCTCAACCCACCCCCAAAAATCTAGAACTCCCCAAGCAGCCCACCAAAAACATGCAATACTACTAGGCCTAAATTTCAATCGTGCCAAATCGCTCTCTGAAACTAGGCCCAAACCCCCCTTTTCCCACATGGATTTACTTCAAACAACTTGCAATCAAAATAGACCTTCCCAGCAGTGCTCCCAGACCACTCAACCCACCCCCAAAAATCTAGAACCCCCCCAAGCAGCCGCCCAAAAACATGCAATACAACCAGGCTTAAGTTTCAATCGTGCCAAAACGCTCTCTGCAACTATGCCCAAACCCCCCTTTTCCACCATAGATTTTCTTCAAACAACTTGCAATCAAAATTAGACCTTCCCAGCTTTGCTCCCAGACCCCCCAACCCACCCCCAAAGATCTAGAACCCCCAAGCAGCCCCCCAAAAACATGCCATACTACTAGGCCTAAGTTTCCATCGTGCCAAAACGCTCTCTGCAACTAGGCCCAACCCCCCCTTTTCCACCATGGTTTTTCTTCAAACCACTTGCAATCAAAATTAGACCTTCTCAGCAGTACTCCCAGCCCCCTCAACCCACCCACAAAGATATAGAACCCCCCCAACCCCAAGCAGCCCCCCCAAAACATGCAATACTACTAGGCCTACGTTTCAATCGTGCCAAAACGCTCTCTGCAACTAGGCCCAAACTCCCCTTTTCCACTATGGATTTTCTTAAAACGACTTGCAATCGAAATTAGACCTTCCCAGCACGCCTCTCAGACCCCTCAACCCACATCCAAAAATTTAGAACCTCCCCAAGCAGCCCCCCAAAAATATGCAATACTACTAGGCCTAAGTTTCAATCGTGCCAAAACGCTCTCTGCAACTAGGCCCAAACCCCCCTTTTTCACCATGGATTTTCTTCAAACCACTCGCAATCAAAATTAGACCTTCCCAGCAGTGCTCCCAGACCCCCTAACCCACCCCCAATGATCTAGAACCCCCAAGCAGCCCCCCAAAAAGATGCAATACTACTAGGCCTAAGTTTCAATCGTGCCAAAATGCTCTCTGCAACTAGGCCCAAACCCCCCTTTTTCACCATGGATTTTCTTCAAACCACTCGCAATCAAAATTAGACCTTCCCAGCAGTGCTCCCAGACCCCTCAATCCACCCCAAAGATCTAGATTTCCCCCAAGCAGCCCCCCAAAAACATGCAATACTATTAGGCCTAAGTTTCAATCATACCAAAACGCTCTCTGCAACTAGGCCCAAACCCCCCTTTTCCACCATGAATTTTCTTCAAACCACTTGCAATCAAAATTAGATCTTCCCTGCATAGCTTCCAGACCGCTCAACCCACCCCGAAAAATCTAGAACCCCGCAAGAAGCCCCCCAAAAACATGCAATACTACAAGGCCTAAGTTTCAATCGTGCAAAAACGCTCTCTGCAACTAGGCCCATACCCCCCTTTTCCACCATGGATTTTCTTCAAACAACTTGCACTCAAAATTAGACCTTCCCAGCAGTGCTCCCAGACCCCTCAACCCACCCCCAAAGATCTAGAACCCTCCAAGCAGACCCCAAAACATGCAATACTACAAGGCCTAAGTTCAAATCGTGCCAAAACGTTCTCTGCAACTAGGCCAAACCCCCCCTTTTCCACTATGGATTTTCTTCAAACCACTTGCAATCAAAATTAGACCTTCCCAGCAGTACTCCCAGCCCCCTCAACCCACCCCCAAAGATCTAGAACCCCCACAAGCAGCCCCCCAAAAACATGCAATACTACAAGGCCCAAGTTTCAATTGTGCCAAAACGTTCTCTGCAACTTGGCCAAACCCCCCTTTTCCACTATAGATTTTCTTTAAACCACTTGCAATCAAAATTAGACCTTCCCAGCAGTGCTCCCTGACCCCTCAACCCACCCCCATAAATCTAGAACCCCCTCAAGCAGTCCCCCAAAAACATGCAATAGTGCTAAAGAAAACCTTTCCACCATGGATTTTCTCAAACCACTCGCAATCAAAATTAGACCTTCACAGCAGTGCTCCCAGACCCCTCAATCCACCCCAAAGATCTAGATTTCCCCCAAGCAGCCCCCCAAAAACATGCAATACTATTAGGCCTAAGTTTCAATCATACCAAAACGCTCTCTGCAACTAGGCCCAAACCCCCCTTTTCCACCATGAATTTTCTTCAAACCACTTGCAATCAAAATTAGATCTTCCCTGCATTGCTTCCAGACCGCTCAACCCACCCCCAAAAATCTAGAACCCCGCAAGAAGCCCCCCAAAAACATGCAATACTACAAGGCCTAAGTTTCAATCGTGCAAAAACGCTCTCTGCAACTAGGCCCATACCCCCCTTTTCCACCATGGATTTTCTTCAAACAACTTGCACTCAAAATTAGACCTTCCCAGCAGTGCTCCCAGACCCCTCAACCCACCCCCAAAGATCTAGAACCCTCCAAGCAGACCCCAAAACATGCAATACTACAAGGCCTAAGTTCAAATCGTGCTAAAACGTTCTCTGCAACTAGGCCAAACCCCCCCTTTTCCACTATGGATTTTCTTCAAACCACTTGCAATCAAAATTAGACCTTCCCAGCAGTACTCCCAGCCCCCTCAACCCACCCCCAAAGGTATAGAACCCCCCCCCAAGAAGCCCCCCCAAAACATGCAATACCACTAGGCCTATGTTTCAATCGTGCCAAAACGCTCTCTGCAACTAGGCCCAAACTCCCCTTTTCCACGATGGATTTTCTTAAAACCACTTGCAATCGAAATTAGACCTTCCCAGCACGCCTCTCAGACCCCTCAACCCACATCCAAAAATTTAGAACCTCCCCAAGCAGCCCCCCAAAAACATGCAATACTACTCGGCCTAAGTTTCAAACGTGCCAAAACGCTCTCTGCAACCAGGCCCAAACCCCCCTTTTCGACCATGGATTTTCTTCAAACCACTTGCAATCAAAATTAGACCTTCACAGCAGTGCTCCCAGACCCCTCAATCCACCCCAAAGATCTATATTTCCCCCAAGCAGCCCCCCAAACACATGCAATACTATTAGGCCTAAGTTTCAATCATACCAAAACGCTCTCTGCAACTAGGCCCAAACCCCCCTTTTCCACCATGAATTTTCTTCAAACCACTTGCAATCAAAATTAGATCTTCCCTGCATTGCTTCCAGACCGCTCAACCCACCCCCAAAAATCTAGAACCCCGCAAGAAGCCCCCCAAAAACATGCAATACTACAAGGCCTAAGTTTCAATCGTGCAAAAACGCTCTCTGCAACTAGGCCCATACCCCCCTTTTCCACCATGGATTTTCTTCAAACAACTTGCACTCAAAATTAGACCTTCCCAGCAGTGCTCCCAGACCCCTCAACCCACCCCCAAAGATCTAGAACCCTCCAAGCAGACCCCAAAACATGCAATACTACAAGGCCTAAGTTCAAATCGTGCCAAAACGTTCTCTGCAACTAGGCCAAACCCCCCTTTTCCACTATGGATTTTCTTCAAACCACTTGCAATCAAAATTAGACCTTCCCAGCAGTACTCCCAGCCCCCTCAACCCACCCCCAAAGATCTAGAACCCCCCCAAGCAGCCCCCCAAAAACATGCAATACTACAAAGCCCAAGTTTCAATTGTGCCAAAACGTTCTCTGCAACTTGGCCAAACCCCCCTTTTCCACTATAGATTTTCTTCAAACCACTTGCAATCAAAATTAGACCTTACCAGCAGTGCTCCCAGACCCCTCAATCCACCCCCATAAATCTAGAACCCCCTCAAGCAGTCCCCCAAAAACATGCAATAGTGCTAAAGAAAACCTTTCCACCATGGATTTTCTCAAACCACTTGCAATCAAAATCAGACCTTCCCAGCATTGCTCCCAGACCCCCTAACCCACCCCCAATGATCTAGAACCCCCAAGTAGCCCCCCAAAAAGATGCAATACTACTAGGCCTAAGTTTCAATCGTGCCAAAACGCTCTCTGCAACTAGGCCCAAACCCCCCTTTTTCACCATGGATTTTATTCAAACCACTCGCAATCAAAATTAGACCTTCACAGCAGTGCTCCCAGACCCCTCAATCCACCCCAAAGATCTAGATTTCCCCCAAGCAGCTCCCCAAAAACATGCAATACTGTTAGGCCTAAGTTTCAATCATACCAAAACGCTCTCTGCAACTAGGCCCAAACCCCCCTTTTCCACCATGAATTTTCTTCAAACCACTTGCAATCAAAATTAGATCTTGCCTGCATTGCTTCCAGACCGCTCAACCCACCCCCAAAAATCTAGAACCCCGCAAGAAGCCCCCCAAAAACATGCAATACTACAAGGCCTAAGTTTCAATCGTGCAAAAACGCTCTCTGCAACTAGGCCCATACCCCCCTTTTCCACCATGGATTTTCTTCAAACAACTTGCACTCAAAATTAGACCTTCCCAGCAGTGCTCCCAGACCCCTCAACCCACCCCCAAAGATCTAGAACCCTCCAAGCAGACCCCAAAACATGCAATACTACAAGGCCTAAGTTCAAATCGTGCCAAAACGTTCTCTGCAACAAGGCCAAACCCCCCCTTTTCCACTATGGATTTTCTTCAAACCACTTGCAATCAAAATTAGACCTTCCCAGCAGTACTCCCAGCCCCCTCAACCCACCCCCAAAGATATAGAACCCCCCCCCCAAGAAGCCCCCCCAAAACATGCAATACTACTAGGCCTATGTTTCAATCGTGCCAAAACGCTCTCTGCAACTAGGCCCAAACTCCCCTTTTCCACCATGGATTTTCTTAAAACCACTTGCAATCGAAATTAGACCTTCCCAGCACGCCTCTCAGACCCCTCAACCCACATCCAAAAATTTAGAACCTCCCCAAGCAGCCCCCCAAAAACATGCAATACTACTCGGCCTAAGTTTCAAACGTGCCAAAACGCTCTCTGCAACCAGGCCCAAACCCCCCTTTTCCACCATGGATTTTCTTCAAACCACTTGCAATCAAAATTAGACCTTCCCCGCAGTGCTCCCAGACCCCTCAACCCACCCCCAAAGATCTAGAACCCCCCAAGAAGCCCCCAGAAAACATGCAATACTACTAGGCCTAAGCTTCAATCGTGCCAAAACGCTCTCTGCAACTAGGCCCAAACCCCCCTTTTCCACCATGGATTTTCTTCAAACCACTTGCAATCGAAATCAGACCTTCCCAGCAGTACTCCCAGCCCCCTCAACCCACCCACAAAGATATAGAACCCCCCCCCCCAAGCAGCCCCCCCAAAACATGCAATACTACTAGGCCTACTTTTCAATCGTGCCAAAACGCTCTCTGCAACTAGGCCCAAACTCCCCTTTTCCACCATGGATTTTCTTAAAACCACTTGCAATCGAAATTAGACCTTCCCAGCACGCCTCTCAGACCCCTCAACCCACATCCAAAAATTTAGAACCTCCCCAAGCAGCCCCCCAAAAACATGCAATACTACTAGGCCTAAGTTTCAATCGTGCCAAAACGCTCTCTGCAACCAGGCCCAAACCCCCCTTTTCCACCATGGATTTTCTTCAAACCACTTGCAATCAAAATTAGACCTTCCCAGCAGTGCTCCCAGACCCCTCAACCCACCCCCAAAGATCTAGAACCCCCAAAGAAGCCCCCAAAAACCATGCAATACTACTAGGCCTAAGTTTCAATCGTGCCAAAACGCTCTCTGCAACTAGGCCCAAACCCCCCTTTTCCACCGTGGATTTTCTTCAAACCACTTGCAACCAACATTAGACCTCCCCAGCAAAGCTCCCAGCCCCCTTAACCCACCCCCAAAGATATAGAACCCCCCCATGCAGCCCCCCAAAAACATGCAATATTACTAGGCCCATGTTTCAATCGTGCCAAAACGCTCTCTACAACTAGGCCCAAACTCCCCTTTTCCACCATGGATTTTGTTCAAACCACTTGCAATCAAAATTAGATCTTCCCATCAGTGCTCCCAGACTTCTCAACCCACCCCCAAAAATCTAGAACCCCCTCCCAGAGCAGCCCCCGCAAAAACATAAAATATTGCTAGAAAAAACTTTTCCACCATGGATTTTCTTAAAACAACTTGCAATCAAAATTAGACCTTCCCAGCAATGCTCCTAGACCGCTCAGCCCACCCACAAAGATCTAGAACCCCCCCAAGCAGCCCCCCAAAAACATGCAATACTACAAGGCCTAAGTTTAAATTGGGCCAAAACGTTCTCTGCAACTTGGCCAAACCCCCCTTTTCCAAGATAGATTTTCTTCAAACCACTTGCAATCAAAATTAGACCTTCCCAGCAGTGCTCCCAGACCCCTCAACCCACCCCCAAAAATCTAGAACCCCCTCAAGCAGTCCCCCAAAAACATGCAATAGTGCTAAAAAAACCTTTCCACCATGGATTTTCTCAAACCACTTGCAATCAAAATCAGAACTTCCCAGCATTGCTCCCAGACCCCCTAACCCACCCCCAAAGATCTAGAACCCCCAAGCAGCCCCCAAAAACATGCAATACTACTAGGCCTAAGTCTCAATCGTGCCAAAACGCTCTCTGCTACTAGGCCCAAACCCCCCTTTTCCACCATGGATTTTCTTCAAACCACTTGCAATCAAAATTAGACCTTCCCAGCATTGCTCCCAGACCGCTCAACCCACCCCCAAAAATCTAGAACCCCCCAAGCAGCCCCCCAAAAGCATGCAATACTACAAGGTCTAACTTTCAATCGTGCAAAAACGCTCTCTGCAACTAGGCCCATACCCCCCTTTTCCACCATGGATTTTCTTCAAACAACTTGCAATCAAAATTAGACCTTCCCAGCAGTGCTCCCAGACCCCTCAACCCACCCCCAAAGATCTAGATTTCCCCCAAGCAGCCCCCCAAAAACATGCAATACTACTAGGCCTAAGTTTCAATCGTACCAAAACGCTCTCTGCAACTAGGCCCAAACCCCCCTTTTCCACCATGGATTTTCTTCAAACCTCTTGCAATCGAAATTAGACCTTCCCATCACGCCTCTCAGACCCCTCAACCCACACCCAAAGATTCGAACCCCCCAAGCAGCCCCCCAAAAACATGCAATACAACTAGGCCTAAGTTTCAATCGTGCCAAAACGCTCTCTGCAACAAGGCCCAAACCCCCCTTTTCCACCATGGATATTCTTCAAACCACTTGCAATCAAAATTAGACCTTCCCAGCAGTGCTCCCAGACCGCTCAACCCACCCCCAAACATCTAGAACCCCCCAAGCAGCCCGCCAAAAACATGCAATACTACTAGGCTTAAGTTTTAATCGTGCCAAAAGGCTCTCTGCAACTAAGCCCAAACCCCCCATTTCCACCATGGATTTTCTTCAAACAACTTCCAATCCAAATTAGACCTTCCCAGCAGTGCTACCAGACCCCTCAACCCACCCCCAGAGATCTAGAACCCCCCCAAGCAGCGCCCAAAAACATTCAATACTACAAGGCCTAAGTTTTAATCGTGCCAAAACGTTCTCTGCAACTAGGCCAAACCCCCCCTTTTCCACCATGGATTTTCTTCAAACAACTTGCAATCAAAATTAGACCTTCCCAGCAGTGCTCCCAGACCCCTCATCCCACCCCCAAAGATCTAGAACCCCCCCAAGCAGCCCCCCAAAAACATGCAATACTACAAGGCCTAAGTTTCAATTGTGCCAAAACGTTCTCTGCAACTTGGCCAAACCCCCCTTTTCCACTATAGATTTTCTTCAAACCACTTGCAATCAAAATTAGACCTTCCCAGCAGTGCTCCCAGACCCCTCAACCCACCCCCATAAATCTAGAACCCCCTCAAGCAGTCCCCCAAAAACATGCAATAGTGCTAAAGAAAACCTTTCCACCATGGATTTTCTCAAACCACTTGCAATCAAAATCAGACCTTCCCAGCATTGCTCCCAGACCCCCTAACCCACCCCCAATGATCTAGAACCCCCAAGCAGCCCCCCAAAAAGATGCAATACTACTAGGCCTAAGTTTCAATCGTGCCAAAACGCTCTCTGCAACTAGGCCCAAACCCCCCTTTTTCACCATGGATTTTTTTCAAACCACTCGCAATCAAAATTAGACCTTCACAGCAGTGCTCCCAGACCCCTCAATCCACCCCAAAGATCTAGATTTCCCCCAAGCAGCCCCCCAAAAACATGCAATACTATTAGGCCTACGTTTCAATCATACCAAAACGCTCTCTGCAACTAGGCCCAAACCCCCCTTTTCCACCATGAATTTTCTTCAAACCACTTGCAATCAAAATTAGATCTTCCCTGCATTGCTTCCAGACCGCTCAACCCACCCCCAAAAATCTAGAACCCCGCAAGAAGCCCCCCAAAAACATGCAATACTACAAGGCCTAAGTTTCAATCGTGCAAAAACGCTCACTGCAACTAGGCCCATACCCCCCTTTTCCACCATGGATTTTCTTCAAACAACTTGCACTCAAAATTAGACCTTCCCAGCAGTGCTCCCAGACCCCTCAACCCACCCCCAAAGATCTAGAACCCTCCAAGCAGACCCCAAAACATGCAATACTACAAGGCCTAAGTTCAAATTGTGCCAAAACGTTCTCTGCAACTAGGCCAAACCCCCCCTTTTCCACTATGGATTTTCTTCAAACCACTTGCAATCAAAATTAGACCTTCCCAGCAGTACTCCCAGCCCCCTCAACCCACCCCCAAAGATCTAGAACCCCCCCAAGCAGCCCCCCAAAAACATGCAATACTACAAGGCCTAAGTTTCATTCGTGCCAAAACGTTCTCTGCAACTTGGCCAAACCCCCCTTTTCCACTATAGATTTTCTTCAAACCACTTGCAATCAAAATTAGACCTTCCCAGCAGTGCTCCCAGACCCCTCAACCCACCCCCATAAATCTAGAACCCCCTCAAGCAGTCCCCCAAATACATGCAATAGTGCTAAAGAAAACCTTTCCACCATGGATTTTCTCAAACCACTTGCAATCAAAATCAGACCTTCCCAGCATTGCTCCCAGACCCCCTAACCCACCCCCAATGATCTAGAACCCCCAAGCAGCCCCCCAAAAAGATGCAATACTACTAGGCCTAAGTTTCAATCGTGCCAAAACGCTCTCTGCAACTAGGCCCAAACCCCCCTTTTTCACCATGGATTTTCTTCAAACCACTCGCAATCAAAATTAGACCTTCACAGCAGTGCTCCCAGACCCCTCAATCTACCCCAAAGATCTAGATTTCCCCCAAGCAGCCCCCCAAAAACATGCAATACTATTAGGCCTAAGTTTCAATCATACCAAAACGCTCTCTGCAACTAGGCCCAAACCCCCCTTTTCCACCATGAATTTTCTTCAAACCACTTGCAATCAAAATGAGATCTTCCCTGCATTGCTTCCAGACCGCTCAACCCACCCCCAAAAATCTAGAACCCCGCAAGAAGCCCCCCAAAAACATGCAATACTGCAAGGCCTAAGTTTCAATCGTGCAAAAACGCTCTCTGCAACTAGGCCCATACCCCCCTTTTCCACCATGGATTTTCTTCAAACAACTTGCACTCAAAATTAGACCTTCCCAGCAGTGCTCCCAGACCCCTCAACCCACCCCCAAAGATCTAGAACCCTCCAAGCAGACCCCAAAACATGCAATACTACAAGGCCTAAGTTCAAATCGTGCCAAAACGTTCTCTGCAACTAGGCCAAACCCCCCTTTTCCACTATGGATTTTCTTCAAACCACTTGCAATCAAAATTAGACCTTCCCAGCAGTACTCCCAGCCCCCTCAACCCACCCCCAAAGATACAGAACCCCCCCCCAAGAAGCCCACCCAAAACATGCAATACTACTAGGCCTATGTTTCAATCGTGCCAAAACGCTCTCTGCATCTAGGCCCAAACTCCCCTTTTCCACCATGGATTTTCTTAAGCCCACTTGCAATCGAAATTAGACCTTCCCAGCACGCCTCTCAGACCCCTCAACCCACATCCAAAAATTTAGAACCTCCCCAAGCAGCCCCCCAAAAACATGCAATACTACTCGGCCTAAGTTTCAAACGTGCCAAAACGCTCTCTGCAACCAGGCCCAAAACCCCTTTTCCACCATGGATTTTCTTCAAACCACTTGCAATCAAAATTAGACCTTCCCCGCAGTGCTCCCAGACCCCTCAACCCACCCCCAAAGATCTAGAACCCCCCCCCAAGCAGCCCCCCCAAAACATGCAATACTACTAGGCCTACTTTTCAATCGTGCCAAAACGCTCTCTGCAACTAGGCCCAAACTCCCCTTTTCCACCATGGATTTTCTTAAAACCACTTGCAATCGAAATTAGACCTTCCCAGCATGCCTCTCAGACCCCTCAACCCACATCCAAAAATTTAGAACCTCCCCAAGCAGCCCCCCAAAAATATGCAATACTACTAGGCCTAAGTTTCAATCGTGCCAAAACGTTCTCTGCAACCAGGCCCAAACCCCCCTTTTCCACCATGGATTTTCTTCAAACAACTTGCAATCAAAATTACACCTTCCCAGCAGTGCTCCCAGACCCCTCAACCCACCCCCAAAGATCTAGAACCCCCAAAGAAGCCCCCAAAAACCATGCAACACTACTAGGCCTAAGTTTCAATCGTGCCAAAACGCTCTCTGCAACTAGGCCCAACCCCCCCTTTTCCACCGTGGATTTTCTTCAAACCACTTGCAATCAAAATTAGACCTCCCCAGCAAAGCTCCCAGCCCCCTTAACCCACCCCCAAAGACATAGAACCCCCCCAAGCAGCCCCCCAAAAACATGAAATACTACTAGGCCCAAGTTTCAATCGTGCCAAAACGCTCTCTGCAACTAGGCCTAAACTCCCCTTTTCCACCATGGATTTTGTTCAAACCACTTACAATCAAAATTAGATCTTCCCATCAGTGCTCCCAGACTTCTCAACCCACCCCAAAAATCTAGAACCCCCTCCCAGAGCAGAGCAGCCCCCCCAAAAACATAAAATAGTGCTAGAAAAAACTTTTCCACCATGGATTTTCTTAAAACCACTTGCAATCAAAATTAGACCTTCCCAGCAGTGCTCCCAGACCCCTCAACCCACCCTCAAAGATCTAGAACCCCCCCAAGCAGCCCCCCAAAAACATGCAATACTACAAGGCCTAAGTTTCAATTGTGCCAAAACGTTCTCTGCAACTTGGCCAAACCCCCCTTTTCCACTATAGATTTTCTTCAAACCACTTGCAATCAAAATTAGACCTTCCCAGCAGTGCTCCCAGACCCCTCAACCCACCCCCATAAATCTAGAACCCCCTCAAGCAGTCCCCCAAAAACATGCAATAGTGCTAAAGAAAACCTTTCCACCATGGATTTTCTCAAACCACTTGCAAACAAAATCAGACCTTCCCAGCATTGCTCCCAGACCCCCTAACCCACCCCCAATGATCTAGAACCCCCAAGCAGCCCCCCAAAAAGATGCAATACTACTAGGCCTAAGTTTCAATCGTGCCAAAACGCTCTCTGCAACTAGGCCCAAACCCCCCTTTTTCACCATGGATTTTCTTCAAACCACTCGCAATCAAAATCAGACCTTCACAGCAGTGCTCCCAGACCCCTCAATCCACCCCAAAGATCTAGATTTCCCCCAAGCAGCCCCCCAAAAACATGTAATACTATTAGGCCTAAGTTTCAATCATACCAAAACGCTCTCTGCAACTAGGCCCAAACCCCCCTTTTCCACCATGAATTTTCTTCAAACCACTTGCAATCAAAATTAGATCTTCCCTGCATTGCTTCCAGACCGCTCAACCCACCCCCAAAAATCTAGAACCCCGCAAGAAGCCCCCCAAAAACATGCAATACTACAAGGCCTAAGTTTCAATCGTGCAAAAACGCTCACTGCAACTAGGCCCATACCCCCCTTTTCCACCATGGATTTTCTTCAAACAACTTGCACTCAAAATTAGACTTTCCCAGCAGTGCTCCTAGACCCCTCAACCCACCCCCAAAGATCTAGAACCCTCCAAGCAGACCCCAAAACATGCAATACTACAAGGCCTAAGTTCAAATCGTGCCAAAACGTTCTCTGCAACTAGGCCAAACCCCCCCTTTTCCACTATGGATTTTCTTCAAACCACTTGCAATCAAAATTAGACCTTCCCAGCAGTACTCCCAGCCCCCTCAACCCACCCCCAAAGATCTAGAACCCCCCAAGCAGCCCCCCAAAAACATGCAATACTACGAGGCCTAAGTTTCAATTGTGCCAAAACGTTCTCTGCAACTTGGCCAAACCCCCCTTTTCCACTATAGATTTTCTTCAAACCACTTGCAATCAAAATTAGACCTTCCCAGCAGTGCTCCGAGACCCCTCAACCCACCCCCATAAATCTAGAACCCCCTCAAGCAGTCCCCCAAAAACATGCAATAGTGCTAAAGAAAACCTTTCCACCATGGATTTTCTCAAACCACTTGCAATCAAAATCAGACCTTCCCAGCATTGCTCCCAGACCCCCTAACCCACCCCCAATGATCTAGAACCCCCAAGCAGCCCCCCAAAAAGATGCAATACTACTAGGCCTAAGTTTCAATCGTGCCAAAACGCTCTCTGCAACTAGGCCCAAACCCCCCTTTTTCACCATGGATTTTCTTCAAACCACTCGCAATCAAAATTAGACCTTCATAGCAGTGCTCCCAGACCCCTCAATCCACCCCAAAGATCTAGATTTCCCCCAAGCAGCCCCCCAAAAACATGCAATACTATTAGGCCTAAGTTTCAATCATACCAAAACGCTCTCTGCAACTAGGCCCAAACCCCCCTTTTCCACCATGAATTTTCTTCAAACCACTTGCAATCAAAATGAGATCTTCCCTGCATTGCTTCCAGACCGCTCAACCCACCCCCAAAAATCTAGAACCCCGCAAGAAGCCCCCCAAAAACATGCAATACTACAAGGCCTAAGTTTCAATCGTGCAAAAACGCTCTCTGCAACTAGGCCCATACCCCCCTTTTCCACCATGGATTTTCTTCAAACAACTTGCACTCAAAATTAGACCTTCCCAGCAGTGCTCCCAGACCCCTCAACCCACCCCAAAGATCTAGAACCCTCCAAGCAGACCCCAAAACATGCAATACTACAAGGCCTAAGTTCAAATCGTGCCAAAACGTTCTCTGCAACTAGGCCAAACCCCCCCTTTTCCACTATGGATTTTCTTCAAACCACTTGCAATCAAAATTAGACCTTCCCAGCAGTACTCCCAGCCCCCTCAACCCACCCCCAAAGATATAGAACCCCCCCCAAGAAGCCCCCCCAAAACATGCAATACTACTAGGCCTATGTTTCAATCGTGCCAAAACGCTCTCTGCAACTAGGCCCAAACTCCCCTTTTCCACCATGGATTTTCCTAAAACCACTTGCAATCGAAATTAGACCTTCCCAGCACGCCTCTCAGACCCCTCAACCCACATCCAAAAATTTAGAACCTCCCCAAGCAGCCCCCCAAAAACATGCAATACTACTCGGCCTAAGTTTCAAACGTGCCAAAACGCTCTCTGCAACCAGGCCCAAACCCCCCTTTTCCACCATGGATTTTCTTCAAACCACTTGCAATCAAAATTAGACCTTCCCCGCAGTGCTCCCAGACCCCTCAACCCACCCCCAAAGATCTAGAACCCCCCAAGAAGCCCCCAAAAAACATGCAATACTACTAGGCCTAAGTTTCAATCGTGCCAAAACGCTCTCTGCAACTAGGCCCAAAGCCCCCTTTTCCACCATGGATTTTCTTCAAACCACTTGCAATCAAAATCAGACCTTCCCAGCAGTACTCCCAGCCCCCTCAACCCACCCACAAAGATATAGAACCCCCCCCCAAGCAGCCCCCCCAAAACATGCAATACTACTAGGCCTACTTTTCAATCGTGCCAAAACGCTCTCTGCAACTAGGCCCTAACTCCCCTTTTCCACCATGGATTTTCTTAAAACCACTTGCAATCGAAATTAGACCTTCCCAGCATGCCTCTCAGACCCCTCAACCCACATCCAAAAATTTAGAACCTCCCCAAGCAGCCCCCCAAAAACATGCAATACTACTAGGCCTAAGTTTCAATCGTGCCAAAACGCTCTCTGCAACCAGGCCCAAACCCCCCTTTTCCACCATGGATTTTCTTCAAACCACTTGCAATCAAAATTAGACCTTCCCAGCAGTGCTCCCAGACCCCTCAACCCACCCCCAAAGATCTAGAACCCCCAAAGAAGCCCCCAAAAACCATGCAATACTATTAGGCCTAAGTTTCAATCATACCAAAACGCTCTCTGCAACTAGGCCCAAACCCCCCTTTTCCACCATGAATTTTCTTCAAACCACTTGCAATCAAAATTAGATCTTCCCTGCATTGCTTCCAGACCGCTCAACCCACCCCCAAAAATCTAGAACCCCGCAAGAAGCCCCCCAAAAACATGCAATACTACAAGGCCTAAGTTTCAATCGTGCAAAAACGCTCTCTGCAACTAGGCCCATACCCCCCATTTCCACCATGGATTTTCTTCAAACAACTTGCACTCAAAATTAGACCTTCCCAGCAGTGCTCCCAGACCCCCCAACCCACCCCCAAAGATCTAGAACCCTCCAAGCAGACCCCAAAACATGCAATACTACAAGGCCTAAGTTCAAATCGTTCCAAAACGTTCTCTGCAACTAGGCCGAACCCCCCCTTTTCCACTATGGATTTTCTTCAAACCACTTGCAATCAAAATTAGACCTTCCCAGCAGTACTCCCAGCCCCCTCAACCCACCCCCAAAGATATAGAACCCCCCCCCAAGAAGCCCCCCCAAAACATGCAATACTACTAGTGCCTATGTTTCAATCGTGCCAAAACGCTCTCTGCAACTAGGCCCAAACTCCCCTTTTCCACCATGGATTTTCTTAAAACCACTTGCAATCGAAATTAGACCTTCACAGCACGCCTCTAAGACCCCTCAACCCACATCCAAAAATCTAGAACCTCCCCAAGCAGCCCCCCAAAAACATGCAATACTACTCGGCCTAAGTTTCAAACGTGCCAAAACGCTCTCTGCAACCAGGCCCAAACCCCCCTTTTCCACCATGGATTTTCTTCAAACCACTTGCAATCAAAATTAGACCTTCCCCGCAGTGCTCCCAGACCCCTCAACCCACCCCCAAAGATCTAGAACCCCCCAAGAAGCCCGCAAAAAACATGCAATACTACTAGGCCTAAGTTTCAATCGTGCCAAAACGCTCTCTGCAACTAGGCCCAATCCCCCCTTTTCCACCATGGATTTTCTTCAAACCACTTGCAATCAAAATCAGACCTTCCCAGCAGTACTCCCAGCCCCCTCAACCCACCCACAAAGATATAGAACCCCCCCCCCAAGCAGCCCCCCCAAAACATGCAATACTACTAGGCCTACTTTTCAATCGTGCCAAAACGCTCTCTGCAACTAGGCCCAACCTCCCCTTTTCCACCATGGATTTTCTTAAAACCACTTGCAATCGAAATTAGACCTTCCCAGCATGCCTCTCAGACCCCTCAACCCACATCCAAAAATTTAGAACCTCCCCAAGCAGCCCCCCAAAAACATGCAATACTACTAGGTCTAAGTTTCAATCGTGCCAAAACGCTCTCTGCAACCAGGCCCAAACCCCCCTTTTCCACCATGGATTTTCTTCAAACCACTTGGAATCAAAATTAGACCTTCCCAGCAGTGCTCCCAGACCCCTCAACCCACCCCCAAAGATCTAGAACCCCCAAAGAAGCCCCCAAAAACCATGCAATACTATTAGGCCTAAGTTTCAATCATACCAAAACGCTCTCTGCAACTAGGCCCAAACCCCCCTTTTCCAACATGAATTTTCTTCAAACCACTTGCAATCAAAATTAGATCTTCCCTGCATTGCTTCCAGACCGCTCAACCCACCGCCAAAAATCTAGAACCCCGCAAGAAGCCCCCCAAAAACATGCAATACTACAAGGCCTAAGTTTCAATTGTACAAAAACGCTCTCTGCAACTAGGCCCATACCCTCCTTTTCCACCATGGATTTTCTTCAAACAACTTGCACTCAAAATTAGACCTTCCCAGCAGTGCTCCCAGACCCCCCAACCCACCCCAAAGATCTAGAACCCTCCAAGCAGACCCCAAAACATGCAATACTACAAGGCCTAAGTTCAAATCGTGCCAAAACGTTCTCTGCAACTAGGCCAAACCCCCCCTTTTCCACTATGGATTTTCTTCAAACCACTTGCAATCAAAATTAGACCTTCCCAGCAGTACTCCCAGCCCCCTCAACCCACCCCCAAAGATATAGAACCCCCCCCCCAAGAAGCCCCCCCAAAACATGCAATACTACTAGGCCTATGTTTCAATCATGCCAAAACGCTCTCTGCAACTAGGCCCAAACTCCCCTTTTCCACCATGGATTTTCTTAAAACCACTTGCAATCGAAATTAGACCTTCCCAGCACGCCTCTCAGACCCCTCAACCCACATCCAAAAATTTAGAACCTCCCCAAGCAGCCCCCCAAAAACATGCAATACTACTCGGCCTAAGTTTCAAACGTGCCAAAACGCTCTCTGCAACCAGGCCCAAACCCCCCTTTTCCACCATGGATTTTCTTCAAACCACTTGCAATCAAAATTAGACCTTCCCCGCAGTGCTCCCAGACCCCTCAACCCACCCCCAAAGATCTAGAAC
The DNA here is from genome assembly GCF_964263255.1 of Lissotriton vulgaris. NCBI lineage: Eukaryota > Metazoa > Chordata > Amphibia > Caudata > Salamandridae > Lissotriton > Lissotriton vulgaris. The sequence continues at coordinate 749,491,505 of NC_141693.1, read as the reverse complement.
CCCCCAAGAAGCCCCCAAAAAACATGCAATACTACTAGGCCTAAGTTTTAATCGTGCCAAAACGCTCTCTGCAACTAGGCCCAAACCCCCCTTTTCCACCATGGATTTTCTTCAAACCACATGCAATCAAAATCAGACCTTCCCAGCAGTACTCCCAGCCCCCTCAACCCACCCACAAAGATATAGAACCCCCCCCCCAAGCAGCCCCCCCAAAACATGCAATACTACTAGGCCTACTTTTCAATCGTGCCAAAACGCTCTCTGCAACTAGGCCCAAACTCCCCTTTTCCACCATGGATTTTCTTAAAACCACTTGCAATCGAAATTAGACCTTCCCAGCACGCCTCTCAGACCCCTCAACCCACATCCAAAAATGTAGAACCTCCCCAAGCAGCCCCCCAAAAACATGCAATACTACTAGGCCTAAGTTTCAATCGTGCCAAAACGCTCTCTGCAACCAGGCCCAAACCCCCCTTTTCCAACATGGATTTTCTTCAAACCACTTGCAATCAAAATTAGACCTTCCCAGCAGTGCTCCCAGACCCCTCAACCCACCCCCAAAGATCTAGAACCCCCAAAGAAGCCCCCAAAAACCATGCAATACTACTAGGCCTAAGTTTCAATCGTGCCAAAACGCTCTCTGCAACTAGGCCCAAACCCCCCTTTTCCACCGTGGATTTTCTTCAAACCACTTGCAACCAACATTAGACCTCCCCAGCAAAGCTCCCAGCCCCCTTAACCCACCCCCAAAGATATAGAACCCCCCCATGCAGCCCCCCAAAAACATGCAATATTACTAGGCCCATGTTTCAATCGTGCCAAAACGCTCTCTGCAACTAGGCCCAAACTCCCCTTTTCCACCATGGATTTTGTTCAAACCGCTTGCAATCAAAATTAGATCTTCCCATCAGTGCTCCCAGACTTCTCAACCCACCCCCAAAAATCTAGAACCCCCTCCCAGAGCAGCCCCCGCAAAAACATAAAATATTGCTAGAAAAAACTTTTCCACCATGGATTTTCTTAAAACAACTTGCAATCAAAATTAGACCTTCCCAGCAATGCTCCTAGACCGCTCAACCCACCCACAAAGATCTAGAACCCCCCCAAGCAGCCCCCCAAAAACATGCAATACTACAAGGCCTAAGTTTAAATTGGGCCAAAACGTTCTCTGCAACTTGGCCAAACCCCCCTTTTCCAAGATAGATTTTCTTCAAACCACTTGCAATCAAAATTAGACCTTCCCAGCAGTGCTCCCAGACCCCTTAACCCATCCCCAAAAATCTAGAACCCCCTCAAGCAGTCCCCCAAAAACATGCAATAGTGCTAAAAAAACCTTTCCACCATGGATTTTCTCAAACCACTTGCAATCAAAATCAGAACTTCCCAGCATTGCTCCCAGACCCCCTAACCCACCCCCAAAGATCTAGAACCCCCAAGCAGCCCCCAAAAACATGCAATACTACTAGGCCTAAGTCTCAATCGTGCCAAAGCGCTCTCTGCAACTAGGCCCAAACCCCCCTTTTCCACCATGGATTTTCTTCAAACCACTTGCAATCGAGATTAGACCTTCCCATCACGCCTCTCAGACCCCTCAACCCACACCCAAAGATCTAGAACGCCCCAAGCAGCCCCCCAAAAACATGCAATACTACAAGGCCTAAGTTTCAATCGTGCCAAAACGCTCTCTGCTACTAGGCCCAAACCCCCCTTTTCCACCATGGATTTTCTTCAAACAACTTGCAATCAAAATTAGACCTTCCCAGCAGTGCTCCCAGACCCCTCAACCCACCCCCAAAGATCTAGAACCCCCAAAGAAGCCCCCAAAAACCATGCAATACTATTAGGCCTAAGTTTCAATCATACCAAAACGCTCTCTGCAACTAGGCCCAAACCCCCCTTTTCCACCATGAATTTTCTTCAAACCACTTGCAATCAAAATTAGATCTTCCCTGCATTGCTTCCAGACCGCTCAACCCACCCCCAAAAATCTAGAACCCCGCAAGAAGCCCCCCAAAAACATGCAATACTACAAGGCCTAAGTTTCAATCGTGCAAAAACGCTCTCTGCAACTAGGCCCATACCCCCCTTTTCCACCATGGATTTTCTTCAAACAACTTGCACTCAAAATTAGACCTTCCCAGCAGTGCTCCCAGACCCCCCAACCCACCCCCAAAGATCTAGAACCCTCCAAGCAGACCCCAAAACATGCAATACTACAAGGCCTAAGTTCAAATCGTGCCAAAACGTTCTCTGCAACTAGGCCAAACCCCCCTTTTCCACTATGGATTTTCTTCAAACCACTTGCAATCAAAATTAGACCTTCCCAGCAGTACTCCCAGCCCCCTCAACCCACCCCCAAAGATATAGAACCCCCCCCCAAGAAGCCCCCCCAAAACATGCAATACTACTAGGCCTATGTTTCAATCATGCCAAAACGCTCTCTGCAACTAGGCCCAAACTCTCCTTTTCCACTATGGATTTTCTTAAAACCACTTGCAATCGAAATTAGACCTTCCCAGCATGCCTCTCAGACCCCTCAACCCACATCCAAAAATTTAGAACCTCCCCAAGCAGCCCCCCAAAAACATGCAATACTACTCGGCCTAAGTTTCAAACGTGCCAAAACGCTCTCTGCAACCAGGCCCAAACCCCCCTTTTCCACCATGGATTTTCTTCAAACCACTTGCAATCAAAATTAGACCTTCCCCGCAGTGCTCCCAGACCCCTCAACCCACCCCCAAAGATCTAGAACCCCCCAAGAAGCCCCCAAAAAACATGCAATACTACTAGGCCTAAGTTTCAATCGTGCCAAAACGCTCTCTGCAACTAGGCCCAAACCCCCCTTTTCCACCATGGATTTTCTTCAAACCACTTGCAATCAAAATCAGACCTTCCCAGCAGTACTCCCAGCCCCCTCAACCCACCCACAAAGATATAGAACCCCCCCCCCAAGCAGCCCCCCCAAAACATGCAATACTACTAGGCCTACTTTTCAATCGTGCCAAAACGCTCTCTGCAACTAGGCCCAAACTCCCCTTTTCCACCGTGGATTTTCTTCAAACCACTTGCAACCAACATTAGACCTCCCCAGCAAAGCTCCCAGCCCCCTTAACCCACCCCCAAAGATATAGAACCCCCCCATGCAGCCCCCCAAAAACATGCAATATTACTAGGCCCATGTTTCAATCGTGCCAAAACGCTCTCTGCAACTAGGCCCAAACTCCCCTTTTCCACCATGGATTTTGTTCAAACCACTTGCAATCAAAATTAGATCTTCTTATCAGTGCTCCCAGACTTCTCAACCCACCCCCAAAAATCTAGAACCCCCTCCCAGAGCAGCCCCCGCAAAAACATAAAATATTGCTAGAAAAAACTTTTCCACCATGGATTTTCTTAAAACAACTTGCAATCAAAATTAGACCTTCCCAGCAATGCTCCTAGACCGCTCAACCCACCCACAAAGATCTAGAACCCCCCCAAGCAGCCCCCCAAAAACATGCAATACTACAAGGCCTAAGTTTAAATTGGGCCAAAACGTTCTCTGCAACTTGGCCAAACCCCCCTTTTCCAAGATAGATTTTCTTCAAACCACTTGCAATCAAAATTAGACCTTCCCAGCAGTGCTCCCAGACCCCTCAACCCACCCCCAAAAATCTAGAACCCCCTCAAGCAGTCCCCCAAAAACATGCAATAGTGCTAAAAAAACCTTTCCACCATGGATTTTCTCAAACCACTTGCAATCAAAATCAGAACTTCCCAGCATTGCTCCCAGACCCCCTAACCCACCCCCAAAGATCTAGAACGCCCAAGCAGCCCCCAAAAACATGCAATACTACTAGGCCTAAGTCTCAATCGTGCCAAAGCGCTCTCTGCAACTAGGCCCAAACCCCCCTTTTCCACCATGGATTTTCTTCAAACCACTTGCAATCGAGATTAGACCTTCCCATCACGCCTCTCAGACCCCTCAACCCACACCCAAAGATCTAGAACGCCCCAAGCAGCCCCCCAAAAACATGCAATACTACAAGGCCTAAGTTTCAATCGTGCCAAAACGCTCTCTGCTACTAGGCCCAAACCCCCCTTTTCCACCATGGATTTTTTTCAAACCACTTGCAATCAAAATTAGACCTTCCCAGCATTGCTCCCAGACCGCTCAACCCACCCCCAAAAATCTAGAACCCCCCAAGCAGCCCCCCAAAAACATGCAATACTACAAGGTCTAAGTTTCAATCGTGCAAAAACGCTCTCTGCAACTAGGCCCAAAGCCCCCTTTTCCACCATGGATTTTCTTCAAACAACTTGCAATCAAAATTAGACCTTCCCAGCAGTGCTCCCAGACCCCTCAACCCACCCCCAAAGATCTAGAACCCCCCCAAGCAGACCCCAAAACATGCAATACTACAAGGCCTAAGTTCAAATCGTGCCAAAACGTTCTCTGCAACTAGTCCAAATCCCCCCTTTTCCATTATGGATTTTCTTCAAACCACTTACAATCAAAATTAGACCTTCCCAGCAGTACTCCCAGCCCCCTCAACCCACCCCCAAAGATATAGAACCCCCCCAAGCAGCCCCCCCAAAACATGCAATACTACTAGGCCTATGTTTCAATCGTGCCAAAACGCTCTCTGCAACTAGGCCCAAACTCCCCTTTTCCACCATGGATTTTCTTAAAACCACTTGCAATCGAAATTAGACCTTCCCAGCACGCCTCTCAGACCCCTCAACCCACATCCAAAAATTTAGAACCTCCCCAAGCAGCCCCCCAAAAACATGCAATACTACTAGGCCTAAGTTTCAATCGTGCCAAAACGCTCTCTGCAACTAGCCCCAAACTCCCCTTTTCCATCATGGATTTTCTTCAAACCACTTGCAATCAAAATTAGGCCTCCCCAGCAAACATCACAGCCACCTCAACCCACCCCCAAAGATATAGAACCCCCCCAAGCAGCCCCCCAAAAACATGCAATACTACTGGGCCCATGTTTCAATCGTGCCAAAACGCTCTCTGCAACTAGGCCTAAACTCCCCTTTTCCGCCATGGATTTTCTTCAAACCACTTGCAATCAAAATTAGACCTTCCCAGCAGTGCTCCCAGACCCCTCAACCCACCCCCAAAGATCTAGAACCCCCCCCAAGCAGCCCCCCCAAAAAAAAATACTACTAGGCCTAAGTTTCAAGCGTGCCAAAACGCTGTCCGCAACTAGGCCCAAACCCCCCTTTTCCACCATGGATTTTTTTCAAACTACTTGCAATCGAAATTAGACCTTCCCATCACGCCTCTCAGACCCCTCAACCCACACCCAAAGATCTAGAACCCCCCAAGCAGCCCCCCAAAAACATGCAATACTACTAGGCCTAAGTTTCAATCGTGCCAAAACGCTCTCTGCAACTAGGCCCAAACCCCCCTTTTCCACCATGGATTGTCTTCAAACCACTTGCAATCAAAATCAGACCTTCACAGCAGTGCTCCCAGACCCCTCAATCCACCCCAAAGATCTAGATTTCCCCCAAGCAGCCCCCCAAAAACATGCAATACTACTAGGCCTAAGTTTCAATAGTACCAAAACTCTCTCTGCAACTGGGCCCAAACCCCCCTTTTCCACCATGGATTTTCTTCAAACCACTTGCAATCGAAATTAGACCTTCCCATCACGCCTCTCAGACCCCTCAACCAACACCCAAAGATCTAGAACCCCCCAAGCAGCCCCCCAAAAACATGCAATACTACTAGGCCTAAGTTTCAATCGTGCCAAAACGCTCTCTGCAACTAGGACAAACCCCCCTTTTCCACCATGGATTGTCTTCAAACCACTTGCAATCAAAATCAGACCTTCACAGCAGTGCTCCCAGACCCCTCAATCCACCCCAAAGATCTAGATTTCCCCCAAGCAGCCCCCCAAAAACATGCAATACTACTAGGCCTAAGTTTCAATCGTGCCAAAACGCTCTCTGCAACCAGGCCCAAACCCCCCTTTTCCACCATGGATTTTCTTCAAACCACTTGCAATCAAAATTAGACCTTCCCAGCAGTGCTCCCAGACCCCTCAACCCACCCCCAAAGATCTAGAACCCCCAAAGAAGCCCCCAAAAACCATGCAATACTACTAGGCCTAAGTTTCAATCATGCCAAAACGCTCTCTGCAACTAGGCCCAAACCCCCCTTTTCCACCATGGATTGTCTTCAAACCACTTACAATCAAAATCAGACCTTCACAGCAGTGCTCCCAGACCCCTCAATCCACCCCAAAGATCTAGATTTCCCCCAAGCAGCCCCCCAAAAACATGCAATACTACTAAGTCTAAGTTTCAATAGTACCAAAACTCTCTCTGCAACTAGGCCCAAACCCCCCTTTTCCACCATGGATTTTCTTCAAACCAATTGCAATCGAAATTAGACCGTCCCCATCACGCCTCTCAGACCCCTCAACCCACACCCAAAGATCTAGAACCCCCCAAGCAGCCCCCCAAAAACATGCAATACAACTAGGCCTAAGTTTCAATCGTGCCAAAACGCTCTCTGCAACTAGGCCCAAACCCCCCTTTTCCACCATGGATTGTCTTCAAACCACTTGCAATCAAAATCAGACCTTCACAGCAGTGCTCCCAGACCCCTCAATCCACCCCAAAGATCTAGATTTCCCCCAAGCAGCCCCCCAAAAACATGCAATACTACTAGGCCTAAGTTTCAATCGTGCCAAAACGCTCTCTGCAACCAGGCCCAAACCCCCCTTTTCCACCATGGATTTTCTTCAAACCACTTGCAATCAAAATTAGACCTTCCCAGCAGTGCTCCCAGACCCCTCAACCCACCCCCAAAGATCTAGAACCCCCAAAGAAGCCCCCAAAAACCATGCAATACTACTAGGCCTAAGTTTCAATCGTGCCAAAACGCTCTCTGCAACTAGGCCCAAACCCCCCTTTTCCACCGTGGATTTTCTTCAAACCACTTGCAACCAAAATTAGACCTCCCCAGCAAAGCTCCCAGCCCCCTTAACCCACCCCCAAAGATATAGAACCCCCCCATGCAGCCCCCCAAAAACATGCAATATTACTAGGCCCATGTTTCAATCGTGCCAAAATGCTCTCTGCAACTAGGCCCAAACTCCCCTTTTCCACCATGGATTTTGTTCAAACCACTTGCAATCAAAATTAGATCTTCCCATCAGTGCTCCCAGACTTCTCAACCCACCCCCAAAAATCTAGAACCCCCTCCCAGAGCAGCCCCCGCAAAAACATAAAATATTGCTAGAAAAAACTTTTCCACCATGGATTTTCTTAAAACAACTTGCAATCAAAATTAGACCTTCCCAGCAATGCTCCTAGACCGCTCAACCCACCCACAAAGATCTAGAACCCCCCCAAGCAGCCCCCCAAAAACATGCAATACTACAAGGCCTAAGTTTAAATTGGGCCAAAACGTTCTCTGCAACTTGGCCAAACCCCCCTTTTCCAAGATAGATTTTCTTCAAACCACTTGCAATCAAAATCAGACCTTCACAGCAGTGCTCCCAGACCCCTCAATCCACCCCAAAGATCTAGATTTCCCCCAAGCAGCCCCCCAAAAACATGCAATACTACTAGGCCTAAGTTTCAATAGTACCAAAACTCTCTCTGCAACTAGGCCCAAACCCCCCTTTTCCACCATGGATTTTCTTCAAACCAATTGCAATCGAAATTAGACCGTCCCCATCACGCCTCTCAGACCCCTCAACCCACACCCAAAGATCTAGAACCCCCCAAGCAGCCCCCCAAAAACATGCAATACAACTAGGCCTAAGTTTCAATCGTGCCAAAACGCTCTCTGCAACTAGGCCCAAACCCCCCTTTTCCACCATGGATTGTCTTCAAACCACTTGCAATCAAAATCAGACCTTCACAGCAGTGCTCCCAGACCCCTCAATCCACCCCAAAGATCTAGATTTCCCCCAAGCAGCCCCCCAAAAACATGCAATACTACTAGGCCTAAGTTTCAATCGTGCCAAAACGCTCTCTGCAACCAGGCCCAAACCCCCCTTTTCCACCATGGATTTTCTTCAAACCACTTGCAATCAAAATTAGACCTTCCCAGCAGTGCTCCCAGACCCCTCAACCCACCCCCAAAGATCTAGAACCCCCAAAGAAGCCCCCAAAAACCATGCAATACTACTAGGCCTAAGTTTCAATCGTGCCAAAACGCTCTCTGCAACTAGGCCCAAACCCCCCTTTTCCACCGTGGATTTTCTTCACACCACTTGCAACCAAAATTAGACCTCCCCAGCAAAGCTCCCAGCCCCCTTAACCCACCCCCAAAGATATAGAACCCCCCCATGCAGCCCCCCAAAAACATGCAATATTACTAGGCCCATGTTTCAATCGTGCCAAAATGCTCTCTGCAACTAGGCCCAAACTCCCCTTTTCCACCATGGATTTTGTTCAAACCACTTGCAATCAAAATTAGATCTTCCCATCAGTGCTCCCAGACTTCTCAACCCACCCCCAAAAATCTAGAACCCCCTCCCAGAGCAGCCCCCGCAAAAACATAAAATATTGCTAGAAAAAACTTTTCCACCATGGATTTTCTTAAAACAACTTGCAATCAAAATTAGACCTTCCCAGCAATGCTCCTAGACTGCTCAACCCACCCACAAAGATCTAGAACCCCCCCAAGCAGCCCCCCAAAAACATGCAATACTACAAGGCCTAAGTTTAAATTGGGCCAAAACGTTCTCTGCAACTTGGCCAAACCCCCCTTTTCCAAGATAGATTTTCTTCAAACCACTTGCAATCAAAATTAGACCTTCCCAGCAGTGCTCCCAGACCCCTCAACCCACCCCCAAAAATCTAGAACCCCCTCAAGCAGTCCCCCAAAAACATGCAATAGTGCTAAAAAAAAATTTCCACCATGGATTTTCTCAAACCACTTGCAATCAAAATCAGAACTTCCCAGCATTGCTCCCAGACCCCCTAACCCACCCCCAAAGATCTAGAACCCTCAAGCAGCCCCCAAAAACATGCAATACTACTAGGCCTAAGTCTCAATCGTGCCAAAGCGCTCTCTGCAACTAGGCCCAAACCCCCCTTTTCCACCATGGATTTTCTTCAAACCACTTGCAATCGAGATTAGACCTTCCCATCACGCCTCTCAGACCCCTCAACCCACACCCAAAGATCTAGAACGCCCCAAGCAGCCCCCCAAAAACATGCAATACTACAAGGCCTAAGTTTCAATCGTGCCAAAACGCTCTCTGCTACTAGGCCCAAACCCCCCTTTTCCACCATGGATTTTCTTCAAACCACTTGCAATCAAAATTAGACCTTCCCAGCATTGCTCCCAGACCGCTCAACCCACCCCCAAAAATCTAGAACCCCCCAAGCAGCCCCCCAAAAACATGCAATATTACAAGGTCTAAGTTTCAATCGTGCAAAAACGCTCTCTGCAACTAGGCCCATACCCCCCTTTTCCACCATGGATTTTCTTCAAACAACTTGCAATCAAAATTAGACCTTCCCAGCAGTGCTCCCAGACCCCTCAACCCACCCCCAAAGATCTAGAACCCCCCCATGCAGACCCCAAAACATGCAATACTACAAGGCCTAAGTTCAAATCGTGCCAAAACGTTCTCTGCAACTAGGCCAAACCCCCCCTTTTCCATTATGGATTTTCTTCAAACCACTTACAATCAAAATTAGACCTTCCCAGCAGTACTCCCAGCCCCCTCAACCCACCCCCAAAGATATAGAACCCCCCCAAGCAGCCCCCCCAAAACATGCAATATTATTAGGCCTATGTTTCAATCGTGCCAAAACGCTCTCTGCAACTAGGCCCAAACTCCCCTTTTCCACCATGGATTTTCTTAAAACCACTTGCAATCGAAATTAGACCTTCCCAGCACGCCTCTCAGACCCCTCAACCCACATCCAAAAATTTAGAACCTCCCCAAGCAGCCCCTCAAAAACATGCAATACTACTAGGCCTAAGTTTCAATCGTGCCAAAACGCTCTCTGCAACTAGCCCCAAACTCCCCTTTTCCATCATGGATTTTCTTCAAACCACTTGCAATCAAAATTAGGCCTCCCCTGCAAACCTCCCAGCCCCCTCAAACCACCCCCAAAGATATAGAACCCCCCCAAGCAGCCCCCCAAAAACATGCAATACTACTGGGCCCATGTTTCAATCGTGCCAAAACGCTCTCTGCAACTAGGCCCAAACTCCCCTTTTCCGCCATGGATTTTCTTCAAACCACTTGCAATCAAAATTAGACCTTCCCAGCAGTGCTCCCAGACCCCTCAACCCACCCCCAAAGATCTAGAACCCCCCCAAGCAGCCCCCCCAAAAAAAAAAATACTACTAGGCCTAAGTTTCAAGCGTGCCAAAACGCTGTCCGCAACTAGGCCCAAACCCCCCTTTTCCACCATGGATTTTTTTCAAACTACTTGCAATCGAAATTAGACCTTCCCATCACGCCTCTCAGACCCCTCAACCCACACCCAAAGATCTAGAACCCCCCAAGCAGCCCCCCAAAAACATGCAATACTACTAGGCCTAAGTTTCAATCGTGCCAAAACGCTCTCTGCAACTAGGCCCAAACCCCCCTTTTCCACCATGGATTGTCTTCAAACCACTTGCAATCAAAATCAGACCTTCACAGCAGTGCTCCCAGACCCCTCAATCCACCCCAAAGATCTAGATTTCCCCCAAGCAGCCCCCCAAAAACATGCAATACTACTAGGCCTAAGTTTCAATAGTACCAAAACTCTCTCTGCAACTAGGCCCAAACCCCCCTTTTCCACCATGGATTTTCTTCAAACCACTTGCAATCGAAATTAGACCTTCCCATCACGCCTCTCGGACCCCTCAACCCACACCCAAAGATTTAGAACCCCCCCAAGCAGCCCCCCAAAAACATGCAATACTACTAGGCCTAAGTTTCAATCGTGCCAAAACGCTCTCTGCAACTAGGCCCAAACTCCCCTTTTCCACCATGGATTTTCTTCAAACCACTTGCAATCAAAATTAGACCTTCCCAGCAGTGCTTCCAGACCGCTCAACCCACCCCCAAAAATCTAGAACCCCCCCAAGCAGCCCCCAAAAACATGCAATACTACTAGGCTTAAGTTTTAATCGTGCCAAAACGCTCTCTGCAACTAAGCCCAAACCCCCCTTTTCCACCATGGATTTATTTCAAACCACTTGCAATCGAAATTAGACCTTCCCATCACGCCTCTCAGACCCCTCAACCCACACCCAAAGATTTAGAACCCCCCAAGCAGCCCCCCAAAAACATGCAATACTACTAGGCCTAAGTTTCAATCGTGCCAAAACGCTCTCTGCAACTAGGCCCAAACCCCCCTTTTCCACCATGGATTTTCTTCAAACCACTTGCAATCACAATTAGACCTTCCCAGCAGTACTCCCAGCCCCCTCAACCCACCCCCAAAGATATAGAACCCCCCCCAAGCAGCCCCCCCAAAACATGCAAAACTACTAGGCCTACGTTTCAAGCGTGCCAAAACGCTCTCTGCAACTAGGCCAAAAACCCCCTTTTCTACCATGGATTTTCTTAAAACCACTTGCAATCGAAGTTAGACCTTCCCAGCACGCCTCTCAGACCCCTCAACCCACATCCAAAAATTTAGAACCTCCTTAAGCAGCCCCCCAAAAACATGCAATACTACTAGGCCTAAGATTCAATCGTGCCAAAACGCTCTCTGCAACTAGCCCCAAACTCCCCTTTTCCATCATGGATTTTCTTCAAACCACTTGCAATCAAAATTATACCTCCCCAGCAAACCTCCCAGCCCCCTCAACCCACCCCCAAAGATATAGAACCCCCCCAAGCAGCCCCCCAAAAACATGCAATACTACTAGGCCCATGTTTCAATCGTGCCAAAACGCTCTCTGCAACTAGGCCCAAACTCTCCTTTTCAACCATGGATTTTCTTCAAACCACTTGCAATCAAAATTAGATCTTCCCATCAGTGCTCCCAGACTTCTCAACCCACCCCCAAAGATCTAGAACCCCCCCCAAGCAGCTCCCAAAAAACATGCAATACTACTAGGCCTAAGTTTCAAGCGTGCCAAAACGCTGTCTGCAACTAGGCCAAAAAACCCCTTTTTCACCATGGATTTTCTTCAAACCACTCGCAATCAAAATTAGACCTTCACAGCAGTGCTCCCAGACCCCTCAATCCACCCCAAAGATCTAGATTTCCCCCAAGCAGCCCCCCAAAAACATGCAATACTATTAGGCCTAAGTTTCAATCATACCAAAACGCTCTCTGCAACTAGGCCCAAACCCCCCTTTTCCACCATGGATTTTCTTCAAAACACTTGAAATCGAAATTAGACCTTCCATCACGCCTCTCAGACCCCTCAACCCACACCCAAAGATCTAGTACCCCCCAAGCAGCACCCAAAAACATTCAATACTACTAGGCCTACGTTTCAATCGTGCCAAAACGCTCTCTGCAACTAGGCCCAAACCCCCCTTTTCCACCATGGATTGTCTTCAAACCTCTTGCAATCAAAATTAGACCTTCCCAGCAGTGCTCCCAGACCCCTCAACCCACCCCCAAAGATCTAGAACCCCCCCCAAGCAGCCCCCCAAAAACATGCAAAACTACTAGGCCTACGTTTCAAGGGTGCCAAAACGCTCTCTGCAACTAGGCCAAAAACCCCCTTTTTCACCATGGATTTTCTTCAAACCACTTGCAATCAAAATCAGACCTTCACAGCAGTACTCCCAGACCCCTCAATCCACCCCAAAGATCTAGATTTCCCCCAAGCAGCCCCCCAAAAACATGCAATACTACTAGGCCTAAGTTTCAATCGTACCAAAACGCTCTCTGCAACTAGGCCCAAACCCCCCTTTTCCACCATGGATTTTCTGCAAACCTCTTGCAATCGAGATTAGGCCTTCCCATCACGCCTCTCAGACCCCTCAACCCACCCCCAAACATCTAGAACCCCCCAAGCAGCCCGCCAAAAACATGCAATACTACTAGGCTTAAGTTTTAATCGTGCCAAAACGCTCTCTGCAACTAAGCCCAAACCCCCCTTTTCCACCATGGATTTTCTTCAAACAACTTGCAATCCAAATTAGACCTTCCCAGCAGTGCTCCCAGACCCCTCAACCCACCCCCAAAGATCTAGAACCCCCCCAAGCAGCCCCCAAAAACATTCAATACTACAAGGCCTAAGTTTGAATCGTGCCAAAACGATCTCTGCAACTAAGCCCAAACCCCCCTTTTCCACCATGGATTTTCTTGAAACCACTTGCAATCCAAATTAGACCTTCCCAGCAGTGCTCCCAGACCCCTCAATCCACTCCAAAGATCTAGATTTCCCCCAAGCAGCCCCCCAAAAACATGCAATACTATTAGGCCTAAGTTTCAATCATACCAAAACGCTCTCTGCAACTAGGCCCAAACCCCCCTTTTCCACCATGAATTTTCTTCAAACCACTTGCAATCGAAATTAGATCTTCCCTGCATTGCTCCCAGACCGCTCAACCCACCCCCAAAGATCTAGAACCCCCCAAGCAGACCCCAAAACATGCAATACTACAAGGCCTAAGTTCAAATCGTGCCAAAACGTTCTCTGCAACTAGGCCAAACCCCCCCTTTTCCACTTTGGATTTTCTTCAAACCACTTGCAATCAAAATTAGACCTTCCCAGCAGTACTCCCAGCCCCCTCAACCCACCCCCAAAGATATAGAACCCCCCCCCCCCAAGAAGCCCCCCCAAAACATGCAATACTACTAGGCCTATGTTTCAATCGTGCCAAAACGCTCTCTGCAACTAGGCCCAAACTCCCCTTTTCCACCATGGATTTTCTTAAAACCACTTGCAATCGAAATTAGACCTTCCCAGCACGCCTCTCAGACCCCTCAACCCACATCCAAAAATTTAGAACCTCCCCAAGCAGCCCCCCAAAAACATGCAATACTACTAGGCCTAAGTTTCAAACGTGCCAAAACGCTCTCTGCAACCAGGCCCAAACCCCCCTTTTCCACCATAGATTTTCTTCAAACCACTTGCAATCAAAATTAGACCTTCCCCCCAGTGCTCCCAGACCCCTCAACCCACCCTCAAAGATCTAGAACCCCCCAAGAAGCCCCCAAAAAACATGCAATACTACTAGGCCTAAGTTTCAATCGAGCCAAAACGCTCTCTGCAACTAGGCCCAAACCCCCCTTTTCCACCATGGATTTTCTTCAAACCACTTGCAATCAAAATCAGACCTTCCCAGCAGTACTCCCAGCCCCCTCAACCCACCCACAAAGATATAGAACCCCCCCCAAGCAGCCCCCCCAAAACATGCAATACTACTAGGCCTACGTTTCAATCGTGCCAAAACGCTCTCTGCAACTAGGCCCAAACTCCCCTTTTCCACCATGGATTTTCTTAAAACCCCTTGCAATCAAAATTAGACCTTCCCAGCACGCCTCTCAGACCCCTCAACCCACATCCAAAAATTTAGAACCTCCCCAAGCAGCCCCCAAAAACATGCAATACTACTAGGCCTAAGTTTCAATCGTGCCAAAACGCTCTCTGCAACCAGGCCCAAACCCCCTTTTTCCACCATGGATTTTCTTCAAACCACTTGCAATCAAAATTAGACCTTCCCAGCAGTGCTCCCAGACCCCTCAACCCATCCCCAAAGATCTAGAACCCCCAAAGAAGCCCCCAAAAACCATGCAATACTACTAGGCCTAAGTTTCAATCGTGCCAAAACGCTCTCTGCAACTAGGCCAAAACCCCCCTTTTCCACCGTGGATTATCTTCAAACCACTTGCAACCAAAATTAGACCTCCCCAGCAAAGGTCCCAGCCCCCTTAACCCACCCCCAAAGATATAGAACCCCCCCATGCAGCCCCCCAAAAACATGCAATATTACTAGGCCCATGTTTCAATCGTGCCAAAACGCTTTCTGCAACTAGGCCCAAACTCCCCTTTTCCACCATGGATTTTGTTCAAACCACTTGCAATCAAAATTAGATCTTCCCATCAGTGCTCCCAGACTTCTCAACCCACCCCCAAAAATCTAGAACCCCCTCCCAGAGCAGCCCCCCCAAAAACATAAAATAGTGCTAGAAAAAACTTTTCCACCATGGATTTTCTTAAAACCACTTACAATCAAAATTAGACCTTCCCAGCAATGCTCCTAGACCGCTCAACCCACCCACAAAGATCTAGAACCCCCCCAAGCAGCCCCCCAAAAACATGCAATACTACAAGGCCTAAGTTTAAATTGGGCCAAAACGTTCTCTGCAACTTGGCCAAACCCCCCTTTTCCAAGATAGATTTTCTTCAAACCACTTGCAATCAAAATTAGACCTTCCCAGCAGTGCTCCCAGACCCCTCAACCCACCCCCAAAAATCTAGAACCCCCTCAAGCAGTCCCCCAAAAACATGCAATAGTGCTAAAAAAACCTTTCCACCATGGATTTTCTCAAACCACTTGCAATCAAAATCAGAACTTTCCAGCATTGCTCCCAGACCCCCTAACCCACCCCCAAAGATCTAGAACCCCCAAGCAGCCCCCCAAAAACATGCAATACTACTAGGCCTAAGTCTCAATCGTGCCAAAGCGCTCTCTGCAACTAGGCCCAACCCCCCCTTTTCCACCATGGATGTTCTTCAAACCACTTGCAATCGAAATTAGACCTTCCCATCACGCCTCTCAGACCCCTCAACCCACACCCAAAGATCTAGAACGCCCCAAGCAGCCCCCCAAAAACATGCAATACTACAAGGCCTAAGTTTCAATCGTGCCAAAACGCTCTCTGCTACTAGGCCCAAACCCCCCTTTTCCACCATGGATTTTCTTCAAACCACTTGCAATCAAAATTAGACCTTCCCAGCATTGCTCCCAGACCGCTCAACCCACCCCCAAAAATCTAGAACCCCCCAGCAGCCCCCCAAAAACATGCAATACTACAAGGTCTAAGTTTCAATCGTGCAAAAACGCTCTCTGCAACTAGGCCCATACCCCCCTTTTCCACCATGGATTTTCTTCAAACAACTTGCAATCAAAATTAGACCTTCCCAGCAGTGCTCCCAGACCCCTCAACCCACCCCCAAAGATCTAGAACCCCCCAAGCAGACCCCAAAACATGCAATACTACAAGGCCTAAGTTCAAATCGTGCCAAAACGTTCTCTGCAACTAGGCCAAACCCCCCCTTTTCCACTATGGATTTTCTTCAAACCACTTACAATCAAAATTAGACCTTCCCAGCAGTACTCCCAGCCCCCTCAACCCACCCCCAAAGATATAGAACCCCCCCAAGCAGCCCCCCAAAACATGCAATACTACTAGGCCTATGTTTCAATCGTGCCAAAACGCTCTCTGCAACTAGGCCCAAACTCCCCTTTTCCACCATGGATTTTCTTAAAACCACTTGCAATCGAAATTAGACCTTCCCAGAACGCCTCTCAGACCCCTCAACCCACATCCAAAAATTTAGAACCTCCCCAAGCAGCCCCCCAAAAACATGCAATACTACTAGGCCTAAGTTTCAATCGTGCCAAAACGCTCTCTGCAACTAGCCCCAAACTCCCCTTTTCCATCATGGATTTTCTTCAAACCACTTGCAATCACAATTAGACCTTCCTAGCAGTGCTCCCAGACCCCTCAACCCACCCCCAAAGATCTAGAATCCCCAAAGAAGCCCCCAAAACCATGCAACACTACTAGGCCTAAGTTTCAATCGTGCCAAAACGCTCTCTGCAACTAGGCCCAAACCCCCCTTTTCCACCGTGGATTTTCTTCAAACCACTTGCAATCAAAATTAGACCAACCCAGCAGTGCTCCTAGACCCCTCAACCCACCCCCAAAAATCTAGAACCCCCTCAAGCAGTCCCCCAAAAACATGCAATAGTGCTAAAAAAACCTTTCCACCATGGATTTTCTCAAACCACTTGCAATCAAAATCAGAACTTCCCAGCATTGCTCCCAGACCCCCTAACCCACCCCCAAAGATCTAGAACCCCCAAGCTGCCCCCCAAAAACATGCAATACTACTAGGCCTAAGTCTCAATCGTGCCAAAGCGCTCTCTGCAACTAGGCCCAAACCCCCCTTTTCCACCATGGATTTTCTTCAAACCACTTGCAATCGAAATTAGACCTTCCCATCACGCCTCTCAGACCCCTCAACCCACACCCAAAGATCTAGAACGCCCCAAGCAGCCCCCCAAAAACATGCAATACTACAAGGCCTAAGTTTCAATCGTGCCAAAACGCTCTCTGCTACTAGGCCCAAACCCCCCTTTTCCACCATGGATTTTCTTCAAACCACTTGCAATCAAAATTAGACCTTCCCAGCATTGCTCCCAGACCGCTCAACCCACCCCCAAAAATCTAGAACCCCCCAAGCAGCCCCCCAAAAACATGCAATACTACAAGGTCTAAGTTTCAATCGTGCAAAAACGCTCTCTGCAACTAGGCCCATACCCCCCTTTTCCACCATGGATTTTCTTCAAACAACTTGCAATCAAAATTAGACCTTCCCAGCAGTGCTCCCAGACCCCTCAACCCACCCCCAAAGATCTAGAACCCCCCCAAGCAGACCCCAAAACATGCAATACTACAAGGCCTAAGTTCAAATCGTGCCAAAACGTTCTCTGCAACTAGGCCAAACCCCACCTTTTCCACTATGTATTTTCTTCAAACCACTTACAATCAAAATTAGACCTTCCCAGCAGTACTCCCAGCCCCCTCAACCCACCCCCAAAGATATAGAACCCCCCCAAGCAGCCCCCCCAAAACATGCAATACTACTAGGCCTATGTTTCAATCGTGCCAAAACGCTCTCTGCAACTAGGCCCAAACTCCCCTTTTCCACCATGGATTTTCTTAAAACCACTTGCAATCGAAATTAGACCTTCCCAGCACGCCTCTCAGACCCCTCAACCCACATCCAAAAATTTAGAACCTCCCCAAGCAGCCCCCCAAAAACATGCAATACTACTAGGCCTAAGTTTCAATCGTGCCAAAACGCTCTCTGCAACTAGCCCCAAACTCCCCTTTTCCATCATGGATTTTCTTCAAACCACTTGCAATCAAAATTAGACCTTCCCAGCAGTGCTCCCAGACCCCTCAACCCACCCCCAAAGATCTAAAACCCCCAAAGAAGCCCCCATAAACCATGCAACACTACTAGGCCTAAGTTTCAATCGTGCCAAAACGCTCTCTGCAACTAGGCCCAAACCCCCCTTTTCCGCCGTGAATTTTCTTCAAACCACTTGCAATCAAACTTAGACCTCCCCAGCAAAGCTCCCAGCCCTATTAACCCACCCCCAAAGATATAGAACCCCCCCAAGCAGCCCCCCAAAAACATGAAATACTACTAGGCCCAAGTTTCAATCGTGCCAAAACGCTCCATGCAACTAGGCCTAAACTCCCCTTTTCCACCATGGATTTTGTTCAAACCACTTACAATCAAAATTAGATCTTCCCATCAGTGCTCCCAGACTTCTCAACCCACCCCAAAAATCTAGAACCCCCTCCCAGAGCAGCCCCCCCAAAAACATAAAATAGTGCTAGAAAAAACTTTTCCACCATGGATTTTCTTAAAACAACTTGCAATTAAAATTAGACCTTCCCAGCAATGCTCCTAGACCGCTCAACCCACCCCCAAAGATCTAGAACCCCCCAAGCAGCCCCCCAAAAGCATGCAATACTATTAGGCCTAAGTTTCAATCGTGCCAAAACGCTCTCTGCAACTAGGCCCAAACCCCCCTTTTCCACCATGGATTTTCTTCAAACAACTTGCAATCAAAATTAGACCTTCCCAGCAGTGCTCCCAGACCCCTCAACCCACCCCCAAAGATCTAGAACCCCCCAAAGCAGCCCCCCAAAAACATGCAATACTACAAGGCCTAAGTTTCAATTGTGCCAAAACGTTCTCTGCAACTTGGCCAAACCCCCCTTTTCCACTATAGATTTTCTTCAAACCACTTGCAATCAAAATTAGACCTTCCCAGCAGTGCTCCCAGACCCCTCAACCCACCCCCATAAATCTAGAACCCCCCCAAGCAGTCCCCCAAAAACATGCAATAGTGCTAAAGAAAACCTTTCCACCATGGATTTTCTCAAACCACTTGCAATCAAAATCAGACCTTCCCAGCATTGCTCCCAGACCCCCTAACCCACTCCCAATGATCTAGAACCCCCAAGCAGCCCCCCAAAAAGATGCAATACTACTAGGCCTAAGTTTCAATCGTGCCAAAACGCTCTCTGCAACTAGGCCCAAACCCCCCTTTTTCACCATGGATTTTCTTCAAACCACTCGCAATCAAAATTAGACCTTCACAGCAGTGCTCCCAGCCTCCTCAATCCACCCCAAAGATCTAGATATCCCCCAAGCAGCCCCCCAAAAACATGTAATACTATTAGGCCTAAGTTTCAATCATACCAAAACGCTCTCTGCAACTAGGCCCAAATCCCCCTTTTCCACCATGAATTTTCTTCAAACCACTTGCAATCAAAATTAGATCTTCCCTGCATTGCTTCCAGACCGCTCAACCCACCCCCAAAAATCTAGAACCCCGCAAGCAGCCCCCCAAAAACATGCAATACTACAAGGCCTAAGTTTCAATCGTGCAAAAACGCTCTCTGCAACTAGGCCCATACCCCCCTTTTCCACCATGGATTTTCTTCAAACAACTTGCAATCAAAATTAGACCTTCCCAGCAGTGCTCCCAGACCCCTCAACCCACCCCCAAAGATCTAGAACCCTCCAAGCAGACCCCAAAACATGCAATACTACTAGGCCGATGTTTCAATCGTGCCAAAACGCTCTCTGCAACTAGGCCCAAACTCCCCTTTTCCACCATGGATTTTCTTAAAACCACTTGCAATCGAAATTAGACCTTCCCAGCACGCCTCTCAGACCCCTCAACCCACATCCAAAAACTTAGAACCTCCCCAAGCAGCCCCCCAAAAACATGCAATACTACTCGGCCTAAGTTTCAAACGTGCCAAAACGCTCTCTGCAACCAGGCCCAAACCCCCCTTTTCCACCATGGATTTTCTTCAAACCACTTGCAATCAAAATTAGACCTTCCCCGCAGTGCTCCCAGACCCCTCAACCCACCCCCAAAGATCTAGAACCCCCCAAGAAGCCCCCAAAAAAGATGCAATACCGCTAGGCCTAAGTTTCAATCGTGCCAAAACGCTCTCTGCAACTAGGCCCAAACCCCCCTTTTCCACCATGGATTTTCTTCAAACCACTTGCAATCAAAATCAGACCTTCCCAGCAGTACTCCCAGCCCCCTCAACCCACCCACAAAGATATAGAACCCCCCCCCAAGCAGCCCCCCCAAAACATGCAATACTACTAGGCCTACGTTTCAATCGTGCCAAAACGCTCTCTGCAACTAGGCCCAAACTCCCCTTTTCCACCATGGATTTTCTTAAAACCACTTGCAATCGAAATTAGACCTTCCCAGCACGCCTCTCAGACCCCTCAACCCACATCCAAAAATTTAGAACCTCCCCAAGCACCCCCCCAAAAACATGCAATACTACTAGGCCTAAGTTTCAATCGTGCCAAAACGCTCTCTGCAACCAGGCCCAAACCCCCCTTTTCCACCATGGATTTTCTTCAAACCACTTGCAATCAAAATTAGACCTTCCCAGCAGTGCTCCCAGACCCCTCAACCCACCCCCAAAGATCTAGAACCCCCAAAGAAGCCCCCAAAAACCATGCAATACTACTAGGCCTAAGTTTCAATCGTGCCAAAACGCTCTCTGCAACTAGGCCCAAACCCCCCTTTTCCACCGTGGATTTTCTTCAAACCACTTGCAACCAAAATTAGACCTCCCCAGCAAAGCTCCCAGCCCCCTTAACCCACCCCCAAAGATATAGAACCCCCCCATGCAGCCCCCCAAAAACATGCAATATTACTAGGCCCATGTTTCAATCGTGCCAAAACGCTCTCTGCAACTAGGCCCAAACTCCCCTTTTCCACCATGGATTTTGTTCAAACCACTTGCAATCAAAATTAGATCTTCCCATCAGTGCTCCCAGACTTCTCAACCCACCCCCAAAAATCTAGAACCCCCTCCCAGAGCAGCCCCCGCAAAAACATAAAATATTGCTAGAAAAAACTTTTCCACCATGGATTTTCTTAAAACAACTTGCAATCAAAATTAGACCTTCCCAGCAATGCTCCTAGACCGCTCAACCCACCCACAAAAATCTAGAACCCCCTCAAGCAGTCCCCCAAAAACATGCAATAGTGCTAAAAAAACCTTTCCACCATGGATTTTCTCAAACCACTTGCAATCAAAATCAGAACTTCCCAGCATTGCTCCCAGACCCCCTAACCCACCCCCAAAGATCTAGAACCCCCAAGCAGCCCCCAAAAACATGCAATACTACTAGGCCTAAGTCTCAATCGTGCCAAAGCACTCTCTGCAACTAGGCCCAAACCCCCCTTTTCCACCATGGATTTTCTTCAAACCACTTGCAATCGAGATTAGACCTTCCCATCACGCCTCTCAGACCCCTCAACCCACACCCAAAGATCTAGAACGCCCCAAGCAGCCCCCCAAAACATGCAATACTACAAGGCCTAAGTTCAAATCGTGCCAAAACGTTCTCTGCAACTAGGCCAAACCCCCCCTTTTCCATTATGGATTTTCTTCAAACCACTTGCAATCAAAATTAGACCTTCCCAGCAGTACTCCCAGCCCCCTCAACCCACCCCCAAAGATATAGAACCCCCCCAAGCAGCCCCCCCAAAACATGCAATACTACTAGGCCTATGTTTCAATCGTGCCAAAACGCTCTCTGCAACTAGGCCCAAACTCCCCTTTTCCACCATGGATTTTCTTAAAACCACTTGCAATCGAAATTAGACCTTCCCAGCACGCCTCTCAGACCCCTCAACCCACATCCAAAAATTTAGAACCTCCCCAAGCAGCCCCCCAAAAATATGCAATACTACTAGGCCTAAGTTTCAATCGTGCCAAAACGCTCTCTGCAACTAGCCCCAAACTCCCCTTTTCCATCATGGATTTTCTTCAAACCACTTGCAATCAAAATTAGGCCTCCCCAGCAAACCTCCCAGCCCCCTCAACCCACCCCCAAAGATATAGAACCCCCCCAAGCAGCCCCCCCAAAACATGCAATACTACTGGGCCCATGTTTCAATCGTGCCAAAACGCTCTCTGCAACTAGGCCCAAACTCCCCTTTTCCGCCATGGATTTTCTTCAAACCACTTGCAATCAAAATTAGACCTTCCCAGCAGTGCTCCCAGACCCCTCAACCCACCCCCAAAGATCTAGAACCCCCCCAAGCAGCCCCCCCCCAAAAAAAAATACTACTAGGCCTAAGTTTCAAGCGTGCCAAAACGCTGTCCGCAACTAGGCCCAAACCCCCCTTTTCCACCATGGATTGTCTTCAAACCACTTGCAATCAAAATCAGACCTTCACAGCAGTGCTCCCAGACCCCTCAATCCACCCCAAAGATCTAGATTTCCCCCAAGCAGCCCCCCAAAAACATACAATACTACTAGGCCTAAGTTTCAATAGTACCAAAACTCTCTCTGCAACTAGGCCCAAACCCCCCTTTTCCACCATGGATTTTCTTCAAACCACTTGCAATCGAAATTAGACCTTCCCATCACGCCTCTCGGACCCCTCAACCCACACCCAAAGATTTAGAACCCCCCCAAGCAGCCCCCCAAAAACATGCAATACTACTAGGCCTAAGTTTCAATCGTGCCAAAACGCTCTCTGCAACTAGGCCCAAACTCCCCTTTTCCACCATGGATTTTCTTCAAACCACTTGCAATCAAAATTAGACCTTCCCAGCAGTGCTCCCAGACCGCTCAACCCACCCCCAAAAATCTAGAACCCCCCCAAGCAGCCCCCAAAAACATGAATAACTACTAGGCTTAAGTTTTAATCGTGCCAAAACGCTCGCTGCAACTAAGCCCAAACTCCCCTTTTCCACCATGGATTTTCTTCAAACCACTTGCAATCGAAATTAGACCTTCCCATCACACCTCTCAGACCCCTCAACCCACACCCAAAGATTTAGAACCCCCCTAAGCAGCCCCCCAAAAACATGCAATACTACTAGGCCTAAGTTTCAATCGTGCCAAAACGCTCTCTGCAACTAGGCCCAAACCCCCCTTTTCCACCATGGATTTTCTTCAAACCACTTGTAATCACAATTAGACCTTCCCAGCAGTACTCCCAGCCCCCTCAACCCACCCCCAAAGATATAGAACCCCCCCAAGCAGCCCCCCCAAGACATGCAAAACTACTAGGCCTACGTTTCAAGCGTGCCAAAACGCTCTCTGCAACTAGGCCAAAAACCCCCTTTTCCACCATGGATTTTCTTAAAACCACTTGCAATCGAAATAAGACCTTCCCAGCACGCCTCTCAGACCCCTCAACCCACATCCAAAAATGTATAACCTCCTCAAGCAGCCCCCCAAAAACATGCAATACTACTAGGCCTAAGTTTCAATCGTGCCAAAACGCTCTCTGCAACCAGGCCCAAACCCCCCTTTTCCACCATGGATTTTCTTCAAACCACTTGCAATCAAAACTAGACCTTCCCCCCAGTGCTCCCAGACCCCTCAACCCACCCCCAAAGATCTAGAACCCCCCAAGAAGCCCCCAAAAAACATACAATACTACTAGGCCTAAGATTCAATCGTGCCAAAACGCTCTCTGCAACTAGCCCCAAACTCCCCTTTTCCATCATGGATTTTCTTCAAACCACTTGCAATCAAAATTAGACCTCCCAAGCAAACCTCCCAGCCCCCTCAACCCACCCCCAAAGATATAGAACCCCCCCAAGCAACCCCCCAAAAACATGCAATACTACTAGGCCCATGTTTCAATCGTGCCAAAACGCTCTCTGCAACCAGGCCCAAACCCCCCTTTTCCACCATGGATTTTCTTCAAACCACTTGCAATCAAAATTAGACCTTCCCAGTAGGCGTGGGCGGAAAATCCGTTCCGCTCGCGGATTTTGCGGATTTTCGGGAAATCCGCAATCCGCGAGATTTGCGAATTTCCCGCAAAATCCGCAAATCCGCAAGCAGCGGATTTTGCTCGCACTGCTCGCACTGTTCGCGTGAGTTCGCGCCCCGCGAATAAGTGCAAAATTGCAGAAATACGATCTTAGCAAAACTGAAAGTAACTACTTACCAGGTTCAAAAGTTCAGGCTCATCATTAGTAGCCATTTCCTGGAGTGCTTC
Source organism: Lissotriton vulgaris (assembly GCF_964263255.1). Taxonomy (NCBI): domain Eukaryota; kingdom Metazoa; phylum Chordata; class Amphibia; order Caudata; family Salamandridae; genus Lissotriton; species Lissotriton vulgaris. The sequence continues at coordinate 749,467,293 of NC_141693.1, read as the reverse complement.
CTGAGGGGCCCCTCCAGAGTTCAGTTGCCAGTTGAAACTAGTATGTGACCCTGCTCTGAACCTCAGAATAGTTACACATATGCCACAAAGGTCCTGAATTACAGCTAAGGGAGACAAGCAGGAGCCAGGCTGGAAGTTAAAATCCATTAATCAGCCCCTAATTCATTATTGTCAGTTGGGGCAGGGCAGGTGTTGTAACTAATTTTGCAACAATGAAAGCACTTAGCAAGTGCAAAAGATCACTAATCAGGGCGCACTAAGGAAGCAGGTGCCAGCTAAAAAAATATTCTGTGACACATGAATCAGCCCCAAATTAATTCAGGTCACTTGAGGCAGGGAAGGTGTGCTTTGCTTTGCCGAAAATAATGTACACTGGACAACCAGAGGGTGTGGTGATGAAACAGAGGGTGGCATGGGTGGGCCAGAGGGTGGCATGAGTAGTCAGAGAGTGGCAGTGGTGACAGAGAGTGGCAGTGATGAAGAAGAGTGTCCCAAACAGGCTGGACACGTAGAAACAACAAGTTCGCGAAACTTGCGACCCGACAGGTAAGTTCGCAATTTGCGAAAGTGTACAAAACCCTCGCGAACTGGCAGAAACACGGGCGAACACAAAAAAAAAAAATCCGCAAATTCGCGGGAATTCGCGGATTTTGCGGATTGCGAATCCGCAAATCCGCAAAATTCGCGAACGCGAGATCCGCAAAATTCGCTCATGCTTACTTCCCAGCAGTGCTCCCAGACCCCTCAACCCACCCCCAAAGATCTAGAACCCCCAAAGAAGCCCCCAAAAACCATGCAATACTACTAGGCCTAAGTTTCAATTGTGCCAAAACGCTCTCTGCAACTAGGCCCAAACCCCCCTTTTCCACCGTGGATTTTCTTCAAACCACTTGCAACCAAAATAAGACCTCCCCAGCAAAGCTCCCAGCCCCCTTAACCCACCCCCAAAGATATAGAACCCCCCCATGCAGCCCCCCAAAAACATGCAATATTACTAGGCCCATGTTTCAATCGTGCCAAAACGCTCTCTGCAACTAGGCCCAAACTCCCCTTTTCCACCATGGATTTTGTTCAAACCACTTGCAATCAAAATTAGATCTTCCCATCAGTGCTCCCAGACTTCTCAACCCACCCCCAAAAATCTAGAACCCCCTCCCAGAGCAGCCCCCGCAAAAACATAAAATATTGCTAGAAAAAACTTTTCCACCATGGATTTTCTTAAAACAACTTGCAATCAAAATTAGACCTTCCCAGCAATGCTCCTAGACCGCTCAACCCACCCACAAAGATCTAGAACCCCCCCAAGCAGCCCCCCAAAAACATGCAATACTACAAGGCCTAAGTTTAAATTGGGCCAAAACGTTCTCTGCAACTTGGCCAAACCCCCCTTTTCCAAGATAGATTTTCTTCAAACCACTTGCAATAAAAATTAGACCTTCCCAGCAGTGCTCCCAGACCCCTCAACCCACCCCCAAAAATCTAGAACCCCCTCAAGCAGTCCCCCAAAAACATGCAATAGTGCTAAAAAAACCTTTCCACCATGGATTTTCTCAAACCACTTGCAATCAAAATCAGAACTTCCCAGCATTGCTCCCAAACCCACTAACCCACCCCCAAAAATCTAGAACCCCCAAGCAGCCCCCAAAAACATGCAATACTACTAGGCCTAAGTCTCAATCGTGCCAAAGCGCTCTCTGCAACTAGGCCCAAACCCCCCTTTTCCACCATGGATTTTCTTCAAACCACTTGCAATCGAGATTAGACCTTCCCATCACGCCTCTCAGACCCCTCAACCCACCCCCAAAGATATAGAACCCCCCCATGCAGCCCCCCAAAAACATGCAATATTACTAGGCCCATGTTTCAATCGTGCCAAAACGCTCTCTGCAACTAGGCCCAAACTCCCCTTTTCCACCATGGATTTTGTTCAAACCACTTGCAATCAAAATTAGATCTTCCCATCAGTGCTCCCAGACTTCTCAACCCACCCCCAAAAATCTAGAACCCCCTCCCAGAGCAGCCCCCGCAAAAACATAAAATATTGCTAGAAAAAACTTTTCCACCATGGATTTTCTTAAAACAACTTGCAATCAGAATTAGACCTTCCCAGCAATGCTCCTAGACCGCTCAACCCACCCAAAAGATCTAGAACCCCCCCAAGCAGCCCCCCAAAAACATGCAATACTACAAGGCCTAAGTTTAAATTGGGCCAAAACGTTCTCTGCAACTTGGCCAAACCCCCCTTTTCCAAGATAGATTTTCTTCAAACCACTTGCAATAAAAATTAGACCTTCCCAGCAGTGCTCCCAGACCCCTCAACCCACCCCCAAAAATCTAGAACCCCCTCAAGCAGTCCCCCAAAAACATGCAATAGTGCTAAAAAAACCTTTCCACCATGGATTTTCTCAAACCACTTGCAATCAAAATCAGAACTTCCCAGCATTGCTCCCAAACCCCCTAACCCACCCCCAAAGATCTAGAACCCCCAAGCAGCCCCCAAAAACATGCAATACTACTAGGCCTAAGTCTCAATCGTGCCAAAGCGCTCTCTGCAACTAGGCCCAAACCCCCCTTTTCCACCATGGATTTTCTTCAAACCACTTGCAATCGAGATTAGACCTTCCCATCACGCCTCTCAGACCCCTCAACCCACACCCAAAGATCTAGAACGCCCCAAGCAGCCCCCCAAAAACATGCAATACTACAAGGCCTAAGTTTCAATCGTGCCAAAACGCTATCTGCTACTAGGCCCAACCCCCCCTTTTCCACCATGGATTTTCTTCAAACCACTTGCAATCAAAATTAGACCTTCCCAGCATTGCTCCCAGACCGCTCAACCCACCCCCAAAAATCTAGAACCCCCCAAGCAGCCCCCCAAAAACATGCAATACTACAAGGCCCATGTTTCAATCGTGCCAAAACGCTCTCTGCAACTAGGCCCAAACTCCCCTTTTCCACCATGGATTTTGTTCAAACCACTTGCAATCAAAATTAGATCTTCCCATCAGTGCTCCCAGACTTCTCAACCCACCCCCAAAAATCTAGAACCCCCTCCCAGAGCAGCCCCCGCAAAAACATAAAATATTGCTAGAAAAAACTTTTCCACCATGGATTTTCTTAAAACAACTTGCAATCAAAATTAGACCTTCCCAGCAATGCTCCTAGACCGCTCAACCCACCCACAAAAATCTAGAACCCCCTCAAGCAGTCCCCCAAAAACATGCAATAGTGCTAAAAAAACCTTTCCACCATGGATTTTCTCAAACCACTTGCAATCAAAATCAGAACTTCCCAGCATTGCTCCCAGACCCCCTAACCCACCCCCAAAGATCTAGAACCCCCAAGCAGCCCCCAAAAACATGCAATACTACTAGGCCTAAGTCTCAATCGTGCCAAAGCACTCTCTGCAACTAGGCCCAAACCCCCCTTTTCCACCATGGATTTTCTTCAAACCACTTGCAATCGAGATTAGACCTTCCCATCACGCCTCTCAGACCCCTCAACCCACACCCAAAGATCTAGAACGCCCCAAGCAGCCCCCCAAAACATGCAATACTACAAGGCCTAAGTTCAAATCGTGCCAAAACGTTCTCTGCAACTAGGCCAAACCCCCCCTTTTCCATTATGGATTTTCTTCAAACCACTTGCAATCAAAATTAGACCTTCCCAGCAGTACTCCCAGCCCCCTCAACCCACCCCCAAAGATATAGAACCCCCCCAAGCAGCCCCCCCAAAACATGCAATACTACTAGGCCTATGTTTCAATCGTGCCAAAACGCTCTCTGCAACTAGGCCCAAACTCCCCTTTTCCACCATGGATTTTCTTAAAACCACTTGCAATCGAAATTAGACCTTCCCAGCACGCCTCTCAGACCCCTCAACCCACATCCAAAAATTTAGAACCTCCCCAAGCAGCCCCCCAAAAATATGCAATACTACTAGGCCTAAGTTTCAATCGTGCCAAAACGCTCTCTGCAACTAGCCCCAAACTCCCCTTTTCCATCATGGATTTTCTTCAAACCACTTGCAATCAAAATTAGGCCTCCCCAGCAAACCTCCCAGCCCCCTCAACCCACCCCCAAAGATATAGAACCCCCCCAAGCAGCCCCCCCAAAACATGCAATACTACTGGGCCCATGTTTCAATCGTGCCAAAACGCTCTCTGCAACTAGGCCCAAACTCCCCTTTTCCGCCATGGATTTTCTTCAAACCACTTGCAATCAAAATTAGACCTTCCCAGCAGTGCTCCCAGACCCCTCAACCCACCCCCAAAGATCTAGAACCCCCCCAAGCAGCCCCCCCCCAAAAAAAAAATACTACTAGGCCTAAGTTTCAAGCGTGCCAAAACGCTGTCCGCAACTAGGCCCAAACCCCCCTTTTCCACCATGGATTGTCTTCAAACCACTTGCAATCAAAATCAGACCTTCACAGCAGTGCTCCCAGACCCCTCAATCCACCCCAAAGATCTAGATTTCCCCCAAGCAGCCCCCCAAAAACATACAATACTACTAGGCCTAAGTTTCAATAGTACCAAAACTCTCTCTGCAACTAGGCCCAAACCCCCCTTTTCCACCATGGATTTTCTTCAAACCACTTGCAATCGAAATTAGACCTTCCCATCACGCCTCTCGGACCCCTCAACCCACACCCAAAGATTTAGAACCCCCCCAAGCAGCCCCCCAAAAACATGCAATACTACTAGGCCTAAGTTTCAATCGTGCCAAAACGCTCTCTGCAACTAGGCCCAAACTCCCCTTTTCCACCATGGATTTTCTTCAAACCACTTGCAATCAAAATTAGACCTTCCCAGCAGTGCTCCCAGACCGCTCAACCCACCCCCAAAAATCTAGAACCCCCCCAAGCAGCCCCCAAAAACATGAATAACTACTAGGCTTAAGTTTTAATCGTGCCAAAACGCTCGCTGCAACTAAGCCCAAACTCCCCTTTTCCACCATGGATTTTCTTCAAACCACTTGCAATCGAAATTAGACCTTCCCATCACACCTCTCAGACCCCTCAACCCACACCCAAAGATTTAGAACCCCCCTAAGCAGCCCCCCAAAAACATGCAATACTACTAGGCCTAAGTTTCAATCGTGCCAAAACGCTCTCTGCAACTAGGCCCAAACCCCCCTTTTCCACCATGGATTTTCTTCAAACCACTTGTAATCACAATTAGACCTTCCCAGCAGTACTCCCAGCCCCCTCAACCCACCCCCAAAGATATAGAACCCCCCCAAGCAGCCCCCCCAAGACATGCAAAACTACTAGGCCTACGTTTCAAGCGTGCCAAAACGCTCTCTGCAACTAGGCCAAAAACCCCCTTTTCCACCATGGATTTTCTTAAAACCACTTGCAATCGAAATAAGACCTTCCCAGCACGCCTCTCAGACCCCTCAACCCACATCCAAAAATGTATAACCTCCTCAAGCAGCCCCCCAAAAACATGCAATACTACTAGGCCTAAGTTTCAATCGTGCCAAAACGCTCTCTGCAACCAGGCCCAAACCCCCCTTTTCCACCATGGATTTTCTTCAAACCACTTGCAATCAAAACTAGACCTTCCCCCCAGTGCTCCCAGACCCCTCAACCCACCCCCAAAGATCTAGAACCCCCCAAGAAGCCCCCAAAAAACATACAATACTACTAGGCCTAAGATTCAATCGTGCCAAAACGCTCTCTGCAACTAGCCCCAAACTCCCCTTTTCCATCATGGATTTTCTTCAAACCACTTGCAATCAAAATTAGACCTCCCAAGCAAACCTCCCAGCCCCCTCAACCCACCCCCAAAGATATAGAACCCCCCCAAGCAACCCCCCAAAAACATGCAATACTACTAGGCCCATGTTTCAATCGTGCCAAAACGCTCTCTGCAACCAGGCCCAAACCCCCCTTTTCCACCATGGATTTTCTTCAAACCACTTGCAATCAAAATTAGACCTTCCCAGTAGGCGTGGGCGGAAAATCCGTTCCGCTCGCGGATTTTGCGGATTTTCGGGAAATCCGCAATCCGCGAGATTTGCGAATTTCCCGCAAAATCCGCAAATCCGCAAGCAGCGGATTTTGCTCGCACTGCTCGCACTGTTCGCGTGAGTTCGCGCCCCGCGAATAAGTGCAAAATTGCAGAAATACGATCTTAGCAAAACTGAAAGTAACTACTTACCAGGTTCAAAAGTTCAGGCTCATCATTAGTAGCCATTTCCTGGAGTGCTTCCTGAGGGGCCCCTCCAGAGTTCAGTTGCCAGTTGAAACTAGTATGTGACCCTGCTCTGAACCTCAGAATAGTTACACATATGCCACAAAGGTCCTGAATTACAGCTAAGGGAGACAAGCAGGAGCCAGGCTGGAAGTTAAAATCCATTAATCAGCCCCTAATTCATTATTGTCAGTTGGGGCAGGGCAGGTGTTGTAACTAATTTTGCAACAATGAAAGCACTTAGCAAGTGCAAAAGATCACTAATCAGGGCGCACTAAGGAAGCAGGTGCCAGCTAAAAAAATATTCTGTGACACATGAATCAGCCCCAAATTAATTCAGGTCACTTGAGGCAGGGAAGGTGTGCTTTGCTTTGCCGAAAATAATGTACACTGGACAACCAGAGGGTGTGGTGATGAAACAGAGGGTGGCATGGGTGGGCCAGAGGGTGGCATGAGTAGTCAGAGAGTGGCAGTGGTGACAGAGAGTGGCAGTGATGAAGAAGAGTGTCCCAAACAGGCTGGACACGTAGAAACAACAAGTTCGCGAAACTTGCGACCCGACAGGTAAGTTCGCAATTTGCGAAAGTGTACAAAACCCTCGCGAACTGGCAGAAACACGGGCGAACACAAAAAAAAAAAATCCGCAAATTCGCGGGAATTCGCGGATTTTGCGGATTGCGAATCCGCAAATCCGCAAAATTCGCGAACGCGAGATCCGCAAAATTCGCTCATGCTTACTTCCCAGCAGTGCTCCCAGACCCCTCAACCCACCCCCAAAGATCTAGAACCCCCAAAGAAGCCCCCAAAAACCATGCAATACTACTAGGCCTAAGTTTCAATTGTGCCAAAACGCTCTCTGCAACTAGGCCCAAACCCCCCTTTTCCACCGTGGATTTTCTTCAAACCACTTGCAACCAAAATAAGACCTCCCCAGCAAAGCTCCCAGCCCCCTTAACCCACCCCCAAAGATATAGAACCCCCCCATGCAGCCCCCCAAAAACATGCAATATTACTAGGCCCATGTTTCAATCGTGCCAAAACGCTCTCTGCAACTAGGCCCAAACTCCCCTTTTCCACCATGGATTTTGTTCAAACCACTTGCAATCAAAATTAGATCTTCCCATCAGTGCTCCCAGACTTCTCAACCCACCCCCAAAAATCTAGAACCCCCTCCCAGAGCAGCCCCCGCAAAAACATAAAATATTGCTAGAAAAAACTTTTCCACCATGGATTTTCTTAAAACAACTTGCAATCAAAATTAGACCTTCCCAGCAATGCTCCTAGACCGCTCAACCCACCCACAAAGATCTAGAACCCCCCCAAGCAGCCCCCCAAAAACATGCAATACTACAAGGCCTAAGTTTAAATTGGGCCAAAACGTTCTCTGCAACTTGGCCAAACCCCCCTTTTCCAAGATAGATTTTCTTCAAACCACTTGCAATAAAAATTAGACCTTCCCAGCAGTGCTCCCAGACCCCTCAACCCACCCCCAAAAATCTAGAACCCCCTCAAGCAGTCCCCCAAAAACATGCAATAGTGCTAAAAAAACCTTTCCACCATGGATTTTCTCAAACCACTTGCAATCAAAATCAGAACTTCCCAGCATTGCTCCCAAACCCACTAACCCACCCCCAAAAATCTAGAACCCCCAAGCAGCCCCCAAAAACATGCAATACTACTAGGCCTAAGTCTCAATCGTGCCAAAGCGCTCTCTGCAACTAGGCCCAAACCCCCCTTTTCCACCATGGATTTTCTTCAAACCACTTGCAATCGAGATTAGACCTTCCCATCACGCCTCTCAGACCCCTCAACCCACCCCCAAAGATATAGAACCCCCCCATGCAGCCCCCCAAAAACATGCAATATTACTAGGCCCATGTTTCAATCGTGCCAAAACGCTCTCTGCAACTAGGCCCAAACTCCCCTTTTCCACCATGGATTTTGTTCAAACCACTTGCAATCAAAATTAGATCTTCCCATCAGTGCTCCCAGACTTCTCAACCCACCCCCAAAAATCTAGAACCCCCTCCCAGAGCAGCCCCCGCAAAAACATAAAATATTGCTAGAAAAAACTTTTCCACCATGGATTTTCTTAAAACAACTTGCAATCAGAATTAGACCTTCCCAGCAATGCTCCTAGACCGCTCAACCCACCCAAAAGATCTAGAACCCCCCCAAGCAGCCCCCCAAAAACATGCAATACTACAAGGCCTAAGTTTAAATTGGGCCAAAACGTTCTCTGCAACTTGGCCAAACCCCCCTTTTCCAAGATAGATTTTCTTCAAACCACTTGCAATAAAAATTAGACCTTCCCAGCAGTGCTCCCAGACCCCTCAACCCACCCCCAAAAATCTAGAACCCCCTCAAGCAGTCCCCCAAAAACATGCAATAGTGCTAAAAAAACCTTTCCACCATGGATTTTCTCAAACCACTTGCAATCAAAATCAGAACTTCCCAGCATTGCTCCCAAACCCCCTAACCCACCCCCAAAGATCTAGAACCCCCAAGCAGCCCCCAAAAACATGCAATACTACTAGGCCTAAGTCTCAATCGTGCCAAAGCGCTCTCTGCAACTAGGCCCAAACCCCCCTTTTCCACCATGGATTTTCTTCAAACCACTTGCAATCGAGATTAGACCTTCCCATCACGCCTCTCAGACCCCTCAACCCACACCCAAAGATCTAGAACGCCCCAAGCAGCCCCCCAAAAACATGCAATACTACAAGGCCTAAGTTTCAATCGTGCCAAAACGCTATCTGCTACTAGGCCCAACCCCCCCTTTTCCACCATGGATTTTCTTCAAACCACTTGCAATCAAAATTAGACCTTCCCAGCATTGCTCCCAGACCGCTCAACCCACCCCCAAAAATCTAGAACCCCCCAAGCAGCCCCCCAAAAACATGCAATACTACAAGGTCTAAGTTTCAATCGTGCAAAAACGCTCTCTGCAACTAGGCCCATACCCCCCTTTTCCACCATGGATTTTCGTCAAACAACTTGCAATCAAAATTAGACCTTCCCAGCAGTGCTCCCAGACCCCTCAACCCACCCCCAAAGATCTAGAACCCCCCCAAGCAGACCCCAAAACATGCAATACTACAAGGCCTAAGTTCAAATCGTGCCAAAACGTTCTCTGCAACTAGGCCAAACCCCCCCTTTTCCATTATGGATTTTCTTCAAACCACTTACAATCAAAATTAGACCTTCCCAGCAGTACTCCCAGCCCCCTCAACCCACCCCCAAAGATATAGAACCCCCCCAAGCAGCCCCCCCAAAACATGCAATACTACTAGGCCTATGTTTCAATCGTGCCAAAACGCTCTCTGCAACTAGGCCCAAACTCCCCTTTTCCACCATGGATTTTCTTAAAACCACTTGCAATCGAAATTAGACCTTCCCAGCACGCCTCTCAGACCCCTCAACCCACATCCAAAAATTTAGAACCTCCCCAAGCAGCCCCCCAAAAACATGCAATACTACTAGGCCTAAGTTTCAATCGTGCCAAAACGCTCTCTGCAACTAGCCCCAAACTCCCCTTTTCCATCATGGATTTTCTTCAAACCACTTGCAATCAAAATTAGGCCTCCCCAGCAAACCTCCCAGCCCCCTCAACCCACCCCCAAAGATATAGAACCCCCCCAAGCAGCCCCCCAAAAACATGCAATACTACTGGGCCCATGTTTCAATCGTGCCAAAGCGCTCTCTGCAACTAGGCCCAAACTCCCCTTTTCCGACATGGATTTTCTTCAAACCACTTGCAATCAAAATTAGACCTTCCCAGCAGTGCTCCCAGACCCCTCAACCCACCCCCAAAGATCTAGAACCCCCCCAAGCAGCCCCCCCCCCAAAAAAAAAATACTACTAGGCCTAAGTTTCAAGCGTGCCAAAACGCTTTCCGCAACTAGGCCCAAACCCCCCTTTTCCACCATGGATTTTTTTCAAACTACTTGCAATCGAAATTAGACCTTCCCATCACGCCTCTCAGACCCCTCAACCCACACCCAAAGATCTAGAACCCCCCAAGCAGCCCCCCAAAAACATGCAATACTACTAGGCCTAAGTTTCAATCGTGCCAAAACGCTCTCTGCAACTAGGCCCAAACCCCCCTTTTCGACCATGGATTGTCTTCAAACCACTTGCAATCAAAATCAGACCTTCACAGCAGTGCTCCCAGACCCCTCAATCCACCCCAAAGATCTAGATTTCCCCCAAGCAGCCCCCCAAAAACATGCAATACTACTAGGCCTAAGTTTCAATAGTACCAAAACTCTCTCTGCAACTAGGCCCAAACCCCCCTTTTCCACCATGGATTTTCTTCAAACCACTTGCAATCGAAATTAGACCTTCCCATCACGCCTCTCGGACCCCTCAACCCACACCCAAAGATTTAGAACCCCCCCCAAGCAGCCCCCCAAAACATGCAATACTACTAGGCCTAAGTTTCAATCGTGCCAAAACGCTCTCTGCAACTAGGCCCAAACTCCCCTTTTCCACCATGGATTTTCTTCAAACCACTTGCAATCAAAATTAGACCTTCCCAGCAGTGCTCCCAGACCGCTCAACCCACCCCCAAAGATATAGAACCCCCCCCCAAGCAGCCCCCCCAAAACATGCAAAACTACTAGGCCTACGTTTCAAGCGTGCCAAAACGCTCTCTGCAACTAGGCCAAAAAACCCCTTTTCCACCATGGATTTTCTTAAAACCACTTGCAATCGAAATTAGACCTTCCCAGCACGTCTCTCAGACCCCTCAACCCACATCCAAAAATTTAGAACCTCCTCAAGCAGCCCCCCAAAAACATGCAATACTACTAGGCCTAAGTTTCAATCGTGCCAAAACGCTCTCTGCAACTAGGCCCAAACCCCCCTTTTCCACCATGGATTTTCTTCAAACCACTTGCAATCAAAATTAGACCTTCCCCGCAGTGCCCCCAGACCCCTCAACCCACCCCCAAAGATCTAGAACCCCCCAAGAAGCCCCCAAAAAACATACAATACTACTAGGCCTAAGATTCAATCGTGCCAAAACGCTCTCTGCAACTAGCCCCAAACTCCCCTTTTCCATCATGGATTTTCTTCAAACCACTTGCGATCAAAATTAGACCTCCCCAGCAAACCTCCCAGCCCCCTCAACCCACCCCCAAAGATATAGAACCCCCCCAAGCAGCCCCCCAAAAACATGCAATACTACTAGGCCCATGTTTCAATCGTGCCAAAACGCTCTCTGCAACTAGGCCCAAACTCTCCTTTTCAACCATGGATTTTCTTCAAACCACTTGCAATCAAAATTAGATCTTCCCATCAGTGCTCCCAGACTTCTCAACCCACCCCCAAAGATATAGAACCCCCCCAAGCAGCCCCCCAAAAACATGCAATACTACTGGGCCCATGTTTCAATCGTGCCAAAACGCTCTCTGCAACTAGGCCCACCTCCCCTTTTCCGCCATGGATTTTCTTCAAACCACTTGCAATCAAAATTAGACCTTCCCAGCAGTGCTCCCAGACCCCTCAACCCACCCCCAAAAATCTAGAACCCTCAAGCAGTCCCCCAAAAACATGCAATAGTGCTAAAAAAACCTTTCCACCATGGATTTTCTCAAACCACTTGCAATCAAAATCAGAACTTCCCAGCATTGCTCCCAGACCCCCTAACCCACCCCAAAGATCTAGAACCCCCAAGCAGCCCCCAAAAACATGCAATACTACTAGGCCTAAGTCTCAATCGTGCCAAAGCGCTCTCTGCAACTAGGCCCAAACCCCCCCTTTTCCACCATGGATTTTCTTCAAACCACTTGCAATCGAGATTAGACCTTCCCATCACGCCTCTCAGACCCCTCAACCCACACCCAAAGATCTAGAACGCCCCAAGCAGCCCCCCAAAAACATGCAATACTACAAGGCCTAAGTTTCAATCGTGCCAAAACGCTCTCTGCTACTAGGCCCAAACCCCCCTTTTCCACCATGGATTTTCTTCAAACCACTTGCAATCAAAATTAGACCTTCCCAGCATTGCTCCCAGACCGCTCAACCCACCCCCAAAAATCTAGAACCCCCCAAGCAGCCCCCCAAAAACATGCAATACTACAAGGTCTAAGTTTCAATCGTGCAAAAACGCTCTCTGCAACTAGGCCCATACCCCCCTTTTCCACCATGGATTTTCTTCAAACAACTTGCAATCAAAATTAGACCTTCCCAGCAGTGCTCCCAGACCCCTCAACCCACCCCCAAAGATCCAGAACCCCCCCAAGCAGACCCCAAAACATGCAATACTACAAGGCCTAAGTTCAAATCGTGCCAAAACGTTCTCTGCAACTAGGCCAAACCCCCCCTTTTCCACTATGGATTTTCTTCAAACCACTTACAATCAAAATTAGACCTTCCCAGCAGTACTCCCAGCCCCCTCAACCCACCCCCAAAGATATAGAACCCCCCCAAGCAGCCCCCCCAAAACATGCAATACTACTAGGCCTATGTTTCAATCGTGCCAAAACGCTCTCTGCAACTAGGCCCAAACTCCCCTTTTCCACCATGGATTTTCTTAAAACCACTTGCAATCAAAATTAGACCTTCCCATCACGCCTCTCAGACCCCTCAACCCACATCCAAAAATTTAGAACCTCCCCAAGCAGCCCCCCAAAAACATGCAATACTACTAGGCCTAAGTTTCAATCGTGCCAAAACGCTCTCTGCAACTAGCCCCAAACTCCCCTTTTCCATCATGGATTTTCTTCAAACCACTTGCAATCAAAATTAGACCTCCCCAGCAAACCTCCCAGCCCCCTCAACCCACCCCCAAAGATATAGAACCCCCCCAAGCAGTCCCCCAAAAACATGCAATACTACTGAGCCCATGTTTCAATCGTGCCAAAACGCTCTCAGCAACTAGGCCCAAACTCCCCTTTTCCGCCATGGATTTTCTTCAAACCACTTGCAATCAAAATTAGACCTTCCCAGCAGTGCTCCCAGACCCCTCAACCCACCCCCAAAAATCTAGAACCCCCTCAAGCAGTCCCCCAAAAACATGCAATAGTGCTAAAAAAACCTTTCCACCATGGATTTTCTCAAACCACTTGCAATCAAAATCAGAACTTCCCAGCATTGCTCCCAGACCCCCTAACCCACCCCCAAAGATCTAGAACCCCCAAGCAGCCCCCAAAAACATGCAATACTACTAGGCCTAAGTCTCAATCGTGCCAAAGCGCTCTCTGCAACTAGGCCCAAACCCCCCTTTTCCACCATGGATTTTCTTCAAACCACTTGCAATCGAGATTAGACCTTCCCATCACGCCTCTCAGACCCCTCAACACACACCCAAAGATCTAGAACGCCCCAAGCAGCCCCCCAAAAACATGCAATACTACAAGGCCTAAGTTTCAATCGTGCCAAAACGCTCTCTGCTACTAGGCCCAAACCCCCCTTTTCCACCATGGATTTTCTTCAAACCACTTGCAATCAAAATTAGACCTTCCCAGCATTGCTCCCAGACCGCTCAACCCACCCCCAAAAATCTAGAACCCCCCAAGCAGCCCCCCAAAAACATGCAATACTACAAGGTCTAAGTTTCAATCGTGCAAAAACGCTCTCTGCAACAAAGCCCATACCCCCCTTTTCCACCATGGATTTTCTTCAAACAACTTGCAATCAAAATTAGACCTTCCCAGCAGTGCTCCCAGACTCCTCAACCCACCCCAAAAGATCTAGAACCCCCCCAGGCAGACCCCAAAACATGCAATACTACAAGGCCTAAGTTCAAATCGTGCCAAAACGTTCTCTGCAACTAGGCCAAACCCCCCCTTTTCCATTATGGATTTTCTTCAAACCACTTACAATCAAAATTAGACCTTCCCAGCAGTACTCCCAGCCCCCTCAACTCACCTCCAAAGATATAGAACCCCCCCAAGCAGCCCCCCCAAAACATGCAATACTACTAGGCCTATGTTTCAATCGTGCCAAAACGCTCTCTGCAACTAGGCCCAAACTCCCCTTTTCCACCATGGATTTTCTTAAAACCACTTGCAATCGAAATTAGACCTTCCCAGCACGCCTCTCAGACCCCTCAACCCACATCCAAAAATTTAGAACCTCCCCAAGCAGCCCCCCAAAAACATGCAATACTACTAGGCCTAAGTTTCAATCGTGCCAAAACGCTCTCTGCAACTAGCCCCAAACTCCCCTTTTCCATCATGGATTTTCTTCAAACCACTTGCAATCAAAATTAGGCCTCCCCAGCAAACCTCCCAGCCCCCTCAACCCACGCCCAAAGATATAGAACCCCCCCAAGCAGCCCCTCAAAAACATGCAATACTACTGGGCCCATGTTTCAATCGTGCCAAAACGCTCTCTGCAACTAGGCCCAAACTCCCCTTTTCCGCCATGGATTTTCTTCAAACCACTTGCAATCAAAATTAGACCTTCCCAGCAGTGCTCCCAGACCCCTCAACCCACCCCCAAAGATCTAGAACCCCCCCCCCAAGCAGCCCCCCCCCAAAAAAAAAATACTACTAGGCCTAAGTTTCAATCGTGCCAAAACGCTCTCTGCAACTAGCCCCAAACTCCCCTTTTCCATCATGGATTTTCTTCAAACCACTTGCAATCAAAATTAGACCTCCCCAGCAAACCTCCCAGCCCCCTCAACCCACCCCCAAAGATATAGAACCCCCCCAAGCAGCCCCCCAAAAACATGCAATACTACTGGGCCCATGTTTCAATCGTGCCAAAACGCTCTCTGCAACTAGGCCCAAAGTCCCCTTTTCCGCCATGGATTTTCTTCAAACCACTTGCAATCAAAATTAGACCTTCCCAGCAGTGCTCCCAGACCCCTCAACCCACCCCCAAAAATCTAGAACCCCCTCAAGCAGTCCCCCAAAAACATGCAATAGTGCTAAAAAAAACCTTTCCACCATGGATTTTCTCAAACCACTTGCAATCAAAATCAGAACTTCCCAGCATTGCTCCCAGACCCCCTAACCCACCCCCAAAGATCTAGAACCCCCAAGCAGCCCCCAAAAACATGCAATACTACTAGGCCTAAGTCTCAATCGTGCCAAAGCGCTCTCTGCAACTAGGCCCAAACCCCCCTTTTCCACCATGGATTTTCTTCAAACCACTTGCAATCGAGATTAGACCTTCCCATCACGCCTCTCAGACCCCTCAACCCACACCCAAAGATCTAGAACGCCCCAAGCAGCCCCCCAAAAACATGCAATACTACAAGGCCTAAGTTTCAATCGTGCCAAAACGCTCTCTGCTACTAGGCCCAAACCCCCCTTTTCCACCATGGATTTTCTTCAAACCACTTGCAATCAAAATTAGACTTTCCCAGCATTGCTCCCAGACCGCTCAACCCACCCCCAAAAATCTAGAACCCCCCAAGCAGCCCCCCAAAAACATGCAATACTACAAGGTCTAAGTTTCAATCGTGCCAAAACGCTCTCTGCAACTAGGCCCATACCCCCCTTTTCCACCATGGATTTTCTTCAAACAACTTGCAATCAAAATTAGACCTTCCCAGCAGTGCTCCCTGACCCCTCAACCCACCCCAAAAGATCTAGAACCCCCCCAAGCAGACCCCAAAACATGCAATACTACAAGGCCTAAGTTCAAATCGTGCCAAAACGTTCTCTGCAACTAGGCCAAACCCCCCCTTTTCCATTATGGATTTTCTTCAAACCACTTACAATCAAAATTAGACCTTCCCAGCAGTACTCCCAGCCCCCTCAACCCACCCCCAAAGATATAGAACCCCCCCAAGCAGCCCCCCCAAAACATGCAATACTACTAGGCCTATGTTTCAATCGTGCCAAAACGCTCTCTGCAACTAGGCCCAAACTCCCCTTTTCCACCATGGATTTTCTTAAAACCACTTGCAATCGAAATTAGACCTTCCCAGCACGCCTCTCAGACCCCTCAACCCACATCCAAAAATTTAGAACCTCCCCAAGCAGCCCCCCAAAAACATGCAATACTACTAGGCCTAAGTTTCAATCGTGCCAAAACGCTCTCTGCAACTAGCCCCAAACTCCCCTTTTCCATCATGGATTTTCTTCAAACCACTTGCAATCAAAATTAGGCCTCCCCAGCAAACCTCCCAGCCCCCTCAACCCACGCCCAAAGATATAGAACCCCCCCAAGCAGCCCCCCAAAAACATGCAATACTACTGGGCCCATGTATCAATCGTGCCAAAACGCTCTCTGCAACTAGGCCCAAACTCCCCTTTTCCGCCATGGATTTTCTTCAAACCACTTGCAATCAAAATTAGACCTTCCCAGCAGTGCTCCCAGACCCCTCAACCCACCCCCAAAGATCTAGAACCCCCCAAGCAGCCCCCCCCCAAAAAAAATACTACTAGGCCTAAGTTTCAAGCGTGCCAAAACGCTGTCCGCAACTAGGCCCAAACCCCCCTTTTCCACCGTGGATTTTTTTCAAACTACTTGCAATCGAAATTAGACCTTCCCATCACGCCTCTCAGACCCCTCAACCCACACCCAAAGATCTAGAACCCCCCAAGCAGCCCCCCAAAAACATGCAATACTACTAGGCCTAAGTTTCAATCGTGCCAAAACGCTGTTTGCAACTAGGCCCAAACCCCCCTTTTCCACCATGGATTGTCTTCAAACCACTTGCAATCAAAATCAGACCTTCACAGCAGTGCTCCCAGACCCCTCAACCCACCCCAAAGACCTAGATTTCCCCCAAGCAGCCCCCCAAAAACATGCAATACTACTAGGCCTAAGTTTCAATAGTACCAAAACTCTCTCTGCAACTAGGCCCAAACCCCCCTTTTACACCATGGATTTTCTTCAAACCACTTGCAATCGACATTAGACCTTCCCATCACGCCTCTCGGACCCCTCAACCCACACCCAAAGATTTAGAACCCCCCCAAGCAGCCCCCCAAAAACATGCAATACTACTAGGCCTAAGTTTCAATCGTGCCAAAACGCTCTCTGCTACTAGGCCCAAACCCCCCTTTTCCACCATGGATTTTCTTCAAACCACTTGCAATCAAAATTAGACCTTCCCAGCATTGCTCCCAGACCGCTCAACCCACCCCCAAAAATCTAGAACCCCCCAAGCAGCCCCCCAAAAACATGCAATACTACAAGGTCTAAGTTTCAATCGTGCAAAAACGCTCTCTGCAACTAGGCCCATACCCCCCTTTTCCACCATGGATTTTCTTCAAACAACTTGCAATCAAAATTAGACCTTCCCAGCAGTGCTCCCAGACCCCTCAACCCACCCCCAAAGATCTAGAACCCCCCCAAGCAGACCCCAAAACATGCAATACTACAAGGCCTAAATTCAAATCGTGCCAAAACGTTCTCTGCAACTAGGCCAAACCCCCCCTTTTCCACTATGGATTTTCTTCAAACCACTTACAATCAAAATTAGACCTTCCCAGCAGTACTCCCAGCCCCCTCAACCCACCCCCAAAGATATAGAACCCCCCCAAGCAGCCCCCCCAAAACATGCAATACTACTAGGCCTATGTTTCAATCGTGTCAAAACGCTCTCTGCAACTAGGCCCAAACTCCCCTTTTCCACCATGGATTTTCTTAAAACCACTTGCAATCGAAATTAGACCTTCCCAGCACGCCTCTCAGACCCCTCAACCCACATCCAAAAATGTAGAACCTCCCCAAGCAGCCCCCCAAAAACATGCAATACTACTAGGCCTAAGTTTCAATCGTGCCAAAACGCTCTCTGCAACTAGCCCCAAACTCCCCTTTTCCATCATGGATTTTCTTCAAACCACTTGCAATCAAAATTAGACCTCCCCAGCAAACCTCCCAGCCCCTTCAACCCACCCCCAAAGATATAGAACCCCCCCAAGCAGCCCCCCAAAAACATGCAATACTACTGGGCCCATGTTTCAATCGTGCCAAAACGCTCTCTGCAACTAGGCCCAAACTCCCCTTTTCCGCCATGGATATTCTTCAAACCACTTGCAATCAAAATTAGACCTTCCCAGCAGTGCTCCCAGACCCCTCAACCCACCCCCAAAAATCTAGAACCCCCTCAAGCAGTCCCCCAAAAACATGCAATAGTGCTAAAAAAACCTTTCCACCATGGATTTTCTCAAACCACTTGCAATCAAAATCAGAACTTCCCAGCATTGCTCCCAGACCCCCTAACCCACCCCCAAAGATCTAGAACCCCCAAGCAGCCCCCAAAAACATGCAATACTACTAGGCCTAAGTCTCAATCGTGCCAAAGCGCTCTCTGCAACTAGGCCCAAACCCCCCTTTTCCACCATGGATTTTCTTCAAACCACTTGCAATCGAGATTAGACCTTCCCATCACGCCTCTCAGACCCCTCAACCCACACCCAAAGATCTAGAACGCCCCAAGCAGCCCCCCAAAAACATGCAATACTACAAGGCCTAAGTTTCAATCGTGCCAAAACGCTCTCTGCTACTAGGCCCAAACCCCCCTTTTCCACCATGGATTTTCTTCAAACCACTTGCAATCAAAATTAGAACTTCCCAGCATTGCTCCCAGACCGCTCAACCCACCCCCAAAAATCTAGAACCCCCCAAGCAGCCCCCCAAAAACATGCAATATTACAAGGTCTAAGTTTCAATCGTGCAAAAACGCTCTCTGCAACTAGGCCCATACCCCCCTTTTCCACCATGGATTTTCTTCAAACAACTTGCAATCAAAATTAGACCTTCCCAGCAGTGCTCCCAGACCCCTCAACCCACCCCCAAAGATCTAGAACCCCCCCAAGCAGACCCCAAAACATGCAATACTACAAGGCCTAAGTTCAAATCGTGCCAAAGCGCTCTCTGCAACTAGGCCCAAACCCCCCTTTTCCACCATGGATTTTCTTCAAACCACTTGCAATCGAGATTAGACCTTCCCATCACGCCTCTCAGACCCCTCAACCCACACCCAAAGATCTAGAACGCCCCAAGCAGCCCCCCAAAAACATGCAATACTACAAGGCCTAAGTTTCAATCGTGCCAAAACGCTCTCTGCAACTAGGCCCAAACTCCCCTTTTCCTCCATGGATTTTCTTAAAACCACTTGCAATCGAAATTAGACCTTCCCAGCACGCCTCTCAGACCCCTCAACCCACATCCAAAAATTTAGAACCTCCCCAAGCAGCCCCCCAAAAACATGCAATACTACTAGGCCTAAGTTTCAATCGTGCCAAAACGCTCTCTGCAACTAGCCCCAAACTCCCCTTTTCCATCATGGATTTTCTTCAAACCACTTGCAATCAAAATTAGACCTCCCCAGCAAACCTCCCAGCCCCCTCAACCCACCCCCAAAGATATAGAACCCCCCCAAGCAGCCCCCCAAAAACATGCAATACTACTGGGCCCATGTTTCAATCGTGCCAAAACGCTCTCTGCAACTAGGCCCAAACTCCCCTTTTCCGCCATGGATTTTCTTCAAACCACTTGCAATCAAAATTAGACCTTCCCAGCAGTGCTCCCAGACCCCTCAACCCACCCCCAAAAATCTAGAACCCCCTCAAGCAGTCCCCCAAAAACATGCAATAGTGCTAAAAAAACCTTTCCACCATGGATTTTCTCAAACCACTTGCAATCAAAATCAGAACTTCCCAGCATTGCTCCCAGACCCCCTAACCCACCCCCAAAGATCTAGAACCCCCAAGCAGCCCCCAAAAACATGCAATACTACTAGGCCTAAGTCTCAATCGTGCCAAAGCGCTCTCTGCAACTAGGCCCAAACCCCCCTTTTCCACCATAGATTTTCTTCAAACCACTTGCAATCGAGATTAGACCTTCCCATCACGCCTCTCAGACCCCTCAACCCACACCCAAAGATCTAGAACGCCCCAAGCAGCCCCCCAAAAACATGCAATACTACAAGGCCTAAGTTTCAATCGTGCCAAAACGCTCTCTGCTACTAGGCCCAAACCCCCCTTTTCCACCATGGATTTTCTTCAAACCACTTGCAATCAAAATTAGACCTTCCCAGCATTGCTCCCAGCCCGCTCAACCCACCCCCAAAAATCTAGAACCCCCCAAGCAGCCCCCCAAAAACATGCAATACTACAAGGTCTAAGTTTCAATCGTGCAAAAACGCTCTCTGCAACTAGGCCCATACCCCCCTTTTCCACCATGGATTTTCTTCAAACAACTTGCAATCAAAATTAGACCTTCCCAGCAGTGCTCGCAGACCCCTCATCCCACCCCCAAATATCTAGAACCCCCCCAAGCAGACCCCAAAACATGCAATACTACAAGGCCTAAGTTCAAATCGTGCCAAAACGTTCTCTGCAACTAGGCCAAACCCCCCCTTTTCCATTATGGATTTTCTTCAAACCACTTACAATCAAAATTAGACCTTCCCAGCAGTACTCCCAGCCCCCTCAACCCACCCCCAAGGATATAGAACCACCCCAAGCAGCCCCCCCAAAACATGCAATACTACTAGGCCTATGTTTCAATCGTGCCAAAACGCTCTCTGCAACTAGGCCCAAACTCCCCTTTTCCACCATGGATTTTCTTAAAACCACTTGCAATCGAAATTAGACCTTCCCAGCACGCCTCTCAGAACCCTCAACCCACATCCAAAAATTTAGAACCTCCCCAAGCAGCCCCCCAAAAACATGCAATACTACTAGGCCTAAGTTTCAATCGTGCCAAAACGCTCTCTGCAACTAGCCCCAAACTCCCCTTTTCCATCATGGATTTTCTTCAAACCACTTGCAATCAAAATTAGGCCTCCCCAGCAAACCTTCCAGCCCCCTCAACCCACCCCCAAAGATATAGAACCCCCCCAAGCAGCCCCCCAAAAACATGCAATACTACTGGGCCCATGTTTCAATCGTGCCAAAACGCTCTCTGCAACTAGGCCCAAACTCCCCTTTTCCGCCATGGATTTTCTTCAAACCACTTGCAATCAAAATTAGACCTTCCCAGCAGTGCTCCCAGACCCCTCAACCCACCCCCAAAGATCTAGAACCCCCCCAAGCAGCCCCCCCCCCAAAAAAATACTACTAGGCCTAAGTTTCAAGCGTGCCAAAACGCTGTCCGCAACTAGGCCCAAACCCCCCTTTTCCACCATGGATTTTTGTCAAACTACTTGCAATCGAAATTAGACCTTCCCATCACGCCTCTCAGACCCCTAAACCCACACCCAAAGATCTAGAACCCCCCAAACAGCCCACCAAAAACATGCAATACTACTAGGCCTAAGTTTCAATCGTGCCAAAACGCTCTCTGCAACTAGGCCCAAACCCCCATTTTCCACCATGGATTGTCTTCAAACCACTTGCAATCAAAATCAGACCTTCACAGCAGTGCTCCCAGACCCCTCAATCCACCCCAAAGATCTAGATTTCCCCCAAGCAGCCCCCCAAAAACATGCAATACTACTAGGCCTAGGTTTCAATAGTACCAAAACTCTCTCTGCAACTAGGCCCAAACCCCCCTTTTCCACCATGGATTTTCTTCAAACCACTTGCAATCGAAATTAGACCTTCCCATCACGCCTCTCGGACCCCTCAACCCACACCCAAAGATTTAGAACCCCCCCAAGCAGCCCCCCAAAAACATGCAATACTACTAGGCCTAAGTTTCAATCGTGCCAAAACGCTCTCTGCAACTAGGCCCAAACTCCCCTTTTCCACCATGGATTTTCTTCAAACCACTTGCAATCAAAATTGGACCTTCCCAGCAGTGCTCCCAGACTGCTCAACCCACCCCCAAAAATCTAGAACCCCCCCAAGCAGCCCCCAAAAACATGCAATACTACTAGGCTTAAGTTTTAATCGTGCCAAAACGCTCTCTGCAACTAAGCCCAAACCCCCCTTTTCCACAATGGATTTTCTTCAAACCACTTGCAATCGAAATTAGACCTTCCCATCACGCCTCTCAGACCCCTCAACCCACACCCAAAGATTTAGAACCCTCCCAAGCAGCCCCCCAAAAACATGCAATACTAATAGGCCTAAGTTTCAATCGTGCCAAAACGCTCTCTGCAACTAGGCCCAAACCCCCCTTTTCCACCATGGATTTTCTTCAAACCACTTGCAATCACAATTAGACCTTCCCAGCAGTACTCCCAGCCCCCTCAACCCACCCCCAAAGATATAGAACCCCCCCCAAGCAGCCCCCCCAAAACATGCAAAACTACTAGGCCTACGTTTCAAGCGTGCCAAAATGCTCTCTGCAACTAGGCCAAAAAAAACCTTTTCCACCATGGATTTTCTTAAAACCACTTGCAATCGAAATTAGACCTTCCCAGCACGCCTCTCAGACCCCTCAACCCACATCCAAAAATTAAGAACCTCCTCAAGCAGCCCCCCAAAAACATGCAATACTACTAGGCCTAAGTTTCAATCGTGCCAAAACGCTCTCTGCAACCAGGCCCAAACCCCCCTTTTCCACCATGGATTTTCTTCAAACCACTTGCAATCAAAATTAGACCTTCCCCGCAGTGCTCCCAGACCCCTCAACCCACCCCCAAAGATCTAGAACCCCCCAAGAAGCCCCCAAAAAACATACAATACTACTAGGCCTAAGATTCAATCGTGCCAAAACGCTCTCTGCAACTAGCCCCAAACTCCCCTTTTCCATCATGGATTTTCTTCAAACCACTTGCAATCAAAATTAGACCTCCCCAGCAAACCTCCCAGCCCCCTCAACCCACCCCCAAAGATATAGAACCCCCCCAAGCAGCCCCCAAAAACATGCAATACTACAAGGCCTAAGTTTAAATCGTGCCAAAACGTTCTCTGCAACTAGGCCAAACCCCCCCTTTTCCACTATGGATTTTCTTCAAACCACTTGCAATCAAAAATAGACCTTCCCAGCAGTGCTCCCAGTCCCCTCAACCCACCCCCAAAAATCTAGAACCTCCCAAGCAGCCCCCCAAAAACATGCAATACTACTAGGCCGAACTTTCAATCGTGCCAAATCGCTCTCTGAAACTAGGCCCAAAACCCCCTTTTCCCCCATGGATTTTCTCCAAACCACTTGCAATCAAAATTAGACCTTCCCGGCAGTGCTCCCAGACCCCTCAACCCACATCCAAAAATTTAGAACCTCCCCAAGCAGCCCCCCAAAAACATGCAATACTACTAGGCCTAAGTTTCAAACGTGCCAAAACGCTCTCTGCAACCAGGCCCAAACCCCCTTTTCCACCATGGATTTTCTTCAAACCACTTGCAATCAAAATTAGACCTTCCCCGCAGTGCTCCCAGACCCCTCAACCCACCCCCAAAGATCTAGAACCCCCCAAGAAGCCCCCAGAAAACATGCAATACTACTAGGCCTAAGTTTCAATCGAGCCAAAACGCTCTCTGCAACTAGGCCCAAACCCCCCTTTTCCACCATGGATTTTCTTCAAACCACTTGCAATCAAAATCAGACCTTCCCAGCAGTACTCCCAGCCCCCTCAACCCACCCACAAAGATATAGAACCCCCCCAAGCAGCCCCCCCAAAACATGCAATACTACTAGGCCTATGTTTCAATCGTGCCAAAACGCTCTCTGCAACTAGGCCCAAACTCCCCTTTTCCACCATGGATTTTCTTAAACCCACTTGCAATCGAAATTAGACCTTCCCAGCACGCCTCTCAGACCCCTCAACCCACATCCAAAAATTTAGAACCTCCCCAAAAACATGCAATACTACTAGGCCTAAGTTTCAATCGGGCCAAAACGCTCTCTGCAACCAGGCCCAAACCCCCCTTTTCCACCATGGATTTTCTTCAAACCACTTGCAATCAAAATTAGACCTTCCCAGCAGTGCTCCCAGACCCCTCAACCCACCCCCAAAGATCTAGAACCCCCAAAGAAGCCCCCAAAAACCATGCAATACTACTAGGCCTAAGTTTCAATCGTGCCAAAACGCTCTCTGCAACTAGGCCCAAACCCCCCTTTTCCACCGTGGATTTTCTTCAAACCACTTGCAACCAAAATTACACCTCCCCAGCAAAGCTCCCAGCCCCCTTAACCCACCCCCAAAGATATAGAACCCCCCCCCATGCAGCCCCCCAAAAACATGCAATATTACTAGGCCCATGTTTCAATCGTGCCAAAACGCTCTCTGCAACTAGGCCCAAACTCCCCTTTTCCACCATGGATTTTGTTCAAACCACTTGCAATCAAAATTAGATCTTCCCATCAGTGCTCCCAGACTTCTCAACCCACCCCCAAAAATCTAGAACCCCCTCCCAGAGCAGCCCCCCCGAAAACATAAAATAGTGCTAGAAAAAACTTTTCCACCAATGATTTTCTTAAAACCACTTGCAATCAAAATTAGGCCTTCCCAGCAGTACTCCCAGCCCCCTCAACCCACCCCCAAAGATATAGAACCCCCCCAAGCAGCCCCCCAAAACATGCAATACTACTAGGCCTATGTTTCAATCGTGCCAAAACGCTAACTGCAACTAGGCCCAAACTCCCCTTTTCCACCATGGATTTTCTTAAAACCACTTGCAATCGAAATTAGACCTTCCCAGCACGCCTCTCAGACCCCTCAACCCACATCCAAAAATTTAGAACCTCCCCAAGCAGTCCCCCAAAAACATGCAATACTACTAGGCCTAAGTTTCAATCGTGCCAAACCGCTCTCTGCAACTAGCCCCAAACTCCCCTTTTCCATCATGGATTTTCTTCAAACCACTTGCAATCAAAATTAGACCTCCCCAGCAAACCTCCCAGCCCCCTCAACCCACCCCCAAAGATATAGAACCCCCCCAAGCAGCCCCCCAAAAACATGCAATACTACTGGGCCCATGTTTCAATCGTGCCAAAACGCTCTCTGCAACTAGGCCCAAACTCCCCTTTTCCGCCATGGATTTTCTTCAAACCACTTGCAATCAAAATTAGACCTTCCCAGCAGTGCTCCCAGACCCCTCAACCCACCCCCAAAGATCTAGAACCCCCCCAAGCAGCCCCCCCAAAATAAGCAACACTACTAGGCCTAAATTTCAAGCGTGCCAAAACGCTGTCCGCAACTAGGCCCAAACTCCCCTTTTCCACCATGGATTTTCTTAAAACCACTTGCAATCGAAATTAGACCTTCCCAGCACGCCTCTCAGACCCCTCAACCCACATCCAAAAATGTAGAACCTCCCCAAGCAGCCCCCCAAAAACATGCAATACTACTAGGCCTAAGTTTCAATCGTGCCAAAACGCTCTCTGCAACTAGCCCCAAACTCCCCTTTTCCATCATGGATTTTCTTCAAACCACTTGCAATCAAAATTAGACCTCCCCAGCAAACCTCCCAGCCCCTTCAACCCACCCCCAAAGATATAGAACCCCCCCAAGCAGCCCCCCAAAAACATGCAATACTACTGGGCCCATGTTTCAATCGTGCCAAAACGCTCTCTGCAACTAGGCCCAAACTCCCCTTTTCCGCCATGGATATTCTTCAAACCACTTGCAATCAAAATTAGACCTTCCCAGCAGTGCTCCCAGACCCCTCAACCCACCCCCAAAAATCTAGAACCCCCTCAAGCAGTCCCCCAAAAACATGCAATAGTGCTAAAAAAACCTTTCCACCATGGATTTTCTCAAACCACTTGCAATCAAAATCAGAACTTCCCAGCATTGCTCCCAGACCCCCTAACCCACCCCCAAAGATCTAGAACCCCCAAGCAGCCCCCAAAAACATGCAATACTACTAGGCCTAAGTCTCAATCGTGCCAAAGCGCTCTCTGCAACTAGGCCCAAACCCCCCTTTTCCACCATGGATTTTCTTCAAACCACTTGCAATCGAGATTAGACCTTCCCATCACGCCTCTCAGACCCCTCAACCCACACCCAAAGATCTAGAACGCCCCAAGCAGCCCCCCAAAAACATGCAATACTACAAGGCCTAAGTTTCAATCGTGCCAAAACGCTCTCTGCTACTAGGCCCAAACCCCCCTTTTCCACCATGGATTTTCTTCAAACCACTTGCAATCAAAATTAGAACTTCCCAGCATTGCTCCCAGACCGCTCAACCCACCCCCAAAAATCTAGAACCCCCCAAGCAGCCCCCCAAAAACATGCAATATTACAAGGTCTAAGTTTCAATCGTGCAAAAACGCTCTCTGCAACTAGGCCCATACCCCCCTTTTCCACCATGGATTTTCTTCAAACAACTTGCAATCAAAATTAGACCTTCCCAGCAGTGCTCCCAGACCCCTCAACCCACCCCCAAAGATCTAGAACCCCCCCAAGCAGACCCCAAAACATGCAATACTACAAGGCCTAAGTTCAAATCGTGCCAAAGCGCTCTCTGCAACTAGGCCCAAACCCCCCTTTTCCACCATGGATTTTCTTCAAACCACTTGCAATCGAGATTAGACCTTCCCATCACGCCTCTCAGACCCCTCAACCCACACCCAAAGATCTAGAACGCCCCAAGCAGCCCCCCAAAAACATGCAATACTACAAGGCCTAAGTTTCAATCGTGCCAAAACGCTCTCTGCAACTAGGCCCAAACTCCCCTTTTCCTCCATGGATTTTCTTAAAACCACTTGCAATCGAAATTAGACCTTCCCAGCACGCCTCTCAGACCCCTCAACCCACATCCAAAAATTTAGAACCTCCCCAAGCAGCCCCCCAAAAACATGCAATACTACTAGGCCTAAGTTTCAATCGTGCCAAAACGCTCTCTGCAACTAGCCCCAAACTCCCCTTTTCCATCATGGATTTTCTTCAAACCACTTGCAATCAAAATTAGACCTCCCCAGCAAACCTCCCAGCCCCCTCAACCCACCCCCAAAGATATAGAACCCCCCCAAGCAGCCCCCCAAAAACATGCAATACTACTGGGCCCATGTTTCAATCGTGCCAAAACGCTCTCTGCAACTAGGCCCAAACTCCCCTTTTCCGCCATGGATTTTCTTCAAACCACTTGCAATCAAAATTAGACCTTCCCAGCAGTGCTCCCAGACCCCTCAACCCACCCCCAAAAATCTAGAACCCCCTCAAGCAGTCCCCCAAAAACATGCAATAGTGCTAAAAAAACCTTTCCACCATGGATTTTCTCAAACCACTTGCAATCAAAATCAGAACTTCCCAGCATTGCTCCCAGACCCCCTAACCCACCCCCAAAGATCTAGAACCCCCAAGCAGCCCCCAAAAACATGCAATACTACTAGGCCTAAGTCTCAATCGTGCCAAAGCGCTCTCTGCAACTAGGCCCAAACCCCCCTTTTCCACCATGGATTTTCTTCAAACCACTTGCAATCGAGATTAGACCTTCCCATCACGCCTCTCAGACCCCTCAACCCACACCCAAAGATCTAGAACGCCCCAAGCAGCCCCCCAAAAACATGCAATACTACAAGGCCTAAGTTTCAATCGTGCCAAAACGCTCTCTGCTACTAGGCCCAAACCCCCCTTTTCCACCATGGATTTTCTTCAAACCACTTGCAATCAAAATTAGACCTTCCCAGCATTGCTCCCAGCCCGCTCAACCCACCCCCAAAAATCTAGAACCCCCCAAGCAGCCCCCCAAAAACATGCAATACTACAAGGTCTAAGTTTCAATCGTGCAAAAACGCTCTCTGCAACTAGGCCCATACCCCCCTTTTCCACCATGGATTTTCTTCAAACAACTTGCAATCAAAATTAGACCTTCCCAGCAGTGCTCGCAGACCCCTCATCCCACCCCCAAATATCTAGAACCCCCCCAAGCAGACCCCAAAACATGCAATACTACAAGGCCTAAGTTCAAATCGTGCCAAAACGTTCTCTGCAACTAGGCCAAACCCCCCCTTTTCCATTATGGATTTTCTTCAAACCACTTACAATCAAAATTAGACCTTCCCAGCAGTACTCCCAGCCCCCTCAACCCACCCCCAAGGATATAGAACCACCCCAAGCAGCCCCCCCAAAACATGCAATACTACTAGGCCTATGTTTCAATCGTGCCAAAACGCTCTCTGCAACTAGGCCCAAACTCCCCTTTTCCACCATGGATTTTCTTAAAACCACTTGCAATCGAAATTAGACCTTCCCAGCACGCCTCTCAGAACCCTCAACCCACATCCAAAAATTTAGAACCTCCCCAAGCAGCCCCCCAAAAACATGCAATACTACTAGGCCTAAGTTTCAATCGTGCCAAAACGCTCTCTGCAACTAGCCCCAAACTCCCCTTTTCCATCATGGATTTTCTTCAAACCACTTGCAATCAAAATTAGGCCTCCCCAGCAAACCTTCCAGCCCCCTCAACCCACCCCCAAAGATATAGAACCCCCCCAAGCAGCCCCCCAAAAACATGCAATACTACTGGGCCCATGTTTCAATCGTGCCAAAACGCTCTCTGCAACTAGGCCCAAACTCCCCTTTTCCGCCATGGATTTTCTTCAAACCACTTGCAATCAAAATTAGACCTTCCCAGCAGTGCTCCCAGACCCCTCAACCCACCCCCAAAGATCTAGAACCCCCCCAAGCAGCCCCCCCCCCAAAAAAATACTACTAGGCCTAAGTTTCAAGCGTGCCAAAACGCTGTCCGCAACTAGGCCCAAACCCCCCTTTTCCACCATGGATTTTTGTCAAACTACTTGCAATCGAAATTAGACCTTCCCATCACGCCTCTCAGACCCCTAAACCCACACCCAAAGATCTAGAACCCCCCAAACAGCCCACCAAAAACATGCAATACTACTAGGCCTAAGTTTCAATCGTGCCAAAACGCTCTCTGCAACTAGGCCCAAACCCCCATTTTCCACCATGGATTGTCTTCAAACCACTTGCAATCAAAATCAGACCTTCACAGCAGTGCTCCCAGACCCCTCAATCCACCCCAAAGATCTAGATTTCCCCCAAGCAGCCCCCCAAAAACATGCAATACTACTAGGCCTAGGTTTCAATAGTACCAAAACTCTCTCTGCAACTAGGCCCAAACCCCCCTTTTCCACCATGGATTTTCTTCAAACCACTTGCAATCGAAATTAGACCTTCCCATCACGCCTCTCGGACCCCTCAACCCACACCCAAAGATTTAGAACCCCCCCAAGCAGCCCCCCAAAAACATGCAATACTACTAGGCCTAAGTTTCAATCGTGCCAAAACGCTCTCTGCAACTAGGCCCAAACTCCCCTTTTCCACCATGGATTTTCTTCAAACCACTTGCAATCAAAATTAGACCTTCCCAGCAGTGCTCCCAGACTGCTCAACCCACCCCCAAAAATCTAGAACCCCCCCAAGCAGCCCCCAAAAACATGCAATACTACTAGGCTTAAGTTTTAATCGTGCCAAAACGCTCTCTGCAACTAAGCCCAAACCCCCCTTTTCCACAATGGATTTTCTTCAAACCACTTGCAATCGAAATTAGACCTTCCCATCACGCCTCTCAGACCCCTCAACCCACATCCAAAAATTTAGAACCTCCCCAAGCAGTCCCCCAAAAACATGCAATACTACTAGGCCTAAGTTTCAATCGTGCCAAACCGCTCTCTGCAACTAGCCCCAAACTCCCCTTTTCCATCATGGATTTTCTTCAAACCACTTGCAATCAAAATTAGACCTCCCCAGCAAACCTCCCAGCCCCCTCAACCCACCCCCAAAGATATAGAACCCCCCCAAGCAGCCCCCCAAAAACATGCAATACTACTGGGCCCATGTTTCAATCGTGCCAAAACGCTCTCTGCAACTAGGCCCAAACTCCCCTTTTCCGCCATGGATTTTCTTCAAACCACTTGCAATCAAAATTAGACCTTCCCAGCAGTGCTCCCAGACCCCTCAACCCACCCCCAAAGATCTAGAACCCCCCCAAGCAGCCCCCCCAAAATAAGCAACACTACTAGGCCTAAATTTCAAGCGTGCCAAAACGCTGTCCGCAACTAGGCCCAAACTCCCCTTTTCCACCATGGATTTTCTTAAAACCACTTGCAATCGAAATTAGACCTTCCCAGCACGCCTCTCAGACCCCTCAACCCACATCCAAAAATGTAGAACCTCCCCAAGCAGCCCCCCAAAAACATGCAATACTACTAGGCCTAAGTTTCAATCGTGCCAAAACGCTCTCTGCAACTAGCCCCAAACTCCCCTTTTCCATCATGGATTTTCTTCAAACCACTTGCAATCAAAATTAGACCTCCCCAGCAAACCTCCCAGCCCCTTCAACCCACCCCCAAAGATATAGAACCCCCCCAAGCAGCCCCCCAAAAACATGCAATACTACTGGGCCCATGTTTCAATCGTGCCAAAACGCTCTCTGCAACTAGGCCCAAACTCCCCTTTTCCGCCATGGATATTCTTCAAACCACTTGCAATCAAAATTAGACCTTCCCAGCAGTGCTCCCAGACCCCTCAACCCACCCCCAAAAATCTAGAACCCCCTCAAGCAGTCCCCCAAAAACATGCAATAGTGCTAAAAAAACCTTTCCACCATGGATTTTCTCAAACCACTTGCAATCAAAATCAGAACTTCCCAGCATTGCTCCCAGACCCCCTAACCCACCCCCAAAGATCTAGAACCCCCAAGCAGCCCCCAAAAACATGCAATACTACTAGGCCTAAGTCTCAATCGTGCCAAAGCGCTCTCTGCAACTAGGCCCAAACCCCCCTTTTCCACCATGGATTTTCTTCAAACCACTTGCAATCGAGATTAGACCTTCCCATCACGCCTCTCAGACCCCTCAACCCACACCCAAAGATCTAGAACGCCCCAAGCAGCCCCCCAAAAACATGCAATACTACAAGGCCTAAGTTTCAATCGTGCCAAAACGCTCTCTGCTACTAGGCCCAAACCCCCCTTTTCCACCATGGATTTTCTTCAAACCACTTGCAATCAAAATTAGAACTTCCCAGCATTGCTCCCAGACCGCTCAACCCACCCCCAAAAATCTAGAACCCCCCAAGCAGCCCCCCAAAAACATGCAATATTACAAGGTCTAAGTTTCAATCGTGCAAAAACGCTCTCTGCAACTAGGCCCATACCCCCCTTTTCCACCATGGATTTTCTTCAAACAACTTGCAATCAAAATTAGACCTTCCCAGCAGTGCTCCCAGACCCCTCAACCCACCCCCAAAGATCTAGAACCCCCCCAAGCAGACCCCAAAACATGCAATACTACAAGGCCTAAGTTCAAATCGTGCCAAAGCGCTCTCTGCAACTAGGCCCAAACCCCCCTTTTCCACCATGGATTTTCTTCAAACCACTTGCAATCGAGATTAGACCTTCCCATCACGCCTCTCAGACCCCTCAACCCACACCCAAAGATCTAGAACGCCCCAAGCAGCCCCCCAAAAACATGCAATACTACAAGGCCTAAGTTTCAATCGTGCCAAAACGCTCTCTGCAACTAGGCCCAAACTCCCCTTTTCCTCCATGGATTTTCTTAAAACCACTTGCAATCGAAATTAGACCTTCCCAGCACGCCTCTCAGACCCCTCAACCCACATCCAAAAATTTAGAACCTCCCCAAGCAGCCCCCCAAAAACATGCAATACTACTAGGCCTAAGTTTCAATCGTGCCAAAACGCTCTCTGCAACTAGCCCCAAACTCCCCTTTTCCATCATGGATTTTCTTCAAACCACTTGCAATCAAAATTAGACCTCCCCAGCAAACCTCCCAGCCCCCTCAACCCACCCCCAAAGATATAGAACCCCCCCAAGCAGCCCCCCAAAAACATGCAATACTACTGGGCCCATGTTTCAATCGTGCCAAAACGCTCTCTGCAACTAGGCCCAAACTCCCCTTTTCCGCCATGGATTTTCTTCAAACCACTTGCAATCAAAATTAGACCTTCCCAGCAGTGCTCCCAGACCCCTCAACCCACCCCCAAAAATCTAGAACCCCCTCAAGCAGTCCCCCAAAAACATGCAATAGTGCTAAAAAAACCTTTCCACCATGGATTTTCTCAAACCACTTGCAATCAAAATCAGAACTTCCCAGCATTGCTCCCAGACCCCCTAACCCACCCCCAAAGATCTAGAACCCCCAAGCAGCCCCCAAAAACATGCAATACTACTAGGCCTAAGTCTCAATCGTGCCAAAGCGCTCTCTGCAACTAGGCCCAAACCCCCCTTTTCCACCATGGATTTTCTTCAAACCACTTGCAATCGAGATTAGACCTTCCCATCACGCCTCTCAGACCCCTCAACCCACACCCAAAGATCTAGAACGCCCCAAGCAGCCCCCCAAAAACATGCAATACTACAAGGCCTAAGTTTCAATCGTGCCAAAACGCTCTCTGCTACTAGGCCCAAACCCCCCTTTTCCACCATGGATTTTCTTCAAACCACTTGCAATCAAAATTAGACCTTCCCAGCATTGCTCCCAGCCCGCTCAACCCACCCCCAAAAATCTAGAACCCCCCAAGCAGCCCCCCAAAAACATGCAATACTACAAGGTCTAAGTTTCAATCGTGCAAAAACGCTCTCTGCAACTAGGCCCATACCCCCCTTTTCCACCATGGATTTTCTTCAAACAACTTGCAATCAAAATTAGACCTTCCCAGCAGTGCTCGCAGACCCCTCATCCCACCCCCAAATATCTAGAACCCCCCCAAGCAGACCCCAAAACATGCAATACTACAAGGCCTAAGTTCAAATCGTGCCAAAACGTTCTCTGCAACTAGGCCAAACCCCCCCTTTTCCATTATGGATTTTCTTCAAACCACTTACAATCAAAATTAGACCTTCCCAGCAGTACTCCCAGCCCCCTCAACCCACCCCCAAGGATATAGAACCACCCCAAGCAGCCCCCCCAAAACATGCAATACTACTAGGCCTATGTTTCAATCGTGCCAAAACGCTCTCTGCAACTAGGCCCAAACTCCCCTTTTCCACCATGGATTTTCTTAAAACCACTTGCAATCGAAATTAGACCTTCCCAGCACGCCTCTCAGAACCCTCAACCCACATCCAAAAATTTAGAACCTCCCCAAGCAGCCCCCCAAAAACATGCAATACTACTAGGCCTAAGTTTCAATCGTGCCAAAACGCTCTCTGCAACTAGCCCCAAACTCCCCTTTTCCATCATGGATTTTCTTCAAACCACTTGCAATCAAAATTAGGCCTCCCCAGCAAACCTTCCAGCCCCCTCAACCCACCCCCAAAGATATAGAACCCCCCCAAGCAGCCCCCCAAAAACATGCAATACTACTGGGCCCATGTTTCAATCGTGCCAAAACGCTCTCTGCAACTAGGCCCAAACTCCCCTTTTCCGCCATGGATTTTCTTCAAACCACTTGCAATCAAAATTAGACCTTCCCAGCAGTGCTCCCAGACCCCTCAACCCACCCCCAAAGATCTAGAACCCCCCCAAGCAGCCCCCCCCCCAAAAAAATACTACTAGGCCTAAGTTTCAAGCGTGCCAAAACGCTGTCCGCAACTAGGCCCAAACCCCCCTTTTCCACCATGGATTTTTGTCAAACTACTTGCAATCGAAATTAGACCTTCCCATCACGCCTCTCAGACCCCTAAACCCACACCCAAAGATCTAGAACCCCCCAAACAGCCCACCAAAAACATGCAATACTACTAGGCCTAAGTTTCAATCGTGCCAAAACGCTCTCTGCAACTAGGCCCAAACCCCCATTTTCCACCATGGATTGTCTTCAAACCACTTGCAATCAAAATCAGACCTTCACAGCAGTGCTCCCAGACCCCTCAATCCACCCCAAAGATCTAGATTTCCCCCAAGCAGCCCCCCAAAAACATGCAATACTACTAGGCCTAGGTTTCAATAGTACCAAAACTCTCTCTGCAACTAGGCCCAAACCCCCCTTTTCCACCATGGATTTTCTTCAAACCACTTGCAATCGAAATTAGACCTTCCCATCACGCCTCTCGGACCCCTCAACCCACACCCAAAGATTTAGAACCCCCCCAAGCAGCCCCCCAAAAACATGCAATACTACTAGGCCTAAGTTTCAATCGTGCCAAAACGCTCTCTGCAACTAGGCCCAAACTCCCCTTTTCCACCATGGATTTTCTTCAAACCACTTGCAATCAAAATTAGACCTTCCCAGCAGTGCTCCCAGACTGCTCAACCCACCCCCAAAAATCTAGAACCCCCCCAAGCAGCCCCCAAAAACATGCAATACTACTAGGCTTAAGTTTTAATCGTGCCAAAACGCTCTCTGCAACTAAGCCCAAACCCCCCTTTTCCACAATGGATTTTCTTCAAACCACTTGCAATCGAAATTAGACCTTCCCATCACGCCTCTCAGACCCCTCAACCCACACCCAAAGATTTAGAACCCTCCCAAGCAGCCCCCCAAAAACATGCAATACTAATAGGCCTAAGTTTCAATCGTGCCAAAACGCTCTCTGCAACTAGGCCCAAACCCCCCTTTTCCACCATGGATTTTCTTCAAACCACTTGCAATCACAATTAGACCTTCCCAGCAGTACTCCCAGCCCCCTCAACCCACCCCCAAAGATATAGAACCCCCCCCAAGCAGCCCCCCCAAAACATGCAAAACTACTAGGCCTACGTTTCAAGCGTGCCAAAATGCTCTCTGCAACTAGGCCAAAAAAAACCTTTTCCACCATGGATTTTCTTAAAACCACTTGCAATCGAAATTAGACCTTCCCAGCACGCCTCTCAGACGCCTCAACCCACATCCAAAAATTAAGAACCTCCTCAAGCAGCCCCCCAAAAACATGCAATACTACTAGGCCTAAGTTTCAATCGTGCCAAAACGCTCTCTGCAACCAGGCCCAAACCCCCCTTTTCCACCATGGATTTTCTTCAAACCACTTGCAATCAAAATTAGACCT
This sequence comes from Lissotriton vulgaris, assembly GCF_964263255.1. NCBI lineage: Eukaryota > Metazoa > Chordata > Amphibia > Caudata > Salamandridae > Lissotriton > Lissotriton vulgaris. Next base: position 749,432,433 of record NC_141693.1, on the reverse strand, counting down.
TCCCCGCAGTGCTCCCAGACCCCTCAACCCACCCCCAAAGATCTAGAACCCCCCAAGAAGCCCCCAAAAAACATACAATACTACTAGGCCTAAGATTCAATCGTGCCAAAACGCTCTCTGCAACTAGCCCCAAACTCCCCTTTTCCATCATGGATTTTCTTCAAACCACTTGCAATCAAAATTAGACCTCCCCAGCAAACCTCCCAGCCCCCTCAACCCACCCCCAAAGATATAGAACCCCCCCAAGCAGCCCCCAAAAACATGCAATACTACAAGGCCTAAGTTTAAATCGTGCCAAAACGTTCTCTGCAACTAGGCCAAACCCCCCCTTTTCCACTATGGATTTTCTTCAAACCACTTGCAATCAAAAATAGACCTTCCCAGCAGTGCTCCCAGTCCCCTCAACCCACCCCCAAAAATCTAGAACCTCCCAAGCAGCCCCCCAAAAACATGCAATACTACTAGGCCGAACTTTCAATCGTGCCAAATCGCTCTCTGAAACTAGGCCCAAAACCCCCTTTTCCCCCATGGATTTTCTCCAAACCACTTGCAATCAAAATTAGACCTTCCCGGCAGTGCTCCCAGACCCCTCAACCCACATCCAAAAATTTAGAACCTCCCCAAGCAGCCCCCCAAAAACATGCAATACTACTAGGCCTAAGTTTCAAACGTGCCAAAACGCTCTCTGCAACCAGGCCCAAACCCCCTTTTCCACCATGGATTTTCTTCAAACCACTTGCAATCAAAATTAGACCTTCCCCGCAGTGCTCCCAGACCCCTCAACCCACCCCCAAAGATCTAGAACCCCCCAAGAAGCCCCCAGAAAACATGCAATACTACTAGGCCTAAGTTTCAATCGAGCCAAAACGCTCTCTGCAACTAGGCCCAAACCCCCCTTTTCCACCATGGATTTTCTTCAAACCACTTGCAATCAAAATCAGACCTTCCCAGCAGTACTCCCAGCCCCCTCAACCCACCCACAAAGATATAGAACCCCCCCAAGCAGCCCCCCCAAAACATGCAATACTACTAGGCCTATGTTTCAATCGTGCCAAAACGCTCTCTGCAACTAGGCCCAAACTCCCCTTTTCCACCATGGATTTTCTTAAACCCACTTGCAATCGAAATTAGACCTTCCCAGCACGCCTCTCAGACCCCTCAACCCACATCCAAAAATTTAGAACCTCCCCAAAAACATGCAATACTACTAGGCCTAAGTTTCAATCGGGCCAAAACGCTCTCTGCAACCAGGCCCAAACCCCCCTTTTCCACCATGGATTTTCTTCAAACCACTTGCAATCAAAATTAGACCTTCCCAGCAGTGCTCCCAGACCCCTCAACCCACCCCCAAAGATCTAGAACCCCCAAAGAAGCCCCCAAAAACCATGCAATACTACTAGGCCTAAGTTTCAATCGTGCCAAAACGCTCTCTGCAACTAGGCCCAAACCCCCCTTTTCCACCGTGGATTTTCTTCAAACCACTTGCAACCAAAATTACACCTCCCCAGCAAAGCTCCCAGCCCCCTTAACCCACCCCCAAAGATATAGAACCCCCCCCCATGCAGCCCCCCAAAAACATGCAATATTACTAGGCCCATGTTTCAATCGTGCCAAAACGCTCTCTGCAACTAGGCCCAAACTCCCCTTTTCCACCATGGATTTTGTTCAAACCACTTGCAATCAAAATTAGATCTTCCCATCAGTGCTCCCAGACTTCTCAACCCACCCCCAAAAATCTAGAACCCCCTCCCAGAGCAGCCCCCCCGAAAACATAAAATAGTGCTAGAAAAAACGTTTCCACCAATGATTTTCTTAAAACCACTTGCAATCAAAATTAGACCTTCCCAGCAGTACTCCCAGCCCCCTCAACCCACCCCCAAAGATATAGAACCCCCCCAAGCAGCCCCCCCAAAACATGCAATACTACTAGGCCTATGTTTCAATCGTGCCAAAACGCTAACTGCAACTAGGCCCAAACTCCCCTTTTCCACCATGGATTTTCTTAAAACCACTTGCAATCGAAATTAGACCTTCCCAGCACGCCTCTCAGACCCCTCAACCCACATCCAAAAATTTAGAACCTCCCCAAGCAGTCCCCCAAAAACATGCAATACTACTAGGCCTAAGTTTCAATCGTGCCAAACCGCTCTCTGCAACTAGCCCCAAACTCCCCTTTTCCATCATGGATTTTCTTCAAACCACTTGCAATCAAAATTAGACCTCCCCAGCAAACCTCCCAGCCCCCTCAACCCACCCCCAAAGATATAGAACCCCCCCAAGCAGCCCCCCAAAAACATGCAATACTACTGGGCCCATGTTTCAATCGTGCCAAAACGCTCTCTGCAACTAGGCCCAAACTCCCCTTTTCCGCCATGGATTTTCTTCAAACCACTTGCAATCAAAATTAGACCTTCCCAGCAGTGCTCCCAGACCCCTCAACCCACCCCCAAAGATCTAGAACCCCCCCAAGCAGCCCCCCCAAAATAAGCAACACTACTAGGCCTAAATTTCAAGCGTGCCAAAACGCTGTCCGCAACTAGGCCCAAACCCCCCTTTTCCACCATGGATTTTTTTCAAACTACTTGCAATCGAAATTAGACCTTCCCATCACGCCTCTCAGACCCCTCAACCCACACCCAAAGATCTAGAACCCCCAAAGAAGCCCCCAAAAACCATGCAATACTACTAGGCCTAAGTTTCAATCGTGCCAAAACGCTCTCTGCAACTAGGCCCAAACCCCCCTTTTCCACCGTGGATTTTCTTCAAACCACTTGCAACCAAAATTACACCTCCCCAGCAAAGCTCCCAGCCCCCTTAACCCACCCCCAAAGATATAGAACCCCCCCCCATGCAGCCCCCCAAAAACATGCAATATTACTAGGCCCATGTTTCAATCGTGCCAAAACGCTCTCTGCAACTAGGCCCAAACTCCCCTTTTCCACCATGGGTTTTGTTCAAACCACTTGCAATCAAAATTAGATCTTCCCATCAGTGCTCCCAGACTTCTCAACCCACCCCCAAAAATCTAGAACCCCCTCCCAGAGCAGCCCCCCCGAAAACATAAAATAGTGCTAGAAAAAACTTTTCCACCGTAGATTTTCTTAAAACCATTTGCAATCAAAATTAGACCTTCCCAGCAATGCTCCTAGACCGCTCAACCCACCCACAAAGATCTAGAACCCCCCCCAAGCAGCCCCCCAAAAGCATGCAATACTACAAGGCCTAAGTTTAAATTGGGCCAAAACGTTCTCTGCAACTTGGCCAAACCCCCCTTTTCCAAGATAGATTTTCTTCAAACCACTTGCAATCAAAATTAGACCTTCCCAGCAGTGCTCCCAGACCCCTCAACCCACCCCCAAAAATCTAGAACCCCCTCAAGCAGTCCCCCAAAAACATGCAATAGTGCTAAAAAAACCTTTCCACCATGGATTTTCTCAAACCACTTGCAATCAAAATCAGAACTTCCCAGCATTGCTCCCAGACCCCCTAACCCACCCCCAAAGATCTAGAACCCCCAAGCAGCCCCCCAAAAACATGCAATACTACTAGGCCTAAGTCTCAATCGTGCCAAAGCGCTCTCTGCAACTAGGCCCAAACCCCCCTTTTCCACCATGGATTTTCTTCAAACCACTTGCAATCGAAATTAGACCTTCCCATCACGCCGCTCAGACCCCTCAACCCACACCCGAAGATCTAGAACGCCCCAAGCAGCCCCCCAAAAACATGCAATACTACAAGGCCTAAGTTTCAATCGTGCCAAAACGCTCTCTGCTACTAGGCCCAAACCCCCCTTTTCCACCATGGATTTTCTTCAAACCACTTGCAATCAAAATTAGACCTTCCCAGCATTGCTCCCAGACCGCTCAACCCACCCCCAAAAATCTAGAACCCCCCAAGCAGCCCCCCAAAAACATGCAATACTACTAGGCCTAAGTTTCAATCGTGCAAAAACGCTCTCTGCAACTAGGCCCATACCCCCCTTTTCCACCATGGATTTTCTTCAAACAACTTGCAATCAAAATTAGACCTTCCCAGCAGTGCTCCCAGACCCCTCAACCCACCCCCAATGATCTAGAACCCCCCCAAGCAGACCCCAAAACATGCAATACTACAAGGCCTAAGTTCAAATCGTGCCAAAACGTTCTCTGCAACTAGGCCAAACCCCCCCTTTTCCACTATGGATTTTCTTCAAACCACTTACAATCAAAATTAGACCTTCCCAGCAGTACTCCCAGCCCCCTCAACCCACCCCCAAAGATATAGAACCCCCCCAAGCAGCCCCCCCAAAACATGCAATACTACTAGGCCTATGTTTCAATCGTGCCAAAACGCTAACTGCAACTAGGCCCAAACTCCCCTTTTCCACCATGGATTTTCTTAAAACCACTTGCAATCGAAATTAGACCTTCCCAGCACGCCTCTCAGACCCCTCAACCCACATCCAAAAATTTAGAACCTCCCCAAGCAGTCCCCCAAAAACATGCAATACTACTAGGCCTAAGTTTCAATCGTGCCAAAACGCTCTCTGCAACTAGCCCCAAACTCCCCTTTTCCATCATGGATTTTCTTCAAACCACTTGCAATCAAAATTAGACCTCCCCAGCAAACCTCCCAGCCCCCTCAACCCACCCCCAAAGATATAGAACCCCCCCAAGCAGCCCCCCCAAAACATGCAATACTACTAGGCCTATGTTTCAATCGTGCCAAAACGCTAACTGCAACTAGGCCCAAACTCCCCTTTTCCACCATGGATTTTCTTAAAACCACTTGCAATCGAAATTAGACCTTCCCAGCACGCCTCTCAGACCCCTCAACCCACATCCAAAAATTTAGAACCTCCCCAAGCAGTCCCCCAAAAACATGCAATACTACTAGGCCTAAGTTTCAATCGTGCCAAAACGCTCTCTGCAACTAGCCCCAAACTCCCCTTTTCCATCATGGATTTTCTTCAAACCACTTGCAATCAAAATTAGACCTCCCCAGCAAACCTCCCAGCCCCCTCAACCCACCCCCAAAGATATAGAACCCCCCCAAGCAGCCCCCCAAAAACATGCAATACTACTGGGCCCATGTTTCAATCGTGCCAAAACGCTCTCTGCAACTAGGCCCAAACTCCCCTTTTCCGCCATGGATTTTCTTCAAACCACTTGCAATCAAAATTAGACCTTCCCAGCAGTGCTCCCAGACCCCTCAACCCACCCCCAAAGATCTAGAACCCCCCCCAAGCAGCCCCCCCAAAGTAAGCAACACTACTAGGCCTAAGTTTCAAGCGTGCCAAAACGCTGTCCGCAACTAGGCCCAAACCCCCCTTTTCCACCATGGATTTTTTTCAAACTACTTGCAATCGAAATTAGACCTTCCCATCACGCCTCTCAGACCCCTCAACCCACACCCAAAGATCTAGAACCCCCCAAGCAGCCCCCCGAAAACATGCAATACTACTAGGCCTAAGTTTCAATCGTGCCAAAACGCTCTCTGCAACTAGGCCCAAACCCCCCTTTTCCACCATGGATTGTCTTCAAACCACTTGCAATCAAAATCAGACCTTCACAGCAGTGCTCCCAGACCCCTCAATCCACCCCAAAGATCTAGATTTCCCCCAAGAAGCCCCCCAAAAACATGCAATACTACTAGGCCTAAGTTTCAATCGTACCAAAACGCTCTCTGCAACTAGGCCCAAATGCCCCTTTTCCATCATGGATTTTCTTCAAACCACTTGCAATCGAAATTAGACCTTCCCATCACGCCTCTCGGACCCCTCAACCCACACCCAAAGATTTAGAACCCCCCCAAGCAGCCCCCCAAAAACATGCAATACTACTAGGCCTATGTTTCAATCGTGCCAAAACGCTCTCTGCAACTAGGCCCAAACCCCCCTTTTCCACCATGGATTTTCTTCAAACCACTTGCAATCAAAATTAGACCTTCCCAGCAGTGCTCACAGACCGCTCAACCCACCCCCAAAAATCTAGAACCCCCCCAAGCAGCCCCCAAAAACATGCAATACTACTAGGCTTAAGTTTTAATCGTGCCAAAACGCTTTCTGCAACTAAGACCAAACCCCCCTTTTCCACCATGGATTTTCTTCAAACCACTTGCAATCGAAATTAGACCTTCCCATCACGCCTCTCAGACCCCTCAACCCACCCCAAAGATCTAGAACCCCCCCAAGCAGCCCCCAAAAACATGCAATACTACAAGGCCTAAGTTTAAATCGTGCCAAAACGTTCTCTGCAACTAGGCCAAACCCCCCCTTTTCCACTATGGATTTTCTTCAAACCACTTGCAATCAAAAATAGACCTTCCCAGCAGTGCTCCCAGTCCCCTCAACCCACCCCCAAAAATCTAGAACCCCCCAAGCAGCCCCCCAAAAACATGCAATACTACTAGGCCTAACTTTCAATCGTGCCAAATCGCTCTCTGAAACTAGGCCCAAACCCCCCTTTTCCCCCATGGATTTTCTCCAAACCACTTGCAATCAAAATTATACCTTCCCGGCAGTGCTCCCAGACTGCTCAACCCACCCCCAAAAATCTAGAACCCCCCAAGCAGCCGCCCAAAAACATGCAATACTACCAGGCTTACGTTTCAATCGTGCCAAAACGCTCTCTGCAACTAGGCCCAAACCCCCCTTTTCCACCATGGATTTTCTTCAAACAACTTGCAATCAAAATCAGACCTTCCCAGCAGTGCTCCCAGACCCCTCAACCCACCCCCAAAGATCTAGAACCCCCAAGCAGCCCCCCAAGAACATGCCATACTACTAGGCCTAAGTGTCAATCGTGCCAAAACGCTCTCTGCAACTAGGCCCAAACCCCCCTTTTCCACCATGGATTTTCTTCAAACCACTTGCAATCAAAATTAGACCTTCCCAGCAGTACCCCCAGCCCCCTCAACCCACCCACAAAGATATAGAACCCCCCCAAGCAGCCCCCCCAAAACATGCAATACTACAAGGCCTACGTTTCAATCGTGCCAAAACGCTCTCTGCAACTAGGCCCAAACTCCCCTTTTCCACCATGGATTTTCTTAAAACCACTTGCAATCGAAATTAGACCTTCCCAGCACGCCTCTCAGACCCCTTACCCCACATCCAAAAATGTATAACCTCCCCAAGCAGCCCCCCAAAAACATGCAATACTACTAGGCCTAAGTTTCAATCGTGCCAAAACGCTCTTTGCAACTAGGCCCAAACACCCGTTTTCCACCATGGATTTTCTTCAAACCACTTGCAATCAAAATTAGACCTTCCCAGCAGTGCTCCCAGACCCCTCAACCCACCCCCAAATATCTAGAACCCCCAAAGAAGCCCCCAAAATACATGCAATACTACTAGGCCTAAGTTTCAATCTTGCCAAAACGCTCTCTGCAACTAGGCCCAAACCCCCCTTTTCCACCGTGGATTTTCTTCAAACCACTTGCAATCAAAATTAGACCTCCCCAGCGAAGCTCCCAGCCCCCTTAACCTACCCCCAAAGATATAGAACCCCCCCAAAAACATGCAATACTACTAGGCCTATGTTTCAATCGTGCCAAAACGCTCTCTGCAACTAGGCCCAAATCCTCCTTTTCCACCATGGATTTTCTTCCAACAACTTGCAATCAAAATTAGACCTTCCCAGCAGTGCACCCAGACCCCTCAACCCACCCCCAAATATCTAGAACCCCCAAAGAAGCCACCAAAATACATGCAATACTACTAGGCCTAAGTTTCAATCGTGCCAAAACGCTCTCTGCAACTAGGCCCAAACCCCCCCTTTCCACCGTGGATTTTCTTCAAACCACTTGCAATCAAAATTAGACCTCCCCAGCGAAGCTCCCAGCCCCCTTAACCTACCCCCAAAGATATAGAACCTCCCCAAAAACATGCAATACTACTCGGCCTATGTTTCAATCGTGCCAAAACGTTCTCTGCAACTTGGCCAAACCCCCCTTTTCTACTATAGATTTTCTTCAAACCACTTGCAATCAAAATTAGACCTTCCAAGCAGTGCTCCCAGACCCCTCAACCCACCCCCACAAATCTAGAACCCCCTCAAGCAGCCCCCCAAAAACATGCAATAGTGCTAAAAAAAAACCTTTCCACCATGGATTTTGTCAAACCACTTGCAATCAAAATCAGACCTTCCCAGCATTGCTCCCAGACCCCCTAACCCACCCCCAAAGATCTAGAACCTCCAAGCAGCCCCCCAAAAACATGCAATACTACTAGGCCTAAGATACAATCGTGGCAAAACGCTCTCTGCAACTAGGCCCAAACCCCCCTTTTCCACCATGGATTTTCTTCAAACCACTTGCAATCAAAATTAGACCTTCCCAGCAGTTCTCCCAGCCCCCTCAACCCACCCCCAAAGATCTAGAACCCCCTCAAGCAGCTGCCCAAAAACATGCAATACTACTAGGCCTATGTTTCAATAGTGCCCAAACGCTCTCTGCAACTAGGCCCAAACTCCCCTTTTCCACAATGGATTTTCTTCAAACCACTTGCAATCGAAATTAGACCTTCCCAGCACACCTCTCAGACCCCTCAACCGACCTCCAAAGATCTAGAACCCCCCCAAGCAGTCCCCCAAAAACATGCAATACTACTAGGCCTAAGTTTCAATCGTGCCAAAATGCTCTCTGCAACCAGGCCAAATCCCCCCTTTTCCACCATGGATTTTCTTCAAACCACTTGCAATCAAACTTAGTCCTTCCCAGCAGTGCTCCCAGACCCCTCAACCCACCCCCAAAGATCTAGAACCCCTCCAAGCAGCCCCCCAAAAACATGCAATACTACTAGGCCTAAGTTTCAATCGTGCCAATACGCTCACTGCAACTAGGCCCAAACCCCCCTTTCCCACCATGGACTTTCTTCAAACCACTTGCAATCACAATTAGACCTTCCCAGCAGTGCTCCCAGACCCCTCAACCCACCCCCAAAAATCTAGAACCCCCGAAGCAGCCCCTCAAAAACATTCAATAGTGCTAAAAAATAAATTCTCCACCATGGATTTTCTTCAAACCACTTGCAATCAAAATTAGACCTTCCCAGCAGTGCTCCAAACCCCCTCAATCCACCCCCAAAAATCTAGAACCCCCCTCAAGCAGCCCCCCAAAAACATGCAATAGTGATAAAAAAAAAAACTTTTCCACTATGGATTTTCTTCAAACTACTTGCAATCAAAATTAGACCTCCCCAACAGTGCTCCCAGACCTCACAACCCACCCCCAAAGATCTAGAACCCCCCAAGCAGCCCCCCAAAAACATGCAATACTACTAGGCCAAAGTTTCAATCGTGCCAAAAAGCTCTCTGAAACTAGGCCCAAACCCCCTTTTCCACCATGGATTTTCTTCAAACCGCTTTCAATCAAAATTAGACCTTCCCAGCAGTGCTCCCAGACCCCTCAACACACCCCAAAAATCTAGAACCCCCCCAAGCAGTCCCCCAAAAACATGCAATACTGCTATCCCCAAAACATGGCAAATCGCACTACTTCGATCCTCTTGAAACTTACCAGGACACTTGTTCCAGTGATTCCCACGAATCTCAGCAAGGCAGAACAAAATCGATCACTTGAAGGTGTACGACTAGTTCACCCAAACACACGCGCCTACAAAACACCAAAAAAGGCCAAAATTCGGCCAATTCTGAAAAAACGCCAAACCCCATTAAAAGTAAACCTTGCCAACATCATTATGAACGAGCCTGCATCGGGCCCTGAGCCCTAAACTCTGGGAACCCTACCAAATTATTAATTAAACCCAAAAACCCTAGTAAACCGCACAATAACCTAAACCCTAGATATGCTTTGTCTGTCTGTGTCAAAGAGCCTAGGTATGCTACACCAGGTTGCTTCACTCAGTGGTGCCTGCCTTGACCGTCTGCATGGTCCTGCCGCAAGCATGGGCCAAAAGTCCGTTCCGCTCGCAAAATTTGCAGTTTTTCGGCGGCAAATTCGCAATCCGCGAATCTCGCAAAATTGCCGAAAATTCGCAAATTATTGAGCGTAACAGACTTTTGGCCCATGCTTGCGGCAGGGCCATGCAGATGGTCAAGGCAGGCACCACCGAGTGAAGTAACCTGGTGTAGCATACCTAGGCTCTTTGACACAGACAGACAAAGCATATCTAATTGTATGCAGCAAGCCACATAGCCCCAATTTTACATGAACTGCTGTACTCTGTACTCTGCCTGGCATAACAATACTACACTGCCTCGACCACTCCATACCACGACTAGACAGACATGTAGATCTGCTGTTGTAGTTGTTGTAGACTGGTTTACCTGTTTGCCACTCACACATTGGCCATAGTTCTTCCGTAAACCGACGCTGATGATCCATCCATCCCAGTGAGTGACTGTAAAGAAAAAATATATATTATTTAATCAATCATCATGGTATATTGGCAAACAGTAAGTCCAAGGACATTTTGCATGTTGGAAAATGCAACGTAGTGGCCCCTTCAGTTGAAGTACAATTTGAATTAAACAAGGTAAGAAAAAGCAGAGTAGACTTCAGTTACATTTAGTGTGTAAAAGATTAAATAATAACAGAAGACATATGATTCATTTCATGCACAACAAACAAACAGCAATTGCTTTCATCAGAGCCAGACAGCCATTGCTGTCCAATGCATGCCATCTTCTTCTCATTATTCATTACCTGTTCCACTTTTTGTCCGCATCTTCTTCTGAAAGTGAGGGACCACAGGGCAGCCTCTCCTGTCAATTTCAGAAGTAACTGTCAGCAATCAGCAAGCATGTAGTCAGTAATTCCAGTCCCACTTGATGGGACTCGCCTATGAAGACAAAGTTTCTTTATTCTGCGTAATCCAGCCATCTGCCTTGAGGGAAATAGATAGGGGGAGTCTGGAGGAGGAGGATAGAGGAGCATGATTGAGTTGTGAACTTGTGAACCTCAGGAATGCAGACTGCGGCACCTTCAAATCAATAAGGAAATAAGATGAAGACAGTGCTTCTGATGGACTTGTTGTGATTAGGTGATTAGAGTTTTGTTGTGGTAAAAGTTGCAAAACAAAGAAAGAGACACAGGAATGAAAGTGAATAAAGACAAAAAAAAAGGAAGTCATTTTCAAGCCTTGATGTCAGGGAAGTATAGCTCGTCCTCAAACTCTATGAATTGAGAAGGCAGTAAGTCAGGTAACAGAGAAGAACTTCCGTCACCTAAGTCGGTGTCCTCTTCTTCCTGCATGCATTCACGTATTTTGTAATCTGGTGGCATGAAGTGCTGATTCATCTTGATCAATGTTAACCTCTCCACTTTTTTGGACGAGAGGCGGGTCCTTTTTGAAGTTACAATGGCACCAGCAGCACTGAAAACACGTTCAGAAGACGGGCTTGCAAGTGGGCAAGACAAATAATTTAGAGCCAGGTTGGTGACCAGTGGCTATAGAGGTCTTTTCCTATACCAATACAGCAATGGGTTCTGATTAACGAAGACCTCTGTTGTGTCATCGAGATAGGTCTGCACCATTGACTCAAGTTTCTCCAGGGTTGCTCCACTTTGCATACTATCTGTGGCATTTGCATCACGGGAACTAGCAAACCCTTGATGAGTTAGCCAATCCGCTTCCGACAATATTATGGCTGGGCATGGTGCAGGTGAGGATGATGATACGGTTGCTGGTGTCGTTAACGGCTGTGAGGGAAAGTGACTCCCTTTGGCCACAGATTCAGAAGTGGAACTTGACGCCGGATGGCCTGCTGATTCAGTTGTTCTTCTGCCGGCTCCTTCAATTTCCTGCCGCTCTTTTTCGAACCGAGTGGCTGACACAGCTAGCCAATGTTTGTACTTGAAAACACCTGCTTCATCAAAAGGAATGAATGCTTTGCTGGCCACGGCCTTTTTGTACCGTGGATCCAGAATAGTTGCACAAATGTAATGTTGTTCTGTATGTATTTTTTTAAGCCTTTCATTGTCAACTAGGCGGCTTAATAACCTCTCCGCCAACTGATACGCGTCTTGCTTTCCAACATCATCTCAGAACGTTGAAGACACCGCCTTCAGTTGGTGCTCTAGCATGCGCAACAATGGGATAGCTTTGCCCAAAGAACAGTCCTCCCTGCTGACTTCACGCGTGAAGACCTCAAAAGGACGAAGCATGTCTGTCAGGCTTGCAACTAGCTTCCATTCCTCCAACTCTAGCCTCATGTATTTCATAGTAGAACCCAGTTTATAGACATACTCATTGATTACCCCCCACTGCTCAGACAGAAACTCAAGCATGTAAAAGGTTGAGTTCCAATGTGTTGCCACCTCCTGGATGAGTCCTTTGACTGGCAGTCTAAGTTCATGTTGCATGCTCCTCAGCTTCTTCCGGGCCTTAAAAGAATGGCTGAAATGTGTTAGGATTCTTCGGCAGGTGGTCAGTAACTTGTTGACTGTGGTTTCTTTTTCCAAGAAATCTTGCACAACAATGTTAATACTGTGCCCCAAACACAGCACTCTGAAATAGTCACCTAGCTGCATGGCCCTAACTATATGACTGCCATTATCCGTGGAAACATAACCAATCATGCGATTTCTTGGATGCAGCCATTCATAGACCTTCCTATCAAACTCCTCCAAAAGGTTAGGTGCAGTATGAGTTTTCTCCATGGCAAACATGGCTACTGTTGCATGTTTCCGAGTAGCTTGAAAAACTGTGTCCATGTCAACACATGCTTTTAACTTGTCTTCAACCCCTGCGAAAAGAGACCCAGTGTGCAGTGATGCACATGTAATCAAGGGCTTGGCAACTGGTCCACATGTCTGTTGTCAGGTGGATAATGTGAACAGCACTCTTCTGAATAGCTGCGCCAATCACCTCCAGCACATCTTGATGTAGTGCTGGAACAGCAACTCGGGCAAAATAGGACCGGCTAGGAACCTTCCATTTAGGGCAGACTGTTGCCACAAATTCTAGAAAACACACCCCTTCAACAAAAGAAAAAGGGAGAAGGTCCAGCGCTAGCATTTTAGCCAGCTTTGCGTTATACAGACGTGCCGTTGGGTCGTTGCGTTCAAATGGCGCATCCGACCAAAACATTCTGCTAATTGTGGTCTGGACCATTTTATGTGATGATGATGATGCAGACTTCTTCAAACCAGTTAGGTTCATTGTAGGAAGGTGGATACCTGACTATGGTTACCCCAGATTTTTTGCCTTGTGTTTAGCTGGTTTTCGACTTAGTTGGCCTGGTTCCCTGCTAATCAGGGCCCCAGGCTATCTGTTCTCTCCTTAAAATAGACTCCTTGCACCCTAGGTGCATAGCCAATCTGGTACTGGACACCTTGTCAGCCCCTATACAGTGCACTATAGGTGTCTAGGGCATAGGTGCATCCAAGGCCCACCAGGGGCTGCAGCATATCTTTTGCCACCCCTGGCTGGTTCTTAAATTGACACAACTGGCTGATCACTCAGCTGGGGCAAGGTGGTATAATCAACTCTTGCTTGGATATCGTATACCTATATCTAAACCTATATCTGGACACATATAAACCTATAAGTCACTCCTATGGCAGGCCTTATCAATCCTGGAGGCAGAGTGCTTGGTTTTATGTGAGTTGGTGCTCTAGCATGAGCTGAGCCTGTCTGCAGCTGTCGAGACCAACTCCCTTAGCTGTTCCGGGATATTGCCATACCATATACTCTTAAGTGCATTATAATCCATCGCGGTTATGTGCTAACTTTGGTTTGGCTTTATCAAAACATGTTGTGTAAGGTGTCATACGATTTGGAATACTACCCCCTTGCCAGTCCTTGCAACGGGGGTAGCATTCCACCCTTCTAGAGGGAGAAGACATGTTACTTTGCTAAAACGCAGTTAATTCTAACCAGAGCCTCAGCATCACAAAATGGATACTGCTGCCACCGACACAAGTCTGACCTCCTGCTGCTGACTGAAACTTTGTTACAAAGAAGGTAACCCACACTTCTATGTGTTTTACACCATTCTGTTTTGGGTGAACCGATAAACAAAACTTAATATGTCTATAAAGGCGATTATTTGCGCCGTTTTTATTTTTCAAATTTTGTAGAAAAAAGTTTTTGCGTGTACAGAGAAATCACACTGCCATTTACGTATTAACCAACCAAGTTTGAGGTAGTTTTAACTACACAAATCATAAATTTACAAACATAAACAATATGAAAACAGTGAGAAAAAGGTTTTTTGTATACAATAAAGTGAACATGTATCATGAACGGGGGAGGGAAAGATGTCAAATTGTTTTATCAAAAACATCAACAAACGCAATTAAGCAAACATATTTCAAACCAAAAGCAATTATTGCCCAAGGAGCAGCCTTTAAATGAATCTGCATGAAAACAAAATAACCTCTCGGAAACAATGTTTATAAGGCTATAGATTCCCAAGTATTTTTTACGTATTTCCAAACTTAGGACGTAATCCTGTTCGCCTACGCGTTTCGAGTTTGCAGGGTATCTTCGCAAACTCTCTTCAGGGCCAAATGAATTCTTTCCCCTGTTTCTCAACCTATTAGTGAAAACACAAATAATTGTGGACACTCGATAACGTTTACGCACCATTGACTTTGCATTGGTGCATGTGTGTGCTTTCAGCGCTGCACCCGAATCCCGCGGGCATTTCCCGACTTCAGCATTGCTAGTCCCGATTGCTCCCAGCGATTAACCCAAGCCCTAGGCATGACCACTGTTCAATTAGTGATACTTATACCACTTTTTAGGTCTCGGTAATATCCGGTCTGCCGAAGGCAGACCGGAAGTCCGAGAATTAATGTTGCTTAGTAGGGCTTCAGAACCCGCCTCCCTGCCTTGTCTCTCCACCATTGGCTGGCTTCCTAAACGGAGGCCAGCCATTGGAGGAGAGAGCCATCCCTCCAAAGAAGCTCCGTCTTTTTCGGATTCGGGGGCGTGATTTTTGCGTTCTTTAGCCCTGTGACGTTGTCTGTCACTCAGGGCGCAAAAAACACGCCCCCGAATCTGAAAATGGCGGCGCTTTTCTTTAGGCCATTTCACAACGACCGCCGCCCCAAGAAGTCGCAGCCTCCTCCACCTAGCAGTCTCTGTGTGCAAAGATAGCACCCAGAGTCGTGGATGCGCCAACAATAACAGTAAAACATATTCATCAAAACCCACTATGCTGTAAACATCGGGTAAAACGTCATTTCAGATTCAAAATGATTGCATTCTTGAGACCTCACAGAGGTAGGTTATGTACTGTTTGCAGCATGCAACTTCAGTTGACTCAACTGTTACTGCGGATTTTGTCAATGCTTATTTTATTCCATTGTTTCTTGCTACATAACTATGCTAGTGCATAGCCCTAGCAATACATAAAACAACAAGGAGTGACTTGTAACTATTTAGAGCGCACGCAAGTCTCCCTTATCACTGCTGCCAGCCAAGGAAACTGCTACTTGACAATCATAGACCCTTGCTTTCATGGCAGAGCTCTCACCTTCTGAAGCGCCAGGGTATGGCCGGCTGGAGAGCCGGGCCTGGCGGAGAATGAGTGCTCGCTGTTCTATTTTCGCACGTAACGCGGCCGGCAGCGGTGCGGCTTCTTGTTCCTGCTGCTCCATGTTGGCATCCAGACTCCCGGCTGTTTCTAACCGAACCTCCATGTTTACGGAAATTAGATTTGATGGTACGCTATCGCTATTTTGTTTTCTTTTACAGCTTTGTACAGCGCGAACTCGATTCGATTACGTAGCTGCTAACTTTTCACATTACTTACGAGTGACATTTTGTTGGTTTTCAGTTAAATCATTAGTGACATTCTATTGCTAAATGCGTGACACTTCGATTGCCACTTTGTGTGCGCCCGGCCCCTTTTATTAGGTCTCGGTAATTGCAACGCAGTGGAAATGTTATACAAATAAGTCTTTATTAATGCCACAAAAAGTACTTTAATTATATTTACGAAGATCAGAAAACGGGGTCACCTGAACTTTTCTTGAGATTCACAGCCGTGGGTCTGTTTCCATAACATGGGCTCTTTAGTCTGAATTTCCAGCCCCGGTCTTGTTCATATTACAGCAACTTCTTTCGGCAATTGTAGACTTCTTTCTGGTACCCCTCGGGTTTGCCTCCCCCTGTCCCCAGCCCTCCCCTCCCACGAGCCCCCTTCCTGCTCCTTCTCCCTATCATGGTAGGCAATCATAGCAGCTTCAGCGGGGACCATCCCGGACTCTCCCAGCTCCAAGACCGGGTTAAGTTGCAAAATGGTCCTACAAGCCGTGGGGAAGTTCTTGAAGTAAGCCGTTTTGTCTGCGGAAAGCTTTTCTGTCCAACTGAACTAGCGATCTGTTAGGCAATGGTGTTCGTGGGGCATGCTTGATTGAGATGAAAGAGGCAAATGTATGAATGAGGCAATTCTCAGAGCATTGAATAGATCTTATTGGAAAATACTGTGAGCTAGAGGTGCTTTTGCAATTAATGGAGTTCTAAAGATATGTTTTAATCCGATTAATACTGTGTCATATTAACCTCCGTAACGGGCCATGTTGGTCTGTTGGGGATATTAATGGAGCCCAGTGTGGCGGGACGTTCGTGAATGTGCTGGGTCTATGGGGCGATATTATGCATGTAAATAATGGCCATAAGATCCATAGATGTGAACACCTAGGGAGTTTGGAATGAACTCTTTCTCCCAGCCTCGCAGACGGAAACATGAATGTGTGTGTGTGTGTGCACGCGTGTGTGTGTCTGTGTGAGCGTGCCTGGGCGTGTGTGCATCTGTGTATGTGTACATGCCTGTGTGTGGTTGCCTTTGTATGTGAATGCATGTCTGTGTGTGTGCGCGTGCCTGTGTGTTCGCATCTGTGTATGTGCGCCTGTGTGTATGTTTGTGCATCTGGGTGGGTGCGTGCCTGCGCGCGTGTGCGTATCAGTGTGTGCATCTGTGTGTGCATGGTCACGTGTACGCATCTCTGTGTACATCTGTGTGTGTGCGTGCTTGGTCGTGTGTGCGCAACTGTGTGTGTGTGCATCTCTGTGTGTGTGCGCGCGTGCCTGGGCGTGTGTGCGCAACTGTGTATGCGTGTTTGCCTCTGTGTGTGTGTGTTAGCTTGTGTATGTAAAAGCATTTGTGCGTGAGTGTGTGTGCCTGTGGGTGTGCGTGTGTGTCCAGGGCAATGCAATCCTTCACTTCTTTCAAGATTAACATAAAAATGAATGTTCTGTTTGTACCACATGTGCCGTTGTCAGAATGAAATGACTGCGGATGTGGCCAGGCCTCGCCTCCACATGGGGTTCTGATTAGATCTTTCCCGCCAGCCTGACGTGTTTTTACAGTTAGGCGGAGCTCACCTTCTTGCCGGGCCTGGGCTCGGCGGCGTTGAATATGTGCGGTGTTATCTAGGAGTCTCCCCATATCCTGTAAAATGAGTAAAGCGGGGTGCAGTAGTGTTGGGGTGCAGAGAGAGTGGAGGATGACTAGAAGAACTTTGAGTTAGAAGTTTTAGGTAATTCACAGAAATATTCACATACATTTTCCCTTCTTTCCCCCTCCGACCTCCGATTCCCTGCCCCCTGGCTGTGCGTGCTTCCCTGCCCCTTGGCTGTGCTTGCTTCCCTGCCCCCTGGCTGTGCTGGCCTCCCTGCCCCCTGGTTGTGCTTGCTCCCCTGGCTGTGCTTGCTCCCCTGGCTGTGCTTGCTCCCCTGCCCCCTGGCTGTGCTTGCTCCCCTGCCCCCTGGCTGTGCTTGCTCCCCTGCCCCCTGGCTGTGCTTGCTCCCCTGCCCCCTGGCTGTGCTTGCTTCCCTGGCTGTGCTTGCTTCCCTGCCCCCTCGCTGTGCTTGCTCTCCTGTGCCGATATGTGGCTCTGTGTGTGTGGCTCTGTGTGTGGCTC
Source organism: Lissotriton vulgaris (assembly GCF_964263255.1). Classification (NCBI taxonomy): domain Eukaryota; kingdom Metazoa; phylum Chordata; class Amphibia; order Caudata; family Salamandridae; genus Lissotriton; species Lissotriton vulgaris. The sequence goes on along the minus strand of NC_141693.1, from coordinate 749,414,613 downwards.
TGTGGCTCTGTGTGTGTGGGGGGCTCTGTGGGTGTGTGTGGGAGGGGCTCTGTGGGTGTGTGTGTGTGTGTGGGGCTCTGTGGGTGTGTGTGTGGGGGCTCTGTGGGTGTGTGTGTGTGGGGCTCTGTGTGTGTGCGGGGGGGACTCTGTAGGTGTGTGTGTGTGTGGGGCTCTGTGGGTGTATGTGTGTGGGGGGCTCTGTGGGTGTGTGTGTGGGGGGCTCTGTGGGTGTGTGTGTGGGGGCTCTGTGGGTGTGTGTGTGAGGGGGGCTCTGTGGGTGTGTGTGTGGGGGGGTCTGTGGGTGTGTGTGGGGGGGGGGCTCTGTGGGTGTGTGTGGGGGCTCTGTGGGTGTGTGTGTGGGGGGCTCTGTGGGTGTGTGTGGGGGGGCTCTGTGAGTGTGTGTGGGGGGAGGCGCTGTGGGTGTGTGTGTGGGAGGCTCTGTGGGTGTGTGTGGGGGGCTCTGTTTGTGTGTGTGGGGCTCTGTGGGTGGCTCTGTATATGTGTGTGGGTGGCTTTGTGTGTGTGGCTCTGTGTGGGTGTAAATGCAATAGGTCATGCATTTGCGAGCGATTAACCTATTGGCATTGTAAATGACAATGACATTTATTTAACGATTAAGCTATTGGCAATGTTAATGACAATGCCATTTATTTAAGATTAAAAAAAAAGTCATGAGCAATGCCAATAGCTCTACCTTTAATAATGCCGAGACCATTGCATTGTAAATGCTTGTTTAATATATGGTTTGAGTGGCCCCTGGGCCTCATCCATAATTGTGCAACTTTTATATGTTTAACTGTGCTTTTGTTTAAACGCTTGTGCCTCTGCACTCATATAGAGTACAGAGGATTATTCTAGTAATAAATACATATATTTTGACAATATATAACTTGTGTGGTGTCCTTTCATTTGATATTACAGGATTGTGATTGATAAAACAGCTTGCTTAATATGCCCTTTTGAGTTAAGCCTGCTTAGTCCATGATACCCTTAGAATAGCTTGTCTATAAGGTTGACTTGCAATCATCACCATAAGGGATTGTTTGGACTGATACAAGGTGCCCCCAGAATTGGAGACATCATATATCAGGCCAACTTCTCACATTGGAGCGCAGCGGTGCAGATTTAAGCTTGCTGTTGTTTTACCATTGCAATCTTTTTTATCAAATTGAAAGATCACATCAAGTACCTTAGGTACATATAAACAAAGCTTAGCATATTTAAGTTCTACTGAACTTAGTAGTTGTAGATCAAAGGGCTTAGCACACCCTGCCTACAACTCACTAGCAAGGTACAGTAGGAAAACACTTAGTGTAGGTAAGTGCACCACTTACACCTCACTAGCAGTCATGTCCGGCACAGGTGAAGTTTCCAGCTCTCTACCTGCGTTGGTTGACCTTACCAAGGCAACTTCCAGCTATGACAACCTCAGCCATTAGGACTTGAGTGCCTTGTGCACTTCAAGGGGGCTGAGAAAGGGTCACAACCCTACCATTCCTATCCTGATAGCCATCCTGGAGAAGGTTGATCTTGAGAAAGCTAGTGTAGCTCCCTTAGGGTCAGGAGATGTAGTGAATCCCCCAGAGAATGAGAACACCCCCCAGACTTAGAAGATGTGGAGGTGGACCCTGAATCAGAAGAGGAAGAGTCAGATCAGAATCAAGGGGATATCCAGGTACAAGTGGGGAGGCTTAACCAAGCCAACTTGGACCTACTTTGAAATAGAGAGGGCAAGCACCTCCCCATAGTATATACTAGAATTGTTCCAGGCAATAGAAGATTGAGATCTCCCTCCAGGGATTCTCACATTTCTAGTGCCTCAAGAGAATCTCAAAGGGGAATGACTCCCCCCCCCCCCCCCCAGAGAAAAGAGCATAAGGCCAGAATGAGGGCTGTCCAACTCCAGATAGAGAGGGAAGAGGTGGCCCAAGCTAAACTTGCTTTGGCAAGGGAACAAAAATTGAGTGGATTAGATTCCACTGGTGGCAGCAACATAATTCCTAGAGTGAAAGACAGGTCCTATGATACTAGAAACCTGACAAAGATTGTGCACCCCTACAAGGAAGGGAATGACATCCACAAATGTATGACTGCTCTGGAGAGCGCCTGCATGGTACAGCAGGTTCCCCAAGATCAGTGGGCTGCAATTTTATGGTACTCCTTTTCTGAGAAAGGGAGAGATAAGCTCCTCACAGTTAGACCTGAGGATGCTAAAAATTACACTGCCCTGAAGACGGCTCTGATAGATGGGTTTGGCCTAACCACTGAACAATACAGGTTAAAGTTCAGAGATACCCAGAAGACACAGACACAGGACTGGACTGACTTTGTAGATTGTGCTGCTAAGGCTCTGGAAGGTTGGCTACATGGCGGCAAAGTACATGACTTTACAGGATTGTATAATTTGATTATGAGGGAGCAGATCCTAAGTAATTGTCAGAATTAGCTATTACACCAGTACCTGGTGGACTCAGATCTGACCTCTCCACAACAATTGGGTAAGAGGGCAGACAAATGGGTCAGAACCAGGATTAGGCCTAAGAATCAGGGCAATGACCAGAAGAAGAAGTCTACCAAACCTCAAGATAAGGGTGGGGATAAATCTAAAGAGAAGACTTCCCCAGGGCCCCAAACTCCCAGGAAGGGGGTGGGTCCCAAGACACTTCCTCTACACAGAAAAAGCCTTATTGCCATGCCTGTAAACAGGTTGGCCATTGGAAAACAGACAGCTGTTGTCCAAAGAGTAGTAATAAGGAAAATATACCTCAAAGTAAAGCTCCAACACCTCCTGTCACTGTTAGCAGTGGTCCCCCAGGTGGTGGGAGCACCCCCAAGAATTTGGCTGGGTTTACTTTTGGAACACAGGTGGACTCTGGCCTAACCAGGTCCCCTAACTTAGCTATTCTTGTTTGTGATAATGGCATGGGGTTTGCCAACTTCACTGCTTGCCCAAACACTTTGAGCAAGTACAGACAGGAGCCCCTCATCAATGATCTAAACGTTGAGGCCTTTAGAGACACTGGGGCTAGCATCACCATGGTGGCTGAATGTCTAGTCCCCTCAAGGCAACTCATACCTGATGCCACATACCAGGTGACCAATATTGATGGAATAGAAACCAATCATCCCATGGCAGTAGTAAGTCTCAGCTGGGGAGGTGTCACTGGCCCAAAGAGAGTGGCAGTGTTACCAAACTTGCCTGTGGATTGTCTACTAGGAAATGATTTGGAAATCTCAGCCTGGGCTGAGGTTGAACAGGAAATCCATTCTAGAATGGTAAATGTCCATGGAAAGGTTAGTGGGGCTGTGTTGGCCACAGCCCCAATCAAAGATGTCTTGCCTGAAAAGGTTGGTAGGGCTGTACAAAGCTCAGCCCCATCTTTAGCAGAAGCCCTTCCTGAACAAGTTAGCAGAGCTGTTATGATAACAGCCCATACCCAAACAGAATCTCCTCCTGAAAAGGTTGGTGGGGCTGTGATGTCCACAGCCCAAATTCAAACTGATTCCTGTGTTGTGAAGCCTGAAATGATGGATCACTCGACACAAACAGAGAGCATTGGGGAGGAAGAGAAATCTCCCTCCCACCAGACATTAGGACAGGATTAGCCTCCTCAGGGAACTGATCTTACCCCTGATGAAGGAACTGTCCTAGAGGTTGTTAGGCCTAGCCTGACAGAGCCCCTGATTGCAGTGGACCCTTCTCAGGTGGGACCCAGTCTTGAGCAGGTAACCTGCCCCTCTCTACCTTGCCTTAGTCAGCCCAGGGTTGCAGAGGACAAGAAGGACAGTGAGCCCCAAAGGGCCCCCTGTCAAATAAAGCACCCCCATCAGCAGATTAGGGGCACCGAAGCTAGCAGCCCTAGCCAGGTGAAATCTTTAAAAACTCCTGAGGGATCCCCCTTAAAATTAGTTAGGAACCTCCCACAGATGGATTCTGTTGGGCACAGACAAACCTGGGACCCAAAGGGCCCAAACCTGAACTGTCCCTCCAGTAAGCCAACAAAAGGGACCCAGCCTCCAGCTTTAGGTAGCCAGAGGTTGACCCTGAGAGCACAGTGCAACTCAGTTGATGAAAGAAAGGCACACATGGTGGAAGATAATTGGAGGAAGCTGAGCCCTAAATTAGTGGAGCCTCATTTCAGTACTCCATATCAACACCAGCCTTTTACTTTGCAAAAACACACCCAAGGTAGTGATTCCCTATGGTGGAGACCCTCTAATACCTCAAGGGTGAGGGATTGCTTGGTGGACCCTGAGACAGGGGGTAACCATGTTAGTGCAGGTACTTCCTTATATGGCCACTCAGGCAATATAGGCTTACCTGGTCAAGGATAGCCTTATCTCCTTTCGTTAGGGGGGGTTGTGTAGGAAGGTGGATACCTGACTATGGTTACCCCAGATTTTTTGCCTTGTGTTTAGCTGGTTTTCGACTTAGTTGGCCTGGTTCCCTGCTAATCAGGGCCCCAGGCTATCTGATCTCTCCTTAAAATGGACTCCATGCACCCTAGGTGCATAACCAATCTGGTACTGGACACATTGTCAGCCTCTATACAGTGCACTATAGGTGCCTAGGGCATAGGTGCATCCAAGGCCTACCAGGGGCTGCAGCATATCTTTTGCCACCCCTGGCTGGTTCTTAAATTGACACAACTGGCTGATCACTCAGCTGGGGCATGGTGGTGTAATCACCCCTTGCTTAGATATAGTATACCTATATCTAAACCTATATCTGGACACATATAAACCTATAAGTCACTCCTATGGCAGGCCTTATCAATCCTGGAGGCAGAGTGCTTGGTTTTATGTGAGATGGTGCTCTAGCATGAGCTGAGCCTGTCTGCAGCTGTCGGGACCAACTCCCTTAGCTGTTCCGGGATATTGCCATACCATATACTCTTAAGTGCATTATAATCCATTGCGGTTATGTGCTAACTTTGGTTTGGCTTTATCAAAACATGTCGTGTAAGGTGTCATACGATTTGGAATACTACCCCCTTACCAGTCCTGGCGACGGGGGTAGCATTCCACCCTTCTAGTGGGAGAAGACATGTTACTTTGTTAAAACGCGGTTAATTCTAACCAGAGCCTCAGCATCACAAAATGGATGCTGCTGCCACCGACACAAGTCTGACCTCCTGCTGCTGACCGAAACTTGGCAGAGGAGGCCTGGACAAAGGGTTTCCTGTCGCAGGGAGGGGCTACACCTCCCCAGACAGGAGATAGTGTATTGGGGCAGGGTGGGTTGAATGAAACTAGACACTGCCTGGGGCGCACAAGGCTTCCCCTTGCATAATCCGGTCAAACCGGTTCTGGGGCACTCCAGCCCCAGTCCCAGCTTGACCCTGGACAAAGGGAAAGGGGTATAACCACCCCCTTCCTGGGTCCCACCCATAGGAGGGACCTAGCAGGTAATCCAGCTCACTAGATTGGTATAAGAGTGGGAGCAGTGCCAACGCAGATCAGATTATCCTGACTGAAACGTATGAAATGAAACTCTGGACCCTTCGACATCCTACTCGACGTAGAAGACTGAAGAATCTCCCTTGCGGTCAAGGAGTGACCACCCTGTGCAAACATGCACCATCTAGCACCTCACCATTTGCTTTGTTGCAGTTCCTGCCAGAACTCGAGCGACAGAGATCAACAAGATCCAGCGTTCCTGCCTTCTTACAGCCCAATCCACAGTCCCAGCGGAGCAGAGACCCATGAAGGTGACCTGAAGCGTGGGGCCGGCCATCTTGGAAAAACCACGAGGCGCTGACTGTGCAGCTTCCGAGGCTCCCTCGACGCTGTGCATTGGAGTCTGAAAAGCCCCAGCCCTGAGCAGCTTTTGCACCAAAGCTACCCCCTCCACACTCTCCGAGTGCTGCGTGGGGCCCTTCTGCATTTTGCTGCTCAACGCGTTGGTCTGGTCGCAGGCCCGTTGGCTAGAAGTTCCAGTACCAACGAACGTTTGAATTTACTCTGCCAGTCTGGTTGCTCTGGACTCGCCCTCGCTCCCCTGAAAAGGAGCACGCGCTCTGACCCTCCTGGTCCGAGTAAGAAGCGATCTTCGAATCCTGCGTGGGTTGCGCTTTCCAAGGTTTGTTTGCTCCAATCCGGAAGCTGACACTGCCGACAGTGAGAGCGTTTGTGGGACAGCTCTTCGTCCACTTCTGGACATCCTTGGTGCCCCACAGTCCACGTGGCAGTGGAGACAAGCTTCTCAACAACCACCTGATTGCGCCCGACATTGCCTGGTTCCTTCCTGGTTTCACCCTAGTCACTGCTGAGTGACCCAGACTCTGTCCCCTCTGCTTTCAGGTACCCTTCAGCTTTGATCCACCCTTGGATCGCACCGGACACTTCTCTTATGGCCTCCTGCAGCATCATCATCTCCAGGCTCCATAGATCCACACGACGAAAGCCAACACGACTTTGCACCTCTGCACCCGCTTCCTGTGGGCGAGGTAACTCTGGAACGCCGGTGCTCCTGTATTGATATATACCTCTAGTGTCTAGGTCTAAAGTTGTGTCCTTCTAGGTCAGTCGGAAGACTCTTAAAACAGTAACTCAATAACTTTTACGCACCATTGACTTTGCATTGGTGCATGTGTGTGCTTTCAGCGCTGCACCCGAATCCCGCGGGCTTTTCCCGACTTCAGCATTGCTAGTCCCGATTGCTCCCAGCGATTCCCCAGGCCCTAGGCCTGCCCACTGTTCAATTAGTGATACTTATACCACTTTTTTAATATATGGTTTGAGTGCCCCCTGGGCCTCATCCATAATTGTGCAACTTTTATATGTTTAATTGTGCTTTTGTTTAAACGCTTGTGCCTCTGCACGCATAAAGAGTACAGAGGATTATTCTAGTAATAAATACATATATTTTTATAATATATAACTTGTGTGGTGTCCTTTCATTTGATAGTACAGGATTGTGATTGGTAAATCAGCTTGCTTAGCATGCCCTCTTGAGTTAAGCCTTTAAGGCTGCTTAGTCCATGCTACCCTTAGGATAGCTTGTCTATAAGGTTGACTTACAACCATCACGATAAGGGATTGTTTGGACTGATACAAGGTGCCCCCAGAATTGGAGACTTCATATATCAGGCCATCTTCTCACACTCATTGATGTACTTTTTCGCATTGGTGTCTCTCCCAGACTCTTAGTGTGCCTCATACATGTTGCAGGGGTGGAGGGCGTGGGTGCTACCACTGCAGTGCTGGTGCCAGGGGTACTGGGTGTACCAGAAAAAATGTCTGTCGCTTCTTCACTTCCCCCCTGCACGATAATCCCCTCGTCATCATCATCAGATGCAATATCAATGGATACATTTGGATTTGTTGTACTTTTGGCTCCCTGGATCATCCTTAGGTGCGCATCCCAAACAATAGCGTGGTGTTTTTTCAGATGACCTCTCTGGTCTCTGGTGCCATAGTTGGTACCAAGCTTACCCCGACTAACTACTTGTCTACAAATCCAACAAATGACCATGTTTACCGCCTTTTGGCTAACACTAAAGAAGTCCCAAACTGGGGACTGGAGATGTCTGCTGGTGGTGGAGATGCTACTTTCAGTTTCAATGCCAGATGAAGTGGAGGATGGGCGTGGCTGAATTTGACTCTGTTGTTCTCTAACAGCACCACTACTTGAGGTAATGGAGGTCGAGCTGGATGGAGGTCCCGGCCGGCCCTTCTGACGAGAAAATATGGAAGCTGTAGGTCGTGTTGGTGTTGTAGTTAACTGCGTTGGTGGTGGTACCAGTGCCACGCCGCCCACATCCCGCTCAGAAGCCATTCGTGATAGGGCCAAAATGTCTGTCTGCTGCATGCCCGCTGGGGCTGGAGTGATGACTGTGATGACTGGGTCGTCGTCAGACTGTTCATCAGAAGCAGAATACACCACTTCTTGTTCGTCGTCATTACCCATAACTGAAAGCCTTCTGGGAACCTTCCTTTTAGGCTTAGCTACCTTTGTCGGCTCATGGCGTGCCTCAATCTCAGACTGCATTGGTGGGTTCCAATCAACATCAAGATCATCAGAAGGAAGGGGGCTTGAAGAAGAACTTGTAGTAGCCCTCCTTGACCTTTTTCTTGCTGAGGATCTGGAAGACAATGGATCATCCTCAGGAAGAGTGGTTTCCTCGGATGATACCTCCGCTTGAATCTCGATTTCCTGATGTGCCCCTACTTCTGGAGGAACAAGCATTGTGGGCAGTTGTGCCGCTCCATGCGCCTCTAGTTGCGCCTCTCCATGCGCCTCTCCTTGCGCCTCTCCTTGCGCCTCTACTTGCGCCTCTCCTTGTGCATGTACTTGCGCCTCTCCTTGCGCATGTACTTGCGCCTCTCCTTGCGCATGTACTTGCGCTTGTACTAGTTGCACATGTGGTTGTCGTTGCGGCTGTGGTTGTTGAACACTCGTCACCTGAGTTACACCCTGCGTTGATTGTATGCTACTTTCTTGCGATGAGCCAAAATCACTGTTCGATGGTGATTGAACAATTAAAGAGGCTGCCTCTGCAGCACTCATGGCCTTGGACCTAACTTGGTGTGGTGGCACTGAGCCCAATGAAGCGGAGGTGCTGCTCCCAGCTTGGTCCCCGGCGGACCCCGCCGCTGCAGGCGTTGTTTTTTTTTTCCTGAAAAAAGTATCTGTAGGCACACCAGTCTCCTTGGTAAGTGGCACAACTTGCTTCGTCTGCTCCTTCTTACTGGCAGTGGCACTGGCAACTTCCTTTGTAGAGGAGCTATGGCCACCTTTCTTTGGCCCCATCTCCGTCAGATGTCAGAACAGCAGGCCACAGTTGCACGAGTTGCAGAGTTGTCTGTGGCCACACTTGACGTCACGTGATGTTGTGCTGCACACACCGCTGCAGGACTTCTTCCTGGCACTGGTGGTTCTCTGTGCACCTAAAAGCAAAGGAAGCCAGAGGAACATCAGTTAAACACCCCAAAAAGTAAAAAGAAACACACAAACATCACCACAATCCAATGACATCCATGCCCTCAATGATGTTTAAATTCAAGAGGCCCCACAAAAAGCCTTGGTCCATGCACCACTCGCTACCTCTGGGCATAATGGGTGAAAGCAGGGCAGGCTGGGTGCAGGCCTATGGCTAAAAGCACACTGCCTGGCTTCAAAATGGCCCCTTGTCCCCCAGCCACATGGCCAGGCCCTGCCTGGACCAGGCCTCAAAATGGCCCCCACCCGCATGGACAGGCCCCAACAACACCCCAAAAAGTGGAAAAACACACAAAAATCACCACAATCCAATGCCAACCATGCCCTCAATGATGTTTAAATTCAAGAGGCCCTACACAAAGCCTTGGTCCATGCACCACGCACTACCCCTGGGCATAATTGGTAAAAGCAGGGCAGGCTGGGTGCAGGCCTATGGCTCAAAGCACACTGCCTGGCTTAAAAATGGCCCCTTGTCCCCACACCATATGGCCAGGCCCTGCCTGGACCAGGCCTCAAAATGCCCCCCCCCCCCCACATGGACAGGCCCCAGCAACACCCCAAAAAGTAAAAAAAAAAAAAAAAAATCACCACAATCCAATGCCATAAATGCCCTCAATGATGTTTAAATTCAAGAGGCCCCACACAAATCTTTGGTCCATGCACCACTCACTACCCCTGGGCATAATGGGTGACAGCAGGGAAGGCTGGGAGCAGGCCTATGGCTCAAAGCACACTGCCTGGCTTCAAAATGGCCCGTTATCCCCCCGCCACATGGCCAGGTCCTGCCTGGACCAGGCCTCAAAATGGCCCTCACCCACATGGACAGGCCCCAACAACACCCCAAAAAGTGGAGAACACACAAAAATCACCACAATCAAATGCCATCCATGTCCTCAATGATGTTTAAATTCAAGCGGCCCCACACAAAGCATTGGTCCATGCACCACTCACAACCCCTGGGCATAATGGGTGAAAGCAGGACTGGCTGGTTGCAGGCCTTTGGCTCAAAGCACACTGCCTGGCTTCAAAATTCCCCCTTGTCCCCCAGCCACATGGCCAGGCCCTGCCTGGACAAGGCCTTAAAATGGCCCCACCCACATGGCCAGGCCCCAACAACACCCCAAAAAGTCGAAAATCAACCAACAATCACCACAACCCAATGCCATCCATGTCCTCAATGATGTTTAAATTCAAGAGGCCCCACACAAAGTCTTGGTCCATGCACCACTCACTATCCCTGGGCATAATGGGTGAAAGCAGGGCAGGCTGGGTGCAGGCCTATGGCTCAAAGCACACTACCTGACTTCAAAATGGCCCCTTGTCCCCCAGCCACATGGCCAGGCCCTGCCTGAACCAGGCCTCAAAATGGCCCTCACCCACATGGACAGGCCCCAACAACACCCCAAAAAGTGGAAAAACACACAAAAATCACCACAATCCAAAGCCATCCATGCCCTCAATGATGTTTAAATTCAAGAGGCCCAACACAAAGCATTGGTCCATGCACCACTCACTACCCCTGGGCATAATGGGTGACCTTAGGGCAGGCTGGGTGCAGGCCTATGGCTCAAAGCACACTGCCTGGCTTCAAAATGCCCCCTACTCCCCCAGCCACATGGCCAGGCCCTGCCTGGACCAGGCCTCAAAATGGTCCCCACCCACATGACCAGGCCTCAACAACACCGCAAAAAGTCGAAAAACACACACAAATCACCACAATCCAATGCCATCCATGCCCTCAATGATGTTTAAATTCAAGAGGCCCCACACAAAGCCTTGGTCCATGCACCACTCACTACCCCTAGGCATAATGGGTGAAAGCAGAGCAGGCTGGGTGCAGGCCTATAGCTCAAAGCACACTGCCTGGCTTCAAAATGGGCCCTTGTCCCCCCGTCCCATGGCCAGGCCCTGCCTGGACCAGGCCTCAAAATGGCCCCCACCGACATGGACAGGCCCCAACAACACCCCAAAAAGTCAAAAAACACACAAATATCACCACATTCCAATGCCATCCATGCCCTCAATGATGTTTAAATTCAAGAGGCCCCACACAAATCATTGGTCCATGCACCACTCACTACCCCTGGACATAATGGGTGAAAGCAGAGCAGGCTTGGTGCAGGCCTATGGCTCAAAGCACACTGCCTGGCTTCAAAATGGCCCCTTGTCCCCCCGCCCCATGGCCAGGCCCTGCCTGGACCAGGCCTCAAAATGGCCCCCACCCACATGGACAGGCCCCAACAACACCCCAAAAAGTGGCAAAACACACAAAAATCACCACAATCCAATGCCATCCATGCCCTCATTGATGTTTACATTCAAGAGGCCCCACACAAAGCATTGGTCCATGCACCACTCACTACCCCTGGGCATTATGGGTGAAAGCAGGGCAGGCTGGGTGCAGGACTTTGGCTCAAAGCACACTGCCTGGCTTCAAAATGCCCCCTTGTCCCCCAGCCACATGGTCAGGCCCTGCCTGGACCAGGCCTCAAAATGGCCCCCACCCACATTGCCAGGCCCCCAACAACACCCCAAAATGTCAAAAAACAACCAAAAATCACCACAATCCAATGCCACCCATGCCCTCAATGATGTTTAAATTCAAGAGGCCCCACACAAAGCCTTGGTCCATGCACCACTCACTACCCCTGGGCATAATGGGTGAAAGCAGGGCAGGCTGGGTGCAGGCCTATGGCTCAAAGCACACTGCCTGGCTTCAAAATGGCCCCTTGTCCCCCAGCCACATGTCCAGGACTCAAAATGGGCCCCCACCCACATGGACAGGCCCCAACATTACCCCAAAAAGTCGAAAAACACACAAAAATCACCACAACCCAATGCCATCCATGCCCTCAATGGTGTTTAAATTCAAAAGGCCCACACAAAGCATTGGCCCATGCACCACTCACTACCCCTGGGCATAATGGTTGAAAGCAGGGCAGTCTGGGTGCAGGACTATGGCTCAAAGCACACTGCCTGGCTTCAAAATGGCCCCTTGTCCCCCCGCCACATGGCCTGGCCCTGCCTGGACAAGGCCTCAAAATGGCCCCTACCCCCATGGTCAGGCCCCAACAGCACCCACAAACTCGAAAAATACACAAAAATCACCACAATCTAATGCCATCCATGCCCTCAATGATGTTTAAATTCAAGACACCCCACAGAAAGACTTGGTCCATGCACCACTCACTACCCCTGGGCCAACTGGCTAGTGAGGCTTTCTAGGCACCCCAAAATTAAAAATAAAATCCACATATAACAGTGAGCTAAAATTCCATGACATAAATGAGATTTAAGTTAAACAAAACTCACAGAAACAGTTGTATCATGCACCCATGACTAACCCTGGCCCTACTGGATACTGTGGCTACCCACAATATATATTTTTTTAAGTGGTGAAAAAGTTTTAAAATTTTTGTTGCAGCATCTGCAATGCCTCACACAAACAACACCAACTTACTTTTAAAATCTCAAATCCAAAGGTGATCCAAACTCCAAAGTCCAAAAAGTCCTCAAATACAAATATCCAGCAGCAGCCACAAAAAGTAATCCTTCCAGCTCCAGATCCAAATCAAAAGCGACCAGGACATGGACAAAGCACAGGGAGGAGCCTGCTGGACAGGAACAGGTAGTTGGTGACTCTGGGGCACTTCCTTCCTCACCCCCCCCCCCCAGAATGGACTCCTTGAACAAAAAAGTGCAGCCAAATGTCAATCTGAGGAGTTATTCTGATCAAAATCATGATTTTCAGAAGGTTTATATTGCCTGCGGTGGATTTCTTGTGCAGAATTGCAATTTTTGCAAGTTCGGGATCGCGGACTGTTCAAATCTCCCGCCGGAACTCAACTGCACGCCGCATCTACGGCGATGCGTGATCGCGGGCCCTTATGACGTACTCGCGTTGTCAAACTCACGCTGTGCAAGATGGCGGGCCGCGATGACGTAATCGCGGTCGAAAAAGTCTTGCGCGATCACGCAGCAAGATCCAAAATGGCGCAGCACCCGCAAACTGGGAGAATAACAACTCGGCGAACACAGAATCACGGTAAGTCAACGCTGCGCGCACGATATTTTATTTTTCAAACACAACCAAGCAAAAAAATTCGCCAGCTTGCGAATGTGCGGATTTTTGGGCAATGCCGCGCGATTCGCGGACCGCGAATTTGCCAAAAAAACACAAATTCCGCAAACGGAACGGATTTTGCGCCCACGCTTAATGTTCTGTTGTTAATGAATTAATTAATTGTGGGTTTGTAATGCGCTAGAATCGACTCCCGAAGGAGTACCTCTGCGCAGTAGACCGCTGGGGAACCCGTCCTGGCTTTACCTGTGAGATGGTCCCTACTGGGTATCTCCAAGGTGAAACCAGGCATCCCCGGCGTATGTGGGGAGCCGTTGTGGAGATGAGGCAAGCTATTGCCCAGAATTGCTGAGTGTTGTCCCTGGTTAGAGTAGGCACGAGGTGAGAATTATCGAGTCTGCTGACCCTGGTCCACGACCCTGCCGCGTGGGGAATTGAACCCTGGCCCCAGGCCGTCCTCTGCTCTTGGGTCTGCCGCCTCTAACCAGTGAGCCACCCCACTCCACTTCGGCTAGCATAAGTCAAAATGTGTCTTGGGGGAGGAGGAGCTTAGCGCGCATCCAAGATGGTCGCGTGAGCTGTGTGCTCCCGAGACCCTCGCCGCCTCCGCCGACTATCCTGGCATTAATCCTGTTTTAGACGACGGGTTCTTTTAGCCGTGACTCTCCTGATCTGGAAGACCGTTTTCAGAATTTGAATTGGATGCCGGATGCCCGACTTGCTCCTTCCTGGAGCCTGGAGGCCTACATCGTGGCTCGTCCCGGGCCTTGGGCATCAGGAGCACCCCGAAAGTAGTTGAACAACAACGGCCTGTGGCAAGGGACGGCTGCCCGGGGTCTACTTTCGGTTTCGTTTCTCCCTGGCCGCGAGGACTGGAGGTAGCTGTTGGGTGCTCGAGCCTGCTGGTTACGGAAACCTCCTGCTGATCTCTATCGACGCACCGTGTTTCAATACCCTGTGGATTTTTCCTTCGGGGGAGCCATTTACGCCAGGTCCAGAAAGCCCCAGAGGGGCGGGCAACCCACCATGGCGGCCAAGTCTGAGGGCGACAAGCGGTCTCTCAAGACTACAACTCTTGGTGGCGGGACCCAAACCTCCATCATGGACAGATTTGCACGTAATAAGGGCTCACCAAGTGGGACTGGTAAAACCTCGTAGGACCTGGGTGGTGCCCCCCCGGAATCGGAGGAACCGACTCTTCGAGACGTCATGGGCGCCATCGCCAGCATACAATCGTCGATGGGCCAACAATATGAAACTTTGGCAGCCAAGATCGACACAGTGGCGGTGGATGTGGGCCTGATCAGGGCAGATCTGGCTAAAACCAACGAGAGGGTGAAGTCGTTGGATATCAAGACGGCCAGTCTCACCACGGATGTCTCCGAGCTCCAGACTGAGGTTCGTACCCTTCGATCCTCTAGCGATCAGTTTGCCTGCCGGCTTGAGGATTTTGAAAGTCGTGCTAGGCGCAACAACATACGCATAGTCGGAGTTCCAGAGGCATCAGCAGACCAATCGACAGACCTTCTTGTTGAAGATCTGATCATTAACCATCTTGCCCCTAAAGGCTTGAGCAAGCTATTTGCTGTGGAACGCGCCCATAGGATTCCGGGTGGCAGACGCCAGCAGGGGACGGTTCCCCGGCCCATCATTGCGGGGATCTTCAACTAAAGAGACAGGGACGCCATTTTGCAGGCTTCGAGGACCAGCGGTCCCACAAAGTTCGAGAATGCCTCCATCAACTTTTACCCTGATTTTACCCCTTTGGTGCAAAAACAGAGAAAGGCGTTCTCCGGGGTGAAGCGAAGATTACGAGATCTGGGTATGAAATATGCCATGCTTTTCCCTGCCCGATTACGCATTGAACACAATGAGCGGGTGCTCTTTTTCGATCTGCCTGAGGTGGTCAGTGACTGGTTGGACACACTACCCATGCCACGGGACAATGCGGATCAAACTAGTGAGGCTGAAGGTGGCCGACGGGACCAGGAGGAGTAGAGGCACTGGTGTATGCTTCCATTGTACTGTGTTACGATGGGTCGTTCTCCTTGTTTGGGTCGATGACTTTTATCCCAAATTGGGCCCTGGGGCGGCGGGGTGCTCTGGACTTTTCCTCCTCCGGGGGAGTTTTCCTTTCTATCTGTAGTTTAGTTCTTGGGGTAGGGCGACAGGCACACTGCTGAATGAGGTGGTTTCTTGGTTCATCGCAGGGGTGCAGGGTGGGGGGTTGTTGTTCTGGGGCTTTGGGGGAGGGGGGTTGGGTTCTCCTTTCTTTGTTTATACTGCATTTGGGGCTACGTATTGCTGCATATTTTGTGGTTCCTTCGTGGGGTTTGGTGGACCTGACTACTCACTTCCGGGATAGGGGGTAGGGGATTACCGGTCTTGAGTTGGAATGTCAATGGCTTGGGGGACAAAATAAAGCGGGGTATTGTACTCCAATATGTGAAACATCATTCTCCTGACATTGTACTCCTGCAGGAAACACACCTGGTGGGGAATACGTTTCATGCTATGAATCGGAGGGGTTACCGGTTGGTGGCCCATTCAGGGTTTACCTCGGGCTCCAGAGGAGCTGGTATTATGCTCCGTAGTTCCCTTCCCTTTGAGACTGACGACACGATCTTGGATGACAGGGGTAGATATGCTGCAATTGCTGGGAGATGGGAGGGAAGGACCGTGGTCACCCTCTCAGTATATGCACCCCCCGGTTTGCAGGCCACCACATTTGTTGACTTGGGTAAATTGTTGCTGGGGCTTCCCGAGGGGCTTCTAGTGATGGGAGGAGATTTTAACTCAGTGAATGATGGCTCGTTAGACCGACATCCTCCCAGGGTTCTCACACAATCACAGTCCTGTCTTGGTGGGTTCCTGGATACGTTTGGTATGGTAGATTGCTGGCGTATGCTCCACCCTGGACAGACCCAATATACCTTTCACTCCGGGGCACATGGGAGTTTGGCTAGGCTTGACTATCTTCTTGTACCCGCTGCCCAGGCCACGACGGTGCGGGAGGCCCGACATTTGCCTAGAGGCATTTCGGACCACTCCCCGCTGTGGGTCCATATTGATCTCCATTTGAATGCCGGGGGCCGAGTCGCCCCAGTCAATCCCTGGCATCTCCGGGTTCCAGAGACTAGAGCGGGGTTGATTAAAGCTGTGGACCATTACTTTGCTGAGAATGTGGGATCTGTGTCGTCCTCTGTCTCCCTCTGGGAAGCTTTCAAGTCTGTGATACGAGGCCAGGCGCTATCGCTTATTGCTAGCTCCAAGAAGCGACATAATGAGGAGGTTGAGCGATTGGAGGCCGAGGTGGTAAAGCTGGAGAGAGATCTTGAAGATGGAGTCACACGGGAGAAATTACATGTTCTGCAGTTAAAACAGTCTGATTATAAGGCTTTGGTCACGGATGCAGCAAAAGCTATGAGTCGGGAGCAAATGGGCCGTCTGTATGATGTGGGTGATAAAGCTGGGAAGTTGCTAGCGTGGTTGGACAAACGGGAGAGATTGAACCGTGTGGTGCCTGTCATCGAGCGAGTGGATGGGGTACGTGTGACGGATCCATGGGAGATAGTGGAGGAGTGTGCTTCTCACTTTTGAACGGTGTATGCGCCGGTCTCGGACCGGCCAGAGGAAGACTCCCGACTTTTGCTTAGGGATATCGCCTTCCCTTGTCTGTCTGACTCTGATAGAGAGCTAATGGAGGCGGATTTTTCCACTGATGAAGTCGCGCTCGCTATTTGCTCCATTCGCTCGGGTAAGGCTACGGGTCCGAACGGCCTGCCCATCGAGCTGTACAAGTTGTGTCCGGATAAAATGGCGTTGTATCTGCGCTCGATGTTTCTGGAGTCTAGAGAGAGAGGCCAGCTTCGTCGTGATCAAAGCCTTGCGTCTATTGTGGTGATTCCCAAGGAGGGTAAACCTCATGAATTCTGCACTTCGTATAGACCTATTTCGCTCTTAAACGTTGAACCTAAGGTTTTGGCAAAAGTATTGGCCAACCGACTGATAACAGTGATAGGTGATCTGGTGCACCCGGACCAATCTGGCTTTATTCCTGCCCGTAACACTGCACTGAATTTGCGTCGCATTCATGGCGTGCTCGCGAGGGCGGATACGTTGCGTGAACCGGCCATTTTGGTTTCATTAGATGCCACCATGGCGTTTGACACTGTGGAATGGCCGTACTTATGGGCGGCTTTGGCTAAGTTTGGCTTTGGACCGGTGTTCATTGGCTGGGTCCGTCTGTTGTATGAGGAGCCCTTGGCCCAGGTGGTTGTAAACGGAAGAGTGTCGGCTCCCTTTGCTCTGGGTCGTGGTACACGGCAGGGATGTCCCCTTTCTCCGCTGCTCTTTGCTCTTACTCTCGAGCCCGTGGCGGCATGGTTGCGATGGGAGCCATCCCTTAAGGGCATTAGATGGACCCCCGGTTTTGAAGATCGCATCTCGCTCTATGCGGATGACATTCTTCTTTACCTTACCTCCCCTCGGAAATCCTTGGGAGCATTTGATGTCCTTAGCTCCTTTGGCAGGAACTCGGGACTGGTCATTAATTGGGCCAAGTCCTGTGTGTACTCGCTCACGGATGATGTCCCACTTGTACCACGCAACTGCCCTATACAAATCTCGTCCACCGGATTTAAGTATTTGGGCATTCATATTTCACGTGACTCGACTGCCAGATACCGTCTCAATTTGCTCCCCCCGCTCGCTCGGTTACGAGCGGACATGAAGGCGTGGAGCAGGCTGCCCCTGTCCCTGGTGGGTAGGGCAGCCTTATTCAAAATGATGTCCCTTCCCAGATTCTTGTACGCTCTCCAGAATACTTTAGATTTAGTGCCCTCCAGCTATTTTCACGAGATTGAATGCCTACAAAGGAAACTGATATGGGCCGGTCGTCCTCGGATTGCCTTGGTCAAGCTTACACTGCCATGGTACGATGGCGGAATTGCACTCCTGGATATCCGACAGTATTACTGGGCTTCCCAATTGAGTCCAGTTAACCATGCGATGTACGGTCAGGCCGCTAACCCGGCCTTTGCGATGGATAAATGGCTGCTTCCGGGCGGAGACTATAATAGGGCACTTTATTCGAAACGGTCTGACGTGGAATTGACCGGGCCTACCAAGGTCGCGGTTCGGGTCTGGCACAATGCTACCGCTGCCACGGGTTGTTCGGATACCCTTACTCAGGCAACTCCACTCTATGCTTCTGAGAAGATGGGTAATCTGTGGACGACTAAGGGGTTCGACAAATGGGACCTTATCGGAATCAGTTCGGTGGGTGATCTTTTGCGGAAGGGCAAGATTAAATCCCTTGAGGAGTTACAACTAGAATTTCAGCTTGGCCCTCGCGAACACTTTCGATACCTGCAAGTTCGACACGCCCTTTCCTCTGTTATGGTGCCTGAGATGTCCGTTCCAGACTCCTCGCCCCTGGAAGACAGAGTACTTGATGGGCACGTCCCGGACAGTACGATTTCACTCATATACAAAAAATTGATAAACTACCGAGCGGACCTTCTTTTACAGCTTCGCATGTCTTGGACCGGCGATGGACTGGAGCTAGACGATGAGGACTGGCAGGCGGCGATATCCTCTCCAAAGGAGGTGGCGATCTCGGCTCATCTGAGATTGGTGCAACTAAAAATCTTACACCGTGTATACATGACAGGTCCTCGATTGCTGTGGATGGGGTTTGTTTCGGGTTTGTTTCGGATGCTTTTTGTAAACGTGGCTGTGGTATGGTGGGTACATTCCTTCATATTATGTGGGAATGTCCTGCGGTAGCGTCCTTCTGGACTCGTGTGCATGGTGTCATGTCTGAGGTCACGAGTATTTCGCTTCTGCCTGAAACCCGGAGATGTCTGTTAAATGTATGGGAGCCCAACGACTATAATGTGGCCCAAACGCAGTGGGCCACTTTGGGTAACATGGTTGCTAAACGTGACATTGCGCAATTGTGGGGGTCGGCGAAGCCACTGAGTCTATCGGCCTGGTCTAGGAACATGGATTGGTGCATGTTCTGTGAAAAAACAGTATACATTGCCAGGGGCAGACCCAAGAAGTGGGGGAGGATATGGAGTCAATGGAATCAATACCGTGGTGAGATTTGTACCCCTCCTTTTGAGCCTCCACCGGAGCGGTTACAGTCCCCTTAGCATGACGTTTCCTCTTGTTCAGATTTTGCATATGTACTGTTGCACTCTATTTGTTGATTATGTATAGCTACAGATATGGTGCCCCTCTCCAGAAGGATTCACAAGGGTCGTTCCCTTTTTGTTTAGCCCTTGCAGTAGTTGTTTTATGTTTGTTAGTTGGGGGGTGGGTTCTAAAAAGAAAAAATCAAAACCTCAGTTCTCCTGTACGCTTACGTATGGCTTGACATGTTTTGTTAATCGCCGCCGGGCCCTAGGGTTGTCAGCTGAAGGGCTGTGTATTTTACATCTTACCTTGATTTAGAATCGTTGCCAGCCGACCCGGAGTGGCTGTATGATTGTTATTGTACTTTCATGTCTTTTTCAATAAAGGTTTTTTTTTAAAAAAAATTTAAAAAAAAAATGTGTCTTGGGCCATTGGGATGTCCAGTGTTCTGGGTAAGGATGGCATCCAATCCCAATGGGCTTGCATCAACAACAACCCTCTCCTTGAAATTTCAGATCAAAATCCGCCATTTCAGTTGAGTTCTCAATTGCATGCTTGCTTTTCTTGAAACTTTGTTCACATTCACTTGACCATTTAAATGCAACATTTCGTTTTAAGTTTCTCATGGGGGCACTAACAGTGGCAAAGTCAAGAATATACATGGAACAATAACTGGCCATATCAAGGAAGGTATTTCAACATTGTTACATCCTGTGGAGGAGAAGTAGATGACAATAGATGATATTCTGATCTGAAGTCATTTCCTCATCAGAAAAGACATGGCCAAAGAACTTGAGTTTGGTTTGATGAAACTTACATTTTGCCACAATTAAAGTGAGTCCTGCATCAGCAAGTATACAACACACTTCTGTCAGAGCTTTATCATGTTTCTTTTGTGTGGCCCCAAAAACGAGTATGTTATCACTGTAATTGAAAGAATTTGTGACTAGTTGTATTATCTGAAGAATGACCCCCTGAAACAGTTTGGCAGCTGATAACACTTTTATATTTAAACAAACCAGCAGTTCTCTTCTAGTTTGAACTGGTGATACCCTTTGTTAAAATCAAGGCGGGAAAATACTTTAACTCCATTCAGCTGCACAATCATGTCAGCAGTGTGCGGACCTGGATGCCATTCCCGTTACAACACCTTGTTTGCCTGGCGCATATCAACGCAGATGTGCACATCTCCTCCACTTTTCTTTTTTGGTACTACCACTATGCGTGATACATACCGCGTCTGAACAGTGGATCGCTCAATGATGTCATGATTTAACCCATTCCCTGTGGCGGCTATTCCGCCGCAGTGCTAAGGGGGAGGTGGGGCCGCGCAGCGGTCCCGTGCTCGTGACGGAGCCGCTCCGTCACGGCACGCGGGTGAGCTGTGCTTGTGACGGAACGGTTCCGTCATGGCCCTGCCCGCTCTTTAGAACGCCCAGCACAGGCGCAGAATTCACGCCGCGCAGGCGTGGTGAGCGGGCCGTGACGGAACCGGTCCGTCACCAGCACAGCCCACCCGAGGCTCGTGACGGAACTGTTCCGTCACGAGCATGGGAGGGGTTAATAAGGTATCAAGTTCTTTCACAACAGCCTCTTGTAAATGGAATGCAATTCAACGATGTGGTTGAGCAACATGATAACTGTGTCCATTTATGTGAAGTTGAACTTTCATCGTCTTAAGCCTTCCTAATGCATGAAAAAAGACGGAAACTGATTCACTACCTCATGATAGTGTAGTATTTACATATTGTATTTGCCTCTGCTTATTGTATGTCTTACATTCCTGATGTTCTATGTGAGAGAACCTTTGTGTTGTGGAGTTCTGGAAAAGACAGTTGTTCAGGAAGTGACATAAGATGCACTTGTGTCTCTGCTCGGGTGTCCAGCTGGTGATTATAACTTAATAAACTCCAAGTTATATCTACTTGATGTCGGTGTTCTTTACGACATCATTTTTGGCGACAGGAGCTGTACACCCCAAAGAGAACCCACAGAGAAACGGAAAGCTTTGCCTCGGTAACTCGAAGAAAAGGGATACAAAAAGAATTATATCCCTAGAAAGAATTAAAGAAATTACCTTGATCTTCAACAGTGTTGTTGACAACGCAGCATAACAACGATCCTGGAAATCCTGATTGGCTGTTCTTCGGATATTTCACACCATCACCGAAGTATTTCAAAGCTGAAAATATTCGCCTGCTTCCTTCCGGTAAGCCGTACATGTTTTAAGGAAAATAAATGTTAAGAGTATTCAAAAGATTGTGGGCAGAGCACAGGTGAAAGGATTTGTCGGGCGCCGGAATGCAAAAGTCCGAGATGCGTTCAAGCAACGGTAAGAAACGTCTATAAACATGCGTTTAAGCTGGAATGAAACGCACGTATGTGTTCCATTGACGAAGTCCATAGAGACTGAGAGCTAACGTCATAGAACAGTTTCAACACAAAGGGAAGAACAAAAGAACGTTCATGTGAGGTCATCATAAAGGGACTTCCTTTCATAAAATAGCACACGCGTCACAATAGCACACTCTGATATCCTTCTGTGTGTCCATTAGAATAAATGAAGAGACTTTATAAAAAAAAAGAGGGGAAACAAACACAGGTTTTGGAATAATCGAAGAGATATTATTAAAAAATAACAGAAGCAAACCTAGAATTTGTTTTACACAAAGACTTTGACTGTACACAGGAAGGAAATATTTGAAGTTTAAACATATCTGCTGATTATTCCTACGAAGCCTATAGCTTTACTGCCATCTAATGGTCATCCATAATAAAGCAATTCTAGAAATTACAAGTATACTGAAGTAATTATACTATTTCAATTTATCTTCATTTGATAAAAATGCAAGCAGTTTCACCTCCCACTCCATTTTTAGAAACTCCAGGAGATCCACCTATTAAATGGCGTAAGTTGATAGATGGTTTTGAAACTTATCTGGGTGCAATTGGTGCTATGAGGTTTCGTGCAGAAAGGAAGAAATACATCTTGCTACATTCGTTGGGGTATGAAGGACGAGAAATCTTAAAACATCTTCCTAATCCTGTGTTAGTGGAGGGTGAGATTCTTGATGAGTATCAGGAACCAATCAAAAAACTCCAAACAAGGTTTAATGTTCAGCCTAGTTTAGTAGTTCTTCGACACAATTTTTTTTGCGCACGCAGAACACGGGTGAAGATGTCGACAATTTCATTACAGCTTTAAGAAGTCTTGTTTCAGACTGCCAATTTGAGAGTTTTGCAGATCAACTTGTCCGAGATCAATTCACAGCTAAATGTACAGTTAAATCCATTAAACAAAAACTGTTAACGTTGGGAAATCCTACACTGGAAGAAACTATTAGAGTAGCAAAGAGTATTGAAACATCGCAAATCTCAGTAAAAGAATTGGAGGAAAGGAAGAATGAAAATATTATGGCTGTAAAAGTTAAAGAAACCAAAATGGTCTACAACAAGGCATATGATGGACAATGGTCATTTGACAAACATAATTCGGTTTTTTTCTAAAACTGACATTTGTTTCAGATGTGGTTATAAACCACATGGTATAAATGGTAAATGTCCAGCAAAATTTGTAACATGTAAAATTTGCAACAAAGTAGGACATTTCGCAAAGGTATGTCAAACAGGTAAAAGTAGATTCAGTCAAAAACCTGCTCCTGTAAAATGTGTTGTTGACCAAGATACTTTTTGTACTGATGAGGAATTTATTACTAAAGATCTAAGTAATATGGTGGTAGTTGTTAAAGATGACGGGGTTGTCACAGGTGACCCTGACTTATGTGTTGATCCTTATGTTAATATTCAAGCAGGTGATCGTGTACTTAATCTCTTGGTTGACTCGGGCGCACGTATCTCAATGATTACTCTTGAACACTATCATGCAACTTGGCCAAACAGAGTACTCAGGCCTGGTACAAAGAATCAAGTGGTTGCAGTGAGACACAGCCCTGAATTATAAAATCTTATCAATGATTATCCACACGTTTTTTCTGGTGAGTTAGGCAAGATTAGTAATTTCCGACACAAGATTATTGTAAAAGAGGATGCATGTCCTGTGAAGCATAAACTCAGACATGTTTCTTTTAGTATAAGACAGGATTTAGAAAAAGAACTTGACATGTTGTGTGCTAAGGGAATCATAGAGCCAGTAGAGTAATCCTTATGGTTGTCTCCATTGGTTGTTGCTAAGAAACAGAATGGTGAGTTAAGGGTTTGTGTAGACCTTCGCTGTCTCAACAAAGAAATATGGGTCGATTCACATCCCCTTCCCAACATAAATGAGCTTTTGTCTAGCTTTAGGATGCAAAAGTGTTCACAAAATTAGACTTGGCATCTGCCTATCACCAGGTAGAATTAACACCAGAATCCAGACCTTTCACTGCTTTCGATTCTCCATATTGGAACATTTCAATATGTGCGTATGCCGTTCGGGCCGGCCTCAGCGGCATCCGTTTTCCAAAGGGTTATGTCCAACATGTTGAAGGGAATTAAAGGGCTTCCTGTGTTCCAGGATGATGTACTTATTCACGCTCCTGACAGAAGTTCACATGATACCATACTGAAAGAAGTATTATCCAGGTTTCAAAATTGTGGAGTAGTTTTACGCAGAGACAAATGTGTTTTTGCTACTAATGAAGTTGACTATTTGGGACATTTAGTTAACCAAAGTGGGATTCTTCCTAAATATAGTCTTGTTGAATCCATTGTCAATGCAAAAGCTCCCTCTGACAAGAGTACTTTGAAATCCTTCTTGGGATTATGTGAATTCTACTCGAGGTTTATTCAAACTTTTGCTACTAAACTAAGACCACTATCACGTATGTTGTTGAAGGGTTATGTCTTTGAGTAGAATAAGGAGTGTCTGGATGTTTTTGATTGGGTGAAACAGCAGTTGAGTTCTCCATCCATCTTAAAACATTTTGATCCCTCTCTAGTGTGTACCCTTACAGTAGATGCAAGCAATGTGGGTCTTGGTGCAGTACTCTCACAAAATGATGGAGGGGAGATAAACACAATAGGTTTTGCCTCTAGGGTATTATCATCATCCAAAATGAAATACTCTGTAATTGAGAAAGAACTTTTGGCTTGTTGGTGGGCTATAATGAAGTTTAGGAATTTCCTTTGGGGAAGGAAATTCTGCCTCAAAACCGATCACAAACCTTTGATTTTTATCCTTAGTGGGAAAAACATAAGAGGGTTTACGCCAAGAATTGCACGCTTATCATCGAAATTACTCCAGTTTGACTTTTCTTTTGAGTACATTCCAGAAAGCAAAAATGGTTGTGATGACTTTCTTTCTCTTTCTCCTGACACAATTGAGACAGGCAGTAACATGGATGAAGAGGATAAGGATGAATATCTTGTGGCTGCCATTGATCTTCCCCAATTGTGTGCGGTGTCTGAGAATGAATGGCGTCTAGCTTTACTCAATGATGTATCCTTACAAAAAGTTACTACTTTTATAAAAAATGGGTGGCCTAAAGAAAGAAATCTGAATTTTGAATTTAAAACTTTTCTTAAGGTGGCTGATGAACTCACAATTGATAGTGGATTCGTTTTAAGAAGTGACATGTTAGTTCCCCCGTCTTCTTTGAGAGAAAAATTTGTAAAATGTGCAAACGAAGGCCATTTGGGTTCCACTTTAACTAAAAAAAAGAGTGAGGCTGTCATTCTGGTGCCTTCAATGGACAAAGAAATTGATGATTTTGTGAAGTCATGTGTTATCTGCTCAAGTTGTGACAAAATTATCAAAGTGAGTACTCCACCTTTGTCACCCATAGAATTACCCTCTGCACCTTGGGTTGAGCTTGGTTTAGATATTGTTGGCCCATTTCATGCACTTGATGTGTGTTCTAGGTTTGTATTGGTCCTTATGGACTATTATTCCAAATGGCCTGAAATAAAATTTGTAAAGGAAGTTTCTTCTAAAACTGTGGTTGAATTCCTCAGTGATGTATTTCTAAAAGAAGGGTTTCCAGAATTTTTAGTCACGGACAATGAGACGCAATTTGTTTCAACAGAAGTTGAAGATTATCTGTCCAAATGCAGTATAAAACATCTAAAAAGTTCTCTATATCATCCTCAGACAAATGGTCTAGTAGAGCGCATGAACAGGGTTTTGGGAGAGTGTATCCAATGGGCCATCACTAATAAATGTATTGTTAGTACTTCAGTTAGAACCATGCTTTGGTTCTATCGAACCACACCCCATTCTACAACTGGGGTTTCGCCTTTTGAATTGTTACTTGGTCGCAGAGCTTCAACTTTATCTTGTCCGGGGTGGATGTGCAAATGGATAAAAGGTAAACAGTGGAATGAGGAGGATGTCAGACAGCATGTAGAGATTGTTCAAAGTAAACAAAAAACATATTTTGATCAAAAGAAGAGTGTCAAAGTTGTGGACATACAACCTGGTGATTTTGTCTCCATCAAGAAACCCATTCATGTTAAGAAAGGTTTTTCTAAGTTCAGTCCACCGGTGGAAGTAAGTGAAGTAAGAGGAAACTCTGTTAAACTTGTTAGTGGACATTGGTAGAACAAATGTTGTTTAGTGAAAAGTCATCAATTTGTCAATCGGTGTAAAGCATCAACAAAAATAGTTGATAAAGATTGTACGGGACAGTCTGTCCTAAGATGCAGTTCACGTGTTTCTCAAATTCCTTACAGATATAGAGTTTAACTATGTTGTTTTTTTATGGACTTTTCTGTTTCCATAGTTTTGCCTGTCCTTTTTGTAGTTCATTCTACCCTTTCCTGTCCTTTCATTTTATTTTCTCTTTAAATCTTTTGTTTTTTAAAGGGAAAACCTATGTTGTATTTACATATTGTATTTGCCTCTGCTTATTGTATGCCTTACATCTGGAACCTTACTATGTGAGAGAACCTTTGTGTTGTGGAGTTCTGGAAAAGACAGTTGTTCAGGACCTGACATAAGATGCACTTGTGTCTCTGCTCGGGTGTCCAGCTGGTGATTATAATTTAATAAACTCCAAATTATATCTACTTGATGTCGGTGTTCTTTACCACAGATAGGCATAGCCATTGTAGTTCACAGAAATCATTCCCTTGTCAGAAGCAGTACTGAAGCTGAGTAAAGATGTGCTCAATGAATTGCCTGGCAAGAAATACATTGGCAATTGTACTTTACATTTTTATGTTTCACAGTGGCTATGAATGAACCTTCACTTTGCATTAGTGTTGAATAAGCCCATGTGTACAATTTTGTTTTAGAAGGAGTTAAACCGGACACTGGATACAGTTCATTGTACTCCTCCACCAGCATAATGTTTATCAATACTCCACTGTCTATGATAGAAGGTATGGCGCACCCATTCACTTTCAGTGTGATTTTGGCACAGTGTCTAAATGAATGTCACACTTTAACTTGTTGGCCTAGTTTTGACTGGCCTTCTTCCTTGCAAGAAGCTAACCCCACATGTGCACGTCACCCGGCAGTCAACATTGACATTGCACACCCATCTACCTCCATGTTGATCGACAATGATAGTGGCAAACTTTTAGGAGAAGAATTCGACTACAATGCACATCGTTCAGTTTCTACGTGCCTCAACTGATGCTGCTGCTTGGCCTTGTGGGCGTGCGTGGAACGTCGCGTCTGGAGTTTTCTTGCATCTGTTTTGTTTTCTCGATGTAACACACGTAATCTTGCCTCCATTTTGTTTTCTCGACGTGACGACCTTGATCTTTTCCTCGCTTTCCAGAATGTTACAAAATGGTTCTCTTTCCTGCAGCCTTTGCCTACCTGACCAATGGTGGGAGATCTACCTTCAGGTGGAAAGGAAATTCCACATTGAAACCACATCTTCTTTTTCTTTGGAGACATTACGTTATGGTCGTCTGCCTTGTGTTTTGACTTACTTTTCATACTCAGCGCTGATATTTCATTTTGGGCCGTTCTGGCCTCCATGTCAACTGCCTGTCTATCAGCTCTCTCTTCTGCTCTGGCAGCCATGAATACTCGCTTCAAGCTGAGTGTATCCGCATTTGTCGCCTAAATGATTTGGAAAGGCAACCGTCTATTACTCTGAGACGCTAAGCCTCTTCATCGTTAAAACCATTGAACTGGCAATGTTTTATGAGTGAATCAAGTTTTTCTAAAAACTCATACATCATTACCCCAGCTCTCTTCCTTTCTTGACTGAAAATGTACCTTTCATTGTCGACATTCAGCATTGGGTTGAACTTGGTGTTTAACGCTTCTTTGATTTGATGTTTTGTCGCTTCATCACCTTGTGGTATTTTCTTTATCACTTCATTTACTCCATCGTCTGGCAAATTCTTCACTTATTTGGTTTTCAATTTTCATGTGCTTCTTTTAGCACATCAATGAATAGCTTTGATCCAGGCAGCCATCTGTCACCAATATTTTGCCTTTTGGCAGTGTCAAAGGCAATCTGTGGTTTAAGGGATGCAGCAGCATCATAATCTGTGGAACTTTCTGCTACAGAGAGCGGAGCTTGCTCCTGTAGCATCTACTGCCCACTTGTACTTCTGATGGAGCAAGGATTCGCACGTGAAGCGACTTGCTCTCATTCATGAACCTCGTCTAACCTTTAATAAGCATTAACCAATCCTGTCCGTCTTAATTTTCACTTTTCAGTACACGCGGGTGCCCGAGAGAAGCTCGCATCTATGTTTATTAATTGTAATGATGCTTGCACTACTGAATGGCCGCTTCGCAGAAATCCAGTCTGCGCATGCGTCGGTCATACCCACGTGATGTGACGCACTCGCAATCTGGAGGGATATTGTTGCTCATGCGCATTGTCGCTAAAAATGGCCGCTTGACTTTAACCATGCTCTCTGCTAGCTCATGTCTCTTTTGCATATCTGTCTTTCCGCATTAACCCTAAATGCTATAGATATTACACAGTAAGGGGTGCAGTGAAGCTTATTCATGTAGACAGTGTATATAATTTTTCTGTGTTTCTAATTTGTTTTTGCTTACTTTTCATGTACCGCGTATTTGGGGCCTGGGAGTGGGGAGCGACGCCATATTTGAATCCTCCCACAACCCTGTCACATGATGAGGGAAAAGCCGAATCGCGCAGAAGCAAACCCAAGCCAGCTGGCTCCTGAAGCTGAGATGCGCCTGAGAACATCTTCCATGCTCTGGGAAGAGAATTCAGCTGTACCAAATTTTGCTGCAAATGTATAAGTCTTCTGTGTGTTCTATTGTCTTACACCTTTCTCATACCCTGGGAACTGGAATGCTAGGGGTGGGTACTGAAAATTGAATATTAATTATGGGAACATAGAATTTGGGAGGTGAAAATGACCTAACCACCTCTCTTGACCAATTGAAAGATGGGACCTTGTCGCTTGCAACATTTGTGGGTGGTCTAGGGGTCCCAAAACAGTATAACTAGTCTAGTTTAGCTTAGAGAAATTGTCCGACTTGTCCGAGTAGCTGACCTGTCACTGACCCTACGAACTCTATAGGTGATTGATACAGAGCGCTGCGGAGCACTCTGTCCGTATTTTCCACAAACTCCAAGGGGTGGAAATAGTCTTAAGTGCTGGCGAAGCACTTTGCTGGGAGATTCGAAAACCCAATCGGGGTTACTGGCGGATTCCGTGCAGAGAGGGGGTAACGCAGGCGTTCCATCCGAAGCTGCAGGGGTTGGTCGTGCCCTTTGATGAGCCCAGTCCTGACCCAAAACCTGAGGGGTATCCTGTCCTGACTGTCCTGAGCTGTACCTGCTCGCCTACTGGCATTTCCGAATACTTGAGGGTCCTTGTCCCCGTCTATTCCCAAACTGACCCGTGGCCAGGGTTAGTCCTCATTCTGTCCTAGGTAAATATATATGTGGGTGTCCATCTAAATTGTACTCTTACTTTTCCTTTTCTTAATAAAGCACTCTTGCCAGTGATAATTTCCTATCACCTTTCGACAGTGATTGTTATGAAATTGTGTTATTAGTGATGTTCCACTTTTCCCCCCTCCCTATAGGAGATTATTAAACTGATTGCATACTTAGCTTGTTCCATTTTCCCTTCCCTTTAGTATGGTTGCTGTGAATTTAGTAAAGATAGCATGAGGTTTAGGAATTAGTTTAAAGAGTATTAGTACACACATTAGGCCTGTCTCACGCCCCCTGCCTTAGCTTAAATTCGTACTGAATAACATGTTCTCAAATGCTCATACCCTATAGTATTTTCCTTAGTAATCTATGGTGCTTGCCTTAATCCATAGCTACATTTTTGTTATGATCTTTATCATTGATGTTCTAATTTGTATCTGCCTGTTACTTATGGCATACGCATTCTGAAAACTATCTTCATATATAAACTTTTAAACTCCATCAGGTGTCTGTGGTCATTATACTACATGAGGTATTATTAACTGTAATGAATGTGTAAGGTATTTCTACTCTGATAGGAAACTTGTCACCTGTCCACTGCTAGCTCCTGATCCATCAGGAGTAATGTGCCTGTGGTAAGTCAGGTACATAAATAGTAAGTGGTGAGAGGGAGTCACCCCCTGATTACTCATAGTAGCGTGTGGAAAATCACCCGGTTCACGCAAAACACTGTCAATTGAATGCACGCCAGGGCCCAGTGCGTGGAAATTGGTGAAAAGGTGACCCGGGTGAACTGCGCGCTCTATCAGTAATTTTCTGGTAGCAGAGTTATGGTTAGGTCTAGTTAAGATAGGTAGACAAGATAGTTAAATAAATAAACCGTGAAAATAAAAATGTGCTGCTAAGAATTTTATATTGATTGCATTACTTCAAATATTGCGCAAATGTTTTAAAGTTTTTATATATGTAAATGATTTTGCTTTGCTGCTATAAGTATAATATGTAATATTAACAAGATTGTCCGTGAGCGTTTTTGTGTAGTCCAAAATCCTCGGGGAAGTAAATAGCTAACGGTGAGCAGAATCCAGTTAGCTGATGAGGTCGCTTGTTGTGAGTTATTAGTGCATGGTTAGGAAGAACTGGAAGCGCTAATTAGGATTCTTTTTCTGAACATTGAATAAATGATAGTGACGAGACTGCTAATAGAAACTTTAGTCTGATATCACCTAGAAATGGTCACACTAAAGGAGTAATAGGGTCTCTGAAGCTTGATTGGTAAGCAAGGTAGTCCGCTGGTGAAAGTCTGACTTAGTATATATCCCGAAAAAAAAAAAGTGGATGAGTCAGGGAAGTAGCAGGTTCTATATTGCGCGTGTGGGAGGTTAGACAGAGAAGTCTACTCGAAGTGAATGAAAAGTAGACAGAAGTGGTTTACTTGTAGCGAAAGAAAAACTTTCTCTCTTTTTAGAACACTCAGACACAGCGGCGAACGTTACATGTTGTTGACTAAGTTTAGCACTTGCACTTTAAGGAAAATTCAAAGTTACCGTTACCTTGTGAAGGAGGGAGTCAGTCGGAAGGCTGCTCTGACGTCACTCCGTGCCGCGCTGGTATTGGTCAAAACAGCGGGCGTGTAGTGAAGCTGAAATTGTAAGGGAGGGGTGAGTGCCGGAGCGTGAGACCGCGTCTCGCGAAAGGTCGCGCACCCATTGGACAAGGGTTTTTGCAATCACTGTGTTGATTGGTTGTCGCGAA
This sequence comes from Lissotriton vulgaris, assembly GCF_964263255.1. Taxonomy (NCBI): domain Eukaryota; kingdom Metazoa; phylum Chordata; class Amphibia; order Caudata; family Salamandridae; genus Lissotriton; species Lissotriton vulgaris. The sequence continues at coordinate 749,383,862 of NC_141693.1, read as the reverse complement.
ATAAAAGTCGCGCTAGCATTGGAAGTACAAAGGTAAACAAAATTAATCAAGCCGAGTTAGAAGCGAGTCTGGAAAGGTGTATGTGGTATCCTGAATTCTTGTCAAATCCTCAGAATCTAGGGTTTTATAAGGAGCAGATGCTAAGAGGTAGAACTTACAATATGTACGGAGGAAAGAGAAAATTGTCATTTGCCGAAAAGATTAAAAATTATTTCAAGAAAGACAAGCCCATACGAACCAGGGAGGGTGTGATCATTCCACCTCCAAATACTCCCGCTTCTTTCATGATGTTTGATAAAGGGTACCATACCTGTGTATGGTTGGAGAACTGGGTAAGATACACAGAAGACAATGGAGTCTTGGCATTTCCCATTAATGGTACTTTTAATGGTAGGATCCTGTTTAACTTAAGAACCCGAATGAATGAATTGCATCCCCGACCTAGACTAACTCAATATGAAGCATTAGAGGAGTGAGAAATTGAAGCTCTAGAACGAGACAGACCCCGAATGGATAAGGGAGTGAGTAAGTGTTATCCAAAGGTCCAAAAAGAAACTAAAGAGAAAAAGATGCAACAATGGAGACAGAACATGATGGTTGAGGGACTGTTTCCCATGTTTGGGGTACTCGAAGAGGGGAAAGGGAAGTGTACGGAAAAAAGCCGACACCTAATGGCTATGGGGGACTCAGAAGATGAGCACCTAGAGGATTTATTGATGAAAAACCCGCCTCCCTATGTTGCGGAATCCGAATCTTTTAATTCACAAAACCCGTTTTCTAAATATCCAAGATGTAGGAGGGCCAGTGAGACAGATGTAACGGGTACAGAAAGTAAAGCCAGTGATAGTGATGGGTTTTGCAGACCTAGTTCCGCAGTCCCAAATTATCGTCCTTTTGGAGAAGACCGACCAAGTTTGGTCCTTCCGACTGCCCCAAATATCTACCCCATATTGGTACCCCAAGTGATGCATGACAATTCATCAGAAAGGGTTTTGCGTGAATGAGAAAAGGAAGCCCTGAACCGACAGCGGATTGAGTTAATTCAGACCATAGCCCAGATAAATCCCAGTCCAGATTCATTGACTATCCCGGTAACGATTGGTCCTGCTATACCTCTTTATGGGGATAGACTGACTAGTTAAAGAACTCCTATTATAACTCCAATTGTACCCACTCCTATTATTCCTCCCCCCAGAAAAGAGCCACTCATAGTCGATGATCAAGAAAGTGAATGTGAGTCTGTGATTTCCTTAATGGATCTGCCCATAAGGGAACCGGGAACAAGTGTGCCAAGGGCAAGGAGTCAAGATAGGGCAAAGGAGGTCCTGATTGAAACCACTTCAGGGGTCAGGAGTGCCACTATAGTAACTCCAGAAGAATTGGATAGATGGACCAAAGAGTTAGAAAAAGACACACCCCAACCAAAACCCTTAGAAATCTATAAACTAAGGATAGAAATTGAGGAACTAATGGCCGGTAATATAGGATTGGACAGGTTAAACTCCTTTAATGAAGACGAATTACTGTTTATCAGCAAAAACCTTACCCGGAACACTAGATTGCTCCATGAGAGATTAATGGACACTGCCGCTGACATGAGAATTGATGTTAGTCGCTCCAAAGTTCTTCAGAAACCTTACAGAGCAGACTTTTCTGACAGGGACTTGGAGAACATGAACGTGTCAGGAAAACAAACCCAAATAAAGGAATTACTGAAAATCCTACAGAAATGGGGAGACGTGGAGAAATGGAAAACCCGGTGGGCAAAGAAAAGAGAGGATAATAAGGCTAAAACCCCGACCTCAGAATATGTATTAAAAGAAGTAGGTTCAGCAGAAAAATTGTGTCCCATGAGAGAGGTACCTGGGGGGAAATATGTCCATGTCCCTTGGTCCCGACAAGACATTGTGTCATTCACAAATGACTTTCCAAAACTACGGGAGAAACCAGTCGACTGGTACAGACAGGTCGAGCGTTTCATAAAGGTTCAGAAATGTCTTCTGAAAGACCTGGATGGGTTTTTCGACATTGTGGTACCTGTAGATTTGTGGACCGAATGCAAAATTGAAATTGATTGGCCCAATGACGAATATGCGAGAGACCCCAAAACCGGAGCTCCCTCACCCGAGGTAATGAGAAAGTATGATCAAGTCATACAATACCTGAAGAAAAAGGTGCCCGCAAAGGAAACTGATTGGACCCGGATAGATAGAACTACCCAAGAGCGAGATGAAACCGTCCACTCCTTTTATGAAAGGTTACTGCAGGTGTTCAAAACTTACAGTGGAATCGATAACGTGGACATGAAGGATATGACCCATTTCAGCTACCGATTCGTGTTAGGATTAAGGCCTGAGATATCCCAGTGGATTCGAGATAATAAAATCAGTTGGCAAGGTAAGCCCATAGATGATGTCCTAAAATATGCCAAGTATTGCGAAGATGAGATAGAGAACAAAAAGAAGGCCCTTAAAGAAAAGGTTATGTGGGCACAAGTGAAATTGGCAGAACAGCAAGAAAAACAGTTAAGTAAATTGAACACAAATAATGCACAAAGTCCCACTGCTGGGGGAGGAGGGAAAGGCTATGAAAGAATTTCCCTGTCACGGGTGCGGTCAGATAGGGCATTGGAGAGACGAGTGTCCGCATTTGCTGGCTGGTAATGCCCCCGTAAATGGTTTAAATCCACAGGTGCAGAAAGAGGGGACGCGGAAGAACCAACCACAGGTAAAGCAGCCTCCGTTGCCTCGCGCTCCTAGACAAAATTATAAGAATCAGGCTCAGCAGAATGAAAGGGCCGAGGTTTGGGAAGGAGAGAATGAAAGGAGTGCAGCCGCTTCACAGTTTTTGTTAAACGATTCCTTCCTTTGTGATGATCAATGCTGACGGGGCCTGAGGGGGGAGGACAAGGAGTGCGGACTTGGCGCCTCCTTACCGGTAGACCAGACAGGACCATACATTGAAGGAAAGGTTGAGGGAAAAGATGTCACTTTTCTGTTGGACACTGGTGCTACCCGTTCCACTGTGAGAACTGTGGATGTTCCTAACCTACCCCTCTCGGGAGAAGCCATCCAAGTAGTGGGTGTTTCAAATCAAATAATTAGTACTCCCGTAACTGAACCCATGGAGATTTCCATTGGAAATTTCAAGGAAATGCACAGTTTTGTGGTCTGTGACTCCAGTCCTGTGAATCTACTAGGACGAGATTTGTTGTGCAAAATGAACTGCACCATCTTTTGCACACCAAACGGTGTCGAAATTCAGAACCCAGATGAAGACAGCCTGTACAAATTGATGTTACTAAAACCAGACACAGAAATTAACCTCCTGTCCATTAAAGACTTACCTGAAGAACTACAGCTAAAAGTGGTTCCTGAAGTGTGGGATTTCACTGGGAAAGATGTAGGTTTAATGGCAAATGTAGACCCAGTTAAAATAGCAATAAAAACAAATGCTGTTTATCCCAGAACCAGACAGTACAAAATGAGTGCAGACGTAAAAGCTGGAGTTGCGATTGAAATAAACAGGTTGCTTGAAGCAAACATCATACAGGAAGTAATGAGCAGTCCCTGTAATTCGCCCATAATTGGAATCAAAAAGCCTAGTGGAAAGTACCGGGTAGTGCAGGACCTGCGCAAGGTAAACCAAACTGTTGTACCTTGCTGTCCCATTGTGCCCAACCCCGCAGTGATACTATATCAGATTCCCTGGGATGCGGAATGGTTCACTGTCATTGACTTGTGTCATGCATTCTTTTCCATCCCATTGCATCCCGAAAGCAAGTTCCTTTTTAGTTTTGAATTTGACAGCCATATCTAGGTCTGGAATCGTGTCCCCCAGGGGTACACTGAAAGTCCTTCGATTTTCAACCAGATTCTAAAGAAATGCCTTGAATCTCTAGTACTGCCAAAGGAGTCTGTTTTGGTACAGTACATAGATGACCTTCTGGTGGCGTCCGAAAGTCAAACCGACTGTGCCATTGATACCATTGCCTTATTGAATCACCTAGGCAAGGGTAGACATAAAGTGTCGCCAGACAAATTACAATTCTGTAAAAATTCCGTGAAATATCTGGGGCACCAGATAGAAAAAGGGATCCGGAAGGTTACTACAGAGAGGATCAAAATAATTAGAGCAATGGATCTACCCAGAACCCAGAAAGAAGTAAGAATGTTCCTATGAGTTGTAGGGTACTGCAGGCAATGGATTGTAGGATTCGCAGCTCTAGCCAAACCCTTGATAAAAATGACCAAGAAGGGGGTGGAAGATCCAGTTAGTTGGGATGATGAAAGCATGAACGCCTGGGTAAAATTGCGAAATTGCCTATGCTCCGCCCCTGCCTTGGGAATGCCTGACTATTCCAAAAACTTTGAACTGTTCTGTGATACAAGAGACAATTGTGCACTCTCAGTCCTGACACAGGAGCATGGACTGAATAGGCGTCCAGTGGCCTACTTTTCGGCCACTCTGGATCCAGTGGCTGCTGGATTACCCGGATGCCTGAAAGCAGTAGCTGCTACTTGTGCAAGTCTAGAACAGAGTGAAAACATTGTTATGGGACATCCTGTCACTGTATATGTTCCACATTCTGTTGTGATTTTACTGACCAGAACCAAGACCCAGTATCTCACCCCTAGTCGGCTGACTGAGTATGAGAGAATTCTTATAGGTGCTGAAAATGTAATCATCTCCAGGTGTAATACATTGAACCCCGCAACACTGTTGCCCATCCCCCTAGATATCGAAGAAGATGAAGTTGAGCATAACTGCATGGACCTAACTGAATTTAGCACCAAGCCACGTCCTGATATCAAAGAAATAGCCTTACTTGATGAAGATCTAATGGTGTTTGTAGATGGCTCATGTTTAAGACATGAGGATGGAGGTCTGAGTGCTGCCTATGCTGTAGTTACGTTAGAGACAATCCTGGAAGCATCTTACCTGTGCGATGTAAAGTCTGCCCAAGTAGCCGAATTGATCGCATTAACAAGCGCTTGTAAACTAGGAAAAGGCAAAAGGATAACTGTTTATACTGACAGTCAGTACTGTTATGGGGTTGTTCATGACTTCGGCCAACTATGGTTACAAAGAGAATTCATGACTTCCGCAGGTACCCCTATCAGAAATGGAAAGGTGGTACAGAACTTACTGGAAGCGATCCAATTACCCCAAGAATTGGCTGTGGTCAAGTGTGCTGCTCACAGGTCTGGAAGTGATGATGTGACAGCCGGAAACCGATACGCTGACCAAATTGCCCAATACTGCTCCCGATACAAAATGTCCCTAAAAATCAAATTGTGGGGAGGTGGAAACAGCTGCCAACTTATGATGTTTGAAGGTGTGTCTACCTGGGAAGAATTGAGAGACATACAACAGGCAACAGACCAAAAGGAGAAAGACAGGTGGGAGAAGGATGAATGTACGCCGAGAGATGAGGATGGTGTCATGATTTACAAAACAGGTGTGCCTGTATTACCAGACAGTTTGGTAGCCCCAATGGCTAGGATCATACATGAGGACACACACATTGGGAGAGATGCAATGTGCCGTATGTTTGACAAGGTATTCCGTAACACAAAATTCAGGGGCACTGCGGAAAAGCTTTGCAGAGGTGCTTAGTGTGTCAGCAATTCAACGCAGGAAAGAAGACAGTAGTGGAGCAAAGTACGATTGGGAAGGCAGAAGGTCCCTTTATCAGGATGCAGGCGGACTTTATCCAATTGCCCATGTGCAAAGGGTACAGATACATACTGGTCATAGTTTGCCTATTTTCTAGATGGGTGGAGGCCTACCCAGCAAAGAAAAATGATGCCATAACTGTAGCCAAACTGTTACTTAGAGAATTGATACCTAGATTTGGAATTCCAGAAACGATCGAAACAGACCAAGGTGGGCATTTTTCTAACGATATCCTCAAAGAACTCTGTACAGCATTTAAAATGAAGCAAAGGTTGCACTGTGCATATCATCCAGAGGCTTCTGGAATAGTTGAGCAAGTGAATGGCACCATCAAGTCCAGACTGCGAAAGTGTGTGACTCCACCAAAATGAACTGGATAGAAGCTTTGCCCCTTGTGCTGATGAGTATGAGAAGTGTTCCAAACCGAAAAACTGGCCTAAGTCCCCATGAGGTGCTAATGGGAAGAGTGATGCGACAGGCATGGGTACCTGGACACAAACTGCTAAGTATTTCTGATGATTTAGTACTAGAATACTGCAGGCAGCTGGGTGACCAAGTGCGTTCTATCTCTCACCAGATTGGAGAGACTGCTGTCGAATGGCCTACATCTCCAGCACATAACTTGAGGCCTGGTGATTGGGTGGTGTTAAAGAAACACACCCGGAAGAGTTGCCTTGGACCAAAGTGGGGAAAGCCAAGACAAGTGATCCTTGTCACCACCACTGCTGTGAAGTGTGCGGGTGTGCCGAAGTGGATCCATGCCAGCCATACGAAGCCAGTGACAGGAGAAAACGCGACTGAAGCTGAAGGTAGCGCGGCTGAGGAGACTCCAGAAGAGAGTCCAGATCTCGCTGACATCGAACTACCGAGCTCAAGTCAGGACGTTGAGTGGTTCTCTGCCGACGAACAAGTTCTTGACCCAATAAGAACCCAAAAATATTCTTACCTAGATAGTGAGTGGGATAGTGAAGGTGAGACAGAATTAGAGGACGAAGGTCAGGTCATCGAAACTCACAACAAACTTGATCAGGAAATAGGCCAAGTAGGGACAGACCAAGTCATCGACACTCCTCCTGAAACTTCAGAAACTGGAAAGGGACAGATAGTGGTTAAAGCGGAAGTTCATGCGGAAGAAAATCAAGAGATCGAAGTGCATGAACAGGAACAGATAGAAATAGACGAACGTGTTCAGGAAGCAGAGTCCAGATCACCTGAAACTAAAGATCAAATACAAAGTAGACCTGAACCAGGCCAGTCTAGAGACCAGGCAGAAGAAACTGATGAAAGACCTGGAACTAGTCAGACAGGAAGGGAAATAGACACTGCCAAAACAAGAGTACCACAACGAAGCGAAAACAAGAGAGCCCACGAGGAAGGTCAAGTTTCCTCGACCACTAAAAGCCTCAAGAAAAAGAATGAACCCCGATACATAAAAAGACTGAGACTGAGAATCAAAACAGTTGAAGAAAAACTAGAAGACCGAAAAAGGGCTGCCAGTGAAAGAAAAGAAGCCCGAGTCCAGACTAACCGACGAAGCCCACGAGTAAAGAAACAAAACAAACTGTATCGGAGCCCTGAATGGACTTACTTGGTACTGGAAGAAATTGATGAGCCAAACCACAGTGGCAATAGTGACGAAGAGTCCATTACTGATCGGAGTTCTGACGAAGACCCTCCTTGAGAAAACCTAAGAGAACCATTGGTAAAGAGAAATAAAGAGGGATTGGAAAACCACCTGTAAGCCAAAATGTCTGATTCGAGTGTAAATGGAAGATCCAAATTTAGCTGTTGTAAAACCTGCTGTAAAATCTGTTTTTGTAGCTTAGCCGTACTGATAATAATATGGATAGGACTAACAGTTTTTATACCTTTTATGATAAGTAAGGACCCTAACTTGTACCCCACTAACCCGGAGACTCTAGACACAGAAACTGTACAGACTGAAGAAACACCACGAAGTGTAGAAAGACGTGACAACACTGCTGTACTGACACAAAAACGAACCGACTCAGATGCATCAGGTGAGGGTGGACTACATTTTCACAAAATGAAAAACAGAACTCAGTTAAATGTCTTCGCTAATCTTTTAGTGCACTATGTAGAAGCTATGGAAATAGAAGATTGTTACGTATGTATGAAGCTACCTACTTCTGTAGCTGAAAGCGTGACATATCACCATTTACCCCTGACCTATGGAATCTCCTGTAGTATATTAGCAAGCTTATTCTATAGAAGCACTTTACAGTACTACTACTCAAACACTGACGTAATCTTTTCAGAAATTCCTGTTCGAGGAAATCTAAACATTGTACATATTAGAAGCGAGGTAACCCGGTATATGGGAGAATATTTCCTGACCATAGGTGACATAGACTTAGACGAAGCTAGGGAAAATAATCTGACCTGTTCCCTACAGGAGCAGGAAAAGATGTTTTTGAAAATGGCAGAAAGGAGGAGAGAGAAGTTTCAGAAAAAGGCGACTGACGAGAAGGATAGAATCCCTAGATGGGCAGAGAATATGGAAAGCACCTCAGAAGGCGAAGCTAGTCCTGCATTGTTGCTGGATTTTGAACGGAAAGGGAAACTCTGTCTTCATAGAGAAAAGACTAGTTATTATAACAATGTATTCATCGGTTCCAGCGAGTGTGAACATAATTACAAGGTAATTGGAGGTTGGGGTTTCAAAAATGGGTCAGAACCTGTGTTTCCCGGAATTTATTATATATGTGGAAACAAGGCTTATTTCAAATTGCCGGATCACTGGTATGGAAGCTGCTATTTTGGCATTGTTTTCCCGAAAATATACCATGTGAACAATGCTGCTGGAAGCAATGAAGATACTAATGGCTTAGTGCGTAGTAAGCGTGAAAGTGTAGGAGAAATTATAGGTGATATATTTAGTGCACTGATACCTGGAATGGGGGTAGTTCTGAATACTCACCGTATCTGCAAATTGTCTACAGTAGTGGATCGGTTATCAACTGACACTGCTGCTGGATTCCTGCTGGTCAATACTGAAATGGTTGCGATCAGATCAATGGTTTTACAGAATCGCCTTGCTCTTGACACCCTATTGGCAAAAGAGGGCGGAGTCTGCAGGATGCTGAAGGCGCAACATTGTTGCACTTACATTCCTGATAAAAGCATTGAAATAAAGAAATATGTAAGAAACATAACTAATCTGGAAAAAGAACTCAAACCATTGGAGGTTGATAGTGCCTGGACGAGACTGACTGATGGTCTCTCCTCTGTAGGTAGTTGGTTTTCTAACTTGGGTAAAAACCTTCTATGGAAAATACTGATGCCAATCGCTGGAATAGGTGTGGTTGTACTGATTATCTTTATCTGCTGCAAATGTCAAAAATGCAGAAAGCGATATACAGTGAACAAAAGAGGAGTGAAGAGAAATGTTGATGAGCTAGAATTAGAAGAATTGAAGAACGAAATTTATAAGAGAGCTAAAAACTCTCACCCTAATAAGGATGCAGGGAGAAAGCTCAACAACAGGTTTGTGGAGATAGAGATGAATGATATGCAAGAATGAGGTTGGCATCTGTTTCCATTTGTAGTGATGATAGTAAATATCATCAAAGAGGGGATTGATGGAGCAAGGATTCGCACGTGAAGCGACTTACTCTCATTCATGAACCTCGTCTAACCTTTAATAAGCATTAACCAATCCTGTCCATCTTAATCTTCACTTTTCAGTACACGCGGGTGCCCGGGAGAAGCTCGCATCTATGTTTATTAATTGTAATGATGCTTGCACTACTGAATGGCCGCTTCGCAGAAATCCAGTCTGCGCATGCGTCGGTCATACCCACGTGATGTGACGCACTCGCAATCTGGAGGGATATTGTTGCTCATGCGCATTGTCGCTAAAAATGGCCGCTTGACTTTAACCATGCTCTCTGCTAGCTCATGCCGCTTTTGCATATCTGTCTTTCCGCATTAACCCTAAATGCTATAGATATTACACAGTAAGGGGTGCAGTGAAGCTTATTCATGGTAGACAGTGTATACAATTTTTCTGTGTTTCTAATTTGTTTTCGCTTACTTTTCATGTACCGCGTATTTGGGGCCTGGGAGTGGGGAGCGACGCCATATTTGAATCCACCCACAACCCTGTCACATGATGAGGGAAAAGCCGAATCGCGCAGAAGCAAACCCAAGCCAACTGGCTCCTGAAGATGAGATGCGCCTGAGAACATCTTCCATGCTCTGGGAAGAGAATTCGGCTGTACCAAATTTTGCTACAAATGTATAAGTCTTCTGTGTGTTCTATTGTCTTACACCTTTCTCATACCCTGGGAACTGGAATGCTAGGGGTGGGTACTGAAAATTGAATATTAATTATGGGAACATAGAATTTGGGAGGTGAAAATGACCTAACCACCTCTCTTGACCAATTGAAAGATGGGACCTTGTCGCTTGCAACATTTGTGGGTGGTCTAGGGGTTCCAAAACAGTATAACTAGTCTAGTTTAGCTTAGAGAAATTGTCCGACTTGTCCGAGTAGCTGACCTGTCACTGACCCTACGAACTCTATAGGTGATTGATACAGAGCGCTGCGGAGCACTCTGTCCGTATTTTCCACAAACTCCAAGGGGTGGAAATAGTCTTAAGTGCTGGCGAAGCACTTTGCTGGGAGATTCGAAAACCCAATCGGGGTTACTGGCGGATTGCGTGCAGAGAGGGGGTAACGCAGGCGTTCCATCCGAAGCTGCAGGGGTTGGTCGTGCCCTTTGATGAGCCCAGTCCTGACCCAAAACCTGAGGGGTATCCTGTCCTGACTGTCCTGAGCTGTACCTGCTCGCCTACTGGCATTTCCGAATACTTGAGGGTCCTTGTCCCCGTCTATTCCCAAACTGACCCGTGGCCAGGGTTAGTCCTCATTCTGTCCTAGGTAAATATATATGTGGGTGTCCGTCTAAACTGTACTCTTACTTTTCCTTTTCTTAATAAAGCACTCTTGCCAGTGATAATTTCCTATCACCTTTCGACAGTGATTGTTATGAAATTGTGTTATTAGTGATGTTCCACTTTTCCCCCCTCCCTATAGGAGATTATTAAACTGATTGCATACTTAGCTTGTTCCATTTTCCCTTCCCTTTAGTATGGTTGCTGTGAATTTAGTAAAGATAGCATGAGGTTTAGGAATTAGTTTAAAGAGTATTAGTACACACATTAGGCCTGTCTCACGCCCCCTGCCTTAGCTTAAATTCGTACTGAATAACATGTTCTCAAATGCTCATACCCTATAGTATTTTCCTTAGTAATCTATGGTGCTTGCCTTAATCCATAGCTACATTTTTGTTATGATCTTTATCATTGATGTTCTAATTTTTATCTGCCTGTTACTTATGGCATACGCATTCTGAAAACTATCTTCATATATAAACTTTTAAACTCCATCAGGTGTCTGTGGTCATTATACTACATGAGGTATTATTAACTGTAATGAATGTGTAAGGTATTTCTACTCTGATAGGAAACTTGTCACCTGTCCACTGCTAGCTCCTGATCCATCAGGAGTAATGTGCCTGTGGTAAGTCAGGTACATAAATAGTAAGTGGTGAGAGCAAAACACTGTCAATTGAATGCACGCCAGGGCCCAGTGCGTGGAAATTGGTGAAAAGGTGACCCAGGTGAACTGCGCGCTCTATCACTTCTACTTGTTCTTCACCATTCTCACCTCTTTGCATTGTTTCAGGTTTCTACTGCCTTTAGCGTTTCTTTATGTTCACCTGCTTCTGCTCACAGCGTTGTCTTGTACCTGGCTGTCACAGCTTGCTGCACTTTCTGTACCTGGTTGTCACTGCATTTAGTGTTTCTTGCTGGTAGAAATGTCTCTGCTTTTAGAGCTTTCTCGCACGCAGCTAGCACAGCCTCTAGCACTTCACTGTACCTGGTTGTCTTCCCCCTTTAGCGTTATCATACTTTATGAATGACAATTCAGTGTTGTTTTGTGGCGCAGTACCTCTTGTCTCAAATTTATCATCAACTTTCTCTAAGATCTTCCCTTTTTTCACAGGCCTGGCACTGGCTGCATTGTCGGTTTGACTCCACATTTGCCAACGATTTTCACTTTGACTGAGGCACAGATGGCATGCACAAGCAGTTTGCTGGACCACGGCAAACTCTCCAGGACAGCAATCTTGGTTCTTCGGGTCACCCAGGCCCTTGTCACCAGCCGACTGGACTACGGGAACGCCCTTTACGCAGGAACCACAGCCCAATTTCAGAAACGACTCCAGCGCATACAGAACGCCTCTACACGACTCATCCTCGACATCCCTCACCACAGCCACATATCTGCCCACCTGACAAACCTACACTGGCTCCCCGTCAGCAAGAGGATCACGTTCAGGCTCCTCACCCACACTCACAAAGCACTCTACAACATGGGCCCCAAATACCTCAACAACCGCATCTCGTTCTGCACTCCTGCCCGCCAGCTCCGCTCCGCCAGCCCCACCGTCCCACGGATTTGCAGAACAACCATCGGAGGAAGATCGTTCTCCTACCTGGCCGCCAAGACATGGAACTCCCTCCCTGCACACCTACGACTGACCCAGGACCATCTCACCTTCAGGAAACACCTCAAGATCTGGCTATTCGAGCAGTAGCGACCCCCCCTCCCCTCCCTTCAGCACCTTGAGACCCTCGCGGGCGAGTAGTGCGCTCTATAAATGTATTGATTGATTGATTGACATAATCCACTATCTGGTTGTCAGTTGTAGCATCCATTGATCACATCACACACAGAACTCTGTATTACACATCTTTATTCATAAGCATCTAACTGTGAACTGAACATTCTATATCATGAATTCTGTGACCTACACACACTGTTCTATGGAGTCCATCAGGAACCAAAAGGGACCTGTCATCTCTAACTCACAAGACACTAAATTGTTGAATTAGACAGATTTGCTCCTGTCCACTTATGAAGGCATAGACTCATATGCCTCTATTGCGAACCCATGCATATCCTATTCCTGCCCAATGATTTAATCTCTCAAGCAAACACATATTGTCCTTCCTTTTATTGGAAAGATCATTTGGTTCTGCCTTAGAGGCTTCTTTTTGCTGACATCTGCTGCTTAAACAGCCGCAAATTCACTCAAAAAATCTTAGCTTAGTACCAAGAAGTTTCCCTTTAGAGGAACTGAATCTTTCATGATTTGCCTACAATAATCCTCAATTAATTTGGCTTTGTATTTACTGTTCTGACTTGCTCGCATTATATTGATTTATGCTGTAACTACATGATTACTAATTTATGACTAATTTGACTGATTTGCGGTTTTGATTTTATATTCGTTAATAAATGTTCATGGTTTTCAAATCTTCTTGTCTCTGTCATTCTTCTGGGGCAAAATGTGCTTCACACATACATGCCAACAGACCTGATTAAGGCAGGACACTCATGCTTTTTTAAGCCCAAAAGGGTTTTATTTTAGCTGTTACACCTACAATCTCCTCCTCTTCAATGTAAGTCAATGGGGAAAATAAATTCCCCCAATGTTTTCTTCCAAACCTCCCATGTTCAGCTCTGCCAAATACAGCACATAAGGGGTTAAATAACGCATTTTTGTGTAGGTGTGCGCATCAGTGCGCATCAGCGCTCTAGAATGCATGTTACGCTTTTAAGACACTGTGGGGATAATAAGCTCTTTAAGGAAAGAAGCCTGGGCAAGCTTTGGCACTTGTGTGGTGCTGCCCTGCCTGCCCCACGAAATTGTTAGATTTTTAGCCTGCTGGCCCAGGCCCACTTGTTGCAATGGTGACTGAGACTCTTCTTCAACCTTGATGATAATACATTGTTTCTGGGAGGGAAAAAATGAATCTCTTCTCTGGCAGCCTCTCATCCTAGGAGACAGGTGTAGCTCTGGCAGCATTCAATGAGAGAGGGTGTGGGCTTAACATAAACAACACCAAGTAACGGGCCCCAGCTCATGAGGATCTGTCGCTGTTGGTTGTTTTTCGGGCACTCTTTTGAAAGTCACTGGTCAAGTCTGCCGCTGACTGTGTCAACTGTCGAGCCACCCGCTGCGGTAAGATCATTGGCAAGACACCTTACTCATGCACATTACTCACTGGTCAGAGCGGGCAAAAGGAAATGGTGGGCACGTTGCAGGATGTCTATAGACACCAGGGGGAGCAGTCATTGGCTTTCCTGCTCTTTGCTCTTCTGGCTCCCCAGAATTCCCCAGCCAAATGGAAATTGTTGACGCTTAAACCAACAACATTTACCCGTAACAGCATATATTCTGCCTGGTTGCAGGAGGAAAGAGGTGTTTCACTTTCTTCTCTGGTCTTGCTGGTGCCGGTGTCTGGGTGAGCCAAGCACACAGAATTTACCAAAGAAATTGGAAGACACATTCTCAAGGAAAGTGCGCAGCCTGGCAGACACACTCCTTAGGCACTTCTGGACTGCAAGTCTAGTTGGGTGAATCATACACACACACCCACTCTCCCCCCTGCTGAAGTTCTCTTATCTGATCTCTGTAGAAAGTGTATTAACACTGGCAACCAGAGGCATGTTTTTCCTTTAATTTATATTTCAGATGCACAAAAAGGTTTTCGACAGAGAATTAATGTGTGGTGCACACAGCCAAATTGCCAGGCGCAACTAGAAAGCTCCTGGTTTCATAAATGTAAAAAAAGAAAAAAGAAAAAAAAATCAGAAATGCCTTATGAAAACAGAAACACAATTTAGGGACCAGGTACTGTTTTAGAATGTTGGCATGTAGGTTCACTGTTATAGCTATACTATTGAACTGTTGATGCAGTTAAGCCTAAATCTGAGTAAAACATCCATCCACTTGGGTACAGCTGAGATTTGAAATTTGCACCAACTCTTTGCACGGTGCAAACCCCCCTTTCTTTCCTTCTCTACACATTCATTTTTCAGGCAAGGGGTGAATAAGTGATTGCCACCTCAAGCCACATAGCAGAGACGTTTTAAAGCCATCCATAACTCAGTTATATATTAGGTTTCATCTAATTTACATAAAATGTTGACATAAACAGGCGATCGTTACATAGGCGCATGCGCATAAAATTGTTTGCGCATGCGTAATGGAGGCAGAAGCACCATCTGACTGAAAGGTTATGTATCGGAACAGCGACTCGGAGATCACGCTCAGCCTGTGACCTGCCGTGCGTGTCACGTGACGGTGCGTGGTTGCTAGGGACGCCTAAGAGATACGTTTCTCTAATGGGAATCGAGGGCTATCCTATCCGGTTTACCTCCCCTCGCCTATGTATTGTCAAGGGCTTTTACAGGAGACGTACCGTAAAGTCCAAATTCGGAATATTTCCTTGTGATTCGGGAGTTGGCGGGGGCGATTTGGCATGTAAGGAATAGAGAGAAAAGACTTTCGAGACCCAGTTAATAGAGATAGCCAAGTCTTGAGGTACAGCGAGTTGACCATGGATTTGGCTAAAAGCCGTCGCAGAGGTAAACACGAAAGAAGCGTCTGAGGCTAGGCCAAAGCGAAAAAGGTAGGAACGCTCGAAGTGAAGAGGTATGTGTGACTAATACAAAGAGTGGTTCAGATATGGTTGTACTCAGAGACTGAATTGAAGAGAACGGAGGATGACGTAAAGACGAGGACAATAACGAAGGCGAAGAGGGGCCCGGCGCGGGTAATGAGTGGGCAGGACTAAGTTGAGCAGTGGCTGAGGTAAAGATGAGGGAGATTCTTGCATCGTAGATAATGAGACACTCTGCTCTTCCGCTGCACTCACCTCCATAAGTTGCACAGCTTGATAAAGTGTTTAGCATACATGCCAACATTTCAGGAGAGCAAAGTGGGAGATTTAAAAAAAAATCGGGAGAATGGGGCTTTGAATCTGGCTACTGGCATGCATGTATGGGCTTTGGAAGTGTGCTGCTGTAGGATCGGACATTTGAAACGCAAATGCACGTTTTTTTCTTACCTTTCAGAAGCATTGAGCATAGTGGCAGGCAGAGAGGGTGATGAAAGTGTTGGGCACTGGCCTGGCAGGTCGTTGGCAGTACATGCACCCGCCACCCCCCTGTGGCGGCCCGGGCTGAAACAGACCCCCCCCCCCTACTTCGCAGGTCTTTAAAAGACGATTCCCTTGTTAATGACGCTTTGTTGGTTTTCACCCCTTCGAGAGCCCCTGCATCTCAACTCTTAGCTGGAAGAATTAGCACTTTACACAATACCAAGCCCTGTCAGCTGAAACCCCCGAGGAATCGGGTTATTGCTTGTAGGAATCGGGAGGCGGGAGACTAGCCTTCAAATCGGTAGTCTCACGCCTGAATCGGGAGGGTTGGCTTGTCTGGTTTAGGGAATGGCATCCCTTTTTGTCCATCTCATTTATAGACACACTCCGATTCTGGGTTCACAGCATTTTAGATTGCTTCCACCCTCAGGAACAGTACAGAGCACTCTACGTTTAAATGGCGTCTAACAATAAAGCATGTTCATTTCATTTCAAAGGGTTTTAGGCACGCATTTTAAAGTAATAGTTCAACAGCTTTTTGCCCATACCCCTACGGTAGACCACACTTAGTGCCAGTCTAGATAGCATTTCTGATGCACTTGCTGTGCTCACTGTGCAACTGAAACCAAGCTACTCCTGACGGACGAACCCCTGTGAGGGTGAAACCGGTCTTGGGTTGCTTGTGTTCCACTTCAGGGAGGAACTGGGCTAGCAGTTCGGGTTGGACTGTTCCTATTGAAGCATGTTCAATGCTAATTTTCATATAGCAGGGTCCAAAAGAACAATTGTCTGTGGTTAGACAAATTCTCCCTTTTGTGTGTTTAACGTACTGCTCTAAGTGGCAAAGACTTGTCCAGACTTGGGTCCTGAGCTCGCTGAGCCACTGAAACCAAGCTACAACTGAATGACGAGCACCAATCAAGGTGAAACCAATCTTGGGTTGCTTGTATTCCATGTCAAGGAAGAACTGGACGTAGCAGATCGGGCTAAACTAATCTGTTTGAGCAGAATCACAACTGATTTGCATATGGCTCAAGCAAAACTTAGGTGGCATTGTGGGCAAAAGAATGATGGGTTGGAATGCTAACTGGAGTGTATTGCCAGTGATTAGACATATTGCAAGCAGGAATAAAAATAAACTTGTTTTCAAGGTTGCATGAAATTTTGTCTAGGAATTGGAGCAGTTCTGGTACGTAGTTTTTTCATCTTTTAGGAGTTTCTTAGCTGAGTTGACTGAAGTTGTTTGACACATTTTGTTTATTCTGGCAGTTGATTTTAAACTGCTTTAAACAGTGATCAGTCTAGTCAGTAATATCAGTAGTAAGGTTTATTTTTAATATTGTGATGTAGGTGATGATCAGCTCTGTATATGGCCTTTGGGTGTGATGTTTATGATTTGAGGTAGTGATTTAGGGGCATATTAACAACAGCCAGCAATAATTATCGCTGGCTGTTGTGCCCTGCAAAAGGGCGATAACCTTGCTGATATGACCCACAGGGTCGTATCAACATAATCCACCCCCAATGTTAGGGATGGCTAAGTCAGGATTTTAGCAGACGTTAAGTTTTGGCGAAAACTGCAGTTTTCGTCAAAATCTAATGTGTTCTAAAATCATGTGTGCTGCTTTGTAAATTTTGCGATGTGAACATCAGCGATATTTGCAAGGTAGTCAGTCCATCTTGGGTAAGCCCAATAACTCCCACTTTGCATCTCATTGGAGATGCAAAGTGAGGCGAACATGCGATTATGCATGTTAGCACCCTCTTGTAAATAGTGCACTGGTTTTATCTCTGCTTTTGTAGCTTTATAAGCCAAAAAAGCAGCGATAAAGCCCTTGTAAATATGCCCCTTAATATTCTGAACCTGCTCATATTTTGGCACTGCTCCTGATTAGTATTCGTGTAAGAGTGGTCTTCAGAGTCCTTAACTCTAATCAGAGTTAAGGACTCTGAAGACGCTGTTTGGTGGTGTATACTTTCATTTTATCACTAACATTTTGTTTTATTGCTTAATTAGTGTTTACAGGCTTTGGTTGTAACTTTATTATGCAGGAGGTGGGTGCCTGCTGTGCTTTTAGTCAATGGTTGTAGGCAATGCAGACACCAGTACCTATTTTATTGGGCTTTTTGATGTTTAGAATTGAATGCATTTTCAAGAGAAGCAGATTGATCACTAGTGTAGTAAACAGATTTTTTTTACCATGGTGAGAATATTAACCTTTTGCGTCTTCTGTTTGTAGCTTTTCCTATGCAGTATGCTGTATATCTGACTTTCAGTAGAGTGTTCGCTAGGATTCTGGCTTGTGTTTGGATGTCGGTGATTTAATGGTTTAAGTGAGTGGTGAACCGATGATTAGCTGTGTGTAGCAAAAGCCTCTTGTTGACCATTCCAAAAGCTCACAGTGGGTTACAGCCCACCCATTGCTTACCATTGTTTGGATTTTTTTATCACTCTCATTGGCATGCTTCTTATTCAACAGCTTGCCTTTCTCTTCTTGTGTTTGTCCCTCCCTTGGAGCATATCCTCTTTGCCATACTTTTGATTGGTAACAATATGAATATGTATAGTAGCAAGAAGAACCATTTTGTTCGTCAGCAAAGGTTATTAGTGTAGCACAACAAGAGGAATAATCCATGATTTACAGAATCACAGTAAATCGCCACAAGGTGCCCAAACTTAAACATCCACCATAAACCCATGAAAAGGGACACCATTATTAGTACCTGGGTGAAGACCTACAGATCAATATGAGTATCCCGTCTGCCCCCCCAACATTGTTAACATTGCAGGCAGTACTCTATTTCAGTACAAGTCGTTCAGTTTAACACATGCTGTCTATTGCCATGGCTTGTCTCAGTCCAGCCTTTCCCAAACCTTGACATGGATCTTGGATGTAATGCTGAAGGACATTGACCAGTAGGTAATGTCCTGCACTGTCCCACAGACGGTGAGCTTAGTGAGTTATGCCATTGCTGGTTTCCGTAAGTGTAAATCTACCAGATCTGCAAATTTTAGCACACCTGAATGCACAGATGTCTTGTGATTTGACCTTTGCATATCATTATTGGGCCTCTGATTGCACTCATGATATAATGATCTTAAGAAATAACAAAATACTACCTATCTTGGCAGTTTTACCCATGCAGGACCCGGATCCTAGTTGCTCATGGCACCACAGTGCTGGACAAATATTTAGCCAGAAGCGATATGGCCTTGGTCTGGATAGCCCTCACTTAAAACAATTTGGTCTCATCTCTGATTTATTTAAAGTGTCATTCATGTGTGATGTGTGTGCCTTATCCATTTCAATAAGTGCATTCCTTCTTCAGAGGCCATACATAATGTGTAAGACACTAAAATGAGCAACACAAAGTATTTTTTAGTCAGTCTTGTCTAATATCAATCTTGTTGCATTAAACACCCAGCTTTCCATTTTAATTGATCTCTGTTTACAAATAGAAACCAAAAGTAGCCTTTTTAGGCCGAGCCTAGCGTTGCAGCACACATGCACTGCTCGCTCTTCGAGGCATGCTGTAGTAGGGTATGTTGTCAAAGTGCTGTGGAAGACTTGCCCACTCTCCGCCAATATTTGTAATTGGCTGGTGTCAATGTCCCTGGTAAACTCTGGCTTCCAATACATTATAAAGCTTGTTAGTCCCGCCTTGGTACCGCCCTGTCTCCATTTGTTGCCACCCATAAGGACTGGACCTTTTACTTCGCTCCTAACACATAATGGTTTATCCAGTTGGTGAGCACTATTTACTTTATGGACAATGGAGGCTGTCCTACTCCAGGCACAATGTGCTTTGGTGCCTTCTTTACTCCCACCCCCCTCCCGTTGTTCGTGCCTTCCATCCCCCCTCCAGTTGTCCTTGCGTTCAAATAACCCCCCGCCTTCCCTCCAGTTGTCGTCATGCCTACCGTGCCTTCGCACTCGCGTTGTCCGTGCTACCCCCCCCCCCTCCGCCCCCCCACCCCACTTGTCCGTGATCACTACCATTTTCAAAGCAATAGGTCTCGCGTAAATGCGAGTCCTATTGCTTGGAAAATGCTTGTGACCATGGGGCTTAGACGAAAGGCAGACACAGACTTGGAAACCATCTTTAAGAATGAACCGGGATTCGCCTTTCCTCCAGCAGATCCTAATTAGTTATCTTTCAGCGTGCTGAGCACCTGGCCCCACAGATAACAGGGGAATGGGCAGGTGCCGAGGCCAGTAAAGAGGCTGGAGGTCCGAATTAGTACAAACCTTGCTGTTCCCCAATGCTGTGCTGCAGGTGTACATCGCGGATGGCTACTCATGCGGTCTGATTGCAGCCCCGCTTAATTCAGTCTTCACTGCAGCTCATTACGGGTTCATTAGTGCATGGGCCGGCTGCTGAATTACAAATAGGCCGGATACAAACCTGGCCGCCTAGTATCTTTGCCAATGGGACAATATTGTACACACAATGAATGGCTGACCTTAAGAGCCCATGGGCAGACTTGGGGCACTGCATGGGGTAACCCAGCACCACACACCGCAGTGCTGGCCTCTGATGGCGGCCCTTCAGCAGAGCAGTTTGTTCAGGCACAAGGAAGGACAGAGCTCTCCGTTTAAAAAAAAAAACGGTAACATAAAAAACAAGCATTTGCAATGCAATAGGTCTCGCATTAGGAAAGTTTGAGCTATTGGTCTTGTAAATGACAATTATTTTATTTATGTGTTGGTTTTTAAAATAGCTAAATTGATAGCTTTGTCATTTACCATAGTTATAACGTTTGCGAATGTGACACCTATAGCATTTGTAATGCAACATGTTTTGTATTTACGTGACTTAGATGTATTGATATCACAAATAACAATGGCTTTTAATTTTTTTAAATAATTAGTACTTAAATAAAAGTGATTGTAATTTATAATGGCAATAGCTTAAACTTTTGAAAATAACGTTTGTGTATTTTATTGTGATGAAAATCCAAGAACAGAAGTGATTTTTTTTTTTTATTTCAAGTCGTTTTTATTGAAATAGAAAAACAAAAAGGAAAAACAGTACAATAATTCTTCCAGTACACAAAATGTTCGATTCATCTATTGATAAGCACATACAGAAAATGAAATTAATATAAAATAAATCAGCTCTTGCTTGCATTATCATAAAACACATACCGACATAACTCTCAGTGCGTAGGTGTGGTGGTATAGGCTCTAGTGGATGACAACAAATGTACTCACAGGTGACATAGGCCGTTGTAACAGGTTCGCATGTATTGCATCAAGGCGGATCATAATGAAATGAGGATGCATCTAGTGATTTCCACAGCTTTCTATTGGATGGTTTCCATGAAGCTGCTTGTAACGCTGGATTATTAGCACCTCTCAGAAATGATAACCACTCCTGTCAAATTTTAAAGTTTACCTCTTTCGCACTTTTCCATTTGCATAGAACTACTTTGCACGCCAGTGCCAGCATTAAGTCCAAATGCAGGCGGTCTTGGTCATTTGATAACTGTGGGTCAAGCGCCCCTAGAATTACATATACAAAGTCCTGTACAGGCCGTATCTTGAATACGTGTTGAATGCAGTCAAATATTTTCCCCCAGTATATACGTAGAGAAGGACAATTGAAAAGCATGTGCGCAAGGTCGCCTGAGCCTGACTGGCAGTTCCAGCAGGTAGGCGAATCCCTTAATTTACATTTGAAGAGCTTATCTGGAGTCCAAAATGCCCTGTTTATTTGCATGTACTTTGTTTGAAATAGAATAGGTGAGACTTTATGGGTAAGGGCCGTCTTATGAATCACCTCCCAGTCAAATTCTATGCCTGTTAAATTTGGCTCAGCTTCCCATTTCAATTCGACCTTTCTGTGAGTTTTCCTGGGCAAGGGCAGTAAAAGTTTATACACCTTAGAGACGAAGTGACCTGCATGTACAAGACGTGGAAGATGAGTTACTAACCATGGTGTGTATGGAGAGAAGTTACGTGCCGTTAATATCGCTTTGATTTTCAAGAAGTCATAAAAATCCATCGGAGTGAGATCATGCTTCCGTTGCAGAGTCGAGAATGGGAGTGGATCTTTCACATCGTATAAGTCCCTTGCCATGTTAATGCCCTTCTCGGACCATGAATTCCAGAATAGTCTACCACCATTATACTTTAAATATGGGTTTCTCCAAAGTGATATAAAAGAGGATTTAGCGAATGTTAGCTTAGTGTTGTGTGTCTGATCAAGTCTAAGCAGACCCGTCTAGTGTTTAGCAGTATGTATTTGGAGTGTGGTAAATGCGATAGGTCCATAGTGAGAAGGGTTTCAAGTGGGGCATGGTTCACTAGTGATTCCTCAATATTGATCCATATGGGTGTGTAGTTTGGTGATTTAATTAACCATTGGGCTCCCTGTTTGCAGAGAAAGGCTGTTTGATAGTTCCTGAACGAAGGCAGACCCAGGCCTCCTTTGTCTTTGGCCAATTGCAATTTCTTTAGTGATACCCTGGCTTTCTTCCCACGCCACAGGAAATTACCAAACAGCTGGTCTACCTTGGTGATAAAGTTGTTCGAGAATGTCATAGGAAGCATGCTAGCCAGGTAGTTAACCAACGGAGTAGACATAATTTTAAGCGTCTCCGCTCTACCCAACCAAGAGAGAAATTTTGGAGACCAGCCTTCGAGCAGTGTGGATATCTTCTTTAGAGTCAGTTCTTCGTTTATTTTCAGGGTGGAGATCAAATCTTTGTCAAAGTCTAACCCCAGGTATTTGAAACACTTAGGCTGCCAAGTAAGACCAGAGTCCCCAATGATTCCCTTATCACCAATATTGTTCAGAAGTTTAACCTCTGTCTTGTCTTTATTGAGTTTGTACCCAGAGACCCTGGAAAAGTCAAGTCAAGTCAAGTCAAATAATTTATATAGCGCACTACATACCCAGAGGGTCTCAAGGCGCTTGAGGAGGGGTGGGGAATTACTTGTCGAATATCCACGTTTTAAGTTGCTTTCTGAATGCTAGATGGTTCTGAGTGAGGCGAAGGTGAGTGGGAAGTGAGTTCCAGGTTTTAGCTGCCAGGTAGGAGAAGGATCTTCCTCCCAGATTAGTCTTGTTGATCCGAGGTACAGTGGCAAGGGCTTGGTTGGAGGAGCGTAGCTGGCGGGAGGGGGTGTAGAAGGAAAGTCGAGTGTTGAGGCATTCGGGTCCAAGTTCGTAAAGTGCTTTGTGTGCGTGGGTTAGGAGGCGGAATGTTATCCTCTTATTGACTGGGAGCCAGTGGAGGTTTTTCAGGTGGCTCGAGATGTGGTCTTTACGCGGGATGTCTAGTATGAGTCTGGCTGATGCGTTCTGGATGCGTTGGAGTTTTTTCTGAAGTTTTGCGGTTGTGCCGGCGTATAGGGTGTTCCCGTAGTCTAGGCGGCTTGTGACCAGTGCGTGGGTGACCGTTTTTCTGGTTTCGGTGGGGATCCAGCGAAATGTTTTTTTGAGCATGCGAAGAATGTTGAAGCAGGATGATGAAACGGCGTTGACTTGTCTGTTCATCGAGAGAGAGGAGTCCAGGATGACGCCTAGGTTCCGTGTGTGGTCCGTCGGAATGGATGCTTTTCCAAGGGCCTCTGGCCACCAAGAGTCGTCCCAGGCGGGGGGAGAGGTACCTAAGATAAGGACTTCTGTTTTGTCTGAGTTCAGTTTCAGACGGCTGTGCTTCATCCACTCGGCAACTTCTTTCATTACTTCATGTAGGTTGGTTTTGGCGGTGGTCGGGTCTTTGGTGAGTGAGAGGATCAGTTGAGTGTCATCAGCGTAGGAGATGATGTTGAGGTTGTGTTGGCATGCGATGGTCGCGAGGGGGCTCATGTATACGTTGAAGAGGGTGGGGCTGAGTGAGGATCCTTGTGGAATGCCTCAAATGACTTCAGTGGCCTCTGACTTGAATGGTGGGAGGCGGACTCTTTGAGTTCTTCCGGCAAGGAACGAGGAGATCCATTCCAGTGCTTTTCCTTGGATTCCGATGTTTCTGAGGCGTTGTAGGAGGGTGCTATGACAGACTGTGTCGAAGGCTGCGGAGAGGTCAAGGAGGATGAGGGCGACTGTGTCTCCATTGTCCAGTAGAGTTCGAATGTCGTCTGTTGCTGCGATGAGGGCGGTCTCAGTGCTGTGTTTGGCTCGGAAGCCGGACTGTGAGGAGTCGAGGGATTTGTTGGTTTCGAGGAAGGTGGCGAGCTGGTTGTTGACAGCTTTCTCGATGACTTTGGCCGGGAAGGGTAGGAGCGAGATGGGGCGGTAGTTTTTGAGTTCGGTGGGGTCGGCTGTGGGTTTTTTCAGAAGGGCGCTGAGTTCGGCGTGTTTCCAGCTTTCCGGGAAGGTGGCGGAGTTGAAGGAGCAGTTGATGACGTCCCGGAGGTGAGGTGCTATGATGAAGTCTGCTTTGTTGAAGATGTGGTGAGGGCATGGGTCTGTAGGGGAACCAGAGTGAACGGTGTTCATCAGGCGGATGGTGTCCTCGGTGGAGATAGGGTTCCAGTCGTTGAGGGTGTTCGAGGGGGGTGAGGGTACGGCGGAGGGTTGTGAGGGTTGGTCTCTGGGTTGGTTGTCGAAGCTGTTGTGGATGTCTGCCATTTTGTCGTGGAAGAACGAGGCTAGGGAGTCGCAAAGGGTTTGAGAGGGAGTGATGTCGTTGGAGTTGGCAGAGGGGTTGGTAAATTCTTTGATGATGTTGAATAATTCCTTGCTGTTGTGGGCGTTGTTGTCTAGTCGGTCTTTAAGTGCAGCTTTCTAGGCAGTCCGGATCAGTTGGTGGTGTGTGCAGGTGGCGTTTTTGAAGGCGTCCATGGTGCTGGTGTTCGGGTCTTTTTTCCAGGCCTTCTCGAGGGAGCGACAGAGTTTCTTGGATTTCTTAAGATCATCGTTGAACCAGGGAGCGTTTTTGCAGCCTAGTTTGTTTTGACGTTTTTTCAAAGGTGCTAGGTTGTCGGCGCTGTTGGTTAGCCATTGAGTGAAGTTAATGGCTGCTTGGTTGGGGTTCGAAGAGTGGGCAGGGGGGTTTTGAAGAAGCGATGAGGAGATCTGGTCGATGGTGATTTTGTTCCAGTTTCTTCGTAGAGTGGGTTGAGGATGGTTGTGGTCTTTTTGTAGACAAAGTGAACGCAGCTGTGGTCCGTCCAATGGAGAACTGTGGTGTGACTGAAGGAGATATGTTTGCTGGAGGTGAAGATGGGGTCGAGTGTGTGGCCTGCGTAGTGAGTGGGGGTGTTAACAAGTTGTTTGAGTCCAAGGTTGGCGAGGTTGTCCAGTAAGGTGGTGGCGTTGCTGTCGTTGCTCTTTTCCAGATGAAAATTGAGGTCTCCCAGTAGAATGTAGTCCTCGGAGGGGAGGGCGTGTGGGGTGATAAAGTCAGTGATCTCTTCACTGAATTGTGCACGGGGTCCTGGTGGCCTGTAGAGGAGGGTGCCTCTGAGAGTGGTCTTGGGGTCGGTGTGGATCTGGAAGTGAAGGTGTTCGGCGCTAGTGAGGTTGACGTCTGAGCTGGTTGAGATGCGGATGGAATTCTTATGGACGATGGCGATGCCTCCTCCTGTTTGCTTGGTGCGGTCCTTACGAATAATCTTGTATCCTTCCGGGATGGCAATGGTGATGTCTGGGGCTGAGGAGGCGTTCATCCATGTTTCTGTTAGGAAGGCGACGTCCGGAGAAATGGTGTCTAGTAGATTCCAAAGGTCGATGGCGTGTCTGTGGACCGAGCGGGTGTTGAGCAGGATGCATTTTAGGTGGTTGGTGTCAGATCTCTGTTTGGTGTTCGTGGATGTGGAGTTGGTCTTGGTGCCGTCATATTTGCAGGAGTTGCATGTGAAGGGTCCATGGGTGTGTCCAGGAGCGGCTTGGGCGCAGGTGGGGAGACGGCCGGGATTAAGGGCTAAGAGGGTGGAGGCGTCGTATGTAATGCGGGTGGGGTGGGTAGGACGGGGGCCAGGGGGTCTGGCGCTGGGCGCGGGCTTGGCGCGGACGGGCGTAGACGGGCTTACCTGTGGCGCACCTTCGGCGCAACTGGCTGCGCGTAAAAGCATCTGTCATATATGGATAGTGGGGGGGGGGAGGGGCGAGGGAGGAGCAGCCGGGAGGCGGGTGCGGGGCTGGTAGGCGAGGCTAAACAACAACAACAACAATAAGCACAAAATGGCAGTGATACAAACAGCGCAGGACGAGATGGGGTACGGCGCTACAGTAAATAAATAAATAAACAGTGAAACCAAGTATGCTAAGAGGCGCTGCAGATAGCGGAGCGTGCACAGCAAGGTGAAAACGATACCAGCAGACAAGAGCGCAGGTATTGCCTCATCGGCTTTCTCGGGCAGAACAAGCACATCATCTGCATATGCCGTTAATTTAACCGTGCAGTCCCCAAAAGGGATGCCTACAATGTTAAGGTTGTTTCTTATATGGTATAAGAACGGCTCGATCGCTAATAACAACAATGATGGAGACAGGGGACATCCCTGTCTCGTGCCCTGCTTTAGACAAAAGGCGGAAGAAAAGGATCCGCCGGCTCTCACTCTCGCTGACGGACAGCAGTTTAGGGACATCACTAGTCTAGTAAATGTTTCCTCTAAGTTAAACTTATGAAGAACTGCTTCAAGGAAGGACCAATCAACCTTGTAAAAGGCTTTTTCAGCATCCAGTGTTATTGCTGCTGTGGATGTACCTAGCAATTTCGCCTTTTCTAAAACATGAGCCAGAATCCTTGTATTATCATTGGACAACCTATTTTTAAGGAAGCCTGCTTGAGATGGGTGGACTAACTGGGGAAGAACCTTCTGGAGGCAGGCGGACAGTATCATAACCAGGATCTTGCAGTCTATATTGATCAGTGAGATAGGTCTATAGTTTTTCGGGAGCGACGGGTCTTTCCCATCTTTAGGAATCACTGTAATTATTGCTTCTGCCATTGTGCCTCTGACCTCGCCTGTGTCATTTATTTCTTGAAATAGATGCTTTAGGGGCTTTATTAGGAGGGAGGGGAAAGTTTTGTCAAATTTAGCCGTGAAGCCGTCCGGGCCTGGTGCTTTCCCTGATTTCAGACTTTTAATTGCATTCCCTATTTCTAGAGCACTAATCGGGCCATTAAGACTAGTCTGGTCCTCAGCAGAAAGTCGTGGAAGATCACATTCATCTAGGTAACACTTAATCTTGTCTTCCTCCACCGTTTTATTCTTAGCATAAAGGTCTTCATAGAATACCCTAAACACCTCTGTTATTTTGTCTGGGTCCGAATGTGAGGAGCCTACGGTATCTTTAATGACACTGATCGAATTCTTTTGGATTTTAAACTTCAAATATGAGGCTAGGCTTTTACCAGCTTTATTAGAATCGCAGATCTTGAACCTCCTTCTGTTATCAAGCCAAACTCCCGCTCTCTCGCTGACTATTTTATTGTATTCGTATTTTTTATTCGCCAGGGCATGAAGAGACATATCATCTCTGTCTTTCAAATGTTTACTCTCTAGGTTTACAATTTCACTCTCTAGGGACTCCAGCTTTGTGTTATAATTTTTGTTGATTGCTGATCTGATTTTGATACAGACCCCCCTTATGGTGCTTTTCAAGGCCTCCCATCTAATGAGATCAGAAGTATCCCCTTCTTTGTTGACCTGCAGATAAGAGGAAATCTCCTCTTGTATTGTGGCCCGATGTTGTTCATTACTTAGAATTTCGTCATTTAGACGCCAAGACGTCTGACGAGATGAGGGTTTGACATTTGCTATGGATAAGGAGATGCAAGAGTGATCAGACATTACTCTGGGTTCTATGGTAGTGGACTCAATTCTAGGGACACCGTTCTGTGATATGAGGATATAATCGATTCGGGAGTACGAATCATGTGGTGCGGAGTAAAAAGTGTAATCCCTCCCTGTGGGATTTTGAAGCCTCCACGCATCCACTAAGTGAAAACGTTGACATAAATTGATAAAGGCTTTATGTGATTTATTTGATTTGAAGGGACAGTGGGAGTCTCTATCTAACGTTGCATCCATAGGGAGATTGAAGTCTCCGGCCAGTATGTGAACAGCATTATCCGGGATGTTTTCAATATGCTTGTTAAGAGCCTCCCAAAAATTAAGATCGCTAGTGTTAGAAGCATAAATGTTTGTGACGTAAAACTCTGTGTTGTCCTTACTCAACTTGGCCGTGACCCATCTCCCATCATCACTCGCTTCAGAGGACAGAAGCTCAATCTTAGATTTCCTGGCCACAAGAATCAAGACACCATTCTTTTTGTGCACAGCTTCTGCACCCACAACCTCATTATAAAACTTGTTCCTCATATGGCAGAACTGTTTAGACTCAAGTTTCGTCTCTTGTAGCTAGACAATATCACCTCTCAATCTCCGTATGTAGTCTAAGATCTTTTGTCTCTAAACAGGTTGGTTCATTCCTTTAACATTAAGAGATAATATCTTCAGTTTATCTACATTACATGCCCCTAACGGAGTACTAACAATTCTATGTGACATCAGTAGAATGCACCATCATAGTAGAATCATATATCACACAAGGCATCAGCAGTAGCATGTCAAAGAGACAAAATTCCTCGAGATCAATAAGGCCCATATACGTGATAGTACGATAGCAGAGCCCACAACCTCCCCCACCACCAAGTATTAAGACAGTAATCAATATGCAAGCACAAAGAAACAAAATAAAAAAACATAGAACATACATCCCAACCCAGAAACCCCACATCCCCCCACCCTCCCCACCCCACCTGTACGTAGTATGCATGGTGACTGGAGAGAGATTGCAGTGCATCCTCCCCGTGCGTGTACATATTTGAACAAGTTTGGAACAAATCAATTCCCACATCATACCTGCAGATTGCCGCTAACTAGGTTAACCTGGGTAAACCACGGTCTAGGGACCCACAACTAGGGCCTTCTTGAGAAGAGGCGTGTATATCATAGCTCCTGTTGATCTTAAGGCAACTGAAGAAAACAACAACAATATCAGCTGACATAGCCCCTCGGAGCACAGATGGTAATCGTACCAGCTTGCGGACAGATATCCAGTACCTGATGATCATTATACTAACAGGCAACGATAGAGCATTCTCCTTAACCAATGGAACAAAATCAATTGCAAACCTTACAGTCGTTATTATACCAGCAGGCATTGTAGAACTTTCTCCTTATCCACTAAATCAATAACAATTGCAACCATCGCAAAAGCCACTAAAGTGTAATATAACATAGTAAAAGTTTAGAGGTTCAGAGCTCCTCCATGTTGAGGAAAAGGGACACATATGAAAATTGCATGGAAAACGTGGATGAAGATCATTCACTTGTAACCTGAGGCCGAAGGCTGGCCTGCTGAGTCCTCAATGTTGCTCGTTTCCATGTCTAGGTCCTCAGGTCCGTCTAACATGTGTTTCAGTTTCAATGGATCTGAAAAGATGTGCGGAAAACCTTGGATAATCACCCAATATTTTGCTGGGCCCACGAAGCCATACTGGAAACCTCTCTTCTTCAACATCGGTCGGAGTGCCAAGAACGCTTTCCTAACATCAACTGTCTCCTTGCTAAAATCCTGTGATATGTAGATTTTAGATGACTTCCACAGGATATGGTTGTTTTTCCGCATAAAGCTGAGAATTTGCTCTACATGTTGGTAGCGTAATGGTTTACACACAATGGCTCTAGGGCATTTTTGAGTCTTACTTATCCTGCCCGGCACTCTATGCGCTCTGTCAAATTCTAACGGATGGACAAAGGTCATGTTAGTAGCTTGGGTAAACCATGATTCTAGGAAGTGAAGTATTAAAAAAAATTTGTGACATTTGTAATAAATCTTGAAACATTGAGAGAACATATTTGAACCAGTGATGCTGTGGTGGTGCTGAGTGATGCTTTGGTTGCACTGAGTGATGCTGTGGTTACACTGAGTGATGCTGTGGTTGCACTGAGTGATGCTGTGGTGGTGCTGAGTGGTGCTGTGATGGTGCTGAGTGGTGCTGTGGTGGTGCTGAGTGGTGCTGTGGTGGTGCTGAGTGGTGCTGTGGTGGTGCTGAGTGGTGATGTGGTGGTGCTGAGTGATGCTGTGGTGGTGCTTGGTGGTGCTGCGGTGGTGCTGTGGTGGTGCTGCGGTGGTGCTGAGTGATGCTGTGGTGGTACTGCTGAGTGGTGCTGTGGTGGTGTTGCTGAGTGATGTTGTGGTGGTGCTGTGGTGCTGAGTGGTGCTGAGTGATAATGTGGTGGTGCTGAGTGATAATGTGGTGGTGCTGAGTGTGGTTCCCCTGAGTGATGCTGTGGTGCTGCAATAGATAGAGTGAGGGCGATAGATAGCTAGAGGGAGGGCAATAGATAGATAGAGTGAGGGCGATAGATTGATAGCGTGAGGGCGATAGCGTGAGGGCGAGAGATAGCGTGAGGGCGAGAGATAGCGTGAGGGCGAGAGATAGCGTGAGGGCGATAGATAGAGTGAGGGCGATAGATAGATAGAGTGAGGGCGATAGATAGATAGAGTGAGGGAGATAGATAGATAGAGTGAGGGCGATAGATAGATAGAGTGAGGGCGATAGATAGATAGACTGAGGGCGATAGATAGACTGAGGGCGATAGATAGATAGAGTGAGGGCGATAGAGTGAGGGCAATAGATAGATAGATGGAGGGCGATAGATAGAATGAGGGCGGTAGATAGATAGAGTGAGGGCAATAGATAGAGTGAGGGCGATAGATGTGTGTGTGTGGTTGTTTGTGTGGTTGTATGTGTGTGGCTGTATGTGTGTGGCTGTATGTGTGTGGTTGTATGTGTGTGTGGTTGTATGTGTGTGTGATTGGGAGTAGTTGTGTGTGTGGTTGGGTGTGTGTATGGCTGTGTGTATGGCTGTGTGTGTGGCTGTGTGTGTGGCTGTGTGTGTGGTTGTATGTGTGGCTGTGTGTGGTTGTGTGTGTATGAGAAGGAGGTGGGTGGAATAGAGGGAGGGCGATAGATAGAGGGAGGGCGGTAGAGTGAGTGAGGGCGGGTGAGTGAGGGCGGTCGAGTGAGTGAGGGGGCGAGAGGGTGTGTGAGGGGGTGTGAGGGTGGGTGGGGTGTGATGGTGTGTGAGGTTGAGGGGGTGTGAGGGTGAGGGTGTGTGAGAGTGGGGTGTGTGAGGGTGTGAGGGTGAGGGTGTGAGGGTGAGTGAAGGTGTGTGGGTGGGTGAGGAGGGTGAGGGTGAGTGAGGGTGTGTGAGGGGGTGAGAGGGTGTGTGAGGGTGAGAGGGTGTGTGAGGGTGAGAGGGTGTGTGAGGGTGAGAGGGTGTGTGAGGGTGAGGGGGTACGTGAGGATGAGAGGGTGGTTGAGGGTCAGGGGTGCGAGGGTGTGTGAGGGTGCGGGGGTGTGTGAGGGTGAGAGGGGGTGTGAGGGTGAGAGGGGGTGTGATGGTGAGAGGGGGTGAGAGTTTAAGTGAGGGTGAGAGAGGGTGAGTGAGGGTGAGGGGTTGTGAGGGTAAGGGTGAGGGGGTGTGTTAGGGGGTGTGGGGGTGTGAGGGTGAAGGTATGTGAGGGTGAGGGTATGTGAGGGTGAGGGGGTGTGAGGGTGAGGGGGTGTGAGGTTTAGCGGGTGTGAGGGTGTGTGAGATTGGGGTGGGTGAGGGTGAGTGAGGGTGTGAGGGTGAGTGAGGGTTGTGCATAGAGGAGACGAGTAGGGTGAAAAACTGAGCCATTGCTGGGACTTTTCTGGTAAAATACTTGATGAGAACCCAGGCCAATATAATGCTGTCTTCTGCGTGCAAGTCTGCCAAGTCATGGCGTATTCGGCAGTGGTGCGAGTACGGTGAAAAACGGAGCCATTGCTGGGACTTTTCTGCTCGTAACTATATAAAAAAAAAAGAATGCTGTCTTCTGCTTGCAAGTCTGTCAAGTCATGCCGTATTCGGCAGTGGTGCGAGTACGGTGAAAAACGGAGCCATTGCTGGGACTTTTCTGCTCGTAACTATAAAACATTTTTTTTTTAAATGCTGCCTTCTGCTTGCAAGTCTGTCAAGTCATGGCGTATTAGGCAGTGGTGCGAGTACGGTAAAAAACTGAGCCATTGCTGGGACTTTTCTGCTGACGAAGACGGAAAGAGGAGGTGAAAAGGGAGGGTCCGGCTGGGATCAGGGAAAGAGGCTAAAAGGGCTGAAAGGGAGGGGAGAATGCACAGAGCGCATTCCAATGAAGTCTGGTGCGAGGCGTGGGGGGTTCCATATAGTAGCAGTTGGCCAACTGTTGGTGTGGGTTATTTCCCCAGGATAGCTCGCTGGAATCAGCATATGATGCAGAGAAGTGTGCATCCTGCAGGTCTCAGGTTCAAGATACTTGCAGGGCCGACGCTACCTTTCATTCTTCTGAGATGGGTAAAATGAGTGCCGCCAGCTTCGTACTAATAAAAACACTTTGGATTGATTAGGCTAAGAAACCTAGCGCCTACAGCAGGCTAGCGCTATGCCGACACTAACTACATGGTTCATCATTACCACTGATTTCCAGTTATCAGGAAGAGAAGGAGCGATGATTTGAAGCTGTCACCGGAAACAAATCAATTAACTGCTTACAACAAATCCCTGCTGCATGTGGAGCGGGAAAGCTGCCAGGAAATCATTTATTCGAAGCAACGAACGCCAGACAGGCACCATGAGCGTGCCTATAACTACTTTCAAACCTGTTTCCGCATCTCAGACGCTTAGGGGGAAAAAAAGAATCTGCTTGCACAAGTCCACTGTATAAAATAAAGTTACTAAAATTAACTCATAATGTAGGGCCGACGCTGCCTTTCATTCTTCTGAAATGGGTAAATTGATTGCTGCCAGCTTTGTAATAATAAAAACACTTGGGATTAATTAGGCTAAGGAACCTAGCGCCTACAGCAGGCTAGCGCTATACCGACACAACATGGTTCATCATTATCACTGATTTCCAGTTATCAGGAAGACAAGCAGCGATGATTTGAAGCTGTCACCGGAAACAAATCAATTAACTGCTCACAACAGATCCCTGCTGCAATAGGAGCGGGAAAGCTGCCAGGAAATCATTTATTCGAAGCAACGAATGCCAGACTGTCACCAAGAGCGTGCGAATCACGATTTTCAAACCTGTCGGCTTTCCTCGCCCTCACTAAACATTCTGCGCAGACAAAAAATACACACGTGTTTCCCCATCTCCGACGCTTAGGGAAAAAATGATTTGCTTGCACAAGTCTACTGCATAAAATAAAGTTACTGAAATGAACTCACTGAAGCTATAATATTTACAAAATCATAAATGTTGGAATAATCGCCAAAAGCAACGCAATTTGTAGTAAAAATGTTGACAAAAATTAAAGCATTTTGCAGCAAAATAAACAAGCATTTCAGACAAAAGCACAGCGGCGCGTTAAGATCATATTAACCTAATACAGGATAAGGAATTGTAAGGTAATATTTGTTAAAAGCATGGGGCATTGGAAAATATGATGGTTGTGTTGAATTATCAGGAAGGTGAATTAAAAGCGAACCCCCAAAATATTTATTCTAATGTTAAATTAGAAATACTTGGTAGCAAGAGCAGAGCAGGGAATGACACACTTGGAAAGCAGCCTGGCGCAAGGATGGCATGGTTACTTAACGTGTCAGTATTCCGTATGTACATTTGAGGGTAAAAACACGATGGACATTAACGTAAATGAAAGTTTCATTCTGTGAGGTGAATTCACATACAGTTTACTTTTGACACAGTCCTGCTGCAGCTTCGAACCCTTCCCGTCCCATAGTAGGGCTGAGCAGAACCCTGCTGTCCGCCGTGTTTACCAAAGATAAATCAAATTTCTGGAGTGCGGGCAAATTTGGAATTGGACGTAAGGAAAATGTCCACGTACATTTCAAGATGCCCACAAGGCAAACTCTAAACTGAAAAGGTTACTGGGCAGATATTTTCCATTTACCGTGACGAAAACATGAGTCAGTTAAAGAGAATACAAAACAACAAGCTCTCGGCATTGCTGGGGGGGTGGGGGGGGGGGCGGACGGGGAGCAGCAACCTTGGATGTCTGTAAGATAGACAAATGCTGGCGCGCGTAAGAAAGAGAAGTGGAAACGCGAGACACGGCCGCCAGGCCATTAAAGTGAAAGTACGGCCGCCCGGTGGGCTGTGAATAAATTAGGGGAGGAGAAATGCCTGAGGCAGAGCGCACGCTGGGGAAGCTTGTGGGAGGGAGGCTGATGGCTTTGATGTGCATTGTGCACACTCTTTTTTTTCACAGGCACAGCATCAAATCGCCGCCAATGGTTAAGCTCTGGTTAAGCCCCACTATCTCTCGCAAGCTCAATGCGCAAGCGCATTGACAGGCTCGACCTAAAAAATATATGCATGTCAACACTGCTGTTCATTGAATAAACGTACTTTGTCAGATTTCATCCTGTGGTGCAGTTGTCTCCTAGTCAGGCATCTTCTTGATGGTATATATATATATTTTTTTTTTCACTGAAAAAACCATAAGTTTCAGGCACGTTATAGTTAGAAATTAGCATTTAAAAAACCTTAGAAATTCACTGAAAAAAACCATATGTTTCAGGGACGTCATAGTTAGTTGGACATTTCTCTTGTACAAAACCATAGAAATTTCACTGTTATAGTTAGTTCAGCCAACTATAACTCGCGTCCCCGCAATGCACTGCTGATGACGTCACATATTACATCATTCATGACCTGGTCAGTGACATCACTGTTGACATCTCTAATGACATCACTGATGTCATAAATGATTACATCAACCAGTGACTGTGTTTCTTTAAAGGTTAAATATTTATTATATATATGCCAAGGTTTATTGAAGATGAGTGGGTGTATAAGTGTCTGGATGGAGGATTTAGTAGGTGTGTGACTGAATGTTTAAGTGAGTTATTACATGTGTCTTACTGAATGCATGGGTTAGTGACTAAACTGTATGAATGTCTGTATCAGTCTGTCTGTTGATGTATAAGCTGCTGCATGGGTTGGTCAGTAGCTACATGAGTGTCTATATGGGTTATTGATTGGTTGCCTGAGCATTTGTATGGGTGCCTGAGTGTGACTGTGTGTGTGGGTGGGTGGGAGGGAGGTGTGTGACTCTGTGGATAGGTGTTTGAGTGGTTGTTTCACTGGGTGTATGGGTTCAAAGTGCATGTGGAAAAAGCTGTATGGGTGGGTGAGTGTGCGTATGGGTGTGTTGGTGAGTGAATGGATGTCTCAGTTGTACATGTCCAAGTAACTGTATATGTAAAAGGCAGTGTATGTGAGAGTTGGAGTATATACATGACTATACGTTAGATTCAGTGATTACGAGAGGGGCTGTATGGATGGGTGTGTACTTGTATCAGTGATTGTATAAGAGAGTAAGTATGCGTTTGTTTCTGTTTGAATAAGTGATGTGGTGTGTGTAAAACTGTATAGGTCACTAAATGGAAGTGTGCTTTATTCTTTGCATGACTGACTTGGTGTGTGAGTAACTCTGGATGAGTGGTGGTGTGTGAGTGTCTATATAGGTGTAAGAGTGCATATGATAGAGTTGTATTGATGAGTGACTACATGTATGAGTGATTGTATGGGTGAAGGAGTGGATTTGTGTGTAGACCTAGGAATCAGTGAAGGCATATGTAGTAACTGGTATTGGTGTGCCTATGGTTTTGAAAATGGTAGTCTGTATTTTACAGTGTGTGTATCAAAGGTTATATTGGAGTGTAAGGAGGTGCATCAGATTTCCACGTGGATGATGTCATCAGTGATGTCACTGGCCATGTCATGAATGATGTAATATGTGACGTCATCAGCAGTGCATTGCGGGGGCGTGAGTTATAGTTACCTGAACTAACTATAATGACGGAATTTCAATGGTTGAGTGAAAAGTCCCACTAACTATAACGTCCCTGAAACCTATGTTTTTTTTCAGTGAATTTTTAAGGTTTTTAAATGCTTATTTCTAACTATAACATAGTAGACTCGTTTTCAGAGTGGTGGAGAAAGGCGAGCGTGGCCTCCAAACACCTTTTGGCAATCCCACTGTGTGGGATTTACTGAAGGTAGCAGGAGGGGTAATTAGCCCCCAACGTCAATCTTGGGGGCAAACTACCCCTTTTATTACCTCCAGTAAGTCCCACACAGCAAGATTGCTAATTTGTTATATCCGGCCCGACCCCTCCCTTCACCACTGTGCAAACGAGCCCCCTGGTGCATTTTAAATTAGGGGATTAAGTCCCCTTGAATCCTGAGGGTCCCAGGGGGCCAAGTAGCCCACCAGGTACCTCCATTAGGCGCCACAGAGCTTTGTTGTAGAGAGTTGTTTCAAGGCCACGCCCCTTTTTACACCACGCTGCAAACAAGGCTTCGATTCAGAAAAGGGGGTGGTGATGAACAGAGTGTCTGAATTAAGCAGACCACTCTTACCCAGTCCAAAGATCAGGGCTTGATCCATCACCGTTATTTATCTCACTGCACCATCCCAGCTCAGAACCTGGCTATATGCAAATCAGTCTGTCCCTGGCCCAGTGCATCATGGGAACAGGGCAGACTAAACTACCAAGCCAATTCTTCACCAGAAAGGAGACAAGCTACCGGGGACCGGTTTCTGGCATTTCAGCCGTCTTCGGCCCGGCTTGCATGAATCCTGATGGTGCAGTGAGAAAGGGACTCATGTCTGAGTATACCCTGCCACACCTATAGTGGCCAAAAATGATTCAGAAAAGGGGGTGGTGATGAACAGAGTGTCTGAATTAAGCAGACCACTCTTACCCAGTCCAAAGATCAGGGCTTGATCCATCACCGTTACATATCTCACTGCACCATCCCAGCTCAGAACCTGGCTATATGCAAATCAGTCTGTCCCTGGCCCAGTGCATCATGGGAACAGGGCAGACTAAACTACCAAGCCAATTCTTCACCAGAAAGGAGACAAGCTACCGGGGACCGGTTTCTGGCAAACAAGGCTTCTGGCACACTGCTGCACGGAGGATGAAGTCCACTTGTGTCCTGAGGTCCTCAGGACACAAGAGGCCCTAAACCCTCCCTGCACCACTGTGGAAACACGCCCCCTGGCACGTCATAAGTTGGGGGATTAAGTCCCCTTGAATACCTCCAGTAAGCCTCACATATTTTCCAAGAACTAAGTGTTCCTACGTAGTTCGCAAGTCGCAGCATGCCTACATCCACAACTGATTAAGAGGACTACAATGATGAAGCATGCCACCTAGGGGTAACCCTGGTGAATGAGAGGACTCTGGAAATAATATTTCTCTTTCTGGAAAGAGGGTTTTTCCACACATGTTTAGTGGAATCCCTGTTCTTCCTTTGGTTAGGTTTCTGATTCCAGAGTTTTTCTATCTTCACCGCTGCCGCCGCAGACAACCCTGAACTCGCCGAAGGGGAGCTTCCCTGCCCACGTTCCTCATGTCTTCCCCCTTACTACTAGCTTCCAGCGTTCTCTTCTCCAGCGATGCCATGCCCCTTAATTCCAGCGGCACCATCTACCAACCACGCATCGTCTCGAATGACTAGTGAGTTACCTTTAGCTACAAAAGGCCTGACCTTGTCGGCCTTGTTGGAATTCCCGGCGGCAGAACATGACTCTACGCTACACTGTGACTTGTTGGTCATATCCCCAAGTTCCTGTTATGTTCACTTCATCACAGTTTTAACAGGTGCCCTGTTTTTACTATATAAATAAATCCACAAGGGCATGTTGCACTGTGCACAAAGTATTTTGAGTCGCAAATTGCAAAGGTCTGTGTTGGCTCTTTGCCCGTGTCTGACTGATATATACTGTGTAAGAAATTGGGCTATTAGTTGCAAATGCATTAATTATAGATAAAAGCATTCCAGTGTTAATCAGTAATACTGTCAATAAAGCCTTTCAGTTTGAAAACAGGTGTGTCAGATTCTTTCTTCACTCACTATAGGCCACATAATGCAGCCCTAGGACCAACCACAAGGGGTCCCTACACTTCAGAACTCAAGAGCAGAAGTGCTTCCAAACAACAAAAACCTTTCCTGGGGTCATAGTTGGAGGGCCCAAGTAGACAGGGTTAGTTTTTGTAAATATATTATGGGGTTCAGGTGGCTCCTGAACTTCTGCAGCCCCCATATACAGTCCTTAACCTTTGTTGGTGGTGCCTTTGCCATCGTTGGGCCACATCAAGAAAATATTTATGCCCATGTGGGATAATATAGTGCACCCATAGGTTAACCCTCCAACTTCCCTCAGGAGGTAATTTCCCTCAACTGGTCCTCAGGAGGCATAAGGGGGCCTGTGCCCCTGGCAATGGAGAGACCCTTCCTGGTCCTGGAAATCTTCTGGGTTTGAAGTCCTTAGTCCATCCTTGCAGGGCATCAGATAGCTTCTTTGTCCAGCTGGTTTACTTTTTGCCATTGTCCTCTCCATTTCCAGAATATTCTGATCTATTTCTTCCTTGTACAAGGCAATTTGTGTGGGGGGGCCGAATGTTCTGGGTGACCGGCATCCTGGCCTTTCTTCGGATGAAACACCATCCCCCAACCCTCTTGTACAGCAATTTAGGACAATCCAAGATGGTGACTTGAAATTTTCTCTGTTATGAGCTCCTCTGAGGGCCACCGCTTTTCCCCTAATTGACACTGCTGCCTGATCCCTTCACACCAAAACTTCAAAGACTAGCCCCTGCTGTGTTGGCTCCAGAGGTCTAGGCTGTCTCCTTTGTTCCCATGAGCCTTGGCTGTCCCAGCCCAGGTGCAATGTGACAAGTTTATTATCAGTAGCAGGTTTCCTCCGGATCCCTTCCCTTTCCCAGGAGCTGAGTCAATCACTGTTGATTCCTCTTTTGTGTGGGGAAGCATTTGATCCCACTGCTGGGAAGCAGTGTAATTAACTTCTTCTAGTAGGAGGGTCAAAGGCCTGAAATCTGCTTACGAGCTGAACCAGAAAAATATAATAAACCTTGAATTCCCTTAAGGTGTGTATATGGATTAATGGGGACTGCAAATTCAAACTTGGGTGTTGGAAATTTGCTCTTTGCGGGTCATCCCAGATTTTTGCCTTCTATTGCTGAACCCATAGGACTCTATGCATTTTACCTCTGTCAATAAGTGGTAATGTGATTGTGTTCTTTCTTTTAAACATAGTAGAAATGGCATACATAATTTATTATACGTCCCTTGTATATGGTCCTTGGGCCTGTAAATTGCATGCTACAAGTGAGCTGCAGCACTCATTGTGCCACCCACTAAAGTAGAACTATGAAAAATGTCTCCAGGCCTGCCCCTTGAGCCATTGTGTGCAGTTTTGTACTGCCATTTCGACCTGGCAAAAGACA
Organism: Lissotriton vulgaris; assembly: GCF_964263255.1. NCBI lineage: Eukaryota > Metazoa > Chordata > Amphibia > Caudata > Salamandridae > Lissotriton > Lissotriton vulgaris. The sequence continues at coordinate 749,344,932 of NC_141693.1, read as the reverse complement.
CCTTTCTGGTACTTATACGTCACCCCTAAGATAGGCCCCAAATCCCAATAGGGCAAGGTTCACTGTATTTAAAAGGTAGGACATATACATGTAATGTTTTACATGTCCTGGCAGTGAAATACCCCAAGGTTATTTTTGACTGAAGCAAGGCTGACTCTCACATAGGAAAACACTGGGTTACATTATTGAAAATGATAATACTTAATTACATTTAGGGAGCAGCTACAAAAATGATTCACGGGCTCATTATATTAGTAAATTAAAACCCAACTCATTGATGAAGTTGGATTTTATATTACTTTTTTGAAAATGACACTTTTAGAAAGTTGTCATTTTCCTGCCATATGGAAATGTGCCTTCCCGCCAGTGTCCAGTATCACCTGACTGTTGAATGGCTTCCCTCTTGTGAGTTGTGGATTGCTTCAGAAAGTGGAGAAAGGATGGTAGTGTGGAGAGGTGTTTTTCTTCCTTTAGCAGAATGGCCTGGAGAGTTGTGTACAAGCCCCTTCCTGAGATTCAAAGGATTCCTACCCTTTCACTGGCATATGTGGCTCACACCTAGGCCTGCCTCCGTTTGTCTTTCTAATCAGCTTGGCTCCAAACCCAGTGGAAGGGAGGAACTGACCCAGAACTGGTCTGGAGTGACCACAGGGGAGGGTTTGCCTATTGCCATACCACACCTATGGGTGAGCGCAGGGAGCTCTGAGCATGGGAAGAAGTGTTCTTCTATGTTGGATTTAGGTAGAAAAGGGCTCTGTGGGATAATTTACATTAAAACACACATGAAGTGCTGCAAAAGTAGGTAGTGTCACCCCTGGAAACCTTTACTGCATTGTTTATAGAGTGGCCGGGGGTTTTCCCCACCCACAGACTGGCACTGGTGTAACTGTGGCACCCCAGGTACCCTCCTGAGAACATTCTTGGATATGTGAAGAAATGATAGACTTCCCTGCTAGCTGGAGAACCTGAAGTAAGAGTTGAACTACTTTCCTCGAACACAGGGCCCTAGAATTGACTCAAAGTGTCATTTGGCTGAACTCCTGTTTGAGCAATAGGGACGTAAGTTTCCAGAGGCCTTTCCTCAATTGTACAGCTGACCACTTACAACTGAACCTGTCCTGGACCCTTTTGCTGGACTCTGCTGAAGTGAATCTTGACTCCCAAGTGCTGTCCCCAAGGTCCTGGACCATTGGCTGGTATCAAAGTGTACACTTCCTAAAGTTTCCTGAAACCTGGGACTTAGAAATGCTTTGCAGCTTTTTCCTCTGATCACAGCGAGGGTCCGGGGCCAGCTTGCCAAGCTGATCCAACAAAGGTGCATTGCCGCTGGGCCAAAGATTCAGGTTGCTCCTGCTCCATTCTTCTCTGCAGCAAATCTGATCCAATGGGACTTCACAGAGAATGTGCCCCTGCTTTTTGGAGCCCTCTTTGTCTACACCCTGCAACCTTGCCAACTGGGGGAACCTGAGGTCCCAAAAAGGGACTAAGTCTGAAGGTAGAAAACTTCACTGAACGAAGGTGTGAAAAATTTCCAGCCAGTGAGGGACCTTGTCTGGGCATGGAATTCAAATGTCTCCTGCTCAGCGCTTCCCCGTCAAAAGTCACAACTTCAGTCAGACCTCGTCCAGTGGCTATATGACAAAAAGGAGACCTCTTCTGCCACTGCCGGTTGCCTTACACTGCTGAAGATTATTGACTTTCATTTCAGAGTGTCTGAAGGTATAACTGTTCATCGGGACAAACCTGATCTCCATAGCTGTCCCACGCTCCATCGTGGTTTGCCTTATATTTTTACTTTTTTCAAGTCAAGCTCAACCAGATGACTGCTGTTGTCGCTCAACACTTCTTGGTGCTATTTTGAACCTTAAACTTAAAAAATTGATAACTGCGGTTCTACTTATTAGACTATAGCATTCTGGTGCATTTTTTTAAATTAAAATTTACTCAATTTTTCTAAATTGGTTTGGGATTTTTCTTGTGTTATGTTTTCACTTTATTACTGTTTTGACTACAGCATCAATAATTTACCCATTGCCTCTAAGTTAAGCCTGACTGCTTTTGAGCTAAGCTTCTAGGGGGTTAGGCACACACTTATTTTGTGACTTATTTTGGTTCACCCTGACAAGGACTGTGATTCATATTTGAGGTGGGTTCTCAACCCCTCAACTAATACTTCAATTTCTTAAATTTCATGTTTCTTGCTCTATTGATACTTTGCTGGACCATATAGGCCTAAGTGGAGCTAGACTGTACTTTAGGCAGATTTCACCCATCATATAAATAATTCAGTGAATCACCACTGGCATATGCTATTAGTGCCTACGTATTCGATAAGCCTTACCCCAGGTCAGTACCAATCCTCACAGTCCCTTCTGCGACAGGCTAACTGTAGGCAGATACTGGGCTGACCACAGCAATAGTCTCAGAGCAAGCACAGCCAGAGGGCAGGGGAACAAGCACAGCCAGGGGGCAGGAAAGCAAGCACAGCCAGGGGGCAGGGAAGCAAGCACAGCCAGGGGGCAGGGGAGCAAGCAGAGCCAGGGGGCAGGGGAGCAAGCAGAGCCAGGGGGCAGGGGAGCAAGCAGAGCCAGGGGGCAGGGGAGCAAGCATAGCCAGGGGAGCGGGGAGCAGGCACAGCCAGGGGAGCGGGGAGCAAGCACAGCTATTGGAGCGGGGAGCAAGCACAGCCAGGGGAGCAGGGGAGCAAGGACAGCCAGGGGGGGGGGAGTAATCACAGCTAGGGGAGCGGGGAGCAAGCACATCCAGGGGAGCAGGGAGCAAGCACCGCCAGGAGAGCAGGGAGCAAGCACAGCCAGGGGGCAGGGAAGCAAGCACAGCCAGGGTGCAGGGAAGCAAGCACAGCCAGGGTGCACAGAAGCAGGCACAGCCAGGGTGCACGGAAGCAAGCACAGCCAGGGTGCAGGGAAGCAAGCACAGCCAGGGTGCAGGGAAGCAAGCACAGCCAGGGTGCAGGGAAGCAAGCACAGCCAGGGGGCAGGGAAGCAAGCACAGCCAGGGGGCAGGGGAACCAGGGGGCAGGGGAACAAGCACAGCCAGGGGGCAGGGAAGCAAGCACAGCCAGGGGGCAGGAGAGCAAGAACAGCCAGGGGTCAGGGGAGAAAGCACAGCTAGGGGAGCGGGGAGCAAGCACAACCAGGGGAGCAGGGAGCAAGCACAGCTAGAGCGGGACGAAGGAGAGCTGCGGGCGGAGGGAAGGGGGGGCGAGAGCAGGATGGAGGAGGGCTTTGGGCACAGAGGCAAGATAAACGGCACAATAAGGGGGGCAGGGGCACGAAAAACGGTACAAATAGGGTGGCAGAGGCAAGACAAGGGATAGTTACCTCATGTCCTCGGTAGACGCTGCTCTCCTGGTTTTACCGAGTAGCATAATGGCGGCCGCAAAGCTCCGAAATTTCGGAATCGGGGGCGTTTTTTTGGCGTTCTGAGTGACGGATGACGTCACAGGTAGAAAGAACGCAAAAAACACGCCCCCGAATCCGAAAGAGACGGGGCTTGAACAGAGTGACGCCCCTCTTTTCCAATGGCTGGCCTCCGTTTAGGAAGCCAGCCAATGGAATAGAGAGGCAGGTTCAACCCCCATACTAGAAACCATTAAATCTCTCACCAAAGACTGCAAATTGCTGTCTTGCCGATCAGACTGTAACCCAAATGCAGTACCAGGTTGGCGACCCCATATGCCAGGTGGGGCCATTGTGAATATTGCTGACATACCGACGGAGCCATAGCCCATGTGCTTTACCAAATCGGTGACCCCCTATGCCGCTGTGAAGATTGCTGCTGTGGCGACTGGTCTGTAGCTCATGCACAGAGGAGGAATGATAACCCTGTATGCCAGCCAGAGCGAGCCACCAGGACTAGGCAAGGAGCTGGTCGCGACCGTCGACAGAGGGAGGAGGCCACCTTGGTGACCTGCACTTCTGTTATTCCACCTAACAAGATGTGTCTCACAAATAAGGGCGGGAAAACCTGCATGAATGGCATGACAATGTTTTGTTCATAAGCATGACTACACACATAGGGCCCGATGTAGGTCGGTCGGTAACGGCCGAAAATCGGTATTTTCGGCCGTTACCGACCGGTATACAAGGATTGGCATGTAGGGACACAATTTTACAGAATCGGTAAATTTACCGATTCGGTAAATTTACCGATTCTGTAAAATACCGAATCGGTATTTTTACCGATTCGGTAAATCTCAGATGTAGTTGGGCTCTTCTGAGTCCCAAAGCCCTGCAAAATCGGTATTTTACCACACAATCCTATTGTGTGGTAAAATACCGATTTCAGGTGTGCATGCACATGTGTGCATGCACACCTAGCCATGTGACAGACAGACATGCCCTTAGGGCATGTCTGTGTGCCACATGGCACACATGCCTATTTGTGGGGTGCCAGAGGGTGTCAAAGTGACACCCCCTGCATCCTTGCAAAATTCGGTATTTACCGATTCTGTAAATACAGAATCGGTATTTCCCATTGATTCCTATGGGCTTCAAAGCCCATAGGAATCAATAGGAAATACCGATTCTGTATTTACAGAATCGGTAAATACCGATTGTTACAGATTCGGTATTTCCACATCTGGAAATACCTACATATCCACCCTTTAGATTTACCGATTTTTAATAACCGAATCGGTAAAATTCGGTAATTAAAAGTCGGTAAATCTAATTTACCTACATCTGGCCCATAATGACAATCTATTATCCATATGCATGAAAATATTACTAATAGTGTGAACAATCTTATTAACTCAAGTAGATTAACATCACATGAACCCTGCACAATCTCGAATTACTACAGACACGCATATCAATTCTTTAAATATCAACCTTCAGGAATATCAACTTTATACCTCCATCCACCGCCTGTCCTCATAACCCCTCGAATCTTCTGCCCTGGGGGGCAGCAACGCTCTCCACCTCAGGCTAGCCATGTACCAACCCTTGAGCTTCCAACTCAGCTTTCTGAAAGCAACACTCTATCACTGGGTCCCTCGAAGGATGGATGGTGATGAGAACCTCTGAGAGGTCCCAAGCCCTCGCCTCGGACACTACCACCACAACTACCCTCCTCTGGTGCAGGCAGAAGTCACGTCCAACCCCTCGGGCAACGCACTACAAAACTGGAAGCGAACACTTCTCTAATACAGATTAGTAAAAATGTATTTCCCGTTAAAGATTTCCGCACCTGGCCAAAATCAGAAAACAGATTGAGGAGCCATTTCTAGACAGAGACTTTACTTGGCTCATAATTCAATTCACAAGTGGCTGAGGGATTTCAACAAACTATCATAAGCCAAAGCACAGTCAATGCTTTAAAACAAACAGTAAACTCCTTTTTCAATCGTTTCCTACTTGTGCATTAAAAGCAATAAAGATACTTGCGTTAAGTATGATTTATCTTGTGCATTAAAAAAGTAAAGAAAATGTATTTCATATAAATATCATTATGTGAACACAACCAATAATTATGCCATGTGCGCCTCGGTTCAAATACTGTTGCTTCATTTCAGAAGGCAAATTAATGTGCCTCCTTTTGTAACCAGTGAAGATTGTAGTAATATTTGAACCATTAATTTGTCGCATTACCTTACACGAGGACAACGTAATTTTTTAGGCACAAGGAGGTTAGGTGATTTGCCCAGAGTCACAGGATGGTGAGCAGGCGCCAAGACTCTACCGGTTCTCCAGTTCAAAAGTGTGCACCAATGGCCGTACCGACACATCCTCTCCCTTGGCAGTGTTTACACCTCGAAATCTCTTGTGCGTTACCAGTGCTCCGAGAAAGTTGCTTCCTTGCAGAGTGCAGGGCAGGGTGAGCTGGCCCATGGCTGTCCTACTTTTCTTAGCTGGAGGGGGGGCGGGAGGAAGCTCCCGGTGGGGGTCGGGGTGCTTGAAGATGTCTCTCTTGCGTGAGAACTCCCCTACCCCTCCCCAACCACTAATTGCAGACATCTGAGTAATGGGGACCCCCTTCCTAGACAGTAATCAATAAATATATGAGACAATCTTGTGGGCCCGTTCCAGACAGAGCATGAATAATAAAACAGTGAAAACTCTGAAGCACGCGCAGGTGGAGGAAGTTTACAGGCTTATAGGGGCAGAGACATGGGGGCGAGACAGACGAGGCCATAAGGGGCGCGGGCAAGGAGTATGAGTGACTCTCGCGACTGGCTGAAAGGTCGGGTTCGGTGGGACGTAGGAGGGGCTGCAGAGGTCACATACATAACAATATGTTCTTGGGCAGAGAGGACAGTATATGGCAGTGGCGTAAGACAAAACGATGCCCCCCCCCAAAACAAAATGTGACGAGGCCAGGCTCCGAGCTTCCGTTACCTCATAGATGGATATTATATTCATACGCCTTGGGCTGAATACCGCCCCCCCCCCACCCCCCAAAAAAAAGAAAAACCTACGTTACGACCCAGGAACTTTGGGTGAGCAGGACAGAGCCCGTGGAGTCTGGAGGCGGATGGCCACACATTATTGGGGGAGTGCTGGACGGGAAGTGTCTGGAGAAATGAGGACACGGGTAATAAATAAACTACAAAATCCACTCGTACCTAGAGATGATGTAATGGAATGCTAGAAAGTAGTGTGAGCAGGAGGGGCTGGGGCCGGAGAAACAGCGTTGAAGAGCAGCGGGAAGAGTGCGGGCATGGAGCTGGAGAAATGCGGGGGCGGGGGAGTGGATTCCTCTGATGTTGAGGCTCACAGGCTGCCCCATGGTGTGCGATGTGCGTCACCCGCACGCATGCACTGTAGGCAATCCACCTGGAAAAGTCATTGGGAGCAGTTTTCAAAGTCCCTACTTAATATCTCGCCAAAGCATCGCTAACGCGATGGCTTAGACGAGACCTAAAAACCAGCAGCATCAGCCCAAAAGTGTGGGGGTGAACATGCAAAAAGAGGCATTTCATTACAGAAATGGTAAAGGTCATTTAGGAGGATATACTGACTCTATGAAAGGCCTCTGTTTAAATTCATAAATGAATATGGTTAAAGGTAATTAATTAAAAAATATATTAAAATGATCAACTTTTAAATCAGATATAACAGTTACACAACCATTTTAAAACATTCAGATTCTACTACATAATTTTGACAGACTGGGAAAACTTTAAATATATTGTACACATACATGGAAAGGAATGTTTTGAGTACTCTTCCATTTTAGGAGACAGTAGCAGGAGAGATGAAAAACATTTTCATGTACATCCTTATGAAAAGAATAGTGAATGATTCAAAGCAGTTTTCTCCAGCAGCATGCGTCCGAGGGCAGACATAGCTAGGTGAACACTAGTTCTTTATTAGCACTCAGTGACCTTCATAGGCAATTGTTCGAGATGAAGATATAGTGACATTTCGAGTTGATATGTTACTGGGGCTTTTCTCAAATATAAGCTATGAATCTCCTGGATGGATATTGACTGGCTAGGAGCAAACCATAATGCAGCTGTTTGGTAGTATACAGCTGTCTAGTTTACAATTTGTGTTGTTTGGTATGTAAGAAGTACTATCCTTGATGTAACCACCAAACACTCAAGTAATGTACAAGTATGTGTCCAGTTTTTAATAACTAAACATTCACTTTTTATAGTTGCATCAAGGAGCTATGGTCCCTCAATGACAAAGCATAGAGATAGAATTCATATTTGTGCTCAAATAATTACATGTGGACCTCAAGTTTCATGGGTTACACTGAGCCAGGTCCTTGACCCATGAGTCATACCTAGGGGAATATCTCCTCTTTGGAGTCAGCCTAAGCCCTGTAAATCGCCTGCAAACCACAAGATTCTGGGGTTGGAGGCCAAAGAGTATAGATTTAGGGCTCCTATCCAACCCAACTGCTTTTGATTACATACTGTCATCCAAGACCCTGGGCCGAAAGTGTTCCATAACTGGACAATGACAAATCAAGTGAATGAAATCAGCTTCTCAAGTCCTATCTCTCCAAAAAACATGCATTTTGGAACAAAAAGGGGACTTTCTTCAGAATTCAGTATTAACTTGTACACCTTGTGAGCTGCAAGCAGTTCACAGCAAATTTGTGATACTCTAACGTGTGTTTGTCTTCAGTTTCATAATTTTTTTTTATTAAGTGGCTGATACTATTTTCTGAACTGATCTATAATGCAACATACAACTGCTCTTCTATTTTCTTTCCCACACAAACTGTTTGCAATACAAGCTTTTTACTTGCAGCTCTTACTGCCACAGTATTGTGGCTCCAAAGATTTAGTTACTGTATTGTATCAATTGTATAGGGCTTCATACCATTAAAGAGGCCCCAAAGTGCTTCCCAGATTGTCAGGTTAAGTGACTAGTTAATTTGTTGGGATTAGTTGCTGGAACATGAATTTAGAGGTATAGTATGTGTTGAATGTTGGGTGTCATGTTTGACATTTGGAGGTGTGCCCCACGCTCTTATATCAGAAGGTGGTATGAAAAAAGAGAGCAGATGAATATACATACCATTCCACCTAATAAGCTGATCTTCAAGGTTCATATGTTGAGTAAGACCCAAGTTTTTGTTGCTTTCCAGTACTGACGATGGTTGTTGATTATGCAGCATGAGAGTTCCTGATATTAGTATGGGAACTTAACTTCCACTAATGTAAGATTTCTGAATAAAGAGATGATAAGTGCATTGCCATTTTGGAACACAGGGCCTTCCTTTAAAGGTAGATCTGTAGATGAGACTGAAGCACAATCAGTCTAGAGCAGTGTGTCACCCAGTTTGCAAAACACCTATTGTTGATAGAAGAATGACTTGCAATTTAAAGGCACAGAAAGGTTTGATGGGTGGTAATGGAAATCTCTTCCTCCGCGAGTCCGACAAAGATTACTCTTCCCCATGGTCTGTATTCCACATACCTTAACTATGTTGCACGACTATCTTGTTGAATTACCTATTCAAATTGTAAAGCGCTCTGATACCCACCTGGGTCAGGTTCGGGCTATATAAAACTTTCAAAATGATGTGAGTGCAGGTCATGGCTTTGTCTGTTCACTGCATTTTATTTTAGATGACAGAATAGATATTGAGAGGCTCTGGTGTAGAAGCCATTAGCGTAATCAAAGCATTAAAGCACTATTGCAATGATGCACAGCAAAAACATGCATGTCATCTCCATAGGTGTGGCAGTTCAGGTTAATAAATGAGTTGCTAATATCTGGAACAGGGGTGAGATATGCATTGAAGTAGGAGCATAACCAAGACTTTCCATTCACCTTTACGAGAGTTGAAAGGTGTAGAATAGAAATGGGGAAAACTCTAAATTGTGCTCTACTAAAGGTGATCCATTCGATTAGAGTCAATTGAAATCTGGTGTCTATTATTATCTAAAGTAATATTTGGTTAGTCAACACGTCAAAGACTGAATATCTATGTCAAGGGAGGGAAGGTGTGAACTGTTAGTATTAATAGTATTCTTGAGATCATGCCAGATAGCATTTAGGTAGACTCTGTGCAACTGTAAGGGAGGTATTCTGGATGACTGTTGAAGAGGCAGTTGTTTTGGTCCAGGAAGGCTAAAACATTAATTTGTCAGAATATTAATGGAATGGAACAGCACTTTATATTGCACAATCTCCCATGTCTTACGTTGTGCCTAATCTCATGAAATTTGTTTTAACACTGACCGGCTTTTCAGAAGTTTTTGGGTTGGGTACACCAAAGTATGTTGTCACTGTTTTCGACAAAAAAAAATGTATGACAATGTCAATGTTTCAAAACTGCAGTGACTCTGAACTGGCGCTTCATGACTAAGTGTTGGTTGGCTCTGGCCATTCCTGACAGTGAACAACTCCTAAAGTGGTTTTCACTGTAGCAAGGCCATCTCTCCCGTTGACTAACACTGGGTTAACTCAGTACACTTAATAATGATATCTTCAGTTTGGGAACAGATGGAGAAATGCCGGTGTTCAGTGTAACATTGCTGCAAATGGTTCACCTGTGGCGTGGTGTATTATGTGTTTCTTCCAGACATGGGGACAAATGGAGCCAGGGTGTAGACATGGTTGCAAATGGCTTACCTGTGGCGTGGTATGTTGTGTATTCCATACATGGGGACAAAGGGAGCTCGGGAGGAGCTGTACCCTGCACTGTTGAAATTTCAAAGGGTCCCTGCCTGCAACACACACACACAGGAATGTGATACCGTGTTAACCCTTGCCTTTGTCAACCTAGACAGTTTGAATCAATCTCAGTCGAATGGGAAGAACTGACGAGAACCACTTTGGAAGTAGTACCCCATACAAACACTGGCACTAGATGTATATGCGGTCTCTTCAGACCCCCTCATCAGAATACTCCTGATCCTGTTGAAGATTCAGAAGAAGCACTGTCTTTTGATCTGCAGAAGGAAAATTGGACCTGCTTGCATTGAACCCAGGATCTCCAGAAGTGACTCCAAGGGTCAGTTGGTTGACCTCCTATTTGAACTACAGAGAGACAACAAGCTTATGGACGTCTTCTCTTCAACTGCCGAGCTGATCAGCACCAACTGGATCTGCCTGAACCCTGCTGCTGGCTTCTGCTGGAGTGAGTCCTCTTTCCCAAGAGGTGTCCTCTACGTCATACAAACCTTGGCTGGCATCAGAGTCCACTTCTCCTACTTCGAACCTGCAGAATCTGAACTCCAAGTGGAAAAAAACAAGTTGAGGGCTCTTTATGACTGAGAATGGGATCCTTGCGTCAACAACTGAAGCAATGCAAAGTTCTGACGGACACCTGCTTTTTGAGCCAAACAGGGACCTCTCGCATCTCCCATCAACGGGAAGATCCAGAACCAACTGCTTCTTTCACTGACATTGACCTCCTTGCAGCCCCCTCCAATGCTAAGCTCCTCCAAGCATTCGAGTTGAACTTTGAGAAGGTAAAATCTTCTTCATCTGCACAAACTTAGTCCCTGTGTACGACCCGCACTCCATTGCGGTCACCCTGAACTTGTAACAAAGAACCAGTCCAGCATGACAAGGTACCTGCGTTTTGTCGTTGTGGTATCATTTTATTTATTACATTTGACTCTATCCTTCTAAATTGATTTGGGATTTTTCTTGTATTGTGTTTTCACTTTATTACTTTGTGTTTGAGTGCTGCATAAATACTTTACATGTTGTCTCTAAGTTAAGCCTGACTGCTTTTGTGCCAAGCTACTAGAGGGTTAAGAAAAAGTTTATTTAGTGACTTTTGTGGTTTACCCTGACAATAATTGTGTTTATTACTTTAGTGAGACTCTCATCCATATAAACTAAAAACTCAGTTTCCTACAGTGTTGTTTGTTTGTTCCTCAAGGGGAAAACGGGAACATTTATTTAATTGTGAAGTATTCCAAGTAAAGCATATAATTGAGATTAGATTATATGAAAAAATACTTAATCAAGATGTCACTTTTTACTACTTTAGTTCATTATACAATATCCAAAACAAATTGTCGATCTGAGCATTTATAAGTCCACAGTTGTGTATATTATATTTGCTGATATTATATCATCAGTGTTAATAATATTCACTATTAAAGATTTTTTAAATAAAAAGTGGTTATAACAGCTGCACTATATTTTGGTGTTCTAGAATACTTTTATAATGCCTTCCACTGATAAAAAAAAATCTTCTGACATTTGGTTTAAGGCTCCTTTTTTAATAAGCGTATCCTCGAACAGTCTATGGATAGTGGCCCGTAATAGCTGCCTCACCTGTGTCAAGCCTTTGCTGCTATAGGATAGCCATGAATTGGGAGGTTGTGGGGTGGTTTGGAAACTCCCATGAGGATTGCTCAATTTTGACGGCAACAGCAGATGTGAGATTTGTGAATTTGGCGGGCACATGTTTGTTGTTGTGCTGGCATTATTACCTGCCTTGAAAGCGGGCAGTAGAATTTGTCTCTAGGCTATGAATCTGTATAAGTAGGATACATTTCACAACCGGGAACCACTTTGACTGGGCAATTTCGCCAGGAACTGGGATTCAAGATTATTTTGTTTTTTTGATGGAGTGGTCAAACAGGGATTCATGGAGTTCCTGGGTGTGGTTGATGCCAGATAAAAAGCAGTTAGGATTATGGAATTAGTTTGTGACTTTGAACATTTTTATTGGTTTTACATTTTGCTTCAAAGATTGGGGTGATGGGGTTTGTGTGTGTAGGAGGGGAGGTGCTGGCATTTATTTGCTCTTTCTGATGGTATCTGTGTAAGTTCTATAGTGGTTTTGGAAGGGGTGCCTTTCAAAGCAGTTGTGTGCCTTTTTTGTACCACATTTCCAGAATTGAACATTCAGTTTTTAATATGTTGAGATTCATGGTTACCCTGCTCGCTTTGTAGCAGATGAGGTGTGGAGGAGACACCAGTGTTCTAGGGGAGAACTTTTTGAATGTCATCCTGACGTTTATGGATCAAGATGTGGAAAATTCATATCGAAAGTGGGCAGGGTCTGATTTCTTACAGTCCATAGAGTGTTCTGTTATTCTGGGACTCATAAGCAACACTGGAAGCTTGATGTTGAAGTAGAGAATCTAGTAGTCGCTCTATTTAATAAGTACCTTTCCTGTGACTGTGAAAAGTCCTAGTGAAGAGAAGATTAATTAAGAGTATGTCCAGTATGTGGTGCCATTTGTCAGTGGGCGTAGAGTAATTTGAGATTTGCAAGACAGCCTGAGGAGTGGTGAAGTTCTTGCCTGTTGAAGTAAGTGTTGCAGTCTCCTTGAGCGCATACATTAGGGTAATTGTGAACACTTTTTATAATGTTAACTGCCAAGTCAAGGAGAACACGTGGGAAAGCTGGATTATGTTAAAGGGTTTAGTGGATAAATAGGAATGAGTTTAAGGTAGGTGAAGGTGACGAGCAAAGATTATTCTACGGGGGCTAATTATTCATGGAGGCTTGATGTGGTAAAGGAGTTCTTGACTCCCACAGCTAATCCACCTCTGGCCTTCTTACTCAACAGGTTCTGATGAGTTAGATGGACTGAAGGCATTTCTTCAAGTAATATAGGGGATGGATAATCTCTTAGCCAAGTTTCAGTGATGAAAAGAGCATCTGGGCTGCAGTCAATTGTAAGGTGATAGGTGTGGAAATTGTTCTTGTTTAGGTATCTAGTGTTACACAGGATAAGGATAAAGACTAGCTGGTTGCAGAATGATTAGTCTAATTGGGATGATAGGAGAGGATTTTAAGTTTAAAGAGCAATTGTAGAGGTGGATGCTTGCTCTCAGCAGGAGGGGAGGAGAATATGTGTGTAGAATTCACTTGAAGGATCCTAGAACTGTGCCAGATGGCGTAGGTGTGACTTGATGGTGTTGTGAGTATTGGCGGTAAGGCAGATGGTACATGTTAGACCTGTCAGCCCTTTGGGTGGTCCTTCCTTTTATTTATTAATTTTTGTCCCCTTTTTGCCCCTCAATCCTTTCATTTTTTTTGTCCACTGGGAATTTTAGGTGTTGACCGGGGGGGTTAGGTGCTCCTTGACCCCATGATTCCTTATAGGCCTAGAAATCCCTCCTTTTCTGAAGGCAAGCTTAGTTTCCCAAAATGGTGGCCAGTAACTACCATAACGGTTACTTCAAGGAAGGGACCCATAGGTTAACATAGGGAATCTAGAACCTTCTGGCCTGTTCTGGACACTTGAGGCTGGGGGTATAAAAGGCCAACTGTAGGGTGGCCATTTTGTCATGCAGAGAGAGAGTCAGCTGGATTGCAGGCTGTGGCATTAGGTGGGGGTAGGATATTCAGAGGGTTGACCTCCCACTCAGGGTTGCCTCCTTACTGCTTTCACCACCCTCTCCCCTCTTGTCTACAGACCTGGCCCTGCCACGTTGTGTTCCTGATGACCCTGGACACAAGCCCCTCCCAAAAGCCTGGAAATTGACCCCTAGCCGGGGGAAGGGAATGGGCGTGATCTTGGGGGACTGAACTGAGAGATCGTTCTGCCCTGTGGTCCAGTGGGTGAGCTTATTAGAAACCCTGAGGGCATTACCCCGAAAGAAGAGAGAATCGCGCTGTGGATTTGAACCCTCCCGTCCCTCCTTGTTCTCCTTTGGTTTATGGCCATAGGTGCTCCACGCTCTCCCCTTCTGACCCCCTCTCACCTGAGCTAGAGACTGTCAATGCGGGAATAGTACTTCTCACGAGTGAGATCAGCTGGGAGCTAGTGAGCCTGGTGAAGGGGACAGGGGCAGTGTCTTCCAGTAGCGTGGCCGTGAGGAGAGATAGCCGCCGCGGAATTGCGCATGCCTGGTGAGGGGAACGTTGGACCCTGTGAGGGGAGGGCGCAGTTGAGAGGAACCGTGCCACCGCGGAATCGCGCAGGCTCAGTGAAGCGAACGCTAGTCCCAGAGTGGGGGCGGAGCGGCAACAGGAGGCTTGCCGCTACCAAGCAGGTTCAGTGGAAGAGACACTGGTTGCTGGCGCTTGCTCAGTGGTGCCGCTTTCCCGGAGGACGGCAGAGGAGGCGCACTGTGAGGTAGAGAGAGAGGCGCGGTCGCCGCTTCCCTTCAGCCCGCGCAGCTTTTCCCCAGTGTCAGCTCCGTGAGCTTGTGGATTGACCTGTGGGTGAGGCACAGTTGGGAGTGGACCGAGGCCTGCTGGAACTGCTGGCCTCACTCAGCTGCTCGAGACATTGGAAATAGATGCCCAACGATTGAAGTAAGGAGCGATCTGGGGGTAACGAGTGAACCGGGACCTACCAACAGAAGGTCCCGGAGGTTATGTTCTTCCTCTCTTTCCTGACTGAGAGTATCGAGTTGGCAGGTCAGGGAGAATTGAACTCCAGGAAGCCACTGAGTCTCTTACAAGTGGGGAAGGTGGAGAACGATCATCAAGTGGAGAGAAAGGCCTCTGAGCTTATTTGAAGGCCATTACTGTCTGTGTTATTGCTTAAACCTTTCATTACAGGGGTGGAGGGGAAAGCTTGCTGCAAATTCGCTGTGGTAAATATCTGATGTCCTTTAGCGAAGCAGGTTGTGGAACTTATTTTTCTTCCCCCTGGAATGACACAGTGAATCCTTGTACCTTTGTAGATGACAGACTCTGTTCCGTATTGTGCCAAAACCATTTTTATCAAGGATGTCAACTGTTCTAAACCTGAATATCATTCTGTCTGAAAAGTCAAAGAGCTTTTGAGTGTAACGTGCATTCTGACTACTCCCTCGGGAGACACCACTCTTGCCGCTGTTTAATTTAAACTGTGAAGTGAATGTTTAGTTCTTATCAATTGGGAAAATAAGTATATCACCAAGTAAAAGGAACTGTTGAGTTTCAATTGGTGCAAAGAAATTGTTAGAGAAATACTTGAACAGCAAAAAAACTATCAGAGGAGATAAATAAGAGAGAACAGAATTATTTTTATAAAACAGCCCATATTTTCCTAAAAACTTGGTGTAGTGTCGTTTTTGAATGGATGGATGCTGAGTTACTGTGAGGGCGTGACGCAAGCTTAACCTTGATGCTTTTGGATTAGACCTTCCTGCTCTGGGCCAGGCTACCCAATGTGAACTGGAACACCCCAGGTCCAACAGTACAGTATTGGAGAGATGAGTGAGGTGTGTGTGATTAATAATGATTTTCCTGGACAGAAGAGGGCACCTTGTGATGAGTATGAAGGTAGTGGAGGAAGAACAAAGAGAAGTGAAAGACAGGTTTGGGTAGCTGAAAGAAGAGGAAGGCTGGGGAGCCAGGATTTGTCCTAGTATTGACTGCCAGGGTTCCCAGATTTTTGTTTGAATATCGCCTTTGGAAGGTGAGGGATAGAGACTTCACTAATGAGAGTTAATGATGGTTTTGGATTGATAAGTGGGTGTAGTGAGTGAACGTGGATTGAGATATGGGGCTGGAAGATTAATGCAAGATTTGTATGGCAGGAAGGAGTAGATGAGGAGGGGTCATTAGGTAGGGTCGGTAAGGGTAGAATGGGATAATCTAGATGTAATAATAATAATATAATAATCCACATTTGTAAAGCGCACAATCACCCGTAAGGGTCGCTAGGCGCTGGGGGCCGTCGGGAAGATTAAGCAAGCAATTGCCCAGAGTCACATGGTGCTGGGCTAACCTGCCGCCGGCGCCGGGGATCGAACCATGATCCCCAGATTCCAGCGTCAGTCGCCCTGGCCGCGGCGTGATGGACCTAAGTGTAGGGGAGGGGAAGAGAGAAAAAGAAGGTAGTAAAAGTAAACCCAGTGTTAGTGCTATAACTGATTACAAAGAGGTGGCAGTGGTTTAATCACGGACACTCATAAATACATACCGATCCCAGTGATATTGCATAACACAACAAAACGCCAAAGATTTCTGTTAAATTCAGGTTGTTAGACTTTGAAGAACCCATGCCACATAAGAATTCATTCAGATTACTATTGCAGTGCACTACATGGGAATACTGACCTCCACAAAAGTTAACACGTATATTTTCTAAATAAATAGGATATCACACCACTCAGTTTGTTATGTACATGCAGCAAAAACAGTTTTAAAATATTTGGTACCGTTTCTGTTTATAACCAGTGCAACATAGTTGTTCTGCATATCATGTAGGCATTGCATGCCTTGTTACACAGGCTCTGCTAAGACACAGTAAGCATGTCTGATGTTCAACAGTTCACATGTAATGCGTCTCTTAGGCAAACAAGTCCTTCAACTCCACAAGTTTATTGAAGCCATTAGATGGATGAGAAGTATCGCGGTAAGAATATCTAGCAAAAACAGTCAATATGTGTTTTGGTCTTCCCTGAAATTTCAGAAGGTTATGAAGGAAAGGAATAAAATTCAGGGTGGTGTGGGCTCACGAGCATGAAAAGATTCGAAGATGTACTGTAATTATCTCTCTTTTTAGTGCATATCCTATTACTCCCGTCTCTTTTGTGTTACTAATTTATTTGTCGTGAGCATTTATTTTGTGACTTTTTATGACCTAAATAGGTCGAATAAAGATTTGATTGATTCG
This sequence comes from Lissotriton vulgaris, assembly GCF_964263255.1. Taxonomy (NCBI): domain Eukaryota; kingdom Metazoa; phylum Chordata; class Amphibia; order Caudata; family Salamandridae; genus Lissotriton; species Lissotriton vulgaris. The sequence continues at coordinate 749,327,969 of NC_141693.1, read as the reverse complement.
ACTGGTATGTCATAGTTAACACAGGTCTTGAAAGAGGAACGAAGTCTCTAGTTAGGTCCCTCTTATTAAATATTGCTCCCTTTAGTACAATGGAGGATACGAAAAGACTGTGGGGCATATGTACAAGTCCCTATCGCCATCACAACGTCACTTTCAGTCGTCAGTGAACGACTGAAAGACGATAAGTGCCTCACCTTATTTACAAGGCAGTGTTAAGTGGCTTAACACTGCCTGGTAAATAAGGCCCCTTTTCACGCTATGCTTAGCGTTAAAGGGGTGGGCAGTGGGTGTTGTGGTGGGCGTTTCACCTCGACACCCATTGTTTTTTACGCTGCCCCCCATTTACAAGGGCAGCGTAAATAGGAGGCACCGCCAAAATTAAGACCAGGGAAAACCTGGTCTTTAGTTGGTGAAATGAGGAGAAATGCTTTTTTTCTCCTCTTTTTTTCTTTTTCCATGTGCGCTGCTTTGTGCAGCACACATGGAAAAAGCAAAAAGCCTTGGATTGTTTGTGTAGGAAGGTCCCCCTTCCTGCACATAAACAATCTAAAAAAAAATACATTTTGTGACTTCCATGTGTGCAGCATTATGCAGCACACATAGAAGTGATAAAATGCCATTTAAAGATTGTTTATGTGCAGGAAGGGGGAACTTCCTACACATTAACAATCTTCCCCTGCATGCAGACACCCTTGCACTATGCTGCAAGGGTGTGCTTGCATTGGCGCTACACTGCTAAGTGTAGCGCCAGCGCAGGGGGGAACGCAAGGCTGCACCATTTCCTTGTAAATATGGTGCAGCCTTGCATTTCTTAAGTGGCGGTGTGAGGCGTTAAGCCATGATGGCTAACCCCTCACTCAGCCACTTCCTTGTACATATACCCCCGTATGTGCGGAGATATAGATATCTGTGTGGGCTGCTAATTGAAAAGGTGATTTGGTGAAGATTAAGAAAGTAATGTGAGAAGGCAGATATAACCCAGTTATGCACTGCCTATATGGTGCTTAATTGCGCCCTGATTTAGTTAGTAGCAGTGGATAAAATATGAAAACAAATAACGGGAAACGACTAATGAAACAACAAAGTGAAAATAATTTGAAGAAATTGTGAAAAAGATAATCCTCAGCCACACAAGGTGTCCTCTGGACTCAAAACCTGTTTACTAAAAAGACCCAAGCACTGAGCAATATGTGAAAGTTGAAACCTTGCAGGAAGTTATTAAAGGAATCGATATAGTCATCAACGCAGTTCTTTCACCTTACTTTCACCTTGTTTCATTTGTTGAAGTATTAGAGTGTGCAGACTTTGCGGTAGTCTTGGGTTTTCACCCTGTTCTTCCATGTCTTTCTCTTAGCTGGCTCTGCTTTACCAAGGTATCTGAGAGATAAAATGTCATACATAATATTGTTTACTTTAGTTCCTTTCATTTATTTCTGAAGTACACACAGCTACATAAGATATCATTTGGCATTGTTTGCACACATTCATTCTCGTAGTACTGTCTGAGCGAGCATGTATGCCGATCTTTTTCCAGCGTGTTCATGCGTGACTTCGTATTTGTGTATTCCGTGTGTTCCTATGGTGTTGTCTTCATGGCCTGTAACAAAGCGAGGCCTATTCACTTTGTTAATGTTTGTTAAACTTTCAGGAGAATCTACACTGTTCAACTTCATAGAGTCTTAGGCAATATGCTGCTGGTGCGTAGTATGTGCCGCTCTACTGCGTCATAGATGTACACACTCTTTATGGAGGAGTGTTGTTTACAAATGTAATAATTATGTGTATATATATTCTGCTCCCTAAATTGCATCATGAAGATGCTACATTGCAAATAAGAAGAAACCCTAGCAACTATAATGCCTGGGAGGATGGAACCATGTTTAAAGAATCTTAACCACTGTGCTTTACAGGAAGAATCCTATGTCTTGTTTGGATAAGGAAATTCGAAGCAGCTATATTGCACAGGAAGAATAATAGACTCTACTCTCCATTGGAAGAACCCAAACCTCTGCATAAGGAGAGTTCAAGCTATTGTACTGCCTAAGGATAACCATTGCCAACATAATCCATAAGGCAATTTCTCATTGCCAAATTGTATATGGTGATTCTTATCAGCTCTGCTTCATTAAAAGCATTAGCGCTGGGACGCTTACGGGCAGTCATGCGCTCTATAAATCAGTAATAAAATGAAATAAATAGCATCTCTTCTGAGTTAGGAAAATTCTAGTTTCTTTAATGCCAAATTCAAAGAAGGGGCGGGGGCACAATTCAAGAGTATGATTCAAACGTTTTCTACTTTAGCCTATTTTACTCTAACTTCCTGGCTTTTTTTTACATGGTCTTTTTCAAATATATAGTGCTGTGGAGAGATTGAATGTGCTGTATAACATTTCTAAGTAAATAAAGAGATACTAAACAGTAAAGTTGCAACTAAATTGCTCAAGAAGAATATCCACCATCATCCTGATAATGAGAATCCTAGCTGCTATACCTCATAAAGAGAATGTTAGCCTTTATTCTCAATAGAGGCATACAACTTGTTGTATTGCATACCAGGAGTCATACTATACACTCTGTAACGTGTAATTAAATTCTAGATGTTTCACAGCATGAGGAGAATTCTGGCTGCTAGGCTGCCTAGGTGGTAACTAGTCAATGTACAGACGCCACTGTGTGTTCTCATTCCTGATTACTTTTGTAACGGTGACCCATTGGGGCCAGAATCATCATATAAACCCTCCTCTCTGGTACACCAAGATACCTGACTCAGAAACCATTCTTTACAGGGGGACAGCACTATTAGACTGCCTACTTTGTAAAATACTATGATTCAAAAAGGCGAAGAGACTGAAACAGTTCTTCTCAGGCTTTTGCACCCATGGTCCCACTAAACACCAGGACAAAATCTTCCTGACATCTTCAGGAAAAGAATTTAAAAGTCTGCTTCAGGGCTACTTCTGTTTATCAAAGGTGTGTGCATGGGACAGTCTAGACAGAAACTAAAGATTCCCTCATTGTAAAGAATACCAATAATCCGGTGAATATTGTTGGAATTGGGCCTATTGTTAATCGCCCCAACATTATTATGAAATATATTCCTGTTCCCCCATAGGATTGCATTTGCTGTTGGTCTGTTGCGTCATGTATCATACTACATATTCTTATAAGGTTTAGTGGTCATCAATTTAATTTTGAATGTGTATATCAATTGCAAGATTCTGCTTTCCTTTTCTATAGATGTTGTTTGCAACTGTCAATATTGTAATATCAGAACTGATGTGAAAAACACTCTGTCTCTCTTGAGGCCTTGACTGCACTATTAAAAACAATTATTAAATAAAAGTTACCGTACTGCATAAGAAGGATCAAGTGTTCTATGCAGCGTGGGGAGAATCTTAACTTCTGTACCCCATAACAAGACTCATTCTCTAAACAATTGTAATGATATTCATAGCTGCGAGAAATTGTGATGTTGGTTGAATGAGGAGTGTCCCCAGTTCAAGTAACATTCAAAATCGCTGTCAGGGTGAACCACAAAGGTCACAAAATTAACCTGTGCGTAAACCTTGCTAGCTTGGCACAAACATTCAGTTATGCTTAACTTAGAGTCAATGTGTAAAGTATTGATGCAGCAAACAAACAGTAATAAAGTGAAAACACAACACAAGAGAAATCCCACAACAATTTAGGGACCTTATATGTATTTAGCTATGCAGCACATAAGCCTGGGTGCTAAAACATCTACTGTTCTTTAACATGGAGGGAAAGTAAGCACCAAACTGTGTGACACGCCAGGTATGGGAACACATGGAGAGAAATATTGACTTTCAGCGGGAAATGGTATAGTCCAAAGCTCTGTTTTTAATATGAAATCAAGGCCTTCGGTGGTAATATCAATGAAAATACAAGATTTGCGAAAAAAATAATTGTCTACTTGTGCTCGTGGAAGACAATTTCTATGGACTGGAATCTAGAGAGTGCTAATGTGATTCTGGTATTTTACTGATCTCGCTGGTCATTTTCTATCAAGAAAGTTAAATAGAGGCAGTTGCCCAAAAAATAAAAAGTCCCTGAGTGGAAGCAGACAAGTCCTAGGGCTGATCTCCAGAGCCCACAAACTACATACACGTATAAGTATATACTAAAGTATACAAGAGGTCTTGAATGCTCAACCTAAAAAGGGTGTAAAATGTAAGACATTTCTTGACACCAAAACAAAAATCCAATCAGTTGAACTTGAGTTATGATTTTTTTTTTCCATAAACTCTAGCGCCTAAAAGCTCAAAGCGCCAAACCCGCACATCTAGTCACGCAAGAACGGGTCAAAGTCGAAAAACATGGCGGACCGCGATGGAATGAGGGTTGCATACAAGAAGTGTATTGGCCCCGGTCAGCTCGTACATTCAGACTTAAACTAAATTTTAAAGCAAAGTTTCTGAGAAGGTAGAGCTAAGCAAGGTAAGTCTGCAGGTAGTGTTTCAGGAGGATGCGTCGTAGTCGGGGAACCGCTGAATGGAGTTGCGATGAAAATTTCTATGTTCGAATTTAGGGCCTGATTTAGATTTCAGTAGATAGGATATCCATCACGTTGTGACAGAGTAACCCGTCTGTTGAAATCTAAATCAGGCTCTCAGTCTCTTTTTTGGAAGGCGACCATCCCCAGCGGATGTTCACTTTTATGGCATTGATTTGTCGAATAAAGTATCTTTGACTTGACTTGACTTGAGTCAGGGGGCTGAGCCAAGAGTTCCAGGACGTCGGATACCCCTTTGGTGAAGGACCACTGAAAAGAATTTGCTGCTGCAGAAACAAACGTAGCGAGAGCTACCGCAAAGTCAGGTCAAAAGGTGATGCACTTTGGGCAGATAGATGAGCAGACCACAATAATCAGTCCCCTAGGAGTTCTTTCGCAGGTTCAGAAAGTGAACTGAAGAGTGGGTCTAATGGTCCCTTTGTATACCTTGTGCCTTCTTGAATGTAGGAGAAGTTTCAAGAAGTTGTCCTTCGAAGTGTTTAGAATTTCCTGATTCCCCTGCCCTGGCACCAAACTGGCTTCAGGGACAATGCTGTGGTGGCAAGTCGTTTGTGTGAAGGCAGAGCATGACCTTTTAAGTTGCAGGTGGGGCTGTGCCCAGCTCCGCCTGCCCATCCTGCCATCCCTCCATTGTGTAACTTTCTGGAAAGAATTAACAAATTCCAACTGCCAACCACACCCAGTCATGTGACGTAGGACAAGCTGCAGGTACCAAATAGCAAAGGGCAGAAAAAAACAACTTTTTAAAAGTGGAATTTTAAAATTGCAATTTTAATCTGACTTTACCATTAATGAGCATTTTTAATCACGATTTCATAGATACCAAACACAAAATGCTTAGCTGTTCCCAAGTAAAATCACTTATTAAGTGTAATAAGGTAACCCAACGTTATCCTATAGGACAGGTAGGCCTCTCAGTAGTAAAAAATGAATGTAGGATTTTTTCATGACCACAACATTTAAAACTTAATAGTACAAGTCCAATCCTATATTTACAATGTACCCTGCCCAATGAGCTACCTAGGGCCTATCGTAGGGGTGATGTATATGCAAATAAAGGGGAGTTTCAGCCTTGGCAAGGGGGTTATATTGCCAAGTCGAATTGGCAGTTTAAAACTGCCTTCAGGCTACAATGGCAGCTCTAGGGCATGTTTTAAGGGGTTACTTAAGTGGGTGGAACAGTAAATGCTACAGGCCCAGTAATAGCCTGGTTATTTGGTATAACACTTTACAAGCGACTTGTATGTAAATTAGGTATAAGCCAATTTTACCATCTTTAGGAGAATGAGTGCAAGTACTTTAGCAGTGGTTATCGGTGGTAAAGGGCATAGAGTTCTAAGGCCGAATATCAGCAAACAGATGGAGGGAAGAGGCAAAACGTTTGGGAGAAGACCACCCTAAGGCTGACCGGTCTAATAATAGTTGCTTCATTGTGTCATGAGAATTCTAACTGCTCTTCTCTATGAAGAGAATTAGATGATCTCTACTTCTTAAAGACAATTCGAGCAGCAATAATGTAGAAGGAGCATCCAGGCCCTTGTAGAGAAAAAGGGAAATGTGTGCTATTGTGCATCAATTGGTAAACTCTGGCCTCTATAGGGCATTAAAGAATAATGAGGCAATCCTAAATAGATTACTATGTCAGGAGAACACTATCCATTGTACAACATGAGAAAAAATGAGGCCAAATGTGTGTGAATGTTGCCTTAATAAATCTGAAAATGTATATAGACCTCATCGAATAAAGGAACATTCTGGATTGCCTGTTGGTGATTGTTCGATATACTGGACTAGGTAAAGATCATTGCATTTTAATCTGCACTCCGTGGTCCCCTTTAATTTATCAAAGAGGCTCCTTATACTATTAATTTGACTTCTTATGTGGTTATGGACCCATTGTAAATTTTATATGGTGAATCTTTGAAGCAACTAGACATGAGGCCCCGTTTGAATGGATCACTATACAACAATAGGCATTACATGTTTAATTTATTGTACTGGTAAAATACTTTTGTGACAATTACTTTCATGTACTTTTATATTTTCTTACTTAGGAATGGTGCTGACAAGCCCTTAACTGAAAGTGTACGGCGACTTTTGCTCTGAAGCACCTCAAAATGCAAAGCCCAAAGAGCACCTTCTCTCCACACAACAAGGTAAGAGTTTCTCCAGCCTTTTCTGGCGGGATAGTTATTATTTTTCGATCTTCTGTTTTTTTACCGATGACAAGAGGTGGTGCAAGCGGTCCTTAGCTGCTTTTGTGTGGAGATCTTTATAGTAGCCTTAGAGAATAAGGAAGACATATGCTGGTTAAATGCTTCCTGGTCCAGGACTGCCTCCCAGTTAATGAGTTTTGGGCAACATAAGTGCAACATTTCCCTGTGACTTTATTGTTTCAACATCCCTGTCCATCCTGTCATCTTCTTTTGTATACTATTGTCTGTGCTAGGATTATATGCTTGTGTGCGTTTATGTGTTGTTTTTGTGTGTTTTGTTCTTGCACTGTAGTATTCGCATTAGTATATTTAAAGGTCCTTCCTTAGAGACTGAATAGACTGGCTGGTGAAGTGACTTGGTCAAGCGTGCGAACCTCATAATAAGGAGGTTGAATACTATTGTGTGTATGCCTCTGTGTCCCGGCTTAGCTGGCAGTGCCAAGTAAAGTGACTTGGTCAACCTATACGAAACTCATAATAAGGAGGTTGAATACTATTGTGTGTATGCTTCTGTGTCTCGGCTTAGCTGGCAGTGCCAAGGGAAGTGACTTGGCCAACCATGCGAAACTCATAATAAGGAGGTTTAATGCTATTGTGTGTATGCTCCTGTGTGTCGGCTTAGCTGGCAGTGCCCATATGTCATGGAAGGGGTGGGATACCTTTTAGTGTTCCCTAGAAAAAGCAATAGGAGGACAGATTCCCGCAGTGCATGGCTACTATTGTACGGAAAGTAGCTGTGTGATAGATGAAGTGGATGGAGGGGCTTTCCAGACGTCTTCCTTTACCTGTCTGTTTTGTGATAAGGAGTTAGTTGGAAAGAACATCACTGTAGTGTGTAGATGCCTCTGCATGGAAGCTGAGTGACTGGGACATAGCCTGGGGGCAGCGTAAGTCTACAGCTTGTGGCACTATGCCTGTCCTGAGCCTCTGGATGTTGTTGCCTCGGAACAGGTGGATCCCCTTCCAACACCTGCCTCCAAAATCTCCGAGTTACACCATGACCCAGAATTGGATGGCAGCACAACATTTTGAAGTCTAAGAAGTAAGTGACAAGTACGCAGGCATGCAGGTACATTGCAGAGGACGATTAAACTAATGGGTGGTACTGCATACCTGAAAATCCCATACCTATGTTCTGGCTCAGCTCTAGCCCCTACCTCGATTGTCTGAAAAATGATTTCGTGGGGAAAAGATATTGGTTTAGTAATCCTTAAAACACTTTCCTTTTCCCTGAAGTAGGGATTTGAATGGTGGACCTTCCGTTTAAACCTTCAGGCCTAGCAATGTCCATCCCTAATAATACTCCTCAGTACCTACAACTAGTGGAGAGTATTCTAGCGCAGGGATGCTGCAGGTACCAGGTTTGGGGAGCCTGGCATTAGTAAAATCCTAGTGAATCCGGTTTCGTCCTGATCCCACTACTCTATCTCCTTAGTAAACGAGTAGGTGCAAATAGGGAGCAATATGATTAAGACCAAATATGAGAGTGTATATAGTATCACTTAAACTAGGTTTAGAAGGTCTGGGTGTACCTCACCTCGTCAATTAAATGAATCCCTAAATATTTTGTGCACCATGTGAGAGCTGACCTCGAGTTTGTAACTCCCACAAAAATGTACATGATACGTTACTTCTTGTGTCTTCTTCATTAAGTGGACTATGATTTTGTATGCAGTTACGGACATTCCTAATTTGATGTGGAAGTCCTGTGTAGATGGGGTTATTGGGAAACATGGCACATGGAGTACTCAGAATAGCACCCCATCCCTACTCTTTGGCCTGATCAGTCAATTTACATTCACCAGTGGAGGTTCAGTCTAAGGCAGTGGATGTTAACCTGTGGTCCGGGGCCACTGGGGTCCGCAAAGCCTACTCTGGAGGTTTGTGAAGCCTACTCGGGGTTTCCTCAACTGCCTAAAAATTAAATAATATTAGCAGATTGATCAAGTGTGTTTAAATGAAAAAGCAATATGTAAAATCCCAAATTTTAAAATGCTCAGTAAACATGAAGAAATTTGAGGCTAGAAAATTAAGTTAGTATCCCCACATTAATTTGTGGTGCAAGTGTATCAAACAAAATGTAGTATGGACTATGAGGCTAGCAGTTTTGCTGGACCGTATCAGCAACTCTTTGTGGTGGGAGATATAGTCAAGAAACATTGATTAGTTTTGTCTCATAGCGGAGACGTTTATGCATGCACAACTCGAACACTCATTGGAGGTGCAACTGCATGGCTGTGCAATAGCAACTTGATTCTTTCTCCTTTCACCATGAATCCCATGTATGCCTCCAGTGTCATACAGGCTTCAATGTCCAAACACTTGCAGAAATTGGTGCGAGAACAGTTCTTCCTTAAGCTTGAGAAAGTGCAGTCTGATGTCCATAGACAGCCAGAGAGACCTCCAGTGTGTTGTTTGGAATGTAAAGCCTTCAACTGCAAAAGAGAGGCAATGTTGCATCATACCTTCAGGTTGATATCAACAGCGGCAAATTTTCACTTATCTGCTGTGAGATCTATTGGTTAGCATTGCAATAATTCCGTACACAGTAGATCCCTCGTTCCTGTAGCAGTGAAAAGTATATTTTAGGGGCCACAAATGTTAAGCACTTCGGGTCAGATGTACGACCAGTGTAAATTAGGACTCGCAATTTGCGGTCTATTGCGACTCGCAATTTACAATGTACAACAGTGTCAGAAACACTGATTGCGATTCCCAATGGGGTCGCAAAAGGCGAGCCTCACGAATATTAATGAGGCACTCGCAAAAAACTATTTAAAGTGTTAGTACATGGCCCAGAGGAATATTGCATGCGCAAACTGGTAACAAACCTGTTTGTGCATGCAATATTTCATTGTACATCTGCCAATTCATGTCCTTGGCAATTTCTAAATACAACACGACTAGAACAAGAATGTAGTCCTTCTCCTATATGACCCCTGTAGATTGGAATAACGTCTTGCATACCTTGAAAACGACCCGATCTTTACTGAGCTTCAAGTAATTATAAAAAAAAAACTTGACGGTTTGGTTCTTGTATCTATTTGAAGTCTAGCTGTTATACTTGGTTCTGTATTTATATTTCATAATTTTTGCTGCTCTGATATGCTATTAAAAAAAAATTGTCAGTTGCTCTTTTGCCTTCAGAGTGTTTCTATGCGCAGTGATTTGGATGTGTTTTCACCTCGGCTGAGGAGTTGGCATTCTGTCAGCATAACGGTGGTTTTGTGACTCAGGATATGGGTGTACCTGTATTCTGAGATTTTTAAAGTTGTACGTCTTTCAGAGAAGGCTGTTATGGTAACACCAAAATGTTGGTATCTGCGGATCTCTAATAATTTAAACCATGCTAGATATAAACTTTTGATGCAGACATAGACTTCAGGTCCAGTTAATCAAACTAGCACTACTTACAGGAGTATTCTTTGAGGTTTTTAATTGCCTTCTTGCTTTCTGGCCTCCCACTGCATTATAGACATTGTAGTTATATTATTTCTTGTTTATCTTTAACAGCACATTTCCATATACCCACCCATATTGCATTTTGGTCACTGTAGTAATCAATGCAGTAATAAGTTTCCTCATGAAGTATTTAGTGCAACACGGATATCAGTTTTACTCGTCTTGGAACTTTTTATAGTATTGTAACAATACCAGTTTGAAGTCAGTTACATTTTCATACCCTAATGCCACTTGTCCCTATGAAGCACCATGAGATATCCAAACTCCATCAAACCAACCCTAATACATTTTAGGCGTGGTTCTTGGCTTTAGTAGACTTTTCTATTCTTTGCTGGTGTCCTATTGCCTTGTGGTCTGTGTAGTTATTCCTTTTGCAGTTAATTTGCCATATCACTTTTGCATGAAAAAGTGTTAAAGAACGGACTATATTTTCATAACCACCCAAAAGTGAGGGTGTTTGGTTTTACTCATGATAGAAAAAATAAAGATGGAAGGTGAATAGTCAAGGTTCTAAGTTACAAAGAGGCAGCACAATAAACCCTTCAAAGAAGGGCATACAGGGAAAGGAGTAAACTGTGCTAGTATGACAATAAAAAGCAGCAGAGGTAACTTAAAAAAACTGAATTACAGAAACGATATTGTTGTCGAATCGGAAGGAAACAAGCACAGAAGTCCTGCTCGTGAATGAATGAAGGATTCTTTTTGAGATGTGCCTCTAACCTCTCAAAGTTAAATCTTCCTTCTGCTGATGTAAGAAAACTATGAGATAGTCAAGTGAACTTCTCCGCAATTCCGCAGAGGAAGCAGGGATGTACTGTGCATGGAGCGAGTTGGTGCTGTTGAAAGAGCAGTAGAAAGTTGCAGAGCAATCTTATACAGGAAACCAGAAAAGTGAACCAAAGAAATGTTGTGATCTCATGTTTTCTTTTTTTTCTTTTAGGCTTCCTGAGGAGCAATGGCCATAGCACCACCTGAATTTTTCAATAGTTCAGGAAGAACTGAAGTTTTCACGTGGCAGCCAAGCATAGTCACCATGCACGTGACACGGCCCAAGTCTGCGAAAGGACGCACCAGAGCCAGTGTGAGCCTCTCTCAGAATGTGGAGCCCTTGTCTTTGCCAGTGCCAATTCCATCTCCGGCTTTTGTTTCTAATGAAGTGCCACACAGCCAGCGAAACTCTGCTTCTGCCACCAGCAAGAAACTGTCTAATGTCCGGATGAGTCAGGAAGAGATCCCTGAGCTCCTGCAGCAGATGCCATCTAGACCTTCTTCTTCCTTGAACAAGTACACAGTTTTGCCTTGCATCAGAAGAAAGGGGACAGGAGACAGTGCTGAGAGCAATGTGTCTGAGCAAACAAGCAAGCTCCATTTGAAAGAGAGACTGCAGGAAATACCGGGAAAGCCGTTCTATAGAGGCGACAGACCAGCTAAAAGTAAGGCTAGAGCACAAAGCTCGAAAGAACCTGTGGCAACACCATCCACTATTTCAGAGAAGCTGCAAGATACTGCAAACGAGAAAAGTTCTTCTTCATATCTGGACCTAGAGGAACCACAGGAGGAGCCAAGATTACTTCTCGCTGTGAGATCTCCATCAGGCCGTAGATATGAGCGCTATTTTCGGCCCACTGATACTCTTCAAACCATAATAGCTGTGACAGAAAAGAGGGCATCTGTTCGTTATAAGAAATGTAGCATTGAAACAATGGAAGTCCCACGCAGGAGCTTCTCTGACCTGAACAAGTCACTGGAAGATTGTGGGATTCCCAACAAGTCTGTACTCTGCATCTTACAAAAAGAGCAAGACTGATCAGGTGTGGTACTTTAAACACTTTTGGTCCTGAAAAATGAGTAACATGGCACAGATTCCTGGCTTTGCTCTACAGAAGCCAACTAACTCCTCACCCTTTTGCCCTCAATACCACAGATTATGGAAGAGCCTGATTTTGGGGCTTGGCGATCTTCCAGTGGGACAGTCCTACAGGAAAAAATATTGTTTAAAAAGTGTGTTTTAATAATTAAAAATCAACGAGTGAATTTGTATGCCCCCACACACTAAGTGACCACTAATCCAAACACTGAGTTCACCTTCTGAAACAATTACCTATTTTGCATGCACCCTTCATAATCAGAAGTCACCTTTTGGGTGACTAGCCCAAGTTATGCAAGACCAGCTCCTTTGTCTCTATTTTCTTGACTTGCAGTAGGGGAAGCTGTGAATGCTGCCAAGAGAATGCAGATTTCATTGATAGAAGAGAGGATTGATGCATGATGAGTGAGCAGAACCTAATATTCAGCTGTGGGTTTGAAAGCTACTCCTCGGTAATGAAACTTGCTTTTGTCATTACAACCATATAAGTTCTTTACACAGGTCTATTTTTAAGATTGATGTACACCTCGAGGGTTCTAAAAGGCACCTGAAAATGCCCACACCCCAGAGTGTACTTATATTAGCCCATTATGAACTTTTCCTTTCATCCCAGATATCACAAAATAATCTTTGTGATTCGCCCTTTAGCACCCCTTCATTCATCTCTAAAGTTTCAATACTTGTCACGTACAATGTATTTTGGTGCAAAGACTTAGTTTTGCGAGGTATGTCTTGACTACAATCTTATGAATGCCAAACCACATTTTGCTGGAGGTTGTACATTTTTAAGGCATGGGGGTTAGTCTAGATGGTAAGATGGGCAGTTCTATGTATGAACATCTCGAAGTAACACTTCTTCGAGGGTAGTTTGGTAAGACTCTGTGAACTTTGGAAGGTGGCATCAGATGGCTAGTTCAGTGTGAAAAAGCCTTATCGTTTTCATTTTATTATGACACTGAACAGTCCACTACATGGAAATGTAGCATACCCCAGGACAGAAAAGACTAAACAAGCTTTGTTAAAGGACCCATTACAGCTGAAACCATTCTGCATGTTTTTCAGGAAGTTACCCGAAAACATCATCATGTCTGTCTTGGAGGGGGATGTTGAGAGTGGACTGAATAGTACTGGAGAGATGGAAATAATGTCTGGCCAGATCTGTATGTGAAGTGGGTGGGCAGCGCAGGCCAGCCTAGGTCTGCAGGTAATGTGGAGCTTGATCATACCTACATGCAGAGGGGAAAGGAGAGCATGCGGTTGCATACATTCAATGAATGTATGCAATATGGAATATAGAGTCGGCAATTGTCATGGTCCATATGTTAGAAGGAAAATGTGGTCAGAGCCTCACTAGGTCTGCATGCGAGAGGCGGTAAATGTGATTGTTCCAGGCAGTTCCTTAGGAGAGGACTTCAGAAGTAATGACCAGTGATTAAGGAGCCTGTCTTGTTTTGTGGGAGATGGAGTCAAAGCCTGATGAAATCTAGCTGCAATATGGAAGATGGTTCTAAGTACTGAATAGGTCTGCAATTTGAAGAAGGAAAGGGAGAGATCAGTTCTGCATGCAATCATGAGTTAGAGCCAAGCCTGCATAATATAAGCATGAAGCTAACCCTGTATATGTTTGGCCTGTGATTTGCGAGATGGATCTACAGCCTTGCAAGCCATGGATAGGGTGTGGGGTAAGGTGGAGACTGGGGAAGTATGCATGTGATGTTGGAGATTGAGCTTGTCACTGGTCACCTTTGCAGGTGCATTGCTTTCAATGTCCAGCTCAACTGTTATTATCCTTCCCGTTTCACTTTATTTCTGACATTTACTGAATCACAAAAGAAACTGCACTTAATGTTGAGGTTGAATTTATAAACTTCAAAATGAAAACTCGAACATTGGCTCTGTTTTTCTCAAAATACTTTACATAGTGAACTCTTTAAAAACGTGACCCTTACTTGGAGATTTGACAAGCTAGGCACTGATTAAAGCACAGTGCCACCCCAAGCCCAGGTGGTCAGCTGATTTAAATTAAAAAATACAATCCAAGTGAAAAACCTACCCAATCCAGCATTAAGCCAGATACTGATCTATGTCTAGCAATGCCCAAAGCTAGCTAGTGTAGCAACCCTTTGTTTATCCCATTTGCATACTGAACGAAATCAGCCATTGGCCTGAGCCACATCCTGGGCCACAAGCAGCATTGAGCAGAGCCAAATGCTGCTATAAGCCCAAACTGATCAAGCTGGAAATTGTCCTGAAAACAGTATCAGTCTCAGCAAAAGTCCATGCATAGCACCATTCAAGACAGATAATGAGGGAAATCTGCTATTTGCTGACTCATATTATCCTCTGACCTGAGCACATACAACACTCACCACAGCCAAGTGCTGATCCAAACATGCCAGGGCCCTCATTCACTAGTAGTCCTGTACTTATTTGCTGATTCAGTCCTAAGGGTCGAGAAGTGTCTGGTTCATACATGTGTCTAGGATACACATGCTTTGAAAACTCCTGCCATCTAGTGTTGGAAATCAACATTTGCAAGTTGGTTTTATTTGAAGCAGCTTCTGTCACAAGATTCTCTTGTGATGTTCTCCCTTAGCCCATAATTGTAATAAAGTGGATTATTATTTGAGTGAGTGACTATCCACCTCATGGAACAATCCAAATCCTTCTGAGGGTGAACTACCAAAGTCCATAATTAACCTGAGCTTAATTCGCCTGTAGCTATGGCACATAGCAGACAAGCTTAACTAAGATCAATGTGTAAATTTTTTATGCGGTATCAGAACAAGAATACAGTCAAATGAAAAATAATACAAATCCAAAATCAGATTAGAAAAATAGAGTAATATGTAATTAACCAAACAACATCAAACTCAATAAGGTGAACCAGGAATGCTATTTTTTTTAAAGTTTTAAGTAGAAGTAGCGCCAAATATCCCAAAGCTCCAATGGTAGACCAGGACTAGGTGCAATTTGAGGCTGACTATAATGTAGCCTAGGTGAAATACACCAACCAGGTTCATCCTGGTGAAACATTTTGCCTTCTTACGTAGTCCTGTAAGACAATCCACTGCATGAGTTCACTTCTACTGCACCCATGACCTCAGGGGAGGCCCCCAGTCCCAACCCTACATATTATGTGGCGTTCATAGGAGTCATCTCTGCCCAGTCAGGTCAGCCTAATTTGTGTCTTTGAAGAATTTCACACCTATTGAAGGCTAGTTACTGACTTGGGAAAGCCAGCAAGTCAAATGGAAATTAGGCTCCCGAAACGTCAGGCAGGGACAAGGTAACCTTTAGAAAGTTACTTTTCCTTAATATTTATTAAAAAATCTTACTATCACTCAATTGGATTTTTATTAACTAATAACACCAGTTAAGTTCTTTTTCTAGGTGGTCCATTTCCAGAGATACAGTATTAGTATTTAATATTGCTCCCTAGTGTTTCACTACGAGCCAGCCTGCCTTCCGACAATGAAAATAACATACGGGTGCTAGTCTCTCTAAGGATTCGTTTTCATTAAATGTCTGCATATTCCAGTTTTAAATACCATGCACCCTGCCCTTTTGGCCACAGGACTTACTTGAGGTGACTTATTATTATTTAAAAGGGAGATTTTTACCTGTCAAAGGAGGTATTTTGACAGGTCAAATTCCATTATTTACACTGCTGCAGTCAGGCTATTGGCCGTGTTTACACAGCCACTGTAGTGGAAGGTACAACAGGTGCTGTAATCCACTAGTAGTATTTACCTTCTAGCTTCTGGGTGCATTAGCATCATACACTAGGGAACGTATAACCAATTAAGTATACCAGTTAGAAATTAGCATGGGTATAGTGCACAGAGTTCTGAAGCTAGCAAAATGTAAACAATCGGGGATGACCACGCAGAAAAGGCAGATTTCGTACAACAATGTACCATTACAAAGACTCTGAATATTTTTTTTATGTCTTTTGGTTCTGGTGTTCCAGTTTTAGGTATGGGAACATCAACTGTTTCTCTGGGACCTTTGGTGCCAGTCGCCAAGGACTCGGCTTACTGATGAAAGACTGTAGTAAGGCATTGGTGACTGTTTTGGATTCAGTTCTTCACCGCGGCTTCTTCAGCAGTAATCGGGTTGTATCTAGAATAACTGTGGTGGAGAATTTGATCGAAAAATAATTCTTCCAATTTAGTCTTTTATTTAAAAAAAAAAAAATAAATATATATATATATATATATATATATATATATATATATATATATATATATATATATATTTATTGGCTTTAAGTCAAGTAGAACTGTTATACAACTTCAAACAGAATAAGAAAACAGGAAAGAGAAGGAGGGGCGAGAGAGTTGACAAAAGGGAGGGTGAAGGACTGGGTTCTTTAAGACCCAGCGGTGCCAGGGCACAACACCTGAAACCTTCGTGGGTAACCTGCTCCGGCGTACAAGTCACAGAGACACGGGACACTTCCTTCGGCGTCAAAGATTCAAGGTTTATTTGCTGCAGGGAACACAGAGATCACGACAAGTACAACACGTGCAACTTGGGGAGACTGCTTCAAATTGGTTCTGTGGATCGCTCCTTTTATACAGTTTTTACCCATAGGATTACATTGAGCACAAAAGTTTACAACCCGGTTCCCACAATTATCCCCCAGAGGGGTCACTTTGGTCACTTTGAAACACATCAGGTCCGGAACATAAGTGCGGAAACATTTGGCGGTTCCCAACTGTAAAAACCATCTTCCCACCATTAGCAAATTCCAATCAACAGTAAAATAGATCGAAATAGGAACAAAGACAGGTGCAGAGGAAGACGGAGACAGTGGGGAGATCGGAAAGGGTGTAAAAGGGGAGGTATCGGGAAACACGAGATACAGGCATCAAAGGGACGTGCCTAATGAGATGCACGGCTGAGACAATAAGTCCGTGCGGCAAGATGAGCCTCGAGCGGCGCCATCTGCCTTACAGTAGCATCCCCCTCGTCATAAAGACACTCACAAAGAACATGTGTCTTCCGCAAATATCTTGGGAGTCCCAGGGTCGCGAAGCGGACAGCGTCCGTTCGCTGGCTACTTGAGGGCAAGAGACAAAATGGATGCCGTATCTAAGATGGAACCCGTGGGTACAGATGAAAAACCCACATAACAAACGAACGGTTTAAGTTAGCACAGCGAAACTGCGCACACTTACTAAACTCGTCATTTGCGGTTCATAGATACCAGACTCGACCATATTCGTGCGAGTTAAAAACACCATTTACAATCGTCACGGAACCTCAGACGCTCCTTTTGCCCTCATGTAGGCAAGCACTAGTCGGAATCATATTCGATATTCATCAGACCATCGAGATGTTGCTGTAGCATAGCTCTGTCCAACCGAGTCCCCTTGGTAACAGATGGTTGTCTCATACACGTTGTAGCACAGAGGCCACATAAGGCAGGACCACACTGCACACAAAGGCAACACGTGAACAGGAACACTACCACAACCCCAATGATCATCAGAATTTTCCAACCCCAAGTCGACATCAGGCCCCAAAACCATCCAAGTAGCGTCCAATCCCCTACATCCACGTGTATGGATTCGGAGATCTTATGCAACCTCGAGATGGCTTGATAGACAGTAGGAGCATTATCTGGAATGAAAATGCAGCAGCTCGAATGGATCATCTTACATACCCCACCGCGATCTGCTAAAATGACATCTAAAACCATACGGTTTTGTAACGTCATAAGTCTCTCCGCCTGAAGTTCTGTGGTGATATTACCAAGGGCACTGGCAGTAATATTAGCTGTCGATTCTACCACTCGAGTCAACTGTCTCAGGTTCCTACTGTTAACCATAGGTCCCCAAAACGGGAGAAAACCCTTGAAAAAGTCTCCTGCCTCTTGACCGGCAGTGTCCTCTTCACTAATTACGCCTCGTACAACTCTAGTCTTATGATAATCGGCATCTACAGTGAACGTCGGAGGCAACAGATTTGCAATGAAACATGAGCCCATGAAGTCAGCGGGCAACCATGTGTATGCACGATCATAACAGATAAAGTATGTACCCTTGGCAGCCAGAAACACAGGGGACGAGAACATCGGCAGAATGTAATTTTCAGTGCAAGCACTTGCTCCAAGTCGGGCTTGCGATCTTCGGCCACGACCCATAAGACAGAAATTACCAGTCTGGGGTACGACCCATATTGGAGGCGAGCTTTTAAGCTGCTTTTCACTAGTGAACACACTATATTCACCTCTACTTAGGACCTTATAGGCCTGTACCTCTTCTTCGGGAATAAGCGAAGGATCATAGATCTCACTATCTAAATCCTCTATGGCTATCGACAAAGGCTTCTGATACGAGGTAGGGCCAGAGTAGGGGGAACGTGGTTCTCAAATGGGGTGGAAACCCAGTGCGCTTCGAAACATTGTTTGAAATGCTCGAGCTGACCCTTGGGAACTATACAGTAACACCAGATATGGAATTCCCTTATCAGTAGTATGTGGCATCAACCCACACACCCAACAATTAGTAGTGTTAACCACTAACTGATGCTGATGGAGGAGCTGAATAAAGGAATTGTTGCGGAATTCTACACGTCTAGCCTGCTCGTGTTCCGGTAACATGTGAAAGGAATGGGGAGAAACAGTAGAGGTAAGGTTAGGGTAAGGAGTAGGAGTAGGTGTAGCAGGTAAGAAATAAGACATCGTGTAATACACCCCACCCGCCAATAATGCAGAAGCAGTCAAAAACAATACAAACAGTTGGAATATAAAACATTTGGTACGACTGAGTTGCTGCAGCTTAAGTCTGTGCGCCTTAGCTCCCTCCAAATCATTCAGCTTCGAGAATGCCATTCCCTATGACCGTCCGCAACGTTTCTTGACGCACTTCGTTCTGTGTAGCAATAGTCAATCCCTAGGAGTTCCTAGGAACCGACGGCCTTTAACCTAGCGTCAAGACCTACTATCCAGAAGGAAGTACGCGCGCGGCCCTACGGCCTTCAATACACAATATGTATATACAAGCACAAAGTCTCTTGGCTGTGGAAGTAAAAAGATACAAGGGAGGAAACTCAATGTCTATATGTACACAAATAATTACAGTGATACGAAAGTTCAAAACTGATCACGGAAAACGGGGATGATGCAGTTGTCAATTTCAGCAAAGCAAGAAAATTTTTTATTTGTCCTTAGTGCGAGATCGCAAAGAATATCGGTGTTTCCCGGGACGTGTCTGCTCGTCGAACAAAGGATCCGTTGAAGAGACAGCGTCCTGCTGATCAGTTGATGGTCTTGAGTCTTTTGCTGACAATTGTTCAACAGTGGCTTTCTGCTGCGCTGAGGATTCTCCAACAGGCTGTGCGTCGCTGAAAGGCACAAACGCCGGCAATGTTTCTGTTTCTGTTGACGCAATGCCTTTCCTTACCCACGGGTCTGCCGGCAATTGGATAGGGACTCGCTTAGTGTGGGTGGCATGCACCCAGTTTTTACGCCCCTCAAGACGAACGGCAGTCCTCGTGGCCAGGAGCACCTGGTAAGGTCCAGTGAACCTCGGGTCCAGATTATTCTTGCGTGAAAAGTTTTGTGTTACCACCCAGTCTCCGGGCTGGAGCTGGTGGCCTGGACCCTCCGTCTGCGTCGGCAATGCGTCGTAAACCTGTTGGTGAATTAACCTCAGTTTAGCAGTCAAGTCATGTAAATAGTCAATCAACATTGGATACTCAAGATCAGAAAACATTCCTGGCCTAGGAACCCCCCACACATTCGCAGGACGGCCGAACACTATTTCATAGGGACTAAGCCCTACTCGGGAGTGTACAGTCGCCCTAGTTGACAGTAATGCTAGAGGTAAAGCGTCAGGCCACGAAAGACCAGTCGTAGCCTGAATCTTTGCTAGCTTTAGTTTAAGGGTGCCATTGTACCCCTCAACTAATCCAGCGGACTGGGGATGATTGGCGCTGTGGAATTTTTGATTTATTCCAAGGCCCTTACACACACTCTTCATCACACTTCCAACAAACTCACTTCCGTTATCTGACCACACGACTCTAGGCATTCCATACCGAGGAAAATATTCCTTCAGTAGGATTTTCGCAGTAGACAAAGCAGTATTGTCTTTGAGAGGATAGGCCTCGATCCATCGGGAGAATGCGCAAACCACAACTAAAACGTATTTCAGGTTATTGCATCGCTCCATATGGATGAAGTCCAATTGAATCACCTCAAAGGGGTACGAAGGAGGAGCAAAACTGCCAGGGGGAGTTGGGGTTCCTTTGCCAGGATTGTACATTATACACACCATACAATTCTTCACCAGACGTTCAGCACATTTCGTAATGCCATCATTCTTCCACACAGCAGCCAGCAACTTACAAATACCTTTCGCGCTAATATGTGCTAACCCATGTGCCATTGTCACAACGGCCAGCACATACGCATCAGGCAACATCCATCTTTTCTGATCCGACAAATCAATCCAACAACCATTCGCATCCAACTTTCCCGTACTTTCTTTCCACTTCGTCTTTTCAATCTCAGTGGCCTCATTCTGAATTGCTTTCACGCTCTCGATAGTATCTTCACACATACTCGATTCTGTAGGCCACCTAACCGAACTCGTCACATACATTCGAGTGCTAAGGTTCCGGGCAGTCTCCTTAGCAGTCTCGTCCGCAAACGCATTACCACGACCAACATCATCCGTCACTTTACGATGCGCACTACACTTAACAATCGCAACTTGCGTAGGCAAAGTCAATGCATCCAAAAGATCGTTCACAAGCTGGCCATGCTGTATCTTCGTACCGTGCGACGTCAAGAAACCTCTCTCTCGCCACAATCGTCCAAAACTATGCGCTACACCAAAAGCGTATTGACTATCGGTGTACACATTCACACGTTTCCCTTTTGCTAACACACATGCTCTAGTGAGAGCAATCAATTCCGCAGCTTGGGCAGAATTCTGATTCAATCTTGCGGTTTCAACAACAGTGTTCAATGTTACCACAGCATAAGCGGTAGTCACATCGCCATTCGGTAACTTAAAACATGACCCATCCACATACAGAGTGCCATCCGGATCTTCCAATGGGGTGTTTTTAAGGTCCACTCGACCTTTCGTTTCCTCTTCAGTCCTCAAGTAGCAGTCATGTTCTGCTACTTCATCTGACTCTGCACTAATTGGTAACAAAGTTGCCGGGTTCAGAACGTTACAACGTTTTATCTGAATGTGGCTTGCCAAGAGCGTCAATTCGTACCCAGACAACCTCGCACTCGTCAAGTGCTGAGTCTTCGTTCGATTCAAAAGAGTGTCGACTGCATGCGGAACCATCACCGTAAGCATATTATCCATGACCAATCCTGCTGATTGTCGGATGGAGACCGCAGCTGCCGCTGTTGCTCGTAAACAACTCGGCAATGCTCTAGCTACTGGGTCTAAGGTCGAGGAAAAATATGCACATGGACGCTGTTTACCACCAAAAGGTTGCGTTAAAACACTCAAAGCACAACCTTCCCTCTCGTGAACATATAACGTGAACGGCTTACCGTAGTCAGGGGTACCTAACACAGGAGCCGAACACAATGAATCACGTAGTTCAGAAAAACTTTTCTGACATTCTTCCGTCCATGGTAAAGGAGTTGAAACATCCTTGCACGTAAGAGCCACCAATGGTTTCGCTAGCAATGAAAAATTAGGAATCCATTGCCTGCAGTACGACGTGATACCTAGAAAGGCACGCACATCTCTTTGGGTTTTTGGCACAGCCATTCGCGCAATCGCTGCAATTCTCTCTGGGGTCAATCTCCTTCCCTCCTTTGACAATAAGTGACCTAGATAGGTTACTTCTTGACAACAATATTGGAGTTTAGAAGGTGACACCTTGTGATTTAACTCACAGAGATGTTGCAGCAATGACACCGTAGCAATTTTACAAATGTCCTGAGTATCGGCAGCCACCAATAAGTCGTCGACGTATTGGATTAAAGCTGCACCAACCGGCAACCTAAATGCATCCAGTTGACCCTTCAAGGCTTGACTGTAAATAGATGGACTTTCACAGTAGCCCTGAGGAGCGCGTTTAAACCGGAAGCTACGTCCACCGAGAGAGAAACCGAAAAGGTCCCTGCTCTCTTCGGCAATCGGGATGCTGAAAAACGCATTTTTCAAATCAATCACCGAAAACCATGATGCAGTAGCTGGAATCAGAGTCAGTAGCGCCGTGATGTCAGGCACAACAGGAAATTGAGGAACCACAATTTTATTTACCTCCTGTAAATCGATAACAAAACGATAAACAGGCGGTTTTGTAGGATCAGTACGTTTGAGAATGGGCAGTACAGGGCTATTGCACACGTTTCCCCGAGTCTCTTCAATTACATCTTTCTCGATCAAATCATAAATGATCGCTAACAAAGCTCGTTCACCATCAAGGGAGATACGATACTGGGGAATACGTGGCAATCGCACATTAGCTTTCAACTGAACAACATAGGGGGAGATATCAAGTAGGCCCACGTCATTTGGACCCGTCGCCCACAAAGACGCAGGAAGAGAACTCAATTCCGGTGGAAGCTTATCGAGAGACAAATACATAGGAGAGGCAACCCTCTCTCCTAACGTAAGCTTTACACCCGCAGGAGAACAATACAAAGTTGCGTACAAACGTTTAAGCAAATCCAGGCCCAAAAGATTTTCGCCACAACCAGTAGTCAAAATCAACGGAGCTTGGAGCTCACGTGGCCCAATTTGAAGGGGCAAAGGGCGCGAAACTGGATTGCTAACGGGGGCGCCAGAGAATCCAACGGAAACATTTGTTAAGCCAGACAAAGGTGCGCCAGGGAGTTTCGAATGCATGATAGAACTTTTCGCTGCACCAGTGTCCAACAGAAAAGGCTCAACGACGCCCGATGTAGCAACTGCGACGTAAGGCCCTCTCTGATCAACCGGAACTGATACCACTCCCTCTCCTTGTCTTTGGCTGTCCTAGTAATTACTGTCGTCAGTTCCCTGATCGACGTAATAATCGTCTACATTATACTGCGCAGATCGTCCTTGCGATGATCCACGTTGATCGAAACAGTTATTAGAATTAGATGAGTTGTCTAAGCGATCGTTTTGAGCACCACGACCTCTACCACGCGATGCCTGCTGTGAACCACCACGACCTCCTTTAGACGAGTTACCACTATTACGTTCATTTAAAACAGGGCAGTTGAATTTAATGTGTCCCTCCTGTCTACAATAAGCACATTGATTGTACCCTAACGGGGATCTTTGGGAGGAGGAATCATTACGCGGCTGCGATCGATTCGATTGCGACTGCGATCTATTCTGTTGGGGCGCATTCTGATTAGAACGCGGCGGATACGCTTGTTGCAACAATACTTTAGTTTTCAGTTCTTTCGTCTTTTTGTCAGCACGGTCATTCTCCTCTTTCTCCCTATTCTCATAATATTGTGCCGTAGCCAATATCTGAGCTGAGGTAGAAACGGCCCATGCACTCTCCGAATTCTTTAATTTATTGCTCAAATCGGGCAACAAGTTCAACACAAATTTATCCACAAACAACCTTTGTCCACCCTCAGTACCCATATCCTGTCCACTGTGGTCAATGAATGCTTCCTCAAACCTCGTAAAGAAGTCGGAAACACTCTCGTCTTTCTTTTGTTTGCAAGCTGACAATTTGTCCCAATTTACCCTCATAGCTGGCATAAGAGTCTTCATCAACGTAATTATTCGCTGGGGAAGAGCAGCAATCAACTGCTCAGGCTTTGCACCACCAACTTGCAACCCATCCGCCGCTACAATGGCCGCCCAATCACCACCTAGTTCGTTTGTGTGATCTTGTTGACGAATCTTAGCCCATACCGGTTGCGGTACGACGTTACCAAACAACATATCGATATCGGCAAGATTCATTATCGTAGCATCTACGAGCTGCGATAATTCTTTGTAATACCCTGCAGGATTCTTGCGAGGGTCAGGCAAAGATTGCTTCACCTGTAACACTTCCGATCTTTTCCATGGGAGATGTATCCATACTCTCTGGAAATGCGGCGGAACAATAGGAATAGCAGTAGCATCGCCTGGCATCCACACTGGTGGAACTTCCCGCATAGGGTATTGGCCAGACTCGTCTGGTTGTTTTTCAATATCTTCAACAAATAATGCATGAGGGATGGGAGCGGGACGAAGAGATAGCAATCGTTCAACAGCACGTCGAACGTTGGTATCCACTATTAGCCCATTTGCGAACTGAAGCTGGAGATCAGACAGGGCGGCGAGCACCTCGTCAGGCGCATTGGCCGCTATCTGATCATGAAGGAACTTGCACATTTCATTAAACACATATCTCTGGGTTGGTATATTGAATTGACAGAACGTTTCGAGAACAACACGGGGTGGACTTCTCTGCGGATTTACCATCCAACCCATCGCCATATTATATAGCGCAACACGTTCTCTGTTTCCAGGAAGCTGACTACGTCTCTGAGGACCATCGGAACCAGCAGACCCATGAACAGGTCCGAGTGACTGAAAGAAGCTAGCCGCAAGGGGAGAATTGCGACTACGAGTAGAGGGAGAAGAATAAGACACAGGGCTAACAAGAGAAGGAGTAGAAACAGTAGCAACAACAGGGGTTAACAAAACAGGAGCAGTAGCGGGAGCAGGAGTATGTGGAAGCGGAGGAGCAGTAGGAATAGAAACAGACAAAGGTGCAGGAACAGACGGAAGAGCGGGTGCAGGTTGAGGAACAGGCGGAGGAACAATAGGTGGAAGAACAGGTACGGCAGGGACCACAGGAGCTGCGGTACCCTGTACGTACGGAGGCGGCGATTTCATAAGATAGGACATTAAAGGATCCTCAACTGCCTCTTCCTTCTTATCCGACTCCGTAGGCAAAGCGGGATAACATTTATCTATGGTCATACGCTGTAGTCTTTCAAACACTTCCTTATCCTTATCCTCCTTATCACGCTGGAACTGCTCAGCTTTCTTCACTATGGTAGCAACATTATCTCGCTGACTACGTTTATTCTGTCTGATCTCTTTCTGTCGGGCTTCTTTGCGCCACAACCGAAAGGCATCAAACATGGCCGGCCTTGATTTACGTTCGAACAACTTCATTTCTAGATTATCTAAGATCGACGCCTCGAAGCTACCGTGAGGTGGCCAACGAAGGTCGCCGTCTTTCTTTGTATATTTAATCCAATAATCGTTAAAGGTAATCGGGCCTAGCCCATGTTTGCTATACAAGTCATAAGTAGGAGTTCCAACCGGAGGTATCGGACACGAATCCTCCAGTCGGGAATCCGCACCACAAGGTCTAAAACAACTGAACAAAGTACTGCGACCAGGCATCTTGCACACTAGCCGAGTTTCACAAACTTCAAGGGTTACGGGATTTACCAAGTCCCAGCAAAGAACAAAACCCTCGGTTTTTGGCGGCTGCAGTCGTCAAACAACACAACAAAGTACCAAGAACCACAAATGCAATGGAACCATGCAACCACTAAGTAACCACAACCAAGAACTCTGGGAGCGACCCACAAATACTTAACTCAAAGATCGATGGCGTCACCAGGAAGGCCCGTCAATCGTCTCGCTATACCAAGGTCTACGCCAGGCGCCAAAACAGGTCTACAGTCAGGGCAGCAGTCCGTCGCAGCCGTCAGGAGGCGGGAATCTTCGCGGGAAAAGTCTTCGGGCCACTTATTTCGACAACAGGATCGATGAAGCGGAGTGCACCTTCCCTCGGAGATTTCACACGAAGTTCCTCACGATCGTCGGGCTTGGACCGGTACCACTGATGCAGCCCCACGTTGGGCGCCAACTGAAGGACTGGGTTCTTTAAGACCCAGCGGTGCCAGGGCACAACACCTGAAACCTTCGTGGGTAACCTGCTCCGGCGTACAAGTCACAGAGACACGGGACACTTCCTTCGGCGTCAAAGATTCAAGGTTTATTTGCTGCAGGGAACACAGAGATCACGACAAGTACAACACGTGCAACTTGGGGAGACTGCTTCAAATTGGTTCTGTGGATCGCTCCTTTTATACAGTTTTTACCCATAGGATTACATTGAGCACAAAAGTTTACAACCCGGTTCCCATAATTATCCCCCAGAGGGGTCACTTTGGTCACTTTGAAACACATCAGGTCCGGAACATAAGTGCGGAAACATTTGGCGGTTCCCAACTGTAAAAACCATCTTCCCACCATTAGCAAATTCCAATCAACAGTAAAATAGATCGAAATAGGAACAAAGACAGGTGCAGAGGAAGACGGAGACAGTGGGGAGATCGGAAAGGGTGTAAAAGGGGAGGTATCGGGAAACACGAGATACAGGCATCAAAGGGACGTGCCTAATGAGATGCACGGCTGAGACAATAAGTCCGTGCGGCAAGATGAGCCTCGAGCGGCGCCATCTGCCTTACAGTAGCATCCCCCTCGTCATAAAGACACTCACAAAGAACATGTGTCTTCCGCAAATATCTTGGGAGTCCCAGGGTTGCGAAGCGGACAGCGTCCGTTCGCTGGCTACTTGAGGGCAAGAGACAAAATGGATGCCGTATCTAAGATGGAACCCGTGGGTACAGATGAAAAACCCACATAACAAACGAACGGTTTAAGTTAGCACAGCGAAACTGCGCACACTTACTAAACTCGTCATTTGCGGTTCATAGATACCAGACTCGACCATATTCGTGCGAGTTAAAAACACCATTTACAATCGTCACGGAACCTCAAGGGAGGATGAAAAAAGAAGGGAAGGAGTGCAGCACGATATAGCTTTGCACAGTAAATTAAGTCAGGTTCTGCATAATGTCCCCAATTACAACACCCCAGAAGGGGCAAGTATCAGGTTGACAGTCGATAAATTACATGTAAATACAGCAGCATATAAACCTCAAGATGGAGGCGACCAGGTTGCTAGTTAGATAAACGTGAAGGGTTAGGAGTCACCAGTGGAGATATTGTTCTGAAAGTTGATGGGGGACTATGTGGGGCTCATCTGTGGGTGTGCTGCAATAGGTGAGGATAGGATAGCGGCTCGCTAGAGCATGTAAGCCAAGAAGGGTTCCCAGATGTCTTTGGGACAAGAATTTAGGGGCATCAATTCCCTGAAGTGTGAACGCTGTACTTTGCAGTATGTGACATCCTGTAACCAGGCTTTGATTGTGGGAACAGGTCTCCCGCCCTAGTGAATGACCACTCGCTCTTTTGTCATAAGAAGGAGCATGGCGGAGAGCTGGGGTGTACTTGTTGCGTCATCCTGGATGTATCCCAGTAGGCCCACCACTGACCAACAGATGGGAGAGTGACCTGTGATGGTAAGAATGATGGAGAAGACTATCCGCAACCTTAGGGCAATGCTATGCTAGGTGTATGAAGGAGGCCTGCGATGAATAGCACCTAAGGCAATGCAGATCTGCAACTAATCCCATTCGTGAGAGCTGCAGTGAAAATGTATCACTATATAGTCTTAAATGGATCTGCAAATTTCCATGGATCTGTCAGCATTGGGTCTCTAGCCTGCCTCTCAAGCACGAAGAGGGAAGTACTCTAGCTATGCACAGGGCCCTGGATGGAAACATCTGCAAGAGCCTCCATTTCGCCACAATCACTCGGGCATCTTCCTCGAAAGTGTTCTCATACTGAGGCCAAGCACTTTAGAGAGTCGTGCTGCGAGCCCTGAGATGAGCCAAAAGACACAACCCCTTCGGGCTGGCTCTTGGCAGCAAGAAACTCTCTCTGGTCTAGGAAAGCCTCTGCTGTAGGGCTCAGAACCTCAGCACTCATCTGCCCTGGCTTGACCCGGAGTCTCTGAGAAACACCCTTGGAAGCCGACTCTGACCCAACCCCAAAGCCTGTTCTGAGCAAGGCCTCTACACAGATATCAGACTTGAGCCCCTTCTAATCCTCAAGCTCCTAGACGAGCCACAATGTTAAGCAGCAAAAGCTGTTTATGCACCCCTCCACCGAAAGCTACTAGCTCGTCCAATCCCGCAGGAAGAGACCCATGCATCACAGTCAGATAAAAAGAAGAGGAACTCTCTTTTAAAGAGTAAATATCGGAGGAACTACAGCTCTTTCCAATCCCGAAAAATTATAGGGACAAGGTCACCAGTCCCGTACCACAGCTCTTTCTCACTAGCCCTCAATCTCATCCATTAATTCACATGCCCCACCCCCTCAGTAACTACACCTTCAAGGCAGCCACAAAGATATTTATGAAACACAGCAAGACCCTATGCGAACCGGGGATGGGTTTGATCCTTGGGAAGATAATCATATGGAATTTCAGAAGGATGCCTTTCTAGAGCTCTGTCCTATTAAGGCTCTCCCCAGACAATACCACTGGGAATCGCCCAGCTATCCAGAGGGTTTCGCAACACCATAAACATAAGCTCAGGGCTAGTGGTGGATTGGCGACTTCTTATTCAAAACCCTTTCTGAGCTGAGAGGTCTGTCCAGTACTAACCCATGCTAAAGAGCATGAACAAGTGCAGTACTAACCACTTCAAGGTTCCGGTTAAGGTGCGAGTCTTCATTCCAAGGGTTGAGAAAACATACAGGCAGCGCTAGATGCCCTGGTCTACATCAGGGCTATACCCTGCAGTACTCTTTAATGGTACAGACTGGCAGAAAGAGAGTTTTTGCTGAGGCAACTGGGGTTTCTCCAGACAAGGAGAGCAAGAAGATTGATATGTTTAGGAAAAAAGTGCCACTCAGTGAATAATCACCAGTTCAGTTGGTCAGCTCTGTAGATATGATCACTATAACTGGGAGGAAATGGAGGAGTTGGTCAAGCACCTCCCTGAGACGTATATTAAGAGGGATAAGAACATGTCATGGAGGGGAAAGCCTGTTTCATCACCATTACTCGATGTACCCTGCACTCTGCTGACACTGCTTCTAAAGAAATAAACACCAGCATCCTGTTCCAGCACCACACGTTGGTTAAAAGTGCCTGGCTTTGCAAAACAGGTTGAACATCGCCTCATTAGCATCCCATTCAATCGCCAACATTTGTTTGGTAATCAAGTTGACTGTATGCTTCAAACAAACTAAAATGATACAGAGACTACTAACGCCTTGAGTCCTGTGTAGACCCAAACACCCAGGTCTGCCTTTTGCAAGCAGTAGGCAAGAGAAACTGGCAAGCCTTCTACTTCTATCCACGGTAGGGATTTCAACTACATATTGCGAGTTTCTGCAAAGGTGGATGCTGTGGAAATGGCAGAGGCAAGGGTAGTGGTGGCTCCAGCAAAACTTTGTGTCTACCTACACATATTGACTCGCCCACCATTCCCACTGATCGCACAATACCTGTTGGGTAAGAGCACACCCACAGTTCACTCATGTAAATCCAACGTGTGTATGGCAAGCTACTCCAATCCTCAGGAGTCGGATCAAATTAATATAATCTCCAAGGTCAATGCATACAAGAGTCCACTTTCTGTATGAGAAGTCCTTATGATTTATTTCAAGAGTTGATTACACCAGCCAACACGTGTTTCGTCGTGCATATATTATACCTCGACTTCTTCAGGGCTGTAATCAAACAAAACATTTCCTACAATCAGTATAAATGTTTTTCATGTTACTAAAATTAGATGGGGGATAGTACCAACCACCATCCAGTAAGATAAAAGCCTGCAGAGTGAAGAGTTTGAAGTGAGAAAATGAATTAACAGAAAGCCATTCCAGTCCTAGTAAGCACCCTGTGTGAGATAAAAGAGAAAGAACCCTACCACCAAGATATATAAGCAAGGTAGGGGTAACTTATCACCTCTGTATCTTTCCGTAATCTCTCTTTCTTATATGGTCCTCATAACATGAATAAATCAATCAATCTGAAAAAACAGAGGCGTATCAAATAATATATACCTTAGATCCTGTCACTAATATCAAAAACCAACTGTATATCCCATTAGTGAATCCAAACAGAAATGAAATGCCAGCTAAAAATAAGCGTTCACCCCCTATGTTATAAATAAATCGGGTTTACCTTCAAAATTCTCCTCGCAATTCATCCAGCAATATGCCAACAGTATCTATCTCTCCATTCACCTATAATTTCCACCAAAGTCAAAAGTAATTATATTACAATCCAAGTATATATTGCTGGGTAGAATTGATACAAACGTGTATCCTACAACACTCACCCAGTAATTATCTTCTGGTGTGTTCTAATATGCTCTCATTTAGACTTCAAATGTCTAATGTATCCTAAACAATAGAAGTAGCACATGTCACACCCCAATTTACGGTCCATGTATCATAAACAAAATTATTATTAAACCATCCTGTGAGTAATAGCATCTAAGTCAGTGCATACTCCTAAACAAAATACCAAGTTTAAATAAAATTATTTTACATAATCCTATCATACACAAGGTTCCCCTTGTCTACTTCACTATTAATGCAATGTTCACTTCTAATGCAAGCGAGAGAGATCAGTTGCTGTCAAAACACCAAATTATAATGCGCTAATCTATTATCTTCTCCCGCATTTATTATAGAGTTACATGTACTCACCAATGGTAACTATAAAATATATAAAGTGCACAGGGTCGTCTTCTCTTGGTCAATATACGGTTATCTGTATCAAAATAATGACTATAGTAAGATAACCCGTATAGAACCTCTAGTTACTTCAAGTCAATAAATTTAACCCACACTCACCAAACGTCGATATCTTCAAATATCTCGACTGCCTGTAATATATATGAGAAGAAACGGCTTTTAATATCTCGTACCCTTTCAAAATTTAGTGTCTCTATAATACCCCCGCCAACTCAGCTAGAAATTTACCTGTGTTCTGCTTATTAGCATCTCCTCCTAAATCGTCCGACCACATCCAAGCATTGGCGTCTAGCATGGGCGCCATCTTAAAGTGTCTTTAAATATGTTGTTTAACGCGCGCCATCTTGTAACATGTTTATATTATTTCTACAATTCTAAGCACGCTGTTATGCATGTAAATAGGCAAAATAAATGTCAATACTCAAGTATCAAGCAACTTTATATAATTCTGATATATAGTGTTTCAGCACGTTAACTGAACTAAAGTTCGAAATATCGGCATCACGCATGGGCGCCATCTTGGAATGGGCTAAAATGGGTTTGTGTATAAACGCCATCTTTCAGTGTGTTTATATCGTTGTTAAGAGTAAACACACGTTACTCTACATATATTTCTGGGCTA
This sequence comes from Lissotriton vulgaris, assembly GCF_964263255.1. Lineage (NCBI taxonomy): Eukaryota > Metazoa > Chordata > Amphibia > Caudata > Salamandridae > Lissotriton > Lissotriton vulgaris. Next base: position 749,296,684 of record NC_141693.1, on the reverse strand, counting down.
AACTAGTATCACTGATCCGCTAACAGGCATCCTAGTGCAATTAATCCATATGATATCCACGCACATTGGCGCCAATAAATTCCTTGAAAGAAGAGTATCCTATCTATTCAATTGTCCGATTACGTTCGGGTTTCCAGAGTGATTCCTAAATCTACATTAGACCCTGTGCTAAACCATAAATCCTGGGATAATGTACTAATCCATTGATATATTAATGCATACTTAAATAACCAGATCACAAAATAAAACCTTAATGTATATCCATATTGTGCCATAGGGAAGGGTGAGTAGAGTTCATGAAGGGTAAATGTTAGCCAGTTAGCCAAACGTAAGGCAACCGAGGGTGCAATATCATCTTAACCATTTCAGTCGCATGCTATCAACAAACATATAATATTTAGAAGGGAAGCGAAGTCAAATCCTAGGGACTAAGTGTCCCTGTACAGTCTAGTGCCAGAAATCTGCTAGGTGTCAACAACAGTCATTTATGTATTTACAGAAAAAATGCAAAATGAACATCAAATAGGTCAAAGATCAGCCCAATTCCTACTCATTGCCCAAGAAGTACTGGTATTCATTATCAATGTTAAGCCCATGCTGGACCGATTTCAATTTCATTATCCACAGTACTTCCCTACGTCTGAGTTTCAGAGTTCTGTTACCTCCCCTGGGATCCTGAGGTACATGCTCTATTGCATGATAACAAAATTGGTGATCTCCCTGATTATCAATGTTCTGAACATAATGAGCAGCTATTGGGTATCTGGTGTCCCCACTTTTCCAAGCCCTAATATGCTCCATCATTCTGTCTCTTAGTCTTCTTATCGTGCTGCCCACGTAAATCTGTCCACATGAACAGACTATAACATACACAACAAAGGAGGTTTCACAGTTCATGAAAGTGTCTATCTCATGCATTACTGAATTATTGTAGCTGAAACTCACAATCTTTTTACAGGCCCATCTGCAGCAATTACAACGCCCACATTTGTAAAATCCCTTAGTCAAGCTCCTGGGCCAAATTCTCTATTTCTGATTGGATAACTTGGGCTTAAGTCACTCGCCAAGGTTCTCCCTTTCCTGAAGGTCACAGCCGGTCTCTGTCCAATGTGTTCTGATAAATCCTTATCAGTTGATAACAAGTGCCAGTGTCGATTTAAAATAGAGTATAATTTATTAGACTCTGTGTTGTAATTAGTCACTAGGCGTACCTCTCGTTCTTTTTTCTCTGTAATCTCCTTATCTTTTAATGTATCAGATCGTTCAAGTTTATGGACACGTATTTTTGCTTTCTCAATAACTGCCCGTTGGTAACCTCTAGCATGAAATCTGGAAGACATATCCTGTACTGTATCCTTAAATTCATCGTCCTCCGAACAGTTCCTCCTAGCTCGGACCATCTCTCCATACGGGATGGATTTTATCTGAGAATTGGGGTGGCAACTCTTAGCATGTAATAGTGAGTTACAACTAGTCTCCTTCCTGTACATCTTGGAACACAACTTATTTCCCTTTGTGTATAGCTCAACATCAAGAAAATAAATCCTCTCCTTATCATATTGGGTTGTAAACCTCAAGTTAACATCATTGCTGTTAAGGTATTCAAAAAAACACAGAAGGTCCTCCAAACAGCCGGTCCAGATCATGAGACAGTCGTCTATGAAACGACCCCAATATTGAATATATTCAATCCACCTGACCCCACGACGACCCCAGATCCACTCCGCCTCAAACCATCCCATGAACAGGTTGGCAAAAGACGGAGCAAACCTGGAGCCCATCGCGGTCCCAAGGCGCTGTCTATACCAATTACGGTTAAACACAAATACATTGTTACTGAGTACTATCTGTGTCATGTCAAGTATCATCTTTGTATGCTCATAGTACTCAGCTGGTCTCCTGTTGAAAAAGGTCTCTACTGCATGAATTCCCAATGTGTGGTCTATATTTGAATATAATGAGACCACATCTAGTGTTACAAGAAACATGTCACTTTGCCAGGTCACATCTGACATCATATTCAAGACATGCTTAGTGTCCCTGATATAGGAGGGTAAGTTCTCAACAAACGGTCTCATGAATATATCAATATACTCAGATATCTTTTCAGTCGGACCCCCAATACCAGAGATAATTGGCCGACCGGGTGGGTTCTCCCTATTCTTATGTACCTTAGGTAAGGTGTATAAGCAAGGAGCTTTAGGTGTCGAGATTGTCAAATAGTTATACTCATCCAAATCCAATAGCGACATATCATACCAATTTTTAAGTTTCTCATTGATCAATATCATTAGGGATGGTAGTGGATTGTTAGGTAAGGACTCATAATATTTGTGATCCTCTAACTGTATCATGATTTCTGCATTATATTTGGTGGTATCCATTACAACCACGTTACCACCCTTGTCAGCCATTCGAATTGTGATGTCATTATTGGATTTAAGGAGTTTAAGTGCTTTTCTTTCTCCCTGTGTGAGGTTGTCTGATTTTTTATAGAAGCCACCCTTTGACCGTTTATCTATGAGTTTATCAATTTCAAATTCCACAGACTTGTGGAAAGCATCTATGTTATTGCCTGTACCCAATTGAGGAGTCCACTTAGATTTCAATTTTAGACCGCTGCTTTGACTGAGATATCTGTTAATCTCTAAGTCCTCCAGGACTCTAGACAGTGTAATAGGGTCTTCCTCATTCTCTGTCAGTGAAAGTAACAATTTTGTAGCATTAGCCCCTTCTATAGTCAGGTCACTCAATTGACTATGTAAAGTAGTGCTTTTGTCTTTCAATGGTGCATGAACAAAAAACTTTTTAATTTTCAAAAGTCTCACAAATTTATAAACATCAATCTTGGTCATGTACCAGTCCGAGATAACATTAGGACAAAATCCTAGTCCCTTTTTCAACAGTTTAATCATGTCATTGGTCAATTCAAATTCAGATATATTAATGATCTCAATCTCATTCACAGTATTGCTCTGCATATTATTCAATCCTTCCATGACCTCAGCCTCATTCCCCTTCTTGCACCCTGTTGTCCTCCTGCCCCTGGATCCTCTCCTAGTCTTGTATTTCCGCCACCTCTGCCCCTGATCGTGGAGTCCCGATTCCCAATTCTGTGGCGCTTCACCTCTTCTAAAAAAGCATTCTCTCGTGTGCCTGGCTCGGCCACCGCCCCTCCATTTACCTCTTCACTCTCACTACTAACAATGGATGAGGCATCAGTTTCACTAGCTGCAACGCTAGGTGTGGCAGTTGCCTTCTGCTTGGAACCACGGGGTTGTCTGACCAAGTAATCAAAGCGCTTAGCAAAGGTGAAAACGCGACCCGCTTTATAATCATTCTCATCTCTTTGCAGCTTCCTTGCCTTCCTACGCTTTATATCCGCCTGGAGGTCTGTTAGGAAATTATCCAAAATAGTGTAGTTTCTCATAGTTACTTCTGGTTGATTAAGTTCTTTAATTTCCTCCTCTAATTTATGTATCTCTTCAAGCAATTTCTTAATCTTCCTCTCTGCATTCTCTATAAGAATGTTAATAAGATTTCTAGAGGAATTCGTGAGCTCTTGCTCCCAATTAGCTAACAGATCTGGTTCCAGGTCTTCGTATGTGGGCATGATTTGAGATCTCAAGCCCCTGGGTATCCTATTAAGCAGAAGATACTGCTTCAATGTAGCTGCGTCCCACCACTTGTTAAGCTCTTGTCTTTTCAAATTCTCCAATCTTTTAAATTTCTCCTTCAGACCCTCCGTCTTAGCAGGTGTTGGTGCATTGACTGTCTTGCCTTGCTTATTCCCTGTCTTAAGATTATTAAATAACTCCTGTGCTTCCTGATCTCTATTCATTATAAAGATAGGTCTAACGTACCCTCCAGGTGGCAGCTCCAAGTTGCAAAAAAGTTCAATTTAGTAGGGGATACCAACCTATTATGGGCGCACTACCTTAATATCAGGGTACAAAATTATAATTATTAACAATAATCACAAAGGTGCTCCAAGAGGAATGATGCGTATCCAACATCAACTGGCTTCATGTGAAGCAATACTAAGAGCAATATCCTCTGAGCACACCCACAGTTCACTCATGTAAATCCAACGTGTGTATGGCAAGCTACTCCAATCCTCAGGAGTCGGATCAAATTAATATAATCTCCAAGGTCAATGCATACAAGAGTCCACTTTCTGTATGAGAAGTCCTTATGATTTATTTCAAGAGTTGATTACACCAGCCAACACGTGTTTCGTCGTGCATATATTATACCTCGACTTCTTCAGGGCTGTAATCAAACAAAACATTTCCTACAATCAGTATAAATGTTTTTCATGTTACTAAAATTAGATGTGGGATAGTACCAACCACCATCCAGTAAGATAAAAGCCTGCAGAGTGAAGAGTTTGAAGTGAGAAAATGAATTAACAGAAAGCCATTCCAGTCCTAGTAAGCACCCTGTGTGAGATAAAAGAGAAAGAACCCTACCACCAAGATATATAAGCAAGGTAGGGGTAACTTATCACCTCTGTATCTTTCCGTAATCTCTCTTTCTTATATGGTCCTCATAACATGAATAAATCAATCAATCTGAAAAAACAGAGGCGTATCAAATAATATATACCTTAGATCCTGTCACTAATATCAAAAACCAACTGTATATCCCATTAGTGAATCCAAACAGAAATGAAATGCCAGCTAAAAATAAGCGTTCACCCCCTATGTTATAAATAAATCGGGTTTACCTTCAAAATTCTCCTCGCAATTCATCCAGCAATATGCCAACAGTATCTATCTCTCCATTCACCTATAATTTCCACCAAAGTCAAAAGTAATTATATTACAATCCAAGTATATATTGCTGGGTAGAATTGATACAAACGTGTATCCTACAACACTCACCCAGTAATTATCTTCTGGTGTGTTCTAATATGCTCTCATTTAGACTTCAAATGTCTAATGTATCCTAAACAATAGAAGTAGCACATGTCACACCCCAATTTACGGTCCATGTATCATAAACAAAATTATTATTAAACCATCCTGTGAGTAATAGCATCTAAGTCAGTGCATACTCCTAAACAAAATACCAAGCGGTCTAAAATTGAAATCTAAGTGGACTCCTCAATTGGGTACAGGCAATAACATAGATGCTTTCCACAAGTCTGTGGAATTTGAAATTGATAAACTCATAGATAAACGGTCAAAGGGTGGCTTCTATAAAAAATCAGACAACCTCACACAGGGAGAAAGAAAAGCACTTAAACTCCTTAAATCCAATAATGACATCACAATTCGAATGGCTGACAAGGGTGGTAACGTGGTTGTAATGGATACCACCAAATATAATGCAGAAATCATGATACAGTTAGAGGATCACAAATATTATGAGTCCTTACCTAACAATCCACTACCATCCCTAATGATATTGATCAATGAGAAACTTAAAAATTGGTATGATATGTCGCTATTGGATTTGGATGAGTATAACTATTTGACAATCTCGACACCTAAAGCTCCTTGCTTATACACCTTACCTAAGGTACATAAGAATAGGGAGAACCCACCCGGTCGGCCAATTATCTCTGGTATTGGGGGTCCGACTGAAAAGATATCTGAGTATATTGATATATTCATGAGACCGTTTGTTGAGAACTTACCCTCCTATATCAGGGACACTAAGCATGTCTTGAATATGATGTCAGATGTGACCTGGCAAAGTGACATGTTTCTTGTAACACTAGATGTGGTCTCATTATATTCAAATATAGACCACACATTGGGAATTCATGCAGTAGAGACCTTTTTCAACAGGAGACCAGCTGAGTACTATGAGCATACAAAGATGATACTTGACATGACACAGATAGTACTCAGTAACAATGTATTTGTGTTTAACCGTAATTGGTATAGACAGCGCCTTGGGACCGCGATGGGCTCCAGGTTTGCTCCGTCTTTTGCCAACCTGTTCATGGGATGGTTTGAGGCGGAGTGGATCTGGGGTCGTCGTGGGGTCAGGTGGATTGAATATATTCAATATTGGGGTCGTTTCATAGACGACTGTCTCATGATCTGGACCGGCAGTTTGGAGGACCTTCTGTGTTTTTTTGAATACCTTAACAGCAATGATGTTAACTTGAGGTTTACAACCCAATATGATAAGGAGAGGATTTATTTTCTTGATGTTGAGCTATACACAAAGGGAAATAAGTTGTGTTCCAAGATGTACAGGAAGGAGACTAGTTGTAACTCACTATTACATGCTAAGAGTTGCCACCCCAATTCTCAGATAAAATCCATCCCGTATGGAGAGATGGTCCGAGCTAGGAGGAACTGTTCGGAGGACGATGAATTTAAGGATACAGTACAGGATATGTCTTCCAGATTTCATGCTAGAGGTTACCAACGGGCAGTTATTGAGAAAGCAAAAATACGTGTCCATAAACTTGAACGATCTGATACATTAAAAGATAAGGAGATTACAGAGAAAAAAGAACGAGAGGTACGCCTAGTGACTAATTACAACACAGAGTCTAATAAATTATACTCTATTTTAAATCGACACTGGCACTTGTTATCAACTGATAAGGATTTATCAGAACACATTGGACAGAGACCGGCTGTGACCTTCAGGAAAGGGAGAACCTTGGCGAGTGACTTAAGCCCAAGTTATCCAATCAGAAATAGAGAAATTTGGCCCAGGAGCTTGACTAAGGGATTTTACAAATGTGGGCGTTGTAATTGCTGCAGATGGGCCTGTAAAAAGATTGTGAGTTTCAGCTACAATAATTCAGTAATGCATGAGATAGACACTTTCATGAACTGTGAAACCTCCTTTGTTGTGTATGTTATAGTCTGTTCATGTGGACAGATTTACGTGGGCAGCACGATAAGAAGACTAAGAGACAGAATGATGGAGCATATTAGGGCTTGGAAAAGTGGGGACACCAGATACCCAATAGCTGCTCATTATGTTCAGAACATTGATAATCAGGGAGATCACCAATTTTGTAATCATGCAATAGAGCATGTACCTCAGGATCCCAGGGGAGGTAACAGAACTCTGAAACTCAGACGTAGGGAAGTACTGTGGATAATGAAATTGAAATCGGTCCAGCATGGGCTTAACATTGATAATGAATACCAGTACTTCTTGGGCAATGAGTAGGAATTGGGCTGATCTTTGACCTATTTGATGTTCATTTTGCATTTTTTCTGTAAATACATAAATGACTGTTGTTGACACCTAGCAGATTTCTGGCACTAGACTGTACAGGGACACTTAGTCCCTAGGATTTGACTTCGCTTCCCTTCTAAATATTATATGTTTGTTGATAGCATGCGACTGAAATGGTTAAGATGATATTGCACCCTCGGTTGCCTTACGTTTGGCTAACTGGCTAACATTTACCCTTCATGAACTCTACTCACCCTTCCCTATGGCACAATATGGATATACATTAAGGTTTTATTTTGTGATCTGGTTATTTAAGTATGCATTAATATATCAATGGATTAGTACATTATCCCAGGATTTATGGTTTAGCACAGGGTCTAATGTAGATTTAGGAATCACTCTGGAAACCCGAACGTAATCGGACAATTGAATAGATAGGATACTCTTCTTTCAAGGAATTTATTGGCGCCAATGTGCGTGGATATCATATGGATTAATTGCACTAGGATGCCTGTTAGCGGATCAGTGATACTAGTTTAGCCCAGAAATATATGTAGAGTAACGTGTGTTTACTCTTAACAACGATATAAACACACTGAAAGATGGCGTTTATACACAAACGCATTTTAGCCCATTCCAAGATGGCGCCCATGCGTGATGCCGATATTTCGAACTTTAGTTCAGTTAACGTGCTGAAACACTATATATCAGAATTATATAAAGTTGCTTGATACTTGAGTATTGACATTTATTTTGCCTATTTACATGCATAACAGCGTGCTTAGAATTGTAGAAATAATATAAACATGTTACAAGATGGCGCGCGTTAAACAACATATTTAAAGACACTTTAAGATGGCGCCCATGCTAGACGCCAATGCTTGGATGTGGTCGGACGATTTAGGAGGAGATGCTAATAAGCAGAACACAGGTAAATTTCTAGCTGAGTTGGCGGGGGTATTATAGAGACACTAAATTTTGAAAGGGTACGAGATATTAAAAGCCGTTTCTTCTCATATATATTACAGGCAGTCGAGATATTTGAAGATATCGACGTTTGGTGAGTGTGGGTTAAATTTATTGACTTGAAGTAACTAGAGGTTCTATACGGGTTATCTTACTATAGTCATTATTTTGATACAGATAACCGTATATTGACCAAGAGAAGACGACCCTGTGCACTTTATATATTTTATAGTTACCATTGGTGAGTACATGTAACTCTATAATAAATGCGGGAGAAGATAATAGATTAGCGCATTATAATTTGGTGTTTTGACAGCAACTGATCTCCCTCGCTTGCATTAGAAGTGAACATTGCATTAATAGTGAAGTAGACAAGGGGAACCTTGTGTATGATAGGATTATGTAAAATAATTTTATTTAAACTTGGTATTTTGTTTAGGAGTATGCACTGACTTAGATGCTATTACTCACAGGATGGTTTAATAATAATTTTGTTTATGATACATGGACCGTAAATTGGGGTGTGACATGTGCTACTTCTATTGTTTAGGATACATTAGACATTTGAAGTCTAAATGAGAGCATATTAGAACACACCAGAAGATAATTACTGGGTGAGTGTTGTAGGATACACGTTTGTATCAATTCTACCCAGCAATATATACTTGGATTGTAATATAATTACTTTTGACTTTGGTGGAAATTATAGGTGAATGGAGAGATAGATACTGTTGGCATATTGCTGGATGAATTGCGAGGAGAATTTTGAAGGTAAACCCGATTTATTTATAACATAGGGGGTGAACGCTTATTTTTAGCTGGCATTTCATTTCTGTTTGGATTCACTAATGGGATATACAGTTGGTTTTTGATATTAGTGACAGGATCTAAGGTATATATTATTTGATACGCCTCTGTTTTTTCAGATTGATTGATTTATTCATGTTATGAGGACCATATAAGAAAGAGAGATTACGGAAAGATACAGAGGTGATAAGTTACCCCTACCTTGCTTATATATCTTGGTGGTAGGGTTCTTTCTCTTTTATCTCACACAGGGTGCTTACTAGGACTGGAATGGCTTTCTGTTAATTCATTTTCTCACTTCAAACTCTTCACTCTGCAGGCTTTTATCTTACTGGATGGTGGTTGGTACTATCCCACATCTAATTTTAGTAACATGAAAAACATTTATACTGATTGTAGGAAATGTTTTGTTTGATTACAGCCCTGAAGAAGTCGAGGTATAATATATGCACGACGAAACACGTGTTGGCTGGTGTAATCAACTCTTGAAATAAATCATAAGGACTTCTCATACAGAAAGTGGACTCTTGTATGCATTGACCTTGGAGATTATATTAATTTGATCCGACTCCTGAGGATTGGAGTAGCTTGCCATACACACGTTGGATTTACATGAGTGAACTGTGGGTGTGCTCAGAGGATATTGCTCTTAGTATTGCTTCACATGAAGCCAGTTGATGTTGGATACGCATCATTCCTCTTGGAGCACCTTTGTGATTATTGTTAATAATTATAATTTTGTACCCTGATATTAAGGTAGTGCGCCCATAATAGGTTGGTATCCCCTACTAAATTGAACTTTTTTGCAACTTGGAGCTGCCACCTGGAGGGTACGTTAGACCTATCTTTATAATGAATAGAGATCAGGAAGCACAGGAGTTATTTAATAATCTTAAGACAGGGAATAAGCAAGGCAAGACAGTCAATGCACCAACACCTGCTAAGACGGAGGGTCTGAAGGAGAAATTTAAAAGATTGGAGAATTTGAAAAGACAAGAGCTTAACAAGTGGTGGGACGCAGCTACATTGAAGCAGTATCTTCTGCTTAATAGGATACCCAGGGGCTTGAGATCTCAAATCATGCCCACATACGAAGACCTGGAACCAGATCTGTTAGCTAATTGGGAGCAAGAGCTCACGAATTCCTCTAGAAATCTTATTAACATTCTTATAGAGAATGCAGAGAGGAAGATTAAGAAATTGCTTGAAGAGATACATAAATTAGAGGAGGAAATTAAAGAACTTAATCAACCAGAAGTAACTATGAGAAACTACACTATTTTGGATAATTTCCTAACAGACCTCCAGGCGGATATAAAGCGTAGGAAGGCAAGGAAGCTGCAAAGAGATGAGAATGATTATAAAGCGGGTCGCGTTTTCACCTTTGCTAAGCGCTTTGATTACTTGGTCAGACAACCCCGTGGTTCCAAGCAGAAGGCAACTGCCACACCTAGCGTTGCAGCTAGTGAAACTGATGCCTCATCCATTGTTAGTAGTGAGAGTGAAGAGGTAAATGGAGGGGCGGTGGCCGAGCCAGGCACACGAGAGAATGCTTTTTTAGAAGAGGTGAAGCGCCACAGAATTGGGAATCGGGACTCCACGATCAGGGGCAGAGGTGGCGGAAATACAAGACTAGGAGAGGATCCAGGGGCAGGAGGACAACAGGGTGCAAGAAGGGGAATGAGGCTGAGGTCATGGAAGGATTGAATAATATGCAGAGCAATACTGTGAATGAGATTGAGATCATTAATATATCTGAATTTGAATTGACCAATGACATGATTAAACTGTTGAAAAAGGGACTAGGATTTTGTCCTAATGTTATCTCGGACTGGTACATGACCAAGATTGATGTTTATAAATTTGTGAGACTTTTGAAAATTAAAAAGTTTTTTGTTCATGCACCATTGAAAGACAAAAGCACTACTTTACATAGTCAATTGAGTGACCTGACTATAGAAGGGGCTAATGCTACAAAATTGTTACTTTCACTGACAGAGAATGAGGAAGACCCTATTACACTGTCTAGAGTCCTGGAGGACTTAGAGATTAACAGATATCTCAGTCAAAGCAGCGGTCTAAAATTGAAATCTAAGTGGACTCCTCAATTGGGTACAGGCAATAACATAGATGCTTTCCACAAGTCTGTGGAATTTGAAATTGATAAACTCATAGATAAACGGTCAAAGGGTGGCTTCTATAAAAAATCAGACAACCTCACACAGGGAGAAAGAAAAGCACTTAAACTCCTTAAATCCAATAATGACATCACAATTTGAATGGCTGACAAGGGTGGTAACGTGGTTGTAATGGATACCACCAAATATAATGCAGAAATCATGATACAGTTAGAGGATCACAAATATTATGAGTCCTTACCTAACAATCCACTACCATCCCTAATGATATTGATCAATGAGAAACTTAAAAATTGGTATGATATGTCGCTATTGGATTTGGATGAGTATAACTATTTGACAATCTCGACACCTAAAGCTCCTTGCTTATACACCTTACCTAAGGTACATAAGAATAGGGAGAACCCACCCGGTCGGCCAATTATCTCTGGTATTGGGGGTCCGACTGAAAAGATATCTGAGTATATTGATATATTCATGAGACCGTTTGTTGAGAACTTACCCTCCTATATCAGGGACACTAAGCATGTCTTGAATATGATGTCAGATGTGACCTGGCAAAGTGACATGTTTCTTGTAACACTAGATGTGGTCTCATTATATTCAAATATAGACCACACATTGGGAATTCATGCAGTAGAGACCTTTTTCAACAGGAGACCAGCTGAGTACTATGAGCATACAAAGATGATACTTGACATGACACAGATAGTACTCAGTAACAATGTATTTGTGTTTAACCGTAATTGGTATAGACAGCGCCTTGGGACCGCGATGGGCTCCAGGTTTGCTCCGTCTTTTGCCAACCTGTTCATGGGATGGTTTGAGGCGGAGTGGATCTGGGGTCGTCGTGGGGTCAGGTGGATTGAATATATTCAATATTGGGGTCGTTTCATAGACGACTGTCTCATGATCTGGACCGGCAGTTTGGAGGACCTTCTGTGTTTTTTTGAATACCTTAACAGCAATGATGTTAACTTGAGGTTTACAACCCAATATGATAAGGAGAGGATTTATTTTCTTGATGTTGAGCTATACACAAAGGGAAATAAGTTGTGTTCCAAGATGTACAGGAAGGAGACTAGTTGTAACTCACTATTACATGCTAAGAGTTGCCACCCCAATTCTCAGATAAAATCCATCCCGTATGGAGAGATGGTCCGAGCTAGGAGGAACTGTTCGGAGGACGATGAATTTAAGGATACAGTACAGGATATGTCTTCCAGATTTCATGCTAGAGGTTACCAACGGGCAGTTATTGAGAAAGCAAAAATACGTGTCCATAAACTTGAACGATCTGATACATTAAAAGATAAGGAGATTACAGAGAAAAAAGAACGAGAGGTACGCCTAGTGACTAATTACAACACAGAGTCTAATAAATTATACTCTATTTTAAATCGACACTGGCACTTGTTATCAACTGATAAGGATTTATCAGAACACATTGGACAGAGACCGGCTGTGACCTTCAGGAAAGGGAGAACCTTGGCGAGTGACTTAAGCCCAAGTTATCCAATCAGAAATAGAGAAATTTGGCCCAGGAGCTTGACTAAGGGATTTTACAAATGTGGGCGTTGTAATTGCTGCAGATGGGCCTGTAAAAAGATTGTGAGTTTCAGCTACAATAATTCAGTAATGCATGAGATAGACACTTTCATGAACTGTGAAACCTCCTTTGTTGTGTATGTTATAGTCTGTTCATGTGGACAGATTTACGTGGGCAGCACGATAAGAAGACTAAGAGACAGAATGATGGAGCATATTAGGGCTTGGAAAAGTGGGGACACCAGATACCCAATAGCTGCTCATTATGTTCAGAACATTGATAATCAGGGAGATCACCAATTTTGTTATCATGCAATAGAGCATGTACCTCAGGATCCCAGGGGAGGTAACAGAACTCTGAAACTCAGACGTAGGGAAGTACTGTGGATAATGAAATTGAAATCGGTCCAGCATGGGCTTAACATTGATAATGAATACCAGTACTTCTTGGGCAATGAGTAGGAATTGGGCTGATCTTTGACCTATTTGATGTTCATTTTGCATTTTTTCTGTAAATACATAAATGACTGTTGTTGACACCTAGCAGATTTCTGGCACTAGACTGTACAGGGACACTTAGTCCCTAGGATTTGACTTCGCTTCCCTTCTAAATATTATATGTTTGTTGATAGCATGCGACTGAAATGGTTAAGATGATATTGCACCCTCGGTTGCCTTACGTTTGGCTAACTGGCTAACATTTACCCTTCATGAACTCTACTCACCCTTCCCTATGGCACAATATGGATATACATTAAGGTTTTATTTTGTGATCTGGTTATTTAAGTATGCATTAATATATCAATGGATTAGTACATTATCCCAGGATTTATGGTTTAGCACAGGGTCTAATGTAGATTTAGGAATCACTCTGGAAACCCGAACGTAATCGGACAATTGAATAGATAGGATACTCTTCTTTCAAGGAATTTATTGGCGCCAATGTGCGTGGATATCATATGGATTAATTGCACTAGGATGCCTGTTAGCGGATCAGTGATACTAGTTTAGCCCAGAAATATATGTAGAGTAACGTGTGTTTACTCTTAACAACGATATAAACACACTGAAAGATGGCGTTTATACACAAACGCATTTTAGCCCATTCCAAGATGGCGCCCATGCGTGATGCCGATATTTCGAACTTTAGTTCAGTTAACGTGCTGAAACACTATATATCAGAATTATATAAAGTTGCTTGATACTTGAGTATTGACATTTATTTTGCCTATTTACATGCATAACAGCGTGCTTAGAATTGTAGAAATAATATAAACATGTTACAAGATGGCGCGCGTTAAACAACATATTTAAAGACACTTTAAGATGGCGCCCATGCTAGACGCCAATGCTTGGATGTGGTCGGACGATTTAGGAGGAGATGCTAATAAGCAGAACACAGGTAAATTTCTAGCTGAGTTGGCGGGGGTATTATAGAGACACTAAATTTTGAAAGGGTACGAGATATTAAAAGCCGTTTCTTCTCATATATATTACAGGCAGTCGAGATATTTGAAGATATCGACGTTTGGTGAGTGTGGGTTAAATTTATTGACTTGAAGTAACTAGAGGTTCTATACGGGTTATCTTACTATAGTCATTATTTTGATACAGATAACCGTATATTGACCAAGAGAAGACGACCCTGTGCACTTTATATATTTTATAGTTACCATTGGTGAGTACATGTAACTCTATAATAAATGCGGGAGAAGATAATAGATTAGCGCATTATAATTTGGTGTTTTGACAGCAACTGATCTCTCTCGCTTGCATTAGAAGTGAACATTGCATTAATAGTGAAGTAGACAAGGGGAACCTTGTGTATGATAGGATTATGTAAAATAATTTTATTTAAACTTGGTATTTTGTTTAGGAGTATGCACTGACTTAGATGCTATTACTCACAGGATGGTTTAATAATAATTTTGTTTATGATACATGGACCGTAAATTGGGGTGTGACATGTGCTACTTCTATTGTTTAGGATACATTAGACATTTGAAGTCTAAATGAGAGCATATTAGAACACACCAGAAGATAATTACTGGGTGAGTGTTGTAGGATACACGTTTGTATCAATTCTACCCAGCAATATATACTTGGATTGTAATATAATTACTTTTGACTTTGGTGGAAATTATAGGTGAATGGAGAGATAGATACTGTTGGCATATTGCTGGATGAATTGCGAGGAGAATTTTGAAGGTAAACCCGATTTATTTATAACATAGGGGGTGAACGCTTATTTTTAGCTGGCATTTCATTTCTGTTTGGATTCACTAATGGGATATACAGTTGGTTTTTGATATTAGTGACAGGATCTAAGGTATATATTATTTGATACGCCTCTGTTTTTTCAGATTGATTGATTTATTCATGTTATGAGGACCATATAAGAAAGAGAGATTACGGAAAGATACAGAGGTGATAAGTTACCCCTACCTTGCTTATATATCTTGGTGGTAGGGTTCTTTCTCTTTTATCTCACACAGGGTGCTTACTAGGACTGGAATGGCTTTCTGTTAATTCATTTTCTCACTTCAAACTCTTCACTCTGCAGGCTTTTATCTTACTGGATGGTGGTTGGTACTATCCCACATCTAATTTTAGTAACATGAAAAACATTTATACTGATTGTAGGAAATGTTTTGTTTGATTACAGCCCTGAAGAAGTCGAGGTATAATATATGCACGACGAAACACGTGTTGGCTGGTGTAATCAACTCTTGAAATAAATCATAAGGACTTCTCATACAGAAAGTGGACTCTTGTATGCATTGACCTTGGAGATTATATTAATTTGATCCGACTCCTGAGGATTGGAGTAGCTTGCCATACACACGTTGGATTTACATGAGTGAACTGTGGGTGTGCTCAGAGGATATTGCTCTTAGTATTGCTTCACATGAAGCCAGTTGATGTTGGATACGCATCATTCCTCTTGGAGCACCTTTGTGATTATTGTTAATAATTATAATTTTGTACCCTGATATTAAGGTAGTGCGCCCATAATAGGTTGGTATCCCCTACTAAATTGAACCTGTTGGGTAAGATTTACGTTCTTCCTTCAACAAAGGGAGGAAGTAACCTCAGACAAATTTATTCTCTTGGTGGGACAGCAGGGGTACTTCCTTTAATCCCACACCATAGCACCAAATATACCATGTTTTTGCAAAGTAATGAGCCAAGATCATCTACGATTATGGCAGCAGGGTGTACAAGCACTCCTTGCTAATGATGCCATTTAGCTGGTGCCCCCACACCAGCGGAGCCAAGGATTCTACTCCCTGTACTTCCTTATCCCCAAAAGAATGGAATTCTGTGGTCTATGCCACACCACAGGCCGTTGAACTGGTACATCCTGTCGGAGCACTTCAAAATTACTACCCTGGAGGACGTCATTCCAGTGCTCTGCACATGGTGACCGACTCTCTGAAGGATACATATTTCACATGCCCATACATACAGTGTATCATCGCTACCTGTGGTTTGTGGTAACTGGGCAATGCACCGATTCAGAGTCCTAACCTTTGGGGTCACAAGTCCCAAGGGTATTTACCAAATCTCTAGTGGTGGTACCTGCACATTGGCGCAGAAACATCATTCATGTCTTCCCTTACCTGATGTCTGGCTTATAGAGTTGAAGCTGTGAATAATCCCTAGCACGCACGCACACACACACAGACAATAGTATCCCTGTTCCACAGGTTAGAATTCACAGTACATGCCAAAAAGTTGCATTTGTGCCACAGAAGATCCAACCTTTTTTATGGGCTACATTAAATTACATTGTGGGGAAAAACCACCCAAACCTAGAGAGTGTCATGGGATTTGAGTACCTGCGATCTCTTTTTCAGACCATGTCCTTTTACAGTATTATGATTTTGAAGCTGTTGGGGATGATGGCCTCATGCATACAGACAGTACAGCAAGTCCACACATATCTTGACTGCAGCTGTGTCTGACTAGGTCATAGTCACTGGGGGAGGGTCATTGGAAACATCTAGTATTGGTAGAACCCAGAAATCAACATGCATTTCTGTTATGGAACCATAAAAACTTGCTGTTGGGTAGGCCTTTGGTGAGGGAACCTACCCAAACCAAAAGTTGGGTGATGGCATTCAATTGGCTGCTGTCTCTTTTTCAGACTTTGTCCTTTTTCAGTGTGTGTGATAAGGAAACTGTAGGCGATGATGTCCTCTTTTATAGTGATAGTACAGCATGCAGGTTTATACATTCACAGTGACAGTGCAGCACCTAAGTTTATACAGGCGTCCACTGCAAGTGTGTCTAGAGAAACCATGGTCATTGGTGGAGGAGCTAGTGTTAGTAGAGCCCAGAATTCTGATAGATACATCTGCCGTGTGGATTCCTCACCTTGTGAATATCCCCCTTGCGTCAGCAACGTTCGGAAATTTTCTTCGTAGCACGCCGTCGTGGGCGACGTCACAGGAGCACGGCATCGCGCGCGACTCCGTCTGACATCACCGACCCCATATTAGGCCCACGCCGGCGTGATGACGTCAGTTCCCTTTTTTCCGCGTCTCCGACGCTAACGGTTTTCGGGATCTTCAGCGATACCTAGTATCTTTCTGACTTATATTTGTCACTGTTTCTCTCTTGCGACTTTGTTCTTCTCCGGAGATGTCGTCGAGGAAAACAGGCTTTAAGCCATGTAGGTCTTGTGCCCGTATGATGTCTATCACGGACCCGCATAAGGATTGTTTGTGGTGTCTTGGATCGGGCCACGACGTCAAGTACTGCGAGTCCTGTTTCAAGATGAATCCGAAGGCGCTTCGGGAGCGTGAAGCAAAGTTGCTCTTGGCGAAGGTGAAAAAGGACTCTGGGCGACTTTCGAGATCTACGTCACGGAGATCGAAGTCGAAGCAAAGGTCTCGGTCGAGGTCGAGATCGGCGTCGAGGTCCAGAGCGGGTTCGAGGTCTGGAGACGACTCGAGGTCCAAGGCGAAGTCGAAGTCCAGAGAAAGGTCTAGGTCTAGATCTAAGTCGGCTTCCGGGCATGCTTCGAGCTCTTCGAGGAGAAAACATAAGAGGAGGAAGCACAGTTCGAGACATCATTCGGGGAAGGATTCCTCTGACTCGAAGAGAAAGTCTCACAAACACCGTAAGGACTTTGTCTCTCCTTCACCTGCTGTGTCAAGAGTGGGTTCTCCGGCGCCGGAGCCGGAGCCGGACCCGGAGCCGGTTTCCTCGGAGCATGAAGAAGAGGAGGTGACTCAAGAACCGGCTTCGGCGGAGACTCCTGTGAATCCAGAAGGTCAGGGTGAGGATGTGTCGGGTCGGCCTCCATTGCAACATCCGGTAGGTCCGTACCCTTCCTTCTCTGGTCCTGGGCAGGATCCCTCGCATTTTCTCAATGCGATGTTTGGAGTTTATTCTAGGGCGATGTACCCCGCTGGAGCGCCTGGTGGCCCCATGGGTCCGTTATCGTACAACCTGGGTATTCCTCAGTCGTATGCCCCTGCTCCATTTATGCCTTTCATGCCGGCGCCTGTTTCACCTTGGCTCGGTACGGCTCCACCGAGGTCCTCGACTCCGCATGCGGCTTCGCCGACTCCGGATCGACCTCGCAGTCGAGATCGAGGTGCCACTCCTGTTCTTGACTCTCGTCCTCCTGCTTTGGTTCCTCGAGCGACGTCGGAACCGGCTCCGTCGGAGTCGTTACCGGATCCGTCGACTTCGATTCGAATGGAGTGGTCGAGGCGAAGAACTCAGCGTCTTCTCGAGCAAAAGGATGATGAGAGTTCAGATGTGGAGGAAGGCGAGCTTCCTGATCATGGTGATGACTTCGAAGAGCTTCGGGATGCTAGTGGTCTGGAACTCTCTCCCGAGTGGGGTCTGCCTTCGACTTCTGATGCACCATCAAGGGACGTGGCTCCTTATCACGTGGTTATTAGGAAGGCTGCTGAGCTTCTTAACTTAAAGCTGCCCACAGTGGAGTACAAGCCCAACATTCTCACGGAAGTCCTGCATTCTCCATCCTCAATTGTGGAGCCAACTTTGCCGTTTACTGATGCCCTGTCAGATCCAATTAAGGAAATTTGGAAGAGGCCGTTGTCTGCTCCTGCAGTTTCAAGGGTTATTGCAAGGCGCTATAGGGTGGCTCCTGATGACCCTGCATTTCTTTCTACGCATCCGTCTCCGGAAAGTCTTGTGGTTCAGGCGGCTTGTTCTAATAGGGCGGCAGGCTCCTTCCCTCAAGTGCCTGCTGACAAAGAGTCTAAGAAAGTGGATCAGGCTGCGAAGAAGACTTTCTCTTCTGGGAGCATGGCTCTAAAGTCGTCAAATGCCACTTGCCTTTTAGGTAGATATGTGCACGCGCTGATGGACTCAGTGAAGCAGTTGTCACCAAAACTTCCTGAGGAGGATAGAAAAAACTTTAATGAAGTCATCTCTGACACTCAGGCTGCGGCCCGCATGGTCATCCAAAGCGGCATGGACACTGTGGATTCAGTTGCCAGAATTATGGGCTCATCCATTGCAACTAGGAGAGCCGCATGGTTAAAGTCATCTGATTTCTCAGCGGATGTACAATCTACTTTGTTGGACTTACCCTTTGAAGGATCTGGCCTTTTTGGTAAGAAGGCAGATGTGGCCTTGGAAAGGTTTAAAGACAGCCGTGCCACTGCGAGATCGTTGGGTCTGCAGATGAGAGGGTCTGCAGCCAGAAAATTCAAGGGTTTTGGTAAATCTTCTTTTCGTCCCTTCAAGCAGGGCCAACAACAGCAGCAGCAGCAGAACCCTCTATATAAGTCCTATAGAGGTAGACAGAGGGGTCGTGGTCGTGGACGTCAAGTCTCCTCTTCCTCCACTTCCTCCAATAATGTCCAACCCCCACCCGCATCAGCAAAGCAGCCCTAGATCCACCATTCTGGATCATGTAGGGCCAGTAGGGGGTCGGCTTACTCACTTTCTACGAGATTGGGAATCGGTTACATCAGATCTTTGGGTTCTCAATCTCGTAGAGAATGGGTATGCACTTCCTTTTCAGGAGTTCCCTCCCAATTACCCTCCTTGCCAAGGTTATTGCTCGGAGGACCACCCGCTTCTCCTGCAGGAGGAAGTCCTGGCTCTGTTTCGAAAGGGAGCGATAGAGGTGGTTCCAGAGCAGGAGAGGGGTCAAGGGTGCTACTCCCGGTATTTCTTGATTCCCAAGAAGGATGGCAGGCTTCGGCCTATCCTGGATCTCAGGGTTTTGAACCTCTATCTCAAACAGGAGAAGTTCAAAATGCTCACCCTTGCTCAGGTTCTTCTGGCGCTGATGGAAGAAGACTGGATGGTGTCGATCGACTTGCAGGATGCGTATTTTCACATCCCAATCCTGAAGTCGCACAGGAAGTATCTCCGTTTTACGGTGGGATCGCAGCACTATCAGTTTGCGGTCCTCCCGTTTGGACTTACTACTGCGCCTCGAGTTTTCACCAAGGTGATGGCAGTGGTGGCGGCGCATCTCAGGAGGTCAGGGATTCCTGTATTCCCTTATCTAGACGACTGGCTGATCAAAGCAGAGTCGCCGGAGATGGTGCTCCATCATCTGCAGGAGACAACTCAGTTGTTACACAGGTTGGGTTTTTCGATAAACGTACCCAAATCTCACCTGGTGCCCTCCCAGCGCAACCTGTTCATAGGTGCAGTACTGGACACTTCTGTATGTCGTGCATTCCCTCCACCTCAAAGGATTCGCGACATACAGGAAATGATTCCTTTGTTTTACCCTGGAGCGGTCGTTCCAGTCCTGAAGGTCCTTCGTCTGCTCGGTCTGAAGGCTTCTTGCATTCTGTTGGTCAGTCATGCACGCTGGCACATGAGGGCGCTCCAGTGGTGCCTCCGCAGGCAGTGGTATCAGCACAACGGAGATCTCAGGGAGTCTGTGAGGATCTCCAGAGAAACTGCAGCGGACCTGTCCTGGTGGGGCGTGGAAGGCAATCTGTCACAGGGAAAGCCTTTTCAGCTACCTCCTTCAGTGGCCACAGTGATATCGGATGCATCCACTCTCGGGTGGGGTGCTCATCTGGGAGACCTGGAGGTCAAGGGTCTTTGGTCTCCGGAAGAAAGGTTGTTTCACATCAACCTTCTGGAATTGAGGGCGATACGTTTGGCGCTCAAGGCCTTCCTCCCTTCCCTTCGCGGTCGTTCGGTCCAGGTCCTAACGGACAACACGACTGCGATGTGGTACATCAACAAGCAGGGAGGAGTAGGGTCGCAGTGTCTCTGCAGAGAGGCTCTGCGTCTCTGGTCCTGGGTTCAGGACCATCAGATTTGTCTGGTGGCAAATCATCTGGCCGGGGTTCTGAACGTGCGTGCGGACAGTCTCAGTCGGCAGTTTTCTGCCGACCACGAGTGGAGGCTTCACCCGGAGGTTGTTCGCAACATCTTTCGGATGTGGGGGACTCCTCGGGTGGATCTTTTCGCCACTCGCGAGAATGCTCACTGCCCTTCATTCTGCAGTCTCCAGTATCCGATGCAAGGAGCATTGGGGGACGCGTTTCAGTTGAGTTGGGGAGATCGACTCCTTTACGCGTTTCCCCCCATACCTTTGATTCCTCGGGTTCTGAGGAAGATTCGTCAAGACCGGGCCCAAGTCATTTTGGTCGCCCCGGATTGGCCGAGAAGGGTGTGGTATTCGGACCTACTCCACCTATCCTCTCACCAGCCGCTCCGTCTCCCTCACAGGGCAGACCTCCTCTCTCAGTTGGAGGGGCAGGTTCTACACCCCCACCTCCAGACATTACACCTTCATGCCTGGAGATTGAACGGGGCAACTTGAGTTCTTTTTCTCTCCCACACGAGGTGGTGGATGTCATTCTCTCTGCCAGGCGTGACACCACTAAGTCCATTTACTCCTATAGGTGGACAAAATTTGTTTCTTGGTGCAGGGAGAGGGATATTGACCCTTTGAGGGCTCATTTGTCTAATATTTTACAGTTTGCCCTTTATCTGGCGCGGCAAGGTTTGGCTGTGTCCACGGTCAAGGGCTATCTTTCGGCCTTATCGGCGTTTCTATGTTTGCCGGATCAGCCTTCTCTCTTTAAGTCTCCGGTGGTTGTGAGATTCTTGAGGGGTCTTGTGAATATGTTTCCTCCTACCCCTTTTATTATTCCTCATTGGGATTTGAATCTTGTGCTGACCTTTTTAATGGGTTCTCCCTTCGAACCCTTGCACAAGTGTCCATTGAGGCTTCTCTCTTTTAAAACTATTTTCCTCGTTGCAATCACCTCGGCAAGGAGGGTAAGTGAGCTTCAAGCTCTAAGTTCCAAACCCCCGTTCCTGACCATTCATGCAGAAAGGATGGTTCTTAGGACCAGGGCTGCTTTTCTGCCTAAGGTGGTGACTCCTTTCCATCTTGGGCAGTCCATTACCCTTCCTACCTTCTATCCTCCCCCTCACCCGTCTAAGGAGGAAGAGAGACTGCATCGCCTGGACCCTAAGCGGGCGGTGTCCTTCTATCTGGACAGGACTAAGGACTTCCGGATGGACGACCAGCTGTTTGTTGGCTTTGCTGGCTGCAAGAAGGGCAGAGCGGTGCACAAGCGCACTCTTTCCAGATGGATAATCCTGTGCATCAAGATCTGCTACTCCCTTGCGGGTAAGGACCCTCCTGAGGGTATTAGAGCTCATTCAACTAGAGCAAAGTCTGCAACATCTGCTTTGTCTAGGGGTGTGCCTGTTGAGGATATTTGCAGGGCCGCGACTTGGGCCTCCCTCCACACTTTCGCGAAGCATTACTGCTTAGATACCGAGGTGAGGAGGGATGGCCACTTCGCGCGTTCTGTCCTCCAAGACTTCCTGGTGTAGCAGAGTAGACACCCTCCTCCGGGAGTGGGGACTGCTGTGGGAATCTATTCACAAGGTGAGGAATCCACACGGCAGATGTATCTATCAGAAGAACAAGTTACTTACCTTCGGTAACGCTTTTTCTGGTAGATACTATATCTGCCTGTGGATTCCTCACTGACCCACCCGCCTCCCCGTTTGTCTACTCTGCTATACCTGGTCTTTCTGTATATATGGTTATAATACTGTTGTATTGATTTGGTTCTATTTGTACTGTGTACATTGTGTATTTGCATATTTGCTATCGTTGGTCCGTCCGTGTGCCTCGAAGGCACGGAAAAAAGGGCGGAACTGACGTCATCACGCCGGCGTGGGCCTAATATGGGGTCGGTGACGTCAGACGGAGTCGCGCGCGATACCGTGCTCCTGTGACGTCGCCCACGACGGCGTGCTACGAAGAAAATTTCCGAACGTTGCTGACGCAAGGGGGATATTCACAAGGTGAGGAATCCACAGGCAGATATAGTATCTACCAGAAAAAGCGTTACCGAAGGTAAGTAACTTGTTCATTAGCACACTTCTCAATGGTGGAACCACAAAAATGTGTTGTTGTGCAAGCTTTTCCTGGAACTTCAGCTGCAGGTGACTATTACCACAGACGCCTCTCTTATGGGGTGGGGAGAACATCTCAACCACATGACTGTTTGGAGAGCTCAGATGCAGGAGCAACAGGGTTGTCATATTATTTCCTGGAGCTGACAGCAATCCAGTTGGCATTCGGAGCATTTTACACTCTTATTCAAGGCAAAACAGTCCTGGTAAAGTCGGACAGCAAGGGATTGAGAGGGTGAGGTACTTACTCATCTTCGCTGTTAGCACTAGCCCATATGGCCGGGATGCCTGTCACCCCCTCCCAACACAATCCCCAAGGATGGGAAGACGGACGCAGTTCTGAACTTTTGGAAGGCGGGAGAGAGTTACCCTCCCGGCCGTATTTATTAAAATATGAAACAAAATTAAAACATTAAATAAAAGTTTCATATTATGTACAATTTTCATTTATTACATTTCGATGAAGACATGTTCATTGGCTAACCTTAACAAATCTCTAATACAAAGGTTTTCCTAGCCGAGTCTAACATCCTGCAAATGAATACTTTCTAAATTAAAATTGTACATCCTAGCATTACGGGCCAACGGCAAGGACGCAACCGGTGTCAGATCCCTACTACCAAAACTCTCGCCCTCACGGTGTGAATGGCGGCCGCGCAGAGGACTGTACCCTCTGTGCCAACTCCAATTTCCCTTGTCTTGTTGGGGGCCCCCCATTTCAAACTCGACGCCATCTTAAAGGTCGTCCGAGGACCCGTGTGAGGTGTCTGTAGGAAGGCAGTGTGGACTCCCCCCCCACCCCACACTGTCTATCACATCCGCCATCGCGGATATCCGGGCCCCGGGAAATTCGTAGGAGGGGCATCTAGCCGCCTCCTCCCCTGGAAGGGGCCTATGGCCGTCTTCCCCTAGGCGACCCATACTTAGTGGGTGCCACCTCCCCGTGGGAGGGGCCAATGGCCGCCTCCCACCGGGCGCTCCCATCCATAGTGGGTGGCGCCCCCCTCTAGGGACCTTGAAATTACTGCTCACCGATCATGACCTTACCGCCCGACCAAAAAATAAATACGACATTTGATTACCTACTAAGGGAGAAAACATCATCCTGTCTACTTGCAATATTTGTCTATACTACAAGAAAACAGTACCTTCAGACAGAAATCATATCCTTAAACTAGACCTTCATTTACCGCTAAACAGAGGGAAGAAGATGTTTCTCAGAGAAAAAAGACTTTATTGCAGAACTAACATTGCCATAAGGGGCTGGTGGGTGGGTCAAAATTGCTCCTTGTTCCGTCAAGGGCTCACGTGCAACGAGTGGGTGCAGCTTCCAAGCACAGGAACAAGAGGATGCTTCTTCGGATTCCCGCTCTCTTTATTCCTCATCGGGAGGGCGTGAACCCTCCGCTGGTATGCCTACTGGGCGTGGCCATCGGTGTAGGTGTCTAGGACAACCCCTCTTGGGCGGGAAGAGGCGCGCCCCGGCTACGCCGCTTCGGGCCTACCAGCCGTGACACGCCCCCCGCCCAAAACGGTTTCCCGGGAGGATCCGGGCCCCCAACCATACGTTCGGGGGGACCGAGTGGTCGCCCCTTTCCATATGGCCGGGATGCCTGTCACCCCCTCCCAACACAATCCCCAAGGATGGGAAGACGGACGCAGTTCTGAACTTTTGGAAGGCGGGAGGGAGTTACCCTCCCGGCCGTATTTATTAAAATATGAAACAAAATTAAAACATTAAATAAAAGTTTCATATTATGTACAATTTTCATTTATTACATTTCGATGAAGACATGTTCATTGGCTAACCTTAACAAATCTCTAATACAAAGGTTTTCCTAGCCGAGTCCAACATCCTGCAAATGCATACTTTCTAAATTAAAATTGTACATCCTAGCATTACGGGCCAACGGCAAGGTCGCAACCGGTGTCAGATCCCTACTACCAAAACTCTCGCCCTCACGGTGTGAGTGGCGGCCGCGCAGAGGACTGTATCCTCTGTGCCAACTCCAATTTCCCTTGTCTTGTTGGGGGCCCCCCATTTGAAACTCAACGCCATCTTAAAGGTCGTCCGAGGACCCGTGTGAGGTGTCTGTAGGAAGGCAGCGTGGACTCCCCCCCCCCCCCTCCCCCCACCCCACACTGTCTATCACATCCGCCGTCACGGATATCCGGGCCCCGGGAAATTCGTAGGAGGGGCATCTAGCCGCCTCCTCCCCTGGAAGGGGCCTATGGCCGTCTTCCCCTAGGCGACCCATACTTAGTGGGTGCCGCCTCCCCGTGGGAGGGGCCAATGGCCGCCTCCCCCCGGGCGCTCCCATCCATAGTGGGTGGCGCCCCCCTCTAGGGACCTTGAAATTACTGCTCACCGATCATGACCTTACCGCCACAGGCCGGATAGTTGACCAGCTATCCGGCCCCCCCACAAACTCCTCCTAAAGGTCATGTTTCCTTAAACCCCTTAGCCATGCTATGAAGTCTCCTATGAGTAAGACATTCCCCTCCCGGGACAAGTGAACCCCATCATCGAGATACATGTGATCACCCCGAATACACCCATGCGGAATACTGTGCAACTGCTCCGAGCGAACCAACCTACCAATTTTGTTGTTGACCTTCTTCACTGAATGGTTCAGTGCTGACACCGAGAGGCCCCCCGCCATACCTTCCTGGGAATCATGTGGGACCAGGCAATCGTGCACCCCGGGATTCTTTTTGCCAGCCAGCTAACGGTAGACAAAACTCGCTCGAGTAATACTCGCCTACCGAGTGTCACCATGTCATTGCCCCCCCAGGTGTACTATGATTACAGATGGCGGTGACCTCTGCCGCCCTAAGAGACCCTCGACAAAAGATTTGAACTGGTCAATACAGAGCCCGCCCCTTCCGTGGAAGGTCACTCTGCACCCGTATTCCCCAGCTGCGTGAGTCACGTCACCTGCTTTGAATACGTCCCCGGCCCGCCTCACGTATGAGTGGCCCACGACCCACACCACTCTCTCCTCAGCAGGTGATCTCAGACCGCTGGTCCCCAGATGCTGGGTCGACTGCAAATTCCGCCCCGCTTGACATGCTCGCGAAACTGTAAATCAAACAGAAGACCAGAAGCGTGAGTGCATGTAACTTGACTTCACAACATGTGCAATCGCACATACCTTTTAAAACAATTCGAGGACCATCGTCCTAACTGTTTCACCTCTTCAGCACTCTGACCCCTGGCTGTAGCCTCAGTAGCAGCCCCTATCCTGAAGGAGTGGGTCCCAAAATCGCATGGGTCCATGCCCGCCGCTGCGATTGCCAGTGCTAGCACCCTCTGAAACTGAAACCTCGTCAGTGGGGTGGCATCGATGTGTCTCAGCAAACTCCCACCCCATGTATCCGCCCTCAGCGCCAAATATTCCTCAATGCACTTTATCGGGCACGTGGGGGACCCTCGCATGCGCCGGACAACAACACTGTTTCCCATAGCTCTCTGGTCAGTCTTGGACTTAGCTATCGTGACTACCATTGAATCACCCCTAATTAGGATGTGATCCCGACACAAGCCTCCCTCCACATCTTTCTTATTCTTTGCGACCAGTTCACTCACCCGCAAAGCCCCATGGAATGCTAATGCGAAAGCGACCCGGAACAGAACTGCTTCGAATTGGGAGGAGCATGTCGCGGGTAGTTTCGCCATAAGCAGGGACAACCTTTCTAAACCAATCGGGCGCCTCTCGTCTTGCCTACGAACCTCAAGGCGCTGCCAGCCACGAAGGGCTTTTCTTGCCACAAAGGAAGCTGTTGGGTCGTTGATGCCATGCACCTGCGCCATGAATGAAATGGCCGCCCTGTGTCTATTGGCCGTTGCCGCTGATCGGCCTTCCCTGTGTAGTGCTACCAGGAACCTTAGGAAGCAATCCTCTTGACCCCATTTCTGATCCCCTGTCGGACCCAAAAATGCACAATAGGAACGAAACGCTCCTTCGTATGCCTTCCTCGTCCTGGGGGCTAAGCTTGCTGCCACGAGGTCTTGTAATCCGGGGCACCGAGTAGCCAGAGTGCTTCGGGGAACGGTGCCGCCGCTAGGTCCGCTGTAGGTAGATAGCCCCTGAACGCCTGCATATGTGAACGAGAGAGTGCATCAGCCGCATGATTCAGTACACCCGGCACATGTTTCGCCCTGAACTGTACATTCAGTCTCATGCAAAGTAGCACAATTTCCTTCAACAATCTCAAGATCCACTTGCAGTGTGCTGCCTGATTGTTAATACATTCAACAACAGTCATATTGTCAGACCAAAATACCACAGAGCGATCTCTGAACTCGTCCGGCCATGCCATCAGAGCCACAAAAATCGGGAATAGCTCGAGGAACCCAATGTTACCTGTGAGACCGCTGGTGTGCCACCACGTCGGCCATGTTTGCGCCGACCATCGATTACCAAAGATGGCGCCAAATCCCACGCTCTCCGCCGAGTCAGTCCACAAACCCAGCTCGTCCGAAGACGCTGGCGGCTTGTTCCACACTACTCGACCGTTGAAGTCCGCCAGGAATGCCAACCAGATGCGCATATCCTGGCGAACCTCTGCAGACAGTCTCGTGCGGTGGTGTCCTTCCTTGAGACCAACCATAGCTTGTGCAATAGAGCGTGAAAAGGGGCGGGCCATTGGTATCACCCTCAGGGCAAAGTTAAGCTGACCCACTGCTTGTTGTAACTGATGCAGGGTCACTTTCTCCTTACTAAGGCACAGTTCCAGGGAAGCCCTAAATTTCGTTACTTTCCCTACTGGCAAACGGAAACATCCCTCCACAGAATCGAGCTCAATTCCCAGAAACTCCAGTGAAGTAGATGGTCCAACCGTCTTACCTGGTGCCAATGGCACTCCGAATCCCCTCATGAGGATGCAAAAGTCCTGCAACGCCTGCGCACATTTCGTGTCGCCGGCTGCCCCCAAGAACAGAAAGTCATCTAGGTAATGCATAACATGGCTATGCCCAGTGGCCTCGGTGAATGCCCATTCTAAAAAACAGCTGAATTTTTCAAAATAAGCACAAGAGATGGAGCAACCCATTGGCATGCATCTATCAATGTAGTAACGTCCTTGGAACACAAAGCCTAGCAGACGCGGATCCTGTGGGTGTACCGGGAGCAACCGGAACGCCGACTCAATATCTGATTTCGCCATCAGCGCTCTGGGCCCCAAGCGATTCAACATGGTGACGGCATCATCGAAGGATGCGTACCGCACCGAACAAACTCCTGGGTCAATCGCATCATTCACCGAGAAACCCCTTGGAGCTGACAAGTTATGGATCAGCCTAAATTCCCCTGGGTCTTTTTTGGGGACCACTCCTAACGGAGAACAGATGAAATTCGCTACTGGCGGGTGCTGATATGGGCCCGCGACCCGGCCCAGGGTAACCTCTTTTGCAATCTTTCTCTCCACCACAGTTGGATTATGCTGAGCCGAAAGCTGGTTTCTACAAAGTGGTTCCCCACGAAAGTCCCCCGCCGAGATGTGGAAGCCATATAAGAATCCATTCCTCAACACCCCAGCGGAGACATGATCAGGGTATTTGTTTAGCCAGGGAATCATCGCCATGATATCAACAGGGGTAGGTAACGGTACACAAAGGTCCCCCTCAGTCTTGTTTGGACCCTCCTCTCCCGACCCGCTAATTTTTGACCTGCATGAACTCTCCGGGTGCGAGGAATTCCCACAACCCGCACACGCATGTCTGAACTTACATGCCCCTTGCGGTCTGGTGCAGTTGCCTCTATTGAAGCTCCAACAGACCCCCCGCTTTCCCCCATTCCCACCGGTTCTTGGTTGGTGATCGCCACCGGCGCCCGCTCGAAAGGGCACCGCGGGCTGTTGGCAGGAAAACCCCGACCCATTCCCACCTGGCGAGGACGTCTTCGTCGCGCCAGGCAGGAACTGCTTCTGCCAAGAAATCGAGTTGAGACAATCCCACGTCAGAGATGAATCATACTCCTTAGCCTTACGGAATTTCATGTCGTAACCCATCCATTCATTCCCCTCATATGTTTCATAAAAATCCATTATCCGTGCCTGATAGCAAGACAATTCAGGTAGAACCTCGGGCTTACGTTCCCCAATAATCGCAGTAAACATTGCAAAGGCCTTGGCCCAATTTGTTATCGTCTTATCCACCCTGAATCCCGCCATTTTGGCTCGCCAGACACTCGGATGCCACAAATCATTCTGCGTCTTAGCATACTCCATCTCGCGATGGTCAGTCAACAAAGAAAACATATTAACATACTTGTCTGCCCATATCAACTCTTTCGTGGCCAACGGGATATGTTGAACCACTCTCTCCCGCCTTAAGGGCAATGAACCCTCCCCCGCTACTGGCAAAGCGAGCTTACCCGGTTCGGTTGTTGTTCCCGCCGTTTTCTCGATGCCAGCTGCTGGTCCTTCCGGGGTCACCTGTGGGGAGACAAGAGGGAGATTCGCCTTTGCGGCATCTCGCGACTGCCGCAACTGCTGAATTAGTAACCTGGCCTCCTCGGCCGTGTCTCCGGGCGCCGTAGCACCCCCTGTCTTTTTGCCGAGTCATGCGGCCAACTGGGCGGCCAATTCAGGAGGCATGTCCTCGTCGTTGGCGGGCGTACTCACAACCGGGATCGGCTGACCCGCGTCTGGGATTGGTACCGGGGCCTCATCTGGTATGGCAGGGCTCACCGGGGGCACCTCAGGGACCGGAACCTCCCCCGCTGCCGCCCTATTCCTGACCCGTTTCCCCCTACCCTCAGGGACGACTCCCGGCAATGCCGGGCCTATTACCTTCTTCGGTTTACCCGGCTTGTTCATCGCAGCCAGCTGCTTCTTCATGCTTGCCATATCACGGCCAAGCGCTGGGACTTGACCAACGCTTCGTTCTATCTTCGCCATTCTGCTCACCAACATGCGAAGCACCTGGTCTGTCTCTGAACTTTTTCCTGCCTTCTTGCCAGACATCGTTTTTCAATATTCGCTCCGAGTCGATCAACACGGTCCTGGATCCTTAGCCTCGAAGTCGCTGAAAGAGAAACACAAGAATTACAAGTTCTCAAAATTGCTCCTTGTTCCGTCGAGGGCTCACGTGCAACGAGTGGGTGCAGCTTCCAAGCACAGGAACAAGAGGATGCTTCTTCGGATTCCCGCTCTCTTTATTCCTCATCGGGAGGGCGTGAACCATCCGCTGGTACGCCTACTGGGCGTAGCCATCAGTGTAGGTGTCTAGGACAACCCCTCTTGGGCGGGAAAAGGCGCGCCCCGGCTACGCCGCTTCGGGCATACCAGCCGTGACACGCCCCCCGCCCAAAACGGTTTCCCGGGAGGATCCGGGCCCCCAACCATACGTTCGGGGGGACCGAGTGGTCGCCCCTTTCCAAAATAGCTGGAATTGGGGCATTGGCAGTCACATTCAGCTTCTAGGACAGAATCTGTCAGGAATGGACTTCATGTCACAGAGTGAGAGATGATCTACAATTACTCCAACAAATGGCACACTCCTACAGTTAATCTATTCACTGTTGAGCAATATGCCATAGCTTCATCTTCAGGGACCCATACCTGCAGTCTATGGGCAATGCACCATGGATAAATTGGTCTGGAATATTTGCTTATGTTTTTCTCCCTCTGATATGATAAGTTGTGATGAAAATGAAGTAAGCATCTATGACCCTCTTACTGGTGACCCCAACTTGGAAATGTTTGTATAAATGCATGAAGAACTAATGCTCAGACCAGATCTCTTGACACAGAATCAGGGTCAGCTCATACACGTAGCCCTCAGGCAGTTGAAACTAGCATTCTGGCACCTCTTTCCTGAAGTTTGGTTACCTTAAACTGTCATAGGGGTTTGGAAATGTTGTTTGAGGCACACAAATTCACCATACATACTGGCTGTGCTGCAAAGTGGAAAACATACCTGTTAATGTTTAGTGAAGCACCTAGACTCTGTCAAAACATCTGTTCAAGGCATCCTTTGCTGCTTACTTCATTTACAGAAGGTCGGATTGGCATACACTTCTACCCGTTTACACTTAGCTGCTCTGGCAGCTTGCATGAAGAGCCGAGAACATTTGCCTCTCCGAAATAACTATAATGAAGACCTTAATGTCATAGCCTTAATTCAAGAATTCCAGTGCCACCCAGAAATCTAAATACAAACTTTGAGCCATTACACTCTTGTAGCATGCAATTCCAGTTATAGTCCCCTTCAGCTTAAATTCAATATTCCTCTGCTACCCCTATAGCAGACTAAGAGCCCTGAGGGTCTGTAATCTTGAGAGCAGCTAACATGTAGCCTTGCAGCATCCGCATAGTGTGAAGGCAAAGGTTAAAATCCTTAGACAATCCTGAGCAATATTTGTTGTGTGCAAAGATGCGGTGACCAAGGAACCACGTGGACAATAAGGCTAACATGATACAATGCTATCTGTTGGGAAAATTTGATTTGATACATTCAAAATATATTGGTGACTTCAGTTGCTGGGCAATGCATAAGGCTGCTGTGCATATGTGTGCTTCAGGCTACTTGTTGTCCCAGTAAGATAAACGAGAAACGGAGACATTATCTGCAAAATATTATCGTGATGACAACCAGAAGAGGCCCATTGATGATGTGTCCTGGTCTGGAATCCAGTTGACAGGTGTCTGAGGTATAGCTGGACTCTGAGAAAGACTGAATGTCTGTGAACTCCCTTATGGTAAATTTTCAATCTCACCTACGGCAAGCAACCGGGCCTTACATGCTATACTTGGTGGAGTTTTTATTCAAAAAGGTAACAATGCCAACATCTGTAAATAATTTAGTTTAACTGAAGTAAAAAAAAACTTATGATGAAAGCTTGATTGGCCAGGATATCAGCACAATTTACAGTACGGTGGCATCTGAGAATTATTTAGACTGTAGTGGAGAGAGCTCCGGACAGCTCTGCAGGAATAATTCGTTGGAGAAAATGATTAAGCTTTGGTGCTGGAATGGATGGGAAATACGATTGTGCGATCTCTGGCATCATGAGTAAGATTTCAAGCCTAGCAAATCTTAAATTGTCTGATCACTAAAAAGGGATGGTTATCATTGCTCACAGATTTAGTTAAGCTTCAGCTATACTGATGAAAATGCATTGGCTTCCCATTGCATCCGCATTTTCCTTAAATGCTCTGTGCCTTGGACACAGATCCTTGTGTGTGACTTCAAAAATATTTCTGAGCAAGAGAGTATACAGGTACTCTTCACATTCACTCCTGAATTTCCTAAGTTGAGAAAAAAGCAGATTTGGAGGAACGACTTCTTCTGGTCTAACCCCTGTCCTATGGAATAGATTCCATTCGAGCTACAGCATGTCCCTCATCTACTGTCTTCTAGGAAACACCTAAAGATTTGACTTTTCTAAAACCTGGAAAATCACCACTGCCTTTCAATTTCTAATCTCTTTCTTCTCAGCATCAAGAAGCCTTCATAAATGTATGAGCATTTTGCAAAATCATTGTATTAATACAAAACATTTAGCACTGGCCAGGTCGGCATTTGATCTCAAATAGATTAATGTTCTGTTACCAAACACTGTATATATGAAGAAGAGTAAGAAACGTGACCTAGGAAGAGGTCTTTCAACCTTTGTTCAAAGTTAATTTTTGTCAAGCATCTTCTGTATACCATCCCAGCTTCCATTGATATTCTCCAAATATAATTCTCCCTCTAAGACACTTAAATCATCCTCATTGTGAGTCCCATCCTGTTCTTTATATTCCATGTATCAAGACTTTCTTTTTGGGGGAAAAAACAGATCCTATCATGTGAGATGTTAGAAATGGGTATTTCTGGTTGGCTAAGGCTTGCGCCAAAGCCAGGCAGAAACCACCATTCTAAGTCAGGGCAAGGAAGTCACCCGCCAACATAACCCCTGCTCCCCCTCTTGGTAGCTTGGCACGAGCAGTCAGGCTTATCTCAGAGGCGATGTGTAAAGCATTTGCGCATGCACCTTCAGCAACAACATCTCAGGCCCCCCCACAAAAGGAACTCCACACAAGGTATACGGAAAAATAGCATTTGTATTACAAAACACATTAGATAGTAAACACACACTTTACAATGTGCCAGAGGCACGGGCAGAATTAATAGGGGATTATATGTACACAGGACAGGGCCACATGGACCACTGTCAGGAATAAGCACTTGGTAGAAAATAGCACTTTGTAGAAATAGAATTAGCACGTAGAACATAGAATAATTGTAGCACCAAATAACACATGTAGCACACAACCAGTAACCACTGGCAAAAGGTAAGTAACGCCTACGCAACCCTAACCACCTTAGGAGTATGTCACGCAGGGTACCAGGACCTCACTAGCAACACCTATACTAGGAAGAACAACCACCTAAGTATCACTATACATTTAGGGGTATAGGCATAAGAACATTACACATAATGCATCACAACATTCAGAGGTGTTGGGAAAACACATGACGCATAAAAACACATTCAGCGGTGTCAGGAGGACACATGACGCATAAAAACACATTCAGCGGTGTCAGAAGGACACATGACACATAAATACACATTCAGCGGTGTAAGAAAGCAACTTTGTACATGATGCATAAGAACACATTCAGCAGTGTAGGGAAAACACATGACGCATAAAAACACATTCAGCGGTGTCAGGAGGACACATGATGCATAAGAACACATTCAGCTGTGTAGGGAGAACACATGACGCATACAAACACATTCAGCGGTGTCAGAAGGACACATGACGCATAAATACACATTCAGCGGTGTAGGGAAAACATGACGCATAAAAACACATTCAGCGGTGTAGGGAAAACACATGACGCATAAAAACACATTCAGCGGTGTCAGAAGGACACATGATGCATAAATACACATTCAGCGGTGTAGGAAAGCAACTTTGTACATGATTCATAAAAACACATTCAGAGGTACCAGAACACAGGGTGCGCAAAACATACAACACACAGTACATTTCCTAGCACCAAAAGCAATAGGACATAGATCATAATAATACCTAACCCACAGTTAGCGCAGAAATCATAATAGCACATAATCACTTTTAAAGTCCAGGTTGCGCCACTGCACCAATACCTAAACGTAGCAGCTGCCCACTACTTGCTGGGCAGCTGAGGACAGGGACAGAAAAGGGCCTAAACGCTGCAGCTGGCACTAAGTGCTGCGCAGCTGGGGAAGGCCAAGGTAGGGATGAAGGAGTGCGACTCACTCCTAAGTCCAAAGAACAAGTCCCTAGAAAGCAAAAGCAAAACGGTGCAGCTGCCCACTACTTGCTGGGCAGCGGTAGGACAAAACTGCGCCAGGGGCTCTCGCTAGCCCTCCAGAACAGAACTGTGCCATGTGGGATCCCTCTGACTCTAGAAATACGCATTGCGCACTTTTGGAGCCCTCTAGGCTCTGGAATACTCTTGCCCATTGTTGGAGCCCTCAAGACTCTAGGAACTGTGCGAATGCTGGAGCCCCACGGGGGCTTCTGGAAATAGATGCAGCACAGGGGGAGTCACCTAGGCTCTGGTATAACTGGGCCATATGTGGAGCCATCTCGCTCCTGAAATGAAACATGCCCCCCATCGGTGGAGCCATGGGGCTCAGCACGGGCTCCTCTAGCCCTTTAAATATTATCATATGCCCCATCGTTGGAGCTTTACCTGGGTCTGCAAAATGGTGGGGCGGCCCACTGCCATCTGGGGCCACCCTCACAATACATAGGTGGTATTGGAGCCATCATTGGCTCTGAAAATTGTACCTGTGCCGCACAGAACCCTTGAGGCTCTAATATCCTCTTAAAAGCGGTGGGGCGACCCACTGCCATCCGGGGCTTCCTTAAATGCCCCCCAGTCCCAGGGCCGGACTCTGGCAACACACGTGAGCCCCACTCACCAGCCAACTGCTTCTCCTTTGACGGGGGGCTCCTCCAGGTGGTGGGGGAAGGCGGGCTCTGCTTCACCCGGTTCCCCATCTCGGGACCGGGACTTTGTGGGGAGCCACAAGGCTCCGGGCTCCCTCCTGCTCATGGGAGCCCCGCAACATTCAGCGGTTAGTTCCTGGCGGCCTGGGGCTCTCCCCAGCTCACCGGAGCCCCGGGCGGCCATTACTCGGCCTGCCTGTCTTCCCGCTGCACCCCCTCTCTCTGGTACGCGCGGGACGGCAGCATCTCCGGTCTCCCTCTCGGCACGGGAGACCAGAACAGACGAGGCAAGGCTTCGCCCAATCAGCGCACGGCAACGGGCGGGACTTCCTTCGGCAACCCAGAAGTCCCGCCTGCAGCCAGGCGCAATTCCGCCTGACTTCCGGTTTCGCCCGTGGCGGTGATTCCTCGGGGCAATAGCGAGGGGTAGGCACCCTCGAGGTGATAAATAAACGTAGAAACGGGGTGGGCACCTGTCAAGGACACCCATAAGCGGGGTGGGCACCCGTAGTAGAAGTATCAGAAGTACGGGCAATCGGACTTCATGCAGGGTGGGCACCTGCGAGGCACAGAAGGGCAGGAGCGCTCCCCCCACCCCCGAGGGACAACAACAGCGCTCTGCCCAGCAATCCGGATAAAGCGCCCACGAGGTGCTGGGGGGCCCAAAAATCACAAAAAGGCCCCAGAAAGGACCCCACAGCAAGAAGGGTCCCAGCAGCAAGCAGGGCATTACAGGACAAGGCTTCTAGGGCAAGTAAAGTCTCCCAGCCATCCTCAGGCCAGGCAGAAAGGGCCCCAGAAAGAAGTTCTCCTGCAGTCCAGGACATCAGCAGTCCAGGGGCTGGGCAGGGCCCAGGAAGGCGAGCCTTCCCCTGGGCC
The DNA here is from genome assembly GCF_964263255.1 of Lissotriton vulgaris. Taxonomy (NCBI): domain Eukaryota; kingdom Metazoa; phylum Chordata; class Amphibia; order Caudata; family Salamandridae; genus Lissotriton; species Lissotriton vulgaris. Next base: position 749,260,838 of record NC_141693.1, on the reverse strand, counting down.
CCAGCAGCAGCATGCCCCTGGAGAATTAAGTTGGAGAACAAGAACATTTTACAAGAGGTCACAGCCTCGTTTTATACTGTGAATCTGTTTGTCTCAGGGAGCAGGGTGGGGGAAAAACCAGTTGTAGCTGGTTTTGCAGCACTTTGTTTTCCTCAGCCACCCTTTCCATTCACTAGGCAGGCTAGGGTCATTAGATGCACCATAGGTGGCGGAGCCAGCATTGTGTGGGGGAAAGCCCAGCTCTATTAAGGTCCCAGGTGTACTCCTCCCTCACATCACTCCTGCTAATCTCAACTCTCACCACCGGGGCAGACCCATCATGACTCATGGAGCCAGGCTCACCAGCCAGCTCCAGCCAATCACAAGCCAGACACAATTACACAAACATGCCAACTTCTAGAAGTGGCACTTCCACACTAGACACAATCACGCCGCATACATCATTGCGCAGCATTTAATCACACGAGTCCGCATCTGCACTCCCCACGCATCAGGAACTTCCAGGGACACACACATTCCCCATGCAGTCCTATGGGAGGGCAGGCCAATCTCACACACGCACTCAGAGAGCTCACGCACTTTACACTGCGCCACAGTGCTAAAGTGCGCAAAGACCAGAAATCACTATAATTATGTAACGCTAAAAGGCAAAAAGTTCAGGGGTGAATCTTCCAGAAGGGCCAAGTCCAACATAAGACAATTGGATTTTTGTGGTTCTCTCCTCTCGCACAATCTCATGACTTCAATTTAGCTATTCAGAACTTGGTTCACCTTTTATGTTATCTCCAAAAGGATTGCAATATTTGAAACACTGAGGTGTTTGGGGTTAGGTTCTATAAGATTAATGAAAATTATCTCGTGTCTTTCACTTGCTTCCCACATCTTAGCCTGATCCTTGCCTTGTTTATTTAGTCACTACCGTTGTACTTTTAGTGACATTTCACACATTTCCATTGCCCAAATAGAAGGCATGCTTTTCCAATGTCACCACTACCCTCTGCCTAAAAACTATCAGACCTTTGATAGTCAATCTAGGTTTCTGCAATATTATCTAGTCCCCTGTCCTAATAAAGGGGACAAATGTTCCCATAGTTTAACAAGGACATTATTTTTGGTGCAGTAACCCCACATTTTTCCTGTCTAGATTTGATGGCTTTGGGACCATTTGCTATGCCACTGCTAAAATGTGGCACAATGCGTGTCTCTTCCCAAACATGTACTGTGCATTGGTTTCACCTAATTGGCTTTTTTAACTTTTCTGTAAGCCCATGGAAGAAATGCACCAGTGGTGTGGAACATATATGATAAAACTAAATGGTTTCAGGAAGTACTAATGTGCTCTGGCTGGGATACAGTTTAAAAGCACTGCAGTAGCACATGGACAAGTACCTGTTCTATGTCCTATTTTGTATAATCATTAGGTCACCCCTAAAGTGTGCCTTGTAAGCTTACAGAAACAAACAAGATGATAGACAGAATGCTTGAATTATTTTTAGCCCTTGGCAATAGCTCTGGGCTACTTTCCATCTATCATTTTTCACCCAAAATACCACACTAGAATGAGACCTCCCATAAGCAAATCAGTCTTGGTTCTGTCACAGTAGGAAAGGTTTAGCCCAAATTACCAGGCCAGGTCTCTTTAAGAGGGGAACTGAAGCAACCTCAAGCCAGGTATGGCTTATTTAAGCACCACTGCTTGTGTTTTGTAGCGTAGTGACCTTTGACCCATGCCATGATATACCCATTGCACTTATGCTATCTACTGCAACAAACAACAAGGTGATGGAAGGAATGTTTTAATTATCCTTCACTACTGGCAATTGCAAAGGCCGGATTCCAGATGTTTTTCCCTTTATGCTACCCTAGACAGAGACCTGCTATGCTCACTGTGCCATAGGAAATGAGCTGTATCCGGCTGGGTGAATCCAGTCTGGGATTGCTTGTGTTCCCATTCAAATGTGACTAATCCTAGCAATTTGGCTAGAGTGTTTGTTTTCAGCAGTGCCAACGCCTCTTTTTTTTTTTTTTTTTTTTTTTTGGGTAAGACATTTATTGTGCATTGTCATAGAAAAAATTACAGTCAATCTCGCCTACAACCTTAAAAGGCCGGCTTTGCAAAGTACGCAAGAATAAATAAACAGTTCGCCCATACACAGCCCATCAGCCGACAACCATAGGTCCGGCGGCGCATGTTCGGCAGTAGCGTAGGCGGTGGTGTCGACAGTGCATCCGCATGGTAAATTTGCCTGATCAGTCTTACATTTTGTGGTATTTTTTACAAAAGCCCCCATAACCTAGTGGGGACAATACAAACAACAAAGCAATAACCCCCTGTAAACCTTAAAACACTGTGTCACAGCATTCTCCCCCCCTCATTTGCCTATCAAGTGTAGCTCATAGTGGCAACAAGTCTTTAATCAATGGAGCGCTCAGCCCTCATTATCATCAGATGCCATTGACACCATATATTGTTGAAAGGGCTCCCAAAAGTCTCTGGGGCGGGATCCCATAGGCAACTCTTCCTCATACGTGACCAAGGTGTCTCTACAATAGGTCAGATCTTCCAGCCAAGTTCTCACTTTAGGCTTTCGCCTACTGTTCCAGTGTAGGGATATTCGTCTCTTCGCCATTAATAGCGCAATCACACAAAGTTTACGCCGTCTCGCTCGCAAGTGCGGCACCAATCCCAGGAGACAAACTTTAGCAGTACACGGCAATTGGGCTCCCAACATAGCGTTGAGTGTCCGTATCACCTGGTCCCAGTATTGTGTTACAGCATCACAGTGCCACGCCAAGTGTATGAAGTCCGCGTGTTCCCGCCCACACCTAGTGCAATTAGAGTTGTCTCTCAGCCCATATCTGTGCAGTCGTGCAGGGGTGTGGTACATCTGGTGCAAATATTTGTAATGGATCAGTCTAAGGTTCCCGTTAGGTGTTAGCATCCCCGTGAGCATGCAGGAGGCCTCCCAGTCCTCTTCCGTGAGATCCTCCCCCAGTACCGCTTGCCATTTCTCCCTGGCTCTTGCAGTGTTACCACCATTGCTAGCTTGTGCGCAGCGGTACAGTCAGGATACCAGGTGTGCAGCTGAGGGGGTGTTGATCATGAGTGTCAGGGGCGCTAGTGCTTGCGGTTCTGCTGGGAAAGACACAAAGTGTTCCTTCACCGCCCTCTGAAGCCTATAATAGTTGAAGCTAAACAACAGAGTTGGATTCTGGATATATGTGAGTTGGTTCAGCTGCACAAAGTGCCCTTCCCTGTACAAATCCCCAAGGGTGTCTATGCCAGCCCGTTTAAGGAGGTCCATCCCTACCTGTTCTTGCGTGACAGACAGCGCCGGGTGGTGAGTCAACGGGAGTGTCGGTGCATAGAGTGGTGTGCAACGCGCCATCCTACTGAGTGTCCTCCATGCTTCCACCGTGGTGTTCACTGGGTTAATGTCGTGGGCGTGTAATCTGGGACGTTTATGTGTCAATATACTCGTTAGTGGGATGGGGTCAGCATCTCCATGCTCAACAGCCACATGCGTGAGGAAAGGAATCTCGTGAAACCAGTAATGCGCGTATTGCGCCTGAGCACACTGATAGTATAGATAGATGTCTGGCACCTTGAATCCCCCTCTAGCGTATGGGAGCGTCAGAGTCTGCAGGTCTAGTCTAGCCTGCTTACCCGCCCAGATTAAGGAGAGCATGAGAGATTTAATGTTACGGAACACCTCCGCCGGGGGCTTAATAGGGATATTATTAAAAAGATATAAGAATTTGGGCAGGAGCACCATCTTCACAATGGCAAGCCTGTCCGCCAGTGAGAGCGGTAGTCTTATCCATCTCTTGACCTTGTCCTCCAAAGCAGAGACAGCCCTCCCGTAGTTGGTGCGGATGACTAGCTCTGGATCTCTGTGGAACCAGACGCCTAGGTATTTCGTCGGCTCCTCCTGCCATTCCAGGCGATAGTCCAGAGGCGTGGGTTGGGTGCTATCCGTCAGTGGGAGTATGAGGGATTTGTTCCAGTTAATGTGGAGCCCTGCATATTGGCCGAATTTAATGTATTCCCGCATTAGGGGGTTGAGGTTTGACTCCGGGTTTTTCACATATAAGACCATGTCGTCCGCATACAGGGCAATGTGTATGGGCCGCGTAGGTAACTGAATGGCTGAGTAGTGGTGGTGCTGTCTTATTTTACACGCCAAGGGTTCCAATATAAGGGCAAAAAGCATAGGCGATAAGGGGCACCCTTGTCTGGTGCCACGTCGGATGTCAATCGGGGATGAGAGATGTTTGTTCACCCGTATGCGGGCCGTCAGGCCCGAGTACAGCATCGTGATCCAGCCAATGAATAAGGGAGGGAATCCCATCCGGAGCAGAACTGCGTGCAGGAACGGCCAGTCAATCGTATCGAATGCCTTAGCCGCGTCCAGCAAGACAGCAACCGCCTTGATATCCGGGGCCAAGTAGTGCGCCAAAGCAAAGAGGGTGCGAGTGTTGTGTGCGGTCGACCGGTCTGGGATGAACCCCGCCTGGTCTGGTCTTATTAACATCGGCATTAATGGCTTTAGTCGGTCCGCCAGTATGCTGGCTAGGATCTTGGTGTCAACGTTTATCAATGAGAGAGGACGGTAGGAGTCGCACTGTTCTTCATCCTTACCAGGTTTCAGAATGGCGATGATCAACGCCTCTCTCATAGACGGCGGCAGAGTCTGGGCTTCATGAGCGGCCTCGTACAGATTCACCAGATGTGGTGCTAGCGAGCTAGCGTATGTTTTATAGAATTCTATGACGAAGCCATCCGGGCCCGGTGCCTTGCCATTAGGGAGCCTTTTGATGGTGTCAATGATTTCTTGTGTCGTGAGGGGCCTAGCTAGGTATTCCCTGTGCCCGTCTGCCAGCCAGGCAATCTCTACGTCAGCCATGTACTCCAGTATCTCCTCCCGTGGCACCTGTGGTCTGGCCTCGTATAGAGCCCCGTAGGTTTCCCTGAATTCGCCCATAATGGTCGGTATGTCGTGCGCGCGTGTGCCTTGTTTGGTGCGTATAGATGCTATATGTTGTGGTGCCCTTCCCGAGCAAATCTTTTCTGCTAGGGCCCTGCCCGGCCTACCCCCTTCCCCATATCTCCTGGCCGTTGTTCTCTTAAATATGTATTTGAGTTTGTCATCAGCAAACGTGTTGTACTCCAACAGTATGGATTGTATGTCGCTCAGTAGCGCCGTGTCCCCAGTGTTTGTGTAGCGCTGTTCCAGATCTCGGAGCATCTCCTCCCTCCTGGTAAGTTGGTGGCGAATATCTTTCAGTATACCAGCAGACTTGTTAATGCACACGCCCCGTATTGTCGCTTTAAATGCTTCCCACAGAAGGCACGGGTCCTCTGTGGTAGGGGCATTTAGTTCGAAGTAGTCAGTGATCGCTGTTTGGAGTGTATCTACATAAAGCGGGTCGCGCAAGGCCTGTGCGTTGAAGCGCCATGTGTAGGGCGGAGGGACATAGTGTGGGATCCGTAACCGCAGGAGCACAGGACTGTGATCTGACAGTGTTCTAGGGAGATGTGTAATCTGCTCCACCCAGGCAAGGACGTCCTGTGTGGCTAGCCAAAAGTCTAGTCTGGACCCGCTCCTATTTGCAGCATTGATGTGTGTGGCTACCTGTTCCCCCGGATGCAGTAACCGCCACAGGTCACCGACGTGCAAATCAGACATTGCGTCAAGCAGCATTTCCCTCGCCTTGGTATGGTGCTCAAGCGTGTGTGCTGCCCTGTCAAGCCCGTCCCTGAGTGTGACGTTGAAGTCCCCTCCCCAGAGAACATTGTCCGCTCGTACATCAGCTACAATATGCCATAGCCTTTCAAAGAAGTCTGCATCGTCCACGTTCGGACCATATACATTCACAAGAGCCAGTCTATGATGTCTCGTCTCGCCTACTACTATTACATATCGACCCCCTGGGTCAGTGTGCGTGTCTGTGATTTTGAAGTGAGTGCCTTTTTTTACCAGTATACTAACGCCACGGGAGTATGATGAGTAGTATGAGCCAGTTGTGGATTCTGCCCATTTGTTACCCAGCCCGTGCGTGGAAGTGGGTGCCAAGTGAGTTTCTTGTAGGAAGGCCACATCGACCCTGAGCCTGTCAAAGTACGCAAACATTTGCCGTTTCTTTTTCGGGTTCCCCAGCCCCCTGACATTCCACGTGATGAGGTTGAGTGTGTCAAAGCGCGCCATTAGCGTGTGGTCCGGTGGAATTGTGCGCCGCGTGATCTGTCAGCACAATCCTAACATTCGCTATGAAGGCAACAACAGAGGTCGCAATGCTTCTCAGACACAGTGCAATTACAGTAACTTCAATCAGCTTCCCCATCCCCCCACCACCCACTTTAGCACCCAAACTTCGCCAAAGCCATTCCCCCCCGAACTTCAGAACAGTGAGTAAACTTTTTGTGGGGAACACCCTCCTGGGGGTGCCGCCCGAAGCACACATCTCCATTCACATAGTGGATGTGGACGGGCGCGATTAGCGTGCTAGTACATCATCAATATTAACATCCTATCCCCCCCACCCCATCCCCGATCCCCGATCCCCCGCAGGCACTTAGCGACCTTCAACATTCTTCCAACCCCCCCCCCCCAAAGTACAAGACCACTCGTTGGTAGTATCGAGCACCCTCAATGTCAGTGTCTCGGGGCTGCACAGTGAAAGCCAGGTAGCGTACCTCGTTAGTTTTCTGTCAATAGTTAATGGAGGCCCAATGCTCCTGTGCTGGTTCTGTATTAACAGTTCCCCATAGTACTCACTGCGTTACCGCCATGTACGACTCCCATCCAGGGTCCGCCAGCAGTGGGTGTCTCAGTCTCGTGGCGCGCCACGCGAAGCTTCACCCAGTTTGTAGTGTCCGTCGTGCGTCGCCCACAGTGCTGAAGCAGTCCAAAGAGGCACACGTTGAGCCATCGCGCTTTCAGTCGTTGTCGCTCATTCTGCTCGCATTCTCCTGATTTTTCCGACGTTTGGTGAGGGTCTTGACGTACTCCTGTGCGGCTTGCACCGTCGTGAGGACCACCGGCTTACCATCTGTCAGGATTTTGAGTTTTGCAGGGTACAGCATCGCGTACCCAATGTCCAGCTCACGAAGCTTCTTCTTGACTGTAGCAAATTCCTTCCTGGCTTGTTGCACCGCCATGGTGTGGTCTGGGTAGAACTCCAGCGAGTTGCCCTGATGGGTAATGGCGCCCTTTTCCCTTGCCAGCCGGAGTATAGTGTCTCTGTCCTTGTAGTTGAGTACCCGGGCGATGATTATTCGAGGCGGAGCCCCTGGTTTCGGAACGGGGGCCAGAGAGCGATGAGCGCGCTCAATCAGGAAGACTTCAGAGAAGCTGTCAGCCCCGAAGATGTCCTTCAGCATACTTTCCACGTATGTCTCCATCTTGCCCGTGTTGGTGGATTCCGGCAGGCCCGAGATGCGCACGTTGTTGCGACGGGACCTCGCTTCCTGGTCCTCCACCTTCGCCTTCAGGGTGTCCAGGGTCCTCTCAAGGGCGCTGTGTGTTTTTGCGATGTCTCTGGAGTGGTCCTCCACCGAGGAGATCCTGCGCTCCGCCTCCACCAGCCTCCCCTCGTGGTTTTCCAGCTTGTTAGATAGGGAGTCCACCCGCGCCACGACACTGTCCATCTTGCCATTCATGTCATGTAGACTCTGCTGGATAGCCCTCAGTACCGCCTCCATGCCGGCGCCCTCTTCCAGTACCTGGTCTCCATCAGCGTCCTGAGCAGCGCCTGTTTTCGTCGCTTGCTTCCTTGCTTCAAAGGGCAGCTTTGACTGTTGCTTGTCCGGCTTGCCCATCGCGCTCGGGGGGCCAACTGGGCTAGTGACTTGTGGGCTCGCAGGTAATGCTGTCGCAGTCGTTGTCCGTGCGCGTTGCAGCCGTGTTCCAGACGTCCTCCTCGTCGAGGCCCTGCTCATTGGGCCATGTGGCGGGCTCTACGGAGGTGCAGATCAGCTCAGCGCGCTGTGCAGGAGTGTCATGTGCCAGTGCATACGGTGCAGGGCGCTGGCCGTGTCCCTGTATCTCCCAGGCCGTGTGGGGCGGACTCGCTGGTGATGGCGGGTCTAGTGCGCGCCGTCAAGGCAGCGGTCAGCATCAGCGAGCAGCTTCCGACGTGCACGCTCCTTCCAGCTCACCTCCGGTCGGTACTCCTCCCAAGGCGCCGTAGTAGCCGCACAAAGTGAGGTCTCCACGCCGGTGGCACGCTGATATGTCACGATAGGGAGCTGGCAGCGTCCGGCGCAGGGTCGCCGAGTGTGCGTGTCACCGCCGCCGCCATTTTGGCCGCCGTGGAACGCATACAGTCCGCCGCGATTCCTGCAGGTTGTACAGGCACACCGTACCTGCAAGCCGCCGATATTAGCGCTCCACAGCTAGCGCGTTGAGGGGGGGTTTGTCCAGTGGTCGTCTAAGGGCGGCATCGTGTGGTTTCATCCGCGGTCACTGCAGTCGCGCGCCGCCATTTTGGGCAACGGGTCCGCTCCATGAGAGTTCATGCCGGTTTTCTTCGGCGTGCGGTCCGTTTCCCGGCCGAGATCGCCACAGAGTGAAGGCGAGTCTATCAGCCGTCCATTCCGCCGTTTTTCGCTGGAATCGGGACAGGTTTAGGGCCAGGGGTTCCGAGGAGACGCGCCCGTCCGGCGGAGCCGACTTAGAAGTCAGCCATCTCGCAGTGCGCCCTCTAGCGCCCCCCAGTGCCAACGCCTCTTTGCATATGTCTGGTTTCTTTCTGAGGTCACATGGTGGGCAAAAAAGAAACTGCAATATGGTCCTGAATAATTAAGAGTAACAGGCCTATACATGAATAAAATCTGTACCTGAACTAAATTTCACATAGTTTCAAACATCTAATTGAAAGGTTAAAAGAGATTTTGACATTTTTAGCAGAAAAGGTTTGCCTTCAGACATACTCTAGAGCATGGGTACTCACAAAGTTTCTCTCAGGGGCCAAATTTACAGTGTGGCTTGTGTCTGAGGGCCGCACCAGTGGGGGCGGAGCCAGTGGGGGAGGGGGCGGGGCTAGACCAACCAAACAAAACTGACCATGAGGTTGCTCACTGGTCCCTGCAGCGGACACCTTCGTCCACTGAGCCACCAGACCGGGCATACACACCTCTCTCGCTCTCTTTCTTTCTATCTCTCCCTCCCTCCCTCTCTCACTCTTCCTTACTCTGTCTCCCTCCCTCTGTCTCCCTTTCCCTCTGTCTCCCTTTCCCTCGGTCTCCCTCCCTCTCTCTCCCTTTCCCTCTCTCCCTCCCTCACTCTGTCTCCCTTTCCCTCTCTCACACCCTCACTCTGTCACTCCCTTTCCCTCCCTCCCTTTCCCTCTCTCACTCCCTCACTCGGTCTCCCTTGCCCTCTCTCACTCCATCATTCTGTCTTCTTTTCCCTCTCTCACTCCCTCCCTTCCTTTCCCTCCCTCCCTTTCCCTCTCTTACTCCCTCACTCTGTCTCCCTTTCCCTCTCTCACTCCCTCACTCTGTCTCCCTTTCCCTCTCTCACTGCCTCACTCTTTCACTCCCTTTCCCTCCCTCCCTTCCCTCTCTCACTCCCTCACTCTGTCTCCTTTTCCCTCTCTCACTCCCTCACTCTGTCTCCCTTTCCCTCTCACTCCCTCACCCCCTTTCCCTCCCTTCCCCTCCCTCCCTCTCTCCCACTCCCTCACTCTGTCTCCCTTTCCCTCTCTCACTCTGTCTCCCTTTCCCTCTCTCACTCCCTCACCTGTCACTCCCTTTCCCTCCCTCACTGTCACTCTCTTTCCCTCCCTCACTGTCACTCTCTTTCCCTTCCTCCCTTTCCCTTTCCCTCCTTCCCTCTCACTCCCTCCTTCCCTCTCACTCCCTCACCCGGTCTCCCTTTCCCTCCCCCACTTTGTCTCAACTTCAGGGATTCTGCACTCCTTGGTTTGTTCCATAATTTGCCTGCAGTAAGAAGAATTCGCATTTATTACCAGTGTATTAGTATTAGGCAGAAACTATTCTTGAATCAAAGCTAATAGGATCTTGAATGCACTAGACTCAAGTGCAAGGGACTCTGCAGTAAAGCACATGGCACCCTCCTAAACTTCACATGGTTAAATATGAGTAAAGATAAGCATTTTAAAATTCGTAATGCTGCCATGATAACTTTATCCGCCTACTTTCAGCTCTACTTTACCAATCCAATTAACCTGCTACAACCCCAGATACTAACCAAAATGACAGGAAAATTTGAGCCAGAGGATTGTCAAGTTGGATACAAGTGAATTGTCAAGTTAGTAGTTAATGTGTTTATTTGCCCACGATAAAATTAGGCTATTCCTCAACACATCAGTTCTTGTGCTAACTTTTATATACGAGGACTTGGAATACATAATGCAACGCAAGTTGCAGGGGAGGGGGAAGCCACCTTCAAGTCCCACAACCCAAGGAAAGGTTACTAGTCACAGCAAATTAAACTGGTCTATTTGGTCACTAGAATGCTGAGCGCTCAATTAAAGAAAATGGTGTAGCATACAACTTGTACACCAGCAATCCAACATTGGTCTTTGTTGCACCCTTTAATTTCCAACATTCTACTCACAGGGTACAGAATGTCAAATAGCCTTTCTGCTGCAGGCTATACTAGTTAGAGTTCATTCTTGTTCGAAACCTTTAACTTTGGTTGAGGGTAGCCAGTAAAACCACTCCCTTTCCCTCCCTCACCCTCCCATTCCCTTCCTCCCTTTCCCTTTTCCTCCTTCCCTCTCTCACTCCCTCACCCGGTCTCCCTTTCCCTCCCTTTGTCTCACTTTCTTTCCCTCTCCCTCCCTTTCCCTCCCTCTGTCATCTCTCCCTGCCTCGGTCAGCCCTGGCGGAGACAGCTTTGGAGCACCCACACAGCCGCACCGAGTGCATTAACAGATCTTTAAAAGAGCATTAACATGTTAATGAGGCTGTGTTGTTCACCTCTTAGCGCCCCTGCAGCTCCACTCTAACTATGGCAGGAATCGCCCGGCCCCCACAGAGCAGCAGTCTCCGAGTCGCGCTGATGCAATTTGTGTTGGCAGACACTCTTTAAAAAAACAAAAAATTAAAACACCGGTACAATATGTGCAAGGTCCGCGGGGTGCCAGGGAAGGCTTGCCGGGCCGCTGTGTGCCCGCGGGCCGTACTACGAGTACCCATGCTCTAGAGGTACAATAACCATCCTTGACTGGCTTGCTAGCGACACTATTCTTGGAAGAAAGGGACTTGCCTTTGGGGAGATGGAAGCAAGGAATGTTGTCAACAAGTGGTCACATAGCAAGGAAAAGCTATCTAGGAAGCGGAGCCAACAACTGGCAGAACAAAGGGCAGCTTTTACAGTTCTTCCTTTGACTTAAGGATGCCAAATGGGGCTGTCTGTAACCTTTGTCATTCAATCTATTGGCCACCAAAGACTTTCTAGCTTCATCCCTAGCATGATGAAAATCAATTTCAGCCTCTACAGAGGGGGGAGGGCATCTTGTCTCCAACTGTGAAAGCATGAGCTTCGCATTGGAGTTTATCTACACTGACCTTCTCTGGTCTACTACTCTATCAGCCTCCTGGACAGATGGGCCAGTGTCTTGACTCCCTCCCCTCCTATGTGGCCGACCTAGCCCTATCCCCGGCAAACTTTACAGTTCTTGGTGATCTCAATATTCACCTCGATGATCCGGCTGATCACCAAGCGAAGGCCCTTCTGTCCAGTTTAGAAGCTCTCCAATCCACATTGAAGAGCTCCGAATCTACACCTGCTAGATGGTGTACTTAGCAATAATCACAAGCTCCATGTGGGTCTTCCAACGCCCCTTCCTTGGACTGATCATCTGCTTGTGCCACTAATCTGGGAAACTGTGACCTCTCCCCCGGTTCCTACCCTAGCCCCACTGATGGGGAGGAACTGGTCGAATCTCCCCGCCAGCCAATGGGCTCGTTCTTTGACCGCCGCGCCTCCGGTGCTGGGCAAAGACCCAGGGATATCTAACAGGAACTTCAACGTTTGGATCCAGACCTCGCTTGACTCAGTAGCCCCACTAAAAATCCTACACAGAAAAAACAAGGCTAAAGAAGCACCATGGTTCACCTCTAAACTAAGAGAGCTGAAACAAAAGTGTAGGGAACTAGAGAGGGAATGGAGACAGGCTTCAGGGGTAGAAAGTCGAACCAACTATAGAGAAGCGATCCGGAAGTATAAGGTGGAAATAAAAACAGCGCAATCCTCCTTTTATGAGCAGAAGATAAGGACTGCAGCCAATTCCCCGAGGGAAATATTCCAGATCGCGAAAACACTCGTTACGATCCCTCAAAATCTCCCTGACCCCAAAGAGGCCCAAAACCGCTGCGTTAAACAGGCAGAGTATTTCCACCAAAAAATTGAGCTTATCTCTCTCTCTCTTTCGCCCCTTCTAAGAGTGAATCCAACCATCCGCAGGCCGAGAACATCTCTGCAATTACACACTGCCCTTTCACGGAATTCCCTTTGCTTGATGAGAAGTCATTGCATACCTTAATGCTAAAAGTGTCATCTGGCTCTCCTACTGACCCAGCCCCTCCTCGTCATTTGCTACCAGTCGCAGATATAATTAGACCAGCTATTCTGAGTACACTAAACGCCTCCATTGCCACAGGAACAGTGCTGCTGGCATGGAAATGCGCACAAGTTAGAGCCCTATTGAAAAAATCCAATCTTGATCCTGCAATTATGGCTAACTACCGCCCGATCTCCCTCCTGCCATGGCTGGGCAAACTGTTAGAGAAGCATATCAATCTCTCTCTGGTCAACCATCTGGAGTCTCACAACCTACTCAATGATTCCCAAGCAGGCTTTCGCCCGAAGCTCGGAACAGAAGTTGCCCTTCTGGCAGTGACAGAGTCAGCCCGGAGAGACACGGATCAAGGCGGCACCACAGCAATTATCTTGCTAGACCTGAGTGCCGCCTTTGACACAGTGGATCACAACATCCTGCTAGCTTGTATTAGACGCCTCAGAGTAACGGGACTAGCTCTCTCCTGGCTGCAATCCTTCCTGGAAGATCGGGTGTTTCAGGTCTCAGAGGGTGCCACTCAATCCAAGCCATGGACCCTCAACTGCGGGGTCCCGCAGGGTTCCTCTTTAAGTCCAACCCTATTTAATGTTTATATGGAACCCCTAGCAGAGATTGTGCACCCGTTCGGCATCGAAATTGTCACCTATGCAGACAACACCCAACTGGTGGTTGGCTTAAACCATCCCAATGGCTCGTCGAGCACTCTGGGCAGCTGCTTAGAAGCAGTAGCTAACTGGATGGCACTTTCCCATCTGAAATTAAATGGGGAAAAGACGGAACTGATGTTCCTGGGGAAAACCCTTTCTCCCAGATTAATTATAGACTGGCCGAAGTGTATGGGCACCAAAGCAGAACCAAAAGATCAGATTAAAAGTCTTGGAGTATGGCTTGATAACACCTTAGGGTTTAACCATCAAGCCACCAAGCTTTCGCCAACCTGCTTCGGTCTGATGAGGATGCTGAGGAAAATGTTGCCGCTCCTCCCCTTCCAGGCCCGGAGGATCATGGTGAAGGCTATCATCTTGTTCCGCCTTGATTATGGGAACTCCTTGTATTTAGGCGCCCCGGCGGGTACCATCAAAAAAACTGTAGGTCACTCAGAATTCTTCAGCTCGCCTACTGCTTGGACTGTCTTGTAGACACTCAGGTCAGCCGCCTTGAAAACACTCCACTGGTTGCCAATACAGGCTCGGATCCAATTCAAGGCGATGTGTATAGCCCACAAAGCCATGCGGCGCACTGGTCCAGCATTAGTCTGCTCCCTAGTCTCCCCCTACCATCCGCCAAGAACCTTACGATCTGGGGGTACCTGCCTGGCAGTAACTCGTAAAATCCAACTAACTAGGTGGTCGGGGGCGGGCGCTCGTTTTCTTGGAACGCCGCCTCCCGCTAGAACTCCTTGCCCCTCACCCTACGTAGTGAACCAGATTTACTCAAGTTCCGCAAACGGCTGAAGACCCTTCTTTTCTAGTAACTTGCACAATCTGACAGTTGCCTCCACCCACCCGTCCTAAGCGCTACGAGGCCTCAGGGTAGAAGTGCGCTCTATAAAACCCCATTACATTACATTACAGGTGAATGGCTAGGATGCGACCAGAACACCTGCAGGTGGATGATGGTCTGAGCTATCTTCTTTTAGGGATTTGAGAAATGTTTGTAGTAAACCCAGAAAGGAAGTGCTGAAGACGGAGGTAAGAATACTGCGAGAAAGCAGTCTGGGTTGAATGTAGGAATTCTCCAATCTCTGACTGTGCACAGGGTAAGACTGACACCTCACCCCCACCTCTTCAGAAAATTCCTGACTGGGGCAGAAAACACCTGAAAGAAAAAGGACTCTGAAAGCTGGAAAAAGAATAACTGTGGATAACTGGCTCTTGCTGGTACACAGGGACTGGAACACATCACCAAGGGTCCAGGAGATTCCCTGCTGTTACTTGCTACATGGACACAAAAAGCTGAAGGATTCCTAACTCCAAGAAGGCCCAACTGACAGATGAAGACTGGACACTAAAGTAGTTTTGGCTGGAGAGAAACCGTGTGCTTAGAAGCTTGCCCTGAGGTAGTTGGTCCTGCTTGAACATAACATCCATTTCTCGGGTGTTTTGCCAGCTATTTTTGCCACAGTGACCACGAATTGAGAGGAATTTGTCTTAGAACTGTGTTGAGACCTGATGAGGGTGTGTTTATTAAGTAGGTAACGGTGCTCATGTGTTCAATGACTGGAATATACAATGTTATCTAGCTGTTTCCATGCAGTTCCAATAGTTAAGAATTAAAAATATGATTTTTTTCTATTTTTTAATATAAAGTATATTTTATTCAATTTTGTCAAATTGCTCTTTTTTAAAACATTTGATCAAACTTTTGCTCCTTAATATTTTTGGGAGAAAGAAGATTGATTGATAGACAGTGACCAACTTCACTTTGGTGTAGATGAAGGCTGTGTGCAAGGAGAGGAGGCTCAAGCTGACCAGAAGGTGAGGAAGTAAGATTATGAGAAGGCTCTGAGACCTGGCCGGAGGCTCGCCAAATGCAGATCACCTCGGAGGAGAATGCAGGAGTTGAAAAAGCTGCAATTTAGAGGGATGACCTGAACCAAGGAGCATCTTCACCTACATTTATCACAGCTGGGTGTGGTGTTGCCTCTTGCAGTTGGCTTTATTCTCATGCTCTGCTGAATAAAAATACAGCCTTTGCCCTTAAAGACAAAAAAGAAGCGTGAGCCCTAACTGCTGATGGCAGCAACTGCCCTTGAGAAAAAAATACAGCCGTTGCCATTCAAGCTGATGCTAAGGAGAAGAAGACAGCAGTAGCCCTGCCTGCTGAGGAGAAACAGGCGGAAGCAACTCTTGCACTGGAGGACTGTGGATTGGGCTTGGAGGTTTGGAAGGCCATACTCGCTCAAGAGAGGTGCCAGCGCAAAGTGGGCCTTCCAGGAGGGCATCAAAGTCCAGCAACTGTGGTGGTAGTGACAAGGCGGTACCTAGAAGGGTCTATCACTCCTTGCTAGAGATGTTTTTCCTAGATAGGTGGTTGAGGATAGCATAGATGAGTGGTGTTAGGTTTATGGGATTGCTAACAAGATAACAAAGGTAGAAAAGAATGCTTGGTTTGTGAAAGTTTTTTCTTGTCCAGGGAAGGAATGGCATCCTAAATCATGAAGAGGGTTGAGTATCCACAGATGAAGGCTACCTTCATTCGCAACTTTGCTCGCACATCACAGAGTTCAAGGACTCCCTGAGGAATCAACAGTCTTGGGTGAGTCTTTTTGTTTGTGTCATGAAGGCAGTGGAAAGTCGTGTGAATGGCAGTAAAGAAAGTGAACATTATGATCTGTATAATTTTTTTTTGTGAGAGCACATGTTAAGTCAGGGTTTCACATATTTCACTAGCATCTGATTGAAAGCTCGCTGATTCCAGGAATCATTTTTCAGAGGTTGGCCTCTGACTGGGTAGTAGTGCCAAATAAGGTATATGGGGAAACCAGGAGAACGATGGTTTGGGCCCAAAAAGATCACAGTGGAGAACACAGACCCTGCAGTGAAGGATGGGTCTATCCCAAGAGGCCTGCCTTTGCTGGCTGAGTTGCATGCTGTAGGTGGATCCTCGCAGGCATACTTCTGCAAGGTACAGCAAGAGCGCTGCGCTCTTGAAGACCTCCAGTCACAGACTGAGGCATCAGAAAATTGAGATACTGTGGACCCCTGTGCATATGCTGTTTAGGAGGTGCTATGTGTAGTGAGGTCAGGGAGCATAAATATGGGTAGCCCAAAGGCTGAAGTGCGCTGAAGCTACAAGGACTTCGACTCGCCAACTACATCCACTTGGCTGAAATCCAGAGGCACAGCAAAACCTTAGTGAGGTTTATCAGTCCATTTTAATGGCTCCCTGAGGGTTTAAAGATGTCTGCTGCTCCTGCATGACTTGCCATGTGAGTGTAAAATCAAGACGAGGGATTAATCGTATTACACTGTCAATGGTGGAGAACCCATTTGTGAGTGTAGGAGTGAATGTTGTCAGACCCCTTGATGTCTCAAAAGTATTAGGGAACATATTTATCCTGGTAGTGGTGATCATGCCATCCAGTACCCTGAGGTCATGCCTCTGAGGAGGGTGATTGTGTCCATTTCGGCCAAGCCCCTGTTGATCATCTTAACTCAAATGGGGTTCCCCAAAGAAGTTGTATCTGTCAGAAAGCAACCTTTCATGTCAGCATTCAAGAGGTCAAGGAGGATGAGTGTGGAACCACTTAGAGTGTTTCTATGGCTTATCACCACCACACCAATGGGACTGTTGAAAGGATTCCTCAGGAGCCTAAAGGGCCTAGTGAAGTCCCTTCGGCTTGAACTGGGATTTCTTACAATCATGCCTGTTGTTAGACTACCACAGAGTAGAGCGAACCGTCAAGTCTTGTGAGAAATAAATTGAAGAGAACTCACAGGAAACCCACAATGTTAAATATGTGCTAGGACTAAGATCCAGAATAGCTTAGTACATGAAGACGGTCAACACAAATCTGAAGGCAAGTCAAAAGCTGATCAAACAGTGGAATGATGAGAAGGCAGCTTTGCTGGAATGCTAGCCTGGCCATCCGATGTGGGTGAATCAGCAGTAAAACCCCAGGCACTTCAGGATAGGTTGACCAAGCCTTTTACTGCGCTGGAGATGAAGAGTAAGGCAACTTAACTTACGGATCTTTACACATCCAGGTGCCATTTGAAGGTTCTTCATGTCAACCAAGTGGAGTCTGCTATATGAGAGACATAACCACACACATAGTGACTGGTGATGGAGACGAGGATGAGAGTGAGTCTCTCTACCATCTCTTGTCATGCATTGAGAAAGATGGCTTTGTGGTGAGGGTTGAACTCTCCACTGCTCTTAATAAATAACATAAGAGGGTCTGTCACTAGCTTTTCAGACAGTTTGCCTCAGTTCTCAGACACAACTAGGCTCACGAGGTGGTGTACCCTTGATATAGTGATGACCATATGCCTGCTATAAATTAAATGTATTAGCTGACAGATAATCCTTGGTTCAGTGCACCGGTTTGGGTACCAAAGACTATCCTGTGATATGTTTTCTAGATTATTCTAGTACCGCAGAGCTCGGTTCTCTAGACCCCCATGCCACCAGGGACTCAGTCAGTGTGCCAAGTCCCTTTAGACTGCAACCACCCCACAACCCACTGAGCAATGTTTTGCGTGAGATGTGTTTTTGGTGAAGCCAGACCGATGAGACATTACTGGTATAGTTAGTGGAACTCTACACCCCTGTTCATTAGGGAAACAAAACACAAGAATACTAGTAAACGATGAATACATTCTAAAAATGTATTTTAAAATTAATCTAGTCTAAAGCACACAATATGAATTATAACTACAATGAAGACAAATAAAATGGCAGCAGCAACGAATACCAAAAGAGTGAACAAAATGAAATACTTTAATATGATTGCTATTATACATTTATAGTAATTCCACCCCCAATCTGCTATAACTTAGCACTAAGCTCTGTGTAGCACAGCAGAAGATAAAACCCCTTTTGAGTTTTGAGTTTGGTTCACACGTGAATACGTTTGAACACTAGGACTTGTTTTCAATATAATAGAAAGGCCTGCCTGCTATTCTTGTCTGTCAAGGCCAACTGTAATGCTAAGTTCAGCCAGTGAAGAGGCGAATGTTCTGTGCCTTCCCAGTAGCCTTCAATTACAATCGGTGATACGATTCTGCACATGCTGTCCCAGTGCTGCGTGCCATGAAGGTCTCCTCTCTAACCCTTCCCTCGTTTTGTTCGGCTTTTATAACAGTATTTCAGTGTTAGAAAAACTCTCAGAATAAACAATCAAGCTGAGAGTGGTGTTATGCCCTTTCACTTATTTTCATTTGGCGACACAGTGTTCTCTTGAACAGCAACAATAAATGAGAAGCAGTTATCAACCTTCTAGAAACTGGTCAAAAATCAATAATAAATAATGCAGAACAGCAAAGTCAGCCCTTAGATTCAATACTATGACTATATTAAAAAATACTTGATTAGCACGTTGAAGAATATAACATAAGCTAAATGTGCTTTTCATTAATCACATGTACACAGTTTTTATTTATTGACACATGTACTGCAAGCAGGGGAATGCCCAGAAAAGAAAAGACATAGGGAGTTATTTACAAGGCCCTTGCACCACTTTTGCGTAATTTTTAAAAGTGATGCAAAAGTGGTGGAAGGGCCTTGTAAATCTGCCCCATAATATTCATAACCCCAGCAATGGGGACTCCAGAGATGAGGTTCTGCTTGGACCACAGGGGGCTAGATGCAGTTACAAAGACTGCTGTCTACCCCATTCATAGGGCTGATAAACCCATTGACTGCTTGGGGGCTGCCTAGTTTCTTTTGATTTAACTTCATAGTAGTGCAAGAGGTCCTTAATTGAGGATGAACATGAGATACCTGTATTCCAGACCTCAGATGAAGACTTACAAATAAAAATGCCACCTCTTTGGTCTGAGGAATGAACCTTACTCCTTCCAACGTTTGATGAAACTGGTTCTGTCTCTTCTAGAAGGCTTTAGTGCCACCTACCTGGATAACATTGCAATCTCGAGCTCCAGCTGGAAGGACCACCTGACCTACTTGAAGGGCTTGTTCAGGTCCAGCAACAGGCAGGCCGGACTATCAGTGGCCAGTAACTGCCATATAGGTCAGAGGTTTGCGGTGTAATTTGCCCATAAATTTGTCATGGGACACGCAGGCTCCCTAGCTTTAGATCCAATCCATTATGGCCTGGAAACCTTCCAAGACCCACACTCGGGTCTAAGCTTTTTGGACCTTCCCTGGTGCTGCCACAGATTGGTCAAGGGCTATATATAATTGTTGCACCTCTGACAGAACTGGCCTTAAAGAAGCAAACCAAGGAGGTGATCTGTTTGGCAGTGTCTGAAGGCCTCTGACAACCTGAATGGATTACTGTGTTCTCCATCAGTTATCATGGCACATATTAGATGGGAATGTCCCCTGCATGGTATGCAGCCATATTCTACAGCCCGGAGAGTTCAACTCCGTGTATATCTGTTATCCTGACTTTTATTTAGCTTTTATGTTGCTGTCCCCTCGTCTAATCGTGTGTGCAGACCTTTGACCTGCAGGGGCACACCAAGCACGCCCTTGTTGTGGGCAGTGGACTAGTGTCCCTGGGTATAGCAGTGGGGGCACCATATTGTGTTTTTGGAAGAAATCAGCAGTGTGACCAGGCCTTTTTTCAGGTGTCACGGGAGTAGAGATCTACTGGCCTACATGAGCAAAGTTCTGCTATTATTGGTTATGCTGATAACCTTGCACTGACATCCCAGGTGTGTCAAGTGCATGTACATGTGTACTGTGTGTAACACATGGTGATATCTTGTGAGAATGAGTAATGGGAGCTGGTGGCATCTATTTGCAATGTCCATGGCCTAGCACACGATGGAGAGTAAGGGCTGTGCTGCCAGACTTTGGAAGTGTACTACATGCATTCTGTGGCTGGAAGGACGAGACCCAGACACTGAAGTGAGGAGGATGGAGACAGGGCTACCAGTAAAAATGTCATGAGGCCTTTGATTCGCAAAGAACTGAGGATACATTTTTCTGAGCACTGTCATTTAGTGGAGGGTAAGGGTGCATGGTGGGTCTTCAGGCTCTGCTGTGAGAGATGAAGATGTTTCTAGGTGAGGCCTACTCCTATGTCTGTTTCTGATTACTATATCAGTTAGGCTAATGACAGCTAAGTGGGAAAACCTCACATCTCCTTGTGCCTCTGTTGTGGGTACTCTCGTTTGGAGAGAACCTCAGTGCTACTTTCTGTGCGAAGCATCCCTATAAACAAAGGAGAACAGCCAGAGGAGGACACTTGAAAGAAAAGCCGCCCAATACTGGTTCTACAGTGTAAGCCAATGGATCTGAATCTGTATAGGCAGTTGTGAATAAATGTGAGGCCAAAACCATCCAAATTTGTCCCAGCTCCAGGTTCTTCATAAATAAGGAAGGGAATGATCTGCAGATTACTCAAAGGACTTCTATAGTAGCAAAGTTGGTGTCTGCCTGACAGTCTCTCAGAGGTGAGAGGGTATCATCTTAAGTCTGTACTTTGTGCAGGAGTTATGGATCTGCCTTTAAGCACCTAGAAGGCCTGCCTACTGAGAGATGGAAGGAGAAACCTCGCCTATGGGAGGAGAGATTGTCCAGGAGGCAAGAGGCCAAGGGCATCCCTGATGGCTATAGGACATTCAGTGAGAGCTCACTGCAGATGAGCGAACTAGGGAGGCACCGTGTGCCTCTGGGCCCCCATCTCTCTTGGTTCCTGCAGGATGTTCTACACTGTTCTCCTTATCAGCCCGGTGAGAGCGGAAACTGATTGCCATAGGCCCTGGGGAGGTGGAGCTTTTTCTGTGTATTCACATAGAACTCTACTGAGGGCGGCAACTGCGTGTTGGTCATATGTTTAGATGAGGGCTGCAAGTGCCTGGTTGCTGTGGGTCAACGGGATGCACATACCTGTTGTGACCACTGCTGATCAAACATGGATCCGTCCATGGCCCACGTATGGTTATAGTGGTTACGTCTGAAGACAACTGCAATAGGCCTGAGGCTGGGCAGGCCTGCTGAACGGTGTGGCCTATGCTTGGCCTTTCGTGGACTTTTCATCTAGCTGCCACTCCCACTACGTAATCAGGAGAGAAGTTGTTAACTGGAGGTGAACAAGGACTCTAAACGTGCCATTCATCCGGGTACAGGAGTAAGACCAAAATAAACCTGTGAATTTGACTGTAGGCATAACATTGCGCCAGAGATACAAGAGGATGTGGGAGTAAAGCAGATCAGGGGGCCAATCATGAAGAAGTAGCAGAGGGAATGAGGCAGGTGTACCGTGTAGAGAGAATCGCACTCAGAAACACTGATTTGGGATTTGTGTAGTATTAGTGCAACTGTGATTAAATAATTTTCTTGAAAAGATAAGCACTAGGCTAGACATTGCGATTATGTGTGCTGGTTAATAGTGGAGTGCTGACCTTGAGCACGCTGATACTACCTCCCTGAGAAGCCTATGGCTGCTCACCCTCACTACCCTGAGAGTGAAGCGCGTGAAGCGTTGTACTCGCCACGTTTACAGAGCCACAGTACGATGTGCCCGTGGACATCAGTGACAAACAACCCTTACCATTCACACCCAACTTAAAGCTACGCCCCCGAATCGAGATTCAGGGGTGTAGCTGTAAGCAGGGCGTTTGGGGTGTGACACCCTCAAATTAAATGCATTTGTGGCTTGGTAGTTGTGTATGGGGGCACTGAGGCAGGTCTGCCATCTCTGTTATGGTTTTTCTCGTGAGCCAAGAATTTAAGAAAAAACAGTGACCTTTGATGTAAACGGGAGACACACGTAGCTACCCATCTAGTGGCTGATTTTAAAAAAGCAAAACCAGATAACCTGGAATGTTTCTCACTTCCCTGCTTGTCCCATTATGTGACACAAGGCAAATATTTTGGTAAACAGCCATTAGTTTGTAGTCATTACTTCGCATGCCATTACAACGCATGCATTACCACGCATTCGTTGTACAACGCAAAGCAATTACGTTTTTATTACTTTGCTTGTGCAAATACCACGCATGTCTTTACAAAGAAATTTGTTGTAAAGGCATGTATGGTATGCTTTTACAATGAATTTTGTTGTAAAGTTATTCACATGCGAAGTAAAACCAAAAAAAAACATCCATGTCTTTATGAGGAAACTGAGGCTGTTTCCGCACCACGACGTGCACTGCCCCTCGGAGACTATGTGAAGAAGGTCCCAGGAGGAGAGAGGAACCACAAGGAGAGAGAGGTAAGGGGTATTTGGCGTGGGGTGGAGGTTTATTTTTTAAGGGTTTAGTGTAGTGTCCGGGGTCGTGGAGTGGGTTTTTACTTTTTTAGGGTAGTGTAGAGGTGTTTGTGTAGTGTAGGGGTCGTGCTGGGGGTAGTGTTTTAGGGTAGTGTTGTGGTGTATGTGTAGTGTAGGAGGTCGTACTGGGGTAGTGTTTTAGGGTTTAGGATAATGTTGTGGTGTTTGTGTAGTGTAGTTGGTCGTACTGGGGTAGTGTTTTAGGGTTTAGGGTAGTGTTGTGGTGTATGTGGAATGTAGGGTAGTGTTTTAAGGTAGTGTAGGGGGGTCGTGCTGGGAAGTGTAAATGTAGTGAGAGGACTGTCACTTACCTTAGAAACTTTTACCAAACTATACCTTTACCACGCATGTTTTTGCATTGTAATGGCATGCTTTGTAAAGGCTTAGTCGTGGTAAAAGTTTTGCGTAGTAATGGTATCTCGTAATTGTGAACGCACACTAATACAGGCGTTTTAATGGTTTGCTTTGTATTTGTATGCGTTGTAACAACTCATATTCAAATATTTTACTCCAGAGCTTCCTTTTTCTTCATTATCACAGCTGAGCATTCTGAATATATGCTGAACAAGCTCTCTTGTGTTTGATTTAATGGACTATAATTTTGCTCCACCTATAATAGGAATCTAGGCCACATTTGGAGTGTACATGCCTACTGACTTAGCTATTATTACCCTTATGTCATTGTAGTATGGGGAGAGTCATGAATGTTTCTAAAAAATATAATTTTTAATAAATGTTTGTGGTGATATAATATAATGTACTACGGTGAAATGCTTCTGCAAGTTAAAAAAAAAGAACCACACTTGTTGTTAATGGAAATGGCCCATCCTGAAATGTGGTTATCTCACCCCTTCACCCCTGCAACCCACTGCTTTTATAAATGGGAAATTTGAGATTCACTCCCCTCAAATGTCACAGGCCACACTACCCCTCTGCCCCCACAGTTGAGACTCAGTGGCTACTGTCTGCCGCATGGTCTCCCTAACAGGATCTTACAATTGTTGGCAGTGGTGGGATCTGCAAAAGCAATTTCCAACGTTCTTGAACAGAACCTTAAGTGCCAAGGCCCTTATTGGAAGGCCACTGCAGCCTGCAGCACCCATACCCGGCCAGCGCTGCCAATGACAGTACCAACATAACACCTAACCATCGCACTCCTACAAGCCTTAAAATTCAGAATATTTCAGGCCACACAAGATATAATAATGGCATGAGAGGCTGTTTTTTGTTTATTTTCAATGTATATTGGCTTAATAAACACAGTTGTGCTCATCTCAAATGTAAAAAGACAGCGCCACCATGTGGTGGACTACCACTAGAGCCGGTGCTGAAAATGATGTGGCGGTGCCGAGCACCGGAAACCACTGGCACAAATTAGGCACCGATTTGAGGGATCGGTGTCTGGATAAATGGTGGAGAGTTCCCAGAAACTAGGACAGGGAAGTTCTGGCTTCCACCTCAGACCTATATGCCTATCAGGGGCACTGATCTTGCATGGCTGATTCTGCCTTACGAGACCAACAGGGCCTCAGCATGTCAATTGTTCTAACCCATGCTCCCACCTCATGACCCAGTACATCCCTTGAAGAACTATTTAGTGGATGGATCCGGCGTCCAAAAGCAGTATGTGAAATATATATGGGGATCAAAGGATCAAAGGTTGCTGATAAAAAATACATTTAAATATCTGTATTGTACAGGAAGAACAACGTAATCGTGCGACATGTACATTTTACTATCCAAATTGTGCATAGACTTCAAATTTGCTGGAAATATAAATGCATTTGAATAGCTCACTGAATAGGGACTATTTTTTGTTCCTTTGAGTTGCATGAATCTAGCAGTAAACCTCAAACTAAGCCTTAATAACAAGAATGAGAGATCCCAGACATCATGTAATATGTGACAAGAAGGGAATTCTCCCTTTTAAATTGTGCTGCTAGATCAGAAAGGTTTAATTCGAAGCCTGCTTGAAGACATCAAGGGGCAGACTTACTAACACTTTATACCATGTTTGCGTCACAAAAGTGACACATATTGGCACAAAATCTTTTTGTCCAATTTTCTTTCCAGCGCAAAACTTGTTTAGCACTGGAAATACTGTGAAAGTAATGCACAGCAGCGCATAGTGCTTCTTTGCATTGCTTAGCACTAAGGTGGCACCCCATGGGCGTTCGCATGCAAACACACAAGGTTTCTGATGCTAAACTCAATTTATTAAATAAAGTACACTGGGTTTAGCTTCACAAAAAATAGTGCACCCTTCCACAAGACGCTATGAAGGAGACATTTTTTCTCCTGTATTATCCAACTTTGCATGTTTGCTGCACTGTTAAGTACACATACAAAGTGGGAAAATGTCTAAGCATAGGATTTTGTACTGGAAGGGTATCCTTCCTGTACAAAGCATATGCTTAACCGATGAAGACACCCTTGCACTATGGTGCAAAGGTGTCTTCGTGCCTTAAGCCAACTAATTTCAGCGCTGGCGCCGTGAGAGGGGAGGAGAGCACCATATCTTTGTAGATATGGCGTTCTGCTCGCACCTCATGCAGTGCAGCGTTTGCGGCTGCTGCACTGCGCTGAGTGAGAAATTGGTATACCTGTCCCCTACAGTCTTCATCAAAGCTTGCAATCAAATGATTCTGTTACCCTAATTGCGATATCAATTCGTTGCCATGTATTTCTGTAGTTTGTAATTTCTTTTGGGTAACAGTACAGCAAATGTGATCACACTCTCTAAATATATGTTACTGTATAAGTGCTCTTCAAAATATACAGTAGCCGACTGACTCTGGCTATGCTTTTGGAGATGCTTATTTCAAAACGGTCTCAGAATAAACAGAGAAGTTTTGCCGGAGGCAGATATTAGTGGAATAAGAGCAATTTTACTTACCTGAACGGCTTGCAACTTGTTTATTCGCATGCTGTATACTCTCCTGCCATCTAGCGTTGTTCTGGAATAGTACAACTGCATTTACCAACTTTTTTTAGGTCTCGCCTCCGCAAAACGCATGCGTTGCAGAGGAAAGAGACCTTCAGCCATCCGTAAGAGCTTTCCCGGCAAAAACGTGCACGCGTAGCATTGCTCCCAATGGCAACGCATGCACGTCTGGCTATTCACTCGCGGGAGCAAGCAGCTGGCGCCAAATGTTATCAATTATCGGGTTGCCAGCACCTCGCTCCCGCGAGGGAATCGTGCTGGCCCCCTCCTCGCTCCCCTCCCCCTGCTGCCATCGAAGGCGGCGCGCGCTTGTTTTTGTTTAGTAGAGAAAGCCAGACGCAACTGGCATAACTAAAAGCCACAAGGTATCCTACTGCAAAAATGTTTACCTCTAATTTATGCAGCTTGCATTTTAAGTTGCTAACTTTCTAGACTGGGTCTGTCTCTGCCCCACAGATATATGAGCTCTTGAAACTTTGCAATCCAAACACGATATAGCAATATAAATGACTATTCTTTGTAAGTGATCACATTTCTTTTACTGTCAAGTTGAACAGACAAACACATTAGTGTGACGGAACCCATGAAGTATATTTAACGTGGTATACTACCAATCAAAGTATGTGCCTTATTTACATGTCGTATCATACTGGCATGAAGGCCAGCGAAGGCACATAAATTATTTTCCCAGGATCACACCATGTGATCAGGTGGAGAAGCATGTTGTCGAGGTTCGTAAATCAGCAATTAAGCCATTTGGTCACATCTCCCAGTGCTTATGCTGTGCTCTACCTGAGGCTGGATATGGGTGGTGGTTTTGGATAGATCAGGGTTATCTTTGTGCAGGGATAGGCAATGTTCACCTTCCAGGTTAATAATCTCTTGCATGTATTGGGTGACGTCATTGGCTTGGTGCAACCCTGCACATTCATCAACAACAGATCCATGCACTGAAATCAGGTGTATCCATGTGCATGTTTTAGTGTGTATGTATAATGGCAGGGACCAGAACCCCAGTAGAACATGTAGGTGGCTGTGATAGGGTCACACATTGGAGGCATATCAATCAACCACAAACAGCATAGTAATGTGGACCTTAAAAGTAGCGGGGTTACAATAGACGGGAACATGGGCTACTAAAGGAAATGGACCACGTTAATGAATGGGTTATGTGCTTCAAAGTATACATTCACTTGCATTGCTTGTGCAATTGTCCAGCTTGTGCCGTCACTTCTACCTCTCTCCACTTCTTTCTGTATATCTTTGTGGTTAATCTAGGTCTGCATGCAATGCGCTGGGCCTTGAACAATGCTTTTGATTGTTGTACAGGCCTGCAAATCCCAGTGCAGTGATTCAGTTGGTTGTGTCGCAGATGGCCTGTCCACAGCTCTGGATTATGTGCCAGAGTCTGCAGAAGGTAGGGTGTCCGAAGGAGGAGTGAAACCTAAGCCGTCAGAAGCAAGGCCACATAATTACACTGCACTCAATGCAAAATACACTCCAAATACCACTCAGTTCCACATAATTACACGCCACATAACTACACTGCAGTCAATGCAACATAAACTCCAAATGCCACTCAGTTCCACATAATTACACGCCACATAACTACATTGCACTCAATGCAACATACAGACTAAATACCACTCAGTGCCACATAATTACACTGCACTCAATGCAACATACACTCCAAATACCACTCCGTGCCACATAATTACACTGCACTCAAAGCAACATACACTCCAAATACCACTCCGTGCCACATAATTACACACCACATAATAACACTGCACTCAATGCAACATACACTTCAAATCCCACTCAGTGCCACATAATTACATACCACATAATTACACAGCACTCAATGCAACATACACTCCAAATACCACTCAGTGCCACATAGTTCTATGCAACATAATTACACTGCACTCAATGCAACATACACTCCAAATACCACTCAGTGCCACATAATTACATACCACATAATTACAATCTACTGAATGCAACACACACTCCACACAATACCACTCAGTGCCACATAAAGATATGCTACATAATTGAACTCTACTGAATACAACATACACTCCAAACAATACCACTCAGTGCCACATTATTACACGCCACACGATTACACTCTACTGAATACAACATACACTCCACACAATACCACTCAGTGCCACATAATTATATGCTATATAATTACACTGCACTCAATGCAACATACGCTCCAAATCCCACTCAGTGCCACATAATTACACTCTACTGAATGCAACACACACTCCACACAATACCACTCAGTGCCACATAATTATATGCTACACAATTACTCTCTACTGAATACAACATACAATCCACACAATACCACTCAGTGCCACATAATTATATGCTACATAATTACACTGCACTCAATACAACATACACTCCAAATCCCACTCAGTGCCACATAATTACACACCTCATAAGTACACTGCACTCAATGCAACATACACTCCAAATACCACTCAGTGCCACATAATTACACTGCACTCAATGCAACATACACTCCAAATACCACTCAGTGCCACATAATTACATGCCACATAATTACACTGCACTCAGTGCAACATACAGTTCAAATCCCACTCAGTGCCACATAATTACACGCCACATATTTACACTCTACTGAATGCAACACACACTCCAAACAATACCACTCAGTGCCACATAATGATATGCTACATAATTAGACTCTACTGAATACAACATACAGTCCAAACAATACCACTCAGTGCCACATAATTACACGCCACACAATTACACTCTACTGCATATAACATACACTCCAAATACCACTCAGTGCTACATAATTACACACCACATAATTACACTGCACTTAATGCAACATACAGTCCAAATCCTACTCACTGCCACATAATTACACTCTACTCAATGCAACACACACTCCAAACAATACTACTCAGTGCCACATAATGATATGTTACATAATTACACTCAACTGAATACAACATACACTCCAAACAATACCACTCAGTGCCACATAATTAGTGCCACACAATTGCACTCTACTGAATACAACATACACTCCACACAATACCACTCAGTGCCACATAATGATATGCTATATAATTACACTGCACTCAATGCAACATACACTCCAAATCCCACTCAGTGCCACATAATTACACTCTACCTCTACTGAATGCAACACACACTCCACACAATACCACATAATTATATGCTACATAATTACACTCTACTGAATACAACATACACTCCAAACGATACCACTCAGTGCCACATAATTACACGCCACACAATTACACTCTACTGAATACAACATACACTCCACACAATACCACTCAGTGCCACATAATTATATGCTACATAATTACACTGCACTCAATACAACATACACTCCAAATCCCACTCAGTGCCACATAATTACACACCTCATAACTACACTGCACTCAATGCAACATACAGTCCAAATCCCACTCAGTGCCACATAATTACACGCCACATAATTACACTCTACTGAATGCAACACACACTCCAAACAATACCACTCAGTGCCACATAATGATATGCTACATAATTAGACTCTACTGAATACAACATACACTCCAAACAATACCACTCAGTGCCACATAATTACACGCCACACAATTATAATCTACTGAATACAACATACACTCCAAATACCACTCAGTGCTACATAATTACACTGCACTCAATACAACATACACCCCAAATTCCACTCACACGCCACAATTACACAGCACTCAATGAAACATACACTGAAAATACCACTCATTACCACATAGTTATATGCAACACAATTACACTGCTTTTAATGCAACATACACTCCAAATACCACTCAGTGCCACATAATTACACACCACATAATTACACTCTACTACATGCAACACACACTCCACACAATACCACTCAGTGCCACATAATTATATGCAACATAATTACACTCTACTGAATACAACATACACTCCACACAATACCACTCAGTGCCACATAATTATATGCTACATAATTACACTGCGCTCAACACAACATACACTCCAAATACCAGCCATCGGTAGAGCTTTACCGGCAAAAACGTGCACGCGTTGCATTGCTTCCAATGTCAACGCGTGCACATCTGGCTATTTTTTTTTTTTAACTTGTAAAGTGCGCAAATGCAAGGAGGCGTCTCGGCGCTACGGACATGACAGAAAAAGGAAGAAGTTATTGATTAAACAGCCAGGTCTTTATTTATCTTCTGAAAGCCAGCAATGTTTGGCAAGATCTAATCTCCAAAGGGAGAGAGTTCCATAGTTTTGCTGTCGAAACAACAAAACGTTGATCGCCCCAGGAGGCGGTTTTGGTCCTTGGCACTGACAACAGGGAGGTATTAGAGGAGCGAAGTGACCCGATGGGGGTGTGGATGACCAAGGAGGTTACGAGAAAACGTGGCCCTAAGTTTCGAGATGCTTTATAGGCAATGCACAGTGCCTTAATTTTTATTCGGTTCCTTACCGGAAGCCAGTGGTAGTTTTAATTACATGTGCGATGGATTTGAATTTTGGAGTGGCTGAAAGCATTCTGGCCCCGGCATTCTGCACTGACTGCAGTTTTTGAATGACTCTTTGTTGGGTGTTAACAAAGAGTGCATTACAATAGTCCAAGGCGGACATCACAAAGGCAGTGAGCAGCGTTCTTCCTGAATTAGGAGGGAGGTAGGGAAGGATCTTTTTAATGGTTATGAGTTTACAGAAAGAGGCAGAGACAATTGCATTCGCATGGGATGCGAAGGTCAATTTGTCGTCAAAGATAACTCCCAGGTTTTTGACCTTGGCAACAGGATTAGGTGGAGGACCAAGATCTGAGAGCCACCAGGAGCTTGACCAAATAGGAGAAAGCTTACCAAAGATCATAACTTGCGTCTTATCGGAGTTAAGTTTAAGGCAATTGCTGGCCATCCAGTTACTGATGGCCAGCATGCCTTTCTGGAAGCTGGCTGCAATCCTTTATCCGTTGTATTTTATAGAGAGTACCAGCTTTGTATCGTCTGCGTACGATGTTAGGCCCATCCCATGTGCCTTGATGACTCTGGCTAGGTCTGATAGGTAGATATTAAAAAGCGTTGGACTTAGGGATGAGCCCTGAGGAACACCGCACGGTAGTGTCCATTGGGCAGATTGGAAATTGCCCAATGTGAACATCTGGGTACGATTGGAGAGAAAGGAAGAAAGCAGGTCTCTGGCTTTGTCCTGGATGCCCATTGCAGTGACACAGTCGATCAAGATGTTATGATCGACCGTGTCAAATGCAGCCGAGAGGTCCAGCAGAATAAGAATTGCCGTACCTCCTTGGTAAAGGATTGATCTTATTTCCCCTGATGCCTTGATCAATGCAGTCTCCGTACTGTGGCTTTTACGAAAACCGAATTGGGTGTCGTCTAGTTGGTGGTGGTCTTCTATGAACTTAGAAATGTGGGTGTTCATTAGTTTTTCGACCACTTTGGCTGGGAAAGGCAGACTGGAAATAGGCCTGTAGTTTTTAGTATCCTCGGGATCCAGATGGGATTTTTTCAGGAGGGGTTTAAGAATGGTGTTTTTCCAAGTAGTCGGATATGTACCAGAGAGAAACATTGAGTTGTATATTTCTGTCAGTACAGGGCTATGATTTCAGCAACTGGGGCCAGAACCGCTGGGGGGCAGGGATCATTGGCTGAGCCGGATTTAATGGTGGCCATGATGTTTGTAACTTGGGGTATGCTAACTTTTTGAAAATGCCCTAAAAAGGCTTAGGGTTATTTATGGATGAGGATTGGACGGACGGGTTTCTGAGGCCCGAGAAGTTTGTGTAGATGTTGTTCACTTTATCATAAAAATAATCAGCTAGGGTATTAGAAAGTGCTTGAGAGGGTACTGGGATAGTTTGTGATGTCTGTTGTGAGATCTTCGTTACTACTTGAAAAAGTTGTTTATTTGAATTTTTAGCAAGTTCGATCTGTGCCTTGTAATATAAGCTTTTTTCTTGAATAATCATAGTTTTATATTTTGTTAGTTCGATTTTATAGAGAAGTTTTTCTTCAGTAGTGTATGACTTTCTCCAGTGCCTCTCCTGATTTCTACATTTTTGCTTTTGATCTCTAAGGGCTTTGGAGAACCAGGGGGCAGATGGGGAACTTCGGTTTTTAGATATTGATTTTGTGGGTACTAGCTTAGTTATGGCTTTAGAGAGCCAGTTAGTATAAGCAGTAGAGGCTATGTCAGGGTCATCTAGAGCCTCCGGTTGGATAGGAGTACCGCAAGTTTTTGATTGTCTAGATTTTTCCATGACTTAAACGTGGTTGTTGTATTCATAGAAGTAATTGTAAGTGGAGGGATATCGAGTGGGATTTCAAACATTACCGCATGGTGGTCCGACCATACGAGAGGTAGGATTTCTTTTATAGAGATGTTTTTAAAATTGGAAAATACACCGTCAAGGGTGTGATCAGCTTCATGGATACTATCTGAGACCAGTTGTGAGAGCCCCAGTGACTCTAGGTCTGATAATAGAGTTTTGGTGCCTTTGTCATGTATGTTTTCTAGGGGGAAGTTGAAATCACCTAGGAGGGTGGTAGTATTTTCAGTTGCTATAGACTCCAATAAGTCACTAAAAGTGGTCAGAAATTGCATCCTACTACCCGGCGGTCGGTAGAGTAAGATACCATTAAAGCATTGAGAGGGACTCAGAGCAATGGAAAAATAAATTGCTTCACAGGTGGTAAGTGGGACTTGGCGTATGGTGGTCGTAAAATTGCTACGGTAGATTATAGCTAGCCCACCCCCTATTTTGGCTACTCTATCCTGTCTTAAGATGTTGTAGCCCTCTGAGGTAGCTACTATCAAGTCTGGGTCAGATGATGGATTGGTCCATGTTTCAGTAATAAATAGGGGATCTAGTTTGTAACTAGAGATTAACTCAGCAATCTCCTCTTTGTGCTTGCCCAGTGACAGGGCATTAATAAGAGCGGCTGTGATGTTAGTTCCCTTTTTGTTGTTGATTTGTAGGGTGGTAACGGTTTCTAACCTGGGATCAATGCCGACTTTAAAGTGACAGTGAGTACAGACTTTAGTTTGAGGGTTGGGCAGACCGTCAAATATCAACTGGGTGCACGAACAACTTACTTGTGGACGGAGTTGTAATAGGTCCATGCTAGAGTAGCGTATCCTCGAGGCTGAGCACTTTTGACCAGGGGGTATGGGCCTAGGCCCGATCCAGGCGTGGACGGGTGCAGACGGGCTTGACTTTGGCGCACCGCTGGCGCGCCCGCTGCGCGTGCGTGGTCTATGGGTCCTGAATGCTGCTGGTGGCGCCGAGAGCTGGAGCTCTGACCCCAGTATCCGGCGGAAGTGGTGCAAATTCCCCAACAATCCCTCCGATCAATCGTCACAAGCCGTGTCGGACCGGGGCTAGGGGTATTAACAGCCGGAAATGGTGAAAGCAGATGAACATAAATCAGGGCTAAACAAAGTTAAAAGTCAATTCAGCACGCGAAAGTAATATTTTAAGAAGAGCTTATTGCAAGCGTAGAGCTAGTGGCATCAATGTTGGATTCAAAGCAGCCGCGTCCACTGCGCGTGCATCATCTGTGGGCCCTAAATGCTGCTGGTGGCACCGAGAGCTGGAGCGCTGACCCTAGCATTTGGCGGAAGTGGTGTAAATTCCCCAACAAGCCCTCCGATCAATCGGCACAAGCCGTGTCGGACCAGGGCTAGGGGTATTAACAGCCAGAAATGGTGAAAGCAGATGAACATAAATCAGGGCTAAACAAAGTTAACAGTCAATTCAGCGCGCGAAAGTAATATTCTAAAAAGAGCTTATTGCAAGCGTACAACTAGTGGCATCAATGTTGGATTCAAAGCTGCTGCGGCCGCTATTCACTCGTGGGAGGGAGCAGCTGGCGCCAAATGTTATCAATTATCGAGGCGCCAGCCCCTCGCTCCCGCGAGGGAATCGCACCGGCCCCCTTCCCCCTGCTGCCATCGACGGCGGCGCACGCTTGTTTTTGTTTAGTAGAGAAATCCAGACGCAACTTGCATAACTAAAAGCCACAAGGTGTCCTACTGCAAAAATGTTTACCTCTAATTTATGTAGCTTGCACTTTAAGTTGCTAACTTTCTAGACTGGGTATGTCTCTGCCCCACAGATATATGCGCTCTTAAAACTTTGCAATCCAAACACGATATAGCTATATAAATGACTATTCTTTGTAAGTGATCACATTTCTTTTACTGTCATGTTGAACAGACAAACACATTAGTGTGACGGAACCCATGAAGTATATTTAACGTGGTATACTGCCAATCAAAGGTTGTGCCTTATTTACATGTCGTAGCATACTGGCATGAAGGCCAGCGAAGGCACATAGATCATTTTCCCAGGATCACACCATGTGGTCAGGTGGAGAAGAAGGCCGTCGAGGTTCGTAAATCAGCAATTAATCCACTTGGTCACATCTCCCAGTGCTTATGCTGTGCTCTACACGTGGCTGGATATGGTTGGTGGTTTCGGATAGACCAAGGTTATCTTTGTGCAGTGATAGGCGATGTTCACCTTCCAGGTTAGTAATCTCTTGCTTGTATTGGGTGACGTCATTGGCATGGCGCAACCCTGCACATTCATCAACAGATCCATGAACTGAAATCAGGTGTATCCATGTGCATGTTTTAGTGTGTATGTATAATGGCAGGAACCAGAACCCCAGTAGAACATGTAGGTGGTTGTGATAGGGTCACACATTGGAGTCATATCAATCAACAACAAACGGCTTAGAAATGTGGACCTTAGAAGTAGCAGAATTACAATGGACAGGAACATGGGATACTAAAGGAAATCGACCATGTTAATGAATGGGTGATGTGCTTCAAAGTATACATTCACTTGCATTGCTTGTGCAAATGTCCAGCTTGTGTCGTCACTTCTACCTCTCTCCACTTCTTTCTGTATATCTTTGTGGTTAATCTAGGTCTGCATGCAATGCGCTGGGCCTTGAACAATGCTTTAGATTGTTGTACAGGCCTGTAAATCCGCATGCAGTGATTTAGTTGGTTGCGTCACAGATGGCCTGTGCACTGCTCTGGATTATGTGCCAGAGTCTGCAGAAGGCAGGGTGTCCAAAGGAGGAGTGAAACCTAAGCAGCCAGAAGCAAGGCCACAATTACACTGCACACAATTCAACATACACTCCAAATACCACTCAATGCCACATAATTACACTCTAATCAATGCAACATAAATACACTCTACATAATACCATAAAGTGCCACATAATTACACTGCACTCAATGCAACATACACTCCAAATAATACCACTCCGTGCCCCATAAATTACACGCCACACAATTACACTCTACTGAATACAACATAACCTCCCCATACCACTCAGTGCCACAATTATATGTTACATAATTACACTGCACTCAATGCAACATACACTCCAAATACCACTCAGTGTCACATAATTACACACCACATAATTACACTCTACTGAATGCAACACACACTCCACACAATACCACTCAGTGCCACATAATTATATGCTACATAATTACACTCTACTGAATACAACATACACGCCACACAATACCACTCAGTGCCACATAATTATATGCTAAATAATTACACAGCGCTCATAACATACACTCCAAATACCACTCAGTGCCACATAATTACACACTACTCAATGCAAAATAAATACACTCCACATAATACCACACAGTGCCACATAATTATATGCTACATAATTACACTGCACCCAATACAACATGCACTCCAAATACCGCTCAGTGCGACAAAATTACACACCACATAATTACACTGCATTCAATGCAACATATACTCCAAATACAACTCAGTGCCACATAATTACACTGCACTCAATGCCACATACACTTCAAATACCACTCAGTGCCACATAGTTATATGCAACATAATTACACTACACTCAATGCAACATACATTCCAAATACCACTCAGTGCCACATAATTACAGACCACATAATTACACTCTACTGAATTCAACATAAATACACTCCACATAATACCACACAGTGCCACATAATTATATGCTACATAATTACACTGCACTCAATGCAACATACACTCGAAATACCACTCAGTGCCACATGATTACACAACACGTAATTATTCTACTGAATGCAACACACACTCCACATAATACCACTCAGTGCCACATAATTACACGCCACTCAATTATACTCTACTGAATAGAACATACACTCCTTATAATACCACTCAATGCAAAATAATTACATGCAACATAATTACAAAAACACCAGTGGATAACCCTAGGGGGAGTATGTTTCGAGCTATGTTGGAGGAGTCAGAACTCTCATCTGACGGTTTTCTTTATAAGTTTGGGGACCAGAAATTCTTTAAAAAAAATTTAATTAAAAACTCTTCAATCATTGGCCAGTAGTTGGTCCACAATTAGGAGACGAACAGGGATGAGCTACTTTTCCAATTTAGCCCCCATCTGGGATTCGCCAGGCACTCCTTTATGTTTTAAAGACAGGGTGGCATGCTCAATAAAGGAAGCCGGAATTCTTAACTGGGGAGAGATGATAGCAGGAGGTTCATTGATACCTTGGGAGGCTTTGCGGGAGAGAGTCGGGCCAAGGTTAACCAACTTTAAATACATACAGTTGACCAGTTGGGCTCAGGCATTGATAAGGAAGGGAGTCCCCCTGGGAAATTACAGTAATTTAGAAACTCTATTGATGACAAGACCAGTGGGGGGGGAAGGAGGTTGCATGTTGGTACTGGGCGATCCTGGAGGAGATAGATGATGACATCAATCTCCCGAAGGTGCTATGGGGAAGCAATGTGGGGGAACAGTGCCAGCATTTGTGGCGGAACTCTTTTAGTTTACTGTATGAAATTGTGAAGCGAGCTTGGCTGAGACGAAACCACCTATTTACTTTACATCGTGCATATCTGTCGCCCCCCAAAAATTAGCCAAATTCCAGCCAGGAAAAAAGTGTCATAAATGCGATCTTGCAGAAGCCTCAGATGTGCACATGTTTAAAGAGTGCCCAGCCATTAGCTGTTTTTGGAAAGAGGTGATGGATGCCCTTTCTTCTATTCTAAATATCACTTTGAGTAGTACTCTCTCTTTGATTATCTTCGGGATTGATGAAAACATCTTAGGGCATGCCAGATCCTTCCTGTTTTTTGCAATTTTAATGGCAAGGAGACAGATCTGAAGGTTTTGGGTGGATACAGCCCCTCCAACATATACAGGATGGTTATCGTCCCTATATGAAGTTTCTAAAGTAGACTTGTCCAGATCCTGCAGCAGATAAAGAGTTGCTTTTTGGGAATATTTGATACAGTGGAAGTAGGTTTCCGGGTTTTTTTTCCCCCAGGGTCCTATGATTATGCCAGTTTCCCTGCTCCATGGACCTACAACAAGGGTCTTTCTCCGAATCTCTGGTCCAACAGGCCGAAATATGACTAGATGGAATTTTCTGAAGGTCCCCCTCTTTGTGTGTGGTTTTCTCCTTCTTCCGCCAATCTAACATCCGCTCTTTTTTTTGTGTGCAATTGTCTGATGCACACTACAGGTTTCTGGTGGGCAGGACAAGTTAGCACAAAATGGTGGTTGTGTTGTTTTTCAAGCACACATAAGGGTTCGGCGAATGAGGACCAAAAAAAAAAAAAGCAACATAATTACACTCTACTCAATGCAACATAAATACTCTGCACATAATACCACACAGTGCCACATAAATATATGCTTCATAATTACACTACACTCAATGCAACATACACTCCAAATAACACCAGTCAGTGCCACATAATTACACACCACAAAATTACACTCTACTGAATACAACATAACCTCCCCATACCACTCAGTGCCACATAATTATATGCTACATAATTACACTGCAGTCAATGCAACATGCACTCCAAATACCACTCAGTGCCCCATAATTACACTCTACTGAATGCAACATACACTCCACACAATACCACTCTCAGTGCCACATAATTATATGCTACACAATTACACTGCACTTAATGCAAAATGCACTCCACACCATGACAAAATTTCACTAAGCATAATTTCACAGTTCACCATAGTTCCAGGCCACACAATTCAACTCCACACATTTCCAATACACACCGCATAATTACACACCAAACAACATATTTCAACTCCAAAAACTCCACAATCCACAACGTACCTCCAATCCACACCATATAGTGTCACCACCTGAGCACCAAATATCATTCAACCCCACCATTTTGCATGAGCTCACCACCTAAGCATCACCTCAGTCTGCCCTTGTGTCTGTCCGCTGCTCGTGTTCTAATTAAATTACTGTTTTCAAACATCCACTCCCCCGTTATTCATGTCCCGCTCCCCCATAACAAAAAAATTATAACAAACAAGGATGAGAACAGGCAGGAAGTAGTTGCCAGCAGTGCAAGCACAAAAAAAATAGAAGACAATCTTTATGTTAAAATCTTTTTTTAATCAGGAATTTCAGATGCATATAATGTTGCCTTTGTTTGTATACAGGTAACAAAAATGCTTAACACTTTTTATTATAAGTTTTCAACATAATGCAAAGCAGCCACAATGCTCTACAACATAGCCAAAAGTTCTGGGTAAACACATAAGGTCCCAAAGGCGAGACCTATTGGCTATGCCAATGCCTGCTTTTCTTTGCAGCCTACCAAACAGGCCAGCTGTCTGGTTTGCTAAAAACATGTTGCTTACAATTAGCTTTGTGGTTTGTAACTCACATTTGCTGGCTTTCAGTTTGCTGGCTTTATTTGCTTTATGCTGTCCAGTTTGAGTCTCTCCGCTGCACAACTCTACTCGGCCAGTGTACTCTACCCCACTCTACTATGCGCCACAGCACTCTATCCCACTCTACTATGCACCACTCCACGCCACTCTGCATTCTATGCTATTACTCTATATCACAAAAAACACAGTTGATGGGCAGAATGTAGAATAATGTCTTACATTCACCCCAGTACAAAGATCTGGGCCTAAATCCATCGTTTTTTTGCACCCCACACCACCCTAGGTCAGACAATGGCTATATGCAAATCAGCCTTGACCCTGTGCCTCATGGGAACAGTCCAGCCCGAACTACCAAACCATGTCTTTCCTAGACCGGAATCAAGCATCCAAGGACCGGTTTCTGGCTATCAGCCATCTTCAGCCTGGATAGCTTGACTCCAGTCAGACCCCCAGGATATAGCGGCATGGATTCGCAAACTTAGCGGCACAAATATGGAAATTTAGCGGCATTTTAGCAGCCCTTTATTTTACTCGTAATCATTCATTTTCAGCCTTAAATCAATGGAAACTGTTTTAGCAGAGTATTCCACTTTGAATAGGCAACCTGGAATATGGAATAGAGGAAGCAGCCCACAGGTGAAGGCTGTTATCCCTTGGAATTGCAGTTCTTCATCTGCCAGTTGGGCTATGCCGGCAAGACCCAGTTACCAGCATCACTGCCTCCTGTAATTATATCATAGCACCGGCCACACCATTACCCCCCCACACTTGTGCTCTGCTGTAAGGTAATCTGCATTTCGGCAGAGAAAAAGGTTGCTCACGCATAGAGGTTGGGCACTGGCATAGGTCTTG
Source organism: Lissotriton vulgaris (assembly GCF_964263255.1). Classification (NCBI taxonomy): domain Eukaryota; kingdom Metazoa; phylum Chordata; class Amphibia; order Caudata; family Salamandridae; genus Lissotriton; species Lissotriton vulgaris. The sequence goes on along the minus strand of NC_141693.1, from coordinate 749,221,741 downwards.
GGCTAGAATGGGGTCATGAGGCTGCTAGTCCAGCTATATAGTCTTCAGCTGACCACGAAAATGCCAGCGCACCCCGAGGGTGAGGAGAGCGGCTAAGGATGGTCTTTGCGCTCACAGCAGTCTCCTTCCTCGATTGAATTATACATACAGTTGTATTCCTGTACCCGGCGCTCTGTAGACCAAGCCTTCAATTGTTAAAATTACAGGGATACACCCAACATATTCCTGCCTGCATTAAAGCAATAATAATTCATTTGAGAAGCGCAGCGCATTCGGACCTCACGGAGAATGAAGAGTTTTCATTATCGAACTAATAGGCCTCTTTTTTCAATTACATGCCGCTTTTTAGTTTCTTTTTCTAACAAACCCAACTTATTAACTCCGACTTTCCAGCCTCAGAAGGGAAGTGCTCCCTACAGTTTCATCTCCATTTTTTCCGGTGATGAGATAAGTGCTCACAGCAGAGGTTCTGGGGATTTCATTTTCGAACCCATTTCAAGAAACAAGCCACGCACGGGCGACTGGAAACTGCTGCTAGAACCCCCAAAAATACAAACAGCAGAGGCACAAAAGAAGGAAGCTGCAGGTCAGAGCCAGCTCTAATAGACACATCAAATATTGCCTTAAATATTACACAACTAACTTCTGCTGTTAGGAAGTCGTAGCTATGAAAACCGCTGCTGCTCATGTTAATTTATGCTATTCGATTTGTGAGGCACAAACAGGCTCTTAAGCAGGCGCGCAACACCCATTGGGCCCACGGGGCTTCAGCACCCCCCCCCCCCCCCCGTCGTGTTTGTCAGCCCGGGCTGACAGAGCTTTGCAGACTGGCGAGCATCAAATTACAGTCGCACTTACAGTACTTTAAAGGTCTTTAAAAGACCATTACTTGTAAATGAGGCTTTTGTTGTGTGTTCACCCCTTCTTACAGGCACTATGTCCGTGGTTTGCAGAATTAGCCCTCCCAAAATATTTTCCAGTCCCCCCCCCCCGAAATTTGCCTCTAGTTGCCCGCCTGCTCTTAAGAAATGTGCTTTGGAATATGTCATGACAAATCTATCATTTGATGTGTTGAAAGCGGCGTGCGCTCGCTTCTCCCAAACATGCCTTTTTATATTCAGGGTGGAAGTCACATTAAATACAAACAACGCTTGAGAATTTCTTTATACGATGCATTTATTGTTCCACCCATATTGCTTCGAAAACAAGATAATTATCAGACCCCCCAGGATATAGCGGCTTTTGTAAAATTGCCGCGATTTCTACAAAAGTGCCGATTTCGCGGCAAATCGCGAAATCCTGGAGGGTCTGTCCAGTGATGTGGAGAGCCTGGGACTCACGTCTGAGCATACCCAGCCCATTAGGGGTGAAAATTGCAAAAAACACAGTTGATGGACAGAATGCAGAACAATGTCTTGCATTCACCCCAGTACAAAGATCTGGGCCTAAATCCATAATTTTTTTGCACTCCACACCACCCTAGGTCAGACAATGGCTATATGCAAATCAGCCTTGATCCTGTGCCTCATAGGAACAGTCCAGCCCGAACTACCAAACCATGTCTTTCCTAGACCGGAATCATGCCTCCAAGGACCGTTTTCTGGCTATCAGCTTTCTTCAGCCTGGATAGCTTGTTCCAGTGATGTGGAGAGCCTGGAACTCACGTCTGAGCATACCCAGCCCACTCTGGGTGAAAATTGAAAAAAACACAGTTGATGGACAGAATGCAGAACAATGTCTTACATTCACCCCAGTACAAAGACCTGGGCCTAAATCCATCGTTTTTTTCCACTCCACACCACCCTAGGTCAGACAATGGCTATATGCAAATCAGCCTTGACCCTGTGCCTCATGGGAACAGTCCAGCCCGAACTACCAAACCAGGTCTTTCCTAGACCGGAATCAAGAATACAAGGACCATTTTCTCGCTATCAGCCTTCTTCAGCCTGGATAGCTTGACTCCAGTGATGTGGAGAGCCTGGGACTCACGTCTGAGCATACCCAGCCCACTCTGGGTGAAAATTGCAAAAAACACAGTTGATGGACAGAATGCAGAACAATGTCTTGCATTCACCCCAGTACAAAGATCTGGGCCTAAATCCATAATTTTTTTGCACTCCACACCACCCTAGGTCAGACAATGGCTATATGCAAATCAGCCTTGATCCTGTGCCTCATAGGAACAGTCCAGCCCGAACTACCAAACCATGTCTTTCCTAGACCGGAATCATGCCTCCAAGGACCGTTTTCTGGCTATCAGCCTTCTTCAGCCTGGATAGCTTGTTCCAGTGATGTGGAGAGCCTGGAACTCACGTCTGAGCATACCCAGCCCACTCTGGGTGAAAATTGCAAAAAACACAGTTGATGGACAGAATGCAGAACAATGTCTTACATTCACCCCAGTACAAAGATCTGGGCCTAAATCCATCGTTTTTTTGCACTCCACACCACCCTAGGTCAGACAATGGCTATATGCAAATCAGCCTTGACCCTGTGCCTCATGGGAACAGTCCAGCCCGAACTACCAAACCATGTCTTTCCTAGACCGGAATCAAGCATCCAAGGACCGGTTTCTGGCTATCAGCCTTCTTCAGCCTGGATAGCTTCACTCAAGTGATGTGGAGAGCCTGGGACTCATGTCTGAACATACCCAGCCCACTCGGGGTGAAAATTGGGCTGGACTGTTCCCATGGGGCACAGGGTCAAGACTGATTTGCATATGGCTGGGTTCAAACTGGAATGGCATGGTGAGCAAAAAAACGATGGATTTAGGCCCAGATCTCTTTACTGGGGTGAATGTATGACATTGTTCTGCATTCTGTCCATCACCTGTTGTTCTTTGCATTTGTCACCCCGAGTGAGACGGATATGCTCAGACGTGAGTCCCGTGCTCTCCATGCCACTGGAATCAAGCTATCCAGGCTGATGAGGGCTGAAAGCCCAAAACCGGTCCTTGGATGCTTGTTTCCAGTCCAGGGAGAACCTGGCTTGGCAGTTCGGGCTGGACTGTTCCCATGGGGCACAGGGTCAAGACTGATTTGCATATGGCTGGGTTCAAACTGGAATGGCATGGTGAGCAAAAAAACGATGGACTTAGGCCCAGATCTCTGTACTGGGGTGAATGTATGACATTGTTCTGCATTCTGTCCATCACCTGTTGTTTTTTGCATTTGTCACCCCGAGTGAGACAGGTATGCTCAGACGTGAGTCCCGTGCTCTCCATGCCACTGGAATCAAGCTATCCAGGCTGATGAGGGCTGAAAGCCCGAAACCGGTCCTTGGATGCTTGTTTCCAGTCCAGGGAGGACCTGGCTTGGCAGTTCGGGCTGGACTGTTCCCATGGGGCATAGGGTCAAGACTGATTTGCATATGGCTGGGTTCAAACTGGAATGGCATGGTGAGCAAAAAAACGATGGATTTAGGCCCAGATCTCTGTACTGGGGTAAATGTATGAAATTGTTCTGCATTCTGTCCATCACCTGTTGTTTTTAAGCCTCGCGACCTATCAATGCGCATGCGCATTGAGCGGGAGCGAGAATTCAAGTGCTCAAAATGCTCGTCAAACCAAGGCCTTTTTGGTGCGATTTTCTTTGAGTTCACGTGAATTACACAACCAAACAAGCACACGCATCAGCCTCCCTCCCTCCCTCCTAATTGCATTTTGTAACGGCCGCCACCACATCAAAGGGCTTCGCCCAGCGTGCGCTCTGCGGCTTCTCCTCCCCTAATTAATCATGGCTGGCCGGCCGTAACACACATGAAAGAAATGCTCGCAGCCCTATTATACAGCCTAATGAGACGCCAGCCTTTCTGAGACATTGGAACTCTCGGACTTCTTTTCACGCACTTGAGGTGCCCACTTCTTTTAAATCACTTTCACGGTGTGCTCGCACACAGCCCTCGTTCCCACTGCTCGGCAGCCCACTGCGCATCCAAGACCCAGGCCCCCTCGCCGATGCACGCAGGCGCGCGCACACAACTCCCGGGCTTCTTCTCTCGCATTGCATAGGACTCGGCGACCTGCATTGTTCACACATGAAAGAAATGCTCGCAGCCCCATTATACAGCCTAATGAGACGTCAGCCTTTCTGAGACATCGGATATACGTCAGTCCATTGAATACTGCATGTCTGTGCGTTTCTGCCTTGGTAAGTGTGCATATGTTTCCCAGCTGTCTCCCTGGTGTACTTCTGTTCCCCTCCCATCCCCGTCGCACACTGTTAATCCTCTCATCCATCTTCTTCTCTCCTCCTAGTGCTGTGTTGCTCACTTTCGACCATGTGCTTCGGCTCCCTCCCAGCGCTGTGCTGCTCTTGCCTTTTGCCCCAGTTTTGTTCTCTTCCTCATGTGCGTCCCCCACTTCCCCACCTTGTTGCTCCCTCCCTTGTAGGCTTCAGTTCCCATACTCCAACCACCACTACCCGAATCCGCTCCTTTGTTGCCCCCCCTCCATTTTTTAAATAATATATATTTTAATTAATTGCTGCCAAATAACAGTTTTTTGTTTACCCATCTCAGATCGGTAAAATGAAATTGCACCCTCCATGCATGCATGTTGACAATTACACAGCTGCACCATCATGCCTTTTTTTAAGGTCTGGCTTGTTTTTGTTAGTTAATGTGGAGCGGGGGATTAAGTGAGTTGCCCAGAAACACAGGAAGTTGACCAGGACCTCAGATTGACCTCCCTAAAGCCACGGAGGCAGAAAGGTATTCTTTCATGTAGATGTGCTTCTGTTTCGTGTTTCATAATCTTTTATTCGGTTACCACTTGTTTGCAACCATAAAAAGTACACAATTTAAAAAAAACTTTTTTTAAAAAGCAATCAATATCTTCTAAAGTAAAATGAAAAAGAACATTTATAAACTGAGAAGACAGTATAAAACTAAACTGAAAAGATTCTAATGTAAAACAACGAAAAAATTACTTTTCAGACATAAGCTCGATGTATCTTGATAGTAGCTTTTAAAAAAGTAGCTATACACTTAGCAGCATGTACTGAGTCCAAGAGCTGCAGGAAAAGAAATGCAGGATAGCAGCACCTAAGACCGCTTGAGCGGAGAAGCGGAAGGATCCATGTGTTTCGTGGTAGTTTATAATATTTGCAAAAGAAAATAATATGGATTGTTGATTGGTTGGATAGTCCGTCGCATGGGCAATTCATGAGAGTACTTGACCAGTTTTGGACTTTTGGGAAGGAAATCAAACGAAAAAAGGTGTTGAACCGGAATCTTGTCAGTAGGTATTTCTCATGATTGGACAGGTAATAGTTTAGATAGGGTTGAATTCCTTTGACAGATTGAGTTGCACAGATTTGGGAGTTCAAAGGTTTTACGATCTCCGATTGGTTGCGCAGTTCTCTTAGATGATCCAGGCATAATTTTTTTAGGTCTCTTTTTGAGATGTCCTCCACACTGGGTGGTTCGTCAAAATAAGAGCTGCGACCGAGATCCTTAAAGAAGTTCCCTACATAGACTAACCAGGGAATCCTACGCCAGTTGGTTAAGGCCATGCAGTCTGTAATCAAGGAGCGTGTTAAATGACATTCAGGTTTGGTCCATTTGCGTTGCCATAGTAGGATGGGTTTGATGCGTATTGTATCAGTAATATATTCCATACCAAGCTCATTATGAGTGGCGAAGTTCGGGGCACTTTGTGGGAGGGCCAGCAGGTATTTAACGAACCCATTCTCTATTTTTTGGATAGAGTCAACAGGACTATAACCCCAGACACCTGCTCCATAGGTGGCCATACTGTGGCATTTTGCATAGCAGATTTTCAGAAGTTCAGAAGGAGCAGGCTTGCCCAACTTTCTTGAGAAGGTGACCAAGGCTGATGTTGCTCGTTGGAATAAGAGTTTTCTGCTGTCCGTGGCGTGGCGCCAGCTGAAAGAGTCATCCACCATAATGCCCAGATATGGGTAAGCAGAATTTTTTTCCAACTTTGTTTTTTCCACCAGAATTGATTTAGAACTCTTAACCCTTGGACCAATGTGCATGGTGAATGTCTTTTTTATATTGATTTTAAGGCCAAGAGAACTCATAAAGGAGGAGTATTTGTTAAGTTATTTTTGGAGTTGATTCAGTGTGCGCGCTATGATGACGAGTCATCTGCGTATAACAGTGTTGGTATGGGTCGGTGGTTAATCTGGGGTAGGTTCTTTCTCCCCTCCAGCATAGCCTGCTCTAGTCCGTTGGTGTATAGATTGAACAGGAAGGGAGCCAGTACACATCCCTGTCTTACCCCTTTTCCTATAGCGAAGGAGGGAGAGAGCTCACCGTTGACTCCAAATCTGACGCATGCAGTGGCGTCAGAGTAAAGTTCGCTTAGGAAGACTATAAGGGCGGGATCCACCCCAAGGTCGCCAAGGATAGCCCAAAGTTTGGAATGCTGGACACAGTCAAATGCTCCACTAAGGTCAACATACACAAGGAAGATGTTACCTCCTTTTGCACCCACGTATGTTCCACTCAAGAGGGCGAGGTTCAAGGCCTGCTCCACGGTCCCCAGACCCTTCTGGAATCCGTATTGCAGGTCGGTCATGATGTTGTTTTCTTGGGCCCATGATTGTAATCGGTCCAGAACTACCCGACCCGCGACTTTACCCATGGAGTCCAGAAGGGAAATAGGCCTGTAGCAGGCCGGATCATTACGATCGCCTTTCTTATAGATGGGGAGCAGAATGGACGTTGACCATGACTCCAACAGCCCTATTGAAGAAGCTGCGGCTAGGACCTGAGTAAGAAGTGGTGACCAAAGTTCAAAGTTGTGGAGAAAAAAGTCCAATGGAACACCGTCAGGCCCGGGAGCTTTTCCAGGTTTCGACGCCTTGAGGGCTTTAATGACCTCCTCATGATTGAAGTGGATGTTAATTGGGTAGGTATTCTTCTCCAAGTTATTATCTCCACTATGTTTTTCCCCTGGCGAGTCCATGGGGAAATTCCCAAAGATTTTGGAAAAATGAGCGACCCATTTGGCAGCCGTGACTGCAACATCTAAATGCTGTCCCTTAGATGTATCAGCCAGAAAGGGAGATCTAATGACTTGCCAGAATAGGATGCTATCTTTACGTTGACAGCTATTGTGCAGCTGTACCCATAGAATTTTCTTGATTTCTCTCCTGCGTTCCTGTCTGGCTATGTTATAAAGTTTCCTTAGATTGGAAATTTCTGAGGTATCTCTCGTAGGTCTATGGAGGGCTTCTTTTAAGTTTGAGAGGGCCTTACGACAGTCTGCATTGAACCATCTCTCAGAAGGAGACTTGTTGTTCCTGTGTTTACCAGAGAACTCTTGTCCAATTACTTTCAAAATATTCTGGAAGTTGATGATAATTGTTTGGGGAGAAGAGTCAGGTGATAAACATTCCAGTACCCAGGGTCTAGTTTTTTCAAGAACTCTCTCCGTAACTACGCCTGGATCTACTTTGGCCCATTTGACCGTGTAACCGTTCAGTTTGTTCATAGTTATAGAATTTTGTTTTAAGTGACTAGAGGTAATAGAATGCAGTTTTACTTTTTTTGGCTGTAATCTTACGCTAATGGGAAAATGGTCGCTACTCACGTCAGTCCCAGTAGAGAAGTCTGCCACTTGTCCCTTTAGAGTCTGAGAAGTCATAATAAAATCAATAGTGGTTGAGGACCCCCTACCATGAAATGTTGGTGAGAAGTCTATTTGGGGTTCTACTAGTTCATTTACGAAATCAAACTCTAGGGAAAAGAGGCACTCATTTAATTTATTACCGCTGGTGGAATGTGCAAAGTGGGGTAAAGGGCTACCATGTTCGTCCTGCAGTCTGCAGTTTCCATTTTTATAATTTGTGCATAGTGTGTGGTTAAAATCACCACCCCAGATTGTATATACAGGGGATGTGAAAGGGTCATTTTTCAAGGATTCTAAAAAAGTGGTAATTTCATTTAGAATTTTTATACATTCCGTTTTGTCTAAATTATTATAATAATTAATCATGATAAAGGTGCTGTTTTTGTTAAAATTTAATTGTAGAATTTGATAGTTCGGAGATTCTTTTAGGTTGTGTATGGATAAAGAGGGCAAGGTGTTAGCAACGTAAACCACCAGTCCTCCCTTTGGTCTACCCATAGCTGCCTGAGATGCCGGTACAAAGAAAGTTTTGTAGTCCGCTAGATGGATTGTGGTAACTGACCATGTCTCCTGGAGACAAATTATCTGGTGTTCCCTCACCGTATTGAGCCACGGTTGCAGTAATATCTTGGCACGTAGACCCGCAACATTCCAGTATATAATCAAAAAGCTCAGGTCTGTGGTGTTCAAGTGGTCATTTGATTGAAAGGGTGGCTGGGGATCGGGAAGTCACAGAGATGAACACAATAATGGGGTCGCAGTGGTCATTTTGGTCTGAGATGAATCTCTGTTCGAAGGAGAATTTATTGTTTTTGCTCCGATAGCGAGCTCCAGAGGACTAATCATGTTTGTAGTTAAGATGGGATGGGGGAATCTATGACAAGACCCGTCTTATTACTGCTTGTGTCTGTAGGAACTAGAAAATTTGACTGATTTGGTTTTAAAGTAGGACTTACAGGAAAACCAGGAGTTTTTAAAGGATGGGTCGTGGTTTTTATGTTTACTAACGGTCAGTCTACCATTTCCAAGCAGTCGTATCTATTCCCAATTGGAAAACCCTGCCAACCTTCTGCTATAGAGTAGGGCCTGCCAGGATTCCAAAATTGGGACTGGCTGTCTCTATTCCTAGTCCTATTTCTATAGTTGTGGCTGTGGTCGTAGGCCACCTGTTTCCAGTGCTCTTCCCGTGGGTGTTGCCAGTTTGAGGTAGGAAAATATTGGTAGGTGTTCACTGGGGGGTAAAAAAAGGAAAGGTGTTGGGCATCAATACTACCTTTTTTTTCCAATAACGGCCAGGAGCAGATATGGTCGACCGTTGTTGAATCATCACATTTTACTATGATGCAATCGCCCTGAATTGATTTGCGTTCATCCCCTATCCAGACTACTCTGCGGACTGTAGAGATCCTACCGACGTGCCATGGCTCTAATGGTCTATTTAAACTTAGCCACTGCAGGACCTTATTTTTAAGTGACCATGCAGATTCAACTATGCCCTCAGTTAATTCGGGTACTCCTGTAAGGATTACCGTATAGGGGGATGCCTCGGGTGGGAGATGTACTGGACGCCTTGGTCGCGCTCCTTTTTTTACTGTCACCGAGGGTTTTGAATCCGCCAATTTAGATGATAAGGGTGTCTGATTGTTATTTGTGGGTTGAATGTTGTTTTTCACAAGGCCTAAAGGGACTTGGGGCGGAGCAGTGGACGTTGTAGTCTTTGGTACACCAGCCGTTGGTTTGGACTTTTGTTGAACTACGGGTGTGGTGTGTTTTGATTTCTTTGGGGGTGAGGTTGCCAGTGCGGGCTGTTTGCTGTCAGCATTGGTTTGCTCACTATGGGGAATTTTTGTTAGGTGATTGGGTTTTTCCTTCCCTTGTTTGGGTGGGTGTGAGCTAGGTACAGTTGATGGCATACGTGATCGGATTGCTATCTGACTTTCTAGATGTCTCATACTAGTTTCCAAAGGTTTCAGATGTCATATAAGAAGCTCTCTGATGGTGGTTAGTATTTGCACAGTGGAAATGGAAACTCTACAAGTGCCCCCTAACTGAGTAACTTTTGGTGAATTTCCAGGCAGTGTCTCTACGTTGGTAATAATCACTGCAGAGTTAGTATTTGGTGTATTTATGATTGGTTGTATGAGTTGCATGGGCTGATCCCTCCCAAGTTCCAAGGGGGTATCGGGGACTGCTATGTTTCCACATAAGTTGCTATTTCCCCGTTTAGGTATGGCACCTTCCCTCGCCCCACGGAGCTGTTTATCTAGAGTTGTTTCCAACGTACCCAAAGATTGACATAGTTCAAGGTCTGGGGTGTTTTCCAGATCTACCGACGAAAAAGAGTCAGGCTTAGATTGAGTAGCAGATAGGTCCACTGAGCAGGGCACCGTGTGGATAACTGCAGTCGCAACAGATGGTGACAATATGGAGATGGTGGGGACTTGTTTCATAGGAGAGGCTGCTGTGGCCAGAAGGCCCATCGAGGACCGTTTTGCATTGGCAAGATCTAGGGATACTCTTCGCTCCAGGATGGAAATGCTCTGATCAATAACCTCGTTTGTTCGGGTGATGAATTGATCTATTGGGCCAGTGAGCTGAGCTACACTTAGTGCAGACTTGGTTTTACTTCTAGATCCACGGGTCATGTTGCAGTGGTCAGGAAAGCTAACAGCAACAGATCTGATGGTTGTGATAACGAAATCAAAAAGGGGGTGGCTCGGTCCGGTCCCTACTGGGCACTAACGAGCAACAACGGGCCCGCCCTTGGCCCGGGCTTCGCCCGGCGTCCCGCTCGTGTCCCGGGCTTCGCCCGGCGTCCCGCTCACGTCCCGCGAGACGGGTCAGATGCTGATTTTAAGCGCCACCTGGCGCTCCCTGATGACGCTGGACCCCAGCAAGGGCTTATGGGTGTTGTAGTTTTAGCCCCTCGCCGGTCTCCTCTTGGCGGCCCCGCTCTTGGTGGAATCACGAGCGGCCGGGCAGCTGGAGACTGGCGGGCGGGTCCAGGCAGTAGCGAAGATTTAGGCAGCAGGGTTTTGGCCAGAAATTGTGAATGCAGCAGGTAGGGCAGAAAGCGGTTCTGAGAAGGATCGCCCGCTCGATGGCGCCGATGCTGATTCTAAGCGCCACCTGGCGCTCCCTGATGACGCTGGACCCCAGCAAGGGCTTATGGGTGTTGTAGATTTAGCCCCTCGCCGGTCTCCTCTTGGTGGCCCCGCTCTTGGTGGAATCACGAGCGGCCGGGCAGCTGGAGACTGGCGGGCGGGTCCAGGCAGTAGCGAAGATTTAGGCAGCAGGGTTTTGACCAGAAATTGTGAATGCAGCAGGTAGGGCAAAAAGCGGTTCTGAGAAGGATGTGCTTCTCATGTAAAGGGCTTTTTTTTATATTTTTTATTTCTGTAATTTTTTATTGTATATAAAAAAATATATATTTACATGGAGCATACATGAGTGGCGGAAAGAAAGAGGAGAGAGTGAAAGAATAAAGGAAGGGAAAAAGAAAAAGAAGGCGCCGGGGGGGGGGTATAGCAATATTGTCCTGCAATAGTTCGATCTTTGCAATGGTACGTGGGGTCGGATAGTTCGAATAGTCCAAAAAAAGAAGAAGTCCGTTTTCCGAGTCTTGCTTGGCGTTGTCTTCTGTCCCCCCTTTTGCACTGCCTGGTGGGTATAGCGCCCCGGACGATAGAGAGGATAGAGAGGGATAGAGGTAGGAAAGGAGATAGGAGAGTGTTCTTCCTCGCAGGTTTCTTTTGTTAGAGTGTGGGTCCCTATAGTGTGTCCCTTGATGGATGTCTAGTGTCTAGTGTCTGCGCCTAGGGGGGTTTATGTGATGAAAGGTAGAGGTCTAGGGGCCCCCATATGTTTGATTGCCTGTGGGTTTTTGGTGAGTGTTTCGCTGTAATGTTGTCTGCCCCTCTTATGAATGTGACCCAGTTGAGCCACGCCTGTGGTGTAGCTTTGGTGGTGTCTTTCCAGTTGCTTAGGATTATTTTGACTGCAGCCGTCAACAGTAGGTCAATGAGGTCGCGGTCTTCTGTTGTTGTGATGGACGGGGATGCAAAGCCCAGGACTAGACTTGGGAAATCTATGTGTATGGCTACTCCAGTGATTTCATTGATAAGCTTCCCAGTTTTTTCCCAGAAGTCCTTGATCTGAGGACAGCTGAGCAGGAGATGTTCTAAGTCCCCCCCTTCCACTGTCACAATTCCAGCATGTATCGCTCTCTCGGATCCCCAGGGTGGATAGGCGGGCCGGTGTCCAGTATGCCTTGTGCACTAACCAGTATTTGGTCTGATTTAGTGAAGCAGTTATCTTTTTTCTAGTGGTCGATCTCCATAATTCTGCCTTTTCGGTCTCGCTTAGTTCCTTCCCTGCTAAAGTCCCCCAGAAGTTTGTGACCTTATCATTGAGTTTGGTGTTTTTGGGGCGTAGGGCTTTGTATAGGTGTGCTATTTGGTGTCCTAGTATGTTGAGATTGGCTGCAAGCTGTAAGAGCGAAGGTGTCTGGCTGTTAAGGTTTGCCTTCCTAATTGCTACTTTTATTTTCAGGAAGTTGTATAGTTCTATGTTTTGCAGGTTGTGCGATTCCTTGAGTGTATCGAAAGTTGTGTTCTCGCCCTGTCTTTGAAGGTCTTGGGCCGTGGATATACCATGTCCGTACCACTCAGGCATGTCTAGAACCTTATCTCTGTATTTTAAAATGGGGTTGTGCCAGAGGGATTCAAATTGGCCTCCCCTGATGCTTGTTGTCAGTAGTTTGTCGACGCTCAGAAGAGCTGTCTTTGTGTTCTTGAGGACGGGGTTCTCCTTCAATGCTGGGTGTCGTGTGGCTGTCAGGAGGGTTATAGGGTTCATGCCTTTTAGTAGTCCGCGCTCAAATGATAGCCATGCTGGGGTGTATTCCTGTCTTGGGTCTAGCCAGTGTAGCCCCTGTCTAGCTATGCATGCCGTCTGGAATCGTTTGAAATTCGTTATGTTCAGGCCGCCCTGATCTTTTGATAGCCTTAGCTTGTGTAGGCTTATTCTGGGTTTTTTCCCCCTCCATAGGAAGCTGTTCAGTATCTTGTCAAGTGTCTTGTGGAAGCTCTCTGTGTTAGTCAGTGGGAGCATGGTTAGCATATAGTTGACCATCGGTGTCAGCATCATTTTTATTGCTTCTATCCTTCCCCACCATGTTGTGAACTTGGGGGACCACCCTTCTACTTTGTCCTTAATTTTCTGTATTGTTGCGTGTTCGTTGTGTTCCAGTGTCATTCTTAGGTCTCTCTCAAAGAGGATACCCAGATATTTTATGGGTTTCGGTTGCCATGTTAGTCCTGACGTTCCTAATACTGTTCTTGTTGCGTGGATGTTTAAAGGTTTGCACTCAGATTTGTCTGTGTTGAGTTTGTACCCCGAGACCTGGGCGTAGTTGTCAATGGTGTCAGTCAGTGCTTTTATGGATCTCTCTGGGTCTTCTGTGACTATTAGTACGTCATCCGCGTACGCCGCTAGCTTGAAAGTTTCTCCTCCTATTGGTATCCCTACAATATCCACATTAGTTCTGATCATCAGGAGGAGCGGTTCTATGGCTAGTAGGAATAGGGCTGGTGACAGAGGGCATCCTTGTCTAGTTCCCCTTCCCAAGTTGAGTATGTTTGATGTGCCCCCGTTGACCACCACCCTTGCTTTGGGGTCCTCGTATAGGGCCGTCACCATCTTCCTATAGTTTGGACCTAGCCCGAATTTCCCCATACACTGATCTAAGAAGGGCCATGAGACTCTATCGAAGGCTTTCTCAGCGTCTAGGGCTATCATGACTGCTGCGTTGTCGCTTCGGGAGGAGTGGTTAATTATGTGGCATAGAAGTCTCGTATTGTCGTGTGACATACGCTTTTTAAGGTAGCCTACTTGCGAGTTGTGTATGAGTTTCGGAAGGTATGCGTTGAGTCTGTTGGCCAGTATTTTTGCGTAGATCTTGCAGTCCACATTTATGAGGGAGATCGGTCTAAAGTTCTTCGCCTCTGTTGTGTCTTTCCCTTCTTTGGGTATCACTATTATGTTTGCCTCAGCCATTGAGGGTGTCATGTGCCCGCTCTGGGCGCATGCTGTGAATACCTCCTTCATTGTGGGTTTGAGTATGTTTAGGTACTGCTTATAGAAGCCAGCTGTGAAACCATCTGGCCCCGGTGCCTTGTTATCTTTGAGGCTTTGCGTGTCTTTCTCTATCTCATCCCCCGTTATGGTCATTTCCAGGATGTCTCGTTCTTGGTCCGACAGTGTGGGTGTGGTTATGTTCGCTAGGAACTCTTTTCCCCCGTCATCATGCAGTGTTTCATCTTTGGTGTACAGTCCCTCATAGAAGTCCCTGAAGACTTCTAGGATGTCTTTGTTCGAGGTCTGGGATATGCCGTGTTTGTCTTTGATGGCTCCTATCGTGTGGCGTTTCTGCTTCCCTCTCAGGTAGGATGCTAGGTTTGTGCCCGCTTTGTTTGCGGTACATAGATTAATAGATTTATATTTATTGATCCAAGTGCCTGCCCTCTCGCTCAGTAGTCTGTTCAGTTCGTACTTTAATTTAGTCAGGCTTGTGAGTGTGTTCTTGTCCTCTATTCTGGCTATGTGGCTGTTCTCAAGTTTTTTAATTTCTTTCTCTAGGTCTGCAATTCTCTTATTCCTGTCTTTGTTCATCCTGCCCTTGACTGTCATGACTGTTCCCCGGATGGTGGCCTTCAGGGCGTCCCATAGGACTTCCCTGTTTGTGTTTGGTTTGTCGTTCATTAGTAGGTATTCTTTTATCGCCTCCTCTATCTTGGCTTTCGCTGGGGCGTGTTGGAGCAGACTGTCATCGAATCGCCATCTGCGGGTTGGCTTGTCGTTGTGCTTGCCCGATAGGGTTAGGCTTATGTGTGAGTGGTCCGATACTGTTCTGGGTCCTATTTATGTGTGGTCTATGAGGTGGGTATGTGTTTCTGACATTAGGATGTAATCTATTTGGCTATATGAGTTGTGTGGGTTGGAGTAGAATGTGTACTCCCTGGCATCTGGGTTGCTCAAGCGCCATGGGTCTCTTAGTCTTAGTTTGGAGCAGAGATTCTTAAGGATGTGGGGATTGCTTGTTGATTGGCTTGGTCTATATGGATGCTTATCAATTGCTGGGTCCAGGACTTGGTTCATATCTCCTGCGACGATCAGCAGATCTCCTAGCGGTAGTGAATACAGTTGTGCACCCACCCCCTCCCAGAATGATCTGTCATCACTGTTGGGTCCATATATGTTAGCTACATGGAATGTCTCCCCCGCTCTTCTGAGTGTGGTTATAAGCATTCTCCCTTGCGTGTCTGCTTGAGAGTCTACAACTTCTATTTTGGAGTTTTTGCTTATAATTGTTACTACCCCATTCTTCTTATTCTGTGCTGGTGAGCCCTGCACCTCACCTATCCAATTGGCCCCTATGCGGCTGATGTCTTCTGCTTGTAATCTCGTTTCTTGGAGCACATATATGTCGCTCTTAAGTTTCCTAAGGTGTTTGAGCACTTTCCTCCTTTTCACCGGGCTATTCAGACCCTTGACGTTTAGGGACACTATTTTAATGTCAGACGCTATGCTACTCTGGTTGCTGTTTGTCATTTAAACTGCTCTGTTTTCCGCATTTGCAGTGGCCTTCCTCTGCGTCTTTTTGGTCTCTGAGTTGTGTGTGGGACCATCCCCCTTCTCCTGCGTGTACTGCTCCCCCATGTGAGTGTATAGAGAAAGATAAAGTATAGAGAAGATAGATGATAGTAAGTAGGCCCATGTATGTGCTCCCCGCTCCCCCTCGGTTCCTTCACTCCCTCTCCCCCACCCGTCCCTCCCGCCTCCCCCCCTCCCTTACTTGCTGAGTGGGTGTGCGACGACAAAGTTCCTTCGCTCCGCGTCTTTCCCTGAGGTAGAGTTAGTTTTCTTCCTTGGTGTAGCTTGATTTGGGACCAAGGACAGAGCAAGGCACCGTACTCTGCCACCGCTTGATTGTCCTGTTCAGATTGTGCCTTGGTTGACCTTGGGTTCGTTGTTCTCGCTGCCGACTGCTAGCTGCTGGGAGACCTTGATCCGTAGTCCTGGATCTGCAGTCGGGTTCTTCATTCTAGTTATAGTTCCTTTTATTTCCCGTCTTGGGTTTAATGAGGTAGATATGTTTTCTTGTGCATTTTGGTGGTTTTGTTCCTTTTCTTTTTTTTCCTTTGGCGTATATAGTGTTCCCTTATTCAGAGTGTGCGTTCTCATCCGGTGAGGTAGATATGTTTTCTTGTGCATTTTGGTGGTTTTGTTCCTTTTCTTTTTTTTTCCTTTGGCGTATATAGTGTTCCCTTATTCAGAGTGTGCGTTCTCATCCGGTGAGGCACTTCTTTTCGCCGCTCCTGGGCTTCTGTTATCCTCCATCTCTTCCACTGGTGGGCCTTGCAGGTATCTCCTTAGTTCCTCCGGGCATTCAAAAATCATTGTTTTCCACTTATCTGTTACTTTGAATCTGGCAGGGCCGACGAAGCTGAAGGTGGCGCCTCTTCTGCGCAGTGTCTCTCTGAGGGCCAGGAATCCTTTTCTTGACTCTACCGTTGGTTTGGAGTAGTCTTGGGTTAATACAATCTTGCTTCCTTCCCACCTCAGGTTCTGGTTTTTTCTAGCAAAGGCGAAGATGGCGTCTGTTTGGCTTAGTCTAAGCGGGTTGCATATTATTGCCCTCGGCCCCTTGCCTGTTGTTCGCTTCCCTGCTGGTATTCTGTATGCCTTTTGCACCTCGAACCTTATCTCAAATGTGATGCCGGTGAGTTTGGGGATCATCTCCTCTAGCATTACTGCGCATGATCCCGCCTTGTCTTCTGTCCCCTCCGGCACTCCCAGGATCCTTACGTTGCCTCTTCTTGCCCTGTCATCCTTCTCCGCTAGCTGTTTTTGCATGGCTTTCGTGACTTTCTGCAGATCAGCTATGGCTTTGGTGTTATCCCTTGTTTCGTCTTCCACTGTGCTTATTCTGCCTTCTGTCACTTCAATTCTTGTATTTGTTTTGTGAAGGTCCGCTCTTATAGCCGCCATCTCAAGCTGCATGTTCTCCACCTTGAGTTTTGTATCTTTCCCCACTTCGATACCTTCGTTTACTCTCCGTAGGATCGTTTCTAGGGTGACTGTTTCGCCCTTATTGTTTTTCAGAGGGGATCCCCGGTTGTCTATCTTTGGCTTTTTTTGGTCCCCCACTGCCTTCCCTTCGTTGCCTGCCATTGTTCCAATGCCCCTCCTGGCTAGGATGTTGCCTAGCCGCCCTTCTGCTAGGATCGTCTTGGGTAGGGCTATTGCTTTTGACGCTGGCGCTGAAATACCTTGCGGTCTGTATCTGCTGGGTTCTCGGATGTGCCTCATTCTGGTCTTTGCCTTGAGTCCTGCCAGCGTGTGCCTTGTGTCGCTCGCGTTTTTTTTCCCTTTTTTTAATGAGCCGCTTTGCCCCTTGGTGCGTTGACGCCCCTGATGTTGCCTATGCGTCTTTACGTGGCGTGTTGGCCGGGAACTCCGCGTTCCTCCTAGGTGCTTGCTCTCCTCTGAGTGGGGAGTGGTGCGCGCTGTTTTTTTAGTGACCCCCGGAGGGTGCTGGGAGCTTCAGTTGCCCTTATTTCCTTTGCTTGCCTCGCTGGACTGGGCTTGCTAGCCAGTCTGGTGCTGACTCAACCCTTTATGGCTGTTATGATTTCTGTAGGGTTCTTTTGTCAGTGCAGTATCCACTTGTTAACTCTTTTCGCACCTTCCGCCTCCTTGGCACCCTTACCCCACCCTCGTGTGCTGGTCCGACTATGGCTGTGCCGTTTACTACTCGGCTCTTAATTCCGTTCCTGCACCCGTCTGCTTCTGCCTTGCAGCGCTGTGCCCTGTCGCTGCTCCTTCCAGGCTTGGTCACACTCACTCCGTCTGGCGTTGCTGGGCTCGCGCTGGGCTTGCGCCTTCACCGCTTGCTCCCGCTTGGGGGTGGGCTCTTTGCTCTCTCCTCCGGTGCCGGTTCCCGTGCGCTTCACTGTCCGTGAGGGAACTTCCGGTAGGGCTGTTCTCGCTCTCGCTTGTTCCGGTCCGGTCCCCTGTTTCCGCTTCCGCCTTCAGGTTGGCAAAGACTTCCTGTGATGGCGTCCTCGCGTGCAGCAACTTCCGGTTCGGCGCTCCTTGCGATGAAAGCTCACCTCTTTTGCTTGCTTGGCAGGGGTGCCGAGTCGCCGGGTCTCTGGGCAGCCTCTTCCTTTTTTGCAGTGTGGTTCCCTCACTGCATCCACCTCGATCGCCGGCACAGGAACCTTGCAGCTTCACGGATGGCAGGTACCGGGTGGTGTGTGTCTGGCCGCGTTTCCTCGTATGGGGCACCGCTTGTGATTGTTGAGGGAGCGCGGTGTAGCGCCCGGTGCTTTTGGTGTCTCTTCTCTGCGTTCACCTCTGCCACCTCTGCTTGTTGTTACAGCCTCAGGGCGCCATCTTGCACTACTTGTTGCTGTTGCCTTCTGATGTGCGGGGGCCGTTTCTTCGTGTTGAGGCTTCTCTACCTTCTCGTTCCGTCCACTTCTTTTCAGCGCCGATCTTCCCCTGCCTGTTTTAGTGCTTTGTGACAGGATCTGGCTAGTTTGGCTGGTAGTTTTCCCTCAGGGATGCGGAGCTGAACGGACCTAGACGACCGTCCACATTGCCGTCCAAGCCACGCCCCTCATGTAAAGGGCTTTAATGCTTGCTGACCATGTTGACGAAGGAACTCCAGCAGCAGTACTGCCTTCTGTATGAAATGCTGGAAAACGTGGCATGTTTGGTGCAGAAGATATGCTTCTCATGTAATGCTTGCTGACAGTGTTGACGAAGGAAGACCAGAAGCAATAGTACTGCCCTATACATGAAAGACTGGAAAAACGCAGCATGTTTTGAGATAAGTAGCTTAGAGCCAGGGTGAACCATCTTTTATTTTACACGTACAGAGAGTTGTACGTTATTTCTAATAAAACAACATTGGCTTTGATAGCGTGGTTGGGAGAAAGACATTTAAATCTGCATTTCCTTTCACCATATAAAGTGCATGCGTACTCACAAAGTAAATGTTTTTTCATAGATGTCAGTCAGTCAGTCAAATATCTTTATTTCGGTTAATTAAAACCATAAAAGCAATACACAGTTCATTATTAAACATACATACATTATACAAGTAAAATTTACAAATATACAAATATACACATGATTGCAATTCATACGTTCATTGTTAAAACAATTAAAATCTTTGATACAAAGAGTAGATACTAAGCAGTACAAATTCAAAGAGTCCACCCCGGTTTCCCACTGATCTTAATACATTTTCCCAAGACGTAGTTGACAGAATATCAACCTAGTTAATTGTTCGTCTGGGTGAGTCTTATTTTGTTTATTCGCGCTGCCGCTACCAAAAAACTGGCAACACTATATGTGACCTGCACAGAATTAAGCATTTGCAAATGTAAAAGGGCAGGCCTCACCTGGACAAAGTTAAGATCTTTCAAAATTGGGTATAAAAATTTTTTGCGGGCCACCAGATAGTGTTCACAAAATATCACTAGATGAAGCGTGTCCTGTGTAGAAAAACTATCACAGGTATAAGGTGGGGTATTTTCTGGGGTCCCCCACTTTGTATAGGCGCCAAGCACAAGGTGAATGAGGTTGAACCTGAACCTAAGTAAAAGAAAACGATGGTATGGTTTAGTCACGTATTTTAAGTAGGGTTCCATGACTGGGGAGATTGATAATTGGTATATTGATCTCACCATTGCTTTACTAAGTTCGACCTCCTCCCTTTCTGTCTCCAACAGATTTCGGAAATGCAACTTAACCCACCCTACATCCTCTTTCCTGAGGCCCTGTGGTGATGAATACATGTCCGGAGGCCCCAGCCTCACGCATGCCGCTCTAACATACGCAAGCCAGGGTATACTATCCGCTTTGTCCAAGGCCATACAGTCTTTAAGTATGAGGTGGTTCAGCGTAATCTCCTCATTTGTCCAGGTTTTAACCCATCGTAGCAGGGGGGTCATTTTTAGGAGATCAGTAATATATCCCCAGCCCACTTCACAGTGAATTGAAAATGTAGGGGATGACTGTGGGAGTGACAAAAGAGAACATATAAAATTATTTTCTATAGTTTGAATGCCTGGTGATGGTACATAGCCCCAAATATCGGCCCCATAGGATGCAGTTGCTAAGCATTTTGATTTATAGATGCGGATCATAGCCTCCATGGGTCTCGAGCCAAGTCTTTTAGAGAAATTCATAAGACCTGTGGTGGATCTTACAACACCATTGCCCTTGAGTTTCAACTGAGGGCCCCAGGTTCCCCTTTCATCAAAGGTAACACCTAAGTAACAGAAGAAAGGTACCCTGGAGATTGGTGTTTCATTACATCTAAAAGTTTTAATCTTCATAGTTTTTCTGCGTGGACCAGTTACCATGACGTGGGATTTTGATGTATTAATTTGTAAATCCAAGGCTTCCATAAAGGAGCCAAAATGGTCTAGCAGTCTTTGTAAGCCCGTGCCTGTGCGTGCAAGTAGGACGGCGTCGTCCGCGTACAGGAGGACCGGGATGGATGACCCTCCCATACGCGGAACTTCCAGGGTGGCTAGGTTCAGAGATTTACCCAGGGAATTGATATAGAGTGTAAACAGGAGAGGGGCCAGAATACAACCTTGTCTGACCCCTCTCCCTGATCTGAATTGCTCAGTACACCTGCCTTCCCTTGTTACCCTAACAGAAGCGGACAAATTCTGATGAAGATCATGTAGAAAATTAACCAAAGTAATGTCCAGACCCATGTCCCGCAAAATAAGCCATAGTTTAGAGCGATTAACCAAATCAAATGCAGAGGATAAATCCATGAAACCTAAATATAAAAGGCCCTCCTTCACCACTGTGTATTTACTAATAATAAGGTGAAGATTTAAACATTGGTCCATGGTCCCCCTATGTGCTCTAAAACCATACTGGAGGTCAGAGAGAACCCCATTACCCTCAAGCTAATCCCCAAGTCTTTGTAGAATGACTCTGCCCAAGATTTTAACAGCAGAGTCCAACAAGGAGATTGGCCTGTAGCAGGCAGGATCCCCCCTGTTCCCCTTCTTGAAAATCGGGACAATAATGGAGGTGGACCAGGAGGATGGGAAGCCTGCTGAAGGTATTGCATTAAAGACGTTAGTTAATATTTTGGACCAAAATTGTGGGTACTGAATGTAAAGATCGGCAGGGACCCCATCGGGTCCAGGGGCCTTATGTTTGCTTGTATCTTTAATCGCCCTTTCCACCTCGGAGATGTTAAACTTCATGGTCATGGTGTTTCGAGGAGCCACTATAACTGCGGGAGTTGGAACCCCTGACTCAGTTTCAGAGATGTGTTTAAAATGGTTAAGCCATCTTTCATCTTCGATCACACAGTCCATATCTGTTTTCCCATCCTCGGTGAAAAATGACTGATTAATGATGGCCCAAAATGCTTTGCTGTCTCTCAGTACGTCTGTGGATAATAGTTTATCCCAGGCTTCCTCCTTAATTTGTTTCTTACGATTAGCAAGTGCAAATTTATATTCCTTTCGAAGACTCGCCACAAGTGCCTTATCTCTCGGTCTGTGTTTAAGTGCTTTCAGTAAGGCACTATGGGTGAGTGAGCATTCCTTATCAAACCATTTATATGTCTTCTTAATACCTTGTGAGCCATTCCTGGACTCCAAGTTCTTGGAGATCCTTGAACATATCTCAACATAGGCAGCCACGACGTCAGGCCCTAGTGAAGTGGGATCAAGGCAAACTGCCATCTTTGCCTCGGTTTCCTGCGCTAATGTTTTGAAGAAGTTTTCGGGGACAATCTTCTCCCATTTTATCCTCCTACCCTGCTCATTAGTTGAAAGATCTCTTGGGGCAACCACACCTGTGTCTCCTCCAGGTCCACGGCCAGTAAGACAGGGTTGTGATTGCTGAAAATAGCGGTCACCAACCTGTATTCCCGTGCTTTTGCTAACACCCCAGATGATACAAAGATGTAGTCAATGATGGTATTTGCATCTCTCCCAATAAATGTGGGCGCTCTGGTCTCATTATTGCCAAGGCCTAGTTCGAATAAATTTAAGTTGGCAAGAAGGCTCTCAAGCCCCTCACCCTCCTTAGTATGTTCAAAGTGGGGAATCCCCTCAACTTGTGATCCTCCGTATATGTCATTATAACAGTCCCCCTCACAGGGGTGAATATTAAAATCGCCCAGGATAACCATCTCCGGGACGGAAGTGCAATCGTGTTTATAGACTGACAGAAAATCTGACAGGGCAATCAGGTGCTCATTCACAAAAGAGCCCTCCCTGGAATTGTAAAAGTTAATAAATAAAAAGGTTTGATGGTCCGAAATAGCCCACTCAATTATTAGCGTATTCATAGGAGCAGGTTCTATTTTTTTAAAAACCCCAACCAGATTAAGTGAAAACAGTATGAGCAGGCCTCCCTTAGCTCTCCCTCTTACACCCGATACTGCTGGGGTGGAAAAACTGTGAAAGCCATCCAGTGAGAAACAGGTTGATCTATCCCATGTTTCTTGGAAGGACAATATATCCTATTGTTTAACAAACCCCTGCCAGAGAGGATCTAGAGCCTTAGCGGTTATTCCCGCCACATTCCAAGTAAGGATTTTACAAAATGTTTTTTGAGAGTTATGCACCCCCCTAACCTCAGCAACTACAGGACCCTTGTCAAAAGATGGAATTAAATTTAACTTCTGCCTGTCCAAAATGCTATTTTCCTTTTGCAGAGGGGTGAGGGAGATATTAGGCCTCTGTCTAAATGGTGAGCCCTGTGTTTGTCAGTCGACCCAGTCCATGGTTGACAGACATTCATAGCGGTTAGCAGTTGGGAAGTTGTAGTAATTATCATACCCATTTGCAGTCTGATGGTAATAATGTGGGTGACTATTTTGTGGCCCTGCGACAAACCCACCTTGAAGCGGTCTGCCTCTTGTTCTCCTAACCAAGTTCCAGTCCTCATCTCCACCCTCATCCCAGCCATGAGGTTGCGCCTCCCATGGGGGGTTAAACCTCTGTCTGGCTTTTTGGTCGTGTGGGCCCCTTAGCCAACTCCATCATTTATCTACTTGATTTCCAGGTAGGTAGAAATAAGAGAGGGGCCTAGCAGTAACAGTGCTTGCTTGATAGCTAGAGGATCCTCTACATATATATTCTACCACCTGTGTGTTCTCGAAAGTGACCACAACGCAGTCCCCTTGTAGGTTTTTTCTATTCCCTCCCACCCATGGGGTTCTCTCCACCATTAGGATGTTACTTGGAATATTCAGCGGTAGGGGATGGTTTTTGGAGAGCCAGTGGCACACTTTATTTTTCAGGGCCTGGTAGGATTCTACTTCAGATTGTGAAATTTCAGTGACTCCAGTAAGAATCACTACATAGGGGCAAGCATCTGGGGGAAGATGGATGTTTCTACGGGCCGCTACCTTAGCTCTTGGGGCCGGGTCAAGATTTGGGGTCAGCGGAGTGGGATCATTAGATTTAACTTGGGGAGTTGTCTTAGATTTAGTTGAGTTCTCTGGTTGTATTAGATGAGGGGTCTTTGTTTTAGTGCCTCCCAGGTTTGAAGTGTTACTAGGGTTCTTGGGAACATTGTTTTTAGCCACAGTGACGCTTTTGCCAGCCAAAGATGACTTATTAGCTGTATTCGCGACGTGGGATGTCTTGGCGTTCAAGGTAAAGCTTGGGGCACTTATATCCTTATGAATGTTTTTCAGAATGGTTTCTAAGCAACGTAATCTAACCTCTATGGGTTCAAGTAGGGCTTTTAGCATGTTAAAAATGTTATTATTAGCCGTGCTTGACCCTCTCCCATCTTGGCTATGTTTGGCTAGATTAGTGACTTCAAAACTAAGTTCAAGGATTTCCTCCAGACTATTATCAATAATGGTGTCGTCTGGAAGACTTAGGGGCAAGCCAATTTTGGTCGAGTGCACCCCCCCTGTATCATTTGCACAGACTGCCAAGGTATTATTCACAATTGCTGGGTCTAAGATGGTATTGTCTCGGTTGTGGGTAGTTTGTGCTTTCTTCCCTTTAAGGGTGGCAGATTTATTGGCCTTTTGTTTAGGGATTGCCCCTTCTTTCAAACCCCTTTGATTTGTGGCACTTGCCAAGGGTGGATTGGCTAGCTCATTTCTGTCTAAGCCACTCTCTGTCAGAAGATTAAGATTAGGGGTAGCATCCAAATCTTGTTGTGAGTTTAGGACATCAAAATCCCCAGTGTTGTGTACCATGGCGAGAGTTTTGGGGCGGGACTCGATGTTGGGCGTACATGCCTGGGCAATGAGGCCTAGGGAAGATCTCTTGGCCATAGCTAGATCTTGGGAGACCCTCCTGTCCATTAATACTATCCCCTCATCAATTAATGCATTGGTGCGAACAATAAAGTAATCCAGAGTCCCGGTTAACTTTTTCGCTCCTGCAACAGCCATGCTTCTGGTCTCCCGACAATTCATGACAATCCCCAGTGCTAGTCTCAAATGTCCGTTTGAAATGTTAACAGTGTGATGACAGGCCCATGTACTTAGGGCTTAGCAATGAATGGCAACTAACAACCCTTTAACATGTAATGAGATATTAGCAGACTTACAGTTTCTGTGTCCAAAAGTTACTTGGGCTGAAGGAAATCGGGCAGGGGTAGTGGCCCAGGCCAGGCTCCTCAGGCCTCTGAGGGCCACAGAGGGCCCGCCCTTTGCCCGGGCTTAGCCCCGCGCTTGGTCCCGCTCGCGTCCCGCTACGGGGAGGGGGCGTTGCTGTTTTGAGCGCCTCCGGGCGCCTCCTTCCGCGTCACACACGGCGCGCCCCCGCAAAGGCTCTTGGGGGTTGGAGTCCCCCCGCTCTGCGGCCGCGTTGCTGTTGAGAGGCGGCGGCGGGGGGGACTCGACTCCTAGTCCTGCGCGACGAGTTGCTGCCACACACGGGCTCTCCTTCACAAGAGGTAGCGTTTCCTTTCTGCTGCTGCAAAATTATGCTTGGGCTCCCAGGGCGCTCCGGGCGCGCTGCTGTTTTGAGCGCCTCCGGGCGCCTCCTTCCGCATCACACACGGCGCGCCCCCGCAAAGGCTCCTGGGGGTTGGAGTCCCCCCGCTCTGCGGCCGCGTTGCTGTTGAGAGGCGGCGGCGGGGGGGCTCGACTCCTAGTCCTGCACGACGAGTTGCTGCCACACACGGGCTCTCCTTCACAAGAGGTAGCGTTTCCCTTCTGCTGCTGCAAAATTATGCTTGGGCTCCCAGGGCGCTCCGGGCGCCTCCTTCCGCGTCACACACGGCGCGCCCCCGCAAAGGCTCCTGGGGGTTGGAGTCCCCCCGCTCTGCGGCCGCGTTGCTGTTGAGAGGGGGCGGCGGGGGTGACTCGACTCCTAGTCCTGCGCAAGGAGTTGCTGCCACACACGGGCTCTCCTTCACAAGAGGTAGCGTTTCCCTTCTGCTGCTGCAAAATTATGCTTGGGCTCCCATAGATGTATTATTGAAAAAAAGCAAACCGTTTTCTCGCTGGTGCTTTTAAAAAATATTAGTGTAGATTTCATGCTACCACGCCTATTTGCTTTATCATCTCTAGCTTTCTGTGTTTTTTTTTTATAATAATGGCAGCGCTTTAGGCAACGCCACCTGCAGATAATTACCCGGCCGTCTGCTGAGGCAATCAGCAGCGCAGCTCTCGAAGAATAACACGGGGGTCCATAGCAGGGCCACGCGATCGGTCCGGCGCGCTCTCCTCCCTGCTACCGGGGGCCAAGACAGGCAGGGATATCCTTAAATTGCACAGCCAACGAAACTCCTGGGCAAATGTGGTAAGGGGATAAACAAGGGCACGGCGAAAACAAGGCAACAGTCACCGCATGCAAAACTCGATTGCTGTTTAATTTCCTACCCCACCACCATACACGCATACAACCACTCACACACTCACACATACAACCACTCACACATACAACCACTCACACATACAACCACTCACACATACAACCACCCACACATACAACCACTCAAACAAGTACACACACAACCACACACACAAACACACACATCTGTCGCCCTCACTCTATCTATTCCCCTCAATCTATCTATTGCCCTCACTCTATCTATTGCCCTCACTCTATCTCTCTATCGCACTCACTCTATCAATCTATCTATCGCCCTCACTCTATCGCCCTCACTGTCTATTTATCTATCGCCCTCACTCTGTCTATCTATCTATCGCTGTGACTCTGTCTATCTATCTATCGCACTCTATCTATCTATCGCTCCATCCCCAGCATCACTCAGGGGCACCACAGCATGCATCACTCAGCACTACCACAGCATCACTGGTTCAAATATGTTCTCTCAATGTTTGAAGCTTTATTGCAAATGTCACAAAACATTTTTAATATTTCGCTTCTGTTCTTGGATTTTAGTCAATGAACATAATCTTCACAACAGTTATTTACAAACGTTTAAGCTATTGCCATTAAAAAATACAATCACTTTTATTTAATTATTAATTTATTAAAAAAATTAAAAGCCAATGTTAATTGTAATATCAATACATCTAAGTAAAGGCAATACAAGACATGTGACATTACAAATACTAAAAGTGTCACATATGCTAAAGTTAAAAGTATTGGCATTGTAAATCACAAAACATAAATATAAAATGTCATTTACAAAACCAATAGCTCCAACTTTCCTACTGCGAGACCTATTGGCAACGCCAGTGCTTGTTTGCATTTGTCACCCCGAGTGAGACGGGTATGCTCAGACGTGAGTCCTGTGCTCTCCATGCCACTGGAGTCAAGCTATCCAGGCTGATGAGGGCTGAAAGCCCGAAACCGGTCCTTGGATGCTTGTTTCCAGTCCAGGGAGGACCTGGTTTGGCAGTTCAGGCTGGACTGTTCTCATGGGGCACAGGGTCAAGACTGATTTGCATATGGCTGGGTTCAAACTGGAATGGCATGGTGAGCAAAAAAAACGATGGATTTAGGCCCAGATCTCTGTACTGGGGTGAATGTATGACATTGTTCTGCATTCTGTCCATCACCTGTTGTTTTTTGCATTTGTCACCCCGAGTGAATCGGGTATGCTCAGACGTGAGTCCCGTGCTCTCCATGCCACTGGAGTCAAGCTATCCAGGCTGATGAGGGCTGAAAGCCCAAAACCGGTCCTTGGATGCTTGTTTCCAGTCCAGGGAGGACCTGGCTTGGCAGTTCGGGCTGGACTGTTCCCATGATGCACAGGGTCAAGACTGATTTGCATATGGCTGGGCTCAAACTGGAATGGCATGGTGAGCAAAAAAAACGATGGATTTAGGCCCAGATCTCTGTACTGGGGTGAATGTATGACATTGTTCTGCATTCTGTCCATCACCTGTTGTTTTTTGCATTACTCTATATCACTGCACGCTATGCCACTTCTCTCTAATCTGTAACAATCTACTTACGCCACTTCCCTCTCTGCCACTGCACTTTATGCTTCACCACTCTGCACCATTGCAATAAACGCTGCACCACTATAATTCACCTTACACCAGTTCAATTCACTGCCCTCTGAAACAATCCACTCTATGCCACTGTAGTCTACGCCACTCTGCAGTAATTCACTCTACGCCACTCAGTTTTATATTGCTGCACTCTATGCTATTGCCCTCTATACCACTTTACTCAAAACAAGTACACACTATGCCACTGCACTCTTTACCAATCTACTCCGCACCATAGCACTAGGCACCCCTATACTCTATGTCACTTTACACCATTGCACTGTCACTTTACTATGCACCAATGCACTGCACTCTGCCACTGAACTCTATGCCACTCTGCTCTCTGCCACTTTATACTATGCTACTGCACTCTACTTTGCAGCATTCTTTCAAAGCAGTGCACTCCACACCACGCTTATCTACTGTGCATCACTGCACTGTACACCATTCCAGTCTAAGCCACTCTACTCTGCACCTCACCAATCGACAACACAGCACTTTACGCCACTTCTCTATACAACTCCACTCTACCTTGTACCACTCTACTCTGAAACAATCTACTCTATGCCACTGCACTCTACACCACTCCACGTTACAACAGTCAATGCTATGCCACTGCGCTCCATCCTGCACCGATATACTCTACCATGCACCACTTTACTGTACTCTGAAACATTCTACTCTACACCAATCCAATATATGACACTGCACTCTGCGCTGCTCTAATCTAGTCTTCTGTGCACCATTGCACTCTAGTCTTGGCCACTCCATACCACTCTACTGTGCAACACTGCACACCCCTACTCTATACCACTCCACCTAGCACACCTCCACTCTAGCCCACTTAACACTACTCTTAAACAATCTATGACACTGCACTCTATACCAATGTACTCCACTCTGCCACTTCAATCAATGTTGTGCCACTCTACTTTATGCCACTACACTCTACCCTGCATTTATTCTACCCTGCACCACTACACTCTACACAATCGACTATGCCATTGCAGTCCATGCTATGCCACTGTACTCGAAAAAACTGCATTATATCCCAATGCACTCTACACCACTTCACTCAAAACCAATGCACTCTATGTCACTGCACTTAACACCACTATACTATACAACATTCTACTCTGTGTCACTACACTCTACACCACTCTATTCTACTCTGCACAACTGTACTCTAGGTCACTGCTCGTTGAACTATTCTATGCTCCTACGCTCTGTCACTCCACTCTGCATGACTGTACTCCTTGCCGCTGCATTTAACTCTACATCACTACACTCTACTCCACCCTCCACCACCACTCCATTTTATGCCACTTCACTCCATGCCATTCCACTCTACTCTGCACCATTCTACTATATACTACTGGACTCCATGCCAAGGCACTCTACACCAGTTTATACAAAACCAATGCACTCTACATCTCGGCACTATATGCTAATCTACTCTGCACCACTCTACTTTATGCCACTTCACGATACTCCACGCTTTGATGCTGTGCTCCATTAAACTCTGCTCCACTGTCAGTCCATTACCCTACTCCACTACTCCATTATATGACACTCTATGCAACTCCCGCTCCATGACACTTAACTCCATTCTATTCTATGCCGCTAATCTACTCCGCTGTATGGTTCTCTACAACACTCTACGCAACACCCTCTATGCCACTTCACACTGCTCCAGGGCACTATGCCATTTCACTATACTCAACTGACACAGGGCTCCACTCTACACCACTCAACTCTATGCCCTTCCACTCTACAACACTCAACTGCCTCCAGGGCACTTCACTGTACACCACTCCAGGACACTCCACTTCACTCCTCTACACACCACCACTTGACTCTACTGTATGCCACTCCATAACACTCCACTCTTCTCTAGCTAATGGCACAACACTTCATGCCACTCTCCTTTTACCCTACTAACTTTTAGCCATGCTGAGCAGCAATCACTCCAGTGTACAACATATTGTAAAAAATGATTGGCAAAGCTAATACCTCTCGCATAGGCAAGACCTTTTGCCTTTGCCAGTACTTGCTTAGGTCACAGCTTACCATACAGCGTAGCTCTCTGGTTTGCTAAAGACATATTGGGGATATTCAAAAAGTTCACCTAAGAATGTTATCCTTCAGTTGCTTACCTTTGGCATTGTGGTTTGTAGCTCATATTTTCTGGCTTTCTATTTGATGGCGTTATTTGGTTTAGGCTGTCCAACTCAAGTTCATCCCTCCTGTTGGCCAAATCTAGTTCACTGTAATTTTCCACAAACTCACTTTCTGTGAACAGTCTTTTAAATCTTGTTCTTATCTTGTCACAGGTGGTGTGCTTTCAAAGACAGAGGTCAAATGTCAGGCTGTCTCTTTCAGGGAGCTTGGTGTTTTTTTTTTCTTTCTCTGACTCCAAAGTGAGAGAGAGGATTTATGTGACAATCGTGCTGGCTAGTAGGGGTCTGCTTGAGGAAGGCCGTACTGATATTTTTTCCCCAGTGCACAACAAAATTTAAATGTCGGTAAATGATCTGTGCTGATTATAAAATCAATACATTGAGTGATGACATTTCCACAAATAGTCGTTTGAGCGCTGCATACTTTTACCAATAAAACTGTATAAGTGCAAATGTAAGTATCATTTCAATTGAAGAGGTGTTGTATGTAATGGCTGTAAGCTACCATACCAGGAATACTACACGTTACCCCCATTCCGCTCTATTCTATTCCACGCCAATGCACTCTTGTCTGCACCATCTGACCTACAACTTCCCTATATGATGAGCCTACCCATGCGGTCGCGAAGCGGGCGCACCGGCGGCGCGCCAAAGGCAAGCCCGTCTGCGACCATTCGCGACGGGAGGCTGAAAATATTGACCAATCTATTACTAATGCTCTACCCGCTAAGACTTACATTTATTCTGGTCTGGAACTGCGGGACATAGAACTTAGCACATCTAGCAGATCCTATGCATGAGGTCAGTGTAAACACATTTACCAAGCCGTTTTGGATGGGCCGGTATCTTGTATTATTTGTAAATTTCAAAGCCTTCTGGAGGTTCCTGCTACTGGTAATGCACCTACCAAGCCCAATCAAAAGCATTTGTCACTTAAACTCATCCTATGTAATGTACGCTCCTTGGTAAAACATTCCATTGAAATCTGGGATATGATTTATACCCTTTCCCCAGATATATGCTTTTTTACCGAGACTTGGCTTAATACTACTAATACACCAGCCATTAACCTTGCTATACCCTCAGAGTATAAGTTTATACAACTTGACAGAAAAGGGAAGCTGGGAGGAGGCATTGGAATAGCCTTTAAAGCCCACATTACTGTATCATGGACCTCCTTTATCAGCAATGACGCAATGGAGCTGGGTATCTTTAAAGCATCTGTGTCCCCAACAACTTCCTGGGATGGGGCCCTGCTCTACAGACCACCTGGGCCTAACTCTGAACTTAACTTTGTTACCACTCTCATGGAGTATATTGCCATGCAGGCAGTAACCTCCAATAACTTTACTCTCCGAGGAGATTTTAGTTTCCACGGAGAGGAAGTGGAAAATCCTGATGTAATGAGGCTTTTCTCCAACTTGAGCGATATTGGGCCCAAACAGAGGGTCTCTGGACCTACGCATAGGGCCGGCCACACTCTTGATCTTATTTTTACTAGTGCAGAACAGCTGGAAGTTTTACAGCCACTTCCTCTTGTCTGGTCGGATCACCATATGATCCAATTTTCCATCCTAATGCAATTAGAACTCGATCATAGGTCTAATCCTAAATCTAAAATTGGCAAAAACAAACGGCCATGTTACAATCTCACTCTGGATAAGTTCAAGGAAACTTTCCCATCTAATATGAAGTTGAATGATCAAGATCCGGCAGCCATGCTGGCCAGCTTTAATGTGGCACTAACAGGAACATTTGATACAGTGATTCCATTAAAAAGTGGACATCTCCCACACAGACGGCTTACAACACCTTGGTATTCGGGTGAATTAAAAACCCTGAAATCTAAGTGTAAAGTACAGGAAAGAAGGTGGAGGAAGGACAAGCGATCTGAAGATAGGGAAGCCTATAAGGCTTCCTTAGCCCATTATCATAAAGCAATAAAAACAGCCAGTTGTGCATACCTTCATTTACAAATCGAACAATCCAGGAACTCCACCAAGGCTCTGTTCGACATGGTTAAAGATGTCTCCTCCCCTCTAGCATGTAAACAAGCGCCACTTGAATCCCAATCATTGTGATTCCATAGCTTTTTTTTTCACGATAAAATTGCCAAAATATATGATAATTTACTCACTAGTCATTCTAACTTCTCCTGCTTAAACTTGAATGGGGTAAACCCCCGAATTCCCATCAAGGCTACTTTGAACCAGTTCAAGCCCATTTCCCTTTCAGAAATAGACAACCTACTGTTAACTGCAAAATCGGGTTCACCAAGGAACATTTATCCTCCGAGAGTTATGGCTCTCTTAGCTCCAATTTGTGCCCCCATCATCCAAAAGATTTTAAATTGCTCTATTGCTACAGGCCTTATTCCAACTGCCTGGAAGGAAGCCACTGTCCGCCCCATTCTCAAAAAACAATCAGCAGATCCTAATGAGTTGAATAATTACAGACCAATATCTCTGCTGCCTCTTCTAGGAAAACTACTGGAATCCTCAATTAACACCCAGCTTAGTCAATATCTGGAGACCAATAACATATTGGATCCCTCCCAATCAGGATTTCGTACTGGTTTCAGTACAGAAACAGCTATCCTGGCGGTTACTGACTCATTGAGGTGTACACTCGATGCTGGGGGTTCCGTGGTCCTGATTCTTTTAGATCTCTCCGCTGCGTTTGATACGATATCTCATCAACGCTTAGCGGAGAGACTGGCTGAATGTGGCATTGGGGGTAAAGCTCTTCAGTGGCTGACCAACTTCTTAGCAGATAGATGGCAGACCACCTCACTTGGAGCATTTGTGTCTAAAGGCAAATTTTTATTGGACAAGGGGGGTCCACAGGGCTCTTGCCTGAGCCCTACCCTCTTCAATATTTATTTAGCCCCATTAGCAAAAATTGTCCAATCTTTCGGCTTCGAGATAATCTCGTATGCCGATGACACGCAGCTACTATTTCCCATAGGAAAAACCATCAGGGACGAGAAACTGCGTTTCTCGGCTGGCATGCTAGCTGTTGCTAATTGGATGAAAAATAGGTGCCTACAACTGAATCCTGGGAAGACAGAACTCATGCTTTTAGGGAAGAATGCTCGATCCTGGACGTCGGAATGGTGGCCCCTAGAGTTAGGAGAAGCGCCTACACCCGCCACCTCAGTGAAAAGTTTGGGAATTCAGCTGGATAATTCACAAAACATGAAAAATAATGTTAAGCATATAGCAGGGACGTGCTACTATAACCTACGTCTGTTACGTAGAATCATTCCCCATCTTCCTCTAGATCATCGCCATACCGTGGTTCAGGCCATGGTAGGGAGTAGGTTAGACTACGGCAA
Source organism: Lissotriton vulgaris (assembly GCF_964263255.1). Lineage (NCBI taxonomy): Eukaryota > Metazoa > Chordata > Amphibia > Caudata > Salamandridae > Lissotriton > Lissotriton vulgaris. The sequence goes on along the minus strand of NC_141693.1, from coordinate 749,189,117 downwards.
TGCCTTGCTGGCAGGAATAGGTACTACCACTTTAGCTAATCTGCAGGTTATACGGAATACCGCTGCCAGAATGGTTTTGAATGCGCCGCCTGGATCCCCATCCCTCCCCCTGCTCAGGCAGTTACATTGGCTTCCTGTCCAAAAGAGATCTGTCTTTAAGATATGCTGTCTTGCCTTTAACGCATTCAGAGGAGAGGGACCAGCATACCTCCATAATAATCTTTTTAAGCAAGGTCATGAACGAAACTTAAGATCTAATGATCTAGTTCTGAAGATTCCACGGATTAGGTTAACCCGTACAGGCGGCACAGCCCTTTCCTATATTGCCCCTAAATTTTGGAATTCCTTACCAATTGCTTTGCGGCAATCTAGTACCTACTTGATCTTCAGGAAACAATTAAAAACATTTCTATTTTAATTAGGTCATGATATAACGCATTCTGTTCTTGTCTGCCAGATTTCTATTGGTACAGCGCTGAGAGGCCCCTGGGTGGGTCATGTGCTATAGAAGAAGTCAATAACATAACATCTCCACACTGCATCAATGCACTCTTCTCTGCACCCCTCTACTCTCTGCCAATGCACTATACCCCACACTACTCTTCTCTGCACCACTGTACTCAACACCACTTCGCACTACCCTACTCACCAACACTGCACTTTATGCCACTGCTGTCTAAGCCACTCCACTAAACCAATGCACTCTACGCCAGTCTACTCTGCACCAAATCACTATGCCACTATTTTACTAGGCACCACTGTGCTCTGTGCCACTGCACTCTGCCCCTCTGCACTCTATGCCAATGCACCCCACGCACACTCTACTATACACCACTGCCCTCTGCGACAGTACACTCTGCCTCTCTATACCACTAAACTCTACATCATTGCACACATGCCACTCTAATCTACTCTGCACCACTGCAATACACTCTTTACAACTGCATTCAATGCCACTTCACTTGCCTCTGAAACAATCTATTTTGCCACTGCAGTCTATGGCACTCTATTGCACTCTGCGTAACTCCACACCACTGCATGCTACGTCACTTTACTCAAAACCAATACAGTCTATGCTAATCTACTCTGCACTGCACTCTTTGCCACTCTACTCTACGTGCATTCTGACACTGCATTCTGCCATTTCAACCTCTCCGCATCACTACTGTATGCCCAGTGCACTCACCCCACTCTTCGCCACTGCACTCTACACCACTCCACAACACGAAGTCAGTGCACTTTATGCCACTACTCTATACCACTTCACTCTACCCTGCACCACTCCACAGCACTTCACTCTGCTCTGCTCTGAAACAATCTACTCTATACCGCTGCACTTTATGCCACTCTAATCCACTTGGCACCACTGCAATCAATGCTGCACCACTCTATTAGATATCACTTTACTCAACTGCGCTGTGTGCCACTTCCATTCTACTCTGAAACAATCTACTCTTCCCCTAGAGTCTATGCCACTCTGTTCATCACTCCACTCCACTCCAGACCACTGCACTCACACCACTTTACTCAAAGCCAATATAGTCTACACCACTGCACTATATGCCAATCTACCCTGCACTCTATGCAATCTCACTATATGCCACTATGCAGCACTCTACTCTGCAGCACTGCACTCTTTGCCACTGAACTCTATGCCACTCCACAGTACTGCACTCAGCCAATGCATTCTATGCCACATCACACTGCGCCACTCTACGCCAGTTCAATCTACTCAAATAATTGACTATGCAACGGCACTTTACACCACTCTACTCTGTGCCACTGCAATAAACACTGCCCCACTCTACTCGAAGTCACTACTTCACTGCGCTCTATGCCACTGCACTATGCCACTGCACTCTATGCTATTCTAAACCACTACATTCTACATCAATTCACTCTAAACCACTTTACTCAAAGCCAATGCACCCTACGTCAACTACTGTGCACCACTGCACTTTATGGCACTATACAACATTCTTCTCTATGCCGTTGCATGCTACGTCACTACACCATTGTGGTCAATATCACTGCATTCTACTCCACTATATTCTACTCTGCACCACTGTACTCTACATCACTTCTCTCTGGAACACTCTACGACACTGCATTCTGCATGACTGCAGTCAATGCCACTGCGCCACTCTACTCTGCCACTGCACTCGAACCTGCACCACTCCACTCTACACCACCCTACTCAATGCAACTTCACTATACTCTGCAACAATGCTCTCTCCACCACTGAACTCTCTGCCACCCTACTCTGCATAGCTCCACTCAATGCCAAACTGTTCTAAGTAACTCTAAGCTACTCTTTACACTGGACTGCCACTTCACTCTACTCTGAAACAATCTATTCTATTCGACAATGCCAATACCCCCTACATCAATATGCTCAAAACCAGTCTACTCTGCACCAAACACCACTATACTCTGACACTGCACTCTACACCACAGTATAGTACTCTGCAGCACTGAACTGTATTCCACTCTAATGCACTCTGTTAATGCACTCCACACCACTCTAATCTACTGTGAATCACTGCACCCTGCAACACTCCAGTCTAGGCCACTCCACAACACTGCACTCTACACCAATGCACTGAAAGTCACCACCCACTCTACACCACTTTACTTTACTCTTAAGTATCTATTCTGTCACTGTACTCTAAACGACTGTATGTCACTGCATGCTACATCACTTTACACCATTGTGCTCTATGCCTCTTTATTGTACTCTGCACCACTGCTCTGTGCCGTTCTACCCTGCAACACTGTACGACCCTGTACTCTAATAGAATACCCTGCATGACTACACTTTATACCACTGCACAACTCTATTCCACTTCTTTTCCATGACACTCTATTCGATTCTACTTCACGTAATTGCACTGTATGCCACTGCAATCTACTCTGCACCACTCTACTCTATGCCATTATACTCACAATCACTGCACTCTAAGCTAGTGCACCATCTGTTCTATACCACTCCACACCACTTCACTCTACTCTGAAAAAAATCTGCTCTAAGCCACTGCACTTTATGCCACTCTACTCTGTGCCACTTAAATCATGCTGCACCACTCTATTCAACGTTGCTCTATGCCACTTGTTCTACTTTGAAACAATCTACGCTGCCACTAGAATCGTTGCCACTCCATTTCACCTTGTGTCACTCCACACCATGCCACCACTCTACGCTACTTTACTCAAAACCAATCCACTCTACACCAAGGAACTCTATGCCAATCTCTCACCACCCAACTCTATGCACCATACTCAAAACCAATATACTCTATGCCACTGAACTATGCAATTCTACACCACTGCACTCTATGCCAATCTACTCTGCAGCACTGCACTTACGCCACCATACTCCAAACCAATATACTATATGCCACTCTACACCACTGCACTATACTCCGCAGCACTACACTCTATGCCACCATACTCAAAGCCAATATACTCTAGGCCACTCTACTCTGCAGCACTTCACTCTCTGCCACTCTACTCTGCACAACTGAACTCTGCACCAGTCCAATCTACTGTGCACCACTACACTCAACACCACTTCACTCTACGCCTCTCTAATCTGCATCATTCTACTCTTTGCCAGTGCACTCATCCCAGTCTGTGCACCACTGCACTCTACATCACTCCATGCCATGCCACTCCACAACACTGTACTCTACGCCTCTACTCTATACCACGCCACTCTGAAACAATCTACTCAATGCCACAGCACTACTCTACCCCACTAATCTATGCCACTGCACTATATCCTGCACCACTCCACTCTTTTCTGAAACGGTCTACTCTAGGTCACTGCACTCTATGCCACTCTGCGCCACTCCACGGCAGTGCACTCTACGCTAAGCCAGTCTACTCTAAACGGCTGAACTCTGCCAATTCACTCTACACCACTTTACCCCCAAACCAATGTACCCTGTCACTGTACCTATGCTAACTACTTTGCACCACAGCACTTTACACCACTATACTCTACATTCTAGTCTGCCACTGCACTCTACATCACTAAACTATTGCGCTCTATATCACAGCACTCTGCACTACTCTTTTAAACTGCACCATTGTACTCTACATCACTAAATACTGCACTCAATGAGTTACACTGCACCATTCTACTATGCCAGTGCACGCTAAACCACTCTATCGTTCGACTTTTACGCCACTGAACTCTAACCTGCACCACTCCTCTATGCCACTCCAGTCCAAGTCACTCTACTCTGCAAAACTGCTCTCTCCGCCACTACTCTGCCTCGCTCCACTCTACACTGCTGTGCTCTTTGCCAATCTGCTTTATGACACTCCACTCTATACCACAGCACTCAAATCAATCTTCTCTATGCCACTGAAGTCTATGCCAATGTACTCTACATCACTTTACTCAAAAACAATCTACTCTGCGCCACTGTACGCCACTATAGTCTGCAGTACTGAACTGTATGCCACTCTACTACACTCTGTTAATGCACTCCACGCCACTCTAATCTACTGTGTACCACTGCACTCTATGCCACTGCACTCTACACCACTCCACACCACCCAGTCTACACCACTTTACTCTTCTCCATAGCAATCTACTTTAAGCCATTGCAGTCTACGCTATACCACTGTACTCCAAACCACTGCACTCTATGCCACTACATCACTCTACAGCATTGTGCTCCACGCCACTAAAAGTCAGGCATGTAATCACAGTACTCGAGCTCGGCGGAGATGGGTAGGTTTCTCCACGCGGACACGGCCAGAGTGAGCTACATACAATAGACTCGCCCCCGATGTCCAGACCCGCCGACCCCTCATGTGGCCAATAGTCCCTGACCAATAGGCATAGGACATTCCACAGATGTATTGTACACACTACACACATGACACAAGCATGTTTTTGTAATTCTTCTTTGCACTTTCTTGTAAGGTCCTGATGAATCGCGGGTGATTTTACCCTGAGCGAGAAACATGTCGACCAGTCTCACTTCTAGCCTTCTCTAGGGTCACTCAACCTAACTTGTTGATACCTAGCGAGCTAGTCCCACCTTTTAATTGCAGCCAGGGGACCCCCAGAATAAAGTTAATTCCGGTACCCCTAGCTACATTTTAATTCCTTCACAACACATCCCGCCCACACACCCCCACTTCACCATAAGGCTGTTGGATAAAAAGATCTCCGCCAAAGAGCCCCTCTTTGAGGTGAGCCCGTTGGGGATTGCACCGCCTCCCCGACGAGGAGCAAACGCCTATGATGAAGCATGACACCCTTCTGGGTGTGTGAGGCAACTACATCCAACAAAATGGATGCCCTAGGGTGTCTCTTTTACACCTTGGTCACGCCAGTTTAATCCCCCTAGTCGGTCTATAGGAACAGTTCAGCAACCTCTTCATTGCGCCACTCCACTCTATACCACAGCACTCAACTCAATCTTCTCTATGCCACTGAAGTCTATGCCAATGTACTCTACATCACTTTACTCAAAAACAATCTACTCTGCGCCACTGTACGCCACTATAGTCTGCAGTACTGAACTGTATGCCACTCTACTACACTCTGTTAATGCACTCCACGCCACTCTAATCTACTGTGTACCACTGCACTCTATGCCACTGCACTCTACGCCACTCCACACCACCCAGTCTACACCACTTTACTCTTCTCCATAGCAATCTACTTTAAGCCATTGCAGTCTACGCTATGCCACTGTACTCCAAACCACTGCACTCTATGCCACTACATCACTCTACAGCATTGTGCTCCACGCCACTAAAAGTCAGGCATGTAATCACAGTTTTCAAGTATGGTTTAATTGTTTTGTACAGTCACAAAGTAATTAGACCAAATATGAAAAAAACATGTTTTTGAATCCTACATCCTCATGAACTAAGCAAACAAAAGGTGGGATGAAAAAAGGGAAGAATAGACTGAATGCGCTTTGCGGCATTCCTACACTTTAAAATGCAATTGGGCTAGTATTGGAGACAGGCCGCAGGCACACAGATCTGTAAGAGCAGAAAAATGTCCACTTTCTGAAAGTAAACACAAGGAGATGATGGATGGAGCGTTGAAACTTTTCAGACACTCCCCCGGTCACAGATCAGGGTTGAATTTATCATCGTTCTTTAGCTCACTTCGCCAGCTCAGTTCAGACCCAGCTATTTGCACATCAGTCTTGACCATGTGCCTCATGGGAACAGTACATCCCGAACTGCCAAGCCAGGTCTGTCCAATTAATTTCTTTGCATTTGTCACCCCGAGTGAGACGGGTATGCCCAGACGTGGGGTCCTGTGCTCTTCGTGCCACTGGAGTTAAGCTATCCTGGCTGATAAGTGAAACCCCGAAACCGGTCCTAGGATACTTGATTCCAGTCCAGAGAGGACATGGCCTGGCAGTACAGGTGGGACTTTTCCCATTTGGCACAGGGTCAAGACTGATTTGCATATAGCTGGGTTCAAACTGGAATGGCATGAAGAGCAAAACATGTATTGATTTAGCCCCAGATCTCTGCACTGGGGTGAATGTATAACATTGTTCTGCATTCTGTCCATCAATTGTTTTTTTTCACTTTCTAAAAGTGGGATATCTAAAATAGTAATGTGAATTCCAACCTTACCAGCAAAGACGATTTAGCATTACAATTCCAAAGATAGAATACATGGAACAGCTAATTGTTTCCCACCACAGATAACTGCTTAAAAGAGTGTATTAGGAACTCTCAATGTTAATGTACGAGAGGAGCAGGCTTCACAGTAGTAAAAAACAAAGGTAGGGGGTTTTCACAAGAACATCAAAACTTAAACATACATGACATCAATGTTACCTTGTTTAGGGGAGAAGCATGTGCAGGTTATCACTGGTCAGCACAAGTAAAATGCTCAGAGTCATAAGGCCAACAAAAAGAATCAGCACAAAATAGGAGGTAAGCAGGAAAAATGTTTAGGGGAAGACCACCCTAAGGCTGACCCGTTTAATAGTATGGTATAGGATTGTGTGTCTGAGTATTGAAGTCAGTCCGATACCTTTTGGAAGTTTAGTAGGGCACAATAATGAAAGTGAGAATAGTTTATCAAACACTGAAAGTTTAACACCAGCATTCCTGTGGCTGGAGGGTGGAGAAACTTAATGCATCGCAAAGCATACAACACAATACGGAAACGCTTGTTGTCTAATCTATGCGAATCGTTATTTCAGATGGATGATAGGAGTGTAGAGTGCACTCAAACCGCATTATCTTGCACAAAATTATAAGAAGCCCTCTGAGATTAATTTGCAATAAGAATTAGCCATGTGTAGGATGCTCACAAAAATTAGATGTACAGTGTGTGTGGAAGAGAGATGCTTACCAATGTAAAAAAAAAAAAGCCTGCTGCGCGAGTCACATATGAGATTCTCACAGAGGAAGGGTATAGTGAGATATGCAGAATGAGGTTTGTGGGCAAAGCTCAGATATGAGGTGTTCGTGATTAACACCAGAAACATAGTGTTTGTGTGAAGCTTACAAATGAACCACTGGGTGAAAGGTCCTAAACGAGTAGTGCGTGGGATGCACAAAAAACTTTATTATATGCGAGGCTCACAAAAACTATAAAATGCTCAAAACGAGCAAATATCTTGTGCTAGGATTATTCGAGCCAAAATATTGAGCATTTAATTGAAACAATGATTCAAGACGTTGAGGCTTTGCTGAAGACTAAGATGATTTATTTACAAGTGGCATTTGGAGAGTTGCAGATTATAGCCTTCTAGCCCGCCGTAGCGAGCTATTAAAGGCCCGCTGCAGCATTAAAGGCCAGAGCCGAAGGCAAGGGACTTTTAACAAGGCAGCAGGACTTTAAAAGCCAGTATAGCCCTGTGAAGAAGGGCTAAGGCTATTAGAACATTCTGCCACTAGAGGGCTGAATGGTCTAACAAAACAAAGCCTTCAGGGAGCGCAAGGGGATTGAAATCCCCTCGGGCTCCCTGAAGCCTTTGTTCACAGCCAGAGCTGTGAACAAAGAAACATTGGAATGTTGGAGCTCCGGTCTTATACCAGTCATTATTAGCCCGGAGCACTCCATTGGTTTCAATGGAGCTACCAACATTCCAATGTTCTATTAACTATGAAGGAATATTTGTGGAATAATTATTGCTACCAAGAAAATGACTAGCCTGGCAGCTCTGATACCAACATCATTTTCTGAAAGCATATGTATGGTTGGTGTATTTGCTTTTATCTTATGAAGCGCAGAGGAAGCATACGCCCTTTGTGTAATATTGACAATATTGGGACGTGAAGGAGAGGATTATTGGTGCATGGTCTCTTTGAGGACAATATTTGTCCAAAGTTTACAGAATTTAGAGATGCATGTTTTGATTGAACTGTGTGTTTTGCACTTAGGCTGATGATTTGGGTCTTGTGCAATATATAAGGTACATCAAGTTTACGATAAGTAAATAGAAAATATATCTGCAACTTATGGGGAGTGTCAAGAGGGAGATCCAGCACTACGAAGAGAAAGAATTGTATTGGTCTTTTGACCAGCTTTGCATTAAAGGAAAATGGTTTGTAGAGGAAGCTGGGATACGAAGACATTGAGAAACAGTACGTGGGCCATGCTTCAGGGAAGAAAACAAAAACATGGAGGCAAAGTGAAGTTGGCATGTGCAGAGATGTGCTCATCCATAAAAGCATACAGAAAAGGGGTACAATGGAGCCAATCAATAGAAAGGGGGGGGGTAATCCCCCATTGGATAACATTGGGCCTCAGCACTCTGCCACCCTGGTGACGCTGAGGGTGTTCTTTAAGTGAATCCATGACCCTGGGGGAACCCTGGTTCTAACCCTTGAAACCCAACTCCAACAACCAAGTACTTACTTTTAAACCTGTAGTGTAGTTCCTATTTTTCCAATAGGCCCTGCGCATTGGAATAACATAAACAGTAGTATCGACGTAGAAGTGCGGATCTTCCAGGCCTCTACTGACTATGCTAAACTTAATTGGGTTTGTTACCAACTAGCTCAGAGGTCACTGGAAACTTTCTTGACTGAATAGGAAGTGATCAGCTTCCCTGGTACAGATAAGAAGGGATTCAGTTTTCCAACAACCGTGCAACATGACAACTTTGCTCCTCAGATAAGAGTCAATCTCTAGAGTCGTGTGAACAATAGACAGTTATTTTACTCAGTCAGTGGTTGTGCAAATTACTTTCACAATATGTAGAGAATAGAGAGACGGGCGTTTTCAATAAAGGGTAACATTTATTGAACAGCCTTTCTTCTCGTACAAGAGAAATGAATTGCCACAATTGCAAGACTTGTTATTATAAAAAGTACGTACAGTAAGATGAGTATTGCGAAATAATACTGTAAAAGCATTGATATGGTTTCTTAGCCATACAATGGTTTAAAATGAATAAAACATATATACATTCATATATACATTAGGCTAAAATACTCAACTGGTGCTTCTAACTACGCCTACCCCAGTGTACCTGACCTAAGCCTAATACTTGGGAGGGGAGTAAGTAGCTTCAAGTTAAGTTGGTTTTGCCAAGGTTTGCTTCAAGAATTCTCTCTAAGGGTTTAGTCAACACCAAACCTCTGGAATAGAATGATGGAGGTCTGGTATCTCCTTCAGGGACTCGATATCCCAGTCACCCGCAAGGGTAGGCTGGAAACGCCGGGGCTGGATTTATCTGCAGGAGAAAAGACAGCGTCTCTCTCAGCGCGTCGAGGAAGAGGAGGGGCAGCGTCCGCAGGCAGCTTGCATCTGCTGGGTTCTTGCAGGGGGACGGCTGTTCAGCTCCTAAGTGCACCACACCATCGTTCGCTCGTTAGCAGTAGTGATAGCAGCGATGGTATCATCAGCATAACAGCAGCAACTTCAGCGTTTGCCTAAGGCAACGTTGGTAATATTTATACCTGAAAGGTGCCTTGTTTGACGTAAGTTTTTGGACATAAGACGTCAATAAAGATGTCACTAGGAAGTGATCGTCTATCAGTGCTCATTAGAGTTCTATTACTAATCAAAACATAGCAAGCGGGGCTTTCCCAGGTTGCTGAGTTTTTATCTTGTTGAAGAACTGAGTGTTAATCTAGGAATGTTAGATAGTAACTTCTGCTATGTCATTGCACTAATTAGCTGCAAAGGAAGTGGCAGAGGAAGCGATTCTGAAATGTGGCTCTGTTCGTGAGGCCAGAGACGAGTTTCTGAATATTGCATTTGATCGGTTATGCCAATATAGGGAATAAATGGATTTATAGCCGTATAGGGGCATAAGGTCACAGTATCGATCAGGGTCCTAGATTAGAACTCAACACCCACTGCACGAATTCATGTCCATCAAATTACTAAAACTAGAGCAATAAGATGCGTGTGTAACATTGCCCACCCCAAAATACATATATGCATTTGAAATAGGCGTATTTCTAATACGTGAAAATGTAGGTACTGTACGTTTTTGAAGCATAGAAATCATTCAAAAATTATAGCATATGAAATCAATGAACGATTTTGCAAAAAGAATTACACATGAAATATCTCTCAATACAGAAAAGAAGGGCGAGATAATTTCATCACATATAAATGCATTGCAGTAAAATGTGCTAGAGGCTGGTGTAAAGTTATTATGTCTCTAGATGCATCTAAAAATATAGAAGTAGAAGCTTCTGTTCTCTATGAATAGTTCTACTTTAAGCAAAGAATTTTTCGGGCCAGAAAAAAGGTGAATATTAAAAAGTGTTCAATTCAAAAGAATTCTTGCTGAACGGGGAAAATAGAGTTCCAACGCTTTTAGCAGTTTTTGTTGTTCGGAACGGAAGGCCGAATTCAGAGTTCATGGGAACGCTGTGTGTCGGAATGCTTCTATAAAGTTATTGTTTCTGTTCGGGTGAGAACATCATATCAAACAGGCTCTCCAAGAATTGGTCTACAAAATCAGGTGACAGTTCGACCAAATTCGATAGTGCTGTAACTTGGCAGGTGTGAGAACGATTGCTGTCATCAAAGGCTGGATCAGCAATGCTCACAGAAGGTCGTACCTGGGTGATGTTGCTTTTGTCACACGCTCCACTGTTACCACCTAGTCGTAGTACAGGAGTCTCAACGAATGCCGTCATCAGGATGTTATGTTATGTTAAATTAACTTATTGAGCGCGCTAACACCATTAGGTTTCTTGGCGCTATACAGAGGGAGCAGGGAGGAGAGACAGAAGATAACATAACACAGAATGACGGCTAGTAATAAGCTACAGTGAAAAGGTGAGTTTTGAGGGAGGATCTGAATGTGGTGTAGGGGGAGGGCAACCTAAGAGAAAGAGGTAAGGTGTTCCAAAAAGACAGGGCTAAGAAAGAAAACCTGAGGCCACCGTGTTTCTTCCGCTTGAATCTGGGGACAGAAAGTAAGGCCAATTGAGATGACCGAAGAGTGCGGGAGGGAACATAAGGATGAAGCAAAGAAGAAATGAAGGAGGGACCATGACCAGTGAGGGATTTAAAAATGATGCAGCCAAGCTTAAAGTTGCAGCGGACAGAAACCGGAAGCCAGTGGAGACTTTTTAGGAGAGGTTGGACGTGCTGATCTCTAGGTTGATGATAGATCAAGCGGGCAGCTTGATTTTGGATCAGCTGGAGTCTCCTAAGTTGGTATGCAGGAATGCCTACGTAAAGTGCATTTGCGTAGTCAAGCCTAGACATGACTAACGCAAGCAGGGCCAAAGTGAGGGCATCGGTGGTAAGTAGGCGGGAGATTTTGCATATTTTCCTGAGCTGGAAATGGCTGGAGGAGACTACAGCGCTGATCTGGGGTGTCATAGAAAGGTCGTTGCTTATGACAACTCCCAGACTTTTTGCTGAGTTGACAGGGCAAGGGGGGCTGCCCAGACTGGCAGGCCAAAAGGAAGAGTGCCAGGGATTAGAGGGCCCCCCGACAAGCACCAGCTCAGTCTTGTCGGGGTTAAGTTTCAGATGGTTTGTGCCCATCCAATCGCTGATGAAGCAGAGGGTGTTTTGGAAAGTGGAGATGGATTGGTCACTGGAGTCGATAGTGAAGACCAGTTGAATGTCATCCGCGTAGTTGAACGCGGAGACATTGAATTGGCGGAGGGAACGGATAAGCGGGGCTAGGTATAAATTAAAAAGGAGAGGGGATAAGGAGGATCCCTGCGGGACACCACAGGTAAGCTCGACTTGAGGCAGAAAACTGGGACAGTCTGACAGCTTGATGGCGGTGAGTCAGAAAAGAGCGCACCCAATCCAGGGCAGTGCCCTGGATGCCAGCCTCTCTGACACGGTCGACCAAAATATCGTGGTCGACCGTGTCAAAGGCGGCTGACAGGTCTAGAAGAAACAGGGCCTGACAGGTGTTAGAGTCGGCGCCCCTGGTAGCCGCTAGGGACAACACAATGCGTGAGCCGTTATAGGACTTAGCAAAGTATCGATATCCATTGGTACTGCTGATGGAAGTGCAAGACAGGTGTCCAACACGCACTCATCTCCGCATAGCATACATCGTAGTACAGGTAAGATGCAGTTTTGCCATATCGGTCTGAATGAAAGGAACCAGGTCATGTTTAGATCTTTCAGCCTGGCCAATCCAAGGACTCTAGTGATTCTGTCCCGGTAGCGCACTGCTAGGATTGTTTCTTCCATTCCCATAGGAGTCATGTCTGAGCCGTGGCTTGCCATATCGGAGCAGGAGGGTCAAAAATAAAACCCCTGCTACAAGTCCCAAAAATAGGGGTATGCCGCCAAAAACAGAGTGGATAAAATTTGGAACGATTCCCAGAATTGCTTGAAATGGTGTAAGCAGTCCCGTAAAAATCGTCTTAAATATGCCTGGGATGCCTGTGGCACTAGACATGTTAAGGAGTTGGCTCAACATTTCTACGAAATGCACGGGGCAATTTGTTGATAAAAGGTCATGAATCTCCGTAGCTGTCCTTGCAACTAGGAGATCATACGTCTCTTTTGATGACGTGATGGGTACTGTTGTCTGCAAAAGCACAGACTTCATTTTGCTTAAAGTATCAATTTGTATAGAAGAGAAATGCAGACAAGGCCAGATGGGAGTCTCTATGTCTCCAGGGCCGCTCGGGAACAATGCTTGCATACAGCATTTGACCATGGAAGTTTCGCTTACGAGATACGCTTTCCCTGGCAAAAGGCCACAACATCTGCGATTCATTCTTAGAATGTAACTCCCATTCGCGAGTTGCATAAAGAAAGGCTCTATCTGCGTTGCAGGTGTGACAAGCTGGTGGCATGAAAGGTTGTTAAAATTACCTTCACAGGCTCCGTGTATATTAATACACTGGCACAAAAGTATACCGCTTAGTGAACGTTTACAGTTTTCACCACTAAGAAATACATTTTTGTCGCTGTCACTATAGCATGAATGTGTGTATGGTAATTTCCATGCTGACTTAACATATCCTCTACCTAATCATTCATACTGGCCAGTAGGTATGTATTCAAGGCACTTTTTAAATCGGAAAGTTGTTATCGGAATTGTGATAATTCCGTGTATTATCCAATCAATGACAGGACTTTCTGACATTGTCAATGGTAATCTCTCAAGTTTTTCGATGCTCAGGATTGTATAGCCTGCTCCTTTCTGTGCCAAGCTGTTTTGTTTATCAGTAAGGTTAAAAATGGAAAACAATGACGTTGTGTTGATTAAACGCCAAGGCACATAGCCTGAACGAAGATTTTGCAGCGTCCAGCCTAATTGTACAATAGAACGTAATTGCGACTGGCCATGCTGTAACATTAGCAAGTCTCTGTCTATTATATCAAAGGCAGATTATACAATATTGTCCAACGAATATATTCTGGAGGACAGAGTCATTAACCCATTGTCCACTACAGAAAGTGATTTTTCCAAATTAATACGATCAATTTCTCGTACTTTTTTCAGCTGTTTCAATTTTTGTGACTTTCCAAGCCTCGTTGTATGCAGCATAGATGCTGGCCGCTATGAAACGCTTTTGACGCTGTTTGCGTGGTCCCATAATAAAATCGCGCAAATCAGCACCATCTTTAAGTAAAGATAAGTGTTGCTTAATTTCAGCCAGTGTGGATGATCCTAGCTATTCGAGGCAGAGTTTCCCTACACTGTATGTTGTTACTATCCCTGGATGTTGTCTCTGGGAGTATCTAGGGTCTTGTCTGGTCATTTTTAACCCCTGTGTTTTATTCAGGAATCTATCTTGACAGTTGTTTGTGACAGTAGGCCAGATTAACCACTTTTTCCAATCAGGATGTGTTCTGTTAAAATGTAAAATTTTAGTTACGTCTATCTCAATATCTGTTGTTGTATTTTCAGGTATTGGTTTTGAAATAGACGGTTTGTTTAGGTCTTTGATCTTAGCTAGGCCAAGACAAGATGTTTGGTGAATTGTGTCATTTAAAAACATCATTTGTTCTGGTATCATGCAGGTTCTGAATAATGCTTCTGGGCCTTGTACCTGCCAATCTTTCGTACCCCAAATGGTTTTTGTTTCAATGTTATTTTTCCAATAATCAAAACCAAATGTCATCATTTTTTCATAAAATGCTTCTGAATATATTAATTTAGTGTTTGTCAGCATTGTTTTCAACCCTGCTTTATCTAACAGTTTGTAAAAAAACCGTTTCTGCATCACTGGTGTTAAACCCTGAGAAGTACTTGAATTTCTCAAAGAATGTCTTAGAACTGCTTTTAGGTGGTGTAGCACAATGTTCCCATTGATTATAATTAAAAACATTTCTAGGCTGTGCAGATTTATGCAAATAATGATCGCCATAATGTGTAAAACAGAACAACTGTTCATAACTAGACGAACCTTGTAAATAATCATGATCTGTGAATCTAGCTGACATTACTAAATCAGACATGTCATTAATACTGTTAAAGTCCCAATCATCAGAGAATGTACTAGGTTTTACAAAGTCACTTAAGGAAACCTTCAGTTGATGAGGATACTTCAGGATCTCGACCGGACCATAGATCTCATATTCAGTTTTTTCCCATACTACCCCACCGGGTATTGGAATGGCTGTGACATTTCCTGTTGACAGTTCTCTTTTCTTCACGTGGGATGATCTGTGTGGTTTGAGGACTAAGTTGATGTTCTGACTTGCTGTGTCCATTGAACTATATTTTCCCTCAATGAATTTTCCCAAACAAAATACAATGATGAGCCAAAGCAGGAGGAAAAATACACCTGAACCGAACCAGAACTCTAACCATGGGGAAATAAGGTAGATTTCCTTCAGTTGATTAAAGAGTTCCGTTGCTTTTTCTTTAAAAGTCTTTTTTGTTTCTGGCATCACTTCGGGGTTACTTTGATCCTCGGAAAAGTTCTCTAAGTCGATGAAATAACCAGAGGCAGTTCTGTCAATTGTTGGGATTGTTCTTTCAATTTGTCTTACGGTAGCACTTTCTGATGCCACATTATTGTAGACTGGTGTTTGACGAACTGTTTCAATCTGTGTCTCAAGAGGCACGAGTTCCATGGCATTATTGCATAGTTCCTCTCTGTGCACTGCAGGCTGATCGAATGTGATTAGTCTTTCAGTTTGAACCTCTTGGATTGTTGCAAGTTTGGGTATTCTGTTGTTTCTTGGGAGTCCACTGGGCCTACTGTTGATTATAGGCCACATGCTTGTGGTTTTACCAGGTCGATTGATACAACTCTGTTCTCCTTTTTACCAGCAAGGGGCGGTGGTACTACTGATCTTGTTCCGGTGACTGCCAAGACAGGTACTGCTTTCTGTAAGAAGGCCCAAATTCCTTCTTCACCGCTATTTTTTCTCTGACTAGATCCCCAATCTTTGGAATCCAGACAGGCCTTGCTGAGGCTGTTGCTTGTGGTGCCTCGTCAGTGGTATCTGGCTGTTGCTTTAACTTTATGTTGCTTAAGGATTTTCTTGTTTCGTTCAAGTCCTGTAAAACAGCCAAACGATCTTTGATGTCAAAGTGTTTTCTTATCTTGTACCACTGATACTTGACTATCTAAGTCCTGAACTCTCATTCTAGTTCCGAACAATAGTTTGTATGGGCTGAAACCTTTTAGAGAATTTCTTGGCAAATTATTAAGACTGATTCGGACACTTATTAGATGTTTGACCCACCCAGCGCCTGAACCTAATACCTTCGCTGTTATAGATCGCTTTATGTCCCGGTTTTTTCTTTCTACCACACTATTCCCTTCGGGGTGTGACGGACAAGAATACCGCAACCCAACTCCCATGCTGGCCATGGCCTCCCTATAAGCTCGAGAGCTAAAAGCAGGACCCTGGTCAGAATGGAACATGGCAATTGCGTATGTACCGATAAAGACTTGCAGATCTTTTATAACCGTTCTGGCATCAGCCGAGCGCTGGAGGCCACATTTTTTAAGTGTGTTTAGCCATAATGATGTACAATGGGACGCGTTTCTCTTTTTTGATAGCGCGGATAGATTGCCTGATGCTTTCTATTAGGGCTTCTGACACTACACTGGCCGGTTCTTCACTACGATCTCTGTTGCAGTCTTCACAGTTTTTTGCAAACTCATGAATGCCTTCACTCATTTCCGGCCACCAGTACTCCGATTCTAATTCTCTCAGAGTCCCTGATTGTTTGGTGTCTCAGACCCAATCCCATGTGTGCTTCCTGTGTGAGAGAGCCCCTCCGGTCCCGGTTTGGAATTACCCTATCCCCCACTCCAGGGATTCGAGCAAAAGGAACCGAGTTTGCATCGATTACGTATGCATAATTGAGTGGATAGTTCACGGGTAGTGCTGCACAGTAGCCTTTTATGGTCGTTTTTACTGCCAGCATGGTTTCCCAGTCTATGCATTTTTCTGCACGCTTTTTTGTGGCTACGGAAGCCGGTTTAGTTGCTTCCGCTGTGGCTGTATTAGCCAATGAATTCCCTGCAACATGAACGCCATCACGTTGAAGACTCTGTGCGTGTATCATGTGAGTCTTTTGTAGTTCTTTCTGAACAAGAGCCACCTGTTTCCAGAGCAATTTATGCTTTATTGTGGCACCTGTGTCATCTTTGTAATCATTTTCAATCCAGCTCTGCAGTTTGTTATTGTAAGAGTTGACGCAAAAATGAGAATCGCACACGATTAGTGTCGGGAATTCACGTTCTGCATTTTCAAGCGCCATCTTTAAAGATCTGATTTCAGCTCTCTAAGCCGAACAGTTTCTTACTGATTCAGTTTTTGTTACTTTCGGTCTGAATTTACCACACAGCCAACGACCTTGAACGATCGCACAGCTTGCATCGTAGGATTTGCTCTCTACGTTGAAATGCTGCACAAATCTATCTGTATAGATTATACAGGCGTACTGTGGGAGAGGCAGAAGTTCGATTGGCAGAGGATATTCTTCTTCATATTCTAAATCATTCAGTTCTTCGAATTGCTGGGCGAAATAGTATTTCACATCTTCCGCTCCTAGAGAATCTACATACTGTATCCATTTCGGATCCAGTGACACGGTAGGCAGGTTTACTGGGCTGAATAGCGCCTAGAAGTCGGATTCCGCTGTGAGGATATTAATCCTTTTACCATGTGCTAATTCTCATTCATTTGCTAATGCAATTTGCACTGCTTTCACAGTTCTTTCTGTGTGACTGAATGTTTTTTCTGCTTGTGTGTACAAGTGAGATTTAATTGAAATTGGTACCTTTTCTCCCTCATTAGAGGTCAGGTACGTGAATCCGCATCTTCCTGGGATGACTCGGATTACAAGATTGCGGGTGTTGTCACGTGTATCTAATTTTGTTTTTGCTAACATGTCTGTTTGAAGTGATCTCAAAATTTCTGTGTGTTTGAGTCCAGGTGATTTGTTTAAAATCAGGTTTAATTAGTTTGTAGAGAGGTTTAACCCTCTCCGCATAACTTAGAATGTATGTTCTACCGAAATTCAGAAAGCCTAGAATCGATCGTAAGTTCTTCAGCGTTTTTGGAGCTCCGAGTACAGCGCACTTCTCTAAGAAGTTGTCCGCTAGGCTTTTTCCTTCACTTGATAATTCATATCCTAAAAATAATACTGTCAGATGGGCAATTCGAGACTTTTTAAAGTTGAATTTGTAACCCTCTGCTGCGAACCCAAGTATAATGGTGTTCACTCTTTTCAAGTGAGTCTCCAAGTCGTCGTCTGTGAGATAGATATCATCTACGTAAGATAATGCCTCATCATATATTTGTAGTAACTCTGTTACTCTAGCTGAGAATAGTCCTGGGCTGTTCTTGAACCCCTGTGGGAGCCTACAGAAATTTTTCTGAGACCGCATTACGGAGAAAGCGGTCAAATATCTGCTTTCTGGTGCAATGTTTTGACAAAAGAAACCATTAGATATGTCTAATGTCGTTTTATATTTTTTCCTAACTATGTTGTTCATAAGTGCAGCACTATGCGAAGTTTGTACTGCAAAAGTTTTGCTACATGCATTAAGGTGTCTGTAGTCCAAAACTAGACGATATGAATTGTCTGGCTTGGAGACAGGAAACAAAGGATTGTTCATTTGAGAGGTGCATGTTTCAATCACCCCCTGGTATTCAAGTTGATCTAAGATCTCCCTGACTTGTTTTTTAGCTTCTTGCTTAATGGGATACTGCCTTTGGGCAGTTGGTTCACTTTTTAACTGGATTTTGTGAGGAGGTGAGTCCTCATCCCATCCTACATGATTTTTATATAATACCGGTGCTTGGGCCACTGCCCATTTCCTTGCATAAGTATATTTTTTGTGAATCGGAATGTGATTCGAGAAGGCAGGCATAATCATTTCTTTGCCACGAGGGCACTCCCTGACAAACTCTGGGGGCCAATCTTTTTCAGCTAACAGAATATCATATCCTTTTGAGAGTTTATCCCAAAATAGACCCCTTATTTTCCTAGTCTTATCACCCTCTATACGCAATGTTATTTCGTATATCTAATGGGGCTCGCTAAGTTTGGTGTCGGCAGTTTCAACCTGAATGTATTCATTCGTGTCCACTGTCTCCAGATGACTCATCAAGATCTTGCGGGTTATAGTGATTTCTGCTGCACTGTCTAACATAGTCTGTGCCCACTCCCCGTTTTTCAACTGTGTCCTCAGTATTCTCTGCATGGTTGATTACTCTAATACTGGCTACCTTCTTTTTTGGAAATTGAGATTTTTTACTCTGAGCAGGTTCCTTGTCTTTGGACTTGGTGTGCTCTCCTGGGTCTGACCGTCCTCTTCTTTCCGATTTCTGCGAAAAAGATCGAGAGGGACGTGTATCAATACTTTGATATCTATCAGGTTTTTTCAAATTATCCCCATTTCTAAGGTTATATCTTTTCTCAGAGGGCTCCCTCTGGGGAGACTGGTGTGCTTCAGTCGGAGTTCTTTCCCTCCGTCGAGGAGAATTTCCTCTGGACTGGATAACTTTTTCCTTGGGAGTGGATTGTTTATTTCCATCCCAGCTCTTTTTAGGAGTGTTTGAATTATTTTTAATAAATAATTTTTCAGGATTTTCGAGCAGTTGGGGCTTTACTGGTTTCCCACCCAAGCTGTCTCTACCCAATTCTTCATAGCATTTCTCTATGATTCTGGCAAGCTCAATTGGTTGATCTGTTATATCTGTTTCCTTCAACTTCTGGCGGATTGCCACAGATGCCGCTTCTCCCTTTATGTTGGCTAATAACATAGCCGAAACCTGCTTAAAGTCTTTCAGTAATTTCATACCAAGAGTTAAAGCAGGTTCTGGACCGTATTCATTTTGAATCTGTCTTAGTACATCTGGTATTTCCGCCATAGACGGAACACCATGTGTTTTTGTGTAAATGGAAGCAAAGACTGTACCCCAAGTGTCACAGTCCTCCACGTGTGGTGCGATTCCCATAGGAAGGCAGATGGACAAGATTCTGTGTTTCTCAATAGGGGTAGTATCCGGAAATACTGCCTCTATTGGAGTGATTTTTTGCGCTAACCAGAAAGGAATTTGTTCCCGTTTTATGGTTGTTTTATCAAGACATGACTGTATGTTCTGTGGTGTAATTTTATTAGTGTTCCCCTGATGAGAGGTCAGCTGTGGTACACTAACAGCTGGTTGGACTGTTGCAGTCCTCATTACATATTGGACTAATTGCCTATGTATTTTTATTTATGTTTTTAGCTGTACTAACAGCTCTTCCTTTGACATTTTTTCAATGTCCGGATGTGGTGTGTAGCTGGCTAGAACCGGCCACGTTGCTCCTGGTCTACCTAGTGGACTGAGCCTGGTAATATGATCCTTATGTTTTAGGGCGCCATTAAACCAGAGCAGGTGCTCTTGGAATTTTAGAGGGATTTCAGTCTCCTCGAAAGAAGCGTACTCATCCGGTGGTTTCTCTATTTTGTAATAGTGAAACTCTTTTGTTCTAGCGTTTGCCGCTGGAAAGTTTATCCATGAATAGAATACCTCTGTCTGCCGATATTCGTGTGCCTCTATCACGAAAATCACTGTACCACCTTGTGGTGTCAGTCCGTTTTCTATAAGTTTTAAAGTTATAGACTTTCTTAAATGTGCCGGGATAATTGCACCTGGTTCAAAAGTCCCGTCGGGACCCTGCTGAGTCGCATCTGCTGCGGCATCAGCTCAGTTGTTTTCTACTGACATTTTATAAATGCAGGCTTTGCAGAGTCGGTCTCCAAGGAGACAAAGATTAGGTGCACAATATTTTGGAACACTGTATCCTTCAACGTTGAATAAACCAGCGCTTTACATAGGAATCTCTGACTACTGAGTTCAGGCGGATTTTAACCTTTCACCCACTCCAGACGTCTATTGGAGTATTTACGGGAGAAAGGGGTCTGTGTGAAATATGCACGACTGAGTTACTCTAACGTCTTGCGTTAGTTTATCGCCTTACCAAACGTTTGGGCGCCATGTAGTGTAGTTCCTATTTTCCCAATAGGCCCTGCGCATTGGAATAACAAACAGTAGTATCGACGTAGAAGTGCGGATCTTCCAGGCCTCTACTGACTATACTAAACTTAATTGGGTTTGTTACCAACTAGCTCAGAGGTCACTGGAAACTTTCTTGACTGAATAGGAAGTGATCAGCTTCCATGGTACAGACAAGAAGGGATTCGGTTTTTCAACAACCGTGCAACATGACAACTTTGCTCCTCAGATAAGAGTCAATCTCTAGAGTCGTGTGAACAATAGACCGTTATTTTACTCCGTCAGTGGTTGTGCAAATTACTTTCACAATATGTAGAGAATAGAGAGACGGGCGTTTTCAATAAAGGGTAACATTTATTGAACAGTCTTTCTTCTCGTACAAGAGAAATGAATTGCCACAATTGCAAGACTTGTTATTATAAAAAGTACGTACAGTAAGACGAGTATTGCGAAATAATACTGTAAAAGCATTGATATGGTTTCTTAGCCATACAATGGTTTAAAATGAATAAAACATATATACATTCATATATACATTAGGCTAAAATACTCAACTGGTGCTTCTAACTAAGCCTACCCCAGTGTACCTGACCTAAGCCTAATACTTGGGAGGGGAGTAAGTAAGTAGCTTTAAGTTAAGTTGGTTTTGCCAAGGTTTGCTTCAAGAATTCTCTCTAAGGGTTTAGTCAACACCATACCTCTGGAATAGAATGTTGGAGGTCTGGTATCTCCTTCAGGGACTCGATATCCCAGTCACCCGCAAGGGTAGGCTGGAAACGCCGGGGCTGGATTTCTCTGCAGGAGAAAAGACAGCGTTTCACTCAGCGCGTCGAGGAAGAGGAGGGGCAGCGTCCGCAGGCAGCTTGCATCTGCTGGGCTCTTGCAGGGGGACGGCTGTTCAGCTCCTAAGTTCACCACACCATTGTTCGCTCGTTAGCAGCGGTAGCAGTAGTGATAGCAGTGATGGTATCATCAGCATAACAGCAGCAACTTCAGCGTTTGCTTAAGGCAACGTTGGTAATATTTATACCTGAAAGGTGCCTTGTTTGACGTAAGTTTTTGGCCATAAGACGTCAATAAAGATGTCACTAGGAAGTGATCGTCTATCAGTGCTCATTAGAGTTCTATTACTAATCAAAACATAGCAAGCGGGGCTTTCCCAGGTTGCTGAGTTTTTATCTTGGTAAAGAACTGAGTGTTAATCTAGGAATCTTAGATAGTAACTTCTGCTATGTCATTGCACTAATTAGCTGCAAAGGAAGTGGCAGAGGAAGCGATTCTGAAATGTGGCTCTGTTCGTGTGAGGCCAGAGACGGGTTTCTGAATATTGCATTTGATCGGTTATGCCAATATAGGGAATAAATGGATTTATAGCCGTACAGGGGCATAAGGTCACAGTATCGATCAGGGTCCTAGATTAGAACGCAATAAACCAATAACTTAATTTCCTCCCATAGGATTGCATAGACTGCTTTTCTGTGAAAAAAGTGTGGAGTTGGAAATTGTAGAACTTAAGAAAGTGTTTACAAAAACAGACATTTACTTTTTATTTGGGAAATTTCCCAGTGTGATATCTAGTAGAAAAAGTAGTCTGAAAGGTATTCTAATAAGTTATCAAAAAGTAATTGCAAAGTAACTAAAATTAATTTCAACTATTTATGAACATTTGACCTACCTGTAACTGCATTCAACTGTATTACATGGGGAAAGTATTATTTTACTGATCTGCACAAAGTCTGGCTTAGTTCTAAAAATAAAATACAACAAATAATTATTTGTAAACAAAGCAATTGGTCAGGCCTCATTCCGTGTGTAAATCATTTTTTGCCGGTGTGTGTACAATAAATGTGTAACACTACCCTCTGATAAAGCCTTACTGCTCGCCCACACTACCACAAATAGAGTGCAAGGTATTATCTGCTTTAACCTCTGTAAGCCTTTGGGGAGTCACTGGATTCTGCACACAATGCCTTATTTTGGTATAGTATATACAGATCCAGCTTCCTACACTAGGTTTAGTCATCACAAGAAGAAATCTCTTCTGTCAACATCCCAGATCACCGCGTTCCTGGGGTTTGATGTAAATTCCCCCCAAAATAACATTGAGCCTTCCCTCTAGGAAGATGGCAAAGTTATGGCAAAAACTACTAAAAACCCTCTGGAAACAGAGTACATGATTGTGTAGGATCACCTACCTGTCCTCAGCTATTCAGGTGATCTTCCCAGGTCCTCTATACTACAGGGTGCAGAAACAACTCAAGACTCCGCACCTTCACAAAGGGTTGACCTACTCAGATTGTGCCTCTGACAAACAAAGCCACTTGTGGCTCTCACACATGAAGCCCCGAGACGAAAGAGTAATTTTTGGCTACAGCCCAGGTTTACTTATAGAATCCAATGCAAGCAAAACTGGTTTGTGGGAAACTATCCAGAGGCAGAAAGTAGTCAGAGAAAAAGCGGAAGCTGCACATCAACTGCCTAAAACTCCTGGCGGGGTCATTTACGATCCAGTGCTAGACTAAAGACGGGATACAATTGTGTGTATTGCTGCAGATGGACAACATCTTCGCGGTCATGTACACCAACCACCTAGGAAGGATGCAATCAATAGCACTCTCGGATTTAGCAAAGATTTTCTGGAACTTCCGTCTCAACAATCACATCTTGGTGATGGCATAATACCTCCAGGGGGAATTAAACAAGGCGGCAGATTGCCCCTGATGAGCTTCAAGGAACCAGGACCTCAAAGAGTCAAGTAAATCATAGATAGATGAGGACTGTTCTCAATGGACCTACTCACAACTGGCGACTGAATCTGGACAGTGGCAACTCTTATCTAAGGGCAGGCCAGAAGGCACAGTTAAAACATTACAGATCAGCTTGTTCAAGATTGTGTGGCAGATCTCTGCAGTGGGATCTGAATACCATGGATGCCGACAAAGCATTTCCTAAATGTTTTATCTAGCCTGGCGACAAATGAGATGGCTTACAGGCAAGTAAACTCTTTTCCTTTGGCTATTTGCACAGGCATGCCCCAATATATGGCTCTCATGTAGGGGAGCACCCCTTTTGTTACGGAATTACTAAAGGGAATTTACGTTACTCTTCCCCCGGAGCCCCAGTATTCTGCCCTTTGGGAGGTTAATAGGATTTTTTTTAACCTTTTTACTTCATGGTGGCCTAATATGTTATCAAGGAATTCGATTTTAGCTAAACTAGCCATGGTATGATACTAAGGCCGACAACTGAAGGCCGTCAACATTATTTATATTCCTTTTATTTATTATTTTATTTAAAACATTTATTAAAAAAACCTGGTTACTCCCTTCGGAGCGTCCCAGCACTGATTCCACACCTCACAGTATCCTAAATACACACTACTAAAAAACATGTTTAAGATGGTCGAAAAACCCAGGTCTATAGCTTCTTTCAAAGGACCAGTTCAGATCGTTCCTCTCTCAAAGGTCTAGGTTAGTGTTCCACAGTTTGGCAGCCAGGTAGCTGAAATAATGACCTCCCATTCGTGCTGTAGTCACCCAGGGGATTATAGTGAGTTCTACACCTGCGGCAACGACTAGGGTGATAGGGCTAAGTCAAAGGCTAAAGGTATCGCGGATCCTTCAAGTTCAAGATTTTATGTCAAAAGCATGACACTTTAAAAGAAACTCTTTCCCTAATGGGAAGCTAGTGTAGTTTGCTGAAAGCTGTGCATGTAGAAGAGTACCTAGGAATATTTAATAACATCCGTCCCCCAGCATTCTGTACTCTTTGGAACATTATTAACCAACCTAGGGTACCCCCAAGAAAGAGCACATTAAAACAGTCTAGTCTCGAGACCAAAAGAACTTGAACTACTGTCTTCCTGGCCGTGTTGGGAAGAAAGTCCAGGATCTTGCGTAGCATCTTTAGGATGCTAAAACAGACCCCAGCAAGACTATCTGGCTGTCCAAAGAGATAGGGTTGTCAAATCATATCCCAAGGTTTTTAACTTTCAGCTTAGGGGTTGGAATTTGCTCCGAGAGCAACTGGCCACCAGACAGTGGACGGGATTGAAGGTTGTTTTCCCAGAACCAACACCTCAGTTTTTTCAGCATTTAATTTGAGGCAGCAGTGGTGGTCCATCCACTCTGCTAAACCTAGCAGACAAGATTGGAAATTGGCTGCTGGAGAACTTTCATCATCCGCCAAGGTGATAATTAGCGGAGTGTCATCAATGTACGACACTATTTTAATGCAATACCGTTCGACCACGTGAGGGAGTGCATGTATAGATTGAGTAAATTCGGGGTTAGAGCCGAGCCTTGCAGCACTCCCTCCTGCAGTGAGCAGTAAGTAGTATTTTATTAAGTGTGCCTCTGCCAAGGCTTCATAGCGCTAGACCTTCCTAAATGAAACCTATCTACTAAGAATGAATAGTAAAGAACCAGGTTTTAAAATGTTACTAAAGGGGGCTCCATTAGATAGAGATCTCATAACGAAAGGAAGGGAGTTCCACAATTTACAAAACTCAAAAGAAAAGCTTCCCCTCCCCATCTGGCTTTATTAAACCAGATGGGGAGCCAGATCCAAGATGGCAATTAGGCCTATAACAGCTAAAGGCTTTCCGAAACTATGTGGGGCCTCCACTGTTTAGGGCTTTGTGAACAATACACAGGGCCTTGATTTTGACCTGTTCAATCACAGGTAGCCAATGCAGGTCCAGAATGCCTTTGGAAATGTGATAAAATTGTGTAATCTTCAGAAGCAGATGAGTGGCTGCATTCTAGAGGGACTAAAGATTCAATTGCAATTTTCCTGATTGTCTAAATATACCGCATTGCAGTAATATATTATGGCTAAGACTAATGCAACAATAACTGTCTTTTGCATGGCAGTAGGATAAAAGGAAACACCTTCCCCCGACCCTGAGAAGATGGAAACAAGAGGAAGGGGCTATTTAATTGGTCTTAAAAACCCAGTTCATCAAACCACACTCCAAGATATTTTACTTTCTAAACTGGGAAGGGTATCTAAACTAGGAGGAATTCAAAAAAGAATTGTTAAAACCAAAGAGGATACACTCAGTCTTTACCAAATTCAATTTAAGACCATTTTCTTTCATCCAGGTGACTATGTTTATCATGCAGCATTTTAATTTACTGGCTACAGAATCCATATCGGAGAAGACTGATAGCACAATTTGTCATCTCCGTACCATACTACTGTAAAACTATAGGACCTAATATTTTTTTCCACAGGGGTGACGTAGATGTTAAAGAGCATGGGTGATCGTGAGGAGCTATGAGGCAAAGTGAACTAAAGGGATCAGAAACAGAGTCCTCACAAGCCAAACTATGCTCTCGACCTGAAAGAAATGATCTCAGAATGGTAAGAGCTGCACCTTTAATCCCGATCCCCTCTAGCTGCTCGATTAACAGTGAATGATTTACTGCATGGAATGTGGCAGAGCATTTGAGAAGTATCAGCCAGCCCTACCACCTTAATACACCTGTCGCGGAATCTCCTCGGTGTCAACCAATAATGCAGACTCAGTACAGTGAGTAGGCCAGAACCCATATTGAGAAGAATCCAGAACATGATGAATGTCGAGGAAGTTCACAAGATCTCCATTAAGTGCGTTCTCCAATATTTTAGCTGGTAAAGGTAGTCTCGATATTGGTCTATCAATTTTAATGGCACCAGGATCAAGTGTTCATTTTTTTTTTTTTTTACTAATGGGCAAATTGAAGCCTGTTTCTACTCCACTGGAAAGAGGCTCGATGTCAGAATTCTATTGAGCAATTTGGGAAGGTGTCAAGCAACTGCTGTAGAAACCATGTGCAAGATTGAAGGAGGAGAGGGGTCAAACGGAGACCCCAAGTTCATGGTCTCCGAAACAGCCATTTATCTGTTCGCAGTCAAGGGAGTAAAAATATTCAGAATTGGCTGACTTGATCCACCATCATCCATGGATTCTTGAATTACAGGAGGTGACATGAGTGTCATTCAAAATAACAACAGAAGGGAGGTAGAGTATAGAGATAGGATTCTTACTCCACAGGTACTGTTACACAAACAAAAAGAATCCTACTCGCAGTGGACAGGGAGAGTGTAGACCACGAATGTGGGGGACACTCAGTGTTTTGTAAAATACCCCTCACACACCAACAGGCCCCTTGGTGTCATGCTTCATCATCGGGGTCTTCGCACCCCTCTAACTGGATGCGGCGTGCTGCGACTACGCGGGAGCACTGAAAGTATAGACTATGTGTGTTGCGTGTGATGGGAGTGGTTGGGTATTTTAAATGTGAGTGGTGGGGTATAGTGAAGGTTAAAAAGTACCTGGCTCGTAGGTATCAGGAAAAAACGTTATTCACAACCTCGGGCTGGTACTAATTAAAGAAGTGCAGTACGAGGTAGTTAATTGTGTGCGACGCACACCAGAGGTAATGTCCATAATTACGACAATTAACTACCTCGTACTGCCTTCTTTTATTAGTACCAGCCCGAGGTTGTGAATAGTTTTTTCCTGATACTTACGAGCCAGGTACTTTTTAACCTTCACTATACCCCACCACTCACATTTAAAATACCCAACCACTCCCATCACACGCACCACACATAGTCTATACTTTCAGTGCTCCCGCGTAGTCGCAGGACGCCGCATCCAGTTAGAGGGGTGCGAAGACCCCGATGATGAGGCATGACACCAAGGGGCCTGTTGGTGTGTGAGGGGTATTTTACAATACACTGAGTGTCCCCCACATTCGTGGTCCACACTCTCCCTGTCCATTGCGACATGAGTGTCATATCTGGCCAAATCCCTAATGACATGGAAGAGAACTCATCGTAAATATCAGATACTTTTGACTGAAAATGCTCTGCCAGCTTATTACAAAAAAGACTTGGTGGCATAGATTTCAATTAGATAGAGTAGTAAAGGTCTTGAAGGGTTCTCCAGTCAAGTTTTATGCTGGACTTATTTTTTTTGGTAAAGTATCTAAATTTCTCCCAAATTAATGTTTTATACTCCTCTCATTACTTTTATTTCATTTCATCCTCCTCATTGTAGTCAATTCTCCATTTTCTTTCAGAGGCCCAGCTATTTGCTTAAGTTATTTAGATTGAGGAGTATACCATGAGGCAGTGGGAACTTTTCTAAAACACTTGAAATTTTTCAGGCGCAAAGTTTCATAGCAGCAGATTCCAATCAATTTCTAAAATAGTGTATAGCTACATCAACATTGCCAATCAAATCAAGATTCTCGGAGTTCAACAGCTCTTTAAATTTTGTGCTGCCAATTTTCTGCCATGAAGGCCTCTTTATCCATCTTGGGGAATTAGAATGACAGCTGTCCTTATTGAGGACTTAAAGGTTAAAGCAAACTGCATTGTGATCCGCTGATTTGGACTGAATGACTATCAAAACTAACCCCAGAGTTACTAATGAATATACAATCAAAAGTATGATTGGGTCTATGTGTTGGAAGATTCACTATTTGATGTCAATCAAAAATTTGAAGACAATCTGTTAAATGTGCTCTACCTGACTTATCACTGCAATCCAAATGAAAATTGAAGTCTCCAAATAGCGTAAAGTTTTCAGACTCTATACTGGACTCCATAAACGTGTGTATAGATGTTCTAAAGCTCTCTCTAGGACCTGGTGGGCGATAAAGTAAAGAACCCTTAAACTTGTGCCATTAAACGTAAGAAAATAACAAGGCTTCACAAAGTAGATGAGGAACCAAACTAAAGGATGCCTTAAATTACCTGTAATATACCACTACTTTTTCCTCTCCTGGTTTGCCTGGTCTATCGGATTGAAAAATTACACATCCTTCAAGTATGGTAACTTAAATTAGGATCAGATGAAGGGTCCAGCCAAATTTCCTTAAGGAATAGTAGGTCGGGATGAAGAGAATCTATAAAATTTAAAAAATCCTGTAGTTTTTTTTAATAGGGATCTCACATTTAAGAGTACATAGCTAAGTGATTCTGATATACTCCCTACAAGTTGAGTAACCAGTAGCCAGAGGAGCCATTTCTTCAACATTACTACCGTCATTTAAAAATGCGTTCAATGTATATTAGCACTTCCGGCATCTAAAAGGACTCACAGTCAGGCTAACACTATAAGAATCAGTCATTGTACTTACATCTATGACTGATATCCAACAATTCCTTCCTGGTGTATGGGGGAAAACTATCAGGGGCCTGGTGCTTGGCACTGTCCAGTTGAGAACAGGTACCGACAGGCTTGCCTTTGGCGCGCATGATGATCAGTCCGCTAAGAAGACCGGCGTACAGGGCTTGGCTATGGTTGCTGCCTACCTACACGAAGCCAAAGACACATTGGTGGGAAAAACAAAGAAACAACCAAACAGGAAGAACTAAGGTTCAGTAACCGCTGCCTCACCAATACAGGCTCCCCTGCAGGTAAGGATACACAAAATTAAAGTAATAAAGGGAGAAAAAGTGAAATTATAAAAAATGGGCAGTAAACACCCAACATACGGCCAGCTAATTATAAGTGAGCTAGGCACCTCGCAAAGATGGCACCTGTCTGGATCCTACAGGGTAATGAAAAGCGCTGAAGCAATGGCACTAGTTGGCAGCACAAGGAATGCTGCGCGCTGATCAGTCTGCTAAGAGGCACACATGGGGGGGAACGAGCCAGCACAAAGCCAAAGACGCCTTAGAGGTAGGACAAATGAAGGGACAACCAAACAGGTAGCCCTCAGAAATACATCACAGGTAGAATTTTTCACTAAGAGCGGAGCAGCTTTTAATATGTTTTGTAGGAGAACTAAGTACAACTCTAGGGGTGATCACTTATCCAGCGTTTGATGAGGTTCCAAAGTTATGTATAGTGAAATGCATGAACGTATGAGAAAGTGGCGGATCAATTGAGCTCCCCTGGGGAAAGACAATTGCTGAGCTTGGTACGGGAGCCATGGAAAGCAGTTTCTTACCAGACTATTGCAAGGTGGGTATGATGGGTCATGCAAGACGCCAACAATGACAACAATAAGTTCAGTGCACAATCGACTGGGGAGGGGGGGGGGGGGGGGCAAGGGAGATTCGCAATGGTCATGAGTCACACAAAGAAAGAGGGATCATAGAAAGTGGAATAGGACTATATGGTGGCCCCTAGCCGGAGGACACTTTTCACTTGTTTCCCTGGATCTTCTGGGAAAGTTAGTTTATTGATGCTTAAAATGGCTGCTGTTTATGAAATACATGCAATAAAGTGAAAGGAAAAGCTTAATCCTCACTTCCAGGTCATTAATCAAATTGAAACTTTGTATTGAAAAATAGGAATTTGTATATTCTGATGCATACATTTCTTTGTTGTCGCGCAACACCTTTTGGTCATGTGGGTGAAACTGGAAAGCCAACTTCAAAAAACAGGGGAAAAAGCATTTGCATGTATGTTAATCTGTATTTTAAGATTTCTGCATTCAAAACACACAAGACCCAGTCCCTCAGCAGCAGTTGCAATATGTTCACGTCCACGGATCGTTAATTTGTTCTCAGTTTTAGAAGGAAGAAACCTTAAATTAACCCCTGCTGCTCCATTACCCCTGTCTCAGTTTAGCTTTCATTTGTTTGACACATTCAAAACAGCCTTCCCAACAGTGCACTGGGAATTTGTTCTTTATAAGCAAGTAATTTATATTCCTTAAAAGACCCCAAAATTCGGATAATCCTAGTTCGAACTCCTTTGGTTAATCAACAAATACCCACATAAAGCAAGAGATCAGTAAATTAGACTGATACCAGAGTTGCAAGAGCAGTTAGTAACAGTAGAGTCACACTTGGTTTCAGCAGCTTTTAATCCAAATTACACACGAACCAGTAGCCTGAATCAGCAGTAGACAAAGTAGCTATAATGGAGTCCGCAGGAGCTAAACAAGCCTTCCCATAAAATCCTGCAGTCACTTCCAACGAGTCCCAGTGAGCAGAATAAATCCTACAACCGAGAGGACTTTCTGCGCGATCAAAACCAAATTTGCGAAATGGCAACAGAACCAACAGCTTCATACCCCCTCTATTTAACCACGCATGTTTATGCAGCCTTGTAAAAGTACTACCCAGGCTGTGCAGGAGTGTTCTATACCCAGATTGTACAGGAGTGTTCTCTATATAAAAAAAACCTGCTGAAAATCCAGTTTTAACCACTTAGATTACTGATGCTGTTCAGTCAGGATGAGAGTCAGGAGTTAGATATCCACGACCCCTACATCACCTAATTCAGTAATTTAGAACAGAATGGAACAAATGTTCACTTTCTGCTGTCCAACCAGTGTCAAAACAGAGGGAATAATGTTGGGCTTCAAGCTCGTGGAAGAGAGAAATGAGCCAAGCTCGGGCTGCTTGGCAAAAATGTATTTATTTCCACGACAGCCAATGTAATGCTATGAATCCACTTCCACTCATGATTCGGATACTTTTTTTCTTTTACAACAGCAGGTTATTTCTAAGAGGACACTGTAGCACATGGTTAAAGTCTCAATATAGCAGCCCAAATCAAATACTTTGCTATGGAAAATTCTAAAAGGTACTGTATCATGTTCAAATCCCTCTTTGAGATACCCAATTAACTCCCAGAACAATAGGTCTCAATGAAACTCGCAGCATAAGTCTGGATCCAAACTCAAAAGTGAAACTTTAGTATAGAATCATGTTCATAAAATAAAGCAATTGCATTCTTATCCTTTTAATCGTTTATAAAAAAAATACATTATGCAAATCGGTAAATTTAAAATAGCAGAGATCTAGTGGATCTTCAACTTAACCTGGATCCTGGCCTATCAAAAATTACGAGTGTAGTGTGGAAGCAGAAAGGGCTCTCAACCAGCTGATCCTCACAGTTGCCCCCATTCTGACATGAATAGATGGGCAAGTTTGTGTAGGGTTACTGGAGTAATGGTATACATGCCTTGCTCTAGCCAGCTCAGACTTTTCAGTCTCATTTGCACAAGCACAAAACAAGTCTTGTTTCATTTAAATAAAAACCACACACTAGGCAGCTAGATCATTAAAAACAAAGGAATATGTCCTGTGGAAATAAGCTGTATGATTTTTTTGTTAGGAGAGGGCACCTTCGAAGTAATCAGCTAACCAGAGGAAAACAAGTCATCCACTGGATAACTGTTTATCCACCAACTCTCATATACCTGGTCATAGTCCACCCCCAATGCCTCTGTATACTAAATGGAACATCCATTCCCTGGGGAAAACGCCATTGCCCAGCACAGTTACGAGTGAGTCTTGCAAACAATTCATTTATACAATGTGGGCACATGGCACCATGACATGTTCTTGTGTTATTTGGTGTCCATAGAATCTCGGTAAACCAAACGTCTTCACGGAATGAGCATTCTTGAAAGGAGCTTGCTGTGTCTTCCAAAAGTCATTCATGTGGTCTTTACAGAAGTCTGGTGCTCTGCGTCCCACACTTTGGCAAATTAGTTGTGTTCATGAAGGCTGAAGGTCTCCCAAGCTGAAATCGCAATAGAGGGTACCAAAGCTGTGGACTAAAATGCCCCCTTCCCATAGAACCTGGTGGCACCATTACTAAATTGAGGCCTCCACCGGTTCTTGATGTCCTCATGATTTTCAACGTAACAGAGTCCAGCCAATTGACTATAGTGAGAGTTCAAGCAGAGGGGAGCCCACTGAAGGCTTCAGTTCTTACTTAGCAATCTTCTCAATTTCATCCAAGTCATCAGTGTCCAGCTTCTCAATCTTTTTACCTGTAGGAGTAGAGTCAAACATTGAGTGAGATTCTCAAGAAGAGCAAGTGAAAGGGGAAGGGGAAACAGACAAATCTCCAAAGTTATGGAAGGCATGTTTGACATAATTTCAGCCACTGGCTATCGCTCAAGCCGCATTCCAGACCATCGTTTTTCGTCATCAATGTCACTCTAGACAGAAACCAGCCATATGCAAATCAGACTCAGTCCTGCTCCAAGGTGAGCAGTTGAACCCTAATTGCCCGGCCATGTCACATTTTCACATGGTTGGTTTCTTTCTAGAATGGCAGAATGGATGAAAAAGGATGGGTTGAAAAATGCCCATAGCTTTATTGTTTGATGCAGATTTGAAATGTCGGAGAGAAATTGTTGGGAAATGCAGGAGCAACAGGGGGAAAGAAGAGAATGACACAGAACAGGTAAGGTGAAATAACAGAAACATATGTTGAGGGCAAAATAAAAGATTGCAGAAGAAGGCTGGGAGAAAGTCGGAGAAAAGTGGCATAAATGACTGAGGGCGACAGCATGGGAACTACTAAGAAGTGACTATTTGAAAAAGGAGGACAGAGTAGCAGAAAGATAAATTAAGTAATGGAGGTACGGCAGATAGGGTGAAAGGTAATGGAAAGAGGTAGAGAGAGAGAAACAGCTGAAAAGGTCCTCGTAGTACAATAGAAAGACTGCCTGGGCTAGAAGAGGATAAACAAACAGAAGTAAAAAATGAAGTTTGGGCAGAGAACGGGTGGTAGTAGTAATGCAAAATGTGATGCTTCATAGAAATCAAAACAGAACCAAAAATGGAGCACACTGGCGCAAATGAAGTGATTTCCTATATGTACACACGTGATGGCAGCCTTCACAGCGCTCTTCTCTTAGAAGCAGTTTGATCCCTCCTCTAGCGGACAAAGTAAATAAAGTTTGGGCTAGCAGTTAGCAAGAAAAACACAGTAACACAGAAAAGTCAGCTATTTTTGCAACCCAAATTAACAGTAGACTCCGTGCTAAGATTTGTTTCGGCAGTCATCACACAGAAAACGATCTTCATTGCAGTGTGTGGTTACAGTATGTCCCAGGCAAACCTAAACTAAATGAACACCCTCACCCAGAACATCCCTCATAATTGTCATCAACGTCGTTCTTCACAACACTTACTGAGAGAATACGACAGGTCGCTATAAATGCCAAAGAGAAGTGCATTTGTAAACAGAGCTGCATTTGATGCCTAACACCTCCTAGAGTGAGTTGTGACTTTCCCTAGAAGCAGCTGGATTTCCTTTGTTTGACAGAGTGACAAGTCAGCTATCCATCTAGTCATGCTCGTTTGTTGTCAAGAGACTAGGAAGTTCAAAAAGAACATTGTCAAGACGAATGGCTTGTTGAGATGAGGCTCACTGGGTACCTTTGTGATAGACCTAAAGTTCTACTTTTATTTTACATTTGAAGAAACAAAGATCTGGCTTTTTAATGTACATTTTGTATCAAACTGATTTTTCAGAGTGACAATAACAGCAAAAGCGATGTTTTATCGCCACTTCATGAATAGGGTCAAAGGAATGTCTGGCGAGTTTGTAGCACATCGTTTTCAGTTCCCAGCTAGAACAGACCTATAACTGGCAGAAGACTGCACATGAACTCTAATTAGTTGATATGAGAATGTCAACAGAGTATCTCCCTTCTATCTGTGCAAGACCACTGCTAGATGAACTTTGATGCACTTGTATGGAAATCGAAATTCGCAAGATACAGAAGATAGAACAGGAACAGTTGTGCCTTGGTGAAGAGTGGAGGCATACATCTATCCTAGTACCACCCACAGCATCTTCGATCACATTTTAAGTTAAACATGTTGAATGTGGTATGCTCCTTGCTGGTCACTGAATCACTGAGACAGTCTGCTTGAAAGCATAATGCAATAAGCATTAGTTGCGGAGACGCCTGGATGTCCAGCACAGTGAAGACAAAGCATGATGAAGGTCTGGCTCAGGACCTTTATGAGGAAATCAGGAGTTAGGCTGAACTTGTACATTTCGTTTACTGATAACCTGAGCCGATCTGTGTGCCAAAGGGTGTGTGGGCCAAGGCTTATACTATCAAAATTATTTTGCAGGCCTCCTTCTGAAGTACGCAGATACACGTGAAAGACGTGTGGGTAAAGACTGAGCGATGACACTGATCATGCTTCTGGAGAATTCGGAGTACAGTGACCAGTATACCTTTGCATGTCCAGAAAATAAGCAGTCCACATGATGGCATGTTACCTGTTCTGACTAGGGACATTATACTGTCATTCCTTGCTCCTGTGGCAATATCTGCAAGCAGCAAAAAGCTCGAAGTCACATATTTGCTCAACTCCAATGGCAAGGAACGCCAACAGGAAAAACAGCCTCGTTTTCAAATAGATGTTATGATGCTTTAATAGAGGCCACAATGCTAAGCAGAAAGCTGCGGCTAATGCTGAAGGACAAAGTAATAAATATGAAACCTCCACCTTACCTGCAAGTGATGCGCTGGAAGACTGCTCCTCATAGGCATTCAGCATAATCAACTCCCTCACTCCTATTAACAGGGCCCTAAAATTCTAACCTAACTGGTCACAACAATATTACAAAACACGTAGGCACTGGAGTCTGGCCCTCTGCAGTGCATGGCGTTTCAATACCACTGTCCACACTTAAACAGTGACTTGTACTGAAAGAGGCTCAAAGACTACAAATCTTTAACTAAATAATGCACAGCATTCTGAATAATCTCAAGAGGGCCATACCAGAGAAATAGGCATTTTTTTCAGATACTGGGATAGAGGACAGAATCCTCTTACATTCAACTCGGCTGTAGGTAGAAGAAAGGGCGGACAAATTTTGAGGAGCAAATAAAAGAGAAAAGCAGTTCTGGCAAAGACCATGGCACAGACACATAGGGGTAGAACGGATAACTCAGACCAAGATGTTACGTACTGAAGTGTTCCTGAATGCGGTTCAGGATATTCATGCTATGCTTGCTGTCCACCATGTTGATGGCTAATCCACGCTTCCCAAAGCGACCTGTCCGACCAATCCTGTGCAAGTACGTCTCGTTATCTGGATTTCCGTCCTTATCCACAGGTAGGTCAAAATTTATGACAACGGACACCTGTTCCACATCTATGCCTGAAAGAAAACAAAATAATCAGCACATGGGAGGGGTTTAACAGAGCAGAACAAACTTGACAATAAAAACATAGTACAGATGAGGCGACTGTAAAGATCACATATCACTACAAATGTATTGGAGGGTCTAATACAATATATTCTCACAGTGTACCCAAAAATAACTTCAAACCAATTGTATCAGAGGCAAAAGAGTCATCCCCACAATGATCAAGGAGGGATGCCCATCAGTCACCACACGGAACCGCCCTTCATCATTTGGGATGCCACCAAGGCCATTGCTGGGATAGCCCATCAACTATCACGGTCGGGGGCCCTGATGTTCAGAGGAGCTCCACCGCCGGGCAGTAGGGTCTAACATCTCAAGTTATGAGGATGGAAATATCAAACCCTGGGGACTGATGTTGCAGTGCTCAAAAGGTGTGAAAAAAATAAAAAAAACTAATGAAGTAATGGCCTTGGTGGAATCCCAAATGATGAAGGGCGGTTCCTTGTGGTGACTGATGGGCATCCCTCCTTGATCATTGTGGGGATGTGAGAATACATTGTGTGTTAGACCCTTCAATATATTAGTGATATGTGTATAGGGAACATGTTGGAGCACGGTCTTTAAAATTCCCCTTGGTCCTAATTAACTGTGTTTTGTTTGACTGTAAAGATCAGACATCTCAACAAGTGTAAGCATTACTATCTATCCCAAAACATAGGAGGAGGCCAGAAGCCAGGATAAATGTTACAGGAGAGGAAAAGGTGACAAAACACTCCCCGCAGAGGGTAACAAGAAGAGACAATGGACCGGGACTTCCACTGATTTCCTGGTCTCATGTCTTTGGCATACACAGAATGCTGTGACCCATTGGGATAAGTATTCCACCAATAAACACAGCGAAAGTGACATGAACAGAAAATAAGCTAACAGGGAGGTAAGCATAAGGCCAAAAGACCAACTACTGCCGATTAACAGGGAAAATGTGGGGTGCATACTGAATGAGGAAACAGTACACAATAATTAAAACCCCAGCAGTTCAAAGTGAAAAAATCTCACAAGCAAGATACCAGAAACTTGAGAACTACTGATAGTTTTAAACAAGCGCAATCCCACAGTTGTCACAGCCGATACCCTTAAAGTATTCCTTGTCCTATTGTCCATGCTAGTTACCACTTTGCTCATTTCTGGCACTGTAACAAGGAGCTTGGCGCACTTTTTTTTCTGCAGATGGGAAATGCTACTTTGAACTAGGCTAAGTTTAGAAAGGGAAATTAGTGGGGGAAAAGGACTTTTTTGGAATATCCACTCCCTTAGTTGAACTGTTTTCATGTGCCTCAAGTACAAAATAGCGCCAGCTGCAGTCGGAAAACTACACCGATTCAGATACTTTGAATCAAGAACTGAGATTTTTGGGGGTGCAAACGCAATTGTGTGCAGGCATTTTCATTTGTATGCACACTGTTCTGAGACTTAGAATCTAATACACATTGCTAGATACATGAAGTATGAAAAAGCACTGTAGGCGTTTTTCAGATAGTCTTTGGATCTCATACCCAACATGAATGCATGATAAACATTCTTGGAATTAAGTGAGTTATTTAGACCGCAATGGTGATTGAGTTCTATTAATGCACACATCTAAGGTCCAATGCGGACACTTACTTGGATACCTGCTGAGCATTTGTTGTACATACACAGCCAATAAATGGGACACACTCGACAAAGAAATTCAACACCAATTTATAAAAAGACAGATGTTTATATTATTGTAGGCACCCAGATCTTTGGGACCAGGTAAGTACTTAAACGTTTAAAGCATTTAATAGACAACATTGTATTTGTGATAATGGTAACCTATGGGAGAAAATGTATACTGCATACGCCCACTAGTCAATGTCTTACAGGACTGTTCTTCAGAACTTGAGGTAAGTTGGGGCCAAGGTCCAATGCAATACCAACAGGTCACCTAGGTGAGGTCTGGGGCACCTGGGTGCAGAGGTGCTTGTTCATGACGGGTGCCCTGTTTAAGTCAATCGGAAAAATACTTGTAAGAAAGATGCTGGAATTGTACGCAGGGGGGCGGAGGGACCGATCTTGATGAACCCAAAGGGGGAGGCTGGTCTCTAGGGTCTCTGTGGGACACCGTCAGTGTACCTGCACTCGGGCTGGGGGCTCATGTGCAGTGTTGCTTTACCCGGCAGTGTCACACAGCGGGAGGCTCTAGCAATTGTCGGTTTCCTGCAAATCCGGCTGCAGGCAGGGACTGTGGGACCAGTCTGGCTGAGCCCTAAAAGGGGGCTTAGCTCTTAAGGGTCTCAGGACCCCGTATGCACCATTGGCTCACTTGGACTCCCGCTGTGTGACATGGGTGCAGAGGTGCTTTGAGGTGTCTGGTCACAGTGGTGAGAGACTTTCTTCAGGGGTGGACGTGGCGATGGGGACCTAACAGGCCAGCTGGGCCACGCTTGTGGCTGGCCTCTGTGGTGCCAACATCTCTCGTTGGCTGACAGTCATTGTAGGGTCAGTGTCTGAATTGGACCACTAACAAGGCTTGGCTGCTGCAAGGGGTCCGGTACTCCGGGTATTGGTGCTCAAGGGTCTAGAGTCTCGTTACTGGCTAGGGAGACTGGACTGACTTCTGGGAGCACAGAACACCTCCTCCTGGCTGCAGCATCGGAGAGTCCGGTGGTCAGCAGATCAGTAAAGCGGAGCTTGTGTTTTGGTACCTTAAGGATGCAGGAAATAGCTCCATTACTCCACAGGAGATGCTGGCTGTTTTTCGAAGGGCTGGTAGTCTTCCCGGGCCTTTCGGGGTCGTACAGCAGCAGGACGAGTAGTAGGATATAATGCACCCTTCTATAGGGCTGTAAGGTCTGCTGTAGGGGGGACTTACATATATATTGTA
Source organism: Lissotriton vulgaris (assembly GCF_964263255.1). Classification (NCBI taxonomy): domain Eukaryota; kingdom Metazoa; phylum Chordata; class Amphibia; order Caudata; family Salamandridae; genus Lissotriton; species Lissotriton vulgaris. The sequence continues at coordinate 749,150,449 of NC_141693.1, read as the reverse complement.
TGCAGCGACTTGGATGGCACACCGAGGTGCGTGCCATGTCGTATTTTAACCATGGTTTCCACCATGCCACGCAGCCTGCAAAGGCAGTCTGCATGCAATTGATTTGGTTCCGTTAGGGTGGCATAAGATCGGCTGTAGCCCTTCGGGACCCTCTGTGGTACTCCAGTCCTATGTACCAGGAAGTACCATGTCCTAGGGACTTACATGGATGCAACAGTGTGTACCAATTGTGTCAGTTTACAGAGTTTAGGGAAATAGCACTGGGCCTGGTTAGCATGCTTCCAATGCGCTTCCAGTGCACTTCCAGTCAAAAACATCAGTATTGGTGAGTAAAAAGTAGGGGTTACCTTGACAATAAGAGGCACTTTCCTACACTAAACAATTAAAAGAACAGACTTACGCCATACGTTAACAATGAAGAAGAACTGTACAGACCAGGAAACAGAAAGAATACCTACTTTGACACTACAACCACAAACTTCATTCTGCATCTACGAGATGGAGGGACTGGTAAAAACCTTTTCAAAAGTCAAGGAAGAAAAACAGGCAAAATGGCTGCAAAGGCAACAGGAAAGCAAGCCCATGCATCCATGTTATGAGTAAGGATACAGGCTAGAGTTGCAAAGGAACATTCATCTGCTACTCCCCATTAACTGTGACATGGACCACTTAGTCTGCCTTACAGCAATGAATTCTGTGCTACATTTATAGCATTGGATTTACTGTGATGTCTGCGCCAGAGCAACTCGGGATGCTTTATGCTGCTGGGACTCTGATTCCTGGTCTTGGCATCATAAATTACTGCTGCATAAAAATAACTAGTACCTTCCAGAATACACGGATGCTGGTTCACTAAATTCCCTAGATGATTGTAACAGGGTTATAAACAAATGATATAAGATGCACAAGACAGTTCCTTGTCCACTGTGCACACAATCACGATACAACTGTTATCTGTGGACATTCAATTAATCAACAACTGAATGCCATATATTGTAACGTTGTAGCACACTGGGGAGGCACTCGGCCTCTCCAGTGGGGCCGGATGATGAAGCATGTCACCAACCAGGTTGGTGAGTGAGGGCTTTCTATATTGACCCGAGAGGGGTCATACACTCATTGTTTTCCTGCTCCATTTGTATTATTAGGTGTGTTCTTGGACACTTTTTTTGTTTAAAACCTATAAAAATCGGGTACTAAGAGTGTTTCCTGACTCTCCCTACCTCTCCTTTTGTGGTTTCATATATTGTAACATGACCAGCTGGTGAAGCACCATCTCTTACCTCTTGCACAAACATTTGTAGTCACTAATACTTTCTCTTTTCCCTCTCGGAAGCGATCAATCACAGCAGCTCGCTGTTCTACCATCATCTCACCACTCAGCAAAGCCACTTGGTGTCCTTCTTTGACTAGCTCTGCTGCCAGCCACCCAGCTGTCTTGCGAGTCTGATAAAAGAATAAAGATGTAAGCTTCAGATGTTTCTGTCAATATAAAGACACTTGCAATAAGGTAGTGCTGCCCACAAAAGGAAACATGGTAAAGACAGAAAAAATTCTTCTCCTAGACTCACATGACAGAAGATCATGGCCTGAGCTATGGTGATGGCCCCGTAGATGTTGCAGAGTGCATGAACTTTCTCATTTCGGTTGCTGCACATCACATAGTACTGCTTGATGGTGTCTAGCGTCTCCTCTTCTCGCTTCAGTTTGATGATATTTGGGTCAGGAACCACTTTTTGAGCAAATCGCCACACAGATTCTTCAAAGGTGGCAGAGAAAAGAAGCATCTGGCAGTCACGGGCTAGCATTCTGGGAGGATAAAATTGGAGATGGATCAGTACCACAAGATCAAAAGTTTCCCAAAGCAGTACAAGGAACCTCTAGCACTTTTATGCAGCACTCCCTACTTTCCTAACGGCTATGAAATATTTCTATATTGGAAGGGCCAAGACCCTATCACAAAGCTCTAGAAAGTGTAGCCGGTATCCACTCCTGATACAAACAGGTCCTGCTCTCCCATACACAGGGGCGGCCGTACTCCTCTTTTCTCCATCTACCTAAACAAGCATATACTATCTAATCTGTGTCTCTTGACAGTGTTCTGATTTTCTATTTCAGTTGGTGGTCACTCAGTACTACAAGCATGCTCTTTTTATGCCACATAAGCCGGTTTCTTTTTTTTTTTTTTTTTTTTTTTTTTAAAGAAAGGAAATGTCTACCCCCTCATGTATAAGGGGTATGGTCCTCTCATGGACAGAAAAGTAATGTGTCCAATGCAGCTAAATGGGATAGTTCCTTTATCAGTTCTAATCCTTTACAAGGACTATGGAATATGCAGAGGTTAAAAGAGATGAAACATACCAAGTTCTCACCTCTGAATCCGGATGCTCTGATCTTGATGGCCTTGCGTTGCAATCATCACATCCGCCTCATCCAAGACAAACACCTTTATCTTTCTGGGATCGATAAACTTAAGCTTTGAACACCAATCCAGGACAGTCCCAGGTGTTCCAATCACAATCTGCTCCTGAATCTTCACACCTCTCTCCACTGGCAGCAGCAAAGTAAGAGTAAAAAAAGTGGCACACATCAAGAGAAGAAATTAAAAAACAGGTAAGGGTTGAAGGATAGCGGAATGATGTGATGGCTTATCAGTGACAGATGAAAAGGCATTAACAGATTAGCAGAGGTAATAAAAAAAAAAAGGGAGAACAACATGTGAAACATGGAGAGAATTAGAAATAACGTAGTAGATGGTACCGTACTTCCTATGTACCAAACAAAGTATTTGCTGCAATTCATGCCAGCAGACAGAGTTGATCAAGGGTTGCCAGGATGAAACAACCAGGAATAGCAAGACACAGTGAGGAATTTACTATTAAAAGCTGGATTATAAACATAGGGGATTCGGACTCGAGAGTTCCCATCTGTACTATTATAGATATAGCATAATGTAGGATTCGTTTGAGTTCTGGGATGTTTAAGGAAACTGTAATAAGCTAGTTTGGAGGACTACTGGGACTTCTGAATGGCCTACGACTATGAGGTATTCTTTGGAGATGTAGCGGTGAAGACAAATTTTAATTTGCCAGCATTCTTAGAATTGCTGTCTCAAGCTATTGGCGCTAATGTTTTTTTGGGGCTCAAACAATAATCCACATTCAATTGCCATTATTATCCTACGTCTATCAGAATGTAGGGTGTGACATGGAATCTGTCAGTAACCACTGAGGTGGATTTCCTAAGATAGTTTCATGATCCGGACTACTATTATCATGAGAACATGGGATTCTTTAAGGAAATATAGAAGATAAAATTACCTTTGGTGGTCAAACGAAGTAGAGAAATAAAGTGTTTAACCAACTCTTGTGAGTTAAGCCCTTCACGTCCCAATAAGAAGTGCATGTGCCAAAGAAAAAAATAACAGACACTTATACATAACACTTCTCCCAGCACTGACAACAGCCACCTCAAATGGGTTCAGACTATCATACCAGTCGTTTTTCACATGCGGTTTACAAAAACCCACAATGAAAAAGATACAGCAGGCACATCATAACAAGGCCGCAGTGGTGCTCAATGACAAGTCACCTTTTTCTTACTCTTCTTCATTGCAGGCTCCATTTCTCCAAAAGGCAAACAGTCTTATCACACCAAGTGGAGGAAAAATTACATATTAATTTCACTCATATGAAAACTGAGCCATGGCACTGCCTAAATGTAAAATGAAGACTTTCTTATGAGAATAGAAATAATTGGGCTAAGGGCTAGAAAATGATTTGTGACTTGTCTGGCTCTCAACAGGTTCGGTTACCCAGAATCCCTTGCAAACCTCAAACTTTATTTCCTCAGATTTCCGTGACGGAAAGTTCTGGAATCTGTGTGGATCCACAAAATTCCACCTAACCAGCATTCTCCAAAGTCTCCCGATAAAAATGGTACCTCACACGTGCAGGTGGGCCTAGTGCCCGTGACAGGAAATGGACCAAAATGCAACAGGGACTCACCACATTTTACAGTGAAAACTGGCCCTTTGTTTGTAAAAGTGCCTAGCAGTAGATTTTGAACCCTAGCTCTGCAGGCAACTACGGAAAGCTAGCAAACATATACATTGTTTTAATGTAGACACCCAGGGGAATCCAGGATGGGGTGACTTGACTGGTTCTCACCAGTTTCTATTACCCAAAATCCCTGGCAAACCTCAAACCTTGTAAAAAAATAAATACATAATTTTTTTTTTTTTTTTAAATTGCACATTTCTGTGATGGAAAGTTCTGGAATCTGCGTGGGTCCAGAAACCTCCACCCACCCCGCATTCTCTAAAGTCACCTGTTAAAATGGTACCTCACTTGTGTGGGTGGGCCAAGTGCCCGCGGCAGGAAGGGCCTAAAACTTATTGTGAAGACATCACAATTACCTCCCCTTTCCAACGATACCTCTCCCATGTGTTTCGGTGCTCGGGCGGTGATAACCGAGGAGCACAGAAACTGTGAAACTGAAATGAAGTTTCAGTTTCGTTTTCGTGTAATGACCACAGCACGCCATGCCTGTTATTGTCATTGCAAGGAAAACCGAAACAATGCCTTGGGAGGTTGGGAAAGCTCTTTCCCATCTCCAGAGGCAAAACAATAAAAAAATAAAAAACGGGCAAAACAGAGGGGTTTTGCAAGTGTGCTCATGATGGAACCATTCCATCATGAGCACAGAACGGGTTAAAATGCCTTTTCCATAACTCTAGATTTACTGTAAACGGTGCAATCCGATATGGGAATTTTCCAGGATCACAGCCTAGGCCTACTATTCCTGAATGAGACATGGCTCAATAAATTCTCCCTACCTGCCATTAATGTAATGACTACCAGACTACTCGATCAAGGGGTTAGATCACATAGGTAGACCGAGGGACGTGAAGGAGTCACATATAAAGAGATTGCATCATACTCAAAAAGTTACAAGAAACACAGGTCTCCAAGTTCCTTTGCCTGGCTGCAGAATTTAAGTTGACAAACAAGACAGCCATTAAAATAAACATTATCTGCCACTCTTTGGAAAACAGTTGTGTATTTACTTAACAAGTGATAAAATTAATTACTGAAAAAGCAACTGACTAATTGACACTACTAGGGGATTTTAACCTTCACTGAAATGGTCTGAATGACTCCTATGCCTCACGACTGTGATTTTCTAAAAAATAATGACCTACCATAAAATGTGCGGTACCCAACCATGTAAACCGGTCTACAATGAATTCTTTTATCGCCAACGAAGTGGCTCAGAACGGCCAGGCACAAATACCGGTTGACTGATCAGATCACAACCCAATTACGTATTTAATCATCTCAGAGTGGTGACTGAGGGTGAGATAACACAGACCCAAGCAACAGGTTAAAGATACAACGCATCGCTATATCCCAAGGAGGTGCAGGAGAGGTACAGAGGTGCTGGGTGGAGAGATACAGAGGTGCTGGGTGGAGAGGCACAGAGCCCTGGGTGGAGAGGCACAGAGGCGCTGGGTGGAGAGGCACAGAGGCGCTGGGTGGAGAGGCACAGAGGCGCTGGGTGGAGAGGCACAGAGGCGCTGGGTGGAGAGGCACAGAGGCGCTGGGTGGAGAGGCACAGAGGCGCTGGGTGAAGAGGCACAGAGGTGCTGGGTGAAGAGGCACAGAGGCGATGGGTGAAGAGGCACAGAGGCGCTGGGTAGAGAGGTTGGTGACTGACAGAAGAGAACGTGGGAAGGGAGTCCATGTGTCCACATTGAGCCGCTTCCAGGTGCTTTGCAGGTTCACAGTCATAAAGATCAACAGTGGCGGTTTGACGGGTGCTTCGGCACTCGGCCTCTGGGGGAGGGCGACCGCGCCTGGATGCGAGAGAGTCATTTAGGGGTCCGGGACAGGTGCTTGAGAGGGGGCCAGCGCAGGTGACGGAGTAGCAGGAAATCATGGATTGGTGACTTTATTACTGCTGTCCTGAGAGAGGGGTCCTTCCTTCCACTGTGTGACCTCCAGCAATTTAAGTGGGATGAAAAAAATAAAAATGGGTGGGGGGGGGGGGGGGGGGTTCTCAAAGGGCGTGGCTGACATTATTAAGGAAGTGACTTAAAAGTGCATAAGCTAAATATCTGTGCTTAGTATAGTGCGCCACCCGAGTGCTGCTTCTGCCACTACAAACAGATATATAATACATTACGTAACATTCACCTACAACAAGTCAGGACTATTGGCTTTGTCAATGGTTCTTAGCTCCATAAGATAAATAAGCAACAACTATGGCTTAGTTTTCTAAAATATTAAAAATGCTTCAGTTCTGAAATGGCGAGGCTGCGAAAGAACTGTAAAGATCCTCTTTGAAGCGCCACACACTGAAACCCTGCTCTGCCCTCAGAGGGCTCCTGTAAGTCCCCTCTGCCCTCAAGAGGGGGTCGTTTTGTTAGTAGGTGTGACTTCCTGCCACTGCCCTCAGTGGTCTGGGGAATCTGTAGTTTCTGTCTATTTATTGGACCTGTGCGACCTCCTGCCCGTTTCTTGGACCTGTGCGAAGCCTCTGCCCTCAGAGGGCCTGGAAGATGTGCCGGTCTGTCTCCAGCGGGGGTCCGAGCACAGAAGCAAATGTGGAAATAAAGAAGGCGGGGGGTATGAGAGAGAGACTCTGGAGCACAAAAGGGTCCAGAAGGCCCCCTGGGGCAGAGAGGATGCGTTCCTGATATTTAAATTGGGCTCTTAAAAGGACAGACAGCAGCTAAGACCCAGCTCTCAAACCACCCCAAGTCGGTCGAGGTTCTACAGAAAGGGGAGACAAAGGCAAATCAAACAAACGATCAATGTGTTTCCATGATCCAATGGTGCGTAGCGACAGGTCAGTGGCCGGCTAAAGGCTCCTTCCTGTCCCTCCTTTTGTTGCCTGGTGTTGTTAAAGTGAAAGCGTCAGACATCTAAGAAGTCACATACCGGAGAATGAAGCGCCGCGATGAGCTTCTAAATGACAAAAACCTTCTGGCGGGGATAAGCTCAGCAGTGTTCGGTAAGATGCCTGCGCCGCATACGACAGGCCACTACTCATGGCAGCTTTAAACCTATAATTACAAACGCATACCACTACAGCTGCCATTGTCCCAATTAGTGTCTCTATAAAATAGTGCTCAACCATGACATAAAGCCCACCATGTCACGCCACAAGTACACGATCCAGTTCGGATGGGCGAGCCGAAAAGGAGATAGGGCGGGAACAAAGAAGTTTCATTTCAAATAGGGAGCGAGCGTTTACCATAAACTATGATGCCTGCCAATAAAAAGGATGGGTGGGGCTTCCACTCCACTTCTAAAATCTCCTCGGTTACAAGAGGCCTTGCAGAGTGAGCAGCGCATGCGGTGCAAAGCTAGGCAAGACCTAAAAACAAAAACCGCATACTCCAAGCTAAGGCAATAGGTTCTTCAGTTCCCCATTAGACTAGACATTGTACGCCCTAAAATAACTCTACATGAAACCTATTCCCAAGTTAGAGGTCATAACTACTATAGAAAAATGTTAATAATAATCAGATTTCTTTGTTAAAAAATGTCAAACGATTGAAGAACCCAGGAAGACCATTAGGAATACAAGACCATCCTCTCACTTCTTGGATGCGATACCTGCTTTAATACTGAAAGACATCAGTCCATCTCTTACCCTTGAGTGACTAAGACAGTGTGGTGCTTCACCTTAAAAGTCAGACGGGTCAACATGCGCCTAAACTACTTTGCTAAAACTAATCTTACACCTCTGCCAGAAAGCTACTGAAAACAGACCTACCTGAATATATATAGTCTGGATTAAAATTTGGAGAAGCATTGTCTCCTCTTCATCCTCAATTTACAGTAGCATTCAATCATAGGAGCAGAAAGGTTTTCAATGGCACAGCTCCCAACTGGGTTTGTTATTTTCTACGTAACCAATCCTAACAAATAAAAGTGAACCATCTCTCAGAAACAGTAGGTGTAAGCTAGGGGGTTTCACAGGGCTCAGTCCCATCATCAGACTCTCTTCAATATATATTTGGACTATCTAATTACAAGCCTCAGTTTATTGTCAGCTTTGACAAAGACATACTCTCAGACACAGTAACACAAGCAATCCCCCTAAGGCATTTCGCCACTTGGAACCAAACTTCCTCAGCTTAATTGCTTCTCATCTCATACTACAGAGCTCAATCATTGTCTAATCATGGCTAGACACACTAGATGCAGAAAACAGCAACCCTCATTACATGCACAATATATTACTTGGCATCACTCTAGATTACACACACACACACACACACACACGCACACTATTGCCCTAACAAAAAAAATACTCTGTACCAACTGAAATCATTCATTCCAGAATCAGACTTTAAAAAAGTGTTACAATTACTAGTCTTATAAAGACTCAACTATGCTTAACTAAAAGGGTATTATTAAATTACAAATAACTCCTCTGAAGGCTACCCTTTATGCTCCAGCAAAGGTACTATCAGAAGTTAAAAACATTAATCACATTACCCTAGCAGTTAGAGGTCTCAAATGGCTCCAGGACATTCCTGCTCTTTACATGGTGTTAAATCTGTGCTTTCGGAGCCAACTTGGTTTAGAAAACAAAAAAGCATTTCACAAGTACCACAAATGTGCCCATAAAATCGAGAACAGGATACCTCTTATATTACAATAAAACCCCTCTATGGAATTACACAAAAAGGAGCACACAAAAAACTATTATTCGAACATTATCTTCAAAGCTTACCAAGGAACGGACAATACAGGTTTTGATCTCAGAACAGAGGTGATCAATTTCTCCATATCTTGTTTATTTGTTCTTGTTTATCCGAAGTATCTGCTGTTCCAAAGATATTCTGTAATGTGACACTATGAGGTCTAGGTTCAGAAGATGTGCTCTGTAGACAACTCTTATGTTGTAGTCTTCTAATGATTTCAATGGTAATGCTTTGCCTCTGTTAAGAGCGCCTACAAGCTATATCAACAGCAAATAAAGTGGACATGGCCAACAAAAGAACTCTAAAATTCTCTCAAGGGCCAACATCACAAGAAGCACTAATGACCTGAGAATCCCTTTCTCAGGAACAATATTCAGACATATTTTACTACTAATGTTGACCCATATTTAGGACAAGTTTTCTAAAGTACCTCCAACATTTTATTTTTTATATTAATTTCACGAGTCATTTCATCAATGACACAAACTAGCAAATCAGAAAATGGGATTACTAGTGGTTAATGAAATAAACAGGATATGAAGCACTCTGCATAAAGTGCTATCAATATCTGCCATGGTTCCATGGATGAACTCACATTTGTTTCCCCGAACAGCATATGCCAACTTCAACTCTGGGTAGAATTTGCCCATTTGTTCAATCACCTTTCCTGTTTGAAGAGCCAGCTCATAGGTGGGGGATAGGCACAGGCTCTGCAAGAAAAAGACGGTGCATAACGACACAGGTTAAGTTTAAAAAAAAAAAATAAAAAAAAAATAAAAAACACACAGGTTATGATCATTCACAGCTTCCAGATTGATTGTAAATAATTGGCGGTTTACAATTTGAGAACATGATACAACCACAAACCAAAATGCCCAGTCACACTTACAGCAGAAAGTGCGTGTCTACCATGCCCTTAAAAGCCACCCAGTCCGTTCCTGTCCACCACCTCTTCCAAAGTAGTAAAAACAATGCTTGAAAAGAGCTATAAAGAGGTTACTTTCCTGTACCAAAATTCTCCAGCATGGATATGCCTCTTTAACATGCTTTTGAAAATGGCTTGTCCCCAGGTTGGGAACATTTAGTATAGGAGTGGACTATATACAGTATAGAAGTCCATTCATCAAGTCATGTGGGCGGGTTTAGTCTCCAGGGAGTGGTTGACCTAAGCTTTGTCCACATGAAGAGCTTATCCTCAATATTATAGAACAGCCTCACTTGGAGGAAGGTGGGTTGTGTATACATAAGAGTTAAGGGGGCTAGCAAAATGATTAAATCCTATGTAACTTTTGCTTTCAAACCTTGGTTTTTCAAGTCAATACACATCCTTGTGGTATAGAATAGCATGAACACCTTTGGGGACACCTTTGTAATTTTACAGACTGCTGCTGAGGATCGAGGGCTCTCCTGGACCCCTTTCTTGCTTCACAACTTGCGGAACCCGCTTTGCGGGTCCCGCTGCGCACCTGAATCACTGGTAAGCCTGATTGTGCTGCGTGTGTTAGACCAGGGCTGCGAGCGTGCGGGGCAGGACTTCCAAGACCAGAAGCCTCTGCACACCGCGCCTCTCGACACCTGGCCGCTCTCCCTGTCCACCACGCCCCACCTGCAATCCCACGGTCTACCTGTTTAAGGCAAGGCATTCACCCGTTAAGCGGGAGCGTGCGGGAGCGTCCCGGGAGAAGCCCGGGACAAGGGCGGGACCGTCCGGGGCCGTAGGAGGCCGGGCAGGGCCAGGTTACTGTCATTTATTTTTATTCATCGTCCACTGTTCAACAGTTTGTCAGTAGTGTACTAAGAGTGTAATCTGGGCCAGATAGTATACTTAGCTCAGTCTAGATATGAGCCATTCCGCACCCCCAGGCGTGGGTGTTTCTGTACACGGCCCACTCGATAAATTTTTTAAGAAATCTACCAAGGAAGTAGATATGGATCTTCTCCTTGCCGAGAGAAGAGCTGAGCGCCGACGCTCAATTGGGCATCTAAAGAAAATTCCGCTGCCCACCCTATCAGACCCAAACTTCACCCAAGGAACGGCTGCCCAAGGGTTGAGCTCCATTGAAGATGATGTCACTGACATTAATAAAATCCCCAGTATATTTAGGTTTCCAATTATTTCCCCACCGCGTGTTAGTGCTACCAGCGGAGGCCATTTAGATTGTCCCCCTATTGATCATTCTAGCCTCATTGATTTAAACAACCCTGATATCCAGATTACGGAATCCGAATCTCGTCCTACGTTGACCAACCAGTCACTGGTCTGCGTAGATCCTGGCGAGAATCTGTTACCAACGAGTGTGTGTGACGCTGGAATCAAGCCTGACAAGGCGAAGAGGGTTGTGCGTTCCCCACCTAGAAAAAAAAAGGAGAAAGGGCGGGGTAAAAAGGAAAGGCCAAAGTCGACAATCACCTCCCCCGTCTCTACTCAAACCAAACACTGAGCTACCGGTCCCATCCAATGCTGAGTTACCGTTGGTTGACCTACACGATTTGGTTACCCCTGAGACTGTTATTGAAGGGCCTAAGGAGGTGTCCTATGCCATCCTAGAGAAGCTTATCAAATCATATATGTTACCTTTGCTGGAGCATGTTAGGATAATGGGCGACAAAATGGATCGCCTACTGGCGTCCGTTGAGCTAACACATCCCCCTAGCTCTGATAAGGACTCGGGACCATCCATTAAACCGCATGGTACAACCCATGTTGCTGGCAATACAAATACTATCTCTAGCCAACAACCTGAACGTACAACTAATGTAGGCACTACTTCAATTAAAACATCGGCTTTGGCTGTTAAACCTCCCAGAGCAGCTAGCTCTGCCAAAGCGAATCCCGGGGTGGTCGCTAACAAACCACCTACTAAGGGAGTAATGCCTCAGGTAAAGAATGGGGTGGGCAAATCCGCAAACACTAACATTAAATACCACAAATCCCTACCTCGGAGGAACAATGTAGATTTGCCTCCGGATTCTATGAACTATGTTATTGTAATGACGGGTGTGCCACCAGTTTCGGAGGGGGATCGGGAAAATAACGAAAGCCTAAAAAACAAAGTCATTTTCTGGCTGAAAACAAATAGACCCCTTCCGGTTCACCTTAATGGAGATATTGTTTCGGTCAGAAGATGTCAGTGGGTGGGGGTACGCCCCAAGGATATAGAGGGGGATATAGTGATCATCAACTTTAGGGACCACAGAGTAGTATCCCATCTCTCAGATTGGTATGTGGGAAGTAATGAGGGAGGGATCTCCACGAGGAACCTCAGTTATTTTTATCCTGAGACCCTGATTAATCCAACTGATCAACCTCCTGCCAAAAATACTAAAAGTTCCCTCAAATGGTCCAACTTTACATCTAGTTTTCATGGACCCCAATTCAACCCTGAGGCACGGTACCGCTCCTACACACAATCTAGCTATAATAGTTCCCTACGAACACCGGGTTGGGCTAAGGTTAAGCCTCAACCTTTTGGTCCCTCAAGCTTATCGGACTTCCCACTCCATAATAAGACTCTGCACCCTTTGGCTCCCTCACCCCTGTTTTTCCACAGTTTCAACAGCCCCCAAGTTTCTACCCAGCATGTCAATATCCAAATAGGTTCACTCAGCCCAACGAGTATTGGAACATCCCGCTGAGGAACCTCTATGACCCACTATTAGGGCTATCGTCTAATGACTGACCAGCTTTTTCAACAAGGGCCGATGAGTAACTCCGATTGTATGGGTGTTGGAGCGGTCCTGGGTAATCCACTATGTACTGTTAAAGGTTTTGAAGACCAACTTCATTATTGTGTGAAAGGGTGTATGGTCTATTCAAGAGAGCCTGATATATTGGCTATGGTACCCACCTCAATGTCTTCCAAGGACGTCACCACTGAGAGCGTTAATCTAGAGCCAATCACCCAGGTTGGGTCAATGTGTATGCCAATGGAAGGTACGAATAAAGTTGCCCCCGAGCTTGAAGAACCCCTTCCCCAGCCCAACGAATCCCACCCTCTAGACATAACTAAATCGTGTGACCGAGTATGTATAAAGGATGCTACTTAGGGATGTTGTAATATAGCGGGAATTGAATCTCGTATTTGCATTTCTGATTGGGTTGATTTTATCTGTCGAGGCGATGTTTGGTCATTTCAAGAGACCTGGGCAACCTCACCAGTGTTTCTCTCAGGTTTCTTGAACTTTAACAAACCAGCCATTAGAAGTCATAGAGGTCGGACCATGGGTGGCCTCACAATCTGGGTTCGCCAATTTGAAGGTGTGTCTGTTAAGGAAGTTTTTATTGACTGTCCAGATATATTGATTGTTAGTATTAAAACAAAAAGTGGGATGGATATACTGCTGATCAATGTATATGCTAGAGGAATCATGGGTGGCAGAGTTTCAACCACCCTTCTCTGTTTGGATGACTTCCTAAGTACTACCTCAAAAGCTGGTCATGTGGTTGTTATGGGTGACCTAAACACTTGTTTTGAACCTCTAAGTAAAGACGATGGTTTATTAACTGAAGCAGAGGATCTGGTTTGGGGGGTTCCTCAACTTGATATACCCCCGATCAATAAGTGGTCCCAAGCAGCTACATTTATTAAAGGTCCTTTCTGAACTGGGGGTTACATGCCCTTAACGGACGAGTAAGCTCGGACAGGATGGGTAAACACACATTTTTCAATGGTAGACATAGCAGTCGTATTGACTACATCCTAGTAGATATTAAAATGTGGCCTGTGGTATCGGACATGGTAATTAAGCCATGTCCAGAAAGTGACCACGAACCTCTGGTAGCGGAACTGAAGGACTTTAGTTTTGCAGGGCCGGTTGAACGACAGCTAAACCCTGTACAGGAAGCTGTCGTACTTACAAATGACATGAGGAGGGTTCGCTGGCCAAAGGTTTCTGTGGATGTGGAAGCACGTAAAAAGATCAGAGCCCTGGTTTCCAACTCACTGATAGAAATTGATAAGTGTGAAAACCAGGAAATGATCAACACAAATATCACGGACATTCATGCTAGCTTGTTTTTGTCTCTTAAATCACTGTTTATTAAGTATGTTGCCAATAAGGGTAGAGGGAAGGTTAGGAAACCCGCTAATTGGTTCAACGACGTTTGCCGACAGACCCATGCGGATCTGTTTAAAGCTTTAAAACTAAAGAACCCAGCCCTAATCAAAGCAAGTAGGAAGGCTTTCAACGATGCTAAACGCTCTGACAAAGCTGCTTGGGATGAGGAGCGTTGGACATCACTAGCTGAGGCCTGTGGCTCTAGGAACCTACAGCAGTTTTGGCACCTTCTCAGATGGGGTTTGGCACAGGATGATCGCCCAAGCCCCGCATCCGTTGAACAACAGAAATGGGTGTCTCACTTTGAGGAACAATTTAGATGCCGCAGCAATACGCAAGATTCCATTAGTTGGCCATTATCGCTAGATTCACTTGAGTTCTCGGCCAGAGAAGTCGAAATAGTCCTGAAAGCTATCCCTAGGGGAAAAGCGCCTGGTCCCGACTGCATACCAGCGGACATATTCCAACAGGACCTTGATCTATGGGTACCATACTTAGTGCGGTTGGTAAATGCACTGGCCATGGGTGCTAGGGTACCTGATTCCTGGGCAGGTGCAGAAATATTGCCTATTTTTAAGAAGGGTGATCGGTCGGTTCCATCCAACTACCGGCCGATCAGTCTTATTGACGCGGTACAGAAGATCATAACCCGTCTTGTTTTTTTCCAGAATTCAGGCATGGATAGAGGAGCATGACATCCTTACTCCTCTTCAAGCTGGGTTTAGACCCCACGTGAGCACCCTGGATCAGGCATTCCGTTTCATGCTTTTGCATTGGAAGACGGTCACCTTGGGCAAAGGCAACCTATACGCGGCCTTCGTGGACTTAGGGTCAGCATTTGACCTTGTCCCGAGGGCCGGGTTATGGAAATGCCTATTAGATATGGGTATGCCCCCCACCTTAGTACGACTTATAGTGAACCTACATGCACATACCTTTGCCTTTGTGCGCTGGGGTAAACCGGGTGAGGTGACTGAGAATTTTCCAGTGGCCAAAGGTGTCAGGCAAGGTTGCGTGCTGGCACCCACCCTGTTTTCTCTATATATAAATAGAGTTACCAAGTATTATGACAATTTTTCCACTGATGCCCCAAGTCTGGCTGGAATGAAAATCCCCTTGCTCATGTTCGCTGACGATACACTCTTGATCTCACGAACCAGACAGGGTTTGCAGAAAGCCCTGTCGAGGTTCGAGAGTTTCTGCAGCGAACATGAGCTAGAGGTGAACGTGTCCAAAACCAAATTTATGGTTCTAAGAGGGCATAAACAAATTAATGCCAGGGTTTCCATGGGGGATACCCCCCTGGAGCAGGCAAAGTATTTCACCTACTTGGGAGTTACCTTTAGTGAGACTTTGAGCTGGTCCCATCAGGTTGAGCTCATGACCTTGAAGCACCAGCAGCTGGGTGGGGCACTGATTACGGAACACAAAGGTTCATTTACCAGGCCAATGTCCCCGCTTATTAAGATATATGGCGGTAAGGTTTTACCAGCAGTCCTATATGGAGCAGAACTCTGGGGTGGTAGCAATTTGGACCCGTTAAGACATGCCCAAAATAAATTTTAAGAATGGCAACAGGTCTGCCTCAGTCATCACCACTAATTCCCCTTTTTTACGATTTAGGGTGCCAACCGGTGGAGGATCAAGCAAGACTTCGACCTCTAACATTCTGGCGTCGTCTATGGACAACGCCGGAACTTCACCACTATGCAAAAGCCTGTTTGGAGGTTAGAAACAGCTTTGGTGCCACAAACATAGGCTGGTTTAGAGACCTTAAGGCTACCCTAATAGCTCTGGGGTATGGAGACCTGTGGTCCTCCCCCGAGTCAGCCAATTTCCCATCTAAAAAGGATTTCAAACAGTGTTATTGGGAATGGGTGACACATAACAGGCATTCAAAAATGTGCTCCAGTAGCCTTACTGGTCTGTTCATTGTTTACAAGGATACGCCCAAGTTGGAAAGGTATTGGGATATTATAACAAAGCCCATGGACCGCAAATTATTCATTCAATTCAGATGCGGCTCACTTCCTCTTGGGGATTTTACTAAAAAGTGGGGAGCTGAAAGGACGGGGCACTGTCCCAAGTGCCAAGGTATTGGGGAAAGCTTGAATCACTTTTTGTATGTGTGTCCACTAAACTCTGCCCCCAGAGCCAAATGGCTTAGGCCAGTATGGAGAAACCTTGGTACCAGCTCGGCTGGTGAAGCCAGTAGAATGTTAAAGACCAATCTGGCCCCTCTAATTGTTGTGGGGGTTGCTAAATTTTTGGGGTGGGCCTGGCTGCTTAGAATTAGGTTCATTAACAGCAATTTAACGGGGACCTAAAAGATGTGATTGTTTTACAACTAGGCCCAGTATTCTGCTGAAATATGTTTGTATCTGAGCGTTACTGTAAATTTTGTAAATATGTAACAAGAAGCCGATTAGCTTGTCAATGATTTAATACTTGTTTTAATTGCTTTTATATGTATAAACTGTATGTTATGTCTTTTATGATGAACTAATTGAATAAAGACTTCTTGAACTGAACTGAATAGCATGAATTTGTATTGGGACGCTGGTAATATGAAGTGTAATCTTCTAAGGAACAAATGCTCACAAATGTTAATGAAAACACATTTTTGGAAAATCAATGTCCATTCAGATACATATCAGGAAGGCATGTGCTGTCATCCTTCATACTCCTACTTAATATCGCCTGCAGCAGTGTACGGACATGCTGTGCCACAGTTGTTGCCATGCCTTAGATGGATAGACTGTTATTCTGCCAGGCAAAGGCCTGTTAGTCTTAAGGTAATCCAGTTTATGAACACTACAAACCGTGTGACAATACTCTATTTGGACAAAAAACCAATAAGAAAGTAGAAGAACATAACAAAATAGTTCAACCCATATATTCACTTGACTCCTTTCACATCCAGCACTTTCAGCGACCTCTTCAAGCTTAGAAAAATTATGAAGAGAAAAGACAGCAACAGTGTCTAAGTATGGTGAAAGTCAGAGAGAACCGTCGAGCAGAACTACTTAATTTCACACCCAGGAATGGCTCAAAGGGTTTTGGACAAAAGTGTTGACAGGACAATATTCACGTCTCTTGTGGGACACCCCCGCGCCGCACGGCCACCAGCTGCTGCATGTGCCCCAGTGCCTGCTTTCTGCCTCAGCGCCGGCCTCGCTGCTGCCTTGAACGCTCCCCTTTGGTTTCCGCCGGTTTTTTTGACCGAAATTTGTGCTTGTTTTCTTTGTATGCCGTATGATTGTTAACTGTTTTGCCTCCGTTTTGACCTGCATTGTTGCCTGTATTTTTGTACCGTTTCTTCTTCGTGTTTTCGCCCTCCATTTGTGCTTGTCTCCTTCCTGATTGCCCGCCTACTCGCCGCCCCCCGCTCTCCCTCCCCGCTCCCGCTTCCCGCCACTAGCCCCGGCCCTTTTCTCTTCTGTTCCCTCCCCGCTCCCGCCTCCCAGCTGCTCCGCCCACCCGCGCACTTCGCCTTTAAATGGCGACCGTGCGAACGCGCAGCGGTCACGCGCAGCGGGCGCGCCGATTGTGCGCCGAAGGCGCGCCAAAGGTAAGCCCGTCTGCGCCCGTCCGCGACCGGACCGCGCCCAGCGCCAGGACCCCTGGCCCCCGAAGACCCCGACCGACCCGCCTGACGTACTCCGCCGCCACCCTCACCGCACTCAACACCGGCCGACTCCCAGAATGCCACCAAGCCACTCCACGACGTACCCACGGACCTTTCAGCTGCCACGCCTGCAAGTTCTCCTGCATCCGGACCAGCCTCGCACCAGCACCCGCCAAGTCAAACACCAGCAGCACCCACCTCAAGTGCATCCTGCTCAACACCCACTCCGTCCACAGACACGCCATCGAACTCTGGAACCTTCTAGACGCCACAGCCCCGGACGTTGCCTTCCTCACGGAGACCTGGATGAACGCCTCTTCAGCTCCCGACATCGCCATCGCTATCCCAGAGGGCTACAAGATCGTCCGGAGGGACCGAAACGCCAACCAGATGGGAGGAGGCATCGCCATCATCCACAGGAACACCATCCGGCTCACGACCAGCACCGACAACACCCTGACCAGCGCCGAACACCTGCATTTCCAGATCCACACCAACCCGAACACCACCCTCAGAGGCACCCTGATCTACCGACCCCCTGGACCACGCACACAATTCAGCGAGGACATCGCCGACTTCGTCAGCCCGCACGCCCTCCCCTCCGCTGACTACATCCTCCTGGGAGACCTCAACTTCCATCTAGAGAACAACAACGACCGCAACACCAGCACCCTGCTCGACAACCTCGCCAACCTGGGACTCAAGCAACTGGTGTCCACCCCCACCCACCTCGACGGACACACATTCGACGCAGTCTTCTCTTCCAGCACAGACATCGACTTCAGCCACGCCACAGAGCTTCAATGGACGGACCACAGCTGCGTCCACTTCACCTTCAAGAGAACGACGACCCACCACCACCAGCAACAGGCCGCCCGCAGAAGCTGGAACAAGATCACAGCAGACCAGCTCGCCACCTCCCTGAGCCAGCACCCTCCTGCCAGCTCAGCGAACCCCAGCCAGGCCGCCGACAACCTCACGAAGTGGATCAGCAACTGCGCGGACGAACTCGCCTCACTGAGGACCCCGCCCAGCAGACCCGGCAGCAAGAAGGCTCCATGGTTCACCGACGAACTCAAGAGCTCCAAGAAGAACTGCCGAGCCCTCGAGAAAGTCTGGAGAAAGGAACCGACACCGGACAACAGGACCTCCTTCAAACTTGCCACCCGGAAACACCACCAGCTGATCCGCGCCGCCAAGAAAACAGCATTCAAGGACCGGTTGGACAACAACGCACACAACTGCAAGGAACTCTTCAACATCGTGAAAGAGCTTTCCAACCCCAGCGCAGGAAACAACGACATCACCCCATCGCAAGACCTCTGCAACTCCCTCGCTTCATACTTCCACAACAAGATCGCGGACATACACAACAGCTTCTACAACCAACCAACGCACACCATGACCGAACAACCACCCCCCACCACCACCCTCCACGCCTGGACCCCGATCAGCACCGAAGACACCATCCGCACGATGAACTCCATCCACTCCGGATCACCGACCGACCCCTGCCCTCACCACGTCTTCAACAAGGCCGACGCTGTCATCGCACCCCACCTGCGAGACATCATCAACACATCCTTCGACACCACCATCTTCCCTGAGAGCTGGAAACACGCCGAACTCAGCGCTCTACTCAAGAAACCAACAGCGGACCCCACCGACCTCAAGAACTACCGCCCCATCTCGCTCCTCCCGTTTCCAGCCAAAGTCATCGAGAAGACCGTCAACAAGCAGATGGCCGCCTTCCTCGAGACGAACGGATCCCTCGACCCCTCACAGTCCGGCTTCCGAGCCAATCACAGCACCGAGACCGCCCTCGTCGCCGCCACCGATGACATCCGAGCCCTGATGGACAATGGAGAAACAGCGGCCCTCATCCTCCTAGACCTCTCCGCGGCATTCGACACGGTCTGCCACCGCACCCTAGTACAGCGCCTCAGCAACATCGGAATCCAGGACAAGGCGCTGGAATGGATCATCTCCTTCCTCGACGGAAGAACACAGAGAGTCCGCCTACCACCGTACAAATCAGAGGCCTCCGAAGTCATCTGCGGCGTCCCTCAAGGATCATCTCTGAGCCCCACCCTCTTCAACGTCTACATGAGCCCCCTCGCGGCCATCGTACGCAAACACAACCTCAGCATAATCTCCTACGCCGACGACACCCAGCTGATCCTCTCCCTGACCAACGACCCCACCGCCGCCAGAGCCAACCTGCACGAAGGGATGAAAGAGGTAGCCGAGTGGATGACGACCAGTCGCCTGAAACTGAACTCGGACAAGACGGAGGTCCTCATCCTGGGCCCCTCACCCTCCGCCTGGGACGACTCCTGGTGGCCTCCCACCCTGGGCACCGCACCCAAACCGACAGACCATGCACGCAACCTGGGCTTCATCCTGGACTCCTCCCTCTCCATGACCAGGCAAGTCAACAACGTCTCCTCGGCGTGCTTCAACATCCTACGCATGCTACGGAAGATCTTCTGGTGGATCCCCACCGAGACCAGGAAGACCGTCACCCAGGCCCTCGTCACCAGCCGACTGGACTACGGCAACGCCCTCTACGCCGGTACCACCGCCAAGCTCCAGAAGAGACTCCAGCGGATCCAGAACGCCTCAGCCAGACTCATCCTCGACATCCCACGAACCAGCCACATCTCCGGACATCTGAGAGACCTTCACTGGCTCCCCGTCAACAAAAGAATCACCTTCCGCCTCCTCACCCACGCACACAAAGCCCTACACGACCAAGGCCCGAGCTACCTCAACAGCCGAGTCAACTTCTACGCTCCCAAACGCCACCTCCGATCAGCCAACCACGCCCTCGCCGCCGTCCCCCGCATCCGAAGAGCGACTACAGGAGGAAGGTCCTTCTCCTACCTGGCCGCCAAGACCTGGAACTCCCTCCCTCCCGACCTGCGCCTGACCCAAGACCACCTCTCCTTCAGGAAGAAGCTGAAGACCTGGCTGTTCGAGCAGTAGCGGCATAACCCCCTCCCCCCCGCATCCCCCCCCCAGCGCCTTGAGATCCTACGGGTATGTAGCGCGCTTTATAAGTGTCATTGATTGATTGATTGATTGGTCTCACATGGGTGCAAGCCTATTGTTGTAATCTCACTGTTTTCTTTTGGTACATTCCACCCACCTCTCCCTTTTCCCCTTACCGTGGTATGTTTCGCTGAGCTTGACTTAGAATGTTGACAGATGTCTGTTTCGGAGAGTTGGATGGCCAATAACGCAGACTTGGAAATTCCTCTAGGTCTCTTGCTTGAACTTTTAACACCGGCGACGTGTTGCTGCAAAGGGGGCAGTTGTGGCCACCTCCCCTCTCGGTACTCTCACCATTAACGTTCAGGAAGGAGGAATAGATAGTAGAAGGTTGTATTCCTCATGTCATCATGTGAAGTGGAACAGAGTTGGAAAGGAATCAAAGTGTAGCGGATTCAGAGGTCATTCTGGGCAATTAAGAGAACCTTGCCAGCGGGATACAGAGCTTGAGTGACGTCCGTGAAGTAGCACGTCAAAGGTGTTGCGGAGTCAGCCTATCCCTCAGAGTCAGCCTATCCCTCGAGAATGGCAGTGTAGCAGGAGTCCCTTGTTACAACCTACTTGCAGGTCAGTGGATTGCTGGTGGTGGCGTCACGTTGACAGAAGGAAGCTCCTGTGGTACGCTGGTTGCAGAGTCAGGTACTCATTAATGAGTCAACAAGTGTGAGGAAAGGTGGAGAGTCCTTCGTGTTAGCTGTGGGCAAAGAGCGGATCTTGCAGCAAGAAGGGTAGCTGCTAAGAGCAAGTGGAGTGACTCTTGCCGCTTTCAACATTCGACGTGCACTATTGTCAGCCTGGCGGTAGAGGCAGCTTTTCAGTGTGTGGGAGCAGGTGCCGTAAGGAGACTTCTCTCCAGGCCATGCGCAGATCCCTGCTACAGTTTCCAGAGGTAGCATTTTGTTGAAGTCTCTCCGTCCTGTCAGATGCGCATGGTTGTCATAGAAACAAGGGAAAGGAAAAGATCCCTAAATGCCAGGAACTGCTCTGGAAGGTGCGCTTGTGTGCGGTGTCAAATAAAAAGGCACCTCTTCCCCCATAGACGTACAGCGGGATGTATTAGTATTATTTGCTCATCTGCTTGAAGATTCGGTTATACATACATATACGCATGGGCTAAGGACTGTAGTGTAAGATCTGCTGTGCATTTTCACGCCCATGTGTCAATTGGCATTGTGCTTTCTGGAGACTGCGTTTACACCCTTAATCAAGGCACTTGGAGATGCGCTTGGGACTTATGACTGGAGTTATTTTGTGCTAGACTGCGTTGTTGGTACTGGCATATTCCACAATTGGGCTACTAACGAGACTCCTCCTCTACTTACTAGTTTCTCCACTGCATCACTGCCTCTTAGACCTTTGTCTTCATTTTACTGTGGGGTGACTGTTTTGTACCATGACAGCAGCTCCAAGCATGACCCAGCCACCTCCATTTCTAAACGAAATAGGAGAACCTGAGATATGCTGGAAGGAATGGGTCAAACTTTTTGAATCTTACTTAATTGCCATAGGTGGAGAATGGTTCACTGCCATGCGCAAACAGCATATCCTTCTTCACAATTTGGGCATACAAGGGCGTAAAATTTACGAAACGTTGCCCATACCAGAAAACCAAAATGGCAATTGGTGGAAGGTATGGATGATTTTGCCTCTACTATGGTAAAGTTGGAAACACACTTTAGGGACAAAATAAATGTAGTGTTTTAACGGTACACATTTTTCAGCAGGTCCCAAGGAAAACAGGACTCAATTACCAACTACATTGCAGCATTAAGCGGTCTCACCCAACTGTGCGATTTTGGAAATTTAACAGACTCTTTAATTAGAGACCAATTGGTACGGTGCACCAAGAATGTGCACATTCAAGAAAAACTGTTAGCAAAGAATCCCTGCCTTCATGATGCAGTCCGTATTGCCAAATCAGTGGAACACACCGCTAAATTTATGGAAGAGATGAAAACCACAACAAAAGTGGTAGCTAATATCCAAGAGGAAGTGGAGGTATGCGAGGTAAATAAAATGCAAAATAAGAATAATGTACACAAGCCCCCTGGGAATGAAAAATTACAGATGCTACAGGTATGGCAGCAGCAACCATCTTGCTAACAACATTTATTGCCCAGCTCGGAGCGTCACTTGCAAGAAGTGCAGTAGGACGGGACACTTAGCAAGTTTCTGCAGGGAAGGCGATCCTCATCATGGAGAGGGTAAGAAATAAAGTGTGTCTTGCCCAGTGAGAAGTACATTTTCCAACTTAAAGAAGATACTGTAAATGTAATTTATCTCACATGTGACGTGAAGTTGAACAGCAAAATTGTTACCATGTTTGCTGACTCATGCTCGCCTTTTACATTTTTGAACTGTAAGGACTACAAATGCATTGACAACCAGAACAAAGCCTTGCAGAAACCTGCCGTTTTCCCCACAGGCTATAACAAAGAACCTATACCGCTCTTAGGCATGAGAGAGATGCAAATTGAATTGAAGGGGAGAATCACCATAGGCAAGGTGTACATCGTAGAGACAGGATAAAATCTGTTAGTGTGGCAGCAACAAAAGGAGCTAGGAATCCTCCTTCACGAAACCAGGGAGGAAGAGGTCCTGCTAACTGATCAAAATTTAACCAGCACCAACATCTGTTAAGAATTCCCTAAACGGTTCAACAATTCCCTAAACGGTTCGAAGACAGGATGGGACTCATCCGTGATTACCAACACAACTCCAGGTCAACGTTAAACCAGTTGTACACAAGATGCGTCCTATACTACACCAGATGAGTGAGCCTTTGGAAAAAGTTAAAAAGATTGTGCATGATGGGGGTAATACAACCTGTAGACATGTCGGAATGGTTGGTGCCTGTTGTAATCACAGCCAAGGCTAGTGGGGAGGGCATCCTTTTGTGCGTTGACTTACGAAGCCAAACGAGAACATCTGGTTCGAGAGGTACCCACTCCCCAACATAAATGAGATGATCAGCACCATGGGCCAGGCTAAATTCTTTAGTGTCATTGACCTGTCTATGGCTTACCATCAGGTAGACCTACACCGTGACTCAAGCCCCCTCACTGCCTTCATTCCCCCCCGAGGAGCTTCCATGTTCAAGAGGATGCCTTCCGCATCCACCGCGGAGGTGCTCCAGAAGATCATGCACAAGATCCTAAAACATGTAGACCATACAATGTGCTTTCAGGACAATATTATGGTGTACGGTCGTTCTGTGGAAGACCATGACCGCACCCGTAGACTTGTATTCAGGAAGTTGATGGATGCAGGGTTGACGGTGCAGAAGTTTAAGTGTCAAATCAGAATGACTTCTGTAGGCTACCTTGGGTTTACCATTTCTGAGCAAGGTTTTAGACCAAAAACAACCTGCTGGAAGCTGTCAAAGATGCTCCTTACCCTCAGCGTAAGGGCAAACTTAAGTCCTTTCTCTGTCTTATGGAATACATGACCAAGTTCATCAAAGATTTTGCTTCTAAGTGTGATATCTTACGTGAACTGCTGAAATGAAACAAGGATTTTGAATGGATTGACCAACACAAGCGCACCGTAGATACGTTAAAGGAGGAGTTATTGCAGTCACCGGCCTTAGGCACTTTTGACCCCACTAAGAAAACAATCCTTACCACTGATGCGGCAAAAAAGGGGTTTGGGACACCTCGTCACAAAGATGGAAAGTGAGAAAAAAATAATTGTGTTTGCTTCCAGGTGCCGTTCCAAGGCAGAGAGCAATTACTCTAACTAACAAGCATTTACAATGCAATGGTTTTGCCTTTGTTAAAGTTAGAGCTATTGGCATTGCTCTTGACATTATTTTTATTTATGTGTTTTTTGTAAAACATAAATAAATGGCATTGTCATTTACAATGCCAATAGCTTAATCGCTCGCAAATGCATGACCTCTTGCATTTTACACCCACAGAGCCGCACACGCAAAGCCACCCACACATGCAAAGCCACCCACACACGCAAAGCCACCCACACACGCAAAGCCACCCACACACGCAAAGCCACCCACACACGCAAAGCCACCTCTGCACTCTGCACTCTGCATGTGACGGCCCCGGCAAACACGGGACGCCTGCTCACCCTGATTATACACCATACCAGGCCCCGTTTCTGGGCACCTCGGTGGCAATTGACCAGTTGTGATATTTATGGTACGCACTCCTGGATGAAGATCAAGGTATAGATGTCTTAGTAGGAGGCACTGCTGCTTAGGGCGGCGATAATTTGACTATCACTATGCCAAGAGCCAGGACGTCACTTACAGAGCATGGCTTCCACTCGTCTCCCTTGATTTAAAGATGCGTACGAGTGCCTGTAGTCTGGGTACCACTTGCGCAACGCCCCATGCTCAGTGAAGGTCACCGTGTGCGGATGTCAAACGTCTGCCATTCAGGTTCAGAGAGGCAGATATTTTCCCGCAGACGTGCTTGCGCTCAGGAAAGGGAGTATATATGTGTGGCACCGACAGTAACCTGGAAGTGAGGGTAGATGAAACCCCCATCCCCGCCGCTCTTCCAGGGGCTCCCAGAGGAGGTGCAGGCTGCGTGATTAATAATATTTTAGCGTGGCTGTCCTCTCGGGTTGGGTTTTTTGACGCACAAGCTGTTAAATCACTCTGGAGGTAGAAGGCCCTGACATGTCTCCGGTTACGAAAACAAGCCCCGAAAATGAATGAAATTATTTCTGTGCGAGGGAAGAGCTTACGCACTGTCCACAGAGGTCACACCGTAGAATTGGGTGGGAATTAAGCGTCCCCAGATGTGCCTCGTGCTCCTCTTCGTGCCGGAGTTCAGCATAGCTGGAATATTTGGTGTCTTCTGCTGCAGCAACAGCTCTGAAGAGCCAGCAACAATTTGCAGTCTGCCCTGGCTGGATGGACTGGCCCCTGGGATAGGGTGGGGACCACATTAAGGTTGACGGGCAGTCATAGGAAGTGACTGTAAGAACCTACTAAATCCATGTTTTAGGGAACTGTGTTTTTCCATCCAGAATACATCTTCGAGCTCCCCATGATTTCATAAAAATCCATGTGATTACATGTGATAGCCTGACGGGGTGTCTGAAATCTATACTGTGGAATTAAACACACCATTACGCAGCTTGTAAACTGTGCCAACACGTCGCCAGTAGTTCATTATAAATCAGATTCGAGGCCAGCTTTAAAGTGTTGAATGTGCGGTAATACGCAGGTGGAATCCTGCTTTCCTGTACTGAACCCCAGCTGTGGAGTAAATAAACACCCACTCTTAATTTCTGCTATATTCTATGTGGGAGACTATAATCACCTTATAAAGGCTTGCACAATATTTTCAGCAGGCGTGAGATGACGTAATAAGAAGGTAATGTAGCAGAGTTGCTCCGTTTGCCAAAGAGATCGGTGCTGTTGTGTTTACACATACTGTGGCAGGGTTTGTAAAGATACCTACTTCAGCACTGACTGTGCAGAGTTTCTTAACATTTCCCTGCACAGAGCGGTGTTTGTAAAGTTCTCTCCTCTGCAGCCTAATGCAGTGTCTGCAAGTTGTCTGTGCAGCACTGAAAGTGCAGCGTTTGTAAAAGGAACCCCGAACACTGCTGTGTTTGTGAAGTAGTTTGCGCAGCCCTGCACAGTGCAGTGACACCCTGCGGCGGTCCCCTCCGGCACCTGTGTACAGCGCACTGTTTGTAAAGACACCCACGGAGCCCCGTAGACGTGAGTGGAAAGTCCCTTCCACAGCCCTGCTCGCGGCAGTGTTTGCAGTGCACCCATGCCAACCCGCACGTGGCAGCAAGCACTTCAAGTTATACATGGCATTTCCTGGTCGGCAGGGGCGCTGCCTCTGCCCCCAGAGCTGGCACTATTGGCTGGAGACAACTCTGCACACACGGAGTTTGCAACACTCGGATAGATACAGGAGAGGATGGGGTCCTACGTAACCCCAAGACACGGGAAGGGTGGGTTGGGGCAGGAACAGTGTTCATAGAATAAAAAGGTGACATATCCAGCAGTGAGGCGTGAGATCCTCGTGTGTGGGGCGCTATGCGGGGGAGAGGGGGGGGGGGGGCTCAACTCCGCGCTTTTGTTATCCTGACTGTCGTTTTCCTTGGCGCACTTTCCCCTGGAAAACACCCAGCATACCTTATCTACGAGTCCCTGCTGAGGAAACACCCTACCCGACCGACAAGTCTTCCTTTAATTCTGGATATTTGTATTTTTAGGTATCAAAACCTAGCCTCGCCAGGAGCCAACGTTCACTAACCTTTCCCTGTCACTTCCTCTTAAATAGCGGATATATTTCCCAGACAAAAAAAGTGTTTAACAGTCCCACGAGCTTCCAAGGCGATTAGCGTGCATTAAACGTGGCGCTCCAGCCGGAAGAAAGGAATGTTATCAAAATATTTCTCTTTTTGAGACGAAGGTGTACTTGCATATAATCTTCTAAAGGCAGGGGTTTGCAGGAGGGCAGTAAAACAATTCCTTGACAGAACGAATATTTCTAGAATTATTGAGAGAGGCATTAATGTGTATCCGGACACCAAAGGTGTATATGAAACTGTATTTGTGTTCCACAAAAATAGATATATCTATAGGGGTGGGGCTCTGAAATATGGACGTGTCGAGTTCAGAAATGTGTACTTCCTTGAAATGTAAAGTTATATATAATATTCCATTTCTGTCAGTGAAACTGAAAAAATACATCGTCGATTTTTCCCAATAATTAATAACATCGATGCGTGCCTCTGTTTGAACGTGCTCTCTACCGACGGGGAAATAAAAGCTGTGCACCTTTTATTCATCTCTCCCTTCGATTGTGTGCCGTGGGCTCCCCGTGGGTGCTGCAGGTGGTGGCAAGGTTTGTGTCCCTAGGAAACACACGGATTTAGGAGTCTTATCTGTCAAACGGGCCATGTTATATATACAAATTAAAACGTCATGGATTTGTTGGAATTCATTGGAAACGAACGGTCACTGTTTTATGGTTGGTGCCCTTTTGAGACGCACTGTTTTTGAACAAAATTCTGTCAGATGTGTATGCATTATTTTCATTAATTATCAACATCTGACGTGTGTTTGAACAGATTTTATTACTTTGAAGTTTACCACATGCGGTCGTTTTCGGTGTGGCCTGTTTTGGCATGTGTGGAATGTTCGTGTGAATTTAAGGTACTGCTCCTCTCAATAAATGTGTTGTATTGTTTTAAACAGAAATGGAACATTTTTGCCGTATCCTCACACGTAGTAATAACAGGCTACAAAGAGCGCGACATTTCTCACACGTCGGCAAGCCCGTGGCTATTGTAATCATGCAAGGTGGGCTTTGGAACCGGGTTGTAGTCTCGGCGTCGGCTCGCCACCCTGTTATTCTGGGCAAATCTATTTAACTCCCCCTACCCAAAAACAAACGGCAGGGGACATGGTGACTTCTACTACGGGGGGAGGGGCGGACACCGACAATGTGTCCCGACGCCCCTCTCCCCTTGCAGGCACTCACCGGGTCCGGCTGCTGCTGGACGAGAGCTCCCGCTCCTCGGGACTCTCCGGGGCCGCGGAGGGACGTTCTTTCCCCGGGGCTCCTCCTGTGCAAGCAGATCGACTCACCTGCACCTTGCGACGGCGGCACTTCTCCGGTCTCCCTTTTCGGCATGGGAGACCGGCAACGTCGACGGCGGCAATCTCTCTGGCACTTCTCCGGTCTCCCTCTTTGGCATGGGAGACCGGCAACGTCCTCCGCATCTCCCGGGGCTCCCTCGAGGCCACGGGAGCCCCGCGGGCGCCGCCATACTTCTTGCCGCCTTCCTTCTTCCCCCGTGCTGCGGGGGCGGGCACTTCCGGCCGGCCGCGCTAGGATTGGCCGGCCGGCTAGTCACTTCCGGGTCGCCGCGGGCAGCGCGGCGGCCCGTCTCTAGCTCAGGCAGGCGGGCGGCGAAGTTTCCCGAGGAGTGGGCTCCCTCGCGGACCAGCAGTGACGTCCACGCAGCTTCACCAATCAGGAGCAGGATAGTCACTGGTGCCGGCAATGCCGGACCAGATTCGGGGGCGTTCCCGGCTTTTGGCTGACGTCGCGTGACGTCGACAAAAGCCAAAGAATCTCGGGAACGCCCCCGAATCTGGTCCGGCATTGACGGACAGGCCCATCGTCCAATGGCTATGCTCCATTTATGGAGCTAGCCAATAAATGACGGGGGCCGTTCCAAACCACACTACAGTTCTCATTAGGTTTTCGCCTGCGCGAAAACGCTGCGCAGAGCGCAGCTTTCGCCAGGCAAAACCTAAAAAGGAGGCACTAGCATGTTACTGGGCGGTAAAACATTTCAAATTTTACCGTTCGTACAGACCATAAGCCCCTTACTTTCATCTTTACAGTGAAAGGGATGGAAAACTGCACTCCCCGTATAGGAAAATAGATCTTAGGACTGGAGAATTTCAACTTCAGGTTAGAGTATGTTCCTGGGGAGGAAAACAAAATTGCTGACTGTCGAGAGCACCTGTGAGAAATGAACAAACAGAAAAAATGTCGGACAGCCCCATCATGGGGGTAGATGAGCCAGCGTTGACTGAGGAGGAATGGGAAAAAGGAGTGGAAGAAGATAAAGACTTACACAAACTTAAAGAGTTAATGGTAGAAGGATGGCCCAGCACGTGTAGCTAACTAGATTTTAATCTCAAGGACTTTTGGGAAGTGCGCTATGAATTAAGCACCATAGGGAACAGAGTTTTCCATCCGAACAGGATTGTACCACCTGCTAACCTCCGGCATAGAATAGTGGAACTTGCACACGAAGGACATTTAGGACGCAGCCTTACCAAACAAAGAGTTAGGGAAAAATTCTGGTTCCCCAGAATGGATACTATGGTGGAACAATTAGTGAAGGATTGGGTTAGCTGTGCCAGGAGCGACAAAAGCAAATCCCTAAGAAAGGCACCTCTATCCCCAGTTGAAGTACCCATTAAGCATTGGAGCAAGCTGGCCATGGCTATAAGCTGACCCAAGGAGAATTTGGGTATCCAGAAAAATGTCATGTTGGTCTTAATTGACTACACTTCCCATTGGATCAGTGGATCTCATACAAATTTGGTCATCGCACCAACACTTGTGCCGTTCTGGAGTTTCTCAAAGAGGTCTTTGCGAAAAAAGAAGGCATACCATCCTCTCTGGTCACGGACAATGGCGTACAGGTTACGTCGCATCTCATGATTGATTTTCTAGCCAAACTGAACATCAAACATGAGAAGACTGCCCTGTACTGCCCCAGGGCCAATGACCTGGTAGAGAGGGCAAACAGACTCATTAAAGAACACATTCAGCTAGCCTCTACCTATGGTTGGGAATTATAATTACCCCTGCGTGACCATCTGTGGGCATACCACACCTCCCTAAATCTAGCTAGTAACAGGTATTTCCCCCTTTGTGTCCCTCAGGAGGAGAGAACCCTGTACT
The DNA here is from genome assembly GCF_964263255.1 of Lissotriton vulgaris. Taxonomy (NCBI): domain Eukaryota; kingdom Metazoa; phylum Chordata; class Amphibia; order Caudata; family Salamandridae; genus Lissotriton; species Lissotriton vulgaris. Next base: position 749,120,562 of record NC_141693.1, on the reverse strand, counting down.
AAACTCAACCCCAGTTGGTTGGAGGGTGGGAAGGTGGCAAATCCCAATCCTTTAATCCTGTGGAAGCTAGTAAAAAAGTCAAACTGCACCAGGCAAAATACAAGGGTTGGTATGACAAAAAGAACGGAGTCAAAGCCCAAGGGTGGAGGGTAGGTGATATGGTGCAGGTGAAGAAGAATGTAAAGGGTCCACATATCTCGAGTAAGTTTTACCCTCCCTATCGCACAGTCAAAATATTCAAAAATGTGTGGTCCTTCTTGAAAACGGACAATCTTGAAGCTGTAGCAAGATTGTGAAATGTAATGTGTTTTCAGTTGGTAATTAAAGGGAGATGTGTTGTAATCTCACTGTTTTCTTTTGGTACATTCCACCCACCCCTCCCTTTTCCCCTTACCATGGTATGTTCAGCTGAAGATTGACTTAGAAGGTTGACAGATGTCTATTGTTTCAGAGAGTTGGATGGCCAATAAAGCAGACTAGGAAATTCCTCCGTGTCTCTTGCTTGAACTTTTAACATTCCCAATGGGGTTGGTGAACAAGAATGTTTCCCTTTTACAGGCAATAGCCGAAAAACTCTCAAGTCCCAAGGGCTAGGTACAAGATGGTACAGTGATGCATGCACAGTGTAGAGCCCCTTTCCTATGTTCCCGACTCAAAACTGTGTGCATTTTGTTCACATATTTCCCCTTGTGAAGAACACTCTTGCTTGATGCACATGATCATATAGTGGGCTGAAGTGCCTAAACTCTAGGCACTCAGGAGCCCATTATAAATCAAATAAAAGAACCGGGGTAGCAAGGGGGAGAAAAAAATAAAGAAGTCTCACCGTTATTCAGTACAATAGAATAGTCCATTAACAAAAAAGCAAGCCTTAGGATTGCCAATATTCCTGAGCATCTGTTTGAGAGAATGAAAATTTGCCTAGGTCAAGTGAAGGTAAGTTTCATTTCTATTAAAGACACTGAGACAAGGATTATACTTTTCTTCTTCTCTTTAATTAAATATTTAACACAGTAGCCATTAAAGTCATAAAACCAATTTCCCCATGAACACTAGGAAAAAAAACCACAAGAGTTGGATAGCCCTTCTTCAATGTCCATGACCAGGTACCAACAAAGTACTGTTACTGCCTATTCTTACTCTTTCTTTCCACAAATCAAGCTAACATTTATGCGTCCTGTTTAAGCCCACAGTTTCCAGCAAAGACATTGCGTCTGACCATTCCAACATAATCTTCTTACGTCAATAGCATCAATCAGTCATGCAAACTTCAGCAATAAACCGGATAGAGTAAATGCAAATTCTATAGCATAGCCTTATCCAATGATAAATTAAAACAGACTACATACTCAAATACGGACAGGTCTGTGTCCGACTCAATCCTCGTATCCGTGTCCTTAATAGAATTGAAACTTACCTTCACAGTTTTGACAATAACTACCTCTGGCTCATAACTGAAAATACTTCCTTAGTTACTGATAAATTCAGTATCTCATAAGATCAACATGCCACCTATTCTTCTACACATCAATACACATCACTGACTTTTTCAACGTGAAAACCGCTTCCACACAATGACTCATTACATTCACCAACTAACCAGACACCCCAGGATATTGTGGCATGGATTAGCAAATTTTGCGGCACAAATGTGAAAATTTAGCTGCACAAATATGAAAAATTAGCTGCAATTTTGCGGCACTTGGTTACTCATAATCGCGATTTTTCAGCCTGAAATCCATGGAAACTGTTTTAGCAGAGTATTCTACTTTGAATTAGGAATGTTTAAAGTGTCTGTAGCTCTAAAGAAGCACAGCTCCAGTCCTAACCTCATAGAAGGAGCTCCCTGGCATGTTCTAGCGCCCATGTATGCACACCTGCCGGGGCACCGCTGCATCCTGGACCCGTGAGGCAGGACACCTCTTCCTCAGGCTCCCTAGGGCTCAGGATCGTACTGACTGATCCAAATAAGTGATACACACTGCACAGGGAGGTCACCTCCTGCTTACCTGGTCCAGTCCCCATAGGTTGACTTGAGCAAACATAGCCTGGCTTCAAAAGGGAATCTTGTCCTGAAGATTTGGGAGGACGCTTGAACATACAGGATTAGTTTCTAGACCCCAGCTTAAAAGGTTTGAGAGGTTTTTTTTACTCTTCAGCTCCTTTTTCACCATCAAGTACATTACTAAATAGTTTTGATCCTCTAAAATGTAATTTTTTAAGTAGACCTCTTCGAATAGAGTCTAGTTTCCATGGCTTCATCCAAAGCAGTCTAGGACCAGCTATTGAAGCCCCAACCGATGCGGCGGCTGACCACACGCTTTTATTTTCTTGTTTCCCTTTTGGTCTCCAATTTTTCCTTTTTCCCCTGCTCCAATAAATGTTACTTCTACGCACAGTGCCAAGATCCTGTGGCGCAGGAGGTATTTGTTGTAGATAATTTGATAAAGATTTTAGATGGTGTTTGCAATTCCATTGAAGTGCAGCAGCCCGACCAGGCATGCACTTCACCTTAAATGATGCTGACAGTGACCACAAGCACATGTTTGTGCATAAATAACTGAGTCCAGCTCCTGAGAAAGGGATACAATGTAATGATGGATGTAAATCAGGGTTTTTTGGTTGCCATTTTTTCATTTTACCCTTAAATGTGTCTGGTGGCCATTTCTGAACAAAGTGAAAAGTTTGTGTGTGCTAAAGAAATACGAAATGTGCCTGGTAGCAGTGTGCAGTTGCTGGGTCCTAGCAGAGGACTTAAAACGTTTTTATTTATTTAAGGGTTGGGAATGGGAGAAGCAGCGAGCAACAGACTGGGAGGTGAGCAGCTCAGCTGCAGTGCTGGGCACTTACACAAGCAGTCACAAAAAAACAAAAACAAAAAGTTGGAAAAAGGAATTGGACCAAAAGAGGAGCAGGAAAGTGGGAGATACGTTGAGTGGGCAGGAGGGGGAGGAAAGCCATTTACTTCCATAGAATGCAAAAAAAAGACACGTCTCACCTCATCAGTTTTGGAGGCTAAATCAACTGTTCATTCAGAAACCATGGACATAGGTGTTCCAGGGATGGGACAGTCCCAAGAATAGGGAAGAAATCCATGGCATTGGCCGGAAACTGAGATCAGCAAGAAAGCCATGAGCCCAGGGCTTACTGAAGGCCTGCTGTGTGTGTGTTAGTGTTGTTGACAGCAGGTCAGTAGGACAATAGCTAAAGCTTTCTGTAGGTGTTGGTATCAAACCATCTCGAGTGTCTCCAACGGACATACATGATTTTTTTTTACTCCGCATTTAGAAACAAAGGGTAAACCAGAAAAATGTTGCAGGAAAGAGCAGCACAGCTTCTCCGATGCAGAGCATTTTTGTCTGAGCACAGGTTGTAGGGAAGCCCAAACCCAAATTACAGATGCTGCTTCCCTGGGTGAAAAGCTGGGGATTTCTTGCTACACAGTGGTTGTTTCCTGGAATTTATGTATTTAAACGATTGGCAGGATGTAGTTTAATAAAGGACTTTAGACTAGGGAAACAGGAGTGGGGAGATTTAGCGAGTCTCACTAGGCGAGTCCACAAGTTGCCTACCTATGAGGTGCTGGTGGGGGCAAGGCTTCTAGCCCAAGCTCCTCCAAAACTGAACACGGCCATTACAAGACCGGCGGCTTCGAAATTCCCCATTGAGCATGAGCAGTTCACCTGGATTCCCTGACATGAGTAGTAAGGGGTGGATTGAAATAGTGGGAGTTCGTATGTAGTCTGGTCGGTAAAGACGAGGAGTCTGAAAACATACTGTCTACAAAAATCCATTCTTTTTCATAGTCTTAAAGCACAGATGACTAACTACTTTGAAGAAAAAAACAAAACGGCTTTTGCAAGGACATAATTAAGTACAGGGAGCATAAAATTAACCTATGGGGTAGAAAGCCCTGTGAATGCTCTAGAGTGACACAGTGTTGTCTTGTTTGCCTAATTACCCAAAACTCGTGCAATTTTTTTTTTTTTTTTAAGAGTGTATTTTGTATTGCACAGTTACTTAAAACAATCTGCAATATAACTTACATGTGATTTTAAAAACAAATTGAAACAATTGTTTAAAAAAAAAGATATAAATATATACACATATATATACATATATATACATATACACACACACACACACACATTCCTATAAAAGAAAAGGACATTGGGTTTACTTGCAACCGTGTAAATACTAGGTAAGAAAATGTACTATATACAATTTAAAAAGTCTGCGAATGATTGTCAGTTCGTTGTCGGTTCGGCCATGTTGGAAAATACTGGTTTAACGGGCCAAGTTGCCTTTTATAATGCCTGGCCCCTCCTATTCCATCAGCCTCAGATGCAGCTCGGCCATTTATCTCCCAAATCTGGCCAAGCCCTGTGGTGTAGTACAGTAAAAGAGAACCGAAGTTGCTTCTTTCACTGTCCGTACCCCGTTGCGGAGCCATATTTGTTTTAAAAGGATCCTACAGGGCTGCGACATACCAGGACAGAAACAAATCAAGTGTAGCAAAGGTTCAGATTGATAATCACAGATTCTGCATCTGATTCTTTGTTCTAGGGATCTCCACCTGGGATTTAGTTCCTTAATGGCGAGGGGCACCAGTCAGGCCCATGCAATGTTTAGTGCTTTCCTTCCCAGGGCTTGCTTCAGGTATGGCTGGATTTTACTCCTGGCAAATGATTTTTTTCAGCCAAGGTGAGCCTCTTCCAGCTGCGTGTTCTGCTAGATCACTTTCATGCGACAATTGATAACATTGTTTATTGATTGAATTTTTTGATGGCCAGATAGTTTACCGTTCCCTGATCCCAATTTTCCGTTGCTAATCCCAGTGTTTCCACTGCTTCTTCTGTGTACGATGCCACGGGTTAATTAACTCCCCAAAAATTGGCTTCAGCATGCTCTTTAGGGTTCTAGCTGGAGCTGTTGGGACTTGGTAATAATATTTCGCATGCGTTCCAAGGCATTCTTTACTTTGTTGCTTCAGACCAAATTCTAGACTAATTAAGCTATTACGTGTGTATTTAGGCAGTTTGAAAACTCGTGCAACATTCTTATGGACTTTTGTACTCCACTCCCCTTCCCCTTGCAGGCGGCCTTCACCTCAAGCCAGAGAGCCCCAGGCCTCTCGCCTGGACCCATCTCCGTTGTCTGGCCATGCTGTCCTGCCATACGCAGATCCTTGGTCATTCCATGAGTCAGGGGGCTGCAGAGACATTTCTGATTGTCTGTGACTGAGTCAGTCACAGACAATCAAAGTGAGCGCTTCAACGAGTTCGCCACAAGAGGTCCTAGTTTCCCAAAAGTTGGTATTTGAGAAAAATTTCGGGGCAGTTTTGTATCGCTACATTTTTACAAAACTGTTGATTTCGCAGTTTTTTTTGTAAATCGCAAAATCCTGGAGGGTCTGACTTCCACAAAAAAAAAAAAAATCCATAAATGTAGGGAAGATAAAAAGATGGCAGACATCTTCAAAAGTTAAAACAGTCGAATGACAGGTGCAGCTGCAATTTGTGATAACTAAGTGTCTGAGGCAGAGTTCATGAACCTTGACGTTTAATGATCCTGCCAGGTAGGGAGCGATCACGAAAATTCCCTAGGGATCCAGCCACTTCCAAAAGCGTAGTGCCTCCCAACCCTGGGTTAATGACTCAACCCTGCCCTGTATGTTGCAGTGCCACATGGGGGTGGCGTTGTAGGGGCCATGAGCACCTGCACCAACCTCTCTATGATGTATGGCAAGAAGGCTTTTAATGCAAAGTGGATGGCCTGATTTTCCAGTACACTGATGTGGAGCCAAGCCTCTGCACGAGATCACTTGTCTCTGATCTCCACTCTGCAAAATGGCCTCACCACAGGGTCTGCTGATAACTCAATCATGCTTCAGCAGCCACCACTGCATGTTTTTTGCAGTCTCCTCAGAAGATTTGTGGCTGCAGAACGGGCTTCCAACCGCGCCAACCCTATTCCAGCCAGAGGACTCTGCAAGTCCAGCAACCTATGCTGGGCAGTGGTTCACCCTGACCTCACAGGTTGGGTTGCCAAAAGTCAGGTCAAGCCACAGACCCTTCCTCCACCGCAAAACCTTCTTAGTCTGATCCCTCTGCGTCATGGCCATCCAGTTGGTGGCAGGATACGCCATCACCTCCACCACTGGCAAGATATCACCTCGAAAAGGTGGGTGCTGCAAATAGTTCGAAGGGGCTACTCCCTCCAGGCCTCCAACTTACAATCGGCTGACAGAGGATCACCTCACCTTACTCTGCAAGGAAGTCTAGACTCTCTTGGTCAAGGGAGCTATAGAGTGGGTTCCGAGGCTAAAAATAGGCTGTGGGTGCTATTCCTGCTATTTTTTAGTTCCAAAGAAAGTCTGAGGTCTTCGTCCTATCCTCAACCTCAGAGCCCTCAACTACTTCTTCAAAAAGGAGAAGTTCAAGATGCTTACCCTTGCTCAAGTCCTTTCTGCCCTGGACCCGGGAGACTGGATGGTAGCGTTGAACGTGCAGGACCCCTATTTCCATATTACACCCCCCCCCCCCCTCCCGAACATCGCTGCTACCTGCGGTTTACAGTGGCCACAAGCACTTTCAGTTTACAGCTGCTCCCCTTTTGCCTCAGGGATGCCCCTCGGGTGTTCACCAAGGTGATGGTCGCAGTCCATCTACGGAGATCAGGGATTCCAGTCTTCGCCTATATCGACGACTGGGGTGCACTATCAATATGCCAAAGTCACACCAGACTCTCTCTCAGACACTCCCTTTAATCAGAGAAGTTCTAGACACTGTGCAGCTTTGGGATTATCCTGCTGAGTGGAGAGTTCAGGAAATTCAGGCCATGATACCGATGTTTCTGCATCTGTCCTGGATTTCGGTGAGAATGACTGAGGGTGTTGGGCCTCATGGTCACCTGCATCCTGCTCGTAGAACTTTCCTGATGGCACATGCAGGCTCTGCAGTGGGACCTGAAGTTCCAATGGGTGCAGCATAGGGGAAAACTTTGACCTGGTTCAGATAGATATCGGAGGACCCTGCAAACGACCTGCGGTAGTAGCGAACAAGCTGTGATTGGGTCAGAGGCAGACACCTTGCTGTTCCCCACACAGATCTCACAGTAGTGACAGATGAGTCGCTTCTGGGATGGGGCGGCCACCTGGGAGAGGTGGAGATCAGAGGACTCTGGTCTACAGCAGAAACCAGACTCCATATAAATCTGTTGGAGCTTTGTGCAATCAGATTGGCAATGAAACCCTTCTTACCATCCCTCAAGGTAAGGCTAGTTCATGTGTTCACAGACAAAACTACGGCCATGTGGTACTGCAAAAAACAGGGCGGGTGGGTTCATGGAATCACAGTTAAGAGGCCCTACGTCTCTGGACTTCGCTGGAACAGGGAATTTCACTGGTGGTTCAAATCAACATCTGTCCGGGTCTCTGAACGCTAGAGCTGACAAACTCAGCTGTCTAATAACAGTACCTCCATCTGGAGTTGGTGCAAGGTCTCTTTCAACTTTCAACGTGTAAACCCCACGCAGTGTACATAGCAGCTGTTGGACAGTGAGCCCTCTTCCCACCACCCCTGTTGCTGCTGAGCCTACTGAGCCTGTTTTGTGGGTTGTCGCGGACTGCTTGGCAGGGGTGACACAGAGGGGAAAGTGGGAGTGCGGCTTGAGGATTACAGTGCACAAGCCACCGCTGCTCCCAACACTGTGACTTATCCACCATTGACATTGACATTGTTTTACAAGGGGCAATTTCCCAGGAACTTTTCTAGGAATTTTGGCAGAGGCAAATCTTGCAACTGCCAGTGTGCTAGCGCTTGAGTCAGTGTATGACTGAAGCACGTGTATCCCGCCAGGGCAGGAGTCAGAAGTCATAGCCAGAGCCCGAGCTGCAGCACCAGCAGCACCAGCACCGCAGCACCTATACCAGCACCGCAGCACTGGCAGCGCCAGAAGCCCCAGCAGCAGAGGCAGTAGAGGCGGCTCCCTGTTGCTCCTGGTATCTGACCTCAGCGAGGGCAGAACAAGGGAATCTCTGCTGTCCCGGTGACCTACTGTTAACGGGATTAGCTATTTCTGCACCATCTCTGAGCTGTGGACGCAAAGCCTGGAAGCCAGTAACAGAGCTGCGAGCGGGACGTGCAAGGGCCTCAGCATCCATAGTTTGGTCTTTTGGAACTTTCCGGTGTGTGAACCGGAGCGTGAACCGAGCCATCCGGAGAGCCTGGAGTTTCGGAGGCTAACCGAGTAGCCAGTGTGGAGGTAAGTGGCAGTGGCAAGCGCGGCAGCCATTAGAGGCAGCTGCAAAGTAAGAGCCGAGGGTGCGGACCAAGGGGCTGCTTGACTAGGTCTCCCAGCCCACGGTCACCCTGTGTGCTCCGCTTGTAGCCGCCCTCCCCCCCTGTAAAAGAGACAGCCCAGTATAGCACGGCTTACGAGGAGAGCTATTAACTCTCCCTAAGCTCACACAACAAGCTCAATAAGCTAAAGGTTCCCACAGGGCAGCCACCTCAATAACCAGGAACACAAGTAAGCGGACCCTTTCACCCTCCCACACTACACATCACACAGCCCCAGCTCACAGTGTCTAAAGGCACTCAAAGGATGATGCCTAAAAAAAATCAAGCTGAGCACGAAGGAGGAGGAGGAGGTGGTGGGGGCAGAGGCGAACCCTGAAAATACGGTATTAAGAAGGACCACTAGGAGCACTAAAGGTGCCAACCTCCAAAAGTTTCAGGACTCAGTCCAGGGCAACTTCCTCCCACAGGGTCTCATCACCCAATTCTTCCAGGCCCCCAGTGGCCCGATAACCATGGACAGGAGTATACAAGGACCCGAGGGCAGTGGTACACTGTGGTTGCCAATATCGCAGCAAGATCATCCTTGCAGTTACTCTTGCGACACTGCAGACTCCGGAAAGGCCCAAAGCCTGGAAGACGTCCGGAGCCAGGTAGCCCTACTTCATTCCACTGCCAGAGCGAAAAGCCCGTTAAGGATCCTCGCAGAAGTTCACAGGAGCATCACGGAGGGTGTACAGGAGGAGACAGGTAGCGCAAAGCAAAACACGGGCACCGCACCCTCTCCCCCAACGAGCCCTGGGACACACCTGTGTACGCCTGTGACACCCCGGGCAACAACGGAGATGACCACTCCGGGCAAGGCAGCGCACCTGTGCACGCCTGTGACACCCCGGGCAACAACGGAGACAACTACTCCGGGTAAGGCCGCGCTAACGGCATCGTTCTTGCAAAAACTAGAACACTCAATAGAGCGGACATTAGAAAACACCCCCATATACTCCGCCAGAATTAACCCCAGGCATCCGCAGCAGACGGAGGCACGGAGCCCCTTGAGCCTAACACAACATCAAGACTCAGGCGAGGAGGTCATGGTCAAAGAAGTAAACCTGTCCATAATAAGAGAAGTGCAAGACACCATGGCTAGGGCCTTATTATGGCAGTCAACAAAGATGGAGGTTCAAGTTGACCTCCTGCACTCAATTCCCCAGCACTTAGTGCGCCAAGACGACAAACTAGCAAAGTTAGAGGTGCTATTTGAAACCCATGCGGCCAATATCAACTCGGGTGCCGCCATTATAGAAAAATGGGCAAGCCTACCCGAAGTTCTAAAAGATATGCTCTCATTAGCCAAGGGCCTTGGAGAGAGGCCCCCTCTAACACAGTTGGCGCATAAGCCACCAGCTTTGACGAGAGTGCATGAAGTAATGAATGATCCCTGCACCACGGTCACCAGCTCATCAAAAGGTTCGCTGGCAGTGCCATGTAGCAAGCTCACCATGCCAGAACAAGGAAGCGGGGACTTTGAGGTTTTGGAGCCTGAAACCGAAAGCGACGATTCATCCGTCAGCATTCCTCTCTCGGAACAGGCCAACTGCGCATCGGCTGGTGCAAACGGTCCGCTTTCACGGAGAGCAAAAAAAAGACTTAAGAAACAACTAAAGAAACTTAAAACCAAAAGCAGGATCATACCATCAGCCACAATAACTTCTGGCGCCACCATAACTGAAAGTACTTTTAAAACACCCTTTCCTATCTTCACCTCAAACCGTGCACTGAAGTCTGTCAAGCCCAGTGACGCACCACTTGTCCCTAGTGAGACCCCTAGACACTCAATCCCTGCTCCGGAGGGCCCCAGTAATGCGGAGGATCTTCCACGGCCCTCACTAGTGGTTTCCGGAGGTCCTTCCAGCGCCAATGATCCATCTGGCTGGGTCCCCCAACATAAGACAGAATCAACCCACCCTTCGTATTTGGGAGCGCAGCTGGGACTGCCTTCTCTGGTAGGTCCTCCAACCAAGGTACCAGGTAGCCAGCAACTAGGAGCTATATACAACAACCTCCCTCCCCCGAACGCTATCAATGATGAGTGGCAAGGACTGTCAAGAGAGGCAAGCCCCCCAAACACGAACTCCGACAGACAGTGCCCAGGTGACCGTCACGCAATCATTGCACACCCATTTCATCAGAGGCACGTGTCCCCCGGTGAAGGGGTACAATGGCGCTCCTCAGAAAATAACAAACCACTAAAAACTTACGAGCTGTTGTTCACCCCCAGATTTACAGCCATGGACTCCTTCGACATCCTGAACAGGTCCAATATCGTACAACTCTTCTGCCACATTGAACCCCTGGCACACATCACCTCGGGGATGATCGAGTGGGTGAAGTTCAAGAGCCTGGACACAGATACTCACGGTGATTCCACCATAATCGGACTAGCAAACCAGCAAGCCCAAAAAGCTGTCCTCCAAGAATCATCCCAACTGGCAGAATGGGGTATAGAAGTCACCGCCCCCAGGGTTCCAAAATACCCGCACGTCCTCAGACCACACTATGGTCTACAACATGCCATCTCTGTTCTCAAAGGCACAAATTCCACGTGTTCTGACGGGGGACTGAAAGCCGGGAGGCCAAGATCCCCGCTAAAAATAAAACTCTTGCTAAAAGAAAAACAGCGTATCGTGCAACGACCTCAGCAAGGACCAGCCCTTTCGGAGGACACATGGAGACGGGGATCCTAACCCCCCCCCACACATACGTAAACATCAGTCGCGTACGCCCACCAAGAGGCCAGGATCGCAACCTTAGCATCATCTCATGGAACATTGCAGGGTTAAATAACATCCGCAGGGTTACAGCCACCCATGACTATCTCGCACTGGGGGACATACTATGTATCCAGGAGACCTGGGCAAGGACCACTTCACCAATCGCTGGCTACCAGGAATATTTCAAACCAGCAACCAAAAGGACGATCTTTGGTCGCCCGTCAGGGGGTCTCTCAATCTTTGTAAGCCACGCCTGCAAATTAAAAATAAAAGAACTATCTCTGGAGCCACCGGACCTACAAGCTATCTCAATAGAAGGACTGAGAGCGGACCAAACAACCCGACCGCTTGTATTAATCAACTGTTATCTCAACCCTGCAAAACTTCACTCTCCACACGGCTTGGAATCATTCACCACCACCCTGGAAGATCTACTAATAAGCCGCTTGCACTATGATGTAATCATAGTCGGTGACTTTAACCTGAGAGGCCTGGATCTGCTACCCATGAAACCACCCAGCAGGAAGTCAGCCCAACTGATTGAACTTTTAGCAAATTACAACTTGCAATCCACCCACGGGATACAAAAAATGCGCTAACCCGCATGGTCTGCCTATCCGACCTTCAGAAATGTCTCCACTATAGACTATATCTTCATCAATGCAGGACTGGCTAACAAACTTTGCAACTTCACTGTGGACGACCGAGTCGAAAGCGACCATAGACCCCTTTGTGTCACATTCAACCTGACACGAGAACAGGCGGACTCCTACGCCGTAATTGGTATGACAACAGGCGAAGAACACCATTTAGTCCTTAAAAGAATAAAATGGTCGACCAATCTTAGCCACAGTCTTAATGCATTCATAGCTAACAGGGCGACAGTACCATGGCCACAAGAAAGTGAATGTATATTACACCTATGGGAAACATTGACCAATGACTTACTGATGTGCCTGGGCAATACCCACCAATCAAGAAACGGACAAAAAAATCTCATCCCAGGTCACCAAAAAACCCACAGTCTTAAGCTTGCCAAGCATGCACTCAACAAGGCAGTGAGAGCAAAAAAGAAAGGTATCCACCTGCCAGGGGGGCTCCCCATTGCCGTTCTGCGAGCCAAGTACAAAAAGAACATCTGGGATCTGAAAAGAAAACGGATCGAACAGAATTGGCTGACAGTGTTTTCCATAATTAAAGGCAAAGATAATAGCAAGCTCTGGCGCTACATCAACAGCCTGTCATCAGGTGGTGTACATAAGGTTAACAGTGTTGGAGGAAAAGTATGGGAACAATATGCAAAGGGGCTGTATACTAGTGAGTCAAATCGAACGTCTCACGGTACAACCGGGTGGCCCAAGGCGGCAGCAGCTACCATCAGCCCTGAAAGTGCCTTGAACGATGTCTCATGTCCGCCCGTACCTGGAACATTCTCGGAGGCGAAGATAGCAAAATACATCAAAGCCATCAGACCCGACGGTGCCCCAGGCCCTAACGGAATCCCCGCACAGGTTTTTAAGAAAGATCCTGCATTCTTCGCTTCCAAACTTACTCCTCTATTTAACCACGCATTCGCAACTGCAACCCTGCCATTCTCCTGGAAAGGCTCAATTCTCTTTCCTATCCACAAAAAAGGTGACCACTCGAATCCGGCTAATTACAGACTGATAGCCCTTCTTGACATTGAAGCCAAGATTTATGCCCGCCTGCTACTTAAGGACCTGGAAACTTGGGTGGATAAGAACGGCATACTCCCGCCCTCACAGACCGGCTTCAGGGCTAACTGTTCCACGCTGGACAACATCATAGCGCTCTCGTACCTCGCTCAGAAGGCCAACATGCGGAATAAGCTGCCCCTGTTCTGTTGCTTTATAGACTACTCAACGGCCTTCGACCGTGTGAACAGATGCCGGCTCTGGGCAAAACTAGAGTCTTGGGGGATCCCTAGAGATCTTCTAAAGGCCATAAAAGCACTTTACGAGGGGACCTGGGTTCAGGTGAAACTAAGCGCCACATCTGTAACCACAAGAATTTCCACTGACTCTGGATTAAAGCAGGGGTGTGTTCTGGCCCCCCTGCTTTTCAACCTGTACACTGCAGACATGGGGCACGCCCTGAAAGATGCCAACCTAGCACCGCCCAGACTGGGGAAGCTGGTTCTGGGCACGCTCCAGTACGCAGATGACACAGTAATTATGGACCACACCAGGGTAGGCCTCCAAAGAGCCTTAAACAGTCTTGCGACGTACAACAAGGAGAATGAGTTACATATTAATGTGAGCAAGACCAAGATAATAATCTTTGGTAAATATCCACACAAAACTAAATTTTCAATGTCTCTGGGGGAACACCGAATCACCACGGCCCCATCCTACAACTATCAGGGCACATGGGTATCAGAGAGGGCCACCGCAGTCAAACATCTGAAGGCGCTTAAACCAAAAATCGACAAAATAATTACATCTCTAAGACGTCTAAGCCACAGCCTGGACAGTCCCTCTGCATATCCGATGCTGACAGTACTCAGGGCCAAATTGATCCCCGCCATCACGTACGGCCATATAGCCTACCCAGGGGCTTTTGAGAAAGTGGTCCAAGCAGCACAGGTGAAAGCATACAAGATGGTGCTACGGGCCCCCAAACAGGCCAGGAACAACAGGGTGAGACTGGAAATAGGCCTGAAACGTCCTGAACTGATACTATTGGGGGAATTGCTAAAATACTACATCAGAGTTCTGAAGTCGCCCGAAAACACCTTAAAGCACGCGCTAAAAACAATCTTTGGCGAAGCAGGCTCGCCATGGAAAGCCCAGGTGGAACTAGCCATTGAACTTCTGAAGATCGAGGGGCAGAGTCTGCACCTACACGAAATTCCATATTCCGCCTGGGCAAAAGCCGTCAAGCGCCAAGTCCAGTCCATTTCCTTTGAGCTAGACCTTTCCTCGCTCCGGCCCAACCCACTAACGTTGGCCCTGGACAAGTCCTACACTCCCGGTAAACCTCAACCATACTTACAAGACTCACTAACAACCGAAGCAAGACAGAAAATTCTGTTTATGCGCCTCTTGGCCCTCAGGATAACAGACTTCAATCCACGCTGGGCACGCCCGGACGGAGCCACTGCCTGCCGACTTTGCAATTATCGCAGAGAATCCTGGCTACACTTGCTATGTTGCTGTACCAAGCTGGCCAGCGACCGACAGCGTCTGCTACGTCCGGCACTACGCATCTTGGGCCACAAAACTTGCAAAGAGGCCTCGGATTGGTGTTTCTCTGAAACCACATGTTTACTAGCTAGGATAGGCAAGTTCATCCATCAAATTAAAATGGCACTCAAAGACCAATTAAAGGATACCATCCCGAAGAGCCCTGTGACCCGCCGTCCCAAAGTTGGCAATCCATAGATAATACAGGGAGCCGCCGAAAAGAAAAGGGTTCCATCGGTCAGAGGTATCCAACCGGTGCCGACCCTGGGCCCAATGTAGTCCACAGTGCAACTGAGGATGTCAAACTTATATACGCCCTCCAGACTCTAGTAAGCGGGGTCTCACGTTGACTCTAAATTTTTAATTCCTTTAATAATGTATAGCACCAGTGAACATAGTCCGCACCGAGAACAAATATCGGTACTAATGGGCCAGACCAGTGTATACCGAGCGGGGGGGGGGGGTGGGGGGGGGGGGGGGGGACACACAATGTCAGCAGTTTTGTGACTTGGAGTTTTCAAGGTGGCTCTTGCTCGGCGACACTTTTCAACACTAGTTGAGCACAGGTCTCCTGTACGCATTTCCGCCCATACCACTCCTGTCCAGAGTGCTCAAGAAGATCGGGATCGACCGGCCACTCAGTCTCTGGACAAACGTAGTGCTCCACACTAGGGCTTCTTTTCTGCCTAAGTAAGGTACACCTTTCCATTTGGGACAATCTGTTATCCTGCCCTCCTTCTATGCAACTCAGCATACTTCCAAAGAAGTCCACTGTCCACTGTCTGGACCCAAAAAGAGCATGGTGGTTCTACCTTAACCACACTAAAAAGTTCTGGGTGGACGACCAACTCTTCTTAAGGTACACTTGAGCAGAGAAGGGGCATGCTGTGCAGAAGAGGACCATATTTGTTGGGTCATCCTCTACATAAAAAAAGATATGTCACGCCTTGGCGAAGCAACAGCCTCCTGAAGACCTTATTGCCCATTCTACCAAGGAGAAGGAAGCTACCACGGCTCTCTAGTGTGGTGTTCTGGTTCGTGGCTTCTGCCAGGCGGCCACGTGGACATCTCTGCAAACATTCGCCAATAATTACTACCTGCACAACCAGGCCAGCAGGGTGGGCCTTTTTGTCTGTTCAGTCCATGCAGGTCTTTTTGGTTTGAAGCTTTGCCGCAGTCGCTCCTGTGGGGATGGTATTGCTTGGGTATCTGGTCAAAGGTAAGGAATCTGCGGCTAAATGGCTTTATTAGATGGATAAGTTAGTTACCTTAGGTAATGCCTCATCTGGCAGAGACATGACCTAGCCGCAGAATCCTTACTGACCCAACCATCCTCCCTGCACTGCAGATTAGTTTTAGGGTCAGGGGAGTTTCCCTTAAGGACCCTATTTTTTTTTTTTTTTTCACAATGGTCAGGCACTTCATGGCTCCGCGCTTCTGTCATGGAAAGTTATGAAAAGTAGCCGACGTCAGGCAATGATGCAGATGTCATGACAACTAACCAAACGTCTACAATGTCATGCAGAGTCGACCAATGCCACTTATCAGCCAACAGAACTGCTATCAAAAATCTTCTGGATCCAGCCTGATGCCTGGAAGTTCAAAGGTAAGGAATCCGTGGCTAGATCTTCGCCTGTTCCAGACAAGGCATTACCGAAGGCCAGTAACGTATCCATCACAGTCGAAATGCACAAGAGAAACTTCTCAGGGAAGAGAGGTCAAGCCCACCTTCAGCAGCCAGTTCTCGAGGTAGGAGACGACTGCCACACAGACCCAAGATGCACTGAAACCAAATCTATTTCTTTTGTTAACACCCAAGGTGCAATGGTGAGGCCGAAGGGGAGCAATCAATCAATGTACTTGTAAAGCACGCTACTTACCAGGGAGGGTCCCAAGGTGCTGGGGGGTAGGGGGGGGGGGGGGGGGGGTAAGTGTGCTGCTGCAGCTTGAAGAGCCAGGTCTTGAGGAGTCTTCTGAAGGCGAGTAGGTCTTGGGTCTGCCTTATGTGGATGGGGAGGGTGTTCCAGGCTTTGGCAGCAAGGTAAGAGAAGGATCTGCCGCCGGAGGTCGTTCGTTGTATGCGGGGGACAGCAGCGAGGGCGAGGCTGGTGGAGCGGAGCTGGCGGATGTGGGGGGTGGAAGCGGAGTCTGCTGTACGGGTAGGCTGGTCCTGTGGTGTGAAGTGCTTTGTGTGCGTGGGTGAGGAGCTTGAAGGTGACCCTCTTGTCGACTGGGAGCCAGTGTAGGTTTCTCAGGTGGCGGGTGATGTGGCTGCGGTAGGGGATGTTGACGGTTTGGATGCGTTTTAGTCGTCGTATGTGTTTGGCTGGGATTCCTGTGTAGAGTCGTAGAGTATGTTTCCGTAGTCCAGTCTGCTGCAGACTAGGGCCTGTAAACCAAAACTGAATTTGGCCCACTCTGAACAGCAAACAGCACCTGTGGGCTTGCAGGACAGGGTGTGGAAATAAGCATCCAACAGTACCAATGCTACATCTAGACTCCAGGATCAAGGGCATATGAGACCTGGGTGTTGGCGTGCATCTTGCATTTGTCCTTGCACAGAAAAGCATTGAGAAGGTGAAGGCTTCCATTCTCCTTCAGAAATCATACGAGTGCCATCGGCAGATAGCGCCAGGCCCTCAAAATAAAGTTAGTAAACTTCATACAGTGCTACACTTCTAGTCGAATCTGTGGAAAATGACAAACCTTCACGTCAATATTCCATTACCTCTTCGTGGAGTCAGTCACCTTGCCCTCAAAATAATGCAAATAAAAAGTTAATTTCATCTTCAATTGTTTTATCATCACATGCACGAACGAGGCATATGCAATAAGACCCCTTAGGAGGACTTTTATTCAATGGTAAATCAGCTAAATGTAATTTTAGATATAATTGGTACATGGATTGGGGTTTTTGAGAACCCAAAAATTTCTCTCTGCCTGGGAGCAATTTATAGTGACACTATGCAACACCTACTTTGAATTGATTTAAAAACAATCCTGATGCCACTCGAGTGGCTGAAGAAAAAGTAATTTTCTTTCTGTGAAAGTTTGGCAAAAATACCCGGCTATGGCCAATATTTATTTGAACACAAATTAAATTAATTGCGCATACAAGACAGCCAACATAATTTGAATCCATTATCATGGGTGTGTTGAATTTAGTAGGTACACTGTTCTCCACTAAAGGGATCTCTTTCACCATAGCTAGACATACAAAGAGTAGTTCCTTGTAGACTACATGCTTAGGTTCTCCAGGTAACACCAAAATCTGTGTTGTTACATCCTTTAAACCTATAAAGACTGTACTAGAAAGAAGAGATCAAACTCTGCTTAAAACAATTGCCCATTTCATTTTGAACATCAGCTACCATAGCCAGGTGGGTTAATATGGATCAAGGAGGAAGCCAGTATTCATTTAAAAACATTGGTGATCGCTCTACTGTAGGAGCAATCACACCTTTCTTTTGCACAAGACTGGAATACATTATGTAGGCCATGGAATCTATTTAAGACGTTTTATTTTTGAAATATTTTTAGGTTTACAGCAGAAGTTAGAAACAGGAATGAGAATAGTGGAAGAACTAGAGTACAGAATTCAAACTATGAGAGGATGTGAACTAAGTAATCATGTTGCTTTCACTACTAAGAAAAAAAGCTTAACAAGATGATGTCTAACACATGTATTAGGACTCTGACCTGTCTTGAAGCACTTTTAGTTAGCAATAGTATATTAAAAGCCTCGTCTCTGTGTCCTTGAGAACGGCAAATTATTAGACACTAAAGGTAGAAAATGTGCTATTCTCTTTCTAATGTGGTAAAACAGCTGTGCAACACCCTACTCACAACTGAGTATTTTCACATTTAAAATCCTGAGACTAAATATCAGAAGCAGGAATTGTTATTATGGATACAAAACTTGTCAAAGATGAGAACGTTTCTGGATATGAATTAGGCAATATGGCAAATGTATTGGAAGAGGATTAAAATGTGACACATCCGCCACACGATTACAATTGTCTGTTAAATCACAGGTTTTCCTCTACCGAATACCTTCCTCACTTTATCTGAAACAGTTAAAGATGTTCCTGAAGTGTTATTCATTTTGTAGATTGTATTGCCCCTTTTGATTCATTAGATGAATCACTTCTAGAATCCGCATCATGTGTTAGCAATTTACAAGCTTCATTTGTGCTCAATATCTTGGCTCAACATTGACAGTGGGAGAAAGTTAGACCATCTTTCGATATCTGCTTTATTCCATTTCAGATTGGCTTCAATTATACACAATGAATGAAAGTTAAAATATGATAAGATAAAGAGATCCATACCCAATTGAGCAAAATCGTTTTGCCCAACTTAAACTCAAAAACTACGAGGGAAGGCCTGGCCCAGCTTCTTAATGAAATCCTGCAATCTTCTGGGACTAGGAGGCTCTGAGCTCCATTACACTGCTTCCATCACAACCCAAGAACTTCAATACTGCTCTAAGTCTGTGTAGATGGAAAAGCATGGGGGACAGGTCCAATTGTCTAGTGTGAAGCCCGGGGTTACATAAAGCAGCAAGTGTTTAAAGCAGTTTCAGCATCTGTTCCTAGGAAGTCACTGTCTTGTATACCTCCTTGTTTACACCCTCCCCCTCCCCCAATCTCCTTCCATGTAAAATGTTGTCCTTCGCTTTCTAACAGGAGGCCTTTGAAGAGTGGCTTTGCTAGGTATTGTGCTGAACTGCTCTACTACATTAAAGAGGCCTTTACTTTCACAATGCTCGTCTTTGTTTCCTTGTCACAACTCATGCAGTCTTCTTGCCCCGTTGCTAGCTGGAATCAGGAGCAGAGGCAATGGCCAGCCCACACCAATAAACCTGCTAGTCTTCTCAGAGTCCCTAGTTTCCCCAGCCCAGCTTTAAAACAGGTCCCGAAATGTGCAACCCCTCTCTCTCTCCTGGTGTCTAGGAAGGAGCAAGGGTACAGGGCCAATCATTAGGTCGGGTGCTCTAGACATAAAGTAATGGGGAATGGTAGGTTAAAGTGGGTTGAATCTTAGAGTATGGTTTTTATTCTAACATGCTAAAAGATTAATATCAGAACGATATACCAAAGTTAGGTTATCATAAAGTGTAGGGTGTCTTATTACAGAAGACTCCGGGAAGAGGGGTGTCACCGAGCTCAGCCCAGGGCCCAACCACAGAAGCTCCCATAGGCTAGCTGTTTTAAACCCAGAAAACACATCTTTGCCTTGATCCCAGCAAACACAGCGCTGCTTCAAGCCCAAAGCGGAGTCACAGGTTTACACCATAACAGTATACGGATAGCTTTCTTTCCTGGAGAAGAAAGATGGGAATGCACATGGCCTGAACGCATACTTTTGCATTGCATCTCAAGTAATTAATCTTATTAAAAATTAAAGGGAAAATGAGAAAACCGTCACTGAAAATAGCCTACAGACAAGTTAGTGCTTGTAAGAAACAGACAAGCATGCAGAGGAGAGCTCACCTGTGGGTATTTGTGGGCAGGGTCCACCCGGCTGAGCATAGCAAGTACG
Source organism: Lissotriton vulgaris (assembly GCF_964263255.1). NCBI lineage: Eukaryota > Metazoa > Chordata > Amphibia > Caudata > Salamandridae > Lissotriton > Lissotriton vulgaris. The sequence goes on along the minus strand of NC_141693.1, from coordinate 749,100,741 downwards.
AATGCAGCCGTTTTTCCTGTCCCAGACTGTGACTGTGCAATCAGATTTTGTGGCCTGAAACAAAGGAGCAGAGAATGAAGGTCAGTTGGCAGGAGGAGGAGTGGGGAGGGGGGGTAGCTTAAAGACAGCAGAAGTTAGGGTGCAGAAAAACTATTCAACACAGGGTGATGAAAAGACAAAATTAAACAAAAGCAGTGTATATAACCGATATTGAAACTAAGATAACAGAAAGGTTAGCAAAACATGAAAACGTATATAATACGATGCAATAAGGAAAAGGGAGAGGGGTGCTAAAGACAGAAGGTGGGGAGTTACAGATTAAAGATGTGGTATTGAAGAACCAAGTTGGAGGATTAAAGAAAGAGTGCAGGAACTGCTGGAAGTGGGAGTTGGGAGTGAGGACCTAGTTGACAGAGAAGCAAGCCAACTGGCAAGATGGTGGTGGAACCTAGATTATTGTGTGCCGGGGGGTGGTGGGATTAACCAAGGCGACCAGGGGTGGAGAACTAAAGTCCCAGGGTGGTATGGTGAATAAGGATGCCTGGAAGAACCAAGGTGAACTGAAGGGTTGGAGGTGATCATGGGTAGGAGATAGCCAAGGAGAGTATGTGTGGAGGACTAAAGAGAGCGGGGTAGTACTAATAGTTTACCAATGGTATGCCAGGGAGAAAAAAAAGCGAGGTGGGCCAGGATTGTAGCAATCAAGCGGAGCAGGTGAGAACAAGAGGGGCCTGATGCAGTACCAGGGGGTATTAACGAGACCAGTAGCTGGAAACAGAAGTCTGGACCATGAGGAAGGGTCTAAAGGAATCATGGGGTACACCAAGGTGAGTGTGAAGGGAGATCAGGCAGAGCAGGATGAGAACTACAGGAATAGTGGAAGATGGATGAGAGGAGGAGTAAAAGAAGGGATGTGCAAGTGTATGGAAAACCGATATGGGGTAAAGGGATATGAAAAAATTAGAGCAGTGAGACAGAAAGAAAATGCAAAAATGGGGACAGGCGGAAAACAAAGAAAATAAAGTATTAGATGATGGGAAGAGAGAGACAACATCTCAAAGTATATTATTATGCTGATGCTTAAACAACCAGAAGTAGAATCAACTAGATGGAAGGGCTATGCACATCATTGCTACATCACCCCACGTTCTATACCACTTCATATCTCTGCTTTTAGGATTAAACCCCTTTATCCATTACTACATTATCCTTTGAGTCTTACCCTTAACACCAAACCCTTATGCTTAATACATTAACCCCTTAAACTTGCCCTATAACATCCCCATAATCCCTTATCGCCCAACCAATGCTGCCTAACCCCTAACCTTCACCTTACCGTTTTATACTGAACTCCTAGCCCATTATTCACAATCCCTACCCAATTTACCCTTTATCCATTACTCTTAACCAGTTACTCCCAATAACGTTGCACATTACACTGGCCTTCACCACCTTACCCTAAACCCCTTATCCAGAACACATTTTCACAGTATGTTCACAATGAACTGAATGTGATGAGATGGCTTACGATGTAAATGTAGTCTATGAGAAAATGGCATAACAATAAAACAGATACTAATAAATTACTTGTTTCCCCCATACTCTATTCATGTCCTCTCACCCTAAATTCTAATGTTTATGAATCCATACTCTCTCCTGCGTACCCCCTCAATGGGCATGTCAACTGGATTCTATTAAGCTTTAAAACTTTACTCCGTACCTATATGAGGTATGAACATTCCTATCATAAACAAATGCCTGATATCACTGGTGTCTAAAGAAAAGAAACACTTGTTTAAGATTTCCAAAAGCACCACTGTGCGCACCCCCACTTCTCCTCACAGTCGCTAGGAAGAGTTGCTTACGGTTCTGCAAGCATCATGGGCAGGGCGTTCTCCTGGATCTTTGATGGCCTGTTGAAGCCCATGGCGTAGACCCCTTCAAGGAGCTGTGGCTTTCTAAAAAGAAAAAGGCATATGTGAACAGAGGGCAAGGAATCTACACTGGAGATAACACTATTATGCAATTAAAAGGTCGATAGATCCAGAGGTCTGCTGTCACCCTGAACATGAAACATCCATCCATCGAGAATCCGCAGCCAGTGACTCACCCCATTCCCCTATCAGAAATATCCACAATGAACACCCTGAAAGAGGGGCACAAAAAGATACTTTAAGCAGTCTCTAAAGGCCCTCCACACCCAAGGCAGAAAAGTATTGTTTCCCCACAGCCAATAATGGCAAAACACTAATCAACTCAACCCTTTCAGGGACCTGAAACACCTCAAGAACGGCTGATCTTTATTATTATGGGTTAAAGCCTCTTGAAAAGCAGATTACTAGAACTTTGAGGGAGATAGATCTGGCTGTATTTATATAAGATTATGAAAGTGCCTACCCATTTATAATGGATAACTAAATTTCTCTGGTTCAAATATGTATTTAAACTGACTAAGTAAGATACCCATCTGCAGAACAAGCATTTGCAATGCAATAGGTCTCGCATTAGGAAAGTTTGAGCTATTGGCATTGTAAATTACAATTTTTTTTATTTATGTGTCGGTTATGAAAATAGATACATTAATAGCAGTGTCATTTACAATGTCAATCGCTTAAACTTTCGCATATGTGACACTTATTGCATTTGAAATGCAATGTGTGTTGAGAGTGAGTCAGTGAGTGAGAACGAGTGGGCGAGTCAGTCAGTGAGAGAGAGTGGGTGAGTCGATCAGTGAGAGTCTGGACAGTGAGTGAGTGAGTCAGTGAGTGAGTCAGTGAGTGGGAGAGTCAGTGAGATACCCCTCCGGGGGTGATTCAGGCGCTATATAAACTTAATAATAATAATTGATGGAAGGTTAATTTCCTTTCTGACCATAGCATGTAGGTACTGAAGATATTAACGGACTATAAAATACTCTAGGCGCTATAAGAAGCGACTTGAGTAAGCAGGCTAATTATTCAAAACAAGTACAGAGCGCACTCGAACTTGGACGTTTGCAGGAGGGGGCACTGGGGGTGTTTGTCCCCCTCCCTGTGTTTGTCACTTGCCCTTTATGACTATGCCCCTGCCCTTTGAAATAGTCAGAGAGGGTCGGAGGATGGAGGACTTTAAAATGTTGCCCCCCCCCGCCTCCCACCGAAAACGTTTCCGTAAATGCCCGTTCACTTGAACAGCTTGCTGGGTCCTCTAGCCACTAGAATTGATACTTCAGGCGCTAGTAGGGGGTTTTGCAAGGCGCTATAAGAAGGCACTTGAGAGCTAGGCTGAAGGATTGGTACTTAAAGCGATAGGAGGGAGTACTGGGCGCGCTATGAAGAGGTGCTTGAGGCACTAGGATGAGGGCTCAATTAAACTGCAACTTTTCAGAGGCCTTCGGTGAGTGAACACCTGAGGTGACGGGCACCCCTTGAGATAGGACGGTCATCAAGGCACTTAAATAGCTGCATGAATTACCTTAATAGGGTATTTCAGGAGCTATGATGGGGGATCGAAGAGCAATAGTGGATATTCAAGGCGCTACAATTGGCATTTGAATGAGTTTCTAAAACAAGAGGAGTTTCTAAAACAAGAGAAATGTCTCTAAAACAAAAGAAGAGTTTCTAAAATCGAAGAAGAGTTTCAAAATTGAGAGAGGTGTTTCAAAAACAAGAGAATAGTTTCTAAAACAAAATAGACATTTCTCAAACATGCCAGAAAAGATCCTTCTATTAATGTATCAATCCAAGCTCCACCTGTTAATCAGTCCTTCGAGTGCGCTCTTTTGGAGGTGGTTAAGTCCATAAAGGCATACACTCTCCAGACATGCCAGTCGGGGAGGCACAAGATTTCCAATTGTGGGTAAAAAATGTGATGTACAGCTTTGGAGCCTCGCAACTGGTGTTAGATCGAATGCTTTCATTATTGTAAACAACTGGAAATGACTCAGGCCACATTCCAGTCCAGTGTTTTTTGCTCACTGTGCCATGACAGGGATTTCTCGTTTGCGGGTTGTTTTTGGCTGTCCGTGAAGCGCTGACACAGCCTGAACCTCGAGGCAAAGCCCCGTCCGAAGAGACGACGAAGGAATCTCGGACCAGCGTCGTCTTTGTGGAGTCTCATTGGTGACGTGTGCCTCGAGGCCGTGTTATCCTCTGTGTTTCTTAATAAGTCCCCTACGAGGGAAGGACATTTATGCTGCCCCCCATATGTCTCGCAGCGCGCGAGGCCTCGCCATGTCTGGGGCTGAACCCTCCCTCCGACCTCAACATCTGGGCTGCGAGGACGGAGTGATGGCTGTAAATAGACGATAGGAGGATGCAACAGTTAACGGATGTGGCTTGTCGTGATGTCATTAGGTTGGACTCTCAGGATAACTGCGCATCTCTGTGAGGGATGTGACATTCCTGAATGCGATCTCTTGTTTTGTGAAATAATAAACATGGCCCGTGGGACCCCCGCCCTCGGAGATATCGCCGTCATGCCATTGGTTTGGTTGAGTAGGGGGGGTGGGGGAGTCCTTAACTGTGGACATCCGGGGCTGGAAGAGAACGTCATTCCCCGAATTATAATAAAAAAACGACTTTATGGGAAAAAGAGCAAAGTCAAAACTCGGATTTACCTTTAGGGAGATGGATGCGGCCAAGATGCGGAGGCTGTAAAAGGCAGCCATCCTCGCCACGGAAGCGACAAAGAACATTAAAAACTAACAGCCGTGAAACATCCTGAGGAGCAGCGCCGCCGTGTGCACACACTGCAGACCGTGTGCACGGGCGAATGGCGGGGGCGACACGTGTCTGCCTTGTCAAGCAATCACAGCAGTGTGCGCTGAAGGGTGCTTCGCAAACACGTGCAAGCAAGTGACACTGCAGAGCTTCACCCTGAGACTCAGGGGACCTCAGTGACACTGCCGTGGTCATTCTTTAAAATGAGCGAACTTCAGTGACCCGGCAGCGCTTTACTTAACACACACAACATAACCAGGACTGAGTGTGTTTTCAGCTACTCCAGTGTAATCGGAGTCATTTTAGTAATTGTGCTTTACTTTGTGGTGCAGACTTACCGATAATTACGTTATTACTCCTCCGTGTGTAATTTAGGAGGGAAAATTCTACCCCAAGAGCCCGTTCAGCCGGCAAGAGCAACTCTTTCGCGTAATTCCGCAGAATCTAGCAGAATCCTCATCTAATTCCGTGTGATACACTAGACGGAATTACGCAAGTCCCGCTCACCCCTACGCATAAACCTTTTGGTAGACCACTGCTTCACTTCAGAAGACCACGGAGCTTCAGTGACGCTGGAGTGCCTCACCTTAAAAACGACAGAACCCCGGGTAATGCTGCAGTGCGTGACCTTAACAGACCAGAAACCTCAGTGACACTGCAGACCCCCCACCCCCCCTCCTCCCTACACACCAAGGACTGCAGCCTCCAGGGTCTGGTGTACAGACCCCCTCACGCCAGCGCCCAGTGTTCACGTCCTGGTCCATGTCCACCAGTGACGCTCAGAGTACGGCCAGCGGCTCCTCGTGTTCACTCAACTCAGCACTATCAAAACCAGCATCGATTTACATTTTTCGAATCACTTTAAGCATAGTCAACAACATAAACAAACAGCAGTTACTTGGCACGTAAAAAACAACGACCTTACTTCCACTACACGTGCAGAGCTTTTCTCTTTGCTCAAGTAATAACGCTGTAACGCCGCAGCCCGGCTTCAACAGGAAGCCAGGCAACCTTTGTTGGGACCGGGGCGGGGCCGGACACGCGACCGGAGCTTTCCAGGAGGCAGGCTGCAGTAGCTGGCGCATGGCTCCGGTGCAGAGAGAGGAGAGCCCTGCGTGCAGCCGGCGTCCGCCCGGGAAGCCAAGGAGTGGAGTGCCGGTGTCCCTGTGCCCGTTGACGTCGGAGTGAGCAGCCCGGAGCGGGACGAGTAGAAGTCCGGGTGAGTGGGGCTCCGTGCTTGCGTGTCTGTGTGTATGCAGGGGGGTGGGGGTTGGGGGCGGCAGCGTGTGTATGTGTGTGTGTGTGTGTGTGCGCGCGCCTGTGTATTGTGTGTGTGCATGCAGAGGGGCGGGGGCTGGCTGTGTGTGTGTGTGTGAGCAGGGGCTTTGCACCGCGCATGCGCAGCTATCAGACGCTCGCTCCCGAGGTGAAATCCGACCTCGTCAAAGCGCGCGTCTGGTAGCTGTCCACTCTACTAAATACGGGCAGCATAAGTTGTCGAGCTGATGCATTCATGCTTCGCATGAATGCCACATCAGCTCGACCTAAAAACTGTGGGTGTACCAAATGATGTTGGACAGGACAAACAAAAAGGCTAAAAGTCAGATTTAGTACCAATTTGAACTAGATTAAATCATGAACGAAAAAGAACCCGCTGTGTTGTCTTCATTATGTTTAATGGAAACATTGTTGTTGGAGTGACTGGGAATGGAATAAATACATGTGAACATGCCACATTGTTTCTTCCTGTGCCCCAGTTGTGGTTAAGCATAAAAAGCATTGTCCATCTCCGTTCTAGTTCAACTGCGTTGTTTTGAGGCAGACTACATGTTTGATAGACATGAGTGACAAAGGTGGTGATGTGGGCTAATCAATAAGTCATTATTGGTTCCTTTAACATCAGGTTTCCTAGAGCACCATCATTTCCTCTTCCACCACTTTATTCCTCGGTTCTGTACGATCCATGCTCCTGCCGTTCCAGCAGGGAGTATGGACAAAAGGTCGAGCGATAACAGAGCTGCAGATCAATTAATGTGAAGTATACAAAATAGTGATGTATGGAATACTTGAAATAATCTCCAAGTTATTTTGTTCTGCATTTTAAAATTACCAAGTTTATTATGGGCTTCCTAGCCTAGATTTGTATTGCCTAGTTTGCAGAACTATATTATGATAGGGTTCTACAACTGGACATTAGTGGCTGTGCACCAAAAGAGAGATTAAAGTAAAAAGCCTCATACCAAATTTTTAAGCACTCTTACTTTTCAAGAATTGTGATCCTTTACTACTGATTGTGCTTTTGACAATGCTCATCATTCTGTTACTTCCACCTTCCCAAATCTTAATTTCTTATTTAATGTATACACATCTATTTGTCCACCAATAGTAGTTAATGCTGTGCACACGCAGGAAATCCTAAGAGTCTTTCCTCTAACACGATTGTGCAGATCCAAGCTCCAGATTAAAAAGAGAATCAAAGCTAAACAGACAGAAAGGTAAAGCCTACTTTAAATTTCAAACAAATCTGCTAATGCGCAAATGAAGAACTCCACCCCACACTATTTTCCTGGGCATTCTGTATTGCTTAACAGCTCCTTTAACATCTGAAGCTTGTAAAACTATTGTCAAAACCACCAAGGATAAAAAAAAAAATGAATGGCCAAAATTCAGAAGAATACAGCAGTAAAAGCCAATTTGCGATCAGTCAAGTTGTTTCCAGGGAGACACTAATATATTCTAGAAATACATTTGGCTCAATAACACTCGTGAAAAATAACAAGGCACTGCAGCAGAGTATGACCGTACCATAACATTTGCAATTAATAACCAAAATACAAAATCATGAGAGGAATTAGACTTCTGCAACAATGTAACCCACTCCCTCTTAGAGATGTAGGTGAGGATTACTAAGTATGGCCGAAATTTGTATAATGTTAGCGTAATTTCAGATTACTCTTGTTGTGAGAACCCTAAGAAATTATGCCATTACACCATGTCACGTTATCATGTGCAGGTCACAATTAAGATTTAGTGCGAATGTGTCACTCACAGTAAACATTTACCCTGAATGTAAAGGAACAACGCAACAGCCGGTTGTGTTGCTTTTTTGTACATTATGTTTTAGCACGAAATGAATCTTTGAGTGCAAAGTGGGCACAATGACACTACCTTCCAAAATACACCACCTACTGGTAGTATTGCATTTCCATTATTATGTATAGTTTGAAAAATATTTCACATAATTAGTTCAAAAAAATTCGCACACACCTAGGATTACTGGCAAGAGATGTGGTTCATGAGGATCATAGCAGGATGAACACAGCTCATGATTCCACAGCACAATGCTTACATTTACAATTGCTATTTCTTCAAACAGATAAAATGCTTACGGCAAGGATGTTGGCAAATTAACATGCATTTAATCAGTAAAACGCATCTGTTTAAATCTTTAGGCAGGTATGTAGGGTGTAAAATAGCAGATATTCTTCAAATGAAAGATCTTGCAGTGAAAGACAGCTGCAAAGTAGTACAGATGATAACATTTCACCGTAGTCTGGCTACAAGAGTAAAATGAAATCAGCACAGTTAAATTAAATCCTATATTAATGCTAAAAGTGAACAGCTAAAGACAGAGTGAACACTGCTCCTTAGACAGGCAGAGAAATTGGTGTGCTTTTAGTAACCCATGGTTTAATGCATACCCAGCTTTCTAATGCCCAAAAGAGAAAGCTTTAAAAATTGATGGGTTGAATGATTTAATTAACTTTGGTAATTACTAAGATCTCTGGGTTAGTGAGTTACAATGAGCAAAAAACAAGGAACTAGAATGAGACCTGAAAAATTGTCAGTGGCCGAGACAGTTGGCAAATATTCTACTTATGATTTGTTTTTGCCTAAATAGAAGTTGTAGATCTAACAGACCATCAGTTCTGCAGATTCCTAGCTCAAAAGAGAACTGAAATAGTTGAATTATGTTCAGGAACTATAATTGTATTGGGTTCAAACGTAAAAAAAAAAGCTTCAATTGTGGAATTAGACGCAACAGTTAGTTTCTAGTGCAATCTAATCCAGTTTTATAGATTTTATATTTCCCTCTCCAGGTAACTAACATTTTAAAGTCTGTAATGGGCGTGCCATGTATTTTATAGTATTCCAACATGACTGCAGGCTGTGCTGGACCGGACGTGCACATCAGGTCCTTTGGTTAGAGCTGGTGCAAACAAGCCATATTAAATGTACCCCAGGAATGAAATTAACTCTCAAAATAAATAAAGGGACAATATCAGGCAGCCAACTTACCTAAACGTCATAAAACCATCAGATGCCCTTAAGGACACGTTTTGACAAGTGGCCCTGCCTGATAGGCCCCTTCACCTCCAATTTTTATTTTGCCATTTTATAAAATTATATTTTAGCTCCAAACCCACCAGTACACAGCTCTACTCGCAATTGGCACAGCCGTAACTCACAACATGATTAAACAGCCCATGCATGCCACTGAAGTACATCTACGACTAACCAAAACGTACTTCCAATATCTGCACGAACCACTTGAACTCAAGGTTTCACCTAGGTCCTTAATGTACATCTCTGGTGCCATCTATCCTTAGTCCCTGGGGCTGGGTGATGCTGGAGTTAGCAGACACCAACTAACATGGGTTGAGAGACTGCCATCTGGTGTTTTTGAAGTGCTGATGAGGACTTGCTACCAAGAACTGCAAATTCCAAGGGCCACCCTGAGACCAGAAAAATTGCAAAAACGGCTGATGAAAACAGACACGAGTAGGATCATTAGTGTCAGTGTCACCCAGGAGGTCTAGCACCTGCAAGGGTCTCAGTAGGCACTCAAAAACGTTGATTGCAACGTTGATTGCAATAAACCAGTGACCAGCTCCATGTCGGTTTGTAAAAGTCAGTGTCCACATCAATATTAGAAGACCGCTTGAGTCGCTGAATTGCTAAGTACAAACAAAGCACCCTGAACTACATAAACCCACAAAATAGAGGGTGCAGATGTATCATAACAGCACAGGTAGTCTGTAACCTTCAACTAATTGGAGTGACTTTGAAGAACCCATGGACCCATCTTAAAACATCAAAGATTGCAAGGACCATGCTATAACCTGCCATACTGCTGAGAATTGGTTTTAACCTACTGTTGTGGAAAAAAAAGGATCGGAGTCTAACTCAGCCTAAGAATGTGCAAAGACCATAGTTGATTTTTTGAGGGGCAAAACACCTACTTGTGATCAATGTTGTATTCTTTTTTATAATAAATACCCAAGTTGAAGGAGTTACACGACAAAGGACTAAATTATGTTTACGTGTCAGGACTGACTAAATTATGCAGCAAAAAAATGCAAATTATGTGGCCCATTCTTATTTTGCTATTTTGTCATTTTATTACAAAGAAATACTGTTAGTAAAAAAGTTTCAACTCATTAGAACAAATATACTGCTTGAAAATAGCAATCGCCAACCAACAGCTGAATGGTTAAAGTTTGTCACTGTAAAACCACATGGTTATTTTTTCGTAACTTTTGATCGTTAGAAGCAGAAATGGCTTGTTAAGTCAGAAACTGAAAATTATACAGTAGGTGGTGGATTATGTGGCAAGCGCGGCATATCCATAACCATGCAGAAAATAACATTGTGGCCGCGGATTTGCATATTCCTACTATACTGACTGGACAGTCTGTAGTACATGATATTATCCTGTCCTTATCTCTCTACCTGCTCAGCACAGTGTGAATGTGCTGTGTGCTGGGTGGAATGTTGGTGTGATGATGCGGAATGGAATGTTCGGGTGGCTGTGAAGTGAAGTGTGACAGTTGGAGCATGGGCTGAGCAGCCGCAGGCAGGCTGCTCCTGGCAGGGCTGCTTCACAAGAACTCAACAACTTGTAACTGATCTTAATAAATCTACCAAACTACATCTTGCCGGTTGGACTTAATTACTAAATATTTTGGTGACGAGTTGGTGACTAACCCATGTGTTACATATGAAATACCTGAACCTGGCTATAAAAGAGGATTTAATGATGAAGAAACCTTCAGATGCTTCCAGCGTAAAAGTACATTTCCAGGAGGAGGGATTCACAGAAAATCTCTACTGTCCAAAAGAAACCAAGAAGCTGTTCATCCATAAGCAGATGTTCACATGAAAGAAGAAAAACCGGTGCACCAGTGTCCTTCACATCGGACAGCCCCCGCCCAGGAGTGCCCGTCTTACCTACATTATATTATTTGGACTTTGCTGTATCCAGCACTGCTTGCATCATCTAGACTAACAATATACAGCCTGTGAATTCATTTTGCTCTCTCGTATGAAGTTTTTCAGGCACAAATTGCGTGACCCGGAGCACATTCAAAATTCATATGGAATTTGGCTACACGTTGCAGTCAAAAGGAACGGACGGGATTTTATAAGAAAACTTTCATCATCTTAGAGTTTTTCACAGGCATACAAATCTTGGTTTCATACATCTGTAGAACATGGAGCTTCCAACGGTTTGGCCTCTGACTTGAATCTTTCATGGTAGTGTTTATTTTTGTCGCTTACACTGCATGCATGCACTGCACACGTTAATTGTTTGGCATAGTCGACTCTGTGCCTGCGGTCAGAGACCACCTTATGTGAGAAAAACATAGTGGTGAGTTTGTCGATATTTTATTTTTTCTTCCTCATCTACAACGTCCTGCTGGTATGCTGGCCGTTTTAACCGTTATATGCGGTTTAAATATTGCACGTGCATCTTCCCTCATGCAGGAAGCCTCACGGACCACCTTGAGGATCCTCTGTGATGTGCGCCTTTCCACCGTATCAGAACTGGCTGAGTGACACTGTTTGGCACATGCACGCACCTGGAGCCATCCGGCACTGGTGTGTCAGAGTGCTGCTATTTTGAGATTTGTGGCAACACACTAGGACAGGGGCTACGGAGTATACCTTTTAGTTCAGCCTGCTTTGGTTATCGTACGACGGTTCTCGAGCAGTGTGGTCGGTTTGTTCTTACTTCGAGTGCATGATGTCAAGCCCATATTTCAAATGTTTGGGTACTGTCTTCATGAATCTTCAGTAGTCCTTCATACAACTCGAACCTGGCTGTGAGGTGGGACTTCAGGGGATGTTAGAACTTTGATCAAGACGCGGCACACTCCGCATTATACACCTGGCGCCGTTATGTTCACGTGTACTCGTCTTTGGTTGGGAGCTTGCAGCCGCACACTAGGCTGCATATTGTTTGATTAAGCGAATATGTTGCCTGCTGTCAAGTTCGTGACTGCGCGTTTTCTGATGCACATTTTCCTCTGTTCATTCATGTTTTCTCGAACCGCATGCAGCATAGGTTTTCTGACCAGAGGAAAGGAAAAAAGTTTGCTGTACAAGTGCTGTTCAAAATGCCTCGGCATTTTGCGTTTCGATCTTTATGTTGTTGACAATCAACATTCAACAAAAAAAGCTGCAGCAACATACTGGTGGTCACAGCTTTGATTTTGTTTGACAAGAGACAAAGGAAATTCTTGAGTAGAAAATGCTTATATCTGATCTACTTTTCTTGTTGGAGTAATGTTCATTACTTGCTAGGTTACACTCCATTACATGAGGGATAGCATGGGCTCTTGTCCCATTTCTACATTGTACATTATATTAACTCTACATGGGGGTGTTTTCTTAATGGGTTTAGTTCTCATTTACATGCGTTTATGTTATTAACCCTTACACAGGGTATGTCTTTTTGGGTTATAGTCCAATTTACATTAGTCCCTCACCCTTACGTCAGGGGTAGGTTATGGGTATTAGTCCCATTTACACGCACCAGTGGTGCATTATAATCCTTACACAGGGTGTGCCTTCATGGGTCTCAGTCCCATTTCTGCTAGTGTTGATCCTCATTTGAGGGTTGGCTCAATGGGTGTCAATCCCATGTACATTGTTCATGTCACTAACATTTACAAGAGGTACGTGTTTATGGGTTTGTTGTTTTTGACTCACACGTAGGGTCCCAAAATGGGGTTCAGTCCCATTTTCACAACACAGATTTTCTTTGCTTACTTTAGGAATCCCGGGATGGGGTACAGTTTTTTGTGTCTACACTTTTTTTTTTTTTTTTTTTTTGTGTTTTATAGAGCGCGAACTTGACCCGTTAGGGTATCAGAGCGCTTTACAGAGTCGCAGAGTTGTACATAGGCATGAAATAATAATAGTATACCATCAATAGACAAGGAGCGGTCAAATGGAAGAACAAGCATTTGGTAAAGCAAATAGGTCACGCCTACATGATATATTGGCCTGGTCAAAGCTTTTAGTCATATTGTATACCAGAGCTGCTGAAAGTTTAAAAAGAAAAAAAGTACTATGATGCAGCCAACGCAGGCAGCATCATTATTTATTTAATTTTTTTAATTGGCGTGGGAGGGGGGGGGGGACGGGACACAGACAAAGGTGTGGTGAAAAAGGTGCTATTACGCTGCAAGTCTTGTCCGCATCATATTACTTTTTTAGGTCTCGCCTAGGCAGCGCTTGCGCTTTGTCTTTGAGACATGCTGTATCTAGAATATGTTTGAAAACAACGAGGGGACCCAATAAAGTCGAACAGGGGCCTTGGGAGTAAATTATTTTAGACTACAGTGGTCCCTTATTGCTGGTTACGTATGCAAACAAAGTTTTTCATCTGAACATGAAAATGGGGGAGGATGCGTGGAACTTTTTGTATTCTTATTCTTCTGCTCTGTTTTCTGGCTTGTTCAGTACTCCTTGTTATGTTATATTTTCCTTGGATGCCGGACTTGGTTACTTGGACATTCTTTGTCTATAGTTGTTCCCACATTGTTTACTTACTCAATTTTTCATTTATATGGTGGGAACAGTATTTATGTATTTTGTGTGAAGGGGTGTAAAGGCTAGCGTTTAGTTAATTTTTCGTGCTAGGTCTTGCCTCCTCCCATGTCTGTCTGGCCAGTGGGCGTGCTTGGGGGTAGCCATAGGAGCGTTTATGTCTATCTGCTGACAGTTTGTTTCTTATGTCATAATTTTATTCTACACTTTTTTAATTTACTGAAGGGGAGGATGGGTTATTTCAAATTGTGTATATCTTATCTATTGTTTCCTCTTCATTTACTTCTACGCATCTTTTCACTCTTTCCTTTTTAATTTTTATTGCATATATTTAGCTGCATTTGTGAAATGTATCTTAATTCCTTTTTATGGTTCTTCTTGTTATTACTTCTTTCGGGTAACCACAGTTATGCTTCTGTTATATAAGAACGGGGGATATGTAGTATCTTGTTCATGTTATTATCCTGTCATTATCTCTGTGCCTGCTCAGCCCAGTGTGAATGCGCTGTGTGGAATGTTGGTGTGATGATGCGGACTAGAATGTTCGGGTGCCTGTGAGGTGAAGTGTGACAGTTGGAGCATGGGCTGATCAGCAGGCAGGCTGCTTCACTACAGCTCCTCTACATGTAACCTACTTCAGTAAATCTACATCCTACTTGCGTGGACCTCGTTACTACACAGTGGCCCAAACTGTTTGTGATTACTGTCATCCAGGACACTAGTTCTCAACTTTCAACACCCTGAAGCAAAAGATCAATGGCGCAACCAAACCTCTGTTTGAGAGTTAAATATCGAGAGGGAATCGTAGATAACCTAATGGATGGTAACATATATGATCACTTGAGACAACAGGTAACAGTGCTCATCACTAGCACTACCAAGTACAGTGTGTCCGCAACAGGACACCAATGTCATGCATTTATCCGCTTTAAATATTCCTTTCTTCTAATTCAGCTAAAATTGTGGAAATGAAGCAGCAGCCTTCCTAGAATTGCAAGTTGTCCAACGAGAGAGATCAGTGGATATTAAACATAATGAAATGCACTTGTCCCAGTTTTACAACTAATATTCAGGCTCTATATTTTCACCGACCTCGCTTTACTTCTACATGCATCATGGCCCAATGGAAAGAAAGTGGTAGCCAGCTCCAATTAGCCCAGTTCTTGCTTCTACAGGCAGCATTTTGATCTCCGGTCCTGATCAACAACCTCTTTCTTACAGAACAAAAATGGACTAAAAATCCAAGCTTACTTGAGCGACAACTGAGGAAATCAAGAAGATAAAATACCCTATTTTCAAGATATGTCTAATGTGGAACACAAGACTAGTCTTAAGCTGTAGATCTACCTCAGAGCGTCTATAGTTACATAATCAAAGGTTTAACATTGATACACTTAAGGGATCCATTGGCTGCCTTCTCTGCAGCCAGCTTTTCGGCAACTCTCAACCAATTATGTACCGACCTTTTTCTGTATATGGTTTCTTTTATTAGTTATTGGGCAAGTCGCAGTCATATTTTAAAGCACTCTACAGTTATGTTACGTATGCAGCCTGTTGTACACGTTTTTAACTGTACAGAGGGAAATCATTTGCACAGTTTTTCAACTCAGTTGTTTTTTTAAAGAAATAAGCAATGGATTTGGTCAGGTGAGTATGGGCAGAACTGTTTTTTTTTCAGCAGCCATTTCCTGCTCATCCATGCACACTTTTTAAAGGCGCTGATCTGTATACAGATCTGCTTAGTCTGGTTTGGTGTCTGCTTCTCAAGTCTGCTGTCTCGGGTAAAACAGTACTCAAAGGCAGGCATTTGGAGTTTTCTGAGCATCGGGGTAAGGTCACAAGGTGCCATGGAACCACTAGGAGCGTAGCATTGCATGATCTGCAAGAGAGGCAGGGCTGCAGGTAGGTGCTACGAAGAACAGAATCGAAGGTTTGTAACATTCACAGCAAGGCAAATCAAGAGCAATAAGGACACTAAGCGCAACGAAAGATATTAAGGAAGCGAGAAAGCCACAAAAGGAGGCAACAGAAACCTAAGAGGTGAGAAACAAAAGGTTCCGAAAAATAATTATGAATAAAAGAAAAGTAACAAAAAGGATACATATAAAAGCATCGGAAGAAAGGACAGAAAAGAAGGGTAATAGTAAGAAAGAAGTAGATGGTGAGACAACAAAGGTGAGAGAAGCAGCAGAAGACGTCAATGGAAGTAGTCGGGGGAAGAGAGACTATAGCAGCAGAACATTTTAGACCAGACTCCCTAAAACTGAGGTCGACTCAGCGCAGACTTCCCCACTCCTAGATGCATGATCAGAAGCAGCAGAGGAGGATAAGCAACTGCTGTCATTCCTGCATCAATTCTGGGGTAGCTGAACATCAGCAGATGCCAGCAAGACTGATCTATTAACATGATTCGAAAAGCACAAAAACATATTGGAATACTGTACCTTCGATGAATCATAGTTATGTTCTTCTAAATGTAATATATATATTTTTATATCCAAAGACTTTTCTAGCAAGATAGCAGCATTACAATGCACTTACATTTACGTTACTGAAGAAGACAGTAAAGACCTTATTACAACACTATTTAAAGATGCAGAGCAGAACTGGCCAGAAAAAAAAAAAAACGGAATTCTAGATTTTGCTAACAGCAGCAGGTCTTGCAATCTGAGCTCTGTATTTTTATTTCAGTAGCTATTATTGATAAACCAAAGGAGGCCAACATTATCAATTATGATCATTGACAGTGTGATTTTTTTGTGTGAGGATCTTTTGTAGATCAGCACAGAAAATATGTCAAATGTAGTAGAAGTTTTAAGGCAAGGTTTAGGCAACACAGCAAAGATCTCAAACGGTAAGCCTTGCTGCTTAGGCCAGGTGAAGGATCTAAAATGTTTGTTATGATGTCCGCAAGTGTACCTATTTTGGTTGCCTTTATGTGGACAGTTTGTTGCTGGCAAGTGGCCCCATGGAACAAACAAGGTGATGGACGGGTTGCTTGAATGAACCTGGTGATCAATCGAGGGGCATTTCATTCCATCGTTTTTCACCAACTATACTGCTCAAGACAAAGACCTGCTATATGCACATCAGCTTGGCCCTGCTCCAATAGGAACAGTCCCACCCAAACTGCTAAGACAAGGCCCCTCCAGATGGGAGCACAATTAACCCCATACAGGTAAGCTGATGTGGAATGCGCAAGCTCTACAGCTGGAGATTAATTCAACCATTCCACTATTACTTTATTTCTTGCAGTGGAGATTGTAAGTGAAATGGGGATGCCCAGACATGGGCCGCTGTGCTCACTGTGCCATAGGACTCAAGCTATACCTCACTTAGCGTTTCCAGCAGGAGGTGACCTAGCCAATTCATATTGGAGAAGAACCAAGGAAGCTTTGCATTCAACTGGTCTATGTATAGAATGGAAACATGGGCAAGAGCTGACGACTTCAACACATCCTCAGGTGATTTCCAGTGGTTCAGATGAATTTGAGCATTAGCTAACATTCCTTTGCCGCTTGTTCCCAAGTCACCCCATGGACTCAAATGCCTTCTTTGATGGTAAAAAAAAAACAAAACAAACTGCGTGGCCCTATTCTATGGCAGCTGCTTTACGCGTTTTGATCTTCCAGATCTATGGGTCAAGATAGATTTCACAATTTCACAACTCAACCTATAACACAAAGCTACTTTGTCAGAAAACTCATTGCTAGGGGCACCCACAAGAGTATGAATACAGGTGAAATGGCCTCCTTGGTAGTGTATGCATATTTAACTCACTACGTACCCCATATAATCAGATTTGTCATTCTCAGACCACTATATTATCATGTTCAGGCTGTTATCATGGATGTTACGCATGTGGGTTGTGAGGGACTCTAGTCTCCGACCTGGATTAGGTGCAGAGGCTTCTGTGAGCTCTCTGTTCTAGCATTCTACCTCAGGATGCGTTTACAGATGGTGAAGCCAAACCTCCCCACTAGTTTATTTACTTCACAGGTACTGGCTGCAGACAACCTCCATACTGATGGATACAAAAAAGATCACCCACAAACCCCAGCCATACTCTACCCTGGACTCACAGCCTCAGTTCCTCGAAGGACTTGACTGAGTAAAGCGGGGAGTTGGGGTCCCGTTGCAGCACCTCCACTTGGTTGGTGTTGTTGACCAAGTTGCTGCGGATCAGTTTGTTCAGTAGAGATTGAGCAGCTCGGTCCTCTGTAAGAGGAAACACATTTAGTAGAATTGTTTTGTTAACATTTTCAGCATTTTGTAGTTCAAAACCTTTTACAGTATTTTATAAATACTCAAAAATCAACATGTAGCAAACAAAACATTGCAAACTGGATTTAATATTTAAAGCTAACTGAAAAACAGCAGAATTTAACCTTGTGCGGTTCATTAGCAATGTGACCTTTTTTAAAAGCCACTACACTCCCAAGTGGAAATCAGTGAGTAAGTAATCTTTATTGTAGTGATTATTTAAAATCTTACAATATTACACATCTAAAACGAGAAAACAGTAAAAACTATGTTCAAATATAAAAACACTTAAAATACCATTACATCGAATAAATTCATTTGGTTTCGTAGTAATTTACATATTAAAAGTAATTATTCTCCTAATTTCTTTTTAACTGTCAATAAGAACTTTACAAAGGTAGCATTCAAAATTATATCACTCGATTGTAGGCACCTAATCAGGGCCTGTCTGCATGTGGAAATCAGTGCTATGTTTTAGTGAAAGGTTGCATTCTTCAAAGAGATCATTGAATTGAACAGCAATGTTTGAACTGCTAAATAAGTTCTGAGCTGTCAATTTTATGGAATAGTTATAAGAAGATATGTTTGGCAATCTGGAGCCCCCACGATTATTTGTCACAAGTGGGGCGCAGCAGTAAAACTTTGAGGTCCACTGGCTCTAAGTCCAAACCCCCTGCCTTTGTGGAGAAGTGTGGCTCAGGGGTTAGAGGCGGCAGACCCGAAAGCTGAGATCGGTCCTGGACCAGGGTTCAATTCCCCGCCTCGATGGGGCTTGGGCTCAATAATTCCACGGACTCGATAATTCTCGCTCCGGTGCCTACTCGACTCACGGGTTCACACTCTGCGACTCTGGGCAATAGCTTGCTTAATCTCCACAACGGCCCCTCGCGGCGGGATGCCTGGCTTTCACCTTGTGGATACCCTGCCGGGGTTATCTCACAGGGGAATACCAGGACGGGCTCCCTAAGCAAGCGCTTAGATGCCTGCGATGTGGGTGATATGCGCTATATAAATACATGTACATTTACATTTATTTACATTCCCTATATGTATCTTTTGCACAAAGCCCGTCTCCTTCTGTGGAACTGCCCCCGTAAGAAACAAAAGACTCAACTGGTTGCGAAGATCAACAAGTCAACCCAAGTATAGCCCAACAGGATAACTAGCTGAATTGGCAATGTTGCAGACACTTTGCAAGCATGTAGGTGCTATGAAAATATCTGAGGGTAACCACTCTGCACCAGAAAGTGCTAGCACCTGGGTTTCGATGTAGATCCGCATTTTCAATGTTATATTTACTAAACAAATGTTAATTTCTTCTCTGAAGTAAAAGCACTGAAATACTGACATTTTGGAGTGTTTTTATTTTCCAATTCTCTACTCGAGTTCCTAATGTCTACCTCCTCCAAAAGAGTGCATGGATTGTGTACCCTGGCTACAAAGCAATAGTCAAGTGGAATGGAATGGAATGAGATTTTTAAAGCGCATGGCTGCCCAAGAGCATCCCAGCGCTGACAGAAAATCCTGGAAATCAGGTCAGGCGGAAGCGAGAAGGTGGTCAAGGGAACAGCCACGTCTTCAAGGATTTGCGGAAGGACAGAAGGTTAGGTTGGGCACGGAGGTCCAGTGGGAGAACATTCCACATCCTGGACGCCCGATAGAAAACGGCCGGCCTCCGGAGCGTGCTTTCTTAATCCTAGGTATTTGAGTGAGGTGGACATAGGAGGATCGGAGGGTTCTGGTTGTGATATAAGGAGTCACGAGATCTTTAAGGATAGGCGGGGCATTTCCATGGAGGATTTTATGAGTTAAGCACATGGCCTTAAACTGCACCCTTTGCTCCAGGGGAAGCCAGTGGAGTGCTCTGATCGCCGGTTTGGCAGAGAAACGATTTTTTGTGCCCGTGAGGATCCGGGCAGCCGCATTTTGAACCACCTGCAGCTTGGCTATAACTTTTTTAGGTGAACCGAGGTATAGGGCATTGCCGTAATCTAGTCTAGACAGGAGGAGGCCCTGTAGGAGTAGTTTTTTTGACTGGAAAGGAAGCATGGGGAGAATCTTGCGGGTGGTACACAGTAGGCCAAAGCATGTTCCAGCTGTTTTTCTGGCCTGGGTGTTAAAGGATAGGTTATGATCCAACCAGATCCCCAAGCTTTTGATGTCAGTTTTGGGGATTCAGGGGGGGGGGGGTTTAGGCCATACTCGGGGGCCATAGAGACTCCGGACGATAATGGGACTGATTACCCATTATCATTATCTCAGCTTTCTCTCCATTGAGTTTTAAATGGGAGGCGTTCATCCAACTGACTATGTCCCCCAGGCAGGAGTGCATATCAATGGTGGGGTTATCTGGCTGGCTGAGGGAAACAACAAGCTAGGTGTCGTCCGCGTAGGTCATAAGTTTAATACCATACGGGACGACAATTTTTTCCAGGGGCGACATACACGTTGAAGAGCGTTGGGCTCAATGACGAGCCCTGAGGCGCTCCGCAACGTATAGGGGTCTCCCTGGAGATTAAATCACCCTCTGCCTCCTGGAACGAGCGGTTGTGGAGATAGGATTTGAGCCAAGAAAGGGCCGATCCTGAAATACCAAGATTTTCAAGCCGCTGTGCCAGAATGCTATGGTTGACGGTGTCTAATGCCGCGCTAAGATCCAGGAGGATCACTGCCACTGATCCTCCTGCATCAATGATCTTCCTGGCCTCTTCGACAACCGCCACCATCGCTGTTTCTGTACCCTGGCCCGGGCGAAAACCGGTCTGAGATGTTTTGAGCAGATCATTGGTTTCCAAATAATTTGATAGCTGCGAATTGATGTATTTTTCAGCCATCTTGCTGATGCCAGGGAGGAGGGAGATCGGCCTGAAGTTAGCCAGATTACCAGGGTCTAGGTTGGGTTTTTTGATTAGGGCTTTCACTACCGCCTTCTTCCAGCTAGAGGGAACCATTCAATTTTCGATGGAGGCGTTTATTAGGTTCACCATTGGTGTTAAGATAGTAGGGGCGACCTGTTTTAGATGTCTGACTGGTGCTGGGTCATGCGGAGATCCGCTTTTGAGGGTTTGAAGAATGGGCCCTAGAGTTTCCTCACTGATTGAGGAAAACCTGATTAATTCTATATCCCTGTTCTGGCACTGCAGAGAATTGGAGGGAGAATAGTCCACAGGGGGAAGAGGGGCGGAGGTGTTGAAGAATGTTTTGTATTTTCAGGTCGAAGAATGTGGCTAGTTCGTTACAGTGATCGTCCGAGAGATTGTGCGTAACTGAAGGTACTGGAGTCTTTAAAAGTTTTCGCAATCAAAAAAGTTTCTCTGGACAAACAGGCTGCCTCGCTAATTTTTTCATTGAAAAAGGATATTTGAGCGTTTTTTAAAGCCTTTTTATAATTGAGGATAGTCCGCCTGTAATCATTTTTGCTATTAAGATCGAAGTCATTCCTCGATACTCTTGCCGCTCTCTTACAGATATTACAGAGGCGTACCTCATGGGTGAACCATGGAGATGTAGCTTTTTTCCTCGGTTTCCGATGGGGTTTGTTGGGGAGGACAGTATCTAAGGATTTAGTGACCCAGGATGTGAACTCCACGTCTGCCAGATAAGGGTTCAAACTGGGATGTGGTCTGGTGTCCTCAAGAGCTTGTTTCCATTTGTCATAATCTAGTTTCGCCCAAGGGCGGGAGGGTCTACCAGATGCTTGGGTGGGGGGGAGAAGTGGACTGAATACGTCAACTAAAGGGAATGAGCAGATGGTCCGACCATGGTACAGGTGTTGGTGTTCCCACCACAAGGTCAGGAAAGTTGCAAAAGATGGGATCGAGCAGATGTCCACGATTGTGTGTGGGGAGGATGTTCTGTAAGTGCAGTTGATGGGCTGCCAGGTCAAGAATCAATTCTGTGGCAAGTTTGTCTGTACTATTTTCCATATGGACATTGAGGTCCCCTAAAATAAGGAGATTAGGCCGTGTACTGGCCATGGCCAAGGAGCATTCCAGAAGAGAGTTATGGAATTGCCCCATGGCTCCTGGTGGATGGTAGATAAGGACCCCTGAAAGGGAAATACAAGGGGACATTTGAATGGTGAAATAAGTATTTTCACAGTCCGAGAGGGGGCTGTCAAGGAATCTACACGGGAACGATTCTTTAAAAATGACGGCAATTCCTCCTCCCCTGCCCTTAGGGCGGTTTAGATGTTGAATAAGGAATCCATGGGGGAAGAGCCTTGGGGGGTGTAATGATTTTAGTCTTGTGCCACCAGTGGTATACACAGACGCCCCCAAAGGATACTACCCAGTAACCACCAATTGTCACAAGACATTTGGAAAAGGTCTCTTTTATGAAGTATGATACAGCGCGGTGTGATTTGGTATTCTTGCTTTCAAATGGTGCATCACTATACAGTGTAATGTAATTCTACTAGGTTAGGACGGTGCAGCGTGCATTTGTGAGCTGTGATAAATTGTGATGTGCTCTAATTTGATGTTGTGTTGCACGATGTATGTTGGAAAGTGCCCCATTTTGGACACTGTCCCCCCATTTATTGCCTGGTATCCAATGCAATTTTGATAGGAGAGCACTGGGTTCCTGCTATTCAAGTCCGCCAGGCCTCTTTCCCCAACTTAGAAACTCCCCCCCCCCCTCCCCCCCCCCCCCCCCCCCCCCTCCCAATAACTTTACCACCTTCCACCTCCAGCAAGTCATTAGTAAATGGAACTCATGGAACCTAGAGCAGGGAAGCTAAAGAGTGTCTCTTAGGATGGCCCCACACATGCTGCAGCCCTTAGAGACCACTCAAACCCAACATGGGCTGAGTGCAAAGGTGAAGAGAAAAGTGAAAACACGACATGGCACACATTAAAGTGTCTCATACAACAATGGCCTGCTCCTGAGCAGCTCAACGGCTAAAAAAGGAAGAGTTTACTCTTGTGGTAGAGAGAGTATCCATCTTCTATCCACAGTATTACACACCGTTGTAATTTTCAGTCTGGCAATGTTGCCAAGACGTGTGTATGTATATCAGTACCACCACCACGCTACATATATGTCCTCCCTTCCATACGTGAAAAAAGGGGAGGGGAGGTTGACAGTGCCTCACGGAAGCAACACCAAGGAGAGGATTGTATCAGACTGGTACTCGCCTGATTCCTCACTTCTCATCATCGGCTACTGTCAACCTTAAAGAAATGGGAGAAAAACAAACATAAAAAAGTGCATATAGGTCAAGCAACCGTGAGGTGTTGTGAGTGCTGAGGACCCAGTGTGATATTTCCGTGCCCAATTGAGTGAAAAAACAACAAAAAAATACCACTATAAAAAGAGTAAGACTAACTGGCAGCTCATGACTTTATTCTGTGCTGTTAGCTCACTCTGTTTAAAAGTCAACCGACATGTTTCATCACTTTGCCTTACAGTGATTTCTTCAGGGTTTCTTGGTGGGTCAGCGTTTAACATGCACCTTTCAAAGTCTTCCCTTATTGTACCTGTAGCGAGTGGTGGGACACAACAGACAGACGCATACAAATGTTAAAAAGTCTCAGCGGCTAGCACCGAGCCCGGTGCTCACTCGCACATGACAAATTCCAGCTATATAGATTTACCAGGTGGCCTTCTGTGATGAGCCTACCCGGCCCCCGTGGAAGACTGTTTCACGTGTATCGTTCCCTGTCTCTGTACTGGGACGCTTTGAACCGCCAAACGGTCGGTATCTGTGGCAAAAGACGAAGGCGAGAAAGTTTAGTTGTAGTACATCTCGCTTAGCTTATGCCTATTAGATTGGGGCGGACGTGATCTTATCCAGTCCCTCTTTCCCTTTAGTTACAGCTCCTAATCCCTCTATCCTTTAGCAGCCTGGTTACAAAACTCCTTACCGCATACGCGTGCAGGTGTGGTCTCGGCTCACCCCTCGTGTGCTGTAACGGTGCCGGCCGGCTGTTTACAAAGCCCGTTTCCGGGTCACGTGGACCAGCGTGACGTGCTACGTCACGTCAAACGGCGGGCGCCATCTTTGGACGGGAAAGTATCTCGAAGGGTGCGATATAGTCGCCACTGTGGGATACACTCGGCTGGATGTTCCTAGTTGGATAAATTAGCGGAAACCAGCCCCGGGGACTCGTGGAAATGAATACTTCTTTCCATTATTTAAATTGTGAAGCAAATTAGTAAATTCCTAATGGTGTTGTTCACCTCTCTGCATGGCATACCGCCACGTTTATACAGCGATAGCCATCTTCGAGTGGGACACTTATTTCCATTAGGTCCCTGCCATTATGAAAAAGCACAGTGGAATATGACACGATAATTTTATAGGGATCCAACATCAAGGCTTTTGTGATTACTTGACATTCTGGTACATGCTCCTATTGTCACCATACTACTGATATTGATTATGCAGTAAGGGTTGACTTGACAGCAGGATGGTGTGAAACTTCTACAAGGGTCCCCTATGGGTGATACACCTTACAATGTTCATACTAGGTGGGGAGCCACTAGTCTCAGTGTTATGCTGTTAGTTCATATGTTGGTTCATCAGGATCGCTCTCTAAGTCATTGAGACCTTGTTCCACTCAATAATGTCATTGTAGAAGTTTCACACCATCCTGCTGTCAAGTCAACCCTTACTGCATAATCAATCAATCCAGCCGAGTGTATCCCACAGTGGCGACTATATCGCACCCTTCGAGATACTTTCCCGTCCAAAGATGGCGCCCGCCGTTTGACGTGACGTAGCACGTCACGCTGGTCCACGTGACCCGGAAACGGGCTTTGTAAACAGCCGGCCGGCACCGTTACAGCACACGAGGGGTGAGCCGATACCACACCTGCACGCGTATGCGGTAAGGAGCTTTGTAACCAGGCTGCTAAAGGATAGAGGGATTAGGAGCTGTAACTAAAGGGAAAGAGGGACTGGATAAGATCACGTCTGCCCGCAATCTAATAGGCATAAGCTAAGCGAGCTGTACTACAACTAAACTTTCTCGCCTTCGTCTTTTGCCACAGATACCGACCGTTTGGCGGTTCAAAGCGTCCCAGTACAGAGACAGGGAACGATACACGTGAAACAGTCTTCCACGGGGGCCGGGTAGGCTCATCACAGAAGGCCACCTGGTAAATCTATATAGCTGGAATTTGTCATGTGCGAGTGAGCACCGGGCTCGGTGCTA
This sequence comes from Lissotriton vulgaris, assembly GCF_964263255.1. NCBI lineage: Eukaryota > Metazoa > Chordata > Amphibia > Caudata > Salamandridae > Lissotriton > Lissotriton vulgaris. Next base: position 749,075,780 of record NC_141693.1, on the reverse strand, counting down.
GCCGCTGAGACTTTTTAACATTTGTATGTGTCTGTCTGTTGTGTCCCACCACTCGCTACAGGTACAATAAGGGAAGACTTTGAAAGGTGCATGTTAAACGCTGACCCACCAAGAAACCCTGAAGAAATCACTGTAAGGCAAAGTGATGAAACATGTCGGTTGACTTTTAAACAGAGTGAGCTAACAGCACAGAATAAAGTCATGAGCTGCCAGTCAGTCTTACTCTTTTTATAGTGGTATTTTTTGTTGTGTTTTCACTCAATTGGGCACGGAAATATCACACTGGGTCCTCAGCACTCACAACACCTCACGGTTGCTTGACCTATATGCACTTTTTTATGTTTGTTTTTCTCCCATTTCTTTAAGGTTGACAGTAGCCGATGAGAAGTGAGGAATCAGGCGAGTACCAGTCTGATACAATCCTCTCCTTGGTGTTGCTTCCGTGAGGCACTGTCAACCTCCCCTCCCCTTTTTTCACGTATGGAAGGGAGGACATATATGTAGCGTGGTGGTGGTACTGATATACATACACACGTCTTGGCAACATTGCCAGACTGAAAATTACAACGGTGTGTAATACTGTGGATAGAAGATAGATACTCTCTCTACCACAAGAGTAAACTCTTCCTTTTTTAGCCGTTGAGCTGCTCAGGAGCAGGCCATTGTTGTATGAGAGATAATTGAGTGGGGGGCGGCCTGCTTCTGTTTCCCCCTAGGCTCCTGTTTTTTTGAGAACACATTAAAGTGTGCCATGCCTGCAGACACTGCATGCAGTATAGATAAGCCAGACCAACAACAGGCCTTATAGCCCTGAGAGTGTGCACTATTCTAATTATGTGGACATTTCTGCATGAGAAAGTCTGCCCATCTGATGTCCCAGTCAATTCTTAGCTATCACAAGTGGAAAGGGAAACAATTTTAAGCACGCGCTGGACAGTGAGAAAAACTAGTTCCCCCAGTTATATGATGGCTTCACTGAAATCTATGGTGCTTGTAATCAAACAACTTGTATTAATAAACCGACACTGATTCCAGAGGTGGATTTAATACATGCACCAAGAGGGCACCTTAGATGTGCCCCCTGAAAACCTACCAGAATCTCGTGTGCTGGCTGACTGGTGTAGAGAAGTCTGCCACCACAGACAGGTTTCAGACTCCCTGCAGGTGAGAGCCTACCCTCTCTGGGAGCAGAAATAATGCCAGATTTGACTGTAGACGTTGTCACATCCTCCGAGCAAGCTGGCTATGTAATAAACATATCAAGGCAGGAGGCTTCAAAGGCCTCTGCCGCCTTTCATATGGGACCATGGCTTTCCCAGACAGGAAATGTCGACCCCCCCTGCCCTAGAACCATTCGGCAGCAGGACAGATGGGAAATTAGATATGCTGGGAGGCGTGGTGCACTAAAAGGTCAGCTACACCGTTAAGGAAATTTCCCCCATTTTGGTAATGGCAGAATTAGGAACTCTGGGACAGGGTTATACCCACAGGAAGTGGTCATTTAGGGGGTGTAGTGACCTCAAGGGTAAGTAGCCCTTGGGCTGCCACCCTTGGCTCCCCTTAACACACCTAAATCTAAAAATTAGGGCAGCCACCTGACACCAGAAAAGCAAATTCTTACAACCAAAGAAGAAGGATATCAAAAAGCTGCAAAGAGCAAGCAACCAACTTGGCCGCAGCTCTACCTGCATGCCTGCTGCCCCAGCCAATTGCACCAAAGACGATTCGTCCCGCAGCAGCTCAGACTCCAAAAGCCTGGAAGAACTGCCAGCAATTCAAGGTGCTACCATCATCTCCCGTGGAGTAGCGAAGCTACTTCCCTGCATCCACTAAAGAAGAACCGGGAAGACCCTGAACTTCAAAAATCTGACACAGGAAAGCATCACTGCACGAGTCGAAGTGGGCCAACGGTGCCAATGAGGCCCGGAGACCCAGCAGAGACTAACCCTGCCATCAGTTTGCTTAGACTGGACTTCCAGTCGCTGCCTGCATCCTTTTTGTGCAGGCACCTCTCAACCGAGAGTGTCTCCTACAGCCCAGACCGACCCGACGCCTAAAGACACCACTGTCCCGGCGCCCTACAGCCACAGGAGAAGTGGACCAACGGTGTCCCTATGTGCTCGAGCATCTGGAGGACCCGGTGTAGTTCAACTGGACTGGCCTCCCAGTCCCAGGACTATTGCCTATCGAAACCAACGGGGCACACAATGCCATGAAGCACCTTGGCACCCGGATGCCCCAGACCCTACAGCAGTGACCTGTTGGTGCTGCCTTGGATTTTGCCCCATACTTACCTTAACTCCAGAAGATTGGTCCTGTAAGTTGCTGCTATTTACCTGTATGCAGTATGTGTGTTCTTTTCCATAGGATAACATTGCCACATTAGAGACAATACAAGTTACCTACCGTTTTCTTCAAATGCTGCCATTTTAAACAAGCATTGGAAATGCAATAGGTCTCGCAGCATTAGAGTTAGTGCTTTTAGAATTGTTTATGGGTTTTTTTGTAAATCTTTAGCATTTTTGTTTCCTGTAGCCAATGCTAAAGAATTAAAAAAAAAAGCCATAAACATTTCTAAAAGCTCTAACTCAAATGCTCCGAGACCTATTGCACTGTGTGAGGGTGAGGGGTTGAGGGTGAGTGAGGGTGAGGGTGAGTGAGGGTGAGTGAGGGTGAGGGTGAGTGAGGGTGAGGGGTTGAGTGAGAGTGAGGGTGAGTGAGGGTGAGTGAGAGTGAGGGTGAGGGTGAGTGAGAGTGAGGGTGAGGGTGAGTGAGGGTGAGTGAGGGTGAGTGAGGGTGAGTGAGGGTGAGTGAGGGTGGGTGAGGGTGGGTGAGGGTGAGTGAGGGTGGGTGAGGGTGAGTGAGGGTGGGTGAGGGTGAGTGAGGGTGGGTGAGGGTGAGTGAGGGTGGGTGAGGGTGAGTGAGGGTGGGTGAGGGTGAGGGTGGGTGAGGGTGGGTGAGGGTGAGTGAGGGTGGGGGAGGGTGGGGGAGGGTGGGGGAGGGTGGGGGAGGGTGAGGGTGAGTGAGGGTGAGGGTGAGGGGTTGATGTTGAGGGGTTGAGGGTGAGAGGGTGAGAGGGGTTGAGGGTGAGTGAGGGTGAGGGTGAGTTAGGGTGAGGGGTTGAGGGTGAGTGAGGGTGAGGGGTTGAGGGTGAGTGAGGGTGAGGGGTTGAGGGTGAGTGAGGATGAGTGAGAGTGAGGGTGAGTGAGGGGTTGAGGGTGAGTGAGGGTGAGTGAGGGCGAGTGAGGGCGAGTGAGGGTGAGTGAGGGTGAGTGAGGGCGAGTGAGGGCGAGTGAGGGCGAGTGAGGGCGAGTGAGGGCGAGTGAGGGCGAGTGAGGGCGAGTGAGGGTGAGTGAGGGTGAGTGAGGGTGAGTGAGGGTGAGGGGTTGAGGGTGAGTGAGGGTGGGTGAGGGTGAGTGAGGGTGAGAGTGAGAGTGAGGGTGAGGGGTTGAGGGTGAGTGAGGGTGATGGTGAGTGAGGGCGAGTGAGGGTGAGTGAGGGTGAGGGGTTGAGGGCGAGTGAGGGTGAGGGTGGGTGAGGGGTTGAGGGTGAGGGGTTGAGGGTGAGGGGTTGAGGGTGAGTGAGGGTGAGGGGTTGAGGGTGAGTGAGGGGGAGTGAGGAGTGAGAGTGAGGGTGAGTGAGGGGTTGAGGGTGAGTGAGGGTGAGGGTGAGGGGTTGAGGGTGAGTGAGGAGTTGAGGGTGAGTGAGGGTGAGTGAGGGTGAGGGTGAGTGAGGGTGAGTGAGGGTGAGTGAGTGTGAGGGTGAGTGAGGGGTTGAGGGTGAGTGAGGGGTTGAGGGTGAGGGGTTGAGGGTGATTGAGGGTGAGTGAGGGGTTGAGGGTGAGTGAGGGTGAGGGTGAGTTAGGGTGAGGGGTTGAGGGTGAGTTAGGGTGAGGGGTTGAGGGTGAGTGAGGGTGAGGGGTTGAGGGTGAGTGAGGGTGAGGGGTTGAGGGTGAGTGAGGATGAGTGAGATTGCAAGAAAGTTGCAGTTTGGCTTTGAAACGGATCTGAGAGGTGTCTGCGTGATAAATGAATGATGCATAGGAATGGACAGAATGGAAATGTGTTTCGAGGACGTGCTCGGGGTGTGCATACTGGAAGCAGGGTGATGGATTCGAGGCTATGAGCGAGGGTGATGCCGAGCTCACCTCAAGGAGAGGGGGAGGGGCCAGGGCAGAAAGTAGGGAGGGGCCTTGCATCTTCATAGCTGCTAAGGAGCTGCTCCTACTAGTACCAGCAGGAGGCAGTAGAGGGCGTGCTTCCACTACTTGCACCCAAAGGAGAAAAAAATCATATATCCCTGCGGCCGCTCCCTCAAACTGTTAAAACAAATTAGGATTTCATGCACCAGCACGCTGAATGTAAATGCGGACAAGCATGAGTGCCTATACTGTCTGTAACGGCACAATGAGCAAAAAACGATGGAATGGAATGATAGCTAAGCCAATGCCGGTGGTCATCATGATTAATTCATTTCACCCTCCATGTGTTTTCAGTTTTAAGTTATTCGCTCCAAGTAATACGGACGAACAGAAGAGGTCTTGTGCTCACCGTGGAATTAAAATTCGAGCCGCACCCGCCAGTGAGGCCCATGGAGATGAAATTGGTCTGAGTTTGCTTCTGTTCCTATGCGACTCCCCGCGTCATTTATGGCTGGACTGTGGGGCCGTATTTATATACGTTTGGTGCCTTTATCCAATCACGCGATCAGAAAAAAATAACAATGGGCCGCCGGAGAGCTACCCAGCGCAGTAGCAGCGGCCCTGATTCATTTAAGCTTTCTGTCATCACCTTCTTGTCCGAAGCGCCTGATACCAGCAGGGGGCAGTAGAGGCCGAGCTTCAGCCGTTGGCGGCCCAGAAGGAACAGGATGTTCTGCGCACTCGCCAAACAAGTGGAGGTTTAATGCAACTCTCAGACTGTCTCTGAAGGCAGTATCGGGACAACAACAGTGCACGTACCCTCTATGTGCAGCGTTTTTTTTTACACAAGCTTCTATTTTATAAAAAAAAATACCATTTCAGGAAAGATAACGATGTTGTGGAATACCGCGTTCTGTTTAAAATATATGTGTCACTGAAATATCTTCAACCTAATAACATCAGGAGTGAGACATATAGTGAAGAGAGTGAGGCGGGGGAAAGGAGGAAACACGGGGAATCGAGAGGGAAAGAAGAGATGGCGAGGCAGAGGGAAGGGGAGAGAATGAGGTGAAGTAAGAGGGATAGGGAGAGACAAAAGGAAGACAGACTGCAACAAACAAGACGGAGGGCATTGCTGTGGGGAGGGGGGGGGAGGAGAAGTGCGACACGGCCGCAGCAGGGGGCGGAGCGGGGAGAGAAATGTAATTGACACGGCCGGCCGGTCGTGAAACTGAAAGCATGGCCGGCCGGCCGTGAAAGCCTTTGATGCGGCAGGGGGAAATGCGAGACGGCGGGAAGGGGGCGGAGCGGGTAAACAAAGACGGACATGCACGCGCCCGTGACTTTTAAGGTCAATGCGCATGCGCATAAGCTTAATGCGCATGCGCATTGACCTTAAAAGTCACGGGCACTGCAAGGAATCGCCACGATTCCTTGCAGTGTAGATAAAGAGTGGATAACTCGCAATACTCTCGCCTTGCTCGATGCGCATGCGCATCGACAGGCGAGACCTAAAAATACTTGCCCAACAAAGAAGTTCATGGTGTCTAAATATAAAAATTAGATATTTTTCTACATTGGTGTGGATCTCCTTATTTATTGTGTGTATCATTTATTGACTGTGTATTCTATAAACACTCCTCCTTTATAAGCCTAAGGCTGCTCGACCATACTACCACTAAAAGAGCACCTCGGATTGTTAAATTAAGTTTTGGCCACTCATAAGGGGGACGTTGTCTCTCTAGACAAAACTTATTTTTGGTGTATTATATAAAGAGCCATCTTCCTACAATGTGCTATAAAATGGTGTCACAGTATTCAGCAATGTGACATACAAAGGTCTGATATGGGGTCCTTAAATGTTATATGGTACAGTATAGTACAATTGTGTGTGCAGTTTTGTACAGGTAGTATAGAGTGATGTGATATTATTGAGCACAACGTGGATGTGGTATAATGAAGATGAGACGTGATGTTACACAGAGAGCTGCTATTTTATTTTTATTTAGAAAGTTTTATATAGCGCGAGCGTGACCCTTGGGTATCAGAGCGCTTCACATAGACATATACATGAAGTATATAATTCGCAACTAATACATACAATTTGTTATATGGCGAGTGAGGTAGGTAAATATGCGGCTATACGGTAGCATATCCCACTGCTATGAGGTAGATAGGTGAAGGTCATATAAAAGTTCAATCAAAGTTCAATAAGGTACACATTTACATTGCTGTGAGGTAGGATCTGTATAGGTCTATCAGGGACATATAGCATATTCTAGTATAGTCTAGTATTTGACATCGGTTTACACATTATAAGTATTTTCAGTCAGCGTCTACGGCTCTTCGAATATATTTGATACTTGTATTCCTTTGGATAAAGATCAGGTAAATATCTATGTTTGTGTATACTTCTTCTCGGTTTTGGGTCCATAAGGCACTTGAGGCTAGTTCCCATCTAGTTTGCGACTCTCACTTTCTTCTTCTCTTAGTCCCTAGGGAGAAGTTTAGCACGTGGTGTTGAGGTCATTTCCTGCTATGTAAGGAACTTACTCATTAAGAAGATTTTAGTTTCCTTTTTGAATGCTGTCATGTTAGTCATTTTCCTGATATTTGGAGGGAGTGAGTTCCATATTCTGGGTGCTGCTCCTGAGAAGGCTCTATCGTATGTTTTCTTTTTTCGGAAGATGGGTGGTTTCAGTATCAGCGCATTGGCATTCCTGGTTGGTCTGACTCCTCCCGAAAGTTCAAGCTTCTGGGCCAGATATCTTGGTGTTTTGTAATGTATTGCTTTGTGGGTGACACATGCCATCTTGAATTGGATTCTGGCTTATGTGGCGCTGTAAGTTCTGGTGTGATGTGGTGCATTATTCGATTAAAGTAGCAAAACCATGTGGTGATGTGTCATGGAAGGGGAGGTGCACTATCTTATGGGGTTATGTGGCACTGGGTGAAACAATAAGGTGTGTCAAATTAATAAGATAAGAGCAGTGTGTAAGGTTCTCTTCGAGACAGGTGGCACAGGCTTAGTGAAAAAATACTGCCCTCACAAATGCTTCATCATCGGGCTTGTTTCAATACACCCCTGCACAGACTAACACTTGAGGTGGAGCAAAAGGGAGGGGAAGACAATACAAACATGTAAAATAATATAGGTAATGGATTCTGGGATCACCGAAAGAAAGAGTGCAGTGAAGAATAAAACTAGTTCAGTGGTATCTTTATTAAACAATTTATTCCTAGACATAAAAACATGAAGGAAGGTGGTGACGGGAAAGTATTAGTAGTTCCTTCCCCCTCCTTACTGCCAGATTGTCGACATGTTTCAACAGCATTCATCAGGACCTTTCAGATCCCAGTGTCTTATAATCACTCAATACCCAGAATTTGGAGTCCCCGAAACCACTTGTAGGCCTCTACACAACAAGCATGTGACAAGAGATCTAGGCGAGCACCACTCTTGGAGTAAGTGTGACTACAATAGGTCTCCTCCTTTTACTCGCCAGTTTAAGCATGCGCAAATGTAAACTTGATTAACTGAAGTGTGTTACTGAGTGGGTCCCTCTCCCTGCGAACCACTGGTTCTGGAAACTCCAAACTCAGGTATTCAGGGATCTTAAGACAATGGGATCTGAAAAGGTCCTGTTGAATGCTGTTGGGACCTGAAATTGTGGGCATGTGTCAAGCAGCAGAAACATGTCAAGAATCTGGTAGTAAGGAGGGGTGAAACATACAGAAACTGCCTTTATTGTTAGGCGCCTCTCATAAACAATGCCTTATATTAACATACAATATATCATGTCCACATATTACGGTCATTCTCTGTTCTCAGTATGCACCTTGTCCACAATACATAACTTGATTATCGCCTTCTGGTGAAAGAGATAGAAACTAATTGATCTACCCAGGGTATTATATTTGCTAGAAAATGTAGCTTCATCTTAGTACATGCATTAGTACAGTGTCCATTTTGACTTGAGTTACAAAGCCAGGACAAAAACAGTAACTAGCACAATTTGCAATAACCTAGACATAAAAGTAGTGCAACAAGGGCTGTGACAAGTTGGAATACAACATAGCATGAACAAGTACAAAAACTGTGTATATTCCAGATCTCAAATGCATGATAAGGGACGGTCTCTACACACTAAAGGTGGATCTCACCTTTTTCGTCATCATCAGTTTTCTCTGGGTTATCGTCATTATTAACAGCACCTGAAAGAAAAACAACAACTAGCAAACAATGGGATAAGACAGGACAGAAAAGATCACGTGTCTGAATTGTCAGTAAAAGGCCTATGATTTACAAGGTATTCACCAGTGTAACTTCGAAATGCCTGCTGCTTTATACCAATCATTTAGATGCATGGGAAGTCAAGTTTTGAGGTAACTGTCACAACCACACGCCTCTCGTTTACCCTCTAGTAACTGAGTTCCTTTTTCAACAAACTTGTATATGAATGTTGTAAACAGTAAATAAGACAGCACATGGATTGTGGAAATGGTTTCTTTAGAAGAGGCTGATCCGAGAAGCCCAGTTAGAAGACTAACTTTTAAATAATTATTCTTACATTCCAGCTCCTTTGTTCCTATGTGGCACAAATCCTAAGCATGGTAGACTTGTACCTATGACCAAACTGGGCATCAGGTAATGTTCAATGTATAGTATAAGAAAAAAAAACAGTTGCCAGCAAGGTTCCAATCACACATGATGTGCCTGTCCTGTTGAAGACGATGGACCAGATAGTAAATAAGCCTTTGGTACCATATAGAAAAACTGATTATATCTAATACAGACTGGGAAGACTATCAAAAAGGCTACAGTTACTATCCTATATCTGGTGGTTAGAGGTAGGGCAGACATTGTTTAATATCCTCTGGAGCCCAGTAACAGCAATTCATATACTGTGGTTGTAAATTTGGGGGATTTGTTACAAAGTGTGTTAATCCGATACAGACCAAAAACCATTATCCTTTGAAATGGTGAGTGGCTGCTTACCTCATGATCTGGAGGTGGGGAGGCATGGTTTTCATGGCCAACCAAGCAGCAGCTTTAACTAATCGCCCTTTGGCTGGACATACTAACTGTCCAGGTTAAAAAGGAGGGAAAGTGCTAGCGGTCAATGGCCTAGATCTAAAGACCTCTAACCATGACAAATCTGGAATGGGGGGGGGGCTAATGTTAATGTTTACCAAGTAGAGTCCTGATGCTAGTAAACCGTTCTTGGTTTGTAAGGGACAGGCAAAAATGTGTACCAAATGTTCAAAGGCAAATTTGAAACACAACACAACTAAAACAAACATTTTGTCCACAAAAATAAATATGCAATTTATAACACAGAAGCCATAAGGAAGAAAATCTGGAAAGGTGGAAAGGAGCAGGGTAAATATTAAATAATAGCATCTGGCTAGCAAAACAGAGGATTCACATCAAACGCAGGTTTATAAATAGATTTGTGTAAATCATATGTCTACTGTTCACATGTTACTGTTTTAATACAATTATATTACTACGGTTAGATGCATTAAATTATCAATCATATTTGTTAAACAAACAAAGTGCCATTGAATTTCGCTTAATGAGAAATATATATATATATATATATATATATATATATATATATATATATATATATATATATATATATACACACACACACCTTAGAATACACAACATACCCATAGTAAAAACATTAATATAATATAAGCCACATCAACAATTGAAATCAAGAGAAAAATAAACAAATCAGCATGCAGAACCACAAGTATAAAATGAAAAAGGAAAATAAGAAGTAAAAAAATGACTTCCCTCCCTAAGGCATATCGGAGGTCAACACAGGACAGGGAAGGATGGTCAATGTAAGCCTGCAGGGGTGCCGTTAACCTAGGTCAAAGCAGAACGCGATATGAAAGTAATGAATCCAAGGCAACCCAAAGATGTAGGATGCCGCCCAAGTGGCCATGGGAAGGTGCTGATTGTAAACTGATAAGGGAAGAGTGGGCAGGCCAAAGCAGATTTGTAGGGGGAAAGCAAAGCAGGCAGAGATACATGGAATGGAGGTGTACTAGAGTGGGTGGATGAAGACTCCACAAAAGGGCCATCGAGGGATGAATGTAAATGGGGGACTAAGGCATAGAACCGGAACATGAAAGAAATTTGGGGTTGGAAGGATATGGGGCAGAATAAAACAAGAGTTTATAACTGCAGTCACAAATTAGCTCAAACTGGAGGGCTGAGAGGCAGCCGGTGTGGTTCAGAGTAGAAAATCATCTGCCATCTTACTAGGTTTAGGTGAAGCTGACATACACATATAAAAATGTCCTATGGATGTGCATGAGCGTTTATGATAAGTTTGTGCGCTTTCCACATTCCTAATCAATTACTGTATGACTCGTTTCCAAGAATCTACATTAAATCTTCAACATTTGTGCAGTACTGTCACAAACCGAGGCAGTATCTGTGAGGCCTGCACAAATAATGTGACTATAATTGTCCTTCACTGGGAACCAAGCACCCATTGTAGCGCCCGACTCTGAGGTTAGCATTGCAGAGCAGTCCGAGGTCTAGTCAAGGGAGGTGGTGTGGGCTAGTAATCGCCATTACAGGTGCGCAGCAATGACACTCAATAATGGATTGTCCAGTCTGTACTTTGCTTTAAAAAAGTAAGAGTACATTTATTAAACATACACACTACTCAATACTATGCACCAATTTACAAATACACATATGCTGTTGGAATTACTTTGTGACATTGCATAACATCTCCACCCATCCCGCAGGGGGAGCTAGGGTCTAGTACCACCACTCCCATGTATGCATGTCATCTTGTCCCCCCTAATGCAGTTAGTTGAACACAACCTGGAGTGAGAGCCTTGCGCACTGGCCTCATCCCAGTGGAGACCCACCCCATTACCTCAATAAGCATTTAAGATAGGCGCACCTGTCCATAAAACGGACTGTGAATTTCCTACTGACCATGAAGTATACACCTCTATATCTTAAGTCCCTCTGAAAGAAATAACATTAGTAAATGCACTATGGGTGCAATTACACCTCTTCACCTCCAGGAGATAACCTTCTCCATGGAATGCAAAAGATTGTCGCGGTGTTCCTAATGAAAGGGAAGGAGTTTATACTGTCTGTAGTGCAAGCGGATTAGGACAGGGTAACCTGGTGGTCACCCTGGGAATCCATTTTGTTGGATTTAATGCCCTCACACACCCTTTCAGGTGTCATGCTTCATCATTTGGGCTTGCTCCTCGTTGGGTCGGCGGTGCAATACCAAACGGGCGACACCTCATAGAGGGGCTCTTTAGCGGAGATCTTTTTCCAACTGCTGTATAGATGAAGTGCGGGTATGGGGCCAGGATTCAAGGTAGATGTAACTATGTGAAGTAAAATAAAGCTAGTGATACCGGAGACAATTTTATTCAGGAAGGCCACTGCTTTAATTAACAAGCATTTGCAATGCAATAGGTCTCGCATTGGGAAAGTTTGAGCTATTGGTATTGTAAATGACAATTTTTTTATGTATGTGTTGGTTTTGAAAATAGCGAAATTAATAGCTTTGTCATTTACATTGCCAATAGTTATAACTTTCGCAAATGTGACACCTATAGCATTTGTAATGCAATGTGTGTTGTATTTACGTGACTTAGATGTATTGATATTACAAATAACAATGGCTTAATTTTTTTTATAATTAATACTAAGACCTGTACAGTAGCCGGTAGACCTTGCCTTTGGCCAGGCCTAGCACATTGTCAGTGGCCAAACCCCACTGCTTACAGTATTCTTACTGCGGGCACCAAATCCTGCGTCACACGGGCTGCTTTCCGTAGTGCGTTTGTTCGCAGAGATTGGGTAGCCAACCTGTTGCTAGCTACTCATGAATGGAGCCCATCCAGCTAGTCATTTATTTGCTGCATACAGTGGGATTACCCTCTCCCCCTTTTAAAGGGAAAACTATTATCCCTACTACTTTTTCTATTTAGTGAAAATTCATAACTTTGTTGAAAATTTTGATATTTTGCTCACAATGCTATGTTTTGTGCAGCTCATAAAATGGCAGCTGCGAGATTGCGATTTTCCTTAAAATTGCAATTGTATTCCAGAAAACAAACAAAAAAATGTTAGCCCACAATTCTGACCTCTCGGTAGCCACAAGGCACTCCTCTGGGGTCAGGCACCTATCAGGTGCTCCACATGGCTGTGTCATTTTTTTTCCACAGTGTGAGAGTCACATACTTGTTGAAAAAATAAAATCTGATTGACAGGATTCGCAATTTTGTGAATTGTGCTTTTAAATGGCAATGATGTAAGTGTTCACCCCTCAGCCAACTTTTCTAAATGCTTACTCCTCTAGAACTACTCAACAGATTTACACCAACCCGATGCACACTGAAGGAGCACAGTTCTACTATCAAGTCCCTTGTAGCATAAATTCAGTCTCAATTATTGTAACCTGTGTGGACGTCTGCCGTTCTGTGCTCCACTGTTCTCCTCAGGGATGCCTCAGCACTCTCGGCTAACTCAGAAAACCCAAAGCAGCTGACATATCTAGATGGATGCAACTGAGACATTCCATTGTCACAACACTGCAGTACATTCACAAAACCCTAAAATACAGGCCCCTGACAGGTAGAAATCAGTGACAGCATGGAGAGATCACATAAGGTAAAGGACCTGAAACAGAAGAAAGGCAACTAACATGGTGAAATATCCTACTTCAATGTAGAATCACGCCTCACTTGACACCAAAAGATTGGAAGCGAAAATAAACAAGAACACCCGATTGTACGGTTCTTAAGGGGAATGAAAGGGAGAAGGAGGACGACGTAAATCTAACAAGCAGTGTTCCAACAGTCCATCTGCTGAATCAAGCTGCACAAGTAAACATATCCTCCCAACATATAATACAAGCTTATATGTTTTATTCTCAGCAATAAATCGAGGAAATGGAAATATTTCAAATGCAACCAAAAGTACACAGTATCCTTAGAGTCGTGGAGGCTGAGCCAAACCACACAACATTTGTTTTACATGTGGGCTGTTTCAACTTTAAAATAGTTCATGATATGATGGTGAAAGTGTGTTGCTGAACTGGCGCCAGCGGAGGACATACAATGGAACTAAAAACTGAAGGGATAATAACAGGATTGGATCAGCGCCACAAGGTAAATGATTATACTGCTCGATGTTCTCAAAGTAAAATATGGTTCCTTGCCTTTTTTTAAATAGGATTCTGCTTAATAGTATTTTTAAATAAGAAACAAATGCCCTTAAACTTACTGTCCTCTAGCACCTGAAGACAACGCTGCTTAAAACCTCCCATAATCTACCTGAGGTCCTGTGCACGCACCCACATCCGCTACAAGACATTGCACTACGAGGAATCACTGCGCCACCACACAACCGCTTCCTTTCATCTGGGGTGCTGACTCGGTAGTGTTCCTCAAACCAGTGCTGATAGGAGGCGAAAGGCAACAGCTAAGTACCTGAATCTTACGTTCATTCACACTTGTGATAGGATTGTGAATTAAAACCCTGAGATCTCAGTAGCAGCGGCACCAGTACACTCGGGGACACTGACACCAGAGAGCACTAGGACATGCACTAAAGGAACTACAGATGTCCAGGAGGATCTGAAACACTTTTCAGTTGTACCACCAGATCATATCACTTCATTTCGACTAGTTCTTACTTTGCTTGCAGGACTCTGGTCATGAATGGGAGGTCGGCTCCATTTTTCGTCTTCCAGAATCCTTCTGGCGTCAGTAGGCATACATATGCAGATTCGATTCCAGTACAGGTTGCTGGATAATCGTCCACTTCAAAGTGTGTGCAAGTGTCGTCCTCAAAGATGTACTTCTCACCACACCGGCCACAAGCTTTATTATTAAACAAAAGAGAAACCTTTCTCCTACGTCCATTTGAAAATGAAAAAAGCACACTACCTGGCACGGTGAATCTCAAGCCTCAAAGATGCAGCCAAGAAAATCAACTAGATCAGATAAAGTGGATGAAAAAAGTAAGTCTCTTTGGAGAACACCCTATGTATTACCTTATGAAGTAACAAGTTCATATTACGGAGTGCCGCCGCGCTGCCCGCGGCGACCCGGAAGCTCTTGGCCGGCCGGCGAATCAGGTCGCGGCCGACCGGAAGTCCCGCCTCCCGAGGTCCGCGAGCCCGATTGAGAAGAGGAGACGAGAAGCGCCGCGCCGTGAGGAGCCCGCCGGAAGAGCGCAGTCGGTGAGTGGGGCCCAGGGCTGAAGTGAAGTGCGTGCGTGCCTGTGTGTATGCCTGGGAGGGGATTGTTTAATAATAAAGCTTGTGGCCGGTGTGGTGAGAAGTACATCTTTGAGGACGACACTTGCACACACTTTGAAGTGGACGATTATCCAGCAACCTGTACTGGAATCGAATCTGCATATGTATGCCTACTGACGCCAGAAGGATTCTGGAAGACGAAAAATGGAGCCGACCTCCCATTCATGACCAGAGTCCTGCAAGCAAAGTAAGAACTAGTCGAAATGAAGTGATATGATCTGGTGGTACAACTGAAAAGTGTTTCAGATCCTCCTGGACATCTGTAGTTCCTTTAGTGCATGTCCTAGTGCTCTCTGGTGTGTGTGTGTGCGCGCGTGCGTGACTGTGTGTGCGCATGCGTGACTGTGTGTGATTGAGCCTGTATGTGTGTCGTATGCCTGCGTGTGCATGCGCGCGCCTGTGTGTGTGTGTGTGTGTGTGTGTGTGTGTGTGTGTGTGCGCACGCGCGCCTGTGTATGCGTGCATGCAGAGGGGTGGGGGCTGGCTGTGTGCGAGCAGGGGCTGTGAGTTGATCTGCGCAAGCGCGGGTCAGACGCGCGCTCCCGCGGTGAAAACTGCGAGCTCGTAACAGATTGGTGTCCTCATTCCCAGCATTCTCAATAACGGGCCACAATAGGTCTGAAGCAGACACCTTCAATGCTCACGCATTGAGGGTAGGTCTGCTCGACCTAAAAACGATATCCTAGAGGAGAGTAGTGGAAAGTGATGTTTCCCACTCTCTTCTGGAGTGTGTTAAAGTCCGGTCAACATGTTTCTCGCTACTCTACAATTTACTGAGCGATTTTTCAAGACCAGGGGGACTAGTTAGACTGTATCTAATGGTATCTGTAACTATCTACACTATTGCCACTTGGTATGGTGTAACCTTCTCCAGACATCTCCAACTCAGCCCCTCACTCCTTGAGGCAGTCTCTAAAGCATCCCCAGTTGTAGAACAAAAGTTCCAGCCATGGAGATGCAGCCGACTCCTGGGTGAGCCCTTGAGGGGTTATTCTTTTGAGTCTCCATGAGACTTAGGGAGGGACCTTTATTCGTGCTGGGGGAGACTGCGTTGCTCCTGCAGCTCCCACAGCATCTAGTCACCCATGTGGTGTTGCCTCCATCCTCCTGGGGCCGCCACAGGTTGAGAAAAAGCAGACTTTTCCTTGCATTCCGGTTCGGGTCTGCAAGGCATTATGGGGCACTTCTCCTCAGCCCTGCATATTATAGTAGCAGCTCCCCCGCTGCGTCGGGTAGAGCCGTGACGTAGCCCTCCGGCCGCATACTTCCTCGTGGGAGGATCCGGTCTCACCCGGACCCCCATGTAAGTGTTACAGCCTGGGGAGCCCACACCCGACTGTTCTGCCAGGTTTCCAGGGGCCCGGTCTCACCCGGGCCCCTTCCCCACTCCTTTCTTGATTTTGGGGTCCCGTCCCATCCGGAACCCCTGCAGGCTCTTCATGTTGGAGGGCAGCCCGGAGCCAACCCCCTGCTGCCTCCACCCGGCCAGCACCCTTGCGTGCTGATGCAGGAGCCAGCACCGCAATTCTGGTCTGCCCGCTCCGGCGGGCAGAAATGGAGGCCAGCACCGGTCCAGCTGGCCTCGGAGCTGGGGGTGTGGTGGCACTCACCCCTGCAGCTGCAGGAAGAGTGCAGCAGCACTTTCACTTCCTTCCTTCACACTCTGGAGATGGGGGCCCCGTGGGCATATCTTCACGGGGAGCGCAATGGCTTGCCTTCTTTTGCGGGGTTCCAGGGTGGGATCCTGCCACCCTGCGGGGGCACCTTCACAGGTAACACGACGGCGCTCCACAACTTACATCTTCGTAGGGGCAGCGCAACGGCGCCCCCTGCCTTCAGCGGGGCCCGTAGTTGGGATCCCGGGCCCCTTTTCAACACCTTCACGGGGAGCACGACGGCGCTCCTTGCCTTAGCGTCTGTTGGGGGCATCCCCAGGACTTGACCCACCACGGGGCCCATTTACACACGGCGGCGGAGCCCCATGCCGTTCATCGTCTGCCTTTTTGGAGGTCAAAGGTCGCCTACCATCTGGGGAGCATATCTCAGCCCCCAGGGTACCGATCTGCACCACTCTCGCCTCCTTGTGCTCCAGGTGGTGCTCCCCAGCCACTGGGAGCACTCTCCTTCACCCTCTGGGTCTCACAGCGTGTGGATTCAGCAGGGAACGGTCTTCACTGGGTCTCTGCGCTAGCCTTTCACCTGGCTCTCTTCCTGGGCCTCTCTTCTCCCTGCGCAGAGGCCCCTGCTTCTACGCACTGGTCCTGGTCTCTTCTCCTGGCACTGTTGAGGATCCTGGGACAGTCAGGCGGTTCCTACTTTCAACAGCCCATTGCGCCAGGCTCCAGCACCAGTCTTCCTCAGCAGACCACACCCCAGAGAGAGCTTCTCTTCCTGTGCAGACACTTTTTAAAGTTTGGGGAGGGGGCTGGCAGGAAGTCTCCATTTGTCCTATAAATCAGCGACTTCACTGCCCCTACTCCCTCCTTCCTGCCCAGGCCTCTGGGTTGATTCAAGATGGTGTCGTCCAGGGGTCTCCTGCCACATGTTCTCTGAAAGCCCCTTCCCCTACGCTGCCTTCTCCCTTGTGCAGCCTGGTACCAGGCAACCGATGACAGCTGCTGATGGATGAGCCTGTAGCTCCGCGCATCTTTTCTTCTGTGGAGAGGAGGCCATTGCTCTTGGAAGGAAGTCCCTTAATACAGCCTGCTGGGGGCCGCCCCCAGCCAGGCCCTAGTTATGGGCTGACTCAGAGAAATATGACATTTCTGGATGACCCAAAAGCAGTACAAATACGACTTTGGACTCTACAGAATACTTCTTTTCACACCATATACAGTGGATTTTAGTGCGTGTCTGGAATTTGTAGACTTAGGAAAGTGAAACTAGCCCATGGGCCCCACATCCCCATGGGAGAATAAGGAGTGAAAAACAGTAAAACACACTGACATTCCCTGGCATGTTTCTTCCCAGTGTATAAAGGCTACTCCATGTCACCACCCAATTCTGCATTCGGCCTGCGACAACATTCACTTTGCATCTGCTCCTGGGCTGCGCACGCCAGGAATCTCCCCTGCGCTTCCCGGACACGTGCACATGCCTGTACACGTGTTTACATGTAACCAGCCTGGTTCCCCTTACTCCGGCTGCAGCACAGCGGCCTAGTCAAGCTAGGAGGACACCGGTAAAATCCACCTGGTCTCTTTCGTCATGAGTTCACTGTGGGCAAGTCCCAACTTGAGGCTCTCCCACAGTAAAAGCTCAACAAATAGGTGCTCAAAAAGCAAAAAAAATCCAGGCGGCTCATTGTATCAAGAACCACCTTCTAACAAGTACTTAGTGCAACAAAACAACTCAACAAAAACACAGGGTTAAACAACTCACCATTGGTGTCCGCCTTCGGTATCTCTTGACCTTTTTCATCCGAACGCTCTAAGGGAGGTACCGCGAGCTGCAGTATAAAGCACATGCATGAGAGCCACTCCATTTTTTTTTTACATCAAACAGCCATACCTGTACTTGAACCTTGCAGGACTTAGTCAATAATCCAAATCCAGCATGCAAAGAACACCAATGATGGTCAACCCACAGGTTTGGAAAGGTCTGCAATGGTACTGTTCTGAAGCTTTTCTAGTTTCTATACTCATAACTCCTCACCTTTGTTGTGCTTTCAGAAGGCTTAGATTTCTCATCACCAAGATTCAGGTTCCCGAGCTAAAGAAGAAAAAATGCATATTTATTACAAACAAAAACCGTACAGCTACACTTTCCAGCCACATACACAGAAGCTTTGAGGTGTCCTATACATCCAATACCCAAGAGGCGATAGAGCGCAATGAATAAGCGAGCTTATAGTAACAAGAGCCACACAGAATTTACAATACACACAACCTTTAGATGGCAGTATTTTTTACTACGTTTTACTTTTATATTTGCATTGCCTCTTGCATGTATTTGCAGACAAATGTAAATAACTACAGGCTTACCAAAACCAGACTTTGCCAACGCTTGCTGTAAACTCTTGCCATCTGCATATTTTGGAGCAAGGCAACAAGCAAACAAAACGTCCCGCCTTTTTGCTGAAAAAAAATCTGCTTGGACGTTCTCTAATAGGAGCACGAACGGTTTCATGTTGTATGATTCAAGGTGGGCTGTTAGCACTTTAGGGACGTCAAAATATTTCTCTCATTATATACAAGTTAAATTGGATGAACGGCCCCTTACGACCACTTAGATTTGTTTTTAATTGCATGCAAATGACTTGCAACCGAGTTGCAAAATCAAAATGCTGCAGAGTGAAAACAGGAAAGACAAGTATTTTATTAGTGCATGGAAGTCACGCTGTAAGCTCGTAGCTTGAGTGCATTCTAATATTCACAAGTAGCAACAGAATACTACAAAAGCCTTACTGAATTTGAATTTAAAAATACTTATAAAGCGCACGTACACTGAATCCGTTTCATGGCGCTGGTGAGGTCACTGAATGGGAGCAAGAAGAGAGCTAGGTGCCAAAGGCCTGCTGGAATAGTAGCGTTTTTAATGACCTCCGAAACTCCATATAGGAGGAGGATAGTCTTAAAAGGTAGGGGGGAGGTCATTCCAAAAGGTGGGTGAAAGTACAGCAAACTTCTGCCCCCCTGCCCGTTTCTTTTTAAAACGGGGCGTAGTTAGTAAGGCCAGGCTAGAGGAGCGAAGGTCCCTAGAGGGAACATAGGGAGAGATTGCCGAATTGATAAAGGCAGGGGCAGTGCCCGCTCTTGCTTGAAAGGTTAGACACCCTAACTTGAACCGGACTCGTTTTATAGGGAGCCAGTGTAGGCTCCTGAGCAGTGGGGTCGAATGATGGGACCTAGATAAGCCAAAAACCAGGCGGGCAGCCTGGTTCTGTACCAACTGCAGGCGCTGCAGAGCATAAGCAGGAGCTCCATTGTAGATGATGTTGCCATAGTCAATCTTTGACAGGACCATGGTCATTAGGATCAGCTTTAGTGCAGAGGTGGAGAAAAACCTGGCAACTGAAGAATGCGATGGCTAGCGTGCTACCAGTCATAAATGAATGAAGACTTTCCGAACAAATATAAAAGGGGAAAAAAAACTGTTTAGGATGTAACTTCTGAAACTACAAGGAAGGCTACTTGAATAAAAAAATGCTTCATTGACAGAATTCCCACAGATTCCGCTATAAATGTTTCTCCTGGCAGCATACTCGATTCTGGTGTTTTTCTAGCACTTTATGGCATCCTGCGATGCTTTAGTACAAGTTGTGAGCCAGGTCAATATAAGGCGCCAGCACCTACTTCTATGCAGGACCTGGGATGAGCCAGTTTTACGGTGCATGCTTCGACTATATATTCCGATTATTTTTTATTTATCATAAACAGTAATGCCCACACCTTAGTCTTTGGCCTCTAAGCGCTGGTTTCAAGAGTGACAGAAAACGCCTTTTGAATCCGTCAACCCCTTGTTGCTTTGTTGCCCCATCTCGATCACTTATTGTGATACCTACTGGAGGAGGTCCCAAGGCAATTCGAGGGGTATGAAACACCACTTGCAACAGTCATTTATAACAGGTACCCTGAGGCTACAGTACTACTAGGCCCGGACCTGAATAATGAAGTGCTTGCCTTTAGCAAATGACTTCATAATAATGAGGCAGAATAGTCAAAGTCTTACACAGGGAGGGAGAGTGGACTAGAAACTCAAAACACTGTAAAAACACTAATACCCCTAAGAACTGAAAGGCCAGCCTATGCTTTACATTTTAAAAAGAACAAGTATTTTAATACACATGGTAATTAAGAATACACACAACTAAGGTGCTTGGTTCATGTGAATGACATCTTGAGCATCCCAAAGAAATTCAAGAGGGAAGCCACATTGACAAGTGCAAGGGAAGCTCAGGACTGCTTCTAAATCTGGACTCCGTCTAGAGATCGTTCAACTAAGAAATGGCAGAATAATAATCAATAACAAATAAAAAAGCTCCCATTCCTTTAGGCACAAGAGGAAAGAAAATAGAGGAAAGAAGACCAAAAATAGATACCTTTCTATCTGGAACAAATTCAGTTCATCAGACCTCTCCACATAAAAGGTCAAGTACCCCAGCAATCAGCCCCTCGAATGCTGGGATTGGACATAGGTTCATATTTTATGACTCACTAACATGTCGGAATACATGTTATCAACATCCTTATTCCAGAAGCTTAAGCCACAGCCCCTTCCACTGCCAACCCAACACCTGTGTCGGCAGGCGAAAAAAACGTTCAACTTCAAATCATATTTCATTGATGGCAGCGCTTGGACACCCTCAAGGGTGACAAGCAGCGCTCTAAAAATCCACATTGCATTGGCATCAGGAGCTAGAGGACCGCTACTGATTCAGACTTTAAAGTCAATGTTGAAGACACTATCAGCTAGATTCATGAAGCCAAATTGCGATCGCAATAGCTGCGAATTAGCAATTGCAATCGCAATGTGAATAAAAGGAATTCATGATAGTGAAATCTCAAAAAAAGCGAATTGCCTAAAGAAAAATTGTGAGTTCGCAAATAAATTCACAGAATCCTGGAAGTAGCCCATTAGCGAATCTGAAATTGCGAGAAACCATTGAATCTGCGAATTTATTTGCGACATCGCAAAATAATCGCAATCGCTATTCAAGAAAAATCGCAAAATGCGAAAAACCCAAATATTGCTATTTGCGACGCGCAATTTAAGGAGAACCCAAAATAGGTGGTAACCAGTAAAGAGAAAAAAATAAATAAATAAATCAAAAAACCTACAGGTGCAGGCCTGACCAAACACACTTAAGGATATGCAGCTGGAGCATGAGGACTCTCACAAAGCCAGGACTCTACATGGTGGTCAGGCAGCGAAGGCTACAGCGAGCAGCACGGAACAGACGTAGGATCCAGGAGCGGATATTCCGCCAGCGGGTCACCCTTCTGCGCCAAACTGCAGAGCAAATTTACGCTAAGTACCGCCTAAATGGGGCAATGATCTTCAAGCTGATCTGAGACCTAGACCCCCTGATGCAGCACCCAACAAGGAGGACCAATGCCGTGCCCACACATGTCCAGGTATTGTGCAGCCTCCACCTTCTGGCCTCTGGAAGCTTCCAGGGGATAATCGCTGTTGCAGGGGGGATATCCCAGCCCACCATGTCCCGCTGCCTAAGGAGTTTCCTGGAGGCCATACTGACCCGGCTACACCACTACATCTCATTCCCCACCAGCCAACAGGACTTGAATGAGACCAAGCTTCAATTTTACAACATTGCACAATTTCCACATGTAATAGGATGCATTGACTGTACCCACATCCACATCCACATCTGCCCACCAGCACAAACAGAATACATGTACCGCAACTGCAAGTCCTACCACTCCCTCAATATCCAGATGGTGTGCAATGCTAAGACATTCATCACGGACATAGTGGCACCGTACCCGGGGAGCACACATGACTCCTTCATATTCCGGCACAGCGGCATCCACACCCGACTGGCCAGGGGAGACTTTGGGGAAGGACACCTAATAGTTAAGGAAACATGCCCCAAAATAGTACACTGTGATTATATAGCTGCGCAGAACAAGCACTCACCCTCTGCTCCTATCATTTAGGTGACAGCGGCTACGCTCTCTGCGAGTACCTCCTCACCCCATACCTCAACGCTGCAACACCACAGCAACGGCATTACAATGCTGCACACATACGCACAAGGAATTGCATTGAGAGGACATTTGGCCTTTTGAAGAGCAGATTCCGCATACTTCACAAGACTGGTGGGGCCATCAAATACGAGCCTGAGGTCTGCTGCTGCATCGTGGCATTGTGTGCTATCCTCCACAACATTGCTACCAAGCGCAGGATACCTGTAGAGATCTCTGGCAGTGAGTCGGAAGGGGACAACCGACCACCTGCACATGTACGTCATGCACGCGGGGAGAATCCTGCAGAAGGACACAGGCGCCGTAACCAAATCAGCATGAACTGTTTCTAGTGCACCCAGTCCCCACACCCAAGACTTCACTCATGCATGACAATAGTAATAATGACATGAGTCAGATTAAGTTTAACAGAATATATTTGTTATTGTTTTTTGCACAATAAAGTGGGAATCCCCCAAACTAACATGATTGCCATATTGCGTCATATGTCCCATGTTCTTGAGGCGGGCATGCTTGTAGCAGCAGCATAGCCCTTCATGGTACTGATCAAATGTTCAATGCCGCCTCCGGGCAGATGCTCCCAACCTTCTTTCCAGCTCCTCCTCCTGATTTGGCCGTGAGTCAGCAGAGGGCCTGGTGCTGCGGCGGGGTGCTACCACCAGTGGCACGGATTGGCTACTATGGCTGGAATTAGCCTCACTAGTGTCGCCCCCCCCCCGGCCATGGCCAGTTGACTGCATACCCTGAACTGCAGTTGTCACTTGCTCCAGAGCTCTCGCGACGTCCTGACAGCACTGGACCATTTGCACCTGCATGGCCAAGGAGCGTCGTGACAGCTGGGAGGTCGCATTGCCATTGATATAATTGGACCGCGTGTATGCAGACAGGCGGGTCAGCAGCTGCCGGTGTCTGCGCCGGTTGATGTCCCGCTGGCTATACATGGCCTGGGTGTTGGCCTCCACAGCAGCGGTCATCCTCTCCATACGGTCTGTCAGCTGAACAACATTCCTAGCGGTCTTGTTGAGCTGGAGATGTATTGCAGCGAGAGGACAGGCTTGTGTCCGGTGGACGTGGAGCATACGGCGCTCAATAGAGAGCCCAGGTGGCCGCACGTTCACCCCCCCCTGCCACCGCGTGATGTGGTATTGCCCTGCTCCCTCACCAATCGGCCGGACTGGCTCCTCACAGCCGCAGGGTGGCGGGTTTGTCTGCGTGCTGCTGCTGGTGTTGTCAGCCCCACTGGTGTTTGAGTCACTCGCTGTGGTACTGCTGCGCCTGTTGGCGCAGAGGTGGCACTGTCCACAGGGGCAGGTGGTGGTATGACCGCTGGTGCGGCAGCTTGCCCTGATGGTCCTGGCTGTGGGGATGGATGTACGTCTCCCTCAGTGTCCTCTGTTATTTCTTCAATTTGCAGGGCATCGCTATCCGTACTGGGTACTTCAGCGCCACCTGTGATGTAAAGTGGACGTTGATTAGTGACATGTTACTCACACATTGGAGCTTCCTACATGCATGCAGGCTACCATTCCCTGACTCGCTGCAGGATCGACTCTCACTGAACAGGTCTGGCTGTATGGGGCTAGATGGCAATTGTGGCCAGACTACATGTCCCACAATGCAATAGGGCTTTTGTGGTGTGCTTTGGCTGCATGACTGGGGTTTGTAATGGATGATCTAGGGTCATGGCCATTGTCAGGGGAGAGGGTCGCAGTCGCATGGCACTTACCTTGTGTATCTTGGGAGGGTCGGGAGGAGTCCAGCTGGATTATCCCCACGCATGCCTGAGGATTCAGGGTGTCCTCTACTCGGTCCTCAAGTGGGGTGTTGAGTGGGACAGTGGGCTCCCCTCCTCCTGTCGCAACACGCGCCCCCAGCCTCTCCGCGATCTTCTCCTTGGCCCGCCCTCTGAGGTCGTACCGTCGTTTTTTCAAGTCATCCACAGAGCGCTGGGTCACCCGCACAGAATTCACTTTTGCGCGGATGCGCACCCAAATCCTCCATTTGTCGGCCTCAGGCACCCTTCTTGAGTCCTTCCCAAAGAGGCGGTTGTGGTCCTTGCACACTCCCTCTATCAGATATTCTAACTCTTGTTCCGAAAATGTTATTTTCCTTTTCCTTCCTGTGGAAGTTTCACCTGCAGCTTTCTGTGACATGTTGTGCACTGGGTTGTCTCCTGGATTTCACCTGTAGGTACTCTGGAGGGGAGCTCTGGCAATGCTTCTTCCACTTCAGGCTCACAATGCTGAATGAGGGTGGAACTTGCCTACTTCCTGGTTGTGATGTCATCACTGTGCTCAGAATGAGACTGCCCATTTTTGCGATCTCGCAATTAGCGAGATTGCAATTTGCGATTTCGGTAATTGCGAGATCGCTATTTCAACAAGGGTATCGGCCGATTCTGCGATTTTCAGAAACTCGCAATCGGCGATTGCGTCCGATTGCAATAAGCTTTTTTTAATCGCAGTTTTTCATGAATGCCATTCTGCGATTTCTAAATTGCGGTTCGCTTTTTCTCGCAATTTTGGAATCACAGATTTTGACATTGATGACTCTAGGTGTATGACCGGCCTAATATTAAATCCTGTAATAAAGAAATCCCCTGAGACTACGATCATGAGCACCTGAGCAGTTGCATTTTTCAGCAGTTTACAATAAGGCATCAAAAACTTTGTTAGTGAGTGACCACGCAAGTAAAATCTCTTCGTACGGAGGTAGCTTACAATGTAGGGTCGGCAAAGTGAAGCGTGTGTCACGCAGCTTTAGTCTACAACTGCATAAACCATTGCAGAGTACATGTTGAAGCAAAAATATGGCATCCCTTTCTCCCAGAGCAATGAAGTAGCTTGGGCCGTTTGCGTAGGATTCAAGACCAACTTGCAGAATGAAAGGCATGGCACTGGTGGGTGCACTGCAATGCCTGTAGCATGATTTAGGACGCAACTTGGGAGTGAGCAGTACGAGATGCAAGAAAGAGTCCCCGTTACCTGTCTCGTTGTCTGCATACGTTATTTCTGCCCTCAGCCCGCTTGCTGCATTCTTCGTGGGGGTGGGGGTGCCTGGTGGGGCGCGGTCCCATGGCTGAACACCTGCAGACATCAACACTCTGGGAGAGAACTCTATCTCCCACAGTGCAACTTCCCTGGACCAGCGGTCATGAGTGAGGGGGAGGCATGGCCACCGCGCTTAAAAGCGCAGCCTCTCCCACCGCGGCGCGGGACACAGCCCAGACCAAGGGCGGGCCCGTCTGTGCCAGTCAGCGGCCGGGCCAGCCCTCTGACGTCTTAGTTTATCGGTTTGTGTGGGCTGGTTAAGCGACTAGGGATTGACTAGTTGTGGTGTACGGACATCATGTAACGGACTCCCGCGCTGCAGTGGGAGAGGCAGTGCTTTAAGCGCGGTGGCCACGCCTCCCCCTCACTCGCAGCAGCTAGTCCAGGGAAGTTGCACTCTGGGCGATAGAGTCCTCTCCCAGAGTGTTGTCCATTTCTGCAGTTGTTTTTGCGAGGGTCAAATCAGCAATGGGACCTGACCAAGGGCGGGCCAGTCTGTGCGAGTCAGGGGCCAGAATAGGCCGGGCTGGGCCATCCCTCCGACGTCTTAGTTTGGCTGTTTGTGTGGGCTGGAGTAGCGACTAGGGCTAGCCTAGTTGTAGTGCAAGGACATCAGGAATAAACGTAAAGCAACAGCAGGGGCGGGGGTTGTGGGGACACTTGATGCGTTCCTTACTGGGGCTGAATCAGTGTTAATGCACGAAATTGAGCTCACTGAACGCAGGCGGTTGTTAGAACCAGTAGCTCCCACAAGCATTCATGGAACTTTCCCACTCCTCCCCTGCAGTGAATCAGTCACCATCGAAGCCTCCAGTATAGTGGTTTGCCTTCCCTATTCCACAGCAGTCCAACGATCTCCTTCTCCCCTAATTCAGGAAATCTGGAAAATTCCTCTAATATCACACAGGCTATCACCAATGGTCAGAAATCTAGCCATGTTACAATAGTCGAACCACCGTCCTAAAAGAGGAAAGCTCGAAGTCCCTCAAAAAACAACCACATGCCTTTAAGATCTGGGAAACGTAAAGGGGAGTCTACCGCGAGCTGTAGTAGTACGATGGCTAGCAGCGCTGCAACTAGCCAGTCCCACCCAGCGGTCACATGCGTTTCCTCACACTTGCATAACGAGGTAGACATTTGCACTAGGATTGAATACAAACTATTGGCACTGATCGACCCCATATTAAAGAAGTTGTCCCCCCTCTTTCAGGCTCTCACCCTCTCCTACCGCTTTCCCTCTTTCATTCTTTGTCTACTTCCTCTGCCCCTATCCCCTCTCCCCTTAATCTCTCCCCTTGCGGGCTACACTGCCCAGCCCCCTGTCCCTTGTGCCCTTTAATTAGGCACTCCTCCCCTTGTTGGGGAAAGATCCAATTACTTATACCCTGGAGTCTCAGTGATCCCTGAGAGAGTTCACAGCGACAAGGGAGCCACTCACAGTAGAGGTATGGTATGGAGCCCCTTGACAAAGCACTCCCTCTCCCCTTTTTGGGGAAGGATCCAGTAGGTAGGCCTTGGAGTCTCAGAGACCCCTCTGAGAGAGTCCACTGCGTAAATGGAGCCCCAAGCAGCGGAGATGTGGGAATGATACCACTTCCCCTGGGATCACAGCTTACTGGAATTTGGAAGCAGCTTTGACTCGTCTACCAGTTTGTGCCCCTGTCACCCCCCCCCCCCTCCTTCATTCTCTGTCTACTTCACCTGCTCCTCCCCACTCTCCCCTGAATCTCTCCCCTTGCCAGCTTTTTCCCTTACGCGCAATATCCTTTGTAACGATGTAACCTTTAACTTTGGTCTGATGATACTCATGTAAAGCGCTCAGATACCTTCGGGTCTAGCTAGCGCTATATAAAACCTTTAAAATAAAAATAAATTGAAGAAAGACTTGATTAAATAGAGATGAGTATTTCTAAACTCCCCCCAAATAAATCCAACAGAACAACGGTGGGAGGGGGTCACAACACATTTGAATGAGAGGCCAGGGGGAGTTATTGGGGGCGCGTTTAGCAATGCAAGTTCCTCTACATCCATGCCAGGCACGGATACATAGGTTGCACACCCTGACAATCCGCCCCTCACCTTAAAACCCTCATTCCCCACTATAAAGCAGGTTGAGAGGCAGTCTAGCCACTAGGTCCATTTGCCCCATTTCTCCAGTCCCTTTAGCACCCAGTCTTTTCTACACCTACCACTGGAAGCTACTCCATACACAGTTGTTCTGACTAACGTCCCTGGGCTCACCCCTGGAGCACGCTAAGAAATAAAGGCACTATATTTGTTGGGTGTTCGGTCAGGTATTAAGGAATCTGTATATCATGAGTTCAAGATGGTTCGCAGAGTCCCCTGGGTGGGAAAATCCTACAAGTTCCTCCCAGGTGATTGTGTGGTTCTTACTTTTAGATCCCCAAGATTGGTACAGCACTTATTGGAGAGGGCAGGTAATTGTTTCATCAAGGTGGAGGACATTAATTGTGTCCCCTTGGGGTTTTTCTACAAAACAGAAGCGATCGGACATAGTGAGAGGAGGGGTGAACCAAACATGTGGCCAACCCATCCGCCAGATTCCGGCTTTCCAGATTCCAACTAGTGATCGATTTAACGCCCTAACCGCCATGGAAGAGATGGACTGACTTGAGGCCTCTGGTGGCCTGACTTTAACAGGAGCTTTAGTTGTCAGGGGATCACTCGGGTCAGTCCTGGGCCTTTTTGATACAATCTATACGGGCCCTCTTGTACTTGGGATGCCTTGAACTCTGGTTCCGCCAATCATAGCCTTGGGGACTACTTGTGGTACTGGGATGATGAAAACACTTGATATGGCACTAAGGGACACTACCACTGTATCCTCGGCCAAATTTCCCAGTACCCATGGTGCTTCCAAACAGCATAATATCTCTAACAATTTAGTAGTTGTGGGTAACAGCACGGACACATCCGACCTACTCAACACCACTGTAATACAGCAAGTACAGCCCACAAGGTCTTTTTCTTCCTGGAATGTAGCGGGA
Source organism: Lissotriton vulgaris (assembly GCF_964263255.1). Lineage (NCBI taxonomy): Eukaryota > Metazoa > Chordata > Amphibia > Caudata > Salamandridae > Lissotriton > Lissotriton vulgaris. The sequence continues at coordinate 749,047,583 of NC_141693.1, read as the reverse complement.
TTGTTAACCAAAACTGCCTCAACTGACTGGGCAGTGTTTATAGGTAAATAGGATACCTGGTCCTTCCACAAAACCTGGTCACCGATTCCCATTTTTTTCCCCAGGCTATCTTAATTTTTTTAAACCAGCGCTGGGGGGCCAGAAAGGTAGGACGTGTGGCGGACTCACATGTTGGGTCAGGCAGTCAGATGGATGAGTGGTGCAAGAAGTTCATATTGACAGTCCCGACATATCGGCATTGCGGCTAAAGAAGGCTGTGTGCTAGACGTTCTGGTTTTCAATGCCTATGCTAGATGGCTGCCTGGGGGTAGAGCTTCAGAAGTTGCCGACCTTGACAAGTTTTAGGTAGTCTGGCGGGCGGCTGCAACCTGATAATAGCAGGCAATTTCAATTGCACCTTTGAGCCCCTCAACCATGAAGACTGAAACAGGGGAGACATTTGCTGACTGCTGAGCGTGAGCCCTGCCCGTGCGAGGTCCTTTCTGCTGGGGCTGCTTTTTCCACTGCCACACCTTGCGGAACCCGCTTCGCGGGTCCCGCTTCGCCCGTGGGCTTGGGCGCATCGTTGTTGCTTGATTGCTGTGACTGGGAACTCTTGGAACCGCGGAGAGCAGGGCTGCGAGCGCCAGGTGAGGATCAGGGACTCCATTGCCCAGGAGTCCCTGCGCTGACATCATCTCCTGCACCTGGACGCTCTCCCTGCTTGCCCCGCCCCCTGAACACCTCCTTCCTTCAATAGGAGTAGCTTTACCCGCTGCGCGGGAGGGCGCCGGGAGAAGCCCTTGTCCCGGGACCGTCTTAGGCCGGAGTAGGCCGGGCTGGGCCTACCCTCTTGTGTTGGTCATTTGAACCCTGGTCCAATTTGCTGTTATAGCCCCTCACTGACTATTATCGATCATCTACTGACATGCCATCCCCGGCAAGGGAGGGCACCCCCATGAAGCAGGGAAGAGTTAAAAACAGGACCTTAGAGAACTATTTTCCACGGGCTGTGGGGGATGGGGACAAGGAGAGTAACTTAACCCGGCTAAGGGCAGAGCGGAGACGCTCAATAGATAATCTGAAAAACAGACCCCTTGGAGAATACCCCACGACGCCTAGGGAGGAGTTGACCCCAATAGATGATGTTCCACTCCTGTTGAGGGATTGTACGAACACCCCACCAGTTCCACCTAGGAGTCTAGCCCCAGCCATCAGCCCAAGCCCTAGTAGGGTGACCATTGATCTAGTCTCTCAACCTCCTCTAGCCCTGAAAGCTAGGAAAGCTAAACCTAAGCCAGCCACCGCACAAGGAGTACATGGGCCCCCCCCCCTAACAAACGCAGGAGGAAGTCGAAGGGAGCCCAGGGGAAAAACAAACCCAAAATCTCTCACTCCGATTTTGGGAGGTCCTCAAAACCCCCCACATCGACGGTGAGACTATTGGACGAACCACACCCTGAACCTACTGTTCAAGATGGCTTGGCCCCCGTTATGACAAAAGACACAGGAATTAATATTGCCAATGTCCCCCTTACTGTTGCCCCGCTTGGTAACTTGGAATTCCTGCTCAGGTCGCTATTACTACCAATCAGTGACAGTATTAAAAAGGTCGAGATTAGACTTACCATTCTGGAGGCTACATTAAGTAGCATGAAAATCCCGGCTGGTCACCAGGGAAAGCAATCGGAGCCTATTCCCACCCCACTGGTCCCCCATCAGTCCTTAAATAGAGTAACAAGTCCAGCCCCCCCACAGGCCGCGAATGTTGCGGCCCCCCCACAACCCTTGAGGACTAAGCCTGTACCTACTAAGTCCCTCAATTCTAATAGGCCCATTCCCTCTGTAGACCCTGTCCCCCTGACACAGCCCGTAGACAGCACCACATTGACTCCTCTAATGAAGCTTTCCCCTAGACCACGGAGGCCTAATTTACCCCCGGAGACAAATGATTTCACTGTAGTTATGGCGGCCGTCCCTCCACTTGAAGTAGGTGAAACCGAGGATTTTTGTTCCCTAAAAAGTAGGGTAATCAAGTGGCTAAACATAACACACCCCTCCCGGTACACCTAAATAACGAAATTATAATGGTAAGAAGAGTGCCATGGGTGGGGAGAACATACAAATCCATAATAGGGGATTGCATATTGGTGAGCTTCAGGGACGCTGGCACCGTCTCTTACATATGCCAAGGAAAGAATAGATCTAGGGAATCCACCATTCAAACCCTTCGCGTGTCTTTCTTTTTTCCCCTTATCCCTGCTCCTGTGCCACCGCCCCAAAATTATGATAACTGGGAGAGGGTTGGTCGGAGGGGGAGACATCATGAATTTAACCCCAGGCCATTATTTGGCCGACCAGAGCCACCCTTTCACACCTTCAACCGGTTTAACTGTTTGAATGGCCTTGAGGGGGTGGATTGACAAACGGATAACGCCCCCCTGGGAGACGGGGAAAAGGGTGCTTTGGCAGAGGAGATGGAGGAGCAAAGTTGCCTGGCTCAGCAAACTCCATCGAGTGGTGTTGGGAAGTCTGTACATGCTGGACCTAGGGTTATAGATATAGAATGTATAGGAGGGGGATATGGGCTGGACACGCAAGGGTTAGAGCAGGAGACACAAACGAGGCCTCAGGGGGGTTTAGAGCAGAGTGGTGAGGTACTGAGATTGATCTCTTGGAATACAGCAGGCAAATTTTATAACAAAGAGTGACTTGATTACATTAGGAAATTCCATGTAATCTGTGTGCAGGAGACATGGGACCCGGTGAATAACTATCACTTACAGGGGTACAAGTGTTTCTTTGTACCCGCGCGAAAAACCAGATCAGGGAGAGCCATGGGTGGATTATCCATTTACGTAGATTTAGACCTTCCGGGTAGTTGGTCCTCCCCAGATTGGAACTCATAAGGGAATCAGGCAGTCCGGTTCCTCGGGAAGGGGTTAAGATTTATTGTTTTCAACATCTATAACAAAGAGATAGCGGGCAACCATACCCCACTAGTAGCTGAACTGGATTATAGGCTGGGTCAAGAAACAACATTCCAGAAAAAGGGGCAGTCATATGCGCTGCTACTCATGGGAGACTTTAATTGCCACCTTTGCCCGGCACTGGTCCAGACAAACACAGACTGGTCCCAATGCCCTATGGAGAAGGGGCCGCATTTTTCTCATACACCCACTGGGTCGGCTCTCAGTATGCTTCGGCTTAAGTATGATCTTGAGCATACCATTAACATGATAGGCACACAGAAGGATGGCACACTCCCACCCACATTCAAGGGCAGGGGATGCTCATCCGTCATAGACTATATTCTGGCCTCGAGATCCCTGCTAAATAAGATAATTAGCGTAGGGATAGGATGGAGCAGTTTCAGCGACCATAACCCTCTTGTTTTGGAGCTGATGTATAGGGCGGGTTCTAGAATCAGAGTCCACCGCACAATCACGGAGAGAGTAACAGACCAAGGCAGGAGATTAAAATGGACCAAAATAGAGGGGGAAAAGTTTTATAAAGCCCTGCTGGACACGGGCAAATCGGCCATTAATGATTGTTTAGACATAGAAGTCCACGGATCAAGGTTACTGGAAGCATTCGACCAGATTGCTAACCTGATCGATGGCATACTCAAAACTAGTGCGCCCACACGGAACCATGATAATCCCCGGTGGTTTGACAAAGATTGTTTTAAAGCACTGAGGGAGTTGAAAAGTTGCCTCAAATTTAAACCAAGGGACCCTCAAAAAATTAAGGTGTGCAGGGAAAAATATAAAAAAGAGACCAAGAGGAGGAAACTTGCTTTGCAGGCAGAAGCATGGGCAGAACTAAGAGAAGCCGGGGAAAGAAAGGATCTAGCGGGTTTCTGGAGAATTATTAATAAACCGACCTTCCAGGAAAATGACTTCCCGGAGATAGGGGCTAACATCCTCCCAGAGCAGTGGGTCACCCATTATAGGGGTCTATATAACCATGAGCCTGGTACCCCTGTAGAGTTACCGGTAACCACAATTCAGGCTTCACCGGTTGTATTTACCATTAAGGAGATTACTGCTGGGATAGAGGGTCTGACTAAAAATAAAGCCCCGGGCCATGACGGAATTCCCCCCGACCTGTTTCTGAGCAGTATAGAACTATGGGCCCCTTTAATGACCAGGGTTATAAATACTGCAATCACCTGCGGCCTGCCACTGTCTTGGTCCAAAGCGATCATTGTGCCGATTTTTAAGAAGGGCAATAGGGACGATCCTAAGTGCTATCGTCCTATCTCCCCGATTGACGTATCGGCTAAACTCTTGGGTAGGGCGATCCTCAACAGATTGTCCGAGTGGACCGAAGAAAATAAAACCTTCTCGGACACTCAATACGGTTTCAGGACAGGGAGGTCCACTAGTGATCAATGCCTGAACCTGTATATGCTGACTGCCAAATATACTCTGGCCAGCGATGAATCGATCTATATGGGATTCATGGATTTGGCAGCAGCATTCGATCACGTTAACAGGGAGAAACTGTGGGACATGATGTCAAGTATGGGGATCGAGAGTGGTTTAATTAATATACTAAGGGAATTGCACAGTGACACCACGGCCAAGGTCCAATTTAACAGGGAGGGGGGATTGTCCGACTCTTTTCCCTGTATGAGTGGAGTCCGACAAGGCTGCATTCTCGCCCCTTTTTTGTTTTCCCTTTACATTAATAATTTGGAGCAGTTTCTGTTGGGTTTAAAGGTAGACTCCCCAAGGGTGGGGTCGCGTCATATTCCTGTTCTGCTTTACGCAGATGACGCGGTCCTGATCGCACGTACACCCCGGAGCTTACAAATCCTGATTGATGGATTTGTTAAGTTCATGGGTGCCTTAGATCTCTCTGTTAACCTGGGTAAATCGTATGTGCTCCTGGCTGGTAAAAGAACTTCTTCTAAATTTACTTATACAATAGGCAACCATATTTTAGAAGAGGTCAAAAGTTTTCTTATCTGGGAGTAACTTTTGATGGTGCCTTACAGTTTAATTCCCTGGTGGAGGAGCGTTGTAGTAAAATGATTGCCTCCAACAGGGCAATAGCTAGCTACGGCAGGAGGCTAGGCAGATGGAGCCCAGAACAGGTGATGAACTTGTACAGCTCCGTATCATGCTCCAAAGTAATTTATGGGGCAGAAGTATGGGGCTTTCTGAACACCACAAGAATCCAACAGGAAGAAAATAAATATTTGAAATCCATCCTGAGGGCACCACCTAGTACTGCTGGAATTGTAGCACACAGGGAATTAGGGAGGCCATACTTGGAGGACCTGGTAAAACTTATGCCAATTGTGGCCTGGCTAAAAATCTGTGTTAATCCTGATGCGTCTCTCAGCAGAGAAATTTTATTGGACTGTTTAGAGAGGGCCAAATGTATGCGCATTCCCTGGCTCAAATACGTAAAGAATACCCTAGAGGAACTAGGCTTTGGGAACCTCTTCACTAACCCTGCAACAATTTTAGCCCAGCATAAGAAGCACGTAGGGGAAATTTTCCTAGAGCGAAAAAGCCAATGCAAAGCTGAGGCTGAAGGGGTTAAAAAGACAGTGAGGGCCCATAACCTGGTGAAGAGCGTGGAGGGTATGGAGCCTTATCTGTACCTTATGCACAACGCACAGGATAGATTCCTGATGTGCCGTTTCAGATTGAATTTACTCCCTTTTATGTTGGCTTCACCAGCAGGTTTCACTACATCAATCGAACAGAAGGGACCCTGCGGCTGCGACAACAGGTCTCCGCAGGATTCCCTTCACTTTGTTTTGCTCTGTCCCTTTTTTACTATGCCAAGGCGCAGATTTCTTGTAAATGTTTTAAAAAAAGCCAAACAGGAACATGCCAGGGAGGCATTAGTCTTTTTACAAAAAGCTTTGGACCCCCTAACTTTGTGTTGTATAATGAATTTTATTAAGGTAGCGGTCCGTCTAAGGCTAACCAGGGGAGATGAATGAAATGTCTTGGATTTTACATTTTAAAATTGTTGGACTTTCCTGCTGGTATTTCTATATTTTATTAATACTTTGTACAAGGATCTTGAATAATGTTTTATGACTTTTTATCTATGTATATATGTGTGTGCTTTTATGGTGTTTTTTAATCACCGAATAAAGATTCTTTGAATTGAATTGACTGAAATCTCAGCTTGGAAGAGGATGCCCAATGTAACATCCCACAATAAAATCTTAGCCCAATCAAAAACTGGAAAGAAGCTGCATTACAGCTCAAAGGGTTATGCTTGGAAAGGAGCCTTAGAGCAGCCAACGGGAGGACGCTCTCTGACAACAAGGTCACTCACACTTTCAGCAATGGAACTAGAAGTAGTCGCATCGACTATATACTTCTCAATGTAGAAATCTGGTCCCTTATGTTAGACATGAAGGTCCAGGAGCGGAACGAAAGCGATCATAACCCACTAATTCTAGCCCTTAAGGTTCCTGGCCTATCTAGTAGTAGTTCTAGGGTCGCCAAGGACAGGCCAGTAGAGGCCTTACGAACCAACAATTTGAGGAGAGTTAGATGGGCAAGGATGGTGGACAATCAGGGTGATGTGGCTGAGATGAAATCCCTGGTCGGTCGCTCACTCTACATTTTATATGATTGAGACTCCAAGGAGGCGGTAAATCGCATTATCTCCGAGGTTCATAACGAGCGATTTGGGAAGCTTAATAAATTCTTTATCACACCCAATAAAAACAAGCATTTACAATGCAATGGTCTGGGCATTATTAAAGGTAGAGCTATTGGCATTGCTCATGACATTTACATTCTTTTTTAACCATAAATAAATGTTATTGTCATTTACAAATAGGTGAGCATTAGAGTGTATTTGCGGACACAGAGCCGCGCACACACACACAGACAGAGCTGCGCGCGCACACACACACACACAGACAGAGCTGCGCGCGCACACACACACACACACACAGACAGAGCTGCGCACACACACAGCCGAGCGCGCACAGACATAGCCGAGCGCACGCACACACACCGAGCGCACGCACACACACACACACAGCCACGCACACACACAGAGCCACGCACACACACAGAGCCACGTGCACACACACAGAGCCACGTGCACACACACAGAGCCACGTGCACACACACAGAGCCACGTACACACACACAGCCACGTACACACACACACACAGGACAAAAGGACTGGCTAAGAAAATAATGTTTAGTGCCTCTTTTCCCTCTTGGTCTTGCACAGGTAGGACAAGCCGAACGCAACTTGTATTAATAACCACACGGGATGTTTGCAGCAGGGATAAATGCTTTACTGGTACCCAGCACGTAACAGCTACTGGCTGATCATTGTCTGCGGGGTTATTGTTTCAGATGCTAATACCTGCAGTGAAACAATAATCACAACAATCAATTAAAGAGAGCCTTTTAAGCGAGCAAAGGGACATTACAGAAACTTGAATGAGAGAGAGAAATTCGAATGTTTGCTTGCAGGCAGCTGCAAAGGACAGATGGCCTGGGCCCCTGCTCCGTGAAGCTATGTCACCAGGAACGCTTCAAAAGAAATGCAAAAGAGATTAGGCGGGAGGCAGCGGCTGATAGCAGGGGCACGCAGAGCTAGCACTACAATCAAATCTGGGGACAGCAGCCCTGATCAAGAAGGGCCCATGGGAGACCAACATGCATATTCTGGGGCCCGAGGGCTATTTCATTCCTGAAAATGAATGATTAAAAAGTGCCAGGACAGAGTCTTGGAATTCAAATTCAGAAATGCATTCAAAAGAGTATATGCAGGAAAAATAAAATCAAAATTATATAGTGCTTCTTCCTCTGACAAGGCGCTGAAACTCAGTTTTCTGCACCAAAAACACTATTCAATTGTACGGACGGCTTGCTAGAGCCACGTTCAAAGCACCCGCCTTGGAACGTTAAATAAATCCTGCGGCACGCTGAGTATGTTGAAGAAGAAAAAACAAAACAATATATCGTGCGAATCTTGTGAAAATTTAAATATAACATGTCGGGAAGCCTGTGCTCTGAGAAGCCCCTACGTGTTTTAAAAATCAAAGTTACTGCGTGATGTACGTGAAGGCTGGCCCTTAGTAATTACATTTTTGAACAAGCTTAACGCTACATGTTTTATTCTGACTACACCAGCCCAGCAGTCACCTCAAAGGAACCACTATTACAGCAGTTCCTCTGAAGGTACTAAATGTTTAGTGGAAGGTCACCCACCAAACCTTTTCTTTTTCAAAAGAAAAACTTGATGACAGGTGGACCTCATGCCCAGGGAGCTCTTTCCCTTGGTGTGCAGATCATTAATGTTTTTCTGTTAGTCTGCATCAGGGCATTGGGCGGTCGACCCTTAAAAAGGCGGGTAGTGCATCCCTTGCTCTGCCAGCCAGCACTCCCTCAGGCCATCTAGGAAATTTTCAGTCGAGAGGGTCAAAGGGGACACTGTTGAGGACAGGATCCAGTCCGTTCGATTCTACATGAGGCGTGCGGACAGAGTTTGGCAGACAGAGAACAATGTCTGCCAAACTTGAAACCTGCCCCTTAGTGTCTTTGTGCATGGTTCAGCCCACCAGGTACACAATGGTGGTTTATACGCACGTGGCTGGAGTTGTTGGTGTCATGACGCCACTGCTTTGTGGCTTTAGGCTCATGGACGGTGTCCAGGCGGGATGTTATCTCCTTTGTACAAGATTTCGTTAACATGTTAGGTTTTAAAAGCTCAGGAATTTATTTGGCGTGAACAATAACCATTGTTGCCTCTGTTCCCTTCAGATGCAATAAAGCACGGTTCTTGGATGTACTCATGTTGCCTTGCCTGCAGGCAGGTTTTCAGGCGCCGCAGCTTTTCTGTCCTTATTTACATATCTTCTCCCTGCAACTGTCTCTTCTACGGACTGTGGCATTCAGTGCTCGCGTCAAAGTTTGACAATTGATGACCATGCGGACCCAGGCTTTAATTTCGTAGCTTCCTCTCCAGTGAAAGCTTTTGTCTGCGGATTAAATCATACAGATGAAGCATTTTCCCAATAATGTATTCCCCAGTCTACGGAAATTTTGCCCTGAATCGTGTACATTCCAGATTGCGATATACATGTCTATAAAGCAAGGCTGCTCGGATGAACCTGAAACTGTCGGCCATCGAGGGGAGACCACTTCGTCATCAGGGGGAGCTGCAACACGTGTGTTTGAATTTTATTTGGTCATTATGTGTTACAGGTAAATTTCATATGTGCAGTGGACGAGGGGAGACAGCTCCGAGCTCTTCGACAAGCAAGCACTGGTCCGGGAGCGTAGTTTGGTGCGAGGTGAGTTTAGTGCCAGGAGTCCTTTCCCTACAGAGCGCAACAGGGCAGAGATTTCAAAAGGCCGCATGGCAGGAAAAGACTAGAAAAACTGGCGGGGCGGGGGAGCACCAACAACACCATGCTTACATCCAGGCAAAGTCAGGGCACGCCGGGAGAGAGGTCCCGAGAACGCCTGACCAGGTACTGCCAAGATTATATAGCGCTAACACGACTCGGAGAAAGCTTAGTCTTTTTTAGATTCGGGGGCGTGGTTTTCTTTCTCTCCTCTTCCCATTGGCTGGAAGGTAAAATTCCAGCCAGTGGGAAGAGGAGAGAAAGTAAATAGAAAGAAGCTTAAAAAAACTCCCCCAAATCTGAAAAAGACGGGGCTTGAACCGAGTGACGCCCCTCTCCTCCAATGGCTGGCCAGCATTTACTAGGCCAGCCAATGGAGAAGAGGGGCAGATTCCAAGCCTCCTCTAAGAAACATTAAATCTTCGGGCTTCGCCCACACTGCTTACAGCAGTGCGACGGAGTCCTCGACCTAAAAACGGGGGCACTATCCACTAAGGTAGTCTCCTGGTATAACAAAACTTGTAGGGAGGCATATAAGTTATTGGCATATGCCATTAGATCACAGGGGACATAAAAAAAGCCAGAACTAGGTACAAGGCATCCCAACAGCAGGCAAAGAAGGACTGGGATGAGTCTCAATGGCATGACCTGCTTGTAGCGAACAACAAGCAAAATATGAACCACTTCTGGCATCTTGTTAAATGGGGTTGCGGAGCGACATCTCATGTACCCTTTAAACCACGTTGCCCCGGAGGTGTGGGTGTCCCATTTTGAGGCACAGTTTTCAGCTACTAGTTGTAATGCCCCGGTCATCTATCAACCTGTTTCCGATACTAGTGCATCTTTTACCCGCCTCGAGGTGGGAAATGTGCTAAAATCAATCCCTAGAGGCCGGGCACCAGGACCAGATTGTATACCAGCTGACTTGCTTGTATTGGATGAAGAGAACTGTGTCCCCTACATACAATACCTTGCAAATGCAGTAGCCAGTGGTGCACCTATCCCCGAAACGTGGTTCGGCGCTGAAATCCTACCTATACACAAGAAGGGTGACCATTTGTTACCAGGCAACTATAGCCCAATAAGCCTAATCGATTCTATCCAAAAAAACAGTCGCTATGCTTGCCTTAATTAGAATCCAGGCTTGGATAGACAAGATGGATATTCTGACCCCATTACAGGCAGGGTTCCGTCCGCATACTAGCACCATTGGCCAGGTTTTTAGGTTTGTTCTAGTGTATTGGAAGGTAGTTGCCATTGGAGGTGGTATGATTTACGCGGCCTTTGTAGATCTAAAGACCTCGTTCCACTTAATCTCTCACACAAAATTATGAGTGCCCTGCAGGCTTTGGGGATGCCCTACAAACTATTGAGTATCCTGGTCAAATTGCATGCATCAAATTATGCGCAGGTCCGTTGATGGGGGGGGGGGGGGGGGGGGGGGCTAAGCAGGGGAATGTTACCAAAAGGTTTGTGGTAACAAAGGGTGCCCGTCAAGGGTGTGCTCTGGCCCCAACCCGGTTTTCACTTTTTATTAATAGGGTGGTCCATTATTTTACATCCCTGCCCACTGATGCCCCCATGTTGGCAGGAATGAAAATACTGCTGCTCATGTTCGCGGACGATACCATGTTCCTCTCCAGGTCTCAAAAAGGTCTGCAGGTTGCCCTGGAGCGTTTCGGGGTTATCTGTCGCGAGCATGAGCTTGAGGTAAATGTGGACAAAACGAAGTTCATGGTGTTCCATAGGCCAAAAGTCGTGAGGGGGAGGGTAAATATGAATAATGTCCCCTTGGAACAGACTGACACCTTCACTTATTTGGGAAAGAAACTAAGCTGGAACTCCCAGATTGATTCGCAGACACTCAAACACTCCCAACTTGCAGGAGCTTTGTTAAAAGAGCATAGGCTCTCCAAGACTAAGCCCATATCCCATGCGCTAAAAATATGTAATCTTAAAATAGGTTAATCAATGTTGTATGGGGCGGAACTATGGGGTTTTAACAATTTAACTTCCTTGGCTGCTGTCCAAAACAAAATGTCTAAGAGCTTTGATTGGCCTTTTGCAGTCCACTCAACTGCGGCCATTATTTTGGACGTGGGCTGCAATAAAATCATGGACCAGGCACGGTATAGACCGGTAGCATTCTAGAGAAGACTCTGGACTAGTACGGAGCTTACCCAGTATGCTCAAGCTTTCTCTGAAGTTAGGTCGTTGTGTTCTACAACCAAAATCCCATGGATAAAGAATCTAAAGAACACACTGATTAGCATGGGGATGAGTACATTGTGGGAGGATACAGCAGTTGCGGTCTTTCCCTCGAAACAGGATTTGAAAGCAGCCTACTGGAGTATGGTTAGACTGTAGCAATTTTAACAACATCAAAGCTGCTCTCTGACTCGTGTTTTTAACAATCATTAACACGAGCCAAAATTAGAATCATACTGGGACATCATTACAAGACCCACCGACAGGAAGCTCTTTCTGGGCTCTCTCCCCATCAAAGTGTATATCAATAGATGGCATCCCCCCACGGATGACAAATGTCCTTTTCTCCCAGCCGAGATGGAGTCACTAGCTCACATATTCTTTGTATGTCCCGCCTACAGGTCAAGGTCACCTAGGCACAAATGCTTGAAACCAATTTGCAAGAATATGGGTATCAGAGTAGCTATGGAGGCCCTAAGGATTTTAAAAATCAAAACTGATGATCCTATTGTCATAGCAGTGGCCAAATTTCTGAGCTGGCCATGGGTCAATCGAGCGAAAAAGAGGAGGGCCTGCTAAAATATTCACACTCATAATTTATAGATTCGGTCCCCATAGTAGCAGCTACTTTTACCAATCTATCATAGCTAACTGCAATCTATATGTATCATGTTCGAATCCACTCATCGTCTTACGTTGCTTGTAAATTCTGTGATTTTAGCTATTTATATGTCGTACGACTTGTCTCTATGGACAATTGAGATAATGCGGTACTGTACATACTTTTTACTTATTTTATCTACTAGGTAATTTTAACTGTCTTATTCTTCTTGGGTATAGCGGGTATTATGGCATTGTACTAGTTTATATATTTTATTGATTCATGTGGTCTTATGATTTTTGTTAACCAAAATAAAGACATAGACTGAAACTGAACTGAAAAGAGAATGACCCCCCCCCCCCCCCCCATCTCACTGTTAGGACTGACTGATTTGCCCACTCCTTTCCCTAATCTCTTCCTGCAAGGTGATCCACGGCAACTAGTCTGAGCTTCCTGCAAGTCCTGTTTCCCAGGTCTGTAATCTATTTCCAAACACATTAACAGACTGAGTCTCATGGTATCATTTCAATACCGATGTTTTGTTTTGCTTTCCTGAACACATTTTCTTTATTACCTGGGTTGTTTTCACAGGGATCAAATTGATTATGGGTGCTGGAAGGAGTCAAGTGTTGGGAGGCGTGTCACAGTGGTGCTCCTAGTATTACATCCTGGGGAGAAAAAGCAGGCAGACAGCTGCTTGAGATGGCAAATGATGGAAGCACCGAGAATGGCCCATGGAACTGGAGTCAGAGGCAGCTAATTGAATTTGATCTGCACTTTGTCTTCCCTAATTTGTCATATGAACACTGCAGCAAGCTGTTTGAGAATGAAGAGAGTACAGCGTGGCGGTCTTAGCACAAAAACCAAGCTGTACATCAGAGGCTTTTAAAAGCTACTTTCTGCAGCGGTGTTAGTTTGCAGCTCAAAATACGGTGGCAAAGTGTGGGATGGCAAGGAGAAGCTATAATCACAAAAATACCTAGGGAGATTTAACCACAACATGAAATTATATATTTCGAATTAAGTCCTTATATGTTGCCCTGTGATAGGTCGTTTCATTGTTTACGATTTTAATTAATCTAAAATCATCTTCCTTATTTCTTCAGATTTGCAGTAAATTAGATCTTGTGCTGAAATTACGCTTTAAAGGCTGTTTACAAATCATTGACGTATGTAACTAAGTCTAGTCAAAACAATAGTTTAGCATCACTAGAGAAGGGAAAGACAACAAGTTTACAGGGACAGCCGATCCAGCGAACAGTCATGGGAGGGCTCTGGCTCTAACAGCCTGTGTACGAGCCTAGCCTTGCCTTGAAAATATTGGGAATGTAAATCATGGGACAAACATGTTAGCATATCATATTCTGTTTTCAACATTTAAAAAAGTATTTCTTACGCAAGCAGAAGCATTTCACCTTAGTATATCAGATTATATCTCTGCGTTGAGAAGTAGTTATTAAAAGTGACAGTTTTTAAACATGTCCCGAGAAACATTCTATCATTCGCTCTGACGACAAGACTATAAGTGAATTGAGGCACGTCAGCTTTCATGTGTACCGTATATGTGGCTATAAAATAGAGTACTAGAGATTTTTGCACAATGCGCATCCTGACCTCGTATTTGATGGTGCTCTTCATATGTGATAATGGACAAAAAGGAGGCTCGGTGAAATAGAGTATTTGCAGAGGTTGCACAGTTTGGTCAACAGGGAAGCCGAAACGGACAATAGATTTTCTAGCTTCACGCTGTGCAATTCAGCCACTAGATGGATATCTTTTGGACATCAAAGGTTAATGTTTTGTTCTCAATTCTTGGAGGATGAGATTAGACTGTGGCCAATGGGCAGAATTCACATTTTATTTTTGGCAGTTTAACATAGTGTAAACCTTGACCAAGAACTTAAGAACACTTGACACCAGACACACACTAATTCATACCGTTTTTCCTCCACACAGGGAATTTTGCCAGACTTCACAGGACAGTGAACCTTAGCAGAGATTCGAACCAAGATCCCCCAAGCTAGTTGGTCGGCAGCACATCCGCTACATCGACTCCTGTGGAAGCTCAGCAATTTCTCGATCGAAATTACAAGAGGACCTCTAGCTGAGTCAGATAGGCTTCTGGACCGAGTTCAGTGGCTTGTCCACCTCCAAGTATCACTGTGCCTTCCTGGTTGCTCACAACACAGTGCAATGTAAAACGGATACTTAATACAGAATTTTAGATGGATGACTGTATAATGGGGATTTGAACAAATACACTCTGAGTGACATAACATAGAACACCCCATCAGTTATTTTCCATACAGTTAGCTGCAATATTTAAGTTTTTGCTTTATTAATACCAATCCTTTTGGAGCTATGAGAAAAGGAAAACTGAGGATACAATGAAATGAAATTAAATTAAGAAGGTTCTTAATAGAGCGCACTGCGACCAAGCTGCTTCCTGGCGCTGAAGTAGAAGGCAGAGAAGTGATTCAGCCGGAGTACGCTATGGAGAACAGATGTGTCTTGAGGGCTTTACGGAATTGGGGGTAGGTTGAGATAGACCTAATTGACAGAGGGAGGCTATTCCAGAAACGGGGAGCCAGCACCGAGAATCTGGTGCCTCCCGTTTTAGATTTGCGAAACCGCGGGACATTGAGGAGGAATTGGTTGGCAGAGCGGAAGGCACGGTGGGAGTGTAAGGGATGATGAGTGAATTGATGAAGGATGGGGCCATACGAATGCGGGCCATGAAAGCCAGGCAGCCCATCTTAACAAGCATTTACAATGCAATAGTTTTGCCTTTGTTAAAGTTTGAGCTATTGGCAATGCTCTTGACATTTTTATTTATGTTTTTTTTTAACATAAATAAATGACATTGTCATTTGCAATGCCACTAGCTTTATCTTTCGCAAAGGACACCCACAAACACCTACAGAGAGCCCCCCAACACACACCCACACATCAACTAAAACCTCCCCATATTCCGAACAGCAATAAGACTCGAATGCCCTGAAATCTGAACAGACACTTGTTTGTAAAGCCTGCCTGTGAAAGTAAACCTCAAACTCCTTTTGTATGAGTGGGTGTACTGCTTACTTGTAAAATAGTCCCTCATACATTGAAATGAAAGTACTCCATGATGGAGGTGGACCAGTACACCAAACATCTAATAGAATGAGGCGACACTGCCATACTCGCGTGCACACAGCTTGTATACTTTATCAAATTAGTACCAATATGCATACGTCAGTTGTGCTCTCAGGGCAGATCAATTAAGAGGGGGCAGTGAGTGAATACGACATGATGCAGCTGACTGGAAAGAATGCGGACTGGTAAACGGAACAAGCCCTCTAATACGAGAACGTATTAAATGTATAATTCCACAAATGTGGCACGAGAACATCAACTGTAAGCCAAAAGTTAACAGCATTGGTAAAACGGTCAAATTGATTGCAAAAGAGACTAATAATAAAAAAAATTAACTAACACCACTATACTGGCGCGCCTTTGAAAGGTGGACAGTCGTAAAGGGGCAGTGCTAAAGTAAGGAATTGTTAGGAGTTGCATTTGAGGGCGCGAGCTGTGCCAGGCGCTGGCAGGAAGTGCCCCCACCTTCTCCCAGTGCCTGGCTGCACCTCTGCCCGGTCCCTCCACCGAAGCACCCACCGGTGGTCGGAGGGCCGCGTACACTCCTTTGGGGGGAGGAAAGAGTGAGCAAATATTGGCGGCACATGGGGGCGCTGACACGGGGCACATTGTTCCCCCGCTGGCCCGTCACTTCCCCATTTGCGCTGGGACTACTACAATGCCTCCATCCCGCACCTCAGCCGAAGATACCCCTCTCCCATCCCGGGCACACTCACATATCTTGCCCCTGAGGCTCTGCAAAATGCGGGGGGGGGGTCTCCCAGCTGCCCCAGTCTTCCTCCACCATGACCAGACTTCAGATTCTAGCTTGCCGACACACACCAACTTCAGGCCATTGGAAACCCAGTCGCGCGCCACCCCGCCCCATGCCTGGCGTCACCGCCCTCCTGCACCGTGCCCCGTGCACCAGGTTCCGCCCCCAGCGCCCGACCACGCCACCCAGGCGCGTCACCGCGCTGCCATAGGTGGGAAAGGGCAGGGCATTCAGTGACAAAATATCCCTGACCTGCGCTGTGTTTATACCGAACACTTCCGCCTGACCTGTTTGTGGTGGCTTAGGTTAGTGCAAGCACAGTCTGCAGGAAGTTTGTGCACCTGGTTGCAAAAACAAATGAAGACAGTATTAAAGTCACACTCGCATTTTTTTAGGGTAATAGCTATCAGTCAGTTGTATAACTTCAGAGTAGGGTTGTGTCGTGATAAAGCAACCCCAACGGGTAGAGAAACCTTAAACGAAACCAGATGAAACGTGATCCTTCTCTCTCCAGCCACGTTAATTGACAAAGTAAGAATCCACGCTGTACAAAGGTTCTATCAGACCTAAGATGAAAGCACATTCTAAATATTATTAAAGGCAAACATCAAAACAAGAGCACACATTAGTACAGGTTGTCACCAAACGATGCAGGCTGCTTTCTGCTCTCCACTCCTCCTCCTACCGATGACACGGCGGAGGCTCGGCCGGCTCGGCCAATCCCAGCGCGGCCCTGGCTGGAGGCAGACTGCTGCTTCCTTCGGCTTCGGGGACCGTGGTGGGAAACAAAGGGACAATGCTGGGTCTTGTGTGCACAAATGTTTTTTTCTTTACTTGGACACCTCGGCGCAAGTGAGGTGGGGGGGGGTCCAAAAAAAAAAAAAAAAAAATCAACAAAAGACGATCGGCAAAGGCAACTGCAATGAGGGCGGATGCCGGCAATGCCGGACCAGATTCGGGGGTGTTCCCGGCTTTCGGCTGACGTAGCGTGACGTAGCCAAAAGCCAAAAATTCTCGGGAACGCCCCCGAATCTGGTCCGAGATTGACGGACAGAGCCTTCTCCCAATGGCTAGCCTCCATTTATGGAGCTAGCCAATGCGAGAGTGGGGACGGTCCTGTCCCCACACACAGATATCATTAAGTTTTTCCTAGCGCATGCGTACTTCGTACGCATTGGCTAGGCAAAACCTAAAAAGGGATCTTTGGCAGATGGGGAGCCAGTGAAGGGATTTCAGGACAGGCGTGATGTGAGAAGATTTAAGCAGGCGATGAATGATTCGAGCAGCTTGGTTCTGGATGGCCTGTAATCGGCTCAGTTCATAAGCCGGGATGCCCGCGTAGAGATATTCCCGTAATCAAGACGGGAAAGAATCATTGCTAGCATGATAAGTTTGAGGGCATCGGTGGAGAAGAAGCGGGACACTTTCCGGATAATACGGAGGGAGAGAAAACAAGAGGAAACAACGGAGCTAATCTGGGCATGCATGGAGAGGTCCCCACTGACTTTAATGCCCAGGGTCTTTGCAGAGGCCGATGGTATGGGTGAAGGGCCAAAGATAGGGGGCCAAAAAGTAGATGACCAAGGGGAGAGGGAATGGCCAGTCAGGACTAACTCCGTCTTGTCCAGATTGAGCTTAAGTTGGTTACAATTCATCCACTCCGAGATGAAGACAAGAGTGGAGTGAAATTTAGGTAGGGAGTGCAAAGGAGAGTAAAGGTCAAAAACAAGCTGGAGGTCATCCGCATAGTTATATACGGAGACCCACATGTCAAGGAGGGAAAGAATAAGGGGACGAACGTAAAGATTAAAGAGAAGGGGGGACAGGGAGGAACCTTGGGGGACCCCGCAGGGGACCAAGCGGGTAGGGGCAATGTGGCCAGACAGATGGACTGCCTGAGTCCGTCCATTAAGAAAGGAGGCGAGCCAAGAGAGCGCGGTACCCTGAACGCCCGCTGCGCTGACCTGGTCGAGAAGGATGGAATGGTCGACCGTGTCAAACGCAGCGGAAAGATCGAGCAGCACCAAAGCTTGAGGCAAGTCGGAATCCGCCTTGCTCTTGAGCTCGTCTAGGACGGACAGGACCACTGACTCAGTAGAGTGAGCTGGGCGAAAACTCGCTTGGTGGGAGGCCAAGAGATGGTTATCCTCAATGAAGGAGGAGAGACAGGAGGTAATGGGGTTCTCCAATATCTTCCCAAGGTAGGGAAGAAGGGAAATAGGTCTAAAATTGGAAGGAAGGGAGGGGTCTACACCAGGCTTTTTTAAGATGGGGCGAACTATTGCGGATTTGAAAAATTTCTGATCTAGGTCTGAGGAAATAGAAGAGTTAAGAAGCGAAAGAGGGGGGGGGGGGGGGGATCAGGACAGTGAGTGAAGAGCTCTCTCAGAATGTGTGCAGGAGCGCAGTCAGCTGGGGAACCAGACTTCACTTTCTGAAGTAGTGCCAAAAAGGGGTTTAGAGTGATGAGTGGAAACTTGTCAAGGAGCGAAGAGGGCGGGGGAAGTGAGAGGGAGGGAGAGGAAACAAGGGGTGAGTTAGTTGAAGGAATGTTGGACTTGATCTTCGCGATTTTATCTAAAAAGAAGTCGTTAAGGGACAAGCAAAGATCTTGGGAGGGGACAGGGTTGGAATTAGCTCTGTCCGAGGTGACTAAGTTGCGGACTATGGAAAAGATTTCCTTCGATTTGTTAGCTGATTGAGATATCTTTTCTGAAAAATACTGAGTTTTGGCTAAGAGAATAGCCTTCTTGTAATTATTTAAAAGAAGCTTATATTTGGATCGCAAAGGGACAGTAATTGCGTCTCCAATGGCGTTCAGAGCACCTAAGGTCCAGTTTGAGAACTTTCAATTCGTCTGTGAACCATTTTTGGGCGTCATGGGGGCTACAGGTCTTGACTTTTCTAAGAGGGGCAACACAATCACAAGTTGAAGACAGCCACTGATTCACAGCATCTGCTTGAAGATCAATGGAGAGGGCACCTGGGTCAGGAGAAGAAGCAGCAAGAGAGGAGCAAAGGAGGTTAAGATCAACCCGATTCCAATTGAGAGCTGTGATATTCTTAGTCAAAGGGGTTTTTTTTGGGCTCCATGCTCAATAAGAAATGAGATCAAAAAATGGTCGGACCAGGTACAAGGGACGATTGTGGGGGGAAGTAATAGTACAGCTGGCTGACCATATCTGATCTAAGTTGTGGCCGTGAATATGGGTAGGGGAATGGAGGTGAGGAAGAAAATTAAGACACTGGCGAGTAGCTGAAAAGTCTTTGGAGGACAGGTCCTCCCTAGGATCACCTGGCCAGTAATTAAAATCTCCGAGAAGGAGTAGTGAAGAGTTGTTGACCACAAGAGTGGCCAGTAATTCTTGTAAAACAGGTACAAAGTAGACATATTCTGAGGGACACGATACATTAAAATTATTGTGATGGGGGCTAAGAGGTTGAGTGAGCGAGCAACTAAGAAATCTATATCAGGTATAGGAAGTTGGGGAAGAATCTGAAACTGGAGTTGGGAACGAATGATCATCGCCACACCCCCGCCGGCTTTACCGGTTGGACAATCCGCCCTAAGAGCGTAGTACGAGTCGGGGAGGGCAGACAACAGATCAGGAAGGGAATCAGCAGAAAACCACGTCTCAGTAAGAAACAAAAAGTCCGGAGCGTCAGTGTCCAGCAAGTTAAAGAGCTCATACTGGTGCTTGCCTGTTGATCTGGTGTTTAACAGGCAGGCAGTGGCCATGGTGGGTGTGGAGAAAGAGAGGGGAGTGAGGGGAGAGGAAGTCTGTAACCGGGGAGAGAGCAGTGCGGATTCAGGCGAGGGAGTAGAGGGAACAGAGATGCCCAGGGCCGCAACGTGCATAGACTAGGACGGGGTGATGGGCTGTGCTGTGTTTAAGGGAAGAAGTTGGGCTGGGGTGTAAGTGAGGATTGGGCCAGAGTCCGAGGCCCCTGGTCCCTGTCGGTCGCGGACGGGCCCAGACGGGCTTGCCTTCGGCATGCCCGTCCGCTACACGTAAGGGGAAAGCACATTATTTATAGGGAGATAAGGCTGCGGGGGCGTGGCCTAATGATGGTGGGCGTGGCCTCAGGAGGATGGTGGCGAGCAAGTTGGAGCCCGCTGCAGCTAAGTAGCCTGCTGCGCGGGAAAGCCCAGAGCGGAAATACAAATCCCCAGGAGAGGGAGGTATGCGATTAAAAACACAAACAAATTACACAGTTTTAGAAATAAAGTTAAAATCCTAGCGTCTCCCGCCTCAGGAGTAGGGTTTACAAGCGTAGCTGCTTCATTCGCGATTAGCAAGGCAGCCAACACCACGATGCAAGAATGGAAATCAGCTTCTATTTTTCCTATGGCTTTGAAAGATTTAATTGATATTCAAAAAAAGAAAGAAATCTGGTCTTTACATAAACGATTCAAGTGAGGCACTGCATTGCCTGGCAAACATTCTGCGACAATTGTACTGGTCACAGAATACATTATTGGTTGACAGGCTATTAAAAACGATTAAGAAGTGCAGGGCAAATGAAAGAAAGTTTGTGCAATGTGGTGGACACTAAACATGCAGGGAAACACTATGGAAGTCAAATTTTCAAGATCATAAAGGAAGAAATATATTTTACAGTCAAGTAGCCCTGTGAAGAGCTCAGAAGAGGTCAGCATCAGGAGTGACACCTTTAGCTGCTCCAATCTTTGTGCGATATAAGACTGCATTCTGGGACTTTTCTTTTTAAATGTAGTATTAGCAGCATACAAGTAAATATTTTTGCATACCAAATACTTATGACCAAAAACCATGGCACACTGTAGTAATGCATGATCTAGGATTCTTTGCAGGTACACAGATTACTTAGGTGTTGTTAAAAAGAAGGCCGTTTTTAATACTGCAGCGACCTAATTAGCTATATGCCGTGCAAATGTAGCCAAACTGCATTAGAAAACAGCATTTGCAATGCAGAAGATCTCACATTTCCAAGAGTTTAAGGTATTGGCAATGTAAATAACAATCCATTTTATTTATGGGTTTATTTTTAGCCACTTTGCTGCACCCGCCGGCCAACGACCGTCGCAAGCACTACCTCTGTAGTGCTGCGCACGTCCGTTGGCTGATGCGGCCCCGCCCACTCAATGGAACGCCCGCACTACGGCGGAATTGCCACTGCAGTTAAGGAGTTAAAACAGATAAATAAAAGGCATTGTCCATGCTAATAGGTTAAACTCTAGCAAAAGCAAGACCTATTGCATTGCTTCCTGTTGCAGCAAAGAAAAGGGAGCAAACAGGGAGGAGGAGGACTCCGCTGCAGTGAGCCGCGCAGATTAAAAGAAAGGTGGGCTTGCTGAAGTCTATTTTTTCCATATTGTAAGAATATGGTAAGCAGCGCAGCACGCGGTCTGTGTAGTGCTGCTTACTAAAAGCATACAATATTGGAAAAATAGATTTGGGCGAGCCATGACTTTCTTCGTGGCGACTCGCCAAAGTCTATTTTTTCAATATTGTAAGATTCTGGTAAGCAGTGTAGCACACAACCTTGTTATTGTGTTGCGCAGTAGAAGTAAATCATTAAAGAATATAGTGCTGACAGACTGTAAAGAAAACATAGCTGTAACTACACGATTAAAAGGGCTAGTCCTCATGGGAGGTACACATTTTAGACAAGCCTATAAACCCCTTCGATGCT
Organism: Lissotriton vulgaris; assembly: GCF_964263255.1. Taxonomy (NCBI): domain Eukaryota; kingdom Metazoa; phylum Chordata; class Amphibia; order Caudata; family Salamandridae; genus Lissotriton; species Lissotriton vulgaris. Next base: position 749,025,872 of record NC_141693.1, on the reverse strand, counting down.
CATGACGAGCTCAGCTCGTCATGAGGCACGGTTGAGCTGTGCTCATGACGAGCTGAGCTCGTCATGAACAATGGGAGTAAAGGATCTGCAGCACAGGAGGGGAAAACCATAAGCAGCGATGGTGTTAACGAATCAGAAGCCAAGATTTACAAAGGACAATGACAAGCCAATTAAAAATATGGGCAGAGGGTGGGCGGAGCTTCAAGTCCATACCTGAATACAACATGCCTCGCAGAGCAGCGCCTAACAAGCATTTACAATGCAATGGTTTTGCCTTTGTTAAAGTTAGAGCTATTGGCATTGCTCTTGACATTATTTTTATTTATGTTTTTTTAAACATAAATAAATGGCATTGTCATTTACAATGCCAATAGCTTATGCTCTCGCAAATGACACCCACAAACACCCACACAGAGCCCTCCCCACACACACACCCACACAGAGCCCACCCCCACACACACACACCCAGATCCACACACACACCCAGATCCACACACACACACCCACACCCAGATCCACACACACACACACACACCCACACCCAGATCCACACACACACACCCAGATCCACACACACACACCCAGATCCACACACACACCCAGATCCACACACACACCCAGATCCACACACACACCCACACACCCAGATCCACACACACACCCACACACCCAGATCCACACACACACCCAGATCCACACACACACCCACACACCCAGATCCACACACACACCCAGAACCACACACCCACCCCCACACACCCAGATCCACACCCACCCCCACACACCCAGATCCACACCCACCCCCCACACCCAGATCCACACACACACACCCACACACCCAGAACCACACACCCACACACCCAGAGCCCCACACACACCCAGAGCCCCACACACCCAGAGCCCCACACACACCCAGAGCCCCACACACACCCAGAGCCCCACACACACACCCAGAGCCACACACACACCCAGAGCCACACACACACCCAGAGCCACACACACACCCAGAGCCACACACACACCCAGAGCCACACACACACCCAGAGCCACACACACACCCAGAGCCACACACACACCCAGAGCCACACACACACCCACAGCCACAGCCACACACAGCCACACACAGCCACACACACCCACAGCCACAGCCACACACCCACACCCACACACCCACCCAGAACAACCAAGGTCAGCCTCGTGTGCTAAAGAAATGGCCAGGAAGGACACAATTTCAGATTCTCGAGTTTGTAACTCATTTACAGAGGTCCCAGCACTTCTAGACATCTGCGTGCTTCATGCCATGACTTTAAGTGGCCTTCTGGTTTGAGGTGTAGGGCAACACCCGTAGTCAGTTTTTACCAGTGTTATTAGACAGACCTTCCTAGCAGGCTGAAAGCCCCATTACAGATCTGTGATGGTCATGTTAGCGCTACACCTTGAACCCTGAACCGAAGAACACAGATGCATGGCCTGAGGGTGGGAATACAGAGGACACTGCCTACGACCTTCCAGATAAGGGGCTCTTGCAGAAAAAACATTGATTGGAAGGTCTGTAGGATGGAACTGCACAAATATAGCACATACTTCGCGGAGAAACAAAGGCCTGTACCATACAGTAAACTCGAGATTCCCTGATTAGACATTACTTCTAAGCTGGTGGTTAAGTAGTGTCAGACTCGTATGTATCAGGCATGGGAAAAGACATGCAGCGGGCTTCCTTGAAAGCAACACAATGTGATGTCCTGCACAGTAGTGCAATCCTTTGACACTGAAAGTTATTGTTTGAACCCACCTTTCATATTAAATACGACAGACTATGCCCATTCAGTTTTTGACCTCGCAGCAGTGACCGTTCTCTCGTACTTGCACAATAAATGTACAGTAGCCTTTTTGAACATTGCTAATAATGGGCACTGCAGTCCGGAAATAAAGAGACCAGTGCGAAATGGTAGTATGCCCTTACTGAAAGTAATGATTATGTGCATTAAAACCATCGATATTAGACCTAAACGCACTGGTGTTATAATTATTTCAACCCAAATTAGAATTGGCAACACTTCTCTTATCTTCCTCCAGTAACTACCAGGATACATCATACTTACTCAGAAACATAAAGCATGGATTGGAGATGTTATGATCATACACTCCTTGGCCTCTCCCACTGAGACATCTAACAAGTAATACGAACGGCAACAAAATTATAGCAGTGTACAGTAAAAGGTTGCCCAACAGGGATACATATTTACCCCCAGAGAAAAAAATATATAGCTGAAATAGGACAATTACACATAGAAGTTGTTCATTTGAGAAAAAAAATTGTTGCGTCATACGTATTTTAGCCGATGCCTGCATTTGTTTTCACTCGTCGCTCGTGGAATCTGGGCTGGAACTTAATGGAGGATGAAAATCACAATCTCTCCTTTAAACATCTCATCCCTGCAATTCGACAGTACCTAATGCCCTGTAACTCATCTATTATAACTGCAAACATGTACATGATTTCGCATAACCAGCCCCACTAAAGATCACACCTAACGTCTACAAATGTAATCTGCCAGACAGGAACAGAAGTAGATGCATCAAGTGGTTTCTTTAAGAGCACAAGACTAACCCAATTAACCACTGGAAAAACAAACAAAATTTAGAAGTGGGTAACAAAATGCTGCAGCGGGAGGGGGGGGCGGGAACGGACAGTGGGAGGGGGTAGTGTCAGACTCGTATGTATCAGGCATGGGAAAAGACATGCAGCGGGCTTCCTTGAAACCAACACAATTTGATGTCCTGCACAGTAGTGCAATCCTTTGACACTGAAAGTTATTGTTTGAACCCACCTTTCATATTAAATACGACAGACTATGCCCATTCAGTTTTTGACCTCGCAGCAGTGACCGTTATCCCGTACTTGCACTTACACATTAAATGTACAGTAGCCTTTTTGAACATACGGCGCATGAATTTTAAACAACCCGCCAGGCAGCTCCCACATGTCCTGGGAAAGAGCCAGTTATTCTGTGATTGGCTGAGGAAGGGGCAGTTCCCAGGATCGCTATAATGAATGGATGAAAGGGCTTGAAATGATAGGTTGGGGAGGGAACAAAGTCAGGTTTACTTTAAGATCCGCACCCGCATAAGATCCAGTGGCATACCACGGGCTGTGTCGCTAGTGCAAGCAAAACATTAGCACTTACACTCACCGGGCTCTCAGGCGGATGCTCCTCTCTCTCTTTGGTGGCGGGTGCGGGACACACGGCTGGTGTGTGTCTCCAAGCAGCGTGGGGCTCTCCTGCAACTCCGGCAGCGGTAGGGGGGCGGGAACGGGGTCCGGAGACACGGAGAGCGGGTGGGAACGGGCAAAAAAACAAAAACAAAAAAAAAGCAAAAAAAAAAAAAAGCAAGCACTCACTTGGACTTCTTCCGGGTGCCGTCAATGCCGGACCAGATTCGGGGGCGTTCCCGAGGGCTTTTGGCTGACGTAGCGTGACGTCGCCAAAAGAGAAAAATTCTCGGGAACGCCCCCGAATCTGGTCCGGCATTGACGGACAGAGCCCTCTCCCAATGGCTAGCCTCCATTTATGGAGCTAGCCAATGGGAGGAGGGGGCCATGACAGCGTCCTCACCGGGTGAGCAGGGGCAGTCTTGCTCTAGGTTCCCCCCTAGTCCTGAAGAAGGCCTCACTAGGGGGCTGAGGGTGCCACCTGCAGTAGGTGTGCACTTACTCATGGTAACATACATGCCAACATTTTAGGACAGGGACGTGGGAGATTTTATTAGGAGGGGCCCTTTTGTAGGTATAATTGCTGATATAAACCAAAATAAAGCTGGCACTGGACCCTACCTCGGAAAGTACAGAGGCCCTGCTGGGACATTGCAGAACTGTTCACTTAAGGGCCACAGAACCTGCCAGGAGCAGCCGCTTACAGTACAAAGGGCCCGGCGGTAAGGGCTGGTTCAAGCACCTCGTTTACTTTTAGGATTCCTTAAAGCAAGAAGAAAGAAAGATACAACGGGGGGGGGGGGGAGAAGATTGAGAGAGGGGGCGTGCAGCATGAGAGCGGCGTGCACAGAATATATGTCCAGTTACCTGGGACAAGACAAGGGGTCTACCTCCGCCCACCCGAGCCCATCAAAGTGCTGATTTCTTTGCAGATATGAGGGGCTGCGCTTACTGTTAATGCCAGCTGCTGCGACCCCCCCTTTCCCAGAGATGCACACCCCATCACCCCACCCACAGCTCCAAATTCGACTTGGGGAAGGGCGCAGCCTGCAGACCCCCACAGTGACAGGGATCCGGGTCAAAATCTGCAGGTTCCAGGAGTAACTTTTACTCGTTTCGGTACAGACCCAAGCGGTGCCCTGAGCTGGGTAGCAGTGGATATTTGAGGCGCCTAAATAGGGAGAGTCTGCCACCAGCGCAATGTGTAAATAAATCATTATTTCTATGAACGCTTAGTTACTGGCTCTCGTCTCACTTAAACATAGCGTTAAATTCCCTTTCATCAACACATAGAAGCTGCTTTTATAGGAAGCGCCTAGAAAGCAGTTTTATCCATGCAAACTCTGGTTCAAAAGACAAGGTATTTTTGGATTGTCCTTGCTGCATCTGGGCGCTAGCGGAGGAAAGGAAGACAAACTGATCTCTTCTACCTTCTCCCAACCAACCTTCCTTATATCCATATGTTGACATGTCAGAAAAAGCGCCAAAGGTGGTCTTTAAGGCGGTTTTGGTGAAGAGCGCTTGTGTAGTGCAGAGTTCTTCGCGGGTTTACTGTCACTGTGCGGGGAGGTCACCCGCCTGGCAACATACATCTCCCATGCAAATATGATCTGGTTTGTTGGAGGCTGTTTTACAGCTCTGAGCAGCGCTTGGAAGGCCTGCCCAGGCTCCGGGGATTTATGGGGAGAGGTTAAATGTGGCCGTTGATAAAAGCGTGCACGAATCGGATATCTTTTAGGGTGTGTATACGCTATATGTTTACAAACACGAAACACGAACGAAAAGCCGACCCCTTAAATGTATGTATTCACCTCTACAGCCAAACACAGAGCAACAGGTGTTCATACACTCTGGGACATTAGGTAGTTGAGTTTGCTGTGTTTCCTCGTTTTATTTCAATGATTAATACATAAATGACAAAGTACTTCGTATTCGAACCGCGTCTTCTATAATAAACAGGATGGTTTAATTATAAGCTAGTTAAAATTTTTGAAATATTAAATTCGCAAATATTTATGATAAAGACGAGCCTGAGTTACTTTCTCAGACGCTGAATTGTCTACACCTTGGCAATAGCATTGTAAACATGGTTATACGCGGTTCGAAGTCAGATTGTAAAATAAAGTTTATATTCTTATAATACTACCACATTGAATGTATTCAAATAAGATGTTACACTTATATTTCTCATATCGCTTCGAATATTTTCGTCCAGTTTACTATTTTCCTCCGAAAAAGAACCCGAAAATATCTGGTCTAAACACCCTAGCGCCTCGTCAGTGGTAGTAAGCGCTATATAAATACCAATGAATCGAAGATCTTATCCCACGAGGCAGAACACCATCCGGCTAGGTTCCAATGTATTTTAACTGTTGAAAGGATGTCACGTCAGGAGACATTATCACCTGAATCTAAATACCAGAGATCCGAACCTTACGGCATTAGCTGAAAAGAAATGTGTGCTGGAAGTGAAATGACACTCTAGTTGAGGTTGTGATCAGTTACCAAAATGTCGTCTGATCTTGGATTGGGTTTAAAGCCGGAGTGTGTGTAAGCGGAGGGCAGTGTGGAACGAGCAACGCCTCCCACGGGCAGTGGCAGACACATGTTTCATGCATTTAAAGACCTGGAGCGCAAAACGTACAATGACGAACGCTTTCATTCTGCGATTAATATAATTGAATCTCTGGATAAAAAAAAGAAAAAAACCTTTCCTTAGTTCTCTGTGATGAATCAACTTGAAAAAATAAAACTCTTTGAAATCGATTCCTGAATGTCATTTTTTTTCTTTTCTCAGGAAATAGTTTGTACAAAATATAGGGGCCTTTCATGCTGCTTTGTTTTCAAAATACGTCACATATGTATAGTTTGAACCACTCCTGAGAGGACCGACCTCTGTCATACGCTGAATTTTAACCTATATAAAATAGCTTTGAAGCAATACAGCTTTGACTCACAATCGGCTCCGGCTTTTTTTTGCTATGTCCCTCCCAGGAAACTTTACTTGGGCAACTCCGGCAGACGGGGCAGCGGTAGGGGGGCGGGAACGGGGCCAGAGACACGGAGAGCGAGGCAGCAGTAGGGGGGCGGGAACAGGGTCTGGAGACACGGAGAGCGGGTGGGAACGGGCAAAAAAAAAAAAAGCAAGCACTCACCTGGACTTCTTCCGGGTGCCGTCAATGCCGGACCAGATTCGGGGGCCTTCCCGAGAATTGGCTTTCGGCTAACGTAGCGTGACGTAGCCAAAGGCCAAAAATTCTCGGGAACGCCCCCGAATCTGGTACGGCATTGACGGACAGGCCCGTCTTCCAAAGGCTAGCCTCCATTTATGGAGCTAGCCAATGGAAGACGGGGGCCATTCCTGTCTCCCCTACTATAATCATTAGGTTTTCTCCTGCGCGAAAAAGATGCACAGAGCGCATCTTTCACCAGGCAAAACCTAAAAAGGGAGGCACTGCGAAATAAAATATTTGCTTAGTTTCACACAGTTTGGTCAAGCGAGCAAGCCAGGGTTGTCCCTATGTGTCTGGTTTCACCTTGTGTAATTCAAATAATGGATGCGTTTCGCTTTTCTGTTTTTCCATCAACGGTTCATGGTTTCTCTCATGCTTGGTGCATGAGGTTTGAGCGTCGGTGGCTTGCAGAACACACATGAAAGCTCGCCTCGTTTTGGGTTCGAGAGGATCTCCGGCTCAGCCAGAGCCAGCCAAGTGGCTCGTCCATCTCCTGCCAGTAGTAACACCTGTAATCCCGCACACACAGAACATTAAATGGGCAGGCTCTCTCCGGTATATAGTGCCTGCACTTGTTTTATTTTAAAGGGAGAGTACCTGCCCTTACCAACACTGCTCCAATACGTTTAATGGGAGAGTACTGACACCTCAGGAGCAAAAATGTGCCCTAAAGAGCGGGTACTTTCATTTCTATATTTCCATGTAAAGAAAGCAATGTGCATACAGCTAACTGCCATAACGAGCATTACCACAGCCTTGCTCACAAAATCTGACCCGAGTGCAGGTAGAGGATGATTCTAGTTTGAGGTGAGAAAAATCTCTCCTGTCTCGACGACTTTCATTTCATCCCACAGTTTCCCTATTTGTTAATTCCTTATGAGCCACCCCCCTCTCGCTGCTTTTAGAATGGGTAATCCGACATGGTCCCGTGCACCATCGAGTGTCACCCTTGCCCATCGTAAAGGTGTGCGAGTGGGGGGAGGCAGTGCCAGACAAAGAGGGTCGTAATCAGTAACCAGTGTCGCCGGATTCATCTCGCTGTGCCGTCCGCCCCCGCCCTGCGCTGAGTGACAGAAAAGAGATCAACAAGAGGCGAGTCGGGGCACAGCCTCGCGTTACCCGGGAAGGCCGCGCTGTCCTCGGCTCGCATCCCAGTGGTACAGGAAGCTTTAAAAGGCAGAAGGACGGAACATGGCCCCCCGTCCGAGCCCTGCTTCGCTGAACCCACCGTCCAACCTGTGCGAGGACCCTTGTGTGAACCCTTCGAGCTCCCGCCGAACCCTCTCCTGTAAACCTCCCCCGCACCGGCTCCGGTAAATCCCATCCCAGTGCCTCCCTGTGGGTCACCTGCACCGTCTATTGTGAACCTGGGCCTGACCGTCTCGTGGGAACCTTCCTCCACTGACCCCTGTTTGAGCCTGGCCCCACCCCCACCGTCTCATGTGCATCTGCCTGCACTATTTCCGTGTGCACCAATCAGCAATGATCTCGTTTGAGCCCTCCTTACTGTCTCCGGTGAACTTCCCCGCACTGACTCCGTTTGACCCACTCCACTCTCTCCATGTGGGCCACCTGCATCGTCTAGTCAGTGTGTATCACCTCCTTCCACTGGCCTCGTTTGAGCCGCCCCCCGTCTCGTTCGAACATGCCTGCTCTATTTCCGTGTGGACGTACTTCCCTGCACCGTCTCGTGGGTACCCATCTGCACTGACCTTCCACACTACATGAGAAACGCCCAACTATGCCGTCATGTGTGAGCCCCCCTGCACTGATCCACGCGAGTCCCACTGCGCCATCTCCTCGTGACCCTCCTGCCCTGACCCCATCTGAACCTCCCTGCACTGACCCAGTTTGAGCACGCCCCCTCCCCACCCCCATCTCGTGCAGACCTGCCTGCTCTGTTTCCGTGTGGACTTATTTCCTTGCACCGTCTCCTGGGTACCCATCTGCACTGACCCCCCACACTACTCTGCCCATGTGAAGCGTCCTGCTTTGCCCCCTTTGAGCCCCACTATGCCGTCATGTGTGAGCTACCCTGCACGGACCCACGCGAGTCTCACTGCGCCGTCTCCTCGTGACCCTCCTGCTCTGACCCCATCTGAACCTCCCTGCACTGACCCCGTTTGAGCACGCCTCTCCCCACCCAGTCTCGTGCGGACCTGCCTGCTCGGTTTCCGTGTGGACTTATTTCCTTGCACCGTCTCGTGGGTACCCATCTGCACTGACCCCCCCACACTACTCTGCCCATGTGAAGCGTCCTGCTTTGCCCTCTTTGAGCCCCACTATGCCGTCATGTGTGAGCTACCCTGCACGGACCCACGCGAGTCCCACTGCGCCGTCTCCTCGTGACCTTCCTGCCCTGACCACATCTGAACCTCCCTGCACTGACCCCGTTTGACTACCACTACACTGCCCCCATGTGACCCCTCCCATCGTTTCCGTCACTGTGCCACCCTCGACCGAGTACCATCTTAGTCCCAAGCTGCTGTCGCCGCCTCTCAGCAGTCAGTACAAAAGAACCTCACCCCCACATAGCGTCCCGACCCTCAGGCCTGGCCCAAACTACCCACCGTGGCATGTAAGAAACAGAGGCTCCCACTGGGAGCCTGACACCTTGGGTCAGACCCCCAACGGGCACATCACCCTGCTTCACCCGACCTCCATGGCAGGTCCTAATACTGAACAAAGCAGAAACCGGCAGCGGCTGCACGAGTTTGTCTACAAATGACCATTTATTGTCCCATCACGACTACTGCGCCTTTAATGCACCCAGTGCACATCCTGCCTTTGCTCCCAGCACCTACCGTGCTAGTCTCCTAGTTCAGTCAGCCACTCGACCCCCTCACCTCTCCGCCCTTGGAACATTACACTTTTCGAATCTCCCTCAGAACCCTCTCACCCATTTCTATCGCGCGGTGACACTTCTCATATATTTATCATAGCACTCGCCCTACATACTACTCCCAGAACTTCGAACCTTGCCCTTTGGATTCAGTTCAACCGCACCGCCACTACCTGGCCCTCACTATTGGTACCTGACTGACCTCCCTCAGAGCACACCAAGCTGCATACGTTTCCCTGCAAGCCCCCTGGCTAGTTTCGGAACATCCCACGATGCAAATGACCCTCTGCGTCGACCCACTATGCCCTCGACCATCAACCACTCATGGCCCTGCTTCATTGCATATACACACACACTAGTGCTACCTTGCCCTAGTTATTGTCTCTGTCCTGATTTGTGAATGTAACATCACACCATGTATTTATAAAGCACACATTTGTCACAACGGGCATCTTGGCACGGAATAGCAGATATTTTTTGTTTCCTAATTCTGTGGCACATTTTTTTGGCCTCTGAAGGATGAAAGGCTATGTGTCCCTACCAGGAGTTGAAACTGCTGTGAATATGAGGTCAAACACAGAACCTGCCAGTTTGATACACTGGTCCTCTAAAACACAAAGGTGAGCACAGTTGCCCTATATTAGATTTAGTTATGGACATTTATATAGCGCACATCCTGCAGTCGGTGTGGCCGCGAAGCACTGTACTCCCGGTTCTGTGATTACAATCTCAGGCCAGAGTCTGGTTGAGCCTGTGACTCTGTGCGGCAGGTATTTGCAACCACCATGGTGTTGCAATATTATTAAGGTCAGTTAGACGTGCCTCTATGGGGTTCGTGTAGTATGAACTGGGGGTCCACCTCTAGGGGTACCAGCGCACGGAAACTGATATTAATTTGCTGAGGGGCTTCAGCAGTTATACTACGACTGGTGTCATTAGCTGCACCATTTGTGCTAACGAGGCTATAATGTAATCAGAAAGGGTGGTAGGTAATATGTGCAGCGTTAGAGCTCTCTGGTACCCCTAACTGCCAGCCTTCCTTTCTGTTTTCCTTCTCTGTCGGTGTCTCTCAGCTCAGGCTTTTGAGCAGAAGAATTCTGTGTTTCTCAGAGTCCCCTGCTGTTCCTTGGTTCCTCTGCTTTCTATTTTGGTGCCTTGTGCTCTATCCAGGCCCTTCCCACGGCAGATTTGGGGGCGTTCCCGAGAATCTGCTTTCAGCTGACGTAGCCAAAAGCCAAAAATTCTCGGGAACGCCCCTGAATCTGGTCCGGCATTGACGGACATGCCCGTCTTCCAATGGCTAGCCTCCATTTATGGAGCTAGCCAATGGAAGACGGGGGCCGTTCCTGTCTCCCGTACCATACTCATTAGGTTTTCGCCTGCGCGAAAAAGATGCGCAGAGCGCATCTTTCGCCAGGCAAAACCTAAAAAGGCTTGGAATGCATTTACAAACTCCTAAACTCTGCTCCCAAGTCAATTTAGTTAAATGTATCAATTTATAATTTTTCTTGCTTCTGAAAATCCCTTTTTTGTACATTTCTTTAATTACATTTTCATTCTACATGAAACAGTAAAGAAATACAGAGTACCCCACTCCAACAAAAAATACTATACTAATGAAAAATCGAAAAAGGAAAAAATGAATAAATAAAATAAAAAATCACTTGGGTAAGAATGAAGGAAAAAGAAAAATCCAATAAGGAACAAAAGAACATTCTTTAACAAATACAGTTTAAGCAATGCCTAAGACAGGGGTCTCCAATCTTTTCTGAAGTGCTACTTATGTACAATGAAAATCTTCCTGAGCGACTATTATTACTAGTGTTGTAATAATAACCACAAACAGATTAAATTGGTGGCAATGTCATTCAAGACTCCCAGCAGTGATTTTCTCAATGCACCAGCAAGGTTAGCAGCAGTAGTGTTGAAAAGGCTTTATCAATTTGTCTGTTCTCTGCATAGGTAATAAATAACATCCATAATGTAATTTCCCTGGCACCAATATAAGAAGTCTCCCTAAAGATGCATGCTTTATCACTACGTAACATGTAGCTTTATAAAGCATGTGCTTGCTGAAGGTTATATGGACGCTGAAATACCACGTTCATCATTACCCAACTGAATGGTTGTATTGGAAATCCAATCGAAATTAAACTATTTTTCTCCAAACATTAGCTTACGAGTCTTGAAAATACATACATTTTGATCTCAAATACACACTTATCAATATCAGTATACATTCATTGATTCAACCTAGCAACAAGCTGCTAATTTATTAACACTTGAGAGCTACTTAAGGTACCTGGAGAGCTACCAGTAGCTTACAAGCTACTCATTGGAGAACCCCGTAATACCTACTGCAGTCAGTCCCAAGGCAACCAGACGTTACTGGGCTCCAAATTTGAGAATTTAAATAGTTTATAACTGCTGCCCTGGGGTTACCATACTAGTCGACCCAAAAATGATTTACAAAGTATCCCTATAGCACTTGACTCTCAATGGTAATGACGCACAGCAGCCCAAGGGTGCTGAAGGAGGCGGATGCGCTGAGAAACTCAGAACGCATGCTCCAATCTCAATTAAGAAACGAATGCTCAGTCTGTAGTTTAATGTACAAAAATAAAACTTTGTTAATATATCCTTTATTGGCCACTGTGGATAAAAATGAAGGTTATCAAAGATATCAAACTCTTTAGCCTTTTCAGCAAGCGATCCAAGTCCACGTGTTATTTTAGTGTTTCATAGATCAGAGCTGGAGTTTCACTCAAAGTTAAGTCCCAAGGATACTCTGTTCAAAGGTGCTCAAATACCGTGTATAGAATGCGATACAATACAAGGACCAGACAGAAAAATGTGCATTTCCAAGCCCCATAACGCACCAAATATAAATTCAGCTGCTCCCTGCTCTGGTTAATATTAGTAAGAAATGTACAGGTGTGTTTTATCATGCACTTTGTTGCTTCGCGCACCACTTTAGAATCATGTCGGACGTTCAGGTTTTCGAATGTTTCACAAAACTGCCTGGTTTTCCCATCTGGAAGTTTTATGCCTCTTAACAGAAGTTTGATTCTTGCAAATTCGCATATTGAATGCACTTTCATACTAAGAGATTGTGCATCATTTTGAGCATAAAGTATCGTTATGCAACTATTTCAACATTCACAACTAGCAACTAGTGGAGCAGATCACAGAACGGCAAGTCCTAAGAAAATATTCTTGCATAGCTGTATTGAAAGAGTAGCTATGGCCTAAAGTCAATTTTGTGAGACTGACTTGATTTACTGTTCAAGCTAAAACAAGAAAGTACGACAGAAACTAGATCTCTACTCATCATCACTTTCGGGATGACGTTTGCCGAGGTCCTGGAAGAAACTGAGCATTAGACAAGACCCGGAAGGAAACTGCTAAATTAAACTGCAGTCTTCCACAAAGCATTAATTAGGTGATGGGGATAAAGAAATAAAATGCAGCATATGAAGAAAGTAAATCCGTCTTAAGTTATATGGGCACAGGAGTGACTGTCTCCTCAATGAGGCTGCTGGTGTACATGGAAGATGGAGACAAGTGGCCCAAAGACAGACTATGTCCTGAAACAGGGGGTGGGGAGTGGAAGAGCACCTGGAGAAACTCAGCCTTACAGAAGTTAGAAGAAGGTCGCAAAACAAACATTAGCAAAGCCAGCACGTTGCGCCTTTGGTACATATTGGCCTCGCCCATGTTTTTGGGTTTTGCCTGAGCCAGTGCATGCGCTTCTATGGCGAGACTTTTAGTAAGAGGGCTTCAAAAAGCAGATCACACGATTTTTGTGTAGCCTAAAGCGTGCGGTTACGCACACAGGCGCCATCTGGATTTCCTCTCTCGTCATGGCTCATTAAGCGCATCGCTCGCAGGCACCCTTACTGAACGCGCACATCGCACATCACTTGCAGACGTGCCTCCTTATTTTGAATGCTTCCCAGACATTTTAAAAATGCACACAAAGCTACCCAACAACAAACTACTGCACTTGCCAAACTTCTTTGCACATTAAACTGACAGTTGATTTACAGCTCTTTTTCTGGTTCTTTTTTTTTACTTTGACAAGCACCCGTGTGGCAGGTGCTTTGAAATATCTGCATTGCTTTAAAATAGCAGCATTAGTGAATGTGCTCTAAAATATCAGCATTAGTGAATGTGCTTTAAAATATCAGCATTGCTTTAAAATATCAGCATTAGTTATTCACTCATGCTTTTTTTAAATTATTAACCATTCACTCTGTGGTTTGCGTACTTTGTTAGTTATTTTTTTTTTTTAATTGTCCCACAGGGCAAGGTAACATTAGCTGTGTGCTTCAAAATATCAGCATAAGCTATTCACTCGTACACATTTGGAGTGAGTTCTTTACCACTGTAACCAGCTAAGACACTGTCACGCAGCATCACCCTCTGCGCCGCGGCAGCACATCACTCTGCGCCACCACAGCATCAGTATCACTCAGCATCGCCTTTGCACTAGTACACCACCACATCATCATCACTCAGCAAGAACAGAGTATCATTCAGCATCACCTCAGCATAGTCTCTGCACCAGTCACCACCACCACCACTACTACTACCTCAGCATCTCACAGCTTGCTCTCGGAATCTGGCATCTGTTGATACTCCCCTAGCGTCTGGCCACTGCTAGTTTTATAATACAGGTACTAGTTCCCAACCTTCACCCTCCGATTGTTTATACCCCCTCAAAAAGAAGCTTTAACAAACAATCATTGGAATAGGCAGAAGCAAATTGCCAGCATTGAAAGAACAAAAGAAAAGGGAGGACATTTTTTATTGTAAATACTTTTTTTAATATGGTCATTCAGTTGTACATAACGCCTTCTTGGTCATATACAAGGTAACAAAAATGCTTCTGACGCTTTATTAAAACTTTTTAGCATGCTGCACAGAAGTCACACTTCTCTATAGCACAGCTTAAAGATATTGGCAAAGTCAATAGCACCGGTAAACACTTATAAGGCCCCAAAGGCGAGACCTATGGGCTATGCCAATGTTTGTTTAGCAATAGTATACAGCATAGCCAATGCTGTACAGCATGGCAAAAGGAAAACAAAATGCAGAGACAGTCATGTACATGCATCACCATGCTTGCGCATGCGTGCAAAATTATAAAAATGTGCCAATTTTGTATTTCCCAATATGAGAAGGATTGATAAAAAAAATTACAGGAGCGTAAAATCAAACCATTTTTACTTTCAAATCTTTCAAAAGAGGAGCCGGTTGGTTAGAGGATGGGGAAGCAACACAAGAGAACACAAGGCCAAGGGAAAAGCACATAGGTGAGAGATGCACACGGACAAGAAAAGAATACAGAGAGGGGCAGAAATGTACATGGGCAAGAAAGAGGAACACGGAGAGCTGCGACAGAGAATCACGAGCGCAGGTGGTGTTGAAAAGCACATGGTCAAGAGAAGCACACAGACAAGAGAGCAACTCTAGCACTAGAGTGGCAATAGAAGCACACAGGCAAGAGAAAAGAACACAGAGCAGGTGTCAGAGAGGCAAATGGGCGAGAGACGAATAGGGAGAGCTGGGTCCAAAAAGCGCACAAACTCCGTGGGTGGTTTAGAAGCACGCGGGTAACAGCAACACAAGCACTGGTGAGGAATTCAGACGAGATATAGCAACACAGATAGCAGGGTTGTTAGAAATGCACATGGTCAAAAAGAACAGAGTGAGGGGGCAGAATATCACATGGGCGAGAGTGCACATCAAAGCAGGGGAACACACAGGCAAGTAAGAATGACAAGTGTGGGTAAGGGAAAAGCACACGCACAAAAGAGAAATGTTGAGCATGCAGGGGAGCACACGGCGAGAGAGGATTACAGAACACAGAGGGGAGAGAAGCACGCTATCAAGACAACTGGAAAACACATGCACTCACATTGAGTGCTTAAACTACAAAAATAAAAAGTTTGCTAAACGTCAGAATTGGAAGCATAAAAGCCAGCAAATCAGAGAGACAGTGAAGAGGCTATGTTACTGGGAGGGACAAAAGCTCCCAGCAAGCCCACAGTACGTCTTTTGCCACCAGACACGTGCGCTGTCCAAAAGGCTCCACTTAAAAAGTACCAAGTGATAGAGCACTGAGGGGCATGGTGTCACAATGATCCCTAACCCAAGTTGGGGAAGCCAGTGCCACAGGGACAAAATGAGCCATTAATGGGGTGGAAAACCAGCAGATGGGTGGCATAGAGTAACTACAACCAGGATGTTGGTAGAGAACAGGGCATACACAGCAAAAGTGCCCCCATATGGTTTATCAAGCTTGATGTTCAAGGGTAGACTGCAAATACAAGAGAATGTAAAGCAGTCATCTCAAAGAAGTGGGCATCAAAGATATGGCCAAGCCCCACCAAATAGACATAGGGTTATCCAAGTAGGCAGGGAACTGTGGAAACCACATAATGTCATTCCACAAAAGTCACTGACTAGCATTTGCCAATGTGCTTGGCAAATAAGATTAGAAGGCTGATGCTGTTGTTTTCGGATTTGGGATAAAATTCCTAAAGCAGAGAGAATTTGCAAAATTTGTGGTCTACAAGTTAAAGATTTTAATCATGTGCCATTTATGTGTTCAGAGTTGCAAAAGACTAGGTGTATTTTCTTAAGACCTTCATACATCAAATGTATTATTCATTCTGTCCATGAGGCTCGTTTATTTGTTTTGTCCCCACCAAATGAAATGGTTTGTGATAGAATTTACCAATTTTTTTTTTTTACCTTTCCTGGCTATTTATTAGGTAATTTTAATGTCATTTCTTTTTTATTTTTTTTATTAAAGGCTTTTATAGCGCGCTCTATTACTAAAAAAATAGTATCCTGGCGCGTTGAAGGCTGAGCAGTGTGGGAGAGGACAAATATCTGGAAGCAAAGATAGAAAAAAAATTAGACTAGGATATTGAAAAGGTGAGTTTTTAGTCCTTTCTTAAAAGCACTAAGAGTCGATGCAGTTTTTAAGTGAAGGGGAAGAGCATTCCAGGATTTTGCTGCTCTCACTGAGATTGATTGGCCGCCAAGTTTCTTATGTTGTATTATTTAGATTTTTGTTTTTTTGGCTGTATATGCGTTCTAATATTTCCCTTGCTTTTTAGGAATGCTTTGTTCGGTTTTGCTCCTTATATGCTGTACTTTGCTGTTTTATATGACTTTATTATTCTCCACCATATTCCGTTTAGTATGTATGATAATAGATTTTCAAAAGGCAGCCTCCTACAAAATATGAACTATTTACTGAATAAAATGTATTTGTTTTATCTGTAGTGTGTAATCTTGTGGACCTCCGTAGGAGTGCCATATCATAATAAACTTGACTTGGGAACCAACAGGCCCTTGTTGTGAACCTGGGGATTGCCCAGCCTCTGCGGTTTATCATTGGCGGGAGTCCTGTGAAGCAGAAGACACCGGGGACAGCCAGTGGCACACGTGTACTCCATCCCCCAGTGCACCTCGCAGCAGGGTCCGCAGATGCCGTGTTTTCGTGCCAGGATGTGCCTTTAAATCCCCTTAGTGCTCCCGAAACGTGGGACACGACTGGGCAAAGCCTGGGCCAAGGGGGGGGGCCTGTCTGCGACTGATCGTGGCTGGGCTGGGCCAATCCCCTTGGCTACACACTTTGGGGTAGCGCTGAAAGCCTGCTTCATCATTCTCACCATTTCCATCATCGCGTGCTGATCACAGGTGTTGTTGCATGCTCTAAGGACTTAGCCTTCGACCACACTGTGAGTAAGTATTGTTGTTGGCCAATTACTTGAGAAGTTAGTGTGGTACTTTAATAGATTTTAAACTCTGCTGCTTTCCTTTTGTCTCTTTGGGTTTTGGCAGGAAAATTGGGAAAAAGACTCAGTCGACAACCGCCATGGGTCCGCCTTTTCGCACCACTGCCATTAACAAGGAGATAGTTTGGGCTGAGAGGCGGCTCTCATTAGACATGGGGGGGGTTCGGGGGTTCTACTTTGCAAAAGTCTCAAAAGGGAACAGTCGCAGCTGACCCATTCCCCAGCGCTAATCCGGATACCATCGAAGGCACCATCACCCGGGCAGCCTGTCCTGGGGCCAGAGTCTTCCCCTATACCACCATTATCAATATCACTACTGCCAATTGTATCTCATGCCCCAGTGATCGCCCTCACCTGGAAACGGAGGGCAAAGAAGCCTATGGTAGCGGCTCTGATTACACGCCAGGGACAGGCGATGGTTGCTAATGGGCTGCTTGTGGAGGAGCTGTTGTCCCGCCTGGCCCCAGTCTTACATAACATCACAGAGACTTTTATGGACATGTTATCCCCACTATTGAAGAGACTGGACGAATTGGAGGTAGCAACAAAGGATTTGTCAATCAAAATGGATACTCGTGTCACTGGTAGAAAAACATTCATCCTGTTATCCGCCAGAGCGCATCCCGCCTACTGAGATTACGTCCCTTGCTACCGCCTAGTGTAACAGCGGTGTTCCATGCGTTAATGCTCGCCCAAAGGGAGTTACGGTTCAACCCACAAAGTCAGGGTCTGGTGGTTCTACTAGTTTGGGAGATGGCGCATTTTGCGCTGTGCGGACCCACCAGAACCCAGGTCCTGAAGACGACCCCTATATAGGGATGCAACTATCTGGGATCTGCCATCCTACTGTGATTGATATCCCACCAGCATGTGCTCCATACTCTGTGGTTTTGTCAGGGTTACCCAGCCTACCTGCTCACAAAGAGGAATCCATGGCCCAACTAATTAACAAAGTCTCTCACTGGCTGTACCAGCATTCCGGGTATTCCATCAGGGACCATAAGGACATTTTGATGGCAAGTAGGGTGGGGTGGATAGGTCCATCCAGGAAATAATTTGAGGGAGACTATTATAATTTTGGTATGGTACCCAGAGTTAGCATGTAGAATCCTTTTTGGTGCTTCTAAATCTTTTTCCCTATCCTCCTGCATTAAATTGCTCCCATTGGGCTTTTTTTAAAGCCCTTCAGTGAGTAGTCCGTGGGGGGAGATTGCCTGCAAGGGGTGGGTCAGGCTAGGGAGGCCCGGGACAGTTGTTGCCCCTTGCTAATACTTTTGACACCTCTTGCCGACTTGAATGAGCTGGATTGACTGCAGGGGCAGGACGATTAGTGCATTTGTCTCCCTCGGCAGAGCGAATCCTCGAGAAAGAGGGTTGAGGAGGTTTGCTGTCTATTAACAAGTAGTCGAAGGAGGTCTTGGTTGTCCCATCATCCCATGTGCTCGCTGAGATTAGCCATAAGCCCCAAGTGAGGCCCGAGTCACCATCTTTCACATCACTCCCACCGGCCATTGTTAACCACACTACTGACAGAGATTTCAATCTCATATCCTGGAACATGGCTGGGTTGTTGTCTAAGTTTGTTGAGGACAGTTGGCTATTCTATATCAGGTCTTAAAAATGTATATGTTTACAGGAGACAAAAAATTCTCTCTTTTTGGATGGGTATAAGACCATTTTTTGTCCCGCGGCAAACTCCACAATGGGTCGAGCCAGTGGGGGTCCGATTACATTTGTGGCTTTAGAATTCTGTAAAGATTTAAAGATCATGAAATAGAATTCTCAGGTATTCCAGGGTATAGAACTGCACATAGGGAGAGCACTCAGTTTTGTGATTATTAACTTTTATAATACTAGGAAAGGTGAGGGGGTGGACTCACAAATCTTAATGCTTTAAAGTGTGAGATCGAAGATCTAAAGGAGGGTTGTGGGCATATGAACTTCATTCTAGTGGGCGACTTCAACTGTCAATTATGTCCATCTCTTGTGCAGAATCAGTTGAATGTTCAGCCATGTTTAATTTCGTAAGATCTTCACATGGAACACACACTGGAAGGGAAGGTTCTAATTAACTTGTTAATGACCCATAATCTGGTGAACTCCTTAGACCCTTGGCATCCCGGGCCTATCTCTCAATTGACCCCCTTTCTATAAAAGAAGGGGTGCGACAACCATCATAGATTTTAAATTTGTGACCGCACCACTGGGGGCGGCCCCTGGATGCTTTAACATAGAGGACAGTGCCTACAGCTATCATAACCCTTTGATATTGGTTCTGATAGGAGTGGGCCCTCCCATTCTAGGTCCCTGTAAGCCGCAGATACTCCTAACCCCCACGGAGCACCTTAAATGGGTGAGCATGGGGGCGTGGCCAAGATGGCGGAGTAGGAGGACGCGACCTCGGCGAGCTCCTCCGACCCAGGCCCCTGAGCACCTTATTCACTGCTGATCTCCCCCCATCGTCGCTGGCCTGCGACGGCGGGTGCAGTGGAGAACTAGCGGACCTTGCTGGGAGGAAAATCTGCGCACCAGAAGGCACTGTTAGCGGACTGTGGAAGCCGAGCTGCGACCTTCGAAAGCTGCGGCCCGACCGGAAGTGCCGTTGGGTCCGCCCTGTGAGCAAACTCGAGCCTGAGGCGCTGTGCGGAGGCCGCCAGCGCGGAGAGGAGCGGGGACCAGCTCGGGTCCGCCCCCTACTGCAGTTCGGAGCTGCTGAGCGAAAGCGAATGAGGCGGCAAGAAGTTGGTGCCCCGCCAAGAAGAATGGCCGATTTACAGCCGTGGGTGGGACCGGAGTGGTGCCGAGGATTTCGGGGGCCCTGCCTGGCCTGGCTCGGGGCACGAGATTGTCCCACCCGCTGAAGCCAAACAGGAGGTGG
This sequence comes from Lissotriton vulgaris, assembly GCF_964263255.1. Taxonomy (NCBI): domain Eukaryota; kingdom Metazoa; phylum Chordata; class Amphibia; order Caudata; family Salamandridae; genus Lissotriton; species Lissotriton vulgaris. The sequence goes on along the minus strand of NC_141693.1, from coordinate 749,005,888 downwards.
TGGGTGCCTAGCGGTGCAACTCGGGCCCAGCGGGGTCTCAGAAGCCTTTGAAGCGGCTGGCCGCGGAGACTTGTTGGCTCCCTTACTGTGAACGGATTGGGGTCCGCTCGGGAGCTACTTGCGAGGCAGCGTGCTACGGAGCGTGGACGCCATTTTGGACTGGAAGCTAAGTCCCACCGGCCTAGCACGGAGGTGGAGTTGGCAGGAGTTGACGCCCGAAGAGCACAAGGAGGTGGAGAACGGGTGTTGGACTGCACCACAGGAGTGGACGAACGGCCTAACCAGCCAGGGCGGTCACCCGGCGGGTAGCTAGGCGGTGTAGTGAACGCTACCGTCGCTGGTGAGGATTGAACACTTTTCTTCGGCGCCCAAGATGGCCGGCAACAGGGGGAGCAGGAAGGGTGACGGCACCCTACCGGAAATGCTGAACAGGAGCAATGCACGGCAAGACCGCGGACAGCCCTCCCCAAGTCAGTCTAGCAGCTCACAAGGGGCGAGCGGAGGGGAGCCACCAGTTCATTCCTTGAGTCGCCTTTTAGCTCCCTACGAGAGGACTTCCAGACTCTCAAGCAGGAAGTGGCGGGGGAGGTGCGAGAGGTCCGGAGAGAGGTTGATGGCCTAGGAGAAAGGGTCTCATCTGTGGAAGAAGCGGGACATGCCCGGGACGAGGAACTCACACAGCTTCAGCAGGAAGTGATCAGGCTCCGGGACCAGCAGATTGATCTACAATCCTATGTGGAGGACCTCGAGAACCGTTCCCGGAGGAACAACATCAGGGTCCGGGGCGTTCCGCTCGGAGAAGAGGGGGAAGATGCGGCCGCCTACCTGCAGGATCTGTTCCGGGAAGTCCTGGGTGAGCCGGCAGACTTTACTCTCAGGATCGATAGGGCACAGAGTGGGCCCACGACGTAGAGCCCCGGCGCCTCCCCGATCTTCTGGCCTACCTGCCGGACTATCCCCTGAAGGAAAGGATTCTAAGGGTAGCTCGCACTAAGCCCTCCTTGGAGTTCAGAGTCCATAGGGTGGCCCTCTTTCAAGATCTCTCAGTGGTCACCCTACAGAAATGCAAGTCTTTTAAAATTGTGACTGACTTCTTGCGGGAGCATGACATTCAATATTCTTGGGGCCACCCTTTTCGTATCATCTTCTGCTGGAATGGAATATTGCATCAACTGCGCTCCCTTCAAGACATCTGTACTGTATTGGGCATCACGGCGACTGACGAAGATGCCCCCACTCCACGTCGTCGCCGGATCACCAGGGATGGCTGGCAATCGGTCCCTGGCCGCAGGTCTTAGACTTCTTCGGTGAGACCGGACTCGCCTACTATCCGGGCTGAAATGGATAATGCTGTGCGAGAGGTTGCTAGAGAAACGGCGACAGGAGAGGTTGCTTTGACCGCCTAGGAATTCTCCGGGGGGAGGTCGACATCGCTGCTTCTTTTTTGAGCTGCAGGTTTGGGGGCCTGGGGGGGTGTTGTGGCTGGACGTCCACTTTCGAGACTTTCCCATAGACTTGCCTTTTTGGGCCGGCCTTGGACAATGGTTTCCTTGACTCCTTTCTTGGGGGGACGGGGACAGTGTTTTGGGTTTGGAAGGGGTTGTTTTGGGGTGTTGGGGTACCGGGAGGGGTCGTGGGAGTTGGGTGTGGGGGAAGGAGTTGTCCAGTGCGCTGTGCTAAGAATTGTTGCTTTGCCTGAGTTTCTCCACCTGGTCTTGCTTTGTGACGATGGGGAGGAGCATGGGGAGGTGGATTGTGGGGTTGGCGCGTGTGGGGTGGGTGACCTGGTCACATTGGGGCTGGTGGTTGGTACTAGGCCGCGCTGCGCAGGGGGGAGAGGCTTTGCATACTGTTGTTGGGAGACTGAATTGCTGTTTGAGTTGGGGGGAGTATGCTCGCCCACTGTGTTCACCACGCAGGACACTTGCGCCTTTACATACATTTCCTCCTATGCCTCCTCATACCTTGAAAATTGTGACCTTGAATGTCAGGGGTCTGAACAATCCTGTTAAGCGGCGAGCGGTGCTTTCCCTGTTAGAAAACGCCACAGCGGACATCTGCCTCCTTCAGGAAACCCACCTGTTACCACAGGACACACATAGGCTACGCTCTTGTAAATTTCCGACGCAGTTCTTTTCTTCCGGTACTACCAAGACAGCCGGGGTAGCGATTCTAGTGGCTCGACACTTCAGGGGGGAGCACATCCACAAATTCGCAGAAATTAAAGGGAGGATGTTGGCACATAGGTTTCGGGTGGGGGGCATTACATTCACAATAGGCTCCCTTTATAGTCCCAATGATAAACAGGAGCGGTTCTTGCAGTCTGCGGTGGAAGAGATTGGCCTCTCCGGATAGGCATGATATCCTCGGGGGCGATCTTAAAATGGTCTTTGATTCGGTAGTCGACAGATCGGCGCAGCTCTCCCCGCAAGTCGGGGAATTCTCTGCTGGTTGTAAGGCGAGACTTGCGGAGGTGGACCTCCAGGACCTCTGGCGTCATAAGCACCCCGTGGACAGGGATTACTCGTACTACTCCCACGCGCACAAGACCTACGCGAGGCTTGATCACCTCCTGGTCACCTCACCGGTGCAAGCCTTAGCGTCTGCCGTAGACATGGGGGTTATTTCTTTGTCGGATCATGCCCCTGTTCAGGCATCCTTCTGCTTGCCACCGTCTGCCGCCCCGGCGCCTCCGGGATACTCTGCTCCACAGGAAAACAGTAACGGACCGTATTGAGCAGGTACTTCGTGAATATTTAGCGCACAATGACAACACAGATACCACCAGAGCCACCCAGTGGGCAGCTTTGAAGGCGGTCCTCCGGGGAGAGTTCTTGTCAATCCCCGCGGCCGAAAATAGGGAGCGCAGGATAAAGAGGGATGAGCTTACTGACAGGGTCCGGGAACTGGAGTTGATCCACCGCAGAACTGGGGCTCAGAGGATTTGGCGGCAGCTTAAAGAAGCAAGGAAACTTCTTGCCGCCTTCGATGTGGACCGGGCAGAATATGCGGCCCTCCGACTGCGCCACGCTTTTTATACTTGGGGGGGGGGGGGGGGGGTGGGGGGGGGGGGAAAAATCGCTGTGGCAAACTTTTGGCCAATAGACTCCGGGCCACTAGGCAGAGCCAGCTGGTGAAAGAACTCTCTGACCCCACGGGCGGTGCAGTGACAGACGATGCCTGCATCTCGGCCGCGTTCCGAGGGTTCTACGGAAACCTCTACGCGGGTGACCCAACGGATGTGCCGGCTATGACCTCCTACCTGGACTCGGTCACTCTGCCCTCCTTGGACCCACTACAGGCGGACCACCTAAACAGGGACATTAGCATAGAGGAAGTAGTGACAGCCATTGCCAGACTCAAACTCGGCAAAGCACAAGGCCCAGATGGCTACTCGGCCCTCTTCTATAAGACGTTCTGCGGGTCGTTAGCCCCAATCCTCACCCGCCTTTTCAACTCCTTCGCGGAACCTGGAGCCATCCTGCCTGACCTCCTGAGGGCTTCCGTCACGGTCATCCCCAAACCGGGGAAAGATCCTAAACACTGTGAATCTTATAGGCTGATATCTCTCCTGAATGTCGACCTGAAACTCTATACTGGGATTTTGGCTAGCCGCCTGGCGCTCCATCTTCCCGGCCTTGTCGACCCGGATCACGCGGGTTTTGTTCCGGGACGGCAGACGGTGGATAATACAAAACGGGTGGTCCACCTGCTGGAAAAGGCTTCCCGGATTTCGGGTGAGAGGATGATGCTCGCGGTTGACGCAGAAAAGGCGTTTGATCGCGTGCATTGGCCCTTCTTGGAACAAGTGCTGGTGAAGGCGGGTATTGGAGAACGGTTTCGCACTATGATCCTCAACTGCTATAAGGAGCCCTCAGCAGTGGTCCGGGTTAACGGCCACACCTCCGCAGCCTTCCCCATCGTGAGAGGCACCAGGCAGGGCTGTCCACTTTCACCCTTGCTCTTCGCTCTCTACATGGCGCCGCTCGCTCAAAGGGTGCAGACGCGACCGGCGGTGGAGGGGATATGGATGGGTGGATTTACCCATGCGGTTAGTCTCTACGCTGATGATGTCATCTTCACATTGGCTACACCCCAGACCACTTCCGGCCTGTATGGAAGAACTGGCAGCGTTCGGCACGGTCTCGGGCTTTAAAGTAAATATGGGGAAGTCGGTGGCTTTGGATATCTCCCTGGCGCCTGATACCAAAGCATATTTGCAGAACAGGTTCCCGTTACTTTGGTCCTCAGAGGCGATACCATATTTAGGGATTCAGATTGCCCCTACGTTGCCAGCCATGGTCTCAGCCAACTACTTGGCCTTGGGTGCCAAGATCAAGACTGAGCTATGCCGCTGGAATCGCGGCATCCTCTCCTGGTTGGGTAGGAGTGCTGCCATCAAGATGACGATTTTGCCACAAGTGCTCTACTTATTCAGGGCCCTGCCGCTGCTGCCGCCGAAGGGGTGGATACAGCAATTGCAGTCGGACGTAGCCCGTTTTATTTGGCAGGGGAAAAAGCCTAGGTTACGCAGGACCCTCACCCTTTTGTCTCCTGACGCAGGAGGCCTGGGCATTCCCGACTTCCGTAAATACTTTCAGCCGACGCAATTGAGGTACTTGGTCGAATGGTGCAGGTGGGAGTCGGATAAGCATTGGCTTTTCCAGGACCAAGCGGTGGCGGGGCGGCCTCTGCAGGAGATACCGTTCCTACACCGGGCTCATCGGCCTAAGAATCTCTATGCCTCCTTCATTACTAGGGTACCTTTGCGAGTCTGGGATGCGACCTACCTTAGGTATGACCTCAACACATTTCCTTCGCCGCTTGTGGATAATCCTGCCTTCACCCCTGGGATGGAGAAAGGAGCTTTCACACATTGGCGGCAGGCAGGATGCAGAGCATTATGTCACCTGTATGGCACCGAGGGTGTCATCCCATTCACACAATTTCGGCTGGAATTCTCACTCCCCGAAACGGAGAGACACCGTTATATGCAGGTTCGGCATTGGGCCCTTCAGCCACAGGTGAGGGATGTGGCGGATAGGATGCTCTCACCGTGTGAGAGATGGCTGTTGTCCCGTACTTCGGACTCGAAACTAATCTCGGACCTGTATAAGTTTTTGCAACTACCCTCAACACACTTCCACAATCCAGGGAGGGTTAGAAGGGAACGGGAGCTTGGGAGGACATTGAGCCCCAAGGAATGGGACCACATATCTTATAGGGCGCGCCACTCAGCATATCATATGGGCCTCACGGATACTTTTACTAAAGTGTCCACTTACTGGTATTATACGCCTGAGCGGATTCATGAGTTCGACCATGGTAAGACAGACACATGCTGGCGGGGGTGCGGACACCGGGGTACGCTCACGCACATTCTCTGGGACTGTCCTCTCTTAACTGACTACTGGAAGGAAGTGCTGGATGAAATTGATTCTCATTTCGGCATAGAGCTCCCGCGCTTCCCGGCATATACCCTGCTAGGACTCCCAAATGATCTAATGTATCCCCTTAAGTCCAGAAGAGGCAGGCAGATCGCCATTGCACTTGGCTCTGCATATCAGAATATCCTGATATACTGGCGTACAGACACAGTACCCACGATAACGGGCTGGCTCCACAGACTTTGGCACGTGCTGGGTATGGAGAAATTGTTTTTGGTGGTGGCTGGGGATGTAACGCAATTTAATGAACTGTGGCAACCATTCCACTCTTTGCTGATCACAGAGTTCAGGGTGCTCACCTGTCCGAGATACCTCCGCCCCCTGCGGCTTACGAGCCCACCAGCGCCAGATCAGTGAGAAGGATGAGACCCTCCTCCCCAATTACCTATAGCCTTGGGAGATAGGCTGCATGTTAGTAGCGCACTGGACAGTGGGGGGGGGGGGGGGGGGGGGGGGGGGGGCATTGGGACGTTGGGGTGGCGGGGGAAGTTTGTACTAAAATGTTGTGACATAGCGGACTTTTGCTCCTTTTCATTTGCTGATCTTATACTGCTGTATATAAGTTTGGATGTGTCACGCTGAATGAATAAAATACTTTAAACCTAAAGGTGAGCCAAAAAAAAAATGGGTGAGCATAGATGCAAAGGCTTACAACCGCCGCAGCCTTTTCTCTTCATGCCAGAATGAGATAATTGCCTGCCTGAATCCTAGCACCCCAAGCGAGGAGATCCAAAGTTTGTTCTCCTCCATTGCCCAGAGAGTCTCTGGTCTTTTAACTAAACAGGCCGTGTTGCGGGCCCAGGTTGTCCCCTAATGGTTTGACCACAAGTGCTCGCGGGCCTTAGGGAAGCTAAAAGGAGCCCTGAAACAGGTGCCACGGGAGAAAGCTAGGGTCTCTTTGTGCCGTCGCCTGTATAAAGAAGCTACAAGAGAGCATAGGCGTCTCCTTCAAAAGCAGGCATGGGAGGACCTAGCTAAAGAAAGTGAATTGAGGGATTCTTCCTTATTTTGGAAAATTATTAACAGGCCCTGTTTCGCAGAAGCTTCCAACCCAACAGTATGTCACCAGATCAATGGGTGTCGCATTATGAAAAAGTCAACAGTGAAGACTGCACTAGTGAGAGTTATGTAGACATCCCCCTGCGTGTGGCGGCTCCCCTGATTAGTTTCTCCTTGGAAGAGGCGACATTAAGCATTGAGCATTTGGTCCCAAACACGGCCATGATGGCATTCCCCCAGATCTCTTCGTGGCAACCCAGAGGTCTGGGCTCCCTTACTAACTCAAGTCCTAAACGCAGCAGCCTCAAAAGGGACATTGCCCTCCTGGTCCACCGCCACAATGGTGCCAAGTTTAAAAAAAGGAGACAAGGATAAGCCGCAATCTTACTAACCAATTTCCTTTATTGATGTCGCAGTTAAGGTCCTGGGCAGGGTACTTCCATCTAGACGGGCCACAGATAACAAGATATTATCGGAAGTCCAATATGGTTTTCATGATGGCTTATCAACATCAGATCAATGTCTTAATTTGTATCTTCTGATTTTCAAGTACACCGTGGCCCAAGCGGGCGCCATGTATTTGGCCATTATGGACCTTACGTCCGCATTCTATCGGGTTAACCGGTCTAAGTTATGGGACATCTTATCCTCACTGGGAGTGGATTGTGGCATCATACATCTACTTACATCACTCCATGCCCATACATTGGCAGCAGTGAGTCTCACATGAGGGAGATTTTACTAATCACTTCAATTGTACATGGGGGTGCGTCAAGGGTGCATCTTAGCTCCTTTTTTATTTTCGGTTTAAACCAATGGCCTCGAGGCGGCACTCCTGGCCCTTCAATCAGACTTCCCTAGAGTAGATAGGAGAGAGTTGCCATGCCTACTCTATGCGGATGATGTGGTGCTAATGGCCCGCACGGACCAGGGCCTTCACGCCCTAACAGATGGTTTTGTATCACTTATGGATGGGCTGGACCTGTCGGTGAATTATACCAAGTTGTATGTATTAGTGGTGGACCCAATGGCAAATTCGTTCAAAAAGCTTTAAAGCCAAAAATCACACCCTTGGTAATGTTCCGGCTTTCCCCTATCTGGGAGTGCTATTTGATGAGAAAATAAAGTGTGAAGCCCTCCTAGAAGGGAAGCTGAATGAGCTGAATAAATCCATGGGAGCCAGTACTAGTTTTACGAGTAGATTGGTTTCATGGGCCCCGGAGGCTATATTTTAAAACTTTATTGGGCCCCGGAGGCTATATTTTAAAACTTTATAAGTCCTAAGCTATCTCAAGAGTAGTATATGGTAGTGAAACCTGGGGGTAGGTATCCCCATACAGGTTACGGGTGGAGGAAAAATTCCTGCAGCGGATTTTACGAATCTCCCAAGGCACGCTTGTTTGGACTGTACATGAAGAACTAGGGCTGAGATTCCTGGCGGACAAAGTGACAATGAAACCCCTACTGTGCTGGATAAAGATTTGGACCTCAAATCAACAGCATTTAAATCGCACAATTGTATGAAATTAGAGCATAGTAGTAAAATACTCTGAATACATTATGTAAAGGAGTCTTTTCAGGCTATAGGTAGGCCAGACATTTTCTCTGCACACAACACTTTCAGCAAGGTGGATGGTAAAATCATAATTTTTTAACTGCGAACCGTGAAAAACTTGAGTTTAACCAACCCTCAGTTAGGGCACATGCAAGTAGAAATCGGTTCCGGGAATTGAACCGTACCTCTTGGCCCCAACTAATGCTCACAACAGATTTTTAATAATGAGTTTTAGATTTAACCAGCTCCATCACATTTTAGCATCCCCGGTGGGTTTCTTTCCCTCGCCAGATTTGCGAGGTCCCTGTGGCTGAGATCTTCAATCTCCTCAGGATACTTCACATTTAATTTTATTGTGTAAATATTTTTCACTCCCCAGAAAACGTTTTTTTCGGCCCTTGTTAAAAAGCTTGAAGTTCAGGCATGCCAAAGAGGCTCTTTTGGATTTACAGCTGTTACCCAACCCTTTCACACTTTGTGCAGTGCTAAGGTTCTTGCAGGCCGCTTATAAATCTAGAGTCAATTGATTCTGTGCTGTTAATTTCATCCATATGTACTGTTTTAAATGTTATTGTACTTTTATGAACTGTGTGTTTTTTTATTGTACTTTAATGAACGGTGTGCTTTTATTTATTACATGATGTACTGTATCTTTTATGGTTGCCTTGCATCCGAATAAAGGAAATATATATATTATCATTTGCAAACTTTCTGAATAGATTTCTTGAAAGAAGAGCACCAAGCACTTTTCTATATTGCATTAAACACTTTACACTGACACTTGTACGAAAACATTGTCACTGATTGCATTAAATTGCTTTAAAACCACTGACCCTTCTTAATGTCGCATTCATAGACTCCAACACTTGTGGCCAAAATCACTCCTTCCCTACACTTTACGTTCCCAGTGGCTCCAGATTAGTTGCGCCAGAATATTGGGACGAAACTGTTCTGGGCTTTAAATAAGTCCCTGTCGGCAGAGACTTATTAAATGTAGTCACATAACTGGAAACAAGGTAGCCAGCATTCATCGACAACAACCCACTCAGTCCTCCTGAACCTACAAACTCTTTACACCCATGACAGCTTCCACCACAACCCCTTAGTTCGCAAGGCAGTACTGCTCTCACCGTCTCCGCTGCCAACTCCTGCTGATCCACCGCCTGAGCCCAGGAGTCCGACATTCTTCGTTTGCAAGCGGCAAAGAGTCGGCAATCTTCCGCCGAGCCTGGTATCAGTGCAGTCAGTCGGGCTAGGCAGGGTAAAAAAGCAGCCGGCTCCGGAAGCACTTTGTGGAAGGCATTAGAACGTGTGGCTAACCGGAAGTTACTCCCAGTAAGAGAGGAGTGGGAAGGAGCGCCACCGGAAGTAATAGAGAGTGAGAAAACGTAGGTGAGAGCGACGTCGTGATAGGCTCCAGCTCGTGTTGTGGGCTGTGACGAGTCGTGGTGTGTGTTTACCGGAGACTGCGAGTTAGGCTTAGGGGTGCCTTCCACGGGAAGGCACATTAGAAAAGAAGCGGAGTTCAGGCTGAAAGCATTTTCATTTTTTAATTAGTATATTGTTTAATATTAGGCACTTATGACAAAACACAAGATTAAGAGAAAAGGAACGTACTTTACGGAACCCTTTGAACATAATGTGACATCGTCAACATGCATTTTTCTTCGGTTATTTGCAGTATTTGATGTGTGTGTATACTTTCTTGATAGAGGCAAAACAAAATCCAAACCTCGGAGGGAGCTAATAGGCCAAACATTGGAGGCGGAGCTATGCATAGAGTCATTTCAAGAAAATAGCAATACATTCTCCATTTTAAATATATTGGTAATCCCAATATGATTTCAATAAAAATGTTTTGGTGGATTTGACAAAATTTACAAGCTATTGAATTGTTTTAATAGATTTCACAATGTTTATTAGGCTACGCAGCTTTAACAGATTTTAATGCAGAGCACTTTATAACAGGTTGTGAAATGACCATAAGCATATGAAATATTTGTAATTCCATCTTCTGAAAGGCGTTGCTGCCTGACTTGACCAACAGTTATGTTGAAGGTGGGTGACCCAATAAACCCTTGCGAGCTTGGGCTGAAATATGATATAAGAAAAATTGCTTACAAGGGAATTCTTTTTAGAAATTATTCTATAACAGGAGGTTGATGAATCTTGACTGAAAAAACTTAGGACCAACTTATTTCAATTCAAACCTGTTTTCATCTTAATAAACACTTGCAAATTTAACAAAGTGGTAACAACTCACAATAGAAAAAGCTTCAAGTGAAGTAGATTTTATAGAATATCTTTTTATATCAAATTTTCATTTTGTAGGGTACAATTTCTTTAAAAACGGAATATTTATCAACAATGTACAAGTGGACAAGACGTAGACTAGTTGAGAATTCTGCGAATCGTTTTTTTTGAGTGTTCAGAAATTGGCGCACAACTAGTGGTCAATAGGATCTTAGAGAAAAGTATTTTAGTAGGTGCTTCTTGGCCAGAGGAAAAACCTTAACCTCTGTGAAGAAAGAAGGGCAAACGACCTCCTTTTCTATGAATTTAGGCAAAACGCCCAGAGCACACAATGTATATACATAGACTGGTTTGTCTTAGAGTAGCGATAGTAGGGATAAAACTGGACAAAGTGTATAGTCTTTCAAAGGTTTTAATCACCCACAGTATTCCCCACTTGGGAATCACTGTAAATACAAATTAAGCCGACACGTGTTTCGTCACAACATATGGCTGTGACTCTTCAGGGCTGGAAGAAAATAATCAAAATTTAAATTCCAAAATTAAAAGAATTACATTTTATGTGGCGAGAAGAGACACCCGTGAAGTGGAAACCAACACAGAAGGGGAAGGAACAGGAATCAGTGTTCTAACAGGTTCTTCAGCAATTGCTGTAGTTTATTGATCACATAAATAAATGTAAGTGCCTGGTTTCAGGGAAAGAACCAATGTGTCGTGACTTTAGGCGCAATCGGCATAATAATAGTAGGTAAAAACAAGAAAAACATTACAAGCTCACAAGGGTGCAAATTGTGCAGTGAGACACAAAATATTTCATGTTTTAGGCATAATCATATAAACAAATCAATGGTGATCCTTTTAGAACAGATATATCATATTTCATATTGTAGGTTTTAATGCCTTATATTGGGATTAAGGATAAAATTATCACTTATTGAGAGTAACTTGTCTAAGTGAGAGTGTGATAGGAAACGTTAGGGGTTCTTTATGCATTGTCCGTAGCCAGAATAGTGGATTCAAGTCGGAGATATCACAATTAGTTCATAATTGTATGTAATTAGCAGAGATTATTGCATGCTATATAATTTCATTACCGCAAATATTGTATTTTCACAATTTAAATGGCATCAATAAACAACTGAATAACACACTTTTATCTCCGCACAAATCCTGAATATGTCTTCAGAAAGGACCTTAGATTACAAGCTAAATGAAAATCAACGGATAATCTTTATGAATATGACCGAGCCCAAATGCTCATATCAGAACACTCATATCTTAAAAACAAAGTTGTGTCACCGCATGTTAGAGCACGGAGAAATACCGTAGTGTCAATGTGCATGAACAATAATAATAACTTTGAGTATTGCGGACATGTCTATGCAGCCGAGTCACCCAAGGCTGTATCAATTATCGTGTTTAACTGAACCAAAACACTTTTATAAACAATAGAAACATTTCAAAAAATGAACAATGTCACTAAGTAAACTCACAGTTTCGGGTTTTAATCAACTATCGGGATACATTTTCGTATTGACCCCATAAACATAACCTATGCAGCTGTGAAAAGGGAAAGTGGAAGAGGTAACAAATAAATAAATAAACATGGGTAGAAGTTATCTTTTCCTGATATAAATAATCAGTGGCGGGGTCTGCAGAAAATGAGAAAACCACATGGGAATATTCACGTTAGGCTATCTTATCACAGTTTCAATCAACGCATCAAGTGAAAACAATCACTGGCGAAAGAGAATGGAACTCACCGGGGGACCAGTGATAATTCCAACCCGGTCCTGATCGGGTGGTTTACGATATGAACGGGTGGCAACAAATGGTTTGCCGGTACCGTTTTGTCTGTTCAGAACTTGTTAAATGTACAAGTTCAAGGAAGGTGAGGCTGAAAAGTGAAAAGGGATATGGGGTAATTTTTAGAAGAGAAGCCCATCGGAAACTCTACAATGGGTAGTGGCTGAAGGTTGAATAAGGACCAGACTCCTACCAGTGTTACGCCTAACAACGAGGTTGTCGAGTATCGGTTTCCGAGTGCGGGAACACCGACTGCAAATGGACAAACCCCTTTTGAATGAAAAATAAAAAAAGGGACTAGACCGCTCCCGAGGTGATCGGTCAAAAAGGGAAAAGTTACTTGACAAGTGAAAATAGAAACGGAAAAGTTACTTAACAAATGAGAAAAGACTAACTCTGAGTGTATTGGACTCGGTCGGGGGAAGATTTAAATTTTACAACTGCGCATTCAAAAGATAAGCCATATGTAGAATAAATCTACATGTCTCTTTCTGACAGAGTAAAAATCGCAAAGTGGTCAAAGGGAAATCGTTACTGTTCATTGTGGTACAAATAACCACAGTGTAGCTATCAAGGCTAAGTTAAATGACAGCAATAGAAAGCGGAAATTGAGTACACAAAAACCCATAATAGGGGGAAAAAACAAAGGAAAGAATAAGCAAAAGAGTCAAATAAGCCATCTTGATTGAAAAGAGTTATGTGGATGAAGTTATCCTTACTGAGGCATATATTACTAGCACCATAGTTACGGTTAATCATTTTGAACATGTACTGCAGAAATAAACAGCCCAAGATGCTTATCTGGGGAGATGTAAAGTGTCCCAGTCTCCAGCTTAATCTTTTCACGGTATGCTAAGGAAAAAACATATTTTATTACAATAATATGTTGAGTTTGTACAGGGGGTGTCATCCTTCAGGTATCAGGGCCCAGGAAGAAATGTAGTTCATCATCCGTGTTCTAGCCCATCCTAGTCGCATCTAGGCGCATGATCCAAAGTGCTTCTTCTCTTCTTAGGCGTAGTTCTCTATTTCCACCCCTCACAGTCGCTTTTACAACGTCAATGCCATAGAAGGTAAAGGTTTTGGTATCACCTTGTAGAGGACACGAAGCCATATGTATTGCCATGGGGTATCTGGTGTCTTTTGTGGCATATGCCCTTGCGTGTTCCCTTATGCGTTCTCTGAGAGGTCTTATAGAACTGCCCACATATCTGCTTTTGCATGCACATTCAATAATGTACACTGTGAATTTTGTATCACAATTGATATTTGTGTTGATGGTGTGCTGTTTGGATCTATGATCGGTGAAGGACTTGATTCCATGGTTTGCCCATCTGCACATCGAGCACATTCCACATTTGTAAAAGCCTTTAGATTTTTGGGTTAGCCAATCACATGATCTTATACCTTTGGGCACGGTCGGACTTAGTCTGTTTTTCAAGTTCCGACCTCTGCGGAAGGTTATTTGTGGATGCGCTCCTATCATGGTGGATAAAATTTTGTCAGCACTTAGGATCCCCCAGTGTTTGTTGAAACTCTTGCGTATCACTGGACTGAGTTCATTGAAGTCTGTTATGAGTCTTATTGGTTGTTGTTGTTCCAGCCTAGGAACTTTGGGCATTAAAGTTGACTCCCTGCTTATTTTTTTGATTCGTTTGTCTGCTTTCGAAATGATCTGAGGTTTGTAACCTCTTTTGATAAACCTGGACTGCATTTCCATAATGCAGGTTTCGAATTCTTGTTGTTCACTGCAATTTCTTCTGGCTCTGATAAATTCCCCATAAGGAATTCCGTTGATCTGGTGGACGGGATGAGAACTATTGCTATGGAGGACAGCATTACAAGCCGTTGTTTTGCAGAAAAGTTTGCTGTGGAGGGTATCATTCTTAACATATAGTTCGATGTCAAGAAAGGTTGCCTTTGTAGCACTTATATGTGAAGTAAATCGCATGTTCATGTCATTGTTATTCAGATATGTACAGAAATCCACAAGTGTTTCTTCTGATCCCGACCATATTAAGAGGCAATCGTCTATATAGCGACCCCAGTACACTATATTGTCAATCCATTTTGTGCCTTTGATGCTCCAGATCATTTCTGCCGCTAGAGCACCCATGTAGAGGTTTGCAATTGAAGGGGAGAACCTTGAGCCCATGGTTACACCCCTTATCTGTTTATACCATCTTTTGTCAAACAGGAAAAAATTCTGGTTTAGTATGATGTCCATCATTGTCACCAGCATTTTGGTGTGTTCCAGCAGTGTAATGGATCTAGTATTTAACGCTCTGGTGACCGCTGCTAGTCCCAGATCAGGCTCAATGGAGGTATATAATGATACCACATCCAAGGTTGCCATTAGCAATCCAGGTTGCCAAGTGATGTCTGCCAGAATGCTCAGAATGTGTTTGGTATCTTGTATATATGATGGCATGTTTTTTACCATTGGATTGAGGAATTTGTCCACGTATTGTGATAGTATCTCAGTGGGACCCCCAATCCCAGACACTATCGGTCTCCCTGGAGGGAAGACAGCAGGTTTGTGGATCTTGGGAAGAGTATATAACCAAGGGTACGTTGGGCGTGTCACCTTTAGGTACAGATATTCACCGTCATTTATAAGGCCCGCATCTCTCCAGTCCCTTAGGTGGTTGTTAATCAGTATCGTTAAAGGACCCATGGGGTTGCTTGTTATTGCTTCATAGCATGAGTTATCAGAAAGTTGAGAGAGTATTTCTGTATTGTAGTCAGTTCTGTTCATGACCACTACATTTCCACCTTTATCGGCTTCACGAATAATCAGATCCTGGTTTTCACTCAATGTTTTTAGCGCTATTCTTTCATCTCTGGTTAGATTATCTTTTTTTGTGTGTCTGCTACTTGTTGATCTGGTCTCATATTTTCCAATATCATCTAGAATCAATTTATAGAATGTGTCAATAGTGTCGCCACTAATCCGCTTCCACAGTTAATGCTTTGTTATTCAGCAAAACTTCAGCAAAACTTCATCCGACGTGGCGTAGTCTCATTTTCGAATATAAACCTCAACACAGAAGGAACTTTTGAACCAAAGGTCCCACACGAACTGCGCGATCGGTGACGATCGAGTGGAGATTCAGGAGGGGGTCACATTTTACAAAAGATTGAAAGTCCTGAGGATGGCCTTGAGGATTTGTCAATGATAAGGCCGAAACGTCGACATATTAGTCCACGTCTTTTGTTTTTAGATCAATTCGTCACAGCGTTATCTTTGTACACAGTGAACAAGATCAGTTGTGATTTAACTTAAAAGAGTGGGCTGCAACACAAGTGGATTTTAAGAACAACTAGTCTACGTCTTGTCCACTTGTACATTTTTGAATAATTTTCACAATTTTTAAAGAAATTGTACCCTACAAAATGAAACTTTGATATAAAAAGATATTCTATAAAATCTACTTCCGTGAAGCTTTTTCTATTGTGAGTTGTTACCACTTTGTTGAATTTGCAAGTGTTTATTTAGATGAAAACAGGTTTGAAATGAATTAAGTTGGTCCTAAGTTTTTTCAGTCAAGATTGATCAACCTCCTGTTATAGAATAATTGACTTGACCAACAGCAAGTTTTTAGTGTTCTCATTGTGTTTAGTGGATTAATGCACCTGATTTTGAGACTTGTGACTGTCAAGTCACAGGCGTGATTCCAAATGCATTTTTCATTTCTCGTGCGACTTAGTGGCAATCAGTTTATCTATTTACGCTTTGGCAATATTACTTCTTTTTAATTACTCTGCCAGGAATCTGCACTATCCCAAATCAAAATAAAATTGTAAATGAGTATCAAACAGTGAGCAGTTCTCAATAGGAGATAATTGAGCTACTTCCATGCAGGAAGCCACCTCACTTAAACAATTACCAAAAACTGTAGTTGCCATCAAGTAACTTTGCAACAAGTTATGTTCTAGCATGCAAAGAATAGGTATTCCAAACAACGTGCTCAGATTTTTTTATTTATTTTATTGTAAAAGTTTTATAAAGCGCTAGCTAGACTCGTAGGTATCAGAGCGCTTTACATACACACTGTGAAAAACAGAAGGGACTTACATTACATAGAAGGCTGGCAGTAAGTAAGCAAACCAAGGATAAAGAGTACAGCATGAAAAATAAATAACAGTGCAACGGTGGGGGAAAGAACAATGAAAAAAAAAAGGTGATGAGCATAGTCCGTACACCAACAATCCTTGAGTCAACTCGGATATTGAAGTCTAGGTTAGTTGACGTTGGTCAGGAAAGTATTTCTTATGGAGATGGAATTTCAGGTCCCTTTTGAAATAGGAGAAGGAGGGGTTGCATCTGAGGACTCCAGGGAGAGTGTTCCATATCCTGGGAGCGTTGCCAGAAAACAAATGGTATTGGGTGGTTTTCTTTTTTATTTTCGGCAGAATGAGAAGGAGTGAGTTGGAGCTTCTCAGATTTCTGGATTGACCTGCTCTTACCAGTTTGATGTTCAGGTAGTTGGGGGCCGGAGAGTGGAGGGTTTTGTGTGTGATGCAGGCCAGCTTGTAGATACATCTCCCTTCGAAGGGGAGCCATTTGAGGGAGTTGAGAGCTGGAGTGATGTGTTCAAATCTTATTACTCCAGATACAAGTCCAGTGGCCATGTTCAGCACTACCCAAGAGGGGCTAGGTGAGCTTTTGGAGTCCCTGTAAGGGTGGCGTTCCCGTAGTCGATTTTAGAGAGAACTAGGGATTGAACTACTGTCTTGAGGTCATCATGGGGAAGAAAAGGTTTCGATTTCTTGAGGTGTTTTAGAGAGAAAAGAGCACTTTTTGCAGAGTTTTGATGTGGGCCTCCATTGATAAGTTCTTGTCAAGGGTGATGCCTAGAGACTTAACTGAGTCCGATAGCACGAGGGGGCAGTTAAGGGCCACTCTTTGATAGGACGATGGTTGCTTTTTTGGAGAGAATAGGATCAGTTCTGTTTTATCTGGGTTGAGCTTCAAGTGGTTAACGTTGAACCAAGTTTAGATCTCGATTAGAGTGTTATTGAGGTGTTGGATGTCACTGGGAGACTTGATTTTGAAATAGATTTGGGTGCCATCCGCGTAAAGGTGGTCATTCACTCCCGCTTTTTTCAAGACGATTGTGAGGAACTCCATGAAGATTTTGAAGAGGGATGGGGAGAGGATCGAGCCTTGTGGTACCCCAAGTGTGACTTCTGTTGGCTTCGAGAGACGGGAGTTGATTTTAATTTGTTGCGAGCGATGTTGGAGGAAGGAGTTGAACCATTTTAGTACTGTACCATTAATGCCGGAGCGGTTCGGCAAGGTCTCCAGAAGAGCTGGATGATTTCCTGTGTCGAATGCCGCAGATAGGTCAGTAAGGATGAGTAGGCAGGCATCACCATCATCTAAGGCCTTGTGAATGTCGTCCGAGACGTTCAGTATAGCTGTTTTCGTGCTACAGCCTTTCCTGAATCCCAATTGAAAGGCGTCTAGGAGGTTGAACTCATCAATGTGTTTATTGAGTTGGTGGAGAACACATGTCTCCAATTTTTTTGCAAGGAATGGGAGGATCGAGATAGGTCTGAGGTTGTTAAGATCATTAGGGTCGGCCCCAGATTTCTTGAGAATGGGTGTGATTTGTCCTAGTTGAAATGAGTCTGCAACATAGCCTGAGGTGATAGAGGCGTTGATGATTTTTGTCCAGATAGGGGAAATGGTGTGGTTGAGTTCTTTTATAATTGTGGAAGGGAGGGGGTCCATGGTGTGGGAGGAAGGTTTTAGATGAGAAATTATCTTGAAGACCTCGTTTTCCGCCATTAGCTCAAAGTCGGACCAATGCGCATTGTTTTTTAGCTGGAGGCAGGTCTGATTTTTCTTATTCAGAACTCTTTCTGCGTGGTCAAGGGTGGTAGAAAGGGGGCAGGTTAAGAGGGAGGGAGTGTTCGCGGTTTGTATGAAGGATTGATCAATTTTAGAGACTTTATTAGTGAGGAAGGTGGCAATTTCTTCACATCGCTCATTGGTGGCTTCGATTTCTTGAGAGGGGGCGCAGTTAGTTTGACTTTTGACAATGCTGAAGAGTTCTCTCGGTCTGTTTTTCGCCAGATCTAGTTGGCTGCAGAAAAAGGACGCCTTTTCACTGAAAATGTATTTCATGTATGTTTGCCGAGCAGATCTAAGTTGTGTTCGGTGTAGGGTCGAGGGGTTAAGTCTCCAAGACCTTTCCGTTTGTCTGAGTAGACGCCTTTCATCATTCAGCTCCACGTTAAACCAGGGTTTAGATTTGGTTCCTCTCTGTTGTTTGAGTTTGAGTGGAGCTACTTGGTCCAAAACCTCTGTCATTTTTGAGTTAAAGTGTGTAGTGAGGTCATCAGCCGTCCATGATGAGGGATGGAGTTGAAAATGGGGATGAATCATGGATTCAAGTTCGAACAAAGGGACTTTTTTGATGTTTCTGGTCAAGAGTTTTGGTTTGACATCACAAATTGGTTGGTGGCTGACAAGTGTGTCAATCCTGAACAGAATGAGGTGTTGGTCGGACCAGTCAATAGGAGAAATCACTCTCAAAGAGACTAGTTTGTTGTTGGTAATGATCGCATCTAGTGTTGCACCTTTGATGTGAGTTGGTTTATTGCAGAGTTGTTTGAGGTTATGTATTTCCAGTAAGTTGGATATGTTCAGGGCAGTGGAGTCTTCTGGGTCGTTACAATGGATATTGAGGTCACCCAGGAACACATCTTTGGTGTCTGTCAAGGAGAACCGTGTTTTTAGGTCTATTAGTTCTTCGGGAAAAAGGGTACATTCTCCAGGCGGATGGTAGATGGTGTGGAATTTGATGGGTGAGGTGCCCTTGGTGGTGAGTTCGACACCCAGGTATTCATGCGATTGGTATTCTGCACGTTTGAGTTTGGTAATCTGTATTCTAGGTTTGTGAATGATGGATAGCCCTCCCCCAGTTTTGATTGGCCTGTCTTTTCTGATGATGCTGTACCCTGGGGGCGGGGGGGGGGATGAGAATGTCAAGAATGGTGTTGAGTGGACATTGAGCCAGGATTCTGTGAAGAATGCAATGTCAACTTCTTCAGCGAGTAGAGCTTCCACAATGCCAGTCGCATGTTGAACTGGAGATCAGCAGTTTAGGAGCTTAAAAGAGAGAGGACGGAGAGCCTTGATGATAGGGGGAGTTAGGTGGATAGAGGAGTATTGAGCAGGAGGTCTAGGCGAAGGATGGTATTAGGGATTCTGTTAGTGCCAATAATAACAGGGATGTGGAAAGGGGCCGACTTCTGGTTCTAAGCAAGGTAAGAGTAATTGATCTCATCCGGTTTCGGTACCGTAAAGGGCTGGCTATCCCAGTTGGCTCTAAGTGCCTTACTCGCTGATGGACTGGGGGGTCGAGGGGTGCTCTGTGTGGCCATGGGAGGTGTATTGAGTGGGGCCATGGGAGGTGTATTGAGTGGAGTAGGGGCAAATATACCCGGGGGAGGGAGCACGGTGGCTTGGCTCTGTTGAGGAGGTCTTGTTGTAAGTGAAGGAAATCAGCAGCAAGGGAGATAAATGCCATCCTTTTTGACGGGACGCACACAAAGAGTCCGACTCCCTCCTTTCACATCGCAAGCGAAGCACAACATCTGTGGCGTCTCCCGAGGCTCATTCCTGAGCCCATCCCTCTTCAGCATCTATATGACGCCACTCGCAGACATCGTCAGATCACACAACATCAACATGATCTCCTACGCTGACGACACCTAGCCCGTCCTATCGCTCTCAACTGAACCCACCTCGACAAAGACAAACTTTCACGACCATTGCAACCTGAATGAAGCACAACTGCCTCAAGTTCAACACAGACATGACAGAAATCCTCATCTTCGTCAAAAACACCGCCCTCTGGATTGACTGTAGGTGGCTGGCAGAACTCGGAACCACCCCCATGCAAAAAGACCGCAACCTTGGCATCATCCTTGACTGTGAACTCCATGAAACGTCAGGTCAATGCCGTCTTCTCAGCCTGCTTCTATACACTCTGCATGCTCCACAAAATCTTCAAATGGCTCCCCATCAAGACAAGGAAGACAGTACCATGGGCCCTCATCACCAGCAGACTGGACTATAGCAACACACTCTAAGCAGGCACCACCACCGAACTCACACAAAGACTACAGATGATCCAGAACTCAGCTGCCAGATTTATCCTTAATCTGCCCAAGAGGACCCACATCACCCAGCACCTGAAAGGTCTCCACTAGCTCCTGGTCCAGTAGAGATGGCAGTTCAAGCTCCTCCTGACATGCCTACAAAGCTGTCCACTACCAAGGACCCGCCTACATGAACTTCTGTCTGCACTTCCACTGACCCCAATCCCCTCCGCCCCCCCCCTTTCTTGAAAATCCAC
The DNA here is from genome assembly GCF_964263255.1 of Lissotriton vulgaris. NCBI lineage: Eukaryota > Metazoa > Chordata > Amphibia > Caudata > Salamandridae > Lissotriton > Lissotriton vulgaris. The sequence goes on along the minus strand of NC_141693.1, from coordinate 748,985,453 downwards.
TCCGCACCCACGCATTTGCGTTGCGACGCCGGAGCAGGCTCCTCCCATCTCACCGCCAAAGCCTGGAACACCCTTCCCCTCCACCTCCGCACCTCGCCCTCGCTGACTTACTTCAGGAAGGGGCTAAAGACCTGGTTCATTGACTGAGACCTCCACTGAGCACCTAGATACCATCTCAGGTGACAAGCCACACTTTATAAATATGACTTGATTGATATATTGGTGTAACTAAATGTCTATGCTAATGATATAATTAGCTACCGTTGGGTAGTGAAAGGTTGTGACCTACAAGAGAAACACCAGGCAGACAACAGGATGACCAGTTTGTCATTGTAACACTGGAACAAGTTGTACACAAAGTAGTATTTTCATTGTGTAATGCTTTGCACTGACAATACATTAAACATAATATCAGAGTTATGCAGATTTTGACAGAAACAGACTTAATTTGGCAGCAGAATAAGGTTTATTAAGGATGTTGTTGCCCAGCTACACTAGTTTTATGAGGCAGGACACAGTGATGCAGCACCTACTCAAAGGGAACACTGATGTATTTTCTCTCCATAGTCATCATCTGGAGCAAAGTCACACAAGCCATCCTTTAAAGGAAACACTACATATGTATTAAAATGCACTCTGCGTAACTGATCATAGAGCTGTTTACCTTAGGCTGAAAAGGTATGACTCATTAGACATAAATTATATGTTCAGGATTCACTTACCTGAGCTATCTCCCAGTCTGCCCATTGGTCAGCATAGGTCAGGTGCCAGACACATGATCAATCCCTCACAGTGCTTAATTTGTAAAATAATAAGTTCAGTGAGACAGTTTTGTTTAGAAGCCCATGGCCTTTGCTATTGAAGGTCTGGGTGTCTAATATCAAGGCTGTGCAGTCTTGATTCCACCTCTTGCCTCTTTAATGCACTGCTAGACAATCACTGACACTTGACCTGACTCTTGCAGGTGCTTTTTCATCTATGTTTTCTACCTTTGCTTTTGTTTTTCTGTCTTTCTATTCTTCATTCTTTTCCCACTTCAGGGGCTGATTACGAGTCTGGCATTCATGGGACTGCCAGACTCGTGGTGCGTTGGCTGTCTTGCGACCCCCATATTACAACCTTAATTGTTGTGCCGCCCTGGGATCGCAGACACCGCCAGGGAACTGCTGTTCTCTGGTGGTGACGCGGTGGTCCAGAGGCATACATATGCTTGGCAGGACCATTGTGGTCCTGCCAAGCATATTAATGATTCCTCTCCGCCAGGGTTTCATGGTGGTTCCTCCTCCATGAAAACTCTGGCTGAGAGGAAACTATGGCCTCTTTGTTCCTCACGCCCTGTGGATGCACACTTTGTGAATCCAGAGGGTGTGTTTTTTCTTTTTCTCTGGACCAAAGGATTTGCATTTTTCTGCTCATTTATACTTCAAGAGCATCTTGAACTCAACATTAGGAGCTTAACTTGCTTAGGGGAATGGCGATTTGCACTTTTCTGCCGATTTATACTTTGAGAACCTTTTGAACACAACATGCTCATTAGTGTGGACTATTGGGCCAGTATATTTGGCTTCCACCAATGAATGAGATAGATTTTCTTTGTAAGGGCACACTCACTCTGATTAGCTCCTTACAGTTCTTAGGGGCACTCGAATAAAGGCAGAAGTACTCTTTGCTCAAGACTATAGCCAGTATTTCAGGATGGGCTATAGTCATTCCGAACATAACTTCAGGCGCGGTACGCGCATTTTTCACCCTTAACGTTCGGGCATAGAGATAGCCTAGATACTTTTCTTTAAAAACTATCAGCGGTCCAATAGTTTCCTGACTAGTGGGTGGGCTTTTCATGTCAGCCTTATTTCACTCTAATTCGAGTTTTGAGGCTTTAAATTCGCTTACCTGATGGGAATTTTTAGGTTTTGCCTATTATCATTCGCTTGCGAATGTAATAGGCGAAAATTCAAGTGCTCAATCGACTCGTGAAACGACTGCGGTTTTCTCACAGTGCATGTGAGTCACGTGACCACAAAAGGTGGTCATGTGCCCACACAAGCACGCCCATCTCCCTAATCCGCCTCCCACACTTCTCCTCCCCTCGCTCGCATTCCCGCCCCCCCCCACCAGGCTCTCCCGCCCCCATCCGGCTTCCCTCCGCGCATCTCCGTATTCCGCCTGCCACACTTCTCCTCCCCTCGCTCGCATTCCCGCCCCCCCACCAGGCTGCTGACGTTTTTGTAAGTAAGACTCTCGGGAAGAAAACCAAATATGTATGCAGAGATTTACATTATATTTGTGTCTGTCTCTGCGTGCGTGCACATGTGTGGGGCGTGCTCTTAAATGAAATGATATCAACTTCATTTCACAGGCCGAGGACATTGTTTCACAGCTGCCTGTTAAATACGATGTCATCAGTGCCGGACCTATTCTCTGCATGATTTGCATCCCTCCGGTGCGTTAGCCTCTGAGCATAACACTCTTTTTAGACGATGAAAGCTACAGGCCGTTCTACGGAGTTTTACCATTAAAGGTTAGCAAAACACCAGAATTGTAATGCAGGCAGCGCCGGTGTTTAGTTCACATTGTCAGGTCAGCTTCAACGAGCGCTCCATTCTACAGACAGTAAAATATGTTTTTTAACAAAACCAGTTGTTTTTTTATTCTCAATTCTTAATTCTTCTTCTCTCCTTTGTACTACAGAAAAACAAATATTTTCAATAACAACAGCGTTTTCAAGACTCACATTTATAAAGCCACCAAAACCTTTGCCGGGAATGTAGAGCCATACTGCATTGCTATCCATTCTTTAGCCAACATAGATAGATAATATAATTTTATATAGCGCTTCGTAAGCACTTCTGTCTTTTCTAAGCAGTGTAGACAAAAGATGGCGCCGTTTTGAAGAAGGTGTTACTAGCCCCAGGTGGGTCGTGGACTCTGAGGTCTCCGCACTGGCCCTGGTCACATGCCTCTCGCGCAGTAGGCCAACATCACTTTGTTGGGATTGGTGATCGGTTCAAGCGCACTAAAATATCAACGTGTTTAGTCGACTGACATAATTTACAATAAACACGTTTTGTAAGGCGCTCTCCACTTTAAAGGCGTTTCATTGAAAATACCGTGCCTGGGACTTTGTTGCGTGCTCGAATACGTGGATATTCTTACTTTACTTACAATGAATTTCTTACATATGTGTAGATGTATATTTTGTTACGCATGTGAACTCGCAGAGGACTTGCCAGAATAGTCCAGTTGACCTTCTGCGCCACAGCCAAAAGCTCTGTTCGTCGAGCAAGACTGAGAACAAAGCACGGAAAATGCCTATTCTTGTTTACAACCACTGTCCTGTGTGGGACCCCTGTCGGCGAGCCTTGGTATTGCAGCACTTTTTCGATACTACTGCACACTTGAAGGACATTTTACCACAATATTTCAATTGAATAAAACTGTCTTCAGAACATAAAATATAATGAAAATAAATTAAACTGCGTTTCAGCTGCATGGGCGTATATAGTTCTGTTTTTCCCTCATTGTACTCTGATTTCGGTAAAAGGTACTCACTCCGTGTTGTTTATTTCTCTTTCTGCTTATTTCCTACTACTTGCAGGAAATGTTGTCAGAACTGAGCAGGGATTGCACCCGGATCTGCTGGCATCACATGCTCACTGAACAACATAATACCGGTTTGCACTGTATTGCAAAAATATCAGTTGGCAAATATAACAGAAACACGCTCGGCCAAGGACAATTAATTGTGCTATCCTTAGATTTGGAAGCAGTACCGCAGGTTGTGCCTAAAACCTCCCTCAATCAAACTGAAGCAACAGATGCTGCCTTAAGTGACCTCGCCGGTGACCTTACTTATTTCTTTGCTATTGACACTGCTTCGAGGACATTGTTTCACAGCTGCCTGTTAAATACGATGTCATCAGTGCCGGACCTATTCTCTGCATGATTTGCATCCCTCCGGTGCGTTAGCCTCTGAGCATAACACTCTTTTTAGACGATGAAAGCTACAAGCCGTTCTACGGAGTTTTACCATTTAAGGTTAGCAAAACACCAGAATTGTAATGCAGGCAGCGCCGGTGTTTAGTTCACATTGTCAGGTCAGCTTCAACGAGCACTCCATTCTACAGACAGAAAAATATGTTTTTTTAACAAAATCAGTTGTTTTTTTATTCTCAATTCTTAATTCTTCTCTCCTTTGTACTACAGAAAAACAAATATTTTCAATAACAACAGCGTTTTCAAGACTCGCATTTATAAAGCCACCAAAACCTTTGGCGGGAATGTACAGCCATACTGCATTGCTATCCATTCTTTAGCCAACATAGATAGATAATATAATTTTATATAGCGCTTCATAAGCACTTCTGTCTTTTCTAAGCAGTGTAGACAAATGGCGGCGCCGTTTTGAAGAAGGTGTTACTAGCCCCAGGTGGGTCGTGGACTCTGAGGTCTCCGCACTGGCCCTGGTCACATGCCTCATGCGCAGTGGGCCAACATCACTTTGTTGGGATTGGTGATCGGTTCAAGCGCACTAAAATATCAACGTGTTTAGTCGACTGACATAATTTACAATAAACACGTTTTGTAAGGCGCTCTCACTTTAAAGGCGTTTCATTGAAAATATCGTGCCTGAGACTTTGTTGCGTGCTCGAATACGTGGATATTCTTACTTTACTTACAATGAATTTCTTACATATGTGTAGATGTATATTTTGTTACGCATGACTGAACTCGCAGAGGACTTGCCAGAATAGTCGAGTTGACCTTCTGCGCCACAGCCAAAAGCTCTGTTCGTCGAGCAAGAATGAGAACAAAGCACGGAAAATGCCTATTCTTGTTTACAACCACTGCCCTGTGTGGGACCCCTGTCTGCGAGCCTTGGTATTGCAGCACTTTTTCGATACTACTGCACACTTGAAGGACATTTTACCACAATATTTCAATTGAATAAAACTGTCTTCAGAACATAAAATATAATGAAAATAAATTAAACTGCTTTTCAGCTGCATGGGCGTATATAGTTCTGTTTTTCCCTCATTGTACTCTGATTTCGGTAAAAGGTACTCACTCCGTGTTGTTTATTTGTCTCTCTGCTTATTTCAAACTACTTGCAGGAAATGTTGTCAGAACTGAGCAGGGATTGAACCCGGATCTGCTGGCATCACATGCTCACTGAACAACATAATACCGGTTTGCACTGTATTGGAAAAATATCAGTTGGCAAATATAACAGAAACACGCTCGGCCAAGGACAATTAACTGTGCTATCCTTAGATTTGGAAGCAGTAACGCAGGTTGTGCCTATAACCTCCCTCAATCAAACTGAAGCAACAGATGCTGCCTTAAGTGACCTCGCAGGTGACCTTATTTATTTCTTTGCTATTGACACTGCTGGTGGCATCAATACGGATACATTAGAATTTATTTGTATGCGTTATGTAACAATATGTTGTTAAGTCCTGATGTATATTGATATATATATATTGTGAGGTAATAAGCTGTCCATTTTGAGTAGAAAGTAACTTTTTTTCACAGTTGGGCGGAAGCTTTGTTTTTTTGTGGCTACCCTTAACAGGTCAATTTCAGCGAGATTTCAGTTTTATTTCATAATAGTTTTCTTCACCTCGTGTTTTATTTGAATATCTAAGATTTGTTTTAACTGTGTTAAAATGCTATAAGTAGACGAAATCATAAATTAACCATCACGTTGTTTTAGTGTATATGTGTATTCATATAATATGCATTTTACTTTTAACATCACTACCAATATCTGGAACACCTGTATAAGTTGCAACCTCATTTTCCCAAGACTCTTTTCTTTGGGAATGTTTTAAAGAAGTCTCTATTGCTGGAGCTTTCTCTTAATTGAGAAGAGAGGCGCTTTAATTGCGCCTGCCACTCAGTGTTGCTGTTCCACAAACCCGCTTGCATTACAGCCTAACAGATGATATCGCCTATTATCATTCGCTTGCGAATGTAATAGGCGAAAATGTAGATTTTTCTAGTATTCATGACGGAAAATCTTAATTTTATTAAAGACACGGAGGCGAGTATTATGCGAGTATTATGCTTTCTAATCTTGCATTTAATTGCACAGCAGCCAAGATAAGCAAAAAACTACAGTTCCCAGAGGGCCAGAGAACAAACTGGGCCATGGGAATGAGAAAAAAACACGAGAGTGAAGTAACCAATCACGGAGGACCTAACAGATAAAGACCCTAACTGACTGCGCAACTTCCTCTTTTCGCTGGCGAGTAGATCATGGAAAGTCATTAAACAAAGGAAAAATGAATAAAATTAAGGATATAGCCAAAGTCCAGGAACATAAGTCTTGTATCAGAGGAATCCAAGGAAGAAGACCAAAAAGGATTCCAGAAGGAGGATCCAGGAGCACCGGAGCTGGAGAACTTGGAGGTGAAGACCGTAGGAGCCGAAGGGTAGATCTCCTAAGATGAAGCCGGTGGCAGGGCTGGATTCGCTGTAGGGAGGGAGAACAAATGTTAGTAATGTTGCGGCGGGATAATACTCGCCTCCGTGTCTTTAATAAAATTAAGATTTTCCGTGAATGAATACTAGAAAAATCTACATTTTATGGCAAGACCGGAGGCTCCTATTATGCTTGTTTAAAGCATATTAACAACATCAGAAGCCACAGTATGAACAGGTTTACAATAGAACATGCGAAAAATACTGTCATTGGACCAATCTGCTGATCTCAGAATGTCTTCCAAACGAGAGCCAGACCAAAAGGCTGTAGAAGCCATGGCTCCCCTGGCCGAATGAGCCCCGAAAACGGAGACATCAATACCGGCAAGAGACATGACCCAACGGACCCAACGGGCAAGGGTAGGAGAGGAGACAGGAAGATGGGGTTTACGAAAGGAAATAAGGAGTTGAGAATGAGAGGGCGTTCTGAGATCAGCGGTCCGTTGTTCGTACACTTTTAAACACTGTCCAACACACAATTTGGGATAAAACACTGAATCCAAGTGAGTCTTAGTTCGTCTGCGTATCTGAAATAGAACACCTGTAGGAGCGAATTGGCGAGCAGAAACATCTAGAGCCTTAACATCAGAAACTCTCTTAATAGAAACTAGACACAGTAACATGGTAAGTTTAGCAGATAACATCTTGAGTGAAAGAACAGAATTGTCTGGCCAATTTGAAAACAATTTAAAAACTACTGTAACATCCCATAAAGAAGTATACTTAGCCAACGGCGGTTTCGCACATCGAACTCCTTTCAATAGACGACAAATCAGAGGGTGAGCACCAACCGGTTTACCATCAATTTGGGAATTGTAAAGAGAAATGGCTGAACGATAGAGATTGACAGTGCGATAGGCCTTACCTGCACTGGCCTGTGATCCAAGGAAATTAATGATAAAATTCAGAGAGGCTGAAACGGGATTGAGGTCCCTTTCCAAACACCAGCTTGTCCAAAGAGACCAGGCGGATTTGTATGCCTTGGAGGTTCCAGGGGCCCAGGCCTGGCTGATAAAGATCGAAGCCTCTTGTGAAATGAGGACGTCAGAAGTGGAAGGCCGGAAACTTTCCAGGCCGATAGCGTCAGGGAGTTGTCGAGAACGAGACTGTGTTGTTCGCCCAGGGGATTGAGTAGAAGATCCCCAAAAGAGGGAAGAAGGACTGGGAAGTCCACTGCCATCTCGAGAAGAGTCGGAAACCACACCTGCGCCTGCCAGAAAGAGGCTACAAGAACCAGAGACGAAGACTGGCGGCGAATATGAGAGAGAACCCTGTTGATCATCAAAAAAGGAGGGAAGGCATAATGTAGATGATGAGACCAATCCTGCAGGAAAGCGTCTGTCGCCAAAGCCATTGGATCCGGTCGCCAACTGTAGAACCGGAGCAATTGGGAATTGAGCCAGGATGCAAAAAGATCGATAGAGAAAGGGCCCCAAAGTTGGGAGAGAGAAAGGAAGACGGATGGACAGAGCTTCCAATCGCTGGAATCTCGAAGAAATCTTGAGTGCCAATCCACCACGCTGTTGAGATCTCCTGGGAGATACTCCGCTGTCAAAGAAAGGTGATGGGCGAGACAGAATTCCCACAGACTCTTCGCTAAGTCTGCCAGGGGCTTGGACCTGGTTCCGCCAAGATGGTTGATGTAGCGGACCGCAGAAACATTGTCCATACGAAGGAAGATAGAACAGTGAATTCTGTTTTTGGAAAGGCTTTTGATCGCAAAGGAACCTGCAAGCATCTCTAAACAGTTGATGTGCAACTTGGACTCCTCGGCGGACCATGAACCTCCAGTCGAGATTGGTCCACATCGGGCGCCCCAGCCCGACAGGCTTGCATCGGATTCTAAGACAAGATCTGGGGCAGTGGCGAAGATAGTGCGTCCGTTCCACGCATCTAAATGGTCTATCCACCATTGAAGCTCGGTGCGGGACTCGAGGTCTAGGGCAACGAGATCCGAATAAGCGAGACCTTGTCGTAGGTGTCTTATCTCTAGGCGCTGAAGGGCGCGATAATGGAGAGGGCCAGGGAAGATGGCTTGAATGGAGGAGGAGAGGAGACCGACGATCCTCGCTAGGGATTGGAGGGACAAAAGAGAGGACTGAAGAACTGACATAATCCCCGCTTTGATCTTGGAAACTTTGGAGAGAGGAAGACGAAGGGGCGCTGCAGCAGAGTCCACCAGAAAACCCAAGAATTCCATGTTCTGAGACGGGATTAGAGATGACTTGTCTGTACTGATGAGAAAACCCAGGTCCAAAAGAAGAGATTGCGTCAAGAGCAGGTCGGAGAGAAGAGACTGTTTGTCGGAATTCATGAGGAGGATGTCGTCCAAGTAAATAATTAGTCTTATGCCAAGAGATCGAAGATAGGCGACCACTGGTTTTAAGAGTTTTGTGAAGCACCAGGGCGCGGAAGATAAGCCAAAGGGAAGAGAGGTGAAACAATAGTTGACACCTGCCCATTGGAATTGAAGAAACTTCCATTGGGAGTGATGAATGGGTACCGTGAGGTAAGCATCTTGAAGATCCAAACGGACCATCCAGTCGTTGGGGCGAAGGGTGTCTCTCAGATGTAAAATAGTTTCCATTTTGAAATGGCGGTAAACCACAAACTGGTTGAACCATTTCAGATTGATGACTGTGCGGAGCTTTTTGTTTTTCTTTTGGACTAGAAAAATAGAGCTTAGAAAGCCTGAGGAGTCGAAGGGAAAAATTTGAATTGCTCTTTTTTGGAGAAGAGCATCGATTTCGTTTGAAATCTGGGAGGCCATGAGAGTAGAGAAGACAAGGGGAGGAGGAAAAGAAGTTTGAACTGGACGGGAAAGAAATTCGATTAGGTAGCCTTGCACGGTGCTTAAGACCCAAGGGTCTGAACTGAGAGTGCACCATTTTTGAAGGAACAGCTTTAAACGACCCCCCACAGGAGGGGAAAAAGAAAGGCTTACCTTGCTGATTGGTGTTGTGACGATAGTTCCGTTGACCTTTCCCTCTGAAGCCACGGCCACGTTGGGGGTAAAATTGAGGCTTGTAGTCTTGGTTGTTACTGGACGACCCTCTGGAGCCTTGATTGTAGGGACGGCCGGAAGAGCGGCCCCTGCCTCTGCCGGCCCGTCCAAAAACCCGAGGGGCGAAAACCTTTTTTACTGTTTGCTGGGCTTTATCCAATGAAGCAAAAGTAGAAACAAATCTACTGAGATCACAAACCAAATTTTCTCCGAACAGGAGACCATTCGCCTTGGGGCCAGGATCCATGGGAGCGAGATTCGAGAGTTTAGGATCCAATTTAATCAGGAGACCCTTGCGACGTTCATGAGTAATTGCGGAATTCGCATTCCCTAGGAGACAGAAAGCGCGTTGAGCCCACATGGAGACTTCTTCAGCAGAGAGTTCTGTACCCTCTAAGCGGGAGGATTCTGCCAAATCAAAAATACGGGCTAGAGGGCCCACAATGTCCAACAACTTGTCCTGACAAGTGGACCAAGCCTTGTCCACCCCTCTGCGGGGGTTGTTGCCAAACTTGGAAAAGAAGGTGAGGAGAGGTTGGTCGATGGAAGGAACTAAAGTGATTTTGTCGGGAAGAGCTGGTTTAGGGCACTCAGATTTGAGCCTGGCTCTCACAGCGGCCTCCAGAGGGAGACGTAATCTGGCTGAAATATATTCTCCGACATGATGGGAAGGAAGCCATTCGGTAGAATTTGGGTGTCGAATAGTAGAGGGATCAAACATGGGAAAACCCTTGAAATCAAAAACTGGCTCAAAAGAAAAGGAATCTAATTTAGCTGATTTAGAAGGGGGGGAGGAAGGGTCAGCAGCGTCAAATATGTCAAATAATTGATCAGCGTCATCTAAATTAGCATCATCATCATCATCTGTGTCCAATATGGTGGAAATTACCAATTTTCTCCTAGGAGACTCTGCATGTTTGTCTTTTTGTTTGCGCTTGCCCTCGGAACCAACAAACCCCTCCTTAGTAGGAGGCCTGGGAGGAACAGAGTCCTCAGTCAAGAGCGAGGAAGACTCGCCAACCAATGACGCTTTTTTAGAGACACGAGTTTGAGCAGAGTGGTCCACCTTTCTTTTTCTGCTTTCCCCCGCAGATTGGGCCAAAACTTTGGACATGATGCTTAACATGGAGTTCTCCATATTTTTGGACATTCTTTTCATGGAGACTTCCACAGCTGTTTCAACAGAATTATTTATAAATTTACTCAAGTCCTTTTTAAAGGTTTGGGAGTCCTGAGCAGGGACTTCTTCAGAGGAACTGTCGAGTTCCATAACCAGGCAGAAACAGCAAAAGTCACAGAAGGCAGGAGAGGTAGGCGAGGGTTAATAACTCGAGCAGGGGCGTGTTTGGAAGGCGGGCCGAGTAGAGGGCGTCAACCGGCTTCAGAAGGATCAGAGAAGCTGGATGCGTCGACACGCTGAGGAGTCGGAGCCTCGGGAGGTGAGAGGATGACAGGAGAGACGCGCGAAGCAGCGCGAGCCAGGAAGCTACCAAGCGCCTGAAGGGGAGGGGGGGGGGAGCGAGGAAAAAAGGCACTGAAGCCGAAATAAGACACGCGGAAAGCGTAAAAGCAACAGCGCGAGGTCGCGTTTTACAAAGAAATAATAAACACCATGAAAACGGGCATAAATTCATATAAAATTCACACAAAGTCAATCAAATAAATCTGTGAGCAAAGATAAAGACACTTATCTGACTGCGAGCAGCAAGAAAAGAGGAAGCTGCGCAGTCAGTTAGGGTCTTTATCTGTTAGGTCCTCCGTGATTGGTTACTTCACTCTCGTTTTTTCTCATTCCCATGGCCCAGTTTGTTCTCTGGCCCTCTGGGAACTGTAGTTTTTTGCTTATCTTGGCTGCTGGGCAATTAAATGCAAGATTAGAAAGCATAATAGGAGCCTCCGGTCTTGCCATAAAATTCAAGTGCTCAATCGACTCGTCAAACCACTGCGGTTTTCTCACAGTGCATGTGAGTCACGTGACCACAAAAGCGGGTCACGTGACCACACAAGCACGCGCATCTCCCTAATCCGCCTGACACACTTCTCCTCCCCTCGCTCGCATTCCCGCCCCCCCACCAGGCTCTCCCGCCCCTATCCGGCTTCCCTCAGTGCATCTCCCTATTCCGCCTGCCACACTTCTCCTCCCCTCGCTCGCATTCCCGCCCCCCCACCAGGCTCTCCCGCCCCCATCCGGCTTCCCTCCGGCCATTTGCCAGCATTACGTCGGTAATGCGGACAATTGCAGCGTCATTCGTACAGATTGACACTATTTTCACAAGAGATGTGTGCAAATTGTCACAGATTTTACAAGATGGTAATGCGGACAATTGCAGCGTCATTCTTACATATTGACACTATTGTCACAAGACATGTGTGCGAATTGTCACGGATTTTACAAGATGCAAATGCTGACAATTGCAGCGTCATTCGTACAGATTGACAATGTTTTCACAAGAGATGTATGCAAGGTATCACTGATCTCACAAGATACAAATGCAGACGATTGAAGCCTGTCATTGTATCACAAGAGACAGATGTAAACTCGTGCTGAATGACACTGTTTTCACAAGAGATTTGTGCAAGGTATCCCTGATCTCACAAGATGTAAATGCAGATGATTGAAGCACGTCATTGTATCACAAACTCGTGCAGATTGACACTATTGTCACAAGAGATGTGTAAAGTATCACTGATCTCACGACATACTAATCCAGAAGATTGGAGGATGCCTCTAAAACCACGAGTCAGATGCAAAACACGTGCAGGGTAACACTAATGTCACAAGACACTGGTGGGAAGTGGCTCTGACGTCACCATACCTAGACGCAGAAAGATGTAGCATGAACTGAGATCATTCACAATCCACGGGAGAGCAGCGGCACTGACGTCACACCAGGTAGACACGGGCAGGTGAAAAGTGAAACCAATACCACAAGGGACAGATGCTCATTGGAAATGATTTCTCAATAGGCGGTTCCTGGGTGGTACAGATATTACAAGGCGCTGATCCACACAGGTGCAGAACAACGTTAATTTCACAACAAACGTGTGCAAAATGGAACAGATGTCACAAGAACAAGCACTGGCGTTGCCAATAGGTTTCGCATTTGGAAAGTTGGAGCTATTGGTTTTGTAAATGACATTTTATATTTATATATCGTTATTGGCATTGTCAATAACAATATATAAATATAAAATGTCATTTACAAAACCAATTCAGAAACTCTGTCCATCACCACCCCTTGTTGTTAAATATTTTGTCCACCCTAAGCGTGGAAGGGTATACTCAGATGTGAGTCCCTTGCTCATTGCACCATCAGGATTCAAGCAAGCCGGGCCGACGACGGCTGAAATGCCAGAAACCGGTCCCCAGAAGCTTGTTTCCTTCCCAGTGTAAGAATTGGCTTGGTAGTTTGGTTTGCCCTGTTCCCATCATGCATTGGGACAGGAACAGACTAATTTGCATATAGCCAGGTTCTGAGCTGGGATGGTGCAGTGAGCTAAAAAACTGTGTTGAATCTAGCCCTGATCTCTTGACTGGGTGAGAGTATTCTGCTTAATTCAGAAACTCTGTCCATCACCACCCCTTGTTGTTAAATATTTACAAAACCAATAGCTCCAACTTTCCAAATGCGAAACCTATTGGCAACGCCAGTGCTTGTTATCCCTTCTTGACACTTCCACGGCAGACTAGCAGAGGGATACTTAATATCCCTCTCCTATTACTCGGAAACCTTTTTAGCATCTATTCTTGAACCAATAGTTTTTCAACTTGATAGTAGTAGTTCAAGTTTCTTTCTACTTTACCCGTATGTGCTTTTACTGCATACACTGGAGACTTATTAATGACATAAGAGTTACTTCTTCGCCCTTTGGAGGCAAAGTACATTACAATTGGACTGAAGATACAAGGGTACTCACTGCTGGCTTAAGGTATGCTCTCCTTGGTTTTTTCACCCACAGTATGAGTGACTGGGTGATTGCAGAGCACTATTTTCAGCCTTCATCACGTCTAATCCTACTACTGAGCAACTTGCTCCCTTCATTTTATGCTTTTGTGGACAACTTGGACCACATTTTTTAACTGAGCTCAGTATGTGTGGCAGTGCGTTCTTACACAGCCTATACTATCTTTCTATATCAAGGCCTCATTTCTGGAGACAACGCCCACCAAGAGTGACGCTTTGCAAACATACCTATTGCTGGATTCATTACACTGACATACAAATCTCATTACCTTATCTTTGGTAAGCAGCTGATTTTGTTTTTTTAACACTGTGTTGCACTTAGGGTGTTTACTCTAGTTTGGGGATCCGTTTTTCTGGTGTTATTTAGGCTTTGCCTGCCTCCTTTCTATGATCAGAGGGTCATGAATTACCTCTAGCTGCTCTCCTATAACTTAACAATTTTTTGACTTTCCCTAATTCACACTTAGCATGGATGTTCCCTCCTCTGTCGTGACTTTTGTTCTGTGCATTTCATTTGGACTCTGACTGTCCAAGTTCATTTTCTCCTCTTTTTCGCTAACGTTTTTGTCTTTTTAAATAAAAATTACAAATTTCTTTAATTAGTGGTTTCTAAATATCTTGTAGGTTGTATGAAATTACAGCCCTGAAGAAGCCCTTGTGAAGGGTGAAACTCGTTGGCTGTTTCTACATGTGTACAAAGGATTTTTCAAAAAGAAAGACTTGCAACAAAATCTACAACGCCTGCTGAATGAACTTTGCTTTGTGTGCGCTGTAATTTGCCGATCTTGTGTATTGCCTCTCATCAGCCTTTTCTTCTGTATTTATTTGTGGTCATGTGGCAGTTGGCCATTTGATGTGCGGAATGCCACTTTAAAGTACTTTATGTGACTAGCCTAGGTTGTGCAGTTGATGTTTACTCTGCTGCCTTTTGCCTCTGTTATTTAGGAAGACTGCCCCAGACATGCTAAGAGTCCCTCTGGGACCACAGGTGGGAGAGACCGTGTTTATGCGCTAGTGCGGTGGCTTTGCTACCTTCTAATCCTACATAGGTACAGGTGGAGAAGGCATTTAGCTTTTTTGGAGGCTGTATCTTGGGACAAGTAAAGCCTGTCTGCGCGCTACTGCATGCGGTATCAGTGAACAGACATAACATGACCTGGCTGGTGTCTGGGTGCTCGCGTCAGTCATATACAGATACCATGTGTTGTGTACGAGTGCGCTGTGTACTGCACACTGGATGCTGGTTTCAGTGTAATTATAAGTGACATGGGAGAGGTCCCTATGCAAGTGCTATGCAAATGTCGGGGTGTACTCCGTTTGACTAGGCAGATCTATGGCAATGAATGGATGAGGCCACACCCACAGTAAACAGAGGGTACACAATTGTACGACAATACATAACTTATTGAACATTGTAGGTCTTGGGGATGGATCCAGGGATGATGTCTGTAGCCCTCTGCTGATTGGGGTTTTCTTTACTTTTGGAAGAGTTCAAAAGGTTTGTGAAAACAGTTCATGGTCTTTGACTTACACGCTTAGGTCTTATTAGGCTTATGGAAGTGGTCACTAAAGAGGTGGTAAGCAGCTGTAAGGGCGGTGCACTTTGGTGACTCAATTGCAGACCTATTAGATAAGAGCTGTTGTTCGTTGGTTAAGATCAGAAAGTATTTGCATCCTTATGTATTTCATCATTTATCATTCATGGGTATTCCTGTGCCTTTCTTTTTAGGAGTGTGCTTTTACATTCATGTGTGCTATTTTAGTGGGGCACTACTTTTTAAAACACTTGGTGTTTATTCACAGGTCACCTTAATTCTAGCTTGTGGGCGATATGATCTCCCCCTCACTGTGATAGAAAAGGATGTTCATTAAAGGGTTGTCTTCATGAGTGTGTGGATGATCTCGTTATTTAACTAATATTTTATGGGTGTGGCTAGGCATCCAATATCCTACCTCCCTATTGTGTTTGTGGGGGGTGCCTTTTGACCTACACGTGTGCCGGTGATGTGTTAAGAGAGGGCGTACTGCAATTAGGTGTTGGCGATTGTATCATGCTCTGGGGTCACATGTATACCCCTCCAGTCCCAGCATGTGGTGTGCAGTGGGACTCTCCCTAACGGTGCCAGGTGTCTTTACTATGCCCTTTTTCTAGAGGGTTTCTTTTTGGCTATCTCTGGGCTTCTTTGGTCTTTTCTGAGTTTCTCTAGCTTTCCATGTGATTTGGTTGTTTCTATTGAGGTGTACCGAAGGGGGTCAGAGAGCTATCCTGCAGCCCCTATGTGTTTCAGATGAGGAGGTGTCCGAGATTGGGCTACTTACATCCCTAAACGGCGTGGGTAAGTCCTTGTGTATGTTAGCTGATTGTTATGCTGGATACGGCGGTGAGTATATTTCTGAGTACCTCGCACAGAGCTGTGTTGGAATTTAGGAGACTTTCTCCTTCCCAGCACACCTTCTCCCTCTGTATATATCCTTTCCAGTAATTTTGAGCCTTCTGTCCCTGGCTGTGGCTAGGGACTTATATCTGTTGAAACACTATTTTTGTTTGTTTTGGGGGAGATGATCAGATGAGCAGGCTTTGGATGTTTTAAAAACTGTGAGGGAAAAGAGGAGGGAGAATGTTGCTGAATAGTGAGTCCGGTGCAAGGCCAGAACATGTCGAATTTCACCCAATATATTTAATGGAGTAGGAGGAGTGATTGTTCTGGTGAACTTTCCTACTGACTCCGCGCCCTGCGCTGCTTTGCAATCAGTTGGAGTGTGTGCACTTGCTATGGACGAAATGGGGTCTACTTCATCCCAAGTGTGCGTCAGACTTCGCTCCAGACACTGGAACATTGCTTATTTTTGAGACTGAAAAGGGGCCACCATTGGCCTGGAGGCTGCTGGCTTTTGGGGTGCTGTTGTTGGGGCTACTCGCCGTTCAGAAATTTGGGTCCTGGGCTGGGAGCCCGAAAATGGGGTCCTTCCGACTTGGTGATTGGACTTTGTTCCAAATGGACTTGTGTAAGGGGACGTGTTGCACCTGCTTTTATGCACTGGATGGGAAGCCACCCTGTTCCCTTCTCAGACTGCCCCCCTTTGGAGGTGGCCAGCCAACCCGCCCTGGGGGACCAGCAGCAGAGTGGGGCCAACGCTTCTGCAGGCATCTGAATGGCAGACTCTAGTGAGGATTG
Organism: Lissotriton vulgaris; assembly: GCF_964263255.1. Taxonomy (NCBI): domain Eukaryota; kingdom Metazoa; phylum Chordata; class Amphibia; order Caudata; family Salamandridae; genus Lissotriton; species Lissotriton vulgaris. The sequence goes on along the minus strand of NC_141693.1, from coordinate 748,968,822 downwards.
CCCATCAATAAAACGTACAGTAGTCCTGACGTTCCCGAATGCAAGTAAAGGCTTGAAATCCTAATGTTGCCTTACTAGTCTTTAATTTTAAAATGAGTTTTGCAGTGTGCGTGAAGTGGATGTTTGGCATTGGGGTTTGGCCTTACTGTGTAGGTGGGTTTTGCTACTATGTGGAGGCATTGCCTCACCAGACAGTTACTGTTGTGCTCTTACTAGTTAGTAGTTACTAGTTACTAGTTACTTACTAGTTAGTGTTAGTGTTAGTTAGTTAGTTAGTTACTAGTTAGTGTTGTTACTGCTGTGGTCCTTGTAGGCTGGGTCCCTGTTTGTTGCTGCTGTTGCAACATATTTGACCAACCACCTGCTCCCTGCTGCGGTGGCACAGTGGTTGTCTCACCTCCTTGTGGCTGTCATGATTGCCGGGCCCACGTCGTTTAGCACGCGGGCTACCGGAGAGGAGTATAACACTCCTCTGATCCCGTACTACAATGCTTTGTGTTCTAGTGTTTCGGGATCCTGTCAGCCAACTTCCGGGTCACTCACCAGAGCTCTTCTGGTCTTCCTGCGGATCCTGGTATTCCTCTTCAGATTTCGTCTGAGCTCCTGTCCGTGGTTTCTTGAATCCTTGTTATGGCCCTCCAGCGGGATTCTGGCGTTCCTCTTTGAATTTTGTCGCACCCCTGCCTGTAGCTCCCTGAATCCGCATCAAGTTTCAGAAGTTATCCAGTCCTTCAAAAATAAAAAAAGAGCAACAACCAGTTACTCAGCAATTACAGTAATAGCATGAAATGCACTGCCAAAAATCTTAGTAGCAGTATATTCACATATACTTATATGAACATAGGACCCTTATCCTTGGAGATCAGTTTTTTTGCTTTTGTTGATTTCTCTAAACAAAGAGGGTTCCTGTAAAATAAAAGGAATACACTATTATTTGTTACTGAAGTTAAGGAGTTATTACGTATGCTACTATTCAGAGTAAATTTTTATACTACATTGTGCGAGAAAGCTCCTTGGGGACCCAATCCAACCTCAGGTCCCCTGATGACATTGGCCATTTCTAGTTTTACATAGGTAGGTGTTACTGAGCTTTTCTTTTTTTTCTACACTACCTTGTTGCATGCCCTATTGACACCCTTACTTTGATTCTCTATAGATAAGAACAACAGATCCCACTCGGACAGTTTGTCGATACATAGTGGAAGAAGAGAATTACTCAGGTAGTTTAGAGATATACACCTTACCTATATACCATTATTCCAATACAGCACCTTGTCACATACCCATATATTCTGTCTCTTTTGTTAGGAAGTTCTCCTGGCTGCCTGGTCCTGTCCTTTAGTAGGAAATGTCATGGACACTTTCTTCTTCCCTCCTTGCTGTCTCTTCTTCCCCTAGTTTACTATTGTTACTTTAGCTTTGTTGAGTACCGCGAGTGAACAGGGGAATTTGGGGCCTCTTGCCTTGCATATCGTTCCTGTGTAAACGCAGGTAAGATCCTGACAGTGGCTGAGTGTAAGGTGCGTTCAAGTTACTTTGGGCTTGGTTTTGAGGGTGAGGATTTTGCGGGGACTGGCCCAGATTTTTCGATCTCTGTTCATGATATGCTTTTTAGCGGCATCAGTCGGTCATGTGTCCCATTCGGTGACAATAATAACATTCTCTGAGGTCTGCCTGCTGCCAACCTCCCTGACTACTGCTGTTATAACTGGGTTGAAACTATCTGGGGTTTTCCGGTGAAGCCCCCTTCAAGATTGGTGCCATCTGTATGTGTGCAGCCAGCTCGATCCCCTCAAGGGCGGTCTTCTTCTATTTGTTTTAGACCAACTTGACAGTGTCTTGCTGAGCTTGCTCCTGTTTTTCCTTGTTGTATGCACGTTACCCTTTTTCTTTTAATCTAAGTGAATAGGCTCACCACCAAAAAAATAAAGATAGACCACTGTGGGGTTTTCCTATATAATAATCTGAGTTTACGAAAGCAAGTTTAAAGCAACAAAATAAGGCGGAATGCCCAGAACACCCATGTCTTTCTCTCTAAGGGCCCGATGTAGGTAAATCCCATTTACCGATTTTGAAATACCGAATCCTACCGATTCGGTATTTCAAAATCGGTAAATGGTATGTAGGTCCCAACATCTGGATTCGTTACCGAATCCTTAGCAATTCTTTAATTACCGATTCGGTAAATACCGAATCGGTAACGCCCATTCATTCCTATGGGCTTTGAAGCCCATAAGAATGATTAGGCATTACCGATTCGGTATTTACCGAATCGGTAATTAAAGAATTCACAAGGGTGCAGGGGGTGTCACTTTGACACCCTCTGGCACCCCCAAAACAGGCACAGGCGCCATGTGGCAGGCATACCTGCCCTAAGGGCAGGTCTGCCTGTCACATGACATAGGTGTGCATGCACACATGTGCATGCACACCGGAATCGGTATTTTACCATGGATTTGTATTCCATGGTAAAATACCGATTCTGTAAGCCATGTGCACAAGGTACATTGCCTACCTACATTGCATTTTCGGTAATTTTACCGAATCGGTAAATATTACCGAATCGGTAATTATTTTACCGATTCGGTACATATTACCGATTCGGTAAATTTACCGATTCGGTAATGATACCGATTCGGTAAAATTACCGAAAATGTGCCCCTACATCTCAATAGCCCTTTACCGATCGGAAACGGCCGAAAACCGGTATTTTCGGCCGATTCCGATCGGTAAAGGGCTACCTACATCTGGCCCTAAGAGTGTTATTAGTGCTTTTTAATATAGGGGTCAGAAAACCAACAAGGAGGCTGAGAGTTAAGAAAAAATCTCCTTCCCTCCCGCCTTCCCCAGAGTCGGCCCGTACCTGACGGAGCCATGTTTCTCCTGAAACGTGGCGGGCGACGACTTGCTGGGCACGGAGTCTTTGGACATCACTCAGCTCGGCACACCTGAGGAGTTCGATTTACCTGTGTTCCCCTGCAGACGAATGTGGAGCTCCTCCGGTTTTCCTCTGCAAGGTGCGGATCACTAAAGCCTCTGCTTCCACCTCTCCGCCAATCCCAAGACAGGAAACAAGTTGGTTTGGAATCTTGACTTCCTCATAGACGTTCTTAGAGACATTCCTCCGGTGCTGCTGGTGCAGACTCCTTTTCTTCCTCTTCCAGACCAGCCACCTGAGTTTCCTGTGGACCGGCCTTAAGAGGGCCGCGTGCTCCCCTTTTGGTTTCCTGATTATCCTGTGACTGTTGTCATCCGGTTCACGGAGTGTCAATCCTTCCAGGTCAAAGGAGGAGGATGATTGAGGCTGGAGAGGAAGAGAAGATTGTGCAGGTATGTCAGTGGCCCATAGAGTTGCCCAAGGAATATTGTCTTTCTCCTCATCGCGGTCCAATTCCGGTCCACATATCCCCTCACTCAAGTTTTCCCGTTAGGGGAAAAACCACATTCTAGAGAGAAAGTCAGCATTAGCGTGGTCCTTACCACTCCTACACCAGACCTCAAATTGGAACAGTTGAAGATAAAGGAACCACCGTAGAACTCTAGGGTTGTTGCCCATGTTCCTACTCACCCACGTCAACGGGACATGGTTGGTGTTTAAGACAAAAGGACACTCCTCAAGGAAATAATGCCACTTTTCAACCGACCATTTAATAGCAAGGCATACTTTTTCAATAATGTAATACTTCTGTTCCAGAGGGAACAATTTATGACTACAGAACAGAACCGGCATGTCCAGTCCTTTAGTAGTATTTTGTGAAAGGACAGCTCTGATGCCTGAATCTGAGGCATCAGTTTGGAGAAGGAAGGGTTTAGCAAAGTCGGGGGAAGAAAGGATAGGGCCTGAAGTATTGACCCTGTTGAGTTCTTGGAAAGCTTTGACGGCGGCTGTGGAAGGGTTATGGAGACTAATTTTAGGTGGTTGTGTTTTCAAAAGGTCTGTGAGAGGGACTGCTATCCCTGAATATTGAAGGATAAATCTTTGTTAGTAGCATAAAAGACCTAGAAAGGCTTGTACTTCTTTACAGGTCTTAGGGAAAGGTGTCTGCTATAGCCCGAACCTTTTCATCTTGGGGTTCTATTATCCCATTTCCTAATACATATCCTAGATATTTCACTTGATGAAATCCTATCTTGGACTTCCTTGCATTTATATGTAACTGGGCTTTCTGTAATTCATGAAATATGTTCTGTAGATGTGGCTCTGTGTCCCAGTCTGAGCTATAAATGAGAATATTATCTAAATAGGTAGAGGAATTGGCTTGGTGTTGTTTTAGCACCTCATTCATCAGCCTTTGAAAGATGGCAGGGGCGCCATGAAGGCCAAAGGGTAAGAGGGTAACCTCAAAAAGCCCATCTGGGTAGCAAAAGCGGTCTTCTCTTGGTCTTCTTTTTTTAGTGGAACCTGCCAATACCCTCTGGTTAAGTCCAGGGTGGTAATATATTTGGCTTTCCCTAGCTTCTTGATGAGTTCATCAACTCTTGAAAGGGGATAAGCATCACACTTTGATATATTATTGACTGCCCTGAAATCTGTACAAATCCTTATAGAGCCATGTGGTTTTGGAACTAATATTAGAGGAGAAGACCAGTTACTTTCAGACAGTCAAATCAATCCATTGTGTAGCATTTTATCTACTTCCTCACTAACTGCTTGTCTCCTAGCTGCTAGTAACCTCTATGGTTTTTGATGTATTATGTCAGGCAAAGGATTTTATTACAAAGGGGACCATTTTGTTTTATAACGTTGATTAGTATTTCATCGGAGCCCATCACCGCTGAAATACCAATTCCTCTAATTACACGTTGTATCTCTTTTTCAGGTGGGGTCAATACAAAGCAAAATCTTCCTTTACTATAAAATTATTTTTAGCACCCTCATTTACTGTGTATAGACCGTGGATAAAATTGACCCATCTGATTTCTTCAATAGCAACAGGGACAGATCTAGCTCTAGCTCTAGCTCCGCAGCCCTCTGCAACAGGAGGCCCGAAATCTGGCATTTTAATGATGGTTCCCTACGTTTTATCCAAAATGTATCCTCCTTTTCTTCTACGAGCCTTCAACGGACTCCTCCTCTTTTTTAATAACAGCACTCTAGAATGACTTTCAGGGGTGCAATCCAGATACTGTTCGCTAACCAGAGTGCTTATTTCACGATTTAACCAAACTTTCCTCTGGGTTTACTTGTTTTACTGCTTTAACTAGCTGTGGAATGAAAATATTAAAATGTTCTATTTTTTTTTCTGCCCAACCAGACAGCATATTTAGGGAAGGCTCTTAGGTAAGGTACCTCTAGGGCAGAGGTCTTCAAACTTGGTCTTCGAACTTTTTTAGGTTGAGCCCCCCCAGCTGAATTTATTTAGATGTCGGGCCCCCCCACCACTTGACAAAAAATTCTGGAACCTGGTATTCTACATAATCGACCGTCATCTGCATTTCCCAGTCCATATCTGGCTAATAATGTTAAACACAGTAAGAGTGTTTAGAAAACTGCAGGTTTGCGTGTTGGTGCGGTCAAATGACAGAGGCTTACTACACAGTCCAAAACTACATTTTTCAAGATAAAATGCGTGCAAATTGTTACGGGTTCTCCACTTAATTCTTGTAAAGCCTCCTCAAAGAAACCTTTGTGGTCAATAAAATGAGTACCATTCAAAGACCATGCTCTCCACTGAGAGGCACTGTCCAATGGCATTATTAAAAAACAATTTCAGCTCTGGCCATCCTAAGCAGCACTGCCCCATTCTCACCTCCCAGAAAAAACTCCCCATTCCTGCACTGCCCATCCTATCACAGCTTCTCTTTCCATGAAAAAAAGTGGTTGACTCCCTCTGCCAGGCATTGAGGTAAGTAGTTTATTTGATACACAGGTTGTAGCAGGTGTCTTCCCTGGAAGAGACGTTTTAAGACATAGGCAACGTGGGCTCTGGCCCAGGGCCCCAGCCTTAAAAGTGGACCCCTGATAGAGCCAGCTCTGTTCTGGAGAGAGTCTTACCCTGACTATCTTGAATCATTCTCAAACAGATTGTTTTAAATAGCATTTTCCTTTAATTTATTTTTACTGTGTTGATGTGTGAGAGCCTACTAAAGACATTTTGCAGACAAATGTGTTTAAGTTTCATGCAACACCCATAAAAAAAATGTTTATTTTAGAACAAAATAGCACTGCACACACAAGAAATGGGGGGGTGTCACAGACATTACTTGCAGTAATATTACTGAGCTGCCGCTGTGTTACAATATTGAATACACAAGTCACTATCCCTGAATATGAAATGTCAACACATTTAGAATTTAGACCAGTGTGTCAGTGACCAGACCGAAGAGGGCATGAAAGAGCTGAAACTGGTTCATAAATTCAAAGTTGTTCTGAATATGGCCCCCCAAAATCCTTAAGATGTCCCTGTTCCCTGGACCTGGGAGTGAGGCAGGTGTCTTCTTTGTGACAATGGTAGTGGCCAGGATTTCTGGGATCAGGTGAAGCAGGTCGCTCCTCTGGGGTAGTGATTGGTACAAGTTCATCCCTGGGATAGACTTTGATTCTGAAGGCTTTCTCCTTCACAGCCGATGAAAAGGAACTTCCTACTTCTGTAGTTCTCTAGACCCTGCATTTGTATCATAATGCTAGTGATTTGCTTCTGAAGGGTGCAAGTTTGAAAATATAGCAATAGGCCAAAGGATACCCAGTGTCTGGGATGTGTGACCTAGGAGGTTAATGTCCCAGCTGCTGTACCTAAAAATGTCAGGTGTATACCACATTTAGAAGGGTGCCCTGGGGGGTACATTTTAGTATGTTGCTGTATTTATGGGTGCTCTGGTGCAAGATGCCAAGACTATCCCAGGAGTGTGAAGATTGGAGAAAGGGGCTGTATTTGGAGTTGCCTCTCTGAAAAGGACAACCCTGCACCATATCTAGGTTAGGGACTAGGATGCTGAGGTTAGAGTAGGGTGCTAAACCTGAAGATGCAAAGCCTTTGCCTATTGGCAATGGATGTTGAAGTGGACTTTAATTAGGGTATTTTATGCCTGAGGGTGCCAGGCTTAAATCAAAACTGCCCAGTGAAGTAAGCGAACGTTTAAAAGTAGGGGGATATAAAACTCCCAAATAAATAAACAATAGATGTAAAGAAAGAGGCAGACATTAAGTGAGAAAATAGGATACAGGGAGTATGCGATGTTCACTATGCTGTGAAACCGAAAGTGAACATGCTACTTTCAGGCAAGCAGATGCCCTATGACGAAGGACTGTCTGTTCGCTTTCGCTTCAGATCTGAGTTACCTGTTGGTGATTTTAAAATGCTCAGAGGCATAACCCTTCACAGCGAGGCAGCACGCAGGGCAAACAGCAGGAGTGAAGAATTGCCACACTATCAAAAGGTAGTAGTATGCAGGAGCTTTGTGCACGCAAATTTCGCGGCACTTCCTGCCATCTATGGTGCTGTCCACTTCATTGGTGGCACGTGGGTGTTGACATTCCTATGTGCTAATCAGCTGCTGTTCTCTATTACAAAAGCCCCACTTGAAATGGGCGAAGAACAGGCGCGCAACACCCATTGTACTTAAAGGCTTCTCCTCCCCCCCCTCTCCTGCGTCTCTGGGTGGCAGCCCGGGATGAGACAGCTTTACAGGCGCACACACAGCCGCACCCGAGTACTTAACAGGTCTTTTAAAGACCTTTTGCCTGTTAATGAGGCGTTGATGGTCTTCACTCCTTCTTAGGGCCCCTGCAGCTCCACTCTGCCTCTCTGCCGTGGGAAACAATGAAAGAGAAATTTTATGGTGGAGTGCGCGCCCCCCCTGAGATGGCGTCACGCCCCCCCCATGGGGGCATGCCCCACAGTTTGAATAACTCTGCTCTAGGGCCTTCAATTGCTCTATAATCCTAATGACTTCTCCCTGTTTTCTTATTTAACCTGGCAGACTGACAATCAAGCCTCCAAAAGCTAATGGGAGACGTATTAAAATGCACAGAGATAGTTAGGAGATTATGATCACTAAGGAGGGAATCAGCAACCTTTAAATCACCCACTAAAAAGAAGGTAGCACATCCAACCACTACATAATCCAAAATAGACGCTCCCCTTGGTGCTTTATGTGTATATGCTACGGAGAAACCAGAGGGTAACCTCCCATTCACTATAACACCGTAAATTTTTCTCAGCTGAGCTGCTAAGATTTTTCATCTCTTATTCCTATTTCTGGGTGAAAAAGAACTTCTGCTATCCACATAACTTCCTCTTTTTCTATTTCCCGTAGTTGACCTAATGCAGAGTTAGATATTTTACAATTCAGATCCCCAACCAAAATAATGTGTGGGGGAAACTCCTTATCACACTCTTTTTTTTAATATAAGAGAAAACCTCACTTAAAAGGACATCGTAGTGATCACAGGGGATATAGTCTTTTATCAACATTAACGGTGGGCATTTTCTGATTTCGACCAGAGTTAAACAAAGTTACTGCCAAGAATACATTACTTTGTTCTTTATAGCATTACTTTCTCAATTGAATCCTATTAGACAGTATACTTGCCAGCCCTCCTTTGCATGTCCCTTCCTTGAGGGTATTGGTTTATGTAATGCTACATGCATTTATACATTGTGAGATCATGAGGGGACCATTGACGCCATGTGTTTTAATTGACTCCATTTTGACTGTACAACATCATTTTGTGCTCTTGCTTGGTTTTATTTTGTGCCTTCTTGCAGCTTCGGAGTGGTATGTTTTCAATGCAGCATTGCTGGAAAAGAACGTGTGGGATGTGTGTTTAAAAGTGTGAGAGAGGAATGTACTTTTCTGGTTCTGGCCAAGCACTGGAGCCTGGCCAGCTTTGGTGATTGGACTAGACACAGACGGGTAATTCAGCCTTGGTTTTGCAATGGATGAAGGGAGGGGACATTTCCAGAAGTCTCTCTCCTTGTTAGTAAAAGGTATTAAAGGTAGGAAATCTTGCCTCCCATTCATAAGTTCGCCTGTGAAGTGGACACATTGTCACAGGGAAATGTTTGGTGTTTCCCGATCGAGACATCTGCTGACCGTCAAGGGCTTCCTGGTTGTGCTGGCCAGAATGTTGCAAAATACTTGTTCAGTGATGTATTCCCTTTGTACATACATATATATATTAGCAATCTTAAAGAAAAATTTAAAATATTGGAAAAAAAGCTCAGGAATGAACAGAGCAAGTGGTGGGAAGCTAAGTCCCTGCAAAGTTACATTGACGTAAACCGCATACCAAGGGGTTTACGTATATTACCAGCACCAAGCTCCTAAAATCCAAACCGGACCTCATGAAGGAATGGGCCGAGAGCAATCTCGAGGCTTCACGGAGACTGGTACTCATATTAGTTAAATATGCGGAGATAGACAGGGCGCAACTTCTAAAAGAAATCGCCACCATTTATGAGGAATTAGATGCTATTGAAGAAAATGAGGAAACGAAAAAACTGACGGAGGAAATGAATGCCAGACTAAAAAAAGGACAGACAAAAATTATGGAAAGAAAAGCGTATAAATTTCAACGCAACCGTGATGACCATGACCTAGGTCAGATCTTTACTTTTTCCCAAAAATATATTGCATATCCAAGATCTAAAAACAAGGCCCAAGGACATGTAAAAACATTGATTAGGAACAAGAATCAAACTGACTCGACAATATCAGACATAAGCTCTGGGGTGGGCAGTGGATCTGATTCTGACCAACGAGGCGCGATGGGAGCAAGTAATACCACCAAACCATTACCGGGTGAAGAAATTCATTTTTTGTGCCAGGAAAGAATGCAGTCGCTACATCCGCGCGTACAAAGGAATTACGGAGGAAACGCGCAAACTTCAAACGCTGGCAGAGATGCAGGGCAAGGAAGAGGAGCGGCATTCAAAAAGAGAGGCAGGGGGCAATGGGAAGCCAAAAAGTAGCAAATCAAGCAAATGAGACAACTATAACCTGACCTAAACACAGCTAACCAAGAAAGAAGAAACCATCTTAAAACATGGTTTATCGTATGCCCCTCAAACCAACATGAATTATGCTGCCACAAAAATTGATGTCTATAAAGCAGTGCGCAAGTTGAAATTACGAAAATTCCATATGATGAAAAATAAAAATTTGGCTTTTAATGTGGAACATGAGGCCGCTGACAATATTACGGCAGCGGGATCAACTGTACCCAGCGGAATAGTAGACCTATGGATGACCGAAGGGGCAGCTCTTGGAGTGGGAATAACTCACAGGAATAGTGAGTCTTCAAGCAGTCAGGGCATAAAACAAATATCACCTACCACGCCATTCAAACACGCTTCAACATTCAGCCCACTCATGCCCCGAGATTCTATTGATATATTCAATGAAAAAGTCATTTCGCATATCAAGGATTTATAAAAAAAGTATGTCAAACAAAACACAAATTCGATATGAGGACAAACCAGTATGAGGCATTGATACAAAAACTAAGTGATGACAAAGAAACCATAGTACGGGGAAGTGATAAAGGAGGTAATATTGTACTCCTCACAAGACCATTGTACGACAAAGAAGCATATGTACAGCTAAACAACAGAGAGCACTATGAACGAACTAACATGGCAAAAGTGAAAGCAATGCAAGTTGAGTACCACTTAAAACTGACTAAATGGAAGAATAAGAGAATGCTATCAGATGATGAATTCAAGTACTTGAAGAATGATCATCCAACAATCCCCCTCATCTACTTTATCCCCAAAGTACATAAGGACATAGTTAACCCCCCGGGCAGGCCCATCATATCGGCCAGGGGTGGATTATTAGAAAGAACTTCAGTCTACATAGACTATTTCCTACAGGGTCTGGTTAAATCATTAGACTCTTACATTCAGGACACCGGGGAATTTCTATTTAAATTGCAAGCCATTGAGTGGGTGGAGGGATATTGGATGTTGGCACTTGATGTGTCTGCTTTATCTACGAGCATATTACATGATGATGGGATTGCTGCAGTATAATATTATTTATCCCGGCGGGCAGAGCAATATAATGATCACAATGCCATGCTGCTAACTATGCTTTGTATATGTCTGAATAACAAAGTATTTATGTTCATTAGTCTCATTTACCGTCAGTTACAAGGAGTTGCGATGGGGGCCAGTTTCTCCCCAAGCTACGCATGTTTGCACATGGGAGCTTGGGAGGAACTGGTCCTCAAAGCTGATTACAGTGAGGTATTCAACTCGAATATCATTGCGTGGTATTGTTTCATAGACGACTTATTTGTTGTATGGAAAGGTGGGAGGGAGGATGCTGAGGAATTTGTAAAAGCGATCAACGTCAACAAGCTAAATCTGAATTGTATGGTCAAAATGAGCCAGACCAATGTAACGTTTTTGGACCCTGAAGTGTACATTGAGAACAATAAGATTGAGACTAGGCTCTTCAGGAAAGAGACAGCCGGCAATACAATGTTGCATGCGGCTAGCGCTCACCCAAACCAACTGATAGCCAGCATACCATATGGCAAAATGTTGCAATTACGCAGGGTTTGCAGCAGTGAGACTGAACTTAGGGAGGCACAGACCAACAGCAAGATCAGATTCCTCGAAAGGGGATATTCAGAAGAATTGGTGGATAGAGCCATTACCAAATCCAAACTAAGAGAAAGACAGTATCTATTGGCCATGTATGACACACAATTCCAAGTGGTAACTCTGTATGCCTGGATAGTGTCAATAAACCACAACACGATTTTAGGATCATTACGGGTTTTAATAGACAACATCGAGAGCTATATCGCATTATTAACCATAACTGGTCGACACTACAGAGTGATCCCATCATTGGTCCTACCTCCGCAAGGCAACTATCACATATAGCCGAGCACCCTCCATGAGAGACCGCCTTATCAACACCAATCCCGAAGTTACAGAAAAAACAACATGGTTACAAACCAATAGTGGCTTTTTCAAGTGCAAATTCTGCAAATCCTGTACACATGGGGTAAATACCAAGGTTTATAAGGATGGCTTCAGTGACAAGGAACATAGAATAGACAAGGTTCTAACTTGTAAAACTGAATATGCCATCTATGTGCTCCAATGTCCATGTTCCCTTAGGTATGTAGGGAGTACAAAGTTGGCAGTGCATAAATGTATCCATCAGCACCTAAGGGCCATTACAAACCAAGATAATACCTACCCGGTGGCCCGCCATTTCAAAGAAGCACACCAAAGTAACAACGAAGGGCTAAAATTCTTTGTAATCGATGCTGTGATAGCGAGTAGACGTGGAGGGGACAGAGAAGCTATGCTTCAAAACTGGAAACAAAATATATCCTCCGTCTTGACTCCAAACAGCCGGGTGGGCTTAATATTACGGAAGATTTGCACACCAGTCTTGGGCAGTAACTATCCTGCTCCAAATTTGGGACTGATTAGACGCTTTAACTACCTGTATATTTTAGTGAATGGTTCTCTAGTGATTTTTTTAATCATTTTCTAATCATTTATAAATTATTTATTATCTTAAGGTGTTTTAAAATACACACATCCATTCTGCCCATACAGATACCATTGTTTAACTTGACATGTGGGGGGCCAATACTGTAATTTCTAAGCAGAATATTGTTGACATATGGATGTCGGCAATAGCACCCACCACAGAATTATATGCCTCATATTAATTTGTGTATATAGGTACATGCACTTTATCCCCCCTTTCTTCAGTGGTTGTTGCTATTAATCCAATTTTGTTGATATTAGGTAACTGTAAGGAGAACTTGAGTGAGATTGGGCTCAGTCCACTCGTGTAGCTATCCAGTAATTTGGTGAACACTGTTCTCCCGTCAAAATCCATTAGTCTTTTTTATACACACTAAGCACTTTTTTGCACTGTTTTGCACAGCTGTAAGTATTTACATCCACATTGGTACATTAAGATTGGACCTGATACATGGGGATTTATCCCGCAATTTTGAAATGTTCCAGGAATATACAATCAGGAAACATAATGATTCAATTATGCTGCATACTGTTTAAGATAATCTATGCATTTTATTTGTCCAAGATTAGTGGCAGTGTTCAGTCAATGGTTATATTTGCGACATTTTGCACATTGGCGACATTTTTGCACAAGTCCCTTTAGAATATACTGGGGTTACCTGACGCTCTGGAGTCAGGTTTACACAGCAATTCTAGCATTTGAGATTTTACAAACACTGCAAGTATATATTTATATGGTGTAATTTTGCACAATGAGACCTTCCTTTTACTACAATTAATGTAAAAGCTGTGATGTATTTATTATCTATTTTAATAAATGTACATGTATACCTGGTGATTAAGATATAATCTATGGCACATTCCATCTTTATACAAAACAATAGAAGTTACAAATTGTTTCTGTGTACATACCAAGTTGGTAGATTTGAATCTGTCTTCTATGTCCATTCTGACATTCTGTATCACGTGGATGGTATTGGTCACTTTAAAAAGGTGTTTCCCTTTAATCACGTTGTCATGTGAACAAGGCTCTTTTCGAGCCGTAACGTTATGGTGACAAGATAGCACGCATAAATATATAAATCTGCACCGAAGAAGTTGGTCCGTGTCTGTGTTGGTTGGAGCTGGCGATCAGATCAAGCTGCTGCAGCGACTTCACGGAGTTCGAGGATATATATATATATATATTCACTGAAAAAACCATAGGTTATAGACCATATATAGTTAGGAATTAGCATTTACAAAACCTTGAAAATTCACTGAAAAAACCATAGGTTATAGACCATATATAGTTAGGGATTAGCATTTACAAAACCTTATTTTACTCGCACAAAACCATTGAAATTCGCATATATAGTTAGTTGCACTAACTATATATCGCGCACCCACAATCCACTGCTGATGATGTCACATATTACATCATTCATGACATGGTCAGTGACATCACTGATGACATCACTGATGACATCTCAAATGGCATCACTGATGACATCACTGATGACAACATCCAGTGACTGTATGTTTCTGTAAAGTTAAAATATGTCTTACATATTGAAGAATGAGTGGATGTATACGTGTATGGATGAAGGATTTAGTAGGTGCATGACTGACTGTATGAGTGAGTGATTAAATGTGTCTCACTGAGTGCATGGGTTATGGACTAAACTGTCTTAATTGTGCATCATTATGTCTGTTGTTCTGTAAACTGCTGCATGTGTTGATCAGTAGCTAAATGAGTAACTATATGGATTATTGATTGATTGCCCATTTATTTGTATGGGAGACTGAGTGTGTGGGTGGGTGGCTTGGAGGTGTATGACTCTGTGCATAGATGTCTGAGCAGTTGTTACACTAGATGTATGGGTTCAAAAGTGCATGTGGAAACAGCTGTATGGGCGGTTGACTGTGTGCATGAGTGTATTGGTGAGTGAACGGATATCTCAGTGCTACATGTCAAAGTAAGTACATATGTAAAACACAGTACACGTGAGAGTTGACATATATAAATAACTGTGCATAAGAGCCAGTGAATGTGTGAGTGGCTATATGGATCATTGTGAACTTGTATCAGGGATTGTATAAGAGAGTAAATATGTGTTAGTATATGTTTGAATAAGTAAGGTGTGTATAACTGTATAGTTGAGGAAATGGAGGTGTGATTGCTTCTTTGCATGACTGACTAGGTGTGTGAGTAACTCCATGGATGAGTGACAGTCTGTGAGTGTCTATTTACACTGATTGTATCTAAGGTTAAATTAGAGTCTGAAGAGGTTCATTGTATTATCTCATAAATTATATCATTAGTGATGTGATCAGTAATGTCAAATGAGATGTCATCAGTGATGTCATCAGTGATGTCATTTTAGATGTCATCAGTGATGTCATCAGTGATTTCATTTGAGATGTCATCAGTGATGTCATCAGTGATGTCACTGACCATGTCATGAATGATGTAATATGTGACATCATCAGCAGTGGATTGCGGGTGCGCGATATACAGTTAGTGCAACTAACTATATATGCGAATTTCAATGGTTTTGTGCGAGTAAAATAAGGTTCCCTCCTGCTCTGGGGTCGCGGACGGACGCAAGTCCGTCCGCGATCCTAATGACCCCCTATATATGGTCTATAACCTATGGTTTTTTCAGTGAATTTTCAAGGTTTTGTAAATGCTAATTCCTAACTATATATGGTCTATAACCTATGGTTTTTTCAGTGAATTTTTATGGTTTTGTAAATGCTAATTCCTAACTATATATTGTCTATAACCTATGGTTTTTTCACTGAATTTCAATGGTTTTTTAATAGCAAATATCAAAAGCTGTAAAATGTATTCTTATTCTAATTCAAAAATATATTTTATATTTTTGTAATATTTTTAAAAAAAATGTTTTTTGTTTCGCTGCCGGTCCGCGAACCGGGCAGCTTCCCGTTAGCTTCATTTTGTTCTGCAACCCGGACCGCGAACCGGTAAACGTTCCGTTAGCGCAACTATCGCGTTAGAAAGCAACATTGTGACGCTTCGCGTAAGCGCAACGTATCACGTTACCGCGTAATGCGTCTTATGACGCGCCGCGTTAGCGCACCCGGAAGCGCTCCGGAACGCGAACCGAGGCGCGAAGCGCAGCGCCCCGGAAGCGATCCGGGGCGCGGCGCGGAGCGCGTAACGTAAGCATAACAGGTTATGTGACTTGTTTATAAAACTTTTCATTGGTTCATTTTACTTTTGGTTTCCTAATGATGGAAGGCTTGGTCATATGACCTATAATGACACTTTTCATTGGTTTAGAACATTTTTTTTCCCAAATGATGAAAGCCCCACCTTTTTTCCTCACTCTGAATTTCATTTTGGAATACCATAGAAATGGCTTCATTGATTGCTGCAGCTGGTGGACCCCCACCACCACCACAACCTCCTAGGAAGAGAGGACCACCTCCTCAGGTCATCCTACAACAAGAGGAGGAAGAAGAGGAAGAAGAGGAAGAGGAGCAAGGGACAGGGATGTTTTTACCTGAAGAACCAAGGAGGTCCCATGTTAAAGAAAATTTTATTTGGCAATTTTTTTTTATTTCCCCCACATCAAAAAAAGGTAAATGCCCGGTATGTTACCTGCCTCATTTGTAAAAACGAACTGTCCAGAGCAACAGAGAAGAAATACAGTTATGGCAATTATACCATGCATCGCCATATGGAAAGGTGGCACCCAATAAATTACAGTGTTGCTCAAGTACGTGATTTAGTGGATAATCCCCGACCTGTGGCCAGTACATCCAGCAATGAAGAGGCAGTGTCGGGACCAGAGGCGAGGGAGATGGTCCCAAATATTGAAAAATGAAATTTGCAAGTGTGAAGCATGTTTGCATTTTTTGTGGACAACTCATTTGCTTCAGAGAGAGCAGCATAAACTTAATTAATAAAGCAATTGACAATCACAAATGTGCAAAACGTCCCAGTAAATAAATTATCTTTTTTTTGTTGCTCCTGTTGAGCCCTTCATAATGAATCATTTTTGTTTCTCCCCCCATCAAAAAAAACAAAAAATATATAAAACTGTTAAAAAAAAACAAAAAAAAAACAAAATGTTCAGAAAAATAATAAAAAAATATAAAACAACAAAAATAATTAAAGAAGGACTGAGAACAGGAGTGGAAAGAGTAGAGTAAAAAAAAGTAATAGAAAAAGGAATGAGGGAAGTAGCAAAGGCAGGAAACTGAGGGTTAAAGAAATGAAGCAGTGGAACTAATAAAAGTTAAATGTAAAAGAGATGTAACAGAATGAGTACTAAACACTTACCTTATAATTATCGTTAACTTAGTCACGTGTTATTTTTATACTTTCAATCTGTGAATGAGAGAACGCAAATTTTAAAATTGATAGAAAGTAGTAAAAGATGAGTGAGCATGAGACAAGATAAGTACATATTAAAAATCACAATTCAAAGTACAGAATTAATTATACATATTAAATGGTTTATTTTTGCTGTTCTCAGAATATATCAAATTTCACTGATAACAGTGAGTTGAAGGTATTTATCATATAACAGCGGGGAAAAAAAACCACAATCAAAATGATTGTGTTTAAAAAACCCATATAATATTATCAATTAGAAATCAGAACTCCTCAAAAGTAACTTACTTTCCATGACGTCAAAGGATGTCCTATGAACAGCTTATACTCTGTTGTGCTGTTATTATTTTCTGCCCGCCACTTTCTGAAAGATAAGCTCTATCGTTTTAAGAAAAATTAGACATACAAAGCAATTTAAAACAGCACACTAAATTACAACACCTAGAATTATTATAATTCAGTTACCTACCCTAAATTCTCACTACTGAAAACAAGTCAAAAGGCAACATTGCTTCATAGTCAAATTCTAATCATTGCCGAAAGAGCAGCCTTTTTTAAATTTGTGGACAGCATTGCAGACTTACATTACCTCTACTCCTTGTTTTGATCTGCTGCTTGAATTAGCTTATTAAAACAAACAGTTTTCGCTCTGTACTACACTTATCCACAAGGCCATATAGAGTAGGAGCCATTAGAACTTCTTGAAATTCCTCTGAACAAATCCCGAGATTCCTTCCCTAAAATTTTGGTTGTAAAAACACCAGGTAAGAATTTTGAAGGTGGAAAGGCAATCTTTTTTTGAAAGTTAAAACAGAATCATTGCAGAATGACCAGCCGTTTCCAGATTTTAAATAAGCTGTGTAATGTCCTGAAGTTGTTGAAGGACCGTCATGATATATAATTGCTGTAGTTACAAAAGTCCTTCCTGATATTGACAACTGCGAAGCCAAAATTTTTTTAATTAAAGTTGGCAATTTTGTTCCATCAGGCCTACATCGTTGGAACATTAAAATGACATACTGGCCATAACGTCGTATAATTAACGTAGACAGCATTGCAGACTCACATTGGCTACACTCCATGTTTTGATCGGCTGCTTTTACTAGCTTATTGAAGGATACTGATTTACTGTCAGGCAAAGTTAAATAAATAAACCTTTCTGAGTCTACAGTAGTAGTACTTGATAGCCTACATTTCTCGCAATCATTCTGCCATTGATAAGAAAGGCCAAACAGATAATCTACATCTACACCTTCATCTTGCCATACATCAAGCATGTACATTAAAAACTCCTGACAATCCTGCTGAATATTTTGAGAGAATTGCGTTCGACCTGAACATTTGTCTAACAGATTACGAATTTCAGACACACTTTCTACACTTGTTCTATCTGCGCTACATTTCTCTAACACAGAATTCAACAAACAGCATAAACTTTGTTGCAAATTGATCACAATCTGTTCTTTTAAAGTCTCCAGTGAAAAGATAACATTAACCACTACATTAGCATAGCAGTTGACACCAGAACTATTTTCAAATTGAAAACCAACAACATCTTCAACAGAATTCATTTTCTTTCTGCTTACAATTTTCGGTTCATCAACTTTTGGTCTTTTTGCTACAACCTCCCTACTATTAATGATATTTCTTCATTTCCGGCCTACCACACGTTTCTCAAACAAAGGATATTGAGGCAAATTTGGCGCATACTCTCTTCTTAACCTATTGTATTCCTTAACACAATCTAGATCCGCACAAATGTATGTGACATCACAGTCAATCAAGTACAATCCCGATAAAGTTCTGACTCGTGACAATGTTACATAAGCCATACCCTCCTTGAACACAGAACTGCCAATATTCACCAAAGCAGTGTCTACACTTAAACCTTGCGATTTATGGATTGTCACCGCATATGGCAAGCAAACAGGAAACTGCTTACGGCGAACATATACGTCTTTTACAAGCAAAAACCTAGCTGTGCAACGACCAATTAGCTGTACTTCCTCAATGCCATCAAATTTAATTAAAAAAAATTCTATTCCATCTTTATTTCTGTATTTCTCAAAATCAATAACATTACCCATTGATCCATTTACCAGACCTCTTTCAACATGTAAATTCCTTCTCAAAATGATACGGCAATTTAAGCACACATTCAGAGTCTTTTCAAAACCAGCATTTTTAGATATAGTCTTCTCTAATGAATCCAATTTAGATTTCAAATTCTCAGACAAAATAATTGTTGCTCCCATATGCTCTATTCTGTCAATAGCTTCCAGTTTCACAATCTCTTGGTTTTCTAAATTCAACATTTTGTTGTTGAAGATGGAACATTCTGCAAGAGTTGGCATCAAACATCTTCCAGATTTCTTCTCAGTAATTTTCTGAAAAATATCCTCTGGCAGAACGTCTTCTTCTGGATACAAATTTGATAGTAATTGTGCATGTAAAGCTTCTTTCCCACGCTCGGTCACTTTCCCAATTCTAACATCTTGTAGAATGTTCTTGTAATCTTCATCCTTCGCCTGAACCATATTTTCACGCAGCTCAGCATAATTGAAGTTTAACCATATGTTAACGTTGCCAATGCTCCCTAGGCACTTCCTGGTATCTTCATGCGTAAGCAGTTTAAACACTGGTTGTCCTTTCACTGGTGTCAGCTGCAGAAGATCACCGAAAACAATGATGTGTTTGCCACCAAATAACACATCATACTCTGTTTTAAGAACTTCCTGCATTCTCAAATGCACAAAGGCAAGCATGGCATTGGAAACCATGCTTACTTCGTCAATGATAAGAAGTTTCATCTTCTTCAGGACTCTGGATACTTCACAACAAGCATCTCCCGATAACTTGTGGTATTGTAATTTGTTATCATGCTCTACTGGCAGCATCAGTAGCCGATGCAAAGTAATACCTTTAATGTTATGTGCTGCCAGACCAGTTGGAGCGGTCACAACACAAGACAGCGATGACTCAGTCCTTTTCTGCAAATAACACGAAATTGCTTTAATGAGGAAACTTTTTCCAGTTCCTGCTTCTCCACTCACGTACAGTCTGACAGGCTTCAACGACGTACATGAGCACTCTTTCTTCTCATGACTTAATCCATGCTCAATTTGTTTGGTAACTTCGTCATATATT
The DNA here is from genome assembly GCF_964263255.1 of Lissotriton vulgaris. Taxonomy (NCBI): domain Eukaryota; kingdom Metazoa; phylum Chordata; class Amphibia; order Caudata; family Salamandridae; genus Lissotriton; species Lissotriton vulgaris. The sequence continues at coordinate 748,948,863 of NC_141693.1, read as the reverse complement.
TTCCTCTGCTCAACGTTGAGTTGTCTTTCCAAATCTTCTAAGTTAACCGCATCCTCCTGAGCATGTGCCATGGCTCTTTCAACTTCAATCACGGCAGTGACAGCTTCATTTTCGATAACTGGTTCTCCTAGTGGATCCTGACTCAATGAAACAGAACTCTGACTGTCCTGAGAACTGTCTCTAGCAATCTCGTCTGCAATTGTTGCTTCCTGCTCGATTTCTGCATTCAACATTTCTAGATATTTTGGAAAAACAGGACATTCTATGGACTCCTTAGCTGCATTGAAAGAGTCTTCGTAACAGAGGAAATCTCCAAGCAGTTCCTCTTCTGCACGCCAAGGCTTGAAAAGTTGCAAAAGAGCTAAATAGAAAAACTCTTTTCTTTCTGGAGATTTGCAATTCAATTTTCGATGATTTACCAATTGACATTTTCTTTGCTTGACCAGACATCCCTCACTTCCAATTACAGCATACACTCCTTTATCAATATCTTCTTTCATGTTCCTCTTAAAAATGTAATTTTGTAGAACCTCATACAGACAAACATTCTCCAGGTGACTGCTTCTATTTGGATAATATGTATCCGACATGTTGGTCTTCAAAATATCTGTACTGCTTGGCTCCTTCTCCGCCAAATACTCAGTTTCCCGTACAGGTTTCAGAACTCGATTACGCATTGCAGCAAGACCAAGACTCGCCCAAATGATACTCCTAGATTTGGCATAGAGACTTGCTGAAGATAACCAGTCAGAACATTCGTAAGCTCCAATTTCTCGATGCAACAACATCTTCAGACTGAAACTGTACAACTTCTTGCTGAGGCTCTTTTCATGGGAAATATCCTCCCACATATCCTTCAGTTCTGTCTTTTCTTTTTTTGTGATGTAAGACGTCACATACCGAGCCACAGCCATACAGTTGTCAGCCACAAACTGTATATCCATGTTAGCATTCCACGTGGGCAAAATCACTGGGTTGCAGTCGTTAATGTACTTAGACTCTTCGTTTCTTTTCAAATTGTATGTGTTTTTGGGTGATTTCCTCGTCACATTATGTCGCAGCGAAGACATCAAATTGTTCACTCTTCCTTTAGATATCACCGATCGTGGAAATCCAAAACGACATTTTGTATAGTACTTGTTCTTGTTTCTGAATTTACGACGACAGGACTTTCCACAACGATGGCTTTGAAACCGTAAAACTTGTTCTCTTAGACTTTTGTCTTCCTTTGTCTTTGGAACAGCACATGTAGAATACTGTTCTATGAAATTCATCACTAAGTCATCCGGATCTGTTCCAAATTTGGGTGCATCTTTGATCCATAGTAGTATATGTATATGAGGAGCACCTCGTGCTTGATACTCCTTTCTCCAGAAGAAATCCAACACCTCTCCAAGAGGTGGATTTTTCTTGTTCGTGATGAAAGACATCATAGCTTCAAATCTATGATTGAAGTACCTGCATACATTCACTGGATCCAAAGAGCACAGTTCTCCGGGTGACTTGAATTCTATATTTTCAATGTTTCCATTTGCCTCTCGTAGAAATTCAAGTAAGTCTTCCCAGCCATACTCAGCACAACTGAGAGTGAGGAACCACGTGGGAGTTCCTAAGTTCCTCAGCATACATTTTAAGTCACCGTGACGACAGTACCAATACTCATTAGTACCACGCTGACATGCCATCAGATTAATCAGGTGAGAATCCAAAATACTGTCTTGCACATTGACTTTATCCATAAAGTCCCTTGCTGAGATATTTCGCAGTTGTACACCACTTTTCAGGATGTGGTTCTCTGCATAAGACAGTCCAGACAGATCACTTTCAAACAATAGATGAAACAAATAGGGAATGCATTGACGAAACCTAGGATCTTCTGCATACAATCGTAAAGTCCGGTATTCAGAAGCAGGAATTTGATCAGGTCGCTCATCATATCGTCCTCCTCGACCTGTGGGAAATAACTGTGGAAAACACCGAGCTTCCAAACTTTCATCCCAAACACTAATGGGACTCCCTTTGGCTTGTTTCATTTGAAACAACACAATAGCATTCCCCATGACTTCCTTGGAATGCAAAGGATGAACACTATAATGTTCATATATTTCTTCATTTTTAGAAGCTTCTACTTTCTCAATTTGCCCAGCACACAATTCACTGTCCTCTTCTTCACTTACTTCCTCTTCTGCAGCACATACATTCTTATAGTACTCATTATTTTTTATCAAATACAATGTTGCCTTTTTGACTTTCCTAACATCCACTAAATCTTGCTGAATTTTTTTACTCTTTGTCAGAACCCCATTAACTAGGATAACTAAAGGTTCCTCTTCCACTTTCTCTACTCCAATTGTATTAATATTTTTCTTCAAATCTAAAGGCAAATAAACAACTCTTCCCTTTAATCCTCTCTGTAAATCTGATGGAGGCAATTTCCCTGTCTTTGGCTCCATTCGTACAATAGCCTGAAAGGGATGGACACTTTGAATCAAAATAGATTCATAAGTATTTAAATCCTTCAATTCAGAAGGAATGTCAACCAATTCCAGATTATTATGAACCGCATCCGGTTTTGTTTTAATTTCTTTAAACAATAAGTACACATACGTTGGTCCGATCCCAAATCAAAACGATTTTCTACCATCAAGTATGTGGCAAAATCCTTCCATTCACTATTGTTTTCCACTTCACTTTTTGCATATAAATCCACTAACTTAGTCTGATTCTTATAATAAGTCCGTCGACAACACACACAAGTGAAATTAGGCCTCTCACTTGATTTCACCTGAAAGTTGAAAATTTCCTTCTGAAACTTATCTATATTAGAAATCAGTACACTCTGTTCCACATTACCTTCTTCTACTGAGTCAATTTCAACATTGTTCTCTTCACCAGTAAAGTAACAGAACTCAATTTCTTCACAAATATTCTTCACATCTACTTCAGAACCATGCAAAAGAGCAGTGCTTAATTGTTTAAGCATAATTGCCGGACTCTTAGCATAATACAACATTCTAACTAATTTCCTCACTTTATTATGATGCACTGCTAGCATCCTGAAATGATGAAAAACACTCTGGCATACTCTCCTGGAAAGACAAGCCAGTGAATGACCACGCAAACCTGTCACTTCTCTCACTCTGCAAGGATCTAATTCTTGCAACAACTTCATTTTCTGTTTTAAACTTTTCTTATTAAATGTACGAACAAAATCACAAAGCAAATTGATGGAATCCTGTCGCACACTGCAAACAGAACTACACTTCCAGATGTACACTGGTCCCTTAGGATGTCTCCCTAAAATCTCATCACCTAACACCTCTTCTGCATCTGCAGACACAAGTTTTTCTTTTTCAACCGGATAACCATCTTTTACCTCATATGCTCGATCACTGGTGTCAACTGCATGCACCAAATCATTGTCCTGGAAGTAACTCTCCTCATTGAAAAATGCCTCACAACTTGAACTATGCATCCATTCTCCTGAGAAGACTTCACAAAAATTACTTTGATTAACTACTCTCTTCCATCTACTATTTGATTTAAAATCATAAATTACCTTGTTTAGTTTCCTAATTCTATTGATTACCAAAATAAATAACTTTCGCTTAATTTCGAAAGCCTGATCAATAATTTTCTCTACATTTTTCTTTCTCTTATAAAAAGCCACTTTCTGTTGACATTTCTTAAATTTTTTTAACAAATTGCCAATTATCCTGTTGCGGAACATTCGTCTACGAATGTCTCTAAACAGATTTTTCCTTCTACTACCATGCACAGAGTTATCTCCTGCTCTAGCAGTTACATTTTTGAGGGACCTTTCCTTCCCGTTTAAATTGGCTCTCTTCTTCTGAACTAAAACATGTTCTCTAGTGATACTTTTTCGTCGGCAAATGTTTCTTAAAAAAGATTTTGTTGTCTTACCCGGAATTTTTTTGGTGACTTCACAACTTTTAATTCTAGAGGACTGCTGCAAAGGTCCATTATCTCCATTTTTATCAAGGTGCGGTGTAAGTCGCTTTGCTTCTTTTTTTTTCTTTGCCTTGAGGGCATGTTTGAATTTTTAAGAATATTTTGAGTTGAATCTGTGGAAAATTTATTAAAAAAATGTTATTAAATACTATTACTAAAACAGTAAATCAATAACAGTAAGCAAACAATTGAATTGAAATGACAAGCACAAATGGGGGCGTATTTACAAGGCCCTTGCACCAGGGGGAAGTGACTTAAAATTGCCAAGCACACATGAGGATGTATTTACAAGGCCCTTGCACTAGGGGGAAGTAACTTGAAATGGACAAGCACACATGGGGGCGTATTTACAAGGCCCTTGCACCAAGGGGAAGTGACTTAAAATTGCCAAGCACACATGAGGACGTATTTACAAGGCCCTTGCACCAGGGGAAAGTTACTTAAAATGGCCAAGCACACATGGAGGCGTATTTAGAAGGCCCTTGCACCACTTATGCATCGCTTTTGACATTGACACTGTGGAGCACCATGGGACATAAACAGCGCAGATGCATCATGCATCTATTCCATAAAAAACACGCATTGCAAGAGCCACATCGCAAATAAATAAATTCTTATAAATTTAAAAAGCATTCCTTTTCCTTAAAAACGATTTTCTGATCATAATTTGAAAACACAGCACCAGGGGGAAGTCACATAAAATTGCCAACCACACATGGGGCCGTATTTACAAGGCCCTTGCACCAGGGGGAAGTGACTTAAAATAGCCAAGTACACATGAGGGCGTACTTACAAGGCCCTTGCACCAGGGGGAAGTGACTTGAAATGGCCAAGCACACATGGGGGCGTATTTACAAGGCCCTTGCACCAGGAGGAAGTCACTTAAAATGGCCAAGCACACATGGGGACGTATTTACAAGGACTTTGCACCAGGGGGAAGTGACTTGAAATGGCCAAGCACACATGGGGGCGTATTTACAAGGCCCTTGCACCACGGGGAAGTGATTTGAAATATGCAAGCACACATGAAAGCGTATTTACAAGGAACTTGCACCAGGGATAAGTGATTTAAAAATGCCAAGCACACATGAGGGCATATTTAGAAGGCCCTTGCACCAGGGGTAAGTGACTTAAAATGGCCATGCACACACATAGGAGAGTATTTACAAGGCCCATACACCACTTATGCATCGTTTTTAACATTTACAATGTGGAGCACCATGGGGCAAAAACAGTACAGATGCATCATGCATCTATCCAACAAAAGCGACACAATGCAGGACTCACATCGCAAGTAAATACATTCTTATAAATTTAAAAAGCATTCCTTTTCCTTAAAAACGATTTTCTGATCATAATTTGAAAACGCAGCACAGCTCCTATGTAGAAGCACACCTTGTCAGTACTAATACTTCACATTATCTACAATTACAATTTGTAAAAGAATGCAATAGCTTTTTAGAAAACATAATGCAAACACTTCACACAAAACATCATTTTAAATGCACAACTGACTTCCTTATTTTCTCCAAAAAGCATACCATCTCTTTCTAAAATAAAGGAACCATATCTCACCTTACCAAATGCTTTTTGAATTTAAAAACAGTCTCAGAGGCCCTTGCACCAGGGGGAAGTGACTTAAAATTGCCAAGCACACATGGGGGCGTATTTACAAGGCCCTTGCACCAGGGGGAAGTCACTTAAAATGGCCAAGCACACATGGGGGCGTACTTACAAGGCCCTTGCACCAGGACCAAGTGACTTAAAATTGCCAAGCACACATATAGGCGTATTTAGAAGGCCCTTGCACCACTTATGCATTGCTTTTGACATTAACACTGTGGAGTACCATGGGGCATAAACAGCACAGATGCATCATGCATCTATTCCATAAAAAACACACATTGCAAGAGTCACCTCTCAAGTAAATAAATTCTTATAAATGTAAAAAGCATTCCTTTTCCTTAAAAACGATTTTCTGATCACAATTTGAAAACACAGCACAGCTCCTATGTACAACCACACCTTGTCAGTACTAATACTTAACATTATCTACAATTAAAATTTGTAAAAGAATGCAAAATCTTCTTGGAAAACATAATGCAAACACTTGACTCAAAACATCATTTTAAATGCACAGCTGGCTTTCTTATTTTCTCCAAAAAGCATACTAGTCTCCATCTAAAATAAAGAAACCATATCTCACCTTAGCAAATGCTTTTTGAAATTCAAAACAGTCTCAGAAACACACCAATTTTTCTTTAGCAGAACAAAAGGTATGCACTCCAGAGGCTGCAACCAAGAAAGGCACAGAAATGCTGATATTCATCACACATATCTCTCATGTCAGCCAATCAAAACTCTTCCCTCACTTTTTTCAAATCAACACCCTTCCCCCCTCTGCCCTTTCTGCCCTTTTTCCATAGCAACTACCTCCTGCCAGACCTCTCATGTTTACAAGTTCACACAACAATGTTTCAAATGAACTCTCAGTACACCTGCTAATCCACTGCAATCTTTCATAAAATCATTTTTTCTTAACCATTCAAATTACATCTTTCAAAGAACACATCCATGCACCCTAACTTTCTGTTTTCAGCAATGGAAATCCACCAATCACTGCTAATGAACCCTTAGCACTGAAACTCCACAGTTTTTTTTCTTTACAAACTCCTACTGTTTCAACTGCCATTTCATTCCCACACTTCATCTGACTGCAGCAGAACCTCCTCTCGCCATGTTTTCTGTCCGGATTCTTGGACATAGCTATATCCACTGGGCTCACAGGTATGCTGATAACAGAAATTTACACAACCTCAATTTTCAAAATGTGGATATCAAATTGATTGGGCAAAGAGGATTGAGATGTCACCAATTGATACCATTTGTGAAAACCTTTTTGCATTTGCCAAACCCTGACCTCATAATAGTGCACTGTGGAGGAAATGATTTGGGCACTTTGACTGGGGTAGGTCTGGAAATGCTCTTAAAGGACACTTTTGGGCAATTAATGGCACTTTTCCCTCAAACTGCCTTGGTATATTCCAATATATGCCAAAGACAGAAATGGAGGTGGTCCAATCAATTTTGTCCACAAATTGAGAAAGCGAGGAAGCATGTAAATAAGTCTGTTTCAGCTTATATGAGAGCCCATGGAATGGGCGCCATCTACAACAATAACTTGCGTTACTACATGCAAGATATCTACAGAGGAGATGGTGTGCACTTCTCAGATGAGGGCAACAGAGTTTTCATACAAAATTTGAGGCTGTGTATTGGTACCTACTTATAAGTACCTAGAACTTACACAGAACACAAAAGCTCTTTTCAGAGCTACCTTAACTATAATTAGTCTTTCCAAATTTCGAATGTACCTTTTTTCACTAATTTTCACTTATGTTCGCTTCCCGGTTCGCTACCCGGTTCGCGTACCGGCAGCTAACCGCGCGAAAAATGCTATTTGTTTTATTCCAACATATATGAGCCTCCTCAGCCACCCTCAGAAAACCTAGGGGGTCAGGATACATCTCCCGTGCCCCCTTATACCCATTTCCCACATTGTTTTTCCTCCATCTTGTGATTTAATTAAAATGAAACACAAAATGGCGAACTCCCGTTACGCTACCGGTGAGCGACCCGGTTCGCGTACCGGGAAGCGCTTCTACAGCGAAAAATAAAATTTTTTTTATTAGCCCCACGGGACCCTTTAATAACCCCAACATCATTCCTAGGGGGTCAGGAGGGGTCTACCTTGCCCCCTTTCATTAATTTCCCCCTTCGTTTTTCTCCACCTCTTGTCTCTCGATCCTACCAAGAGACAAGATGGCGGCCGGTCCGGACTGTTTAGAATGTTGACAGACAACGGAGAGCCAATCAGCTTCGCGAAGTTCCGTTACGCGTCAGGTACGCGAACCGGAGCGCTAACCGGAGCGCTGTCACAGATATATCTGTTTTTTAAAACGTTAATTTCTCAAAATCCTCTGGAGCACATATATTGAGACATAGCAAAGGCACGTCGGGCAAACCATATCTACAATTTTGCCAAGTTTCGTGTAAATCCATTCAGCCGTTCGAGCTAAAAGTGAGTCCAACCGCCCTATGGAAAACTCAATGTTAAAAACGCGTTTTGGGACCCCCCTTTTTTCTCGCCCCCCCTTGACGAAACCCCCCCAAATTTTCAGGGGCTGCTCTGAAACAAAATGTGCCATTTTCCTGAAAATTTCAGCCAATTCCGTCCCCAAACGCCAAAGTTATTCGACATAGAATTTTCAAAAATCCCATAGGAAAAAATCCTAACTATATATACCTACTGGCGACCGCCAGTAGGTAATATATATGCACTGAAAAAACCATAGGTTTCACACCAGTTATAGTTAGGAATTAGCATTCAAAAAACCTATTAAATTCACTGAAAAAAACATAGGTTTCACACCAGTTATAGTTAGCTGGAAATTTTACTGACATAAAACCATTGAAATTCCCACGTTATTGTTAGTTGGACTCACTATAACTTGCGCGCCTGCAATGCACTGCTGATGACGTCACATATTACATCACTCATGACATGGTCAGTGACATCACTCATGACATCACTGATGACACCATCCAGTGAATGTGTATCCTTCTGAAAAATAAATATATTTTATATATGTATTTGTAAAGGTTGATGGAAGAATAAATGTTTAAATATGTATGTAAATGGATGTTTTTTTAAATAAAATATTGATTGGTTAACTGGCTTATTAAGTGTATCTTAGTAAATACATATATTAGCGAGTAATTTTTAAATAATTAAATATATGTATCAGTGTTTCACTTTGTGTATAAGTGGCTGCATGGGTTGGTGACTGACTCACTGTTTGTATGTGTTTTGAAGACAGCATATGTGCAGGACTGTATGGGTGGCTGAGTGTGTATATGTGTGTGTTAGTGAGTGAATGCCTGCCTCACTAGTGTCTTTATGAGTAACTACATATGTTTTAATCTAGTATATGTGAGTATTGATGTAAATAAGTGAGTATATGTGAGAGTGAGAGATTGTAAGAGTTCCTGTTTAAATAAGTATGCGTTTCTATAAGTGATTGTTTAAGAGAGTAAGTATGTGTACGTTTCCTTAGAAGTAAGGTGGTAGTGTGTGTATAGTTGTTTATGCTAATAAATGGATGTTCAATAGTTTATTTGCATGTGTTAGTATGTGTGTGAGTAACTTTTGGAAGACTGTCGGTGTGTAACAGGATGTATATGTGTATCACTACATATGATGAGTGAGTATATGTATGAGTGACTATATAGAACTGTTGTTGAATGAGTGGATGTGGATATAGATGGTGGTATTACTGAATTGGTTGTTGTAACTGGTATGGGTATCTCCATTTTTTTGAAAATGTTAGTTTCTATTTTTGAATATGTGTTTCAAGGGTTACATTACACTGAAAGGAGGTCTGTCACTCTGTCACAAGGATGTTGTCATCATTGATGTCATGAGTGATGTCACTGACCATGTCATGAGTGATGTAATATGTGACATCATCAGCAGTGCATTGCAGGCACGCAGGTTATAGTGAGTCCATCTAACTATAACGTGGGAATTTCAATGGTTTTATGTCAGTAAAATTTCCAGCTAACTATAACTGGTGTGAAACCTATGTTTTTTTCAGTGAATTTAATAGGTTTTTTAAATGCTAATTCCTAACTATAACTGGTGTGAAACCTATGGTTTTTTCAGTGAATTTCAAAGGTTTTTTAAATGCTAATTCCTAACTATAACTGGTGTGAAACCTTTGGTTTTTTCAGTGAATTTCATAGGTTTTTTTAATAGCAAATTTCTGTATCTATGATATGTAATATTTTTTATAATGAATCATATAATGTATATTTATGTAATACGATTTTTTTTATGTATATTGTTCATGTTTTTTTTATTTTTTATTTTTTTTCCCTGGAGCTCTCCCGGGGCGCGTCCCGGTGAGCGCACCGGAAAGCGCAGTCTTGCGGCACGCCCTAGGGCGCGTACCGGTGAGCGTCCCGTTAGCGCTTTTTCCGCGAAGGAAAACATCATCGTGACGTATCGCGTAGCCGCGTCCGCGTGATACAGAGGGCGTAAACGCAGCCGAAGCACTCGAGCGCATACGATCGCGCAACGTAAGCATCCGACGCGCTTACGCGACGCGCCCCTGGGCACGCCCCGGGATGTGCCCGGGGGCGCGTAGCGTAAGCGCATCGGGTCATGTGACCTAAAAATAACACTTTTTATTGGTGCAGGACAGTTTTGGTTTCCAAATGATGAAAGCCCTGGTCATGTGACCTGAAATTAACACTTTTCATTGGTTCAGGACAGTTTTTTTTCCTAATGATGAAAGCCCCTACCTTTTTTCCTCATTCTCACTTTGTACTTTGAGTGAAGAAGACCTGTTGAAAGACCTCTCTGTACTTTTTTGGCTTGAAAAATGGCTTCAGTAGTAGCAGCAGCAGGAGCATCTCAGCCACCACCAAGACGACCACCACAACACCACACTGATGGAGATGAAGAAGAGGAAGAGGAGGAGGAGGAAGAGGAGGGGAGGAGGACATTCCTGCCAGAAGACAATACCCCATATAGGCCAAAGCCACACATTGTATGGGAGTTTTTTTCCATCCCAAGTGGCCTAAAAAAGGTGAATGTGCCAAAGATGACTTGCCTAATGGAACTTTCAAGGGGGAACCCTAACAAAAAATACTCATTTGGCAATAACACCATGATTCGCCACATGCAGCGCAAGCATCCCAACAACTATGCTGCGGCAGAGGTGAGAGAACTGACCAGTAACCCTCCCCAATCTTTACCCAGCACCTCAAAAAGAAAGCAACCCACTCCATCGGGACCAGAGTCAAGAGAGATGGTCCCAAACATTCAACCCCAGTTTGGGAAATACAAGATCACTTGTATTTTTTGTGGGAAAACCATCACCTATGGTGAGCAAAGCATAAAAGCTCATCAACCGTGCTGGTGACAACCACAAATGCCCCCAAAATCCATACTTTTTTTCTGTTTTTGTATTTTGCTCCAATTGAGCCGTTTTCAATTCCTTGTTTTTTGTGTCCCCCCAGAAAAATAACAAAAAAAATATAAAATAGTTCATAAAAGCCCAAAAAAGTACAAAATGTTCAAAAAAACATAAAAAAATATAAAACAACAAAAAGAAGAAAAAAACAGTTCTTTTCAGAACTACCTCGAATTTATAAAAAAGGCTACATTTTTAAAAAAACTCTGTCATTCTTTTTCCCCCATGGTACCCTCCCCGGTTCGCTCCCCGGTGCGCGTACCGGGCGCTCTCCCCGCGCAAATCGAAAAAAAAAAAATGTTTTGCCCCGCGGGGCCCTTTTATGGCCCCCACATCAAACCTAGGGGGTCAGGGGGGGTCTATCCTGCCCCCTTTTGGTCATTCCCCTCTTTGTTTTTGCCACCTCTTGTGTCTCGAACCTACCGAGACATAAGATGGCGGCCGCTCCGGACTGTTTGGAATGTGTACAGACACCCGAGAGCCAATCAGCTTTCCCCGCGCGAACTCGCGTAGCGCGCTGGTTAGCGCCTCGGTGCGCGTACCGGGGCGCGCTTATAGATATATATATTTTTTTGAACCTAAATTACTCAAAATCCACTGGAGCACATATCTTGAGACATAGCAAAGGCACATCGGGCTACCAGTCCCTACAATTTTGCCAAGTTTCGTGGAAATCTATTCAGCCGTTCGGGCTAAAAGTGATGTCGACGCCCTATGGAAATTAACATGGGGAAAACACGTTTTGGAACCCCCCTTTTTTCTCGGCCCCCGCTTAACGAATCCCCCCCAAACTTTCAGGCAAGGACCGTAGCACCGCGAGGCAAATTTGAGGAAATTTTCAGGCAGATTCCTCAACCGGCGCCAAAGTTATTCCCAATAGAATGTTGCGATTTCCCTATTGAAAATAATCCTAACTATAACTACCTATTGGCGACCGCCAGTAGGTAATATATATATATAAATATATATATATATATATATATATATATATATATATATATATATATATATATATATACATATATTCACTGAAAAAAACATAGGTTTCGCCCATGTTATAGTTAGCTGGAGATTTCTCTCATACAAAACCGCAGTGCAAGGAGGAAACACATGAGGCTGAGGCTTCCTGAAGAAAGGCAGAGGAAAGAAATGGTAGGGGCACTTCCGGCAATTATTAGCAATAATGATACTGGTACTAAAACCACGACCCCTGTTGACTGTGAACCCCAAGAAAATGAATCAGGGGATAACACCGTAGTCAATCTCTCTGATATCACCCTGTCCAAGGCAGAAACGCAATTGCTATCTCTGGGTTTATCCTATTGTCCGAGGAACTCTTTCAATTATGTCCAAACCCGCAAATATATTCGAAAGCTGAAGCTCAAAAAACACTTCAAATTGGCCAATGTTCAGGATCGAGCCTCCAATATCATTAGCAGGTCACAGCCCTCTATCAATTTTCAGGTATCAGATGTCAGAGCATTGAAAGTGTCCCAGGAACTAGTACGCGAGGAAGACTGTGCAGAGGGATTGACACAAGACATGTTACAGGCTGTGGGCATTTTTATGAATCAACCCTGTTTCACTCAGTTCAAATTCCCATCTACCTTTTGCCCCCTCATGCCTAAAGATAATATTGATGCTTTTAATGACCTTGTGGTTGAGGATCTGAAAGGGTTACAGAGCAATATATCTAGGAAGGCAAAGCGAGTTAGACATATGGAAAGACAGTACAGTAACCTTATGAAGAAACTCAAAAGCAATTTTAATCTAATAATCAACAAGGCTGACAAGGGGGAAACACAGTGATCTGGCCACGACATCTGTATATGGAGGAAGCTCAACGACATCTCAATGATGTGACCTGCTACAAAAAAGGAACTTTTAATGACATTAGAAATTTGAAAGACAGCATACATAAAGAACTGAATCAATGGAAACGAGAGGGACTTCTGAGCAAACAAGAGCATGCTTTCCTGAAAAACGACTATCCGGTAACGCCCACTCTTTACCTCATTCCCAAAATTCATAAGCTCATCACTCCTGTACCTGGGCGACCGATCATCTCAGCCCAGGGTAGCTTATTAGAAGCAATTTCAAAATATGTGGATCATTTCTTGCATGATTTTGTGGAAGCCCTGCCCTCATTTATTAAAGACACTGGCCATTTCCATTCCAAATTGAAAGATGTTGAATGGGAGACAGATTATGTACTCATTGCTTTGGACATCAGCACTTTATATACCAGCATCCAACATGCAGATGGACTTAGGGCCGTTAAGTACTTTTTGGATAAGCGCAATATTGTACATAGACAGCATAACATCATGCTACTTAGAATGATTGAAATATGTTTTTGTTCTATAATTACTTTCTATTTAATAAGGAGGTGTACCAACAACTCAGGGGTGTGGCCATTGGAGCATGCTTCTCCCCCACTTACGCATGCTTGCAGGTGGGGTGGTGGGAGGAGCATGTCCTTAGGGGATCACTTAACTACTTATTTGCGAATAATATAGTCCAATGCTGGCGCTTTATTGATGACATTTGCATGATTTGGAAGGGGACTCTGGAATCAGCCATTATTTTGTCAACACCATTAATGTAAATGATCTGAATTTACAATTTACATCTCACATCAGTACTAGTCAGATCCAGTTTCTTGATGTGGAGATTTACATCAGTGAGAACAAGATTCAGACACGGTTGCATAGGAAATCCACAGCAGGAAATGCAATCCTGCACGCCAGCAGCTCCCATCCAGGCCATCTTATTAGGAGTATGCCCTATGGGAAGTTCCTTAGAATGCGTAGAATATGTAGCACAGAACTGGATTTGGAGAGATGCCAAAAAGAGGCATTTAACAGATTTCTTGCCAGAGGTTACTGTTCGAGCGAGTTACAGAAGTCCAAGGATCGAGCTAACAGTTCAAGCAGAGAAGAATGTCTTACTCTGGGGAGATGCATGAATTATCAGCAGCCCGACAGAATAGAAGACAGAATTAGTCTTATCACTACATTCAGTACTGAGGAGAGGAAAGTGAGGGGATACTAAAAAGACACTGGCCACTACTTAAAACCGATATCACTTTCGCCCCCATGTTACCGGATGAGCCATCCATTACTTCAGAAAGGCACCCTCAATGAGGAATGCCCTGGTGAAAACCAGTCCGGAAGTAATATCTAATAAAAACTTGCTTTCCAACAATTCTGGCTTCCACAAATGCATATCGTGCAGGGCATGCAAATTTGGCATCAATACTAATGAATATTACTCTGCATTTGATCCCAAGCCTATACAAATTAAAGAACTTTATACGTGCCGCACTTATTTTGCGGTGTACGTGCTTCAATGCACTTGCGGGCTGAAATATATTGGGAGTACGAAGTTACAGGCCTTCAATATAAGAACTAAAAACATGAAATCAATTGTTGCAGTACATTTCGTGGAACATAAACATAATATTGCCCAATTGAAATACATATTACTAGAAATTGTTAAAAAAACTGATGGAAGAGACAATAAAAGATATTTATTGCAACGAGAATTAGCATGGGCCTATCGCTTGCAAGCCATGAAGCCCTTTGGACTTAATGACAGAATCGAATTCAGCTGTTACATTTAATGTATATTATCCATGATTAGCCTCGTTCCTGGTGGTTATACTGATGCTTTGTACTCTTATGTATGTGACCCGTGTTTGTGACACGTTTTACTTTACATGCCTACTTTATATGCCTCTTTTCATTCATTTTTCACTTATATTTACTTTAATATGGCCGCTGTTTAGGTCACTTCACTTTCACTTTTTTCGACCGACGTCTACGCATAGCCCTTTTTTTATGTTCACACCCACCATGTGAACGCCAGAGCCAATCAGAAGCTCCTTTAACACTCGCGGTATCCCCGTCTAAACACCCTGGTTGCTCGCAACGCCGGTCACCGAGTCCTGTACTGCGTGACGAAAACTATTGCCGTTATGAAGTAAGTCGGTGATTCACCGCTAATCTGCCAGACGATTGGTGATTCGAAGCTGGATCACCTTAGTAACTCTCCTTTTTTTGACATTTTTTTACAGCGCAGTTTAACTGTTACATTCAGATCCTTAATCACGTGAGTGGTTAATTTGTTTACTCTGGTTGGTCGACTTTCACGTTTCCTTCACACCTATCACCCCTATCACTCGAGCCGTTTTTCACGATGTCTTGTTGATAGAAACTACACCTCACCTTTTATCCTTTGATGTTTTGTGATATTTCTATGTGTGGCATATTTTGTTATACATGTTAGAATGTTTATATGCTATATCCTTTGTTACAGAGCTCCAGGAAAAAGGGCCTCACTGCCCGAAATGCATCGGAGCATTGATGTGATTATGACTAATTAGAAATCGTGAATGGAATGTTTATTCGTTTTGGAACATTATTGATGAAAAACAAAGATATCTTGATATGCTGTTAATATCAGATTCATGAACTTCGTTAAGAATTAAACCACATATCATTGTAAATGAGGAGTCTTTCATTTTAAAGAACCTAAGGTGTGCCCACGATAGGGATGCACTCATTTGTTATGTTTGCACACATTGGATATTAATATTGACCTGTCTGGACGGACACGCCTCCTATGGAGCACCCAAGTTGTTTACCTAAACTTTAAATACTGTCAATCTCTATATCAATTTCCTTGCAGTGCACTTTTTGGTTTTCATTTTTGACTCAGCAGTAATGGATCACATTCAGTGCTCCACAAACTGTCAAGATACGAATGTTCGCCAACTGTGTGTAACTTTGCCTCCACAATGGATTATGAAACGCGCAAGTATCAGAGGTGCCCACAGCTCCATATGTATTATGGCTCGAACATGCGAGGATCATTCTGAATAACAGACACAGTATTCAAGATAACCTTGAGGTTCCATGCTCTCACTATACACACAAAACTAGCGAGGCAGTTTACAAATCTAGCATACCAAATTATTCTCATATAAAGCAAAATACTCAGCCTTCTCTAAACAATATCACAAGTATGTTTCATGTGCAAAGCAGAGCAGGAAAGCAAAAATAGCGTCTAAGCTTCTAATAAACCCATGCTAACTTAACAGGCTGTGAGTGCCACGCTCAGCCCCACGGCACCCTTTCTTGATCAAAGCACGTGATATAAACGTGGGCGAATTAGGAACGCACAGTCCAAGCCTAAAAAGCAGAGTCAAGTTCACATTTCCAAAAAAAAGTTATTCGCTCTTTGATAGAAAACAGTAACTAAATAATAAAGAATACATAGAAAAATCAAACAGTCTTAATCCAACAGCGTGTAAGCACAGTATGTAGCAACAGCCTCCAAGAGGAAGTCATTGTTCTCATCTGAAAACATTTCAGCCATCCAATTCAATAGTGAGAATGAACATACATGTTCCTCAACAACCGGAGCCTCTATCACCATCGGAGGAAAACTCGGGTCATCTTCAATGTAACTGCGTGCCAAGAACTCAGGCGCCGCTGCAAAAACATTCCAACGTCCCATTATTCCATGTGTCGCTGCTAAGGCCATAATCCCGCCACCAGAACAGAGCAAGTCATGATCCACTAAGGGGCTCTTCAACTTAAGTAACTGCTTACAGCTTAATGCTAAGAAAACCGAGGTCCTGATTTTAGGGAAGCAGGCGGAACTATGGGGAGATCAGTGGTGGCCTCCCGAATTGGGGGTGTCCCCCATCCCAGCGGCCGAAGTTAAAAATCTGGGGATTTGGCTGGATCCTAACCTCTCTTATACCAGCCACACGAAGAAGACAGCAGCTACCTGCTTTGGTATTCTGCGAGGACTGAGACCTGTCCTCAAATTCTTCGACCCTCCCACTCGGCAACTGGTGGTTCAGGCCTCTATCCTTTCCCGGCTGGATTACGGGAGTGCTCTGCTGCTTGGAGTCAATCAGGCTGAGGCTACCCGGCTTCAGAGGGTACAGAACGCTGCTGCTCGGGCCATTGTTGGCCTTCCGAGACGGTGCTCTGTCTCTACTGTCCTGACCTCCCTTCACTGGCTTCCGGTCAGACAGAGAATCAAATTTAAGGCTCTCTGTCTGACATTTAAGATCTTGAAGCTTTCCTCTCCTCCTGCCCTCGCGGGCCTTATCGCTCCTTATGTCCCCACGCGGTCTCTCAGGTCTGAATCTCACCATCTGGCGATTAAGCCTAGGTTCAGGCTGAGTAGGATGGGAGGACACTCTTTTCGCGTTCTGGCGGTTGGACTATGGAATTCTCTTCCTGTACATATTCGTGCCCTTAATAGCCTGACCCTTTTTAGATGCGCTATTAAAACCCACCTGTTTGCCTCTACCAATTGATCTCCGTTCTTTTCAGCTCTGACCTGTTTTGTTGTGGTACTTGATCTGGCGCCAGGACGCCCCTTCGCTGGGGCAGCTGTGCGGCGAATAAAAGTTATTAACATAACATAACATAACATAACTGGTCATAATCCGCGTTGGACTCTAAATTAACTCCCCAAAATTCAAGAGCACGTCTGTATTTAATAAATCATGTACTTCTGTGCGGGTGTTTGCTACATAAAGGACAAATGTTTCTGTACCAGATATAAGAGCGACTTCTTTTTGAGACAATAGCGCTCTTATACAACTCATTTGGTTGACTCTGCTTTCAAGGTCGAAATCGACCGCCAGATGGAAACATCCAGCTTCCCATTCAGAGGAGTTAACACAACTTTTTTTTAATCAAACCACACGCTCAGTTACCGTAATCATGTAAGCGATGCCTGATAACATTGCACAACAATCTCCATTATTTCAAAGTAAATAACTCCCGTTTTCAATAAACTGAACGTTGTTATGTTAGCAGGTGTCGGACTACCTTTCAAAACTCAGTCCAAATCAGGTGCATCGTGTATACAAGAGCCATGCAATTGTATGTGTCTACAAATTAAGGAGTGATGTGGTACTATTGTCCAATCCTCGCCTTTCACATAGACTTCTTTTCCCTCCCTCAGGCACCTATATGTAAATGGTAATAACCAAGCTCCATGGACATAAGCGCTGCCAAAACATCCATATCTGCCTATAGCATAGTATTTCATGCAAATCTCAAACTTAAACAGGTTAAAAAGTAACGTTATGATGCAGTGGATAAGCCACACACCTGAATTGGATCCCCAATGAGTGACCCCTTCTAACTATTCTATAACGCGCCCTGTGCTCTGATTTGACAGTGAGAGAGTGATCGCACCATAGTTTATACTGCTAATCATTCTCAGCATACACTACAAATATACTTCGAGGTTACGCGTCGCATCAAAGCCTCCGTGTGACGTCATGTACGACGCCCCGCACAAAAAAGACGCAAATGTTTTTAATTGTTTACAAACATATATTCATGTATTTAATGAACATACTAACAGAAGACTTAATCTAGGATAATTATGGAATAATATTTTTTAAAGTTTTAAGAAGCCTATATTACTTCTATATTGTATGAGTGCAGCTGTGTGCCCCTCCACCTGGTACCCTAGACTCCACCACGCCCAGACCCGGTTCATAAGCACGCTTGATCATCACCACAAAACCATTAGCACACATATCGCTTTTCCACACATTCTTTTACAACTAGTATGCATTTACCACACATGATAAATGCATAATCTTAATAATGTTTTCTTGTTGACCAACACGTGTTGTAATGCCTGTGCCTTACGTCCTTCAAATTAGTTTCTAGGTATACGTGTGACCAATTCTGATACTAATCAGAGGCCAAGGACAAACACTGTGGTATCTGTGGCACTAAATCTCATCGATCACAGAGAAAATATACGCAGGGTAAAATGAAAGTAACAGGTATAATAAAAATAACTAAGGAAAATTACTAAAATGGCGCTTGGACGGAGTATGTAATCAACGTTTGGCGCCTCAACACTACATTTCAAATAAATATACATACAATATGTTTATTAATATATATCAAAAGTATAGCACCGGATAATACACATGACCCGGGAAAACAAAGCGGCAAATTAAATACCTAAAATCAGGTGAGGTTTGCTTGTCGAACTTGAAGAAAAAGAAAAAAAGTGCACTTGCAAACAAGGCTGCGCATGCGTAGACAGTACAACTGATGCAGCAAAAAAACCCAGAAAGTTTTACATACTGTCATAGAAATATAGCTCTAAAAATTGCCCCGTAATTTGCCCCCTCTCGACCTTATAAACAAAACGGACTTCTAGTTTTTTTTTTACCTTTTCCACCGCGTACAAGTGCTGCACGAGTACCCCACCATTTTTTCTTTTTTTTAAAATAAAAATTGAGCCTAAAGATCCATGTACCCCCCCCCCCCCTGACCAAGACTATAGGGTCAGAATGTTTCTACCCTGCCCCCTTTCCTTATATCTCAACTTTGTTTTACTTTTGTTCCTTGTGACACTGCTCTCGCAACAAACAAGATGGCTGCCAACATTTCTTGTTTTGGAGTATTGACAACCAATCAGCATGCAGCTCTTGCTCGTAATTGTACGTCTTTCCAAATGCGTATGCCTCAATTTTCCTAGAAAAAAATAAAAATAAAAAATAGAGCCTAAACATCCATGTGCAACCCCCTGTGCAAGCCTAGAGCGTCAGAATGTTTCTAGCCTACCCCTTTCCCTTATTTCTCAACTTTGCTTTACTGTTTACTTGTGACTCGGTTCTAGCGAGGCACAAGATGGCCAACAACACTTCCTGGTTTCGAGTGTTGATAGACAGTTCACAGCCAATCAGCATACAGCTCACGCTCGTAATTGAACAGATTTCCGTACGCGTGCTGAACTCCGTCTCTAGATATAGCTATGATTTCATTTGCGATTTCTCAGAATCTACTAAACGGATTTACACCATTTAACAAAAAGCACAATCTGCGAACAGAACTCCACCTCTCTGCCAAATTTCGTGTAATTCCGTTCAGCCGTTCGGGCTGTAGCCCTGGCTAAAGGTCCCTATGGAAAATTGCATGGGTAAAACATGTTTTGGGACTCCCCTTTTCTCTCGGCCCCCGCTCGACGAATCACCCCCAAGCTTTCAGGGAAGGAGCAGAACCGAGCAGGCCATTTTCTTAGAGAAATTCATGAAGATTCGTCCACCGGCGCCAAAGTTATTCCAAATAGAATGTTGTAGTAACTATAACTACCTACTGGCAACCGCCAGTAGGTTTTATATATATATGTATATATATTACCAAGGTTTGCTTCAGAGATGAGACCGCACTCCCAGGCAAGGTAGGTAACAACCTTTATTTATAACACCAAGCAGCTTCCCATTCCTATATATATATATATATATATATATATATATATATATATATATATATATAATGCTGCGGATCAAACGCATCTGCAGTGATAATATGGAATGCAAACTGGCTCAGGAAAGTTGTAAGAAGAGGTTCCTTCAAAGGGGATACAAACCCGCGATCATTGATAAGGCTATCAGGAAAACTGAATCTTTGAATCGCGACAACATCTTAGCCCCTAAAAGCCCTGGTATGGCCGATGACTCTAACAATAAATTGCGAGTCATCATAACCTATAATAAACAGCAAGCGCCATCAGAAAGATTTTCAGGAAGCACTGGGATCTTCTGTTGAAGGATCCTGTCATAGGCAATGATCTGCTTAGAGACAATCCTACCCCCCTTATAACTTTTCGGAAAGCCAGATCCATGGGTAACTGTCTGAACAAGTGTAATCCTGAAATTAGACCCCCCTCCAATTGGCTGTCCAAGCAAAAAGGTTTTTACAAATGTTTTCAATGCAAAGCCTGCAAACATGCAAACAATGTTAAGGAATACAGCATCCCATTTTCACCTTACCCAGTCAGAATCAAACGACGGATTACGTGTAAAACAGAATATGTTGTATACGTTTTGGAATGTCCCTGTGCACTGCGCTACGTTGGTAGCACCAAGTTACCCGTGCACATGAGGATCCTGCAACATCTCAGGGCCATTAACAATAAGGATCAAGCATATCCTGTGGCACGACATTTTCAAGCAAAGCATGATAGCGATAACACTCTGCTGCAGTATTTTGCCATAGACTATATACCCCCTTCTCGTAAGGGTGGCAACAGGGATAGTGCCCTGAGAATGCTGGAAACCAGGTATATTTTGGAATTTAATTCCAAGGTCCCAAATGGTCTTAATACCACGGAGGACTTATACACCTGTCTATGAACCGTCCATTGAACTATAGGTTTCTGGATCTAACTCTGTTTCCCTTTGATTGTGATAAGTATGGAATGAATAGATTTATTCCAATACATTTGTTAGGAAAACCAATTTTGCCACTCTAACAAGTTCCAGAATCTCCATAGATGCCACTTTTCAGTATATCTCTCGAGATTATACATCTGCGCTTAATTATCAACTTGAGTATTTACTCATTTTAAATTCACGTAACATACACCATTGGTTATTTTCAGTATTTGAATAGAGTATCTTGGGTTGTCCTATTCTATATCTTTTGTTTCACTGTTTTCACATTTTGGTTATCACTTTATTTATCGCCTATACATTTCAGGCAGCTAATACCATCTATCTATATATCCTAGGACCCTTCTTTACTTACTTTAAAGTGTTTGCCCACTTGGGCTATATTAACGTAAACAGCATGCTTTGGACTGCATCTGGAGCTGGATACATACATAGATTTGCCAATCATTGATTTGGTTATGTATCAGTGACTATATGAGGTGGGCTCCTCATACTATTGGGGAGTCATCTTTTACAATGTCTTCATTTATTTAAATATGTGTATATATATATATTTTTCTACTGAGATCTATATGTATATTTTCAAATTGATATATGTGTGTATATACATGAAATTATTTGTAAATACGCTTTATTTTAATTGTACATTCTACTAAAATTGTTGTACATATGTATTCCAGGAGCAGTCCAGCTGATATGCCCTGTGTTCATTGCATAGTCTGTTTTTCAGTTTCATTGTGCAATGTAACAGCTGTTTACAATTATGTGTTACTGGTCACTTTAAATAAGATATGGGTCCATGAGTAACGCGTCATGTGATCAAGGTCCAGGTCGGACCGAAACGCGTCATGGCGGCATACTGATGCGTGGCGAATTTTTCTTTCAATAAAAACTGAAAAGCACGAACGATTGGGTCCGCGCTTATCTATCAGAGTCCTGTCCTTTGAGTGGATTCGTTTGATAGAGTTCTGGTATATATATATATATATATATATATATATATATATATATATTCACTGAAAAAACCATAGGTTTGACACATGTTATAGTTAGCTGGAAAATTTACTGACATAAAACCAATGAAATTCCACGTTATAGTTAGTTGGACTCACTATAACTTGCGCGTGCAATGCACTGCTGATGACGTCACATATTACATCACTCATGACATGGTCAGTGACATCACTGATGACACCATCCTTGTGACATAGTGACAGACCTCCTTTCACTGTAATGTAACCCTTGAGACACATATTCAAAAATAGAAACTGAAATTTAAAAAAAAATGGAGATACCTATATCAGTTACAACAAGCAATTCAGTAATTCCACTATCTATATACACATCCACTCATTCACCAACAGTTCTATATAGTCACTCATACATATACTCACTCATCATATGAAGTGATACACCTATACATCCTGTTACACACCGACAGTCATCCAAAAGTTACTCACACACATATTCACACGTGCAAATAAACTATTGAACATCCATTTATTTGAATATAGAGTTATACACACACTTCCACCTTACTTCTATTGAAAATTACACATATTTATTCTCTTAAACAATCACTTATAGAAACACATACTTATTTAAACAGGAACTCTTACAATCTCTTACTCTCACATATACTCACTTATATACATCAATATTCATATATACTAGATTAAAACATATGTAGTTACTGATAAAGACACTAGTGAGACAGTCATTCACTCACTAACAAACACATATAGACACTCATCCACCCATACAGTCCTGTACATATGCTGTCTTCAAAACACATACAAACAGAGAGTCAGTCACTCATGCATCTATGTGCTAAGTAATACCCCCACCAAACCATATAGACACTCATACTGATACTAATAAAAATATCTAATAACCCATATACATACGCATGTAGCTACTTACCAACACATGTAGCCACTTATACACAAAGTGAAACACTAATATATATATTTAAATATTTAAACATAACTCACTAATATTTATTTTTCAGAAAGACACATATTCACTGGATGGTGTCATCAGTGATGTCATGAGTGATGTCACTGACCATGTCATGAGTGATGTAATATGTGACGTCATCAGCAGTGCATTGCACGCGCAAGTTATAGTGAGTCCAACTAACTATAACGTGGAATTTCATTGGTTTTATGTCAGTAAAATTTCCAGCTAACTATAACATGTGTCAAACCTATGGTTTTTTCAGTGAATTTCATAGGTTTTTTAAATGCTACTTCCTAACTATAACGTGTGTAAAACCTATGGTTTTTTCTGTGAATTTCATTGGTTTTTAAAATGCTAATTCAGAAAAATGTTGTGTATGCAACCTATACTTTTGGCAATAAAGTTCTGGCAATATTTTTTTCGAAAACAAGCCGTTTTCTTCACTGTTCAAGTTGCATAGAGACTCCTTGTAAAGCGATACAGAATTCAAAAGTCTGTACCTTGCCTTTTTTTAAACACATTAAAATTTGTCTGTAAATAAAAATAGCCTTACTAAACTTTCATGCGCGACCCGGTGTGCGCACTCTCGGCAACAGTTGTCAATAAAATGGATATCGCATTTCCAGGCTTTCGTGCGCGACCGAGTGCGCGCACCTGCCTATATATTTCGTGAAAACTTTGCGATTTGTACTTTCCAAAAACAGCTCCAGGAGCATATTATAAAGGGCGTTTATCGGCTTTCGATCGTGCGCGACCGTGTGCGCGCAACCGCCTATATATATATTTCGGGAAAAGTTCGCGATTGCAACTTATTAAATTTCTTCATACACCCACCATAGAACTTATACTACTCAGAAGATATATTAAATCCGGATATGTTTCGATTTACTCCTTTTCACGTTTTGAAATTGGACCGCTACTTCCAACCAGATACTATCACCGCGTACACGTCCTGAGACGCGCATGTGAAGTCATGTGACTTGAAAACAACACTTCCAATTGGTTCCTAGTAGTTTCTATGCTGCGTCAATACCTACGCCTGCTTCAAACATATGCACAGTTTTGAAACAGCATGGGCCTGAAAGTCACTGAGTGAAATATCATACATTA
The DNA here is from genome assembly GCF_964263255.1 of Lissotriton vulgaris. Classification (NCBI taxonomy): domain Eukaryota; kingdom Metazoa; phylum Chordata; class Amphibia; order Caudata; family Salamandridae; genus Lissotriton; species Lissotriton vulgaris. The sequence goes on along the minus strand of NC_141693.1, from coordinate 748,924,539 downwards.
CAGTCAGCCACTTTCAAGACGCATTCCTTCAGAGGAACACTTACCGTTTATTAGAGGTAGATCGTCCGACTCCACCGGAAAACACCCCTAATAAAAAAGACATATATATAAAATGCGGACTAGCCGCTGTATCGTACTAGCAAACTTTAACTTAAAACTCGTTAGAGAAAACAAAAGGAATCGAACAAAATCAATAGGCCACTGATAGGATCTCTTTTTGACCTTGCTAAAATAGAAACATTAGGAACAACCCCTCATGAGAAATATGAAACTAGTGAAACTAGTGAGAGAAACCGAGCTCGACGCCATCTTGCCCCCTTTTAGGCCCCATCACGAACATAGATAGCCCTACATAGCAAAACGTGATCTTATCGCCTGCCCAACTTCAGATCTGACCCCCCCCCTTTTGCTCTCATGTCCTGTCGGAATGTCCGGCTCTAGATTACAATCACATGTTCCATTTGGGAGGGGAAACGACATCAGAGCGACAAATATTAGAAATATACCACACGACAGCAAAATAACAGATTAAAACGTTTTTATTCTTGAACAAAAATATATTAAAACAACTATGGAGAACCATTACGCGAATAGTCCGGAGGCGACACCAAGCGCCAAGGCCTGTCCCCAGGATGAACCAAGGAATCCGTTCCTGGGACCGTGGCAAAGAGCAGCCGGCCGCCATCGGCCAGAGAAGGCATGGGCCCGACCCGAGATGTAGTTCTCTTCCCATTCTCTTCCTCTTTCGGCGCCTTGCAGGCCACGAGGGGGGGATGTCTTGCATATGCCTCCGACCCCCCCCCTCTTCATCGCATGGTCCGGCCATAACAAATGTCAGCAAAACGCCGTGGGGTACACTGGGAGGGAGAGACGGCGCGGATGATAATCTTTCGGCGCCTTGCAGGCCACGAGGGGGGATGTCTTGCATATGCCTCCGACCCCCCCTCTCTCTTCATCGCCTGGTCCGGCCATAACAAATGTCAGCAAGACGCCATGGGGTGCACTGGGAGGGACAGGCAGCGCGGACGAGCCTCTCCCGCCTCCCCACGTGCAGGCCCCTCACCTGCACCCCCAATGCTCCACGCACCCGTCAAAGGACTCGTCCACTCTTGCGGGGCAGCAACGCTCCATGCACCTGGCAAAGGACTCGTCCACTGTGCCGGTGCAACGATGCTTCGCCCGACAGGCTTGAGTCCATCAGCTCCTGCAACCCAGTGACTGCCGGTGGTTGCAGATCTTTCCTTTCAAAATGCTGCCAACAATATTTTCTGAATGTCGTAGCCACGAGACGTTGGCGCTCTCCTGCTGACGCCAGCCTCAGTTTGAATGACCAACAATCCGGGGCGCGGCGCGGAGCGCGTAACGTAAGCATAACAGGTCATGTGACTTGTTAAGGCTTTTCATTGGTTTAGAAATATTTTTATGAGCATATTTGACTATTTTATTAAAGACACTACACATAACCTGTTTTTCAAGTTATGTTTAATTTTAAATGAAACGGTTTACATTTTCACTTTTTATTTCCAGTAAATTTGAAAAATAAATGTTTATAGTTCCATATGCTGAAGCACGTCAGCTTCCCACCCTATGTCATACAATTCTGACAAATCGGCATCCTCATCATGTTCTTCATCATCCTCAGGATTTAAATCATCTAAGGGTTCCACTTCCACTGACGTTTCAATGACATGTTCAACAATAAGATCGAGACCAACGGATTGCTCATTATCACTCATGGTTAATGTCCTTATCTTTAAAGAAAGAGAACAACAATGAGATGTTGCAGAGTAAGAGACAAATCTCAGACACTATAATAGTAAAATTGTTTAACAACAGTTACATTTTGCAGCTATTATTTAGCCATGTCCAGCGATGCTGAGGAGGTGAGTCCTATGTCCAAGTTTTCAGTGAACAGGACTCATCTCTTTTTAACCTTCGATAAGCTTCACCAACTCTGTGTCCCCTGCTCATACTTAAATGTAAAGGAGCAGATTTATGTTAACTGGCGCATCCCCAGAGATGCACCAGTTAATGTGCACCGCTGCTCTGCCACCCATGGTGTGCCGCATTTACAATGTGGAGCACCATTTACTCGCAGTGACAAAATGGCGGTCAACACTTCCTGATTTCCTTCGAATCGAACGTTAACAGACGTCACGCAGCAAAAAAAAATTCCGCTCGCGCGCAGCCCCTCCTTCCCCAAAGTAGCAATGTTGGGCAACTTTTGGGCTGCTTTCTAGTAGGGTTTTAGAGCGTCAGAAAGTCTACAAAAGCCGTCGGCAACGGCCTGGGGTGGAGAACCATTACGCGAATAGTCCGGAGGAGACACCACACGCCAAGGCCTGTCCCCAGGATGAACCAAGGGATCCGTTCCTGGGGCCGTGGCAAAGAGCGGCCGGCCGCCATCGGCCAGAGAAGGCATGGGCCCGACCCGAGATGTAGTTGTCTTCCCATTCTCTTCTTTTTTCGGTGCCTTGCAGGCCACAAGGGGGATGTGACATACCTAATAGTATAACTCATATATATCCGACCTCCCCCTCTCTTCATCGCCTGGTCCGGCCATAACAAATGTCAGCAAGACGCCGTGGGGTCCACTGGGAGGGAGAGGCGGCGCGGACGAGCCTCCCCAGATGGAGGCCCCTCAGCTGCACCCACAACGATCCATGCACCCGGCAAAGGGTTCGTACTCTGTGGCGATATAGGGACACTCCACGAGCCCAGCAAAGCGTTCGCATACTCTGGCGGTATAGGGACGCTCCACGAGCCCAGCAAAGGACTCTCCCACTGTTGCGGTACAGCGACGCTCCACTCACCCAGCAGGGTCTCGTCCACTGTGGCGGTGCAACGATGCTTCGCCCGACAGGCTTGAGTCCATCTGCTCCTGCAACCCAGTGACTGCCGTTGGTTGCAGATCTCCTAAAAATGGCGGTCGACTTTGCAGGAATGGGCCTGGCATGAAAAGTTGGCCTGGTCACCTGTTAACCAGAAAATGGGCCCCTGTCTTTCCTTTCAAAATGCTGCCAACAATATTATATCAAACTCTGCATCGGTACTTACTTATAAATGCAGAAACAACTCAATTAACACAAGGGCTCTTTTCAGAGCCACCTTATATCAAAGCACTCAAACTTCTGATTTATCTCCATTTTCACACTTTTGTAAATAGGTGTGCGCGCCCGAGTGCGCGCACCCCGCAACTTTTTCGAGAAAAAAATATATATATTTTTGCTTTTAAGGACCTTACTGCACACCCTGAGAACCTACGCAGCAAAACAATCTCTACCTTCTCCCCTTTCCATGTTCCAACGCTTTGAAATGACAATATATTTACTCGCAGTGACAAAATGGCGGTCAACACTTCCTGATTTCCTTCGAATCGAACGTTAACAGACGTCACGCCGCAAAAAAAAATTCCGCTCGCGCGCAGCCCCTCCTTCCCCAAAGTAGCAATGTTGGGCTACTTTTGGGCTGCTTTCTAGTAGGGTTTTTGAGCGTCAGAAAGTCTACAAAAGCCGTCGGCAACGGCCTGGGGTGGAGAACCATTACGCGAATAGTCCGGAGGAGACACCACACGCCAAGGCCTGTCCCCAGGATGAACCAAGGGATCCGTTCCTGGGGCCATGGCAAAGAGCGGCCGGCCGCCATCGGCCAGAGAAGGCATGGGCCCGACCCGAGATGTAGTTGTCTTCCCATTCTCTTTTTTTTTCGGTGCCTTGCAGGCAACAAGGGGGATGTGACATACCTAATAGTATAACTCATATATATCCGACCTCCCCCTCTCTTCATCGCCTGGTCCGGCCATAACAAATGTCAGCAAGACGCCGTGGGGTCCACTGGGAGGGAGAGGCGGCGCGGGCGAGCCTCCCCAGATGGAGGCCCCTCAACTGCACCCCCAACGATCCATGCACCCGGCAAAGGGTTCGTACTCTGAGGCGATATAGGGACACTCCACGAGCCCAGTAAAGCGTTCGCATACTGTGGCGGTATAGGGACGCTCCACGAGCCCAGCAAAGGACTCGCCCACTGTTGCGGTACAGCGACGCTCCACTCACCCACAGGGTCTCGTCCACTGTGGCGGTGCAACGATGCTTCGCCCGACGGGCTTGAGTCCATCTGCTCCTGCAACCCAGTGACTGCCGGTGGTTGCAGATCTCCTAAAAATGGCGGTCGACTTTGCAGGAATGGGCCTGGCGTGAAAAGTTGGCCTGGTCACCTGTTAACCAGAAAATGGGCCCCTGTCTTTCCTTTCAAAATGCTGCCAACAATATTATATCAAACTCTGCATCGGTACTTACTTATAAATGCAGAAACAACTCAATTAACACAAGGGCTCTTTTCAGAGCCACCTTATATCAAAGCACTCAAACTTCTGATTTATCTCCATTTTCACACTTTTGTAAATAGGTGTGCGCGCCCGAGTGCGCGCACCCCGCAACTTTTTCGAGAAAAAAATATATATATTTTCGCTTTTAAGGACCTTACTGCACACCCTGAGAAAACCTACGCAGCAAAACAATCTCTACCTTCTCCCCTTTCCATGTTCCAACGCTTTGAAATGACAATATATTTACTCGCAGTGACAAAATGGCGGTCAACACTTCCTGATTTCCTTCGAATCGAACGTTAACAGACGTCACGCAGCAAAAAAAAATTCCGCTCACGCGCAGCCACTTGGGTGCGCGCATGCATGCGCGCCTATAGATATATAATTGACTTTAACTTTAATTTTCTCAACAACTACTAAACGGATTTACACCATTCCAAAAAAAGCGTAATCTGCGAGCCGGACTGTACAGTTTTGCCAAATTTCTTATAAATCCATTCACCCGTTCGACCTGTAGCCGAGTCTAAAGGTCCTATGGAAAATAACATGGAGAAAACACATTTTGGGACCCCCCTTTTATCTCAGCCCCCACTTGACCAATCCCCCCAAACTTTTAGGGAAGGAGCGCAGCGGACTGAGCCATCTTCTTTGAGAAATTCGCTAAGATTCTTCAACCAGGGCCAAAGTTATTCCAAATAGAATGTTGAGCATTTCCTATGGAAACTAGGTCCTAACTATAACTACCTACTGGCGACCGCCAGTAGGTAATATATATATATATATATATATATATATATATATATATATATATATATATATATATATATATATATATATATATATATATATATATATATATACGCTCCTTTGCCTGACACCAAAGATTGAGCAGCACTCGAACACAGGATCAAGGTGGCAAGCCTTTATTTCGGAGTACAAGTGGCACGCTGCAGGCAGTTTCGATCTGACAGCCACAAGCGCGACCTAGCCTGACGCGTTTCAAGGGTGTGTCCCTCTTCCTCAGATGCAATCGCGGTTGCAGGTATGCTCCGGTTCCTGTCCCAACATGCCTATTTAACGCCCAGAATGGGCGGGTCACGTGTCCCACGGCATCATGGAACTTGTGGTCCCGGCAAATCCAACCACTGATGGTGCACTAATGTTCTGTCCTTTTCAAGCCCACAGATGGGCCACTGCCCACAACGTCCACTTTAAGCCCCGGTCTGTACTCCACAGTGACGGCGTAGGCATGTGTCCTGCTGCGTGGCCCCCATCTTTTCACAGGGTGGTGCCGCACTACGGCTGGGCTGCAGCCAAAAATACACGCTCCTTTGCCTAACACCAAAGATTGAGCAGTACTCGAACACAGGACCAAGGTGGCAAGTGTTTATTTCGGAGTACAAGTGGCACGCTGCAGGCAGTTTCGATCTCACAGCCACAAACGCGACCTAACCTGACGCGTTTCAAGGGTGTGTTCCTTTTCCTCAGAGACAATGGCGGTTGCAGGTGTGCTCCGGTTCCTGTCCCAACATGCCTATTTAACGCCCAGAATGGGCGGGCCAAGTGTCCCACGGCATCATGCAACTTGTGGTGCGGCAAATCCAACCACTGATGGTGCACTAATGTTCTGTCCTTTTCAAGCAAATAGATGTGGTACCAGTGGATCACTGGGACCATCCCTGGGGGCACTCCGTTTTTCCTCTCAGTAAAATAAGAGGATTCCACACACATTTTCTCTGTGATGTAAGTCACAAGTTGTTTATTCTTATTATTATTTTTCAACAAAGTTCATATTGTAGTATTCAATACTATTCATTTAATGAGGCATCATTGTTTTATCATGATTTCCATCCAATGCATTTCGGGCCAATATATAGCCCTTCATCAGGGAAAACACTGTGAAAGAATGAATAATAAATCATAATGCCACATGTTAACGAGTCATGATGTCAATTGCAATGATCTAAATTGTATAACGGTCCCAACGTGCAATGGCTCAAACCTAGTATTGCTTTTTGACTTGGAAATAATCAGCACTCAGTAAAACATTAATCATAAGCAGCATAAAAACAAAAAAAGGGGAAGAAACGCTCTGTAGCGTGCGACTTACATATCTGTCTTTACTTGTGTTTATCTGTGTGCTGTAAGTGAAGATAAGGGAAAAATCATTGGTGACCGTTCTGGTTTTAAAAGTTTGCATCAGTTGGGGTTTGGCGATTAACTGACCTGTTTGCGGCTTTTAACTCGTCTCGATCGCAGCATCATAGGTTCATCATCGTGTGAGGACGCCACTAAGTGAAGTGTTCGCCATTTAACTTTATCCGGTCAGTGTTGTTCACTGTCACGTGGTATGCAACAACTGAGAAAAGACTTGGTTATCGGCATATGCGCGAATTTAGTATAAGAGTCTGTGATTGTTTTATCTGTAATGGTTGAGAGCTTAAGGGGGAATCTGTAAAATGAAGGACTATTAAATCTAGCTTGGTGTTCTATAGGTACAATTTACGTGGTGAAAATAAAAGGAAGGAAGGGACAACACCAAATATCTCCTTCAAAGAGAGAACTTCTGGATTTATAAACTTTGCACCCAGAGACCGAATGGACTCAATGATAGGATTGAACTTTCTTGTTACATATGAACTTGCTCTCTTGATGCCACTTGGTACGACTGTGAATATTTAAAAGTCATGATGATTACAGCTTTTCTCATGTACTTATGTAAAATTGTCACTGCGACAGGGTTCGAATTGACCCTTTCCAACCACATATTTTTTAAGTTTTTTATCTGAATCCTTTTATTTTCACCAGGTAAATTGTACCTATAGAGCACCAAGCTAGATTTAATAGTCCTTCATTTTACAGATTCCCCCATAAGCTCTCAACCATTACAGATAAAACAATCACAGACTCTTATACTAAATTTGCGCATATGCCGATAACCAAGTCTTTTCTCAGTTGTTGCATACCACGTGACCGTGAACAACACTGACCTGGTAAAGTTCAATGGCGAACACTTCACTTAGTGGCGTCCTCACACGATGATGAACCTACGATGCTGCGATCGAGACGCGTTAAAAGCCGCAAACAGGTCAGTTAATCGCCAAACCCCAACTGATGCAAACTTTTAAAACCAGAACGGTCACCAATGATTTTTCCCTTATCTTCACTTACAGCACCCAGATAAACACAAGTAAAGGCAGATATGTAAGTCGCACGCTACAGAGCGTTTCTTCCCCTTTTTTCATTTTTATGCTGCTTATGATTAATGCGTTACTGAGTGCTGATTATTTCCAAGCCAAATAGCAATCCTAGGTTTGAGCCATCGCACGTTGTGACCGTTATACAATTTAGATCATTGCAATTGACATCATGACTCGTTAACATGTGACATTATGATTTATTATTCATTCTTTCACAGTGTTTTCCCTGATGAAGGGCTATATAATGGCCCGAAATGCATTGGATGGATATCATGATAAAACAATGATGCCTCATTAAATGAATAGTATTGAATACTACAATATGAACTTTGTTGAAACATAATAATAAGAATAAACAATTTGTGACTTACACCACGGAGAAAATTTGTGTGGAATCCTCTTATTTTACTGAGAGGAAAAACGGAGTTCCCCCAGGGATGGTCCCAGTGATCCACTGGTACCACATCTATTTGTTTTCATAGGGCGTTTCTAGGGTCTACAACGCCACCTGCGGAGAACCCATAAAATAACAAACATTGAATAAATAGTTGCTATGCATCCACCCACATCGCTTCTTTGCAAACCGACTGTCCTTTTCAAGCCCACAGATGGGCCACCGCCCACAGCGTCCACATTAAGCCCCGGTCTGTGCTCCACAGTGACGGCGTAGGCATGTGCCCTGCCGCGTGGCCCCCATCTTTTCATAGGGTGGTGCCGCTCGACGGCTGGGCTGCCGCCAAAAATACACGCTCCTTTGCCTGACACCAAAGATTGAGCAGCACTCGAACACAGGACCAAGGTGGCAAGCCTTTATTTTGGAGTACAAGTGGCACGCTGCAGACAGTTTCGATCTGACAGCCACAAACGCGACCTACCCTAACGCGTTTCAAGGGTGTGTCCCTCTTCCTCAGAGGCAATCGTGGTTGCAGGTGTGCTCCGGTTCCTGTCCCAACATGCCTATTTAACGCCCAGAATGGGCGGGTCAAGTGTCCCACGGCATCATGGAACTTGTGGTCCCGGCAAATCCAACCACCTATGGTGCACTAATGTTCTGTCCTTTTCAAGCCCACAGATAGGCCACCGCCCACAGCGTCCACTTTAAGCCCCGGTCTGTGCTCCACAGTGACGGCGTAGGCATGTGTCCTGCCGCGTAGCCCCCATCTTTTCACAGGGTGGTGCTGCTCGACGGCTGGGCTGCCGCCAAAAATACACGCTTCTTTGCCTGACAGCAAAGATTGAGCAGCACTCGAACACAGGACCAAGGTGGCAAGCCTTTATTTCGGAGTACAAATGGCACGCTGCAGGCAGTTTTGATCTGACAGCCACAAAAGCGACCTAGCCTGACGCGTTTCAAGGGTGTGTCCCTCTTCCTCAGAGGCAATCGCGGTTGCAGGTGTGCTCCGGTTCCTGTCCCAACATGCCTATTTAACGCCCAGAATGGGCGGGTCAAGTGTCCCACAGCATCATGGAACTTGTGGTCCCGGCAAATCCAACCACTGATGGTGCACTAATGTTCTGTCCTTTTCAAGCCCACAGATGGGCCACCGCCCACAGCGTCCACTTTAAGCCCCGGTCTGTGCTCCACAGTGACGGCGTAGGCATGTGTCCTGCCGCATGGCCCCCATCTTTTCACGGGGTGGTGCTGCTCGACGACTGGGCTGCCGCCAAAAATACAGGCTCCTTTGCCTGACACCAAAGATTGAGCAGCACTCGAACACAGGACCAAGGTGGCAAGCCTTTATTTCAGAGTACAAGTGGAACGCTGCAGGCAGTTTCGATCTGACAGCCACAAACGCGACCTAGCCTGACGCGTTTCAAGGGTGTGTCCCTCTTCCTCAGAGGCAATCGCGGTTGCAGGTGTGCTCTGGTTCCTGTCCCAACATGCCTATTTAATGCCCAGAATTGGCGGGTCAAGTGTCCCACGGCATCATGGAACTTGTGGTCCCGGCAAATCCAACCACTGATGGTGCACTAATGTTCTGTCCTTTTCAAGCCCACAGATGGGCCACCGCCCACAGCGTCCACATAAGCCCCGGTCTGTGCTCCACAGTGACGGCGTAGGCATGTGTCCTGCAGCGTGGCCCCCATCTTTTCACAGGGTGGTGCCGCTCGACGGCTGGGCTGCCGCAAAAAATACACACTCCTTTGCCTGACACCAAAGATTGAGCAGCACTCGAACACAGGACCAAGGTGGCAAGCCTTTATTTCAGAGGACAAGTGGCACACTGCAGGCAGTTTCGATCTGACAGCCACAAACGCGACCTAGCCTGACGCGTTTCAAGGGTGTGTCCCTCTTCCTCAGAGGCAATCGCGGTTGCAGGTGTGCTCCGGTTCCTGTCCCAACATGCCTATTTAACGCCCAGAATGGGCGGGTCAAGTGTCCCACGGCATCATGGAACTTGTGGTCCCGGCAAATCCAACCACTGGTGGTGCACTAATGTTCTGTCCTTTTAAGGCCCACAGATGGGCAATCGCCCACAGCGTCCACTTTAAGCCCAGGTCTGTGCTCCACAGTGACGGCGTAGGCATGAGTCCTGCCGCGTGGCCCCCATCTTTTCACAGGGTGGTGCCGCTCGACGGCTGGGCTTCCGCCAAAAATACATGCTCCTTTGCCTGACACCGAAGATTGAGCAGCACTCGAACACAGGACCAAGGTGGCAAGCCTTTATTTCGGAGTACAAGTGGCACGCTGCAGGCAGTTTCAATCTGACAGCCACAAACGCGACGTAGCCTGACGCGTTTCAAGGGTGTGTCCCTCTTCCTCAGAGGCAATCGCGGTTGCAGGTGTGCTCCGGTTCCTGTCCCAACATGCCTATTTAACGCCCAGAATGGGCGGTTCAAGTGTCCCACGGCATCATGGAACTTGTGGTCCCGGCAAATCTAACCACTGGTGGTGCACTAATGTTCTGTCCTTTTAAGGCCCACAGATGGGCCATCGCCCACAGCATCCACTTTAAGCCCCGGTCTGTGCTGCACAGTGACGGCGTAGGCATGTGTCCTGCCGCGTGGCCCCCATCTTTTCACAGGGTGGTGCGGCTCGACGGCTGGGCTGCTTCAAAAAATACATGCTCCTTTGCCTGACACCAAAGATTGAGCAGCACTCGAACACAGGACCAAGGTGGCAAGCCTTTATTTCGGAGTACAAGTGGCACGCTGAAGGCAGTTTCGATCTGACAGCCACAAACGCGACCTAGCCTGACGCGTTTCAAGGGTGTGTCCCTCTTCATCAGAGGCAATCGCGGTTGCAGGTGTGCTCCGATTCCTGTCCCAACATGTCTATGTAATGCCCAGAATGGGCGGGTCAAGTGTCCCACGGCATCATGGAACTTGTGGTCCCGGCAAATCCAACCACTGATGGTGCACTAATGTTCAGTCCTTTTCAAGACCACAGGTGGGCCACCGGCCACAGCGTCCACTTTAAGCCCCGGTCTGTGCTCCACAGTGACAGCGTAGGCATGAGTCCTGCCGCATGGCCCCCATCTTTTCACAGGGTGGTGCCGCTCGACGGCTGGGCTGCTGCCAAAAATACACGCTCCTTTGCCTGACACCAACGATTGAGCAGCACTCAAACACAGGACCAAGGTGGCAAGCCTTTATTTCGGAGTACAAGTGGCACGCTGCAGGCAGTTTCGATCTGACAGCCACAAACGCGACCTAGCCTGACATGTTTCAAGGGTGTGTCCCTCTTCCTCAGAGGCAATCGCGGTTGCAGGTTTGCTCCGGGTCCTGTCCCAACATGCCTATTTAACGCCCAGAATGGGCGGGTCAAGTGTCCCACGGCATCATGGAACTTGTGGTCCCGGCAAATCCAACCACTGATGGTGCACTAATGTTCTTTCCTTTTCAAGCCCACAGATGGGCCACCGCCCACAGCGTCCACTTTAAGCCCCGTTCTGTGCTCCACAGTGACGGCGTAGGCATGTGTCCTGCCGCATGGCCCCCATCTTTTCACAGGGTGGTGCCGCTTGACGGCTGGGCTGCTGCCAAAAATACACGCTCCTTTGCCTGACACCAAAGATTGAGCAGCACTCCAACACAGGACCAAGGTGGGAAGCCTTTATTTCGGAGTACAAGTGGCACGCTGCAGGCAGTTTCGATCTGACAGCCTCAAACGCGACCTAGCCTGGCGCGTTTCAAGGGTGTGTCCCTCTTCCTCAGAGGCAATCGCAGTTGCAGGTGTGCTCCGGTTCCTGTCCCAACATGCCTATTTAACGCCCAGAATGGGCGGGTCAAGTGTCCCACGGCATCATGGAACTTGTGGTCCCGGCAAATCCAACCACTGATGGTGCACTAATGTTCTGTCCTTTTCAAGCCCACAGATGGGCCACCGCCCACAGCATCCACTTTAAGCCCCGGTCTGTGCTCCACAGTGATGGCGTAGGCATGTGTCCTGCCGCATGGCCCCCATCTTTTTACAGGGTGGTGCCGCTCGACGGCTGGGCTGCTGCCAAAAATACACGCTCCTTTGCCTGACACCAAAGATTGAGCAGCACTCGAACACAGGACCAAGGTGGCCATCCTTTATTTCGGAATACAAGTGGCACGCTGCAGGCAGTTTCGATATGACAGCCACAAATGCGACCTAGCCTGACGCGTTTCAAGGGTGTGTCCCTCTTCCTCAGAGGCAATCGCGGTTGCAGGTGTGCTCCGGTTCCTGTCCCAACATGCCTATTTAACGCCCAGAATGGGCGGGTCAAGTGTCCCACGGCATCATGGAACTTGTGGTCCCGGCAAATCCAACCACTGATGGTGCACTAATGTTCTGTCCTTTTCAAGCCCACAGATGGGCCACCGCCCACAGCGTCCACTTTAAGCCCCGGTCTGTGCTCCACAGTGACGGCGTAGGCATGTGGCCTTTTGCGTGGCCCCCATCTTTTCACAGGGTGGTGCCGCTCGACGGCTGGGCTGCCGCCAAAAATACACTCTCCTTTGCCTGACACCGAAGATTGAGCAGCACTCGAACACAGGACCAAGGTGGCAAGCCTTTATTTCGGAGTACAAGTGGCACGCTGCAGGCAGTTTCGATCTGACAGTCACAAACGCGACCTAGCCTGACGCGTTTCAAGGGTGTGTCTATCTTCCTCAGAGGCAATCTTGGTTGCAGGTGTGCTCCAGTTCCTGTCCCAACATGCCTATTTAACGCCCAGAATGGGCGGGTCAAGTGTCCCAAGGCATCATGGAGCTTGTGGTCCCTGCAAATCCAACCACTGATGGTGCACTAATGTTCTGTCCTTTTCAAGCCCACAGATGGCCACCGCCCACAGCGTCCACTTTAAGCCCCGGTCTGTGCAACACAGTGATGGTGTAGGCATGTGTCCTGCCGTGTGGCCCCCATCTTTTTACAGGGTGGTGCCGCTCGACGGCTGGGCTGCTGCCAAAAATACACGCTCCTTTGCCTGACACCAAAGATTGAGCAGCACTCGAACACAGGACCAAGGTGGCCATCCTTTATTTCGGAATACAAGTGGCACGCTGCAGGCAGTTTCGATATGACAGCCACAAACGCGACCTAGCCTGACGCGTTTCAAGGGTGTGTCCCTCTTTCTCAGAGGCAATCGCGGTTGCAGGTGTGCTCCGGTTCCTGTCCCAACATGCCTATTTAATGCCCAGAATGGGCGGGTCAAGTGTCCCACGGCATCATGGAACTTGTGGTCCCAGAAAATCCAACCACTGATGGTGCACTAATGTTCTGTCCTTTTCAAGCCCACAGATGGGCCACCGCCCACTGCGTCCACTTTAAGCCCCGGTCTGTGCTCCACAGTGACGGTGTAGGCATGTGTCCTGCCGCGTGGCCCCAATCTTTTCACAGGGTGGTGCCGCTCGACGGCTGGGCTGCTGCCAAAAATACACACTCCTTTGCCTGACACCAAAGATTGAGCAGCACTCGAACACAGGACCAAGGTGGCAAGCCTTTATTTCGGAGTACAAGTGGCACGCTGCAGGCAGTTTCGATCTGACAGCCACAAACGCGACCTAGCCTGACGCGTCACAAGGGTGTGTCCCTCTTCCTCAGAGGCAATCGCGGTTGCAGGTGTGCTCCGGTTCCTGTCCCACCATGCCTATTTAACGCCCAGAATGGGCGGGTCAAGTGTCCCACGGCATCATGGAACTTTTGGTCCCAGCAAATCCAACCACTGATGGTGCACTAATGTTCTGTCCTTTTCAAGCCCACAGGTGGGCCACCGCCCACAGCGTCCACTTTAAGCCCCGGTCTGTGCTCCACAGTGATGGCGTAGGCATGTGTCCTGCCGCGTGGCCTTCATCTTTTCACAGAGTGGTGCCGCTCGACGGCTGGGCTGCCGCCAAAAATACACGCTCCTTTGCCTGACACCAAAGATTGAGCAGCACTCGAACACAGGACCAAGGTGGCAAGCCTTTATTTCGGAGTACAAGTGGCACGCTGCAGGCAGTTTCGATCTGACAGCCTCAAACGCGACCTAGCCTGACACGTTTCAAGGGTGTGTCCCTCTTCCTCAGACGCAATCGCGGTTGCAGGTGTGCTCCGGTTCCTGTCCCAACATGCCTATTTAACGCCCAGAATGGGCGGGTCAAGTGTCCCACTACATCATGGAACTTGTGGTCCCGGCAAATCCAACCACTGATGGTGCACTAATGTTCTGTCCTTTTCAAGCCCACAGATGGGCTACCGCCCACAGCGTCCACTTTAAGCCCTGGTCTGTGCTCCACACTGACGGCGTAGGCATGTGTCCTGCCGCGTGGCCCCCATCTTTTCACAGGGTGGTGCCGCCCGACTGCTGGGCTGCCGCCAAAAATAAACGCTCCTTTGACTGAAACCAAAGATTGAGCAGCACTCGAACACAGGACCAAGGTGGCAGGCCTTTATTTCGGAGTACAAGTGGCACGCTGCAGGCAGTTTCGATCTGACAGCCACAAACACGACCTAGCCTGACGCGTTTCAAGGGTTTGTCCCTCTTCCTCAGAGGAAATTGCGGTTGCAGGTGTGCTCCTGTTCCTGTCCCAACATGCCTATTTAATGCCCAGAATAGGCGGGTCAAGTGTCCCACGGCATCATGGAACTTGTGGTCTCAGCAAATCCAACCACTGATGGTGCACTAATGTTCTGTCCTTTTCAAGCCCACAGACGGGCCACCGCCCACAGCGTGTACTTTAAGCCCTGGTCTGTGCTCCACAGTGACGGCGTAGGCATGTGTCCTGCCGCGTGGCCCCCCTCTTTCCACAGGGTGGTGCCGCTCGACGGCTGGGCTGCCACCAGAAATACACACTCCTTTGCCTGACACCAAAGTGTGAGCAGCACTCGAACACAGTACCAAGGTGGCAAGCCTTTATTTCGGAGTACAAGTGGCACGCTGCAGGCAGTTTCGATCTGATAGCCTAAAACGCGACCTAGCCTGACGCGTCACAAGGGTGTGTCCCTCTTCCTCAGAGGCAATCGTGGTTGCAGGTGTGCTCCGGTTCCTGTCCCAACATGCCTATTTAACGCCCAGAATGGGCGGGTCAAGTGTCCCACGGCATCATGGAACTTATGGTCCCGTCAAATCCAACCACTGATGGTGCACTAATGTTCTGTCCTTTTCAAGCCCACAGATGGGCCACCACCGACAGCGTCCACTTTAAGCTCCGGTCTGTGCTCCACAGCGACGGCTTAGGCATGTGTCCTGCCGCGTGGCCCCCAGCTTTTCACAGGGTGGTGCCGCTCGACGGCTGGGCTGCCGCAAAAAATACACGCTCCTATGCCTGACACCAAAGATTGAGCAGCACTCGAACACAGCACCAAGGTGGCAAGCCATTATTTTGGAGTACAAGTGGCACACTGCAGGCAGTTTCGATCTGACAGCCACAAACACGACCTAGCCTGATGCGTTTCAAGGGTGTGTCCCTCTTCCTCAGAGGCAATCGCGGTTGCAGGTGTGCTCCGGTTCCTGTCCCAACATGCTATTTAACGCCCAGAATGGGCGGGTCAAGTGTCCCACGGCATCATGGAACTTGTGGTCCCGGCAAATCCAACCACTGATGGTGCACTAATGTTCTTTACTTTTCAAGCCCACAGATGGGCCACCGCCCACAGCGTCCACTTTAAGCCCCGGTCTGTGCTCCACAGTGATGGCGTAGGCATGTGTCCTGCCGCATGGCCCCCATCTTTTCACAGGGTGGTGCCGCTTGACGGCTGGGCTGCCGCCAAAAATACACGCTCCTTTGCCTGACACCAAAGATTGAGTAGCACTCGAACACAGGACCAAGGTGGCAAGCCTTTATTTTGGAGTACAAGTGGCACGCTGCAGGCAGTTTCGATCTGACAGCCACAAACACGACCTAGCCTGACGCGTTTTAAGGGTGTGTCCCTCTTCCTCAGAGGAAATCGCGGTTGCAGGTGTGCTCCGGTTCCTGTCCCAACATGCCTATTTAATGCCCAGAATGGGCGGGTCAAGTGTCCCACGGCATCATGGAACTTGTGGTCCCGGCAAATCCAACCACTGATGGTGCACTAATGTTCTGTCCTTTTCAAGCCCACACTGTCAGGATCTGCTCATCATTTCTCGCCAGAAGTTGTCTAAGGAGGCTTAATGCACGAAGATGTCCTTGTTGGAGAACTTCGTTACGAGTTTATTTGAAAGCCTTGCAGCGATCCGCCATCTTGGGAATGTGGAAGTAATTCCGTTTCCCTGGTTGGCGATCAGCATTACAGTGTTTGCCTGAGCGTCTGAACTTCGCGCATGCGCGCATTGCGTATTGCGCACTTCAACCGGCAAAATTCACCGGAGCAGGGAGTTACTTCACACTCCACCTCAGAGAAAATATATACGACCCGTTTATTTCAGAGAAAGCCTCAGAACCATAGCTAAAAGGAAAGTAACTGCGAAACGCTTGTTTTAAAATCAAATTGCGTTTCTAAAAGAAATTTTTTTCTCACAGAGTATTTCATGACGGAGGAGCTGCAGAGTAGGAGTCTGGAAGAGCGGTGGTGAGGACGACTAGAGCTGAGATAACTTCTGTGAAGAGAAGTTCCTTCAAAGACTTTATAAGTAAGCGTGTTTTATTTGGTTAACCAAGAAACAGTCTCAGACGATGAACCTAAAAGCGCTGGAATCTTTCTTAGCATGGAAGCAGGAGAGTACATTGCGCCTTGAGCCTTTCTGAGACAGTTGTTTGTCGAGAAAAGTATTTCACCGAAAGACATTTTGTGCCTTTATTCAAAGACATTATAGACTTGTGCTTGTGCGCTAAACTTCAAGACTGTTCTGGAATTTTGTGTAAGGAAAAAAGAGAATTCATTTGAAGGAGAAGTTAGAACTACAACGTTTAATGAATAACAGACTTGAAAACTCACTATCCAGTGAGTTAAGACAATATGCTGTAAATGGTTCCAAGGGACACTAGAGTTCTTCCAGTGAATCAGATTTAAGAATCTCAGACTAAAACAGTTCAGAGAGTGGCTAGCTTCCTAGTCTGTACTGGTAAGATATTAAGCTCAGGGTTGAGAATACAACAGAATTAAATAGCCTGTTTAATAGGGAGGTTAAAAATCTGTCTTTTCCTTTGCAGAGAGTCGCATCCCAAAGGCTCCTGAGGCAGACCCAGTGAGGAAGCAGTCTCTCTTGTTTTGTCTGTCCACTTCCCCTTTCCCCCACAGGTTAAGACTATGGACTGCATTACAACAGGGCAGCTCCTGGCTTTGGCTTGAGGGGGTCTGGGGTAAGAGCTTCTGTTCCTGAAGGGGCCGAACCAGTGTATCCTTTTGACAGATTGAAGTGCCTGCCTCTTAATTGAGGATTTAGGTCCCCTCCTGAGCAGAATGGCGGAAGGCATTGACTTAAAGTCTCTAAATGAAGTTTTAGGTAATATGCAGGTCCAGTTAAATAATGCTTAAGAAGAAAACAAAGCCTTAAGGGAGGAAGTTAGGAGATCTAGTCAGGAGTCCATGCAAACACGTCAGAGGTTAGAAAATTTGGTATCAGCAGGATCTCTTTTTCAAGAAAAAACTGCGACACCACAGCAGCCATCTTCGTCAGGGATCTCTACCCAAGTAATTCATTCAATTACCCTGTCATTCCATTAGCGTCCCCAGAGAGGTATGGGGGGGATCCGATGAAGGCTCAGATATTTTTGACGCAGTGTTCTTTACACTTTTTGTGTCGTCCTGTGATTTTTACTGATGATCAGGCTAAGGTGGCATTCATATTGTCGTATCTGACGGGAGATGCAGCTGCTTGGTCCATGTCGTTGGTCACCAAAAATGATCCAATCCTAACCAATTATGCGAATTTCAAGGTGGAGTTTGCTCGGATTTTTGATTGACGATCCGCCGCGCAAACTACAGATAATGAATTGTTGGACCTTAAACAAGGAAGTCGAGACTTGGTGGGGTATTTGGCTAGCTTCAATAAGTTAGTGGTAGAAACCAATTGGCCAGAAGAGAAAAGAGCGGCATTTTTTTACAGGGGACTTCGAGACGAACTAAAAGATGCTTTAGCCCAAATCCCTCAACGACCTACAGAAGTCTCTGCTCTCATAGATTTGGTGTTGCAGTTGGATCATAGACTAAATGAACGAAAGCATGAAAAGAGAAGAGACTTCCGTCCAATACCTCCTCGTTTCGATCGGATGCGGAATGAATCTCAGAAGAGTTCGGATGCTCCAACTGCAGAAGAACCAATGCAAATTGGTTCAGTTAGAGGCCCTTTGTCCAAGGAGGAGAAGGAGAGACAGAGAAATTCACTATTGTGTTTGTATTGTGGCGTATCTGGACATTTTGTAAGGGAATGTCCCAAGAGACCGAAGACTTCTCTGCCAGTAAAAGATCAGCTTCGCCCGTAGAGAGAGTTGCGCGGGTAGAAGCGACATCAAAGACAACTCCTGAATCACAGCATATCATGAATACACTACAGTCTGCTGCACCGCATCTGATTGCAATCTTTTTGGTAAAGTTTCGAGATCAAGAGATCAAGGAGGTATCTGTTATGATTGACTCTGGGGCAACAGGAAACTTCTGTGATCTGAAATATGCTCGGCGGCATGGGATTCAATTTGTTAAGAAGGTGATTCCTGAGCCTGTGCGTGCTGTGGATGGCACCAACTTGTCTTCGGGTCCCATTACTCATGAAACTGAGTTGGTACAATTGACTGTGCTAAAGGGACATTCGGAGTACATCACCTTTAATTTAATTGATGCTCCACAGTTTCAGTTGATCTTGGGACTTCCTTGGTTAACGGAGCATAATCCAAGAATAGACTGGAGTCAAAGAACAATTGAAATGGATTCTCCTTTTTGTGCTGAAAATTGTTTTGGAAAAGAGAAACCTCCAGAAGATGAGTCACAAGTCAAAATTCTAGCCTCTGTTCACACAGCCCAAGTTTGCGCTATGGAAGTAAAGTCGATCCCAGTGGAGTATCAAGACTTAACAGCAGTTTTTGATAAAAGTAAGGCAGAAACACTACCACCACATCGTCCGTACAATTGTAAAATAGATATTGAACCCGGAGCAATACTGCCTTGTAGTCGTATTTATGCACTCACTGAAAAAGAAAATCGATTTTTGAAAGAATATCTAGACAAATATTTGGCTAACGGATTCATTCGTCCATCTCAGTCACCCGTTTCCTCGCCTCTTTTCTTCATTCCAAAATGAGATGGAGATCTTCGAGCGTGCATCGATTATAGAGCGTTAAATCAGGTGACAGTCAAGAATAGGTACCCCCTGCCATTGATCTCTGTGTTGTTGGATCAAGTAAAGAATTCCAAGGTGTATACGAAATTAGATCTTAGGGGTGCCTATCATCTGATCAGAGTGGCCACTGCAGATGAGTGGAAAACAGCTTTCCGAACGAGATATGGATTATTTGAGTACCAGGTGATGCCTTATGGCCTTTGTAATGCCCCTGCAGCCTTCCAGCACTTTGTCAACGATGTGTTAGGAGAGTTTTTGGATCATGTGGCCGTAGTTTATATTGATGACATTTTGATTTTCTCTAATAGCTTGGAAGAAGATGTACCTCATGTGAGAGCTATTCTGACTAAGTTGATGGAAAATCCTCTCTATGTTAAGTTGGAGAAATGTGCCTTCCATGTCACCAGAGTGGAGTTTTTGGGCTTTGTACTATCTCCAGATGGAGTAAGCATGGATGTCACTAAGATTAAGGCAGTTCAGGATTGGCCCTCTCCAAAGTCAGTGAAGGAAGTTCAGAGCTTTTTGGGGTTTTCAAACTTCTACAGGAGATTCATTTCAGATTTCTCTCAAAAGGTAACCCCTATTACACGACTTCTTAAAAAGGGAGTCAAGTTTGAGTGGAAAGAAGAAGCTGAGGAGGCTTTTCGATTCCTTAAAGACTCATTCACCCAAGCTCCCATCTTGTTGCATCCTCGAACTGAAGATCCTTTTTATGTGGAGGCAGATGCCTCTGATGTTGCAATTGGAGGAATTTTGTCTCAGCGACATCCGGATTCAGGCCAGTTACACCCAGTGGCGTACTACTCTAGGAAATTAATCCCTCCAGAGTGCAACTATTCCATTGCCGATAAGGAACTTTTGGTTGTAAAAAGTGCTTTTGTGGAATGGCGACACTATTTAATGGGAGCAAGGCACAAGGTAACGGTCTTTACGGATCATAGGAATTTACAATTCCTCAAGTCTGCACGCACCTTAACTGCAAGGCATTTACGATGGTCACTGTTTTTTGCGGATTTTGACTTCGTAATTACCTTCCGTCCAGGAAAGAGTAATGCAAAAGCCGATGCATTATCCAGAATTGATTCCACCATTTCAAAGAAAACCGAAACAGAAGAGCAGAGCATCATCCCAAAAGAGAAAATCATCATGGTAACAGATGTTGGTGCTTTGGAAGAAAAGGTGCAAGAAGCTATGTCCTTTCAAGAAATGAAAGATTGGTTCTTAAAGGAGAAGGGCCGAGAAATCAAGAACGGTTTGCCATATCAAGATCTTCGTTTGTATCTTCCGACACCAGAGCTTCAAGAAAAGGCGTTGGAGTCTTGCCACGATCACTTGTTGGCTGGGCACAAAGGAATTCTCAAAACTACTGAGTTAGTGGAAAGGAATTTTTGGTGGCCAGATATGAAACCGCAGATTCGACAATATGTGACAACCTGTGAGAGATGTCTTCGGGGAAAAGCAGATAGAAGATCACCTCAGGGCAAGTTGAGACCACTACCAGTGCCACCCCATCCCTGGCATACAGTGTCTATGGATCTGATAGTGGAGTTACCTCCTAGTCTTAGGTTTACTACTGTTTTAGTGTTTGTAGATGTATTCTCTAAAATGGCACATTTCATCCCTCTAAAAAAGGTCCCCAATGCCCCGTTGTTAGCACAGCTTTTCTCCCAGCATATTGTGCGTTTACATGGAATTCCCAAAATTCTAGTTTCAGATAGGGGAACCCAGTTTGTCTCACATTTTTGGAAAGCATTTACTCACAAACTAGGAATTGACACTCGCTTCTCCACAAGTTACCATCCAGAAACAGACGGCCAAACTGAGAGAGTGAATCAAGAACTTGAGCAGTACCTCCGGCTTTACCTCTTGGATCAAAAGATGGAATGGTCTGAGATGGTGTGGGCGGCAGAGTTTGCTTATAATAATTCGATTCACTCTTCCACTGGTTATTCACCATTTTATGTAAATTATGGTAGGCACCCCACTTTGATTGTGGAGAAAGAAGAAAGTTCAGTCCCAGCAGTAGAGAAGATTGTTTCAGAGATTCAGAGATCTCTTGTTCAAGTTAAAGAAAATTTAATCAAGGCTAAGGAGTCTTATAAAAAAAATGCTGATAAGAAAAGAAGAGAAGACCCAGTATTTAGTCCAGGAGAGAAGGTATGGCTATCTACAAAAAACTTGAAATTAAAAGTAATCGGAAGTTCCAACCTCGATTTTCACGACCATTCACAGTGGAGAAAATGTTAGGCCCAGTGACAGTCAGGCTCCATTTACCCACTAATCTAAAAATTCATCCTACTTTTCATGTTTCCTTAATCGAAAAGAGTCCAAAAAATATGAGAGTTAGGTTAACACCTAGGCCCGTGCTAATAGATGGAGAAAAAGAGTTAGAGGTACACAAAATTCTAGACTCTAAGTTCAAGAAAGGCATACTATACTAACTGATTGATTGGAAGAATTTTGGTCCTGAGGAAAGATCATGGGAGCCTTATGAAAATGTCCATGCTCCAAAACTGCTCAAAGAATTTCATAAGCTACATCCTTCAAAACCCAGGTTGGGGAGAGCCTCCTTGGTGGGAGGTACTGTCAGGATCTGCTCATCATTTGAGGCTTAATGCACAAAGATGTCCTTGTTGGAGAACTTAGTTACGAGTTTATTTGAAAGCCTTGCAGCGATCCGCCATCTTGGGAATGCGGAAGTAATTCCGTTTCCCTGGTTGGCGATCAGCATTACAGTGTTTGCCTGAGCGTCTGAACTTCGCGCATGCGCGCAATGCGTATTGCGCACTTCAACCGGCAAAATTCACCGGAGCAGGGAGTTACTTCACACTCCACCTCAGAGAAAATATATACGACCCGTTTATTTCAGAGAAAGCCTCAGAACCATAGCTAAAAGGAAAGTAACTGCGAAACGCTTGTTTTAAAAGTCAAATTGCGTTTCTAAAAGAAAAATTTTTCTCACAGAGTATCTCATGACGGAGGAGCTGCAGAGTAGGAGTCTGGAAGAGCAGTGGTGAGGACGACTAGAGCTGGGATAACTTCTGTGAAGAGAAGTTCCTTCAAAGACTTTATAAGTAAGCGTGTTTTATTTGGTTAACCAAGAAACAGTCTCAGGCGATGAACCTAAAGGCGCTGGAATATTTCTTAGCATGGAAGCAGAAGAGTACATTGCGCCTTGAGCCTTTCTGAGACAGTTGTTTGTCGAGAAAAGTATTTCACCGAAAGACATTTTGTGCCTTTATTCAAAGACATTATAGACTTGTGCTTGTGCGCTAAACTTCAAGACTCTTCAGGAATTTTGTGTAAGGAAAAAAGAGAATTCATTTGAAGGAGAAGTTAGAACTACAACGTTTAATGAATAACAGACTTGAGAACTCACTATCCAGTGAGTTAGGACAATATGCTGTAAATGGTTCCAAGGGACACTAGAGTTCTTCCAGTGAATCAGATTTAAGAATCTCAGACTAAAACAGTTCAGAGAGTGGCTAGCTTCCTAGTCTGTGCTGGTAAGATATTAAGCTCAGGGTTGAGAATACAACAGAATTAAATAGCCTGTTTAATAGGGAGGTTAAAAATCTGTCTTTTCCTTTGCAGAGAGTCGCATCCCAAAGGCTCCCGAGGCAGACCCAGTGAGGAAGCAGTTCCTCTTGTTTTGTCTGTCCACTTCCCCTTAGCCCCACAGGTTAAGACTATGGACTGCATTACAACAGGGCAGCTCCTGGCTTTGGTTTGAGGGGGTCTGGGGTAAGAGCTTCTGTTCCTGAGGGGGCAGAACCAGTGTATCCTTTTGACACACAGACGAGCCACCGCCCACAGCGTCCACTTTAAGCCCCGGTCTGTGCTCCACAGTGAGGGCGTAGGCATGTGTCCTGCCGCGTGGCCCCCATCTTTTCACAGGGTGGTCCCGCTCGACGGCTAGGCTGCCGCCAAAAATACACGCTCCTTTGCCTGACACCAAAGATTGAGCAGCACTCGAACACAGGACCAAGGTGGCAAGCCTTTATTTCGGAGTACAAGTGGCACGCTGCAGGCATTTTCGATCTGACAGCCACAAACGCGACCTAGCCTGACGCATTTCAAGGGTGTATCCCTCTTCCTCAGAGGCAATCGCGGTTGCAGGTGTGCTACGGTTCCTGTCCCAACATGCATATTTAACGCCCAGAATGGGCGGGTCAAGTGTCCCAAGGCATCATGGAACTTGTGGTCCCGGCAAATCCAACCACTGATGGTGCACTAATGTTCTGTCTTTTTCAAGCCCACAGATGGGCCACCGCCCACAGCGTCCACTTTAAGCCCCGGTCTGTGCTCCACAGTGACGGCGTAGGCATGAGTCCTGCCGCGTGGCCCCCATCTTTTCACAAGGTGGTGCCGCTCGACGGCTGGGCTGCCGCCAAAAATACACGCTCCTTTGCCTGACACCAAAGATTGAGCAGCACTCTAACACAGGACCAAGGTGGCAAGCCTTTTTTTCGGAGTACAAGTGGCACTCTGCAGGCAGTTTCGATCTGACAGGCACAAACGCGACCTAGCCTGACGCGTTTCAAGGGTGTGTCCCTCTTCATCAGAGGAAATCGCGGTTGCAGGTGTGCTCCGATTCCTGTCCCAACATGTCTATGTAACGTCCAGAATGGGCGGGTCAAGTGTCCCACGGCATCCTGGAACTTGTGGTCCCGGCAAATCCAACCGCTGATGGTGCACTAATGTTCTGTCCTTTTCAAGCCCACAGATGGGCCACCGCCCCCAGCGTCCACTTTAAGCCCCGGTCTGTGCTCCACAGTGACAGCATAGGCATGAGTCCTGCTGCGTGGCACCCATCTGTTCACAGGGTGGTGCCGCTCAACGGCTGGGCTGCCGCCAAAAATACACGCTCCTTTGCCTGACACCAAAGATGGAGCAGCACTCGAACACAGGACCAAGGTTGCAAGCCTTTTTTTCGGAGTACAAGTGGCACGCTGTAGGCAGTTTCGATCTGAAATCCACAAACGCGACGTAGCCTGATGCGTTTCAAGGGTGTGTCCCTTTTCCTCAGAGGCAATCGCGGTTTCACGTGGGCTCCGGTTCCTGTCCCAACATGCCTATGTAACGCCCAAAATGGGCGGGTCAAGTGTCCCACGGCATCATGGAACTTGTGGTCCCGGCAAATCCAACCGCTGATGGTGCACTAATGTTCTGTCCTTTTCAAGCCCACAGATGGGCCACCGCCCACAGCGTCCTCTTTAAGCCCCGGTCTGTGCTGCACGTTGACGGGATAGGCATGTGTCCTGCCGCGTGGCCCCCATCTTTTCACAGGGTGGTGCCGCTCGACGGCTGGGCTGCCGCCAAAAATACACGCTCCTTTGCCTGACACCAAAGATTGAGCAGCACTCGAACACAGGATCAAGGTAGCAAGCCTTTTTTTCGGAGTACAAGTGGCACGCTGCAGGCAGTTTCGATCTGACAGCCACAAACGCGACCTAGCCTGACGCGTTTCAAGGGTGTGTCCCTCTTCCCCAGAGGCAATCGCAGTTGCAGGTGTGCTCCGGTTCCTGTCTCAACATGGATATTTAACACCCAGAATGGGCGGGTCAAGTGTCCCACGGCATCATGGAACTTGTGGTCCCGGCAAATCCAACCACTGATGGTGCACTAATGTTCTGTCCTTTTCAAGCCCACAGATGGGCCACCGCCCACAGCGTCCACTTTAAGCCCCGGTCTGTGCTCCACAGTGACGGCGTAGGCATGTGTCCTGCCGCGTGGCCCCCATCTTTTCACAGGGTGGTGCCGCTCGACGGCTGGGCTGCCGCCAATAATACACGCTCCTTTGTCTGACACCAAAGATTGAGCAGCACTCGAACACAGGACCAAGGTGGCAAGCCTTTATTTCGGAGTACAAGTGGCACGCTGCAGGTAGTTTCGATCTGACAGCCACAAACGCGACCTAGCCTGACGCGTTTCAAGGGGTTGTCCCTCTTCCTCAGAGGCAATCGCGATTGCAGGTGTGCTCCGGTTCCTGTCCCAACATGCCTATTTAACGCCCAGAATAGGTGGGTCAATTGTCCCACGGCATCATGGAACTTGTGGTCCCGGCAAATCTAACTACTGATGGTGCACTAATGTTCTGTCCTTTTCAAGCCCACAGATGGGCCACCGCCCACAGCGTCCACTTTAAGCCCTGGTCTGTGCTCCACAGTGATGGCGTAGGCATGTGTCCTGCCGCGTGGCCCCCATCTTTTCACAGGGTGGTGCCGCTCGACGGCTGGGCTGCCGTCAAAAATACACGCTCCTTTGCCTGACACCAAAGATTGAGCAGCACTCGAACACAGGACCAAGGTGGCAAACCTTTATTTCGGAGTACAAGTGGCACCCTGCAGGCAGTTCTGATCTGACAGCCACAAACGGGACCTAGCCTGACGCGTTTCAAGGGTGTGTCCCTCTTCCTCAGAGGCAATCGCGGTTGCAGGTGTGCTCCGGTTCCTTTCCCAACATGCCTATTTAACGCCCAGAATGGGTGGGTCAAGTGTCCCACGGCATCATGGAATTTGTGGTCCCGGCAAAACCAACCACTGATGGTGCACTAATGTTCTGTCCTTTTCAAGCCCACAGATGGGCCTCCGCCCACAGCGTCCACTTTAAGCCCCGGTCTGTGCTCCACAGTGAGGGCGTAGGCATGTGTCCTGCCGCGTGGCCCCCATCTTTTCACAGGGTGGTGCCGCTCGACGGCTGGGCTGCTGCCAAAAATACACGCTCCTTTGCCTGACACCAAAGATTGAGCAGCACTCGAACACAGGACAAAGGTGGCAAGCCTTTATTTCGAAGTACAAGTGGCACGCTGCAGGCAGTTTCGATCTGACAGCCACAAATGCGACCTAGCCTGTTGCTCTTCCTCCGAGGCAATCACGGTTGCAGGTGTGCTCCGGTTCCTGTCCCAACATGCCTATTTAACATCCAGAATGGGCGGGTCAAGTGTCCCATGGCATCATGGAACTTGTGGTCTTGGCAAATCCAACCACTGATGGTGCACTAATGTTCTGTCCTTTTCAAGCCCACAGATGGGCCACCGCCCACAGCGTCCACTTTAAGCTCCTGTCTGTGGTCGGCGTAGGCATGTGTTCTGCCATCTTTTCACAGGGTGGTGCCACTCGACGGCTGGGCTGCCGCCAAAAATACACGCTCCTTTGCCTGACACCAAAGATTGAGCAGCACTCGAACACATGACCAAGGTAGCAAGCCTTTATTTCGGAGTACAAGTGGCACGCTGCAGGCAGTTTCGATCTGACAGCCACAAACGCGACCTAGCCTGACGCGTTTCAAGGTTGTGTCCCTTTTCCTCAGAGGCAATCGCGGTTGCAGGTGTGCTCCGGTTCCTGTCCCAACATGCCTATGTAATGCCCAAAATGGGCGGGTCAAGTGTCCCACGGCATCATGGAACTTGTGGTCCCGGCAAATCCAACCGCTGATGGTGCACTAATGTTCTGTCCTTTTCAAGCCCACAGATGGGCCACCGCCCACAGCGTCCTCTTTAAGCCCCGGTCTGTGCTCCACAGTGACTGCGTAGGCATGTGTCCTGCCGCGCGGCCCCCATCTCTTCACAGGGTGGTGCCGCTCGACGGCTGGGCTGCCACCAAAAATACACGCTCCTTTGCCTGACACCAAAGATTGAGCAGCACTCGAACATAGGACCAAGGTGGCAAGCCTTTTTTTCGGAGTACAAGTGGCACGCTGCAGGCAGTTTCGATCTGACAGCCACAATCGCGACCTAGCCTGACGCGTTTCAAGGGTGTGTCCCTCTTCCCCAGAGGCAATCGCAGTTGCAGGTGTGCTCCGGTTCCTGTCCCAACATGGATATTTAACGCCCAGAATGGGCGGGTCAAGTGTCCCACGGCATCATGGAACTTGTGGTCCCGGCAAATCCAACCACTGATGGTGCACTAATGTTCTGTCCTTTTCAAGCCCACAGATGGGCCACCGCCCACAGCGTCCACTTTAAGCCCCGGTCTGTGCTCCACAGTGACGGCGTAGGCATGTGTCCTGCTGCGTGGCCCCCATCTTTTCACAGGGTGGTGTCGCTCGATGGCTGGGCTGCCGCCAAAAATACACGCTCCTTTGTCTGACACCAAAGATTCAGCAGCACTCGAAAACAGGACCAAGGTGGCAATCCTTTATTTCGGAGTACAAGTGGCACGCTGCAGGTAGTTTCGATCTGACAGCCACAAACGCGACCTAGCCTGACGCGTTTCAAGGGGTTGTCCCTCTTCCTCAGAGGCAATCGCGATTGCAGGTGTGCTCCGGTTCCTGTCTCAACATGCCTATTTAACGCCCAGAATAGGTGGGTCAAGTGTCCCACGGCATCATGGAACTTGTGGTCCCGGCAAATCCAACTACTGATGGTGCACTAATGTTCTGTCCTTTTCAAGCCCACAGATGGGCCACCGCCCACAGCGTCCACTTTAAGCCTCGGTCTGTGCTCCACAGTGATGGCGTAGGCATGTGTCCTGCCGCGTGGCCCCCATCTTTTCACAGGGTGGTGCCGCTCGACGGCTGGGCTGCCGCCAAAAATACACGCTCCTTTGCCTGACACCAAAGATTGAGCAGCACTCGAACACAGGACCAAGGTGGCAAGCCTTTATTTCGGAGTACAAGTGGCACGCTGCAGGCAGTTTCAATATGACAGACACAAACGCGACCTAGCCTGACGCGTTTCAAGGGTGTGTCCCTCTTCCTCATAGGCAATAGCGGTTGCAGGTGTGCTCCGGTTCCTGTCCCAACATGCCTATTTAACGCCCAGAATGGGCGGGTCAAGAGCCCCACGGCATCATGGAACTTGTGGTCCCGGCAAATCCAACCACTGATGGTGCACTAATGTTCTGTCTTTTTCAAGCCCACAGATGGGCCACCGCCCACAGCGTCCACTTTAAGCCCCGGTCTGTGCTCCACAGTGATGGCGTAGGCATGTGTTCTGCCATCTGTTCACAGGGTGGTGCCGCTCGACGGCTTGGCTGCCGCCAAAAATACACGCTCCTTTGCCTGACACCAAAGATTGAGCAGCACTCGAACACAGGACCAAGGTGGCAAGCCTTTATTTCGGAGTACAAGTGGCACGCTGCAGGCAGTTTCAATATGACAGCCACAAACGCGACCTAGCCTGACGCGTTTCAAGGGTGTGTCCCTCTTCCTCAGAGGCAATCGCGGTTGCAGGTATACTCCGGTTCCTGTCCCAACATGCCAATTTAACGCCCAGAATGCCTGCAGCATGCCACTTGTACTCCTAAATAAAGGCTTGCCACCTTGGTCCTGTGTTCGACCTCAATCTTTGGTGTCAGGCAAAGGAGCGTATATATATATATATATATATATATATATATATATATATATATATATATATATATATATATATATATATATATATATATATTACCTACTGGCTATCGCCAGTAGGTATATATAGTTAGGATTTTTTCCCTATGGGATTTTTGAAAATTCTATGTCTAATAACTATGGCGTTTGTGGACGGAATCGGCTGAAATTATCAGGAAAATGGCACATTTTGTTTCTGAGCAGCCCCTGAAAATTTGGGGGGGTTTCGTCAAGGGGGGGCTGAGAAAAAAGGGGGGTCCCAAAACGCGTTTTCCCCATGTTAATTTCCATAGGGCGGTTGGCCTCACTTTTAGCTCGAACGGCTGAATGGATTTGCACGAAACTTGGCAAAATTGTAGGGACTGTTAGCCCGATGTGCCTTTGCTAGGTTTCAATATATGTGCTCCAGTAGTTTTTGAGAAATTAACGTTCAAAACAAGATATATATCTGTAACAGCGCTCCGGGCAGCGATCCAGTCCGCTTATTTTTCGCGAAACGGAACTTTGCGCGCAGAAAGCTGATTGGCTCTCCGGTGTCTGTCAACATTCTAAACAGTCCGGAGCGGCCGCCATCTTATCTCTCGGTAGGATCGAGAGAGAAGAAGAGGTGAAAAACGAAGGGGGAATTTATTGAAAGGGGGCAAGGTATACCTCTCTTGACCCCCTAGGAATGATGTTGGGGTTATTAAAGGGTCCCGTGGGGAAAATAAAAAAAAAATGATTTTTCACGGTAGAAGCGCTTCACGGGCCGCGAACTGGGCCGCAAACTGGTAGCGAAACGGGAATTCGCCATTTTGTGCTTCGTTTTAATTGTTTAGAGACAAAAATTATCGCCGCACATCGGCCACAATGCATGAATATCGCTGAAAAGTCAGCGATATTCGTGCATTATCCAGCAAATGCTCTTAGCCATGTTATCCACCTTCCATTGGATAACATGGCTAAAAACTGCTCTGTGCGTGAGCTTTTTTTTTTTTTTTTGCTGTGCTGCGTGACGTTTGTTAACGTTCGATTCGATGGAAATCAGGAAGTGTTGACCACCATTTTGTCACTGCGAGTAAATATTTTGTTATAAATGAATCCTTATTGATAAACATTGTCTGCGCCATCTTGCGTTTTTGTCCAATGCCACAATTTTGTCGTGCACGGCAGCCATTTTAGATGCCTTGACCAGGGCCACTCTCTGCATGCCTCCGATCCTCAGCATGGCTCCCCACCCTCGCAAGCATCTCCCCCACGCACTGGTCACCCCCGCTGTTTCTCTCATGCATGGGCCATATACTTCCCCCCATCTGCGCTGCTCTTCTCTGAGAATCACACCCTGTGCCCGCCCGACACCTCCCTTTCACCCTATTCACTACCGCACCCTCTGAAACTCCTCTTCCTCTGTGTCCGATTGTCCAGGCCGGACCTAGGCTATCACCTAGCCCTGCGGATGTAGTTTATGGCCCCAGCTGTAGAGTATCCAGACATGCCAACCCTCCCGATTCAGGCGTGAGACTACTGATTTCAGTGCTAGTCTCCCGCCTCCCGATTCCTGCAAGCAAAAACCCGGGGGCATATTACCAACATCTAGCGATAACTTTTGTCTCTAACTTGTTTAGAGACAAAAATTATCGCCGCACATCGGCGAATTTTATCGCACATAAACCTTGCTATTAGCAAGGTTTATCGCAAATGCGATAAAAAACGGCCGCAATGCATGAATATCGTTGAAAAGTCAGCGATATTCATGCATTATCCAGCAAATGCTTTTAGCCATGTTATCCACTTCCCATTGGATATCATGGCTAAAACTGCTTAGGGCAGGTGTTAGGTTTTGGAGATATTCGCGCTTAGCGCGAATATCTCCAAAAGTTGGTAATAGGAGATAGCGATGGTTAGGGACTGTTTCCAGTCGCTAAAATCTTGGCACGCCCACTTTGCATGTCATTAGTGATAAATATCACTGATATGCAAAGCGGGGCCCAAGATGGTCGCTATCACCTTTTAGCTGTCACTAACTGGTGTTAGCGACAGCTTGGTAATAGGGAGATAATTTTATCTCTTTTTTTTTGGCTTTTAAAGCCCAAAAAGCGGAAATAAACCCCCTTGATAATATGCCCCATGATTTCTCGGGGGTTTCAGCTAACAGGGCTTGGTATTGTGTTACGTGCTAATTCTTCCAGGAAACGTCAGAGGGTCGATGCAGGGGTTCTAGAAGGGGTGATAAACCATTTAAGCCTCATGAACAAGCGCATGGTCTTTTAAAGATTTGTGAAGTACTCGGGGCGGCGGTGTGTGTGTGCCCTCTTTCAGGAGCGGGCGGGGGGGGCACTGCCAGCAACTTGCCAGGCCAGGCAGTGTTCAACACGTGCATCACCCTTTCTCTGCCTGCTATTGCGCTCCATGCTTCGGAAAGGTAAGAAAAAGAACGTGCATTTGAGTTTGAAATGTCCGATCTTGTAGCAGTACACTTGCAAAGCCCACACATGACAATAACCCGATTCAAGGCCCCATTCACCCGATTTTTTAAACATATATAGCACTCCAACAAAGTTAGATTTTAAAACTTTATTAACATTTAACTATAATGAACGGAACAAAAACTGTAAAAACATTTAAACATTTTTCACCCAAAAAAGCAACAATGGTCAGAAGCTGTCTTTTGTGCGAATAGTCCCAAGGCAGCACAACGTGCAGAGTTCTGGACGGCACCCAGGTGATGTCGCCTGGGTGCCGCACTGGTTTTGGGATCCTACAATGCTGCTCCGAAAATTGGCTTGGGGCGTCCCGGGTGGGGCGGGGGGAGGCCTCGTCAGTAGCGGTCTGTTGTGCGAATAGTCCCAAGGCAGCAGAACGCGCTGAGATGTTGATGGCACCCAGGTGATGTCCAGTAAACTGCCGCACTGGTTTTGGTATCCTACAATGCTGCTCCGAAAATTTGCGTGCGGCGGCCCGGGGGGGGGGGGGCGTGGGGGAGGCGGCGTGAACGGGCCTCCCCAGGTGGCGGCCATCCAGCTGAGTTGCGCCCGCTCTTGCGGCTACAGCGTCTCGCTCACCATGTTGTTGAGTTGCTCCCACTCTTGCAGTGCAGCGATAGGCGCCTGCCACATGACTCTTAAAATGGCGGACGGCTCTTCGGTTTTGGGCCTGGTCCACTGAAATGGCCCTGGGACACCTTGGAACTCGGACGCTTGCCTGCTAGGGCTTGGGCTCCATTCTCGAAAAGTGTCCCCTCAGCCGTGAAGATTCTACAAAAGTTTTCGGGGCCCCCGACTCCCGCAGGCTTCCGGTGGGGAGCGGCTGCCATGATTGCTCACGGAATGACCACGACGGAGCCACGAGATGGTGGTGCTCTCATGCTGACGCCAGCTTCAGTCTGAATGATCCAGAAACAAGGTGGGGCTTTCATCGTTTGGGAAAAAAAATGTTCTAAACCAATGAAAAGTGTTATTTTTAGGTCATATGACCAAGCCTTC
Source organism: Lissotriton vulgaris (assembly GCF_964263255.1). Classification (NCBI taxonomy): domain Eukaryota; kingdom Metazoa; phylum Chordata; class Amphibia; order Caudata; family Salamandridae; genus Lissotriton; species Lissotriton vulgaris. Next base: position 748,892,576 of record NC_141693.1, on the reverse strand, counting down.
CATCTTTAGGAAACCAAAAGTAAAATGATCCAATGAAAAGTTTTATAAACAAGTCACATGACCTGTTATGCGGCATAGGGCTACAAAAAGCGTAGAAAATCCGTTGGCACGTGAGGCGGCGTCAGTAGCGGACCGATGTGCGAATAGGCCGAAGGCAGCACAACGCGCCGAGATCCGGATGGCACCGAGTTAGTGTCCAGCAAGTTGCTGCACTGGTGTGGCTATCCTACAATGCTGCGCCAAAAGACGGAGTGTCCAGCTGAGTTGCGGTCACTCTTGCGGTACAGTGACTCGAACGCGCCGAGATCCGGATGGCACCGAGGTGGTGTCCAGCAAATTGCCGCACTGGTGTGGCCATCCTACAATGCTGCGCCGAAAGACGGCGTGTCCAGCTGAGTTGCGGTCACTCTTGCGGTACAGTGACTCGAACGCGCCGAGATCCGGATGGCACCGAGGTGGTGTCCAGCAAATTGCCGCACTGGTGTGGCCATCCTACAATGCTGCGCCGAAAGACGGCGTGTCCAGCTGAGTTGCGGTCACTCTTGCGGTACAGTGAGTCGAACGCGCCGAGATCCGGATGGCACCGAGGTTGTGTCCAGCAAGTTGCCGCACTGGTGTGGCCATCCTACAATGCTGCGCCGAAAGTCGGCGTGGGGTGCCCCGTTGGCTTATGAGGTGATGTCAGTAGTGGACCGATGTGTGAATAGGTCGGAACCAGCACAAGGCGCCAAGATCCGAATGGCAAGTCCTGGATGTTGAGTGCCTCAGTTGAGAGTTCTGAGCAGTGCTTGTAAGACTGTCTGAAGCTTATTTGCACCTGCTGCAGCTTCACTATTGCCCTGGTGTGGCCAAAGGTCGCACATGACATAGGCGGCCGGCTCCCGAGGTCCGGCGGAACTTTTTTCCTTTTCCTTTCTGCTTCTTTTCCTACAATCCATTTCATCTGAAGACACGACCAGGTCCCTGAATGTGTGCAGGGGGACGCTATTGATTGAATGAAAATGGCGGCTTGACACAAAGCTGACTCAAGCGTTGCTGTTGATGCTATACAGACAAAAATTGGTTTTCAGTTTGTACATTCTTCAGGATTTTTTTTTCTATCCAAGTCTGATTGAGAGTTTGTAGAAAAATGGCTTCAGATTTTCCACATACTACTCTTCAACATTCTTCCTAAATGTAACAATGTGAAACTCACTAGGAGAACGGCTGTTTCTGTTTCCTTTCAAAATGCTGCCAACAATATTTTCTGAATGGAAGACACCATCTTGTAGCATAAAGGGCCGAAAGGGGTTCTGGTCTGGCCGATGGTTGGTGGAGACATTTTGATTATATCTTGGACCTGCCCGGCCTCGCCCAAAATGGCGCCGGTATAAATGGGACTCGTAACTCCTTGCCCGCAAATGTATATCTAGAAAATGTTATTGTAAGTGGCCCTGTCGTATTTTAATTACAAAATGTACGTCCACCGATTCCGCAACTGTTAGACACCTTTGTTCTTGCAACCTAATGGCCCGCTCGTTACGTTCCTCTACAGTGTAAATGTCTCCTCATCATATACGATTTCAGTTTGCTCCGTGGCCGGCCCACGTGGTTATAGGCCCGTATTTGTATACTGACATTTTCACAATAAAGGTTTTTAAAACAAAACACGGTAGTAGTATTTACATTGGTAAAGTTTTTACTTTTAGTCACTGTTTTCGAATTAGTAAAAGGCAAGTGAAATAAAGCAGTCCAATTACATGACGGATAAAAGATATAATATGTAGGAACGCAGTAAAGATAAATGGTCAAGGGCAGTTGTGTTTTTCATTTCTGCAACATAAAGTGATCGATAAGAATCTGATAATCAGGCGTATCGGCGACTAAGACAGCAGGCCGAATCTCTTTTACTCAACGGCTCCGTCATGGAAGGAAGAAACGCCCTTTTTCTCGAAAAAGGAATATATTTTACTTGCAGGACAGTTGTAAATTTTCCGGGAAAGTACATTAGCCTGGAATATTATAACATATGTTTAAAAAAAAATAATGTTCGAAAACAATAAAAAGCGTAATTTTTAGGTCATATGACCAAGCTTTTCATCATTAAAATAACAAAAGTAAAATGAACCAATGAAAAGTTTTATTAACAAGTCACATGACCTGTTATGCTTACGTTACGCGCTGCGCGCCGCGCCTCGGATCACTTCCGGGTGCGCTAACGCGGCGTGTCATATAACGCATTACGCGACAACGTAGGTCAAGAATATAGTCAAAATGTCTCCACCAACCAGCGTTCGGAACACAACCCCTTTCAGCAGTCCAAAAAGTTCTGTTAAATGACAACAGAGGGGACAGGCAACAAGAACCATCAGTCAAAGAGGGGAGGGCAAGTTCTTCTCTTCCGGGTCATGTTGGGGCGCTACCGGAACTGATCGAATTGGTAGTCTACAGTGTTTCTGGATGTTTCAGACTAAAGCTGGCGTCAGCATGAGAGCACTACCATCTCGTAGCTCCGTCGTGGCCATTCCACGAGCAATCATGGCAGCCGCTCCCCACCAGAAGCCTGCGGGAGTCGGAGGCCCCCAAGACTTTTGTAGAATCTTCACGGCTGAGGGGACGCTTTCGAGAATGGGACCCAAGCCCTATCAGGGTAGCGTCCGAGTTCCAAGGTGTCCCAGGGCCATTTTAGTGGACCAGGCCCAAAACTGAAGAGCCAGCCGCCATTTAGAGAGTCCTGTGGCAGCCGCCTATCGCTGCACCGCAAGAGCGGGAGCAACTCAACTACATGATGAGCGAGACGCTGTAGTCGCAAGAGCGGGCGGTAAACAGCTGAATGGCGGAAGAGGCACAGTGTAGCAAAAGCGGGCGGAATGGCAACTGAAACGGTAAAGGGGCGCCCCACTACAGCGTGTCTTCAGGTCAAACGGATTGTGGGACAAGGTCCAGAATTGAAGAGTCATCAAAAGGCAAAAAGTTCCGCCGGACCCCGGGAGCCGGCCGCCTATGTCGGGGGCGATCTCAGGCTACACCAGTGCTATAAGACTTGGGGAGGGTGTCGGAGCCAAGCGTCTTCTCCGAGTCCATGGCCATCACACCGCCCCTCAGGGGCCTCCGTCAAGCTGTTTAGGAAGGTAACATATCACATTGTTTTCTAATGCAGTCAGGTCCACAAACGACACTCACTTACTTTGAGAATAGTGAAGCTGCAGTAGGTGGAAATAAGCTTCAGACAGTGTTAGAAGCACTGCTCAGAACTCTTAACTATGGCACCCAACATCCAGAACTTATGCCATTTGAGAATGGCAGTGACATTGAAGCAACTCAGGGACCAAAACCATTAACGTACTTTCACGTATGAAAATCTTACTTGGGGAGGGGGCAGGAGCGAAGCGCCCCCTCCCAGTCCGCGCCACCACACCGTATGTTGAAAATCTGAAGCCATCGTTCTACAAAGTGAACCAACCTTGGATTGAAAAATCTAGAAAAATGTACAAACTGAAAACCAGTTTTGGTCTGCATAGCATCAGTAGCAACGCTTGCTATCAGAGTGCATGAGTTTCATGCTCGATCGATTGAGCTAGCCGGATCGGGCAATAAAAAGTATAAAATAGTTATGTAAATAGTTATTTAATAAAATGTTTTACCCTGTTTCTTTGCTGGTGTGTTGTCTATATTTTTAATATTTGCATAGGGTTTGTCGTTATTTTGGGCGGGGTGGGTGACGGAGTCGAGCTGTCTTGCAGCCCTCATGGTGTGGAGCTCAGTTCATCTCACTATTTTCGTATTTCTCATGAAGGGTTGTTCCTAATATTTCTATTTTAGCGAGGTCAAAAAGAGATCCAATTAGTGGCCTACTGATTTTGCTCAATTACTTTTATTTTTTTACACGATTTTTCACTATCTGCAAAGACTAAACAGAGTATTGCGACTTTGTGCTTGTTTGTAAATAGAGAATGATCCAAAGAGAACCAATTCTAAAACAGTAAATGCTTGGATAACAATCAATCAAATGGAGAGACAAGCAGGCACGACGGATTACAACGGGGGCAAAGGCCTGCGTTAACTACCGTTCACTATCTGCAAAGAGAGAGTACTACTAAGAGAAAAGAGGGGAGGGGGGGCAGCGTTCAAAGCACATCAGCGTGCATAAATACGAAAATGTTTTTATCTATCACGTACTTGACATTTTAAAGCTTTTCATATTTGCTATTAAAAAACCAATGAAATTCACAGAAAAAACCATAGGTTATAGCGGATATATAGTTAGGAATTTGCATTTACAAAACCTTGAAAATTCAATGAAAAAACCATTGGTTTTAGGCCATATATAGTTAGGGATTTGCATTTACAAAACCTTATTTTACTCGCATAAAACCATTGAAATTCCATATATAGTTATAAGCGCTAACTATATATTGCGCACCCGCAATCCACTGCTGATGATGTCACATATTACATCATTCATGACATGGTTAGTGACATCACTGATGACATCACTGATGACATCTCAAATGACATCACTGATGACATCACTGAAAACATCTCATTTGACATGACTGATAACATCACTGATGATATCATTCATGTGATAATACCATGAACCTCTTCAGACTCTAATATAACCTTAGATACAATCAGTGTAAACAGACAGTCACAGACTGTCACTCATCCATGGAGTTACTCACACACCTAGTCAGTTATGCCAAAAATCAATCACACCTCCATTTTCTCAACTATACAGTTATACACACCTTACTTATTCAAACATATACTAACACATATTTACTTTACTCTCTTATACAATCTCTGATACATGTTCACAATGATCCATACAGCCACTCACACATTCACTGGCTCTTATGCACAGTTATTTATAGATGTCAACTCTCACATGTACTGTGTTTTACATATGTACTTAATTTGACATGTAGCACTGAGATATCCATTCACTCACTAATACACTCATGCACAGTCAACCGCCCATACAGCTGTTTGCACATGCACTTTTGAATCTATACATATAGTGAATCAACTACTCACACATCTATGTACAGAGTCACACACCTTCCAGCCACCCATACACACACACTCAGTTTCCCATACAAATACTTGGACAACCAATCAATAACCCATACAGTTACTCATATAGCTACTGATCAACATATGCAGCAGTTTGTAGAACAACAGATATAATGATGCACAAATTAAAACAGTTTAGTCACTAACCCATGCACTCAGTGAGACACATTTAATCACTCACTCAATCAGTCAGTCATGCACCTAGTAAATCCTTCATCCAGACACTTATATATCCACTCATTCTTCAATATGTAAAACATATTTTAACTTTACAGAAACATACAGTCACTGGATGTTGTAATCAGTGATGTCATCAGTGATGTCATTTGAGATGTCATCAGTGATGTCATCAGTGATGTCACTAACCATGTCATGAATGATGTAATATGTGACATCATCAGCAGTGGATTGCGGGTGCGCGATATATAGTTAGCGCTTATAACTATATATGGAATTTCAATGGTTTTATGCGAGTAAAATAAGGATTTGTAAATGCAAATCCCTAACTATATATGGCCTAAAACCAATGGTTTTTTCATTGAATTTTCAAGGTTTTGTAAATGCAAATTCCTAACTATATATCCGCTATAACCTATGGTTTTTTCTGTGAATATATATATATATATATATCCTGCTGGCAGTCGCCAGTAGGTAGTTATAGTTAGGATTATTTTCAATACAAAATCTCAACATTCTATTGTGAATAACTTTGGCGCCGGTTGAGGAATCTGCCTGAAAATTTCCTCAAATGTGCCTCGCGGCGCCCTGGTCCTTCCCTGAAAGTTTGGGGGGGATTTGTCAAGCAGGGGCCGAGATAAAAGGGGGGTCCCAAAAGGTGTTTTCCCCATGTTAATTTCCATAGGGCGGTCGACCTCACTTTTAGCCTGAACGGTTCAATGGATTTCCACCAAACTTGGCTTTTATGAACTATTTTATATATTTTTTGTTATTTTTATGGGGAGAAACAAAAAACAGGGATTTGAAAATGGCTCAACTGGAGCAAAAATAAATCAGGAAAAAATTAGTTTTTTTGGGGGCAATTGTGGTTGTCACCAGCAAGGAGGATGAGCTTTATGCTCTGTTCACCATAGGAGATGGTCTTACCACAAAAAATACATGTAATTCTGAATTCCCCAAACCGTGGTTGTATGCAAGGGATCGTCTCCCTTGTCTCTGGTCCCGATGGAGTGGGTTGCTTTCTTTTGGAGGTGGTGGTTGAAGATTGGGGAGGGTTACTGGCCAGTTCTCTCACCTCTGTGGCAGCATAGTTGTTTGGATGCTTGCGCTGCATGTGTCTAATCATGGTATTATTACCAAAAGAATATTTTTTGTTAGGGTTCCCCCTTGAAAGTTCCATGCCACAGATTAGGCAAGTCACCTTGGGTGCATTGACTTTCTTCTTGCCCTCTGGGATAGAAAAAAACTCACAATGTGCTGCCTTGGCTTGTATAGGGTATTGTCTTCTGGCAGCCACCTTCTCACCTCCTCCTCCTCCTCCTCTTGACCACCAATGTAATGTTGTGGTGGTCCTCTTGGTGGTGGTGGTGGTGGTGCAGATGCTCCAGCTGCTGCTGCTACTGTAGCCATTTTAAAGTACAAAATATTTCTGATAGATTTCCAAACAGGTCTTCCTCAGTCAAAGGACAAAGTCAGAATAAGGAAAAAAGGTGGGGTCTTTCATCATTTGGAAAAAAAACCTGTCCTGAACCAATGAAAAGTGTTATTTTTAGGTCACATGACCTGGGCTTTCATCATTTAGAAACCAAAACTGTTCTGCACCAATAAAAAGTGTTATTTTTAGGTCACATGACCCGACGTGCTTACGCGACGTGCCCCCGGGCGCGCCACGGGGCGCGTCGCGTAAGCGCGCCAGATGATTACGTTGCGCGATCGTATTCGCTCGAGTATTTCCGGGTGCGCTTATGCCGTGCGTATCACGCGGACGCGGCTACGCGATACGTCATGATGTTTTCGTTCGCGGCAATAGCGCTAACGGGACGCTCACCATTGGAGAAGTGTGGCTCAATGGTTAGAGCGGCAGACCCTAATGCAGAGGTCTAGCCCGGGACCAGGGTTCAATTCCCCGCCTTGGCAGGTCTTGGGCTCATAATTCCTCGGACCTGATAATTCTCGCCTCAGTGCCTATTCTAATCATAGAGTCCCACTCTGCAACTCTGGGCAATAGCTTGCTTAATCTCCACAACGGCCCCCACAACGCTAAGGATGCCTGGCTTTCACCCTGGGGGTGCCCAGGAGTGGACGCCTCACACGGAAAGCCAGGACGGGTTCCACAGCGGTATTCGTTCAAGCGCCTTGAGACCCTTGCGGGTGAGTAGTGCGCTATACAAGTATCAATTTACATTTTATTTACCGGTGTGCGACCCGGGGCGCTCCGAAAAAAATGCGTTTTCCAGTGCGCACACCGGGGAGCGCACCGGGAGCGCACCAGGGCAAAAAAAATAAAAATAATGATAATAAAAAAAAGTATTATATAAATATACAATATAGGATTCATTATAAAAAATATCACATATCATAGGTTTGAGGCCCTATATATAGTTAGGAATTAGCATTTAAAAAACCTATGAAATTCACTGAAAAAACTATAGGTTTCACACCAGTTATAGTTAGGAATTAGCATTTAAAAAACCTCTTAAATTCACTGAAAAAACCATAGGTTTCACACCAGTTATAGTTAGCTGGAAATTTTACTGACATAAAACCATAGAAATTCCAATGTTATAGTTAGTTGGACTCACTATAACAAGCGCGCCTGCAATGCACTGCTGATGACGTCACATATTACATCACTCATACAGAAAACAGCCATACAGGCAGGATATGGTTCCCTCAAGCGCCCCACTGGACTATGTATCCCAGAATGCATTACGGGGATTGGATATCATTCCCGTGGATGCAGTCCTCTTTCACTGTTGAAACTGCTACATCCAATCATAACAGATTTAACTGTTTAAATCAACATCATGTCAGTATGTGCAGTGATACTTTTAACAAGCTGATGAAGGCAGCACGCCAAAACACGTTCCTTGTTAATGAAAGTATCTGTGTTGGAGTCCTGTGAGTGCGGCGTTTCTTCTTTGTTGAAACCGGAGCTTTAATTTACATATGGGTCACCGCATTACTAGCTGCACCCGTCCACAACTGTGCGAGGATTGCCTTGGTGAACTTTGGAGCAGTAATATATATATTCCACAGTGTCGGCGAAGGCAGTCCTGACCCCACCGCAGCAATGTGGACATGGACCAGAGATGTCATCAGTGATGTCATCAGTGATGTCACTGACCATGTCATGAATGATGTAATATGTGACATCATCAGCAGTGGATTGAGGGCACGAGTTATAGGGAGTCCAACTAACTATAACGTGGGAATTTCAATGGTTTTGTATGAGTAAAATGTCCAGCTAACTATAACTGATGTGAAACCTATGGTTTTTTTCAGTGAATTTCAAAGGTTTTTTAAATGCTAATTCCTAACTATAACGAGTGTTAAACCCATGGTTTTTTCAGTGAATATATATATATATATATATATATATATATATATATATATATATATATATATATATATATATATATATATATATATATATATATATATATATGTATATATATGTATATATATATTACCTACTGGCTATCGCCAGTAGGTATATATAGTTAGGATTTTTTCCCTATGGGATTTTTGAAAATTCTATGTCTAATAACTTTGGCGTTTGTGGACGGAATCGGCTGAAATTTTCAGGAAAATGGCACATTTTGTTTCTGAGCAGCCCCTGAAAATTTGGTGGGGTTTCGTCAAGGGGGGGCCGAGAAAAAAGGGGGGTCCCAAAACGCGTTTTTCCCATTCATTTTTCCATAGGGCGGTTGGACTCACTTTTAGCTCGAACGGCTGAATGGATTTGTACGAAACTTGGCAAAATTGTAGGGACTGTTAGCCCGATGTGCCTTTGCTGGGTCTCAATATATGTGCTCCAGTAGTTTTTGAGAAATTAACGTTCAAAACAAGATATATATCTGTAACAGCGCTCCGGGCAGCGATCCGGTCCGCTTACTTTTCACGAAACGGAACTTTGCGCGCAGAAAGCTGATTGGCTCTCCGGTGTCTGTCAACATTCTAAACAGTCCGGAGCGGCCGCCATCTTATCTCTCGGTAGGATCGAGAGAGAAGAAGAGGTGAAAAACGAAGGGGGAATTCAATGAAAGGGGGCAAGGTATACCCCTCTTGACCCCCTAGGATTGTTGTTGGGGTTATTAAAGGGTCCCGGGGGGAAAATAAAAAAAAAAAGATTTTTCACGGTAGAAGCGCTTCACGGGCCGCGAACTGGGCCGCAAACTGGTAGCGAAACGGGAATTCGCCATTTTGTGCTTCGTTTTAATTGTTTAGAGACAAAAATTATCGCCGCACATCGGCCACAATGCATGAATATCGCTGAAAAGTCAGCGCTATTCATGCATTATCCAGCAAATGCTCTTAGCCATGTTATCCACCTTCCATTGGATAACAGAAAGCTGATTGGCTCTCCGGTGTCTGTCAACATTCTAAACAGTCCGGAGCGGCCGCTATCTTATCTCTCGGTAGGATCGAGAGAGAAGAAGAGGTGAAAAACGAAGGGGGAATTTATTGAAAGGGGGCAAGGTATACCCCTCTTGACCCCCTAGGATTGTTGTTGGGGTTATTAAAGGGTCCCGTGGGGAAAATAAAAAAAAAATGATTTTTCACGGTAGAAGCGCTTCACGGGCCGCGAACTGGGCCGCAAACTGGTAGCGAAACGGGAATTCGCCATTTTGTGCTTCGTTTTAATTGTTTAGAGACAAAAATTATCGCCGCACATCGGCCACAATGCATGAATATCGCTGAAAAGTCAGCGATATTCATGCATTATCCAGCAAATGCTCTTAGTCATGTTATCCACCTTCCATTGGATAACATGGCTAAAAACTGCTCTGTGCGTGAGCTTTTTTTTTTTTTTTTGCTGCGTGACGTTTGTTAACGTTCGATTCGATGGAAATCAGGAAGTGTTGACCACCATTTTGTCACTGCGAGTAAATATTTTGTTATAAATGAATCCTTATTGATAAACATTGTCTGCGCCATCTTGCGTTTTTGTCCAATGCCACAATTTTGTCGTGCACGGCAGCCATTTTAGATGCCTTGACCAGGGCCACTCTCTGCACGCCGCCGATCCTCAGCATGGCTCCCCACCCTCGCAAGCATCTCCCCCACGCACTGGTCACCCCCGCTGTTTCTCTCATGCATGGGCCATATACTTCCCCCCATCTGCGCTGCTCTTCTCTGAGAATCACACCCTGTGCCCGCCCGACACCTCCCTTTCACCCTATTCACTACCGCACCCTCTGACACTCCTCTTCCTCTGTGTCCGATTGTCCAGGCCGGACCTAGGCTATCACCTAGCCCTAGCCCTGCGGATGTAGTTTATGGCCCCAGCTGTAGAGTATCCAGACATGCCAACCCTCCCGATTCAGGCGTGAGACTACTGATTTCAGTGCTAGTCTCCCGCCTCCCAATTCCTGCAAGCAAAAACCCGGGGGCATATTACCAACAACTAGCGATAATTTTTGTCTCTAACTTGTTTAGAGACAAAAATTATCGCCGCACATCGGCGAATTTTATCGCACATAAACCTTGCATGAATATCGTTGAAAAGTCAGCGATATTCATGCATTGTCCAGCAAATGCTCTTAGCCATGTTATCCACTTCCCATTGGATAACATGGCTAAAACTGCTCAGGGCAGGTGTTAGGTTTTGGAGATATTCGCGCTTAGCGCGAATATCTCCAAAAGTTGGTAATAGGAGATAGCGATGGTTAGGGACTGTTTCCAGTCGCTAAAATCTTGGCACGCCCACTTTGCATGTCATTAGTGATAAATATCACTGATATGCAAAGCGGGGCCCAAGATGGTCGCTATCACCTTTTAGCTGTCACTAACTGGTGTTAGCGACAGCTTGGTAATAGGGAGATAATTTTATCTCTTTTTTTTTTGGCTTTTAAAGCCCAAAAAGCGGAAATAAACCCCCTTGATAATATGCCCCATGATTTCTCGGGGGTTTCAGCTGACAGGGCTTGGTATTGTGTTACGTGCTAATTCTTCCAGGAAACGTCAGAGGGTCGATGCAGGGGTTCTAGAAGGGGTGATAAACCATTTAAGCCTCATGAACAAGCGCATGGTCTTTTAAAGATTTGTGAAGTACTCTGGGCGGCGGTGTGTGTGTGCCCTCTTTCAGGAGCGGGCGGGGGGGGCACTGCCAGCAACTTGCCAGGCCAGGCAGTGTTCAACACGTGCATCACCCTTTCTCTGCCTGCTATTGCGCTCCATGCTTCGGAAAGGTAAGAAAAAGAACGTGCATTTGAGTTTGAAATGTCCGATCTTGTAGCAGTACACTTGCAAAGCCCACACATGACAATAACCCGATTCAAGGCCCCATTCACCCGATTTTTTAAACATATATAGCACTCCAACAAAGTTAGATTGTAAAACTTTATTAACATTTAACTATAATGAACGGAACAAAAACTGTAAAAACATTTAAACATTTTTCACCCAAAAAAGCAACAATGGTCAGAAGCTGTCTTTTGTGCGAATAGTCCCAAGGCAGCACAACGTGCAGAGTTCTGGACGGCACCCAGGTGATGTTGCCTGGGTGCCGCACTGGTTTTGGGATCCTACAATGCTGCTCCGAAAATTGGCGTGGGGCGTCCCGGGTGGGGCGGGGGGAGGCCTCGTCAGTAGCGGTCTGTTGTGCGAATAGTCCCAAGGCAGCAGAACGCGCTGAGATGTTGATGGCACCCAGGTGATGTCCAGTAAACTGCCGCACTGGTTTTGGTATCCTACAATGCTGCTCCGAAAATTTGCGTGCGGTGGCCCGGGGGGGGGGGGGGGGGGCGTGGGGGAGGCGGCGTGAACGGGCCTCCCCAGGTGGCGGCCATCCAGCTGAGTTGCGCCCGCTCTTGCGGCTACAGCGTCTCGCTCACCATGTTGTTGAGTTGCTCCCACTCTTGCAGTGCAGCGATAGGCGCCTGCCACATGACTCTTAAAATGGCGGACGGCTCTTCGGTTTTGGGCCTGGTGCACTGAAATGGCCCTGGGACACCTTGGAACTCGGACGCTTGCCTGCTAGGGCTTGGGCTCCATTCTCGAAAAGCGTCCCCTCAGCCGTGAAGATTCTACAAAAGTCTTGGGGGCCCCCGACTCCCGCAGGCTTCCAGTGGGGAGCGGCTGCCATGATTGTTCGCGGAATGACCACGACGGAGCCACGAGATGGTGGTGCTCTCATGCTGACGCCAGCTTCAGTCTGAATGATCCAGAAACAAGGTGGGGCTTTCATCGTTTGGGAAAAAAAAATGTTCTAAACCAATGAAAAGTGTTATTTTTAGGTCATATGACCAAGCCTTCCATCTTTAGGAAACCAAAAGTAAAATGATCCAATGAAAAGTTTTATAAACAAGTCACATGACCTGTTATGCGGCATAGGGCTACAAAAAGCGTAGAAAATCCGTTGGCACGTGAGGCGGCGTCAGTAGCGGACCGATGTGCGAATAGGCCGAAGGCAGCACAACGCGTCGAGATCCGGATGGCACCGAGGTGGTGTCCAGCAAATTGCCGCACTGGTGTGGCCATCCTACAATGCTGCGCCGAAAGACGGCGTGTCCAGCTGAGTTTCGGTCACTCTTGCGGTATAGTGACTCGAACGCGCCGAGATCCGGATGGCACCGAGGTGGTGTCCAGCAAATTGCCGCACTGGTGTGGCCATCCTACAATGCTGCTCCGAAAGACGGCGTATCCAGCTGAGTTCCGGTCACTCTTGCGGTACAGTGAGTCGAACGCGCCGAGATCCGGATGGCACCGAGGTTGTGTCCAGCAAGTTGCCGCACTGGTGTGGCCATCCTACAATGCTGTGCCGAAAGTCGGCGTGGGGTGCCCCGTTGGCTTATGAGGTGATGTCAGTAGTGGACCGATGTGTGAATAGGTCGGAACCAGCACAAGGCGCCAAGATCCGATTGGCAAGTCCTGGATGTTGAGTGCCATAGTTGAGAGTTCTGAGCAGTGCTTGTAAGACTATCTGAAGCTTATTTGCACCTGCTGCAGCTTCACTGTTGCCCAAGGTGGTGTCCAGCAAATTGCTGCACTGGTGTGGCCATCCTACAATGCTGCGCCGAAAGACGGCGTGTCCAGCTGAGTTCCGGTCACTCTTGCGGTACAGTGACTCGAACGCTCCGAGATCCGGATGGCACCGAGGTGGTGTCCAGCAAGTTGCCGCACTGGTGTGGCCATCCTACAATGCTGCGCCGAAAGTCAGTGTGGGGTGCCCCGTTGGCTTATGAGGTGATGTCAGTAGTGGACCGATGTGTGAATAGGTCGGAACCAGCACAAGGCGCCCTGCACTGTTGAGCTTTTTTCAATGCCTGTTTTTTGTTGTTTCCCCTCCATCAAAAACAAAAAAAAAATATAAAACTGTGCAAAAAAAAAAAAAAATGTTTAGATAAGCAGTGCTTGTAAGACTGTCTGAAGCTCTTTTGCACCTGCTGCAGCTTCACTATTGCCCTGGTGTGGACAAAGATCGCCCATGACTTAGGCTGATTGAGAGTTTGTAGAAAAATGGCTTCAGATTTTCCACATATTACTCTTCAACATTCTTCCTAAATGTAACAATGTGAGACTCACTAGGAGAACGGCTGTTTATCTTTCCTTTCAAAATGCTGCCAACAATATTTTCTGAATGAAAGACACCATCTTGTAGCATAAAGGGCCGAAAGGGGTTCTGGTCTGGCCGATTGTTGGTGGAGACATTTTGACTATATCTTGGACCTGCCCGGCCTCGCCCAAAATGGCGCCGGTATAAATGGGACTCGTAACTCCTTGCCCGCAAATGTATATCTAGAAAATTTTATTGTAAGTGGCCCTGTCTTATTTTAATTACAAAATGTACGTCCACCGATTCCGCAACTGTTAGACACCTTAGTTCTTGCAACCTAATGGCCCGCTCGTTACGTTCCTCTACAGTGTAAATGTCTCCTCATCATATACGATTTCAGTTTGCTCCGTGGCCGGCCCAGGTGGTTATAGGCCCGTATTTGTATACTGACATTTTCACAATAAAGGTTTTTAAAACAAAACACGGTAGTAGTATTTACATTGGTAAAGTTTTTACTTTTAGTCACTGTTTTCGAATCAGTAAAAGGCAAGTGAAATAAAGCAGTCCAATTACATGACGGATAAAAGGTATAATATGTAGGAACGTAGTAAAGATAAATGGTCAAGGGCAGTTGTGTTTTCCACTCCTGCAACATAAAGTGATCGATAAGAATCTGATAATCAGGCGTATCGGTGACTAAGACAGCAGGCCGAGTCTCTTTTACTCAACGGCTCCGTCATGGAACGAAGAAACGCCCTTTTTCTCGAAAAAGGAATATATTTTACTTGCAGGACAGTTGTAAATTTTCCGGGAAAGTACATTAGCCTGGAATAATATAACATATATGTTTTAAAAAAAAATAATGTTCGAAAACAATAAAAAGCGTAATTTTTAGGTCATATGACCAAGCTTTTCATCATTAAAATAACAAAAGTAAAATGAACCAATGAAAAGTTTTATTAACAAGTCACATGACCTGTTATGCTTACGTTACGCGCTGCGCGCCGCGCCCCGGATCACTTCCGGGTGCGCTAACGCGGCGTGTCATATAACGCATTACGCGACAACGTAGGTCAAGAATATAGTCAAAATGTCTCCACCAACCAGCGTTCGGAACACAACCCCTTTCAGCAGTCCAAAAAGTTCTGTTAAATGACAACAGAAGGGACAGGCAACAAGAACCATCAGTCAAAGAGGGGAGGGCAAGTTCTTCTCTTCCGGGTCATGACGGGGCGCTACCGGAACTGATCAAATTGGTAGTCTACAGTGTTTCTGGATGTTTCAGACTAAAGCTGGCGTCAGCATGAGAGCACTACCATCTCGTAGCTCCGTCTTGGCCATTCCACGAGCAGACATGGCAGCCGCTCCCCACCAGAAGCCTGCGGGAGTCGGGGGCCCCCAAGACTTTTGTAGAATCTTCACGGCTGAGGGGACGCTTTCGAGAATGGGACCCAAGCCCTATCAGGGAAGCGTCCGAGTTCCAAGGTGTCCCAGGGCCATTTTAGTGGACCAGGCCCAAAACAGAAGAGCCGGCCGCCATTTTGAGAGTCCTGTGGCAGTCGCCTATCGCTGCACCGCAAGAGCGGGAACAACTTAACTACATGGTGAGCGAGACGCTGTAGTCGCAAGAGCGGGCGGTAAACAGCTGAATGGCGGAAGAGGCACAGTGTAGCAAAAGCGGGCGGAATGGCAACTAAAACGGTAAAGGGGCGCCCCACTACAGCGTGTCTTCAAGTCAAACGGATTGTGGGACAAAGTCCAGAATAGAAGAGTCATCAAAAGGCAAAAAGTTCCGCCGGACCCCGGGAGCCGGCCGCCTATGTCGGGGGCGATCTCAGGCTACACCAGTGCTATAAGACTTGGGGAGGGGGTCGGAGCCAAGCGTCTTCTCCGAGTCCGTGCCTCGGGGGCCTCCGTCAAGCGGTTTAGGGAGGTACCATATAACATTGTTTTCAAATGCAGTCAGGTCCACAAACGACCCTCACTTACTTTGAGAATAGTGAAGCTGCAGTAGGTGGAAATAAGCTTCAGACAGTCTTACAAGCACTGCTTTTGTAAACATTTTTTGATTTTTTTGTATTTTTGCACAGTTTTATATTTTTTTTTTGTTTTTGATGGAGGGGAAACAACAAAGCACAGGCATTGAAAAAGGCTCAAACTCAGAACTCTGAACTATGGCACCCAACATCCAGGACTTTCCATCCGGATCTTGGCGCCTTGTGCTGCTTCCGACCTATTCACACATCGGTCCACTACTGACATCATCTTATAAACCAACGCTATGTAAATAGTTATTTAATAAAATGTTTTACCCTGTTTCTTTGCTGGTGTGTTGTCTATATTTTTAATATTTGCATAGGGTTTGTCGTTATTTTGGGCGGGGTGGGTGACGGAGCCGAGCTGTCTTGCAGCCCTCATGGTGTGGAGCTCAGTTCATCTCACTATTTTCGTATTTCTCATGAAGGGTTGTTTATAATATTTCTATTTTAGCGAGGTCAAAAAGAGATCCAATTAGTGGCCTACTGATTTTGCTCGATTACTTTTATTTTTTTACACGATTTTTCACGATCTGCAAAGACTAAACAGAGTATTGCGACTTTGTGCTTGTTTGTAAATAGAGAATGAACCAAAGAGAATCAATTGTAAAACAGTAAATGCTTGGATAATAATCAATCAAATGGAGAGACAAGCAGGCAGGACGGATTACAACGGGGGTAAAGGCCTGCGTTAACTACTCTTCACTATCTGCAAAGAGAGAGTACTACTAAGAGAAAAGAGGGGAGGGGGGCAGCGTTCAAAGCACATCAGCGTGCATAAATACGAAAATGTTTTTATCTATCACGTACTTGACATTTTAAAGCTTTTCATATTTGCTATTAAAAAACCAATGAAATTCACAGAAAAAACCATAGGTTATAGTGGATATATTTTTAAAGCTTTTCATATTTGCTATTAAAAAACCAATGAAATTCACAGAAAAAACCATAGGTTATAGTGGATATATAGTTAGGAATTTGCATTTACAAAACCTTGAAAATTCAATGAAAAAACCATTGGTTTTAGGCCATATATAGTTAGGGATTTGCATTTACAAAACCTTATTTTACTCGCATAAAACCATTGAAATTCCATATATAGTTATAAGCGCTAACTATATATCGCGCACCCGCAATCCACTGCTGATGATGTCACATATTACATCATTCATGACATGGTTAGTGACATCACTGATGACATCACTGATGACATCTCAAATGACATCACTGATGACATCACTGAAAACATCTCATTTGACATGACTGATAACATCACTGATGATATCATTCATGTGATAATACCATGAACCTCTTCAGACTCTAATATAACCTTAGATACAATCAGTGTAAACAGACAGTCACAGACTGTCACTCATCCATGGAGTTACTCACACACCTAGTCAGTTATGCCAAAAATCAATCACACCTCCATTTTCTCAACTATACAGTTATACACACCTTACTTATTCAAACATATACTAACACATATTTACTTTACTCTCTTATACAATCTCTGATACATGTTCACAATGATCCATACAGCCACTCACACATTCACTGGCTCTTATGCATAGTTATTTATAGATGTCAACTCTCACATGTACTGTGTTTTACATATGTACTTAATTTGACATGTAGCACTGAGATATCCATTCACTCACTAATACACTCATGCACAGTCAACCGCCCATACAGCTGTTTGCACATGCACTTTTGAATCTATACATATAGTTAATCAACTACTCACACATCTATGTACAGAGTCACATACCTTCCAGCCACCCATACACACACACTCAGTTTCCCATACAAATACTTGGACAACCAATCAACCCATACAGTTACTCATATAGCTACTGATCAACATATGCAGCAGTTTGTAGAACAACAGATATAATGATGCACAAATTAAAACAGTTTAGTCACTAACCCATGCACTCAGTGAGACACATTTAATCACTCACTCAATCAGTCAGTCATGCACCTAGTAAATCCTTCATCCAGACACTTATATATCCACTCATTCTTCAATATGTAAAACATATTTTAACTTTACAGAAACATACAGTCACTGGATGTTGTCATCAGTGATGTCATCAGTGATGTCATTTGAGATGTCATCAGTGATGTCATCAGTGATGTCACTAACCATGTCATGAATGATGTAATATGTGACATCATCATCAGTGGATTGCGGGTGCGCGATATATAGTTAGCGCTTATAACTATATATGGAATTTCAATGGTTTTATGCGAGTAAAATAAGGTTTTGTAAATGCAAATCCCTAACTATATATGGCCTAAAACCAATGGTTTTTTCATTGAATTTTCAAGGTTTTGTAAATGCAAATTCCTAACTATATATCCACTATAACCTATGGTTTTTTCTGTGAATATATATATATATATATATATATATATATATATATGTATATATATATATATATATATATATATATATATATATATATATATATATATATATATATTCCACAGTGTCGGCGAAGGCGGTCCTGACCCCACCGCAGCAATGTGGACATGGACCAGAGTTTCGTGCAGAGTTTCTCTGCATCATGTTTTTTTGTCCTCATTTATAAATAAGTGAGAAGTCTTTAAGCAACCCAATGGTTTATTCTTGGATCAATGGACGGAGATAATGGTGCCGTCTAATTATTTAAACACCTGGGGATCCGACAAAACCAGCTGCCAAGATCCTAGGGAAGGTAAGCACAGAGGAGGGAGGGCAAACCACCTCCACAAGATTAAATCTCTTTCTCGAATCTCACTTATATCATAATCATTGGACTTTATATGTATTGTGACATTCAGGATATTATTGTATTAAAATTAATAAGCCAGTCCCAACTCTCCCACATTCTAATTCTTTTTCTTGAGGAGCTAGCAAGATCCAGCCTATGAATCCGTCTCACCAAAGCAACCCAATCTAATATTACTGGGGGTTGAGAGGAGATCCATTTTAAACAAATTTCCCTCCTTTCAAGATGGATTAACAGAAATAGAAGGGAAACCTGTGAATTAGGTGGATTGTAGCTGGTGCTCTCCTCTGGGAAGACCCCAAAAGTAACCAAAATCAGGCTTACCTTGATCTCTTGCCCCAAGACCTCAGAGACAGTCTTACCTATATTTTGCCAGAAGCCCTGGATAGGAGAACTCTGCCAGAACATGTGCATGTGTGACGGGGCATGTCGTACGGACAGTGAACCTTGTGTTTGGTGGGAGTCTACTCCCCTGTTACCTGCTAACGTTACCTCTCCACAGCTGCAGGAACCCGGATGGACAGAGGAACCGACTCCTATTGGACCCACCATCCTGAGGATGGCAGTCCCTTTAACTCGGCAGCCTGGAATGACGGTGCCCCGCCCATCCTAGACCCGGAAGGAAGTTCAAAAGCAAGCTCAACGGTAGAGAGGACGGACAACGATCCCCCAGAGGAGACGGAAACGAGAGAGGAGACCACCGGAGGATTGCGAGAGGGAGCGAGAAGACGAGACGGCGAGAGTCCCAGACCAGAGACGAAGCCAGGAGGCCAACGATACCACGACTCGCCCCGCCACGCACCCACGAGAGGGGCGTGGCTACAGCAGGTACGGGGCTGTGTAGCGGGTTGGGTGGCTCAAAGGGTCCACCCTTCTGATTAAGTGTGCTATCCCTGACTCCTTGCCTTACCCCCCTTCCCTCACGAGCACTACCCGTCCCGACTGTATAAAGTTCGCACCAACACTGGTTTCCCTCACTCCCGGCCCTCCGTTATCAAGGTATAATACGGCTGCCTGACGAGGTCTCTCTATCTCTCCTTTGTTGCATATCCCGGAGCGGGAGACGAAAGAGATGAAGACAGCCTTGGGGACATCCTGTGACGCAAACTGGAGACTATGAAGAAACCCCCTTTTGACTGCCGCATTTGCACGTGAAAGAATCACTAGTAGAC
The DNA here is from genome assembly GCF_964263255.1 of Lissotriton vulgaris. Taxonomy (NCBI): domain Eukaryota; kingdom Metazoa; phylum Chordata; class Amphibia; order Caudata; family Salamandridae; genus Lissotriton; species Lissotriton vulgaris. The sequence continues at coordinate 748,872,856 of NC_141693.1, read as the reverse complement.
AAAGGTGCAGTTATATAAAAATAAAACCATCTTTACGTTCCCTTATCAAAGAGTCTGTTTCCTCCTTGAAGACTACACCCTGGGAGCCCGTAGGGACCACCGACCACAGCATAGCCGATCCCCCCCTGGGACACGTGGTGTCAGAAGTGGGATCAACGTCACCCCCCATCTGGAGTGACAAGATGGACACCCTCATTGAGCATATAAGAAAGGGGCAACAAAAACTCGAGTGGGCCGTGGAGCGACAATTGGCCGCCGCCCAAGAAGATAGGGATTTGTTCAAATCTTCCCTGTCGGCCCAATTGGAAGGACTGAGGAATGTGACACCTCCCCACCCCCACCCACTGGGAGAAGCACGAGTACACTCTCCTCATCCCGCCGGCATTGCCTTACAAAAATACATTCCGGGGGAAGACCCGGATGCGTTCCTATTGAATTTTGAAAGGGAGGCCAGAGCACTGGGATGGCCCGAGGATAAATGGCCGTTTTTTCTCACCCCCCTCCTGTCCGGAGAGGCCCAGTCGGCATACCAAGCCGCGAACGCCCTAGGCAACACCCCATATGCCGTGGTGAAGGAGGTGATATTGGATCATCTAGGCTTAGACCCTGAAGCCTATAGAGTGAAGTTTAGAAAGGAAAGGGGCCTGCCTGGCGAGAGCCCAAAGACTCTTTTTTTCCGGTTACGAATGGCTGCCAACAAATGGCTAAAACCTGAGACTTGTACCAAGGAGGAAATCCTCAACAAGATATACCTAGAACAGTTCATGGATGCCCTGCCGTATGCCACCCTGCGATGGCTCCGTCAACACGTAGGTTTGGAGGTGGAGCACGCTATTGAGATGGCGGCACAGTACGCCAGGGCCCAACCTCGACTAAGCACAACGGAACCCAAAAAACCCGGAAAATCCCTCCCCCAACTGAAGTCAGAACGGAAACCGAGACCCTCCTATGACACCCCCAAAACGAAAGCCTCTGGGATGATGTCCCCAATGTTTAAAGGACCCCAATGTTATGAATGCGGGGAGTGGGGTCATATCGCCAGGATGTGCCCTCGGAAGCGACCGTCTGAGGAACCGATGGAGGTCGGCTACCTCCCAAAGACTGTGATGTACTCGGCCGAGCTGGGTACTGCCTTTCACGTGAGTATGAGGATGAATGGTTTTAGGGTGAGAGCTCTCCTCAACTCGGGGTGTAAACAATCTGTAGTACAGATACGCTTTGTCCTACCCGAACAGTACATACAGGAAGACCAGGTGCATATTAGATGTGTTCACGGGGATGTGAAGCCCTATATCCAGTGGCTTCCATTTCAGTTGAGATCCCAAACCGAGAGAAGCGTACTGTTAGAGTAGGTGTGGTGGATTCCTTGCCTGAAGACATGATTCTAGGCACGGACAACCCAGAATTCCTGTCACTGTTTAGGGAGACCCTTCAACCCAGTCCCTCAGAAACTCGGCACTCCTCTCCAGCCTATGTCAGCCCCGAACCATGGGTGATCGATAGAAACTTCTGGTTCGCGCAGACCGAAGACAGAAACCTGTATAACGCCTGGGACCATGCGCACCAAAACCAAGGGAACCCCTCCCCGACATACCCACGATTCCTGATCAAAAACGACCTGATCTATAGACAGGCCCTGGAGAACAGCGCTTGTCAGTTGTTAGTGCCGTCCTCATTCAGAGAGCAAGTGTTGTTTTTCGCGCATACCCACCTCACCGCAGGTCATGCCGGAAAGAAAAAGACAACCGAGAGTATCCTAAGGCATTTCTTTTGGCCAGGAATATACAGGGATGTGCAGGATTATTGCGCCAAGTGTGAGGTATGTCAAAGGAAGAACACCCACTGACCCAGTGCCGCACCTCTACAACCCATGCCTATCATTGGAGTTCCTTCTGAACGTGTCGGCATGGATCTCATCGGACCCTTACCCCGATCTACAAAGAGGAATATATACACTCTCGTAATAGTAGATTACGCCATCCGGTTCGTGGAGGCGTTCCCCCTTAGAACGAGTACCACTACAGCCATTGCAGAGAAATTTGTTGAATTGTTTTCATGTGTAGGGTTCCCTAAAGAAGTCCTGATGGATCAGGGCACCCCCTTTACCTCTAAACTGATGCGAGAAGTGTGCAAAACCCTAGGGATAAGACACCTGATAACCTCTGTATATCATCCTCAAACAGATGGCCTCGTTGAGCGTTATAACCAATCCCTGAAGTCGACCCTGAAGAAGATGCTATCCTCAGAAGGCACTAACTGGGACCGTCTACTGCCTTTAGCCCTCTATGTGTTACGCGTACAGAAACAAAGTAGCCTGGGATGTTCCTCGTTCAAATTATTATATGGACGACTCCCTAGGTCCCTCCTTGAGATGACCAAAGACTTGTGGGAAACGGAAGAGCTACAGGAACAGAAATCCATGCTAGAATACACTACCCAACTCCGGTCACGACTTTGCAAACTCCAGAATCTGGCTCATTCCAGTCTGGAACGAAACCAAAACAGATACAAAAGAAACTACGACAAAGGAAAGAAAAAATTGCGAAGCCTGGCCGTTGGGAAATGGGCACTGGTGTTACTTCCAACCCTAAGTAGCAAAGCAAAAAATGAGTGGCAGGGACCCTTTCAGGTCATTGAAAGTATCGGACAGACCACTTACTGACTAAGGTTGTCACCTAGCAAAACCCAGACGTATCACATTAATCTTTTGAAGGAGTGGCTGGGTCCCCTACCACAGGACTCTCATTGGGTGGAAGCAGCGACCCAGTCGACCCCCTCCACGGTGGAGCAATTGGTGGTGAACCCGGGGCTATCAGCCTCCATGAGAAACGAACTGCAGGGTATTCTTATGTCCTTTACCGACGTCTTTTCAGACCTTCCAGGGAGAACCAACATGATCGAGCATTGCATTGAAACCGCCCCTGAGAAAACAGTAAAGCAAAAACCTTACCGAATCCCTGCGGCCCGAAGAGAGGCTATACAGAAAGAAGTACGCGAGATGCTCCAATTGGGGGTGATAAGACCTTCCACTAGTCACTGGTCATCCCCCATAGTCATGATTCCTAAACCGGATGGGTCCAAGCGTTTTTGCATGGATTTTAGAGCCCTGAATGCCATTTCGAATTTCGACACCTACCCGATTCCAAGGGTAGATGACTTAATCCAAAAAATCAGGGATGCCCAGTATATTACCACTATCGACCTCACGAAGGGGTATTGGCAGGTGCCTCTTCGTGAGGAGGATCGCAAGAAAACCGCCTTCATTGCGGACAATGGCCTATATGAATTTGCAGTCCTCCCCTTTGGCCTTCATGGTGCTCCGGCGACCTTCCAGCGCCACATGAACGCTGTATTACAGCCATATTCCACTTTTAGCTCAGCCTATTTAGATGACATAGTCATCTATAGTAAAGACTGGACAGAACATCTCCAACAACTGGGTACCATACTAACCGCCCTTAGGCATGCCGGGTTACACATTAACTCAAAAAAATCAAGGGTAGCCTTCTCGAGCGTCAAATATCTGGGGTATGTCTTGGGGGAAGGGTCCATTGCTCCACAAAGCGAGAAAGTAAAAGCCATATCTAACGTCCCTTTTCCCTCCAGCTAAAGAGAACTGAGGGCTTTCTTAGGCCTCATCGGCTACTACCGCCGTTTCATTGACAGGTTCGCGGAGAAGGCTGCCCCCATGACAGATCTACTGGGCAAGGAGAAAAAGAACAGGATAACGAACCCCTCCTCGGAAGCTCTTTCTGCCTTCCACCAGTTAAAGACCTGTATGACCTCTGCTCCGGTGCTGATGTCACCGGACTTTGAGAAACCTTTTTCCCTCGCCACTGATGCCTCCGGGGTGGGTATTGGGGCAGTATTATCCCAAATAGGGGCCGATGGGCTGGAGCACCCAGTGTTGTACATCAGCAGAAAGCTGTATCCCAGGGAATGTAGAAATTCCACGATTTAGAGGGAGGGGCTAGCTATTAAGTGGGCAGTGGAGAAGCTGCAATATTACTTAGAAGGGAAACCATTCATCCTCCATACTGATCACGCTCTACTAAAATGGATGTATCAGAACAGCAGCAAGAACGCTAGAGTGTTGCGGTGGATCCTTTCCTTGCAACCGTACTCCTTTACGGTGCAGCATCGCAAAGGCAAAGAGAATGGTAACGCGGATTTCTTGTCCCGAATGCCTCCTCTCCCCGAACGGGAGATGCCAGGGGGGAAGGAATGTGACGGGGCATGTCGTACGGACAGTGAACCTTGTGTTTGGTGGGAGTCTACTCCCCTGTTACCTGCTAACGTTACTTCTTCACAGCAGCCGGAACCCCGATGGACCGAGGAACCCGACTCCTATTGGAACCACCATCCTGAGGACGGCGGTCCCTTTAACTCGGCAGCCTGGAATGACGGCGCCCCGCCCATCCTAGACCTGGAAGGAAGTTCAAAAGCAAGCTCAGTGGTAGAGAGGATGGACAACGATCCCCCAGAGGAGACGGAAACGAGAGAGGAGACCACCGAAGGATTGCGAGAGGGAGCAAGAAGACGAGACTGCGAGAGTCCCGGACCAGAGACGAAGCCAGGAGGCCAACGATACCACGACTCGCCCCGCCACACACCCACGGGAGGGGCGTGGCTACAGCAGGTACGGGGCCGTGTAGCGGGTTGGGTGGCTCAAAGGGTCCAACCTTCTGATTAAGTGTGCTATCCCTGACTCCTTGCCTTACCCCCCTTCCCTCACGAGCACTACCCGTCCCGACTGTATAAAGTTTGCACCAGCACTGGTTTCCCTCACTCCCGGCCCTCCGTTATCAAGGTATAATACGGCTGCCTGACGAGGTCTCTCTATCTCTCCTTTGTTGCATATCCCGGAGCGGGAGGCGAAAGAGACGAAGACAGCCTTGGGGACATCCTGCGACGCAAACTGGAGACTACGAAGAAACCCCTTTTGACTCTGCCGCATTTGCACGTGAAAGAATCACTAGTAGACAAAGGCGCAGTTATATAAAAACAAAACCATCTTTGCGTTCCATTATCAAAGAGTCTGTTTCCTCCTTGAAGACTACACCCTGGGAGCCCGTAGGGACCACCGACCACAGCATAGCCGATCCCCCCCTGGGACAGCATGTCATCCGCATCATCAGAGGCACACTTCAAACAAACCTTCCGTTGTTCACCTTCCAATTTAGAAAGCTTCTTCGGGGTCCAATATGTCCAATGCAGTGTGAACATATGATTTCTCCTAGGATAGGCGGCTTTAACCAGATTCCATAAAGTATGCATTGATACTTTCCATAGGTATGTTACTTTGTTCGAAGGCAGGTCTCTGCTCCAGAATTCCTCCATGGGTGGCTCCCCCTTGACCAAAAGCCAATAATATTTGAAGACCTCTTTACGTTGATAGAGGGAGCCTTGTAGAATATGTTTGTGTTCTTCATTTACTTCACCCTTCTTATCTAACTTAGCAGCCCAGCTAGATAGCTGATAAAACTTAAATCTTGAAAGTCTTTGATGTGTGATATTCCATGGAAGAAGTTTATTCTCTTGAAGCAATTGACCCCAATTCAAAATACCTTCTTCCAGTAAAGATGTCAATAGACTATCTTTTAGGCAGGCGGGAGTGCCTGGGGAGTTCCAAATAGGGGCCCTTGCACTAAAATATGGGTTCTTCAGAATCTTTCTAGTATGATGCCAAACATTATAAGCAGATATTAAACCCTTAAGTTTGATTTTTTTAAAGTATTTTGGTTGCCCAAACTTAAGCAAACAGCCATCACCGCCCTGTGGAATATTTATGGACATTGCTAAAAGTAGTTGAGGAAAACAGGAAGAGTTAAACAAGAGGGACCTTAAATTCTTTAGTTGAAAGGCTTAACAATAAAAACGGAAGACAGGACTAGATATACCCCCCTCTAACTTTCCACATTGCAGCTTCTTTCATGCAATCCTTACCCCATTGTTGGACCAGAATCTTTTTATAAGCCCTTGCAGATCTTTCAAAGAAGAATGATCAAAGGATAAAGGGATTGTGTTGAAAATGAAAGTGAATTTCTGCAGAATTGACATTTTGATCAAATTGGAGCGGCCCAGAATAGACAATGACAAGCATCTTCAAGATCTTAACAATACGGGTGCCTCTTTCCATTTTAAGTCAAGATTTACTTAGGCTAATTTAGTAATATTTTGTGTCATTTGTATGCCTAAGTATCGGTTTTCTGTTTAACTGTCAAGTTACTCTGTGGTTTGTTCCATGACATAATACCTGTCTTTTGGGCATTAATTAGGTAACCTGAGACCCTCCCAAAATTCAACTGGATTTTCTCTAGGCGAGGTAAGATGGCAGGGGAATCCCTAGAGAAAACCATCACATTGTCTGCATATAGCTCAACTTTCTTTCCCATCCAAACGAAACAAAGATATTAGGGGGGACCGGGGGCACCCCTGTCTCGACCCTCGCTTTAACGTAATTGATTTAGAGAGTTTACCATTAACAGTGAGTCTGGCAGTGGGGGTTTTATAGATGTTGTTGATTGCTCTGACAAAGTGCTCTCCCAGCCCAAACATCCGGGTCATATAGGTTAAAAAAGTCCAGTTCACCCTGTCAAATGCCTTCGCTGCATCATATGCGAAGTTCGTGAGGGGTATGTTATTAGTGGAGGCTATGTCAATTGCCCCAATCAAATCATGCGTTAAGTCATGAAGTTGACGGCCCCTAATGAATCCCTTCTGATCAGGGTGGATCAAAGAACTCATTACAGGGTTCAACCTCCCTGCTAGAATTTGTGCAAAGATTTTATCATCACAATTCAGCAGGGAGATGGGTCTATATGACTCACATTTTCTTGAGTCTTTGTTTGGTTTTAAGATCAAGGAGACAACAGCCTCATCCCAAGACCTAGGGATTGGGTTATTCTCTGAGAACATCCTGTCGAGCAGGATAACAAAGACAGGAGCAATCTCCTCTATCAGAGCCATATAGAATTCATTAGGGGTACCACCTGTCCCTGCTGCGCTGCCCTTTTTTGGGTGTTTCATCACAGTCTTAAGTTCTGCCAAAGAAATAGTCTGATTCAGCGAGCTAGTATGATTTTCTGTGAGGGAAGGTAAGGATATACCCTCAATATATTTTTTAATTTGAGACTTCGAGACTGCTAGGTCCTCTGTTTACAAGTCCTGGAAAAACCTTCAAAAGCCTGTTCTATTTTGAGATTGTCTGAGGAAATCTCCCCTGAGTCTACAATAATTACCTCTTTAATTAAATTCCTGGTTTGGTTTATCTGAGACTTCCAGGCGAGGAGCTTCCCGCACCCCTCACCACATTCGTAATTAGCTAGTTTGCTAGCTTCCCATTTTTTCCTGGTAAAGTCATCTAGGTGGTCTATTAGCAACTGTGTCTTAGCTATAACCTCTCTGCTTTACTCCTCATCCAGTTGCATATCTTGGCGGGATTTACTTTCATTCCTTGCTCTGGAAATATCATCTTCCAGTTTCTGGATAATCATTCTACTCTCCTTGTATTTCTTAGCTGCCAAACTTATTACACTACCTCTTATAAATGCCCTATAGGAATCCCAAATTACCTCCAATGAAGCAGTCTTCTTTGTTAGTTTAAAAAAAAGAATAGTGTTTCTTTCTTCAACTGCAAAATTATTAGGGGGTCTAGGAGTAGGGTACGATCAAAAGTCCACCTTTTAGTAGACACACCTCTGGTCATTTGTAGCTCCAAGGCTACGGCAGAGTGAACAGAGAGGTGCTCCGGGACATGCGTTACAGAGGTCGTACGATTCAGCAGTCTTATATCTATCAGGAAGAAATCAATCTGGGAAAGTGCCCATGTTTTTTATTATGAAAAGTAAAATCCAAAGGGCAAACCAACCCCTTATATTTCTTCCTCCAGATATCTATCAGCCCTAAGTCCTTCATCAGCACTTCAGTGAAAGAACCCATCTTTGTGGAGACTGCCCTGCCCCCTTTAGACCTATCAAGTGTTCAGAAGAATATTAAAGTCACCCCCCCATAATTATAGGATAGTTGGATTTAATCAGATGACTATAAATAGTATTTAAAGGACCCTCATCGTCTATATTCGGACCATAGTAGCCAACAAGGGTACACCATTCATTTTGGATTGTAACATACAAATGACCCATACCCTTTCAAGTCTGCTTTAACATTGCCTAATGTGGCTTTAGCTAAGTGCTTGGTAATCAAAGCCACTTGTTTAGTATAACAAGTTTGTGATGTATGGCTGGAGAATTCAATTAATCTCTGCTTGGCACAAATAAACTCCCATTCATCAAGAGTTAAATGAGTTTCTTGAAGGATAATAATATCATACTTCGATTGGCACAGATATTGGAAGTTTCTCCTCTGTCTTCTCAAAACCCTAAGTCCATTAACATTCCATTTTAGAATTTTAATTGATGTTAAAGAAGGGATTAAGGTTCTAACTGACCCACTATTGCAGATTTTACAAATGTTACAGACAGCAAGCAAATTAGTTGCCCAGGGACCACTCCATTTTTATTTAGAATATCCTGTATATTAAGCCAATGAGGACTTTCTTTCTTTTTTCCCTAGTATGCTCCACACCCAGGGAAAATCAAAAATAACTTTCTCCAACTGTGCCCCCCCCCAGGCTTGATGATGAACATCCCAGTCGAGTTCACCCCCCCTCCGGAAATACTTGAACACAATAGCAAAGCATCAAAATGATCCTTGATTTGGTCTATAAAGACCCCTACCTCCTTAGGGTCTCTAAACTTAAACATTTTATTCTTCCACATTCCTTTCAGGAGAGCGGTGAACCTCAGTTGAGCTGTTGCACCTAAGGATATTAATACTGGGATGAACTTCCCCAATTCCCATTGTCTGAAGGGAGGTGACATTTCCAGAAGTCTCTCTCCGTGTTAGTAAAAGGTTTTAAAGGTAGGAAATCTTGCCTCTCATTCAGAACTTCGCCTGTGGAGTGGATGTTTGGAATCCAAGTGGGTGCGTTCGGATTGACTTCCTGAATAGTCCTAAATTAATACCCCAGTGGGTTGGTGCATTGTGTCAGGGGAGCGCCTGCCCCGCTTTTCAGAAGGTGGCGTGAACATCATGTGTGCGCCAGCCCTGAACTGACATCAGCATTGAGGAAGTCAATCCGAATGCCCCCACTAGGAAGTTGGAACTTTAAAACGTGCGCTATCGGCGCGATGATTCTTCCTGTCTTGCTACTGACGAAGGGATGAAGATTCCCGAAACGCGTTTGGCCGAAGAATTAGTGATGCTAGTTACCATGGTGGCGAACTGTTTGCAAGTTGGTGACATTGAATAAAGAAGTGAACTATCAATCCTCCTGGGGCTTTCCTCTTTGTGTGCTGCCTTGTGGAAATATATATATATATATCGATCAGCAATATAACCTGCTAATCAACAAACTCAAATCCAACCACAATGTGATTGTAAAGAGTGCCGATAAGGGCGGTAACACTGTTCTATGGAAGACATCAGACTACATCGAGGAAGCTCAGAGACACTTATCTGATTCATCATGCTACATTTTATCATCACAATTCACTATGGTTCAAAGTCAAAATCAGATACGCAAGCAATTGAACACTTGGAAAAGACTTAACCTTATAACCAAGGATGAATGTAACTATTTAACCAAAGACCATCATGTGACACCTTGCTTATACTTCTTGCCTAAAGTTCATAAACTCATTACCCCTACCCCAATTCGTCCCATCATATCGGCCATTGGTAGTATGACAGAGAATATTTCCAAGTATGTGGACTTTTTTCTTCAGCCCCATGTTGCAAGTCTCCCTTCTTACTTGAAAGACACATCAGACTTTTTAACCAAGATCCAAACTGTTGACTGGTGCAGCGATTTTTTGTTTCTAATTCTGGACATTGAATCACTTTACACCTCTATCAATCACCACCATGGTATCAATGCATGTCAATATTATTTGATCACACGTGCCATTTGTTTCAGAGAACATAATTCTATGCTGATTTCAATGATCAGATTGTGCCTAACCTCCAATTTCTTCCGTTTCCAAAACAACACCTACCATCAGTTGCGTGGTGTGGCGATAGGCTCGTGTTTTTCCCCCAGCTACTCATGTCTTCATGTGGGTTGGTGGGAGGAACGCGAGCTCAGAACCACACACGCACATTGGTCATCTCACATCGCGCATTACTGGCGCTACATTGATGACATTTGCATCATTTGGAAAGGTACACAGGAAGAAGCCCTATCATTTGTATCTGATTGTAACGCTAATTCTCTCAATTTGAAATTCACCGCCAATGTAAGTGTCAATGAAGCAGAATTCCTTGATGTGCATCTATTTGTTAAAGATAACAAACTTGAGACCAAACTGCATCGCAAGAGCACTGCAGGCAATGCTATCTTACATGCGCACAGCTCTCACCCAGCACATACCATTCGCAGCATTCCTTATGGTGAATTCATTAGAATTCGTAGAATCTGCAGTGATCATGACTCTTTAACCACGTGCCTTGAGGAATCCAAACAGCGCTTCATAAAAAGAGGCTATTCCAGAACCATTCTTGATCAGGCTTTAGTTAAAGCCTCATCAGTGGATCGAGTTTCACTTCTCACACCAAGTGACTCCACCACTGCTAGCACCAACAATACACAGGATACTACTCACTGTACAGTCAGATTGATCACTACTTTTAGCTCACAGGAGCGTAAGATTAGGCGCATCATTGGCACCGAATGGCCTATTATTCTGACTGACTCTATTCTTGGCCCAATGTTATCTGAAACACCCACAATCACATTCAGACGTGCGCCCTCCATGCGTGATAGAGCAGCACCTGAAAACCCACCTAAAATCAACAAAACTAACAAAATGGGCTTTTTCAAATGCACATCTTGTCGTGCCTGCAATTTTGCCACAAATACCACTCATTATGTCACTGCGTTCAGCGATGTACCCATCCCGATCAAAGAATATCTAACATGCAGATCCGAGTTTGTTGTTTACAAGCTCAAATGTACATGCAACCTGGAGTACATAGGTAGCACTAAGCTGCCTGTTCACCAAAGAATACTCCAACATATTAGAGCTATTGTAAACAGTGACAGTAATTACCCTGTGGCCAGGCATTTTGAGGCAATTCATGACAAGAAACTGAAAGACCTACAATATACTGTTCTATGCTCAGTATCTCAACCGAGCCGCGGTGGTGACCGCGAAAAACTACTGAGACAACGTGAATCCCAGCTTATCATGTCACTCGACACTAAGGCCCCAAATTGTTTAAATCTGACGGAAGATTTGAAAAGTTTTCTCTGATTTGGTCTGTATTTGGTTTTTGTCTTGGTTTCTGTCTGTCTCTTTCTTAGACTGTAACTGCCTTGATTTTTCCATTTATTCTTGTTCGAGAAACTGCGTCACCTAGTGGTCTTGGTCTACTTTTGCTTATCTGCTTTGATGCTTTCAGCATCTGATCTATGGAATTTTCCTTTCAAGCATCGGTGTTATTTTAACCCTTGCTTTTTTTTAGTATCTTTCCCTTTGCCTCGCACGCAATTTTCCCTTGCTTTCCTCTGGACTTCTTTTTACTACTTCACACATTTTTCGGTTGGGCCTTTTGTTTTTATTTCTACTTCCACATTTACTTTACGATTATTTTTATACACATGTATTTTATGTTCAGCGCTTCTTTTGCATCACATGACTCATATTATTGCTGTTTTTTCTAGCTGATGTGGCAGCCCTTCAATTTGCTACAGTGGTGTGGTTATTTGTATTCAGGCACTATGTCTTGATTTATCTGACACGAGTGGTTCATCTTATGTTGCTGGCTCGTATCTCCTCCTTCTGGTTTCTTTTTGGCACACAACACAGATTCTGGCACTATGTTGTTATACTTGAAGTTTGCTTGTTTCTGTGCCATTACTCCAGTATTTGACTAATATTAAGTCAGTTTTTTGAGCTATTTTTGCCAATGTCATTTGTTTGCATGTTATCATCCCATAACGTGTCAGACCTTAATATTTTTACCCACTCACCACAAATTGTTATTAATTGTTCATTTTGCCACCATCAGCTTAATGACACGTAGCCAAAGATTATTGCTTTATCATCCAATTTTTTGTTTGTGAATTTCACTGCTCATTTTTTAAACAAACTTTGTGTGCACTGTTCTTTTAATTTTCTTGTCTGGGCGTGTTCCCTCAATTAAGCCCCTCCCTGTGTTGTGTATATATACTTTTAGTTTTTCCTGAGTGCTTGTATGTGAACAAGCTCCCTTGCGGAGCGAAACGCGTCATTGAGAAATAAACGTTTTCCCTGCATACTCACTCGAGTTGGATCGTCTGTGAGCCTCTCTGACTGTTTGATGTGGCGTTCTGAGGTCTGCACCCTGCCGTAGCCTGTCATCCATTGACGGGTTGGGAATTCTTATATATATATATATATATATATATATATATATATATATATATATATATATATATATATATATATATATATATATATATATATATATTCACTGAAAAAACCATAGGTTTGACACCAGTTATAGTTAGCTGGAAATTTTACTGACATAAAACCAATGAAATTCCACGTTATAGTTAGTTGGACTCACTATAACTTGCGCATGTAATGCACTGCTGATGACATCACATATTACATCACTCATGAGATCACTGATAACACCATATAGTGAATGTCTGTCTTTTTAAAAAATAAATATGTTTTATATATGTATATGTAGAGGTCGATGGAAAAATAAATGTTTAAATAAGTGTCTTAATGGATGTGGAGGACTGTATGGATGGCTGAGTGTGTATATGTGTGTGTTAGTGAGTGAATGCCTGCCTCACTAGTGTGTTTATCAGTAACGACATATGTTTTAATCTAGTTTATGTAAGTATTGATATATACAACTGAGTATATGTGACAGTGAGAGATTGAAAGAGTTCCTGTTTAAATAAGTATGTGTTTCTATAAGTGATTGTTTAAAAGAGTAAGTAAGTGTAAGTTTACTTAGAAGTAAGGTGCTAGTGTGTGTATATCTGTCAATGTAAATACATGGATGTTTATTAGTTTATTTGCAAGTGTGAATATGTGTGTGATTTACTTTTGGATGTCTGTCGGTATATAACAGGATGTATAGCTGTATCACTATATATAATCAGTGAGTATATATACGAGTGACTATATAGAACTGTTAGTGAATTATTGGATGTGTATATAAATGTTGGAATTACTGAATTGGTTGTTGTAACTGGTATAGGTATGTCCACTTTTTTTTATATGTTAGTTTTTTTTTTCAAAATGTGTTTTAAGGGTTACTTTAGAGTGCAAGTAGGTTAGTCTCTCTGTCACAAGGATGGTATCATCAGTGATCTCATGAGTGACGTCACTGACCATGTCATGAGTGATGTAATATGTGATGTCATCAGCAGTGCATTACACGCGCAAGTTATAGTGAGTCCAACTAACTATAACGTGGAATTTCATTGGTTTTATGTCAGTAAAATTTCCAGCTAACTATAACTGGTGTCAAACCTATGGTTTTTTTCAGTGAATTTCATAGGTTTTTCAAATGCTACATCCTAACTATAACGTGTGTAAAACCTATGGTTTTTTCAGTGAATTTCATAGTTTTTTTGAATGCTAGTTCCTAAGTATGTAATCACGTTCGTAACTACATAGTGTCACCGCCTACACGTCCTGAGAAGCGCATGTAAAGTCACGTGACTTGAAAACAAAACTTCCAATTGGTTATTAGTAGTTTCTGTTCTGGAATATACACGAAGCACTCCACCCACTTTCCTCACAATCTTTTCTACTCTCAAGAGACAACAACGTCGAGCATCTTCCGGAAGTCTTTGTTGAAATGGCTTCCCTACCAGATTCATCTTCCGAATCTGAAGGAAATGAGCGACCACCGTTAAGAAGAATAAAGGAATCTTTCATTTGGCAATTTTTCACTTATCCTGAAGATCAAAAGAAAGTGAATGCGCCAAAAGTAACCTGCACGATATGCAATTCGGAGCTCTCAAGGGGAAATCCAAATAAAAAATATTCCCTTTCTGCACACACCATGCAGCGGCATGTTAAACAAAGGCATCCTGAGCATTATGCAAAAGCATCGACAAGAGCCCTGGCCACGCTATTACCATCAGAGGTGGCCAGCACATCTTCTGATGTACGACCTGTATCCCCATCGAGTGCTGAAATGGACTTGAGACCATATCTTGCGAAGGTGCATATGAAATGCAACAAGTGTGGAGAAATTATTTTATATGGAGAGCAGAGCCTCGTTCTTATTAAACTCAAAATTGACAGTCACAAATGCCCCAAGAAAAGATAAATTTCTTCACTTCATTTTCAAACTATTACATACTGAAAAATGTAGTAGCAACTTTAAGAAATCGAAAGCATTATAACACTTCTTTCCCCCCCCCAAAAAAAAAAAAAGTTCTTTTCAGAACTAACTCTTTCTACCAAAACGTGCTCCAAGAGCATATTATGAGATATTTTTTCGCCGCTTTATTTTAGTGCGAGACCGGGTGCGCGCACCCTCCTATCGCGTACAGGACCTGACACCTGCATATGAAGTCATGTGACTTCTAAACAACACTTCTAATTGGTTCTTGGTAGTTTCTATTCTGGAATTTACACGCAGCACTCCACCCACTTCCATCACTTTCTTTTCTACTCTCAAGAGACAACAACGTCGAACATCTTCCCGAAGACTTCGGTACAATGACTACCGTTCCGCATTCACCTTCCGAATCTGATGAAAATGAGCGACCACCTTTGACAAGAAAAACGGAGGCCACGCTATTACCATCAGAAGTAATCAGCACATCTTCCGGTGGACGACCTGTATCTCCATCGAGTGCTAAAATGGACTTGAAACCATGTCTGGCGAAGGTGCACATAAAATGCAACAACTGTGGAGAACTTCTTGTATACGGAGAGCAAAGCTTTACTCTAATTAAACACAAAATTGAGAGTCATAAATGCTGCAAGAAAAGTTAAATTTCTTCACTTTATTTGGATAGTATGACATACTGAAAAATATCATAGCAACTTTAAGAAATCAAATGCATCAAAACACTTGTTTCCAAAAAATAAAAAAATAAAAAAGTTCTTTTCAGAACTAACTCTTTCCACCAAAACATGCTCGAAGAGCATATTATAAGATGTTTTTTCGCCGCTTTATTTTAGTGCGAGACCGAGTGCGCGCACCCTTCTATCGCGTACAGGACCTGACACTCCCATGTGAAGTCATGTGACTTCTAAACAACACTTCTAATTGGTTCTTGGTAGTTTCTATTCTGCAATTTACACGCAGCACTCCACCCACTACCATCACTTTCTTTTCTACTCTCAAGAGACAACAACGTCGAACATCTTCCCGAAGACTTCGATACAATGGCTACCGTTCCGCATTCATCTTCCGAATCTGATGAAAATGAGCGACCACCTTTCACAAGAAAAACGGAGGCCACGCTATTACCATCAGAAGTAATCAACACATCTTCCGGTGGACGACCTGTATCTCCATCGAGTGCTGCGATGGACTTGAGACCATATCTGGCGAACGTGCACATGAAATGCACGAACTGTGGAGAACTTCTTGTATACGGAGAGCAAAGCTTTACTCTAATTAAACAAATAATTGAGAGTCATAAATGCTCCAAGAAAAGTTAAATTTCTTCACTTTATTTGGATAGTATGACATACTGAAAAATGTCGTCGCAACTTTAAGAAATAAAAAGCATCATAACACTTGTTTCCAAAAAAAAAAAAAAAAAAAAAAGTTCTTTTCAGAACTAACTCTTTGTACCAAAACAAGCTTGAAGAGCATATTAGCTGATATTTTCTCGCCGCTTTCTTATAGTGCGCGACCGGGTGCGCGCACCCACCTATCGCGTACAGGCGTCGAGACACGCATGTGCAGTCATGTGACTTTAAAACAACACTTCCAATTGGTTCTTACTAGTTTCTATTCTGCAATTTGCACGGAACACTCCACCCACTTCCCTAGAAAACCAGTTTATCGTAAATCTTTTAAAGCCTCCTCTTATGAAATATTCGACATCAATCACATAGCAGAGTACTAAATAGCACTATATACACTCCGTCCCTTAATTATAAGAGACTTATTGCTATGTAAAATCAACTTTTGCTCTCCAAGATAATGTAAAATGCTGAGCCTATTACATAATTTTATTACACATATATGTTACTAGTCTCCTTCGAGTACTAACACCGTAGAAAATACCACCAATAGCGGTGATATTTTTTACACCGAGAACGGGCAATTTCTATCGCTTACAGCCCTTACAATTATAAAGTTTTATTTCCTAAGTCTCTGATCGCCAACTGTGCAACGTAAATCCCCTGTGTGTCGCAATAAGGTCCATAAACAAAAACTACAGAGCCAGCATTATAAACATACACAAAACAACAAAACGACAAGAGCCACCATGCTAATATATATCCTTAATAAAATAAACCTCTGAGAATAAATACATATTTCCGTGGCAGCCCATAACACAAATGTGGCGTCCTCTGACTCTGCTCCATTACCAAACACCGTAACTCCCCGCCCCCCTCACTTTTCACTAAACTCCGCACTCCACCCCAGCCAAACCCCCTATTACAAACCCCCAACCTACCCTCCCTGCCCAAACCCACCATGAACCTCAAACCGCCCCTAGAAAACTTATAAGACACCGGATTACTAAAACTCAAAGAATACGCAACAGGCACATAATGTAAATAGTACATAAAGACACATATTTTCTCCAAAATACTATTTAAAAACATGTTCTATTTTTAATAAATCTATCATGCATCTGACCCTCTAGAACTGCTTTCAAAACGTGAACTATAAACCTCTACTTTTCATTTTCAAACCATACACTTTCTTCTGACCCTCTAGAACTGCTTTCAAAACATGAACTATAAACCTCTACTTTTCATTTTCAAACCATACACTTTCAATGACATTATTTTTTTTCCACAATTCATGTAATGTTACAAACCTTTTCTAAAATACACCAGTCCGTATCATTTATAAGGATTTATTTTCAGTCTTCATCAGTGACACTTTCTTCACATACAATAGAAATCACTATAACTTTTGAAACGACAATGCTAACGCGGTAAAAATAACCCTTCATTTACTTTCCTTTAAGAATGCACACTATGTACCCCACGCATGCGTTTCTTAATCTTTGTATTTGGCAGCGAATACCGACCTTGAATCGGAAGACATCAACAAGAGCGCCATTGTCACATTTAAAACTGAACGTTGCATCTGCTCACACACATATCTTTCACTAAGCTAACATTCACAGAAAACAGCATTGATGTAAAAAAAAATTGACCTTGCTTTACAACTCCCTCAAATCACTCCCTTATTTTTTAACGCATCCTCCAGTTCAAAAAAAGCTACTTTTTTAATAACCACTAAGCAATATATAAGTGACTAGACTCCTAGAAAATGTATCAAGTCATTCTGCTCCTCTCCACTGCATAGCCGGCGACCTAATTCTGTGGAGTTGCTATACAACCAGCGGTGCTGCGCCGTTTCCTGTACCATCTTGGGAAATTCAACATGGATGTCCCTCCTGCCTTCGCAAACGAGCCGGGCCACTTAGAACTATTTCGCCAGAGGATGCTTGACTACTACGGCATCTTACCACTCTCGACTTTGAATACTTCATATCGATTATCATTTCGATATTCGCATTTCACCTGTGTGCAGCCTGTATTTCATTGCCTGAGCTGTGATTTCACGTGGGCCCTGGATTTATGTCTCTGCAATTTGGTACCTCCTGAACCGAATTACAATCACCTCATGAATCCGTTACTTGATCATGAACAGCTTTGTTACAACGGAGGGTTTATGGCCTTTGCAGCGATACAAGGAGTTCTGGGTCATTGGAATATATTCGCAGCGGCGCAAGATTTCCTAACAGAGAGCTACACCGAAAACCCACTGAGCTGCCCAATGATGGTAAAAGACACTCCAATAATGACAGATCATGAATGCTCCTTTCATCTTCTCAATTGGATGGCTGACATGTTTTCAGATGATAACAATGATTTCATGTTAGAGGCACTTGCTGCATACTTTGCCTACACAATGGACACTTAACTCTTTCCTAACAGCGAGCTACATCGAAAACCCACCGAGCTCCCTCTGATGGTAAAAGACGCTCCGATTATAACAGATCATCAGTACTGCTTTACTCTTTTCCATTGGATAGCTGACATACTTTCCGGAGGGTTTATGGCCTTTGCAGCGATACAAGGAGTTCTGGGTCATTGGAATAAATTCGCAGCGGCGCAAGATTTCCTAACAGAGAGCTACATCGAAAACCCACTGAGCTGCCCTATGATGGTAAAAGACGCTCCAATAATGACAGATCATGAATGCTCCTTTCATCTTCTCAATTGGATGGCTGACATGTTTTCAAATAATAAAACTGATTTCCTGTTACAAGCAGAAGCTACCTATTTTCCCTAAACAATGCTTCAATAACTCTCAAACAAGCCATTGACGTCCTCATTTCCTTTTGGTTTTCTATATTCTTCACGTTCTTTTCCATATTTTCTTTTGAAGAACAGACCTATTTGCTTTACTAACAGTGGACATTATAATTTTGTGTTGTTTGACAGCTGATTCATAAAGTAATGATGTATAACCACTTGCATTTTCATATATCGTTCCCAAACTGAAAGGCCAGAGACCTTCTTCCATTTATTAAAATATAATATACTTCCTTATAAGAGTGTACAATGTTTTTTTCCAACTATATTCATTTTTCTTCAACTATAGCGTTTGTATTCCATGTACTACTGACAATACCAATTACTGTGTTTTTTGCAATTTCTGTACTCATATTACATAATGATTTGCCTTTAAAACAGTACATTTCTAAATAAACATTTCAAATATTCACGTTTTCTCTTTTAATCCATAATCTCAACTGAAATGATTTCATATTGAAAAACTATTCATGGGTTCCACATAACCTTAACTGTAGTCACTGAGGACCTTATTTATGAAGACCTTCCGCCGCCAGTGCCTCATTTTTTAAAATGGGAAAAAGTAACGCACCGGTGGCGCAAGGCCTTCATAAATAAAGTCCTGAATGTTTTCTTTTCTCGACCTCACTTACTGATACTAGAACCTGCAAGCCAATTACGGCCCGTTAACTCTTTCTTAGTAGGTCGCGCACCGTAAAGTCAGTTATACCACTGTTAACATTTTTTTTTACTGTTACTAAGCACCGACACAGTTCCGCTTCACTCAGAGTTAATCACTGCTCCCACGCTTCTACAGGCCAGACGCTATGCCGTATTTCTCTTCTTATCACCCTTTCATCTCCACAATAACAAACAGTTGTCCGCCAGCCACCAGAGAACAGACTCAGATCCAGAGGCCCCAAAGAGTGAACCCATCACCAACTGCCATCTCCGGCTGTTTCCATGGTTACACCTCATTCTGCACCTTGCTGAAGGCACAGGTCAAAAGTTCATGTCTCAACGTTCTACAGCTAACTAAGAAGACTATTTTCCCTCCAGAAACACCTGCCAATCCACAACTCTGTTACATGTCTTGTTTTTTCACACCCAATAGT
The DNA here is from genome assembly GCF_964263255.1 of Lissotriton vulgaris. Classification (NCBI taxonomy): domain Eukaryota; kingdom Metazoa; phylum Chordata; class Amphibia; order Caudata; family Salamandridae; genus Lissotriton; species Lissotriton vulgaris. Next base: position 748,853,214 of record NC_141693.1, on the reverse strand, counting down.
ACTTTTCGTTTAACATAAACATTGACCTGTTCACTCTCCACTTGTTACAATCAACCAATCATTTTTATTTTTTTAACCACACCCAGCCTCTTCCTTTTTCTTTATTTAAAATTTCAACTTCTAACTACCATTCCACTTCCAGAACCGATCGGAGGACGACTACAAATCCCTTGAAAATGAAGGTCTGGCTAATAGGACACAGTTATATTCACTGGAGTGAAAAATATGCAGTAAGCAGACGCATTTGCAACCTCAGCTTACCAAATGTACACATAACATGGATTTCCAAAAGAGGATTGAAATGTCACCAATTGATTCCATTGGTGAAAACTTTTATGCATCTCCCAGAACCAGACCTTATAATTGTGCACTGTGGTGGGAACGATCTAGGCACAATCACTGGGGTAGGTCTGGAAATGCTTCTAAAAGACACCTTTCGACAATTGATGACACTTTTTCCTCGATCTGCCTTGGTATATTCCAATATATGCCAAAGACAGAAATGGAATTGGTCCAATCACCATTGTGCACAATTTGAGAAAGCAAGGAGACATATAAATAAATCTGTTTCTGCGTTCCTCAGAGATTATAGCATGGGTTCTATTTACCACAACAACTTGCGCTACCACATGCAAGACGTCTATAGGAGAGACGGTGTTCATTTCACGAATGAGGGAAACAGAATCTTCCTCTGCAACATCAGGCTCTGCATCGGTACTTACTTATAAATGCAGAAAACACTCAATTAACACAAGGGCTCTTTTCAGAGCCACCTTATATCTAAGCACTCAAACTTCTGATTTACCTCCTTTTCCACACTCTTGTAAATAGGAGTGCGCGACCGGGTGCGCGCACCCCGTATTTTTTTTTCGGGGAAAAATTATATTTTTTTGCGTTTAAGGGCCTTACTGCACACCCCGAGAAAACCTACGCAGGAAGACAATCTCTACCTTCTCCCCTTTCCATGTTTCAACGCTTTGAAATGAACAATATATTTACTCGCAGTGACAAAATGGCGGACAAAACTTCCTGATTTCCTTCGAATCGAACGTTAACAGGCGTCACGCAGCAAAATTCCGCTCGCGCGCGCAGCCGCTTGGGTGCGCGCACGTGTGCGCGCCTATAGATATATAATTGACTTTAACGTTAATTTTCTCAACAACTACTGAACGGATTTACACCATTCCAAAAAAAGCGTAATCTGCGAACAAGACTCTACAGTTTTGGCAAATTTCTTATAAATTCATTCACCCGTTCGAACTGTAGCCGAGTCTAAAGGTCCTATGGAAAATAACATTGAGAAAACACGTTTTGGGACCCCCCTTATATCTCAGCCCCCACTTGACCAATCCCCCCCAAACTTTCAGGGAAGGAGTGCAGCGAACCTAGCCATCTTCTTTGAGAAATTCGCAAAGACTCATCCACCAGGGCCAAGGTTATTCCAAATAGAATGTTGAGGATTACCTATGGAAAACAATCCTAACTATAACTACCTACTGGCGACCGCCAGTAGGTAATATATATATATATATATATATATATATATATATATATATATATATATATATATATATATATATTACCTACTGGCTATCGCCAGTAGGTATATATAGTTAGGATTAATTCCCTATGGGATTTTTGAAAATTCTATGTCTAATAACTTTGGCGTTTGTGGACGGAATCGGCTGAAATTTTCAGGAAAATGGCACATTTTGTTTCTGAGCAGCCCCTGAAAATTTGGTGGGGTTTCGTCAAGGGGGGGCTGAGAAAAAAGGGGGGTCCCAAAACGCGTTTTTCCCATTCATTTTTCCATAGGGCGGTTGGACTCACTTTTAGCTCGAACGGCTGAATGGATTTGCACGAAACTTGGCAAAATTATAGGGACTGTTAGCCCGATGTGCCTTTGCTAGGTCTCAATATATGTGCTCCAGTAGTTTTTGAGAAATTAACGTTCAAAACAAGATATATATCTGTAACAGCGCTCCGGGCTGCGCTCCGGTCCGCTTACTTTTCGCGAAACAGAACTTTGCGCGCAGAAAGCTGATTGGCTCTCCGGTGTCTGTCAACATTCTAAACAGTCCGGAGCGGCCGCCATCTTATCTCTCGGTAGGATCGAGAGAGAAGAAGAGGTGAAAAACGAAGGGGGAATTTATTGAAAGGGGGCAAGGTATACCCCTCTTGACCCCCTAGGAATGTTGTTGGGGTTATTAAAGGGTCCCGTGGGGAAAATAAAAAAAAAAATGATTTTTCACGGTAGAAGCGCTTCACGGGCCGCGAACTGGGCCGCAAACTGGTAGCGAAACGGGAATTCGCCATTTTGTGCTTCGTTTTAATTGTTTAGAGATAAAAATTATCGCCGCACATCGGCCACAATGCATGAATATCGCTGAAAAGTCAGCGATATTCATGCACTATCCAGCAAATACTCTTAGCCATGTTATCCACCTTCCATTGGATAACATGGCTAAAAACTGCTCTGTGCGTGAGCTTTTTTTTTTTTTTTTGCTGCGTGACGTTTGTTAACGTTCGATTCGATGGAAATCAGGAAGTGTTGACCACCATTTTGTCACTGCGAGTAAATATTTTGTTATAAATGAATCCTTATTGATAAACCTTGTCTGCGCCATCTTGCGTTTTTGTCCAATGCCACAATTTTGTCGTGCACGGCAGCCATTTTAGATGCCTTGACCAGGGCCACTCTCTGCACGCCACCGATCCTCAGCATGGCTCCCCACCCTCGCAAGCATCTCCCCCACGCACTGGTCACCCCCGCTCTCTCTCTCATGCATGGGCCATATACTTCCCCCCATCTGCGCTGCTCTTCTCTGAGAATCACACCCTGTGCCCGCCCGACACCTCCCTTTCACCCTATTCACTACCGCACCCTCTGACACTCCTCTTCCTCTGTGTCCGATTGTCCAGGCCGGACCTAGGCTATCACCTAGCCCTGCGGATGTAGTTTATGGCCCCAGCTGTAGAGTATCCAGACATGCCAACCCTCCCGATTCAGGCGTTAGACTACTGATTTCAGTGCTAGTCTTTCGCTTCCCGATTCCTGCAAGGAAAAACCCGGGGGCATATTACCAACAACTAGCGATAATTTTTGTCTCTAACTTGTTTAGAGACAAAAATTATCGCCGCACTTCGGCGAATTTTATCGCACATAAACCTTGCTATTAGCAAGGTTTATCGCAAATGCGATAAAAAACGGCCGCAATGCATGAATATCGTTGAAAAGTCAGCGATATTCATGCATTATCCAGAAAATGCTCTTAGCCATGTTATCCACTTCCCATTGGATAACATGGCTAAAACTGCTCAGGGCAGGTGTTAGGTTTTGGAGATATTCGCGCTTAGCGCGAATATCTCCAAAAGTTGGTAATAGGAGATAGCGATGGTTAGGGACTGTTTCCAGTCGCTAAAATCTTGGCACGCCCACTTTGCATGTCATTAGTGATAAATATCACTGATATGCAAAGCGGGGCCCAAGATGGTCGCTATCTCCTTTTAGCTGTCACTAACTGGTGTTAGCGACAGCTTGGTAATAGGGAGATAATTTTATCTCTTTTTTTTTGGCTTTTAAAGCCAAAAAAGCGGAAATAAACCCCCTTGATAATATGCCCCATGATTTCTCGGGGGTTTCAGCTGACAGGGCTTGGTATTGTGTTACGTGCTAATTCTTCCAGGAAACGTCAGAGGGTCGATGCAGGGGTTCTAGAAGGGGTGATAAACCATTTAAGCCTCATGAACAAGCGCATGGTCTTTTAAAGATTTGTGAAGTACTCGGGGCGGCGGTGTGTGTGTGCCCTCTTTCAGGAGCGGGCGGGGGGGCACTGCCAGCAACTTGCCAGGCCAGGCAGTGTTCAACACGTGCATCACCCTTTCTCTGCCTGCTATTGCGCTCCATGCTTCGGAAAGGTAAGAAAAAGAACGTGCATTTGAGTTTGAAATGTCCGATCTTGTAGCAGTACACTTGCAAAGCCCACACATGACAATAACCCCATTCAAGGCCCCATTCACCCGATTTTTTAAACATATATAGCACTCCAACAAAGTTAGATTTTAAAACTTTATTAACATTTAAATATAACGAACGCAACAAAAACTGTAAATATATTTAACCATTTTTTGAAATTAACCAGAACTATAACAATAACAACAACAACAACAATAATATAACTTTTATGCCTAAATTACGCAAACATTTAGCTAATCTGCTAAAGGGGGGAGTCGCCATTTCTTTACAATAATCAATAATGAAAAATCCACATCAATAGGGTTGTCCGTTTTCTCGATGCAGCACTATAGTGCAACATACACAGCACCTGGGGTGTCAAGAGTGAACAGGTCTTTCTTTGTTCCTTAAGATGTTATCTGTGTCAACCTCTTCCGAGAATGCTGATGCGTTAGGATTTCCTTGTGTTTCTTAATAGCATTGGTGTCTGTACACTTCTTTGTCAATTCTGTCAAGATGATAACTGCTTCATAAACAGACGATATCTTTGTTTAGTCATTAGTGTTAAGTGTGTCTGAAACTACAGTGCCCTTCTGTTTTTTTTTCTTTAGACTCTACAGAGTTTTGTGTGTTGTCCTTTTGAGCGACAATTATTCCAGAGGTTTCAGGTTCACTTGTTTTGTCCTGCAGTGAGTTAACAGCTTTAGAGAGTTCATGTTTATTTGCTATGTCCTGCTGTTCGTCAACTGCTTCAGAGACGTCAGCCTCATTTGTTATGTTTCAGTAGATCCTGGACCTGCCCGGCCGCGCCCAAAATGGCGCCGGTGTAAATGGGACTCGTAACTGCTTGTTGTGTACTGGTTGCCAAACCTTGATATCACGAGATACATATGCAGTTTTGAAGCACATGGCGGAGGCTTGTCTGCTGTAGTGGGGCGCCCCTTTATTGTTTCAGTCGCCATTCCGCCCGCTTTTGCTACACTGTGCCTTTTCCGCCATTCAGCTGTTTAGCGCCCGCTCTTACGGCTACAGCGTCTCGCTCACCATGTAGTTGAGTTGCTCCCACTCTTGCGGTGCAGCGATAGGCGGCTTCCACAGGACTCTTAAAATGGTGGCCGGCTCTTCGGATTTGGGCCTGGTCCAGTAAAATGGCCCTGGGACACCTTGGAACTCGGACGCTTGTCTGCCAGGGCTTGGGTTCCATTCTCAAAAGCGTCCCCTCAGCCTTGAAGATTGTACAAAAGTCTTGGGGGCCGTCGACTCCCGCAGGCTTCCGGTGGGGAGCGGCTGCCATGATTGCTTGCGGAATGGCCACGACGGAGCTACGAGATGGTGGTGCTCTCATGGTGACGCCAGCTTCAGTCTGAAACATCCAGAAACAAGGTGGGGCTTTCATCGTTTGGGAAAAAAAATGTTTTAATCCAATGAAAAGTGTTATTTTTAGGTCACATGACCTAGTCTTACATAATTAGGAAAAGAAAAGTAAAATGAACCAATGAAAAGTTTTATTAACAAGTCACATGACCTGTTATGCTTACGTTACGCGCTGCGCGGCGCGCTCTGGATCGTTTCCGGGAAGCTGCGCCTTGCGCACCGGAGCACTTCCGGGTGCGCTAACGCGTCGCGTCATATGACGCATTACGCGACAATGCAGGTCCAGAATATAGTCAAAATGTCTCCACCAACCAGCGGTCGGAATACAACCGCTTTCAGCAGTCCAAAAAGTTCGGTTAAATCTTAAGAGCGGGAGCAACTCAACTACATGGTGAGCGAGACGTTGTAGTCGCAAGAGCGGGCGGTAAACAGCTGAATGGCAGAAGAGGCACAGAGTACCAAAAGCGGGCGGAATGGCAACTAAAACGGTAAAGGGGCGCCCCACGACAGCGTGTCTTCAGGTCAAACGGATTGTGGGACAAGGTCCAGAATGGAAGATTCTTCAAAAGGGAAAAAATTCCGCCGGACCCCGGGAGCCGGCCGCCTATGCCGGGGGCGATCTCAGGCCTCACCAGGGCAACACGACTTGGGGAGGGGGCAGGAGCCAAGCGCCCCCTCTCAGTCCGCGCCATCTCACCGCCCCTCGGGGGCCTCCGTCAAGCGGCTTAGGGAGGCACCGTATCACATTGTTTTCCAATGCAGTCAGGTCCACAAATGGACCCCACTTACTTTGAATAGTGAAGCTGCAGCAGGTGCAAATAAGGTTTAAACAGTGTTACAAGAGCTGCTTAGAACTCTGAAGTATGGCACTCAACAACCAGGACTTATGCCATTTCTGTAAGGCAGTGACATGGAAGCAACTCAGGGACAAAAAGCATGAACGAACATTCACGTATGAAAATCTTATTTGGGGAAGGGGTAGAATCCAAACGCCCCCTGCCAGTTCGCGCCACTACACCGTATGTGGAAAATCTGAAGCCATCGTTCTACAAACTCTCAACGCTTGCTATCAGTGCATGAGTTTCATGCTCGATCGATTGAGCTAGCCGGATCGGGCAATAAAAAGTATAAAATAGTTATGTAAATAGTTATTTAATAAAATGTTTTACTCTGTTTCTTTGCTGGTGTGTTGTGTATATTTATAATATTTGCATAGGGTTTGTCGTTATTTTGGGTGGTGTGGGTGGCGGAGTCGAGCTGTCTGGCAGCCCTCATGGTGTGGAGCTCAGTTCATTTCACTATTTTCGTATTTCTCATGAAGGGTTGTTCCTAATGTTTGTATTTTACCGAGGTCAAAAAGAGATCGAATTAGTGGTCTACTGATTTTGCTCGATTACTTTTATTTTTTTACACGATTTTTCACTATCTGCAAAGACTAAACAGAGTATTGCGACTTTGTGCTTGTTTGTAAATAGAGAATGATCCAAAGAGAACCAATTGTAAAACAGTAAATGCTTGGATAATAATCAATCAAATGGAGAGACAAGCAGGTACGACGGATTACAACAGAGGTAAAGGTCTGCGTTAACTACCGTTCACTATCTGCAAAGAGAGAGTACTACTAAGAGAAAAGAGGGGAGTGGGGGGGGGGGTAGCGTTCAAAGCACATCAGCGTGCATAAACACGAAAACGTTTTTACCTATCACGTACTTGACATTTGACAGCTTTTGATATTTGCTATTAAAAAACCATTGAAATTCACAGAAAAAACCATAGGTTATAGTCCATATATAGTTAGGAATTTGCATTTACAAAACCTTGAAAATTCAATGAAAAAACCATTGGTTTTAGGCCATATATAGTTAGGGATTTGCATTTAGAAAACCTTATTTTACTCGCATAAAACCATTGAAATTCCATATATAGTTATAAGCGCTAACTATATATCGCGCACCCGCAATCCACTGCTGATGATGTCACATATTACATCATTCATGACATGGTTAGTGACATCACTGATGACATCACTGATGACATCTCAAATGACATCACTGATGACATCACTGATAACATCTCATTTGACATGACTGATCACATCACTGATGATATCATTCATGTGATAATACCATGAACCTCTTCAGACTCTAATATAACCTTAGATACAATCAGTGTAAACAGACAGTCACAGACTGTCACTCATCCATGGAGTTACTCACACACCTAGTCAGTTATGCCAAAAATCAATCACACCTCCATTTTCTCAACTATACAGTTATACACACCTTACCTATTCAAACATATACTAACACATATTTACTTTACTCTCTTATACAATCTCTGATACATGTTCACAATGATCCATACAGCCACTCACACATTCACTGGCTCTTATGCACAGTTATTTATAGATGTCAACTCTCACATGTACTGTGTTTTACATATGTACTTAATTTGACATGTAGCACTGAGATATCCATTCACTCACTAATACACTCATGCACAGTCAACCGCCCATACAGCTGTTTCCACATGCACTTTTGAATCTATACATATAGTGAATCAACTACTCACACATCTATGTACAGAGTCACACACCTCCCAGCCACCCATACACACACACTCAGTTTCCCATACAAATACTTGGACAACCAATCAATAACCCATACAGTTACTCATATAGCTACTGATCAACATATGCAGCAGTTTGTAGAACAACAGATATAATGATGCACAAATTAAAACAGTTTAGTCACTAACCCATGCACTCAGTGAGACACATTTAATCACTCACTCAATCAGTCAGTCATGCACCTACTAAATCCTTCATCCAGACACTTATACATCCACTCATTCTTCAATATGTAAGACATATTTTAACTTTACAGAAACATACAGTCACTGGATGTTGTCATCAGTGATGTCATCAGTGATGTCATTTGAGATGTCATCAGTGATGTCATCAGTGATGTCACTAACCATGTCATGAATGATGTAATATGTGACATCATCAGCAGTGGATTGCGGGTGCGCGATATATAGTTAGCGCTTATAACTATATATGGAATTTCAATGGTTTTATGCGAGTAAAATAAGGTTTTCTAAATGCAAATCCCTAACTATATATGGCCTAAAACCAATGGTTTTTTCATTGAATATATATATATATAATATGTGTATATGTATATATATGTATTCACTGAAAAAACCATAGGTTTCACACATGTTATTGTTAACTGGACATTTCACTCATTTTATTTTTTATGTTTTTTATTATTTTTTTATTGACAACACGAGAAGAAAGAAGAAAAAAGAAAATTCATTTGAGCAAAACATACAATTAAACAATAAGATAATAACAAATCTATACAAAGATGCAATTTACAGCAATTCAGAAAGGTTCAGCCACTTATATTAAACAAAATGAAATCAATAAACCTACAGCCTTGACATTAATTAAGCCTTGTCATTAATTAAACGCAAAAGAGAGGTTGATATAAGATTAACATTATATAAAAGTTCCACAAATTTTATCCTGTTTCATTATTGATCGTACTCCCCTTATTTTAGCTAATGCTAACTCCATGGTGTAGATTTCATCAACCAGTGTCCACCATTCCACGATATACGGAGATTTTGGAGAAATCCAAGCCCTGGCGATGGTCAATCTGGCACACGCAAATAGAATAGTGATTAAATCTTTATGTGGACAATTTAATGATTGTATATCTAATAAAACTGTGGTTACTGAAAGGGGAGAAAAAATAATCTGTTTCTGATTAAGAATATTTTCCAGTCCGGACCAAAACTCAGACAATGCTGGGCATGAAAAAAGCATATGTTCTAAATCTGCCGCCACTAGATCGCATTTGGGGCATTTAGAACGATCATTTACTAAACTGTTTTGAGACCATTTTAATATTCTTTGCGGGGTATAATACAAAAAGCATATCGTTTTATATAATTGAAGTCTTAAACTGGGGGACTGAGCCACACGGTTAATGCTACAAAGTGAAGCAGCAATCTGGTTGGATGTTATATTAGTACCCAATCTGGTAGTCCACTTTGTAGCAAGTTTAATACAATCATCAGCCTTATGATGATTAAGACATTTATAGCCCTCGCTAATTAATGATTTAGTATTTTCAGAATAAAGACAAGTCCAAATGTCCGAATCAGAGACTTCCATCACCTTCATTTTACGGACAAAAAAATCCCGAATTTGTATGTATTTAAACCACATGGAATCATTCAAATTATAAAGGAGTTTAAGTATTGCAAATTCTAAGAATCCATCGGCATCATAAAAAAACCCTAGAGTGTTAATACATGAGCTGGCCCAGTGGTCCCCGCACCATCACTAAAGATTCGGGGAAGTCCTGGATTGCCCCACAACAGTAATTTAGAATGATAAAAATCAGTTTTACTGATGGTCAAAATCTAGTTCCATATTCTGACTATCTCCCTAGCAGTCTTCAACGTGACCCTTTTAAAATAATTAGGGTTGTTGACTCTTGCTAAGAACTGGTTGCAATCTATGCCCAACATAAACTGATGAAAATAAAACTGATTGTTGGAGTTAAGCAAACTACGAAGCCGACCAAAAAAAGTTGCAAAAAAATATAATCTAAAATCCGGGATATTTAACCCTCCTTTATTGATTGGTAGTTTAAGCAAGGCAATCGATCTACAAGCTTTTTTGTATCCCCAAATATAACTACTAAAGATCCCATCTAGTTTTAAAAAAAAAGATTATTAACGCGTAAAGGAATTGATCTAAATAAATAAAGAAATTTTGGCAATACTTTCATTTTTATTAGATTAATCCAGCCACCCAAACTGAACGGAACCTTGTGCCAATTTTTCAATAAAGCTGACACTTCTTTTAATAGAGAATCATAATTAAGCGTAATTATTTCCTTTATTTTAGATGAACTCCCAGATAGGTAGCGGCCCTACATATTCCTTGGACAGGAGCCCGAGGTTTATAATTCACTATGACCTGTGCTTTATTTATATTTATTTTATATCCGTAAATTTCCCCGAATCTGTTAGCCTCCTCTGTTATCCCTAATACAGCTTTTACCACATCAGTAGAGTAAATTTCGATATCGTCAGCATAAGCGGTAATTTTAAGAGTATTTAAACCATATTCGAAAGGAATGATACTGGATTGGGTCTGTAATGCATTTATAAATGGTTCCATGGAGAGTGCAAACAGCAAGGGTGACAGAGGACACCCTTGCCGAGTGCCCCTAGCTATTGTAAAATTGGAGGATGTCATATCTGCATAGCTAATTTTCGCAGTAGGATGATCATATAGCGACTCTATCCACCTTAAGTATTAGCCCTTAAAGCCATATGCCTTCATCACAGCCCAAAGATAGTCCCACCCCACTCGGTCGAACACTTTCTCAGCGTCTAGCAATGCCATACCGAGTGGGGTGGAGCTGATCGTTGCTACATCAAAAGCAGTTATTTCCATATTTACATGGGCTGTAGTGTCCCTCCCCAAGACAAATCCATGTTGCTGTGTGTTAACTAATTTTGGCATAAAAGGAGCAAGCCGCATAGCTAAAATTTTTGCGAATGCTTTTGCATCCTCGTTAATGAGTGAGATGGGTCTGTATGACCCACACTCATCAGCAAGTTTATGCTTTTTCAAGAAAAACACTATCTTAGCTGTGTTCCACGAGTTAGGAGCTTTTCCAGTTTCCCCAATCAAATTAATAACTAAACTAAAAAGAGGAAGTAATTCATCAATACAAGTTTTTATAAAGTTCTATCGGGAGCATGTCCTTCCCCGCAGCCTTGCCAGAAGGAAGAGAGGCAATCGAAAGTCTTATCTCTGTAATAGTAATATTTTCAAAGCCTAAACAAAATGAATCCCCTTGACCCAACAGCCACTATATGGCATCTATATCTAATCAATCATGAAATCACAACTGGATATCAAAAGATATAAAAAAAATTCAATATATAATAAAAATAGATACAAGGTTAAAAATGCAATAAAAAGGCAATGAAAATAAACCAGTTCACTTGAAAAGTACACAAAATTATACAATCTAAATACAATTCAATTATAAACACCAAGGATTATGACCCGCATAATGACAGAAACATGTAAGACATTGAGATTGTGCAATACAATTGGTACACTCTGTGTCCTAATTTCACTATTAATACAACATACTCTTAAATTTGTGCTTATATTAAAGTGCTGGAGTCTTGAGTTGTACGAAGGAAGTGCGTCGATGCGTTTCGATGGAAAACAATGCTCACTCCATCTTTATCAAGACTAAAATCTTTTGCTCCGTCCTATGTGCAGGGTCATGTACAATTATTCACCCTACAATAAACATACATAGTATTAGTGTAACCAATAATTGTGGATTACATCACAGTACGTTATTTATATCATAGAAACTGTACATCAAAAAGTTACATTTCATAGCTATTGTTTAGTTTACATAATGTTATGTTCCCTGGAATTCGTTATACATCTCTGTCCAGTACAGGTTATTTCCCTTCATTCGTTTATATCTATGAGAATGAGAAATCACTAGGTGGTCCCCTATGTATTTAAATGTCGCCAATGTCTGATAATTAAGTACTATGACCCTTATAGTCCCCTATATCTTTCTCAGTGGTACGATGGTCTGTTGTAAATAGATCTGGCCGGTTCATCATGCTTACCGGTTTGGTTGTTGGCTGTGTATGTAGTGAATAACATTAATCACAGCCCAACCTGATCGTGTAGGCGTATGTCTACATCTCTATCCATTAGTTATACACGATACAAGTAGTACATGCCATTCATTCTGTCCTTACCCTACTATTAGTTAGAACGGTGTAGATGAAAAGGCGCTCCCAACTCTGTATTCCTAAGTTAAGTTGTTTGTAGCGCAAAGGAATTTGCCACACAGGGGACCCAGATCTATTAAAAAAAGAATAGGATAACTGTAGTGGATATCATCTCAATAAAAGGTCTGGACAATATTGCGTCTCATGTGAATCATGTCAGGCCGTAATCAAAAACTTACCTCCGTGTCTCACTGGATAAGACCAGAAAATTGTGGATATTATCACTGGTACTGTCAGTTCCTTTCCTCTTCACATTCAATTTCAGGAAGAAGGAGGAAGGATCCAATGTAGAGCTACATGGGGGACAAGCATTATGGGGAGCACATTAAGAATTCTTATTTCCTACCATGCGTAGTATTAAATAAAAAAATTGTTAAATAGACATTCCCACGATAGCTGGATATAGTTACCCGAGAAATTGTTCAGGTTCCCTTTAAGTGGTGGTCTCTGCAGTGAATTTCTACATGCAGGAATTTATTCTGCTTCAATAGGAGTATGTAGGTACACGTGGTCCCAGTATGTTTCTACATAGACAGCAAGCAGACAAGGGCAAAAAACTTCAATTAATTATCTGTATGCTCCATAGTGTTGGCATGCCAAGAAAAGGCACCGTCCCAAGAGCTTCTAACTAATCTTACCTTTTCTCTCAGTGTCTGGCGTTCGTATGTGGGGTTTCGAGTAGAATCGCAAAAGTCATGTCTAACTCGGAGTTATTTAAACGCCCCCTGCTGTTTCCATTGGCTAGTGACTGATCCTACGGCCAATCAGACATCTTTCTTTGTCCGCCGTATGAAAATATACCCGTCAACTGGACTCTCTCTTCTCATTGGTTTGACTGCAGGATAGGCGGGGCTTCATGTGGTTCCCTAATTGGTCCGTTTTCCTCTCACAGCCGTGTGTGGATATTAGCGTGCTCAAGACTCTCTATTGTCATTGGTCCACCTGAAAGATGGGTGGGGCTTCGTGTAGTTTCCCATCTGGTCCGTCTAAATGTCGGTCCAAATTGCAATATTCCCGAGCTCTGTATATCTTGTTCTCATGTGTGTCTATGTCTGATAGGAGAGTTGGGATAAACCAATCATCCTCACTGAGACAAAAGTGTCAGAGAGTGTCGGTAACAACAACAAAGCGCTCGGAGTCATATACTCCGAGACTGAAATGGCAGGTGAGAGGATTCAGCAGAAGCTGAACCTAGAGACTAAATCACTTAAAGTAAGGAATGCCGTACCGTGGTATCGCATGATGGTACACGAGTACGGAGGGGAGGTGGCTGAACCTAATATACTCCAATCAGCAGCATTCTACTGCATATTAGTAAAAAATGGGCGAGGGAAAATATGTCTCCCCAAGTGATACTTTACAAATGGGGCGATAAATATAATGTTCCACTGACAAATCCACGAATTATTAAAAGGACCCGTGAAAGAAAGATGCGCTTACAGAATGATTATGCATAACGTTATGTATACTCTGCGCCTCAAGTGAGTCTTGCCCAGTCTTCCTTCGAGTTCAGGCCCTTATTAATAGTATTTAAGTGGCACATGAACCACTGTTCCCTGCTCTTTCTCAAATTGTCAATATCACCCCCCCCCGCCTATTCACCCTGATTTTCTCTAAAATAAACCACTTAATGTCATTGCAGTCATGGTAATTTTTCTCATAGTGTCCTGTAAGGGGGGCATTTATCTTCTTTGTGCGTATGGCCGACTTATGCTTAAGACTCGCGTACGTAGTTCTCTGCCTGTCTCGCCCACGTATCCCAAGTTACATGGACATATCAATAAACAAACTACGTTTTTGCTACAACAGTTATTCAATGTTTTTGTGTTCAGGTTTCTGCCGGCAAAAGTCAGTTCTTCACTCTCTATGCAATGTGGACACACTGAGCAAGTACCACATCTGTGATTTCCTCTTGCCTCAGTACCTAGTACCTCAGTCCTTGCACTGTATGCTGGGCATTGTAGTCAGGTATCTGTTTGCATCCTTTAGTAGGGGCTGCCGTACCTTCACCTCCTTAATTATAGTTCCATCAGGTCGCTGTTAAAAAGCAGAGCGGACCACAACATACTCCATATGAAACTGCTCGCAGATTGAAGACACCCATAGAACCTTTCCAGTCCGCTCTGGCCACGAAGACAACCCCACTGTCGGAAGAGCAGGTCCTTGTGCCATGAAATCGAGGCACAATTGGGAACAACGCACCCGTTTTGGTGGGGCACAAGTGAAGCAGTAGGCTGGCCCTGCTTTTTAACAGCGACCTGATGGAACTATAATTAAGGAGGTGAAGGTACGGTGGCCCTTACTAAAGGATGCAAACAGATGCCTGACTACAATGCCCAGCATACAGTGCAAGGACACGCCCACTGAGGTAAAAGGTGAATAAAAGCACCGGTGAGAACTGTGCACGCTGTTTCTCCTTCCCCCTGTGACGCCCAGCCAATGATTAAGGGAAGAGATCCCGAAACGAATATGGCGCTGGTGCAAGACTTTTGCTGCATAGAAACGGATTAATATGCTGCTGCCTGCCAAAATAAAGTAGGGTTAATGGAAACGTTGTATGGGTGTCTTTAGTCTGCGAGCAGTTTCATATGGAGTATGTTGTGGTCCGCTCTGGCCACGAAGAAAACCCCACTTTCGGAAGAGCAGGTCCTTGTGCCATGAAATCGAGGCACAATTGGGAATAACCCACGCGTTTTGGTGAGGCGCAAGTGAAGCAGCAGGCTGGCCCTGCTTTTTAATAGCGACCTGATGGATCTATAATTAAGGAGGTGAAGGTACGGCGGCCCCTACTAAAGGATGCAAACAGATGCCTGACTACAATGCCCGAAAACAGGTGATGGACAGAATGTGGATCAATGTCACACATTCACCCCAGTCCCAAGATCTGGGCCCAAATCCATCGTTTTTTTGCACTCTACACCACCCTGGGTTAGACAAAGGCGATATGCAAATCAGCACTGACCCTGTGCCCGATGGGAACAGTCCAGTTCGAACTACAAAAGCCATGTCCTTCCCAGAACGGAATCAAGCATCCGAGGACCGGACCGGTTTCGAGGTAACACCTATCATCAGCCCGGCTAGCTTGACTCCAGTGGTGTGGAGTGCCTGGGGCCCACGTCTGAGCATCCCCAGCGCACTTAGGGCGGAATTTGCAAACAAAACAGGTGATGGACAGAATGTGGATCAATGTCACACATTCACCCCAGTCCAAAGATCTGGGCCCAAATCCATCGTTTTTTTGCACTCCACACCACCCTGGGTTAGACAATGGCGATATGCAAATCAGCACTGACCCTGTGCCCCATGGGAACAGTCCAGTCCGAACTACAAAAGCCATGTCCTTGGGGGGCGTGGCCAACTGCCGAGCATGGCGGCAGCTTGAAGAGGGAGCTCCGCAAGGCATAACGGCCTGACCACTAATCCGTCGACCCATCCGTTAAATCGACCGCTCGAAGGAGCGACATCGGCTGCGGGAACCAAGCGGCACGCATCGACCCGCTCCCGGCGACCGTCCGACGCCGAGAAGTGCTCCAAACAGAGGCGGACTCCTGTGGCCTTCCACTGCCCGGCTGCACCGGACTGGCGTACTTGGCGGACCCGGACGGAAGTGCACCCTGGGCGGCAGCGGCGCTCTGACTCCAGCCGGTACCTGCGGACACCCGGGGATAAGAAACGCTCCGACGCTCCATGCTGCCAGACTGGACCCTTCGAGGGAGCGACATCGGCTGCACTGTCCCAGACGGGATAAGCACCCTCGCAAGCGGGAAATTCCCTACCCATCGGCGGCGCTATCTGCGGGGAGAGAAGAAGACAGGAATCACCGGTTGCGAGGTGAGACAGCAGCGCGCCCACTGATCCGTGCAGCACACACTGGCTCGAGCCCACCTAGAGGGTTGGCGCTGATCATTATCCCGAGAAGAGCGGGCGCTGCCCTGGGAAGGCGTGTGCAGCACTAACTACGCTACTGGTGGGGGCTGAGACCTCCCGGGTACTGCACCCCCGGCACTGTGAGACCCTGCCGCAATTTACATGACACAACCGGTCCTGCGGACACAGACTGCGACCACGAGGCATAAACGTTAAGCGTGCTGTAGCGCGCAAAGGAGTAGAGCCCACACGTGGTGGGCCGCAGGGCAAGGTCACGGGAACAGGCCATCTACCAAGTGCAACCCCTAGGCTGCAGTGAACTGAGGAACTGTGACTAACGGTGCAAGATACGGCTGGCGATAGGACTCCCATCAGACCACACGTAGCCTGGTGTCCGGGGGACGGCACGACCCTCAAGCAGTCGGCTTGGACATAAATAAGGGACAGGGTCACACGACAGAGAAAACGGCGCCATGGCGGGCAAAGGCTTACGGAGCGCAGCCACACAGGCAAAACTTGATAAATTTGTATATGGTCAGCAAGGCCATTCTCAGGGAGGCGGACGCCACTCTGCTGGTACTCCTCCGGACACAGAAGGGGCGAAGAAAGTAACCCTGGAGGACATTATGCGAACGCTCACGGCTGTGCAGGCGACAGTGGGCACTATTTCTTCCGAAGTTAATTTGTTGAGGGCAGACTTCAAGAAGATGACAGAAAGGGTGTCCCAAGTGGAGGTAGTCACAAAATCGCTCATTGAGGACACTTCAGACCTGCAAGTGGCGATGGAGCGAATGGAAAAGGTCACGAAGCAACTGCAGGACAGACTGGATGATCAGGAAGGGCGCTCCCGAAGAAACAACGTCCGCATCTTAGGCCTTCCGGAGTCGGAAGGGAAAGGCGCCATGGATCTGTACGTAGAGGACCTTATCAAAAACAAGCTACAACCAAAGGGCCTGTCCAATTTCTTCTCTGTTGAGAGGGCGCACCGGGTCCCGGGAGGGGCTGCCAAACCGGGAGCAACGCCGCGACCTGTTCTGGCCAGGTTGTTCAACTTCAGAGACAGAGACGCCATCTTGCAGGCAGCAAGGGTCGCACCGCCTGTAAAAATTCAGAACTCGACTTTGGCCTTCTTTCCGGACTACACGGCAGAGGTGGCTAGGCGCCGGAAAACATTCAATGAAGTGAAAAAAACGCTGCGTGATAGGGGCCTACCCTACTCGATGCTTTTCCCCGCCAAATTGCGGATTGTGGCCGAGGGCAAGACATGGTTTTTTGACACACCGGAGGTGGCACGAGAATGGCTGGATGGATGGAGGCAGGTGGGCCAGCCCCAGCGTCCGCAAAGGGACCGCCAGAACCAGCGTAACGGGAGGACGACGGAGCACCAAAACAGTAGCCCTACAACTGAGGAGGGAGCCGCGGGGCTGGACTCGGATCTAGAAAGAGACCCTCTCGACTCAGGACAACCTGCTAGGAGCTGAATGTATGTGGTACATATGGACCGGCGCATCTGCTGCCATTGGGGCCTTGTAGCTGATGGAGCTGAGTAGGGCGGGCATTGGCCGATGCCTGTGGGGGACTCACCGACCCCACGAGCAAGTAAGATAGATAGGGATGGGACTAAGCACTCTGCCGAGTTGGGGATGCGGGCGGGTTATCGTCCGTGGAGCAGGGGAGCAGGGAGGGGGTGGGAGGGGAAAGTTGTATTGTTATGGTTAGCATTATTGGTCATCACTACTTCCGTAGGGAAAGCGGTCACACTGTGGGACATCCACATAGGGCGCATGGACACACAGCACTCCTCACAGATAGCGCCACATGGCTGCACACTGGAGTCACAGGTTCTAAATACAGATGGCAAGACGAGAACAAGCTGCACCCACTGAGGGCGCTCCCGCGCTAACAACGGTGCCCCCACTGAAACTACTTACGTGGAACGTCAGGGGATTAGGAGATAAAATAAAAAGGGGTTTGGTACTGCACACCATCAAACGCCACGGGCCTGAATTGGTTTTGCTTCAGGAAACACACCTGACCGGGAATGCATGCAAGGCTTTAAATAGACGCGGATACTCCATGGCAGTACATGCTCAATTCACTGCGTGTTCCAGGGGCACTGGGATACTCCTTAAGAAAAACTCATCCTTTCTAGTTCACAGCCACAAGACGGACGACCAGGGACGTTTTGCGGCGATCTCGGGCCAGTGGGAGGGAAGAACCCTTAATGTGGTGTCCGTATACATCCCCCCGGCGCTACACGCTACTGCACTCCCGGCGCTAGGGCAGTTTCTCCTAGAACTTCCGGAGGGAAACATAATCATTGGGGGGGATTTTAATGCCATAACAGACCCCTTGCTAGACACCTTTCCCACACGGGACCGCCCGAGAGGAGCCTCTGCTCTTCCCAGCTTCCTGAACGCGTTGGGTCTCGCGGATGCATGGCGCCAACTGAATCCCACAGCCCATCAATACACGCACTACTCCTCCTCACACAACAGCCTCTCACGTATTGACTTCTTCTTCCTTCTGGGGGTAGGCTTGGGCTCCATAGATAAGCTGGAAATTTTACCCAGGGGCATTTCAGATCACTCCCCGATATCACTACATCTTACTACCAAAGAATCAAAGCGTGCCAGAATATACCCGATATATCCCAACTACCTACAGATCCCGGGGGTCAGGAAGAAACTCAAGCTAGCCACGACACATTACTTTACCGAAAATGCAGGGACAGTCTCCTCACCCTCGGTACTTTGGGAGGCATACAAAGCGGTCTTACGTGGCGCTGCCATAGCGGCAATCGCAGGGCATAAAAAGGACTCCAGAGCAGAGCTTACGAATTTAGAACTGGCGCTAGGCGCAGCGAACACTGCCCACATGTCGGACCCAACCCCGGACACAGCTCATACATTGCACCTCCGACAACAGCAATACCAAGCTCATCTGACAACGATCACTAAGGGTCATTTAGCAAACACCGCATACCGAATATATGATGTGGGGGACAAGGCCGGGAAGATGCTGGCATGGCTGGACAAACGAGGCGGTAGTAATAGAGGGATACAGAGACTGTATGATAGTGAGGGCCAACTGCAGACACACCCGGAACAAATAGTACGCACCCTAGCACGCCACTTTCAAGGGATTTACACCCCGGAGCGCTCCGTCACGGAGCAGGAAGCGATAGCCTCGATTAGCCACATTGATATCCCAGTGCTGCCCAGCGAAACGCAGCATGACCTAGACGCAGACCTGACTGAGGGCGAGATCCAATTGGCAATACAGGCGCTGCAATCGGGCAAAGCGCTGGGACCCAACGGCATACCTGTAGAGTGGTATAAAGCGACGGCCTCAGTACTGGCAAAACCCCTGTTAGATATGTACACTGAAAGCGTAGAGAAGGCAATGCTCCCACTCGACCAGCGCACGGCCACGATCGTTGCCATTCCCAAACCAGCCAGGCCACCAACTGAATGTAACTCATACCGCCCCATCTCCTTACTTAACATTGAAGCGAAGATACTAGCAAAACTCCTAGCCAGTCGCCTGACTCAACACCTACACACTCTGATACACCCAGACCAGTCGGGTTTCATGCCACACCGTAGCACGGCATTGAACCTACGAAGACTACATGGGGTGATGGCGCGGGCGCATCTTCTCACGGACCAGGCGGTAATAATATCCCTAGACGCTAGGATGGCGTTTGATCTGGTTGAGTGGGAATATTTATTCGCTGTACTGACTCGAATGGGATTTGGCCCCAAATATCTTGCATGGGTACGGTTATTGTACACGTCACCAGTCGCGCAGGTGGTAGCGAACGGTCACATTTCACCGCCTTTCCCGCTGGGGCGGGGAACTAGACAGGGGTGCCCGCTATCACCCCTTCTCTTTGCACTAGTGCTAGAACCTTTGGCAATCTTGCTCAGAGCAACGCCACTGTTCCGGGGCGTCTCCTGGGAGGAAGGGTGGGAGGATAGAGTCTCCCTGTATGCAGACGATATGCTAATTTACATGGTCAATCCCACCGAAGGAGTCCCTGCCTTATTGACATTGTGCGATGCATGGCAAGGCGTCGGGCTACACCCTGAATTGGGCCAAATCCATAATGTACGTGCTTAAGGGCCCAGCCCCATTGTTGCACGACGACTGCCCCCTAAAAATAACATCCACCTCTTTTAAGTATCTGGGAATTGTCGTTACTACTGATGCTAAGGGATATCATACCGAGAACTTACTGCCGCCTCTGGTTCGCCTACGTGCGGACGTTAAATTCTGGGCTACACTACCGCTGACCCTCCTTGGGCGGGCGGCGCTGTATAAAATGATGGCTCTCCCGAGGTTTTTATATGTACTTGAGAATTCCCCCTATATCGTGGACCCACGCTACTTTAAGCAAATCGCTGCACTGGTATCAAGCTTGTTGTGGAGTAATGGCCCAGCGCGGATAGCGCATAATAAACTGGTGAAGAGCTGGTATGAGGGGGGGATAGCGTTACCCAATCTTCAATTATATTATTGGGCGTCACAGCTTAAAGTAATTAACCACTGGATCCACACCCCACGGAGCGATCCCGCATATAAGGCGGACTGGTCTCAGCTGGGTATAGACGGCATGCTCGCGGTACTATACAACTACTCACAAGTTAAAAACCTACTAGGCCCGACATTACACACGGCAAAACTATGGCACACGGCACAATCACGTCTGGGTTGGAAGGGAAAAATTACCAGATTAACACCGTTGTGGGATACTAAGGCGCTGGGAAACCTGAGGTCCTGTAAGGGATTCACACAGTGGGACAGCGTAGGGATCTCAGTGGTAGGAGACCTGTGGGAAGGGGGCACAGTGCTTGCATTTTCCCAACTCCAACAACAATACGGACTAAGCCCCACCGAGACATTCAGGTATGTGCAGATACGACACGCCCTCCTACAGGCAATCCCGCCTGACACCACACTCCCAGACTCATCACCACTAGAGGACAGGCTACTAACAGAGTTTATGGAGCAAAAGGCTACCTCTCTCACGTATAAAAAACTAGTTAACAACTTACCGGACCCCACACAGAAGCTTAAAGAGAAATGGGTTGGGGAACTGGGCGAGATGGACGAGACGGAGTGGAACGAGGCGCTTGCATCACCACGGGAGGTAGGCATATCGGCCAGGTTCCGCTTAGTACAACTCAAGATTCTACACCGCACTTATTACACCAGACCACTCCTACATAAAATACAAAGGGCACCACACCCATACTGCCTCAGGGGCTGCGGGGAGGAGGGTACTCTGCTCCACACTTTATGGGATTGCCCACGAATCCAGGATGTGTGGAGGCAAATTATGCGTACTGTCTCCCAGGCCATGGAAGTGTCAGTCATGCCAGAACCACGTATGTGCCTGTTAAACGTATGGGAGCCTAATGACCTGGACCGGTATGGGCAGTTGTGGGTTACGCTGGCTGTAACAGTGGCCAAACGTGATATAGCGCAAAAATGGGGTGCCCCGGAACTGCCTACAGTAGCAGGGTGGATAAGGAACATGGACCTTTTAATGATAAAAGAAAGGGCAGTATACGTGATGAGAGCTTGCCCCCGTAAGTGGAATAAGGTGTGGTTGCCGTGGAACAAATATAGGGGAGAACCATGTACACCATTGCCGGAGGGCCAGGATTCAGAATCTGAGGAGGATGACGACTAGATGGCATGAGTCCACATACTGAGCACTGGGGTGCATCGAGAGGGTGTGGGGTGGCGAGGCTACCCTAGAACTAGTACTACTGGTGTGGATTGACCGACTGCTGACTGTATACGGCATTACCCGTTGCCAAGTGATGACCTTAGTTGGGTTAACTGTTTTTGTTAAGCTTTAAAATTGAACTGTTAGGAGCGGGTACACATACCACGAGTGAGAAAAGCAAGGATTACCGTGAGGAACTGCTCTGCAGGTATAACTTGAAACCTGTATTTCACGGACTGTTACGAACGCTCCATGCACACATCAAGGTGGTAGACAAAATTGTTTGATCACGACATGTTAATAATTTCTCACATTTCTCATGATTGTAAACGCCAATGGTCCACGATCGAATTTCTGTATGCTTATAAGTTTGTGTATTGTGCCATCTTGACAATAAAGATTTCTTTAAAAAAAAAAAGCCATGTCCTTCCCAGAACGGAATCAAGCATCCGAGGTCCGGACCGGTTTGAGGTAACACCTCTCATCAGCCCGGCTAGCTTGACTCCAGTGGTGTGGAGTGCCTGGGACCCACGTCTGAGCATCCCCAGCGCACTTAGGGCGGAATTTGCAAACAAAACAGGTGATGGACAGAATGTGGATCAATGTCACACATTCACCCCAGTCCAAAGATCTGAGCCCAAATCCATCGTTTTTTTGCACTCCACACCACCCTGGGTTAGACAATGGCGATATGCAAATCAGCACTGACCCTGTGCCCCATGGGAACAGTCCAGTCCGAACTACAAAAGCCATGTCCTTCCCAGAACGGAATCAAGCATCCGAGGACCGGACCGGTTTCGAGGTAACACCTCTCATCAGCCCGGCTAGCTTGACTCCAGTGGTGTGGAGTGCCTGGGACCCACGTCTGAGCATCCCCAGCGCACTTAGGGCGGGATTTGCAAACAAAACAGGTGATGGACAGAATGTGGATCAATGTCACACATTCACCCCAGTCCAAAGATCTGGGCCCAAATCCATCGTTTTTTTGCACTCCACACCACCCTGGGTTAGACAATGGCGATATGCAAATCAGCACTGACCCTGTGCCCCATGGGAACAGTCCAGTCCGAACTACAAAAGCCATGTCCTTCCCAGAACGGAATCAAGCATCCGAGGACAGGACCGGTTTTGAGGTAACACCTCATCATCCCGGCTAGCTTGACTCCAGTGGTGTGGAGTGCCTGGGACCCACGTCTGAGCATCCCCAGCGCACTTAGGGCGGAATTTGCAAACAAAACAGGTGATGGACAGAATGTGGATCAATGTCACACATTCACCCCAGTCCAAAGATCTGGGCCCAAATCCATCGTTTTTTTGCACTCCACACCACCCTGAGTTAGACAATGGCGATATGCAAATCAGCACTGACCCTGTGCCCCATGGGAACAGTCCAGTCCGAACTACAAAAGCCATGTCCTTCCCAGAACGGAATCAAGCATCCGAGGACCGGACCGGTTTCGAGGTAACACCTCTCATCAGCCCGGCTAGCTTGACTCCAGTGGTGGGGAGTGCCTGGGACCCACGTCTGAGCATCCCCAGCGCACTTAGGGCGGAATTTGCAAACAAAACAGGTGATGGACAGAATGTGGATCAATGTCACACATTCACCCCAGTCCAAAGATCTGGGCCCAAATCCATCGTTTTTTTGCACTCCACACCACCCTGGGTTAGACAATGGCGATATGCAAATCAGCACTGACCCTGTGCCCCATGGGAACAGTCCAGTCCGAACTACAAAAGCCATGTCCTTCCCAGAACGGAATCAAGCATCCGAGGACCGGACCCGTTTCGAGGTAACACCTCTCATCAGCCCGGCTAGCTTGACTCCAGTGGATCAATGTCACACATTCACCCCAGTCCAAAGATCTGGGCCCAAATCCATCGTTTTTTTCACTCCACACCACCCTGGGTTAGACAATGGCGATATGCAAATCAACACTGATCCACATTCGGTCCATCACCTGTTTTGTTTGCAAATTCCGCCCTAAGTGCGCTGGGGATGCTCAGACGTGGGTCCCAGGCACTCCACACCACTGGAGTCAAGCTATCCGGGCTGATGAGAGGTGTTACCTCGAAACCGGTCCGGTCCTCGGATGTTTGATTCCGTTCTGGGAAGGACATGGCTTTTGTAGTTCAGACTGGACTGTTCCCATGGGGCACAGGGTCAGAGCTGATTTGCATATCGCCATTGTCTAACCCAGGGTGGTGTGGAGTGCAAAGAAACGATGGATTTGGGCCCAGATCTTCAGACTGGGTTGAATGTGTGACATTGATCCACATTCGGTCCATCACCTGTTTTGTTTGCAAATTCCGCCCTAAGTGCGCTGGGGATGCTCAGACATGGGTCCCAGGCACTCCACACCACTGGAGTCTAGCTAGCCGGGCTGATGAGAGGTGTTACCTCGAAACCGGTCCGGTCCTCGGATGCTTGATTCCGTTCTGGGAAGGACATGGCTTTTGTAGTTCGGACTGGACTGTTCCCATGGGGCACAGGGTCAGAGCTGATTTGCATATCGCCATTGTCTAACCCAGGGTGGTGTGGAGTGCAAAAAAACAATGGATTTGGGCCCAGATCTTCGGACTGGGTTGAATCTGTGACATTGATCCACATTCGGTCCATCACCTGTTTTGTTTGACTACAATGCCCAGCATACAGTGCAAGGACACGCCCACTGAGGTAAAAGGTGAATAAAAGCACCGGTGAGAACTGTGTACGCTGTTTCTCCTTCCCCCTGTGACGCCCAGCCAATGATGAAGAGAAGAAATCCCGAAACGCGTATGGCGCTGGCGCAGGACTTTCGCTGCATAGAAACGGATTAATCTGCTGCTGCCTGCCAAAATAAAGGAGGGTTAATGGAATCGTTGTGTGGGTGTCTTCAATCCGCGAGCAGTTTCATATGGAATACATATATTATATATATATATATATATATATATATATATATATATATATATATATATATATATATATATATATATATATATATTCACAGAAAAAACCATAGGTTTTAGGCCATATATAGTTAGGAATTTGCATTTACAAAACCTTGAAAATTCACTGAAAAAACCATTGGTTATAGACCATATATAGTTAGGGATTAGCCTTTTCAAAACCTTATTTTACTCACACAAAACCATTGAAATTCGCATATATAGTTAGTTGCACTAACTATATATCGCGCACCCGCAATCCACTGCTGATGATGTCACATATTACATCATTCATGACATGGTTAGTGACATCACTGATGACATCACTGAAGACATCTCAAATGACATCACTGATGACATCACTGATGACAACATCCAGTGACTGTATGTTTCTGTAAAGTTAAAATATGTCTTACATATTGAAGAATGAGTGGATGTATAAGTGTCTGGATGAAGGATTTAGTAGGTGCATGACTGACTGTATGAGTGAGTGATTAAATGTGTCTCACTGAGTGCATGGGTTAGTGACTAAACTGTTTTAATTTGTGCATCATTATATCTGTTGTTCTACAAACTGCTGCATATGTTGATCAGTAGCTATATGAGTAACTGTATGGGTTATTCATTGGTTGTCCAAGTATTTGTATGGGAAACTGAGTGTGTGTGTATGGGTGGCTGGGAGGTGTGTGACTCTGTACATAGATGTGTGAGTAGTTGATTCACTATATGTATGGGTTCAAAAGTGCATGTGGAAACAGCTGTATGTGCGGTTGACTGTGCATGAGTGTATTAGTGAGTGAATGGATATCTCAGTGCTACATGTCAAAGTAAGTACATATGTAAAACACAGTACATGTGAAAGTTGACATATATAAATAACTGTGCATAAGAGCCAGTGAATGTGTGAGTGGCTGTATGGATCATTGTGAACATGTATCAGGGATTGTATAAGAGAGTAAATATGTGTTAGTATATGTTTGAATAAGTAAGGTGTGTATAACTGTATAATTGAGAAAATGGAGGTGTGATTGATTTTTTGCATAACTGACTAGGTGTGTGAGTAACTCCATGGATGAGTGACAGTCTGTGACTGTCTGTTTACACTGATTGTATCTAAGGTTATATTAGAGTCTGAAGAGGTTCATGGTATTATCACATGAATGATATCGTCAGTGATGTGATCAGTCATGTCAAATGAGATGTTATCAGTGATTTTATCAGTGATGTCATTTGAGATGTCATCAGTGATGTCATTTGAGATGTCATCAGTGATGTCATTTGAGATGTCATCAGTGATGTCATCAGTGATGTCACTAACCATGTCATGAATGATGTAATATGTGACATCATCAGCAGTGGATTGCAGGTGCGCGATATATAGTTAGTGCAACTAACTATATATGCGAATTTCAATGGTTTTGTGTGAGTAAAATAAGGTTTTAAAAGGCTAATTCCTAACTATATATGGTCTATAACCAATGGTTTTTTCAGTGAATTTTCAAGGTTTTGTAAATGCAAATTCCTAACTATATATGGCCTAAAACCTATGTTTTTTTCTGTGAATTTCAATGGTTTTTTAATAGCAAATATCAAAAGCTGTCAAATGTCAAGTACGTGATAGGTAAAAACTTTTTCGTGTTTATGCACGCTGATGTGCTTTGAACGCTGCCCCCCCCCTCTTTTCTCTTAGTAGTACTCTCTCTTTGCAGATAGTGAAGAGTACTTAACGCAGGCCTTTACCCCCGTTGTAATCCGTCGTGCCTGCTTGTATCTCCATTTGATTGATTGTTATCCAAGCATTTACTGTTTTACAATTGATTCTCTTTGGTTCATTCTCTATTTACAAACAAGCACAAAGTCGCAATACTCTGTTTAGTCTTTGCAGATAGTAAAAAATCGTGAAAAATCGTGTAAAAAAATAAAATTAATCGAGCAAAATCAGTAGGCCACTAATTGGATCTCTTTTTGACCTTGCTAAAATAGAAATATTAGGAACAACCCTTCATGAGAAATACGAAAATAGTGATATGAACTGAGCTCCACACCATGAGGGCTGCAAGACAGCTCGGCTCCGTCACCCACCCCGCCCAAAATAACGACAAACCCTATGCAAATATTAAAAATATATACAACACACCAGCAAAGAAACAGGGTAAAACATTTTATTAAATAACTATTTACATAACTATTTTATACTTTTTATTGCCCGATCCGGCTAGCTCAATCGATCGAGCATGAAACTCATGCACTCTGATAGCAAGCGTTGCTACTGATGCTATGCAGACCAAAACTGGTTTTCAGTTTGTACATTTTTCTAGATTTTTCCATCCAAGGTTGGTTGAGTTTGTAGAACGATGGCTTCAGATTTTCAACATACAGTGTGGTAGCGCGGACTGGGAGGGGGCGGTTCGCTCCTGCCCCCTCCCCAAGTAAGATTTTCATACGTGAAAGTACGTTAATGGTTTTGGTCCCTGAGTTGCTTCGATGTCACTGCCATTCTCAAATGGCATAAGTTCTGGATGTTGGGTGCCATAGTTCAGAGTTCTGAGCAGCGCTTGTAACACTGTCTGAAGCTTATTTCCACCTACTGCAGCTTCACTATTCTCAAAGTAAGTGAGGGTCGTTTGTGGACCTGACTGCATTTGAAAACAATGTGATATGGTACCTCCCTAAACCGCTTGACGGAGGCCCCCGAGGGGCGGTGTGATGGCACGGACTCGGAGAAGACGCTTGGCTCCGACCCCCTCCCCAAGTCTTATAGCACCGGTTTAGCCTGAGATCGCCCCCGACATAGGCGGCCGGCTCCCGGGGTCCGGCGGAACTTTTTGCCTTTTGATGACTCTTCTATTCTGGACCTTGTCCCACAATCCATTTGACCTGAAGACACGCTGTAGTGGGGCGCCCCTTTACCGTTTTAGTTGCCATTCCGCCCGCTTTTGCTACACTGTGCCTCTTCCGCCATTCAGCTGTTTACCGCCCGCTCTTGCGACTACAGCGTCTCGCTCACCATGTAGTTGAGTTGCTCCCGCTCTTGCGATGCAACGATAAGCGACTGCCACAGGACTCTCAAAATGGCGGCCGGCTCTTCAGATTTGGGCGTGGTCCACTAAAATGGCCCTGGGACACCTTGGAACTCGGACGCTTCCCTGATAGGGCTTGGGTCCCATTCTCGAAAGCGTCCCCTCAGCCGTGAAGATTCTACAAAAGTCTTGGGGGCCCCCGACTCCCGCAGGCTTCTGGTGGGGAGCGGCTGCCATGTTTGCTCGTGGAATGGCCACGACGGACCTACGAGATGGTAGTGCTCTAATGCTGACGCCAGCTTTAGTCTGAAACATCCAGAAACACTGTAGACTACCAATTCGATCAGTTCCGGTATAGCCCCAACATGACCCGGTAGAGAAGAACTTGCCCTCCCCTCTTTGACTGATGGTTCTTGTTGCCTGTCCCCTCTGTTGTCATTTAACAGAACTTTTTGGACTGCTGAAAGGGGTTGTGTTCCGAACGCTGGTTGGTGGAGACATTTTGACTATATTCTTGACCTACGTTGTCGCGTAATGCGTTATATGACACGCCGCGTTAGCGCACCCGGAAGTGATCCGGGGCGCGGCGTGCAGCGCGTAACGTAAGCATAACAGGTCATGTGACTTGTTAATAAAACTTTTTATTAGTTCATTTGACTTTTGTTATTTTAATAATGAAAAGCTTGGTCATATGACCTAAAAAATACGCTTTTTATTGATTTCGAACTTTTTTTTTTTAAACATATATATTATAATATTCCAGGCTAATGTACTTTCCCGGAAAATTTACAACTGTCCTGCAAGTAAAATATATTCCTTTTTCGAGAAAAAGGGCGTTTCTTCGTTCCATGACGGAGCCGTTGAGTAAAAGAGACTCGGCTTGCTGTCTTAGTCGCCGATACGCCTGATTGTCAGATTCTTATCGATCACTTTATGTTGCAGGAGTGGAAAACACAACTGCCCTTGACCATTTATCTTTACTGCGTTCCTACGTATTATACCTTTTATCCGTCATGTAATTGGACTGCTTTCTTTCACTTGCCTTTTACTGATTCGAAAACAGTGACTAAAAGTAAAAACTTTACCAATGTAAATACTACTACCATGTTTTGTTTTAAAAACCTTTATTGTGAAAATGTCAGTATACAAATACGGGCCTATAACCACGTGGGCCGGCCACGGAGCAAACTGAAATCGTATATGATGAGGAGACATTTACATTATAGAGGAACGTAACGAGCGGGCCATTAGGTTGCAAGAACTAAGGTGTCTAACAGTTGCGGAATCGGTGGACGTACATTTTGTAATTAAATTACGACAGGGCCACTTACAAAAAAATCATCTAGATATACATTTGCGGGCAAGTACCATGGGTGACGTTAATTCGAACTTTCAATACTACAGTAATCAATAACACATCAGAACTTAATATCAATAGGGATGTCAAAATATTCAATCAATTCTCGTCCCCGCCCGCCATGAGCATCAAAACTGCATTCATATCTCGTGATATCAAAGTTGTTCAACCAGTACACAACAAGGAGTTACGAGTCCCATTTATACCGGCGCCATTTTGGGCGAGGCCGGGCAGGTCCAAGATATAGTCAAAATGTCTCCACCAACCATCGGCCAGACCAGAACCCATTTCGGCCCTTTATGCTACAAGATGGTGTCTTCCATTCAGAAAATATTGTTGGCAGCATTTTGAAAGGAAAGATAAACAGCCGTTCTCCTAGTGAGTCTCACATTGTTACATTTAGGAAGAATGTTGAAGAGTAGTATGTGGAAAATCTGAAGCCATTTTTCTACAAACTCTCAATCAGCCTTGGATGGAAAAAAAAATCCTGAAGAATGTACAAACTGAAAACCAATTTTTGTCTGTATAGCATCAACAGCAACGCTTGAGTCAGCTTTGTGTGAAGCCGCCATTTTGATTCAATCAATAACGTCCCCCTGCACACATTCAGGGACCTGGTCGTGTCTTCAGTTGAAACGGATTGTGGGACAAGAAGCAAAAAGGAAAAGGAAAAAAGTTCCGCCGGACCTCGGGAGCCGGCCGCCTATGTCATGTGCGATCTTTGGCCACACCAGGGCAATAGTGAAGCTGCAGCAGGTGCAAATAAGCTTCAGACAGTCTTACAAGCACTGCTCAGAACTCTCAACTATGGCACTCAACATCCAGGACTTGCCATTCGGATCTTGGCGCCTTGTGCTGGTTCCGACCTATTCACACATCGGTCCACTACTGATATCACCTCATAAGCCAACGGGGCACCCCACGCCGACTTTCGGCGCAGCATTGTAGGATGGCCACACCAGTGCGGCAACTTGCTGAACACCACCTCGGTGCCGTCCGGATCTCGGCGCGTTCGAGTCACTGTACCGCAAGAGCGGGAGAAACTCAGCTGGACACGCCGTCTTTCGGCGCAGCATTGTAGGATGGCCACACCAGTGCGGCAATTTGCTGGACACCACCTCGGTGCCATCCGGATCTCTGCGCGTTCGAGTCACTGTACCGCAAGAGTGACCGCAACTCAGCTGGACACGCCGTCTTTCGGCGCAGCATTGTAGGATGGCCACACCAGTGCGGCAATTTGCTGGACACCACCTCGGTGCCATCCAGATCTCGGCGCGTTGTGCTGCCTTCGGCCTACTGTAGCCGCAAGTGCGGACGCAACTCAGTTGGACGGCGAGTGAAAAGATAAGGGGCGCCCCACTGCAGCCGAGGAGCCTCCATCTTGGGGGAGACGCACAGCCCCCACTGACTGACGCGACCTCACAGGCCAATGGGGCGCCCCACGCCGACTTTCGGCGCAGCATTGTAGGATAGCCACACCAGTGCAGCAACTTGCTGGACACTAACTCGGTGCCATCCGGATCTCGGCGCGTTGTGCTGCCTTCGGCCTATTCGCACATCGGTCCGCTACTGACGCCGCCTCACGTGCCAACGGATTTTCTACGCTTTTTGTAGCCCTATGCCGCATAACAGGTCATGTGACTTGTTTATAAAACTTTTCATTGGTTCATTTTACTTTTGGTTTCCTAAAGATGGAAGGCTTGGTCATATGACCTAAAAATAACACTTTTCATTGGTTTAGAACATTTTTTTTCCCAAACGATGAAAGCCCCACCTTGTTTCTGGATGTTTCAGACTGAAGCTGGCGTCAGCATGAGAGCACCACCATCTCGTGGCTCCGTCGTGGTCATTCCGCGAGCAATCATGGCAGCCGCTCCCCACCGGAAGCCTGCAGGAGTCGAGGGCCCCCAAGACTTTTGTAGAATCTTCACGGCTGAGGGGACGCTTTCGAGAATGGAGCCCAAGCCCTAGCAGGCAAGCGTCCGAGTTCCAAGGTGTCCCAGGGCCATTTTAGTGGACCAGGCCCAAAACCGAAGAGCCGTCCGCCATTTTAAGAGTCCTGTGGCAGCCGCCTATCGCTGCACTGCAAGAGTGGGCGGAAGTCAACTACATGGTGAGCGAGACGCTGTAGCCGCAAGAGCGGGCGCAACTCAGCTGGATGGCCACCACCTGGGGAGGCCCGTTCACGCCGCCTCCCCCACGCCCCCCCCGGGCCGCCCCACGCCAATTTTCGGAGCAGCATTGTAGGATACCAAAACCAGTGCGGCAGTTTACTGGACATCACCTGGGTGCCATCCACATCTCAGCGCGTTCTGCTGCCTTGGGACTATTCTCACAACAGACCGCTACTGACGAGGCCTCCCCCCGCACCACCCGGGACGCCCCACGCTGTTTTTCTGAGCTGCATTGTAGGAAACCAAAAACCAGTGCGGCACCGAGGTGACATCACCTGGGTGCCGTCCAGAACTCAGCACGTTGTGCTGCCTTGGGACTATTCGCACAAAAGACAGCTTCTGACCATTGTTGCTTTTTTTTGTCAAAAAATGTTTAAATGTTTTTACAGTTTTTGTTGCGTTCGTTATATTTAAAAGTTAATAAAGTTTTATAATCCTACTTTGTTGGAGTGCTATATATTTTTAAAAAATCGGGTGAATGGGGCCTTGAATCGGGTTATTGTCATGTGTGGGCTTTGCAAGTGTACTGCTACAGGATCGGACATTTCAAACTCAAATGCACGTTCTTTTTCTTACCTTTCCGAAGCATGGAGCGCAATAGCAGGCAGAGAAAGGGTGATGCAAGTGTTGAACACTGCCTTGCCTGGCAAGTTGCTGGCAGTGCCCCCCCCCCGCCCGCTCCTGAAAGAGGCAACACACACACCGCCGCCCCGAGTACTTCACAGATCTTTAAAAGACCATGCGCTTGTTCATGAGGCTTAAATGGTTTATCACCCCTTCTAGAACCCCTGCATCGACCCTCTGACGTTTCCTGGAAGAATTACCACGTAACACAATACCAAGCCCTGTCACCTGAAACCCCCGAGGAATCGTGGGGCATATTATCAAGGGGGTTTATCTCCGCTTTTTTGGCTTTAAAAGCCAAGAAAGTGGAGATAAAATTATCTCCCTATTACCAAGCTGTCGCTAACACCAGTTAGTGACAGCTAAAAGGAGATAGCGACCATCTTGGGCCCCGCTTTGCATGTCAGTGATATTTATCACTAATGACATGCAAAGTGGGCGTGCCAAGATGTTAGCAACTGGAAACAGTCCCTAACATCACTATCTCCTATTACCAACTTTTGGAGATATTCGCGCTAAGCGCGAATATCTCCAAAAGCTAACACCTGCCCAGAGCAGTTCTTAGCTATGTTATCCAATGGGAGGTGGATAACATGGCTAAGAGCATTTGCTCGATAATGCATGAATATCGCTGACTTTTCAGCGATATTCATGCATTGCGGCCGTTTTTTATCGCATTTGCGATAAACCTTGCTAATAGCAAGGTTTATCTGCGATAAAAATCGCCGATGTACGGCGATAATTTTTGTCTCTAAACAAGTTAGAGACAAAAAATATCGCTAGTTGTTGGTAATATGCCCCCGGGTTTTTGCTTGCAGAAATCGGGAGGCGGGAGACTAGCACTAAAATCAGTAGTCTCACGCCTGAATCGGGAGGGTTGGCATGTCTGGATTCTCTACAGCTGGGGCCATAAACTACATCCGCAGGGCTAGGTGATATCCTGGGACCGGCCTGGCATCTAAAATGGCTGCCGTGCACGACAAAATTGTGGCATTGGAAAAAAGGCAAGATGGCGCAGACAATGTTTATCTATAAGGATTCATTTATAACAAAATATTTTATCGCACTGACAAATTGGCGGTCAACACTTCCTGATTTCCATCGAATCGAACGTTAACAGACGTCACGCAGCAAAAAAAAAAAAAAGCTCACGCACAGCCGCTGGAAGACATGTATCAACATATATGAGCCTCCTCAGCCACCCTCAGAAAACATAAGGGATCAGGATACGTCTCCCGCACCCCCTTATACCTAGTAATTTAATTAAAACAAAACACAAAATGGCGAATTCCCGTTTCGCTACCAGTTTGCGGCACGGGAAGCGCTTCTACCGTGAAAAATCCATTTTTTTCCCCACGGGGCCCTTTAATAACCCCAACATCATTCCTAGGGGGTCAAGAGGGGAATACCTTGCCCCCTTTCATTAAATTCCCCCTTCGTTTTTCACCTCTTCTTCTCTCTCGATCCTACCGAGAGACAAGATGGCGCACGCACAGCCGCTGGAAGACATATATCAACATATATGAGCCTCCTCAGCCACCCTCAGAAAACATAAGGGATTAGGATACGTCTCCCGCACCCCCTTATACCTAGTAATTTAATTGAAACGAAGCACAAAATGGCGAATTCCCGTTTCGCTACCAGTTTGCGGCCCAGTTCGCGGCCCGAGAAGCGCTTCTACCGTGAAAAATCAATTTTTTTTTTATTTTCCCCACGGGACCCTTTAATAACCCCAACAACATTCCTAGGGGGTCAAGAGGGGTATACCTTGCCCCCTTTCATTAAATTCCCCATTCGTTTTTCACCTCTTCTTCTCTCTCGATCCTACCGAGAGATAAGATGGCGGCCGCTCCGGACTGTTTAGAATGTTGACAGACACCGGGGAGCCAATCAGCTTCGCATCGCAAAGTTCCGTTTCGCGAAAAGTAAGCGGACCAGAGCGCAGCCCGGAGCGCTGTTACAGATATATATCTTGTTTTAAACGTTAATTTCTCAAAATCCACTGGAGCACATATATTAAGACGTAGCAAAGGCACATCGGGCTAACAGTCCCTACAATTTTGCCAAGTTTCGTGCAAATCCATTCAGCCGTTCGAGCTAAAAGTGAGGCCAACCGCCCTATGGAAATTAACATGGGGAAAACGCGTTCTGGGATCCCCCTTTTTTCTCGAAAATTTCAGCCGATTCCGTCAACAAACGCCAAAGTTATTAGACATAGAATTTTCAAAAATCCCATAGGGAAAAAATCCTAACTATATATACCTACTGGCGACACGCCAGTAGGTAATATATATATATATATATATATATATATATATATATATGGACTAAACAAAGTGCCCCGAAGCTTAGGAGAGCACTCAACAGCGCATCCACCATCCGGTGCTTGTCGTCAGACCCTCTGCATGAAGCCATTAGTCATTTTTCGCCTGACGCGTTTCAAGGTTTAAAACCCCTTTCTCAAAGGCTTTTTTTCTTCAAGGAATGGCGCTGACACATTCTCTTGTTAGCTGGTGTTCTTTTATTGGATGCTGGCCCCCACATGTCATCATGAGCCTTGCTAAGTGCAATGTACATGCCCTGTGCATTCTGGGACATGAAGTTACCAGCGACGCCACATTCCTAAAATTTCGAAGGTTTAAAGTCTATAATAGATTTCAGAATCAGGCAGGTAGGTTGACTTTGCATGAATTGCTGTGCTGAGCAGTAATGAAAAAGTTTCTCACTGCGGCCTCTCTTTTCGTTTTCCTTAGAGATGGTGCTCCCCCCACGGCAGGACGGCCGTGAATGTACTGACTGAACAAAGTGCCCCGAAGCTTAGGAGAGCACTCAACAGCGCATCCACCATCCGGTGCTTGTCGTCAGACCCTCTGCATGAAGCCATTAGTCATTTTTCGCCTGACGCGTTTCAAGGTTTAAAACCCCTTTCTCAAAGGCTTTTTTTCTTCAAGGAATGGCGCTGACACATTCTCTTGTTAGCTGGTGTTCTTTTATTGGATGCTGGCCCCCACATGTCATCATGAGCCTTGCTAAGTGCAATGTACATGCCCTGTGCATTCTGGGACATGAAGTTACCAGCGACGCCACATTCCTAAAATTTCGAAGGTTTAAAGTCTATAATAGATTTCAGAATCAGGCAGGTAGGTTGACTTTGCATGAATTGCTGTGCTGAGCAGTAATGAAAAAGTTTCTCACTGCGGCCTCTCTTTTCGTTTTCCTTAGAGATGGTGCTCCCCCCACGGCAGGACGGCCGTGAATGTACTGACTAAACAAAGTGCCCCGAAGCTTAGGAGAGCACTCAACAGCGCATCCACCATCCGGTGCTTGTCGTCAGACCCTCTGCATGAAGCCATTAGTCATTTTTCGCCTGACGCGTTTCAAGGTTTAAAACCCCTTTCTCAAAGGCTTTTTTTCTTCAAGGAATGGCGCTGACACATTCTCTTGTTAGCTGGTGTTCTTTTATTGGATGCTGGCCCCCACATGTCATCATGAGCCTTGCTAAGTGCAATGTACATGCCCTGTGCATTCTGAGACATGACGTTACCAGCGACGCCACATTCCTAAAATTTCGAAGGTTTAAAGTCTATAATAGATTTCAGAATCAGGCAGGTAGGTTGACTTTGCATGAATTGCTGTGCTGAGCAGTAATGAAAAAGTTTCTCACTGCGGCCTCTCTTTTCGTTTTCCTTAGAGATGGTGCTCCCCCCACGGCAGGACGGCCGTGAATGTACTGACTAAACAAAGTGCCCCGAAGCTTAGGAGAGCACTCAACAGCGCATCCACCATCCGGTGATTGTCGTCAGACCCTCTGCATGAAGCCATTAGTCATTTTTCGCCTGACGCGTTTCAAGGTTTAAAACCCCTTTCTCAAAGGCTTTTTTTCTTCAAGGAATGGCGCTGACACATTCTCTTGTTAGCTGGTGTTCTTTTATTGGATGCTGGCCCCCACATGTCATCATGAGCCTTGCTAAGTGCAATGTACATGCCCTGTGCATTCTGGGACATGAAGTTACCAGCGACGCCACATTCCTAAAATTTCGAAGGTTTAAAGTCTATAATAGATTTCAGAATCAGGCAGGTAGGTTGACTTTGCATGAATTGCTGTGCTGAGCAGTAATGAAAAAGTTTCTCACTGCGGCCTCTCTTTTCGTTTTCCTTAGAGATGGTGCTCCCCCCACGGCAGGACGGCCGTGAATGTACTGACTAAACAAACTGCCCCGAAGCTTAGGAGAGCACTCAACAGCGCATCCACCATCCGGTGCTTGTCGTCAGACCCTCTGCATGAAGCCATTAGTCATTTTTCGCCTGACGCGTTTCAAGGTTTAAAACCCCTTTCTCAAAGGCTTTTTTTCTTCAAGGAATGGCGCTGACACATTCTCTTGTTAGCTGGTGTTCTTTTATTGGATGCTGGCCCCCACATGTCATCATGAGCCTTGCTAAGTGCAATGTACATGCCCTGTGCATTCTGGGACATGAAGTTACCAGCGACGCCACATTCCTAAAATTTCGAAGGTTTAAAGTCTATAATTGATTTCAGAATCAGGCAGGTAGGTTGACTTTGCATGAATTGCTGTGCTGAGCAGTAATGAAAAAGTTTCTCACTGCGGCCTCTCTTTTCGTTTTCCTTAGAGATGGTGCTCCCCCCACGGCAGGACGGCCGTGAATGTACTGACTAAACAAAGTGCCCCGAAGCTTAGGAGAGCACTCAACAGCGCATCCACCATCCGGTGCTTGTCGTCAGACCCTCTGCATGAAGCCATTAGTCATTTTTCGCCTGACGCATTTCAAGGTTTAAAACCCCTTTCTCAAAGGCTTTTTTTCTTCAAGGAATGGCGCTGACACATTCTCTTGTTAGCTGGTGTTCTTTTATTGATTGCTGGCCCCCACATGTCATCATGAGCCTTGCTAAGTGCAATGTACATGCCCTGTGCATTCTGGGACATGAAGTTACCAGCGACGCCACATTCCTAAAATTTCGAAGGTTTAAAGTCTATAATAGATTTCAGAATCAGGCAGGTAGGTTGACTTTGCATGAATTGCTGTGCTGAGCAGTAATGAAAAAGTTTCTCACTGCGGCCTCTCTTTTCGTTTTCCTTAGAGATGGTGCTCCCCCCACGGCAGGACGGCCGTGAATGTACTGACTAAACAAAGTGCCCCGAAGCTTAGGAGAGCACTCAACAGCGCATCCACCATCCGGTGATTGTCGTCAGACCCTCTGCATGAAGCCATTAGTCATTTTTCGCCTGACGCGTTTCAAGGTTTAAAACCCCTTTCTCAAAGGCTTTTTTTCTTCAAGGAATGGCGCTGACACATTCTCTTGTTAGCTGGTGTTCTTTTATTGGATGCTGGCCCCCACATGTCATCATGAGCCTTGCTAAGTGCAATGTACATGCCCTGTGCATTCTGAGACATGAAGTTACCAGCGACGCCACATTCCTAAAATTTCGAAGGTTTAAAGTCTATAATAGATTTCAGAATCAGGCAGGTAGGTTGACTTTGCATGAATTGCTGTGCTGAGCAGTAATGAAAAAGTTTCTCACTGCGGCCTCTCTTTTCGTTTTCCTTAGAGATGGTGCTCCCCCCACGGCAGGACGGCCGTGAATGTACTGACTAAACAAAGTGCCCCGAAGCTTAGGAGAGCACTCAACAGCGCATCCACCATCCGGTGCTTGTCGTCAGACCCTCTGCATGAAGCCATTAGTCATTTTTCGCCTGACGCCTTTCAAGGTTTAAAACCCCTTTCTCAAAGGCTTTTTTTCTTCAAGGAATGGCGCTGACACATTCTCTTGTTAGCTGGTGTTCTTTTATTGGATGCTGGCCCCCACATGTCATCATGAGCCTTGCTAAGTGCAATGTACATGCCCTGTGCATTCTGGGACATGAAGTTACCAGTGACACCACATTCCTAAAATTTCGAAGGTTTAAAGTCTATAATAGATTTCAGAATCAGGCAGGTAGGTTGACTTTGCATGAATTGCTGTGCTGAGCAGTAATGAAAAAGTTTCTCACTGCGGCCTCTCTTTTCGTTTTCCTTAGAGATGGTGCTCCCCCCACGGCAGGACGGCCGTAAATGTACTGACTAAACAAAGTGCCCCGAAGCTTAGGAGAGCACTCAACAGCGCATCCACCATCCGGTGCTTGTCGTCAGACCCTCTGCATGAAGCCATTAGTCATTTTTCGCCTGACACGTTTCAAGGTTTAAAACCCCTTTCTCAAAGGCTTTTTTTCTTCAAGGAATGGCGCTGACACATTCTCTTGTTAGCTGGTGTTCTTTTATTGGATGCTGGCCCCCACATGTCATCATGAGCCTTGCTAAGTGCAATGTACATGCCCTGTGCATTCTGGGACATGAAGTTACCAGCGACGCCACATTCCAAAAATTTCGAAGGTTTAAAGTCTATAATAGATTTCAGAATCAGGCAGGTAGGTTGACTTTGCATGAATTGTTGTGCTGAGCAGTAATGAAAAAGTTTCTCACTGCGGCCTCTCTTTTCGTTTTCCTTAGAGATGGTGCTCCCCCCACGGCAGGACGGCCGTGAATGTACTGACTAAACAAAGTGCCCCGAAGCTTAGGAGAGCACTCAACAGCGCATCCACCATCCGGTGCTTGTCGTCAGACCCTCTGCATGAAGCCATTAGTCATTTTTCGCCTGACGCGTTTCAAGGTTTAAAACCCCTTTCTCAAAGGCTTTTTTTCTTCAAGGAATGGCGCTGACACATTCTCTTGTTAGCTGGTGTTCTTTTATTGGATGCTGGCCCCCACATGTCATCATGAGCCTTGCTAAGTGCAATGTACATGCCCTGTGCATTCTGGGACATGAAGTTACCAGCGACGCCACATTCCTAAAATTTCGAAGGTTTAAAGTCTATAATAGATTTCAGAATCAGGCAGGTAGGTTGACTTTGCATGAATTGCTGTGCTGAGCAGTAATGAAAAAGTTTCTCACTGCGGCCTCTCTTTTCGTTTTCCTTAGAGATGGTGCTCCCCCCACGGCAGGACGGCCGTGAATGTACTGACTAAACAAAGTGCCCCGAAGCTTAGGAGAGCACTCAACAGCGCATCCACCATCCGGTGCTTGTCGTCAGACCCTCTGCATGAAGCCATTAGTCATTTTTCGCCTGACGCGTTTCAAGGTTTAAAACCCCTTTCTCAAAGGCTTTTTTTCTTCAAGGAATGGCGCTGACACATTCTCTTGTTAGCTGGTGTTCTTTTATTGGATGCTGGCCCCCACATGTCATCATGAGCCTTGCTAAGTGCAATGTACATGCCCTGTGCATTCTGGGACATGAAGTTACCAGCGACGCCACATTCCTAAAATTTCGAAGGTTTAAAGTCTATAATAGATTTCAGAATCAGGCAGGTAGGTTGACTTTGCATGAATTGCTGTGCTGAGCAGTAATGAAAAAGTTTCTCACTGCGGCCTCTCTTTTCGTTTTCCTTAGAGATGGTGCTCCCCCCACGGCAGGACGGCCGTGAATGTACTGACTAAACAAAGTGCCCCGAAGCTTAGGAGAGCACTCAACAGCGCATCCACCATCCGGTGCTTGTCGTCAGACCCTCTGCATGAAGCCATTAGTCATTTTTCGCCTGACGCGTTTCAAGGTTTAAAACCCCTTTCTCAAAGGCTTTTTTTCTTCAAGGAATGGCGCTGACACATTCTCTTGTTAGCTGGTGTTCTTTTATTGGATGCTGGCCCCCACATGTCATCATGAGCCTTGCTAAGTGCAATGTACATGCCCTGTGCATTCTGAGACATGACGTTACCAGCGACGCCACATTCCTAAAATTTCGAAGGTTTAAAGTCTATAATAGATTTCAGAATCAGGCAGGTAGGTTGACTTTGCATGAATTGCTGTGCTGAGCAGTAATGAAAAAGTTTCTCACTGCGGCCTCTCTTTTCGTTTTCCTTAGAGATGGTGCTCCCCCCACGGCAGGACGGCCGTGAATGTACTGACTAAACAAAGTGCCCCGAAGCTTAGGAGAGCACTCAACAGCGCATCCACCATCCGGTGATTGTCGTCAGACCCTCTGCATGAAGCCATTAGTCATTTTTCGCCTGACGCGTTTCAAGGTTTAAAACCCCTTTCTCAAAGGCTTTTTTTCTTCAAGGAATGGCGCTGACACATTCTCTTGTTAGCTGGTGTTCTTTTATTGGATGCTGGCCCCCACATGTCATCATGAGCCTTGCTAAGTGCAATGTACATGCCCTGTGCATTCTGGGACATGAAGTTACCAGCGACGCCACATTCCTAAAATTTCGAAGGTTTAAAGTCTATAATAGATTTCAGAATCAGGCAGGTAGGTTGACTTTGCATGAATTGCTGTGCTGAGCAGTAATGAAAAAGTTTCTCACTGCGGCCTCTCTTTTCGTTTTCCTTAGAGATGGTGCTCCCCCCACGGCAGGACGGCCGTGAATGTACTGACTAAACAAAGTGCCCCGAAGCTTAGGAGAGCACTCAACAGCGCATCCACCATCCGGTGCTTGTCGTCAGACCCTCTGCATGAAGCCATTAGTCATTTTTCGCCTGACGCGTTTCAAGGTTTAAAACCCCTTTCTCAAAGGCTTTTTTTCTTCAAGGAATGGCGCTGACACATTCTCTTGTTAGCTGGTGTTCTTTTATTGGATGCTGGCCCCCACATGTCATCATGAGCCTTGCTAAGTGCAATGTACATGCCCTGTGCATTCTGGGACATGAAGTTACCAGCGACGCCACATTCCTAAAATTTCGAAGGTTTAAAGTCTATAATTGATTTCAGAATCAGGCAGGTAGGTTGACTTTGCATGAATTGCTGTGCTGAGCAGTAATGAAAAAGTTTCTCACTGCGGCCTCTCTTTTCGTTTTCCTTAGAGATGGTGCTCCCCCCACGGCAGGACGGCCGTGAATGTACTGACTAAACAAAGTGCCCCGAAGCTTAGGAGAGCACTCAACAGCGCATCCACCATCCGGTGCTTGTCGTCAGACCCTCTGCATGAAGCCATTAGTCATTTTTCGCCTGACGCATTTCAAGGTTTAAAACCCCTTTCTCAAAGGCTTTTTTTCTTCAAGGAATGGCGCTGACACATTCTCTTGTTAGCTGGTGTTCTTTTATTGATTGCTGGCCCCCACATGTCATCATGAGCCTTGCTAAGTGCAATGTACATGCCCTGTGCATTCTGGGACATGAAGTTACCAGCGACGCCACATTCCTAAAATTTCGAAGGTTTAAAGTCTATAATAGATTTCAGAATCAGGCAGGTAGGTTGACTTTGCATGAATTGCTGTGCTGAGCAGTAATGAAAAAGTTTCTCACTGCGGCCTCTCTTTTCGTTTTCCTTAGAGATGGTGCTCCCCCCACGGCAGGACGGCCGTGAATGTACTGACTAAACAAAGTGCCCCGAAGCTTAGGAGAGCACTCAACAGCGCATCCACCATCCGGTGATTGTCGTCAGACCCTCTGCATGAAGCCATTAGTCATTTTTCGCCTGACGCGTTTCAAGGTTTAAAACCCCTTTCTCAAAGGCTTTTTTTCTTCAAGGAATGGCGCTGACACATTCTCTTGTTAGCTGGTGTTCTTTTATTGGATGCTGGCCCCCACATGTCATCATGAGCCTTGCTAAGTGCAATGTACATGCCCTGTGCATTCTGAGACATGAAGTTACCAGCGACGCCACATTCCTAAAATTTCGAAGGTTTAAAGTCTATAATAGATTTCAGAATCAGGCAGGTAGGTTGACTTTGCATGAATTGCTGTGCTGAGCAGTAATGAAAAAGTTTCTCACTGCGGCCTCTCTTTTCGTTTTCCTTAGAGATGGTGCTCCCCCCACGGCAGGACGGCCGTGAATGTACTGACTAAACAAAGTGCCCCGAAGCTTAGGAGAGCACTCAACAGCGCATCCACCATCCGGTGCTTGTCGTCAGACCCTCTGCATGAAGCCATTAGTCATTTTTCGCCTGACGCCTTTCAAGGTTTAAAACCCCTTTCTCAAAGGCTTTTTTTCT
The DNA here is from genome assembly GCF_964263255.1 of Lissotriton vulgaris. Taxonomy (NCBI): domain Eukaryota; kingdom Metazoa; phylum Chordata; class Amphibia; order Caudata; family Salamandridae; genus Lissotriton; species Lissotriton vulgaris. The sequence goes on along the minus strand of NC_141693.1, from coordinate 748,811,327 downwards.
TCAAGGAATGGCGCTGACACATTCTCTTGTTAGCTGGTGTTCTTTTATTGGATGCTGGCCCCCACATGTCATCATGAGCCTTGCTAAGTGCAATGTACATGCCCTGTGCATTCTGGGACATGAAGTTACCAGTGACACCACATTCCTAAAATTTCGAAGGTTTAAAGTCTATAATAGATTTCAGAATCAGGCAGGTAGGTTGACTTTGCATGAATTGCTGTGCTGAGCAGTAATGAAAAAGTTTCTCACTGCGGCCTCTCTTTTCGTTTTCCTTAGAGATGGTGCTCCCCCCACGGCAGGACGGCCGTAAATGTACTGACTAAACAAAGTGCCCCGAAGCTTAGGAGAGCACTCAACAGCGCATCCACCATCCGGTGCTTGTCGTCAGACCCTCTGCATGAAGCCATTAGTCATTTTTCGCCTGACACGTTTCAAGGTTTAAAACCCCTTTCTCAAAGGCTTTTTTTCTTCAAGGAATGGCGCTGACACATTCTCTTGTTAGCTGGTGTTCTTTTATTGGATGCTGGCCCCCACATGTCATCATGAGCCTTGCTAAGTGCAATGTACATGCCCTGTGCATTCTGGGACATGAAGTTACCAGCGACGCCACATTCCAAAAATTTCGAAGGTTTAAAGTCTATAATAGATTTCAGAATCAGGCAGGTAGGTTGACTTTGCATGAATTGTTGTGCTGAGCAGTAATGAAAAAGTTTCTCACTGCGGCCTCTCTTTTCGTTTTCCTTAGAGATGGTGCTCCCCCCACGGCAGGACGGCCGTGAATGTACTGACTAAACAAAGTGCCCCGAAGCTTAGGAGAGCACTCAACAGCGCATCCACCATCCGGTGCTTGTCGTCAGACCCTCTGCATGAAGCCATTAGTCATTTTTCGCCTGACGCGTTTCAAGGTTTAAAACCCCTTTCTCAAAGGCTTTTTTTCTTCAAGGAATGGCGCTGACACATTCTCTTGTTAGCTGGTGTTCTTTTATTGGATGCTGGCCCCCACATGTCATCATGAGCCTTGCTAAGTGCAATGTACATGCCCTGTGCATTCTGGGACATGAAGTTACCAGCGACGCCACATTCCTAAAATTTCGAAGGTTTAAAGTCTATAATAGATTTCAGAATCAGGCAGGTAGGTTGACTTTGCATGAATTGCTGTGCTGAGCAGTAATGAAAAAGTTTCTCACTGCGGCCTCTCTTTTCGTTTTCCTTAGAGATGGTGCTCCCCCCACGGCAGGACGGCCGTGAATGTACTGACTAAACAAAGTGCCCCGAAGCTTAGGAGAGCACTCAACAGCGCATCCACCATCCGGTGCTTGTCGTCAGACCCTCTGCATGAAGCCATTAGTCATTTTTCGCCTGACGCGTTTCAAGGTTTAAAACCCCTTTCTCAAAGGCTTTTTTTCTTCAAGGAATGGCGCTGACACATTCTCTTGTTAGCTGGTGTTCTTTTATTGGATGCTGGCCCCCACATGTCATCATGAGCCTTGCTAAGTGCAATGTACATGCCCTGTGCATTCTGGGACATGAAGTTACCAGCGACACCACATTCCTAAAATTTCGAAGGTTTAAAGTCTATAATAGATTTCAGAATCAGGCAGGTAGGTTGACTTTGCATGAATTGCTGTGCTGAGCAGTAATGAAAAAGTTTCTCACTGCGGCCTCTCTTTTCGTTTTCCTTAGAGATGGTGCTCCCCCCACGGCAGGACGGCCGTGAATGTACTGACTAAACAAAGTGCCCCGAAGCTTAGGAGAGCACTCAACAGCGCATCCACCATCCGGTGATTGTCGTCAGACCCTCTGCATGAAGCCATTAGTCATTTTTCGCCTGACGCGTTTCAAGGTTTAAAACCCCTTTCTCAAAGGCTTTTTTTCTTCAAGGAATGGCGCTGACACATTCTCTTGTTAGCTGGTGTTCTTTTATTGGATGCTGGCCCCCACATGTCATCATGAGCCTTGCTAAGTGCAATGTACATGCCCTGTGCATTCTGGGACATGAAGTTACCAGCGACGCCACATTCCAAAAATTTCGAAGGTTTAAATTCTATAATAGATTTCAGAATCAGGCAGGTAGGTTGACTTTGCATGAATTGTTGTGCTGAGCAGTAATGAAAAAGTTTCTCACTGCGGCCTCTCTTTTCGTTTTCCTTAGAGATGGTGCTCCCCCCACGGCAGGACGGCCGTGAATGTACTGACTAAACAAAGTGCCCCGAAGCTTAGGAGAGCACTCAACAGCGCATCCACCATCCGGTGCTTGTCGTCAGACCCTCTGCATGAAGCCATTAGTCATTTTTCGCCTGACGCGTTTCAAGGTTTAAAACCCCTTTCTCAAAGGCTTTTTTTCTTCAAGGAATGGCGCTGACACATTCTCTTGTTAGCTGGTGTTCTTTTATTGGATGCTGGCCCCCACATGTCATCATGAGCCTTGCTAAGTGCAATGTACATGCCCTGTGCATTCTGGGACATGAAGTTACCAGCGACGCCACATTCCTAAAATTTCGAAGGTTTAAAGTCTATAATAGATTTCAGAATCAGGCAGGTAGGTTGACTTTGCATGAATTGCTGTGCTGAGCAGTAATGAAAAAGTTTCTCACTGCGGCCTCTCTTTTCGTTTTCCTTAGAGATGGTGCTCCCCCCACGGCAGGACGGCCGTGAATGTACTGACTAAACAAAGTGCCCCGAAGCTTAGGAGAGCACTCAACAGCGCATCCACCATCCGGTGCTTGTCGTCAGACCCTCTGCATGAAGCCATTAGTCATTTTTCGCCTGACGCGTTTCAAGGTTTAAAACCCCTTTCTCAAAGGCTTTTTTTCTTCAAGGAATGGCGCTGACACATTCTCTTGTTAGCTGGTGTTCTTTTATTGGATGCTGGCCCCCACATGTCATCATGAGCCTTGCTAAGTGCAATGTACATGCCCTGTGCATTCTGGGACATGAAGTTACCAGCGACACCACATTCCTAAAATTTCGAAGGTTTAAAGTCTATAATAGATTTCAGAATCAGGCAGGTAGGTTGACTTTGCATGAATTTCTGTGCTGAGCAGTAATGAAAAAGTTTCTCACTGCGGCCTCTCTTTTCGTTTTCCTTAGAGATGGTGCTCCCCCCACGGCAGGACGGCCGTGAATGTACTGACTAAACAAAGTGCCCCGAAGCTTAGGAGAGCACTCAACAGCGCATCCACCATCCGGTGATTGTCGTCAGACCCTCTGCATGAAGCCATTAGTCATTTTTCGCCTGACGCGTTTCAAGGTTTAAAACCCCTTTCTCAAAGGCTTTTTTTCTTCAAGGAATGGCGCTGACACATTCTCTTGTTAGCTGGTGTTCTTTTATTGGATGCTGGCCCCCACATGTCATCATGAGCCTTGCTAAGTGCAATGTACATGCCCTGTGCATTCTGGGACATGAAGTTACCAGCGACACCACATTCCTAAAATTTCGAAGGTTTAAAGTCTATAATAGATTTCAGAATCAGGCAGGTAGGTTGACTTTGCATGAATTGCTGTGCTGAGCAGTAATGAAAAAGTTTCTCACTGCGGCCTCTCTTTTCGTTTTCCTTAGAGATGGTGCTCCCCCCACGGCAGGACGGCCGTGAATGTACTGACTAAACAAAGTGCCCCGAAGCTTAGGAGAGCACTCAACAGCGCATCCACCATCCGGTGCTTGTCGTCAGACCCTCTGCATGAAGCCATTAGTCATTTTTCGCCTGATGCGTTTCAAGGTTTAAAACCCCTTTCTCAAAGGCTTTTTTTCTTCAAGGAATGGCGCTGACACATTCTCTTGTTAGCTGGTGTTTTTTTATTGGATGCTGGCCCCCACATGTCATCATGAGCCTTGCTAAGTGCAATGTACATGCCCTGTGCATTCTGGGACATGAAGTTACCAGCGACGCCACATTCCTAAAATTTCGAAGGTTTAAAGTCTATAATAGATTTCAGAATCAGGCAGGTAGGTTGACTTTGCATGAATTGCTGTGCTGAGCAGTAATGAAAAAGTTTCTCACTGCGGCCTCTCTTTTCGTTTTCCTTAGAGATGGTGCTCCCCCCACGGCAGGACGGCCGTGAATGTACTGACTAAACAAAGTGCCCCGAAGCTTAGGAGAGCACTCAACAGCGCATCCACCATCCGGTGCTTGTCGTCAGACCCTCTGCATGAAGCCATTAGTCATTTTTCGCCTGACGCGTTTCAAGGTTTAAAACCCCTTTCTCAAAGGCTTTTTTTCTTCAAGGAATGGCGCTGACACATTCTCTTGTTAGCTGGTGTTCTTTTATTGGATGCTGGCCCCCACATGTCATCATGAGCCTTGCTAAGTGCAATGTACATGCCCTGTGCATTCTGGGACATGAAGTTACCAGCGACGCCACATTCCTAAAATTTCGAAGGTTTAAAGTCTATAATAGATTTCAGAATCAGGCAGGTAGGTTGACTTTGCATGAATTGCTGTGCTGAGCAGTAATGAAAAAGTTTCTCACTGCGGCCTCTCTTTTCGTTTTCCTTAGAGATGGTGCTCCCCCCACGGCAGGACGGCCGTGAATGTACTGACTAAACAAAGTGCCCCGAAGCTTAGGAGAGCACTCAACAGCGCATCCACCATCCGGTGCTTGTCGTCAGACCCTCTGCATGAAGCCATTAGTCATTTTTCGCCTGACGCGTTTCAAGGTTTAAAACCCCTTTCTCAAAGGCTTTTTTTCTTCAAGGAATGGCGCTGAAACATTCTCTTGTTAGCTGGTGTTCTTTTATTGGATGCTGGCCCCCACATGTCATCATGAGCCTTGCTAAGTGCAATGTACATGCCCTGTGCATTCTGGGACATGAAGTTACCAGCGACGCCACATTCCTAAAATTTCGAAGGTTTAAAGTCTATAATAGATTTCAGAATCAGGCAGGTAGGTTGACTTTGCATGAATTGCTGTGCTGAGCAGTAATGAAAAAGTTTCTCACTGCGGCCTCTCTTTTCGTTTTCCTTAGAGATGGTGCTCCCCCCACGGCAGGACGGCCGTGAATGTACTGACTAAACAAAGTGCCCCGAAGCTTAGGAGAGCACTCAACAGCGCATCCACCATCCGGTGCTTGTCGTCAGACCCTCTGCATGAAGCCATTAGTCATTTTTCGCCTGACGCGTTTCAAGGTTTAAAACCCCTTTCTCAAAGGCTTTTTTTCTTCAAGGAATGGCGCTGACACATTCTCTTGTTAGCTGGTGTTCTTTTATTGGATGCTGGCCCCCACATGTCATCATGAGCCTTGCTAAGTGCAATGTACATGCCCTGTGCATTCTGGGACATGAAGTTACCAGCGACGCCACATTCCTAAAATTTCGAAGGTTTAAAGTCTATAATAGATTTCAGAATCAGGCAGGTAGGTTGACTTTGCATGAATTGCTGTGCTGAGCAGTAATGAAAAAGTTTCTATATATGTATATGTATATATATATATTTTTTTTTTTCACTGAAAAAACATAGGTTTTAGGGGTGTTATAGTTAGCTGGACATTTCACTGGTACAAAACCATTGAAATTCCTCTGTTACAGTTAGTTGAGCTAACTATAACTTGCGTGCCCACAATGCACTGCTGATGATGTCACATGTTACATCACTCATGACATTTTTAGTGACATCACTCATGACATCTCAAATGACATCACTGATGACATCACCCATGTGACAATCTGATGCACCTCATCAGACCCTAATATAACACTTGATACACCCACTCTAATATACAGACTATAATCTTTGAAACCATGAACACACCAATGCCAGTTAGTACATATCCACTGACTAATTCTTAGGTCTACGCTCACATCAATTCATTCATCCATACAGTCACTCATACATACAGTCAGCCATCAATACAGCATTATCATATCCAGTCACATATCTATACAGACACTCAAACACCGCCTCTAATTCATAGTTATTCACACACCTAGTCAGTAATAGAAATAATGAATCTCACTTTTATTTACTCACCTGTACAGTTATACACATACCACCTCACTTAATTAAACATGTACTAACACATGCTGTCAATCTAATACAATAAGTAATACAAGTACACACTGATCCATACTCTCACAATCTCTCACTCTCACATAGTCATGTATACAGCCCAACACTCACATATACTGCCTTTCACATATGCAGCTACTCACACATGTACCACTGAGGAATCCATTCACTCACCAAAACACCCACCCATCAACTCACCCAGCCATACAACCCTTCACAGATACCGACTTGAACATATATACACAGTGAATTATCCACTCACACATTTATGCACATAGTCACCCCCCCACCCACCCACACAGACACTCAGGTACCCATACAGATACTCAGACAAGCAATCAGTAGCCCATATAGATCCTCATTTAGCTGGTAACTAAACCATGCAACCACTTACACACCATCTGACAACCTAAACTGTGTGAATGTCTGTATCAGTCGCTAACACATGCACTAGGTAAGACACAATTAATCACTCACTTATACAGTCAGTCACACACCTACTTAATCATGCATCATGACTCTTATACACCCATTCATTCTTCAATACACCTTAGCATATATATATATGACACATAGTCACTGGATGATGTCATCAGTGATGGCATCAGTGATGTCATTTGAGATGTCATCAGTGACATCATCAGTGATGTCACTGACCATGTCATGAGTGATCTAATATGTGACATCATCAGCAGTGCAGTGCGCGCGCGCGAGTTATAGTGTAGTGTAGTTCCTATTGTCCCTATAGGCCCTGCGCATTGGAATAACATAAACAGCAGTGTAGACGTAGGACTGCGGTCTTCTAGGTCTCTACTGACTATGTTAGACTTAATTTAGGTTTGCGCCAGTTAGCTCAGAGGTCACTGGAAATTTTCTTGACTGAATAGGAAGTGATCAGCTTCCCTGGCTCAGACAAGAAGGGATTCAGCTACCGACAACCGCATAAACATGACAACTTTGCTCCTCAGAATAAGAGTCAATCTCTAGAGTCGTGTGAAACAATAGACAGCTATTTCACTCAGTCAGTTGTGCAGATTTACTTTCACCAGAATGCAGAGAATAGAGAGACGGGAGTTTTCAATAAAAAGATATTATTTATTGAGCAGTCTTCCTTCTCATGCAAGAGAAATGAATTGCCACAATTGCAAGACTTGTTATTATGAAAAGTGCGTACAGTAAAAGGAGTATTACGAAATAATACTGTAAAAGCATTGATATGGTTTCTTAGCCATAAGATGGTTAAAATGATTAAAATATATATTCAATCATATATACATTGGCTAACGACCGCAACTGGTGCTTCTAACTACGCCTACCCCAGTGGACCTGACCTAAGCCTAATACAAGGGAGGGAGTAAGTAGCAGTTTAAGTTAAGTTGGTTTTGCCAAGAGTTTGTTTCAAGAATTCTCTCTAAGGATTTAGTCAGCACCGTACCTCTGGAATAGAATGCAGGAGGTCTGGTATCTCCTCTTTAGGACCCGATATCCCAGTCAACCGCAAGGGTAGGCTGGAAACGCCGTAGCTGGATTTTCTCGGCAGGAGAAAAGACAGCGTCTTTCTCAGCGCGTCAAGGAGGAGGGGCAGCGTCCGTGGGCTTCTCGCATCTGCTGGGCTCTGCAAGGGGACAGCTGATCTGCTCCAGTATTCACCACCACCATGTCTTTGCTTAAGGCAACGTTAGCATATTTATACCTGGAAGGTGCCGAGTTTGACGTAAGTTTTCAGACATAAGACGTCAATAAAGATGTCACTAAGAACTGGTCGTTCTTGCAGTGCTCGCAGGAGTTCTATTACTAATCAAAACAAAGCAATTGGGGCTTTCCCAGGTTGCTGGGGGTTTGAGATGTCGAAAGAACTCGGTGTGCTATCTAGGAATCTAAGGAAGTGGCTTCTGCTGTGTCATGGACTGTCATGAACTGCAGAGACGAGTTACTGAAATATGGCTCTGATCGATATGCCATTATAGGGATATGTATTGATTATAGCCGTATAGGGGCAAGAGGTCACAATATTGATTGGGGTCCTAGATAAAACACAACAATAGTTAGCTCCACTAACTATAACAGGTGAATTTCTCTGGTTTTATATGAGTCAAATGTCCAACTAACTATAACATCCCTGAAACCTATGTTTTTTTCAGTGAATTTCTAAGGTTTTTTAATTACTAATTCCTAACTATAACATCTGTAAAACCTATGATTTTTCAGTGAATTCCTAAGGTTTTTAAAATATAACTTCTAAGAATAACATCCCTGAAACCTATGTTTTTTTCAGTGAATTTCTGAGGTTTTTTAAATGGTAATTTCTAACTATAACATCCCTGAAACCTATGGTTTTATTAGTGAATTTCAAAGGTTTGTTAAATATCGAACTACCCTTGTGTATTTGTTATTAGTACTGTTTTTTCTAACTTTTCAACTACATAAAATAAAGTACAAAAGTGCTATGTAACGTAATACATTTCACAAATTACAATGAGTTTTTAAATAATACAAAACAATTTAACATTCAGATAACAATTTTTCTCCCTTTTTTTGCTGTCATCTGCTACTACTTAACTTCACTATTCACAGGGATGCCAGTGTAGTTTCATCATAAACAGCATGGACAAAAACAATCAACTAGATGGTTAAAAAAATAACAAATCCCTAAATCTCACAAATATGATACAAAATCAACACAAATAACACATCCAATACCACTTGAAATGCTCAAATCTTACCTTTACTTTATAGTTTCTTTGCACATTCTCCCAATACGCCAGATAATGTATCAAAAATTAGACTTTGAAAGCATCTAGTATGAATTCTTAAAGATCTTTACACCTTTCCATGAAGCCGAATGGTGTATCTAAAATCTTTATTTCAGAAGTATCAAGAATGGGTTGGGTAATTCATAAGGCAATCTCGGTTTCATTTCAAGTGTGTATTGTTACAGTGACTCCAACCATTATTACACTTTAAATAAACTGTATAATGTCCACTTGTAGTAGTACTTCCAGCATGGAAAACAATAGCAACTGTTGCAAAAGTTCTTCCAGAAATAGATACTTGATTAGGAACAACATTTTTAATTTTGGTTTCCACTTTTCTTCTACTTGGTCTACAGCGTTGCAGCATTGTAATCAAATATTTTCCATACTTTTGTAGGCATAATGTAGATAGCATTCTTGATTTACAATGAGAGCACATCATCTCATGATCAGCTTCTTTTACTAATTTGGAAAATAGTACAGATTTGCAGTCAGGTATTGTTAAATATAAAGATCGTTCTCTGTCAACTATAGTCCTTGAAGTTAATAAACACCGGTGACATTTATGTTCCCATTTGTGATCAAGTCCAAATAAACTCTCAATATGAATTCCTTCATCTTCTTGTACTCCAAGCATAACCATCAGAAATTCTTGTGCATCATGCTGTATATTAGCACTGAACTTTAAAGATCCAGTACATGTATCCAACAGTTGGCGAATACAAGAAACAGAATGGATCTTATCAGTTCTCAATTCTTGAAATAAAGTGTAAAGTGCCAAACATAATGTTTTCCTGACTTTCCATAATTTCACCAAAAACATCTTCAAGAAAAAATATAATGTTTAGAATAACATTACCATAGCAGTTGACACCAGAAGCTTTTTCTAATTGGTATCCGACAACATCATCACTTGTTTGTATTTTCTACTTCTTTACATCTTTTCTTTTCTCTTAATTTTCTTTCTGCTTTTCAACCATAGTTGACTCTTCAACATGTTTGCATTTTGAACACACAACACGTTTCTCATAAATAGGATATTCACCTAAATGGGGAGCATAAAGCCTTCTCAAACAATTATATTCTCTTACACAATTAGCTTCAGCACTAACCTTGTTCTCATCAAAATCAATTAAATACAAACCAGACAACGTTCTACCTCACGATAATTCAACATATACCATTCCCTCTTTAAACACAATTCTTCCTACATTTACCAAAGCATTATGTACACTTAAACCTTGTGATTTGTGAATAGTTAATGCTTATGCTAAACAGAAGGGAAACTGTTTTCTACGAACATACAAGTCTTTTACAAGCAAAAAACGTGCGGCAGAATATGCAATCTGTCTTTCCTCTGCAATCTGATCAAATTTAACATTAAAAAATTCAATTCCATTTCTATTTTGATATTTCACAAAATCAACAACTTTCCCCATTGCTCTATTCACTAAACCTTCTTGTACATTCAGATTACGCTTCAAAATTACCCGACAGTGTAAACATACATCTACATTTTTTTCTAAGTCAGCAGTTTTTGATACAGACCTTCCCAAAGAATCCAATTTAGTCTGTAGTTTTCCTGAAAGAACACTTGTTATTCCTTGATGCTTGATTTATTCAATAGCTTCAATGTGAACTATTTCTTGATTTTTCCAATTTCATAAGCCCTCTATTAAATGAATAACACTCTGCCACTGTAGGCATTAAGCAAACTATAGATTTTTTTCCCTTCATTTTCTTGTACATTACTTCTTCTGGTGTGTTTTCATTTGTAAACAAGTTCCCTTAACATTGTGTGCAGCTAATCCAGTTGGAGCTGTTGCCACACAACATAAATGTGAACCAGTAGTTTTTTGAAGATAACTGGTCAAAACTTTATTTAAAAACTTTTACATGCCCCAGCTTGACCACTGATGTACATCAGAAGAGGTTTAAAAGATGAACACACACATTTTTTTTTTCATGCAACAAACCATGGGCCAAATGTATCAAGATTCCGTTTTGCGAATCCTAAATAGCGATTTTTTGCGAATCGCTATTTAGAATTCGCAAAACGGTATGTATGTACAAAATCGCTATTTTTTAGCGATTTCTTATTATTCTTTATTTGCGAATTCGCAATTTGCAAATTCGCAAATAAAGAATAATTTCCAATGCATTCCTATGGGCCAGGAGGCCCATAGGAATGATAGTGAAATAATTCTCAAATTGCGAATTTGCAATTTGCTAATCGCAATTTGAGAATTATTTCAAGGGTGCAGCGGTGTCTCAAAGACACCCTGCTGCACCCCTGAAATCTACATGTGTGTGCATGTGGCATGGGCGTGTATGTGTGTCACATGCCACCCTCACAAATGCCAAATAGGGCATTTGTAAAAGAAATCGCAAATTACCACCAACTACAAGTTGGTGGTAAATTGCGATTTCTGAACAGAAATTCGCTATTTGAAAATGTTTCAGACATATCATTTAAGGAATCGCAGAATTTGCGATTCCTTAAATGCTATGGCAAAATAAGGAATGGCAAATTATTGCGATTCCTTAAATTGCGATTGTTTCATACATAGGAAAAAATGCAAAAAGGCCGTTTGCGAGTCGCAAAGGCCGAAATTCTGCGAATTTCGGCCTTTGCGAGTCGCAAAAGCCTTGATACATCTGGCCCCATGTCCTCTCCGTTCTCTCACTTGCACATATATTTCTTTCTGTTCAACATTTACTTGTTCTTCTAAGTTTTCCAATGCAATATTCTCCTCATGTGCTTGTTGCATTGCAATTTCGTCTTCATGCATTGCAATCGCTGCCTAATTTTCCAGCATTGGTTGTCCCAGAGTATCTTGATTACATGGACCACAAAGTTTGACTATCTTGAGAACTTTAATGAGCTATTTCAGTCATAATAGTATTTTCCTGTTCAACTTCATCATTCAACATTTTTAAATATGTAGGGATAATTGTACGTCCGAAGCTATCTTTACAAGCATTAAAAGAATTTTTGTAGCAGTCAAACTCTCTAAGTAATTCACTTTCGCTACGCCATGGTTTTAACAGTTGCAGAAGTGCTAAATAGTCATCATCATAAAACTTTATTTTGATTCATGAACAGAATCATAAAAGTATACAGATTTAAACATTTCTACATAGATACCTACATGCATTTAATTTATCAACCACAATTTCTCGACATTTAATCCAACATAGTAATTACAGTCCATCATGGAGGTTAAAAGAAGCCTATATAAAGTAATAAGGTACTTGTGCTATAGGTTCTTCATGTACTGCAGTAACAAGGTTCTACCCTAAATGGGTACCGACCACCTGAGTTCTACTATATTACCATCGAGTAATCACATAATTTCCCCACTAATGCTGCTCAATATCGTCTAATGGTAAGTGCCAACCTAATAAAACTGAGCATAGCACTACATATAGCTGCACTAGATTGTGACAACAGGTACTCATATCCTTATTTATAATTACATGGACGGATGTCTGATAAAACAGGTTTAATGAACCGGTTCCTTGGGTCTTTATACAATGTACAGAAAAAAACAAGATGCAAAGTACATTGTGAAGCTTTATTATCACAATGACAAGGGGCAGCCTCTCACACAAACCCCCCTGTTTCGGAAAAGCAAATAAAAAATGCAGTTTATTTAAATGAAATCTTGTCAAGTAAAACCGCCATTGTGTGTGCATAGTAAACAAAAGATAAAACTGATGCTGCAATTTACCCCTATGATGGGATGCTTGATCATTGTTTTTTAACATACCCAAGGTGGTGCGATAAGTGTCTTTAATTATCGTCTTTTTTATCCTTCTGGATAGATTTGGGGTTTTCATAAATGTGTCCCAAACCAATTTTGTGGAAAGTATCCCTCACATATAACAACCATGGGATCCGCATAGCATGATCAAGCTTAATTCAGTCTTGCAGAATTTCTTTAGTCAGCTTTAAATCTTCAGACTGCCAAATTTTCCCCGTAAGAGTAGAGGAGAGACATGAATAATATCACTCACAAAATCTATACCCATCTCAGTATGACAAAATATATTCCGAAGAACCAGTTGGAACTGATAACAGACGCTTTAAAAAAGTATTTTACATGACTTGAATCAAAGTGAAAGAAGTCTTTATTCGATTATACATCATAAAAGACATGCATCACAAATTACAATAACAAAAATACATGTGTTTCCTTTAAAAGAATAAAACATTGTTAAAACAGTTTGAGATCGTATTAAATCAATTATACAAGACTTCATTTGAGCGGACTTTTAAAAGATTACAATAAATCCTTAGTTGAGTAACCATAGTAGCTTGGACACTATAAATGGTTACACATTAACACATAAACAATAAAAGCCTAACATTTTAGGTTAGAAAACTAAATCGAGTTGATGAACCTTGTTCTTATGATCCAGGCCCAACCTAGATATTTTGCTACACCAGTAACAATCACAGGTGACAGATCTGTCCTAAGTATCCTACTAGCATTTGCGGCTGAGCGTGTGCCCAAATTCCTACAAACTGGACTTAACCACTTGGATCTGGGGGCAACGTACAGTGGGCAGACAAAAAGAAAATGATTTATACTTTCGCCCTGACCTGGACACCTAGGGCATTGCCCAGACCCTCCCTTACCCCACGTTTTGGTGAACTCCCTTAAGGGCAGGGAACCGCATCTATATTGATGGAATAATTTGCGGTCCATAGGCTTGGTTATAGCATCCCAATATTTTTCAAGGCAGGGGACATCCTTTATAACAATGAATAAGCCAGTAAGGTTGCTAACAGTCATCCCAGAGTGTCCTTTTTGTACAACCCAATCCCAGTATTGTGTCTTCAAGACCTTTTTGGAAGGGAAGGTTGCAGTAGCAGGGTTAAGCCATAGTTCTCCATGCCCCATGGCACACAGCATAGTTCTTAAATCCTTGAACCAACCTATGTTGTGTGCACCCGGAAGATCTCTAACCTCAATGCAAGCTCTCGCATAGAGTTGAGTTCGGGCGTTGTCCAAAGGCGACGCCAGAATGCTAATGGTCGCAATCTGGCTTGGTCCTCCACAGGCTGGCACCCAAGATCGTACAAAAGTGGGATCCGCTGTGTAGACTGTGGAAGGCCAGTGGCCACCCTGAGGAATTTATTTTGAGCAGCTTTCAGGGGATCCAGATTACTGTAACCCCAGAGCTCCGCCCCGTACAGGACAGATGGTAGAACTTTCGTTCCATAAATCTTCATTAAAGGGGACATGGGCCGGTTAAAGGAGCTTTTATGTTCTTTAATCAGGGCTCCTCCTATGTGCGCATGCTTTAATGCCAATAAATCAACCTGTTGGGACCAGCTAAGGGTCTCACTAAGCGTTACTCCGAGGTAAGGAAAATGTTTAGTCTGTTCCAGGGGTGTGCCCCCCATGGTAACCCTAGCTGTAATCGGAGTGTGTCCTCTAAGTATCATAAATTTTGTTTTTGACACATTCACCTCAAGCTCATGCTCGCTGCAAAACAATTCAAACCTTATCAGGGCCTGTTGGAGACCCTGTCTGGTCTTGGAGATTAGAAGAGTGTCGTCAGTGAACATGAGCAGAGGGATTTTCATACCAGCCAGGGACGGGGCATCGGTGGGGTGATTGATAAAATAATTTATGACCCCATTTATATATAATGAGAAAAGGGTAGGGGCTAATACACACCCTTGCCTAACACCTTTAACAAGTGGAAATTTATCCGTTACCTCCCCTGGTTTACCCCAGCGTACTTGGGCAAAAGTTTGAGTGTGTAAATTCACCAAAGGGTGAACAAGGGGGGCTGGCATACCCAAGTTTGCTCGACAGTTCCACAACCTTGCCCTTGGGACAAGGTCAAATGCAGACCTTAAGTCCACAAAGGCTGCGTAGAGAATACCTTTGCCTAGGATGACAGTCTTCCAGTAAAGAAGAATGACCGTAGGACCTGGTCTAGGGTACTCACATGGGACCGAAACCCTGCCTGGAGTGGAGTAAGAATATTAAACTCGCAAATCCAGTCCTGAATCCTGCCAAGTACAAGGCGGGCTGTGATTTTTTGAACCGCATCTATAAGGCTGATCGTCCGGTAGTTGGAAGGAACCGACCGATCGCCTTTCTTGTAAATTGGCAGGATTTCTCCCCCATACCAGGACTCGGGGACCTTAGCACCAGAGGCTAGAGCGTTTGCCAATAGGACTATATAAGGGACCCAAAGATCCTGGTCAGTCTGGAATATATCAGCTGGTATGCAGTCCGGGCCTGGTGCCTTGCCCCTCGGTATGGATTGCAAGACATGTTTAACTTCACTGCTCGTAAACATGAGAGGAGCAGCCAGCGGGGGGCAAAGAATATCTACCTGGGCACTACTATGATTCTTAAATTGTTCCTCAAAGTAGCATACCCACTGATGTTGGCCTACTGAAGCAGGACTTGGGCGGTTTTCCTGGGATATACCCCATTTTAGAAGATGCCAGAACTGTCGCATATTGCGCAAGCTACATGCTTCGGATAGTGATAGCCACCGTTCCTCATCCCAGTTGGTCTTGGCTTTGTGTTTGGCATCTTTGTAAGCCTTTCTACAGGACCTAATTTGGCTAAGGTTTTTTTGCTTAATTGCTGTAAACAAGTCCTCGTGGGTCCGGCGACACTCCTCATTAAACCAGTTTATGGTTTTCAGTTTCCCCCTCCTACCCTGCTTAGAGATCGACTTCACAAACAGCTTTTTCAATTCCAAAAATAAGCTGGTGTGAGTGTTAGATATAGTTGTATTAATGACGTCCTGTCACTCACATTTAAGGATTCCTTCCAAGGAGTTAGCTACCAGAGTTCTAATCTCCTTACGTGCCTCAACATTAACAGAAATTTTTGGCCAACGTACCCTTCTCATGTCGTTACTAAGTACGACTTCGTCCTGAACAGCATTTGGGATATGACTTTCTGACCCAAGAAAGCTGTGATCCCTTAGTTCCACTACCAGCGGGTTATGGTCACTTTCCGGGCGGGACATAACCACCATATCCTCAACTGCAGCCCATAGCGTAACATCGACTAAAATGTAGTCAATGCGACTACTGTGTCTGCCGTTGCTAAAGGTATGTCTACCCATCCTATCTGATCGCACTCTACCATTTAATGCTCTCAAGCCCTGGTCCAGGCACACCCCTTTAATGAATGTAGCAGATTGTGTCCATTTACCAATCGGGGGTAACTCAAGCTGGGGAATCCCTCAGGTCATATCTTCAGCCTCTGTAAGTGAGGCATCATCTGGGCTCAGGGGTTCAAAACAGGAATTAAAGTCCCCCATCACAACCGTGGGCCCATCTGCACGTGCACCTGATAGGAAATCATCCAGGAGGCGGAGGGTTGGAGAGACCCTTCCGCCCTGGATGCCCCTAACATAAATATTAATCAGGAAAATGTTAAGGCCTTTGGTAGATTTTACACTAACTATTAAATTATCAGGGCTATCAATCGAAACCTCCTCCACTCTTACACCTTCGTACTGGCGTACCCAGGTAGTCAAACCTCCCATGGCACGTCCTCTGTGGCCTTTAATTGCTGGCTTACTGAAGTTTAAGTAGCCAACAAAGAACACCGGTGAGTGTGCCCAGGTTTCTTGGAATGACCATACATCACCTTGCTGTATAAAATTCACTCAATCCGGAATACACATACAGGACTCAAGCCCAGCTATGTTCCAACTACCTAACTTAGTGCCATTTAAGGCCACCTGGTCAGTAGTTTTTGCCTTGGGGTAAGGGGATGTAACATCATGAGGTGGAGGAGCTCCATTATCATCAAACAACCCCCTATAACTTGGTGCATCCTGTAGGGGTACATCATCACTTCTTATATCCAGTCTATCCAGACCAACCTCACCGTAAGCTACGAACACTAGTTCCCGGCAACCAATAAGGGGCTCTCCATTGAGGCCAGTCACCTTGTCCTCAACCTCTGGAGTCACTACAACCTGAACCTCCACATTTGTTACCAATTTCATACCCCACACCCCAACCAGAGGGTCAAACTTCCCATTTCCACAGTACAAAGGCTTGACCTTTATTGCTTCTACATGGGGAATAGCAATATCTGGGGTAGAGACAATACCCGTACAATCTAAGTTAGCCTCTGGATCTATGTGTGGAGTAACAAGTCAATCATTATAGTCCAACCCTGATAGGGGTTCATACAAATTGTGCAACGGGATATTCCAGTACTCATTGTAGTTGGTATATTTAATACGGTTGTTTGGTATGGAGAAGTGGCTAGGGGGATGACAACGGGGAGGAGGGGGAAAGGGAGTAATGGGATTATTAACAGGGTAGGCAAAAAGGGATGTATGGTTGACCATATTCGGGGGTGGACGTACCTACTAGATCTGGGGTAAACAGGGGGTCTAATCAAAGCCTCTGTATAGAAATAGCTTAAATTTCATGTAGTAATGCCTCCTTCCTTATTCCCTGAGTACCAGTCACTAATGTGTGAAACAACTCTGCGGTCTTTAAAGTTGATGATCACAATGTCTCCATCTATATCTTTTGGACGAAGACCCACCCAATTACATCTTCTTACCAAAATGATTTCTCCATCTAGGTGGGCAGGGAGGGGTCTATTTGCTCTCAGCCAGAAGATAACTTTATTTTTTAAGTTTACATTGTGTTCCAGGTTACCATTTGAGATCGGGGGGACACCGGTTAAAATAATCACAAATTTTGCAGAGTCAGGGGGTAGGTCCACTGTGTTTCTACGATTAAAAGGTGCTCTTTGATTTGTGGCTTTTGTTTTGTCTACTCCGGGGAACATAGTTACCTTGTTTGTAGGTGGGATTGGTTTATTTGCAGCCATCACAGGCTTCCCTTTAACTGACTTGGGTACTAACATTGGTTTAGTAGATTTTTGGGGGACATTGGAGTTGTTAGGAATTATGTTCCCATTCTTTTTTTGAAGTTTACTTTGGATCCCAGTAGTAGTACTAGGCTGACCTTTCAGATGGGGCTGGACCTTGGAATTCATTGAATGAGGGTTGGATCAGCTGAATCTAATAGGCTATCCATTTTTTCCCCCAAGATCCTAACTCGCTCCATTAATGGGAGCATATATGCTTTTAAGAGCTTATCGAAAAGTTCAATATGCTCTTGTTTGAACATGAGTGGTATTTCTTCAGGGAGAGTTGGTGAAAGGTGGGTAACTGGTGGTGCCTCCCTCACGGGAAAATTGGTTAAATTGGTATTTGCGTTAGTTAAAGGGGGTGGAGAACCCTGATGGTTGGGGCCTTTTCTTTTAACACCACCCTTTTTCCTTTTTTTCCTTGGCGGGGAACAAACAACCCTTCCTAAATTCATGGGTTTAATTCCGGTGTCAATCTTGGTGTGTGGCGGAATCTCCTCCATTAGAGCTACACTATCTACTGAATGATTAGTAAGAGTTGAATGAAGTTGAGGGGTTATAGTCAGGGCGGCAGGGGTATTTAGATCAATAAGGCTATTGGAAACAATAGGAGGGCTATTGAAACCATAGGAGGGCTATATAAAATGCCTTCACTATTTGAGGCGGAGTGAGCGAATGGTGTGTTATGCACGCGAAAAATACTAGGGATTTTATCAGTACTGAGTAGATCAATATCTCTGTCCAGCCTACCTATACTGCCCATATCCTGTGAATTATTTGGATCTGGTGGGGTAGACATTGGTTTTTTTTGTTTAAGTTGTTCTATAGAGCGGCGACGCTCAGCACGTTTCTCCGCTAGTAGGAGTTCTTTGTCTATTTCCTTGTGAGCCTTCTCAAAATATTTGTCAAGAGGCCCAAGGATCGAGACTCCAACACAGGAAGGCAGTGAACTAGACATAACTGGGGTAGACCCAAACATATAAGGTGACCCGTGAGCTTACTAACCTGAGCACTGCAGTGGGCAAGGTGCGAAAGTTAGGGACCGGGCCCAGCCCAGCCTCCTTTGGCCTCTGACGGCCACAGACGGTCCCGCCCTTGTCCCGGGCTTCTCCCGGGATGCTCCCGTGCAGCGGTAACCTGTGTGTTCTATGAAGGGGCGGAGGCGTGGCCAGCACGGAGAGCGGACCAGGTGTGGACAATGGTCTGAGCAGGGGCTCCTGGGAAACGGAGTCCCTCCTGCTCTGCTCGCAGCCCTGCCACAGATGCTTTAATGCCCCTCACGCTCTGCTCCAGATGCAAGTAAGCTCCCTCCTTAAACTGCGAAGCGGGACCCGCAAAGCAGGTCCGGCGAGCAGTTGGTAGTCCTGGGGGGTTAACAGTAAAGGAGAACAAGTGGCAGCCTGCTCCTACGCAGAACAGCCAACAGCAGCAACAGTCAATAGAATCCCACAAAGATTCTAGGAAACAAAGGTTTTCTCCTCACAGGGGCGGGGGCGTGGCCAGCAGGGAGAGCGGACCAGGTGTGGACAATGGTCTGAGCAGGGGCTCCTGGGAGACGAAGTCCCTCCTGCTCTGCTCGCAGCCCTGCCACAGATGCTTCAATGCCCCTCACGCTCTGCTCCAGATGCAAGTAAGCTCCCTCCTTAAACTGCGAAGCGGGACCCGCAAAGCAGGTCCGGCGAGCAGTTGGTAGTCCTGGGGGGTTAACAGTAAAGGAGAACAAGTGGCAGCCTGCTCCTACGCAGACAGCCAACAGCAATAACAGTCAATAGAATCCCACGAAGATTCTAGGAAACAAAGGTTTTCTCCTCACAGGGGCGGGGGCGTGGCCAGCAGGGAGAGTGGACCAGGTGTGGACAATGGTCTGAGCAGGGGCTCCTGGGAGACGGAGTCCCTCCTGCTCTGCTCGCAGCCCTGCCTCAGATGCTTCAATGCCCCTCACGCTCGGCTCCAGATGCAAGTAAGCACCCTCCTTAAACTGCGAAGCAGGTCCGGCGAGCAGTTGGTAGTCCTGGGGGGTTAACAGTAAAGGAGAACAAGTGGCAGCCTGCTCCTACGCAGAACAGCAAACAGCAGCAACAGTCAGTAGAATCTTTTTACAGTTTTGAGTCCCCCACACCCCCGCTCCGTACGTAACGACAGGCAAACATTTAGCTTTATATAAGGTCTTCAGTTCAGGAATCGGTTTTTGACCTAATTTATTTGAAAAGCGAAAAAGGGCCTCTATAGATCGTGTTGTCTTTTGCACGCGGGCCGATATTAGTGGGTCCCAACTCAGAGTTTTATTAAATAAATTCCCAAAGTAGTTAACATTTTCAACCTTTTTAATGGTCACATTTTCTACCATATACCTACGGGATTTTGTCCCTTTCGGACCGCAGACCATAGCAAAAGACTTTGTGAAATTAACCCTAAGATCCAAATCCTGCATGAAATCTTTAAATGCCTTCAAACAAGATTGCATACTGTTAGGAGTTAGGGTCATTAACACAGTGTCATCAGCATAAGATAACAAAGGTCTGTTTACCATTTGCTTTAGGGAAATCTGAGCATTTTTCCAACAAATAACTTTCCAAACCATTCGTGTAAACTAGAAACAAAAAAGGAGCCAAAATGCAGCCCTGACGTACACCTCCAGTTGATAGGATAGGTTTTGTCCTCTCGCCCCCGGGCCATATCTAATCGCCACAGTGGTGGCAGCATGCAGTCTGCGGAGCAAGGTAACCAAAGGTTCCTCAAACCCAATGGCCTCCATCATCCGCCATAACTTATCCCTACATACAGTGCCGAAGGCACTTGATAAGTCCATGAAGGCCAGGTGGATAGAAGTACCCCTGGCCATCATGTACTTATCCATAATTAGAGCCAAATTCAGGCACTGCTCTGTGGTCCCCTTACCTCTCCTGAACCCTTACTGTGCGTCCACAATAATACCAGTTGAATCAGCCCATGCTTCTAACCGTGCCAATATCACCCTTCCCATCAGCTTACAGGATGCGTCTATTAGTGAGATTGGCCTGTAACAGCACGGGTCACTTTTATCACCATTTTTAAACATAGGTATGACTACCGCCTCTCTCCAGGATATGGGAATGCACCCTATCACGATTGCCCTAAAAACATTACGTAATAATGGAGCCCATACCTCAACATTATATTTAAAAAAGTCTAAAGGAACTGCATCTGGACCAGGGGCCTTCAACAAGATACCTTTCCGTAAGGCCTTCTCAACTTCAGAAAGCGAAAGTGAGAGACTAAATGTTGAAGCTGAATCAGAGTTAGGAACACTATACCCCTCGCTATCAGTTGTCAAACAAACCCCTTTTGAATTAAACATTTTTTTGTAATGGGCTACCCAGGTCTCCCCCATTATATGGGTGACCATGTTACCTTTTTCCTCACTATTGAGGAAGGAACGATTTATAACCTCCCAGAATAACCTGCTATCTCTCAAATCTGAGGCTTTTTCCAGGTCATCCCATGCCGTCCTATTTAATTCTAATTTCCGCTTATTAATCGTGTCCTTATATACTTTCCTTGCACTTTTAACCAGCTCCTTATCACGAGGTACGCGGTGTAAAACCTTCGTCAGTAACGTTTGTGCTGCAGAACATGCAGCTTCAAACCATTTATACTCCCTTGGCTTTTTCTTGCCGACCGTTTTAATAAGGTGTTTTGCCACATTTCCACAAAGAGCCTCAAAATTCTCAATTATTATCTCAGGCTCAGAGGAGGATGTTAGACAAATATCAATTTTTGACCAATTAAGTTTAGAAATCTCTTCCTCCAACTTTCTTGGATCAACCCTATCCCACTTCAAAGTTACGCCTTGGTTCTGACTGTATTTCATTGGCTGTTCACAGGTCTCGTTCCTCTCGAGCATAGGGCACATGTTCAGGACTAATGGGTTATGGTCGCTTGCAGGATTCACTTCAATCTGGAAATTATCAACAAAATGAGTAAACCTACTAGAGACCAGTGCAAAATCAATGACACTCATTTGAGCCCCAGTCCCTTGAAAAGTTGGTATTGGCGACAATTTAGAAAAGGATGACATATCCAAAATACAGAGATCATTTATCACGGCAATGTTATTCAGTGCATCACCCTGCAAGGAATGTTTAAAATGCGCCAAGGGTTGGTCATTAACATTAACCAGACCACATGCCCTAAACCCACTAAATTTACACAATGCACAGTTAAAGTCCCTTACCCACATGATAAACAACGAAGGGGAGCTATTAGTTACTTTGACTATCTAGTACTGTAATTTATCGATGACAGATGTAGCATGCGGATCAAATATATTATAATACCAATTAATCAAAAGTAAAGGGACTGGGAATAGATCTACAATCAAAAGCAGTTGATACCAGGTAGACTCCATTAAAATAATTATTTTCTCGGTGTTGTAATTTACAGAAATCGCGGTCATCAATCCCCCCCTTTGCTCTTCCGGCCTGTGAGGGTTCAGCATGCACGTTAAAGGATTGATAACCGTCCAAGCTCTGATCATTTCTGCTCCATGTTTCCTGGAGACAGATAATGTCAAAACCTTCTACGTATTTTGTCCAAGCCTCATCCTGTAATCTACGTGAAAGGCCTGCTATGTTCCATGAGATCAAACGGAAAACACCCCCATCTTTTTGGTTACTCAATGGTACTGGGTGTGTAATTTCTGCACGTGGAGTGGTACTTATTGCTAGTTGGATATCGTCTCCCCCACCCTGACCATCAGCCATCAATGGAGTACCATGTGGACTTAAATTTCTGCCAGCTGCCATACCAGGCGCTGCTGGTCCTTCTACTAACAGTTCCCTCGCTGACCTTTCAGAACCTCCCACCGATGCCCCACCCATTTCCTCAATCAAAGTGTGGCAACTAAGGGCTTCCAGGAGTCAGTCCACCCCCTCAAGTCCCATTAGTGGCTCAAACCTATTTCTCAAGGGTAGATACTGCGCTGCCCAATCCAGTTTATTCTCGAAAAATGGTCTCCCTCTACTTTGGTTATAAAGGGGTCTAGGAAAGACATGGTTCACATAGGGGTAAAAATAGCCTAAGCCTAATGATTGAATATCACCAAATCTTGGTTCTCGACGGATGTGGTCCACTACCCATTGGTCTCTGAAGTTGACGATAATACAATCGCCCTCAACGTCTTTATTGCTGAGTCCCACTCAAGCCACCCTTCTGACATTTAGATTCTCGGTCTTAGAGGAGGGGGGAAGTCTCCTATTTTTATTGAGCCAGGACATAACTTTATTCTTTAGCTCTTTGTGCGATTCAGCTATTTCCGGCCTAATACTCGGTACCCCAGTCCATATGATTGTAAATGGGACACTTTCAAGGGGAAGATTTACACATGGCAACCTCTTTACAGAATCATCGTTTCCCGAGAAAAAAAGCCACTTTGACTGTTTATCCATTGATTTTGGGTGAGATACCGGTTGGGAGATAGCCGCCACCGCTGCCTTAGTTCCCCGAACACCTGGGCTCACTACGGGATTTTTGTCGGCAATTATTTGGGGGTTTGAATTTACAGGAATTATAGTGGTGGCCAATTGCACGGCTTTAGTAGACTTTACAGGTTCTAACAATGTATTTGCGGGGGGTTTGGCAATTTTATTGTTCATACCTTTCACCAGCACGTCAAGGGTAGAAGTGTTCGTTTTTACCAGCTGTTCAAATTGGTCAAGTTTTTGATTAATTAACTTTGTTCTTTCCACTAGGGGCAATATTAACGCCTTCATTAATATTTCCATTTTTGTAAGCAATTCATCATTTAAATTATATTGGATAGATGGTCGAGTGGCATCTAAAAATACCCCACTCAAGCTGGGAGGTTCAGACGCAACCAGTGGTGCCTGACTCATGTTTTGCATTTTAGATAATTTTGCACACCCACCCTTCCTATGACCACCCCCTCTTTTCCTTTTATTTGCTTTTGATGTAGCTCTTGAATTCGAATTATTCCCCGCCCCCAAGATCTTACTTTGATCCTTCAAGTGGGACATTTGTGTCGTTGATGATCTAGAAACTCTGCGACTAGAGACACTAGAAGCAAAGCTGGGTGAAGTTTGACTTAAAATAGAGCAAACCACTGAATCATCAGGGCCGACCAACAGAGAGCGAGGAATTGGGCTAGTGGCAACCAGAGGGTCTCCTCCTCTACTTCGATCTGGGGTTGCCGCTGACACAATTGTACCTAGCGAAGATCGTTTCCCTGTTAAAAGATCAATAGACAGGCGTTTCTCCGTAAGGGCTATTTCTTTTTCTAAAAACCCAGTGGCCCGTGTTATAAATTGATCCAGGGTCCCAGTGACTGCCCCACCGTTAGTGTTAAGGGTAACCTTTCTACCTCTCCCTGAGCGTAAGGCCAATATAAATAAATTGGTAAACAACACAGGGGAAATAAACAAGACAATAGTTTCAACTAATACGTTCACAGGAAAGCACTAAACAATACCAGACAATTAAGAAAGTGGCCCACCCCAGCCTTGTTCGACCTCGGACGGCCTCAGACGGCCCGCCCTTTGCCCGGGCTCCGCCCGGCACGCACCCGCGCGCGTCTCGCAGTAGCGGTTGTAGGCGTATCTAAATAGGAGGAGGAGGAGGGGGCGGGAAGAGGCACAAGGTGCGGGAGGTGAACAAACGCAAGCACCTCTGGTCCTCGCAGTCCTGCTCCTATACAGAAACACCAAGTGTCAGCCTGAAAATCTGCAAAAGTACCAGATGAGCAGTATGGGCTGTTTAAAAATATCCAGGCGATTTCACACAGATCCCTAGAGTCTCCGACTGTGAGCGACTCCTGCGAAGCGTGGGTTGCGAGTCGTATTTATGAAGCAGCAGGAGGAGGGGCGGGAAGAGGCACCAGGTGCGGGAGGTGAACAAACGCAAGCCCCTCTGGGCCTCGCAGTCCCGCTCCTATACAGGAACACCAAGTGTCAGCCTTAAAATCGGAAAAAAGTACCAGATGAGCAGTATGGGCTGTTTAAAAATATACAGGCGATTTCACACAGAGCCCCAGAGTCTCTGACTGCGAGCGGCGCCCGCGAAGTGGGGGCCGCAAGTCGTATTTATGAAGCAGCAGGAGGAGGGGCGGGAAGAGGCACCAGGTGCGGGAGGTGAACAAACGCAAGCACCTCTGGGCCTCGCAGTCCCGCTCCTATACAGGAACACCAAGTGTCAGCCTTAAAATCGACAAAAGTACCAGATGAGCAGTATGGGCTGTTTAAAAATATCCAGGCGATTTCACACAGAGCCCCAGAGTCTCCGACTGTGAGCGGCTCCCGCGAAGCAAGGGCCGCTAGTCGTATTTATGAAGCAGCAGGAGGAGGGCGGGAAGAGGCACAAGGTGCGGGAGGTGAACAAACGCAAGCACCTCTGGGCCTCGCAGTCCCGCTCCTATACAGGAACCCCAAGTGTCAGCCTTAAAATCGGTAAAAGTACCAGATGAGCAGTATGGGCTGTTTAAAAATATACAGGCGATTTCACACAGAGCCCCAGAGTCTCCGACTGCGAGCGGGCCCGCGAAGCGGGGGCCGCGAGTCGTATTTATGAAGCAGCAGGAGGAGGGGCGGGAAGAGGCACCAGGTGCGGGAGGTGAACAAACGCAAGCACCTCTGGGCCTCGCAGTCCCGCTCCTATACAGGAACACCAAGTGTCAGCCTTAAAATCGACAAAAGTACCAGATGAGCAGTATGGGCTGTTTAAAAATATCCAGGCGATTTCACACAGAGCCCTAGAGTCTCCGACTGTGAGCGACTCCTGCGAAGCGTGGGTTGCGAGTCGTATTTATGAAGCAGCAGGAGGAGGGGCGGGAAGAGGCACCAGGTGCCAGAGGTAAACAAATGCAAGCACCTCTGGGCCTCGCAGTCTCGCTCCTATTCAGGAACACCAAGTGTCAGCCTTAAAATCAGAAAAAAGTACCAGATCAGCAGTATGGGCTGTTTAAAAATATACAGGCGATTTCACACAGAGCCCCAGAGTCTCCGACTGCGAGCGGCGCCCGCGAAGCAGGGGCAGTGAGTCGTATTTATGAAGCAGCAGGAGGAGGGGCGGGAAAAGGCACCAGGTGCGGGAGGTGAACAAACGCAAGCACCTCTGGGCCTCGCAGTCCCGCTCCTATACAGGAACCCCAAGTGTCAGCCTTAAAATCGGCAAAAGTACCAGATGAGCAGTATGGGCTGTTTAAAAATATCCAGGTGATTTCACACAGAGCCCCAGAGTCTCCGACTACGAGCGGCGCCTGCGAAGCGGGGGCCGCGAGTCGTATTTCTGAAGCAGCAGGAGGAGGGGCGGGAAGAGGCACCAGGTGCAGGAGGTGAACAAACGCATGCACCTCTGGTCCTCGCAGTCCCGCTCCTATACAGGAACACCAAGTGTCAGCCTTAAAATCTGCAAAAGTACCAGATAAGCAGTATGGGCTGTTTAAAAATATCCAGGCAATTTCACACAGAGCCCTAGAGTCTCCGACTGTGAGCGACTCCTGCGAAGCATGGGTTGCGAGTTGTATTTATGAAGCAGCAGGAGGAGGGGCGGGAAGAGGCACCAGGTGCGGGAGGTGAACAAACGCAAGCACCTCTGGGCCTCGCAGTCCCGCTCCTATACAGGAACACCAAGTGTCAGCCTTAAAATCTGCAAAAGTACCAGATGAGCAGTATGGGCTGTTTAAAAATATCCAGGCGATTTCACACAGAGCCCCAGAGTCACCGACTGCAAGCGGCTCCCGCGAAGCGGGGGCCGCTAGTTGTATTTATGAAACAGCAGGAGGAGGGGTGGGAAGAGGCACCAGGTGCGGGAGGTGAACAAACGCAAGCACCTCTGGGCCTCGCAGTCCCGCTCCTATACAGGAACACCAAGTGTCAGCCTTAAAATCGGCAAAAGTACCAGATGAGCAGTATGGGCTGTTTAAAAATATCCAGGCGATTTCACACAGAGCCCCAGAGTCTCCGACTGTGAGCGGCTCCCGCGAAGCAAGGGCCGCGAGTCGTATTTATGAAGCAGCAGGAGGAGGGGCAGGAAGAGGCACCAGGTGCGGGAGGTGAACAAACGCAAGCACCTCTGGGCCTCGCAGTCCCGCTCCTATACAGGAACCCCAAGTGTCAGCCTTAAAATCGGCAAAAGTACTAGATGAGCAGTATGGGCTGTTTAAAAATATCCAGGCGATTTCACACAAAGCCCTAGAGTCTCCTACTGCGAGAGGCACCCGCGAAGAGGGGGCCGCGAGTCGTATTTATGAAGCAGCAGGAGGAGGGGCGGGAAAAGGCACCAGGTGCGGGAGGTGAACAAACTCATGCACCTCTGTTCCTCTCAGTCCTGCTCCTATACAGGAACACCAAGTATCAGCCTTAAAATCGGCAAAAGTACCAGATGAGCAGTATGGGCTGTTTAAAAATTTCCAAGCGATTTCACACAGAGCACCAGAGTCTCCGACTGCGAGTGGCTCCCGCGAAGCAAGGGCCGCGAGTCGTATGTATGAAGCAGCAGTAGGAGGGGCGGGAAGAGGCATCAGGTGCGGGAGGTGAACAAACGCAAGCACCTCTGGGCCTCGCAGTCCCGCTCCTATACAGGAACACCAAGTGTCAGCCTTAAAATCGGCAAAAGTACCAAATGAGCAGTATGGGCTGTTTAAAAATATCCAGGCGATTTCACACAGAGCCCCAGAGTCTCCGACTGCGAGCGGCAAATTCTTGCTTATCTGGAGTTTCACAACTAAGTTTCTTGTGGTTTATAAGATTACCCTTTTGTATGTTTTACTAAGCAACCATGCCATCCAACTACTGCACACTTTCCTTCTTTTAAATTCTCTTTACCATTTCTTTTGAAGCTGTAATTTTGAAGTACTTCATACAGACATAGTTGTTCCAGATATCGACTCCTTTTCGGATAGTATGTGTCCAACATATCAGTTTTAAGAATGCCTGTACTGTCTGGCTCATTTGCTGCTAATTGTTCAATTTCTTTCAATGATTTCAACACTCTTTTTTGTTTGCAGGCAAGACCTAAACTTACCCAAAGGATTCCTCGTGACTTTGAATCTACATTTGAAGAGCACAAGCAGTCTGAACATTCATAGGATCCAATTTCTCGGTGGGTAGGCATTTTCAAAGTAAAGCTGTACAATTTTTTGCTAAGGCTATTCTCTTGTGCAATTTCTTGCCACATTCGTTTCTGTTTGTTCTGATTTTGTTATGTACAATGTAACATAATGTGCAACAGCAATTGAGTTATCTGCAACATACTGGATGTCCATGTTCTCATTCCACATTGTTAAAATGACTGGATTTTAATCATTGATATACTTTGACACTTCTGTTCTTTTTAGGTTGTAGGGATTCTTTGGAGATTTACGAGTTATTGTGTGCCTTACAGAAGAAAAAAAATTATTTACTCTTCCTTTAGAAATGACTGGACAGGGAAAACCAAACCGACATTTGGTGTAAAATTTTCCTTTAAACTTGTATTTTCTTCTACAATACTTTCCACAACGATCACTTTGGAAACAAAACTTGCTGTTTCAAGCTTCTACCTCCTCCTTCTCTTGGAAACTCACATGTCACATACTGTACGATGAAATCAATACTATTTTATTAGAATCATTTCCAAATTTAAGTGCGTCCTTGATCCATAGTTGCATATGTATATGAGATACACCTCTTGCTTGATACTCCTTTCTCCAAAAGAAATCTGTAACTTCTCCAAGAAGTGGATTCTTTTTATTGCAGATAAAGGACATCATAGCTTGAAACCTATGATTAAAATATCTGCACACATTTACAGGATCCAATGAACACAGTTCACCAGGAGTCTTTATTTCAACATTTTTTATAATGGAATTTGCTTCTCTTAGAAACTCAAGCAAATCTTCCCATGCATACTCTGCACAGCTAAGTGTGACAAAGCACGTTGGTGTACCTAAGTTCCCTAACATGCACTTCAGTTCTCCATGACAACGATACCAATACTCATTTGTTCCATGTTGACATGCCTTCAAATTGATTAACTGTGCTTCTAAATTTTCATCTGTTTCTTGCACTTTCTTCACAAATTCTTTCGCAGAAACAAGTGATTGATGAACTCCAGTTTTAATTATCTGGTTCACTGCATACAAGAGGAAGACCAATTACTTTCAAACAAAAGGTGAAATATGTATGGAATGCACTGTCGAAATCTAGGATCTTCAGAATATAATCTTGTTGACCGATATTCTGAAGCTGGAATCCCTACAGGTCGGTTATCATATCGTCCACCTTCTCCAGGAGGAAACAGCTGTGGAAAACAACAAGCTTCCAAGCTTTTCTCCCACACAATCATTGGAGTTCCCTTTGCTTTTTTCATTTCAAATAACTCAATTCTACTTCCTATCACTTCTTTTGAATGCAAATGACATATTGTGTAACGTTCATAAATCTCTTCAGTCTTTGACTTGTCCATTTTCTCTATTTACTAAAATAACTACTGCCTCATTTTCCTCTTTCTCTCCAGCAATAGTTTCACTATTTTTCTTAAAATCCAAAGGTAAGTACACCATTCTTCCTTTCAGCCCTCTTTGCAAGTCTGTTGGTGGCAGTTTACCTGTTTTAGGCTCCATCCGAATTATAGTTTGAAAAGAATGAATAGATTAAATTAGAACCCGCTCATATATATTCAATTTGGCCAGTTCCTCCGGAATAGCTACAAATTCTAAGTTATTATGTACTGCTCTTGCAGGCATTTTGTTCTCTTCTAATTTGCTGTAACAATATTTACATATACATTGATCACTACCTAACTTAAATCGACCTTCAACAAACAAGTAAGTTGCAAATTCTTCCCACTTACCATTGTTCTCCTTTTCACATACAAATCAACATTCCTACTTTGACTTTTAGAATGAGTACGTCGACAACAAACACAAACATAGTTTGGTATTTCAGAGCACACTAAATTAAAATTTTCAATTTCTTCTTCAAACTGATCGGTGCTAATCACTTTCTCATCTCCTCCAACATCTGTAATTGTCAAACTTTCACTTTCTATGAACTGCTCTTCTGAACCAAAATATCGCATTTCAATATCATCACACTTTTTTTGAACATCTGATAAAGAACCATATAAAAGACTTGTATTCAGGTCACTTACACATAATGCAGGACTTTTTACATAGTACAGTTGCCTTACAAACTTTCTGAATGGTATACTGCTAACCTCCTCAAGTGATGAAAAACACTTTTACAAACTTTTCTTGAAAGATAAGCCAGAGAATGCCCATACTTCTCAGTATATTTTCTTACATTACGTGGATCTAGTCCTTGTAACAACTTAATCTTCTGTTTAATACTTTTCTGAATATATTCTCGTAGAAAATTTCACATTATATCAATGGATTCCAGTCGAATAAAACAAATACTACTACAACCCCACTTACACACAGGAGCTTGTGGACGTTTCCCTTGCACTTATTCAGCTATTAACTCTTCTGCACTTTAACTAACCATTTTCTCCTTTGGAAGAGGACAGCCATCCTGGGATTCCTAGCAACGTCCTCCAGTATCAACTGCAAATTGTAAACTATTTTCCTGGAAGTTACTTTCCTCATTAAAAAAAGGCTCAGTAGTAGAAGTATGTTTCCAATGTCCACTAAAGATCTTGCAAAAGTTGGTTCTGTTCAGAAGTCTATTTTTACTACTTTTGTCTTTCAACACTTTGACTATTTTATCCAACAGTTTGATTCTCTTAAAAATCAG
Organism: Lissotriton vulgaris; assembly: GCF_964263255.1. NCBI lineage: Eukaryota > Metazoa > Chordata > Amphibia > Caudata > Salamandridae > Lissotriton > Lissotriton vulgaris. Next base: position 748,780,946 of record NC_141693.1, on the reverse strand, counting down.
AATGAATAACTTCTGTTTTAAATTGAAAGCAGTACCCACTATACTTTGAATAGGCTGCTTCTCTTTGAATTGCAACACTTTCCTTTTATATTTTGAGCATGTTTTCATTAAATTCGAAATCACTCTAGATCGAGAAAAGTCTCTGATGAATTTCTTGAAATTGCTTTTGTCTCCAAGTAACAGATACTATTACTTTATCATGTTTACATTTCCTGGTATTTGAAATTGAACTCTGCTTCACCTTACTTGAAGAATTCTTCTTTTTGCTTTGTGTGATCTTTTTTTCATTAAATGTTCGTAATATTTTTTTCACAAATTGTCTTGTACTGTTAGTAAAACAAAAGGTTTCTGTACTACTCGCATTTTTTTCTAATTGAAGATTTTTCCTTTTGCTCAAATATATATTTTTCTTCTCTTTTCTTTTTTTCACTTCTTCTAGGCAGTTTCAAATTTTATTCCAAACGAAATAATTTTCTGAAAAACAAAAAATAGATTCAATTATTTTTCACATTTGTTCACTATCTGAAAATAATAACATACAATTACAAAACTTCCACTAACGACTTCCAGACCCAGTTCTGCAACGTGATGGAGCACGACAGAGGAGCACTAGGATGACAAGTAGTGCCATAGAACATACAGCAAGTATTTATTTATTTACATACACCTTTACAATTTATATGTAACTGCACTACCTTATACTTTTCACCTCTCTGCCGCAGCCCATCACCCCATAGCACTCTGTCTGCAACCCACCGCAGACAACTTTATAGATATAATTTTTTTAAATTTCAATCTATGTACTTAGGATTATAGTATAAACCAAACAACACACACAAAAATACCATTATTACCCTAACAATTTTATCTACAACTTCGCAAACATAACACTGCACCCAGGGCTTTAAGTGGGGGTGGGGGTCTGAGCACCAGCACTTTATTTTTGGGGGCCTCGAAACGGGTCTTTATGGGGCTCTATTTTTGGGCCTCGCGAAGCTAATCCGTTTTTTTTTCTTTATTGCACTGCAGTGAGACTGCGAGAGCATGCACATTGCTCACTACTTAGAAGTGCAGACATCATGCCAGGTGTCTCGCATTGTACGAGAAGTGAAATCCTTTAAAGAGAGCCATTTCCTCTCAGGATTTCCCTTCTCTTTTTTCAACGCAGTAGCAACATCATTGTGGAGTGATTAGCAGACAGACCACCAGGCACCCAACTCCCATTGCCCCCGAACTCTCTGAGACAGCTTCCCGGGCGCACACACAGAGCTGCACCTTAGTACTTCACAGGTCTTCAAAAGATCATTTTTTTGTAAATGAGACTGTTCTTTTTCATCCATTTTTACAGCCTCTACATCCCCACTCTGCCTATTGCTGAAAGAATTAGGCTCCCCCGAAATTTTGCTCTGGTTGCACGTCTGGAAACGACCACAAGCAGGCAACTCCAGCACGACCCTTCTCTGACCTTACATGCTCTTGTTTTAGTGCTACGAAAACACACGCTTTGCCTGGCTCACACCCCCTCTCTAATATGAACGTAAAAGATTTGCAATTACTTTTATATTCCTATACTGTGCTTCACATGGAAATATGGAACTGCAGGTTTTCACCACCCCAAATGAGCTCTCTGGTATACTTTCTCATATGTAAGAAGTACAGGTATTCAGTATCTGTCAGTCACGGCCACGTTAAAACAGTATACCTATATACAACTCAACAAAACGTTTTGTTTCTAAATTAACGTTGTACACTGAGAAAGCTCCTTTACATTTCTTTCACTAGATGTACCTTTGTTTAAAACACCACCAGAGAATGGTGGTGAAGTATACTCCACAAAGAGCAACTCAAAGCTTTGTTGTTCTTCATAAGAAACATCTGCCTGTCAATGCTTATTGCTAGCCTTTTCGACCCCTTAAGAGGCTGGGTGGATGAGTATAAAACATCGTATTTAGGATCAGGGCTGAGAATGCACGGAAATAAGAACGTAGAATTGAATAAAGGGCGAGTGAATGTATGGCCAGATGGATTAATGGATAGGTAGATGGATGGATGTATGAATGTATGGACGGATGGAAGGAAGGATGAATAAATGCAGGGCCCAGTACATACAATAGGCGGGTGGGCTGTTAGATGCTTAGGATTGGTTCTGGGACAGATGTATCTATGGATATATAGGCGTATGGCTGCATGAATGGCACAGTGCTTACTATAGGCAAGTGGGTTCATAGATGCTTTAGGTAAGTGCAGGAACAAATGTATGTATGTATATAAGTAGAAATGTATGCATCAATTAAAAGATTGTTGGATGGCACAGTGCTTAGGGTGGATGGATGCTGGGCTTTAATTAGGCCGGGTCTGAGGACGAGAACTTATTTTCAGGGAGCCTCCAAATGGGTCTCTATCGGGCTCTATTTTCGGCCCTCGCAAAGATAGTCAATTGTTTTTTATTGCACTGCAGTGAGAGCAGGTTCACTACTGAGAACTGGAGACATCATGCTAGGTGACCCACGTTGTAGAAGGAAGGGAAATGCTTTAAAGGATGTTTTTTTCCGAACGTAGGATAATTGGAGGGGCTTTTCTAAAGCAGACAATGCTACTTATCTTCATTTAGACCACACCTCTACTTGTATAGCCCACACCCCTTTAAGAGGTTTGCCCTCCCTTTTAGAGCACCCTCAGTTCTCTTCCCACTTAGAACCCTGACTACACCATAATAACAAAAAGTCTAAGCTTCCATTGAAATCTACAATGGCACCAAGTTTCATAATTTGCCATCAAATCTGGCAGCCTTCTATCACAGTGCAAGAGTGTCTATCACAATGAAGATTTGTTATCTACAGAAGTGTTGTATAACTTGTGTAGCTGTCTGCTGGAACACTCATCACCAAAAGGTATTAAAACATGGGAATTTGCCAGAAAAACATATACCATACCATAAAGCGATTCATAAATAGGAACACTGCCACTACACCACCCTCTTCCCCATCTTTTCTTAACCTTACAAAATCAAAGAAAGAGCCACACCAAACCTTGTAGAGACTTAATTTCAACAACTGTCTGCTGGAATGCTCATCAGCTCCCATTGGTACTACATCACCTTTAGTAGCTCGACATCTGCACGTTACTAAATTCTGTGTTTTATTCACCAACATACCCACCTCCCCATACCCACCTCACCCTTGCTTAATCGTACAAAATCAAACAGAAACCCCAACCAATCCTAGTAGCGCCACTATACCCATACACAGGCTTAATTTTAACAGGTGTGTGCTGGAACACTTATCAACAAAAAGTATTCAAACATGCAAATTGGCGGGTAAAAGATAAACCATCCCATTGCACAGTTTATAAATGGACCCAGTGGCACTAGATTACCTTTACTAGCTCCACATGTCTACCTTACAAATATCCTTGTTATAATCAGCAACATACCTACCTCACCCACCCTCACTCCTGCCCTTGCTTAACCTTACGAGCCCCAGCACTCCCATTAGCGCCACTATAGTCATACATTGACTTAATGTCAACAGGTGTCTGCTGGTACGCTCATCAGTCAAAAGCTATTAAAAACCTGCAATGTTGCAACTAAAACATACACCATACCATAAGACGGTTTATAGATAGTCACAGTACAACTACACCACCACCACACCCGCCATTGCTTAACTTTATGCAATAAAAGAAAGAGCCCCACCAAAAGTAGAAATGCCACTATAGCCATACAGAGGCTTAATTTCAACAGATGTCTCCCGAAACGCTCATCAGGAAAACATACTAAAACATGCAAATTTGTGGGTAAAACATATACCATGCCCTAGGGTGCTTTATAAGTGCTCCCAGTCGAGCAATATCATCTTTAGTAGCTCGACATCTGCACGTTAGTAAATTCTGTGTTTTAATCACCAACATACCCACCACTCCCACACCCACCCCACCCTTTGTTAACCTTACGAAATCAAACAGAAACTCCCACCATTTCCAGTAGCACCACTATACCCATGTACAACGTTAATTTTAACAAGTGTGTGCCGGAACACTTATCAGCAAAAAGTGTTCAAACATCGAAATTGGCGGGTAAAACATAAACCATCCCATAGCACGGTTTATAAATGGGCACAGTGGAACTACACCACCTTTACTAGCTAGATATCTATATGTTACTAAAGTTGTTTAAACACTCTGTAGAGTGTATAGCAGTGGATGGGGAGAGTAAAAAAAGTTCTATTTCCCAAACGTTTGATATACTGTCCTTTTACTGCATCTATATTAAAGACATTAAATGGAATGAAAACATTGACAGTGTCTCAAAAGGGATAGTGAAACTGAGCACCGGTAAAACCCGGACCACTTCAACACCTACATATATCCAGCACAGGAACAGAGCCTAACAAATAGTATCACTTAAAATCACATGTAGTTCTCTAATGTCAACAGTCATACAGAAAATATACCGTACATTTTCATTTCTTTTTTATCTGTCACACATGTATAAAACATCTCTTCTAAAGAAGCACTCCCCACCCACTTCTATTCCATAAGAACAGACAATCATTAATAAGTTTACTACCATATATTTTAGTATATCTACCATTGTATTATTCACTAGTAACAAACTACTAAAACTATTACCTATACCCAAATGCAAACCAGAAACAATGTTCATATTATATCTCAACCTATGATCAAATGATTCAAACGAAGCGTACATATAAAAGGAATGTATCACTTTTCCTATCTCCATCTCCTCTCCATGTAATCTCCAAACACTGTAGGCGGCCTCACAGTACAACAACCTACCTCGACGTACATTCAAATCTACTTCTCACTGTAAATAATTAGATCACAACCTGCCCACATAACATTTCTGGGTTTCGTTTTATCGCTTTTAACTTAATAACACATACATCTCCTACCACCACCCCATCCCACTATTTTCACAAAAAGTATAATTTGCAAACGTGCTACATTTTGTTTATCTCGCCCGAATACATTACAAACCAAAATTAACGTTGTACCTCATTTTCAAAACCATACAGTCCTATACAGATGACAAACTACACTTCTTCTTTGTGAAAAATTCCTAAACATATATAAAGTACTTATTTAACAACAGGTTAAATTTCATGCATATTTTATAACCAATATCAGACCCCACACTTTACTAACACTATATTACTTTGAAATAAAAAATACTTTAAAACTTAAAAACATCACCTCAAATACTTAATCACTACTACAGAAAGCATAACACACCTTGTTCATTTCTAGCTCACCTTTGTAGTTGGTATGCAGATTTCAAATGTCACACACGCATGCAATTCTTTCTTTGTCACATAGTGCATGTAAAGCACCGATTTAATCAAGAATAGAACCAAGAATGGCACAATTTGTCTGTCGCTCCACACATAAATACATGTAAAGAAAAAATCAGAATACTTCATTCCTGCAACGACATTCCAAAACTTATCTCCATTGGTTAATTTTGAATTTTCCATACGAAAAGCTACTTAATATTCTGCGCCACATACAGGCCACAAGTTCAACCAATTTTATCACCACACTTTCTGGAACATTCTGCAACACCTGCAGGTTAAAAGTTCATCAATTTCTTTTAACCTAACGATATACATTTGCAACATTTTATCGAACATTTAATGGCACTTGCAGGTTAAAAGTTCACAATAGGGGTCAGTTGTTCATCAGGTTTATCCCCAACTCCAGCAGCACCTCAGCTTACGCTCCCAGTGCCATCAGACCGGAGTCAGTGCTTTCCACTTTACAAATACCAAATTCATTTGATACACACACATTTACCTTCGCACTCCCTATATAACACCCCCTAAGCACCATACACAAGTTACAATGTTCGAAACAAAAGTTCCTCCGAGTAGGTATAACTACATGCTGACACTACTTGGACAGATGTGGCACAGCGACCAGAGCACATGACTTCACAGCATAAGACAAACAGTTTGGGCTCACGCTTTAATCCCCGAGTCCCGCACCACCTCACCTCACCTCACCTTCCCAGCATCAGACTCTATGCAATACCTTACTAAATTTCCATAGCCCTGCACTTTCACAGGGGTAGGGGTAAATACTTTGCTTTGCACCCCCTCTATAGCACACCCTAATCACCCCACAGAGATTACAGTGCTCCTACCCTTTTTTCCCACTTTTTCACCCTTTTTTTCCCTACTCGCTTCAACAGAATCACAAAATGGCGGCCAACACTTCCTAGTTGCAACAGTCTCGCAGCGCTCACAGCCAATCAGCAGCAAGCTTGTGCTCCTAACGCCTCAGCCAATCAGATGGCAGAATTCCCAAATATTGATATCTGTAAATTTCTTTATTTCTCAAAAACTACTGAACGGATTTACACCAAATAAACAAAAGCATTCTTTCTAGACCAAGAGCCTTCTCCCTGCCAAATTTGGGGTAATTCGGTTCACCTGTTCGACCTGTAGCCTTGTCTAAAGTTTCCTATGGAAATTAACATGGAGAAAACACGTTTTGAGATGCCCCTTTTTTCTCGACCCCCCTTGATGAATCACCCCCAATATAAAAGCTGATATGAACAAATAAGTAGTTTCGAAAATTTCATGAAGATTCATCAAACAACGCCAAAGTTATAGGCAAAACAAAAAATCTTCTTCCTATACAAACTTGCTCCTAACTATAACTGACCGCCAGTAGGATATATATATATCAAATCCCAAATGCAAGCGATAACGCTTGCAGCGCCTCTCCCAGCCGCTTCGGTGAAGGCGGTCCGTCACAAGGCAGGCAGCCTCTTTGAAATACACCACAGCCGTACTCCTTTTACCTTGCTCAAAAGCACAGCAGTCACGGACACAAAGCAGAGTTATGTGCAGCAGACATAGATTTATTCAGCAAACGGACTTTGACAAGAATTACTCTCGACGCGTTTCAGGATCACTCCCTTGTTTACGAGTGTTTGATCCTACGTTGCATTCGTTTTTATACAACACGTGACACCAATGTGAGTGAAAAAAGACTCATCTAATCGCAAATATACATTTTAAATGTTATTCCACAAATATTCTTCAAAATGCATGAGTCTAAAATGTGATAAATAAAATGAAATAAAATACATATACGCATAAGTGAAAAGCATAATCTGACATGTGCTGCCGTTGATGGCAAACATAAACGAAACTCAATTTGTTTATACCTTGTGTTCCTAATAAAGTTATCACTTAAAGGCTCTGTGTAAGCAACTACTCAATTTGTGATCGCGGTATACATACTAAAATGGTGTGAACATCAAATTCACAAGATAACAGTTTAAAGCCCATGTGGGCAATACAATCACTGTTTACGGCTACACGGACATCGCATCACTACTCGTAAGTATAGCCCAAGTGGGCTATTAGATAGTCCCCAATGTTCTGGCCATCAAATTTCAATTCAGCGGCATATTATGTACCATTTTTGCTAAATTTCATTTCTTCAACATTACGCGGGTCAAATCTAAAAAATAAACAAATTAACAATGTGTCACCTACATGAAACAGAAAATTTAAATTAATACAGTACGATCAAAACAGTTAAAATTGCAATTTGCTCTGCGGCATTTCATAGCTCAAGACATTCTAAGGGAGGTACTCATATAAGTTGACATACAAAATACAATAGGATCATTACCCTAGATCAGGGGTCTTCAAACTGGGGGCCCACCCCCAGGGGTGCCGTGGAGCTATGCAAAGGGGGTCGCCCCTTCACAGTCATACTTCTTCCCAGGCCCAAGGGCTTCAGCCCCCCTCCTCCCTTGTGTCTCTCAGCCTGGCTGCTGCTGCAGTGTAACTCGAGCTGGGGGCTCGGCTGGGCAGTGTCTGGAGTCACCTCCAACACACCCGAGTTTTTCACAGGTCTCTAAAGACCATTTGCATATTTACATGCCTTTCTAAACTGATTACAGAGGCTTAGTTTTTTTCCTGGTTCCAGTACCCCCTGGGCCCCCACTGTGCCTGTTCCTTACATTTGGATTGTATAATTACTGCTGTAGTGTGAAAATTTATCTAATGAAAAGGAATATAAAGTAGGGTTTGCCAAAAGAAAAATGCCTGCCTGTTTTGTTTTAAGAGCCTGCGAAGATCTCCTCTTTACACTAAATAGACATTCAAATACAAAAGTATCTATGAATTAGTTATGTGACTTTTCTGTCTTTTTTCTCTTTTCAGTCAGGGATCATTGAGGCAGCCCTAGAACACAATTAAAATTGCTTTCCATTTATATTTTTGTTCGAAGTATGCACAGATAAGTGCTTAAAATGCAGCTTTAGGTGTCTGCTTATTTTTGTACTGACTGGGCCATCAAAATAATCTGCTGGCAACCCTAACCATAGGACTGTAAGTTTGTTGCAGAATCAGCACATTATTTGTTTCCTCCACCCTCATTCCCTGATTAATGCCGCAGTAGTTTAACTTAGATCTTAAACCCTACGCCGCCGTCAAGAACATGCTGAGTTACTTCAAGTGTATGGAAATGCACCCTGCATTCAGACATCTCGCTCCTCATTCTCGCCCTTCACTTTCACGCTCACCGTGCATTCACACTGATCGCCATGCACTCACACCATTCACCCTGCACTCACAGTAATCACAATGCACTCACACTGATCACCATGCACTCACACCATTCACCTGCTCACCCTGCACTTAGTGATCACTCTGCACTCACAATGCACTTGTGCTGTTCACCCTATACCTCACCCTGTATGTATGTATGTATATGTATGTATGTATAGGCATTTATATAGCGCACTTCTTACCCGTAGGGTCCCAAGGCGCTTCGACCGCTGCGAAACCCTTCCTAGCTTCCCTGAGAGATGGTCCCTTAATGGGTATCTCCAGGGTGAGACCAGGCATCCCCGGCGGTCTGGTGGGGCCGTTAGTGAAGATGAGGCAAGCTAATGCCCAGAGTTGCCGAGTGTGATCACTGATCAGAGTGGGCACAGAGGCGAGAGAATTATCGAGTCCGCTGACCCTGGTCCAGAAACCTGCCGCGCCGGGAATCGAACCCTGGTCCCGGGCCGTCCTCTGCTCTCGGGTCTGCCGCCTCTAACCAGTGAGCCACACTACTTCACCTGCAGACACACGAGTACACTACTCATCCTGCACTCATGTGACACTTCACTCACCTGACCCCCTCACTGCTCAATAAGCAACTCACTCAAACAAGCTCATCAGTAATCATACATTCTTTCGTCCCATTCTGAACTTGCATCCGCACCCAAATTCATACGCCACCTCACTTACCCTGCAGTCACTTCTCTTACCCTACTCTCGCACTGTTGCATCGCTCACCGTGCACTCACATGGGCACTCTTGTCACCTACACAGTGTGCAGAGGGTTAATGTGCCTGCTACAAAGAACGTGTACCATGCAGATCAAAGAACTGAGTGTGAGTAAACTATGAGTAGCGCTATAAAAAAATGAAATGTTTGTCAGAAAGGTGCTATAGAGAGATGAGGTGCATTGTTAAAGTGAGAGGTTGAATGGGGAGAGTTCAGATGTTGTAAAAAGGGGTGAAAGAAAATGGCCTGTAAAGTGAGAGAAGGATCTGGGTTAGAAGAGGAGAGAGGGATGGAAGGGAGGGGGGTGAGAGGAAAGCTGCATGGCTAAACTGCTTAACTCTAATAAGGAACAAAAAAGCCCCTTGACTAACCATCAAGATGTTTAATGTTAATCGGGTAGTGCCCCAACCTGTTTTTCAGAATACCAATCTCACAATGACTTACTAAGATAAGGGAGCCTCCTTTACTTTATATAAACTGCTTAACTCTGAACAAAACCGCCAGGTTTTTAAGGGACCCCTGCCTCTCCTGGCCAGGGCCAGGTGAGCTTCTAATGTGGCAGCACGTATTCCTGTGGAGTGGAAGGCCCTTCTCAAAGGTTGACTAGAAATCTTTCTGATGTTAATTGCTGTATTTTGGTTATAAACAGGTACTGACGGGGTGAAATCTTTCCTTAGTGTTACTGTGTGTAAAAAATGTCAAAATAATGAAGCAATGCTATCCCAAACTACGCGGCATTACATAACATCACTTACATTTTCTTCCTACACAATTTAGTCAAGCCTGTCGCGTAATTTGGCCCTCACTTGTCTCATAATTCTAGTTGCCCTGCCTACAGGTTTCGAAATTTTTGTCTGGAGTGGGTCCTTACATCTCAAAATGTTGACAGGGGGGGGTCTCGGCATCCAAAAGTTTGAAGACCTCTGCCCTAGATGGATGGCTAACTCCTCATCACAGTTATGGCCTGAAGGGGTGAGAGTCCTGTAATGTATAATGAGCTTCGACTCTAATCTGCGGAGTTCTTTCAATCTGTTGCCACCTCGTATATCCGCTTTGACAAAATCCAGTACTACAAAACTGAGTAAATTTGTGTTCTGTTTGTGATGGCTTTGGAAATGGCGGGCTATGGGGTCTAAGTTTTTTATTGCATGTAAGTGCTCTAGAATCCGTATTTTGGCCTTGTGGATAGTACTGCCAATGTAGGCTAGGCCACAGGGGCAGAATAACGCGTACACTGCGTATTCGGTATTGCATGAGGTGTGCTTTTTAATCACATATGGTTGACTCTTTGCGGACAGGATACACTCTTTCCTATTTCTGCTGTTTTTTACAAGCTTTACAGCTTCTGCATATGTAGAATCCTTGAATTCCAGGAATCCCTGTCTTAGTTGTTTCTACTGCTCTACATAGAGTGTCCCTGAGAGATCTAGCTCTCTTATACGTTACCTGCGGGCTTGGCCCTATGCAATCAGTCAGATCTTTATCAGTTCCTAGAACTGGCTAAAATTTGTTCAGACATTTACACACTGCATGTGTTTGTTTGCTATACGTGGTTATAAATCTTAGAGTTTGATTTTTATCATCTTTGCTCGCTCCCTCTTCCTCTAGTGTCTTATCAATAAGCAAAGATTCTATAGAGCGTTGGGATACTTCTTTTAATGCTTTATTTACCGTTTTTTTGGTGTAACCACGTTGCAGAAAGGGTTCTGTCATAACTTTAGATTCAGTTTCAAACTTATCAATCGTGCTACAATTGCGTTTCGCTCTAAGGAGCTCGCCAAGTGGTATACTTTGGATGAGTGCAGTAGAGTGACAACTGTCACCGTGCAGCAGACTGTTTCCTGCAGTGCTCTTTCTATAGAGGCAACTCTCTATTCTGCAATTTTCAATAAATACTTTAAGATTGAGGAATTCCACTGTTGCTTTAGACCAATGTTAAGTAAGTTGGAGATTGAAGCTGTTGACATTAAGGGCCAGATGTAGGTCGCCAATTACCGGTCGGTAACGGACGATTTCAGCCGTTACCGACCGGTAATTGGTTTTTGAGATGTTGGGGCCATTATTTTACAGAATCGGTAAATTTACCGAATCAGTAAATTGACCGATTCTGTAAAATACCGAATCGGTAATTTTACCGATTCGGTAAATCCCAGATGTAGGTAGCACTGTTTACAGTGCTACAGGACTTCAGAATTCGGTATTTTATCACCCAATACAATTGGGTGGTAAAATACCGAATTCAGGTGTACATGCACATCTGTGCATGCACACCTGTGCCATGTAACACCCAGACATACCCTTAGGGCATGTATGTGTGCCACATGGCACACAAGCCTGGAATTGAGGTGCTACAGGGTGTCAAAGTGACACCCCGTTCACCCTTGCAGTATTTGGTATTTACTGATTCGGTAAATGCCGAAACGGTATTTCCCATTGATTCCTATGGGCTTCAAGGCCCATAGGAATTAATAGGAAATACTGATTCGGTATTTACCGAATCGGTAAATACCGAATCATACCGATTCGGTAATTCTAAAATAAGAATTACCTACATCTGCCCCCACCTATTTACCTACTCTTAAATACCGAATCGGTATGATTCGGTATTTAAGAATAGCTAAATAGGAATTACCTACATCTGGCCCTGTGTGTTTTAACACATTCATTGGCTTCCTCTTCTGTTCCTCTCCATATACAAAAAAGGTCATCAATGTACCTAATGTACATTGGGACTTTGTCTTTAAATTGTGTCAATTGGCTCACTACTTCCTCTTCCCAATACCCCATGTAGAGATATGCAAAAGATGGCTCAAGGGTTTGGTGGTAGATTTTGTTGTCAAAGAGGAAGTAGTTCTGTTTCAGACAGATAGTGATCATCTCGAGTAACATATCTGTATGGGCAATAGAAGAGGCTGACCTGTTGTCTAAAAAGTGTCTACAAGCTTGTACTCCTTTTTCCTGAGGAATACAGGTGTACAGACCTGACACATCCATCGTGAGCAAAGAGTACTCATCATTCCACTCAGTTCTTTCTAATTTGCGCAAAAAAATTGCTGGTATCTTTCACAAATGAGGGCAGTTTTTGTACTAGACCTTGGAGAAAAAAAGTCAACATATCTCGACACATTTTCTAAAAAACTCCCTCTCAAAGACACAATCGGTATCCCTGGTGGCTTAAGTGGCTCTTTGTGAATTTTGGGCAGTAGATATAAAGCAGGGAGCTTAGGGAATTTACATTCAAGAAATTTGTATTCACTGTCCTCTATAAGACCCTGCCTTTTCCATTCTAATAACCGTGTATCAAATTGTCTGATAGCGTGTTCATACTCCATCCTGTTATTTCTCTCATATTTATCTGTTTCAGCAAGCTGTCTAAGACCTTCATTTATGTAATCTCTTTTAGACATGATGACGTTACCGCCCTTGTCGGACTTTTTTATTACAATTGAATTATCATTTTTCAAGTTACAAGGGCTACTCTTTGAGCTTTACTAACATTACTCCATGTGTTAAAGTTTTTACGCTTGGCTATTTTCCATAGTTCTTCCCTTACTCCCTTTTCAAATACTTCAATTGCCTCATTCTTAATTTGGGGCAAGAATACTGATTTCGGTCTCAAATCACTTTTAGCACTCAGGTTGAAAGGGATATTCTCAAGCTCAAGACTAGTGGTTGGATCGTTGTTACTCAAATTCACTTCTGCTAATACATTCATTGTGTGTAGCAGTCCAACGTCACCTATACGTAAATCGCTTATCACATTAAGTGGAGTGGTGTTGTTCGAATTGACTTTGGTAGCATGCCACTTTCTTAGGTGCAATTTGCGTGTTAAAAAGAATAAGTCAATATGACTTTGTGTATAGTCAAAAGTATTCTTGGGGCAAAAAGACAAACCCTTAGATAACAAATCAATTTCAGTCTTACTTAGTATCTTTGACGATAGGTTGATCACCGTCTTCTCATCCATTACTTTGTCTTTACTTGGCCCCCTGTTCGACTTCCCACAGGGCTGCTTGGATTTCCTGATGGCTTGCTGGTGTATAAAAACGAAAGCAACGTAGGATCAAACACTCGTGAACAAGGGAGTGATCCTGAAACTCGTCGAGTGTAATTCTTGTCAAAGTCCGTTTGCTGAATAAATCTACGTCTGCTGCACATAACTCTGTTTTGTGTCCGTGACTGCTGTGCTTTTGAGCAAGGTAAAAGGAGTACGGCTGTGGTGTGTATATATATATATATATTTATTTATTTATTTATTTATTTATTTATTTCGGCCAGTTGGCCATAAAAGACACACATATATACATACATTAACCAGAGGCTCATACAATGTACATACGCAGATACGTTAGAAACAGACGATTTTTAAAATACAATACAAACTTAGTTTCCAGCACCCTCTTATTAGCACATTTTGTTTGACAGTTGAGATAAAAACATATATAAAATTCCTACTCAAAGCATCTGGCCCAATTTCCTCCGAACAATATACACAGAGTAAAGAAACCTACTAATGCTGAATACAATAAACTGGGCAGTATTGGTTTTGATAATCCTGTATGCCGTCATACAAGATCTTGTTCCTAGGAGAGTGCACATGGGTTCAACCATCTCTTTCGAGCTTTCGAATATGCTTTGCATATAAACAACATGTGAACCTCATTCTCCGTACAAGAATCTAAGCACATGGAACATTTCCCACTTATAGCATTCGGACATTCCATTTTTCTCTTGGACCAGCGTTCTATATTGGAATTCAGCATGAGGTTACCATACCTGAATTTCAGAAATAAAGACTTCGCAACGGGCGGCTCTATTTCGTCCAAGACGAGTTCAAAGCAGGGTTCATCTTTAAAAGTAAAAAATTCTTGGATTAAGGACCCAGTTCTATTTTCATATACTAGCCTATTAGTCATATAGGACCAGAAGGCTCGCTTTACTAAAGACTTAGCAAAGGGTGGTAAATTGTCTGGATTCTCCCACAGCTGGGGCAAGCCCATTATCGAGAACTATTTTTTAATATGTCTAAGCCATAGAATAGAATGGAATGAGTCTAGGTCCAATAACTCTCGAAGGCCGTTCCTATATTCAAATAGTTCTGGGGTAGACCACAACCTTATCCAAAACATTAGTAGTCTAATAGTAGTAAAATAATCAGTTCTTTTACAATTCAAATCACATTGGAGAGGGATTAACGGTGTACTAGTGGGAACCCTTACAATTGCTCTCATAAATTTATTATCCAGGCCTTGGAAACTGTCCCTGGCCCCGGGTCCCCATATCTCAGCCCCATACAGGGCGGCCGGTGGATTTTAAATTTAAAGAGTTCAAGCACAGGTGTCACACTCTTACTTGTGCTAGCATTCAGTTTGCTCAAAATCGGTTTAACATTATGAGCATATGACACCTTGCTTTTCTCGATTTGGGCCTTCCAAGTTAAATTTGAATCGAGTACTACCCCCAGGTAGGAAAAACTGTCCACAGTTCCTAAGGTTTGACCATTTAAAATTAATGCCCCTCTATCCGGTTTGCTAGGGTTCAATGCCATACACTTAGTTTTGTCAACATTTATTTCTAATCCTTTCATCACACAATAGCTACTAAATGAGTTTAGGAGTGCCTGGAGGCCCTTCTTAGTTTGGGATAATAAGATGGTATCATCCGCGAAGAGCAACGCAGGCACCCTTTCTCCGTTGAGCTGAGGAGAGTCATTAATACAGCCATTCAGGTGATCAGGAACGTCATTGACAAATAGGGAAAATAAGGTGGGGGCCAAGACGCATCCTTGCCGGACACCACGCTCAATTGGAATGTTAAGCGTCAGTTCACCATTTGGACCCCACCTAATGTTGGCATGATTTCTAGCATGTAGCTCAATTATTTGGACCAAGAGACACCCTGGCAGACCGGCTTCACTTAAGGATCTCCAGAGCAAGTTGCGAGGGACAAGGTCAAATGCCGCTCTCAGATCTACGAAAGCTACATACAAATGGCCTTTCCTAATGTGCACATACTTCCAATATATACAACAAAATCTGAAGACCTGGTCTATAGTGCTGGTCTTGCTCCTAAAGCCTGCTTGGAATTTGGAAAGTATTGTTTTTTCCTCCAGCCAGTCATTTATCCGAAATAATAGGTGTTTAGCATAGAGTTTTTGCAGGGTGTCCATTAAGCTAATTGGTCTATAATTTGAAGGTACAGATCTATTTCCCTTTTTGAAAATTAAAACAACTTCTGCTGCACGCCAGCTATCCGGAAATTGGCAATTTTTAGACAGAGCATTAAACAATCGATTTATATATGGAGCCCAAACTTCGATTTCGTGTTCATACAGGTCGCCCGGTATTTTATCAGGGCAGGAGCTTTACTGTTTTTTAGTTCGTTGATTGCCCTTTTTGTTTCATCCAGTGTAAAGTCAAGGCATTCAATAGGTGGAGGCAGCCATGGGGTCTCATCAACACCACTATCGTATTGTTTATAAAGAGATGTGAAGTGTGTCACCCAAGTCAATTCATCTAGAAACGTGTCCTTCACAACTCTGCCTGCGTGACCCTTATTTGCAACCAGCCTCCAGAAGCCAACATTGTCATTAGATTTGGCAGCAACCAGCATGTCGGCCCAGATCGACTCTTCCCATGTTTTTTTAAAATTTTTTTGGACATGCTTGTACTCTTTCCTTGCAAGTCTAACATCTTCCTTTGATTTATTTTTAATAGCAAGCAGAAGCTCCCTCTTGGCCAACCTGCATGAATGGTCATACCATAGTTTGCCATGGCATCCCACTCGTAAATTTTGTTGCTTTTTCTTTGGCATTTTGGACAAGCAAGTTTTTAGCTCATTGAAGAAAGTCTTGTGTAGTTCAACAAAATGATCATACTGGTCGGGTAAGAAAGGTTGTCCAACTATAGGGCCGAACATAGTCCCAAAAAGTGTATAAACCAAAGCTAAGGCCTTACCTTCGGCTAAAATGTACGGCCATTTTAGTGCACGTCTGTTATTGTTAACATGTACCTGCTCACATATTTTACGGTTGGCAGACTCAGTCGATGAAGAGGCAGAGATGTCGCTGAACATGTGTGCGTCGATATACAGTTCAAGGGGATAATGATCACTCTCATCCCTATTTGCCACCTTGAAATCAACCATGAAATGCCAAATGCTTAGTGAAACAAGTATAAAGTCTAAATTGCTTTTGGACTTCGCGAAGGTTGGCTGTTTTGTTGAATCCGATGGGAGGCGTCCATTACATGCTCTGAGACCATGATCTACAGTTAGCCTCATTAGTTGGACGGCCAGAGTAGAGCATTTAACGCAGTTTGAAGTCTCTAGCTGGGGGATATTATATGCTTGATCTTCATCCTCAAAAACGTCCATGATACCAAAGACCGGTTCAAAGTTGCAATTTAAATCACCTCCCAGATTCACAGGGACATCACCAACCACCCTTTTCAGGAAGGCATCCAAAGTTTCCAAAGTAGGTGAAACCTTGGAATGACCAAGGGGTCTATTATAAACATTGACAATGTAATATTCATCCCCATTAAAGTTTACAAGTTTTAGTGCCAAGATGTCAGGGGTTCCTGTGTCTACTGGTTCGACCCTTATTTTCAATGTAATTTTGAGCCATATGATCAGTCCCCCAGACGGCCTCCCCCTATCGGACTGAACCGCCTCAGTACCAAAGGTTTTGTATCCTATCCTATGCGGAATATCCATTGCCCATGTTTCTTGCAGTAAACATAAATCACAGGAATCAACATAATCAGCCCATTCTGGGTCTTTCAGGTTTTTACCGACTCCAGCAATGTTCCATGACAGAATGAGTAACTTTGGGGTTAGCCCACTACCAGAACAGGTGGAGTCATCGATAGACGGCACTGGTACCAACGGAAGATTTACACTATCTAGCTGTGAGTAAGCTATTTGGTTCTCTACTTCGATAATCGAAACCCCTACTAAAAAGCTACTTCCGTCACCAGGACAACCCTCATCCACGTCGTGACATTTTGGGTTCACAGCTGATGCACTTTCCTTATTCTGGGAATCCCACGTTTTACCAAAGTTGTTAATTCCCACTCCCTCACTCTGTGGTATCTCACTGTTTCTAGTTCTAGGGTAGCTGTTCCCATCCCCGTGTGTACAATAGGTGTATTCTGAGATGCAGTTTGGCAGGGTCTCAAGTCAGTCCACTGCATCTAAGCAACTGAACCTGTTGAAGGTGGGAATTCCATTCCACATGTTTTGGTCAGCCTGTCTGACCATATTGGGTGCATAACCATAGTGATGTTTAACAGTATTCCAATTGGATCCGTAGTTTGGGGGCCTAGGTGGAGGATAGAAAAACGATAAGGGCCTGGCTTCAATAGATGAAGCGTCTCCATATGATTTCCATGTGCATATCTGATGGGCACTGTGGGGTTCCTCAAATGAGATAACTATACAGTCGCCCGGAATTGATTTGGCTATAGGACCAACCCATGGTACTCTACGGACAATAAGAATTTTACTTTTCATATGGTTTGGAACGGGTTTGTTTGAATTTAACCAATAAATCACCTTATTTTTTAGGGAAAAGAAATTCTCTTCAAGTTGGTTTTCCAATTCGGGCACCCCAGTAAGGACAACTACAAAGGGGCTGGCATCGGGAGGCAGGTCTATAAATCCTCCCTTAAAGTTGTTATAAGCATAGGTTGTTTGGTAGTTAAGTGTGTTTATTCTGTTGGCAGAAGACCTATCAGCCAGGGATTTATTTAGACCCATAGTAGTGTGTATAGGGGGAGGTATATGAGATGAGGACTTCTGTGGAGCGGGAGTCTTAGGGGCAGAAGAATGAGAGACAGCAACATTTGCCATTAGTGACTTCTTGCTTTGTGCAGGACCCTTCGAAGAGGGATTGCTAGTAGTATTAACAGATGGCAGGTTCGAGGGTGTGGCATTAGATTTTATTTGAGTATTCGTTGTCGGAATAGTACTTATATTATTTACTACTCCCTCTTTTTGCTGCTGTGTACAAGATGGATTGATGTTTGAGGATACCACAGGGGCCATAGTTGGAGCCTGTCTGAGATTTGCTGGTACATCACTACCATTAAGACTTAAACTAGATAAGGTGATGACACTTTTTTCTACCTCAAGTAGCTGATTCTCAATGCCGGTTAATCTAACTTCTAACAGCCTGAGGAGTTTTTTAAGCGTTTCCCATACAAGTTTCAAAAACTCTTCCCTATCCCCTTCTGGCTCAACCATAGGTGTGGAAGTTTTCTCGCCCTCATCAATGGGAAGGGCAACCCTTAAGTCCGAATTTGACGCCTCTATGTTATCATTACTAGTTTGTACGGTTAGAAGCGTCTGGTCGGGCCCATTTATAGCAAAAGTTAGTTGGGATGCCCCTCCTGTGATACACTGTCTTGAGGCTACCTTATCCTTTTTCCTGGCGTACACAGACAAAGTTTTCCGTTTTCTCTTTTGTTTGGGTATTGCCTTAGCGACTCCCTGGTTGTTTTTAGAAGCTGCTTTCCCCGACGCCTTCTCTCCCTCAACATTCTCTGCCAGAGGATCTGAAAACAAAATGCTTTCTGATACACCACTGACGGACAACTGCGAGGGGTCTAAGTCATGGTTGGCAACGGGAGCAGTTTCCTCAGGTATAGGATGTACTTCGGCCAAGGTGATAATAGGTATGGGGCCGGTAGTGCGCTCAGGAGTTTTCGAAGAGGCAATGCTACCTAATGAAGATTTTTTTCTTGATGCTATATCTGTGGACAGCCTTCTGGCAGCCTCCAACTCCAGGGACACTCTATGCTGAAGTTTTGTGATCTCATTATCAATGGATAAGCTAGTCCTTGTAATAAAGTCATCCAGGGTCCCTGTAGCCTTTTTCACGGGCTTTGTGGCCTTACTCCGGGTTTCGCGCACCGACATTTTTTGGTTGGAAGATTGGGGAAGTTAAGACACAATTGAACAGAATACCGTTACAGATGCAACCAAGGGAGATGGCCCTGTCCGGTCTTACTCGGTCTGGAACGGCCTGAAACGGCCCGGTCTTTGCCCGGTCTTCGCCCCGTGCTCCGTCCCGCGTCGCGGTAGAGCTCAGGCCGGTAAAGTACGAGGAGGCTAGGGGCATGGCCGCCAGGAGAAGAGGCACCAGCTGTGTGAAGCTGAGGCTGCTGGTCCTCGCAGTCCCCCCGTAGGCTCCACGCACTGTGCACTTGCCAAAGGGCTCGACCTGGGAGCGCGTTAGCTCTCCACTGACTGTGGAGCCGCTCACACCAGGGAGCACGGGGTCAGGGAGCAGATGAGCGGCACCCGCGGAGCGGGTGTCGCGAAAAGTAGCAGGATTAGCTGGGCTAGAAGCAGCGGAAGTCTATCTCTCTCCACGCAACAAAGGTGAAATCCCAAAAGGCACCCACTCAGCAAACGGACCCAGGCGTTGATATTGCTGGAGGCTGGGGGCGTGGCCGCCGGGGGAAGAGGCACCAGCTGTGTGAAGCTGAGGCTGCTGGTCCTCGCAGTCCCCCGGTAGGCTCCACGCACTGTGCACTTGCCAAAGGGCTCGACCTGGGAGCGCGTTAGCTCTCCACCGACTGTGGAGCCGCTCACACCAGGGAGCACGGGGTCAGGGAGCAGATGAGTGGCACCCGCGGAGCGGGTGTCGCGAAAAGTAGCAGGATTAGCTGGGCTAGAAGCAGCGGAAGTCTATCTCTCTCCACGCAACAAAGGTGAAATCCCAAAAGGCACCCACTCAGCAAACGGACCCAGGCGTTGATATTGCTGGAGGCTGGGGGCGTGGCCGCTGGGGGAAGAGGCACCAGCTGTGTGAAGTTGAGGCTGCTGGTCCTCACAGTCCCCCGGTAGGCTCCACGCACTGTGCACTTGCCAAAGGGCTCGACCTGGGAGCGCGTTAGCTCTCCACCGACTGTGGAGCCGCTCACACCAGGGAGCACGGGGTCAGGGAGCAGATGAGCGGCACCCGCGGAGCGGGTGTCGCGAAAAGTAGCAGGATTAGCTGGGCTAGAAGCAGCGGAAGTTTATCTCTCTCCACGCAACAAAGGTGAAATCCCAAAAGGCACATATATATATATATATATATATGAACTCAATCTTGTGCTCACACTTCTTCGAAAAACAGGCACCGACTCCGTGGGATTCCAATCAAGGGTCTTTATTGACAAGAAAAACGATCAGACGCGTTTCGGCGGACAGGTCCGCCTTGCTCACTACATCTGATTTCACCAAGTGCATACAAAACATATATAGTGTGTACTGAAAACCCATTGGTTCAATGTGAAACGACAAAACTGACATGTGACACCTTAATGGAAATGAAAAAATTACATTTGAATGCAGAGTCATGTTCCCAAAATTGAAAATAAAACTTCTGTTTCTTTCTAAATTAATTGTTTGGTACAATTCATATGCGGTTTTTAGGACTATAACATAATTGTCAAAAACGTAATTTTGCAGTTTATAAAACAATTCTCATTATTGTCCTAGGAAAAGAAAACATATCGCAAGGAAAGAAACTTCGGTTTGTGTGTCAGTTGACATAAAAGAAAGAAGGGTTGCGCTCGCTATAAGAGCTGACAGCGCATGACTGCTCTGTAATTTTCCACCCATGTTAATGTTTGGGCCTCGTGTTCGTGAAAGCAGGTCTGGATGCTTGTGTGGCGTTTTGTTAAGCTGCGATAATTGGATTCTGAGTGCGTTTTGGAAACCTGATCCCCAAGGGCTAGTATTAGTAGTGAGAATGTCAATTCAGAAATATGCGCAGGTAGATTAGTTATCTGGGTTAGCGCTGAGTCTTTGAATAGCGGTTCCACTCTCATGTAAACAACGAGGAACACTTTAACGTGCAGAATACTCGGATGGGTGCAAGGGTATCTGATAAATTGCATGAAAAGTGAACGGGGCTGTTTTTACAGATGAAGGCGGTAAAATGAAAAACGTTTAGTACAGATTTGTTAGAAAATGTAAAGTGCTGCTTATGTACATTGGTCTACACTGAGTGGGTAACGCGCCCATGAGGCTGTCGAGTTATGCATGGGTGGTGTATTACCAGGAAACGCAGCATCACAGACACAAAGAAACCATCTGTGTGATACAGCAACTTAATCAGTCTCACTCGTAGTTTCTATAAATCACATGGTGCATAAAATTCTCGAGTGCTGGATGCCATGGGTTGCGTGATGAAAGGCACTTGGCATACAATTTTAACATATACTAATACAATCGTAAATACGCCTATTACATTCAAATGCAGAAATATTTCTAAACATTTCTAAACAGGAGTGCTGCCCAAGTGGGCAAACTGGTAATGTTTACTGCAGCATCCTTGCTTAATCCTTCAAAGACTCGACCATTACGGAGTCTCAGTGTGTGGATGGTTAGCTACTTGCACCCCTTAATCAATATAACCTAGAACAATGGCATTTTGGTTTTTATAGGTTTATGTAAGTGTATCCATCGCAGTGAGTTTGAAACGAAGAGGCATCCTCGGTGTCATAATTCAAGTCCTATTGTCGTTTTTTGTGAGCCGAGTGCTTAAGGAATAACGTGAAAATGTGAGGGTTAAAATACAAAAGATGGTGAAGCTAGATGGTCACAGCTGACGGGTACACTTTGAGGAGCGTGAGGAGTTCGCTGGGACACAGTGAAATTATTAGTTGTAATTACAGATGGACACTAAGTGCTTCGTCAGCATTGTGGCCATTCAGAATCTTGGAGTTCAGCTGAATGACATATTTGGACTCTAAACGCCAGAGCGCTTGCCGTCTATTTCCACCTCTCGGATTTTGCGCCACATGGTCAATTACGAAGTATGTTAATTCGTCTGTCCTCAATGGATGGGATCGAGGACGGGCCCACTCTTGGAGTCCATACAGGACTTGATTGTGTGCTTTCCGCACTACACTTCCCAGAAGTTTCATTGGAGCCTCCCATCGGCGGGTGAGTAATATGAAATTGGAGAAGTGTAGCGGGTGCGCACACCGCTTCCGTTAAAGCCCCTGAAGAGAAGCAGATAGAGCTTCGAAACACGTCGGGCAGATCCATTACGGAGCGTCATCTACAGGCAGATCCCCGTCCTCACCTACACATAAATAAAGCTGCTGCTCACGTGCTACTCAAGAGGTGGACAACCTGGGAGCGAGAATATATATATATATATATATATATATATATATATATATATATATATATATATATATATATATATATATATATATATATTCACAGAAAAAAACATAGGTTATAGTCCATATATAGTTAGGAATTTGCATTTACAAAACCTTGAAAATTCAATGAAAAAACCATTGGTTATAGAACATATACAGTTAGGAATTTGCATTTACAAAACCTTATTTTACTCGCATAAAACCATTGAAATTCCATATATAGTTAGATGCGCTAACTATATATCGCGCACCCGCAATCCACTGCTGATGATGTCACATATTACATCATTCATGACATGGTCAGTGACATCACTGATGACATCACTGATGACAACTCAAATGACATCACTGATGACAACATCCAGTGACTGTATGTTTCTGTAAAGTTAAAATATGTCTTACATATTGAAGAATGAGTGGATGTATAAATGTCTGGATGAAGGATTTAGTAGGTGCATGACTGATTGTATGAGGGAGTGATTAAATGTGTCTCACTGAGTGCATGGGTTAGTGATTAATCTGTATTAATTTGTGCATCATTATATCTGTTGTTCTGTAAACTGCTGCATGTGTTGATCAGTAGCTATATGAGTAACTATATGGGTTATTGATTGGTTGCCCAAGTATTTGTATGGGAGAGTGAGTATGTGTGTGAGTGGCTGGGAGGTGTGTGACTCTGTGCATAGATGTGTGAACAGCTGATTCACTAGATTTATGGGTTCAAAACTGCATGTGGAAACAGCTGTATGGGTGGTTGACTGTGTGCATGAGTGTATTGGTGAGTGATTGGATATCTCAATGCTACATGTCAAAGTAAGTACATATGTAAAACACAGTACATGCGAGAGTTGACATATATAAATTACTGTGTTTAAGAGCCAGTGAATGTGTGAGTGGCTGCATGGATCATTGAAAACTTGTATCAGTGATTGTATAAGAGAGTAAATATGTGTTAGAATATGTTTCAATACGTAAGGTGTGTATAACTGTATAGTTGAGGAAATGGAGGTGTGATTGATTCTTTGCATGACTGTCTAGGTGTATGAGTAACTCCATGGATGAGTGACAATCTGTGAGTGTCTGTTTTCACTGAGTGTATCTAAGGTTATATCAGAGTCTGTAGAGGTTCATCGTATTAACACATGAATTATGTCATCTGTGATGTTGTCAGTGATGTCATTTGAGTTGTCATCAGTGATGTCATCAGTGATGTCACTGACCATGTCATGAATGATGTAATATGTGACATCATCAGCAGTGGATTGCGGGTGCGCGATATATAGTTAGCGCATCTAACTATATATGGAACTATTTTATGCGAGTAAAATAAGGTTTTGTAAATGCAAATTCCTAACTATATATGTTCTATAACCAATGGTTTTTTCATTGAATTTTCAAGGTTTTGTAAATGCAAATTCCTAACTATATATGGACTATAACCTATGGTTTTTTCAGTGAATTTCAATGGTTTTTTAATAGCAAATATCAAAAGCTGTCAAATGTCAAGTACGTGATAGGTAAAAACGTTTTCGTGTTTGTGCACGCTGATGTGCTTTGAACGCTGCCCCCCCCCCCCCCTGTTTTCTCTTAGTAGTACTCTCTCTTTGCAGATAGTGAACGGTAGTTAACGCAGACCTTTACCCCCGTTGTAATCCGTCGTACCTGCTTGTCTCTCCATTTGATTGATTGTTATCCAAGCATTTACTGTTTTAAAATTGGTTCTCTTTGGAGCATTCTCTATTTACAAACAAGCACAAACTCGCAATACTCTGTTTAGTCTTTGCAGATAGTGAAAAATCGTGTAAAAAAATAAAAGTAATCGAGCAAAATCAGTAGACCACTAATTCGATCTCTTTTTGACCTCGATAAAATACAAACATTAGGAACAACCCTTCATGAGAAATACGAAAATAGTGAAATGAACTGAGCTCCACACCATGAGGGCTGCAAGACAGCTCGACTCCGCCACCCACCCCGCCCAAAATAACGACAAACCCTATGCAAATATTATAAATATAGACAACACACCAGCAAAGAAACAGGGTAAAACATTTTATTAAATAACTATTTACATAACTATTTTATACTTTTTATTGCCCGATCCGGCTAGCTCAATCGATCGAGCATGAAACTCATGCACTGATAGCAAGCGTTGAGAGTTTGTAGAACGATGGCTTCAGATTTTCCACATACGGTGTAGTGGCGCGAACTGGGAGGGGGCGTTTGGATCCTGCCCCTTCCCCAAATAAGATTTTCATACGTGAATGTTCGTTCATGCTTTTTGTCCCTGAGTTGCTTCGATGTCACTGCCTTACACAAATGGCATAAGTCCTGGATGTTGAGTGCCATACTTCAGAGTTCTAAGCAGCGCTTGTAACACTGTTTAAACCTTATTTGCACCTGCTGCAGCTTCACTATTCAAAGTAAGTAGGGTCCGTTTGTGGACCTGACTGCATTGGAAAACAATGTGATACGGTGCCTCCCTAAACCGCTTGACGGAGGCCCCCGAGGGGAGGTGAGATGGCGCGGACTGAGAGGGGGCGCTTGGCTCCTGCCCCCTCCCCAAGTCGTGTTGCCCTGATGTGGCCTGAGATCGCCCCCGACATAGGTGGCCGGCTCCCGGGGTCCGGCGGAATTTTTTCCCTTTTGATGACTCTTTCATTCTGGACCTTGTCCCACAATCCGTTTGACCTGAAGACACGCTGTAGTGGGGCGCCCCTTTACTGTTTTAGTTGCCATTCCGCCCGCTTTTGGTACTCTGTGCCTCTTCCGCCATTCAGCTGTTTACCGCCCGCTCTTGCGACTACAGCGTCTCGCTCACCATGTAGTTGAGTTGCTCCCGCTCTTAAGATTTAACCGAACTTTTTGGACTGCTGAAAGCGGTTGTATTCCGACCGCTGGTTGGTGGAGACATTTTGACTATATTCTAGACCTGCGTTGTCGCGTAATGCGTCATATGACGTGCCGCGTTAGCGCACCTGGAAGTGCTCCGGTGCGCAAGGCGCAGCTTCTAGGAAACGATCCAGAGCGCGCCGCGCAGCGCGTAACGTAAGCATAACAGGTCATGTGACTTGTTAATAAAACTTTTCATTGGTTCATTTTACTTTTGTTTTCCTAATGATGTAAGACTAGGTCATGTGACCTAAAAATAACACTTTTCATTGGATTAAAACATTTATTTTCCCAAACGATGAAAGCCCCACCTTGTTTCTGGATGTTTCAGACTGAAGCTGGCGTCACCATGAGAGCACCACCATCTCGTAGCTCCGTCGTGGCCATTCCGCAAGCAATCATGGCAGCCGCTCCCCACCGGAAGCCTGCGGGAGTCGAGGGCCCCAAAGACTTTTGTACAATCTTCAAGGCTGAGGGGACGCTTTCGAGAATGGAACCCAAGCCCTGGCAGACAAGCGTCCGAGTTCCAAGGTGTCCCAGGGCCATTTTACTGGACCAGGCCCAAATCCGAAGAGCCGGCCGCCATTTTAAGAGTCCTGTGGCAGCCGCCTATCGCTGCACCGCAAGAGTGGGAGCAACTCAACTACATGGTGAGCGAGACGCTGTAGCCGTAAGAGCGGGCGGTAAACAGCTGAATGGCGGAAAAGGCACAGTGTAGCAAAAGCGGACGGAATGGCGACTGAAACGATAAGGGGCGCCCCACTACAGCAGACGAGCCTCCGCCATGTGCTTCAAAACTGCATACGTATCTCGTGATATCAAGGTTGGGCAACCAGTACACAACAAGCAGTTACGAGTCCCATTTACACCGGCGCCATTTTGGGCGCGGCCGGGCAGGTCCAGGATCTAGTCAAACATAACAAATGAGGCTGACGTCTCTGAAGCAGTTGACGAACAGCAGGACATAGCAAATAAACATGAAGTCTCTAAAGCTGTTAACTCACTGCAAGACAAAACAAGTGAACCTGAAACCTCTGGAATAATTGTCGCTCAAAAGAACAACACACAAAACTCTGTAGAGCCTGAAGAAAGAAAAACAGAAGGGCACTGTAGTTTCAGACACACTTAACACTAATGACTTAACAAAGATATCGTCTGTCTATGAAGCAGTTATCATGTTCACAGAATTGACAAAGAAGTGTGCAGACACCAATGCTATTAAGAAACACAAGGAAATCCCTAACGCATTTGTCAGTCATTGGTTAAGCAGCTAGGACCTGTTCACTCTTGACACCCCAGGTGCTGTGTATGTTGCACTATAGTGCTGCATCGGGAATACGGACAACCCTATTGATGTTGATTTTTCATTATTGATTATTGTAAAGAAATGGCGACTCCCCCCTTTAGCAGATTAGCTAAATGTTTGCGTAATTTAGGCATAAAAGTTATATTATTGTTGTTGTTGTTGTTATCGTTATAGTTCTGGTTAATTTCAAAAAATGTTTAAATATATTTACAGTTTTTGTTGCGTTCGTTATATTTAAAAGTTAATAAAGTTTTATAATCCTACTTTGTTGGAGTGCTATATATTTTTAAAAAATCGGGTGAATGGGGCCTTGAATCGGGTTATTGTCATGTGTGGGCTTTGCAAGTGTACTGCTACAGGATTGGACATTTCAAACTCAAATGCACGTTCTTTTTCTTACCTTTCCGAAGCATGGAGCGCAATAGCAGGCAGAGAAAGGGTGATGCACGTGTTGAACACTACCTGGCCTGGCAAGTTGCTGGCAGTGCCCCCCCGCCCGCTCCTGAAAGAGGGCACACACACACCGCCGCCCCGAGTACTTCACAAATCTTTAAAAGACCATGCGCTTGTTCATGAGGCTTAAATGGTTTATCACCCCTTCTAGAACCCCTGCATCGACCCTCTGACGTTTCCTGGAAGAATTAGCACGTAACACAATACCAAGCCCTGTCAGCTGAAACCCCCGAGGAATCGTGGGGCATATTATCAAGGGGGTTTATTTCCGCTTTTTTGGCTTTAAAAGCCAAAAAAAAGGAGATAAAATTATCTCCCTATTACCAAGCTGTCGCTAACACCAGTTAGTGACAGCTAAAAGGAGATAGCGACCATCTTGGGGCCCGCTTTGCATGTCAGTGATATTTATCACTAATGACATGCAAAGTGGGCGTGCCAAGATGTTAGCGACTGGAAACAGTCCCTAACCATCGCTATCTCCTATTACCAACTTTTGGAGATATTCGCGCTAAGCGCGAATATCTCCAAAAGCTAACACCTGCCCTGAGCAGTTTTTAGCCATGTTATCCAATGGAAGGTGGATAACATGGCTAAGAGCATTTGCTGGATAATGCATGAATATCGCTGACTTTTCAGCGATATTCATGCATTGCGGCCGTTTTTTATCGCATTTGCGATAAACCTTGCTAATAGCAAGGTTTATCTGCGATAAAATTCGCCGATGTGCGGCGATAATTTTTGTCTCTAAACAAGTTAGAGACAAAAATTATCGCTAACACCTGCCCTGAGCAGTTTTTAGCCATGTTATCCAATGGAAGGTGGATAACATGGCTAAGAGCATTTGCTGGATAATGCATGAATATCGCTGACTTTTCAGCGATATTCATGCATTGCGGCCGTTTTTTATCGCATTTGCGATAAACCTTGCTAATAGCAAGGTTTATCTGCGATAAAATTCGCCGATGTGCGGCGATAATTTCTGTCTCTAAACAAGTTAGAGACAAAAATTATCGCTAGTTGTTGGTAATATGCCTCCGGATTTTTCCTTGCAGGAATCGGGAGGCGGAAGACTAGCACTGAAATCAGTAGTCTCACGCCTCAATCGGGAGGGTTGGCATGTCTGGATTCTCTAAAGCTGGGGCCATAAACTACATCCGCAGGGCTAGGTGATAGCCTGGGTCCGGCCTGGACAATCGGACACAGAGGAAGACGAGTGTCGGAGGGTGCGGTAGTGAATAGGGTGAAAGGGAGGTGTCGGGCGAGCACAGAGTGTGATTCTCAGGGAAGAGCAGCGCAGATGGGGGGAAGTATATGGCCGATGCATGAGAGAGAGAGCGGGGGTGACCAGTGCGTGGGGGAGATGCTTGCGAGGGTGGGGAGCCATGCTGAGAATCGACGGCGTGCAGAGAGTGGGTCTGGTCAAGGCATCTAAAATGGCTGCCGTGCACGACAAAATTGTGGCATTGGACAAAAAGGCAAGATGGCGCAGACAATGTTTATCAATAAGGATTCATTTATAACAAAATATTTACTCGCAGTGACAAAATGGTGGTCAACACTTCCTGATTTCCATCGAATCGAACGTTAACAGACGTCACGCAGCAAAAAAAAAAAAAAAGCTCACGCACAGCCGCTGGAAGACATGTATCTACATATATGAGCCTCCTCAGCCACCCTCAGAAAACATAAGGGGTCAGGATACGTCTCCCGCACCCCCTTATACCTAGTAATTTAATTAAAACGAAACACAAAATGGCGAATTCCCGTTTCGCTACCAGTTTGCGGCCCAGTTCGCGGCCCGGGAAGCGCTTCTACCGTGAAAAATATATATTTTTTTATTTTCCCCACGAGACCCTTTAATAACCCCAACATCATTCCTAGCGGGTCAAGAGAGGTATACCTTGCCCCCTTTCATTAAATTCCCCCTTCGTTTTTCACCTCTTCTTCTCTCTCGATCCTACCGAGAGATAAGATGGCGGCCGCTCCGGACTGTTTAGAATGTTGACAGACACCGGAGAGCCAATCAGCTTTCTGCGCGCAAAGTTCCGTTTCGCGAAAAGTAAGCGAACCGGAGCGCAGCCCGGAGCGCTGTTACAGATATATATCTTGTTTTGAACGTTAATTTCTCAAAAACTACTGGAGCACATATATTGAGACCTAGCAAAGGCACATCGGGCTAACAGTCCCTACAATTTTGCCAAGTTTCGTGCAAATCCATTCAGCCGTTCGAGCTAAAAGTGAGGCCAACCGCCCTATTGAAATTAACATGGGAAAAACGCGTTTTGGGACCCCCCTTTTTTCTCAGCCCCCCCTTGACAAAACCCCCCCAAATTTTCAAGGGCTGCTCAGAAACAAAATGTGCCATTTTCCTGAAAATTTCAGCCGATTCCGTCCACAAACGCCAAAGTTATTAGACATAGAATTTTCAAAAGTTCCATAGAGAATTAATCCTAACTATATATACCTACTGGCGATAGCCAGTAGGTAATATATATATATATATATATATATATATATATATATATATATATTACCTACTGGCTATCGCCAGTAGGTATATATAGTTAGGATTAATTCCCTATGGGATTTTTGAAAATTTGGTGGGGTTTCGTCAAGGGGGGGCTGAGAAAAAAGGGGGGTCCCAAAACGCGGTTTTTACATTGAGTTTTCCATAGGGCGGTTGGACTCACTTTTAGCTCGAACGGCTGAATGGATTTGCACGAAACTTGGCAAAATTGTAGGGACTGTTAGCCCGATGTGCCTTTGCTAGGTCTCAATATATGTGCTTCAGTGGATTTTGAGAAATTAACGTTTAAATCAAGATATATATCTGTAACAGCGCTCCAGGCAGCGATCCGGTCCGCTTACTTTTCGCGTTTCGGAACTTTGCGCGCAGAAAGCTGATTGGCTCTCCGGTGTCTGTCAACATTCTAAACAGTCCGGAGCGGCCGCCATCTTGTCTCTCGGTAGGATCGAGAGAGAAGAAGAGGTGAAAAACGAAGGGGGAATTTAATGAAAGGGGCAAGGTATCCCCCTCTTGACCCCCTAGGAATGTTGTTGGGGTTATTAAAGGGTCCCGTGGGGAAAAGAAAAAAAAAATGATTTTTCACGGTAGAAGCGCTTCACGGGCCGCGAACTGGGCCGCAAACTGGTAGCGAAACGGGAATTCGCCATTTTGTGCTTCGTTAATTAAACTACTAGGTATAAGGGGGTGCGGGAGACATATCCTAATCCCCTATGTTTCCTGAGGGTGGCTGAGGAGGCTGATATATGTTGATACATCTCTTCCAGCGGCTGTGCGTGAGCTTTTTTTTTTTTTGCTGCGTGACAGTCCGGAGCGGCCGCCATCTTGTCTCTCGGTAGGATCGAGAGAGAAGAAGAGGTGAAAAACGAAGGGGGAATTTAATGAAAGGGGGCAAGGTATCCCCCTCTTGACCCCCTAGGAATGTTGTTGGGGTTATTAAAGGGTCCCGTGGGGAAAAGAAAAAAAAATGATTTTTCACGGTAGAAGCGCTTCACGGGCCGCAAACTGGGCCGCAAACTGGTAGCGAAACGGGAATTCGCCATTTTGTGCTTCGTTAATTAAATTACTAGGTATAAGGGGGTGCGGGAGACGTATCCTAATCCCCTATGTTTCCTGAGGGTGGCTGAGGAGGCTGATATATGTTGATACATCTCTTCCAGCGGCTGCGCCATCTTGCCTTTTTTCCAATGCCACAATTTTGTCGTGCACGGCAGCCATTTTAGATGCCAGGCTGGTCCCAGGCTATCACCTACCCCTGCGGATGTAGTTTATGGCCCCAGCTGTAGAGAATTCAGACATGCCAACCCTCCCGATTCAGGCGTGTGACTACTGATTTCAGTGCTAGTCTCCCGCCTCCCGATTTCTGCAAGCAAAAACCCGGGGGCATATTACGAACAACTAGCGATAATTTTTGTCTCTAACTTGTTTAGAGACAAAAATTATCGCCGCACATCGGCGATTTTTATCGCAGATAAACCTTGCTATTATCGCAGAAAAGTCAGTGATATTCATGTATTATCGAGCAAATGCTCTTAGCCATGTTATCCACCTCCCATTGGATAACATGGCTAAGAACTGCTCAGGGCAGGTGTTAGATTTTGGAGATATTCGCGCTTAGCGCGAATATCTCCAAAAGTTGGTAATAGGAGAAAGCGATGTTAGGGACTGTTTCCAGTCGCTAACATCTTGGCACGCCACTTTGCATGTTATTAGTGATAAGTATCACTGACATGCAAAGCGGGGCCCAAGATGGTCGCTATCTCCTTTTAGCTGTCACTAACTGGTGTTAGCGACAGCTTGGTAATAGGGAGATAATTTTATCTCCGCTTTCATGGCTTTTAAAGCCAAAAAAGCGGAGATAAACCCCCTTGATAATATGCCCCACGATTCCTTGGGGGTTTCAGCTGACAGGGCTTGGTATTGTGTTACATGGTAATTTTTCCAGGAAACGTCAGAGGGTCGATGCAGGGGTTCTAGAAGAGGTGATAAACCATTTAAGCCTCATGAACAAGCGCATGGTCTTTTAAAGATTTGTGAAGTACTCGGGGCGGCGGTGTGTGTGTGCCCTCTTTCAGGAGCGGGCGGGGGGGCACTGCCAGCAACTTGCCAGGTCAGGTAGTGTTCAACACGTGCATCACCCTTTCTCTGCCTGCTATTGCGCTCCATGCTTCGGAAAGGTAAGAAAAAGAACGTGCATTTGAGTTTGAAATGTCCGATCCTGCAGCAGCACACTTCCAAAGCCCACACATGACAATAACCCGATTCAAGGCCCTATTCACCCGTTTTTAAAAAAATAGATAACACTCCAACAAAGTAAGATTATAAAACTTTATTAACTTTTAACTATAATGAACGGAACAAAAACTAAAAACATTTAAACATTTTTCAACTCAAAAAGCAACAATGGTTAGAAGCTGTCTTTTGTGCGAATAGTCCCAAGGCAGCACAACGTGCAGAGTTCTGGACGGCACCCAGGTGATGTCGCCTGGGTGCCGCACTGGTTTTGGGATCCTACAATGCAGCACAGAAAAACAGCGTGGGGCGTCCCGGGTGGTGCGGGGGGAGGCCTCGTCAGTAGCGGTCTGTTGTGCGAATAGGCAGCAGAACGCGTTGAGATGTTGATGGGACTGTGTCCAGTGTCCCATGGCTGACACAACATGTACGACAGGCACCCAGGTGATGTCCAGTAAACTGCCGCACTGGTTTTGGTATCCTACAATGCTGCTCCGAAAATTGGCGTGCGGCGGCCCGTTGGGGGGGGGGGGGGGCCGTGGGGGAGGCGGCGTGAACGGGCCTCCCCAGGTGGCGGCCATCTAGCTGAGTTGCGCCCGCTCTTGCGGCTACAGCGTCTCGCTCACCATGTTGTTGAGTTGCTCCCACTCTTGCAGTGCAGCGATAGGCGGCTGCCACATGGCTCTTAAAATGGCGGACGGCTCCTCGGTTTTGGGCCTGGTCCACTGAAATGGCCCTGGGACACCTTGGAACTCGGACGCTTGCCTGCTAGGGCTTGGGCTCCATTCTCGAAAAGCGTCCCCTCAGCCGTGAAGATTCTACAAAAGTCTTGGGGGCCCCCGACTCCCGCAGGCTTCCGGTGGGGAGCGGCTGCCATGATTGCTCGCGGAATGACCACGACGGAGCCACAAGATGGTGGTGCTCTCATGCTGACGCCAGCTTCAGTCTGAATGATCCAGAAACAAGGTGGGGCTTTCATCGTTTGGGAAAAAAAAATGTTCTAAACCAATGAAAAGTGTTATTTTTAGGTCATATGACCAAGACTTCCATCTTTAGGAAACCAAAAGTAAAATGAACCAATGAAAAGTTTTATAAACAAGTCACATGACCTGTTATGCGGCATAGGGCTACAAAAAGCGTAGAAAATCCGTTGGCACGTGAGGCGGCGTCAGTAGCGGACCGATGTGCGAATAGGCCGAAGGCAGCACAACGCGCCGAGATCCGGATGGCACCGAGGTGGTGTCCAGCAAATTGCCGCACTGGTGTGGCCATCCTACAATGCTGCGCCGAAAGACGGCATGTCCAGCTGAGTTGCGGTCACTGTTGCGGTACAGTGACTCGAACGCGCCGAGATCCGGATGGCACCGAGGTGGTGTCCAGCAAATTGCCGCACTGGTGTGGCCATCCTACAATGCTGCGCCGAAAGACGGCGTGTCCAGCTGAGTTGCGGTCACTGTTGCGGTACAGTGACTCGAACGCGCCGAGATCCGGATGGCACCGAGGTGGTGTCCAGCAAATTGCCGCACTGGTGTGGCCATCCTACAATGCTGCGCCGAAAGATGGCGTGTCCAGCTGAGTTGCTGTCACTCTTGCGGTACAGTGAGTCGAACGGGCCGAGATCTGGATGGCCCCGATGTTGTGTCCAGCAAGTTGCCGCACTGGTGTGGCCATCCTACAATGCTGCGCCGAAAGTCGGCGTGGGGTGCCCCGTTGGCTTATGAGGTGATGTCAGTAGTGGACCGATGTGTGAATAGGCCGGAACCAGCACAAGGCGCCAAGATCCGAATGGCAAGTCCTGGATGTTGAGTGCCTCAGTTGAGAGTTCTGAGCAGTGCTTGTAAGACTGTCTGAAGCTTATTTGCACCTGCTGCAGCTTCACTATTGCCCTGGTGTGGCCAAAGGTCGCACATGACATAGGCGGCCGGCTCCCGAGGTCCGGCGGAACTTTTTTCCTTTTCCTTTCTGCTTCTTTTCCTACAATCGTTTCATCTGAAGACACAACCAGGTCCTTGAATGTGTGCAGGGGGACGCTATTGATTGAATGAAAATGGCGGCTTGACACAAAGCTGACTCAAGCGTTACTGTTGATGCTATACAGACAAAAATTGGTTTTCAGTTTGTACATTCTTCAGGTTTTTTTTTTTTCCATCCAAGTCTGATTGAGAGTTTGTAGAAAAATGGCTTCAGATTTTCCACATACTACTCTTCAACATTCTTCCTAAATGTAACAATGTGAAACTCACTAGGAGAACGGCTGTTTCTGTTTCCTTTCAAAATGCTGCCAACAATATTTTCTGAATGGAAGACACCATCTTGTAGCATAAAGGGCCGAAAGGGGTTCTGGTCTGGCCGATGGTTGGTGGAGACATTTTGACTATATCTTGGACCTGCCCGGCCTCGCCCAAAATGGCGCAGGTATAAATGGGACTCGTAACTCCTTGCCCGCAAATGTATATCTAGAAAATGTTATTGTAAGTGGCCCTGTCGTATTTTAATTACAAAATGTACGTCCACCGATTCCGCAACTGTTAGACACCTTTGTTCTTGCAACCTAATGGCCCGCTCGTTACGTTCTTCTACAGTGTAAATGTCTCCTCATCATGTACGACTTCAGTTTGCTCCGTGGCCGGCCCACGTGGTTATAGGCCCGTGTTTGTATACTGACATTTTCACAATAAAGGTTTTTAAAACAAAACACGGTAGTAGTATTTACATTGGTAAAGTTTTTACTTTTAGTCACTGTTTTCGAATCAGTAAAAGGCAAGTGAAATAAAGCAGTCCAATTACATGACGGATAAAAGGTATAATATGTAGGAACGCAGTAAAGATAAATGGTCAAGGGCAGTTGTGTTTTTCATGTCTGCAACATAAAGTGATCGATAAGAATCTGATAATCAGGCGTATCAGCGACTAAGACAGCAGGCCGAATCTCTTTTACTCAACGGCTCCGTCATGGAAGGAAGAAACGCCCTTTTTCTCGAAAAAGGAATATATTTTACTTGCAAGACAGTTGTAAATTTTCCGGGAAAGTACATTAGCCTGGAATATTATAACATATGTTTGAAAAAAAAATATTGTTCGAAAACAATAAAAAGCGTAATTTTTAGGTCATATGATCAAGCTTTTCATCATTAAATTAACAAAAGTAAAATGAACCAATGAAAAGTTTTATTAACAAGTCACATGACCTGTTATGCTTACGTTACGCGCTGCGCGCCGCGCCTCGGATCACTTCCGGGTGCGCTAACGCGGCGTGTCATATAACGCATTACGCGACAACGTAGGTCAAGAATATAGTCAAAATGTCTCCACCAACCAGCGTTCGGAACACAACCCCTTTCAGCAGTCCAAAAAGTTCTGTTAAATGACAACAGAGGGGACAGGCAACAAGAACCATCAGTCAAAGAGGGGAGGGCAAGTTCTTCTCTTCCGGGTCATGTTGGGGCGCTACCGGAACTGATCGAATTGGTAGTCTACAGTGTTTCTGGATGTTTCAGACTAAAGCTGGCGTCAGCATGAGACCACTACCATCTCGTAGCTCCGTCGTGGCCATTCCACGAGCAATCATGGCAGCCGCTCCCCACCAGAAGCCTGTGGGAGTCGGAGGCCCCCAAGACTTTTGTAGAATCTTCACGGCTGAGGGGACGCTTTTCGAGAATGGGACCCAAGCCCTATCAGGGAAGCGTCCGAGTTCAAAGGTGTCCCAGGGCCATTTTAGTGGACCAGGCCCAAAACCGAAGAGCCGGCCGCCATTTTGAGAGTCCTGTGGCAGCCGCCTATCGCTGCACCGCAAGAGCGGGAGCAACTCAACTACATGATGAGCGAGACGCTGTAGTCGCAAGAGCGGGCGGTAAACAGCTGAATGGCGGAAGAGGCACAGTGTAGCAAAAGCGGGCGGAATGGCAACTGAAACGGTAAAGGGGCGCCCCACTACAGCGTGTCTTCAGGTCAAACGGATTGTGGGACAAGGTTCAGAATTGAAGAGTCATCAAAAGGCAAAAAGTTCTGCCGGACCCCGGGAGCCGGCCGCCTATGTCGGGGGCGATCTCAGGCTACACCAGTGCTATAAGACTTGGGGAGGGTGTCGGAGCCAAGCGTCTTCTCCGAGTCCATGGCCATCACACCGCCCCTCAGGGGCCTCCGTCAAGCTGTTTAGGAAGGTAACATATCACATTGTTTTCTAATGCAGTCAGGTCCACAAACAACACTCACTTACTTTGAGAATATTGAAGCTGCAGTAGGTGGAAATAAGCTTCAGACAGTGTTACAAGCACTGCTCAGAACTCTTAACTATGGCACCCAACATCCAGAACTTATGCCATTTGAGAATGGCAGTGACATCGAAGCAACTCAGGGACCAAAACCATTAACGTACTTTCACGTATGAAAATCTTACTTGGGGAGGGGGCAGGAGCGAAGCGCCCCCTCCCAGTCAGCGCCACCACACCGTATGTTGAAAATTTGAAGCCATCGTTCTACAAAGTCAACCAAACTTGGATTGAAAAATCTAGAAAAATGTACAAACTGAAAACCAGTTTTGGTCTGCATAGCATCAGTAGCAACGCTTGAGTCAGCTTTGTGTCAAGCCGCCATTTTGATTCAACAAAGCACAGGCATTGAAAAAGGCTCAAACTCAGAACTCTGAACTATGGCACCCAACATCCAGGAGGTTGCCATCCGGATCATGGAGCCTTGTGCTGCTTTCGACCTATTCACACATCGGTCCACTACTGACATCATCTTATAAACCAACGTTATGTAAATAGTTTTTTAATAAAATGTTTTACCCTGTTTCTTTGCTGGTGTGTTGTCTATATTTTTAATATTTGCATAGGGTTTGTCGTTATTTTGTGCGGGATGGGTGATGGAGCCGAGCTGTCTTGCAGCCCTCATGGTATGGAGCTCAGTTCATCTCACTATTTTCATATTTCTCATGAAGGGTTGTTCCTAATATTTCTATTTTAGCGAGGTCAAAAAGAGATCCAATTAGTGGCCTACTGATTTTGCTCGATTACTTTTATTTTTTTACACGATTTTTCACTATCTGCAAAGACTAAACAGAGTATTGCGACTTTGTGCTTGTTTGTAAATAGAGAATGATCCAAAGAGAACCAATTCTAAAACAGTAAATGCTTGGACAACAATCAATCAAATGGAGAGACAAGCAGGCACGACGGATCACAACGGGGGTAAAGGCCTGCGTTAACTACCCTTCAGTATCTGCAAAGAGAGAGTACTACTAAGACAAAAGAGGGGAGGGGGGGGGGTGCAGCGTTCAAAGCACATCAGCGTGCATAAATACGAAAATGTTTTTATCTATCACGTACTTGACATTTTAAAGCTTTTCATATTTGCTATTAAAAAACCAATGAAATTCACAGAAAAAACCATAGGTTATAGTGGATATATAGTTAGGAATTTGCATTTACAAAACCTTGAAAATTCAATGAAAAAACCATTGGTTTTAGGCCATATATAGTTAGGGATTTGCATTTACAAAACCTTATTTTACTCGCATAAAACCATTGAAATTCCATATATAGTTATAAGCGCTAATTATATATCGCGCACCCGCAATCCACTGCTGATGATGTCACATATTACATCATTCATGACATGGTTAGTGACATCACTGATGACATCACTGATGACATCTCAAATGACATCACTGAAAACATCTCATTTGACATGACTGATAACATCACTGATGATATCATTCATGTGATAATACGATGAACCTCTTCAGACTCTAATATAACCTTAGATACAATCAGTGTAAACAGACACTCACAGACTGTCACTCATCCATGGAGTTACTCACACACCTAGTCAGTCATGCAAAGAATCAATCACACCTCCATTTTCTCAACTATACAGTTATACACACCTTACTTATTCAAACATATACTAACACATATTTACTTTACTCTCTTATACAATCCCTGATACATGTTCATAATGATCCATACAGCCACTCACACATTCACTGGCTCTTATGCACAGTTATTTATAGATGTCAACTCTCACATGTACTGTGTTTTACATATGTACTTACTTTGACATGTAGCACTGAGATATCCATTCACTCACTAATACACTCATGCACAGTCAACCGCCCATACAGCTGTTTCCACATACACTTTTGAACCCATACATATAGTGAATCAACTACTCACACATCTATGTACAGAGTCACACACCTCCCAGCCACCCATACACACACACTCAGTTTCCCATACAAATACTTGGACAACCAATGAATAACCCATACAGTTACTCATATAGCTACTGATCAAC
The DNA here is from genome assembly GCF_964263255.1 of Lissotriton vulgaris. Taxonomy (NCBI): domain Eukaryota; kingdom Metazoa; phylum Chordata; class Amphibia; order Caudata; family Salamandridae; genus Lissotriton; species Lissotriton vulgaris. The sequence continues at coordinate 748,742,750 of NC_141693.1, read as the reverse complement.
ATATGCAGCAGTTTGTAGAACAACAGATAAAATGATGCACAAATTAAAACAGTTTAGTCACTAACCCATGCACTCAGTGAGACACATTTAATCACTCACTCATACAGTCAGTCATGCACCTACTAAATCCTTCATCCAGACACTTATACATCCACTCATTCTTCAATATATAAGACATATTTTAACTTTACAGAAACATACAGTCACTGGATGTTGTCATCAGTGATGTCATCAGTGATGTCATTTGAGATGTCATCAGTGATGTCATCAGTGATGTCACTAACCATGTCATGAATGATGTAATATGTGACATCATCAGCAGTGGATTGCGGGTGCGCGATATATAGTTAGCGCTTATAACTATATATGGAATTTCAATGGTTTTATGCGAGTAAAATAAGGTTTTGTAAATGCAAATCCCTAACTATATATGGCCTAAAACCAATGGTTTTTTCATTGAATTTTCAAGGTTTAGTAAATGCAAATTCCTAACTATATATCCACTATAACCTATGGTTTTTTCTGTGAATATATATATATATATATATATATATATATATATATATATATATATATATATATATATATATATATATATATATATATATATATATATATATATATATATATATATATATATATGTATATATATATATATACATATCTGCAATACCTCGCAGCAGCAGCACTCCAACCCTTAGGTAGAAATACGAGACATGGACCAACTTATGTTGCAGCATTCATTTATTCCCAAATAAACAGCTTGTCATGACGCGTTTCGGCCGTCCCTGCGGCCTTGATCACATGACAATGCATTATGTTCAGCCCATTTTTAAAGTGCCAGTGATTCACATGTTGCAATAGACATAGAAATTATACTATCTGTATAGATACATTTACAGTACTTTGATTTTATAAATACGATCTGTATAAATACAATACATTATTTCACCAATGACAGTTTTATATATATATATTTATATATATATATATATATATATATATATATATATATATATATATATATATATATATATATATATATATATATTCACTGAAAAAACCATAGGTTATGGACCATATATAGTTAGGAATTCGCATTTACAAAACCTTATTTTACTCACACAAAACCATTGAAATTCCATATATAGTTAGTTGCACTAACTATATATCGCGCACCCGCAATCCACTGCTGTTGATGTCACATATTACATCCTTCATGACATGGTCAGTGACATCACTGATGACATCACTGATGACATCTCAAATGACATCACTGATGACATCTCAAATGACATCACTGATGACATCACTGATGACATCTCATTTGACATTACTGATCACATCACTGATGATATCATTCATGTGATAATACGATGAACCTCTTCAGACTCTAATATAACCTTAGATACAATCAGTGTAAACAGACACTCACAGACTGTCACTCATCCATGGAGTTACTCACACACCTAGTCAGTCATGCAAAGAATCAATCACACCTCCATTTCCTCAACTATACAGTTATACAAACTTTACTTATTCAAACATATACTAACACATATTTACTCTCTTATACAATCCCTGATACAAGTTCACAATGATCCATACAGCCACTCCCACATTCACTGGCTCTTATGCACAGTTATTTATATATGTCAACTCTCACATGTACTGTGTTTTACATATGTACTTACTTTGACATGTAGCACTGAGATATCCATTCACTCACCAATACACTCATGCACACAGTCAACCGCCCATACAGCTGTTTCTACATGCACTTTTGAAACCATACATCTAGTGAATCAACTGCTCACACATCTATGCACATAGTCATACACCTCCCAGCCACCCACACACACACTCAGTCTCCCATACAAATACTTGGGCAACCAATCAATAACCCATATAGTTACTCATATAGCTACTTATCAACACATGCAACAGTTTACAGAACAACAGACATAATGATGCACAAATTAAGACAGTTTAGTCACTAACCCATGCACTCAGTGAGACACATTTAATCACTCACTCATACAGTCAGTCATGCACCTACTAAATCCTTCATCCAGACACTTATACATCCACTCATTCTTCAATATGTAAGACATATTTTAACTTTAGAGAAACATACAGTCACTGGATGTTGTCATCAGTGATGTCATCAGTGATGTCATTTGAGATGTCATCCGTGATGTCATCAGTGATGTCACTGACCATGTCATGAATGATGTAATATGTGACATCATCAGCAGTGGATTGCGGGTGCGCAATATATAGTTAGTGCAACTAACTATATATGGAATTTCAATGGTTTTGTGTGAGTAAAATAAGGTTTTGTAAATGCGAATTCCTAACTATATATGGTCTATAACCTATGGTTTTTTCAGTGAATTTTCAAGGTTTTGTAAATGCTAATTCCTAACTATATATGGTCTATAACCTATGGTTTTTTCAGTGAATTTTCAAGGTTTTGTAAATGCTAATTCCTAACTATATATGGTCTATAGCCTATGGTTTTTTCAGTGAATATATATATATACATACATATATAAACATATATCATCTGTATATCTATATAAATACAAACATAAATGCATGCATACATATACTTATATGCATACAGATGCATGTTATTTACATGAAAGTTGAAAAAACACTAATAAAAGCAAAGCTAAAAAGCCACCTCATTACAAACAGAATGGCTTTAACTTAAACGAGGGCGAGATCTATTGCATTTTTAATGCTTGTTTACTTTGGTTCCATCAAGAAGGCATTCAGATGTGTCACACATTTGCCATAAATTCTGAATGTTAGCACTCTAGTTGCACATTAGATCACTGTGGTAAAGCTACTGCTCGCCAGGGACGTCTGCTGCTGGTATTCAAAGTGCATGTTTCAGTCTGCATGTCAGAATTTTTTTTAATGAAATAGAAGAGGATTTGAGAAGTCACTCAAAATGATCCCTAATTTTTCTTTCTGAAGCACTAATCATACTTTCTATGGCAAAATTAACCCCCTCATGTTGTTCCTTTTTAAATTGAGTGTTTTCAGACTTACCACTCCATTCCAAACAAGATGGCTTCTGGTGTGCCATATTTTTGTCATAAGTAAGACTGTTAGCGCTCTAGTTGTTCTTTAGAACACTCTGGGACATTCTGTCATTGGGCTATACTTGGGGTACATCTGGGTGATATTTGGGCTACATTTAGGCTCTTTTGTCTCTGGTGGCCATCTTGGGAGACTGTATGTCATAATTTTTTAATGAAATTGAAGAGGGTTTGAGAAGTCACTCAAAATGTGCCCTAAGTTTTCTTTCTGCGGCACTAATCATAATTCATATGGCAAAATATACCCCCTCATTTTGTTCCTTTTTAAATTAAATGTTTTAAGAGTTACCACTTTATTCCAATCAAGATGGCTACAGGTGTGCCATACCTTTGTAATAAGTAGGACTGTTAGCGCTCTAGTTGTTCTTTAGAACACTCTGGGACATTCTGTCATTGGGCTATACTTGGGCTACATCTGGGTGATATTTGGGCTACATTTGGGCTCTTTTGTCTCTGGTGGCCATTTTGGGAGACTGCATGTCAGAATGTTTTAATGAAATAGAAAAGGATTTGAGAAGTCACTCAAAATGTGCCCTCATTTTTCATTCTGCAGCACTAATCAAACTTTCTATGGCAAAATATACCCCCTCATGTTGTTTCTTTTTAAATTAAATGTTTTAAGAGTTACCACTTTATTCCAATCAAGATGGCTTCAGGTGTGCCATACCTTTGTAATAAGTAGGATTGTTAGCGCTCTAGTTGTTCTTTAGAACACTCTGGGACATTCTGTCATTGGGCTATACTTGGGCTACATCTGGGTGATATTTGGGCTACATTTGGGCTTTTTTGTCTCCGGTGGCCATTTTGGGAGACTGCATGTCAGAATGTTTTAATGAAATAGAAAAGGATTTGAGAAGTCACTCAAAATGTGCCCTAATTTTTCATTCTGCAGCACTAATCATACTTTCTATGGCAAAATATACCCCCTCATGTTGTTTCTTTTTAAATTAAATGTTTTAAGAGTTACCACTTTATTCCAATCAAGATGGCTTCAGGTGTGCCATACCTTTGTAATAAGTAGGACTGTTAGCGCTCTAGTTGTTTTTTAGAACACTCTAGGAGGCTGCAGTAGAACACAAAGGAATCAACTGACAGTCTCTGTCCTTGTTGGATGTACATATTTTACTGAGAATGTCAGACTTCATTTTCACATGACTGAGAAAGATAATGTGAATTTACAGAAAATATGCTTTCAGTTTAGCTTATAGATCCCCTTCCAAACCACTGTGGGAAAATCATGAGATATTAGTTTTCTTTCAAACAATATTCATGATATCACAGCAGAAGGTTTTTTCACATGGTAAAATCACCTTAGAACCCACCACAATTCCTAAAACGAGTATGGTACCATCAACAAATGATTTATAATGTAACTAAAGTCCTAAAACCCTCTATTAACTACAATGCTTTTTAATGAGGTGCTATCATGTATATTGGTCCCAAGATGGCTGCCAACACTTCTTGGATGAAGTGCTGACAGCCAATCAGATCAGATGTGTGGTTAGGCTCCGCCCAGATATATATCTTTTTTTTTAACCTAAATTACTCAAAATCCACTGGAGCACATATATTGAGACCTAGCAAAGGCACATCGGGCTAACAGTCCCTACAATTTTGCCAAGTTTCGTGCAAATCCATTCAGCCGTTCGAGCTAAAAGTGAGGCCAACCGCCCTATGGAAATTAACATGGGAAAAACGTGTTTTGGGACCCCCCTTTTTTCTCGGCCCCCCCTTGATGAAACCCCCCCCCAAATTGTCAGGGGCTGCTCAGAAACAAAATGTTCCATTTTCCTGAAAATGTCAGCCAATTCCGTCCACAAACGCCAAAGTTATTAGACATAGAATTTTCAAAAATCCCATAGAGAAAAAATCCTAACTATATATACCTATATATATATATACTAGTAGTTCACTATGGCTATATGTTTTATATTATGTAGCCATAGTGAACTACTAGTCACCAAAGTGCAGTAACTTAAAAGCACGCAAAGTCTTTCTTTCTTTTAATTATTTTGTTTTTCACTGAAATGTAATGAAACTACATATCCCATAATGCCTTGAAAATGGCTAACTATGGGTTAGTATAAATAACAACACAATAGAGGGACTAACCAACCGTGAGCAAGGCCAGTTGTGGCCGAAACGCGTTGGTGGGGTGAAGTCTTGATTAAAAAGGCTTAAGAAAATATCCTGATTGTGCCGCCTCTTTTGTTCGAAAAAAAAAATATATATATATATATATGTATATATATATTCATTTTTAATAATTTTGTAATAATTAGCCCCCGGGGGGGCTATATACTGGTGGAAAAATTATAAAATGTTATGGGGGCCCAGAGGGGCCCCAGCCACGGGGATCGTCACCCCTCGGGGCTACAAAAAAAATGGTGGGGGGAGGGGTCAAAGGTCACCAAAGCCTCAGGGACCACCACTCCCGGGGCTTTGGGGGACTGAGTGGCCCCCTCCTGGAGCACTCGAGAGTCCCGTCACCCCCGGGGCTACAAATAAAAATAGTTGCGGGGCTGCAAGGTCTTCAAAGCCCCGGGGACCACCACTCCCCGGGGCTTTTTGTGTTGTTCCTGCAGTGTCTTGGGGTGTCTATCCTTCCCTCCCATAGCAAGGAAATCTGTTCTCTCTTTCAAAATGTAAATCAGATTGCTTTTTCACATGGGGAGCTGCATGTTAGTAGCTCCCCATGTGGAAAAGCAATGCGGGCTCTCAAACGCGTAGAAGTTGTGCACCAAAGGCGCTGGAGTCGTGCACCCTACAGATTATAAGTTATGCATTCAGCACGTGCACAGCAGGGGTCCGGACTGAGCGCTGTGCTTGGTGCGTCACTTCTAATTTTAGCGTAAAAAAATAGCCCCTATCAGTAATTTCTAATATCCCTGGGGACCCCATCCCCCGGTGCTTACATGAAATGTGGGGGAGTGTGGGTGGAGCCAAAATGCCCCCACGGTCGCAGCCGGCTACCCGCGTCCTTTGGGAGCCGGCATTGCTTTTCCTTATGGGGAGATGCTAACTTGCATGTGGAAAAGTCATCTGGTTTCGATTTTGAAAGTGAAAACAGATTTCACTGTTCTGTCTTTCAAAATGCAAACCAAGTTTGCTATGGGAGGGCGGGAGCCGCGAGACTCCCGCCTTCTCATAGCAAACAGCAGTGTCCATGGGGTAGGCACCCCGGGACACTGCAGGAGCCGGCCCTGGGGGGTGAAGGTCCCCAGGGCCCTCAAGGGCTCCAGACGGAAGGCCACGCAGCCTCCCTCCCACAATACACAAAGCCCCAGGGGGTGGTGGTTCTCGGGGCTTGAGGGGGGTCGTTGAGGCCCTTCCACTTCTAATTTTGCAGGGTGGGGGGGCCTTGGAGCCCACTCTAACCATTTATTTTATAGTTCTGGGGGGTGGCTCTCACTGTTGCATAGCAAACAGCAATGTTGAGAAAATCTTCCGGTAACATAACAAAGGATTTTGAACTGCTTACTGCCTGTTACCAGACTAACAGTTCATGGGACACTTAAGTGAGCAGAGAGGTTAGAAGTTCACCACACTATGTTGCTAATCGAAACAGTTACTGTGCTGGAGTTTTAAAAGTTTTTCATAGGAGCCGTTAGTCGTAGAAGAAGTCAGTGGAAAATATAATAAAAATAATAGCGGGGGTTCGCTGGGGCCCCACAGTCCCGGGGCTTCACTCATGTTGGGAGGGGGGTGCAGTAGGCTGTGTAAATTATATCGGGAAAACAACAATGCGGCTTATTGCGGTTTTTCTTTAATATAATGTGGAATAATGTTTATTTATTAGGCAGTGTTCACTTTTGTTACGGATAGAGTCACTTTATTACAGGAAATGTATTAATATGTAGGATGGCGTGTTCTGTATGTGTGCGTGGAACATATTTAACGTTTAATTGGTTAAGGTGTTCCAACAACAAGCTTAATGTTCATTGGGTGCGAACCATTGAAAGTAAAAGTGTTTTCTGCAATTCACTTCTTCTCCGGAGAGTAGCAAGGACATCTAATTGACTTACATGTTGTAAGGAGGACTTTCCTGAGCTTTATGTTGGTTGGTTGTGAACCATTGAAAGTAGAAGTGTTGCCAGTCATTCACTTCCGCTCTGCGAAATAGGAGGGACATCTGATTTGCTGACGTGCTCCAAGGAGGACTTTCACAAGCTTAATGTTGATTGGCTGTAAACTGTTGAAAGTAGAAGTGTTGTCAGCGATTCCTTCCCTCTTCGAGGAGTATTAGGGACATTTGATTGGGTAACGTGTTCCAAGCGGGACCTTACAAAGCTTAATGTTCATTGGCTATGAAGCATTAAAAGTAGAAGTTTTGGCAGTCATTACTTCCTCCTCTGCGGAACAACATAGACATTTTATTGGCTAAAGTGTTTTGAGCACAAGTTTGCTCCTTATTGGGTGGGAACGGTTCACTGTTGTTAGTAATTTTGTGACGCACTTCCAAAGGAGTATGGGAAAAGAAAGTAGTAGAGGGGAGGTTAGGGACACTATTAACTCTGTACAGTGGTCACAAGGTGGTAGACAGGGATTATGAAGGTAAAAATAGTTTTTATATGTTTTAAGGGCCATTTTTATATTATTGCAGTGTGGTGTACAAATCATGGCGGAAAAATGACAGTGTCTTGCGGTGTTTTTTTTATCAAGTTTGCGGGTTGGATACTTCCCAGGAGCACTATTTACTTATAATGTGGTGTTTACTTTTCTGATGGGGAGGTGTGGTTGTGCAGCAAAAATTTCAGTCTAGGTTTGAAACAGTTTTTATTTAGCAAACACAAATAAACTTTCTTCAGAAACTGACACTGTATATATAAAAGGGGTGAAAATTAAAAATGCAATTTCATAAAATATCAGTTAAGCGTGGCCATAGCCTCCTTTTTTCTGCTATAGTTTGTAAAAGTGTTGCCTCATATTCTTGATATTGTAAGAGGGCATCAGTTACTTTTAGATAAAGTAGAATAGAAGGGCTACAACAAACACTCCAGCACTACATTATCTGAGGTCAAGAGAACAAGTAAAAACAGTTAAATACAAGTGACTTCATGTTACATAGAAATGTATGCATTATTATTTTTCAAATTTGTATTCTGTAGAATTCAGGAACGTTCTGTCGTAGTGCTTGGAGGTCGAACACTGTTCCGCTAACAAATCACATACTCACTTAAGAATATATAGGATGGTACTAATATAATATACAGAACTGGTCCTATATATTCTTTAGCGAGAAGGTGAATAGAAACCGCAAATGAGAAGAATATAAATTAGAACATAACATTCAGAAATGTAGGATTTATCAAATATTTAAAGTAACAAAGTATGTATGCAAGCTTTATTTTTTATTCTGCAATTTCGTAAAATATGCCCCCTGAAAAAAATATCTGATTAAGTATGTTCTAATGTTTCCTAAGCTGTACTACAGATGGCGTCAAAAAATCTCCTATTCACCTTTTCTTTACACTATAAATGTAAATAAGGTTTTTATAATGGAAGTTTTAATATTTTGAATTTTTTATTAACTGTACAATAAATAAATCAAATCCTATTCCTATTCTATAACAATAGGACAATCTATTACAATATAACGATTGATACCATTGTTACAGTAAAAAGAAAAGGAAAATAAAGTTATCTATTTAACAGAACATCCATAACGAAATACTTTCGAGCGGTAATTATTTTCTGAGCTTCTTTTCTCCCGGAGGTCAAAAAGTTTGATCTTCGTGGTGACGGGTCACAAACTCCTCTGAGATCATGACTGTGAAAATTATGATATAAATATTCACAGTATATGATCAAAAGGGGGCAATAGACTAAAAACCAGTAGCTGGTGACGTTACTTATATATCTTTACGCTTTGTGACGACAGGTCATGAAGTCCACTGAGATTAGCATAACTGTTAATATTATAATATACATATTAACAGTATATAATCCCTAGGGGAAAACACACTAACAACTGGAAGGTGGTGACGTTGATTGTAAATGTTTAGGATTTGCGCCGACATGTCATCAACACTTCTGAAGTGAAGTACAGTGTCAATATTATAATATAGAAAGTCACAATATATAAACTGAAAGGAGCCAGAAAAGGAGCAATGTTTGTTGTAATCTATCTGTTTCTGAAAACAAGGTGTTGATGTTACAGAGAAAAAGGGAAAAACATGCAATACCACTTTTTTCTAGATATAAATGTTTAAATATTGACAAATAGCCACAAATTATAACTATCTACTATGCCATAATGAAACAACTTACAACTCCGAAATATGTTTGTTGACGCAAAACAAGAATCCAATGCTAGAAAAGGGAACCTGCATCACAGATTGGCGACGCAGAAATAACGCACGAAAACGGCACTAATCGCACAACAGGTGTGGTTTATATGTAAATGTAAATGTATGTGTCTTGTAAAGCGCACTGCTGCCCTGAGGCGTCATGGTGCTGTAGACCGCTGGGGAACCCGTCCTGGCTATCCCTGTGAGATGGTCCCTACTGGGTATCTCCAAAGTGAAACCAGGCATCCCCAGCGAATGTGGGGGGCCAATGTAGAGATGAGGCAAGCTAATGCCCAGAGTTGCCGAGTGTGATCCCTGGTTAGAGTAGGCACCAAAGCGAGAATTATCAAGTCCGCTGACCCTGGTCCATGACCCTGCCGCGTCGGGAATTGAACCCTGGTCCCGGGACGTTGTCTGCTTCCGGGTCTGCCGCCTCTAACCAGTGAGCCACACCACTCTACCATATAGTTTTATGGTTGTTTAGTAGTCTATGGAAGGAAGATTTGGCTATGCAGTTGTCACGTTTTACAGTTTACACATGCTAACATTTCAACTGTTTTACTTGTGCACGTGTTGGGAAAAGTTACAAACTGTGAAGCTGTTAAGGTTTTGATTTCCATAGTAACACGTATAAGGTCTTTATTATCTAAGTATGTTCGAGAGTTTAAAAAGTGTTACCTGGTAAACTGTGTCCTTTGTATTATCATGATTAAAAACATCTAAGTATAAGACATAAAAAAATCGTTTGCAATAGAAGAAAAAAAAAGTGTTACAATTTCTTATCACTATGCTGTCAAACTATAAAAGTGCCAGCATTTGTAAAGCTACCCCTGGAAAGGTGTGCCGGCGCTTGGGGCGTTGGGAAGATTAAGCAAGGTGTTACCTACAGTGAGATAGTGGCGGGCTAAGATGCTGATGGACTTTGGAATCGAACTGTGAACGCTTTTGTTTGAGGTCAGTTATTATAGGTGTTGCGTGATACTTTTAGCACACTTATATGGTAATTACTGCTAATTAAGTTGAAAACATTCTTAAATTATAAGTAGGACTCCTTGTTTTCTGTTTTTACAGATCAATACAGACAGAAAAGTATTTATTTTCCTCTGTATTTATTTTAAAGCGTGGATAAATACGGAAATTGGGTTATTTTTTGAGCAATTGTAAATGCTGTCAATGATGAGTACTAGGCCAATAGGTCTGTTGTTCTAAAAGTAAAAGGGTAAAAACAATAAAAGACTTTTAGTAAAGAGCCTTAAAGAGCAATATATATATGCTCTTACAAGAAAACTTGCACATTTTAATATGAAGGTTGTGTATAGTTTATAATCTAAGAGTGTTTACATGAGTGAAACTGGTCAGTCTTTCAGCTATGAGTGCATATTCATCAGTAAAATAAATGTGGAAATATACTCATTTCAGATTCATTTTTTTACACAACCCGAAATATATATGGGTAAATACAGATACAATTATTTAGAAAAAATATGGATAAATACAGATGGAAATGTTCAAAAAATAAATACCATAAAACCAGGAGGTATATTTTTAAGTTATAAAACAATACTGTTAAGTTTGTTTTTACTATAAAAAGTATACATGTATTTTTAAAATTTACTTAAAAAACACTATAGGTTATAGGGATATTGTAGTTAGATATTAACATTTAAAATACCTTTGAATTTCACTGAAAAAAACATAGATTTCATGCAGGTTATAGTTAGGAATTATCATTTAAAAAATGTTAGAAATTCACTGAAAAAACCATAGGTTTCAGGGCGGTTATAGTTAGCTCGACTTTTCATTCATACAAAACCATTGAAATTCCTCCGTTATAGTTAGTTGTACTAACTGTAACTCTCGCACCCGCAATCCACTGGTGAGGATGTCACATATTACATCATTAATGACATGGTCAGTGACATCCCCGATGACATCTCAAATGACATCACTGATGACATCATACACGTGACAATGAGATACACCTCATCATACACTAGTATAACCTTTCATCACTCACTAAAAAATACAGATTATCATATTTGAATCCATTGACACACCAATACAAGTATCTAAAAACCTACTCAGTGATTTCTAGATCTACACACACATCTAATAAATTACCTATAGATTCACTCATACATGCTGTCAAAAATCAATAGAACACTATCGAATGTACTTATACACCTATATTGATAGTACACACTAGCACACATCCTATTCACTTATGCAGTGATCCTACTCACTTTTGGAAATAATGTATCATATTTACATTTACTCAGCTACATACATCTACTAATAGCTCTTCATTTATTCATATAGATAGTAACTGATACTTAGTGTGTTATGAAATCACTATTCCAAGTATACAGTTATCTATACAGTCACTCATGCAATAATGAGCTTTATGTATAGTTATTTATATATGACTGTCATATATACTGCCTTTTATTATTCCTACTTGGTTGGACATGTACCATTGAGAAATATATTTGCTCATCACCACACCCATAAAGATATTCACTCACCCAAACAACTATTATAACATGTAGTCTTAATGTCACTATCCAACATATTTAGTGAGACACTCTAAATTAGTCAAGTAAACAGTCAATCACACTGCTACTAAATCCTCTCTCAAGATAGGAATATATTCACTGATATTTAAATGCAGATTGCTATTTATATAATAATACATATTTAAATATCAAACCAAACCACATTCACTGGTTGATGTCATCAGTGATGTCATTTGAAATACAATAACAAAAAAGGGGAGAGGGTCAAATAAGTTTAAACTCTGCCACCCCGAACCCCCGGAGACCTATAGTTGTACACACAAAAGGGGTGGGTAGAGTAAATAATAAAACCATATATACTAATGTAGTGAAGAATAGAGCAAGCCCCAATAGGGCAAATCACTCTGTTTGAAAAAACTGCCCTCACTCACATACCGAGGTATGTGACATGCTTCATCATTGGGCCTGCTTACAATACGCCCTGGTGTACCCCACACAGGACGGAGCATAAGGGAGGGGGGGAAAATAATAAATTTCTCTTAACACAACATATAGGCAAACAGACTGAACAAACACAACACTTAACACATCCAATGAGGTGAAAATAGTGCAAACACCAAGTGTTTCCAACCGAAAAGTGCGACAAAGGAATTGTGCAGTATGAGGAGTGATTTAAAACTGATTAAAGGTGTCAACCAGAATGCAAACTTTATTAGACTTTTCTTGGCACCTCTACCAGAATTAAAAAAGAAGTGAACAAAGGATGGGAAAGTGCCTTCAGGAGATAATTAGGAACCTCAAGGCTTCCCTCGTACCACTGCCAGAGTCAACATGTTTCGACCGCTCTTGATGCGCCTGTATGGTCACTCCGGTCTTCTTCAGGACCGTCGCATTCGGTTTCTCTGAGGGTTCTCCCATATTCCTGAGAAAAATTATAACCCCAACAGGGCGGTAGGTCCAATTAATCCATACCACTCCTGTGTAATGTATGGAGAGTGTCCCCTTAAATGCGGGAGAACAATCACGAGTTTATGTAAGTAATATACTCGTACTGGTGTCTGGTGTACAGGACGCCAAAGTACACAATCGTTCCGAAGGCTTGTCCTGGCTGTATCTAGCACGACCCGTGGCACCGCGTAGATGTCATTTGAAATGTCATCAGTGATGTCACTGACCATGTCATGAATGATGTAATATGTGACATCATCACCAGTGGATTGCGGGCTTGAGAGTTACAGTTACTACAACTAACTATAACGGAGGAATTTCAATGGTTTTGTATGAGTGAAAAGTTGAGCTAACTATAACACCCCTGAAAGCTATGTTTTATTCAGTGAATATATATATATATATATTTTTTTTTTTTTCTGCAAAATTGAATTCGGGGCCAGGATCCGGTGCTATGCGTTGGATCCGGCTCCAACGCATAGCACCGACTGCGAGAGGATCACTTTGTGGAATATATATATATATATATATATATATTTAATCTGGGTTGGTTCAAGTCTCCTTCCGTGTTTGGCGCTGCTTGCAGGTGCGTGGCTTCATGCGGTGGAACCAAACCGCTATATATCCAAACTGCGTTTACCAAGGAATACCAGATTCCCCGGTCAAACAATTGAAGCCGCCACTCCAGTCACTCGATTTGTGTGAGACAACTTAACTTATTCTTAAATCCTCGGCAGCATTATTCACAGCACAAAACCAACGCGTTTCGTTAGCTCCCCACTAACTTGATCACGGTGTTTACCCGATGTGACTTTGCTATGTCTCACGATATGTGCTCTAGTGGTTTTTGAGTAATTTAGGTTAAAAAAAAATATATATCTATGGCAGCGCCCCGGTACGCGCTCCGGGGAGCGCCACGCATGGTGCGCACGGAAAGCTGATTGGCTCTCGGGTGTCTGTAAACATTCGAAACAGTCCAGAGCCGCCGCCATCTTGTGTCTCGGTAGGATCGAGACACAAGAGGTGGGAAAAACAAAGAGGGGAATGACCATAAGGGCAGAGTAGACCCCCTTGACCCCCTAGGTTTGATGTGGGGGCTATAAAAGGGCCCCGCGGGTGAAAAAACTTTTTTTTTATTTGCGCGGGGGGAGCGCCCGGTATGCGCACCGGGGAGCGGACCGGGGAGCGTGCCATGTGGAAAAATGAATGATAGAGTTTTAAAAAAATTTAGCCTTTTTTTAGAAATTGGAGGTAGTTTTAAAAAGAACTGTTTTTTTTCTTCTTTTTGTTGTTTTATATTTCTTTAATGTTTTTTGAACATTTTGTACTTTTTTTAGCTTTTATGAACTATTTGTTATTTTTTCTTGGTTATTTTTATGGGGAGAAACAAAAAACAGGGAATTGAAAATGGCTCAACAGGAGCAAAAAAAAAATCTGGAAAAAATTAGGGTTTTTGGTGGCAATTGTGGTTGTCACCAGCAAGGAGGATGAGCTTTAGGCTCTGCTCACCATAGGAGATGGTCTTACCACAAAAAATACAGGTGACCCTAAATTCTCCAAATCGTGGTTGAATGCAAGGGATTGTCTCCCTTGTCTCTGGTCCCGATGGAGTGGGTTGTTTTCGTTTGGAGGTGCTGGGTGTAGATTGGGGAGGGTTGCTGGCCAGTTCTCTCATCTCTGCGGCAGCATAGTTGTTAGGATGCTTGCGCTGCATGTGCCTTATCATGGTATTGTTCCCAAATTAATATTTTTTATTTGGGTTACCCCTTGAGAGTTCCATGTCACAGATAAGGCAAGTCACCTTTGCCGCATTCACTTTCTTTTTTCCCTCAGGGATGGAAAAAAACTCCCATACAATGTGTGGCTTGGGCTGGTATGGGGTATTGTGTTCTTCCAGCCACCTCCTCCTCATCCCCTCCTCCTCTTCCTCCTCCTCCTCTTCTTCTTGACCACCGATGTGATGTTGTGATGGTCCTCTTGGTGGTGGTGGTGGTGGTGCAGATGCTTCAGCTGATGCTGCTACTGTAGCCATTTCAAAGTACAAAATATACCTCAAAGTTTTCAAAACAGTTCTTACTCAGTCAAAGGACAAAGTCAGAATAAGGAAAAAAGGTGGGGTCTTTCATCATTTGGAAAAAAAAAGTCCTGAACCAATAAGAAGTGTTATTTTCAGGTCACAAGACTAGGGATTTCATCATTATGAAACCAAAACTGTTCTGCACCAATTAAAAGTGTTATTTTCAGGTCACATGACCCGACACGCTCACGCGACGCGCCCCCGGGCGCGCCCCGGGTCGCGTCTCGTGAGCGCGTTGGATGTTTACGTTGCGCGATCGTATTCGCTCGAGTGCTTCCGGGTGCGCTTACGCTGTGCGTATCACGTGGTCGCGGCTACGCGATACGTCACGATGATGTTTTCGTTCGCGGCAATAGCGCTAACAAGGCGCTCTCAGGAGCGCGCCCTGGGGCGCTTCAAAATACTACGCTTTCCGGGGCGCTCACCGGGGCGCTCCAGGGCAAGACAAAAAAAAAAAATATATATATATATACATTAAAAAATTGTTTTAAATACAAATATAATATAGGATTCATTAATTTTCAACAAACTGTTACATTTCATAGCTATAGACATTTGCTATTAACAAAATTTTGACATTTACTGAAAAAAACATAGGTTTGGGGCCTTATATATAGTTAGGAATTAGCATTCAAAAAACCTATGAAATTCACTGAAAAAACCATAGGTTTCACACCAGTTATAGTTAGCTGGAAATTTTACTGATATAAAACCATTGAAATTCCCACGTTATAGTTAGTTGGACTCACTATAACTTGCGCGCCTGCAATGCACTGCTGATGACGTCACATATTACATCACTCATGACATGGTCAGTGACATCACTCATGACATCACTGATGACACCATCCAGTGAATGTGTGTCTTTCTGAAATAGCAATATGTTTTATATATGTATTTGTAAATGTCGATGGACAAATAAATATTTAAATAAGTGTGTAAATGAATGTTTATTTTTAATAAAATATTGATTGGTTAACTGGCTTATAAAGTGTATCTTAGTGAATACATATATTAGCAAAGTAATTTTTAAATATTTTAAATATATGTATCAGTGTTTCACTTTGTGTATAAGTGGCTGCATGGGTTGGTGACTGACTCACTGTTTGTATGTGTTTTTAAGACAGCGCATGTGCAGGACTGTATGGGTGGATGAGTGTGAATATGTGTGTGTTAGTGAGTGAATGCCTACCTCACTAGCGTTTTTATGAGTAACTACATATGTTTTAATCTAGTATATGTGAGTATTGATGTATATAAGTGAGTATATGTGAGAGTGAGAGATTGAAAGAGTTCCTGTTTAAATAAGTATGTGTTTCTATAAGTGATTGTTTAAGAGAGTAAGTATGTGTAAGTTTCCTTAGAAGTAATGTACAAGTGTGTGTATAGATGTATATGCAAATAAATGGATGTTCAATAGTTTATTTGCATGTGTGAGTATGTGTGTGAGTAACTTTTGGATGACTGTCGGTGTGTAACAGGATGTATATGTGTATCACTACATATGATGAGTGAGTATATGTATGAGTGACTATATAGAACTGTTGGTGAACGAGTGGATGTGTATATAGATGGTGGAATTATTGAATTGGTTGTAGTAACTGGTATGGGTATCTCCATTTTTTTAAAAATTTTAATTTATATTTTTCAATATGTGTTTCATGGGTTACATTACAGTGAAAGGAGGTCTGTCACTCTGTCACAAGGATGGTGTCATCAGTGATGTCATGAGTGATGTCACTGACCATGTCATGAGTGATGTAATATGTGATGTCATCAGCAGTGCATTACAGGCGCGCAAGTTATAGTGAGTCCAACTAACTATAACGTGGGAATTTCAATGGTTTTATGTCAGTAAAATTTCCAGCTAACTATAACTGGTGTGAAATCTATGGGTTTTTCAGTGAATTTAATAGGTTTTTTAAATGTTAATTCCTAACTATAACTGGTGTGAAACCTATGGTTTTTTCCAGTGAATATATATAAATATTCACTAAAAAACCATAGGTTTCAGGCATGTTATAGTTAGGAATTAGCATTTAAAAAACCTTAGAAATTCACTGAAAAAATCATAGGTTTTACAGATGTTATAGTAAGGAATTAGTATTTGAAAAACCTTTAAAATTCAAAGAAAAAACTATAGGTTTCAGGGACGTTATACTTAGTTGATCATTTGACTCATAAAACCAGAGAATTTTGCTTGTTATAGTTAGTGGAGCTAACTATAATTCACGCGCCTACAATGCATTGGTGATGACGTCATATATTACATCACTCATGACATGGTCAGTGACATCACAAATGACATCACTGATAACATCAGCCAGTGAATGTGTGTTTCTGGAAAGTTTAAATATATGTCATATATATCCATGCCAAGGTGTATTGAAGAGTTATTGGATTTACAACTGCCTGAATGGATTATTTAGTAAGTGCATGAGGGACTGTATAAGTGAGTGATTGAACATGTCTTACTGAATGCATGGGTTAGTGACTAAACTGTGTGAAAGTCTGTATTAGTCTCTTAGTTGGTGTGTATCGGCTGCATGGGTTGGTGAGTAGCTACATGAGTGTCTATATAGGTCTTGTTTTTTTAAATTTTCTTACATCCTCATTTGCGTGCATGGCTCCAATCTATCAAAATCAAAAGACCGCCACAGAGCAATAAGGCGTATGGTTGTGTTCTGTGCTGTCTCAGCGTATAGCTGGAGGGAGAATGGAAAGGGGCGACCATTCGGTCCCCCCGAACGTATGGCGGAGTACCACGATCCCCCCGGGAAGCCATCTTGGGCGGGAGGCGAGTCTCGGCTGGTATGCCCGAAGCGGCGTAGCCGGGGCGCGCCTTTTTCCCGCCCTGGAGTGGGCTGGCCTAGACACTGACGCGGCCGACCACGCCCTTCAGGGCAGGCGGGGGTGGGTTTACTCCCGCCCTGAAGACGGATAAAAGGAGCAACAAGCCAAGAAAGCATCCTCTTGTTCCTGTGCTCTGAAGCTGCACCTCCTCGCTGCACGTGAGCTCGAGACGGAACGAAGAGCCATTTTTTGAGCGTGGTAATCTTTCTCTTTGTCTTACAGAAACTCTGTTGGAGAATGCCTAAGAAAGCCGGAAAGCGAATGACTACCGATCAGATGCTGCGGGTACTCATGAAGGAAGTGACCGATCTGAAGAAGCGGATGGCGGATAGAGATGGGGAAGAGGGACCGAAACGGCCTTTGGCAGGAGCAGCTCCGGGAGGAAAAGGCAAGAGGCCCAGAAGGGGAGCAGCTGGGGGGGACATCCCGGTTCCCTGTGCTCCGCTCGAGGAGCCAACTCCGGTGCCGGCAGAGGGAATTCCGATTCCCGTAGTGGTCACCCCCGTGTCCGCGGAGGATATGCCTCCTGAGCTGGCAGCCCAATTAGCAGCGTGGTTGGGAAAAGATGGCGAGGGCACCACGGCTGACGACGCACGGGCTTTGATTAAGCAGTTGCGTGAAACGAAGGAGGCGGCGAAGGCATCATCGCTAGTTATCACGCCGGTTGCGGCAGTAGAAAAACCACCAGGAACAGGTGCAACCACAGATACAGCCTCTGGTTCAGGTAAGCGGCCATTGCAGATTGCGAGGGATGAGTCGGCACCTTCACGAAGGGAAAGGTTGGGTCAACATGTCCCTCGGGCTATTAAGGAAAAGATATGGGCAGATGAGTATGTGAACATTTTTTCATTGCTTACTGATCATTATGAGATGGAGCATGTTAGGAGCCAAAAGGAGCTCATGCATCCGGGTGTGTGGCGCGCAAAGATGGCCGCCTTTAAGGTTGATGAACACATTGGCAATTGGGGCAAGGCATGGGGGATTTTTACATCCATCGTGGGCGAACGTAGACCCGAGTTGTTGTCCGAATTGCCGATTTATCAGACACGGATCATGGAATATTCCGTGGCGTATGGGGGCACTCAGTGGTTCTGTTACGATAACATTTTTAGGAAAGCAAAAGAGCACGATAAAAACTTAACCTGGGATTGTTACGATTCTGTGTCATGGTCAAAAATGGAAAGTACTGGTATGTTAAAGGTGCCACTAGTAGGGAGCGGTGGGGGGGAATCCTCCCGCCAAAATGCCGGGGCGCCCTTTCGATCAGGTTCGGGTAACGAGTACCACTCGAGGCCGAACGGCAACACAGGTAAAAGGGGGGTTTGTTGGAACTTCAAAGGGGTAAATGTTCGAGGCCCCAGGGGACATGCAAATTCCGCCACGAATGTGGAGGGTGCGGGCAATCATCACATCCGGAGTCCATGTGCAGAGCCAAAACGGGTGATAACGGGGGTAAAGGAGGCGCCAAACAGGTCTGAAATAGTCCGAGGGGCGCCTTTACCTACTCCGGTTGATACCATGGCAATGATTCCTTGGCTCAGCGAATACCCGGATCATGTTTCCGCTGGGGTGCTGCGGAACGGGTTTTCATATGGTTTCCGCATCCCAGTGGGGGAGTTCCAGGGTATAAGACAATGTAAAAATCAAATATCGGTCTTGAAACATACGACCGTGGTACAGGAAAAGATTGCGAAGGAGGTTGCTCGAGGTCGGGTGGCCGGTCCATTTGTCGAGCCACCATGTGATAACTTTGTTTGTTCTCCTTTGGGGGTGGTCCCTAAAAAGGACCCGGGTGAGTTCCGACTGATACATAATTTATCAGCCCCACATGGTCGGTCTGTGAATGATGCAATAGACCAGGATATATGTTCGGTGCGGTACGCATCTTTCGATGAGGCCGTCGCCATGTTGAATCGCCTAGGGCCCGGGGCGCTGATGGCGAAGTCAGATATCGAGTCAGCGTTCCGGTTGCTCCCGGTACACCCAGACGATCAGCGTCTCCTTGGTTTCATGTTTCAGGGTCACTATTACATGGATAGATGTATGCCAATGGGTTGCTCTATTTCTTGTGCCTATTTTGAAAAGTTCAGCTGCTTTCTGCAATGGGTCTTCACAAAGAAGACGGGTTTCCAACATGTCATGCACTACCTCGATGACTTTTTGTTTTTGGGGGCGGCCGGGGTTCCGGAATGTGGACAGGCTTTGAATGAATTTTGTACCTTAATGACGCATCTCGGTGTGCCATTGGCACCAGGTAAGACTGTGGGACCCTCGACTTGCCTCGAGTTTCTAGGGATCGAGCTCGACTCCGTGGAAGGTTGTTTTAGGTTACCTAGAGAGAAGGTGGTAAAATTCAGAGTAGCCTTAGAAGCGTGTATTAGGGAGTCCAAGGTCAGATTGCATCAGTTGCAACAATTGGTGGGACAGCTGAATTTTGCCCTGAGAGTCATGCCGATGGCCCG
Organism: Lissotriton vulgaris; assembly: GCF_964263255.1. Lineage (NCBI taxonomy): Eukaryota > Metazoa > Chordata > Amphibia > Caudata > Salamandridae > Lissotriton > Lissotriton vulgaris. The sequence goes on along the minus strand of NC_141693.1, from coordinate 748,722,491 downwards.
CCCCTTTTCCCGCTCGATCTCTCAAGCCATGGTCGGCCTGAAGGAGGGTCATCATCGCACAAGGTTATCGGCAGAGGTTCGTCAGGACATGCGCATTTGGTTGGCATTTCTGGCGGATTTCAATGGTCGAGTGGTCTGGAATAAACCGGCGGTGTCCTCCGAGGAGCTGGGGCTGTGGACAGATTCGGCAGGGAGTACTGGTTTTGGTGCCATATTTGGCACACAATGGTCGGCTCAGAAATGGCCGTTATGGTGGCATGAGTGTGGATTGACGAGTAACATTGCCTTTTTGGAATTGTTTCCCATTCTGGTGGCCCTGAAAACTTGGCCCGAGGGGTTTAGAGATCACTCTGTGGTGTTTTGGTCTGACAACATGACCGTGGTTGAGTGTATCAACAGCCAGGCAGCACGATGCAAATGGATTCTGAAATTGCTTAAGGAAATTGTATTATTGTGTATGCAGTTGAATGTCCTATTCAAAGCGAGACATGTGCCAGGGGTAATGAACAAGGCGGCTGATGCACTTTCTCGTTTTCGTATGCAGGCCTTCTGGGGTTTTCTGCCCACAGCGGACCCGGTGGCAGCACCCTTTCCCGAAGCTCTTTGGTCTCTCGGTGCCCCGAATTACAGCACCTCGTGGGAGAGAGTTTAGCCCCCAGGACGAGGAAGGCATACCTAGGGGCGTTCCGATCCTACTGGGCCTTTGTGGGGGAGGCTAGGAGGGAGCTTTGGGGTCAGAAGGAATTAGTAGTTGATTTTCTCCTGTCCTTACATCAGGCAGGCAAATCAGTGGCTACGGCCCAGAGGCATCGGGCCGCCATTTCCTTTATGGCAAGGGCTCATGGGATCCAGGACCCGACTACATCTTTCGTTGTGCAAAAGGCGCTACGCGGGTGGCAACGCCTTGAGGGTCGCAGAGTAGATGAAAGGCGCCCGATAGGTCTGGATAGGTTGGCTTTGTTGTTATCTGTACTGCCTGCAACATGTTCATCCCGGTATGAAACAGTCTTATTCCGGGCCGCTTTTATGTTAGCATTCTATGGGGCTATGCGGGTAAGCGAGCTAGTGGCAAGGAACAAACAGGATACCCTGGGGGGATTGTGCCGAGAGCACGTTCAGGTCAGGGGGGAGACAATAACTGTCTCGTTTGTCAAGTCCAAGACCGATCAGGGATCGATGGGGGACTGCATACTGATACAAAGGATTCCCGGGTCATCCATGTGCCCGGTGAGGTGCGTTGAGGAATATTTAGCACAGAGGGTGGCATCATGGGGGGGGACCTTGTTGAGACACGCTGACGCCACCCCACTGACGAGGTTTCAGTTCCAGCGGGTGCTTGCGATGTCGATTTCAGCCGCGGGCTTAAGCCCCGGCGAGTTTGGGACCCATTCCTTTCGGATAGGGGCTGCGACAGAAGCTACAGCCAGGGGTTTGAATGTCGAACAAATTAAACGTGTGGGGCGTTGGTCCTCCAATTGTTATAAAAGGTATGTGCGGTTGCACATGTTGTGAAGCTGCATTGATGTACTCACGCTTCTTGTTTTTCTTTGGTTTTCAGTTGCGCAAGCCTACGAGGCGGGGCGGACTGTGCAGTCGACCCAACACTGGGCCAGCGGTCAGACATCACCGGCTGTGAAAAAGGAGGTGTGGGTCGTGGGCCACTCATACGTGAGGCGTGCCGCGGACGTATTCAAAGCAGGTGACATGATTCACGTGGCTGGGGAATACGGGTACAGTGTGTCCTTCTACGGAAAGGGCGGGCTCTGTATTGACCAGTTTCGATCATTTTTCGAGGGTTTGTTAGGGCGGACGAGGTCACCGCCGTCTATAGTCATAGTACATCTTGGGGGCAACGATTTAGTGACCACTGGTAGACGACTTCTTCTTGAGGCAATGCTTTCCACTGTAAGTTGGTTAGCGAGAAGAGTTCCAGGGTGCACAATTGCATGGTCCCATATGATCCCACGGAAAGTGTGGCGAGGGGCTCTTTCGGTTTCTGCTCTGAATCATTCAGTAAGAAAAATTAATAATAAAGTGAGTAGATTGTTCCGTTCAAATACACTGCATTCTATTTCGCATGGTTGTATTAAAGGGGACGGTATGTATTTGGGGGATGGTGTCCATTTGTCCCGGGGGGGGAATGAGTTACTCATAGGAGACCTGATAGCTTGGCTAAGGACTTTATGACATGACCTTTAGGCAGGAGTATTGTGGGGGGTCCGGATAGCCGGTCAACTATCCGGCCTGTGGCGGTAAGGTCATGATCGGTGAGCAGTAATTGGAAGATCCCTAGGGGTGGGCGTCACCCATTACGGATGGGAGCGCTCGAAGGAGGTGGCCATTGGCCCCTCAACGGGGGGCGGTCCCGTCTAAGGATGGGCCGCCGAAAGATAAGGAAAGGCGGTCAAGGCCCCTTCCTTGGGTAGGAGGGGTTACAGCCCCCTCCTGGGGAATTTCCTGGGGCCAGGTCATCTGCGACGGCAGATGTGGTAAGTTGTGTGGGGTTTGGGAGGGGGTCCACGCTACCTTCTAGATACCTCACACGAGTCCTCGGACGACCTTTAAATGGCGTCGAGTTTATTGGGGCCCCCGTCAAGTCAAGGGAAATTGGTAAATGCACTTGAGGTATGCCTCGGTGCGGTCGCCCCTCACAAGTGAGGGGGACATGTCTGGTTTAGGGATCTTGACACCGGTTATGACCTTGCCGTTGGCCCTTAAACGTTAGGATGTACAATTTCAATTTAAAGTTTGTAGGATGTTAGATCGGCTAGGAGAACCTTTGTATTAGAGAATATGTTAAGGTTAGCCAAATATCAAATGTGGAAATGAAATTGTACATTAATATGAAACTGTTATTTTAACGTTTTTAATTTTGTTTCATATTTTAATAAATACGGCCGGGAGGGTCACTCCCTCCCGTCTTCCAAAAGTCCAGTTCGTTTCCAGTTTCCCATCATTGGGGATTGTGTTGAGAGGGGGTGGCGGGTATCTCGGCCATATGGAAAGGGGCGACCATTCGGTCCCCCCGAACGTATGGCGGAGTACCACGATCCCCCCGGGAAGCCATCTTGGGCGGGAGGCGAGTCTCGGCTGGTATGCCCGAAGCGGCGTAGCCGGGGCGCGCCTTTTTCCCGCCCTGGAGTGGGCTGGCCTAGACACTGACGCGGCCGACCACGCCCTTCAGGGCAGGCGGGGGCGGGCTTACTCCCGCCCTGAAGACGGATAAAAGGAGCAACAAGCCAAGAAAGCATCCTCTTGTTCCTGTGCTCTGAAGCTGCACCTCCTCGCTGCACGTGAGCTCGAGACGGAACGAAGAGCCATTTTTTGACCCACCCACCAGCCCCTGAGGACAGCAGGTTGTTTTGAATAAAGTTGAGGTTATAACACTATTTTTTGCAGGTTGTAAGGATTATTGTGATACCTTTGAATATGCAATAAAGAATGAATAAATTCTAGTATGTCGTTTTCGAATAAAGTGATAATGAACTGTTGTTGACCAGTAATCATGCCTTTTTATAAGTCGTAATTTATTACTGTCGTTAGGAATTAGGCATTTAGTTATTAGTTAGAATTGTCGTATTTATTTTGGTCGGGCGGTAAGGTCATGATCGGTGAGCAGTAATTGGAAGATCCCTAGGGGTGGGCGTCACCCATTACGGATGGGAGCGCTCGAAGGAGGTGGCCATTGGCCCCTCAACGGGGGGCGGTCCCGTCTAAGGATGGGCCGCCGAAAGATAAGGAAAGGCGGTCAAGGCCCCTTCCTTGGGTAGGAGGGGTTACAGCCCCCTCCTGGGGAATTTCCTGGGGCCAGGTCATCTGCGACGGCAGATGTGGTAAGTTGTGTGGGGTTTGGGAGGGGGTCCACGCTACCTTCTAGATACCTCACACGAGTCCTCGGACGACCTTTAAATGGCATCGAGTTTATTGGGGCCCCCGTCATGTCAAGGGAAATTGGTAAATGCACTTGAGGTATGCCTCGGTGCGGTCGCCCCTCACAAGTGAGGGGGATATGTCTGGTTTAGGGATCTTGACACCGGTTATGACCTTGCCGTTGGCCCTTAAATGTTAGGATGTACAATTTCAATTTAAAGTTTGTAGGATGTTAGATCGGCTAGGAGAACCTTTGTATTAGAGAATATGTTAAGGTTAGCCAAATATCAAATGTGGAAATGAAATTGTACATTAATATGAAACTGTTATTTTAACGTTTTTAATTTTGTTTCATATTTTAATAAATACGGCCGGGAGGGTCACTCCCTCCCGTCTTCCAAAAGTCCAGTTCGTTTCCAGTTTCCCATCATTGGGGATTGTGTTGAGAGGGGGTGGCGGGTATCTCGGCCATATTCATTGGGGAGGGAGGAAGACCAATTCCCATCAGCACCATTCACACAGGCCAGCCATGATCTTGCTTAGGGCTGAGCCTTAGTAGATAGTGCTCGAGTTATCGAGACCCCCATAACTCCAAGACACTTAGTGATGGAAGCAAGGGTAGGCAATGCGCGCTTTAATCATAGGACCTGGGGAAAAAACAAAAAACAAAAAAAAAAAACCCCAGGCTTATCGCTACTATCCAAGCATGGCCCAAAAAGCTCTCCTATTGGAATTTCCTGCCCTGGCGAGGTCCAGTTTAGAAATTTGAAGAAGTGATGCTCGCCATTCATGCACTGTGGGTGGTTGAGCATCTTTCCAGTGTCTACATATCTCCCTACGAGCCGCTAGAATGGCAGAGAATAGCAAATTGGTTGAGGCGTTGCGGACTTTGCTATTAAGACCAAAAACAACAAGAGCAAGATCTATAGAGATGTGTTCACCCAAAGATTGTGATAGCTTGCTGCTAATGGCTTCCCAATAAGCGGATAGATTTGGACAGTTGAAGAACATATGAATGTCTGTTGCTGCAATTAACCCACATCTGGGGCATACCACCGGACCTGTTAGAGAAAACGTACTCAACCTATGCGGGGAATAGTATGCCCTATGTATAGTAAAAAGGTGGTTCCTACGAAGCCACGCAGGTTTAACTAGGTCCCAGAGTGTTGAGCAAGAGGCCATCCAAAGCTCCTCCACATCCAAACCTGGTATTGATTCAGCCCATAGTGATGTCGGTAAATGGAAGTTGGCATCTATTTCATCTATTATTTTGTTATACCAGAGTGAAATTTCTTTCTTTGCCACTGGGCTGTCTAGAAGGCAAGTTACCAATTCACTATAACCACCTATATGCAGCTTACTAAACCGTGCTGGCTGCTCCTTATATGACTGTGCCCAGCTAGAGATCTGAATATATTTAAATCTCGACAGACTTGGGCCTACTTTGTTAATTAAATAGTTCCATGGAAGCAAAGACCCATCCATAAACAAGTCATCCCAACTATTGATACCAGCTTCTATTAACGGATTGGTAAGTGCATCCGTTGTCCATGCAGGGGGAACGGACAAGTTCCATATAGGAGCCTTCCCAGAATAGTAGCCAACTTTAGTCGCTTGCCTCACTTTATACCAAGTAGATGCAATCCCTTGTAAAACTTTTAATTTTATATTCTTAAAGAATTTGGGGTCTCCAAATTTAAACAAGAAACCAGATTGGTCTACTCTTTCACATTCCAATAGTGTAGAAAAAAGAAGGCCCATCCCTGTAGATGTAGGAGTTTTAAGCAACATACGTGTATGCGAGAGCTGGAAAGCCCATGCATAGATTTGAAGGTCTGGACCAGCCAGCCCTCCCTTCTCCCTACGACATCTGATTTTTTTCCACGAGATTCTGGGACTTTTACTATTCCAAATAAAGCTGGTAATTGCGCTCTGCAGCTTTGAAATTAATTTTACATCAAAAGAAAGTGGAATTGAGTTAAACAGAAAAGAAATTTTCGGTAAGATACTCATCTTCGCCAGATTAACCTTACCCAAGACAGTGAGCGGGAGATGTGACCAGTCTCTCATGAGTTTACGGCATTCTGCAGCTACTTTGGTGAAGTTTAGAGAAGCAATTGCGTTGATGTCTTTAATTATGTTTATCCCCAGGTAGCGAATTTGGGTTTTGGATGTCCCGTTATTGTCAGTTATATTAATATTCCAGGGCATTGACTCTGTCTTTGAGGCGTTAATCTCATAACCTGAGACTTTACCAAATTTGAGAGCCAGATCGATTATCTCTGAGTATGCCTCATCATAGCTAGAAGTAAAAATCATAATGTCATCCGCATAGAGTGCCACCTTTTTCTCCCAACCACCAAAAATAAAAGGTTTAATGAGTGTACTATCTCTTAAAGTTTGAGCAAAGGGTTCGATGTATACATCAAAAAGGAGGGGGGACAGGGGACAGCCCTGCCTAGTTCCTCTCGTGACCCTGAATGGCTCCGTCAAACCGCCGTTCATCAAAAGTGAAGCAGATGGGCACCGATATAACAAGTTTATCGTTCTTCGAAATCTATCCCCTACATTGAACTTCCTCAAGGCCTCCGACAGGTATAGCCAATTCACCCTGTCGAAGGCCTTGGTAGCATCCAACGTGAGGACAGCCAAGGGGATCGCCTCTTTTATAGCGATATCTATAGAGCCTAGTAGTTCATAAGTGAGCTCAGACAGCTGTCTCCCCTTTATAAACCCCTTTTGGTTCGGAGCTATAATATCTGGCGCTACCCGGCCCAACCGATTGGCCAATATAGTGGCAAAGATTTTGCAGTCAGCGTTTAGAATAGAAATAGGCCGATATGAGCCACAATCTGAAGAGGGTTTGCCAGGCTTCAAGATGAGGGTTATGGAGGCATTATCCCATGATTCAGGTGGCAATTCGCCGTCTCTCAGAATTTGATTAAATAGGGTAACTAATACTGGAGAGACCTCTGTGATCAATTTTTTATATATTACACATGGCAAACCATCAGTGCCTGCCGCCTTTCCACCCTTTGCTCTCCTTATAGCCTCCTCTACCTCTGTAATGGTTATTTCCTCATCCAAGGAACGGCTCTGATCTGATGTTAAAGATGGTAGAGAGATACCTCCTAACCAACTCGTGATGTCATTCTGAGTAACATCAAGATCGTCTTGATATATAGTTTGAAATAAAATTTCTAAAAGCTACTCTGATTTCGCCGTCCCTGGAAAAGGTACCCCTCGCTGATGTAACAGAGGAAATGTTGTTACGGACCAGGTCAGATTTTGTCTTCCAGGCAAGTAATTTCCCTGCCCCCTCGCCATATTGAAAATGTGAGAGCTTGCTTGCCTCCCATCTCTGCAAGACACGTTTCTCTAGAATTGTCAATAATGCGTTCTTTAACCTATCTAGCTCAACGTGTTTTTCGGCCAGGTCCTGATTGTCTATTAAACCAATATTATCGATGTCAGACTGAACTGTCAAAATGTTTTCTTCAATTGAAGTTACTTCCTCTGTATACTGCCTTCTTCTATAAGCTACTTTATTTTTAATGAGGCCTCTTAGTGTACATTTAAATGCATCCCATATAGTTCCTGTTGAGGCTGTTCCATTGTTAGTGTTGAAGAAGTAGCGTGTTTCTAACTGTAAGAATTCAATATCTTCTATTGATGAGAGTAAGGACCTATCAAAGGACCACATTCTTGTAGGCGGTGTCGTAACCAATTTTAATTCTAACTCGATTGCCGAATGATCAGAGAGATGTATTGGAGTGTAGTGTATTGAGGCAATGTCATCGGCCAAAGCTCTACTAGTAAGAATAAAATCAATTCTAGATTTATGTCTATATTTAGAATTTCTAAATGAGAAGTCTTGCCTTTGACCCTCTCTGATCCGCCAGATGTCAATATATCCATACTGGTTCATTAGACCTAAAAGACAGTTTCTAGATTTAGAGATACTTTTTTGTCTACTGTTAGGGGATTTGTCCAAAAGTGGGTTCAAAGTAATATTGAAATCCCCGGCTATAATCACCGGGTCTGGGAAACTTAACAAATGGTTGAATAGGGTTTTCAGTGCTGAGGGATCGTCAATATTTGGGCCATAATAGCCCACTAGTGTTAACTTCATTCCTCTTAACTCTACTGCTACAATAACCCATCTCCCTCCAGCATCCACCTTCTGCTGTATTATATTAACCCTTAGGGATTTCTTAAAAAGAATCGAGACCCCCCCGTGTATTAAATCCTTGTGTTGTTGAAATAGAGGATTCTATCCATCTATTCCTTCGGACCAACTCGAGTGTCTCGCTCTCGATTAAATGTGTCTCCTGGAGGATAATGATCCCCGCATCGGTATATCGAAGATATTGCATGATTTTGTTAGCACGAGGCCTGGTGCGGAGACCATTAACATTCCAGGATAATAATTTGAGTTTACTCATTGTGATGTTGGTTTGGGTTGTTTGGTGAGACTGGCAGTAAGACTTGTAATTTAGGTGACGAATTATATGAGTTCATGTTATTTTGCTTGAGATGAGTAAAAAACCTTATATTCAAAAACTTATTTACATAGAAAGATTGGAGCTCGTTCTTTAAAGTATAATTGTGCCCCCACCCCCCGTGCCCTCCCCACCCCCCCTCCTACCCTGGGAAAACCCTGTACTCACCAACCAGAAGTTTTCCGGAAGTAAGTGCCCCTAGCTCTTCCCCATCTCGACCCCGTGTGCCTCTTATATTTATACTGTGACTCTCCCTCTTTTTTTTTTTCCCCTTTCCTCTTTCCCTCTAACTTTCTCCGCTTTTTTTTTTTCCGAGGTGATTTCACTTCATTATTTTCTTATGTTGTGTTTTTATCCTCCCTACTGAATAGTGGAAATGTTGGTAGTTTGAGGTATTTAGAACAGTTGAGAGGCACTTTTTATTAGCTGTGTTTTCAACACATCTGAATTCTAGTCTCTCTGCTTCCTGCTGCCAAAAGAGAGTAGTAGGTCATCAGCAGCCTGCACTGATCTTATATTATACATTTTATTGTCTAGCATAATCTTAAGAGATGCGGGGAAACCCATCTGTACAGTAGCGCCAAATTTGCGGAAAGCGTCCATCCTCTGGCCCAACTCCCATTGTTTGTCTAAGGTGAACCGGGACAGGTCCGAGCGAATCTGAAAATTAAAGCCTTTGAATGATTGTGACTTTAGCTTAAGCGCTTGATTTAGGATATGCTCCTTCAAGGAGTAGGTATGGAAATTTACAAGAATTTTCCTGGGTTTAGTCCGTTGTGGGTTGCGCCTAAAAGGATCCCTATGTATACGTTGAATATCAGTTGCTAGCTCCTCAATGGAATGAGAAAGATTTAAAGTTTATTTTAGTAGAGTGATTATGTAGCTCTTAATATCCGTGCCTTCGCTTCCTTCAGGAACATTCAGAATGCGTATATTGCTACGCCTTGCATTGTTTTCTAAGAGCTCCATTCTCTCCGATAGGGCTTCTTTTCTTAATCTTGTGATGTCTTCCTGGGTGCCCTCTGCCCTCATCGATATTTGCCCCACAGTCTCCTCCAGTGCTTGGGTTCTCAGCGTCAAGGTGCCTATTCTCTCATCGAGAGACTCGCAGAAACTCCTTATCTCCCTCTGGTTCGAAGCTGACTCAGCAAAGCCTTGCTTAATCTCAGTGGATAATGCTGCAAACATTAGTTGTATTGAAGCTACGGAGATAGCTTCTGGACATGATCCTGCGGCGCCATTTGATTCTTGGGGTGTTATCAAAGGGGGTTCAGAAAATATTCCAGCTTCAAAATTGTCTTCCATGTTAACTGTAGTTACACTGATAGGATCGCTGGTGGGGTCACTAACACCATCATCTGGTACTGATAGTAGTGCCGTTTCGTCAACTGTCCTTGTTTCCTCAGAGTTTTTTATACCTAGATCTGCCGGATTTTTAAGCAATAATCCCTCTCCCTCTCCATCTCCATCTCCATCTCCCACTATGGAAGACTTCTCTGCTAGTTGTAGTATATGAGAGGAGTCAGTATTGGCTATTTGTGGCTGATTTTCTAGAGGGTTAGCTGAGGCAGCTACTGCGGCCTCTGTCGCTGGGGACAAAACCTGCCCATTAGTGGACATGGTCTCTGAACCTAGGTCGAGACTCGTGACAGTATTAGAGCACTGCTGATGATCTTTCCCAATTTTCAGGACTTGGGGAATTACCTTGAAATATGAGCGTAATGATGGAGTGATTTTAGGAATGGAAGTTGTAGGGGGCTTCGCCTGCCGCGTTTCCTCCCCCTTTTCACTTTAACTTCAGTTGATAGGTAAGAGGATGTTTCCTGATCTGAGTTTAGTTTTCTCCGTCTTGAGGGCTTTTAGCTAACTCAAAAACCTCCCTGCCAGCCCCCTCCTCAGTAGCTTGAAGCGCGCTTTTAGCTCTCTTTTTTCGGGATATACTGGTCCCCACCAAGCCCTTTGCTGCACTCTTACCTCTTAACCTCCTGGTAGATTCTGCAGTGCTCATGTGTGCCAAAGTTGAGCTTGAGGATTTTTGTATAGCTACTGGTGTTTCTCACCTCTTTATCATGGTATTCATATCGATTGGCTAATTTGTTAGCTTCACGTTCATATAAGGCTTCTGTGAGTGGCAAAGAAAAACCACTGCCAGGCTTAATGGGCGAAAAAACACTAGCTCCAAATGCCGACTCGTTATTTTCACAGGAGCTGCTTATGTATGTGTCCCTGCGGAGGCTTCGAATTCTCCTAGCTCTGCGGAGCTCCAGGGCGGCTCTCCCCCACCGCAGCAACACAGGTGTGAGCTTTGCTCGGGAAGGGCATTCACCTCCGCTATTACAGCTGGTCGACTCCGCGGAGCTGCCGCGCCCTCCCTCCTGAGCACCGAAGATAGTTGTTTGATTCAGGCACATCAAGGTAAGAGAAAAACAGCTTAATTAGGCGATATTCCGGACCCAAAAATAAGAGTATTTGATTTTATAAGCAAAAACCTGCTCAACGCATAACTCGCTGAGTCAGCGAGTCAAATGAAGAAACGCAAAAATCAGGCACCCGGGACCGGGACGGAGCGGAGCACTGCTGAAGTCAGCCGACTGCCGCCATGTTTTCCCCCTAGGTTATTGAATTGTTGTCTGAGTATCTGTATGGGTGCCTGAGTGTCTGTGTGGGTGGGTGGGAGGATGTGTCACTCTGTGCATAGATGTCTGAGTGGGTGATTCACTGGTTGTATGGATTCAAAAGTGCATCTGGGAAGGGCTGTATGGGTGAGTTATTGTGTGTATGGGTGTGTTGGTGAGTGAATGAATGCTCAGTGGTATAAGTGTGAGTAACTACATATGTTTTAAGGCAGTATATGTGAGTGTTTGAATATATAAATGACTATACGTGAGTTATTTAAAGAGTGTGTGTATAAATGAGTGTCTGCTTGTATCAGTGATTGTATAAGACAGTAAGTATGTGTTAGTATCTGCATAAATATGTGATGTGGTGTGTGTATAAATAACGGAGTTGGTGGGTAGAACTATACATGAGTTAATGGGTATGTCATTGATTCTTTGCATGACTGACTAGGTGTATGAGTAAATCTATGGATGAGTGGTGGAGTGTTACTGTATGTATTGGTGTATGAGTGCATATTATAGTACTGTATTGATGAGTAACTGCATGTATAAGTGACTGGATGTGTGTATAGACCTAGGAAATAATGGGTGGTATGTAGTATCTGGGATTGTTGTGTGTATGGTTTCAAAAATAGTAGTCTGTATTTTAGAGTGTGTGTGTCTCAAAATTTATATTAGGGCATCAGTATATGCATCAGATTTTCATGTCGATAATGTTATCAGTGATGTCATTTGAGATGTCATCAGTGATGTCACTGACCATGTCATGAGTGATGTAATATATGACGTCATCACCAATGCATTGCGGGCGCGCGAGTTATAGTTAGCTCAACTAACTATAACAGGCAAATTTCTCTGGTTTTATAGGAGTCAAATGTTCAACTAACTATAACGTCCCTGAAACCTGTTTTTTTAGTGATTTTCTAAGGTCTTTTAAATGCTAATTACTAACTATAATGTGCCTTAAACCTATGGTTTTTTAAGTGAATTTCTAAGGTTTTTTAAATGTTAATTTAATATTTTATTGTTTCTAAAACCTATATTTTTTTAAATATTGTTAAAAATATTTTTGAACTCTATTATGCTTCTTTTTTTTAACTTTAAAAATGATGTAATGTTTTATATCTTCCCCCAAAAATATGTATATATATTTTTTTTATGAGAAAACTGCACTTCCATACCCGTAGCGTACCAAGCGCCATCACCACACGAATCCTATCTGCCATATTGCTAAACTTGTAAATGATGCGCATTTCGTATCTGATGACTTCGTGTCACAGCGTCCCGCTTAACATCATATATTCATGAAGTCACCCCAGGTGCTTCTTTGGTATCCGACGGGTACGCAGTACCAAGCCACGCGTTACGTCATGTATGTATGGGGTCGCAGCCGCTGTGCTTTGCGTATGCGACAAGTACATGCTGCCAAGCCCTGAGTTACATCACAGACGTATAGTATCACGCCGGGTACGCCATCCCCCCTTTTTTTTGTCTCAAAAGTATATCTAAATAACTTTCAACAGTATATGAGAGCAAGTGATAATCTAAAATATTTAAAACTTTTATATATTTCTAACTGTAATAAACTTATATAATGATAAATATATTTTGTCAAAATCGCGTGGGATGCAGCCTCCTTACGCGCTCGGTGCACAGTTGCCATGTGACCTTAAAAAAAGCATTTGATTGGTTCATAACATTTCCTATTGTAACAGTTGGACGACCCCACCCATTTTACTCATTCTCTCTACAGCGTTTGATGAGAGACACCTCTTCTGCTTAGAAAGCTTTTTTGATAAGTGTTTTCCTGTATACACATATCTTATACTACACACAACATGCAACGATCATCTTGATCAATATTCATGCTCTGTACATTAGCCCTCCGCGTGTGAGTTCCATGCAACTTAAACGTTCCATTAAAAAACAAATATGTGTTGCACAATGCCCATGGTGTCTGTGTGTGCACATTATTGTGCTCCCTTTCGGCCTCCTTATTCGGGGCTCTAAGAAGTATCAGGAGCCAAGGGCAGAGTGCATATCCTAGATCACATGTGACAAACGGTAAGCAACAATGTGTAGATTTCTTTTGCTGTACTCTCTGTTGTCAGGCTTTACCAATATAGTTGTGTGTAATGTGTAAGACTTTCAGATTGATATTTGCCATGCATTGCTTCACTGTAATGAGTGTTATCACTGTGTATGACATAGTCTCACTGCTGATCCTCCCTCCATCCGAGCACATTCACATGTGAACGCTTCGCATTAGCAACACTTTCAATAATACCGCACACCATTAACATGCCTGTCTTCGCATATCCACAACCTTGACAACGACATGTAATGTTCACCATTCAATCTTTTAAAACACCATCTCATTAACAATAGTTTCCGCTCCCCGACACATGCTACACTAATCTAAATTGCACACTCTGCGAGGTCAAAACAAAACAAACACACATAAGTGACAGGAACTGAACAACACCCAGGTCCCTGGAATAATTATTCACACCCCTACGCTGGCCTGGCATATGCAAGCCCAACCCACTTTGCGTACGTATAAATAGGATAACCCCGACGTCACACATCACTCTTCTTCCACACTGCCTCAGGTGACATGCCGCATCCACCTCACATATCACGCATTGATAAAAAAAAGAAATGGATCCATGAGGTGTACACCATCCTGGCAATCAACTCTGGCTCTAAATTGTGAGCCCTTCTGTCCGTCGTCTACGAAAGGGATCCACGAGGTGTACACTATCCTGAAATCATCACTCCACCTGAACTGTGAGCACTGCTGCCTGTAGTGTTTGCTCACGCAACAATGACAGCAGGTAAGCAGAGCGGCATTGGTGCACAGGGCCTCCAATTGACCATGATGCTGCGGATAGAGGTGAGCTGCATCAGCCTGAGTTTGCAGGTACGAACAAGCGATGTTGCTGTGCGTAATGATGTGATCTCTGACCTCATTCAGTCTCATCTCTGTCTCATTTTAAAGACCTCCTGGACCGTACTGTAGGCCTGAGCCAGCGGGCAGCAATGCCCTACAGATACCTCTTGAGCACGGTGCTGCGGGAGGGGTGGGATGTTATGTTAAATGTTATGTTAAATAAACTTATTGAGCGCAACTAACACCATTAGGTTTCTTGGCGCTATACTGAGGGAGCAGGGAAGAGAAACGTGAGATAGCAGCTAATTGTAAGACTCAGTGAAGAGGAAGGTTTTAAGGGAGGATCTGAACCTGGAGTAAGGAGAAGACAACCTAAGAGGGAGGGGTAGGGAATTTCAAAAGGACGGGGCTAAAAATGAAAACCTAAGGCCGCCATGTTTCTTCCTCTTGAATCTGGGAACTGATAACAAGGCCATCTGAGATGACCGAAGGGTACGAGGAGGAACATACGGGTGAAGAAGGGAAGAAATAAAAAGGGGGCTGTGACCTGCAAGAGATTTGGAGATAATGCAGCCAAGCTTGAATTTGCAGCGGGCAGATACCGGAAGCCAATGGAGACTTTTTAAAAGGGGGCGAAAATGTTGATCTCTGGGTTGGTGATAAATCAGGCGGGCGGCCTGATTTTGGATCAGCTGAAGTCTCCTGAGTTGATAAGCAGGAATGCCTACATATAGTGCATTTGCGTAGTCAAGCCTAGACATGACTAACGCAAGCAGGGCCAAAATGAGGGCCTCGGTAGTGAGTAGGCGAGAGATTTTACGTATTTTCCTGAGTTGAAAGTGGCTTGAGGATACTACAGCGCTTATCTGGGGCGTCATAGAGAGGTCACTGCTAATGACGACTCCCAGACTTTTGGCTGAATTAACAGGGCAGGGAGGACTGCCTAGGCTTGCAGGCCAGAAAGAGGGGTGCCAGGGATTGGCGGGTCCCCCGACAAGAACCAGCTCGGTCTTGTCGGGGTTGAGCTTCAGGTGGTTTGAGCTCATCCAATTACTGATGAAGCAGAGCGTGTTTTGGAAAGTGGTGATAGATTCATCAGAGGAGTCGATAGTAAAAACCAGTTGGATGTCATCCGCGTAATTGAACGCGGTGACATTAAACCTACGGAGGAAACGTATTAACGGGGCCAGATACAAATTAAAAAGGAGGGGGGATAAGGAAGAGCCCTGTGGGACACCGCAGGTCAGCTCGACCTGAGTAGCGGAGAACTGGGACAGCCTGACTGCTTGATGGCGTTGAGTCAAGAAAGACCGAACCCAGTCCAGGGCGGTGCCCTGGATGCCAGCCTCTCTGACACGGTCGACCAAGATATCATGGTCGACCGTGTCAAAGGTGGCCAACAGGTCCAGGTCCGGGATGCATTAGCCAGAGTGCGCACGTGCGAATAAGCGATATTGCCGTGCGTAATAATGTGATCTCTGACCTCATTCAGTCACATCTCTGTCTCATTTTAAAGAACTGTTTTACCATACTGTAGGCCTGAGCCTAAGGGCAGTGCTGCCCTACAGACACCAGTTGAGCGCGATACTGCGGGAGGGGTGGGGTGCATCACCCTGAGTACACATGCGAAAAAGCAATATTGGCGTGCTTAATGATGTGATCTCTGACCTCATTTAGTCACATCTGTCTCATTTTAAGGACCAGCTGGACGGTACTGTAGGCCTGACCCAGCAGGCAGCCCTGCCCTACAGACACATGTTGTTGGCTATTAGGGCACTGTAGTGAGCTCATTACTAAGTGTACATGCACACAGCCTTCCGCCAGTGGATTACACGCGCACATTATGCTTCTAGCATGCGCTCTGTTCCTTTATATGTAAACCTTGGTATAACATATTATTTAACCTTTTGTATTCTCGTGCACGCCAACTCCTCTTTGAACCACGATTACCACTAACAGTTGGTAGATTGTGCTTCAAAAACGAAGGATGCACTCAAATCCTGTTTTCTATTAAGCTTGAAATAAATCTTCATTTACCTCCAGACGTTTCCACCATTAAATTATTTCTCGCTTTTCAGACATTCAATTGATTGGCTCAACACGGGCTGAGCGGGAGCTCTCTCCTCAATGATGCCCTGGGCATTCTGACACCTTCCATCATGGTATCAAGACACCGTCCCCGACCGGAGACCTGGTCTACCGTACAAACGTACCCCAGACTCAGAGCGTACACCAACACGTCGTGGGACACACCGGTGGTGGCAGGCGAGCAGTGAAGCCTCGGTGTGCAAGACCTACAACTGAGCGTAGTGCAGGGAAGGGGCTGGGGTGCTGCACCCTGGGTGCACAGCTGCATGCAAGCGTTTTTCTCGTAGCTAATAATATACGACTACATTATCAAAGAACGGCGAAAACATTAGTACCACTTTAGCAGCAGGAAACTGCAGCTAAAGTGGTTATAATGGGCTTCATAATATGCCCTTCTGAATTCCCATAGAAGCCCAGGTTCACACCAGAACCTGGGCTTCTAAGGGAATTCACAAGGGCATATTATCAAACCCTTTCCAGTTTCCTGCCGCTAAAGTGGCGATAATGTTATGGCCGTTCCTTGATAATATGGCCCATGATCTCTGGCCTCATGTGTTTCATTTTAAGGACTTTCTGAACCACACTCTTCCTCGCTGACCCCAGCGTCCCAGACAAACGGGTGACGGGAGGGTAAACACTAAGGACTGGGTGCAGTAGCGACCCCAGCGTCCTAGACAAACGGGTGACGGGAGGGTAAACACTAACGGCTGGGTGAAGTAGGCCGACGCTCTGCCTCCTCCACCCTCTCTTCTTTTGACTCTCCCTTCCCTTCTCCCTTCCACCCACTCCCCACTCCCCCTCCCTTCCATTCTCACTATCGTCCTTTCATTCCGACTACCTTACTTTACCTCTTCCACATAGCACACATACTTATGTTTAATTTTTGTCTTGCAGGTTTCCCACGCTGCTTCCATTGGAGTCCAACCCACGTTTTTTTCATCATACTGTTTCTTCTATTAAAGTTACGTTTCTAATTACTTCCGTTTTAATAAAGGTTACTTTTTTTTCAAATAAATAACTGAGTGTCCAGGTCTTCTTTTTCTGACAACACTTGTCAATTATTTATTGTGAAAATCATCTGTTTATAGGAGATTTTAAGGACAAACTTATCTAATATTAGAGTGCACCTACCAAACATAATGTAACTGACTATTAGACAAATGAAGCCTGGGTAATTCTACAACTACAAGAGTTCTATGGGTGTATCACTTTATAACACCATGAGTACTGCCCGTGTGATAACCGAACAAATAGGGCACTGCCTAGGACCACCGAGGCTTCAGGGACTGCCGAGGCCCACCCTGCATATTTAAATAAAGCCCCAGAGTGTGGCAATCCCCAGACTTCAGTTGGCCTTGAACCCCCCGAACAATTAGTAAACAATACCCGGGAAGGTGGCGGTCCCCTAGGCTGCAAAATGTCTCTATGCCCTGCTGCGCCTAATTTACATGTGATATTAAGATCGCAATATAATAATTGGATTGGCCATGGAACATTACACACCAGGTGCCTCATTTAAAAGAACGGGTGAAACCCCGCTTTTTTTGTTTTTTCCTCTTCATTTTTACCATCCGAATCCCTTCTATTAAAGGGACACGAGGTTTTCCTCCTCTTGCTTCAAGTATTTGCTATCACCGGGTGGAAGCCATGCACCAGCCCTCTAATAGTAAACAGAAATGTCCCACAAATGGACACCCTGGGACATTGTATGACCTGCACCTGAAATGTCGCCCTCCCTAAGCAGAGGAAGCGCAAAATATAAATCCTACCAAAAGACGGATGACAGTTCAATGAGCCGACGACCCAGGCATGAGTAGAAACAGTTACACAAAGAAAACAGGTCTTCAGCACAACGCAAGCCATTTTGAAATATTGCTGAGTGGTGCTTTCTTTTTACTTTCTCCCGCTCGTCGCCAAATTTATGTAGTGAAGAGGCAGACACCAGTGGATCCAATAAGTAGATTTATTACTAGAAAACAAGACACCTGAAACAACCACCAACAGGAGCAGACAGCAAGGCAACTGTCTTCTCCAGCACCGTGTACAGACTCCGCAAGGTTCCCCTCATGACAGCCCTACATTCTAACATTACATACTTACATTCTAGTAGAATAATATACTAACATTCTACTACGACTTACATTGGAATACTACACAGAGCACATAACTTCACACCAGTAGATGTGAGTAGTTCGCTTCCCACTACCTATATACAATAATTGCATATTAACACTACTTACACACTTATACTTCAGCAGCTAGTATCCTACAGCACCCAGAGCCCATAACTTTACAACAATCAGCTCTGTTTGATCCCCGAGTTTTCACATCAGTAGGCATGAGTACTTTGCTCCCACTTCCAGTATAGTATAAACGCACAGTACCGGTCAGTAGTTCGCTTCCCACTCTCTGTATGGTATAAACACCTACTAACACTACTTACACACATATACTATAGCGCAGAGAGCCCATCCTTTTACAGCAATCACCTTGATTTCATCCCCAAGTCTTCACATTGGTAGGCGTAACTGCTTCGCCTCCCGCTTCCGGTACACTATCAACACACAGTAGTTCACTTCCCACTCCCTGTATGGTATAAACACCTACTAACACTACTTGCACACGTATGCTACAAACACCAGACCACATCACTTTACAGCAATGACCTCACGGTTTAGACTCTCGGTTTCATACCCGAGTGTAGCACCATATCATATCAGCACCATGGCACTCTGAGCAAACCACACTTTCAATCAATCAATCAATCAATCAATCAATCAATCAATCAATCAATCAATCAGAGTACTTGTAAAGCGCTCTACTTACCCGCGAGTGTCTCAAGGCACTGAGGGGGGTGCTGCTACTGGTCGAAGAGCCAGGTCTTGAGGAGCCTTCTGAAGGTGAGTAGGTCTTGGGTCTGTCGCAGATGGGTGGGAAGGGTGTTCAAGGTCTTGGCGGCAAGGTAGGAGAAGGATCTGCTGCCGGAGAATGCACGGGACGGTGGTAAGGGCGTGGCTGGTGGAGCGGGGGTGTAGAGGTTGAGTCTGTCGTTCAGGTAGGCCGGCCCGTTGTCGTGGAGTGCTTTGTGTGCGTGGGTGAGGAGTTTGAAGGTGATCCTCCTGTCGACGAGGAGCCAGTGTAGGTCTATCAGGTGGGGGGTGATGTGGCTGAGTCGGGGACGTTGACGATCAGTCGGGCGGAGGCGTTTTGGATGTGCTGTAGTCGTCGCAGGTGTTTGGCTGGAATTCCGGAGTAGAGTGCATTGACGTAGTCCAGCCTGCTGCTAACAAGGGCTTGGGTCACTGCTCTTCTTGTTTCAGTCGGGATTGACTTGTCGATCCTGCAGAGCATGCAGAGGGTGTTGTAGCAGGAGGAGGAGATGGCGTTGACCTGCTTTGACATGGAGAGGGTGGAGTTGAGGATGAATCCTAGGTTGCGTGCGTGGTCTGTGGGTGTTGGAGCCGCTCCCAGTGTGCACGGACACCAGAAGTCGTCCTACAAAGAGGGGGTGGGACCTAGGATGAGGACCTCTGTCTTGTCCGAGTTCATTTTCAGGTGGCTACTCCTCATCCACTCGGCAACGGCCTTCATTCCCTCGTGGAGGTTGGTTTTGGCGGTGTGAGGGTCCTTGGTGAGGGAGAGGATGAGCTGGGTATTGCGGCGTAGGAGATGATGTTCAGGTCGTGCTGGTGGGCCACTCGTGTGAGGGGGCCATGTAGACATTGAACAGGGTCGGGCTGAGGGATGAGCCCTGGGGTACACCGCAGATGATGTCGGAGGCGGACTCTCTGGGTTCTGCCGGAGAGGAAGGACGTGGTCCAGTCCAGGGCTTTCTTCTGGACTCTGGCTTCTTGGAGGCGTGTTCTTAATTTGTGGTGGCAGACCGTGTCAAAGGCCCCTGACAGGTTCAGGAGAATGAGGGCTGAGGTTTCTACATTGTCTAGCTGGCACCTGGTGTTGTCTGTGGATGCAAGGAGGGCAGTCTCAGTGCTATGGTTTTGTCTGAATCCTGACTGGGATGGGTCTAGGATGTTGTTGTCCTCGAGGTGGCGGGTCAGCTGTATGTTGGCGATTTTCTCAATGACCTTTGCCGGGAAGGGGAGCAGGGAGATTGGTCGGAAGTTCTTGAGTTCTTTGGGGTCCGCCTTGGGCTTCTTGAGGATGGCGTTGATTTTGGCGTGCTTCCAGCTTTCCGAGAAAGCTGGAAGCACGCTGTGTCCGCTGTGTCAAAGGAGATGTTGATGATCTTTTGCAGTTGGGGTGCGATGGCTGCGTCAGCTTTGTTGAAGATGTGCTGTGGGCAGGGGTCTGACGGAGATCCTGAGTGGATAGAGTTCATGAGCCTGCGTGTATCTTCGTCATTGACTTTGGACCAGTAGGTCAGCTGGTTGGTGTTGGTAGCGTTCGTGGTGGTGTCTATTGTGGTCGGGACGGATGCAGAGTTGAAGCTGTCGTGGATGTCAGCGATCTTGCGGTAGAAGAAAGTGGCAAGCGCGTCACACAGATCTTGCGAGGGAGTGATGTTGTTGGTGTTGGCGCTGGAGTTTGAGAGTTCCTTCACTATGTTGAAAAGTTCTTTGCTGTCGTGTGCGTTGTTGTCCAGTCAGGTTTTAAAGGACGATCTCTTGGCTGTTCTGATGAGGTGGTGATGATTGCGGATGGAGTCCTTGTGGGCTGCGTGGCTGTCTGGTGCGCGGTCGTGGAGCCATTTCTTCTCCAGTTTCCGGCAAGTTCGTTTGGAAATCTTGAGTTCTTCAGTGAACCAGGTGGCTTTCTTGCTGGGTGTGGTTGATGGAGGGTTTCTTGATCGGGGCGAGGATGTTGGCGCAGTCGTCGATCCACTGTCTGAAGTTTTGGGCGGCGGCGTCTGTGTTTATGGGGTCGGTGGGTGGGCTCTGGGCGAGGGTGGAGGTCAGCTGGTCTTCGGTGACTTTGCTCCAGCTGCGGCGAGGCAGCCTCTGGGTGCAGTGGTGCATGGTTGGTTTCTTAAAGGTGAAGTGGATGTATCGGTGGTCAGTCCAGTGGAGTTCAGTTGTGTGGTTGAAGGCGATGTGGGTGCTCGTGGAGAAGACGGGGTCGAGCGTGTGACCGGCGGCGTCGAGTTGTCGGAGGTCGAGGTTGGTGATCAGGGTGGTGGAGTTGGCGTTGTTGTTGTTCTCGAGGTGGAAGCTCTGGTCCCCGAGGAGAATGTAGTCCATGCAGGCGAGTGCCTGGGTGCTGGCGAGGTCGACGATGGAGTCGCTGAAGAGGCCCGGGGTCCAGGAGGTCTGTAGATGAGTGTTCCTCTGAGGGTGGTGATGGGGTCGATGTGGATCCAAAAGTGAAGGTGTTCTGCAGAGTTGAGGGAGTCGTCTGCGAGGGTGTGGACCTGGAGGGTGGACTTGTTGACGATGGCTATTCCTCCTCCCGTCCCGTTGGTGCGGTCTCTGCGGGCGATGTCAGGTGCCGAGGACTCGTTCCACCAGGTCTCAGTCAGGAAGGCAACGTCCGGGGTGAAGGTGTCGAGTAGGTCCCAGAGCTCAACGGCGTGTTTGCGTGTGGAGCGGATGTTGAGGAGAATGCAGCGAAGGTGGTTGAGTATGGTCTTTGGAGGTTTGGAGGTTCTGTCGCATGTGAAGTTGCAGGTGTGGCAGTAGAAGAGTCCGTGGGTGCGTTTCGGGGTGGCCTGAAAGCAGCGGTGGTCTCAGCCGCTGTTGAGAGCGCGGAGGGTGTTGGCATCGTATTGGAGTCTGGCATCAAGGTGGGTGCTGGGGCCAGGGGTTCTGGCACTGGGCGCTGTCCAGGCACGGATGGGTGCAGACAGGCTCGCCTCTGGCATGCGCGCGAGGGGCGCGGCTGCACAGCAGCTGCCTTTTAAGGCAGGGAGGGAGGAGCAGCTGGGAGGCGGGAGCGGGGCGGCGAGGGGGCGTGGCCGCAGGGGATCAGTTGCGGGAGTGGGATACAGAAAGTAAAACAGAGGGGAGGGGAGCGGAGAAGGGCAGGACCCAGGGGCGGCAAAATACAAAAAAGGCAGCACAGCTGAAATATAATCAGGGCAAAATGAAGAACACAAAATACACAATGAACAAAGCAGAGAAACAGCGCGGCTCAAACCAGAACTCGCAGGAACAGCGACAGCAAGGGGAGAGGCAGGGATGCACTGGTGGAGCTGTGCGGCAGCAGGAGAGCAACCTGTCCTGCAAGCAGGGTCAGGAGTCGCTTTCAGACCGGTAACAGTGATAACTACTTACTTATGACCGCCAGTAGGTAATAAAGAACAAATTAGAATAGTTCCTTTTTAGCTTTCAAAACTTCTCTCTATTACTGTCTTTCTAATTTTCCATATAAACAGTTTTTTTAATATTCCAGTACCCATAGAAGTCAAAAATGCAACATATTCTATCAACACACTTTTTAGAACATTCTAAAAGACATGGAGGTTAATGTCGAGCGCCGAATTCCAGAACCGGGCTTCCACAGGATCAGAAGACTTTTTCCCAGCTCCCCTACTCCACTGCAGCCAAAATCTCTTTTAACTAGCAGTAAAGAGGGTGAAAGGGGAATTGGATAGAAAGAGAGACTGCCACTGCAGTGTCTTGCTCAACTGGAATTTCCGTTAGGAACTCCTACACCTGTAATCACAAAGCACAAGATTACTAGTTCACACTACAGTTTTCAAGACTAGACTAGAGATTACATGCCTGCCTAAAAGCCTTTTCCTAACCTTTTACCTGTGCTCTCAGTGGAGATAGCCTCTCTCTTGTTATTGTCTGTTATGTAGATTAATTACTTTATTCAACTATCTTTCTGTATTTGTTTTCAAGTGAATGTTGTATATTGAGCAAAATGAAGTTCTTCGCAGGTAAGTTGGTAAGCACAAATAAATATATATATATATATATTTTCACCTACTTGAAGATAATTGCTCTTATATCCTTAGGATGCCACAAAAATATTCAGTCTCAAAGTCTCTAGAAACTCTGACTGGCTATCCTTCAATTCTGCATAATTAGGAGCAGTTCATAAGCTCATATCTTCCAGGAACTAATACGCGCTTAACTTCGAAGCAACTAAAGAATTCCTGTACTCGCGAGAAGCTTCTTCAGGATAAGAAGAAGTACAGGATACTGGGACCAAACGCCTTCCAGAATTATACGAGAATGAGTGAGAAAGGTCCGCAGCTAGCTAGGAGTAGAGACGCTTACAAGTCTCTCCTACGACCAGCCACTGCAATACCTGTAGTTTCACGAAGACTAACACTTTCTGCTTTCCGACCTTCACACTGGAGCTCTTCAAAAACAGAATTGACAAATAGGCAAGCGGAGAATCCCTCACAAAGTTCTCTGACAGGAAAATAACCGGAGCTCAGGAAGCAAGCTGCTACTCCCAGTAAATTGACAGTTGAAGTGCGCAGAGCATAGACGCTCGTGCACGCACCTAACTGTCACCTGAAGCGCTGAAAAACACTAGAGCGCTAACTAAATGATCGCGGCAGCCGCCATGTTGGATAACAGCGGGATAGGCAGCCGATATCTAAATGGTCTTCCTAAAATGGTGAACCACCGGTATACAGTCAAAATATCGAGTTAATAAAATCGAATTACTATAATATCGAGTCCTAAAAATCGAAGGTAACAAACATCGACATCCAAAATATCGACATAGAAAATATCGATTTATGTGTGTGTTAATAATATCGAAGACATTAATTTCGAAATATGAAATATCGAAGCTCAAAATATCGATTAGCAAAAATATCGATATATAATAGTGATGTTTTAAAGTATGTTAAGTAATGATATAGTACAATGGTGTCTATATATAATGTAATTTATAATTATATTAAAATAAATATTAGTTATAAGTTTAGGAGCGGGATGTAGAGTTTATAGGGGATAAGGGTGGGTAGTGTTTTAAAAAAGTATATTGTAATTATAGAATATACAAAATGTAATATTTTGCGAAATTTTTAAATTTTGAAAATTATAATAAATTATGTTAAACTGCGAAATTGTATCGAAATTTATTGATTAGTGTTTAATGTTTGGTAGTGTTTTTTTGTGTATTTACTGAAAAGTATTTTAAATATAAATGTAGTATTAAAGATTAAATAAATAAATTAAGTAAAATTTTAGGAGCGGGATGTAGAGTTTATAGGGGATAAGGGTGGGTAGTGTTTTAAAAAAGTATAGTGTAATTATTGAATACTAAAATTCGAATTTTATTCAAAATTTTAAAATTTCGAAAATTTAAAAAATATTTTGTAAAATGCGAAATTTTATAGAAATTAATAGATTTGTGTTTAATGGTTGGTATAGTTTTTGTGTGTATTGAGTGAAAAGTATTGTAAATATAAATGTAGTATTAAATATTTAATAAATAAATTAAGTACAATGTTATGAGCGGGATGTAGAGTTTATAGGGGATAACGGTGGGTAGTGTTTTTAAAAAGTATAGTCTAATTATTGAAATATTAATTTCGAATTTTAAACAAAATTTTAAAATCTCGAAATTATAAAAAATTATTATGAAAATACTAAATTTGAAAAAAATTAATAGATTGGTGTTTAATGTTTGGTATAGTTTTTTATTGTATTGAGTGAAAAGTTTTGTAAATATAAAGGTAGTATTAAATATTTAAGAACTAAATTAATTAAAATGTTAGGAGCGGTATGTAGAGTTTATAGGGGATAAGGGTGGGTAGTGTTTTAAAAAGTATAGTGTAATTATGGAATTTTTAATTTCGATTTTTATTCAAAATTTTAAAAACTCGAAATTTTAATACATATTTTTTATAATGCGAAAATTTATAGAAATTAATAGATTTGTGTTAAATGGTTGGTATAGTTCTTTTAGTGTATTGAGTGAAAAGTATTGTAATTATAAATGTAGTATTAAATATTTATTTAATAAATTACGTAAAATGTTAGGAGCGGGATGTAGAGTTCAAAGGGGATAAGGGTGGGTAGTGTTTTACAAAATAGTACTTTAAAAATAGTTATAGAAACATTGCATTTAATATAAATTTTTAACAATCATCATTTTGAAATTATTCCTGATTATCGCATATTAATTTAGAAAATAAATTTTTGTTTGACTATGTTTTGTACAGTATTATATTTTATGTATAAAAATGGATTACATATATAAAATCTTTATTAATTATATTTAATATGTTATATGTTTGGGTTAAAGGTTTTTTTTTTGGGTTCAGGGTCAGTTTATGTTTTTGGTTAAAGGGGTATTTTTAGGGTTCAGGGTCAGTTTTCAGTTTTTGGGTAAAGGGGTATTTTTAGGCCTCAGGGTCAGTTTTTAGTTTTTGGGTAAAGGGGTATTTTTCGGGTTCAGGGTCAGTTTTCAGTTTTTGGGTAAAGGGGTATTTTTAGGCCTCAGGGTCAGTTTTTAGTTTTTGGGTAAAGGGGTATTTTTCGGGTTCAGGGTCAGTTTTTCGTTTTTGGGTAAACGGGTATTTTTCGGGTTCAGGGTCAGTTTTTAGTTTATGGGTAAAGGGGTGTTTTTTGGGTTCAGGGTCAGTTTTCAGGTTTTTGGGTAAAGGGGTATTTTTAGGGTTCAGGGTCAGTTTTCAGTTGTTGGGTAAAGGGGTATTTCTATGGTTCAGGGTCAGTTTTTAGTTTATGGGCAAAGGGGTATTTTTAGGGTTCAGGGTCAGTTTTTAGTTTTTGGGTAGGGGTTTTTTTAAGGGTTCAGGGTCAGTGTTCAGTTTTTGGGTAAAGGGGTATTTTTAGGGTTCAGGGTCAGTTTTTAGTTTTTGGGTAAAGGGGTATTTCTATGGTTCAGGGTCAGTTTTTAGTTTTTGGGTAAAGGGGTATTTTTAGGGTTCAGGGTCAGTTTTCAGTTTTTGGTTAAAGGGGTACTATTAGGGTTCAGGGTCAGTTTTTAGTTTTTGGGTAAAGGGGTATTTTTAGGGTTCTGGGTCAGTTTTCAGTTTTTGGTTAAAGGGGTATTTTTAGGGTTCAGGGTCAGTTTTTAGTTTATAGGTAAAGGGGTATTTTTAGGGTTCAGGGTCAGTTTTCAGTTTTTGGGTAAAGGGGTATTATTAGGGTTCAGGGTCAGTTTTTAGTTTTTGGGTAAAGGGGTATTTTTAGGGTTCTGGGTCAGTTTTCAGTTTTTGGGTAAAGGGGTATTTTTAGGGTTCAGGGTCAGTTTTTAGTTTTTGGGTAAAGGGGTATTTTTAGGGTTCTGGGTCAGTTTTTAGTTTTTGGGTAAAGGGGTATTTCTATGGTTCAGGGTCAGTTTTTAGTTTTTGGGTAAGGGGGTATTTTAAGGGTTCAGGGTCAGTTTTGGGTTTTTGGGGTACAAGGGTTCAAGGTAAAAATAATTTATAAATAAATTTACATTAAAATAATTACATGAAATTACATTAAATTAAATTACATTACATTAAATTATATTTATTTATATTATTTTACAAATAAAATATTTATATATACACAACAATACTTACGTTGTAATGGTATGCGTTGTAAAGGTACCTGCGTTGTAATAATATGCCCTAATTAAATGGTGATTGGAGTTGGAATAGTAAATAATTAAGGTTTATTGCCCAGCACTTACGTAAATTACATGGTGATTGGAGTAGCAATAGTAAATTACAAAATGTTGTGTTCTTAACCGATTTACATTATATGTAGATGGGTGTATGAATTATTAATTATAGAGGTTCAGTGTTTAGTATGTACTCTAATTACATGTGGGAAATAGAAATAGATAAAACATTACATTTATAAAGCTTTTGAAAATGACATATAAATGATTTTGCAATAGGTATAAGAAAATAATGAAACCATTTTTTTAAAAACAATTTTATTTATTCAACATTTGAAAATAACAACAAGATATAATTTTTATAAAGCAATGTTTTGTTTAAATAATACAACATATAAGCAACATGGACTTTGAAAAAAGAAATTTTAGAGTACTGCTTTTTATATATATTGACAAAAAGGATAGTTAACATTATGCAATGTATGATACTATACATACATATTAAAATAATGATTTCTTAATAAAACAGTAAACATGTGTTTTTAAAATAATTATTCACATATTTAAATAAAATATAGTGCTCTACAGATGATCATATTAACAAATGAACATTTTCACAGGTATAATAAAATATTAAGAATCATGATCAGAACATTTAGATCACAATCATGGATATTTTTAAGTATACAATATTTTTATGTATAATTATTATTATTAATAAATAAGTTTTAATAATAATAATTAACACATATTAGTCATATTGTAAAAAAGTTATACATCACCAACAAAAACTATATTACATATTTTGCAATATACTTATTTTAATAAATATTACATTAAATATTAAAATATTTCAATACTTAATGTAATAAATATTAAAAATATGTAAAAAATACAATAATATTTTGAAAAATAATATATATAGCTCACAATGTAGCATACAATTTTTTGAACATTATACATAATTTATAAACATATATATAAAATATATGGACATGTATAGTAGTACTTTTCACACTTACATATAATTCGGGTCTTTTATTTTGTAACCGCTCTTAGTCTTTTTGCGTTATTTTGGGCAAGGGAAAGTCGCGGTTGGAAGCAGGTTCACGTTTGAGTAGGTAAGATTCTACTTTTATATTTTTAAAGTCTTTAAACTAAAAATTAAAGGTAGTCCTTTGTTATTTAGGGGCTGGTAATTAAAGTATGGCTATTTAGATATTCTGGAGTGCACTCAATATGTATTTCCGTTATCGAGGCTTTGTGGTATTTCAAGTAGTTGGAGTTAGTGAGTCTGTTGTATGATTTAATTTTAATTTCAACAAGTTGGGATGTTATGTTTATATAATATGCTATATTCGTTAGTGTTATGTCGGTGGGATTGTTTCATGATTTTTTTTATCGTATTTTTAAACAGCTTTTTCCGTTTCCGATTATTGATGTTTTTTAGGGAAAGGAAGTGTGTTTCAGTTGTTAGAACGGAGATGCATAACATTCTCCCTTTATATTTTGAGTTCCCTGAAACATTTATCACATTTTAAGATTATAGTCGTCATTTTCAATGGCATTTCAAGAGTCGTTTTATTGGGATGATGGATACATTTAGCACAGTTAATTCCAAAATATTTAATGCTTTGTTTGATTAGGTCTTTGAGATTTACACACTATATTGTTGGTAAAGGATTAATCGTTATGATGCTGTATTTAAAGGTAAGTTATTTATTTTTGTTATTTTATTTGAATCGGAATAGTATTTAAACAAAATATTTTTGATATAATGACATTTTTATTTAGTCTATTTATAATTGTGATTAGAAATAAATTAGACTAAATAAATAATGATTTGTTATATTATAATATGTGTGGTATCATATTAAGGATATTGCTCAATGTTGATCAATTAATTTACTTATTACAATTAGTTTAATGTTTTGGCTATCATTTTTTTTGTTGTAGGATAGAGTTGGACTTGCTGTTGAAGATATAGATACATTTGAGCAGTTTGTCTAGAGAGTTTTGGTTTTAGTTGTATGACAGATTGCTCCATTCGTAGTTCCTGAAAGCTTTGTTCTTTTTGGATAGTTATGAGTAGTTTGTGTAATGTGGGTGTTGTACGTCCAGTAGAAGAGAGCAAGGCATTGTGCCAACCTTCAACAGCATTGTTGGTTTTTGCCTCTTGGTTCAGCGTTGGTAGATATACATTCCACCAGGGAATTAAAAATTTAGGCTGGCGTCTGTGGCCTGACCTATGTAGTCTCCCTACCCAGTTGTCCTCAAAGTAATCTAAAAGTGGGGCAAGTCTTTGCTCATTTTGGGTGTAGAAAGGACTTTCAATTAATAGATTGTAATGTTCGGCCACGTCAGTGATTGGTACATATGCCAGAGCAATGAGATGTTTAATTTGGTATGCAAAAGTAATATTTGTTGCATACTCAACACTAAGGTCAGATTTCTGTAAATGTCTCCAGAGACATTGATTGAAATGAAAATAACATCCTTGAATGGATGTGTGTGGGTAAGTTTTTAAAATAGAATTAATCATAGCTTGTTCGAAGTCTATGATTATTTTCAATGGGAAGTAGTCAGATGTTTGTTCTTTTATTTTTTGCAAAATTTCTGTATAAGTTGTGGCTTGTTTGTTCGGTAACAAACAGTATATGAATGGGATACAGGTATTATGATATTGCCCATGAATTGTGTACAATTGGTAGAAAGGTTTTGGGCATATTAAAAAGTTCCATCCATCATCCAAGTAGCACTTTCTTTCAATTTTTTAATGTTGTTATTTGTCGCAAACATGATTATTCTTTTGTCTTTGCTATGATTATCATAAAAGATAAATGGTTCCTCATTATGAGTGATTACAAGGTCAGGTGGAATTATGACTTCCTCAAAAGTTCTAGGAATTGGTATATTGGGTCTACTTGCTTTTTTTGTCCTTGCTATTGTTCTTTTCATTGTAGCAATTGATGGTAACTGACCTCTTGCTTATCTGGGTACTTTAGGTAGTAATTCTTTCAGAATTACGCCGCTTGGTAGGTCAGATGTGCTACTTAATGATTTGATATTCTCCATAGTGGATCTCACTTCGATTTCTGAGATGTTTGGTGGATGGTTATGTTCAGTAGTATTAATAACACTTGTTTCCCTGGTTGTAGCACGCCCATAGCATTTATTCGAGTAATATTTAGTACATTTCCAGTTCACTTTAAGGTCTTTTTGTTTCTCCTGAGTATAAGTGTAGCCCATATAGCATAATAAAAATTTCCCTTTCTGAGATGTAATAAATCTTGTATCTTCAGTCATTCTTGAGTTCTGTTATCTAGAAAAGTTATTTAAAAAAATTTATGAAAATGTGTAATTTATAAAACATTTTAAAGTAAGCATGTACTATTTCTATTTTTTTACTTACCAGCAGTAAAGTTGTATGTTTAGAAAGTAGGTGTAGTTTCAGTCAGATGTTGTTGTCCTATTGCTAGGTCTGTTGAAAAAAAGTGATGTCTGTTATAGGATATGTTTCAATGTATATATTTGTTATACATTTGCTAGTCTCTTACGTCACAAAAAACTAATTACTTTATTAGGATTCCAAAAGAGAAATTTGCAAGATAATACTAACTGAAGTATTAAAAGAGTCAACAATTGTTATAGCATATTCTATACAGTTTAAAATGACTTGTTATGTTTCACTTTTGTACTTACCAAGAGATGTTGAGTTGTAGCAGAATGTGTGTTCTTTGATGTGAATTATCTGTTTTCTGTTCTTTTGAGGTCTGTTTAGAGAGAAAGTTTCAGAAAATTACCAATGTGTTTATATGTAGGAAAAAGACACTTTTTATTTGTTACTTTGCATTGCATTGCATTGCATTGTTACTTATCTGGTGCAAATAACCTATGATCACACATGTATTAAGAGTTAAAGCAGAAGAAACATATTAGAGAACATGAATAGACCATTTTTTAAAAAGCTTTGGCACTTATTTTGTAGAAAATAACCTGGGATAGCAATATGTATTATGAGTTAATGCAGAATAAATACATTAGGAAGCATGAGTTTAGTACACTACTTGTCAAAATAATTTAAGAAAATAAATAAAGTATGTAGATACCTTTTTTATTGTCAAAGTGTTGAATATCTTGAAGTAAAAGTAGAACTTTATGTTTTTGTAGAGTCTGTTTTAAGAAAAAGTACACAGAGAAAGAACATTTTAGTTTAATAATCTTGGTATATAAGTAATAGTCAACAAAACATTAGAAATAATTAATAGACCTATATCATTACTTACTTGTAGTATTTGGTAGTATCTTCTTGCACAGAAGAATATAGCAGTTGCTCCCAAAACTGGCAGTATATGGTCATGTAGAGTATTCCCTGCAAGTTGTATGGATGTTTGTGACTGGTTTATATGGGGTATGTGTAATTAGGTTTGCAATCTGATTGGTCACATATGTTAAGAAGAGTTACTATTGGTTAGTTTGAATTTTTTTAAGTCAAACAATTAGCTTATATGTGATTTAATGGTTTATATAGAGGAAGAGAAAAGATGTATGTATGTATTAAAAAACCCTTGTAATAACAATAGTATTTTTAGAATTAGTAAAGAAAATAAAATAATGTATGTTTGCAATGAGTGTATACAAAAATATCGTTAGTATGAAACTAAAAAAATGTAAGTAAATGCAAATGTTTTTTAATAATAGTATGAAAAAATAGTAAAGTATATTAAAATGTGTGTATTACTAAGAATGTAGATGTTTTGGGCTTATATATCAAAAAAAATAGTATTTTTAAACTATCGATATTTGTAGATAGACGAAAATAGAGTAATCGATATTTTAGTTATCGATATTTTTGTAGCGTGCTATATATAGTATTGAGTGTCGATATTATGGTAGTCGAAAATAATGATAACGATATATGTGTAATCTATATTTTTGTGCATCGATATTGAGTGATCGAGATTTTTGTAATTTTCATGTAAAGTATAGGGATTCGATATTAGTGATATCGATGTTTGAGACTCGATATTATTGTAGTTCGATTTTTGTGAAATCGAAATTCTGTCAGTGATTCAAACCACCAATTGTCTCCAAGACAACTGGGGCTTTTTTTTGTAAATCGTCAAGTGTCTCTTTAAAATATGACGCCTGGGACCTGTAATCCTGACAGTTAAAAGTTAATAATTTTTTTTTAACCTAACGATATTTTTTTGCAACATTTTCTAGAACATTTAATGGCACATGCAGGTTAAAAGTTCACGATTGTTTTAAGTTTGAACAGTGCCTTCCAAATGCAAGTAGCAGGTGTGGTTGAGTTGAGAAAATTTGATCCTATAATATGTACTCCATGTGCAGACTGCTTTTTCTTAACCAATCACGAAGATGCTTTTCCACAAAACGAATGTGCACCCTACTTTTAAAAAATAATGCTTTTCATCTCCCAATCAGGTACCGTTTTGAATGCAAAAAGAAACTAGTTCTCCATCTTTAAACATATCTCTTATTCTACGAAGGAACTGCATGAGCAACAGACATCTTTCCACACCTTCCAGCCATACATTCAAAATGCTAGTGTGGATCGTAGGACATCACTATGTTTTCTGGTGCAAGAGGTATGCAGAACAGAGGCGTATTGACTTAGACCTCGGTTTACAAAATGTGGATATTAAATGGTTTGGACAGAGAGGATTGAAGTGGCACCAATTCGTGCCTTTGGTTAAATCCTGTTTGCATCTCCAACACCCAGACCTCATGATTGTGCACTGTGGTGGAAACGACCTAGGCACATTGACTGGAGTAGGTTTGGCAATGCTTATAAAGGACACCTTTGGACAATTGATGTTACTTTTGCCTCAAACTGTCTTTGTATATTCCAATATATGCCAAAGATAGAAGTGGAAATGGTCCAAACAATTTTGTCCTCAGATTGAAAAATCTCAGGAAAAAAGTCAACAAAGATGTCTCTGCATACCTCAGAGACCACAAAATGGGGTCCATATTCAACAACAATATACGTTTTGATATGGTGGATATATACAGAAGTGATGAAGTACACTTCACAGATCAGGGAAACCGAGTTTTCCTGAATAACTTGAAGCTGTGCATCCGCACTTATATGTAGCTCCAACTAATGAACACAAGGGCTCTTTTCAGAGCCACCTATAACTTAACAACTTAGCTCGCTATTTTAGGGTCAGATAACGGCAACACCCGGACCTTCGCCAAAATGTATTCTCCACACAGCTGTGGCACAGCGGCCAGACCATCTCACTTTGCAGCACAGACCTTTTGCTTTGATCCCTGGCTCTACTCACCCATAAAGGTGAGTTGTTGGCACTTTACAAATACCGTATTGATTTATCTTTGCACTCCTTATACAACACCACCTAAGCACCATATACAAGTTGAACACATGTGGCACAGTGCCCAGAGCACATGACTTCACAGCTTACCGCACACAGTTTAGGCTCACGGTTTCATCCCCGACTCCAGCAGCAGCTCAATTTAACAGCATGACACTCTAGGCAATACCTCACTTAATTTCTGTACCCCACACTTATAGACCGGTAGGGGTCAGTAGTTCAGCGACTTTACCCTGAGTCCATCAGCATCTCAGCTTACGCCCCCAGCGCCATCACACCCGTAGGTGTGAGTAGTTAGCACTTCACAAATACTGAATTGATTTGATATGCACAAATTTACTTTCACACTTCCTCAATAACGCCCCCTAAGCACCATACACAAAGTAAATGTTCAAA
Source organism: Lissotriton vulgaris (assembly GCF_964263255.1). Classification (NCBI taxonomy): domain Eukaryota; kingdom Metazoa; phylum Chordata; class Amphibia; order Caudata; family Salamandridae; genus Lissotriton; species Lissotriton vulgaris. The sequence goes on along the minus strand of NC_141693.1, from coordinate 748,689,277 downwards.
ATAAAAGTTCATCCAAGTAGCTATAACTACAGGCTGACACTACTTGCACAGATGTGGCACAGCGGCCAGAGCACATGACTTCACAGCATATGACACACAGTTTGGCCTAACGCTTTAATCCGGCAGCAGCTCAGCTTGGCAGCATCAGACTCTGGACAATATCTCACATATTTTCCATACCCCAGGACTTTCAGACCAGTACTAGTCAGTACTTCGTCCTAGTAGTTACAAACACATGCTGACACTACTTCTACAATTGTAGTGCAGCAGCCACGGCACATGACTTCACAGCATAAGACACACACTTTGGGCTCACACTTTAATCCCCGAGTACCGCACCAGCTCACCTTACCAGCAACAGACTCTAGGCAATACCTCACTTAATTTCCGTAGCCCAGCACTTTCACACCAGTAGGGGTGAATACTTTGCTTCGCACTCCTCTATAGTACACCCTAAACACCCCACAGAGGTTACAGTGCTCCTACCCTCCTCTTTCCCACTTTTATCACCCTTTTTTCCCCTTACTCGCTTCAACGGAATCACAAAATGGCAGCCAACACATCCTAGTGTCAACCGCTCTCACCGCGCTTGCAGACAATCAGCAGCAAGCTCGTACTAATAACGCCTCAGCCAATCAAATGGCAGAATTCCCAAAATATCTGTACCTGTAAATTTCGATATTTCTCAAAAACTACTGAATGGATTTACACCAAATAAACAAAAGCATGCTTTCTAGACCAAGACCCTTCCCCCTGCCAAATTTGGGGTAATTACATTAAACCGTTCGACCTGTAGCCTTGTCTAAAGTTTCCTATGGAAATTAACATTGAAAAAGCACGTTTTGGAACCCCCTGTTTTTCTCAGCCTCCCCTTGACGAATCACCCCCAAACTTTCAACACAGGAGCTGATCTCAACAAAGAATTAGTTTTGAAAATTTCGCGAAGATTTGTCAATCGGCGCCAAAGTTATTGGGAATAGAATGTTGCCATTTTCCTTTGGTAACTCTGTCCTAACTATAACTACCTACTGGCAACTGCCAGTAGGTAATATATATATATATATATATATATATATATATATATATATATATATATATATATATATATTCATTCACTGAAAAAAACATAGGTTTCACACCAGTTATAGTTAGCTGGACATTTTACTCATACAAAACCATTGAAATTCCCCTGCTATAGTTAGTTGTGTTCACTATAACTCGCCGCCCGCAATCCACTGCTGATGATGTCACATAATACATCATTCATGACTTGGTCAGTGACATCACTGATGACATCACTGACTTTACTACAGTCTCCTCAGTAGGAAATACTTTCAGTTTACTACATTGATTCCATCAAGAAGGCATTCAGATGTGACACACATTTGCCCTAAATTCAGAATGTTAGCACGCTAGTTGCTTATTAGATCACTGTAGTAAAGCTACTGCTCACCAGGGAAGTCTGCTGCTGGTATTGAAAGTGCATGTTTCAGTCTGCATGTCAGAATTTTTTAATGAAATAGAAGAGGATTTGAGAAGTCACTCAAAATGTGCCCTAATTTTTCTTTCTGCAGCACTAATCATACTTGCTATGGTAAATATACCCCCTCATTTTGTTCCTTTTTAAATTAAATGTTTTAAGAGTTACCACTTTATTCCAATCAAGATGGCTTCAGGTGTACCATACCTTTGTAATAAGTAGGACTGTTGAGGGATAACGCGTTTCGAACAACAAGTTGTTCTTGGTCACATGACCCGCGTTCGTCTCATAAATAATACTGACGTATCTGTAACTCCTTGCGACATAATGCGTCGTACATTAAATATGACACATGAGTAGAAGACTGAAGGCCTCATTTATGAGGCCATGCGTCACTTTTACACCACCGGTGTGTCCACTTTTTGAGATGCACCAGTGATGTAGAAAGTGCACCTTGTTGAGTCATATTTACAAAGTGACGCATCTAGGTAAATGCGTCACTTTGTAAACCCCTGCGCCACATTATACCTGCACCAGGTGTAATGTATGGAAAGGGGGTGTATTGGCGCAAGAAAGGGTCGTAGAAGTGATGCAGTGAAATCTATGAGATGTCACTGCGTCACTTTTACGTCACAGCAGGCGTAAGACTGACGCAGGCCCTTTCACATGGGGCTGGTCACTTTTGCTCTTACAGATTCGTCAGAAATACTGATGTATCTGTAACTCCTTGCGACATAATGCGTCATACATTAAATATGACGCATGAGTAGAAGACTGAAGGCCTCATTTATGAGGCCATGCATCACTTTTACACCACCGGTGCGTCACTTTTTGTGACGCACCAGTGCTGTAAAAAATGCACCTTGTTGAGTCATATTTACAAAGTAACGCATCTAGGTAGATGCGTCACTTTGTAAACCCCTGGACCACATTATACCTGTGCCAGGTGTAATGTATGCAAAGGGGGCTTATTGACGCAAGAAAGGGTCGTAGAAGTGACGCAGTGAAATCTATGAGATTTCACTGCGTCACTTTTAGGACACCGTTGCGTCAAAATCTTGCGCCTGCCTCACAGCAGGCGTTATACTGACGCAGGCCCTTTCACATGGGGCTGGCCCCATGTGAAAGGATGCATTGCTGGAGTTGCGTCACTTTTATGACACACTCCAGCAATGCATCACTTTTGCACTTACAGATTCGTCAGAAATACTGACGTATCTGTAACTCCTTGCGACATAATGCGTCATACATTAAATATGACGCATGAGTAGAAGACTGAAGGCCTCATTTATGAGGCCATGCATCACTTTTACACACGGTGCGTCACTTTTTGTGATGCACCAGTGGTGCAAAAAATGCACCTTGTTGAGTCATATTTAAGAAAAGACGCATCTAGGTAAATGCGTCACTTTGTAAGCCCCTATGCCACATTATACCTGCGCCAGGTGTAATGTATGCAAAGGAGGCGTATTAATGTAAGGAAAGGTCGTAGAAGTGATGCAGTGAAATCTATGAGATTTCACTGCATCACTTTTACAACGCTGTTGCGTCTTAATCTAAGACTGACGCAGGTCCTTTCACATGGGACTAGCCCCATGTCAAAGGATGCATTGCTGGAGTTGCGTCATTTTTGTGACACACTCCAGCAATGCATCACTTTCCTCTTAACACTCTACTTTATTTTTTAACTCTATTTGTTTACACTGTTTTTCCCCATGGTGCGCATACCGGAGAGCGTACCGGGGAGCGCCGCCAGCGCTTACCACGCAAAATAAAAATAAAAAAAAGTTTATTTGCCCTTCAAGGTCCTTCTAGGCCCCCCTCTGAAAACCTAGGGGGTCAGGGGGTGTCTACTCTGCCCCCTTTTAATTATTTCCCCCTTTCTTTTTCACCTCTTGTGTCTCGTTTCTACATTTGCTTTCCCTCCAGTGGGAGCATGTTAATGTCAGAACTTTAAAACATTTTCATCGCCCTCAAGTGGGCTGTCAACTTTACCAGTAAAATATTAATTTATGTTCTCTCATGTTTTGAAAGTGACTTTGCCCAGTCCAAGTGACGGACCTTCATTTCATTCAGCAGTGGTGCATATTTCCCGGCTGGACTGCCATTTAAATTGCTTCATTTCTGTCCCAAAGATTAAGTTGCACTCCTCCTGAGGTTTTCCTTTAAAACAAAAGCAAAGCATACTTTTTTTAAATCCATGCATTTATTCCTTACGCGTTTCAGACTCACATGAGTCCTTGATCACAGGCTGCATAATTCAACATCACAAACAAAAGAAACATCAGCTCATTTTGATTTTTATTGCCCTCTGGTGGGTTCATTGCCAATTACTTGGTGGTGCTGGTAGTTTCTATATTTGCTTTCCCTCCAGTGGGAGCTTGTTAATGTTGAACTTTAAAACATTTTCATCGCCCCCCAGCGGTCAGTCATCTTTGCCAGTAAAATATTAATTTATGTTCTCTTACGTTCAAAAAGTTACTTAGACAAGTCCAAGTCACGGATCTGCATTTCTTTCAGCAGTGGTGCATACTTCCCAGCTGAACTGCTGGTTAAATCGCTCCATTTCTATCCCAAAGATGAAGTTGCACTCATCGTGAGTTTTTCCTTTAAACAATTGGTAGTGAACCCACCTGAGGGCAATACAAATCAAAGTGCCTATGAGCTCCTTTAATATTTTTGTCACCGTATCAAGAACACAATCAGAGCCACCAAGAAGTTTTTCTAACAGCTTTAGAACTGAGGATAATAGTATTTCCAAGCACACTAAGGAATCTGATACTTTTACCTCGTCATTTGGAGGGTGACAGGGTTGGATACCACTTATACCAAAAATAAGGGGTTACAGGGAGATGAGATATCAAAGAAGATTTATTTAAAGGAGTGCTACTGAACAATGTAATTCCCGTGAGAGCTATCGCTGTAGGTGTACCCATAGACTCCACAGTCTTACAGATATCCCGTAAGCCGTATCTCCTACATGAGTCTATGGTAAGGTAAAGTCCTCATCCTGGACATTTTCTACTATCAGAGGATGAGGGATTTATTTGAGGATTATATGTGGGTTATCAATTACCGTCATTGACACTGATAGAGGGGGACCTAGGAAGGTCAGGTGGTGAGATGGTCTAATTATACCCCAAGAACACTGTGTGGAATCCTTCTGCAATATAGGCAACTCTCCCTCCTTAACACCAGGTTCGATAGAATGCAAACTATCAGTAGCATCAACATTAGCAGTAGTAATAGCATTAGCATTAGACCCCCACCCATTAGATTCAAAGAATGCATTTGGCTCTTCTTGGATTGTGTAGCGTAACAACACGACAGTAGAGGATGTGTTGTCACATTAAGATTTATTTCAATAAACAAGGGCCCGCTAGGAGCGGGATTAACTATCAGTCACCACGGGAGTCAGCTGTCATCTAAACACAGATTACAGTGACGTCACCTAACTACCATATAAACATTCCAGGGTGACGTGGTGTGACGTTACATGAAGGAAAGAGAAAACATACTGAGAACATAACCTTTTGCCCCCACAACAAGTACAACATGTACGACATCTCCCTTCCTCCATCAGAAAACACAACCTGAGTTTTATTTCATAACATAGTCCTTAAACTTTGTCGGCAAGTTGATAACTCTGCCCACTCTGGAAGACTGCAACCCAGTTTGTATGATTTCAGTGTCCTTCGTGCCTGTTACAGTAGATTCAATTCCCTCTACATTGTTTTCTAGTATAGAGTCTTCCTGAGCCAGAACAGTGTTTCCACTGCCAACAGAGGAACTTCTTGAACCGTCTCCCAAAGCCAAAGAACATCCTTGGCTGACATTGGAATGCACCGTTCTGTGCTACTAGACATGTCATCCCATTCCAGGACACTTTCTTTAGACTTACATCTCCTTCTTCCACATTCCTCATTATTATTTTTTCTTGTCCATGTTTGAGTTTTACCACATCATCTTTATTGCGCCATCCTTCCCCTTCCATGAATACAGCTCCACCTGACGCTCTACCAATTTTCATAGGTTTGCTTAGCTTAGACTCACCCTTACTCACCAAACCCGGCTTCTTTACTAACACCCAGTCTCCAGGTGCTATGATTTTGTCTTTAGCTCTGTTCACCTTATCAGAATACGTTTTGTTTTTCATTTGTTTACTCTCTATGTTCTCCCTCACTTTGAGTTCCTTTTCACACACTTGTCTAGCTTCAATAGCTGCTCCTTTCCATCCACCTATTTTTGGTGTTATGATATTGTTACATGCTCTTCCTCTCATCAGGAAAAATGGTGTATACCCAGTGGCTTCCTTTGGCGTATTGTTATACGCATTGATTTTTACTTTAAGGAATTCTTTTACATCCATATCATTTGCAATGGCCATTTGGATTCCTTCTTTAAAGAATCTGTTTATTCTCTCCACTTGGCCATTGCTCTTTGGGCTGTATAGAGGTGTTTTCTCCTGTACAATTCCACGTTTTTCCAAGAACTCAACCATTACTCGTGATATCAGTTGTGATCCATTGTCCGATACCATAACTTTAGGCTGTCCCTCACTTTCAAAAACTTTTTTGAGAAATTTTATGACCACCTCCGTTGTAACTACATTTACAAACTTGCAGCTCACCCATTTAGTATAGTAGTCCGTCAAAACTATTAGGTATCTGCACCCTTCTGGCAAGATGTTGAAAGGTCCTGCAAAGTCTATTGCTACTTTGGCCCATGGCCCATCAGGGATTTCCACCATTTGCAGTTCATTCTTTTCAATTCTCCAATGTTTGTCTGACTTTAAACATTTCTCGCATTTGTCCACATGACTCCTAATTTCGCTGTCCACGCCTGGCCACCAATAGTGCATCCTTAGAACGTTTTTTGTGGCCGTGGTGCCTGGATGCCCTCTGTGAGCCATCTGTATAATCTTCTGTCTGAGCTCAAATGGTGGCACAAAAATCTCTCCCCTTTTTAAGTAACCATTCTCTAGTGTTAGTTCATCACTCACCTGCTGGTAAGTCCTCAGTTCATTTGGAAGGTTCCTTATAAGTGGCCATTTGGTTTGTACATACTTCTTTACTTTGGTCAGGACAGTATCTTTTTCCATACTCTCCTCCCACTCCTTGTCAGTTATTGATCCTTCGCACATAACTGTGGCATCAATGTGCGCAACTACGCACTCCGTGTCGTCTTGTTCCTCATCTCTTTTTTCCTTTATTGGCAATCTGGATAAGCAATCCGCTCTACTATTTTTTCCTCCTTTTATGTGCTCGATTTTGAAATTAAATTCCTGGAGTTTTGAAATTAGTCTAATCAACCTAGAGCTTGTGTTTCCATTGCCTCGACCTTTGCCGTCCATCATATATACTAATGGTTTATGGTCGGTTACAAGTGTGAAACTTTTCCCCCACAGATAGTCTTTGAGTTTGTGCACTGCCCACACACATGCTAAAGTTTCTCGTTCGATTGTGCTGTAGTGGACCTCTGTGTCATTTAGCTTCCTGGATATAAATACAATGGTTTTCTCTTCACTTCCTTTTTTCTGGCAGAACACAGCGCTGATTCCCTCATTGCTTGCATCTACAGTCACTACGTTGTTCAGTTGTGGGTCATAGGGTTTCAGTGCAGGTGCTTTCGCTATCTCCTCCTTGACTGACTTGAACGCTTTAACTTGTTCATCCTTCCACTCATATGCTATATTCTTTTTCAACAGTCTCCTGAGCGGTTCCACCTTTTCTGCATAAGTCTGTATGAACTTCGCATAATATTCACTGAGGCCAAGGAACGACTTGAGGGTTTCCTTGTTTCTAGGTTCCGGGGCCTCCCTTATTGCACGTACTAAATCATCTTTAGGCAAGATACCCTCAGCTGTTAGGACATGCCCTAAGTACTCAATCTCTTTTGTCATGAATTTGCATTTATCCTTTGAGACTGTCATGCCCTTCTTTTCCAGAACATCCAGAACCATTTCAATCAACTTTATGTGCTCTTGTTCAGTTTTGGAATGCAAAAGAATGTCATCTTGAAAGGCTTCCACCCCTCTCATCTTCCCAAACAAAATATCCATGAGTTTCTGGAAAACCCCTGAAGATGATGCTAGGCCAAAGGGAAGTCTCACATACCTGAACGCACCAAATGGCGTGATGAAAGTTGTCAATTTCTTAGACCTTTCTGACAGACACACCTGATGATACGTGGCTCTTAAGTCGATCAGTGAAAAATATTTTGAACCGGACGTTGACTGAAGAATGTCCTGGATTTTGGGCAGGGGATGGCAGTTCACAATAATGTTTTTATTAAGCGACCTCAGGTCTACACATAACCTAATGTCCCCTGTCTTTTTCTTATTCGATACTACAATAGCAGAAACCCACTCGGACTCTTCTGCTTCTTCAATTACACCTTCTACTTTTAACTTCTCAAGTACTTCCCTCAACTCACTTCTTATGGATAATGGTATTGACCTTACTTTGTGCTTACATGGTATAGCGCCCTCCTTAAGTTTGATGTCATGGTCGAACCCCTTCACACAGCCAATTTCATTTTTAAACACTTGTTTATGTTTTTCAAAAACAGAATCTAAATCACCATCACTCTTCTCCATGCATATGCTGTTCATCCATTCCTCTCTTAATATTACTGGGTCTTTTGCCCCCGGCACTAGTACCACTCCTAGTTGGGCCAGATCCCTCCATCCTACTAGTATCCTTCCTTTCTCCGCTACATAAATCTTTGTTTCAATTACTCTTCCCTTGAAACTCACAGTGTCAAAGAAATACCCCAGCATATTTATTTCCTTCTCCCCAAATGCTTTCGGGTTTATATCTGATTCAGATAGTTGTACACCTTTCCATTTTTCCTCAAAAAGAGCATCAGATATGGTTGTTATGGGCGCACCTGAATCTGCTGTAAATTTTAGTTCAACCTCACCAATTTTTACATCACTAACAGGACCCTTTATCTTTCCTTCCTCCATTTCTACATATAAAACTATATTCGCACACATTTCTTCATCAAAATTGCCTACGGCGCTTTTACTCTATATATGCTGTTACTCATTCTTTTGGTATTACACAAAGTGGTATAGTGACCATATCTTTTACATTTGATGCACTTTTTGCCTATTGCAGGACAGTTTTTGAAATCAGCTAAGTGTTCATTTGAACCACACCTGAAACAGCACAACTGCTTACCTCCCACCTTTCTCTCACCTATACTTTTTTCATGTGCTTTACCATCAACCTTCTTCTTGTCCTGTAAATAAAATACATTAGTGTTATTCCCTGTTGAAGACAATTCCTTAGTGGAAATTAGAGACCTTTCTATACCCCTAGCAATGTCTATGACTTCCTGCAAGGTTGGTATTTTGCATGCTAACAGTTTTCCCTCACAGCCGACTACTTTCTCCGTGGGATTTGTTGTGATATGCTTTACTTTTCTTTCGTTTTACTTATTAAGCTTACTTGAGTTTGTTTTTTCAACACCTCCTCATTACGCTCTTTTTATTTCCTTCATGCGCGATGTCTCCGTTGCAAGTGCTATCTGCCTCGCACTCGTATGATCGCTGACAAAAACAATATTAAAGATGGCCGCATGCTGTTTACGTCGATGACGCACGTTGCCCAGGTCCAATCAGCTTACGCTACCGGCATGCTTCACGCGGCTCAGCTGAGGTAACTGACTTACGCCTCAGCTGTGAGCTGTCAACGAAGCGCGCCAATTACTGAAGTATTACAAGACAGATTTCGCCAGCATCGCGGCGATTACAGGATTGCCTCACAGCTCATTCGCTTCACTTAGTCAAGCTGCACATTTCTTCCGCACAGATCCTTTAGCACATTAAAGTCTCCTCCTCGTTTATTTTACGCGCTACTGATATTCTTATGCGTTATATTTATTTCTGCATTAAGATTCCTCTTTCAGTCAGCGCTCATCCTTTCCCACAGTGTACTCACTCCGTACAATTTTTCTTCACAAGTTTCTTTCCGCTTGATTACTCCTTGGATGTGATCTTAAGCTTCGTAAATCAACTCGTCGATCCTCCAATTATGTTTGCAGGCCCTTGTTGTTGCCAGTCCTCGTCGCCAATTGTAGCGTAACAACACGACAGTAGAGGATGTGTTGTCACATTAAGATTTATTTCAATAAACAAGGGCCCGCTAGGAGCGGGATTAACTATCAGTCACCACGGGAGTCAGCTGTCATCTAAACACAGATTACAGTGACGTCACCTAAATACCATATGAACATTCCAGGGTGACGTGGTGTGACGTTACATGAAGGAAAGAGAAAACATACTGAGAACATAACCTTTTGCCCCCACAACAAGTACAACATGTACGACAGATTGGTTTCTCCTTTTCCTTGTCCCATAAGCTGAATACCGTATTTTTGTATTTCAGCATCGTAACAGGGGCATCTTTGTTCCAGAGAGGGTTTGTTTTAGTCTTTGCGCAGGCTCTACCCCGAAGCAAATGACCCAGTCTCAGCTTTCTTGCAGTTCCTTTTACTTTTGTAATTTTCAACAACTTTGCAACTCTGATCACTCAGGGGGGGTTCAAGATTCACTATTCCAAGGTTAGGCTCAGGACAGCAACAGCAATGGTGTAGAGGGTCATTCTCTGTGGCCCAACCTGGACTTTGAAGCCTTGAGAGAGCCCGCCCTCCAACTGACTATCGACAGCCAGGGAGGGAGAGCTCTAAGACTCTAAAAAAGGAGGCTCTTCTCCTCATCTGGCCGCAACAACAACAAGCATTTGCAATGCAATAGGGCTCGCATTAGGAAAGTTTCAGTTATTGGTATTGTAAATGACAAATTTGTATTTATGCGTTGGTTTTGAAAATAGCGAAATGAATAGCTTTGTCATTTACAATGCCAATAGTTTTAACTTTCTCAAATGTGACACCTAAAGCATTTGTAATGCAATATGTGTTGTATTTCCTTGACTTAGATGTATTGATATTACAAATAACAATGGCTTTTATTTTTTTTAATAATTAATACTTAAATACAAGTTATTGTAATTCATAATGGCAATAGCTTAAACTTTTGTAAATACCTTTTGTGAACCTTATGTTCAATGTATTTTATTGTGACGAAAATACAAGAACAGAAGTGAAATATTAACATCTTTTTGTTACATTTGTAATAAAGCTTGAAACATTGAGAGAACATATTTGAACCATGTGTTGTTGAATGGTTGCACAGGTTGATGCTGTTGTGGCGCTGAGTGATGTTGTGGTGACGATGAGTTATGCTGTGGCGTTCAGTGATGCTGTGCTAGCGTATAGTGTTGTTGTGGTGCCCCTGAGTGATGCTGTGGTGGTGCTGAGTGATGCTGTGGTGATGCGATAGACAGATAGAGCGAGTGCGATAGATAGATAGAGTGAGGGCGATAGATAGATAGAGGGAGGGCGATAGGGCGACAGATAGATAGATAGAGTGAGGGCGATAAATAGATAGAGTGAGGGTGATAGATAGATAGATAGAGTGAGGGCAATAGATAGATAGATAGATAGATAGAGTGAGGGCAAAAGATAGATAGATAGATAGATAGATAGATAGATAGATAGATAGATAGATAGATAGATAGATAGATAGATAGATAGATAGATAGATAGATAGATAGATAGATAAAGTGAGGGCAATAGATAGATAGATAGAGTGAGGGCGATAGATAGATAGAGAGATAGATCAATAGATAGATAGATAGATGGATAGATAGATAGATAGATAGATAGATAGATAGATAGATAGATAGATAGATAGATAGATAGATAGATAGATAGATTGATGGCAATAGATAGATAGAGTGAGGGCAATAGATAGATAGCTAGAGAAAGGGCGATAGATAGAGAGATAGATATAATGAAGGTGATAGATAGATAGATAGATAGATAGATAGATAGATAGATAGATAGATAGATAGATAGATAGATAGATAGATAGATAGATGGATGGATAGATAGATAGATAGATAGATAGATAGATAGATAGATAGATAGATAGATAGATAGATAGATAGATAGATAGATAGATAGATAGATAGATAGATAGATAGATAGATAGATAGATAGATAGATAGATAGATAGCAATAGATAGATAGATAGAGTGAGGGAATCACAGGAGTGACAACAAAAAATACAATGGTGTATAACCAGGGGAAAATGGTCCACTCACAACAACAATTTCAGCGGACACATTTTTTTCTGTAAATGAATAATACTATTAAACAAGACAAAAGACTCCTTGTTCTGACACACTATTTTAGGGACGGCTGAGTGCTTCGTGTGACTGATTTAGAGGCAGTGGCCAATGCAAATGCAGTGGGTTGTTTTCTTTTTTTCTTTTTTTTATTTCAAAAGATTTTTTTAGAAGAAGTTTTTACAAAACAGTACAGAGTAAGTAAGCCGATCGAAGGCAACACTGGTAAATGTAAACATATGTCTCGGTAATAATACATAGGGGCTTGTTACGGCGCTTGTGTGCTGGTTATACATAGGCTGCTTGAGTCTTTGTCATTACATACCCGTCATATGCATTGCCCCCCTACGGTCGGAAGAGATCGTGTATAGAGGTAAGTAGGACGGAGATGAGAAGAAGTGAGAGAAAGGACGGACACAGGTGCGGTGAATAGAGGTTTGTATGGGCAGAGAGAGTTTGCAGACGGGTTACGTCGGGGGGGGGGTCTGTGTGGGGCCAGATGGTGCATTCACAGCGGTTTTTGTGAGGGAAGGTATTTGTCCAGGGAGAGCCGCATCTCATTGCTGCGTCCAACTTGGGGAGTACGATTTTTCGTTATGTTGTCTGCTCCCCTTAGGAAGGTGACCCAGTTACCCCATACTTTGAAAGTGGCCTTCCCTATATCTTTCCAGTTAGACAGATTGTCTTGGTTGCCGCAGTGAGGAGCAGGTCAATGAGGCTCCTAGTGTTGGCAGATTGAATCTCCGGCGCCGTGAATGCGTTTGCTATGTTGAGGAGATCTAGTTTTGGAGTGTACCCAGTTACATTGTGGATGAAAAATTTTACTTTCCCCCAGAAATTTTTAACTTTAGGGCATTGGACTATCATGTGTTCTAGGTCATCTCTCTGTTTCTGACAGTTCCAGCATAGGTCGTTGTCAGTGAACCCGACCGCTGCTAGGCATGCCGGGGTCCAGTACGCTCTGTGTAGGAGCCAGACTTGTGTTTGTGCTAGTGTGGAGGTGACTTTGTTCCTGCTTGCCGAAGCCCAGAGGAGGGCTTTTTCTTTTTCGCTAAACCGCCCTGCGTTTAGTGTTTTCCAGGGATCTATGACTTTCCTGTTTAAATTTGTTGTTTTGGCCCTAAGTAATTTGTATAGGTAAGATGTTTGGTGCCCAAGTTTGTTGAGATTTGACATGTATTGGTGTATTGTTGGCACCTCTTTGCTTAATTTTGCTCTCGTGATTGCCGCTTTGATTTTGAGGAAGTTATATAGTTCTATGTCTGGGAGGTCGCACGCTTATTGTAGGTTGGAGAAGGTGGAAGGGGGCCCTTGTTCTTCTAGTTGGGATGGGGTGTGGATACCTTGCTGGAGCCAGGGGGTTAAATTAAGTAAGCTGTTCTTGTATTTAATTTTTGTGTTGAACCAAATGGATTTGTGTTTTGTGTTTTTTATACTCTTTCCCATTCTTTTGTCTACTTGCAGGAAGGCTTTTTGGTGTTTCTGAGGATTATGTTGTTGGCTTCCGGGTGTTTGTTAGCGGTGAGGAGGGCCGCAGGGTTTATGCCTCCCAGCAGAGCTTTCTCTAGTTCCAGCCAAGCTGGTGTGTAACCCTGTTCCTGCGCGAGCCAGTATATGCCTGGCCTGGCGAGGCAGACTGTTTGGAAAGTTTTAAAGTTTGTGACGTTGAACCCCCCTAGGTCCTTGCTGAGCCTGAGTTTCTGCAGGCTAATCCTGGCTTTTTTGCCCCTCCAGAGGAACGAGTTTATCATTGTGTTCAGTTTTTTGTGGAATTCTTCCATAACAATCAGTGGCAGCATACTCAGCAGGTAGTTGACCATGGGGGTTAACATAATTTTAATAGTTTCTATTCTGCCCCACCAACTAACGTACTTGGGGGACCACGTGTCTAGTCTGTCTTTTATTTTGTTTAGTATTGATTTTTCGTTATGCTCAAGTGTTGACTTGAGTTCCTGTCAAAGTAGATACCTAGGTATTTTAGTGCCCCCTTCTGCCATAGTTGGCCGGAGTTTCCTATTACTTCCCTGGTGGTATGGACGTTGAGTGGCTTGCATTCGGACTTGCTTCTGTTAAGTTTGTACCCTGCTACATTGGCATACACTTCGATGGTGTTCATTAGTGCTTCTATTGAGGGCTCGGGGTTCTCTGTCATGATGAGTATGTCATCGGCATATGCTGCTAATTTGACCGTGTTCCCATTGACCTCCATCCCCTTGATCTCGGCATTGTTCCTGATCATGGTCAGTAGGGGTTCTAGGGTAAGTAGAAACAGGGCCGGGGAAAGTGGGCAACCTTGTCTGGTTCCTTTTTCCAGAGAAAGGGCCTCTGATATGCCTCCATTCACCTCAACTCGGGCTTTGGGTGCCTTGTACAGTGCCATGACCATTGACCTATACTTCTCGCCTAGGCCGAACTTCTGCATACACTGGTCAAGGAAGGGCCATGAAACTCTGTCGAAGGCCTTTTCTGCATCTAGCGCGTTCATCACAGCTGGTTTAGTGTTGGAGGAGGCGCAGTTGATTATGTGGCAGAGAAGTCTTGTGTTGTCTTGGGATAGTCTGTTTTTAAGGTAGCCCACTTGAATTTTGTGTATGAGGTTTAGAAGTTGTGCGTTGAGTCTACCCGCTAGTATTTTTGCGTATATTTTGCAGTCTACGTTAATTAGAGAGATGTGTCTATAGTTCTGCGGAAATTGCGTGTCTTTGCCTTCTTTGGGGATGACTATGATGTTGGCCTCTGCCATTGAGTTTGTCATTTTCCCTACTTTGATTCAGTGTGCGAAAACCTCTTTCAGAGTGTTTCTGATTTGGGGGAGGAAGTGTTTGTAAAATTTGGCTGTGTAGCCGTCCAGCCCCAGTGCCTTATTATCTTTTAGGGCCGCTACTGCCATATCTATTTCTGCCCCTGTTATTTCTGACTCTAGTGATGCACATTGTGACTCTGTTAGTTTGGGTAGGTTGAGCTTGCCCAGGAGGGTTGATCCCCCCATTGGGGTTGAGGTCTTAGTCCTCTTTGTATAATTCCTCATAGAATTCTTTGAAAACTATGAGAATCTCTTTGTTTGTTGTTTGAGATTTCTTGTTGGTGTCGGTCATGGCTGCTATGGCGTGTTGTCTTTGCTTGCTTTTAAGGTAGGAGGCCAGGGCCTTGCCTGCTTTGTTTGCTGAACAGAGATTTATGGCTTTGTACCTGTTGATCCATGTGCCTGCTCTCTCGCTTAGAATCCTATTTAGTTCGTACTTTTTCCTTGTCAGGGTAGTTAGTGTGTTCCTGTCGGCTAGGTTGACACTGTGGTGCATCTCCAGGTCTTTGATTTGTCTCTCTTGTTCTGCTATTGTTTTGTTCCTGTCCCTGTTCATTTTGGCCTTGATGCTTATTATTTCCCCTCTTATTGTGACCTTCATAGCATCCCAGAGTACACCCTTATCTATAATTGGCTTGTCGTTAATTTCTAGATATTCTTTGATGGCTTCCTCTATGACTGCTGCATTGGTTGGATCCTTAATGACATCGCTATTGAATCTCCATTTCCAGCTAGTTTGTTCATTGTGGCGACCGCTGAGTTTTAGGTTAATGAGGGAGTGGTCAGAAACTGTTCTTGGCGCAATCTCTGTGTGTTCTATGAGGTGAGTGTGAGTGGCAGATATTAAGATGTAGTCAATCCTGCTATACGAGTTATGGGGGTGAGAGTAAAAGGTGTAGTCTCTGGCGTCTGGGTTCTGGAGTCTCCGTGGATCCCTGAGGTGGAGTTTGGAGCATAGGATCCTAAGTGTGTGTTGGGGCTGTGTTTGGTGGCTGGTACTTTGTGGGTGTCTGTCAAGAGTTTGGTCCAATACCTGGTTAAGGTCCCCTGCTACTATCAGTAGTTCCTCTTGGGGGAGACTGCCGAGTTTGTCACACACTTCTCCCCAGAAGGACTCGGCCTCCGTGTTGGGGCCGTACATGTTGGCAATGTGTATCGTTTCTTCCCCCCTCTTCAGGCTGGTTATTAGCAGGCGTCCATCCTCGTCTGCCTGGTGCTCGAGTAGGGTCAGTCTGGCTTTCTTGTTTATTAGCGTTCCTACTCTTCTTTTTTTGTGAATGGCTGGCGAGCACAGGATTAGTCCAACCCAGTTCGCATTTAGGCCCCTTGCGTCCTGTTTGGAAAGTTTTGTTTCCTGCAGGACATATACATCGCTTTTTAGTTTGGTTAGGTAGTTCATTATCTTCCTCCTCTTTATCGGGTGGTTGAGCCCTTTGACGTTAAGTGAGGTTATTTTCACGTCTGATAGTAGTTGGGAATCACTGTGCGTTGTCATGGTAAGTGTATATTATCGCTCTTGTTTGGTGCTGTCTGTAAGGGATTGGCTCCTCTGCGTTTTGGTATATCCACCCCTCTCCTGGTGCCTCCCTGCGTGCCCTGTCTGGACTGTCTGCAATGCTTGATGGCTGGGAATGTGTGTCCATTGAGAATGTAAGAAGTAGAGAAAGAAAGAAATAGGAATACATGGTCTGTACTGGCCTACCCCCCCTGCCACCCCAACCCCCCACCCCCTCCCTCCCTCCCCCTGCATTTCGATACTTGGGTTTGTGACAGCAAAGTTCCCTCCCCCGACTCCTCCCCCGAGGGTTACCAGTTGTCTATGATTTTTGCCCCGGGCTTAACCCGGGATCATCAGTAAAGGATATACATATGGTCCGTCTGGAAAAATGATGCTGTGTTGGTCTCCCCCTTGTCCCAGGGTGGCTGAGGTAGGTGAGCTACCTTGAGGTAGTGTTAGTTTGCAGAGTCAGTGACAGGGTCCACCCCGGGACAGAGGAATGTCTTCTTTGTGAGTTCATGTTCTAGATACAGGCTATGCCGTGAGGTAGAGCGTTACTTGAGGTAGAAACGTTGATCATGTGCTCGAGTTCTTTTGTGGGCATGGTTATTGCCCATTGCAGGCCTGGTCCGTTGCACTCGTGTTATCCGATGATGCTCTTCTCTTCGCAGTCTCTGTGCATTACGACTCCATGTCCTCCACCGGGGGGCCGCGTAGGTGTCTTCTCAGTTCTCCCGGGTCATCGAAGGTCAGTGGGTGCCCCTTGTCCACGATTCTCAGCTTTGCCGGGCCTGCAAAGCTGAAGGTGATATTGTCCTTCCTCATTCTGTCTCTCAGCGCTAGGAAGCCTTTCCTTGTTTCAACAGTTTGGCACGCAAAGTCTTGGGTGATTATTATTTTGGTATCTTTCCACTTTAGTGTTTTATGTTCTTCCTGGCCACTGCAAATATTGCCTCGGTCTGCTGCTATCTAAGGGGTCTGCAAATAATCGGGCGGGGGCCTCGTACGCTTTGGAGTTTCATCGCTGGTACTCAATAGGCTTTGTCTAGTTCGAAGTGTTTGTCAAAGCTGTGACCAGTGATATGTGGGATGAGCTCCTCTAGAAGGGCTGGGCAGGATCCGGGTTTGTCCTCTTCCCCTTCTGGTACGCAGAGAAGTCTTATGTTGCCTCTTCTTGTGCAGTCGTCTTGCTCAGCCAGCTGTTTCTGTAGGTTGTAGGTGGCTTTGGAGACTGACTGCAGGTCTCTCCTAGATTGTGTGTTGGCGTCCTCGATCTCGCTGATTCTCACTTCCACTGTATCAATCCTGGTGTTTGTATTGTGTTGGTCTGCTCTAATGGCTGCTAGCTCTAGTTGCATGTTGTCGATTGTCGATTTGTGTAAGAGTCTTGTTAAAGTAAAAAGCATATCTAGGCATAGAAAAAAGTTCAACAAAATTGTAGACAAGTACCTCAAAAAATGTCAGTACGATAAGATTAAGGAAACTTCCTGGAGTCACAAGCTTGATGGTTCTTAAGCCCAGGTCTAATCTGAGCGGAAGAAGTGGGGTACTTGGCGGTAAGGCCACCATCTGCCTAATGAATTTATTCTCTGTGGTTGTTAGACTTTGGGCGGGTATGTGGCCCCACAGCTCCCCCCCGTGTGTAACTGCCCCCCAAGCCTGTATTTTATAGATTTGTATCACTGTGCCGAGTGGTTTGTTGGTTGATTTATTTGCCATTCTTGCAATACCAGCCGTTAACTGAGCTAGTTTGATGTTGGCCTTTGACCGATGTGTGTCCCAGGTCAGGTTTTGATTGATGGTCACCCCTAAGTATTCAAATATGTTGACCCTCTCTAATCTCAATGTACCTTTAATGGGATTGGGGCGTGTTGCGTGCGGAAGACTGAGAATCATATATTTAGTTTTCAACGTATTGATCTCCAGTCCCCTATCCACACAAAATGCTACGAAGCCATCCAAAACCCGTTGGATTCCCATCGGGGATTTAGACAGCAGCAGGTTGTCGTCCACAAACATAATTGCGGGCACCCTGCTGCCGCTAAGCTTTGGAGCGTCAATGTCAACTATCCTAGTCAAGTGGTCAACTACCCCGTTGACAAAGAGGCAGAACAGGATGGGTGCGAGCACACAACCCTGCCTCACCCCCCTATCAACGGGGAATCTCCCTGAGAGCATCCCATTTTTACCACACCTGACCCGGGCGTAGTTGTCTTGGTGTAGTCTTATCAGGATGTTCAGGATGTTCGAGGGAATGCCCATCTCCTGCAGCACTGTCCATAGTCTGGATCTTGGGACTAAATCGAAGGCGGCACGCAGGTCTACAAAGATCGTATAGAGGCTGCCTCCTTCGATTCTAACAGGTTTCCAAAAGAAAAGATTTAGTCGGAAAATCTGATCTGTTGTTGAGATCTTCCTTCGGAATCCAGCTTGGTAGGGGGTTAGAATGGAGAACTCCTCCATCCAGTTTTGGAGGCGATCAAGTATCAGCCTACCAAAAGGTTTTTGGGGCACATCAATGAGGCTGATGGGTCTGTAGTTGGCTGGAAGCAGAGGCGATCCCTTCTTAAATATAGGGACAATCTCTGCTCCCAGCCAAGTACAGGGCACCTCCATGCCCCTCAGGACGGCGTTAAAGATTGTCAACAGGTAGGGGGCCCAAATGTCTGGTTCCTGTTTAAAGATGTCACCCGGGAGCCCATCCAAGCCCGGCGCCTTGCCAGAGACCAGCCTTGAAATTGCCACCCTTATCTCGGCTTCTGTAAATAGATCCATATATATATATCTCCAAACAGTACTCTCCCAACAATCTCTCGCACTCCAGCCGGTAATGCTTCTTAGAAACGAGAAACGGACACCAAGTATCGTGGTTGTTTAGCAGGTCTTGATTTATTTATCTATCATCAGGCGCGTTTCGAATAACTCTTGATCACTAGCGGAAACGCAGTCTGCTTGATATTTTTATGCCGTGTTTTTTTAGTGATGCTGACACCCCGGTCACGTGATTTGTGAACATAAAGAAAACACTAATGGCATTATTTTGTTTTTCTCTTTCTGCATTGTGACACCATATTTGTAATGCTGTACATACATTGCTGAATACATTTTGAAGCACCATAATTGTTAATAAAGATTTGTGTTCTTAAATGCAACACATAATACTGTACATTGTTCATTGATTGCATGAATTGAATTGCGGTATTTAAAATGATTCATAATAATTTTGCAAATATATAAATAATTGAAAAAATAAAATTTCTATAAAAAAATTGTTAGTATAAAAATTATTATTATTTTCAATTTGCTACAGTACTAAAGATTGAGCTACATGTTGGAATAAATTCCTGTGGTGTATAAATCCCAAGAGAATTATATTGGGATTGGATGTCTGTATATATATGCAAAATAGCAATGTGCAAATGTTATGCTGGTCAGGATGTTTACGAATAATAGCTGCCATAGAAGTGTTTGAAGTAGTGCAAAAGAATTGTGTTAATGTGCAAATAGTATATATGTACAAAAAAGAGGGGTTGTATTAAAAGATATGCATATTAAAAAGTCAACATGTATATTAAAAAACAGCCTCATGGGAATTAAGGGAAATCTAGTTACAGTGATAGATTAATGCAGTGTATGTTTTGTTTGACACTTAAATAGTTCATATTGATTAGAGAAAGTTGTGAAGGTCCTCCGTATTGTTGAGCCCTTTAGGATATTTGCTGTCCAATTCCAGGATGAATTTGGACTC
Organism: Lissotriton vulgaris; assembly: GCF_964263255.1. Taxonomy (NCBI): domain Eukaryota; kingdom Metazoa; phylum Chordata; class Amphibia; order Caudata; family Salamandridae; genus Lissotriton; species Lissotriton vulgaris. Next base: position 748,669,549 of record NC_141693.1, on the reverse strand, counting down.
AAGTTTCCTTAATGCTTTCTCTCTATTGCCTCCCCTCGGATACTCTGGGATGGCTGCAATCACATAGTATTGCAAGCATTTAAGGTAATTGCCATGCACTGCTTTAAAGTGTCTGGCAACTGGGTACGCCGTATCGTTGTTGACTATGGCCCTGAGGTGTTGGAGGATTCTGACATGCACCTGTAATGTTGTGCTGCCTACATATTTGAAGCCACAGGTGCATGTCAGAACGTATACGTCGTACTCAGTTTTGCAATTGAAATATCCTTGAATTTCTGTTTCATATGGGCTGAATGGAGTTTTGTGTTTGGTGGTTGAGATTCCAAATTTGCAGGCCCTGCATGATGTACATTTGTAAAAACCTTCTTGAGGCCTTGCCATGCCTCCCTTGTCCGAGGGCTTTATGACCACCTCCGTGTTTTTGCTTAATCTAGCCATGAGTTTAACATATTTCATGTCATTGTGACCTTTTCTTTTTTGTTTATGATTAAGACGATAGTAAAGTTGTTTAATGTCGTCTGTTATTCTCTCATGGTAGATGTCGATGGCATCTTTGGGCATTTTTGGAACAAAAGTGGTTTTTTGTTTGAAAGGACTGCTGCCCGCCCCTGCCTGAGCTATTGCTGCTTGCTGTAATTGTTGCTGAGTTGACAACTCTGTATCATTTTCTTCATTGTTGGAAGCTATGGATTGTACAGCTAATAATACTTGGATGTCTGTGACCAGCAAAAAACTTTTTTTGGATTGGTCCATGGTAGCCAATGTCTGTCCGTTCGCTAAACCATTTTTCACTGTGAAAATGTAATTAATTTAAGTTTGCGAATATAACTGAAGATGTCAATCCTGGTTTGGCCGTAATTGAAGTTGTTAGGCGGGCAGTACGACAGACCAAGTTTCAGGATTTGTTGTTCTCTTTCATTAAGTTTCATATCGGTCAGATTTATAATTGTTTTGTCATCTTTGTTGCTCTCAATCATTTGCTCCAGTATCCTCTTTTTGGCTTTGAGTTGGACTTTTTTGCACCTTTCTTGCCTCTTGGCATTTCTACTTTTGTTTGACGCTGTGTTGGTTTCTGGTGTCTTAAGGTGTTGCGCCAGTCCTCCACAAAAAAATCAATACTGAGCAATCGGGAGAAGACGGCATGGATCAACAAGCACGGGGTGCAAAGCAGACCCCCTCTTTTCACGAGGAGTTCCAATTGTTGAGACAACTTTGGCAACGGGGAGTCAGAGGCAAGCCCCCAGAACGCAGCGTGCAAGGAAGACAATCAAAACTAGAAGAGGGGGTTACAACAAGTACAAACAAAAGCATGGCCTCACATACAAGAAGCAAATGGGGCCACAAGAGATCATAAAAGTGGATGAATTGACAATCATCAATTTGACTCCTAAAGTGTTAAGAAAAGTGGAAGAGTCGATCTTCAAAATGGGACTTACATTTTGTCCAAAACATGATTCTGAATATACACAAACATGCATTGATCTTTTCCAATTCACTAGGAAATTGAAACTATATACGTTTTTAAAAGTCATCAACATAAACCAGAAAGCTTGCCTGAGGGAATATTGAGATCTACCTATATACTCACGGGGGATGATCTTGAGATTTTACTAGCATTGGAGGATCGGGAGTCCAGTCCATCTCCATGATGGAAGAGTGTGCTGCAGACAAAACCGAAATAGAAAGTTTCGGAATCATGCGGAAAAATATAAAGACTGGCTTTAAAATGAAATCAACATTTGTACCGGCCACATCATTTGACACAATAGATGTATTTGAGGAAACAGTGAAAAAGGATCTGATGAAAATGAGACTCATGAAATCTAAAAACAAAGACCGCAATTGAGTGAAAGCAAATCTCACTAAAGAACAAAATAATGTCATAAAGGGAATCCAAAAAGACCAGGATATCGTTTGCAAACCATCGCATAAAGGAGGCAATATCATACTGATGACAAAGGAGTATTATTGTAAGGAGGCACTGAGACAATTATCAGATGCTAACTGTTATGTGCAAATATCAAAGGAAGAGTACAATATCAGCATCACAGTATATCATGATATGATAAACAGATGGTTTACCCGAGGAATGATAGACCACGAAGAACTACTTTTTCTAAAATGCCCCTATCCTTTTACATCAACGTTCTATCACCTTCCAAAAATACCCAAAGACAGACACCCCAGGCCACCCAATCTTTTCATGTAAGGGCAGCCTCACTGAATCAATGTCTCAATACATTGACCATTTTCTGTTTGATTTGGTGAAAACACTACCATCATATATCCGGGATACCAAGGATTTTATAAGAATAATATAGAGTATTACTTGGGAACCGGATATGCTGGTGGTAGTGCTGGATATGCAAGTCTGTACACGACTTTAGCACATGACAAGGGTATAAAAGCTATACAATATTTCCTGAAAGGAAGGTCTCTGAAATTTGCTGAACACAATGAGATACTAGTTGAGTTCCTCACCTTCTGCCTCACTAACAATATCTTCTTGTTTCAAAAACAACTGTATAGACAAGTGTATGGCACACCTAAGGGCGCCTGATTCACCCCCGCTATGCAAATTTATTTGTGGGCTGGTCCGAGAATCAGGTCTCATGGGCAGATACATACAGTCCATGGGTACCCTGTATTGTGGCCTGGTGTCGTTATATTGACGATTTATTTATTTTATGGAAAGGACCCTGTTATGATGTAGAGCAATGCATTGAAGCTCTGAATAAGAGCAAAGTTAACTTGCATTTTAGTGGAGAGATAAGTGCAACAAACGTTAACTATTTAGATTTGGAGATATTCATTGCAGATGGTCAGATATGTACAACTCTTTTCCATAAACCCACTACAAGGAACTCGATTCTAGAAGCCCATAGCAGTCATCCTAGTTCACTGACGAAGAGCATTCCCTATGGAGAACTATCATGTCTCAAAAAGAATTGCACAAGGGAACAAGACTTTGAACAGGCAGTGAGAGAGGCCTTAGAAAGATTTAGATCAAGAGGATATATGGATGATTTACTAAACAAGACATATGAAAGAGTAGGTAAAATCTCACGTAAAAGTCATCTGAAAGAAAAGAATGATGTGAGAGAGCAAAATGAGAAGTTAAGCCAGTAATTTAGATTGATTACCACCTTTTCTAATGAAGCACTAAACATAAGAAAGATTTTACAACGGAATTGGCGCATTCTACAAACAGATCCAATTATTGGAAAGATTCTTCCTGAATAACCAACAATAACATATAAAAGAAGTCGCTCATTAAAAGACACATTAGCGTAAAGTCATTTGGTATCTATGCCCACTAGTCCAAGAAAATGTGACCTAACAGGTTTTTTTTCCTGCACTAAGTGCAAGGCATGTAAAAACAGCAGGAAAACTCTATCCCATGCATAACCAGGTTGTATCAAATTGATTAAGATCAATAACCAAGTGTATGACCTGCAATAATCCTTTCTGCATTTACTGCCTTGTATTCCCATGTAAACTAACGTACATAGGCAGCACCATCCACTCCACTTTTTTAAAACTTGAGAATGTTAGAACATGCAAGGGCAATAGAGAAAAATTATCCAACATATCCAGTTGCAAGACATTTTGCCCAACATCATCAAAGCAGTCGAAATTTATTACTATTCTATTGCCTGGATCATCTTCCGATACATGAAAGAGGTGGTAATAGAGAAAGGAAGCTGTGTAGACTTGAATCTGGGTTTATCATAGATCTTTAAACAAAGGTGCCAACAGGCCTAAATACAGAAGAGGAACTAGCAATTTATCTAAGTTAAAGGGAATTACTGAAGATATGTAATAAAAAGCCCTTTAGAGATTAACCCGCTTGGTCCTGCAGTTTTGTATTACTTTGTATGATACCATGCATGTAAATCACCGACATTTTATTAATTCTTTGATATAATGTTATGATTTAATTGTTCTTATGAATTAGCATGGACATATATTAATTATGTTTAATACGCTGACATATGCTCGTACAAAGCGGTATCATTGCAGAAATTCTAATAGCACAGCCATGAATGGAATCATGGCTTTTATATGATTTATCATGTATGAGGAATTTGGTCCAGATGTGAATTTCAATAATTGATTGTGAGATCGCACAAGGCCAGATTCACTTGCAAATGAAACAGAGCTGATACAGAGCTCTATACCGAAATGAATTGTAAATGGAATAAGCAAAATGTATCATTGATTATTTTTGCGATAATCAAGTCTGAATGAGAATGATGTTAATTGTAATGACACTGCATGATTGTTGAGAAGGCTCAATAGAGACTTGTGACTTGAAAAAAGCTCATACAGAGCTTAATAACCAATAAATTGTCAAAGGACCAAACAAGATAAATTACTGACATATGTTTTCTAAAATAATTAAGCATTTTTGTAGTACTGCAGTTTTTGGATAACAAAATATATCCTAAAGCGATAGTTTGCTTTTTGAAATTCTGTGTTAATCACGTCCCAATTTGGATTAACTAATGTTACAGAGGTTTTTTTTAATCAGACTGTATTTATTTTTTATCCCCACTAATGTATGAATATTTGATGAATTTGTAATTATATTGCATTTATTTAATCCAATACCAAACTAAATTGTAAATAATGACTGTATTTTTATATGAACTTTTATGGTTTTTCAACAAATTATGGAAACCGAATAAAGAATTTGAACTGAACTGTATATATTACAAACACGTAAATTATTACTAATATATGTATAAACACATTCAAATATGGCGTATATTCAAGGAGCGTCTGCTGGTCCAGGCTAAGCGCAAGTCCATTTTCTATGACAATGAAAAACGTAACCTGTTGTGGCAAAAATATAGACATGGCGATGCTGTAAGTCCACTGTCAGTCGAAAAAGGCACAAGCTAAAACGCGTCCTGTTTGTTTGTAGATTCGGTAAATAAACCGGGTCTTTTCACCTCTAACAAGAGTGCGGTCTCTTTATTTTTTGTAGTACTGACCTGCCCATTAATCCATGGACCCACCGCCATGAACAGAACTGGCACCTATTCCCCGGTGCTAAGTGCATTTGTTGGTGGACCACAGTGGCAATATATATATTACCTACTGGCGGTCGCCAGTAGGTAGTTATAGTTAGGATTTTTTTCAACGCAAAATCTCAAAATTCTATTGTGAATAACTTTAGCGCCGGTTGACGAATCTGCCTGAAAATTTCCTCAAATTTGCCTCGCGGAGCTCCGGTCCTTCCTAGAAAGTTTGGGGGGGATTCGTTAAGCGGGGGCCGAGATAAAAGGTGGTCCCAAAACGTGTTCTCCCCATGTTAATTTCCATAGGGCGGTCGACCTCACTTTTAGCCCGAACGGCTGAATGGATTTCCACCAAACTTGGCAAAATTGTAGGGACTGGTACCCCGATGTGCCTTTGCTATGTCTCAAGATATATGCTCCAGTGGGTTTTACGAAAATTAACTTTGAAAAAATATATATTGGGCTACATTGGGCTATATATATGTTAGAGCCCAAATGTAGCCCAATGTAGCCCAAAGATGGCCACCAGAGACAAAAAAAACAAATGTAGCCCAAATATCAGCCAGATGTAGCCCAACTATAGCCCAATGACAGAATGTCCCAGAGTGTTCTAAAGAACAACTAGAGCTCTAACAGTCTTACTTATGACAAAAGTATGGCACACCTGAAGTCATCTTGATTGGAATAAAGTGTTAACACTTAAAACATTTAATTTGCAAAGGAACAAAATGAGGGGGTTCATTTTGCCATAGAAATTACGATTAGTGCTGAAGAAAGAAAAATTAGGGCACATTTTGAGTGACTTCTCAAATCCTCTTATATTTCATTAAAAAAATTCTGATATGCAGTGTCCCAAGATGGCCACCAGAGACAAAAGAGCCCAAATGTAGCCCAAATATCAGCCAGATGTAGCCCGACTATAGCCCAATGACAGAATGTCCCAGAGTGTTCTAAAGAATAACTAGAACGCTAACAGTCTTACTTATGACAAAAGTATGGCACACCTGAAGTCATCTTGATTGGAATAAAGTGGTAACACTTAATACATTTAATTTGAAAAGGAACAAAATGAGGGGAAAACACATTTTGGGACCCCCCTTTTATCTCGGCCCCCGCTTGACAAATCCTCCCCAAACTTTTAAGGAAGGACCGGAGCTCCGCGAGGCAAATTTGAGGAAATTTTCAGGCAGATTCATCAACCGGCGCCAAAGTTATTCCAAATAGAATTTTGAGATTTTGCATTGAAAAAAATCCTAACTATAACTACCTACTGGCGACCGCCAGTAGGTAATATATATATATACATATGTATATATATATTCACTGAAAAAACATAGGTTTCACACCAGTTATAGTTAGGAATTAGCATTTAAAAAACCTATTAAATTCACTGAAAAACCATAGGTTTCACACCAGTTATAGTTAGGTGGAAATTTTACTCGCATAAAATCATTGAAATTCCCACGTTATAGTTAGTTGGACTCACTATAACTTGCGCATGCAATGCACTGCTGATGACGTCACATATTACATCACTCATGACATGGTCAGTGACATAACTCATGACATCACTGATGACATCTCAAATGACATCACTGATGACATCATCCAGTGAATGTGTATCTTTCTGAAAAATAAATATTTTTTATATATGTATATCTAAAGGTTGATGGGGGAATAAATGGGTAAATAAATGTCTAAATGGATGTTTTTTTGTGTAAAATTGATTGGTTAACTGACTTATTAAATGTATCCTAGTGAATACATATATTAGCGAGTAATGTTTAAATATTTAAATATCTGTATCTGTGTCTCACTTTGTGTATAAGTGGCTGCATGGGTTGGTGAGTAGCTACATCAGTGTGTATATGGGTTATTAGTTTTTTGAGTATCAGTATCAGTGTCTGTATGGTTCGGTGGGGGATATTACTTAGAGCACAGATGCATGAATGAGTGACTCACTATTTGTATGTATTTTGAAGACAGCATGTGTGCAAGACTGTATTGGTGGATGATTGTGTGTATGGGTGGGTTAGTGAGTATGTGTTTTTATAATTGATTGTTTAAGAGAGTAAATATGTTTCAGTTTCTGTAGAAGTATGTGTAGTGGTGTGTAAATGGCAGTATAATCAAGTAAATGGTTTTTTTGCATGTGTGAATTTGTGTTTGAGTAACTATATGGATGAGTATTAGTGTGTAACAGGATGTATAGGATGTATAGGTGTATGAGTACATATGATGAGTAAGTAAATGCATGAGTGACTATATAGAACTGTTGGTGAATGAGTGGATGTGTATGTAGATGTTTGAATTACCTAATAAGTTGTTGTAATTGGTATTGGTTTCTCCTTTTTAAGAAAATGTTAGTTTCTATTTTTTAATGTGTGTGTCAAACGTTATTTTATGCTGATAGGAGGTCTGCCACTTTGTCACAAGGATGTTGTCATCAGTGATGTCATTTGAGATGTCATCAGTGATGTCATGAGTGATGTCACTGACCATGTCATGAGTGATGTAATATGTGACGTCATCAGCAGTGCATTGCACGCGCAAGTTATAGTGAGTCCAACTAACTATAACGTGGGAATTTCAATGGTTTTATGCGAGTAAAATTTCCACCTAACTATAACTGGTGTGAAACCTATGTTTATTTCAGTGAATATATATATATATATATATATATATATATATATATATATATATATATATATATATATATATATATATATATATATATATATATATATTACCTACTGGCGGTCGCCAGTAGGTATATATAGTTAGGATTTTTTCTCTATGGGATTTCTGAAAATTCTATGTCTAATAACTTTGGCGTTTGTGGACGGAATCGGCTGAAATTTTCAGGAAAATGGCACATTTTGTTTCTGAGCAGCTCCTAGAAATTTGGGGGGGTTTCGTCAAGGGGGGGCTGAGAAAAAAGGGGGGTCCCAAAACGCGTTTTTCCCATGTTAATTTCCATAGGGCGGTTGGCCTCACTTTTAGCTCGAACGGCTGAATGGATTTGCACGAAACTTGGCAAAATTGTAGGGACTGTTAGCCCGATGTGCCTTTGCTAGGTCTCAATATATGTGCTTCAGTGGATTTTGAGAAATTAACGTTTAAATCAAGATATATATCTGTAACAGCGCTCCGGGCAGCGATCCGGTTCGCGTACTTTTCGCTTATCGGAACTTTGCGATGCGAAGCTGATTGGCTCTCCGGTGTCTGTCAACATTCTAAACAGTCCGGTGCGGCCGCCATCTTGTCTCTCGGTAGGATCGAGAGATAAGAGGAGGCCAAAACAAAGGGGGAAATTTCGATAAGGGGGCCTAGTAGATCCTCCCTGACCCCCTAGGTTTTATGTGGAGGTTGTAAAAGGTTTCTGCAGGGGGAAAAAAAAAAAAAAAAAAAAATTATTTATGCGTGGTGAGCTCCTAGTACGCGAACCGGGTAGCGCTCTGGGCAGCGTACTATAAGGATAAAAGAATGATAGATTTTTTTAATACTGTATGTTAATTATTTGTTGTTTTTGTTGTTTTTTTTTTGTTTTCTTTATTTATTTATTTTTTATTATGATTGTGTTTCATACTTTATTAAATTTTCTAACATTTCATTGTCAGAAATGTCATAATTTATTATAGGGTGTAATTGTTTTTCATTTTGAAGCAGGTTGTCCACTGCTTCAACACATTGTAGAAGTTCGTGGTCTCTACTGTCATCCATAAAGTCATCAATTTTGTCTTGGCTGCTCTCCTTCAGTTCAATTGAAAATGAAACTTGTTGTTCGCCTTCCATTTTGCCTGAAATTTTGAATAAAAAAATATATATTAGTAGAGATTGGGCACTGTTGGGATTAATTTTAGATAGGTAGTTTTTATCAGTGAATTTTTCTTTTGGCAGTGTATAGTATCAGAGTGGAAATAGGACTATAAAAAAGTGTATGTAATTTAACGAAGAGAAGCCTAACTCCATTCCTAACTATAACAGAGAAGTCTATCTAAATCCATAACTACTACAGAGGGATAGTGTATATGTATCAGAAAAAGTCTACCATATCAAGTTATAGTGTACAATATACTTCATTTTTAAAAATAACAACTTACCTTCAGAAACAAGTTGAAGTCTTAGGCAAGTATTGAAATGTGATGTACAACAAGAAGTAGCAGTCAAAATGGCTGTGTTTTCTTCTCTTCCTTTATATATATTCAGGTATATAACCAATCAAATATCAGGTAATAAAAGTAGAAAATGAAAGTAAGATTTTTATTGGTTGTCAATTCCAACACTTCAGATGTGTTTTGTGAAGTAATTTACCTCAAGGTATTTAGAGAGGTCTACAGGCTTAATGGCTAAATGGAATTTCAATCAAATTTGTGAAAATGAAAGGGATTGTTATGTAGTATGAGTTAATCTATATTTGGTGAGAGTGTCTCCAGTCCTTTTTCTTTGAATTACTTTCCCACCTTTTCTTTGGGCCGCTTCCCGGGAAGCAGTTTAGTCCGTGAACTAGAAGCGTAACGGGAGTCCACCATTTTGTGTTTCGGTCGAATTAACATATAAAATGGAGGTTAAATAATGTTCAGAAAGGGTAGAAGGGGACACGGTACAAGTATTTTGACCCCCCAGGTTTTCTGAGGGTGGCTGAGGAGGACCATATGTGCGGAGAAAAAACATTTTTAAAATAATTTTGGGCGGTTAGCTTCCAGTTCTTGCTGCAACGCGAAATCGAGTTCTAAAACCTGTCCGGGAAATTGAGTATTTGGCGGAAAAGGAGCCAAACAGTACCGACATTTTGAAGACCAACATGTTGGATACATATTATCCAAATCGAAGCAGTCACCTTGAGAATGTTTGTCTATATGAGGTTCTCCAAAATTATATATTCAAGAGGAACATCAAAGAAGATATTGAGAAAGGAGTGTATGCTGTAATTGGAAGTGAGGGATGCCTGGTCAAGCAAAGAAAATGCCAATTAGTAAACCATCGAAAATTGAGTGGTGAATCTCCAGAAAGAAAGGAGTTTTTCTATTTAGCACTTTTGCAACTTTTCAAGCCTTGGCGTGCAGAAGAGGAACTGCTTGGAGATTTCCTCTGTTACGAAGACTCTTTTAATGCAGCCAAGGAGTCCATAGAATGTCCTGCTTTTCCTAAATATCAAGAAATGCTAACTTTGGAAATTGAGCAGGAAGCAACGATTGCAGCCGAGATTGCCAGAGACAGTTCTCAGGACAGTCAGAGTTCTGTTTCATTGAGTCAAGATCCACTTGGAGGACCTATTATCGAAAATGAAGCTGCCACTGCTATGAATGAAGTGGAAAGAGCCATGGCACATGCTCAGGAGGATTCAGTTAACTTAGAAGACTTGGAAAAACAACTCAACGTTGAGCAGAGGAAAATATATGATGAAGTTACCAAGGAAATTGAGCACGGATTAAGTCATGAGAAGAAAGAGTGCTCATGTACGTCGTTGAAGCCTGTCCGACTGTACGTGAGTGGAGAAGCGGGAACTGGAAAGAGTGGAAAGGGGCGACCACTCGGTCCCCCCGCACGTATGGCAGAGTACCACGATCCCCCCGGGAAGCCATCTTGGGCGGGAGGCGTGTCTCGGCTGGTATGCCCGAAGCGGCGTAGCCGGGGCACGCCTTTTCCCGCCCTAGAGTGGGCTGGCCTAGACACTGACGCAGCTGGCCACGCCCTCGGGGCAGGCAGGGGCGGGTTTACGCCCGCCCTGAAGACGGATAAAAGGAGAAGCAAGATCCGAAGACATCCTCTTGTTCCTGTGCTCTGAAGCTGCACCTCCTCGCTGCACGTGAGCTCGAGACGGAACGAAGAGCCAATTTTGAGCGTTATAATCTTTCTTTTGTCTTACAGATACTCTGTCGGAGAAATGCCCAAGAAAGGCGGAAAGAGAATGACTACTGAACAGATGCTTCGGGTCCTCATGAAGGAGATGACCGAGCTGAAGAAGCGGGTGGCGGAGAGAGAGGGGGAAGGGGGGCCGGAACGTCCTTCGGCTGGAGCAGCCCCAGGAGGGAGAGCCAAGAGGCCACGGAAGGGACCAGCTGGGGGGGACGTCCCGGTTCCCCGGACTCCGCTCGAAGCGCCAACCCTGGTACCTGTGGAGGGGAATCCGATTCCCGTGGTGGTCACCCCGGTGTCCAATGAAGATATGCCGCCCGAGCTGGCAGCACAACTTGCAGCGTGGTTGGGCGAAGGTAGTGAGGGCGCCACGGCTGTCGACGCGCAGGCGCTGATGAAGCAACTGCGTGAGAAACGGGAGGCAGCCAAGGTGTCCGCGCCGGCTGCAGTAGTTGACAAGACACAAGGGACGAGTACGACCGCAGAGGCAGCGTCCGGTGCAGGTAAGCGGCCATTGCCGATTGCGAGGGATGAGTCAGCACCCTCTCGTAGAGAACAGTTGGGTCAACATGTGCCTTTGGCGATTAAGGAGAAGATTTGGGCGGGGGAATATGTGAACATCTTCTCGTTGCTTGTTGATCATTATGAGGTGGAGCATGTTAAGGGCCAGAAAGACCTCATGCATCCGAGTGTTTGGCGCGCAAAAATGGCCGCCTTTAAAGTGAATGAGAGTATTGGCAATTGGGGCAAAGCATGGGGGATTTTTACGTCGATCTTAGGGGAACGTAGGCCCGAATTGCTTTCCGAGTTACCGACCTATCAGTCGCGGATCATGGGGTACTCGACGTCACACCAGGGTAACCATTGGTTCTGCTACGATAATCTTTTTAGAAAGGCTAAAGAGCACAATAAAAGCTTAACCTGGGACTGTTACGATTCTTTGACATGGGATAAAATGAAGGAGACAGGTATGTTGAAAATGCCATTGGTAGGGAGTAATGTTGGCGAATCCTTCCGCCAATATGCGGGGACGCCCTTTCGATCAGGTACGGGTACCGACGATCACTCGAGACCTGCCAGCAATACAGGGAAAAGGGGGTTCTGCTGGAATTTCAACAGAGGTAAATGTACTAGGCCCCAGGGATCGTGTAAATTTAAACACGAATGTAGTGGGTGCGGGTCGTCCCATCCTGAGTCCACGTGCAGAGCCAAAACGGGTGATAACGGCGGTAGAGGAGGCGCCAAACAGGTCTAACATAGTCCGAGGGGCGCCTTTACCTACCCCGATTGATACCTTGGCAATGATTCCATGGCTCAGTGAATACCCGGATCGTACTTCTGCTGGGGTGCTGCGGAACGGGTTTTCGTATGGTTTCCGCATCCCGGTAGGGGACTTTCAGGGTGTGGAGAAGTGTAAAAATCAACTTTCGGTCCTGCAGCATACGACCGTGGTACAGGATAAGATCCGGAAAGAGGTTAGTCGAGGTCGGGTTGCCGGCCCGTTTAGTATACCCCCGGTGCAGAATTTTGTTTGTTCTCCTTTAGGGGTGGTCCCCAAGAAGGACCCGGGTGAGTTCCGACTGATTCATAATTTATCAGCTCCACGTGGTCTTTCTGTGAACGATGCAATAGATCCAGAAGTGTGTTCGGTGCGGTACGCATCCTTTGATGAGGCCGTAGCCATTTTGAATCGCCTGGGGCCCGGGGCGCTGATGGCGAAGTCAGATATCGAGTCAGCGTTCCGACTGCTCCCGGTACACCCAGACGACCAGCGTCTCCTAGGTTTCATGTTTCAGGGTCATTATTACATGGATAGGTGTATGCCGATGGGGTGCTCTATATCTTGTGCCTATTTCGAGAAATTCAGTAGTTTTCTACAATGGGTCTTCACAAAGAGGACGGGTTTCCAACATGTAATGCATTACCTTGATGATTTTCTGTTCCTTGGGGCAGCCGGGGATCTCGAATGTGGCCAGGCCTCGAGTTAGACTCCAGTGAGGGTTGTTTTCGTTTACCAGCTGACAAGGTGGGGAAGTTCAGGGCAGCCCTGCAAATGTGCATAAATGGATCTAAAGTTACGCTGCATCAATTACAGCAGTTGGTGGGACAGTTGAATTTTGCCCTGAGGGTTATACCGATGGCCCGCCCCTTTTCCCGTTCTATTGCCCAAGCTATGGTCGGCCTAAAGGAGGGTCATCATCGCACGAGACTATCGGCTGAGGTCCGCCAGGACATGCGCATTTGGTTAGCATTTCTGGCGGATTTTAATGGTCGAGTCGTCTGGAACAAACCGGCCGTGTCCTCTGAAGAGCTGGGGCTATGGACAGATTCGGCAGGTAGCATAGGTTTTGGTGCCATCTTCGGTACGGAATGGTCGGCACAAAGATGGCCGGCATGGTGGCATGACAATGGTCTGACAAGTAATATTGCTTTCCTGGAACTTTTCCCCATTTTGGTGGCCCTGAGAACCTGGCCCGAAGGGTTCAAAGATCACTCTGTGATATTTTGGTCTGACAATATGACCGTGGTCGAGTGCATCAATAGCCAGGCAGCACGAGGTAAACTGCTTTTACGCCTGCTCAAAGAAATTGTTTTACTGTGTATGCGACTGAATGTGCTATTCAGAGCAAAACATGTCCCGGGGGTTATGAATCAGGCGGCTGATGCACTGTCTCGTTTTCATATGCAGGCTTTCTCGGGTTTCCTTCCCACAGCGGACCCAGAGCCGGCACCCTTTCCCGAAGCTCTCTGGTCTCTCGGTGCCCCGAACTTCGTCACCTCGTGGGAGAGAGCCTAGCACCAAGGACAAGGAAGGCATATGAAGGGGCGTTTCGGTCCTATTTAGCCTTTTTGGGGACTCATAGAGAGGGGCTTTGGGGCCACGAGGAATGGGTAGTGAATTTTCTGATGTCCTTACGTAGGGCTGGGAAATCGGTGGCTACGGCCCAGAGGCATCGTGCTGCCATTTCCTTTGTTGCCAGGGCTCATGGTATCCAGGACCCGACAGCGTCTTTCGTTGTACAGAAAGCGCTGCGTGGGTGGCAACGCCTTGAGGGTCGCAGAGTAGATGAGAGGCGCCCGATAGGTTTGGATAGGTTGGCCCAGTTGTTGGCCACACTCCCTGCCACATGTTCATCTCAGTTTGAGACGGTGTTGTTCCGAGCCGCTTTTACGCTGGCATTTCATGGAGCGATGCGGGTAAGCGAACTGGTGGCAAGGAACAAACGGGATGTGACAGGGGGTTTGTGCCAGGAACACGTTCAGATCAGAGGAGAGACAATGACTGTCTCCTTTGTCAGGTCCAAGACCGATCAAGATGGGATGGGTGACTGCGTACTCATACGCAGGATTCCCGGGTCCTCCATGTGTCCGGTAAAGTGTTTAGAAGACTACCTAGCACGAAGGGTGGCATCATGGGGGGGGACCTTGTTAAGACACGCGGACGCCACCCCACTGACGAAATTTCAGTTTCAGCGGGTGCTTGCGATGTCAATTGCCGCTGCGGGCTTGAACCCGGGCGAGTTTGGGACCCATTCCTTTCGGATAGGGGCTGCTACGGAAGCTACAGCTAGGGGTCTTAATGTTGAACAAGTGAAACGAGTGGGGCGTTGGTCCTCCAAGTGTCATAAGAGGTATGTGCGGTTGCACATGTTGTGAAGCTGTAATGATGTACTCACGCTTCTTGTCTTTGTTTGGTTTTCAGTTGCGCAAGCCTACGAGGCGGGGCGAACTATGCAGTCGACCCAACACCGGGCCAGCGGTCAGACATCACCGGCTGCGAAGAAGGAGGTGTGGGTCGTGGGCCACTCATACGTGAGGCGTGCCGCGGACGTATTCAACGCAGGTGACATGATTCACGTAGCTGGGGAATACGGGTACAGGGTGTCCTTCTACGGAAGAGGCGGGCTCTGTATTGACCAGTTTCAAGAATTTTTCGAGGGTTTGTTAGGGCGGACGAGGTCACCGCCGTCTATAGTCATAGTGCATCTAGGGGGCAATGATTTGGTCACCACCGGTAGACGACTTCTCCTGGAGGCAATGCTTTCCACAGTAAGTTGGTTGGCGAGGAGAGTTCCGGGGTGTACAATTGCGTGGTCACATATGGTCCCACGAAAGGTGTGGCGAGGGGCTATTTCTGTTCCTGCTTTGAATCACTCTGTGAGAAAGCTTAATAACAAAGTGAGTAGGTTGTTCCGTTCCAGGACATTGCATTCTATTTCGCATGGCTGTATTAATGATGACAGTATGTATTTGGGGGATGGTGTGCACTTGTCTCGGGTGGGGAATGAGTTACTCATAGGAGACTTCGTAGCATGGTTAAAAACGTTAAAACATGACCTTTAGGTAGGAGCTTTGTGGGGGGTCCGGATAGCCGGTCAACTATCCGGCCTGTGGCGGTAAGGTCATGATCGGTGAGCACTAATTGGAAGATCCCTATGAGTGGGCGTCACCCAACACGGATGGGAGCGCTCGGGAGAGGTGGCCATTGGCCCCTCAACGGGGAGGCGGTCCCTTCTAAGGATGGGTCGCCGAAAGAAAAGGAAAGGCGGTCAAGGCCCCTTCCTGTGTAGGAGGGGTTACAGCCCCCTCCTGGGGAATTTCCCGGGGCCAGTGACGTCTGCGACGGCAGATGTGGTAAGTTGTGCGGGGTTTGGGGGGGTCTACGCTACCTTCTAGATACCTCACACGAGTCCTCGAACGACCTTTAAGTGGCGTCGAGTTTTATTGGTGCCCCCGTCAAGTCAAAGGGAAATTGGTAGTTGCACTTGAGGTACGCCTCAGTGCTGTCGCCCCTCACAAGTGGGGGGGGTATTTGTGGTTAGGGATCTTGACACCGGTTACGACCTTGCCGTTGGCCCTTAAACGTTAGGATGTACAATTTCATAATTTCTAGTAAATGTTTGTAGGATGTTAGTTCGGCTAGGAGAACCTCTGTATTAGAGAATCTGTCAAGGTTAGCCAACATCGCAATGTGGTAATGAAATTGTACATAATATGAAAATGTTGATTTAATGTTTTTAATTTTGTTTTAATAAATACGGCCGGGAGGGTCACTCCCTCCCTCTTCCAAAAACTTCAAGAACTGTTTCCGGTGTCCCTCCTTTGGGAATTGTGTTGAGAGGGGGTGGCGGGTATCTCAGCCATATGGAAAGGGGCGACCACTCGGTCCCCCCGCACGTATGGCAGAGTACCACGATCCCCCCGGGAAGCCATCTTGGGCGGGAGGCGTGTCTCGGCTGGTATGCCCGAAGCGGCGTAGCCGGGGCGCGCCTTTTCCCGCCCTAGAGTGGGCTGGCCTAGACACTGACACAGCTGGCCACGCCCTCGGGGCAGGCAGGGGCGGGTTTACGCCCGCCCTGAAGACGGATAAAAGGAGAAGCAAGATCCGAAGACATCCTCTTGTTCCTGTGCTCTGAAGCTGCACCTCCTCGCTGCACGTGAGCTCGAGACGGAACGAAGAGCCAATTTTGACCCACCCACCAGCCCCTGAGGACAGCAAGTGGTTTTTGAATAAAGTTGATGGATAACTCTGATTTTCGTTTACAGGTTGTGGTATTATCGTGATGATTTGGAGTATGTAATAAAGAATGGTCGATTTGTGTTACGTTTCGCAAATAAAGTAATTCTGCTTTAGTGTTTATTGGTAAGCATGCTTTTAATAAAAGTGTAGTTGCTACTGTCTTTTTAGTTTAGTCATTTAGTTAGCATTGTCGTATTTATTTTGGTCGGGCGGTAAGGTCATGATCGGTGAGCACTAATTGGAAGATCCCTATGAGTGGGCGTCACCCAACACGGATGGGAGCGCTCGGGAGAGGTGGCCATTGGCCCCTCAACGGGGAGGCGGTCCCTTCTAAGGATGGGTCGCCGAAAGAAAAGGAAAGGCGGTCAAGGCCCCTTCCTGTGTAGGAGGGGTTACAGCCCCCTCCTGGGGAATTTCCCGGGGCCAGTGACGTCTGCGACGGCAGATGTGGTAAGTTGTGCGGGGTTTGGGGGGGGGTCTACGCTACCTTCTAGATACCTCACACGAGTCCTCGAACGACCTTTAAGTGGCGTCAAGTTTTATTGGTGCCCCCGTCAAGTCAAAGGGAAATTGGTAGTTGCACTTGAGGTACGCCTCAGTGCTGTCGCCCCTCACAAGTGGGGGGGGTATTTGTGGTTAGGGATCTTGACACCGGTTACGACCTTGCCGTTGGCCCTTAAACGTTAGGATGTACAATTTCATAATTTCTAGTAAATGTTTGTAGGATGTTAGTTCGGCTAGGAGAACCTCTGTATTAGAGAATCTGTTAAGGTTAGCCAACATCGCAATGTGGTAATGAAATTGTACATAATATGAAAATGTTGATTTAATGTTTTTAATTTTGTTTTAATAAATACGGCCGGGAGGGTCACTCCCTCCCTCTTCCAAAAACTTCAAGAACTGTTTCCGGTGTCCCTCCTTTGGGAATTGTGTTGAGAGGGGGTGGCGGGTATCTCAGCCATATTTCCTCATTAAAGCAATTTCTTGTTATTTGCAGGAAAGGACTAAGTCATCGCTGTCTTGTGTTGTCACCGCTCCTACTGGACTGGCAGCACATAACATTAAAGGTATTACTTTGCATCGTCTACTGATGCTGCCGGTGGAGCATGACAACAAATTACAATACAACAAGTTATCTGGAGATGCTTGCTGTGAAGTTTCAAGAGTCTTGAGGAAAATGAAACTACTTATCATTGACGAAGTAAGCATGGTTTCCAATGTCATGCTTGCCTTTGTGCATTTGAGAATGCAAGAAGTACTTAAAACTGAATATGATGTGTTATTTGGTGGCAAACACATCATTGTTTTCGGAGATCTTCTGCAGCTGACACCAGTAAAAGGTCAACCTGTGTTCAAAATACTCACACATGAAGATACCAGGAAGTGCCTAGGGAGCATTGGCAACGTCAATATATGGTTAAACTTCAATTATGCAGAACTGCATGAAAATATGCGTCAGGCAAAGGATGAAGATTACAAGAATATTCTACAAGATATTAGAATTGGAAAAGTGACCGAGCATGGGAGAGAAGCTTTAAATGCACGATTACTGTCAAATTTATATCCCAAACAAGAGATTGTGCCTGAGAATATTTTTCAGAAAATTACTGAGAAGAAGTCCGGGATATGTCTCATGCCAACTCTTGCAGAATGTGCCATCTTCAACAATAAAATGTTGAATTTAGAAAAGCAAGAGATTGTGAAACTTGAAGCTATCGACAAATTAGAGCACATGGGATCAACAATTATTTTGTCAGACAATTTGAAATCAAAATTGGATTCATTAGAGAAGACTATATCTAAAACAGTGGGTTTTGAAAAGACTTTGAATGTGTGTTTAAATTGCCGAATCATTTTGAGAAGGAATTTACATGTAGAAAGAGGTCTAGTAAATGGATCAATGGGTAATGTTGTTGATTTGGAGAAATACAAAAATAGAGATGGAATCGAATTTTTAAGAATTAAATTTGATGGCATTGAGGAAGTACAGCAAATTGGTCGTTGTTCTGCTAGGTTTTTGCTTGTTAAAGACTTATATGTTCGCCGTAAACAGTTTCCTGTTTGCTTGGCATATGCGGTGACAATCCATAAATCGCAAGGTTTAAGTGTAGACTGTGCATTGGTGAATATTGGCAGTTCTGTGTTCAAGGAGGGTATGGCATATGTGGCATTGTCACGAGTTAGAACTTTATCGGGATTGTACTTGATTGACTGTGATGTCACAAACATTTGTGCGGATCTAGATTGTGTTAAGGAATACAATAGGTTAAGAAGAGAGTATGCTCCACATTTGCCTCAATATCCTTTGTTTGAGAAACGTGTGGTAGGCCAGAAACGTAGAAATATCAGTAATAGTAGGGAGGTTGTTGCAAAAAGACTAAAAGTCAATGAACCGAAAGTTGTTAGCAGAAAGAAAGTGGATTCTGTTGAAGATGTTGTCGGTTTTCAATTTGAAAACAGTTCTGGTGTCAACTGCTATGCAAATGTAGTGGTTAATGTTCTCTTTTCACTAGAGAGTTTAAAAGAACAGATTGTGTTCAATTCGGAGCAAAGTTTATGCTGCTTGTTGAATTCTGTGTTAGAGAAATGTAGCACTGATCGAACAAAAGTAGAAAGTGTGTCTGAAGTTCGTTATCTGTTAGATGAATGTTCAGGTCAAACAGACTTCTCTGAAAATAATCAGCAAGATTGTCAGGAGTTTTTAATGTATATGCTTGATGTATTGCAAGATGAGGGTGTAGATGTAGATCACCTGTTTGGGCTTTCTTATCAATGGCAGCATGACTGCGAGAACTGTATGGTATCAAGTACTACTAGTGTAGACTCAGAAAGATTTATATATTTAACTTTGCCAGACAGTAAATCAGTGTCCTTTAATAAGCTAGTAAATGCAGCGGATCACAACATGGAGTGTAGCCAATGTAAATGTGATATGATGTCAACATTATTTATACGTAGATATAGCCAGTATGTCATTTTAATGATCCAACGATGTAGGCCTGATGGATCAAAATTGTCAACTTTAATAAAAAATTTTGTGGCTTCTCAGCTGTCAATATCAGGGAGGACTTTTGTAACTGTAGCAATTATCTATCATGAAGGTCCATCAACAACATCAGGACATTATACAGCTTACTTAAAGTCTGGAAACGGCTGGTCATTCTGTAATGATTCCGTTGTAACTTTCAAAAAAAAATTGCCGTTTGACCTTAAAAATTCTTACCTGGTGTTTTTAAAACCAAAATTTTAAGTAGAGGGAATGTAAGTCTGCAATGCTGTCTAGATTAAAAATCCAACTATATAAACCTGATGCAAGTAGGTCTGCTTCATAGTAAGCAGTATCAGTGTCATAGGAAAAGGAGAACATGAGTGACAAAGACGAGTAAGATATTAGTAGTCCAGGATTGTGAAAATAATCTCAAATATTTTATTTTTGAAAGTTGCGAAAATAGAAAATGTCGGGATTTGATTGGAAGAAATATAAGACTTGCGAATCGCGGCAACATGATTTGGCCTAGTGGAAACATGTGATAGAATGAGAGAAGTTTTTTTTTCTATGTAACATATTTTACGTATCGATGGAGGTTTGAAAATATTTATAGCACAACAGAGTGGATGCTGTTTATAGGAGATCATTCGACGTCATTGAAAGTAAGTCAATTTTAAGGAGTTTTGAAATCAGATTTCTTAGGTTGTATGGGTTTTTTAAACACAGTCATTTTGATTGTGTTTTTTTTTCCCCGCTGTTACATGATGAATACCTTCAAGTCACTGATTTAAGTGAAATTTGATACATTCTGAGAACAGCAAAAATAAACCATTTAACATGTATAATTAATGTTATGGTTTTTGTACTTATGATATACATTTAGAAATGTGAGGTACATATGGGTAAGCTGAGTCTTCTGTAAGTGTCAATTTTAATGCTTACAGTGCTGTACTTCTGGGTACTGTTTTTTTTTTTAAAAATAAAAGAGGCCTCACCTCAAAGAAAGCTCTTGAAAGCACACATCTTATTTGCATCCTAAAATAATCATTTTAAATGTTAGACACAATTTTATGATGGTTTCACATCTCTTTTGCGCTGTTATGGCATCACTATTGTGAGACATAAGCAATGCAAAAGAAGCATCATATTTCAAAATAGGCCTCATTTCATCAGCATGAAGATACTGTTTGTTGAAAATAAATATATTTAGGATTGTGTAGGGGTCGTAGAGAAGTAGAGGTTTCTATAAGTGTCAAAGTTGTTTAAAAAGTGTTTCTTCTTGAACCTTTTCCCTTCTTTTTTCTAATTTTTAAATACATGTTTTAATATTTTTGGAAATGTTTGTTCTCTCTTTTACAGATTGAATGTATGAAAAATTTTCTTTAAAAATTAACAAGAATTATAAGGTAAATGTTTTCTACTTTTTTAACCTGCATTCCACTGCTGATGATGTCACTGACTATGTTATGAATGATGTAATAATTGGGCATATCTGTTATCTCGTTAAAAAAACGAACAGTAAGTTTAAGGATAGGAAACAGACAGTTATGTTACAAAAAAGACAGCTATAGGACGTAAACAAAAAAAACTGTTACTCGCAATCCACTGCTGATGATGTCACTGACTATGTGAAAAATAGTGTAATATATGACATGATCAGAAGTGAATTGCGGGTCACAGTATCTTTTCTTTACTCCCTATAGCTATCTTTATAGTAACATAGCTGTCTGTTTTCTTTCCTTATACTTACTGTTCCTTTTCTTTAAAAAAAATTTTTGGGTGCGCTCAAAGTTCGCGTACCGGAGTGCGAACTGGGAGCGAACTAATAGAAATAGAGCTTGGCAGAGTTCAAAGAATTCTACCAATTTTTTTTAATAATGGGGAGGTAGTTCTGAAAAGAACTTTTTTTTGTTTTTGTTGTTTTAAATTTTTTTTATTAGTTTTCTGAACATTTTTTAAATTTTTTTGTTTTTTTCTGAACATTTTGTATTTTTTTTATTTTTTGGGGGGAGGGGGGGAAACAAAAATGATTCATCGAAGAGGGCTCAACAGGAGCAACAAAAAAAAGAAGAATTTATTTTTGGGGGCGTTTTGGACATACATGATTTTTGATGGCTCTAATGATAAGAGTTATACTACTTTCGCGGTAGCATAATGTTTGATTGCACCTCACACAAACTTGTTTGACTTCCCCCATGTCCATTTGAATATTTGGGATCAGCTCCCTTGCTTCAGGTCCCGTAACTTCTGGCACAACCGATCTTCTGGCTATTGCTGGTGAATTCTGTTGTTCGTCTCGAAGCTGAGCTGCACTGTAGTTATTTGGGTGCCACCTGCTCATGTGTCTGTGCATAGTGAAATTCCCATAACTATATTTTTTATCCGTGCCTCTAGAAAGACGTTCATCACAGATTCGGCAAAAGACATACCTGGCGTTCACTTTCTTTTGCCCTGGTGGAAATTTGAAAAATTGCCAAATGAAATTTTCCTTCCTGTTGTATCTCCTGGGCTCCTCAGGCAAATATTCAGACTCTTCCTCCTCTTCCCGCTCTTCCTCTTCTTGAAAGATTGGTTGAGTTGGTGGTCCTTTCTTTCCATGAGGAGGTGGAGCTGGTGGTGGGGGAACACTACCAGAAGCAACAACAGAAGCCATTTCCCTGGATTGTACAAAGGTCTTTCTCTCATCAAGATGAAAGTCAGAGTGAGGAAAGAAGGAGGGGTTTTCATCATTTGGGAAAAGCCAAAGTTCTAAACCAATGAAAAGTGTTAATTTTAGATCACATGACCTAGTATTGCATCATTAGGAAACCAAAAGTGAAATGAACTAATGAAAAGTGTTATTATCGAGTCACATGACCTGCTGTCTTTACGTTTCGCGCTTTGCGCCGCTATCCAATCCGCTTTCGAGTCCGCTAACTTGGCGCGTCGGATAACGTATTACGCGACAACGCAAAACGTCATGATAACGTAACAGTCACGCTTAAGGAGCGATTACCGGCTCGCGCACCAAGTCGCGGCTTTGAATTCAGCTAACGGGAAGCTGACCAGTTCGCGGACTAGGAGCGGAACAATTTTTTTTAAAAAAAAAATGTATAAAAAACATGTACAATATATTTTATGATTTAAAGAAGAATACATTTTACAGATAGAAATATTAGCTTTCAAAAAACCATTGAAATTCAATGAAAAAAACATAGGTTATACTCCATATATAGTTAGGAATTAGCATTTACAAAACCTTATTTTACTCGCATAAAACCATTGAAATTCCATATATAGTTAGATGCGCTAACTATATATCGCGCACCCGCAATCCACTGCTGATGATGTCACATATTACATCATTCATGACATGGTCAGTGACATCACTGATGACATCACTGATGACATCTCAAATGACATCTCAAATGACATCACTGATGACATCTCAAATGACATCAATGATGACATCACTGATGACATCTCATTTGACATGACTGATCACATCACTGATGATATCATTCATGTGATAATACGATGAACCTCTTCAGACTCTAATATAACCTTAGATACAATCAGTGTAAACAGACACTCACAGACTGCCACTCATCCATGGAGTTACTCAAACACCTAGTCAGTCATGCAAAGAATCAATCACACCTCCATTTCCTCAACTATACAGTTATACAAACTTTACTTATTCAAACATATACTAACACATATTTACTCTCTTATACAATCCCTGATACAAGTTCACAATGATCCATACAGCCACTCACACATTCACTGGCTCTTATGCACAGTTATTTATATATGTCAACTCTCACATGTACTGTGTTTTACATATGTACTTACTTTGACATGTAGCACTGAGATATCCATTCACTCACCAATACACTCATGCACACAGTCAACCGCCCATACAGCTGTTTCCACATGCACTTTTGAACCCATACATCTAGTGTATCAACTGCTCACACATCTATGCACAGAGTCACACACCTCCCAGCCACCCACACACACACTCAGTCTCCCATACATATACTTGGGCAACCAATCAATAATCCATATAGTTACTCATATAGCTACTGATCAACACATGGAACAGTTTACAGAACAACAGACATAATGATGCACAAATTGAGACAGTTTAGTCATTAACCCATGCACTCAGTGAGACACATTTAATCACTCACTCATATAGTCAGTCATGCACCTACTAAATCCTTCATCCAGACACTTATATATCCACTCATTCTTCAATATGTAAGAGATATTTTAACTTTACAGAAACATACAGTCACTGGATGATGTCATTTGAGATGTCATCAGTGATGTCACTGACCATGTCATGAATGATGTAATATGTGACATCATCAGCAGTGGATTGCGGGTGCGCGATATATAGTTAGCGCATCTAACTATATATGGAATTTCAATGGTTTTATGCGAGTAAAATAAGGTTTTGTAAATGCTAATTCCTAACTATATATGGAGTATAACCTATGGTTTTTTCATTGAATATATATATATATATATATATATATATATATATATATATATATATATATATATATATATATATATATATATATATATATATATATATATATATATTGGGTATATATATATATATATATATATATATATATATATACCCAAGCCGTCTTAAGTTGTGCAGAAACACAGCAATCACGGACACAGGTTCTGCTGCAGTGAACCTCGGTTTATTTCAAAAGTCAAAATGGCAAAAGTAACACTCAACGCGTTTCAGGAACACTCCCTTCTTTACAAGTGCCTGTTTTCGCGTTGCTTTCTTTTTTATAACACCACGTGATTACAGAGTAACAAAGTGAAGACAGACTGACATTTGGACCATAATTACTTCAATGTGCTTTTGCAACTCGTATTTACATTTGTAGTGCAACACATACATAAAGTAAAATAACTAATGCCTCCGCTCTTTAACTTTTCAAACTTAAAAAGAGTTTTTTGGCAGATTGCATATCCGTTTCGAATGACAATATCATAATGGTATTAAACCCATGTGGGTATAAAATAATGTGTTTAACAACATGCTAGAAAACGGTATTGCATCTTTCTATGTGATAGTCGCTCCAAAAATAAAGCCCAAGTGGGCAAGAGCTAAATGGATGGCTTCAGATTTGATTCTTCGAGTCTAGAAAGATTTTCGGTCATCAGCTCAGTCAAAAAAGATCTATAAAACAAATTAAATTGAAAGAATATAAATGTGTGTAACCAAAAAGAAAAAACAACAACGAACAGTAGAAAACATTAAACATACAGATTTCATCAGCTCAGGGCATAAAGGAAATTGTTCTACACAACTATGGAGTGCGATTGTCAGACTTCAAATATCAAACAGAAGTCTTATATAGGATCATCCCAGATGAACGGCTAATTCCTCGTCAAGGTTATGGCTTAACGGGGTCATTGTTCTGTATTGGATGATGAGTTTGGACTCAAGTCTCCGAAGTTCTTTTAGTCTGTCACCTCCTCTCACATCCATTTGAACAAAGTCAAGTACCACGAAGCTAAGTAAGTTTGTATTTTGTTCGTGGTGACTTTGAAAGTGACGTGCTATTGGGTAAGCCTTGTTCATGTTTTTTATAGCACGTAGATGCTCTAAAACACACATTTTGGCCTTGTGGATGGTACTTCCAATGTAGGCTAATCCGCATGGGCAAAAAAGCGCGTACACAGCATACTCTGTGTTACATGATGTGTGTTTCCTAATGACATAGGGTCTACATGCCGTAGATAGAGTACATTCTTTTCTATTTTTGCTGTTTTTACAGGCTTTACAACTACGACATGTGAAAAAGCCTTGTATGCCAGGGATCATAGGTTTTGTTGTCTCGACAGCCCTGCATAGCGTATCTCGTAACGATCTGGCTCTTTTGAAGGTGATTTGCGGGTTGGATCCAGTACAACTTGCTAGGTCTTTATCTGTTCCCAATACTGGCCAATATTTGTTCAGACAATTACGGACCGCTTTAGTTTGTCTATTGTATGTGGTTATGAACGTAAGGTTCTGGCAGCCTTCATTGTTTTGCTTACATTCTGTTTTTTGGGATTTATCTGCTACCAAAGAGTCTCTTGTTCGCTTGGATACAGCAGTGATTGCTTTTTTAATGGTTTTCTCTGTATACCCTCTTTGTGCAAATCGTTCACACATCACCTCGGATTCCACTAGGAATTTCTCTGTGGTGCTGCAATTGTGCTTGGCCCTTAGTAGTTCACCCAATGGGATGCTTTGAATGAGTGCATTAGGGTGGCAACTTTCGGCGTGAAGCAGGCTGTTGCCCGCCGTACTCTTCCTAAAAAGACTGCTTTCTATTTTATTGTTCTCAACAAATAGTTTGAGGTCAAGGAAATCAAGCAAGTTTTTTGACCATTGTGAAGTCAGATGGAGATTAAAATCATTGGCGTTAAGTATGGCAACAAATTCAGAGGCTTCTTCCTCATTCCCTTCCCAGATACAAAAGATGTCATCGATGTATCTGACGTACATCGGTATCTTTTCTTTGAATGTGTTCAACTTACTCACTACTTCTTCCTCCCAGTACCCCATATAGAGACCTGCAAAAGATGGCGCAAAGCAAAGCAAAATATGGGGACCTGCTTTGCGCCTTCTTTTGCAGGTCTCTATATGGGGTACTGGGAGGAAGAAGTAGTGAGTAAGTTGAACACATTCAAAGAAAAGATACCGATGTACGTCAGATACATCGATGACATCTTTTGTATCTGGGACGGGAATGAGGAAGAAGCCTCTGAATTTGTTGCGGCTTGGGTGTATTTGTTCGAGGCTGCCTGCCTCGTCACTGACCGCCGCCATGAAGTGGCTAGGGGAGGCGCTGTGAGCGTTGCTCACAAACTTTGACTATATATATATATATATATATATATATATAACAGGAATCTTCATAACCTCCACCACTGACGCGAAATGAAGAGACGGACCCCAGGCATTCAGGCAAGGCAAGATTTTTATTTCAACCTTTCACGGGCGACGCGTTTCGAGCATCCACGTGCTCTTGATCACACACCATACACCGTATCAGCTCTGTTTGTTATATATATTTTTTTGCTTAGGTGCTCCACCTGTTTTGTGAGTCACATTGTCAACCATGAACATAGACAAAATACTTTTATTTAAATCAGTTGTAAGACAGCCCTACTTTAACATTTGTTACAATGTATTTTTTATATGCAAAGCTGTTGCACATTGCACAAGAAAAAGAAGACATGATCGCCACTTGGCACTTAGTATAGCGGAGATCGTCAATTTGTGATTATCACTGCATGAATGCATATTGGTTTTTAGTTGAACGACATGTACACATGTATATTTACTGCATCAAAGCCGATATGCGATATAGATACCAGTGATCATAGAATTAAAATATATTACACGTAATTTACTATCTATATACAAATTACATAAATATTTCCAAATTTATAACTGCATGAATGCATATTAAACTAATAAACACGTTATATGAAAACCTTGAAATTCATATGATATCGCTTAATCAATTTACACTCCATCAAGTACATTATTATATGTCCTCACTCAAAATCTACACCTCCGCTGCTTATGTCATAAATAAATGTCCGGCTGAAACATTAATTAACCCTTTGTTTGCATATGAACTATGGACCTGGAATGACCTGTGTGAATAGAAATAAGTGATTGTCAACGTGATACCCTCCAATTAATATCTACAGCGGTCAGTTAATTTAAACCGTGAAATATTTCTATTTCACCTACTTAACCACTCAGACCAGTGTACACTTATCCTCATAAAAGAAACAAGAAAAAATTGATTAATTTAAAAATAGTGTATATACACTTATTTACATGTGTTGAAAACAGAAAAATAAATTCATAAATATATACATGTGGTCTGTTGTATATCGAGATAAATATCTCAGCTTCATCACTAACAATATTAATGATTTTATCATATGTTACCTCATTCAAGATAATGCACCGGGTCACACAGTAGCTATAATGCTCTTCCCCATTAGGCCTTGACGTGCTCTAGATCTTTTTCTGAGCATACATAGATTGCAGGGATGTTTAAAAGGAGAGCGAAGATAATGTTCGGATTGCGCTGAGATTCACAGGAAGTTATGCATATCCTTTGTGGTCTTAAGTCCATTGGGGTATTTACTATCTAACTCCACTATGTAGTGAGTTTCCCTTCTTCTCAGTATTTTTTCCCTATCACCACCCCTCCTGAAGGGGGCCACTGCGTCAATTACAAAATAAGTGAGGCACGCTATATCATTATTATGTGTGGATTTAAAATGGCGTGCTACAGGATAGGCTCCGTCATTGTTGACAATTGCCCTAAGATGCTGCAATATCCTGACGTGCACCTACAGCTTGGTGCTACCCACATAACTCAAGCCACAGGTGCATGACAGGACATAAACAGCATATTCACTCCGACAGTTGTAATTGCCTCTTATAGCAGTGCTGACATTGGAAAAAGGGGTATTAAAATGTGTGGTGTTAGTGCCAAATTTGCAAGCTCGACACGTCAAGCATTGGAAAAATCCGTCTTTTAGTTTGAGCCAGGTACCTCCACTACCCAACTCAGGTCTTGTTTTAACTATCCTGTTGTGCATACTGTTAGCTCTTCTGTATGTGATGGTGGGAATATCAGGTAATCTCTCACTCAGAACACCAACTGTCATGACAGTTGGCCAGTATTTCTTAACAATGGATTAAGTTTTTCTCTCTTGCTTGCTAAAAGTTAAAATCAAGCGCAGAGCTTCACTGCCATCTGTCACCTCTGGGAGCTTAGGTTTTAATAGAGATTCCCTAGTTCTTTCTTGACTTTTAGACAGAGCCCTTTGTATTGTAGGCTCACTATACCCTCTAGCTCTTAGTCGTGCCACCATCTGTTCAGCTCCCAACTCGAATTTTTCAGGGGTACTACAAATTCTTTTGAGACGCAAAAGCTCCCCATAGGGGATGCTTTCTATCACATGTTTGGGGTGTCCACTGCTGGCATGTAAAATATTGTTACCAGCAGTAGATTTACGGAAAAGTGATGTGACAATGGTACAGTTTTCAACGGTAATGTTGACATCCCAAAATTCTGACGTCTCTTTGCTGATATTAGAGGTAAAAAATAGATTGTATTGATTCTTATTCAGTAAATTGACGAACTCATGTGCACTAGATTTTTCGCCTTCCCACACACAAAGCACGTTGTCAATAAAACGCATCCAATACTTTATATGATTAAAACCGGGTGTGACGATGAGATCCCGCTCCTCCCATCAGCCTACGTGTAAACACGCATAGCTGGGGGAGAAGCAGGATCCCATCGCCACACCCCTAACCTGTTTGCAAATATCCTACCGAACATGAAAAAATTGTTATGAAGACACCAGTTCACCAATTCGCTTAGCATTTTGTTGTGGCCATAGTATTCACACGATCTGCGTCCTAGATAACGCTTGATGGCTTCAACTCCTTTGGAGTGATCGATACAAGAATACAACAACTCTATGTCCAAAGCCATAATGCACCAATCATCCTGCCACGGAATTTGATTTAATTTGTTCAAAAAATCGCCAGTGTCCTTTAAATAGCTTGGCAAACCTTTCACTAGATCCTGTAAATAAAATCAATGTAGCGGGAAATGTTCTCACTGATGCTGTTCATGGCAGATATGATTGGTGTGCCAGGAGTTGGTGTTTGTATATATATAAATATTCACTGAAGGACCATAGGTTGAGATGAGATGTCATCAGTGATGTCATGAGTGATGTCACTGACCATGTCATGAGTGATGTAATATGTGACGTCATCAGCAGTGCATTGTGGGCGCGCAATTTATAGTTAGCTGAACTAACTATAACGGAGGAATTTCAAAGGTTTTGTATGAGTGAAATGTCCAGCTAACTATAACATGTGTGAAACCTATGGTTTTTTCAGTGAATTTCTAAGTTTTTTTAAATGCTAATTCCTAACTATTACGTGTGTGAAACCTATGGTTTTTTCAGTGAATTTCGAAGGTTTTGTAAATGATAGTTTTAAAATGTATTAATTACTATATTTCTTTCTTTTTTTTTGTAATTTCCTACATTTTTATTATAAATATTTTTATTTTTTAAAATTTTTAAGTTATATTACATACTCTTAATGTAAAATAATAACAAAACAAAATAATTAATTTTTTTAATATATCAAAATTAAATTCTATATAATTCCTTTTTCATTGTTTTTTGGTAATTGTACCGTACGCGTATGGTGATCGCACCATACTTTTTACTGCTAATCCTACTCAGCGCGTACCCGTGCATACGCTACGAATACGCTTTGACGTTACGCGTCGCATCAACGCTTCCGTGTGATGTCATGTATGGCGCCCCATACGCGATAGGCGCGAACGTTTTTAATTGTTTAAAAACATATATTTATGTATTTAATGTACATACTAGGAGAAGACATTATCTGGGATAATTATGAAAATAGTTTTTTAAACTTTTAATATTAATTTTAAAAGCAATTACGCAAATCGCGGCGGGACGTCATACGTACTCGCATCGTAAGAGCACCGTAAGCACACCGTAAGTGTACGCAAAGCATGTAACTTCAAAAGAACAGATGTAATTGATTCATAATACTTCTTATTGAAACTGTTGAAAGACCCCACCCATTTTAATCATTCTTCTTTGACTTTCATTGAAGGAACACCTTTTTCTGAAGGAGCTGTGTTTTAATTGTTTTATCATGGCTGCCCAGCAAGAAGACACTTCACAACACTCTTCTTCTGAGGAAGAATTTGTGGCAGAAGATCCACCCACAAAAAGAAAAGAAGCAGTGAGATGGAAAAAAAATTCATTTCCAGCAGGTGAAAAAAGGTAAATGCTGCAAAAGTAACCTGTAAAATTTGCTCTGTTGTACTATCTAGAGGGAATCCAAACAAACATTATTCCTTCGGGACTGCAAGCATGGTGAGGCATGTCGAGAAACAGCACCCTGTAAATTTTGCCCGTGCTGCATGCACCAGAGTCAGGGAGAACATTCCACCAGCAGAACCAAGTGCTTCAACAGGATCTGCAAGTCCACATCCAGACATCCGTCCAGATTTTGCCGACTTAATAATTCAATGTAAATTTTGTAAACAACTAATATGCTACGGTGAACAGTCGATTGATTTAATTTGCAGGAGAAAACAGCAGCACCACTGCTGTCCGTGTTAATTTTTTTTTTTATTTGTTCCTGTTAAAAGCTTTTTTGTTTGTAGTTCCTTTTTTTCCTAACAAAAAAAAACTGCTCAAAAAACACAAAAAAACAACAAAACAAAAAAAAGTTATTTTCAGAACTACCTACTCTGGTAAAAAAAAGAGCTAAACTTGTATGCTAGTGTGTAAAAGTTTAGATGTATCTATGGATAGTGCATAATTGACTGAAAGAATACATTACTAGTGTATGGTGAATGTGAAAGTGCAGAACTATAAGGAAGTGCTACAGCTTAAATCTATAGGGTGTTTACTTATAGTATACTGTAGTGCATCTGAAGCCCTTGAATGTAACATATGTGCATAAATATGTTACAAGTCTATGCTTCCCTTTGCACTGCTAGTGAAACTGCCTGGGTGAATTTGTAAGTGTTTGTTAGGGGCAGATTTACAGCCCCCTTGTGCCTCTTTTACACCGCCGTTGCATCACTTTTCTGATGCAGCGGTGGTGCAAAAGATGTGCCATGGTCTGTGGTATTTACAATGTAAAAGGTGCGTCACATTGTAAATCCCTGTACCAGAAGGAGACATTCCTACATGGGGGGGGGGGGGCAGGAACACCTCCTAAAAGTGGCTGAGTGAAATGTACAAGATTTCACTTTGTCACTTTTGGCCTCATGCTGTGTCAAAACCCTGCACTAGCTTGAAGCAGATGTAAGGATTGACACAGCATTGCGAGCATAAAGCCCCCAGAGCATTCCTGATGATGCGTTGCACTTAACTCAAACACTGCACCACATATCTGTACTGTTTTTGCCCCATAGTGCACCACATTCTAAATACGGCGCATCCATAGTGATGATGTCACAGTGTACAATAACTGCCATATCCCTGGGGATATGGCAGTTATTGTACATCTACCCATTAGTGTTTTAATATAGTGAATGGATTACTACACACTGATCCATGAGTCACTACAAAACTATAACAGGAATGACAGAGTGCTTGCTGGAAGTGTAAGGATAGAGACTGGGGAATTGAACATATAATATGCAAGTTTGCAGGTGCATAGAAGACTGCAAGCATAGTCTATAAGAGTTTAAAAGAGTCCATGGCCTAAGGCTTACTTTGCTTCATGACTACTTAGATACTGGCTGGATGATTACAGTTGTCCAAGGAGAATGTCGAGCTGAATGTATAACTGCTTCACTTTTAAAACAGTGTATAGATAAACACATACTGCTGTACGGCTCACTACAATACTAAAATAGCAGTACCAGAATGTTTGGAGGAAGTGTAAAGATACAGACTGGGCAATTGAAACTTTAAAAGCCAAGTTTGCAGGTGCATAGAAAAGGGCATTTATTATTTATTAAACTTCCCAACTCCCAAAGCGCCAGCACACCTTTCCAAGGGTAGGTTTACGATTTACAAATGCTAGTATTTTTTTAATTAAGAAGCATAATAATAACAAACATTAATCCTTTTTTTTCTTTTAATGATAACGATATTTAGATGTTTTTAATCATGAAAATGCAAAGAACACATTTTACAGAGTAACACTTTTTAAACTCTCCAACGTATGTAGATATTAATACCTTATAAGTGTTATGATCGAATTCGAAACCTTTACAGCTTCACAGTGTGTAACTTTTCCGAACACGTGCAGAAGTAAAACAGTTAAAACGTGAGCACGTGTAAACTGCAGAACGTGCCATCTAAATAGGCGGAGCCACAGCTTTCTTCCGTAGACTACTAAACAACCAAAAGCTATATAAACCACACCTACTGTGCAATTAGTTTCATTTTCACGAGTTATTTCTGAGCCGCCAATCTATGTTGCAGGTTCCGTTTTCTAGCATCGGATTCTCTTTTTGCCTCAACAAACATATTCCGGAGTTGTAAGTTGTTTCAATATGGCATAGGCATAGTACTTAGTTATAACTTGTGGCTATTTATCAATATTTAAACATTTATATGTAGAAAAATATGTTTTTGCATGTTTTTCGTTTTTTCTCTGTAACATCAGCAGCTTGTTTTTAGAAACAGCTAGATTATAACAAACATTGCTCCTTTTCTGGCTCCTTTCACCTTATATATAGTGACTTTTATATTATAATATTGACACTGTACTTAGCTTGAGAGGTGTTGGTGACCCGTTGACGAGAACCCTAAACATTTACAATCAACGTCACCATCTTCCACTTGCTATTGTGTGTTTCCCCTAGAGATCACATACTGTTAATATGTATATTATAACATTAACAGTTATGGTGATCTCAGTGGAGTTCATGATCCGTCGTCACAAAGAGTAACGATAAGTAAGCAACGATAACGGGTTGCGGTTTTTAATCTATTTTCCTCTTGTGATCATATGCTGTGAGAATATATACATATTATTATTCTCACCGTCATGATCTCAGAGTAGTCTATGACCCGTCACCACAAAGATCAAACTTTTTCACCTCCCGGAGAAAAGAAGTTCAGTAAATAATTACAGCTCAAATGTATTTCATTATGGATGTTCTGTTAAATAAATAACTTTATTTTCCTTTTCTTTTTACTGTAAAAATGGTATCAATTGTTATATTATAATAGATTGTCCTATTGCTACAGAAGAGGAATAGGAGATTTTTCAGTGCCATCTATAATATAACTTTCAGATATTAAAAAGTACTTGATCAGATATTTTTTTCAAGAAACATATTTTACGAAACAGCAGAACAAAAAAATATAGCTATCATGCATACTTTGTTACTTTAAATATTTAACAAACCCTACATTTCTGAATGATATTTTCTAATTTCTATTCTTATTTGCGGTTCCTATTCACCTTCTCCCTAAAGAATATATAGGACCTGTACTTTATATTATAAGAGTACGATCCTATATATTCTTTAGTGAGTATGTGATATATTAGCGGAACAGTCTGCAACCTCTAGGCACTACAACAGCACGTTCCTGAATTGTACAGAATACATATTTGAAAAATAATGCATGCATTTCTATGTAATATGAAATCATTTGTATTTAACTGTTTTTTACTTGTTCTCTTGATCTGAGATAATGTAGTGCGGGAGTGTTTGTTGTAGCACTTCTATTCTACTTTATCTAAAAGTAACTGATGCCCTCTTACATCATCAAGAATGTGGGGCAGCACTATTACAATTATATTATAAACAATGAAGGAGTGACATAAGTGCAAAACGAAAAGTGATAATCGCAATTGATTCATGAAATAACGCTTCACTGTATACTGCACGCGTGATCAATGCTCACACGCGTGCAGGGAATACAGTGGGGCAGTCTTAGAAATCCCTAGGGGGGCCCGGATGACCGTCTCCAATCGGAAGAAAGTCAGGGCGTTTGCTAGTCACCATCTAGTGGGTGGGGGGAAAAGACCTAAGTTCTTAGAAGGACCCTCACTCACCACTAGTTGGTGACATGCTTCATCATCGGGTCCCCGCTGGGGTGACCGAATGTCTCCCCAGCGTGCTACGACGCCTGATTACAGCGGAGCAGGATGTGGTGGGTGCAAGAGTGCCCAAATTAGGAAGTGACTAAACGTGATAGTGCAAAAGTGTATTAAACAATTAAAAAATGCAAAGGTTGTGCCTTTAGAAAATTTTTTAATAATGGCCAACCCGCATTGGTTAAAAACAAAGTGAGCGGACTCCCACGGTTCTTAATTAAGGAACCGGAGTCCTAAGTCAGAGGTAAAATTTGGTCGACATGTTTCAGCTGTTAAGGTTGCATGTAGCTCAGCTTTCTTCAGGACCTACAACATAAGTCCTCCGGTGGTGTGCACACTCTAAGGTGCACCCTCCCGTGAGGCTCTAAGTGTGAAAAAAATTGTTTTTATTTAAAGTCAAAGGATGGAAGAACATTCCATCTCCACCACACTACTCACTCTGGTAGGGGTGTATAAAAACGGGAACCTGTGAAAAGGAAGGGACAAGAACAAGATCACAAACACACAAACATGAAAGAGAAGGGTTAATTCCTTCTGAGCAAAGTTGTTATCAACATTGGTTTCATGTAAGTTTAACTGTGGGTATCATGCACAATTAGTGTGACACCCATAATGGGATGCTACCTTATATTCCTGAATTAGGTGCACCAAAATTCGCTGTCAGAACCAGCCCAGTGTATGAGTCCGTGTCCTGAGCATGCTCGTGGGTCAGTGGGATCGAGCAATATGCCACTCTGTTCTGGGGCGGTAAAGTTAAAAACCACAGTGATAAGAGAGTATACACAAGTATTTTCTTAGATGTTTAAATTCACACACACACACACGTGTAAGGGGCCAGGGACCCCATTCCCAGCGTGAGCACAGGAAGCTTAGAAAACGGGGGGTGACGGTGTAAACGAGCGTATCCCCAAGAAATTGCTCGTCCTCATCCGCACACATAGAGAGAAGAGCCCTCTTCGAGTTAATATCAGGAAGGCGATTCGAAATGGAAAGATGTGAAAAAACTCACTTTCTGAGGGAACAAATTGTGCTCCTTCGGAAATGGCATCCTGGGTTGATTTCACGCGGCGCTATTCTGCCAACAGTGAAATAACAGTCAGGGTGGTTGTCGGTTTCTGAGTAAATGGTATCGTTTAATCAAAATTCATCTCAGAAAAGGCGCTTGCCACCAGGATTGCAATCGAATATCACTTACTTCCACGCCAGCGGCTCCCCACCGTGTACCTACACGGACTATGGCTGTCTCCCGGGAACGAAGAAGGATAAGCGCACCCGGTTGGTTTAAAAGACCAAGGGGTCTGATTGGACGCACCTGCCCTCGTGGGTGCATGACGTAGGAGGAAATGTCGCGTCTTAAAGGCGTAGGCACAAATTCACACGGAAGGCTATTTTGATTGGTTACTAGCTACCATGTGGGGGTGGAGTGAACCGGCAACACGGAGCTGTTAGTTTCAAGGTCGGGGGTTCGATTCCCGGTATTGTCCCACCACAAATTATCAATTGGTTGTTAATTATGAATCTATATTGTAAATGTAAGGCAAAGTAATCGTCTGATCATAGAATAATACAGCTGATCAGGCAAGATGTCGACAGTGTGATTACTTAGCCTAAAAATCCTTTTTAATGCTTGTCTTTTAGTTTCTTTAAAGTGATGACTTTACAGTTAGGGCAAAGAAAGATATTCTGAGCACAGATCCCACTTTTAAATAAAGAGATTGATGATCTCCTAGAGGGGTATAGTTATTGCCACCTAAAATGGGGAATTGTATGTGTACAGGTCCTGCATTAAAATAAAAAATGCTGGTAATGAAATGGGTGGTTGTCTTTGCGGCACAGTTTGGACTTAGTCCCTGAACTAGGGTGTACAGAATCCACCTCGAATCTAAAAACACATTCAGATTATTATTGGACTGTTCATCAACGTAACACCGTCCCCCAAGGTATATCATCGTTAAGGCCTTTCGTGTTGGTACTCAACCGATACACCCAACGTTGTTCTTTCTCGAATAATAGGGACTCTGAACTGCCCTCCAGGTGTTCCAGGATGGTCCATTCGAGGTCATTGGGTGTGTGGTTAGTCTGTAGAAAATGTGCAGTGAGTTTCGTTGTTGTTTTTTTACAACGGATGTTGCTCCGATGTTCGCATATTCTTGTTTTGACACGTCTGGATGTCATCCCAATATATTGTAACTTGCATCTGCACGTGATCAAATAAACTACATTTGATGTATTACAGTTGGTGTGGTTACGTTGCACCCAGCGTGTGCCATCCGCCAAATCCAGGAATTTTGTGTGTGAAGTCAGGTGGCATATACTGCAATTACCGCAGGGGTGATGACCTGTCACTGGTGGTAGCCCCCAAGCGTTAAGAACGCTCGGTAGTTGGTTATTGTTGTTACTGTTTCTTGGTCGTGTGTGAACCAATGAGTCTTTTAAGCTGGTGGACCTTTTGTAGGAAAAAAGTGGTTTTTGCCAGTGTGCCTTACTGCTAGTGATGATTCTCCAGTTTTTCGATACACATTTGCTCACTGCGTTTGATAAAGGATTAAAAGTGGTAACGCATGTGAGGGGAATCTCATTCACCTCTGGAGTGGGGTTATCTGTCAGTAGAACCTCCCTTTGCTGATTCCGTGCTCTCTTTTGGCTGGTGATCAGGATCCTTGATGGGTATCCTCTTTTCTCCAATTTTTCAGTTAACACATTAGCCTGCTGCTTGTATGCGGACAGGGTGCTACAGTTGCGCCGTATTCTTAGATACTGCCCATACGGGAGATTCTCCCGTAGGGCCCTGGGGTGGTAACTGGTGAAGTGCAGCAAGTTGTTTTTTGCTGTCGGCTTTGTGAACGTCTTTGTCTCCAGTCGGTTGCCCTCCCTTTTGATGGTAACGTCTAAAAATGTGAGTTCGTCCTGGGAGTGTTCATGCGTGAACCTCAGGTGATCATTCAACGTGTTGATCCAGGTGTAGAAGTCGAGTAATGTGGATTCATTCCCATGCCAGATCATGAACACATCATCTATATAACGACGCCATACGGTGATGTTACTACCGTATGGGTTCGCGGGGTTCAAGATGTGCTTCGACTCAAAGTCATATACGTAAAGACCAGCTACCGATGGGGCAAAAGTGCTGCCCATTGATGTTCCCGTGGCTTGGAGGTAAAGTTGGCCTTCGTATTCAAAGAAATTCCGTTTGAGAGCCAGAGTGGCACAATCGACTACAAACTCCCTGGAGGTGTTGAAATCCCACATTGCTTGGTCCAGCGATTCCTTGACCACTTTTATGGTCTCATCCTGCGGAATGCAGGTATACAGGCTCTCAATGTCCATCGAGACAAGGAAACACGGAGCATTTGGTAGAGAAATTGTATTGAGCAGAGACAGAAAACTCTTGGTGTCCTTAAGGTACGTGGTTGTGGATTGTACAATTGGTTTAAAAAAGAAGTCACAATACTGTGAAAGAGGTTCCAGGAGGGATCCCAGGCCCGAAACTATCGGTCGTCCCGGAGGGGGTTGTACATTTTTATGTGTTTTTGGTAACACATAAAAATAAGGGACCCGTCCCTCAGACATTGTTAGGAAATCAGCCTCTTTCTTTGAGATATAGCCGTCTCTTTCTGCTGTTGACACTAGATCACAGATTTCATTTCTTAGTTCATTGGTCGGGTCCACCTCTAAAGGAATGTAGTTGTTGCCATTGCTTAAGAGTCTCCGATACTCTGTGTTGTAATCGCTTTTGTTAAGGATCACAATCCCGCCCCCTTTGTCCACATTTTTTATGACGATATCCTTGTTCTTCTTAAGGGATTGAATAGCCTTAAATTCATCAGCTGACAGATTCTTATAGGGGGTCGGTTCCTGCATTTGTTCTATTTCTTTGAACACAGCTTGTTCAAAGGCTAGGATCTCAGGTGCGACTGTGTGTGTTGGTGGTACAAATGTTGATTTCAATTTGAAATCAGTGTCACTCTCAATGCCAGCCGCTGTTTCTCTCTCTGATAATTCAAAAAAGTTCTTCAGGCGTAGCTTTCTGAAGAATTGACTAAGCTCACAATGGAGTTTGAAGCGATCCAGTTTGGGAGTTGGAATGAAACCTTTTCCTTTTTCCAAAACTAATGTTTCAGGTTGAGAAAGATTATAAGATGATAAATTCACCATTAGGGTTTCTCATTGCTGGGACTGGGTCTCTGATCTGTTGATGTTGGGTCGTTGGGATCCTCCATCCCTATTTGAGTGTCCCAGTGTACGTGGTTGGGACCCTTCTGTTTCCCTCGGTTGCCCCGCCTGCCTCTGTCCTGAAAAGGATGCGGGTAACTTTGGGGATGGAAATTCGGATAGGGCATGAAGTGAGGGTTCCAGCCCATCATAGGAGGAAAAGGTGCCTGGAAAAGGCCGGGATGGTAGGGGCCCATAGTTTGTTGGGGAAAAGGCGCTCTCCAGTTGGGTGTCTGGTATCCACCTGTGGGTTGATGCTGTTGCCCAGGTCCACGCCCTCGACCTCTCCCTCTTGGTCTTTTCCCAATGCTTTCAGTGCTTGTGTTACTAGTATTCGAGTCCACCGAGCTGTCGGAATTGTAACCTGTGGTTGCAGAAGGAGTGTATTCAGGGGTTGAATAGGGATAGACCTTAGCATAGGACCATTTCGTTAGGTCTTTTTGTAGTTTTTGTGATTTAGATTGGGCCAGATTTTCTTTAAACTCATTTTGTTCTTTAGTGAGTTCGTCTAACCTCTTCTTGTACCCAGTAATTGTGGCTTTAAAGTGGGCTTCAGTAGTTTGAATCTCCACTAACAGGGCATCAGAGAGGCGTAACGCGGTTTTGATGATAAGGATGCCCCAATCCCGCGTGCAGTGCCAAGCTATTTATGCCCATTCTTTACGGAGCACTGCATCCTCGAGAAAATTCCTGGGGCATTTGTAACCAACAAGCCTCTAGGGGCCGCGTTGTTGTTTAAATATTCCTTGATCATTGTTCCATGTAGGATGGCCCTGATTCTACTACGTTTAAGTTCCCCCAACTTTTCCCAGTCGCTTGTTTGTGAAATGGCATGTGCCAACAGTGGGTCAGAGAAGAGTGAGTCATCCCCTAATATCGCATCAGCTTCTTCCCTCGTGAAAGAGAGGCCTTGGTCTTCCATGTTGTGTGAAGAAAACTTGCAAAAGAGTTATACCACTGTGGTAGGTCAATGGTTAGAGTGTTCCTCTCACAGCTGCACGCTGCTCAACACTATTCAATGACAACAAGAGAGGTAGGGTCTAGACACTCCTGTACCTCAATCATATATATTATAAACAACAAAGGAGTGACTCAAGTGCAAAACAAAAAGTGATAATCGCAATGGATTCATGAAATAACGCTTCACTGTATACTGCACGCGTGATCAATGCTCACACGCGTGCAGGGAATACAGTGGGGCAGTCTTAGAAATCCCTAGGGGGGCCCGGACGACCGTCTCCAATCTGAAGAAAGTCAGGGCGTTTGCTAGTCACCATCTAGTGGGTGGGGGGAAAGACCTAAGTTCTTAGAAGGACCCTCACTCACCACTAGTTGGTGACATGCTTCATCATCGGGTCCCTGCTGGGGTGACCGAATGTCTCCCCAGCGTGCTACGACGCCTGATTACAGCGGAGCAGGATGTGGTGGGTGCAACAGTGCCCAAATTAGGAAGTGACTAAACGTGATAGTGCAAAAGTGTATTAAACAATTAAAAAATGCAAAGGTTGTGCCTTTAGACATTTTTTTAATAATGGCCAACCCGCATTGGTTAAAAACAAAGTGAGCGGACTCCCACGGTTCTTAATTAAGGAACCGGAGTCCTAAGTCAGAGGTAAAATTTGGTCGACATGTTTCAGCTGTTAAGGTTGCATGTAGCTCAGCTTTCTTCAGGACCTACAACATAAGTCCTCCGGTGGTGTGCACGCTCTAAGGTGCACCCTCCCGTGAGGCTCTAAGTGTGAAAAAAATTGTTTTTATTTAAAGTCAAGAAGAACATTCCATCTCCACCACACTACTCACTCTGGTAGGGGTGTATAAAAACGGGAACCTGTGAAAAGGAAGGGACAAGAACAAGACCACAAACACACAAACATGAAAGAGAAGGGTTAATTCCTTCTGAGCAAAGTTGTTATCAACATTGGTTTCATGTAAGATTAACTGTGGGTATCATGCACAATTAGTGTGACACCCATAATGGGGTGCTACCTTATATTCCTTAATTAGGTGCACCAAAATTCGCTGTCAGAACCAGCCCAGTGTATGAGTCCGTGTCCTGAGCATGCTCGTGGGTCAGTGGGATCAAGCAATATGCCACTCTGTTCTGGGGCGGTAAAGTTAAAAACCACAGTGATAAGAGAGTATACGCAAGTATTTTCTTAGATGTTTAAATTCACACACACACACACGTGTAAGGGGCCAGGGACCCCATTCCCAGCGTGAGCACAGGAAGCTTAGAAAACGGGGGGTGACGGTGTAAACGAGCGTATCCCCAAGAAATTGCTTGTCCTCATCCGCACACATAGAGAGAAGAGCCCTCTTCGAGTTAATATCAGGAAGGCGATTCGAAATGGAAAGATGTGAAAAAACTCACTTTCTGAGGGGACAAATTGTGCTCCTTCGGAAATGGCAGCCTGGGTTGATTTCACGCGGCGCTATTCTGCCAACAGTGAAATAACAGTCAGGGTGGTTGTCGGTTTCTGAGTAAATGGTATCGTTTAATCAAAATTCATCTCAGAAAAGGCGCTTGCCACCACGTTTGCAATCGAATATCACTTACTTCCACGCCAGCGGCTCCCCACCATGTACCTACACGGACTATGGCTGTCTCCCGGGAACGAAGAAAGATAAGCGCACCCGGTTGGTTTAAAAGACCAAGGGGTCTGATTGGACGCACCTGCCCTCGTGGGTGCATGACGTAGGAGGAAATGTCGCGTCTTAAAGGCGTAGGCACAAATTCACACGGAAGGCTATTTTGATTGGTTACTTGCTACCACGTCGGGGTGGAGTGAACCGGCAACACGGAGCTGTTAGTTTCAAGGTCGGGGTTCGATTCCCGGTATTGTCACACCACAAATTATCAATTGGTTGTTAATTATGAATCTATATTGTAAATGTAAGGCAAAGTAATCGTCTGATCATAGAATAATACAGCTGATCAGGCAAGATGTTGACAGTGTGATTACTTAGCCTAAAAATCCTTTTTAATGCTTGTATTTTAGTTTCTTTAAAGTGATGACTTTACAGTTAGGGCAAAGAAAGATATTCTGAGCACAGATCCCACTTTTAAATAAAGAGATTGATGATCTCCTAGAGGGGTATAGTTATTGCCACCTAAAATGGGGAATTTTATGTGTTGAGGTCCTGCATTAAAATAAAAAATGCTGGTAATGAAATGGGTGGTGGTCTTTGCGGCACAGTTTGGACTTAGTCCCTGAACTAGGGTGTACAGAATCCACCTCAAATCTAAAAACACATTCAGATTATTATTGGACTGTTCATCAACGTAACACCGTCCCCCAAGGTATATCATCGTTAAGGCCTTTCGTGTTGGTACTCAGCCGATACACCCAACGTTGTTCTTTCTCGAATAATAGGGACTCTGAACTGCCCTCCAGGTGTTCCAGGATGGTCCATTCGAGGTCATTGGGTGTGTGGTTAGTCTGTAGAAAATGTGCAGTGAGTTTCGTTGTTGTTGCTGCCATTTCCGAAGGAGCACAATTTGTTCCCTCAGAAAGTGAGTTTTTTCACATCTTTCCATTTCAAATCGCCTTCCTGATATTAACTCGAAGAGGGCTCTTCTCTCTATGTGTGCGGATGAGGACGAGCAATTTCTTGGGGATACGCTCGTTTACACCGTCACCCCCCGTTTTCTAAGCTTCCTGTGCTCACGCTGGGAATGGAGTCCCTGGCCCCTTACACGTGTGTGTGTGTGTGAATTTAAACATCTAAGAAAATTCTTGCGTATACTCTCTTATCACTGTGGTTTTTAACTTTACCGCCCCAGAACAGAGTGGCATATTGCTCGATCCCACTGACCCACGAGCATGCTCAGGACACGGACTCATACACTGGGCTGGTTCTGACAGCAAATTTTGGTGCACCTAATTAAGGAATATAAGGTAGCACCCCATTATGGGTGTCACACTAATTGTGCATGATACCCACAGTTAAACTTACATGAAACCAATGTTGATAACAACTTTGCTCAGAAGGAATTAACCCTTCTCTTTCATGTTTGTGTGTTTGTGGTCTTGTTCTTGTCCCTTCCTTTTCACAGCTTCCCGTTTTTATACACCCCTACCAGAGTGAGTAGTGTGGTGGAGATGGAATGTTCTTCCATCCTTTGACTTTAAATAAAAAAACATTTTTCACACTTAGAGCCTCACGGGAGGGTGCACCTTAGAGCGTGCACACCACCGGAGGACTTATGTTGTAGGTCCTGAAGAAAGCTGAGCTACATGCAACCTTAACAGCTGAAACATGTCGACCAAATTTTACCTCTGACTTAGGACTCCGGTTCCTTAATTAAGAACCGTGGGAGTCCGCTCACTTTGTTTTTAACCAATGCAGGTTGGCCATTATTAAAAATTTTTCTAAAGGCACAACCTTT
This sequence comes from Lissotriton vulgaris, assembly GCF_964263255.1. Lineage (NCBI taxonomy): Eukaryota > Metazoa > Chordata > Amphibia > Caudata > Salamandridae > Lissotriton > Lissotriton vulgaris. The sequence goes on along the minus strand of NC_141693.1, from coordinate 748,626,868 downwards.
GCATTTTTTAATTGTTTAATACACTTTTGCACTATCACGTTTAGTCACTTCCTAATTTGGGCACTGTTGCACCCACCACATCCTGCTCCGCTGTAATCAGGCGTCGTAGCACGCTGGGGAGACATTCGGTCACCCCAGCGGGGACCCGATGATGAAGCATGTCACCAACTAGTAGTGAGTGAGGGTCCTTCTAAGAAGTTAGGTCTTTTCCCCCCACCCACTAGATGGTGACTAGCAAACGCCCTGACTTTCTTCCGATTGGAGACGGTCGTCCGGGCCCCCTAGGGATTTCTAAGACTGCCCCACTGTATTCCTTGCACGCGTGTGAGCATTGATCACGCGTGCAGTATACAGTGAAGCGTTATTTCATGAATCCATTGCGATTATCACTTTTTGTTTTGCACTTGAGTCACTCCTTCGTTGTTTATAATATATATGATTGGGGTACAGGAGTGTCTACACCCTACCTCTCTTGTTATTGAAAAGCAGCACTATTACAAACTGTAGCACAAAAAAGAAGTATATAGCCACGCCTAACTGATATTTTATTAAATTCCATTTTTAAATGCCACCCCTTTGATATATATAGCGACAATTTCTGAAGAAAGTTTATTTGTATCTGCTTAATAAAAACTGTTTCAAACCTAGACTGATTTGTTTGCTGCGCAATCACACCTCCCCATCAGGAAAGTAAACACCACATTATAAGTAAATAGTACTCCTAAGAAGTATGTCACCTGAAAACCTGATAAAATAAAACAGCCCAAGACACTGTCATTTTTCCGCCGTGATTTATACACCACACGGCAATTATATAAATGGCCCTTGAAACATATAAAAAAAATGTTTCCCTCATAATCCCTCTCCACCACCTTATGGGCTCTGTACAGAGTTAATAGTGTTCCTAACCTGCCCTCTACTACTTTCTTTCCCCATATTCCTTTGGAAAATGCATCACAATATCACTGACAACATTGAACCATTCCCCCCAATAAGGAGAAAACTTGTGCTCGGAACACTTTAGCCAATAAAATGTCCATGTTGTTCCACAGACGAGCAAGGCATGACTGCCAAACCTTCTACTTTTAATACTTCACAGCCAATGAACATTAAGCTTTGTAAAGTCCCGCTTGGAGTACGTTACACTAATATTCCCCGAACAGGAAGGAATCCCCAACAAATCTTTTCCACTGACTTCTTGTACGACTAACGGTTCCTATGAAAAAAATAAATATAAATCTCCAGCACAGTAACTATTTCAATTAGCAACATATTGTGGTGAACTTCTATCCTCTGTACTCACGCAAGTGACCCATGAACTGTTAGTATGGTAACAGGCAGAAAGGTACTGGTATATTTACCCTGGATCCTCTACAAGACAGAAAGGAATGCAAAATACCACATTTACAACCCCCTTGCACAGTTTTTTTAATAAAAAGAGGCCCCGAGGGGGGAGGCATCCCCGGAACTCCAGGGGGCCATGAGCCCCCCTGCATACATATAGTTAAAGCCCCGGGGGTAGCGATCCCTGAACAGGGGGACCCTCTGGGTCCCCCATTATGAAAATAAAATTGCCCCCCGGATTTGGACCCCCCCCCACCGGAGGCTAATTAACAATAAAGCGGGCCTCATGGTTTTTTTTTCCGGCCCAAAACGCTTACCCCGCATTTTAAAAAATAAATAAATAAATAAATAAATTTCCGCGGGACGTCATGTACAGCGCCCTGTACGCGTACTGTGCGAAAGTTTCTAATTGTTCAAAAACATATATTTATGTATTTAATGTACATATTAAGGGAAGACATTATCTGGGATAATCATGAAAATATTTTTTTAATACTTTAAACAAGCGTATATTACTTTTAAAAGCAATTACGGAAATTGTGGCCGTACGTCGTAAGAGCAAAGATAGTTTGAAGAGTTATACATTTTATAAAACAATATAGTACTGCACGCTAAAGGAGAAAAGTCAGCACAATTATTGACCCCTCTCCCAACATTTAGAAAGCCCCTGGGGGAGGTGGTAAATTAATCAAGACTGAATACGTTAGTACAGCCTACTGTGCTTACACTACCAGGAAAACACAACAACAGTACAAGGCCCAGATTTCCATTGTAGTGATTTCATAGTTCCAGGTCTTGTTGTCAGATCGGCACACACACTCCCTCATGGCTCCTATACAACCACACCACACCCATCCAGCGCATCCGTCACTACACACTTGACCCTATGTATAAAAAAGACGAAAAGCACGTGCTGTGTGCCATTTTAGAGTTGTTCCCAAAGTACCGAACAAGGGGGCCCACTACTACATGCGTGGCATCTTTGGTCACTGAGGTAGTGGTGCCCGAAGCACTGAGCGGGTGAAGGTCCTGCGATGATGATGATGAAGCAGGAGTATGTCGTTAGCCATAGAGATATCAAGACTCAGCACCATATATGAGACTTCTTTGTTGGAGATTGGGACTACATCATGCAGAAGGTGTCTTTTCCACGAAAAGGTGAGCAGTGAGGCTTGAGTACGAATCGGAGGGAGTCAGGGTTGTAGCAGACTAGATACAAAAACGCGACTTAGTATTTTAGAGGAACGCACTCCTATATAGCGTATAAATTTACATGTATAAATTTTTTTCCCAATAGCAGGAACGTTTTTATAATCGCTGAAAAGTCCGGAATATTAACAATCCAAACAGTTCGTAGAAATGTGAGAAGGAACGTGCATAAAAGCGCGATGCTATCTTACTCCAAATTAATATAGTAACAATTACCAATCATAACATCTTTCTTTTATTATCTTTTAGATTTAGAGCTTCAAGATGGATTATGTCAGGCACTTGGTGAAAAACACAGTTGACAAAAAGGAGAGCTCCGAGTATTGTTTTCAATCACTCTCTTATTTCCTCTCTTGTTTCATAAATTACACACAATGTTAACTCCCTTTTTATCTTACAGGTTGTGTTTTACAAATTGACGACAACCCCCAAAAGAAACTTACAAAGCTCTGCGTTCCTGTAATTTGCGATGATGTGTGGCCATTGTAACAAGGACTGAGAAGCCTGCTTCGACAAGTAGTGCTCCCTGTTTGAATGACAGCAATGGCACAGGTGAGCAAAGAAGCTTGTTTCCGAAAGAACGACAAGTTATCTGTGAAAAGAGAGAATGTGTAGTATGCAGCAGGCGCGCAAAACACACATTGGGCTAACGGGGCTTCAGCTAGGATGAGATAGCTTCCTGGGCCTACACACAGTCGCACCCGAGTACTTCACAGGTCTTTTAAAGACATTTTGCTTGTTAATGAGGCTTTGATGTCCCCCCGCTTACAGCCCCTGCAGCTCCACTCTTCTTTTTGCTAGAAATTGAGCCCCCCCCGAAAAAAATTCTAGCCCCCCCCCCCCCCCCCGATTTCGTGTTGCAGCAAGACCTAGACTCACCCAAATGATTCTTCTAGATTTGGAGTATAGACTTGCAGATGATAAGCGATCCAAACATTCATAGGCTCCAATTTCTCGATGAGATAACTTCTTCAAACTGTAACTATATAATTTCTTACTTAGACTCTTCTCGTTGGAAATCTTCCCACATTTCTTTCAATTCCATCTTTTCTGATTTTGTTATGTAGGATGTTACATATCGAGCAAGTTGAGGGTGCACTCTGAAGCAGCACATCCGTGGACACACAACGGAGGAAAAAGGTGAGCTATGAGTATTTTCTCCTGTATTAACTGCTCCATCTTTAACTTTCTCTCACAGTTTTAATGTTGTTTTCTCTCTCTTTCTCTATCTCACTGTCTGTGACATAATTTCTCTTTCTCTTTTAAAGTTATAGACACTGCTGTTTACTTTGACGTGTAGAACCAGAGTTAAATTGAAGTTGTGAACTCTGGTGGCCGCAGTGTTTATACAAGGTAAGCATAGCGGCCTAGATATACAATGCCTCCATTGCAATGCATGAGAAATAAATCAGCATACTTACAATCCCGTTGTGCCACTTTTGTGTCAGTAACGCAGTAGGCGCTTCCATATAGACACCACTTGAACACGGGACTATAACAGAGGTGAAATGTACTAGGCACACTACACACGTAAAATCGTAGTGTTACCTTCACTTGTAATGCTTCACCTTATTTAGTCACATCTACATAACTTTAAACTCTAATTTTCTTTATTGTTTTGCAGATTACCTATCCTACCTCTTTTGGAGTCCACATCACAATTTGTTTATAATACTGTTTTATTAAAGTTATTTTTCTAGTTGTTTATTATATTATCTTTAAGTTACATTTACAGTTATTTTTGTTTTAAAAAAAGTTAGTAAAAAATACTATATACTTTTTTTTTTTTTTGGAGGGTGGGTGACGGTCCACAACAAAAATACTATTCATAATTTGAAGTACTATAGTTGGATGTTTGACAGTAGGGTTGAAAAGTACTGGCTGTACAATTAGTTAAATTTTCTCTGGATGCACTACAACTTAGCAAGGAATTCAAAGTAATCAAAACAATGTGTACCATATTTACAAACCTCTTGCGACATTTTCGCGTGCAAACCTATCCCCCTACAAAATTACCTGTGTGGGCCTCAATGACGCCCCTCAAATCACAAAAACGACCACCCCCCGGAGATTTCTATATTGTGTGAGGGAGGCTGCGTAGCTCACCGCCTGATCCCCTGCAGTCCATCACGCCCAGACTCGGTTCCTGCAGTGTCTTGGGGGAAACAGCCATTACAACGCGGTCATAACAACACGTGACTGTCACCACAAATTCATTAGCACGCATATGGTTTTACCACCCATGCTTTTACAAATACTATACATTTACCACGCATGATAAAAGCATAAGCACATTAATGGCTTTGTGGTGATGGTCACGCGTTGTAATGGCTGTGCCTTACGTGTTTCAAATTAGTTGTTAAAAAAGGTGCGGAAGGTGGGAGGGGATCTTTCCATTTCCTGCAGATCTCTCTCCACACCAATAAGATCATATATAGTAAAAGACCTCTGTCCCACTGTGAAGCTGTCTGAAAAAGAGACCATTGTCTCCAAATTAACCTCAACCCTGGTTTCAAAAACATCCAAAAGAGTATCCCCCACCTCTTTCCAAAAAAGTTCTAATTCTGTACATTCAAAAAAGTTGTGGATGTCATTAGCTAGTGGAATATGACATCTTGGACATTTGGGTGGAGGTGCTGGGGCGAATTTTGCTATCTTAGAGGGGGCGTAGTAGAGACAAAAAAATGATTATTTTTCAAACCAGCCAGTTTTATAGTCTTGTATAGTATCTTTAAAGATGGCTCAAAAAGGGATTCTACCGAAGATCCAATGAGGGTTTGGTTCAATACCGCATCTGAGGGAGGAATTACAAGGTCTTCAGCTTCTAGTAAATGATGGTACCATATCGAAATTTCCTTTTTGATTGGGAGGACGGATTGACACAGCCTCTCAATCTCTCCGTTTTCCCTTACCTCCTTCCATTCCACACCATACCAGGATGCTAGCTGAAGATATTTAAATCTGGATAGTCCAATCCCTATCATTGCTCTCAGATATTCCCAAGGATGTGCTCCTTCAGTGTCTGCCAATTCCATCCAGGTTGTGATTCCTGCCCTCTTTATTGGCAACGCTAAGGTATCTCTCAGGCATTCCGGAGTTCCGGGTGAATCCCAGAAAGGAGCCAGATCTGAGTAATAGCCTATCCCCCAACTGAGCCTCGCCCTGTGCCACAACTCCAGAGTTGCCCTCAAAACCTTCAAACAAACTCGCTTGAAGAATCTGGGGGACCCAAACTTATACACGAAAGCCTTGCCTCCTTCTTCCCCTTCCACCCTCACCATTTCACCCAGCAGTCTACCCCAGGCTGACTCATCGGGTTTCACAAGTAGCATCCAAATACTCTTAAACTGGAATGCTACTGCATACAAGCTGATGTCAGGAAGAGCCATCCCTCCTTTAATTAGTCTTCAACTAAGCTTTTTCCATGTCAGTCGAACCCCTTTATGCCCCCATATAAAGCCCCCTATCTTCCTCTGCACCTTACTGATACTCTTTTTTGGAAGGGTTAGAGGTATAGTAGAAAATAGATAGGAGAGCTTGGGTAGAATGACCATCTTCACCAGGTTGATTTTCCCATAGATACTTAACGGGAGGTTCCTCCATCTACTGAAAAGACGATCTATTTCTTTGGTCACTCTGTTCAGATTTAACTGAGGAATTTTTTCCAGATCTTTCACAATATAGATCCCCAAATATCTGAACTCTGAGCTCACTGGACCCCTCCATTGTTCCAGGTTCCAACACATAACCTCTGTTTTTGAACTATTTACAGCATAACCTGATATGGACCCAAATTCGACCAACAACTCCTCAACCCGAGGGATCGCCGCCTCTGGGTCACTTGTGTATAATATCAGGTCATCTGCATAGAGGGCTAACTTAGAGCTATAAAGCTCAGACCTGTAAGGGGCGATTGATTCATTTAGCCTTATGGCTTGTGCCAAGGGTTTTATGTAGATATTGAATAATAACGGGGAGATAGAACAACCCCGCCTCGTACCTCGCTGTATACTAATGCTTGATGTTAACAAACCATTTTCGAGGATCCGCGCAGATGCTCCCTGATAGCAATTCCGTAAAGTCTGGATAAAAATGGGGCCAAACCCCATTACCTCCAGAACCTCCCAAAGGTACACCCAGCAGACTCTATCAAATGCCTTGGCCGCGTCTAATGCAACTACGGCCAAGGGTTCAGATCTTTGAGTGGCAAGATCTATATTGCCAATTAAAAGATGAGTCTGATCCTCAATGTGCCTTCCAGCCACAAACCCCTTTTGGTCTGTATGAATCAGCTTGGGTGCCAGTTTGGCCAATCTCCCCGCTAAAATGCCCATAAAGATCTTATAGTCGGCATTCAGCAAGGAGATTGGCCGATATGAGTCTGCCCTTAAGGGGTCCTTGCCTGGCTTCAAAATTAAGACAATTATAGCCTCCTTCCATGAATTAGGCACTCTGCCAGCAGGACAATAAGCAAAATTAAAAATAGTGCCCAAAGCAGGAGACAGCTCTTCTACAAGATGTTAATAAACTTCGCTTGGAAGTGAGTCCGAGCCAGCAGCTTTTTTGTTTTTCAAGTTCCTAATCTGCTCTTTGATTTCCTCCAATGTAATGGGGGCATCTAAGCTGTTCCTGCATTCCTCAGACAAAGTTGGCAATATTTTATTGCTCAACCATAAACGGATAGTGTATGGGGATGGAACAAGATCCTCTTTATAAAGGTCTGAGAACAGCGAAAGAAGAAAGGTTAGCATATCCTCATTTTAACTCAATGTTTCCCCATTGCCATTGATGATAAGTTCTTATATATCGTTTCTGGCACGGTCTGCTCTACCTTTTCAGGCCAGTAATGCTCCTGCTTTTTCCCCGAACTCAAAATTTTCCATATTTCTAGTATCCCATTGTGCACTGCAACTCACATCCAGTTTCCCCCTTTACTCCTGTTGTACCTCATCCAGGTCCTGCAAAACTTGCAAAAGACGCTCCGAATCTTCACTATTCAAGCCAATCCTCTCCTCCTCTAACTGGCTTATTCTTCCCTCAATATCTTTTAGTGTCTCAGCTCTGCACATATAATACCATGTAATCTTCCCCTTGGACAAGCTTTGTAGGCGTCCCAAATAAAATCCATAGTTGAGGAACTGATATTCAGCGGAAAAAATTCTAAAGAGAAGGACTTAATAAACTCAATAACATCAAGGTTAAGAAACATGGCCCTCTTTAACGTCCATCTCGACTGTACCTGCAAACCTTTACTCAAAAAAGCGAACTGCAATGGAGCATGGTCTGAAAGATGACTTGGCATAACAGTAATCTCCTCTATGTCATTTAGACACTGTTTATACATAAAGATATAATCAATCCTGGAGGAATGGCCGAATTTCTTACTATAAAATATAAAGCTCTGTTGTATACCTTTCATGGCTCTCCACACATCTGTCAGATTTAAATCGTGGATCATGTTTAAAAGTGTACGACGTATCTTTGGGGCTCCTATATAGTGGCTCAGATTAGACCTGCCCTTATGGGATCCAATAGGACATTAAAATCTCCACCAAGAATATAAGGCGGTGACTCCAATGTCAATATTAATTGCAACTTAAGTAAGTAGGTAGAGTCATCAATATTGGGACCATAAAACGAGGCACACACTATATCTATGTTATTTAATGTCATTTGGGCCCCTAACCATCTCCCAGAGGAATCTGTTTGAGTTCTCTTGATAGAGCAAAAAGCACCTTGTTTTCTAATATTGCTACGCCCCTGCTGTGCGAGGTCTGATGGGATACACTAAAACATTGTATTCAATTAACTTTGGAAAAGATTGAACAGCTTTCTGTTAAGCTCAAATGCGTCTCCTGCAAAAGACAGACTTGGGCACTAGACAGTTCCAGATATTTAAGAATTACCCTTTGCTTTCGAGGGCACCTCATTTCATTAACATTCAATGAGGTGAAAATGGTCAGTCTATCCATTAATCCTTGGTTTCCTGCCATCTTCTCTGTCAGCCTGTATAGCCTGCATATCTAACTCCTTGACTTGACACAGCATATTTTAATCTAAGGTGAGATGAGATTGTTTTTTATTTTTTACCCTATGCTCCCCACCCAGGTGATTCCCCCACCCCCCTCCCCGGACCCTGGTGCCTGTGCCCCTGTATCCCATGAGGAACCCTCCCTTCCAAAAGGCAGATGCTATTTGGCTCCTCCTCCCCAACTAAGATGCAAGATCTTAATAAAACTAAGTTCCTGCAAATGTCTCTATTGAGCGATGATATGTACTCTACCAATTTTTTTACTTATCTCTGTTAAAATCTTCACCCTACGTTTCACCCCTGATCCTCCCTGATTCTTACAATGAGAGCGTCTGCCTCCTCTGCTGATTTTATCTGATACATGCGGTTATTCCACATCACCCAAAGATGTGCAGGGAACTTAAGCTGCTCCTTAGCCCCATCCCATTTAGCTCCTCCAACCTTTTTCCCAATTCCCACTGTCTGATGGCAGTTACATGGGAGATATCTGATCTAATTTGAAAGGGAAAAGGATTAGAGCTATTGAATGCGATAGACCTTTCCTTTAAGGCCAAAGACAGAATCTGCTCCTTAACTGAATATGTTAAAAAGTTGACCAGAATCTTTCTTGGCTTTTGCCTGGCTGGGTTCCTTCGGAAGGGGTCACAATGCACCCTTTGGATTTCATGAACTAGGTCCACTTCTTCGACTCCTTTCAGTATTGTTCCCTTCCCTTGACTCTTGGCTTAGTTCCGACAGCCTTCAAAGAAGCCATAGTCATTCCTCTTCTAAAAAAACCGGGGGCTGACCCAGCCTGCAAGGCCAACTTTCGCCCGATCTCACTGTTGCCCTACCTGGCAAAAGTCCTTGAGGCACATGTGGCCAAATGTCTGTCCAATTTCCCCGAGGAATCCTCCTGCTTCAACCCCCATCAGGCAGGCTTTCGGCCGGCCCACTCAACCGAAGCAGTAGTCACGACAGTCCTGGACACCTTACGCGACTGTACGGACAGACGCTCTCCACAAGCCCTGGTGCTACTAGACCTCTCGGCCGCCTTCGACACGGTCGACCACAACATCTTGGTCGACCGTGTCGAACAAGCCGGCGTCAGGGATCTTGCAGCCGGTTGGCTGAGATCCTTCTTGACTGGCCGCAACCAAACTCTACGCCTTGGCGACTTAATGGGCACCAAACAGGATATCACCTGCGGAGTGCCACAGGGCTCCTCCCTATCTCCTCACCTATTCAACCTGTATATACTCCTCTGATCCAGACCTTGAGAGACAATCAGGTGAGAGTCTTCAACTACGCAGACGACTTACAGCTGCTGTTTACCATTGATAACACCGAAGACTCTATACGGCACTTCCAGTCCACAATGAATTTCATTAAAACCTGGATGGACCAAAACCAGCTTAAATTAAATCCGGGCAAAACGGAATTAGTCCTGACCGGCGAGAGCAGTAAGTTCTGGGGCCCGCATTACTGGCCTCCCGAACTAGGCCAAGCCCCAACACCCTCTCTGTCAGCCAAAACACTAGGAGTCACTGTGGACCGTGACCTATCCCTCAAAACCCAAGTTGGTCAAGTGGTCTCCAAGTGTTTCTTCCAACTGAAGAAAATTCGGAAAGTACACCGCCTGCTTACATCTGAGGCACTCACCCAAGTGGTGATCGCTACTGTATTGTCCCACCTGGATTACGCTAACTCCATCTACCTAGGTCTTCCCAACTACCTAGTGAAGCGACTCCAGATGGCACAGAATCATGCAGCAAGGTTAATTTTGAATCAACCTAGGCGCCAGGCAGCCACTCTCCTCCTTAAGAAACTACATTGGCTCCCTGTGGCCCAGCGATGTGCCTTCAAAACCGGCTGTATAATCTTCAAGTCCTTATACCACAAAAGTCCACTATTCATCAACAACCTGATTTCCAAATACACCCCATCCCGCAACCTTCGCTCACTCCACCAGAACCTCCTGCAGCCACCTTCTTTCAACTTAAAACGCGCAGGAGGCCGCAGGTTTGCCACCCTTGCCCCCCGCCTGTGGAACTCTCTCCCGTCGGAGACCCGGAACTGTCAGGACCTTCTCTCCTTCCGGAAAGCCTTGAAGACCTGGCTGTTCAGACAAGCATTCCAATAATCCTCTTTCCTCCATGTTCATGTTATCACTGATCATAGCGCCAAGCAACCAATTGGTGATAGTGCGCTCTAGAAATATTTTTATAACATAACATAACATAACATAACAGCAATGAGATCACATATGCCTTAAGTTCAGACCCTTCTAAAGCTTCAGGGACATTTAGCAATTTTAGGTTGTTCCGCCGTGAATGGTTTTCTATGCGTTCAATGTCTTCTTTCAGCTCTCTGTTCTGAACAAACAATTTAGTCACCTCCGCATCAGTGGATCGCATCGAGTCCTTCATCTTCGGGATTTCTTTTTCTATGGCATCAGTTCTTAGAGTGACTTTGTCTAGTCTCTTAGTTAGTGCTTCGCAGGAGGCTTGAATCGCTGCCTGATTTGCCTCTGAGGTTAAAAATCTGCTGGTCATCACAGCTTGATTATTCTCTGAGACTATGAATCTGCTATTTATTTCTTCCTCTTTTTATTTGATCCATTGGATTTTTTGATAATTGCTCATAATACTCGGGGTTGGATAGTTGACTCATCGCTTCCTCCGTGTATAAATCCTTATCCCAAATAACCACATTGCCCCCTTTATCAGCCATTTTTATTTCCAAGTTTTTATCATTGATAAGGGTTGCCAATGCTTCTCGTTCTAGTTTTCGTTGCTTTTGTTCAAAAATTGTTTTATAATTGCTTAAGGAGGTATCACCTCATTAAACATTAAAGGGTGTTAAAACTAAGGACAGCAGGGCGAGGGAACCATAACGTGTGGCACTAAGTTGGTGTTAAATGTATGATGTTTACATGAATTGGAACTGTAAACTACAAATCCCAGAATACCATTGTGAATGCTAAGAGATTGGTGTAATCATGTGACCGAGTTGGGCGGGAACTCCCTTTTTAAAACACAACCAGCAAACAGTGTTTGATACAACCGTGATCAAGTTAGTGGGGAGCTAACGAAACGCGTTGGTTTTGTGCTGTGAAGAATGCTGCAGAGGATTTAAGAATAAATTAAGTTGTCTCACACAAATCGAGTGACTGGAGTGGCGACTTCATTTGTTTGGCCGGGGGATCTGGTATTCCCTGGGAAAACTGGTTTGGATATATATATATATATATAGATATATTACCTACTGGCGGTAGCCAGTAGGTATATATAGTTGGGACCTAGTTTCCATAGGAAATCCCCAACATTCTATTGGGAATAACTTTGGCGCTGGTTGATGATCTTCGCAAATTTCTCAAAGAAGATGGCTCGCTCCGCTCCGCTCCTTCCCTGAAAGTTTGGGGGGGATTCGTCAAGTGGGGGCTGAGAAAAAAGGGGGGTCCCAAAACGTGTTTTCCCCATGTTAATTTCCATAGGACCTTTAGACTCGGCTACAGCCCGAACGGCTGAACGGAATTATTTGAAATTTGGTAAAATGGAAGAGACTGGTTTGCAGATTACGCTTTTTTTTAATGGTGTAAATCCGTCCAGTATTTGCTGAGAAAATTGCATTTAAAATCAATTATATATCTATATCTATAAGCGCGCACGCGTGCGCGCACTGTCCCCGCCTGCCTGCCTGAAATCGGGCCGCCGCGCTGCCCACGGTGACCCGGAAGTGCTGGGGCCGGCCGGCCAATCCCAGCGAGGCCGGCTGGAAATGCCCGCCCCCGCCGCGAGGGGGAAGAAGGAAGATGGCGGCTGACTCTGCAGGGCTCCCGTGATGGGAGGGAGCCCTGCCACCTGCAAGAGAATCGTCATCTGCGTCTGACTGCCCGCTCGTTTTTGTCCCTGCCTGCCTGAAATCGGGCCGCCGCGCTGCCCGCGGTGACCCGGAAGTGCTGGGGCCGGCCAGCCAATCCCAGCGCGGCGGGCCGGCAATGCGCCGTTAACTGAGAGCTTTTGGGGCTGCTGAAGTGTGGAAGGAATGAGCGACGGGTTGAGGGGGAGAGTGCCTGTGGCAGTGCAAGGCTAGTTAACATTCACCGTGCGACCTCTCACCACCAGGAATTAATATCTAAACGAAAAGGGCGCGCGAGCGCATCTCACCTGTCCCCCTCGCGCTCCTTAGCCTGCCCTCAGCGCGCGCTGGACTCTTTCGTCCCTACAGCGCAGCGCGCCTGTCTCTTCCATTCTCGCGCACCTCGCCGCTCACCAGTTTCTCCCCTAACTTTCCGCTGCGCGCGACCCTCGTATCCCGCCGCCAACTGACGGATCGTCTCCCAGGGCGCTGCCCCAGAAGCCGCCTGTGGGAAGTGCTGACAAAAATGACCAAGTGTCCTGTGACTCAGCAGCTCGGACAGTTCAGGGTCGCGCTTTAAGTACTGCCTGTGACAAATGACCTGTAGCATGTATGGCACCATGTGCAGGGAGCTGAAGTTGCCTGGGTAGGCACTTGGGCAGAACACACAATCCAGTGACATTTCTTAGGAAGGCTAGGCCATTGATCTTGCTATTAGAATAATTGCCAACCCGGTCCAGTTTTAGTTGACTAGTTGGAAACTTTGGAACTAGGAGACATGTTTTTGAAAAGTGATTCATTTTACCACTCACTTTATGCTAAAATGGCTAAAATTGTGTCCCAAAATTGTCAGTTACCCTTTTAACGTATGACTACAATTTTTATGTACAATTATGAACATTTATAGTCAGTCTACAATCTCTTAGTAAGATTGTACTAAAAGGAAAGGATTGGATATTATCTTGTGGGAAGTTAATGGAAAGGGGCGACCATTCGGTCCCCCCGAACGTATGGCGGAGTACCACGATCCCCCCGGGAAGCCATCTTGGGCGGGAGGCGAGTCTCGGCTGGTATGCCCGAAGCGGCGTAGCCGGGGCGCGCCTTTTTCCCGCCCTGGAGTGGGCTGGCCTAGACACTGACGCGGCCGGGCCACGCCCTCGGGGCAGGCCGGGGCGGGTTTACGCCCGCCCTGAAGACGGATAAAAGGAGCAACAAGCCAAGGAAGCATCCTCTTGTTCCTGTGCTCTGAAGCTGCACCACCTCGCTGCACGTGAGCTCGAGACGGAACGAAGAGCCAATTTTGAGCGTTGTAATCTTTCTTGTTTGTTTTTCAGATACTCTGTCGGAGAATGCCTAAGAAGGCGGGAAAGCGAATGACTACCGACCAGATGCTGCGTGTTCTCATGAAGGAGGTGACCGACTTAAAGAAGCGAATGGCGGAGAAAGACGAGGAAGGGGGGCCGAAACGTCCTCTGGCAGGAGCAGCTCCAGGAGGAAAAGGCAAGAGGCCCAGAAGGGGAGCAGCTGGGGGAGACGTCCCAGTTCCCTGTACCCCACTCGAAGCACCCACTCCTGTGCCAGAGGAAGGGAATCCGATTCCCGTAGTGGTCACCCCCGTGTCCGGGGAGGATATGCCGCCCGAGCTGGCAGCACAATTAGCAGCGTGGTTGGGTAAAGGTAGCAAGGGCGCCACGGCTGACGACGCGCAGGTGTTGATGAGGCAGCTGCGGGAAACAAGGGAAGCGACGAAGGCACCTTCGCCATCAGTTCCAGTCGCAGATACAGCTTCCGGTTCAGGTAAGCGGCCATTGCCGATTGCGAGGGATGAGTCGGCACCCTCTCGAAGGGAAAAATTGGGTCAACATGTCCCTCTGGCTATCAAAGAGAAGATATGGGCAGGGGAATATATAAACATCTTCTCGTTGCTTACCGACCATTATGAAATGGAGCATGTTAAGAGCCAGAAAGAGCTCATGCATCCAAGTGTTTGGAGCGCAAAGATGGCCGCCTTTAAGGTAAATGAAAACATTGGTAATTGGGGCAAGGCATGGGGGGTTTTTACATCCATCTTGGGTGAACGTAGGCCCGAATTGCTGCCCGAATTGCCGATTTATCAGTCACGGATCATGGGGTATTCAGTATCTCACGAGGGCAATCATTGGTTTTGTTACGACAATATTTTCAGAAAAGCGAAAGAGCATGATAAAAACTTAACTTGGGATTGTTATGATTCTGTGTCCTGGTCCAAAATGGAGGACTCTGGTATGTTGAAGGTGCCATTGGTAGGGAGTAACGTTGGTGAATCCTCCCGCCAATATGCGGGGGCGCCCTTTCGATCAGGTACGAGTAACGACAATCACTCGAGGCCAGCCGGCAACGCAGGTAAAAGGGGGGTTTGTTGGAACTTTAACAGGGGGAAATGTACTAGGCCCCAGGGGTCATGCAAATTTAGGCACGAATGTGGGGGGTGTGGGCAAACATCCCATCCTGAGTCCATGTGCAGAGCCAAAACGGGTGATAACGGGGGTAGAGGAGGCGCCAAACAGGTCTGACATAGTCCGAGGGGCGCCCTTACCTACCCCGATTGATGCCATGGCAATGATTCCCTGGCTCAGCGAATACCCGGATCACGCTTCCGCTGGGGTGTTGCGGAACTTATTTTCATATGGTTTCCGCATCCCAGTGGGAGAGTTTCAGGGTATGCCACAATGTAAAAACCAGATATCGGTCTTACAGCATACGACCGTGGTACAGGAAAAGATCGGGAAGGAGGTGGCTCGAGGTCGAGTCGCCGGTCCATTTAATGTGCCACCAGTTGCTGACTTTGTTTGTTCCCCTTTAGGGGTGGTCCCCAAGAAGGACCCGGGGGAGTTTCGGCTGATACATAATTTATCAGCCCCACGTGGTCTTTCAGTAAACGATGCGATAGACCCGGAAGTGTGTTCGGTGCGGTACGCATCCTTCGATGAGGCCGTAGCCATTTTGAATCGCCTGGGGCCCGGTGCGCTGATGGCAAAATCTGATATCGAGTCAGCGTTCCGGTTGCTCCCGGTACATCCAGACGATCAGCGTCTCCTTGGTTTCATGTTTCAGGGTCATTATTACATGGATAGGTGTATGCCGATGGGGTGCTCTATATCTTGTGCCTATTTCGAAAAGTTCAGTTGCTTCCTGCAATGGGTCTTCACGAGGAAAACGGGGTTTCAACATGTGATGCATTATCTCGATGACTTTTTGTTTCTGGGGGCAGCCGGGGATCCCGAATGTGGACAGGCTTTGAATGCATTTTGTGTTCTGATGAATCAGTTTGGCGTGCCATTGGCACCAGGTAAGACTGTGGGTCCCTCGACTTGCCTCGAGTTTCTGGGGATCGAGCTTGATTCCGAGGAAGGTTGTTTTCCTCTACCAGGTGACAAAGTGTTAAGATTCAGGGCATCCCTGCAAATGTGTATAAGTGAGTCTAAGGTTAGGCTACATCAATTACAGCAATTGGTGGGACAGTTGAATTTTGCCCTAAGAGTTATACCGATGGCCCGCCCCTTTTCTCGCTCGATCGCTCAAGCCATGGTCGGCCTGAAGGAGGGTCATCATCGCACAAGGCTCTCGGCAGAGGTTCGCCAGGACATGCGCATTTGGTTGGCATTTCTGGCGGATTTCAATGGCCGAATTGTCTGGAACAAACCGGCCGTGTCCTCCGAGGAGCTGGGGCTGTGGACGGATTCGGCAGGGAGCATTGGTTTTGGTGCCATATTCGGCACTCAGTGGTCGGCACAAAAATGGCCGTCATAGTGGCATGAGAGTGGTTTGACAAGTAACATTGCTTTCCTAGAACTTTTTCCCATTCTGGTGGCCCTGAGAACTTGGCCCGAGGGGTTCAGAGATCACTCTGTGGTATTCTGGTCTGATAACATGACCGTTGTTGAGTGTATCAATAGCCAGGCAGCACGATGCAAGTGGATTCTGAGATTGCTCAAGGAAATTGTGTTATTGTGTATGCAATTGAATGTACTATTTAAGGCAAGACATGTCCCGGGGGTGATGAACCAGGCGGCTGATGCGCTTTCTCGTTTTCGTATGCAGGCCTTCTGGGGTTTTCTGCCCACAGCGGACCCGGTGGCAGCACCCTTTCCCGAAGCTCTCTGGTCTCTCGGTGCCCCGAACTACAGAACCTCGTGGGAGAGAGTTTAGCACCCAGGACGAGGAAGGCATATGAAGGGGCGTTCCGTTCCTATTGGGCCTTTTTGGGGGCTGCTAGAGGGGAGCTTTGGGGCCAGGAGGAGTTGGTAGTGAAATTCCTGCTATCTTTACGTCAGGCAGGCAAATCAGTGGCTACGGCCCAGAGGCATCGGGCCGCCATTTCCTTTGTGGCTAGGGCTCATGGGATCCAGGACCCGACAGCGTCTTTCGTTGTGCAAAAAGCGCTACGTGGGTGGCAACGCCTTGAGGGTCGCAGAGTAGATGAAAGGCGCCCGATAGGTCTGGATAGGTTGGCTTTGTTGTTATCTGTACTTCCTGCAACATGTTCATCCCAGTATGAAGCTGTGTTATTCCGAGCCGCTTTTGTGCTAGCATTCCATGGGGCTATGCGGGTAAGCGAACTAGTGGCAAGGAACAAGCAGGATACCATGGGGGGACTGTGCCGAGAGCACGTCCAAGTCAGGGAGGAGACAATGACTGTCTCATTTGTCAAGTCCAAGACCGATCAGGGTTCGATGGGGGACTGCATAATGATACGAAGGATCCCCGGGTCCTCCATGTGCCCGGTGAGTTGTGTAGAGGAGTATTTAGCACAAAGGGTGGCATCATGGGGGGGGACCTTGTTGAGACACGCTGACGCCACCCCACTGACGAGGTTTCAGTTTCAGCGGGTGCTTGCGATGTCGATTACGGCTGCGGGCTTGAACCCGGGCGAGTTTGGGACCCATTCCTTTCGGATAGGGGCTGCTACAGAGGCTACGGCCAGGGGTCTGAATGTTGAACAAATTAAACGTGTGGGGCGTTGGTCCTCCAATTGTTATAAGAGGTATGTGCGGTTGCACATGTTGTGAAGCTGTAACGATGTACTCACGCTTCTTGTTTTTGTTTGGTTTCAGTTGCGCAAGCCTACGAGGCGGGGCGGACTATGCAGTCGACCCAACACCGGGCCAGCGGTCATACTTCACCGGCTGTGAAAAAGGAGGTGTGGGTCGTGGGCCACTCATACGTGAGGCGTGCCGCGGACGTATTCAAAGCAGGTGACATGAATCACGTGGCTGGGGAATACGGGTACAGTGTGTCTTTCTACGGAAAGGGCGGACTCTGTATTGACCAGTTTCAATCATTTTTTGAGGGTTTGCTAGGGCGGACGAGGTCACCGCCGTCTATAGTCATAGTACATCTTGGGGGCAATGATTTGGTCACCACTGGTAGACGACTTCTTCTTGAGGCGATGCTTTCCACTGTAAGTTGGTTGGCGAGGAGAGTTCCAGGGTGCACGATTGCATGGTCACATATGATCCCACGAAAAGTATGGCGGGGGGCTATTTCTGTTTCTGCTCTAAATCATTCAGTAAGGAAAATTAATAACAAAGTGAGTAGATTGTTGCGTTCCAATACACTGCATTCTATTTCGCATGGCTGTATTACTGGTGACAGTATGTATTTGGGGGATGGTGTTCATTTGTCCCGGGTGGGGAACGAGTTACTCATAGGAGACTGTATAGCTTGGCTAAAGACTTTAAGACATGACCTTTAGGTAGGAGTGTTGTGGGGGGTCCGGATAGCCGGTCAACTATCCGGCCTGTGGCGGTAAGGTCATGATCGGTGAGCACTAATTGGAAGATCCCTATGAGTGGGCGTCACCCATTACGGATGGGAGCGCTCGAAGGAGGTGGCCATTGGCCCCTCAACGGGGAAGGCGGTCCCTTCTAAGGATGGGACGCCGAAAGGAAAGGAAAGGCGGTCAAGGCCCCTTCCTGGGTAGGAGGGGCTACAGCCCCCTCCCGGAGAATTTCCCGGGGCCAGGACATCTGCGACGGTTGTGTGGGGTTTGGGGGGGGGGTCTACGCTACCTTCTAGATTCCTCACACGAGTCCTCGGACGACCTTTAAGTGGCGTCGAGTTTATTGGGGCCCCCGTCAAGTCAAGGGAAATTGGTAGTTGCACTCGAGGTACACCTCTGTGCGGTCGCCCCTCACAAGTGAGGGGGATATTTCTGGTTAGGGATCTTGACACCGGTTACGACCTTGCCGTTGGCCCTTAAACGTTAGGATGTACAATTTCAAAATTTCAAGTTAGATGTTTTGTAGGATGTTAGTTCGGCTAGGAGAACCTTTGTATTAGAGAATATGTTAAGGTTAGCCAAACATCGCAATGTGGTAATGAAATTGTACATAATATGAAACTGTTATTTTAATGTTTTAATTTTGTTTCATATTTTAATAAATACGGCCGGGAGGGTCACTCCCTCCCGTCTTCCAAAAGTTCAGAACTGTTTCCGGTTTCCCATCCTTGGGGATTGTGTTGAGAGGGGGTGGCGGGTATCTCAGCCATATGGAAAGGGGCGACCATTCGGTCCCCCCGAACGTATGGCGGAGTACCACGATCCCCCCGGGAAGCCATCTTGGGCGGGAGGCGAGTCTCGGCTGGTATGCCCGAAGCGGCGTAGCCGGGGCGCGCCTTTTTCCCGCCCTGGAGTGGGCTGGCCTAGACACTGACGCGGCCGGGCCACGCCCTCGGGGCAGGCCGGGGCGGGTTTACGCCCGCCCTGAAGACGGATAAAAGGAGCAACAAGCCAAGGAAGCATCCTCTTGTTCCTGTGCTCTGAAGCTGCACCACCTCGCTGCACGTGAGCTCGAGACGGAACGAAGAGCCAATTTTGACCCACCCACCAGCCCCTGAGGACAGCAAGTAGTTTTGAATAAAGTTTGATGTGGTAACTCTTTTTTTTTTTTTTTTTTTTTTTGCAGGTCGGATTATTATCGTGATAACCTTGATTATGCAATAAAGAAATGGTCAATTTGTGGTATGTTTTGCAAATAAAGTAATCATGCTCTAGTGTTGATCAGTAGCATGTTTTTTAATAAAAATTGTTGCTTTTAACTGTCTTTTAAGTAATTTAGTCATTTAGTTGAGAACTCATTTAGTTTAGAACTGTCGTATTTATTTTGGTCGGGCGGTAAGGTCATGATCGGTGAGCACTAATTGGAAGATCCCTATGAGTGGGCGTCACCCATTACGGATGGGAGCGCTCGAAGGAGGTGGCCATTGGCCCCTCAACGGGGAAGGCGGTCCCTTCTAAGGATGGGATGCCGAAAGGAAAGGAAAGGCGGTCAAGGCCCCTTCCTGGGTAGGAGGGGCTACAGCCCCCTCCCGGAGAATTTCCCGGGGCCAGGACATCTGCGACGGCAGATGTGGTAAGTTGTGTGGGGTTTGGGGGGGGGTCTACGCTACCTTCTAGATTCCTCACACGAGTCCTCGGACGACCTTTAAGTGGCGTCGAGTTTATTGGGGCCCCCATCAAGTCAAGGGAAATTGGTAGTTGCACTCGAGGTACACCTCTGTGCGGTCGCCCCTCACAAGTGAGGGGGATATTTCTGGTTAGGGATCTTGACACCGGTTACGACCTTGCCGTTGGCCCTTAAACATTAGGATGTACAATTTCAAAATTTCAAGTTAGATGTTTTGTAGGATGTTAGTTCGGCTAGGAGAACCTTTGTATTAGAGAATATGTTAAGGTTAGCCAAACATCGCAATGTGGTAATGAAATTGTACATAATATGAAACTGTTATTTTAATGTTTTAATTTTGTTTCATATTTTAATAAATACGGCCGGGAGGGTCACTCCCTCCCGTCTTCCAAAAGTTCAGAACTGTTTCCGGTTTCCCATCCTTGGGGATTGTGTTGAGAGGGGGTGGCGGGTATCTCAGCCATATTATACAGTACCAAAGATCCGCAAAGTGCTGGGGATGTGGAAAAGAGGGGTCATAGCAAACGAGTGGGCAACAACAGAGTTAAAGAGGAAAGACAGGAGCCTTGCGATAGAGGGGTCTTCATTCAATTATTGTTACAGTAGGCGCCTTAGGCTCCTGGACGGGGGGAGGGGTTGCTGGAGAAGGTAGGAGAGGTTGGGTAGGAAGTACATGACATGAATTCAGAGGAATAAGGGTGTTTCCGGCGACAATGGAATTATTTGATGCATAGGCAGTTCCGCATAATTATGGATATACCACACTTGCCACATAATCCGTCATCTGTCGCATAATTAGGTGATTTCAGAAACAACAACAACATGTTTTGAGTGCCAGAGGTTCAAATCAAAAGATATTTTTTTTTAAAAACGTGCCATACATGATGGTGTGCCAGATTCTTTGCAAAGTTTAACTTGTTGCCTTTCTGTAATTGATTGCCGTACTTTGGTGGTACATGAGTACTAATGAGGTGAAACATTGCCTATGTAGTAATATTATTATGTGTTGAAATGCCACAAATGTCTGATTTGTCGTTTCTTGCCTTCTAATTAGTCAATCGTGCTGCATAATTAGGCCCACCTCTGCTGCACACCTCCAGTGCTCAGTAATAAGACTGAGAGTCAGACATCATGTTATACGGTTAGACAAATACAGGGACAGCTCAGAGAGAGGTTCTCTCTCCTCCCATAACCTCAGAAGGGGACTGCACCCCCCACCTCTGTAATCCTTAACCTAAACTGTTACCCTCTGCTTAACGTTTTTTTTAAATTTGAATTAGTTGATTTTTAAAACCAGTGTACATACATACAGAACAGTATCTCAAATGCTATTTATTATCAGTGCCTTTGTTTTACGTTTGGTTCCCCTCACCTGCCCTTACCACCCTTGGTCTCAGGTGTAATGAAGGCTGTGGTTTAAAAAATAGATTCAAATAAAGCGTGGCCTAGGACCCATGTTTAACCGCATCGCTGCTGCGGCGATTTTCGCGCTGTGCGGCAATTTTAAAATAACCGCGATACATGACGAGCTCAGCTCGTCATCAGCACACGCCACCCGTGGGTGATGACGAGCTGAGCTCGTCATCAGCATCGAAGGGGTTAAAGTATTTTAAAGCTATAGATATTAGCTTTTAAAAAACCAATGAAATTCACTGAAAAAACCATAGGTTATACACCATATATAGTTAGGAATTTGCATTTACAAAACCTTGGAAATTCACTGAAAAAACCATAGGTTACAGACCATATATAGTTAGCTGCACATTTTATTGATATAAAACCAATGAAATTCCATATATAGTTAGTTGCCATATAGTTGCAAAAGCTCCTAGACATCTTAAATGAATACTCTAAAGCCCATTTTTTAATTCCAAACTTAACAAAAACCAAAGTGGTAGCTTTTTCTTGTAAGAAGCAAAGTGTTAAATACTGTTGGAAACTTGACGGGGTAAAAGTAGAAGAAGTGGACGAATATACCTACCTCGGCAGGATTTTCACAAAGAATTTACTAAATTCAAAACAGATAAATAACTTAAAGAGAAAATCAGAAATACACGCCGGGGCACTCTCCAAATTGTACTCTGCCACAGGAAACAGACACTTCTCTACTTTGTTAAAAGTGTATAGAGTAAAAATTCCTCCGGTTTTATCTTATGCTACTGAGCACATTCCAATCAAACAATGGTCTTATATGGATCTAAATGAAGGGAAATTTTTGAAAAAAATCCTGAAGGTTTCAAAGTCAACACCAGTTCAGGCGCTTAGACTTGAATTTTCATTAACAAGTACTTATGCTACAGCCGTCGCCAATGTCATCAGATGGGCTTATCATATTCTGCACGCAAAGGAAGGATCATTGCGGTCTTTGCTAAAGACTGAGACCTTTGAAACAGATGCAACAAAGCTTACTTTTTATAGGAACATGACAGCGGCATTTGAAATTGCTAAACTTAGCAAAGACATTTTGCTCACCTGGTCTACCTCTCAATTGAAGCTTTTTCTAAAATGTTTTACACCTAGATTGAGCTTCGATCTTGATTTTGCACATTGTAGTAAGTTAACTTCGTATAAACTCTACCCTGAAACATTGGAATACAAGCACGTTCAGCCATATGTAGGGTTTACCCTCACCCATGGTGCAAGAAGGGCAATAACAATGTTGCGCTTAGGTATTCTACCCGTGCAAACCTTTACTGTTAGATGGTCACCAGATGAATCTCCGAAATGCAAATTCTGTCAAGGAGGAGATCAGAACATTGAGCATATTTTATTTGTATGTCCTTACCCAAATATTGTTGCAGCACGGTCTAGATATCTTGACCCGATATATACCAAATGTAGAATTGCGAAAGTAAAAAATCTGCTACTTGTGTGTAAACAACCATCCAACGAATGGGTATGTTACAATTTTTATAAATTTCTAAAGTCATTTCTAACGTTATATTAATTACTGTGATCTTATTTTTATGTAAACTGTTTTATATTTGTGGTCCTCTGTCGAGTACCAAAACAAATAAAAATTCATTTGATTTTGCACTAACTATCTATTTCGCGCATCCGCAATCCAATGCTTATGATGTCACATATTACATCATTCATGACATGGTCAGTGACATCACTGATGACATCACTGATGACATCACTGATGACATCTCATTTAACATCAATGATCACACCAGTGATGATATACTTCATGTGATAATGCAATGCACCTCCTTACACTCTAATATAACCTCTGTTTCACCTAGTGTAAAATACAGTGTATCATTTATTAAACCATTGACACACGAATAACATTTACTACATACGCACTCACTGATTCCTACGTGTACCCACACATTCACTCATTCACCCATACAATCACTCGTACATACAGTCACTCATCATTACAACACTATCATATGCACTCATACACCTATGCAGACACTCACACACTGCCACTCATCCATGGAGTTACTCACACACCTAGTCAGTCCTGTAAAGAATCAATCACACTTTGATTTCTTCATCTATACAGTTAAACACAGAACACCTTACATTTTCACACTTATACTAACACATACTTACTCACTGATACAATCAAATACTTCATCCATACTCTTATACATCCACTCATTCTTCAATATGTAAAACATATTTAAACCTTACAAAAACACACAGACACTGGATGATGTCATCAGTGATGTCATCAGTGATGTCACTGACCATGTCATGAATGATGTAATATGTGACATCATAAGCATTGGATTGCGGATGCGCGAAATATATAGTTAGTGCAACTATATGGCAACTAACTATATATGGAATTTCATTGGTTTTATATCAATAAAATGTGCAGCTAACTATATATGGTCTGTAACCTATGTTTTTTTTCAGTGAATATATATATATATATATATATATATATATATATATATATATATATATATATATGTACACACACACACACATTTCCTTAGAACAAAGGAAAGAAAAAACACTGTTGCAATTGCACATTAACAATTTTCTCCTCCTGCTGCTTTTAGAAATTCTTATGAAAGTCTGATCTATAAGTGCAACAAACAATACAGTTTGGGGACTTGCCAGGCTTTCAAAAATAAACGTATAAGAAATAAACTCATCCCTAGTTGCAGTCACTTTCATGCAAATAATGCCATGCATTTTAATGACCTTCAAAGCAAAGGATATGCTTCTGAACAGTTTCTATCCCTATCCCTATCAATTCACAAATCGATCGACTTCTGGAAGGATTACCTTTCTCCCTGATGGGACAAGGAGCATTGATTAAAATGGTGATTCCCCCGCGTTGCTTATTATACACTATGCAGAATTCCCTCTACTGTATTCCATGGACATACTTTCGTACGCTGGATCTCCTATTGGTAGATCTTCTAGGGGGATCCAAAAGGAAAAAGGTGAACTTAGACACCCTACAGAGGACATGGGACAGGAGAGGATTGGAGGTTCCTAGGCTGGGCTGTTATTACACGGCGACACAACTACAACACGTCATCCAGTGGATGGATGGAGATGACAACTGGGAGAAGCGGTTGCTGGAGGGAGCTTATGGAGGGACTCCTCTCCCAGATCTTCTCATGATGGGATTCTGAGTGCCAGAGTGCCTCCCATATATTATAAGACATATGTCCATGATATGGGAACTCGCAATGAAAACTGTTGTGAAAAGAGCACCCTATGCCTCGGAGGCCCAGCTGTGGGTGGTGGTACCGTTTAAACAAAGCAGCCAAACCATGTCCACTCTTAGATGGGTAGAGGGGGGGTTGCTCTACGATGGGATATCTGTATATAGGGCAACACTTTGTCACCAGAGAAGAGGTGAAAACCATGTTTGGACTAGGCAGGGTGCAGTATCTCCAGTATGCCAAGATTGCAGTGGTCGCACAAGAGTTGTGGCCAACATTCCCGGAGGAGCCACCTACTACCTCCACACTCCAGACACTTGTGACTTTGGCAGGGAGTTGTAAACTGGTATCACATATCTATAAGGCAATGAGTGGGAACTTGATTATGCACTCACTCCCTATTCAGGCTAAGTGGGATGAGATGCTGGGGGAGCCCCTGACAGACCCAGAATGGTGGAAGGTGCATGAGGGGGTTAAAAGTATAAGTTCAAACACCAGATTTAAGCTCACACAATTTAATATAGTGCACCAAACCTATTCCACCATAGTGTACTACACAGAATATACCTGGATTGCAGGGCTGGGTGTCCCAGTGTGGGCACGATAACGCCCAGTTTCTACAGATGATATGGGAATGTCCGGGGCTGGGGCCTTTTTGGGGGTCAATACGGAGACCTTGCGCCCAGTGACAGGGTGGACATTGCATCAATCTATTCAAGGGATATTGCTGGGATTACTCCCTAGACCTAAAGGGAAAAAGCTTACACGTAGATTCATCCAGCTGGGGTTGGTTTTGGCAAAGAGAAGGATTGCACTTAGCTGGATGAATCAGAGGCCCCTCACGATGAAGCAGTGGACTGGGGATATACAGGAGTGGGTGGTGGCAGACCTGATACAGATGAGGCAGGTCCGAAAAGATGATAAAATCGAAGACAATGAAATGGCTTGGTATGCCATGATCACGGATGTACTCTGAGTGGAGGGCCCTACTTCACAAGTGGTAGAAGAACAGAATGATGTAGATGATGATTCTGAGGAGGTAGCAGGCCCACAGGCCCCATGTGCCCTAGGACAGTGTAGCACATCTCCACACATGCTCAGTACCTGGTCTGTATTGTAACAGCAGGATCAAGTTTTTTCATATGTGACTTGGGGGGGGGGGGGGGAATAGTTAGAGTTACAAAATGATGTTTTTTAAAATTAGATTGACCGGTATACGTCCCAGTACAATACTAGATGTATTGATAAAATGTAGAGGAAATATATTGTCCTTTTATCCCTTTCCTTCTTTAGGATAAGACCATATCTGTGAGGTGATACTTTTTTATGTAAAGTTGCAGATGAACTGTAATGTTTACTCAGAGTATTCTACTATATTTAAAAGGCTAAAACCAATAAAAACATATTGGGAAAAAAAGCTTGTAAAGTTATGGCGATCCCGAACTTCTACCGATATTCACCTCTGTGGCGGTCCTCCCTTTTTTCACCCCCTTTTTATGATACTATGAGAAGACCGTGGGAACCGCATGGTTTGACAACAATAGGGGACCTCTAACTTCTAGAACAGATTTGCCCTTTTACCTACCTGCAGCAAGGGTTTGGAACCCCCGAAAATCAGTATTTTAAATATGTGTAAATCAGGGGATTTCTCACCACTTTCAGGTCGGCTATATCTCTAGATAAAATTCCTTTAGTAGAGGAAATTGTCTGGATTAACAGTAGAATAACAAATATTTATAGTGTATTGCTTGACAGTTTGACAGATGATCTAGAAAACACTGAGGCAAACTGGGCAAGGAAGCTAGGTAATCCTGATGCTGATTTAGATATGGCAATGGCATTCACTGCAAAGATTATTTCATCAACAAGTTTGAAGGTGTAGCACTATAAAACTTTATTTAACCTGTACTGGACCCTTGCCAAGTTGTTTGATTGGGGCAACAGATGATAATTCTCTATGGTGTGGGGTAGGACTGGCCACAATAGTACACATATTTTACCGCTGAGTCAGATTACTCCCTTTGAAGAACAGGCTAGTGTGTTTCTGGGAAGGTCTGCTTGGGCGCAGGATTAACTTGAGCCCCACTGCGATGATTTTGGGCTATGATAGCTGCAGTGGCTTGAACACTACCCATATGTACGTTTTATTTGTTTGTGTAGCTGTTGTCAGGATAATATTTGCTGCCAGATGGAAGGTCCCAGAGCCCCCCACGTTTTAGATATGGTTAACATGGCTGTCTGGGATATAAAATCAAGAGGCTTCTCTATATGCATGCAGGGGCAGGCAGGCCAGGAAGTTGGGGGAAAAAATCTGGTCGCCAATTACAAACTCTAAAAACAATACCAACTGCTCAACTAGTCTGCTAGCCGGCTGTTTGTAACTATTCTAGTATTCAAGTCAAGTCAAGTCAAGAATACTTTTATTCGGCTTTACAGCCATGAAAGCAAGATAAAATGTACACTCATCCAACAATACTTAAAATAGACGGAATTACAAAGGAGCGAATTAAAATGTAACATCAAAGAGCAAGATAAATAGTGCACAACAGTTAATTACAGCATTGACAGCTAAAGCACACAATAAATAACTGCCCAATCCCACAAACCCAGATCACAATCTATTTATAATATGTAAAAAAGGGTGAAAGCATCTGTAATACTTCAATCCATGTTCTATTAAGCTACATGTTAAAAAAATAAATAGATTACAAAAGTAAGGTAAAACATTCATACTAAAAAGAACAGGGACATGATTATTATCATCTCATTCACGATGGTTCGCCATAAGTTGGCAGGGTATGCTCAGACGTGAGTCCCTTGCTCACTTTGCCACTGGATTCAAACACGCCGGGCTGAAGACGGCTGAAATGCCAGTAACCGGTCCTCTGTAGCTTGTTTCCGGTTCAGGGAAGGCATGGCTTGGCAGTTCGGGATGTACTGTTCCCATAAGGCACAGGGTCAAACTGATTTGCATATGGCCATGTCTGAACTGGGGTGGCAGAGTGGGCTAAAGAACGGTGATGGATTAAACCCAGATCAGTTGACCTTAGGGTGAGTGCTTGTATTGTCAACGCTCCGTCCATCATTTCCTTTGGTTCTTCTTTGTTCGCCATAAGTTGGCAGGGTATGCTCAGACGTGAGTCCCTTGCTCACTTTGCCACTGGATTCAAGCAAGCCGGGCTGAAGATGGCTGAAATGCCAGAAACCGGTCTACAGTAGCTTGTTTCCGGTCCAGGGAAGGCATGGCTTGGCAGTTCGGGCTGGACTGTTCCCATGAGGCACAGGGTCAGACTGATTTGCATATGGTCATGTCTGAACTGGGGTGGCAGAGTGGGCTAAAGAACGGTGATGGATTAAACCCAGATCAGTTGACTGGGGGTGAGTCCTTGTATTGTCAACGCTCCGTCCATCATTTCCTTTAGTTTTTCTTTGTTCGCCATAAGTTGGCAGGGTATGCTCAGACGTGAGTCCCTTGCTAACTTTGCCACTGGATTCAAGCAAACCAGGCTGAAGACGGCTGAAATTCCAGAAACCGGTCCTCGGCAGCTTGTTTCCAGTCCAGGGAAGGCATGGCTTGGCAGTTCGGTCTGGACTGTTCCCATGAGGCACAGGGTCAGACTGATTTGCATATGGCCATGTCTGAACTGGGGTGGCAGAGTGGGCTAAAGAACGGTGATGGAATAAACCCAGATCAGTTGACTTTGGGCGAGTGCTTGTATTGTCAACGCTCCATCCATCATTTCCTTTGGTTTTTCATTGTTACATAGCAGCAAAAGGGGATATACGATTAACACATACAGAAGCATCTTCAATTATCCTGCTCATTTCTCTTTAGGATTTCTCTGCGGGTACACCACATCGCAAGTAGGAATTTTGAGATAGTGGCTACAAAAAGTGGTGATGTTTCGTATTTGAGTAGCCTAAAAACCTCACTATATTTTCTTAACCCTATATTTCTACACAACTGGTAGACCCACTTCGATCTAGGCCTATGGTATGCAGGACAGAAAAGTATGTAGTTCTGTCTCCTCCGCTACAGTGCAGCCTGGGCAGAGGGATTTAGCTGAACCCTTCCATTTATTTACAAAAGCACTCAGTGGGAGTGTTCCAAATCTGAATTGGATAAATATTTTTTTTGCCAAAAAAGTTGGATATCATCCAAAGACTTTTCAAATTTATACTGCTGCTTGACATCAAGAAACCTTGATGTCAAGGAGCATGAATTTGTACTCCTAACTAAGCGAGCAGGAGTGTGTTCCTTCATCGCTGTAACCAGGGATTTTTTTGAGATACTAGGACAAAAGTCCTCTGGGTTCACCCGTAGATTACCATAACCTAGAGAAAAGCACAAGCTCCTAACATAGGATAGCCAAGGCATATTTTTTGCCCCCAGTATGTACATTACATCCCGCAATTCCTCTCTGTAGTTAATTACCTCTGGCGTACTCCATATGCGGCTCTAGAAGAGGAGAGGACGAAAGCTGATAACATCAGAGATGGGACCAATGCCAAGATCCATTCTCAGCGGAGTTAAAGGCGTACTCTTTGGCAGCCCTAGCAGCTGTCTGAGGAAAGAATTATCCGTTACCTGTAGTGAATGGGATGAACAATGCCCCCAAAGTTCAGCACCATAGAGAGATGCTCCCCTTGATTGTATTTTATAAATTTCAGCGGATGGGCCTATTACTTTTTGGGAGCTCTTTTTAAACACTTTAAGGATGCCTCCCAAGGACTGAGTTAGCCTCAAATTTGCCTTCGTTATCTGGGTTCTCCAATCCATTGTGTCTTTCAATGAAATACCCAATCAATCGAAGGTAGAGACTCGTTCTAACGGTCTTCCATCCAATTGGGGGTGTGGGCAGTTTGCTGTTTTTGCTTGGAAAACCATATATTTGGTTTTCTTGATGTTGATCTCCAGATTCTTTTTCCTGCAGAATGAGCTAAACTCATCCAGGACACGCTGCATCCCCATAGATGATTTAGAGAGGAGCAGCGTGTCGTCGGCAAACATCAAAGCTGGTATTTTCCTGTTTGCCAACCTTGGAGAGTCTATGTCCTTTGCAGTCAATAGTGTATCTATTATACCGTTCAGGAAAAGAGAAAAAAGAGTAGGAGCCAACACGCATCCCTGCCTAAACCTTGCTCCACCGGAAAAGGAGCTGTAAGTTCACCCTTTTTTCCAAATCTGACCCTAGCATAAGTGCCTTCATGTAATCGTTTTAAAATTTGGCAAAGGTAGGCCAGAACCCCCATGTCATGTAACAAACCCCATAACTGCTCTCGATGGACCAAATCAAATGCAGACTTGAGGTCCACAAAAGTCAGGTAAAGACAGCCCCCTGCCAAGATTACAGTCTTCCAATAAATTAGTTGAAGTCTAAAAATTTGATCTAAGGTCGATGTTCTGGACCTAAAGTCTGCTTGTAGGGGGGTGAGAATATCTGACTCATCTATCCATGCTTGCAAACGCCCTAAAAGTATGCAGGCGAAGATCTTTTGGGTGACATCAATGAGGCTAATGGGTCGATAACTAGCCGGGTCCAAAGGTGAACCTTTTTTAAAAATTGGAATAATCTCGGCACCAAGCCAGGTTGGAGGGAGCTCCACACCTTTAAATATTGAGTTAAATAAAGACTGGAGGTAAGGAGCCCATATTCCCCGTTTCAGATCTAAACAGGTCACCAGGGATCCTGTCCAGACCAGGTGCTTTATTAGGGAGTAGCTTACCCAGTGCCAGATTTACTTCCAACAGTGTACAGGGAGGTGGTGCCATATTCACGGGAATAAGTGAAACATCCATTAAACCCTGGGATACAATTGTATTCACGGGCCTAGAATATAGTGTTTTAAAATGTGATCGCCAGGATTTGTCTGCCAAGTTAGGAGCAATGGCCAAATTTCCTTCTGAATGGCCTGTCTTCACAAGATTCCAGATGGAGCGCATATCTCTGCTATCTAGGGCTTTCCTAATAGCTTCCCATTTTTCAATTTCCCAGGTTGCTTTCGCCTCAGCCAAAATGGATTTGAAGCGAGACCTAGCTGACCTAATGCCTGGAGCATCCTTGTTCTTAACTGTGAGTAGAAGTGCTAGTTTGGCTTCTCTGCAGGCCTTGTTGAACCATGGGTGTCTTGGTTTGCGATTAGATCTACTACTATTATCTTGTATGTAAAAAAAAGGCTGACAATTTAGAAAACATCTCTTGGTGATTATTTTTTATCGATATCAGAGATTCATGGTCTTGATGGTTTCGAATAGCATTACAAACAGACTCAAGAAAGGGTATACAACCTTTACAACAAATCTTTTACCACGCACTACCATTACAACGCAGTCATTACAACGCAAACCATTACAACGCATTGCGCTGGGGGCGCTCTAGGATGGGGAATACGTTTTATTTACTATCCAACACCTTCCCTAGTGTCCACGGGGACTGGAGTTGGAATAGTAATTTAAACTATTCACTATCCAGCACCCCAAAGCGCTATGCGTTGTAATGGTATGCGTTGTAAAAACCGCGTTGTAATGGTATGCGTGGTAAAAGTATGCGTTGTAACGTCATACATCCCAAGAAAGCGGATGATCTCAGAATGCATGGTAGCCATTTTCTCATCAGAGACAGCCAAAGTACCCCAACGGACTCTTCTACCTCCTTCGCTTCCAGGACTAATGGATTGTGATCGCTTTCGCATCTTGGGTGCACAGCAAAGTCCTGGATTTTGGGCCAGAAATCAACATCAACAAATATGTAGTCAATTGGAGACGCTTGTCCTATTTTGTTAAAGGTTGGCTTACCCCGATTATCTGCCGGGAGTCGTCCGTTGTAGGCCCTTAAGGAGTGGACTTAAGTTAGTGAGGTCAATTGAAGGACGAGGGGGGAACACCCCCTAGTCGGATAAGTATTACATAACGGGATTGACCAGACAGTTTCCTCTTCACTAGTAATACTAGGGCTAATGCCATTTAAGGGTTCAAAATGGCAATTAAAATCCCCTCCAACAACTCAGTGGACAGGCTCAGAGAGGGAAGAGAGGAAATGAGGCAGGGAGTCCAAGGTCTTAGAGGTTTGCCCCAACTTTACAGGGCGAGAATACACATTTATGATAGCCAACTTAAGTTGATCCTTGAGCAAGAGGAGAATACAAAGTATATCCATAGAGCCAGTGTCAAGATATTGAATGGTGCACCCTAAATGGATAGCAGTCCAAATACAGAGACCCCTCGATGGTCTACCCCTTTGTCCCTGATGTGCTGGGATTGTGTGTGTTACAAAACCTGTCCTATGTGTTGAAGTAGTCTCCCATGTCTCCTGAAAGAGGCATAGCCCATGGTTGTCAACAAAGGTTCCCCAGTCAGGATCGACTAACTTAGAGGCTAAGCCTGCTCTATTCCAAGAGAGAAGCCTTAAGTTAGATAGAACTGAAGGTTTTGCAGACAAGGGAGAAGTGGTAACTACCTCCTATACAATTAGCTGGTTAGAGGGCCCTCATGACCAGCGTGAATTCCCAGAACATCCCCCGGTGCACTGGGTAAATCTCCCGGTCTGTTCAGACTTTCTACAGCCATGTTTGATACTTCAAGATAACAAGCCCCTTGCCTGAATATTTCAATTTCTTGCTGAGGTAGTGTGTATGTAGTAAGTCCTTCAGCAGATTCTATTGGGGGGTTTAGTCAATCGATTAAATCCAGACTACTAAATCAATTGCATACTGGGATGTTGAAGGACAAAAGTGTGTCAGGTCTCTGTAAGGTATATGATGTGGAATCAGGCTTGGCTCGGTATTCCCATTTTTTGTAGACACCACCCATTCTTTCTAGTAGTGGGGTAGGGGGATAAAAATAAGCAAGGGGCAGGGACCTTAAACCATTGGTATCCCTTGCATGGTCCCATTGTAGGGTATGGTGGACTGCCCCAGGGTCCCTAAAGTTGATTAATACACAATCCCCCTGTATATCTTTTTTCATTGGTCCTATCCAGCTAACCCACCTCGCAAATTAAATTTCACTCTGGATTAGAGGGGGCAGTGGTCTAAATTTAAATTAAGCTATCCTGGCTGAAGACGGCTGAAGACGGCTGATAGCCAGTAACCGGTCCTAGGATGCTTGATTCTGGTCCAGGAAAGACATGGCTTGGCAGTTCGGGCTGGACTGCTCCCATGAGGTACAGGGTCAAAGCTGATTTGCATATGGCCATGTCTGAACTGGCGTGGTGTGGAGTGCAAAAAAAACGATGGATCTAGGCCCAGATCTCTGTACTGGGGTGAATGTATGACATTGTTCTGCATTCTGTCCATCAACTGTTGTTTTTGTCTAAATTTATTTAGCCAGAAAATAACTTTATTTTTTAGCTCCAGGTATTGCTCAACTTTATTTGGATCTAACTAAGGAATTCCAGTAAGAATAACAGTATAAGGAATTGATGCAGAAGGTAGATCTAGACATGGCAAGGTATCTTTAATAGGTGATCTATTTAATGCTACATTATTTTTGTGATCTCGTCTGCTAGTGCTCAATGTCCTACCCTCTGCTGGCAGACCTAAAGGGGATACCACAGGCAACAACCCTTGACCAACAGCCCCCTCCCTTTGGGCCCTTGCTGTCCCCGGGCGAGCACCCCCTGGTGTCATAGCAGATTTAGTCGCAGTAGAAGGCTTATCCAAAACGTTGGATTCTGTGTTGACAATTCCGGGAGGGGCAGTCACCTGGCTACTCTGTTGTGTGTGGCTCGGTTTTATAGGTTTCGGTTTACCGACGGTTTTAAGAAAAGCATCAATTTTGCTTCCCCAGGTGTCAACCTTCATAGTAAGCTTCTCTAAATGCTGTTTAAGGGCTCCCATCTCACTGTGGATATGTGTTTCCAAGTTCTCTCTAATTTCTTTTAGAAATGTGGAGACCCATATCGGTGGCACCAGTTCTGGATGACAGCTTCTGTTGTTGCTTACAGTCTGAGTACTTGTTGACACTCTCAGGGAGGAACTCCTGTACTTCCCCCCTTTTTTTGTTTTCTTTGAGGGCCTTTCCTATTTGCCCCCCCCCCACATTATTCATTTATTAAATAAGGCTCCAACCCATCTTAAGGCAGTCGAGAGGTTGGCTCAACCCAGCTCCCTTTTAGAAACATATGGTATTTGCATTATTGTAAATAATAATGAAATGTTTTGTTTTCTACGGTGCTCTTATCACAAGTTTACAAATCGCATGTATTTATATTTTATCTGAATTCGTCTGTATGATTGTCATTTATCTCTGAACTATCTGTAATTTGGACTTCTTTGGGTAACCAATAATAAAAAAAAAACAAAAAAAGAACTTTAAGTCCTTCATGTTTCCACTGTGTATCTCCCATATGTGCTTGACTACTATTTAGGTGTGGTCTTTATTTTTTATTGCACGTAGCTGTTCTAGGATCCATAATTTAAGCTTGGTCACATTGCTTCCTACATACTTCTTCCTGCTTCCACACTCAAGCACTTACACAAAATGTGTTGTTTTGCAGTTGATCTACAACTTTATTTCTTTTGCCTTGCCATATCAGAGTTTTCATCACTGGTTTTATTTTGACTATATACACATGCCTTACATTTCGAGCTTTTCCAGAATCATTTCCTTTTGTCTGACAGCAAGTTTGTTTTCTCAGGTCTATAAGCTGCCGTGTGACTTCTTGTTAAATGGTCTCCCAATGATGCTGCCTTTCTGTAGGTTACATTCAATCAATCAATCATATCATTTGTAAAGTGCACTACTCACCCGTGAGGGTCTCAAAGCGCTGAGATGGGGAATGCTGCTACTGCTCGAAAAGCCAGGTCTTGAGGAGTTTTCTGAAGGTCAGCAGGTCTTGGGTCTGCCGTAGGTGGATGGGGAGGGTGTTCCAGGTCTTCGCGGCGAGGTGGGAGAACGATCTGCCGCCTGAGGTCGCTCTTCAGAAGCGGGGGACTGTAGCGAGGGCGAGGTCCGCGGAGCGGAGCTGGCGGGTGGGGGTGTAGAAGCTTAATCATCTGTTGAGGTATGTTGGTCCGGTGTTGTGGAGTGCCTTGTGTGCGTGGGTGAGGAGCTTGAAGGTTATCCTCTTGTTTTGGTTTGTTTTCAGGTAACAGATTTTTGAGGATGTCGTCCATCATTAAAATTCTCTAATTTTGTCTGAGAAGCTCTTTTGTTTCATGGGTTGATTTATTATATTCCATGATGTATCTTATTTTTTCAAGGTTTGTGGAATATCTTGGAGTTTTTTCTATGCTACTAAAATACTATCCTTCTCCTTCTTTTTCACTCTCTTTAAGGCATCATCCAGTAGCCTTTTGCGATATCCACTGTGTGTGGGCCTAGCATAATTTCGGCAGATTGGCGGTCAAATTCAATGTTTTCAGAGCAATTACCCCTCCCCTTATGGAATTCCCCATAGGAGATGCTCCATTTTAATGCCCAAGGTGCTCACTATTGGCATGTAATATGCTGTTACAACTTGTGGGTTCTCTGTGGATCTTTGTGCAGATTTTGTCATCAACAATAAAAATTCCAGTGTCTAAAGAATTCAACTCGTTGTTGCTATTCTCATATGTGAATTTCAGCTTTTG
Source organism: Lissotriton vulgaris (assembly GCF_964263255.1). Lineage (NCBI taxonomy): Eukaryota > Metazoa > Chordata > Amphibia > Caudata > Salamandridae > Lissotriton > Lissotriton vulgaris. Next base: position 748,591,781 of record NC_141693.1, on the reverse strand, counting down.
TGGATTTTCATTCAGGTATTTTAAAATGCACTCAAAGTCCTCCTTATTGCCTTCCCATATTAAAAATTAATCATCGATGGAGCTGATGCACAGTATAACCTGTTCTTGTAGGAAGTAGTTCTCATCAAAGACGAAAAGATTGTGGGAGAGTCAATAATTCATCATCTCTATTAGCATGTCTGTTCCATTCAGTTGAGGGAGCGAGATCTTAAGAAATATTTGCAAGCCTTCAGGCCATAGGAGTGCTGAATTGACATGTATAGTGATCCAACAGCTGTTACGGCCAGGAAATCATTGGATTTCCACTGGATGCCATTGATTTGATTTAGGAAATCCATTGAATCTCTCAAATATGATGGAAGGTTTACCACAAATGAAAAGAGAAAAATATTAATAAATCTTGAGGTGCTTCTATGACTGAGCCAATAGAACTCACAATTGGCCTACCAGGGCGATTTTTGATGTCCTTATGTACCTTAGCAAGGAAATAGATAGTGGGTCCTGTCGGGTGGTCTGTTTTCAGATAGAGATATTCCTTATCATCTGAAAGGCCTTTCTCATACCAGTACTTTAATTTGTGATTATAAATATGTTTACATTCATTGATTGGATAATTTGGAAGCTTTTCATAGTTCTCTATATTTTACAGTTGGCTTTTCACTTGCTTATTGTATTTTCTCAATTCATGACTACAATGTTTCCTCTTTTATTGTAATCTTTATTTATGATCTTTTGATCTTGTTGAAGATCATTTAGGGCCTCCCAATCTTCTCCGGTCATATTGCCCCTAGTACTTTCTCTTTTGCTTTGTTGTCCCTTATGATATATGCTGTTCAATCCCTCAGTCATGATCTTCTGAAACAGATCCACGTTCTTCTTAGTTGGGAGCTGCAGACAAAATCTAGATGTCAATTTGCATTTACTCCCCATCATTGCATCAGTTGCTATCCCCACATATTCGCAATATTCCAGATCTGAAACCCCATCCAAATGTCTTTGTTCCTAATTATCCTCTGCTTCCAGATCCAACAGGGACCTAAGGTGACCTAACTCCCCAGTTAAGATGAATGATATCTCCTGAACTTCTCCTTCCTTCTGTTTGTTTATTTTTCATGCAAATTGTTTTCAATTTCAATTTCCTCGAAAACTTGTACATATTAATTCTTGAATCTACAAGGTTCATATTCGTATCAGGCCAGAAAATGAATCCTTTGTTAAGCAGTTTGATGAGACTATTTTCCAATTTCTTTTATGAGAGGTTGATCACTAATTTGTTTTCAATTATTGTTGTTTCTACTGTTTCTTCTCTCTTACTCCTTTCCCTCTCCCTTTTTCTACTTCTCTTTTTTCTCCTTGTTCTTGTCCTTTTGGAGTTGCATTCATCCTGTTTGGAGCTCCTCTGCCCTTACTCCTTGTGTTCATTTGATACAACCTCATCTCCCCTGAGGAATCTAATTTGGGCATTGCTGTTGAGGGGCCCATGTCCCCCGAACTAATCTCCGAATGCTCCACACTCAAAATAACCATTTATTTTTCCAGTTTCTTGGCCATCGCGTGTCTACTCTATAGAAAGTCGAATCTCCTTGCACAGGTGTACACTATGCCCGATGCAGTCAATCTTCCTCTTGAATTTCCTCACTTTTCTAGCTTGTATCTCATTTTCATGCTTTTCCAGCCTTTTTTCTTTGTTGTCTAGTGCAGTCCCCACCTCTTCCGTGTCTTTGACTGATTGAAGAGCTTGCTCCAATTTCTTGAAACTTTCAGATGATTTGGTTAATTTCCTTTCTGCATGTGTTATTAACGTGCTTATCAACTTCATAGAACACTTCACCTTATCCATTTGCCATTGCTTTGATGAATCCGGAACCATGTCATTCATAGTTGCCACTAGATAGTTACAGTTAGGTCAGCTGTTCCATATGAAAGTTTTTTGGGCTGCTAGTAACTTTGACAAATCTCCATGAAACTTTCCAGAAAGGTGCTACCTTTTTACTAGTTTGTGCGTGGAAGGTTTTCAGGTGATCCGTCAAGCAAGGGCAGAGAAAACAGGAGAGTCCCAAAATGCAAAATCTCCATGCATTTTCCATGAACTTCTTTAGACAAAGCTACAGCAAAATCTGCTGAACAGAATTCCACAAAATTTGACAGGAAGCTAGATCTTGGGATGCAGATTGTACTTTTTTGTAATTTGGTGTAAATTCTGGCTCCCCTCCCAAGCCATCACAGACCTCGGGGAGTCCACCCTCCAGGCCGAAATTAATATATATGAGGAGGGAGATGCGCAGCACTCATCCCCGAGCTATCACAGGCCAGGAAGGGACTAACCCAGGGCTAAAAATATTGTATATGGGGAGGAGAGACATGCAGCTCTTGCTTAGCCTTTACAGGCCCTGGGGGGACCACCTCCAGGGCAGAAATGATTGATTATGGGGAGGGGGCCACACAACCTCCTCCCAGAGCCATCACGTGCCCTGGGGAGGCCACACTCCGGACTGACGTTTCTCAAACTGGGGAGGGGGCCGTGCAGCCCCCATTCCCAAGCCACCACAGGCCCTAAGGAGGCCACCCCTGGGGCTAAAATGTGTCAAAAAAGGGAAGGCCCCAAACTCTCTGAGACTTTGAATGTCCTTGAGACTCTATCCCATGGGGCCGCTAAACTAAGGAAAAGGGAGGGGTACCGCTCGGTCCCCCTCCCTGAGCCATTAATGGCTGCAGGGACCCCATCTCCCGGGACCAGCACACTATCTATGTCCCGGGATGCCCACACCAGCAGAGGCAGGGAAACCTGTATTTTCTCCTGCTTGTCAGGAGCATTTTTTATTCTATACAAAAACAAAGGAAGAGTGTCCGTCAGTAAGGCGTGAGTGTGATCGAGATAGCACGTATAGATATAAGGCCAGCTGTAGTTGGTCAGAAGGCTGGGCTAACTTTCAAGAAAAAACTCATTATTTCTTCAAGAAACCCTCACTCACCCTAGTGGTGACATGCTTCATCATCGGGTCCACTCGGGAGATCGAGTACCTCCCGAGTGTGCTACGACGCCAGGAGACTGCGGAGCAGGTTGTTGTGAGAGTGAGATGTGAAAAAAAGTGTAGTTAAAAATGTCAGCGGTTGTACCAAAAAATCATTTATTCGCTGGTCAACTTGACATATTAAAATTAAAGGCTATGTGCAGGGAAACTATCCAAAAGAAATACAGGTGTTTCCCTGTTAGGGGAAGGTCAACATGTTTCTGCCCTTTAAGTGTGTGAGTTTACAGGGCTTTCGTCAGGACCAATAAGCGGGTGTTACCTCAACAGGTATAGGCGCGCTAAGGCCTACCCTGCTGTAGGTTGTGAAAGTTAAAAGCAGTGGCACTATGTGTAAAAATAAGTGCGTGGAAATACAAACCAAAAGGCTTGGGGATTTGCCTCTGTTGTGAGGAGCCCAGAAGTCTGCAAATAAGTAAAAGACAGACAGACAAACAAAACACAAAACATAAAATGAACAGATGTTCATTACTGATCACGGTTTGTTGCCATGCAACTTTAGGTGTGGCGTGCTAACAGACCTATCAATGGCCGTGGTCGGAAGGGATCACGTTGTAGAGTGGAAGTTGTGCCCAAGAACCTAGGTGATGGGCCTCAACTAGAGCCAGGGTAGTGTGACCTGGCGCAGTAAAAATAGTGAGGTAATGCAACGGGGGCTTGCAGTGCTAAGTCTGTCCGTGAGGGAAGCCTGGTAGGCTGCCCATAATAGTAACATTACCTATGGTAAGAGTACGGAGACATATTCCCCGAAGAGTGATGTAATAAGACAGAGCTACGTAATGGTAATGCGCAGCCCTGCTGGCCGTGAATAAGAGAGCTTAAATAGGCACACTAATTGAGAATATCGGTGGCACAGTCCTCACTTGTATTCAGTATGAACCACGCCCCATAGATTCAGAGGGGGGGTGGGAGCGACAATGGCACACCCTGTCAGGGTAAAAACAAAAACACACACAAAGGAGAGTTCAAGGAGAGTAGGCAGAAGCTTACACACACAAACACTTAGCTTATTAAGATGTCAGGTCGCTTGTACATACGCCCGCAACGCTCAGCACCCTCTCGGCACCTAGCTGTCCCCGCTGGATCTCGTGGATCACGAGCGAGGAAACAGCCCGGCGCTAAGAGAGGGAGGCGTCGGGACGTCGGCCAATCTCGAGCGTTCACTAGAACGAGGCTTGGGAAGCAAGCCTCGCGTCGTCGCGTACAAATCACTGTTGCACGCCGTGTCAAAACGAGGCTTGGAATGCACATTGGGTGCGCATGCGCGCACATGGATAGTGTTGGAACCAGATCGAGGCTTGGCACGCAAGCTGCCGAGCGAGATTCTAAAAGAGGCTTGACATGCAAGCCTGCAAAGGACGGACCGGCTGAAAGGTTCGTGAAACAGAAGTCGGCTATGATAAGAAGTTTAAAACTCACGTTAAGAACAATTAACATTGTGGATGGGTATAGGTTCATTGACAGTTAGGAGACAGAACAATCAAGATGTTGGGGTACCCATCATCGCAAATGTAATATGGTGGGTGATGGTTTGATCAATCATATTTGTGTACTGTGGGTTGTAACACGGGAGTACACTAATCAATATGAACAGCACACAAAACGATAGTGGTGAGTACCCACCATCATGGATGATATATTCAAGGGTCTGTAGTATTGGCATACTGAGGGCTGTGGCCAAAAGAGCGATATCACCAGTGAAGAACATACATCATGAGTTTTTTCTTGAAAGTTAGCCCAGCCTTCTGACCAACTACAGCTGGCCTTATATCTATACGTGCTATCTCGATCACACTCACGCCTTACTGACGGACACTCTTCCTTTGTTTTTGTATCTATTGATTGGGGACTAAGAGTGCCCTTGAACCCTATCTCTCCCTTTGTTGATCGGCATTTTTTATTCTCCCACCAAGTGGGAGCAAACACTAATTCTGCTCCCAGTGGGTGGGAGCTTTGAAAATGCCCCTGTCAGCTGGGAGCAGACTTTTGATCTGTTCCCCTGCCCACACAGATCAAATTGAGTAGCTGCTCCCTGCGGATGGCAACAAAGCTGGCTCCCATTGCATGCGGGGAGCTGTCTGGGGTCACAGGGGCCCAGGAACTTCCCCACAAATAAGGTGTGGTGGCTGCCCTAGGTGTGAACCAGGGCACCCGTCTTTAATGATGCAGGCCTTAATGAAGGGTTGGGGAGGGGGTTACATGGCCCCTCCCGTTTAATTCAAAATGGGCCTTGGCGGATGGAGGTCCCCAGGGCCTTATAAGGCTTGAGGAGGGGTGCCACGCAACCTGCCTCCCCTTTACTTAAAACAAACAACCCTCGAGAATGGGGTCCCCAGGGCCTAGTAAGTGTTGAGGAGAGGGCCAAATGACCCACCTCCCCTTTCATAAAAAAAGGCCTTGCGGATGGGGTCGCATCACCAGGGCCTTATAAGGCTCAGGAGGGAGCCACATACCCGCCCTTTTGTTAAAAATGAAACAGCCCTGGGGGACAGGGTCCCCAGGGTTTAATAATGCTAAAGCAGGGAGGCCACTTGGCCCTCCTCCCTACTAATAAAATTAAAGGCCCTATGGGATGGGGTACCTAGGGCCTAATAAGGCTTGGAGAAAGGGACCACATGCTTCCCCGCTTTTCATTAATCCATTTAAAAAACTTCCCTGGGAGATGGGGTCCACAGGACCTAATAAGGCTCAGTGAAGGGGACCACATGGACCCCCTCCCTTTTAAAAAAAAGGCCATGGGTGATGAGCTCCCCCCTCACCCCCCACTTAATACAGCTTGAGGAGGAGGATCATGTGCCCCCCTACCCTTTCATTAAAAAAAAAAAGCCTTGGGGGATGGGGTCCCAAGGACCTAATAAGGCTCGTGGAGAGGGAGCAAGCAGAGCCCCTTACCTTTAAAAAAAATGGCCCTAAGTGATTGGGCCCCCAAGGTCTAATAAGGCTTGAGAAGGGGGGGCTCATAGCCCCCTCCCCTTTGATTAAAAAACTGCCCTGGGGATGGGGTGCCACCCTCCCCCTTTGAAAAACATAAGGCCCTGTGGTCGAATCCCCGCACAGACTTGGCTTTACATGTAGTAATAAAATATGACTTTATGTTAAAAAACATAACAAAGGTTAAAGTAAAGTTATAATTGGGTGTGATAAAAAAATCCGTTTTTTGTTTAAGAAAAAAAAGTAAACGTTCCCTGAAAAACCAAAGGTTAAAGTAATGTTATAGTTAGGTGAATATGTCAGTACCAACATTAACATTTTGAATTAAAAAAAACAACAGAATTTACCAGTTATAGTTATCAGAGCTAACTATAACTATATCACCATGCACTGCTTATAACCTCACAAATTACATCACTCATGACATGATGCCTGACATTTGAGATGTCATCCGTGATGTCATAAATGATGTCATTGAATATGCCATGAGTGTTGTACATATATGTCCAGACTCCTCACTGGGCCCCCCTTAGTGACATTCTATACACTTGAGCAATTCTCATTAAGGGCCAGAAGAAACATGATTAAATTGCTCCCTTCCTGATAGAACTCCATTAACTCCAATTGGTAGCCTGCATTATCTTCAGCACCCACTACATCCCTATCTTGCAAACAAGTTCACCATGTCTTGTGCATCTCTGCATACCCACAGCCAGGACGCCATCAGAATGCAGACTTAGAAGAGTAAAAAAACAAAGGGAGCAGGCCTTATTCCATCCTTGCCCTGAGGATCCTCAACAACATCCTTATATCCATCACCACCCCCCAGTTGCTGCTACACTTTAGGAAAGGGTTGATGAGTCACCTCTTTAAAGAACACTACATCACAATTAATGAACCCTCCACACCAAGTTACCTCTCCCATCACATGTTGACTTTATCCTTACTTTGACCTTGTACAGTGCTCCATTACCCCTTGACTAGGTTCATGCTGTACAAGTACCATATACATACATACATACACATTTACAGCAAGAGAGAGCGAGAGAGGGAGAAGGAGGCTGAGTCATTTTCTTCAGTGGCACATTACATACCTCCACATCCTAGAAATTAATATATAATCAAATGTTCTAAAAGTTTTGCTTCTCCATATTAATCAGAAAACCACTGGGCCCTGTCCTGTCACGGTGGAATTATTAATAAAAAAAAGCCCCACAGAACTTCAAACCCGCCACTGGGGCACTTGGAATTTCTAAATTGATCTGTGCAACTCGTGGTTAATGGGCGTTGATATTCATAATCAAGTCAGGGGTTTTTAGTCAGTATGGGATGATGCACCGACTCAACTCAGTGCCCACAACCACTTCAGGCGCTTGTGCACAATGGACAAAAACATCCACGCTGGAAAACCAGTCTACTTGCCGACTAACGACCACTCTGTAAAGTTACCCCAATCAATCCTGCTAGTGATCCCGAGTTACAACTCATCCACTCTGAGGTTACCTACTTGGAATATTTGCCTTACTGGCTCAGAAGTGCCACAGCCCCGTGCATAAGGAGCACAAGAGACATATTTCCAGTATTTTCACAGTTCTTCAAAAACCAACACGCTCCTGTCCGCAGCTTTCCTAATAACCTCACCTTCATGACCCTCTGCACAGGCCTCCACGGAGAAACCTAAAATGCCCTACCCAGGCGCTCACAACTTCAAATACATAGAGCAGAACATACAGAGTGGTAACTCAAACCATCTGGATGAGAACTATACACAAAGCAAAAGAGTATAATCAAAGTTTCAAACAACCCCTTTACAAAACTTCTAAATAACGTAGTAAAACAAACTGCAAACCCAGAGATCAGGAATTACTGTGAGAAGTAGTTTACTATGTTAATATATGCATGGAAATGAGAGGGCTTTTCAAACCAATTACATGGTCTGTAAGAATGTTAATATCTCGCTCATGAATATGCATGAGGACTCTTCCCATTTCAGAGAGATCCTTCTGGTATCTTTTAGTTTGAAATATTTGTAGTTTTCTTTTTAAACATGTGTGCTCATAAAATGAGCACTAGGCGCTCTATCTCTTCGCTTTCTTTTCCCTTCTCTTTGCCCCTTGTTCTATTCACTCCGCCCTCGCTTCTTGCCTGTTTCTTTACCCATGGCCCCAGTTGTTAGGTGCTTTGCTCTGGGGCAATTTATTGTGTTTTTTTCCATTGGGGTTTCCTGTCCCCATGTGCCGTCGTTTTGGTGGGGATGTTGGCTGCTGTCCAGGCTTTTCTGTGGTGATGATTCTCCCTGCAGGATAGTCTCTGTTCTGGGGCACCCAGGGCAGGGGCACAGAGAGGTGCTCTTATTTGTCATCAACCCAACTAAAAGCGGGATGGGGGAAGACAATAGGCTGGTCCTCTCCTAAAGGGTCCATTTCATCTTGCACAGCAGGGTCTCGGTCCCACTTTACCCCTACCTTCTGCCATAGAGCAGCGCTTCAGGAAGTTTTGTTAAATTGCTAGTGGCCCCTTGCCTTCAGAGAATTTCTGGATTCAGCTATTTGGCTACCCCTTCACCCCAATGTTTGGATTTTTGCCAGTCAGCCACAGGAATGAGGGTGGAGTGTTTTCACTGTCTGTGATGCTCCCCTTGCCCTCTGACGTGTGCAATGTCACACCTTAGACATCCACAAAGGATCGCACTTTGCCTTGTAATTAATGCTATGAGTCAAATTCGAGGATGAGAATTAGAAAACTTCCACTCAGCATTTGCAGAAGCTCCTTTTTTGATGTTTGTATTAGTTACCCATCACATTTTTCACATTCTTATCATCTTGATGTTACTACTTCTCTTGAGAGCAGCCTAACGTTCTCAAAATATTCCCTATATATGCATCCAGACATTACTTTATGCTTCCAACCCCTGAGCTGGTCAGCTCTCTTTGCTGAAACAGTGGTTTAACAGCCTGACAAGGGCAGACTGTTTACTGTGACACAGAACAGTGCAGTACTGAAAACTGCTGTCTGAAGCATTATACTACAAAAACATTTAGGGCCTGATTACGAGTTTGGGGTCCATTGGAAAGCCGAACCTGTGGTGGCAGTCAGGAACTGCCGCTCCAGTGGTCTGATCGCCATATTACGAGTATGACAGTTGGAGCATTTTGGGACTGCCACAACCGCCAGGGATCCTCAAACCCTGGCGGTGGCGCAGCAGTCTGGGAAAGCAATATGCATGGTGTGCCACTGCTTCATCGCCATGAATATTAAGGATTTCCCCACCGCCAGCCTTTTCATGGAGGTGAGCCCTCCAAGAAAAGGCTGGTTGTGGGGAAACAAAGGGGATCCTACAGGGCCCCCTGTTGCCCCCTGTGCATGGGGGTGCATGCAGGGGCACACATGTTGTGCTCCCCTTTGTGAATGCATCCTGTTCCTCCAAGGCATGGACTGCTCAGTCTATGGCGTGCAGGAACGTCCATTGGCAGTCCCGCAGTCGTGCAGTTATAAGGCTCACTATGAGCCCTCAGCCGCATCGCTGCGGCGGCTTTTCCCGCTGTGTGCGGCTATTTTTAAAATACTGCGTTACATGACCAGCTCAGCTCGTCATCAGCATACGAGCGCCGTAGCTGATGACAAGCTGAGCTCGTCATCAGCATCGAAGGGGTTAAACTGCACAGCCACAGGACCACAATGCCGCCCGCCTGCCAGACTGCGACATTACTCCTAATCTGGTGGGTGAGCGGTGGTCGAGTTTGGCAGTCCTGGAGTGGGGCGCTGGCGTGGCGGCCCATTTCAGGACCCCCAAACTCATAATCAGGCCTTTAGGTAGTAGGACAGCATTAAGTTACGTTTCATGAAATTGTTTGCCTGACGACATTTATGAGCACACAATTGCCTGGGTTTACTTCAAAATTACCTAAGGCTGCACTATGCAGGACAATACTTATGTTTCTTTCAACAGTCTTGCATCCTCCAAATTGCGTGCCATCCCAGAAAGCATCCTCTTTATTTCTAAAATTCATCATGAAAATTGACCGTTACTCTAAATGTATGATTGCTCCCTAACATTGAATTCAGAAGCAGTGTGCTGCCTGGCCTAAAGCGCTACAACCCCTCGTCAGTGGTATTAGGCGCTATATAAATACTATTTAAATACAACATTAAGCTTCGCTACAATTATAAGCAATGTGTATTGCATTCAGCCACCAGATGGCAGTAGAGCGCCAGCTTTGAGTTAACCAGTAGTGATTCTCTCGAATGGAATAAAGTCACGCATGACAAAAACTGCACGCAGAGCATGACTTGACAGGTAACTTCAGGATGCAGCTCGTTGCTGTCAGGAAATTAATTTCAGAGAGAAATGGGTCACAGAGGGTACGCGGCCGCAGACAGGACGGGGCGCGTCAGGTGTAGTAAAACATATTATCAGGGGCACCCTGCTCCCCTTGTCCATCTTGGAGTTGATGATTCGTGGCGCCCTTTTTCACCTTGTAACTAAATTAGCATCCATTGTAACCTGTTAGTTTCCCTTGCTAGGTGTATAATTGGCTGAAGTGCGAGAGGACCATATCATTTTTGCTTAACCCTCCGCCATATGTTCCAAATTCTGACACTACGATAGCACATACTGCGTCGTTGTGATCGTCTATTTTCCAAATATCAGCTGTCATGTCCGAGGCACGCCGTCCCCTTAGCGTCTCTCTCCAGGTGCAAGTAACGGCGGACAAGCAAAGGAAGTCTCGAGCCTGACTTGAGTCAAGTATCTGGCTCATCCATTTGATTAATGTGGAATGGTTACAAAAGAGAGACGGGCAGGCACAGGTACAGTCATATAATCTCCCAAATGCTGTATTTGAAATGTAAAAACTGTTAAGCAGTTGAGCGGATGTGCAAACTGCACTTTTTTGCTTGCTGTCATCTGCCCTACGCACGTTTCTCATATAGACCTGTAAGCCGGAGCCCTCTCTCAATGGGATCTCCAAGCTCACTGTGTATCAGTGCTTAATTTGTAAAAAAAAGAAGTGCAGGTGCTGAAAATTTCGCCAAGGAGGCCACAGCCCACTTCTACCTCTGATGATCCCCACTTTCTAAACTCCCACTGCCTCAGTCTCTATCTTCTAACCTTGATCTGTTGTCTGTCCCCTAAGACATTGCTCTAAGAGTCTATCCTCTCACCTCTCTAATTGTTTTCTATCATCTTTGTCACACCTGAAGGTACTTTATCAAGAACGACGTTAAAATCATCATCACTTTAGCGGCAGGAAACTGCCGCTAAAGTGGCGATAATGGGCTTGATAATATGCCCTTGTGAATTCCCATAGAAGCCCATGTTCACACCAGAACATGGGCTTCTATGGGAATTCACAAGGGCATATTATCAAGCCCATTATCGCCACTTTAGCTGCAGTTTCCTGCCGCTACAGGGCAATAATTTTAATGCTGTTCTTGATAATATGCCCCCTGGTGTGTTATTTTATTCCCTGTATTTCTGATTTGCCCTCTATTCATTCTAGCACTGCCCTTTTTCCTCTTCACTTTAATCCTTGCTCTGCTCCCTCCCCTCGATCTTGGCTCTTTACTTCTATCACTCTTCTAGCTGGAATTAGTTGTGTCTCCATTTTATCATTTGTCTGCTTTTTTCCTCTCTCCTGTACACTACATCCTTTCATTCTATCTCCTCTCTTCTTATTGCCCTCTTCTTCACATCATGTCTGCTTTCTCTTTGTGTCTGATTTGCTCCTCCTTTTCTTCTACTTTGCTCCGTTTTATCGCTCTCCTCCCTTGTTTTTTTCTTTTTCCTCTTTACTCTTGCTCTCACTCTCATCTATAACACTGCTGCTTTCTGTGATCCCTGTCTTCAGACTGTACATGTCCCTGCTATTTTGAACTCTGCGTTTTCCTGTTGTCTTTCCTAAAGAAGAGGAAGATTACATGTGTTTTACTTTCTTATCTACACCGAGTGCAAAAACAAAATGTACACCAAATGAAAATGCTTTTTTTGCATATATTAATCTGTGCAGTATAACTGGGTGTATTGCAGAACAGGTAGCTGCTCGAGCACAGCAGGTCATGTCACTGCTAGTGCTGCCTGTAATTAGTAGGTCAGGAGATGGAGACGGCATCCACTGCTCAGCTTGCTGTGACCCTGCCTGCTACAGAACAGGCATTGTCCCCAGCCGTAATGCTGCCAATGCCGGTGAGTATGGCTGTGGCACCTACTGGACTCGCGCACGCTCAGCAATTAGCAGGCTGTGGAGCAGAACACAGATTCTAAAGGTGACTTCATGGCGCACAAAGGTTGTGTTGGGCCACAGCCGCATCGAGCACGTTGAGGATAGCAGCAAGGCAGGGCTGCATGATATGCTACTCTGGCTATGCAGCAAGTGGAAAGTCCACAATTACTTTCGTTTATTCTTCCTCAAGAGGCCTCCCTCTCAAGTTCCAACTGCATTCTCGCATCTTCCTTGCTTCAACTCCATCATGAGCCAGCACCCAGCTACAAATATCCAATGGGAGTCTTAGTCTCAGCGAGGGGAAGGGTGTAGCAGACTCAGAGAATAGAATGCAAGCCACTGTTTGTCGATGACTTCTTGGATACGCCAGCCTGTCTATGAACTTTTACCATCCAGTCACCATGAAAGGTATATTATTCTTTTTATTTTGTAATAGAACAATTAATATTGAGATCACCACCTGCAGGGTCAGAAATTGTAGCCCCAGCCCTGTGAAAGGAGTGCCGGTGCGGAGCACTGGAAAACACCTGCTCAAATTAAGCACTGCTGTGTATTGATAATCTATTGAATTGTGGTGGTTTAGATGTTGAGCGTAATATTGGTTTGCTTTGTTAAGTCAGGCGAAACTAGCAATTGTAACATAAAAACAAAGAAGACTTGTTTCTCGCGTAACATATTTTTTTCTAGAGAAACTGTTTTTTGTTTAATTTCAGATTAATTGATCATGACATTTGTATTTATTGAAACTAGTATGGTAATTGAGCTCATGAAATGAAATGTCTCTTAGTTGTTAAATGGGAGATTGAAGGAGATATCCATTCAGAGGCTGAGTTGTACAGTGTGTAACAGGGCACAAGTCCTAAAAAAAGAAGTGGGGGGACTAACCTAGTTAGGCAGTATGCAAGTGACATGACGGCGCGCGACATCACAGCCCATGACATCATGGCGCATGACATCACACATTAAATCACAGGAATTGACATCATAGAAAGTGGCATCACAAGCCATGACTTTACAGGAATTGGCTTCACAAGAATTGACGTCAGATCAAAAGCCCTCACATATATGTTTAGCTGGACTATCATGTGTACGTTTGAGCGCATTGTGGGGATAATAGCACAGTGTGCTATGGAAGGTGATATGAGACTTCTACACCTTGCAATCCCACAGTTTTATGTAACACATCCTGTACATTAATTTACAAACATATAATGTATTGTACATGTAATATGCGCGTGTTGATGTAAAGCGCTTTGACATCCTACATTGGGATGTGGAGGGCTATACAAGAAAAAAATAGCGAAATTATTTCAACGCCTCCTCAGGTGTAATAAGCGCTACATAAATGCAATTTGCTGTGTGAAAATACTGTGAAAGACCCACACAGCTGACATTCTTACAGTGCATGCATATCTCCTAAAAGGGACTGAACAAAGTAAAAACACAGTGAAAAGCTGCCTGTCTTAATTATGTGTGACGCACTATTTTTTGTTTCCCCCTCCCTTCATTTGTATCTAAGTGTGAGGCTCCTGACTGCTCCAAGCCAACAGATTCACAAAAGGAGGCCTGATGACCCCTCAGATTCGGCCTTTGTTATGGGCCCAGCAGTAGGCGTGGGCGGAAAATCCGTTCCGCTCGCGGATTTTGCGGATTTTCGGGAAATCCGCAATCCGCGAGATTTGCGAATTTCCCGCAAAATCCGCAAATCCGCGAGCAGCGGATTTTGCTCGCACTGTTCGCGTGAGTTCGCGCCCCGCGAATAAGTGCAAAATTGCAGAAATACGATCTTAGCAAAACTGAAAGTAACTACTTACCAGGTTCAAAAGTTCAGGCTCATCATTAGTAGCCATTTCCTGGAGTGCTTCCTGAGGGGCCCCTCCAGAGTTCAGTTGCCAGTTGAAACTATTATGTGACCCTGCTCTGAACCTCAGAATAGTTACACATATGCCACAAAGGTCCTGAATTACAGCTAAGGGAGACAAGCAGGAGCCAGGCTGGAAGTTAAAATCCATTAATCAGCCCCTAATTCATTATTGTCAGTTGGGGCAGGGCAGGTGTTGTAACTAATTTTGCAACAATGAAAGCACTTAGCAAGTGCAAAAGATCACTAATCAGGGCGCACTAAGGAAGCAGGTGCCAGCTAAAAAAATATTCTGTGACACATGAATCAGCCCCAAATTAATTCAGGTCACTTGAGGCAGGGAAGGTGTGCTTTGCTTTGCCGAAAATAATGTACACTGGACAACCAGAGGGTGTGGTGATGAAACAGAGGGTGGCATGGGTGGGCCAGAGGGTGGCATGAGTAGTCAGAGAGTGGCAGTGGTGACAGAGAGTGGCAGTGATGAAGAAGAGTGTCCCAAACAGGCTGGACACGTAGAAACAACAAGTTCGCGAAACTTGCGACCCGACAGGTAAGTTCGCAATTTGCGAAAGTGTACAAAACCCTCGCGAACTGGCAGAAACACGGGCGAACACAAAAAAAAAAAAATCCGCAAATTCGCGGGAATTCGCGGATTTTGCGGATTGCGAATCCGCAAATCCGCAAAATTCGCGAACGCGAGATCCGCAAAATTCGCTCATGCTTACCCAGCAGGAGTCTTAAATAAGAAAGCCCTGTCCCCGCCTGCACGTTGTTGGTTGTAGATAGAAAGCAGACAACATGCAGGCGCTGCTGAAAGTGTCCCGGTGTTTGTAAATTAAACCGGGACGAGTTCAGCACATTATTCATTGGGGCCCAAATTCTTGGCAGGATGGACAGTGTTCACCCTGTGAAAATAGTGGGTTGATGCCGTTCACCCGCGTGTATCCCCTACTCGTTCCCAGGTGTGTAACCTGAAAACATTGGCTCTTATCCAGCTTCCTCACTTGACCAAATTGTGGGAATCCAGGCAAATCTTTTTACATCATCGCGCCTCATATTCTGAGGGCGACCAAAGTGAGAGCACTGCGAATTAATTTGCTTCAGGATGGGCGCTATCCACAAATATCAGCAATGTACGTCTTAATTGGCAATAATGTTGCTTCTCATATAACAAATACATTGGCTGTATGCAGAGTTCACATGACAAACTGATCCCTTTCATGACTGACTTTTGGCAGTGTCACAAGGACACCGATGTATTCTTAAACGTTTTACATTTTTGTTTAGAAACAAATATTTTCAATAAAAGTTACAAAATTCACTGACCTATTGTAATGTAGTACATTGAAACACAAATCTTGAAGACAATTTTTTTTTCAAATTTTGAAGTTTACCATATTGGACATTTGCGGCTTGTTTTACAGGCCAAATCTTGTGATTACCTGATTTGTTTCAGCTCTTATGTTTAAGCAAGACCCGTGGCTCAACTCTCTCCATGAGTTTGTTGACTTTCCCAGCTCTGGGTTCAAGTCTCTTTAAGGAAAGTCAAGTTTTTTCCCTAGCACTCTGGATAATGATCAAGCTAATTCTTTGGTGAATAACATTAGGTAGCGCCTCAGTAGGCTGATTGGCCAAAATATCGAAGATAAATATTGTGTGGCCAAAATATTGCGGAAAGAACCTTGAGGACAATATTATGAAGGTACTTTTTATGGTAAGCATAGTTTTACTCCACATATATGCACCTATATGGAGGCATATATGTTTTCAAGGGATCTAGATGTGGAGTTAGGAATAGTAAATCTATACTTACCTATTTGCACTTCCCTTACGTAATATTCTTGTCCCTGATATTTTTGCTGCAATATTTATGCAATATTTTGTTCCTTGTCATTCTGTCAGACAACCCCTTAGTAGGAGAGTTCAGTGTAGGACCATGTCTATGTTTCAGTTTCTTTAGATGCTGGCCATCTAGTGTAGTTACTTGTAGTGGGGACACCAAGTACCTGCTGCCTTTGGTTGTTAGCTTGGAAGATACAGAGACTACAGACAAAACTAGCGTGGCACAGGCCATGATCCCCGCTCACCTTTGTAGAGTAGTGGTAGTCAAACACTCTACAGTTTGTGGTGAATGAGTTGCCCTCATCCCTTGTCAACTGACGGTGTAGTTGAGAACTACTTCATCGTCAAGAACAGGATGAATGCTTATCTGAAAAAAAGTTTTTGATCTAATTCGTAGGCTAAGTCACTTAGAAGATCTTTGGGTTGCTCTAAAACTAAGCTACAGATGGCGATGACTAGATAGTGCAACATATACCTGCAAGCTGTTTTCATTTTTAAGTAAATGTTGATTTTGAGCGCTTCAACCGATGCAGAGCCACATTGAGACGTGAAGTCCATGGAGACATATCACACGTGGCTTTAAGATACATGCCAACATTTAGGAACACCTAAGAGGGAGATTTAGAGAACAAATCGTGAGAAGTGAATTCCCCTGTTAACTTCTGTTGTACGGATGATTTAAAGTGGAGAAAGAGAAAGTGACCTATTCAGGAATCTCCTATCTAAACTGGGAATGGTGGCAGATAAGCCTCAAGGTGTAGCAAGCATTCATAGCCTGCAGGTGTTCTAACATTTGAAGCTCACCTATCTGTCCATGCCTCCAGAAAGTGGATATATTTGCATGCTTCCCCTGAAAATTGGAGAAGTGTTCACCCAAATGTTCCATGACAGGATAATTTACTGTGGCGCCTCTTTTTTGGGGGAATTTGGATTTTTGGAAGTCTTGCAATACTTTCGGCAAGTTGGAAGACTGAAAATACAGGCATCTCATGATGTAGGTGGGCAATGCATTTACATACACATCAGAGACTGTGAGTAAATTTCACCACACCAAACTGAGGCAAGATAACCCATTATTAAAGTATTTTTAATTTGAACTGAGCCGATGAAACAGAGAGTTGTTACTCATTTTAGACATGGACAGCTGATGATTTTGCAAGCTTAGGTAAAAGAGGCTGTGACGTACTTGTTGGGGTGCAGGATAGATGCTATATTGACACACCGTGTAGTCATGAAAAATCATGAAAACAAAATTGTGTGCTGCTTTAAGCTGCCACAGCCTGGCAGTCCGGGCTGGACTGTTCCCATTTGGCGCAGGGTCAAGACTGATTTGTATATGGCTGGGTCCAAACTGGAATGGCATGGTGAGCAACAAAAACGATGGATTTAGTACCCAGATCTCTGTACTGGGGTGAATGTATGACATTCTGTCCATCAATAGTTCTTTTTGCATTTGTTACCCCGAGTGGGATAGGTATGCCCAGACGAGTGGGACGGTTATGCCCAGTCGGGTGTTCCTTGCTCTCCATGCCACTGGAGTCAAGCTATCCTGGCTGAATAGGGCTGAAACCCCGAAACCGGTCCTAGGATGCTTGTTTCCCGTCCAGGGAGGACCTGGCCTGTCAGTTCAGGCTGGACTGTTCCCATTGGGGCAGGGTCAAGACTGATTTGCATATGGCTGGGTCCAAACTGGAATGGCATGGTGAGCAAAAAAACAATGAATTTAGGCCCAGATCTCTGTACTGGGGTGAATGTATGACATTGTTCTGCATTCTGTCCATCGATTGTTCTTTTTGCATTAAGCTGCACAACAATATTCCACAGCATATGAGATCAAAATTGGTAAAAGACTTCAACCAGCGAGAAGATAAGTACCTACCCACAATCTTCATATGAGATAGGGAAAACCTGACACTGCATGGTCAGCATGAAGCAAATAAGCACTGACTGTTCCAGCCCACCAAGGCACCTTCAGTCGCATACTTTGATCCCTCTAGTTGTCTGTGTGTGTGTGGCAATAGCATGTGTGTGGGCAGTCATTTCCTGACTGTGCGCATTTCGACAGAGGTGAAGAGCCACTCTGTGAGCAATTATGAGCGAGCTAGCATGTCTGATGGGTGTTAGTGGCGAGGGAGGAGGAGCACCTTTAATAGGTGCAAACAAACTCCCTATACAAAGCCTGCCAGCAAAAAGAGATGCATGTCCTCTACAGCTTCTAACAGGGATCCAGATGCAATCGGGAACCTAGTTTTGGGTAGAATTGCCTTCCTGTGAACGAGTTTGCCAATGATCCTTGCGGGCTATCTGTCCAGCACATTTATGTGTAGAAATGCTGCTAATTATATCTATAATCGAATTCTGAGCTTAAGTGGTGGGTTTACTTGATTCCACTAATGGTTACATAAGTATGCGGAGAAAAAGAACACTCATTACAATTCAGTGTTAATAGGCACGTATGTTATATGTTTAACACTGTGTTATTAATAGTACTAAATATGTTCACTTCATACTAAATTGTTCTGGAGGACGCTCTCCCTGCATTATTTCCAAAAGAGGAGAATCAAGGGGAAAAAGGGAGAGGCTGTATTTTTTCACACTGAGAAGAATTCCAGACATGGTGCATTTCTTTGTAGGGTCCTTGGTCTTTGAACAGTAAAGTAGTTCCTCGTGCAGCACATTCATAATAAACATGAAGTGTGCAGTCCTGCTCCTTTTCTCAATGGAAAGAGGTGCTTATGCAATAAACAGGAGGAAAGCTACATCTGAGATACATTTGATAACATAGCTGGGTCTGTAAAATAAATGAGGCTCACCTTTTATTGCAAGAGTGTGTACGAGCATGCTTGTTTTCTGCACAGGGCACCATTGTATGGAATTAGAGAGGCCAGTGTAATAAATAGCGTTTTGGTGCTTCCAAGCAAGACAAAATCATTAACTGTTGATGAATTCATTGTTAATTGGATCTTCTGAATGCGTCTAATTTATCCTCTTGGGCTACTTATGCATGTTTATTCATAGGCTCAAAGAATGTGCTGCACTGTTTGTTATCACACAATTTGCAGCAATAGCTGCCTTTGTTAGATACATAAATTGTCTTTTCCTGACATATAATTTAGTCAACCCCGTCGTACTGTATGTTCCGCCGTTGCAGAATAATTCCAGGGTCCTGGCTTATAGAATAATAGGATCTAGTTTGTAGATCCAATGTAATCTATATAGAGAGGCAAGTCGAAACTATTCAACAGCAAACACATCAGAGTTCTTTGATGGGCTTTCAGCTTTATTCCAAGAGCAGAGGCTTCCAGTTTATACCAACAGCGTCATCGCTCTGTTCTGAAGGCTCTAAAATTGAAAGCAGGGACCATGAATTAAAGCAAACGTAAAGAGCAGGACCCTTTCCAAAAGAAAGCAGTGTAGGGTATATGCTAGCTGCACATGGTTACAGAGTTCTGGTTGCCCTGATTAGCTCTCGCCAACCAAACAGTGCAAAGTTTCTGGTTGGAGAAGACCTATTGAGTGTTTACCAAGAATTTACATTGGGCTTACTGCCCGCCCATTGCTTACCATTGGTTGGCTTTATCACCACTCTAATTTGCTTCTTATTCAATGGCTTTCCTCCCATCCATCTTGTTCTATATTATGTTTGCCCCTCCCCAGCCTCTTTACCATACTTTGACTTGGCCGACTTGAATACTTCCACAGCTTACTTTTAGGGAACTACTTTTTTCTTTTTTCCTAAGTACAAGAGTGCATGTGTTTTCCATATTTCTCCCTCGTGTGCTTTCCATGCCAAATATCTGCCCCTGTATTCTGTTAACTGTCTCCCTTGTGCTGCAAGATGTCTCTTGTGTGCCTTTCCTCTGTCAAACTCCCCCATTCTTCATGATCCATGTTGCTTTCTCGCTCTTGTCCTTCTCTTCCTGCATGGCCATTCTCATGTGCTATTCCCCCCCTTCCCCACCCACTCCTGGCCTCGTGCCAGCTTCTTCTTTGCTCCCCAACCCAACCTACATTCATTTAAAATAAAAAATAAAATATACATTTTTTCTTTTTTTCCTGTTTTCAGTAGGGTCGGGTAGAAAAATAATACTGCCTACCTGCCTTAAAAAAGCACATTTTTTTTAAATGTACCGATTCTCCTTAGATAATGAAATGAAAAAATGTCACCAATGTCATTCTGAAGGCGCACACATGAGGAATGAAGCAGGCATGGACACATATCTTCAGAGATATGCGCCCCAGCAAAATGACATGGCCACATCATCGTGCCATTTTTTTCTTTTTTCTCTTGACCATGTACTTGAGAAAGAGTACCATCACAAGCTGCTCAACCAAGAAAAGACGGACAGCACATTTTCTTCCATTTACGTGATTTGTCCAGGAAAGCAACAACATGGACTTGAAGATTTTTAAGAATAATTTAGGAAATGAGAACAAAACTGTTTCAGAAGGGTGTGCATGCTGGCCCTGCCATATGCTTTTAAAGCTATGGGGTTATGGCTAGGGATTTTTATGTCTTTAGTCATGATTTTAAATACTTTAAAAAAAATTATAAAATATATAGTGTTACTTGTAATATTCCAGGACAGGGATGGATTGAGCATTTTGCCAGCATCTGTCACTCAGAAAGGGATATTGAAAGCAAGGATGTACTGAAACCGTTTTTTACCTCTTCTACTGCTCCTATCCTTTTGCAGTTTAACACTGGGGAAGTTGAGGATGCTGTACAAGCAAGCACCGGCAGTAAGGTGTCATGCCCCGGCGGGATCCCTATGGATCTATGGATCTCTACAAATGTAATCCTGAACTCTGGGGACCCCTACTCGTGAACCTTTTTAACAACTCTTTATGTTGCAATATCCTTTAGTCCTGGTTCTTATCCATTCCTGTGCTTATTTTTTTAAAATGTGATAGGGGGGTCACGTAAATGTTATAGACCTATCTGTTTGGTGGATAGTTCAATAAAGATATTGGGAGGGTTATTTTTAATTAAGAAATACTTTAAATTGGCCAAAGGTCATAAAAGGTTTCACAGCAATACAAACTATTCACAAAATATACAATTGCCTGAACACCCCATAATATGATCTGAAATTCATCAAGTAATATATATATATATTATTCTCAGTAAAAAGATCATCGATCTAAGGATAAAACAGTATAAGCTGGTCACTAAGTATTCCAGTACACCCCCCTCATGAATACATATTTAAAATCAGCTAAAATGTTGTATGATACTATTAAAATAACTAATAGTTTTTTGTGTAATTCAAAGTGCTTTTCCAATTAAAAAGTGCGTTATTCATTGTGGCATCACAGCTTTAACCCTATTTTGCTTCTTATAATCCCTACTACAAACAAGTATTGGGATACAGCAAATATTACGTATGGCATAGTGCTAACTGTCAGCACCCTCAATGCATTTTGATGCTTCCTGAATCCCAGTGTATTGCACAATGATGTATCAATTTCCTCCTTGCCCAGGCATATGCCCTGCAGAAAAATAGGATATGTGCTGTATTTTCGGTAGACCCTAAGATGCATGTAGTGCATAAAGTTCCCCAATTTGCTGTATAACTCTTGATCTGCAGAGTGTTATACCTTAATTTCAAATACAGAGTTCTTTCTAAATGTGGTTGTACATTATCAAGAAATTCTTCGAAGCTTGGGTTTGGTTTTATAGTAAGAAATTGGGTTATTAGACTTCTCGATTTTGGGACGGTACGTTCAGAGTGTGTAGCCAATAAGTTCTCTTCAGTACATTTTTACAACTTGATGTTAAGCTATACAGCTCAGTCCAGTATGAACTGAGGCCTAATTCCATGAGCCATTTCTTGACAAATCTTAGCCAAGGAAAAGTGAGACATATGTCAATGGATAGGAGTTCTTTTACACCTTCCCTATATTCAGCTAGTTCTGGTGTTATCCACATGAGTATCCAATAAAGTAGTGGTCACAATGTGCCCTATGCGCTTCATGTTTAGATCATGAAATATTGGGATGAGTGGTGTTGATGATGGTAACCACATTAGTCTCCTCACAAACGTATTTTCCCCATTTGTTAGTTGTTTAGTATCAGCAATACCCCAGAGTTCTGATCTGTACAATGCTGCTGCCTGCGCCTTCCATTTATATAGCTCTAGAGCTGGTGTCAAGGGTTTGCTTGAGGATAAGCTGTACTTTTTTAGAGCAGCCCCTGCCCCCTGGGCAAGCCGTAATGCTGAGTGGTTTACCTTCTGCTTCCATGATAGCGTGCAATTGAGTAATGTACCCAAGTAAGTAAAGTTTGGGGCATATTCTAATTTTTGGCTGTTCATCTTAACATTATTTCTAAAACCCTATGGGGATTTATGGCCATATACTTAGTTTTTCAATGTAAATACTTAAGGCAACATATATATAGCAATCATTTTACAGTCAATGCAATAAAAATAACAGATAAAAAGAAGAAAGAACTAACATAGCTATTTTTCTTAGAAAAGTACAAAAAATATTTTATTTATAATCATTTGACAAAAATAAAATGAAACAGCTCAATAATACTGATCCATTTATGTCTACATTCATACAATATCATATAATCTAAGCTCTATTACAAACATTGATATTAATGGTAAAGCTGATCATAATCATTGATATTCGGTCGTGATCTCCGAAGACAAAAAAGTGTGACACAATTTGAGTTTGACAGTGGTCTTCTACGCGTGTTTCGGCACAGGGGCGTGCCTTCTTCAGGAAAAGAGGGCCACACAGCTTCACCAATGATATCTGTGAAAGAAATACTGCATTTGAATGGTTCTTTCTAATAATTTCCATAAAAACAGCACAAATGCATGTAGAAGAGAATAACATTTTGCACGTGGCAGCCAGAGTGCAGGTGCTATGAACAAAAATGTACAAAGATCCTTATATAATAGCTGAAATTTTTAATGCTGAACTCTCGAGTGATGTAGAGAATACAGAGTAAGATACAGCTATTCATAATATATACATTTTATTTGGTAAGAAAGATACAGTTAGGTGAGAAGAATGAACTATACTTAGTTTTACCAGTATTTATTTCTAGGCCTTTTGCATTACAGTATCTGTTATAATCGTCTGTTACGTTTTGTAGGCCCTTGGGTGTCTGCGAGATCAGGATGGTATCATCTCCGAATGGTAACGCTTGTACCAAGTTCCCATTCAACTTTTGGGAGAAATTTTCAGTTTTTTGTAAGTAGTCAACTATCTCATTGATATAGAGCGCGAACAGGGTGAGAGCAAGTACACATCCCTGTCTCACTTCTCTATCATTTGGGATTGGTTCAGTGAGCTCTCCATTTATGCCCCAACAAACTCTAGCGTAATTATCGCAGTGTAGGCTTATTATCTGTGCTAACAGGCTTGAGGGACTTCCTGATTTTTTAGTGAGTCCCAAAGTAAACAATCTGGGTACGAGGTCAAAGGCTGCCCTCAGCTCTCTGAATGCTACATAGATGTGGCCCCCCTTTACCTTGACGTATTTCCAAATGATGCATAAGAGCCTAAAGACTTGATCCACCGTATTTGTGCAAGGTCTAAATCCTGCCTGGTACGGGGACATTATGTTGTTAGTCTCTATCCATTTGTTAAGCCTATTCAATGGTTGTCTGGCGTAAATGTTTTGGAGCACACCTATCATGCTAAATGGCCTATAATTCTCGGGTTTCTGTTTGCTGCCTTTTTTGTGGATAGGGACAATTTCAGCCCTTTTCCACCTTGCTGGTACTGGTGCACCTGCTGCTATAGAGTTGCTGATTAGGTTGACATACAGGACCCAAACCTTTTTGTCATGCTTGAGCAGATCTCCATGGAGTCTATCTAGTCCTGGGTCTTTTCCCAGCTTGATGGTATCTATTGCGTGTTCAGTATCTTTTTGCATAAAAATGATCACTTCTCTGTCTCCCTTGTTGCTAGCAGGTTCGCATTCGATAGGAATGGTCTGGAAGCTCGAATATAATTTAGTGAGGTGCTCGGTCCAAGCTACCAAGTCCAGGTGAGGCTCTGTTCTTGCTACTTTATCCTTGCCCACACATGCAATTAATTTCCCCAAATTCTGCCATGGTATTGGTTTTTACTGCCTGGAGGAGGTCCAACCAACTGTTCTACTCCCAATTCTTCCTTGCCGTAGCCAGTATTTTCCTGTGGATATCCCTAGCCCTCCTTATCGTCTCTGTGCTTTCCTGTTTTAGATTCTCGAGTAAGCATTTCTTGACTTTCCTGCAGTCTGAGGTGTACCAAGATTTTAATTTTTATCCATCTGTCAGTTGGGCTTCAGTTTCTTCCTAGTATCTCTGGTGAGAATTGGCTCTAGCTTTCCGACTAACGAATTAAGCATTGTTATTACTGACGTTACACTTGTCTCTACATAGGCACCCACTACCTCTACAAATGTATTATAAATACTTGTTATTAACGCTGTGTTTCCTGTGATCCGAGGCCATTTAATAGTTCTACAATTGTTCCCTATTGGAGGCTGTATATTTTGCGGGCAAGTGCCGGGTGGGTCATCCCTTGTTATGTAACCGATTTCTTCTAGACAAAGTGGCCGGTGGTCACTATCCTCTCTCGCATTTATTCTAAGGCTCACAATCCTGATCCAACTGTGCATACTATGCATAATATAATCTATTCTTGACTGCGAGCTACCATGTTTAAATGTTTTTAGGGAGGATTATCATTCCCGTTATTGGCATGTCCTTAGGTGGTGTTCAATGGTAAGCTGCATTATCTGTATTGCGGCATTGTTACACAGTTTTGATGGTCCAGCCTCTAGCTGGGGCAGCCCCCTGGCCATGTCCTCTTCCTTTGTTAGACTTTCTAGGCTGTATAGGGGGTCATAGGTGCAGTTAAAGTCCCCACATACAATTACAGTATCACCGGGGTCTACATGGTCCATGGAACTGCCTGGTAAATCAATAATCTCAGAGTTGAGATTTGGTCTGGTTGGTCTATTGTAGACGTTAAAAAGGTAAAATTTGTCATTGTTGTTAATGCTCGAGTCCAGGTATACTGCCAATAGATCGGGTGAGTCTATAATATGGGCATTGGTTTGCATTCTCAAGGGTATTTTGATCCATATTACATGCTCCCTGATTGTCTTCCTCTCTGCGATGGGATAGAATTCTTGTAGTATGTTTTATATCCCAACTTAAATGGGGGGGTTAGTAGCCATGTCTCCTGGAAAAGCAGAGATCAAATTTATCTATGCAGCTGTGCCAATCGGATCCTCAAGTTTTTGTTTTAGGCCTGCAACATTCCAGGAGACTATAGCTATGGGTGTTGGTCCTTTTGCAAGTACTTTATGTATTTGGATAATATGGTGCGTGCGGCAGAGCGCACCCTCCAACCCGCTAATGTTATTAGAGGCGATACTTGCACCTGCTTCTAGTAGAGGACCATCCTCGTTTAGGTGGGGCGCCTTCTGCTGGGTCATGTCGCTGGGGCGGGTATATACATGGAAATAATCTAGGAGTCTGTTGCGCTGCCTTCAGGAGTCAGTCATTAAGTTCTAAAGTGGAACCACTAGGTCTTGCATCTGAAGCTGAAGAGGAAGTTGGCATGAGGGGTATATAACTCTTTTGCTGAGTCGAAGAAAGGTCAGGGGAACAGGTTCGGTATTCTAGGGCAAGGAGGTTTTCGGCCAAATCTGTCCCTTTTACTGTCAGCTCGATGCAGTTGAATGGTTGGCCTGGTAGTGTGAATCTGTGCACCCTAGTGATGTCATCTCGAATCACCGAACGACAGCCTCTAACGTGGCAGATCCAATGGATCGCTTTGTTGATCAAAGAGTCCTCCCCCTCATGTCCCTGCCTCGTGCCAAGTTTAGGGACATTAACCATAAAGATTTTGTGGGCAGGTGGCAAATGAGGAGGGGTTGTTGTAATGAGTGGTTCCTGCCATGATGCAACAATTAGTTGCCCTTGAGACAGGTTGGTGTTGCTATTCCCCGTGCGATTACAGGAGCCATGCACACCCGTTGGATTGAGAGGATAATCGACTCAATTGACAGTGGGGTTGGGAAATATTTGAATGTGGAGGACAGCAGCAGGATGTAACTGGGGGGCCCAATGGGTAGGGGTATCCCTTTGGTGTAAGTTTAAGTGATAGGAGGGGTGATGACTATTTTTTCGGTGTGTGTTGTCTCCAAGCATGGGTTTGGCCAACGATGTGGACGATGAGCCATTCTGTAGTAATGATTTGACTAGTGTGGTAATGTCATTGATCATTGCTCTCAAGGTCCCTACTCCAGCCCTTACGTCGATAATAAGCTGGTGGGTAATTGAGTCCAGAGGCTCTTGGTTTGGGACAGCTGTGATCGCATCCAAGGACTCAAGGGGATGTTGAAGTAGGTCTGCCTTGGGGTCATGGGGTAGGGCCATGAGGGAAGTGTACTTATTGGCACAGGGAATGGTCAGTTATAACTGAAGAAACCCAAGGCAGATCCGAGGGACTCAAGAACTTCTGGACCATCTCCCTGCTCCCGTTCCTGGTGAAGGTCATTTAGAAAACCGTCAACAGACAGCTGACCCACTTCCTTGAAGAGAACAACATCCTGGACCCGTCCCAGTCCGGGTTCCTCAGCAACCACAGTACCGAGACTGCCCTCATCGCCGCCACCGATGACATCAGGGCCCTGCTGGACAACGGCAAAACCACAGCCCTCATTCTCCTGGACCTATCAGCCACCTTCGACACTGTCTGCCACTGCACCCTATGCACACGCCTCCACCTCCTTCCTCTCCGGCAGAACCCAGAGCATCTGCCTCCCCCTTTCCGCTCCGAAGCATCCAAGATCATCTGCGGCGTACCCTAAGGATCATCCCTCAGCCCAACATTGTTCAACATCTACATGGCACCGCTCGCCCACGTCGCCCGACTGCATGACCTCAAAATCATCTCCTGCACCGACGACACCCAGCTGATCCTCTCCCTCACCAAGGACCCCCTCACCGCCTCCAGGAAGGAATGAAAGCCGTCGACGACTGAATTAAGAACAGCCGTCTGAAGCTGAACTCGGACAAGACAGAGGTCCTCATCCTCGGCTCCACCCCCTCAGCCTGGGACGTCTCCTGGTGGCCGTCCGCACTGGGAGAAGCACCAACACCCAGCAACCACGCACGCAACCTGGGGTTTATCCTCAACTCAACACTCTCCATTACCAAGCAAGTCAACGCCATCTCGTTCTCCTGCTTCAACACCCTCCGCATGCTCTGCTAGATCTACAGATGGGTCCCCACCGAAACAAGAAGAACTGTCACCCAGGCCCTCGTCAACAGCAGGCTGGACTACGGAGAAGCCCTCTATGCAGGAGCCTCAGACAAACTACTGAAATGACTACAATGCATACAGATCACCTCTGTTTGCCTGATCCTTGACATCCCGCGCCACAGCCACATCACACCACACCTGAGAGACCTGAACTGGCTTCCCGTCAACAAGAGGATCACCTTCAAGCTCCTTCACCCCCACACACAAGGCACTCCACAACACCAGACCGGCATACCTCAACAGACGACTCACCTTCTACACCCCTAACTGACTGCTCCGCTCCTCCGACCTTGTCCTCGCCACCATCCCCCGAATCCGGAGAACGACCACCGGTGGCAGATCGTTCTCCCACCTCGCCGCCAAGACCTAGAACACCCTCCCCATCCTCCTACGGCAGACAAAGGACCTACTAACCTTCAGGAGGCTTCTCAATAACTGGCTATTCGAGCAATAGCAGCCCTCCCCCCAGCACTTTGAGGCCCTCACGGGTGAGTAGTGA
Source organism: Lissotriton vulgaris (assembly GCF_964263255.1). Lineage (NCBI taxonomy): Eukaryota > Metazoa > Chordata > Amphibia > Caudata > Salamandridae > Lissotriton > Lissotriton vulgaris. The sequence continues at coordinate 748,564,109 of NC_141693.1, read as the reverse complement.
GCTTTACAAATGTACTGATTGATTGATTGAGTGATAAATGTGGTAGTGTGACACAGGTAGGGTTAGGAGAATTAGGGGGGGAGAATGTGGATGAGTCCTCACTATGTGAGATGAGGCCTCCTGGTTACGTGCAAGGGCCCCCCTAGGAAGTGGCTTTCTAAAAATAGCTGGGATGGCAGGGGAATGGCTAGGGCAAGTAGTTCTGGTAGAGGGTTTGCCAGTGGGGTGAGTGAAGAGACGAGAGATTCTACGTCTGAGATATCTTCACACTCACTTGTCAGGTTGTAACCATGGTCTAATATGCATATGCTGGTTGGGTGTTTTAAGGATTTCCTAACCTTTTTCCCTTTCCCAGATTGCCCACCAACCGTGCACTTCATGGAATTTCTCTTCCCCATCCCACAGGCCTCGTAGGCTTCAGATGACACAGCCCAAGGTGAATAAAAGCCAACTATGGTTTAAGTCCTGTTCTACACAATCTAGCAAGCTGTTAAAACAAAGGGCAATGGTAATATCGACCAGCCCAGCAATTAGGCTAGACAAGCCAACCCAGCAAAATGGTTAAAAGAATAATTAAGATAAGGCAACATAAGCTATCTAGACAGCTACAGCCCTGCAGCAGTAACAGTGTATACAACTTATACAAAATCCGAGGAGAGGCAGCCGCAAAAAAAAAAACTAATTTTAGCGTACGAGGGTCAGGGTCCAGGGTCTTGCCAAAAGCAAATAATCAGAGACAGCAGTCCTTGAAGAGTGTCATACAATGAGTCAGTGGACAGTAGACAGTACCACATTGATTGCTGTGCCAATAATCCAAACCCTGACCTTATTCGAGACCAGTGAGTAAAGTATTCAAAAAGACACAGTACCTCATGAACCAAAGATTGGCCTGCGTGGGACTGCAGATGGCCAAACGTAAGGGGGATGGCCCTGCCCTGCCTCTTCCTGGCAATGACGGGCAAGGATGGGCCCGCCCTTGGCCTGGGTGCGGTCCGCACAAGTCCCATGGGGATAAGGCAGCGCATTTAATGAGGTGATGGCACCTCCCCCTCATCAGCCATGCCGGGAGAATGTCCAGTTGCACCCTGGGAGTTGAAGTCCCACCAGGGTGAGCAGCGGGCTTCAGGTGATGCAGGCGGCATTTAAGAGGTGCACCCTGGGAGTGGAGTCCCACCAGGGTGATGGAGCAGAGTAGTAAGTGCCCCCAAAGCAGCCCAGCAAGAGCCCCACCAACAAAACAGTGTCCCGCACCGCGGGGGATGAGGCAGCACTTCTATTGTGGGGATGGTGCCTCCCCCTCGTCAGCAGCGGCAGGACAGAGTCCAGTTGTACCCTGGGACTTGTAGTCCCACCAGGGTGAGCAGCAGGCTTGAGGTGACGCGGCGGCAAGTAAGAGGTGAACCCTGGAACTGGAGTCCCTCCAGGGTGATGCAGCAGAGTAGTAAGTGCCCCCAAAACAGCCCACAAGAGCCCCACCAACAAAACAGCACCCCCTATTTTTAATTGCCTGCAGACATGTGCTGTAGTTAATAGTATTTTGTCTACTTGTTAATATGGTTCACGCCCTGGGTTAGGTACAGTGGAGCAGTTGCTAAATTTACATCTAATAGTGAGTAAGTATACTGTTGCCAGGCTCTGTCCACTGTGCCTAGCCTTCATGGGTCTGTCCACTGCTTTTGATTGCTTAAATAGATCCAAATTATGGGTGATGTTAAATAATTTGGTGGTAGATATTGCGTTGCTAAATTTTTTAAATAGCCTCCATGAAAACTTGAGTGCAGAGGTCCAGTATGGTCAATCAGGCGAACTTTCCAATACCTTTTCCCTAGCCAGTGGAGTGCTCCAAGGTTGCGTGTTAGCACTGTTGCTTTTCATTTTAGATAGTAACGATTTGAATGTATCTTTATTAGACTCAACTAAGGATGTACCAACAATCGCCAATTTAGTCGTCCTGGCTTTATTATATGCCGATGACACAGTGTTGCTGGCTAGAACTCCCCAAGCCCTCCGTAATCTGGTGGAATCTTTTGTATTTTTATCAAAACCCTAGGTATGAAAAACAACTTTGAGAAGTCTTATATTATGGTATACGACCCGGGCATGAAAGTTGTGCCAGTTCTAAATTTGGGTCATAAGGAGCTAAGTGCACTAACCAATTTTTGTTATTTAGGGCTGGCTTTTGATGCAAGCAATTCCTGGCAGATTCAAGTAAACACTGCTCGAAAGAAACTTGAAAGGGCAGCGGGCTCCCTTTTTAAACTAGCCATGAGGTCTACTGTTTCCCTTTTACTTAAAATGTATCAAATGCAATGTATACCCACAGCCATCTATAGAGCCGGGATTTTGGGGTTCCACAATGCTGCCTTATTCTTGTGGAAGAGACCAGAATCTTCAGGAAATTGCTAAATCTCCTGCCCCAAGTCCTAATTTTATTCTGCAATCTTAATTAAATCTAGAGTATATATTAGATTGTGTTAAATTAGATCCCCTTTTGTTATGGGTCAGTGGATGGAGTAATAAGGAGGCCTGGGCAGGGTTCACGGAGTACTGCATAGACAAAAAGACTCCGCCAAGCTACACAGAGTTTGTCCTGCACTGTAAAACCAGCACAAACTGTATCACATGCAGCACAAGAGGGCGCTGCTTCTTTCTCCCGTTCAGGTAGGAATTATCCTTGAGCGGCAGCCTCCTCAATGCAAACGGAAGGTTTCTCAACGTGAGCGATAGCGACCGCCTGCATTGAGAAATCTCTCTGGCAGCGGTCTGGTGTTGGATTTTCCCGCTCACGCTTGCCAACTTACCATTGGAGGGCACGAGTGAGGAAAACACACTGCTCCGCTATGCGAAGCAGAGTTTTTCATAGCTCCACGAGCATCGCGAATTACGGAGTGCGAAAAACTCTGCAAACTTTGCAGATGGAGCGGAGTTCACCGCCCATCCCTAATTTTAATTGGGCAGTTATTGAAGACAGCCTGAGGTTGGACAGGGGCTTTGCTATACCTTGTTTGAGAAATATTTTGCCATCCTGAATTGTTTAGCGCTCCTGATCTGATAGCTAAAATTGCTAAAAAATTGGTTAAGCATGAGGATTCAGGAGGCTGCCAGTAAGCACACTATCTGCCATTACTACACTATGTTTTCACCATGTGACACTGCCTTGCATTTAACATTAGAGCTAACCCGATGGGAAAGGTCCCTTTTATTTAGATTTAGGTCAGGCGGGTCTGGTGCCTAGCATGTTTTTATGAAATAGAAGGTATGTGGAGTACAGTACCCCTCCTCCGTCCCTGGAATGACAAGTCAGAACAGTCTTGTTAGAAATGGGATTTCTGGTTGGCTGGCGCATGCGCTAAAGCCAGGCCGAAACGACCACTCTAGTCAGGGCAAGGGAGTTACACACTGAAGATAACCCCTGCTCACCCCATTAGTAGCTTGGCACGACCAATCAGGCTTATTCCAGAGGCAATGTGTAAAGCATTTGCGCGACACACACACACACAGCAGCAATACACTAGGCACACCACAAAAGAATCTCCGCACAAGGTTATGTCAAAAATAGCCTTTGCATTATCATAAACACATTAGAAACATAATCACATATTTACACTGTGCCAACTGGCACTAGGTAATATTCACAGGGGACTATACACAGGACCAGGCCAATCAGGCCACGGTCAGAACCAACAGAATGCAGGTTTTAAATATAAAACACAACCAGTAATTACTGGTACCATATTGACCTAAGTATTATCACATTAACATTAGACACCATCCTAAAATATCATAGCATGACATTAGGGATAAACCCATTAGGCCCAAACCTCATTAGCATAAACACATTACGCATTAGCCCTCACCAGCATAAACACATTATACAATAACCTCATAAGCGTAAACACATTGCGCATTGGGTATCACATTCATAAACACATTATGCAATCTCCTCATAAGCATAAACACATTAGCGTAAATACCATGGGCATATATCATATTTGGCATAGGCGTCCTAAACAACCAGGGCACCACAGTAACACAGGGAAAGTGCACACAGCACCTTAGAGCCTTGCACCCTATCACCAGCAAGAAAATGACCTCCCAGGCCAACTGGCCTTTTACTGGGCTCAAAATGCCCTATGTCCACAATGTCAGGGCTCTAAATTAGGACCTTCCATGGCTCTCTGGCACCCAATGCAGCGAATGCAAGGTGCGGAATGCACTGGGGCTGGAGGAGTGTCTTTCACTCCTTCTTCATCATCAAAAATAATTGTCCAGTCATTGCAGCTGTCCGTCAGGACGGCGCAGCTGAGGAGAAAGATCAGGCACTGGTACTACTGTGCCCTGAGAGTCCCCGTTTGCAATGGGCCTCTTCAGGTGCCACCCTTGGCCCCACAATGCGCACGTTATCAGCACTGGCACAATGGAGCGCGTCGGGGCCCCCTTCTGGGACTCTGGCACACAAAATCAACCCCCACGGAGCAGCTGCCCGCGACGGCAGCGCAGCAGAGGGAATTTAATTTTGTGCCACTGCGCCTGGGAGCCCCCCTCTGAGACTCCTCCTGTTGCCCTCGATCGGCACCCGTAATGCAACAAAGAGCTCCCACTCACCGGGGCTTCTTTGTGGACTCCACTCCTCTTGCTGGCTGAAGGCGGGAAGGCACACGTTGCAGGCAGGCCCTGCTCACGGGACCTTGTCTGGTCAGCTCTGGTCTTCCTCTTGCGCCGGCTGGGCTCTCTCCGACTCATGGGAGCCCCGTTCAGGCATACACCACTTCTGGACCCTGCTCACTTCGCCCGGTCCCTTTTCCTGGGACCGGGACTTTGATGTGGAGCCTGCGAGGTCCGGATTTCCTGGAGGACCCAGGCCCCACCCACTGCTAGGCACGGCCGCCTGGCTTCGGGGCCGCTCCCAGAGCTGCTGCATCTTTTCTGGGGCAAAGTGTGGGGCGCACCCACTTTAAATGAACGCAATTTCAGGGTGGGCACCCGATCCGTAAGCAGCAAGGCAGGGTGGGCTCCGTAAAAGTAAAGGCAAAAGCAGGGTAGGCACCCGCTCAATAGACCCCAAGGCGGGTTGGGCACCTGCCATCCTCTCAGCAAAACGTGGGGTAGGATCCCGCCGACAAACAGCACAAGTACGGGGTGGGCTCCCGCTCAGAGGCATAATGCGGGGTAGGCTCCTGATCTCCTTTAGCAATGGCAGAGCGGGGTGGGGTACGGCTCTGCTGCAGAAGCGCCCACAATGCGGGGAGGATCCCCACGTTGCAGCCCAGTGGTGCAAATTAAAATAGAAGGGCTCCTTTCTCCCAGCAATAAAAAGATAGCGCTCATGAGGCACTTAGTCCAAAGTCCAGGGGGGCAAAGGCTGGGCCCAGGCAGGTCAGCATACAGTGCCCTCCAGCAGGGAGGCAGTCCCTAGTTGCGGTTCTTCCTGGAGCCAAGCAGCAGCATCAAGCCCCCAGTCACAAGAACAGCACATCTTTCATGGGTTCACAGCCCCTAAATATATTTTACATTTCTCCTTTGTCTGCGCTGGCACAGGGCTTGGGGAACCATTCCTAACTGGTTCTGGGGGTTTTGGACCAATTTGTTGACAAGGCTCCTCTTCCCCTTTGTCAGGCGGGGTCTCGTCATCAGTCAAACCACAGTGTTGTAAAATCATGACCTCAAAAGCAAGGTAAGTTCAATGTCTTTATTCTGTCATCCACTCTCCGTACATGACAAGCTGTCCAACATTCCATTGTAAACTCTCAACAGGGACGTACCAACAGGGTACAGAGGGCGGGGGATGAGGGAATGTACCAATGGGAAAGAAAGGAGTAAACAGCATGAAGGGAGAAGAGGGGAAGGAGGAAGATTACAACACATCTCCCTGCGGAGGGAAAAAAAGGAACACAGGAGAGAGAGAGAGCGAAGAGATCCTAGGAGGAAACATAGCAGGGGGAAAAAGTAACGCGGGAACCCTCGGCCAGGAGGGCAGAGGGCACCCAGAAGTGAATGGAGAGAAAATCAGGAAGGATTATGATGAAGACCCTCTGAGTACAGACTTCATGCAAGACAGATTTGGAGATACAGAGTTGGCAATCGGATCTCTTCCCCTGATGGAAGCAAAAGGGGTTATTCCCGTTATCAAGTTGGAAGAGGTGTGATGTGCCCAAATGGTTTCTCTTAACATTATATCTACATCCACATCGTTGGTACAAGCTTGATGAATGATATTTTTAATCCAGAGTATTGACATCCGAATGGGGTCATTGTCTCCTTGGCTTAGTACAGTAGATTTCTCCTGCTTGATTCCCAGCTCAAAAAGAAATGTCTTCATTTCCATAGATGAGAATTGGATATCCTTGTCAGTGACTATGCAAGCAGGCACACCTTCACATGTGAATTAATCTTTTAAGAAGTCAATGAGAGTCTTTGTCAAGACATGTGAGACCCACAAGTATTTGATCCAGTGAAAAGTGTAGTCCATGAGTACCATCAAACTCAGGTTCAGGTAAGGTGTCATAAATCTTCCTACCTTGTATACCTAGGTTATGCAACAATATATGTTGTTTTTGGACTGCCGAATACCTTTCCCCTCCTATGGCAATGAGGTAAGATGCAAATATATTTATCCATTCCTTCTAGTGAATTTCTGGTTCTCCGATCTCATTTAGGAATGGAGGAGATTGGTTCATTGCTTGTCCAGCCATAGTGGAGGGGAAAGCTGTGCTAGACGCTGCAAGAGAGATAGCAATGGCAGAGGGAATAGCAGTGACATTACCTAGGGGAAAAGGTAGGGGCCTGCTACACGGATCAGGAGAAGAATACAGAAATGTTTACTGCTATACGTAACAATTACAATTGAGTTAGGTACAATCTCAGAACCTCAAAATAAGAAAGAAGCAGTCACCTAGACTTTAATATACTCTAAATGATTGAAGCATGCAAGCAAACGTATCATGGAAAATGGTACTCAGTAAGCAAAATATTATAAATACTCTCTAAATACTGAGGTATGCAGGCAGAATCATATACAGCAGAGCAGTAAGATAATACACTTCAGGTGTATAAGGAGACAGTAATAGGGTGGGGCAAAATTGTACAGACTATGTAAAAGGGGAATACAGGGGGCAGGGAGGGGTAGAGGTTAAGCCACCCAATTTCGGTCCAAAAGTCCAGCGATGAGGTGTCACCGTGAAAATACCAATAAAATGGTATAGGAAGGTTTGTGTATCACCGTAGTACTCGTAGTAAGTAACACACTAAAAGTGAGGAAATGGTTATTCAACAATATATGTTGTATGCAGAGTCTTGATGAGTAAACCACCCCAGCACAAAAGGAATAGTCTTACTTGTAATTGTGATGGGAGTAAGCGCAACAATTCCGGATGTGCTCAGAACACAGCAGGCTGAGGAAGGAGCACACAGGAACTGTGGAGAAAGGCACGATGAATAACTACTGCAAATTGGAAAACCGGCTCTGGAGTTGGGGGAAGAACTAACTGGCAACAACAAATGCTGAGGACCAGCCGCGGTGGCACGAGGGAACTTGGGGAAGCTTTAGCCTTAAATGATAAAATGAAATCCAAGTTGAAAAGTGAAAATGGGTGTGCGTATCACCAAAGAAAATCAACTGCAGGAGTACAGACACTCAAATTTGCCCCCTTAATACAAGCACAGACAACAGCAACATATAATAGATTGAAAGGTCTTACATAGTATTGCTGGATACTGACGAGCTTGAATGAGCTTGGGGAGAAAATTATCAAGAGGCTGGCAGTGACGAAGAAAACATTCACTTAAGCCCGGCCATGAGGTGGCTGGTGCGCCGTGAGTCTTTTTCTGTCAGGAAGCTGACAGGCCAGGTTGCGAGGTGGCTGGTGAGCCGGGAGCGTCTTCCTGAGAGAAACTGACGATCTGTGGCGAGACGGCTGAGGGAGGCGAAACACCGTGGCACGTGTCACTGAGCGTTGGTGAGAAGCAGGCCGCCTCAGAAGGAACAGCTGAAGCGCAGTGAAGACACCGGCTGGGGAGCCGGAACGAACTGAAGGTTCTGTCAAACTCAGGCCGAAACACCGTGGCACGTCTCTCGGAACGTTGGTTGGAGGCAGGCCACCTCAGGAGAACAGCTGACGTGCCATGACAGACACTGCTGGTGAGCCAGAAAAAACAGCTGGTTCTGTCAGACGCAGGCCGCCTCTCGATAAAAAGCTGTGGAGTAGCACAGACACCGGCAGTGGCACCGGAATACTTGCTGGAGCCGGGTGGAGGCAGAACTTGACAGAGCAAAGACTCACCCCCAGCAGTGCGGTATAGCGCTGGAGGCAGACACAGTAGAGAGGAAGGCACACAATAGGGGACTTCGAGGACAAACGATGATGAACGACAGGGACTCCAGCGGACTTTCACAAAGTGGGGACAAGCATCCACGATCCCTCAAAAGGCAGTCAAAATTACTTGCACAGCCAGAGTGATGTAGTAGCCCGAATCACAGCAGACCCCCTGTAAGCGTTAAGAATGCAGGAAGCTCCCAGCTCCAAGGAAACTCTTCAAACAGGACGGGAAAGCCCACAGAATAGGGAGAACTCTTCCTCATAATAGTTACAGCATCAACAGGAGAACACTTCGGGGTTAGGCACAGGGGTCTTCTTAATAACAGAGGAGGATGCCTCTATGGTACCCAGAAACGAGGATCACCAAATAGAAGATCAGGAATCCTCCGCAGAAGTGCAGGAAGGAGAGAGCATTGACAGGGGAGATGACAGGAATGGCCCCCTTCGCCAAATCGTCGTCAGTGTTGTAAAATGATGACCTCAGAAGCAAGGTAAGTTCAATGTCTTTATCCTGTCATCCACTCTCCGTACATGACAAGCTGTCAAACATGCCACTGTGAACACTCAACAGGGACGTACCAACAGGGTACAGAGGGCGGGGGAGGAGGGGATGTACCAATGGGAAATAAAGGAGAAAACAGCAGTGAGGGAGAAGAGGGGAAGGATGAAGATTACAACACACAGGTGGGCGGAGCCAGCATTCACATAGACAGGCACAGCCCTATTCAGGGTCAGGGGACTACTTCTCCCACTACTCCAAATGCAGATGCCCTATTCAGCCTAGCGCTGACTCACCCTTCCCCTCCAGGAGCCACAAACACCTCACCAACCCCTGTCACTCCAAAGCCAGACATGCAATCCACAACAGGCAGGCAGATACTGAGCGCACTGAAATGCCAACTTCTAAAAGTGGCATTTCTAAAATAGTTATAATAAATCTGCGCACAGCATTGCATAGCATTTATTATTACTATTCCAACCATACTAAACTTGTCCTCGGTGCTCCTCTCATATCAGGAATTACCACTGAAACACTTAACAGGGAATCCCCAATGCATTCCTATGGGAGGGCAGCCTCACAGTCGTGAAAAACCAAAATGGCTGTTTGCCACTTGCAGGACATATCACACACTTAAGGTACATGTCCTACCTTTTACCTACAATGTACCCAGCCCATAGGGCTAGCTGGGTCCTACCTTTGGGAACTGACATGTAGTAAAAGGGGGTCACAGACATGGCACACACTTTAGGTACCACGTCACAGCGGCAGTAACACTGCGCGCATAGGCCCTGCAATGGCAGAGACCTGGCATAACTTTGAAAGGCTACTTTGGTGGGTGGCGCAATCAGCGCTGCAAGTCCACCAGTAGCATTTAATTCACCAGCCCTGGGTATATGTGATACCACTTTACAAGGGACTGACAGGTAAATTAAAAATATCAAATTGGTGAAGACCAATCTTACCATGTTTATCACAGAGAGCACACGCACTTTACACTGGACAGCAATGGTAAAGTGCCCAGAGTCCTAAAAACCACCAACACCATGTCAGAAAAAAGGCTAGGGGAAAGGCAAAAAGTTATGGGATGAACCTGCAAAAAGGGTTAAGTCCAAAAAGTCGCTATTGCATTTTATATTTTTTTGAGGATTTTTTCTTAAGTTATTTCAATTGTATCTTAATCCTTTATTAATTAAACGTGCTTTCCAACAATGTAGGGTGGCATTAACATATTTCCAATTGTTAACTAGTCCTGAAATTTGTTTTAATGTATGTTGCTTTCTCAAGATAGCCATCCGAACTAGAACATCTATGAAGAGTAGATTAAAATGTATTTTAGTTGCTTTTTTAGTTTATGAATTGTAGCGATTTTCTGACTTATTTATTGCACTATTAGATTGGATGTCTGTGACAATGAATTTTTCAATGCATTTTATTGTATTGTTTTATTTTGTGCTTTTATTATCTTTTCCAAAGATCGAATAAAGATTAATTGAATGATCGATATAGTATTACTGTAAAACGTATGTAACCACATATTCTCTTTGTGTGAAAGACAGCTGTGCTTTGCATGTGGGTCAAAATCCTGCAAACATAATTAAAAAATGTCAACTCTTTGCCATGCAGCTTAGCATTTCTCTGATGCTGAACAGCATAACCAGAAGTCATTGGCAAGCCAAAAGGTCCCAAAGGCGAGACATATTTGCATGTGATAATTGTTGCCTATGTTTTCCCCAGCTTTTATGTGCAAGCATTGTTTCCCTATTACTGACTTGAGGCAGAGGCTTTGGGGGTGGGGGGGGGGGGGGTCCATGTGCGAGGCTAGGAGGAAACCCTGACATCCACCTACCCTGCTTGTAGCATTCACTGCCTACGTGTAGCAAGAGCCAATCCATTACGTTTTCTAACTATTTACAAGTTCAAGTCCAAGTCTAAGTAACCTATTACATACAACTTCACTGGGAGATTAGATTATAATTTTAGCTCAGCCTGCCTCTTTGCTGATTCCTGGTGGAATAGGGACGCATTTAGAGCACCCCAAAGCCCACAACAATCAATTGTTGGTTTTATTTAGTTGACTTGTTCTTTTTCCAGCCATACTGTGAACACAAAGTTATAATGTGAACTGAAACAGCATGTACCACTTAAAGTCTCATTTGTGCTGTATTTTAAAAAAAAGTCTCCTATTTGTCCTTGTGAGTCTCACTGTTGAGAAGCCGGTCTCGTGTTGACTTGAATGGATTTGCATACACTCAACACATCATGTTGTTGCTGAAACGCCTTCTGATTCACAGCCCTGATGTAATTCTCACTCTAGTGGCCCCTGAGACATCTGGAAGTTATCCTTTTATCAATACTTGCACCAAGATAGACATCAGATAACCAGCGCACCAGAGACATATATAGCGTATTTACCCCTTTTATGCTTGGATGGTTTAGTCTGGCCTTTGAGACCGCTTTAGCTGTTTCCCTAAACTATTATTTAAAAGTAAATCATACATAATATACCAAAGTAGATGGACTTTTGTTGAGAGGACTACATCCGTTGGTTTGTTAAACTATTAATGACATTCTATCACTTGACCATTACATATATCATAGCAGAATGGGCCAGCCTACTTTACCTAGTCGCCTCCTTCACTGTCAGTGACTGTACAAAGCCTGTTTAAGGTCATAAAATAGAATCATTGTAGCTGCCTTTGACTTGAGTCCTTCGTTACTTGGCGTTTTATTCTTATCTCCTTCATACACAACAATAATAACAATAGTGCATGGTATCAATTGAAAGGCTTGTTATTTAACAACATCACGAGTAAAATGGCAGTATCAGAAAATGCTTTTTAAATGTCCAATATTAATGCTAGCATGTGGTAGCCATGTTTAGGTCCCTATTTATTTTCCTTTTGTGGCATATACTTGCAATAAAAAAAAATACCACTACACAGCTTGCAAGGCCGGACCTATTGACTTTGCCAATGCTTCCATTAGGTCTGGCAAGAAGTTTCCTCTTCCAGGTCCCCACAAGCAGCAAAAACTGATAATCGGAGCAACAGCTAGCGAGGCAATACAATCAGTGGTCGAAGTGGGGGGAAAAAAGTAGGGGAACTGTGGGTGGAGCATCAGGAGGCGGGAATAACCAGAGGATTGGATCAGTGGGAGGAGTCAGAAGTGAGGCTAAAAAGAGCAATATAACACAATGTTATCCCAGTACACTCGAATAAACCAGTTAAACCAAGGTTTTTTCTGTGAATTTCGGTTGGCGCCACATCTGACACACGGAGTCTGACCGTGCCTATCAAAAAGCAAGTAAACTTGTTGTGGAAGGGATCACCTATCCACTAAGATACGCGCTCAATTTCCAATGAAACTCCAAAGTTTCTTCACAATCTTCAACTCATTAATGTAACATCAATCCAACATTCCAAAATCATTTCATCGTTGTTTATTCAAAATTTTTGATAAGTTCATAATGATATTCTTATGATGCATATCCACAATTTATAACAGTCTTTCGAAATACCCAATGCATTTCGGGTCCATCAAAAGAGACCCTTACTCAGGGGTCTGTAAAGTAAATAATACAGGACCAAATTAGAAACTCCACTTTGATTTCAAAGGTACACTATATACCATTAGTTTACGCGCAGGAAATAAGCTTAAAAAGTGTGCACAGTCAAAATATATATATAATGCCTGTCAGTACATACATACGCAGTTTAAAAGATCAAAGGAAACCATCTAAAGTGCAAAGAACAAAGATGAAGAAAGAAAGCTTCCAAGAATAAAAAAGTGCTTGTATACACAATGCGTGTTTCCGTGTCTAACATTCAAAGGTGCAATTAGATTACAATCCAAACGTTCTTCGTGATGAAAGAGGAAAACAAACAGAACCATGAGTGCAAAAATCAAAACATGCTGCTGTACTTAATCTAGAGTTGCAAAAACTTACAACGAAGACCGGGTGAGCCGCGTCTGAGCGTTCTTGTTGATACACAGGTATACGGAAGTGCAACCAGCGTGAACGAATAAGATTTAACTAGAAAACGTAAGGCTCTGATCACGTGCTAGGGGACATCATGGCTTCAACCCGAAAAGAAACGAGAAATAAAAAAAGGAAAGTTGACGTGTGTACGTCGTATAGAAAACAGCCCGTGATAATGGTGTGGAAAAAGCATCATTCATGCGAGACAGCCATGAAATGTAAATTAAGGTATTGCGCAAACGGATGTTAAACTTAATGTCAACCACAAATAAAAATGAAAATAAAAATAGAGAAAGTGACTTAAGGTGAATCCTTATAGGTAAACGTCAAATAGGAATAACGTGACAAAAGACATAATCAATGGGAACAAGAATATAGAATCAGCCAATGTCAATAATAATCATAATGATGGTCACACATGTTACAAGAAACAAACATATTCAATCCGATCATTCATCCCCCATGGTTGTAGGGAATTAAGTTTTTTGATCCAGAAATATTCTGCTCTCATTCTATGTTTTGTCCGATCCATATCACGACGTTAAGGAAGCACCTCCAATACCGTGAATCTCAATTGCGAAATTGATGGCGAGCTTCCAGCTAATGGCTGGCAATGGTGGATTTCATGTTCAATAAATGAATGTTGCTTTTATGTTCAGTAATCCGAACTTTAATTTTTCGTTCCGTTTGACCCACGTATATTTTGCCACATGGGCATTTGATGGCATCTATACAATTAGTTGTATCGCAGGTACTTGTGTGTTTAAGTTCAATTTGAGTTCCTTTAGTCGGATGAGTGAACTTATTACCGACAATCACATTGTTGCAATGTTTACAGTTTTGATATTTCAACATGCCTTTGTGAGTTGTTTTGTCTTTGGTCGGAGTGTATAAGATTTCTTTTAGGTTCTTGGACCTTTGGAATGCAAAAGTGATTCTGTCATTGTAGAGACCTTTAAGGTCCGGTTCCATATGAATCAAAGACCAGTGTCTTTTGAGGATGTTTTTAATTTACACTGATTCAGTCGAATATTTGAGAACACAGACTGTTTTTTTACTGTCTGAAACTTTCATGTGTTCTTTGAGTAAGTCTTTTCTGGGTATTGCAGTGACTTTTTTAAGTGAATTATCCAAGATGTCTTGGGGATATCCTCTTTGTCGATATTTAATGGTTTGTTCTCTAAATGATTCAAGAAGGTCTTCCTCATTCTTAGTAATCCTTTTGAGTCTGATATACTGCGAAGTTGGTAAATGTTTTTTTTTTAATTCTCAGGATGGAAACTTTGAAACAAAAGGCTTGAATGTCTGTCAGTCTTTTTGATATGTACTTTCGTTCTGAGCATGTTATTATGCAGGATAACTCTCACATCCAAGAAAGCTATGGATTCTTTCTCTATAGCATGGGTGAATTTAATCCGATCATTGTGTGTGTTGATCACTGTGATGTTCTTTTCAAGGTTTGATTTTGTGCCTTTCCATATTAAAAATATGTCGTCAATGTATAGTTTGAAGGACACGAGCCCTCAGTCCATGTGGGATTATTCAGAATGTGATCTGTCTCAAATTTCGATATGTAGATGTTGGCGTATGAGGGGGCCCCCCCCCCAAAGCCCATCGAAGTACCATTGCACTGGTTAAAATATTTGCCCTGCCATTCAAAATAGCTATGATCTAATGCAAATTGCATCAGTTCTAAGATGAAGATCTTTTTGGTCTCCTCCAAATGGCTGTTCAAAAGGCTCCATTCAAGAGCATCAATACCTTTGTTGTGAGGGATGGAGGTATAAAGTGCAATGACATTGATTGTACATAACCAATATGTTTCATGAGGTTCTAGCTCAATGGAATCCAACAAGTCCAAAAAGCAGTAGTGTCTTAATGTATGTTGTGCTTCTCTGCACAATTGTGACGTAAATAATTAATTTACTCTCTTAATTTCTATGCAGGTAAGTACTTAATCAATAATAACTCAGATCGGAAAGAAAAAAAACAGAGTCCGTGGTGTTAGAGTTCTTAGGGGTTTTATTCCTTAAAAAGGAATGGTCATGACCAGGATATCTGATTCTGACCACCACAGGGGTGTCAGAAGGGATAGAGCGCGCTACATTTTATTGACAATACATAGCTTATATACTTAATTCATATCATAAGCAACAGTGCAGGAGGCGTAACAGCTGAGAGAAGACAAGATAACAGTATACACGTGGTACTAGTACGTAATCAAGAGGCGTGAACTGGAGGTGTGTGCTAGAAACGTCACTGATAGGTGACGCAGGTGGGTGGCACCAGACAGAAATGTGGCAATGTCAGCAGAAATCGGAAGCTTGGATGCGCGCGCAGCTGCATGACGTGTGATTGGAGGGGTGCAGGGGACTTGACATTCATACTGACGGAAAGAGACAGAAGTCTGGCATGTCAGATCAACTCGTACTTCTATCATATCTGATATCTGATGTTTAGGAACCATATTATCTGGGCGGAAAGGTCTCTAGGGCAGAAGCTATTCTATGCTAACTGTGGATGCGTGTATAAGCGCCTAAATGTCTGCATGAGAAGCGTGGGGCACGGGGCCTTCCATGGAAGCATGGTAACAGAAGCTATGAATTACTTGCACTGAGACGGGTCGGCCCTTTGGCTCTGCAGCTGGGGAGGATGTTTACTGAAGCTAGTAGGCAGGAATGCATTTTCGAGGAGCGGAACAGATAACTCGAAGGTTATAGTCAGTCTTGGCAGAAAGCAGGCTGAGCTGAGCGCGAGGGGCCGCGCTGGAAGTAAGTCAGAGTTCACGGGTACAGAGGCAGCCTGGGCAGAGGCTGTCAGAGTCAAAAGCCAGAAAATAGGCTCGATGGCAGAAATTCAGGGCCTACTTTGCCAGAGCAGAAAAACATATAAAGTACACTACAAAAAGACGGTGGCATAGCATACTTAGGAATGGACCATTTAATCCATTCAGGGTGGATCTGAAAGAGGACAAGTTAACGTTGGACGCAAATGTATTTGCGTCTTCATGGCTGACACAGGAGGGAAATTACATGCACTTTAAGCTGGTACATGGAGTCGGTGGGGTACGCGCTAGGGAACATAACATGACCAAAAATGTATATTTCCTCATTCCCTCCTTGTTCCCTACGGACCCTTCATGAAATCTCGATCCTCATGAATCGATCAGTTTGTTCTTGTAACATCATTTGTTCTTCTTTCTTTCGTTTACGTTTTGAGAAAAAACTGGAATGTTCAATACAAGAGGTGGCACATAGTCCACAAATCGCTGGCCCACACTGCAGGCACAGGCAGCAACTGAATACTAGGACTAGGCCAATGCCTAGGAAGGATAGGATCTTCCATCCCCAAGCGGTTAACGTTGTCCAGAACCAACCGGACCAAGTCCAGGTGCCTGGATCCTGATGTATCTGACTTGCAATTTTATGGAGACGTGTAATAGCTTGATATACAGATGGTGCGTTTTGTGGTATGAAAACACAGCAACTTGACCCGATGACCTTACAAGCTCCACCTCTATCTGCCAAGATGACGTCAATAACAAGACGGTTCTGAAGGACAACAACCCGCATGGCGGACTGTTCTTCTGTTAGGTTACCTAAGGCGGAGGCAGTTTCATTCACTACTGCTTCAAGCGTTCTAGTTAATCTACGTATTAATTTACTATTCTGAACAGGTCCTAAAAAGAAAAAGAATCCTTTATTAAAATCGGTGTACTGTTCCCATGCCGTTTCTGTGTAGTCGACAAGTGGGATATCTCTTCTGGGTCTATTCTTTACTAGATTGGTATTTCTATGGTAATCAGGGGGAGCTAGGAAAACAGGTGGCAGAAGGAATGCAATGTAACAGGTACCATCCCAATCTGGAGGTAGACGTATGTATGCGGTATGACCACAAACAAAGTAAGAATGACTAATAGCTTTAAAGGACGATTTTCCATGATCGCTGAATTCGACCACAGTAGTGCATTTACTACGACCTAAGTGTACTGAACCTTTCTTCCTGATACATAATTCGCCAGTAACTGGCAATACTGACATAGTAGGTATAACAGGTGCGGCTTCGGATTCAACAGTAAGAATCATAAGGCTAATTGTATAGTTACCTAATCCATACACTTCATTTTCTAGATCAGTTCCTATTCTAGTGGGGAGTCCCTCCTTATCAGGGTAACAGACGTCGAGCAGGACTAAGTTCAGGTTTCCCCAAACCCAGCCCCCATCGAAAACAGCAATATCAGGATCTAAGGAATTAATTATTTTAAACCATGCACCGCAAGAGCCATTGTGAGTGAATGGGTACGGAAAGAGGGGCAGAGCTCCCTTGTAATTCTGGTAGGGAGGGAGTCGGCCACATATCCAGCAATCTGTAGCATTGTTAGTTTGATGAGAATGGTGTAGCATACTAATAAAAGTGTTGTTGCGCAGCGCAAGTCTGTAGGAGAGTTCGTGTGGAGGTAACTCACTAAAAGTGTGTTCAGCAGATACATTGTAGGCAGATTGTTCACGCTTGAAAATAGGGTAGTAGATAGGTAGTAAGATGCTAGCAACAATAATTAAAATACTCAGAATAAACATGATTAATAGTGTCACTATACAGTGACTACGAAGTGATTTACAATATGTACGTTTCTTATATTCTCTCTCTCTATCTCGATCTAGGGGATACATGTCAGAAACTATTTAACCGATTCACCTAGGGGAGGACTTAAACAATTAAACTGTCTGACTTGCTAGATCGGAGTTTCATACGGTACTCTTCTTGGGGAGTTTTTTCTCGTTCAGATTCTGTAAAGTCTTTTGGCTCAACACAGTCTTTGGTGGGGGTGGACGAGTCTCGATCAGGTTTCAGTTCAAAAAAATTTTTCACATGACTCGTGTGAACCCACCCCTTTCTCCCTTCGATCTTCACGGCGGTCCTCGTGGTGAGAAGGACGGTCTTCGGCGATTTCCAGCGGGGCTCCAACGGACTCTTTCTATCAAAGTTGCGCACTAATACGAGGTCCCCAGGACGGACATCATGTGGCTTTACATCAGTGTTGTCAGGGAAGGCTGCGGCAACCTGTGAACGACATGATTGGAGTGCAGACATCAAGGAGGCAAGGTAATCTGTCAACATGTTACAATCAACATCAGTAATCGTTTTCGGAATGGGCGTCCCCCACATATTCGGTGGTCTGCCAAAGACCACCTCGTACGGGGATAGCCCTGATCTCGAATGGGCAACCATTCTCATGTAGAATAGTGCCACTGGCAGGGCGACTATCCAGTCGACCCCTTTCTCCTGACATATTTTTGCAAGGCGTATCTTTAGTGTCTGGTTATGCCTTTCTACCAGGCCTGCGGCTTCAGGATGTCGGACACAATGGAATTTCCACTGGTATCCCAGTAATAAAGAAACTTCTTTCATTAATGCAGATGAGAATGGCTGACCGTTATCTGAATACACGACACGAGGCAAGCCGTATCGTGGGAAGAATTCACGAACCAGCTGCTTGGCAGTGGTCGGAGCAGTGTAATCTGGGACTGGGTATGCTTCGGTCCAGCGGGACAGAGCACAGACAACTACGAGAACATATTTAAATCCTCGACAACGGTCCATCTGGATATAATCCATCTGGAGGACTTCAAAAGGGTGATCGGGAGGATGAAATCCACCTTGCTCTACAGGGACGCTTTTACCTGGATTGAACTGACAACAGATCATGCAAGTACGCACTTTCTGTTTCGCTGCTGCTCGTAAGTGTTTATTGTTCCAAAGATTTTGTAAACTGTCTAACATCGCTTTCTCTCCTAGGTGTGCTGGGCTATGTGCTGTATTTATCATGACTTGAACCATAGAGTCAGGGAGAAACCATGTAGATTTTCCCTTCGTCACCCAACCTTGATCTGTTTGGATCCCTCCTTGTTCAATCCATTTCTTTATTTCTTCTGGAGTAGCATGTGTCTGAATGTCGATAACATCTAGTGTGGGATCCCTGACTGTCATACAGTGTGTCGGTCCTGTTGTCTTTGTCGTATCAATTGTCTGAGTGTGAGTCGATGCTGTATGTTTTGCTGTCTGGTCTGCCAGGTCGTTACCCTGGGAAACAGAATCTGTGACCTTAGTATGTGCTTTACACTTCATGACGGATATGCCTGAAGGCAGATGTATTGCTTCTAACAGTGCTTGAATGAGGGGGCCATGTTGGATCTTGGCACCGTGAGAGGTCAGGAAACCTCGTTCTTGCCATAACATGCCGAAGTCGTGTACAACTCCGAACGCATAACGGGAATCAGTGTATATGTTGACATTTCTGTTCTTGGCTAGAATACAGGCTCGGGTCAGAGCGATGAGCTCTGCCGCTTGAGCAGACAGTGTATCAATACGATGTGTTTCTTTAACTTCAGTCTCAGTGGTCACGGCATACGCGGCCACTAATTCTCCTGTACTTGTTCTCATACATGAACCATCCACATAAAGTGTCAGGTCTGGATTTGTCAGTGGAACATCTGTTAAGTCTCGTCTGGGCTTTGTTACTGCATTAATGATCTCTATGCAATCATGCGGGGCTGGATCTGTCATAATGGTAGGTAACAGTGTTGCTGGGTTCAGGATGCTGCAGCGTCTGATTTCTATGTGTGGCTGGAATAGTGTTAATTCGTAACCTGTCAGTCGTGCTATAGTCAGGTGCTGAGTTTGGGTTCTGTTTAAAAGAACCTCTACAGAGTGTGGTACTTGTACTGTTAACTGATGTCCTAAAACAATTGAATCACTTTGTCTTATTGCTAACGCTGTTGCAGCTACTGACTTTAAGCACGCAGGTAGTGCCTGGGCTACGGAATCCAATGTACTTGAAAAATAAGCGCAAGGCTTATGTGAACCTGCCTGATCTTGAGTGAGGACAGACAATGCTGTACCATCACGTTCTGTAACAAAAAGTGTAAACGGTTTGTTGTAACATGGTGTCGCTAAAACTGGTGCTTGACATAATGCTTTCTTTAATTCCTCAAAGGCTTGTGTGTGTTCCTGAGTCCAAGGCAGGGCAATCGAAGTTGCTGCCTCCTGCGTCGTTAACTGGATGAGTGGTTTAGCTAGAAATGCATATTGAGGAATCCATTGTCTGCAGTACGAGGTGAGGCCTATGAAGGCCCGCACTTCCTTTTGTGTCTGGGGTCGTGGCATGTTTACAATTAACTGAATGCGATCGGGAGTGAGCTGTCTCCCCACTTTGGACAGCAAGTGACCCAAGTATACAACTTGCTGAACACAGAATTGTAGCTTCGAAGGAGACACCTTGTGTCCCTTGTCGGCCAGGAAATGTAAAACTGTCAGTGATGCTTGTTCACATTCGGGCTCACTTCGTGCGGTGATCAGTAGATCATCGACGTATTGCAGTAAAGCGGTGTTAACTGGCATTTGAATACAATCTAGGTGTCTTTTCAGTGCTTGACTATAGATGCTGGGGCTTTCTGTGAATCCTTGAGGTGCGCGACAAAGTTTGAAACTTCGTCCATTTAAACTGAATCCGAAGAGATATTGGCTCTCCGGATCAATAGGTACACTGAAGAAAGCGTTCTTGAGATCAATTACAGTAAAGAACGTTGCTTCTGAATCAATAGCAGTCAATAGGGAAGAGATATCGGGGACCACAGGGTACTGTGGTACAATGCATTTGTTCAATTCTCGAAGATCAATCACCAGCCGATATACTGGCGGTGCATTGGGGTCAGTACGTTTAAGAATTGGGATGATAGGTGAATTACAGATATTGGAGTCGGTCTCTACGACCACTCCCTGGGCAATAAGCTCTTCAACAATTTTCAGTAAAGCCACTACAGCATCGGGTGGTAACTTGTATTGTCTGATTCTGGGTAGAACAACTCCTGTCTTGAGTGTTACACGGTATGGTGTGATATGCATACAACCTACATCAGCTGGGCCTTTCGCCCATAGGTGATCTGGTACATTTTTCAATCTGACATCAAATTCTCGTAAAACATAATGACCCTTGAAATCCCGTAGAAAGAGTCTAACTCCCTCCGGGGAACAGCATATTATAGCTCCTAGAGCCTTCAGAGTTTTAATTCCTAACAGATTTTCTGGGCATGAGTTCGTAAGTAACAAATCTGTAACTCGTGATAATGGACCCACAGCCAAGGGTACTGGTTCCGATACTTCATTTACAATAGGCTGTCCTGAAAATCCAAGGGAAACATTCTGTGAGCCTGAGAGGGGTGCCCCTGGGACTTCATTATGACTGATTGTGGTGCGGCTTGCCCCTGTGTCAATTAAAAACTTTCTGTCTTTTCCCAATACGTGACTGTGTACATAAGGACCTTCTTGATCTACAGGAATTTCAATAAGAGGCAAACCACCTTCCCTCTCTAGGCTGTTTCATGTATATCGGGGGTAATCTGGATATGCAGATTGGGCATACTGGTACATCTGTTGCGAAACTTGCTGAGTCGCGGCAATGGGCTGTGGTCCTGCTACTGTCTGTGCTGTATGAGATGGGGCATGCATAGGCTGTGTATTCTGCATTGGCTGTACATTTTGTGAGGTCTGTTGCTGGACCTGGTCTTGTCTAGGCGGATGCGGTCTTTCTTTAGTTTTACCTGTTGCTATGTTATGTTTCAGGACTGGGCATTCATGTACGTAATGACCTGGCTGTTTACAGTAATTACATGTCCCTTTAACGGGAGCTGTAGTGTGACTTGTCTGGGTCCCACCTTTTCTCTGGCCGTCGGCTGGGACCGTCTGAGCTACTAACATTTTCATTTTCGTGTCTTTCATACGCTTCTGTTCCTGATCTTGTTCTTCTCTAATTCTGTTCTGATGATATTGTAACATTTGTAACATCTGGGATGGCGTATTTGCCTGCCAAGTACTTTCAACTTTGTACACTCTATTTTTAACTAATGGTAGGGAGTTCTCGACTAGTTTTGATACAAAAAGGTGCGGATATGACTCGCTGCTTGGTTGTAGGCCACTATTTATAATGAAACATTTCTCGAATCTTGAATAGAAGTCACTAGTATCTTCATCATGTTTCTGTTTACAGGACGAGATGGCGTCCCAATCTTCCTTTCTAGTTGTCAATAATCTTGGCAGAACCTGTACTATTAATCCGGGTAATGCTTTAGTCTTGTCCCCAAGGCCTACCCCTGGGACCCGTTTGCTTTCTTCATCTTCTATTTCTGCCCATGCAATCTTTGTGTCCCCCACCTCCCATTCTTTTTCCTTTAATTTCTCGTAAATGCCCGTGGGCAACAGCACCTTCAACATTTTCATGATATCATCATACGTGTAATCCCCCATTAGTAACATGTCTTTAAGCTCTCTGTGAAAACCTGCAGGGTCTTTATCATGACACGGAACTAGTTTCTTCATTTCTAACAGTTCTAACTTAGTCAGTGGCGTGTGTACATATACACGTTTCAAGGCGTGATCCGCACCCATAACTGGGTGTACTTCTTGTAAGGGGTTCTGACTTTCAATGCCACTCCCACATTGCATGTGGTACGTTTTCCTTTCTGGAGGCGGGGCGGGAACATATTCAGAGCTTATGAAGCTGTTATATTTATGTTGTTGTTCTAGAATTATTTGTATTAACTTGGTACTGAAACCTCTCCATCTATCCATGAGTAGTGCTTCTAATGTTTCGTGTAAGGGACCTGGATCGGAATGTTGATTTCTGTATTTCGTGAGGAGGTGCTGAATCATGTATACACCTGCTAATTTCTGTTCGTCTGGGGAAAGGTTTAGAAACGTCTGTGCTAAGGTATCATCATTATATATGTCTGGATTTTCGGCCCATAAGATGGCTGACCGGGCTAGTTCTTGTTCATCCATCGAATTGAGTACATGGTACCCCATTCTTTCTCGTAGTCTTTTATCAGTCTCCTGGAACTGATGTTCAGAAGAATTCGGGTTTGTTAAAGCAGAGAGAAAAACTCTCTTGTTTTCCGGACGGATGCCCTTCCTAAGGTAAGTTCCCTTACCTACATATGCTATAGTATCTGTAGCTCGTTCTGGTTCTTCAAGTTCTTCTTCCTCCTCGGAGGAAGCTTTGTCTTTCTGGTGTACTGTTATCACTGCTTTTCTAATTTTCTTGTACATACTGGCTATGCAAGTCCCCTTATCATGTTTTCCATCGGCTATATTTTGACCCCACTTGTTCAGTGCATCTAATTCACTCTGATCTGTCCCAGGCCTGTCTCGTTCTCTTATTAGACAATTTATGAAAAATCGTAGTATCTGTGCTTGAATGTCAACCTTCTGTTTCTCCATGGCATCCTTGATACTGTCAGGGTCTTTCCCTGTCTGAACAAACTCATATATTCTATCTAGACGGTCCTTCATTCCTACATAGCATAACAAGATATCAGTAGCAGATCTCAACCGTAGTGATGCCAATATCATTAGATCGTCTTTACCGGGTACTGGATCATATCTACAAACGGAAATGTTTTCTCTGAGTGCGTCAAGACGAGGTGACCTAAATGTGAGAGGACTCTGCATGTCCCTGATATTGAATCTGCGTGTTAATGGCGGGGTCCGAAGACCCGCGGTCGCACCTCCTGAAGCGGATGCTTGGGCATTATCTCCCTGCGAAGTCTGGATCTGAACTTGAATTTGTCGTTTAGTAGGATCAGGTAGACCTTGCTTCGGTAGGTCAATTTTGGGTGCGGGAAGTGGCGGAGCTGGCGGAGCGGGGGAGGTCTGTCGCGGTACCGGCGGAACATGATCTGGGGGCGGAGTGCCACCCCCGTCCCTGTCAGGAGGCAGGGCACGAACAGGCAAATTGGTGTAAGCTGGTGCTACATCCTCTAGATAAGAATTTAGGAATATGTCTTTAGTAGTCTTATGCATTACTTTAGTTGGAACTAATGGTGGCGGTAAGTTTTTCGGTATTTCTGATAGGGTCTCAGATGTGCCTTCGGCCGCGAGATACATACCGTTTACGAGATTGTTTCGGGCACAGTCTATTTGTTCTGTTTTTACTCGGATCCCTTCAGTAACTAATTCGTTTTCTTGGGCTTTTTCTGATTCTTTAAGTCTGTCTTCTCTACGGAGTGCTTTCTCAGCACGCTTATGTGATTCCTTACGCCAAAATTCTATGGCGTCTTTTTGAGATTGTCTAGCTTTCTTTTTCCATAGTGCTTCTTCTACCTTCATGATGCACTCAGCATCCCATGTTCCAGTAGTGGGCCATCTGTGTCTTTCGTCTAGATGCTTGGTATAGTCGGCCCATAAGTCTAGATACAATATGGCATCTATGCCATGTTTATGATACATAAAGTTACCTGGAGTGTCCCTAGGGGGAATAGGAATTTCTTCCTCCAGTATCCCTTTCCTAGTTCCTATCTGCTTTAACTTGTTGAAAAACGGCATCTTGTTTACTTATTACTGAATACTCAATCCTTACTCCTTAATACTGGTTACAGCTAGTTTATACGAGAAACACAATAATGCACATTAAACGGTCACATTCATACCACGACATTAATCACATAAGAAAACATTTGAGACATAGATGACTACCCCCTATACTGGATGTACTGATAAACAGTACAGATACACTGGTGTAACAGTGCAAAAATTCAGAATACTAGATATACTGCTAAACAGTACAGATACACGCCTAAAAACAGTGCAGACCGGACTTGTGTACCCAAACCCGTCTAGATACGTCCCAGCAATGGTACTCACCGGGAAGCACGGAAACAGAAGGCCTCGGAAAACTCGACTGGACTCGACTCGATACTTCGGAAAACTTCGGGAAAACCTCGGAAACCTGGTGGGCCTCTTGACACCTCGGACCTTGCTTCTTTCGGCTAGGCTCTGGTCGGGATCCTCCGCACTCCTCACCGCCTCGTCTGGGCACTGATCGCAGTCTTCGTCACCTCCGTGGGTCAGAGGGAGATGCAGGAAATCCTGCCGGTACGCGTAGGTTCCATCTAACTGATGGCAGGGGACAGAGCTTGCAATGCGCCAACCGGCGCGTGAGGTGGGGGAGGGGTCCCTATTCGGGCGCCAAAATGACGTAAATAATTAATTTACTCTCTTAATTTCTATGCAGGTAAGTACTTAATCAATAATAACTCAGATCGGAAAGAAAAAAAACCAGAGTCCGTGGTGTTAGAGTTCTTAGGGGTTTTATTCCTTAAAAAGGAATGGTCATGACCAGGATATCTGATTCTGACCACCACAGGGGTGTCAGAAGGGATAGAGCGCGCTACATTTTATTGACAATACATAGCTTATATACTTAATTCATATCATAAGCAACAGTGCAGGAGGCGTAACAGCTGAGAGAAGACAAGATAACAGTATACACGTGGTACTAGTACGTAATCAAGAGGCGTGAACTGGAGGTGTGTGCTAGAAACGTCACTGATAGGTGACGCAGGTGGGTGGCACCAGACAGAAATGTGGCAATGTCAGCAGAAATCGGAAGCTTGGATGCGCGCGCAGCTGCATGACGTGTGATTGGAGGGGTGCAGGGGACTTGACATTCATACTGACGGAAAGAGACAGAAGTCTGGCATGTCAGATCAACTCGTACTTCTATCATATCTGATATCTGATGTTTAGGAACCATATTATCTGGGCGGAAAGGTCTCTAGGGCAGAAGCTATTCTATGCTAACTGTGGATGCGTGTATAAGCGCCTAAATGTCTGCATGAGAAGCGTGGGGCACGGGGCCTTCCATGGAAGCATGGTAACAGAAGCTATGAATTACTTGCACTGAGACGGGTCGGCCCTTTGGCTCTGCAGCTGGGGAGGATGTTTACTGAAGCTAGTAGGCAGGAATGCATTTTCGAGGAGCGGAACAGATAACTCGAAGGTTATAGTCAGTCTTGGCAGAAAGCAGGCTGAGCTGAGCGCGAGGGGCCGCGCTGGAAGTAAGTCAGAGTTCACGGGTACAGAGGCAGCCTGGGCAGAGGCTGTCAGAGTCAAAAGCCAGAAAATAGGCTCGATGGCAGAAATTCAGGGCCTACTTTGCCAGAGCAGAAAAACATATAAAGTACACTACAAAAAGACGGTGGCATAGCATACTTAGGAATGGACCATTTAATCCATTCAGGGTGGATCTGAAAGAGGACAAGTTAACGTTGGACGCAAATGTATTTGCGTCTTCATGGCTGACACAGGAGGGAAATTACATGCACTTTAAGCTGGTACATGGAGTCGGTGGGGTACGCGCTAGGGAACATAACATGACCAAAAATTTATATTTCCTCAATTGGTTGAAGGAACATATCCACGAATTTCCCAATCGGTTCGGAGATGGATCCGCAGGCCGATACTATGGGTCTGAAAGGAGGATTGATGGGATCCTTATGGATTTTTGGCAACATATATAGTTGCGGTCTTCTTAAGTATTTGATTTTAAAGATTTTGTCGTTTTCTCGTTGATCCAGTTAATTTCTAACGCATGATCTATGATTTTTTGTAAGATAGATTGATATTGAGTTGTGGGATCAAAATCAAGTGGTAAATAAACATTTTCATCAGACACATGATTATTAACACTCTTGACATAGAAATCCGTGTCCATCACAATAAGTGCACCCCCTTTATCGGCTCTATGAAATGTTAAATTCTGTTCTAAACTAAAAATTTTAAGTCTGTTCCATTCTTTGGCCGATAAATTGTATCTCTTGGGTTTGGTGAACGGGAAGGTTTGTACTTCAGAATGTACTGATCTCTCAAACGCATCGATGGTGCTATGTGTAAAGGGTGAACACAAGTTGCTTTTGGGTCTGAAATTTGTGTTCCATGGGTCCTCGTTTTTGGTTTCTTGAGAATCTTTAAAGAAGAATCTTAGTTTAAGGTTTCTGAAAAATTGGAAGAGCGCTATTTCAGTTTCTGCAAGATTGGTACTGTATGTAGGAATGAAAGTGATGCCTTTATTGAGAATCTTCATTTGATGGTCTGTGAGTTTTTTCGAAGAAACGTTAATTACTAAGTGGCTTTCGGCATTTGGCTCCTTGTCCTTTTGGCTATTTTGTCTTCTGTTTCTTTGACCCCTCCTTGTTCTTCAGTTTGGGGTGGGGCATTTGCTGCCTGGCTAATCTCCAAAAAAGACGGTTGTTGTGTGGACTGACTCGGTGTTTGTTTTGTGATGGCTTTTTCGGACGCCTTCACGGGTCCTCTTGATTGAGCGATGTCTGAGTCCGAAACAACACTTTCTTGGGAGGAAGTTGTATTGGATTTCTGGGATCGAGGTTGGGGTTGCCATTTCTTTTGATTGTATATCTCGGCCCAAGTATAAACTTCCCCTAGTTTATAATCTAAAGTGTCTCTACGATATTTTCATACTTTTCGCTCGTTTACTTCCTTCGCGTATCTTCTAATATGTTGTTGATGTCTTCTAGTGTTTGTTGTAAATCGGGGATTTTCTTGATTTCTGTTTGTAACGTTTTTATTTCGTCTTCTAGATCTGAAAGTACTTTTGAGAGCTCTTCAACAATTAATAGAATAAGGTCTAATGAGCATTTATTTAAAACTTGATACCATTTCTCAACAAATTTCTTATTGTTTTTACAAAGCAATGGCTTCAGGGCTATTCTTAATCCCCTTGGAATCCTTTGATTCTTGTGATAGTGAATCAACGTGGTTGCATGCAACCTTTGATTGATCTCTTTTTTACTCATATATTTCCAATTGTCGTAAAAGTTGCGCAGTGGTTGTTTTGTGTGGAGTGAATTTTCTGGTCTCCAGTATTAACCCATATATTTCTTGGGCTGCTTCTGCTGTAAATCCTAGTGTTTCCGCTTTGTTGGACGTTAAAAGGGCAATATCATCCAATTGCATTTTGGTAAAGTGGTGCAGACCGGGATGGAGTAGACTCGATGAAGAAATATAACACAATGTTATCCCAGTACACTCGAATAAACCAGTTAAACCAAGGTTTTTTCTGTGAATTTCGGTTGGCGCCACATCTGACACACGGAGTCTGACCGTGCCTATCA
Organism: Lissotriton vulgaris; assembly: GCF_964263255.1. Classification (NCBI taxonomy): domain Eukaryota; kingdom Metazoa; phylum Chordata; class Amphibia; order Caudata; family Salamandridae; genus Lissotriton; species Lissotriton vulgaris. The sequence goes on along the minus strand of NC_141693.1, from coordinate 748,536,350 downwards.
AAAAGCAAGTAAACTTGGTGTGGAAGGGATCACCTATCCACTAAGATGCGCGCTTAATTTCCAATGAAACTCCAAAGTTTCTTCACAATCTTCAACTCATTAATGTAACATCAATCCAACATTCCAAAACCGAAATTCACAGAAAAAACCTTGGTTTAACTGGTTTATTCGAGTGCACTGGGATAACATTGTGTTATATTTCTTCATCGAGTCTACCCCATCCTGGTCTGCAACACTTCACCAAAATGCAATTGGTTGATATTGCCCTTTTAACGTCCAACAAAGCGGAAACACTAGGATTTACCGCAGAAGCAGCCCAAGAAATATATGGGTTAATACAGGAGGCCAGAAAAATTCCCTCCACACATAACAACCACTGCGCAACTTTTACGACAATTGGAATATATGAGTAAAAAAGAGATCAATCAAAGGTTGCATGCAACCACGTTGATTCACTATCACAAGAATCAAAGGATTCCAAGGGGATTAAGAATAGCCCTGAAGCCAATAATTTGCAAAAACAATAAGAAATTCGTTGAGAAATGGTATCAAGTTTTAAATAAATGCTCATTAGACCTTATTTTATTAATTGTTGACGAGCTCTCAAAAGTACTTTCAGATCTAGAAGATGAAATCAAAACATTACAAACAGAAATCAAGAACATCCCCGATTTACAACAAACACTAGAAGACATCAACAACAAATTAAAAAGATACGCGAAGGAAGTAAGCGAGCGAAAAGTACGAAAATATCGTAGAGACTCTTTAGATTATAAACTAGAGAAAGTTTATACTTGGGCCGAGATATACAATCAAAAGAAATGGCAACCCCAACCTCAATCCCAGAAATCCAATACAACTTCCTCCTAAGAAAGTGTAGTTTCGGACTCGGACATCGCTCAATCAAGAGGACCTGTGAAGGCGTCCGAAAAAGCCATCACAAAACAAACACTGAGTCAGTCCACACAAAAACCGTCTTTTTTGGAGATCAGCCCGGCAGCAAATGCCCCACCCCAAACAGAAGAACAAGGAGGGGTCAAAGAAACAGAATACAAAATAGCCAAAAGGACAAGGAGCCAAATGTCGAAAGCCAATTAGTAATTAACATTTCTTCAAAAAAACTCACAGACCATCAAATGAAGATTCTCAATAAAGGCATCACTTTTGTTCCTACATACAGTACCAATCTTGCAGACACTGAAATAGCGCTCTTCACATTTTTCAGAAACCTTAAACTAAGATTCTTCTTTAAAGATTCTCAAGAAACCAAAAACGAGGACCCATGGAACACAAATTTCAGACCCAAAAGCAACTTCTTTTCACATAAAACCATTGATGCGTTTGAGAGATCAGTACTTTCTGAAGTACAAAGAATCCCGTTAACCAAACCCAAGAGATACAATCTATCGGCCAAAGAATGGAACACACTTAAAAATTTAAGTTTAGAACAGAATTTAACATTTCATAAAACCGAATAAAGGGGGTGCGCTTATTGTGATGGACACGGATTTCTATGTCAAGAGTGTTAATAATCATGTGTCTGATGAAAATGTTTATTTACCACTTGATTTTGATCCCACAACTGAATATCAATCTATCCTACAAAAAATCATAGATCATGCGTTAGAAATTAGCTGGATCAACGAGAAAACACACAAATTCTTTAAAATCAAATACCCAAGAAGACCGCAACTATATATGTTGCCAAAAATCCATAAGGATCCCATCAATCCTCCTTTCAGACCCATAGTATGGGCCTGCGGATCCATCTCCGAACCGATTGGGAAATTCATGGATATGTTCCTTCAACCAATTGTGTAGAGAAGCACAACATACATTAAAGACACTACTGCTTTTTTGAACTTGTTAGATTCCATTGAGCTAGAACCTCATGAAACATATTGGTTATGTACAATCAATGTCATTGAACTTTATACCTCCATCCCTCACAACGAAGGTATTGATGCTCTTGAATGGAGCCTTTTGAACAGCGATTTGGAGGAGACCAAAAAGATCTTCATCTTAGAACTGATGCAATTTGCATTATATCTTAGCTATTTTGAATGGCAGGGCAAATATTTTAACCAGTGCAATGGTACTTCGATGGGCTTTGGGGGGCCCCCTCATACGCCAACATCTATATGTCAAAATTTGAGACAGATCACATTCTGAGTAATCCCACATGGACTGAGGGCTTTGTGTCCTTCAAACCATACATTGACAACATATTTTTAATATGGAAAGGCACGAAATCAAACCTTGAAAAGAACATCACAGTGATCAACACACACAATGATCGGATTAAATTTACCCATGCTATAGAGAAAGAATCCATAGCTTTCTTGGATGTGAGAGTTATCCTGCATAATAACATGCTCAGCACGAAAGTACATATCAAAAAGACTGACAGAAATTCAAGCCTTTTATTTTAAAGTTTCCATCCTGAGAATTTAAAAAAACCATTTACCAACTTCGCAGTATATCAGACTCAAAAGGATTACTAAGAATGAGGAAGACCTTCTTGAATCATTTAGAGAACAAACCAATAAATATCGACAACGAGGATATCCCCAAGACATCTTGGATGATTCACTTAAAAAAGTCACTGCAATACCCAGAAAAGACTTACTCAAAGAACACAAGAAAGTTTCAAACAGTTAAAAAACAGTCTGTGTTCACAAATATTCGACTGAATCAGTGCAAATTAAAAACATCCTCAAAAGACACTGGTATTTGATCCATATGGAACCGGGCCTTAAAGGTCTCTACATTGACAGAATCACTTTTGCATTCCAAAGGTCCAAGAACCTAAAAGAAATCTTAGACACTCCGACCAAAGACAAAACAACTCACAAAGGCATATTGAAATGTCAAAACTGTAAACATTGCAACAATGTGATTGTCGGTAATAAGTTCACTCATCCGACTAAAGGAACTCAAATTGAACTTAAACACACAGGTACCTGCGATACAACTAAATGTACATATGCCATCAAATGCCCATGTGGCAAAATATACGTGGGTCAAACAGACCGAAAAATTAAAGTTCGGATTACTGAACATAAAAGCAATATTCGTTTATTGAACATAAAATCCACCATTGCCAGCCATTGGCTGGAAGCTCGCCATCAAATCTCGCAATTGAGATTCACGTATTGGAGGTGCTTCCTCAACGTCGTGATATAGATCCGACAAAACATAGACTAGGAGCAGAATATTTCTGGATCAAAAAACTTAATTCCCTACAACCATGGGGAATGAATGATCGGATTGAATATGTTTGTTTCTTGTAACATGTGTGACCATCATTATGATTATTATTGTCATTGGCTGATTCTATATTCTTGTTCCCATTGATTATGTCTTTTATCACGTTATTCCTATTGTCGTTTACCCATAAAGATTCACCTTAAGTCACTTTCTCTATTTTTATTTTCATTTTTATTTGTGGTTGACATTAAGTTTAACATCCGTTTGCGCAATACCTTAATTGACATTTCATGGCTGTCTCGCATGAATTATGCTTTTTCCACACCATTATCACGGGCTGTTTTCTATACGACGTACACACGTCAACTTTCCTTTTTTTATTTATCGTTTCTTTTCGGGTTGAAGCCATGATGTCCCCTAGCACGTGATCAGAGCCTTACTTTTTCTAGTTAAATGTTATTCGTTCACGCTGGTTGCACTTACGTATACCTGTGTATCAACGAGAACGCTCAGGCGCGGCTCACCCGCTCTTTGTTGTAAGTTTTTGCAACTCTAGATAAAGTACAGCAGCGTGTTTTGATTTTTGCACTCATGGTTCCGTTTCTTTTCCTTTTTCATCATGAAGAACGTTTGGATTGTAATCTAATTGCACCTTTGAATGTTAGACACAGAAACACGCATTGTGTATACAAGCACTTTTTTATTCTGGGAAGCTTTCTTTCTTCATCTTTGTTCTTTGCACTTTAGATGGTTTCCTTTGATCTTTTATACTGCATATGTATGTACTGACAGGCGTTATATATATATTTTGACTGTGCACACTTTTTAAGCTTATTTTCTGCGCATAAACTAATGGTATATAGTGTATCTGAAATCAAAGTGGAGTTTCTAATTTGGTCCTGTATTATTTACTTTACAGACCCCTGAGGAAGGGTCCCTTTTGATGGACCCGAAATGCATTGGGTATTTCGAAAGACTGTTATAAATTGTGGATATGCATCATAAGAATATCATTATGAACTTATCAAAAATGTTGAATAAACAACGATGAAATGATTTTGGAATGTTGGATTGATGTTACAATAATGAGTTGAAGATTGTGAAGAAACTTTCGAGTTTCATTGGAAATTGAGCGTGCATCTTAGTGGATAGGTGATCCCTTCCACACCAAGTTTACTTGCTAAAAAGAGCAAAACATACCGATTTTTAGTATGTTTGGTATCCACAACCAATGGATACACGTTTATTTGAGGTTTAATACATTAGTTAATTACATTAAAATACATTTACAACGTGGGATACATTTTCAATCACAGAATGTCCCAAATACGCTTATAAGAGGAACCAGGTGCCGTTTGTTGGGGAGCACTGTTGAGTACATCATTCAGTGCCCCTTGGTCAACGCAAAATTGTAGCCCTACATTTTTTATGTGCTTCACGCAACATGTAATGAAGCCAGCATTAGATGCCTTCTGGTTTCCTGTTATTGTATCTAGAAATAGCAATCAAAAATGAATATATACACCTAAAACAACCCAGACCTGTTGGTTTTGCAGATGCTTTTAACATTATCAGATGAATGTGATAAAATTAATATATTAGTAGTTTGTGTAATTACTACTCAAGTTAGTTAGCATGAGAATTGCAAATGCATTAATTCTGAAATTATGAGACTCAAACAGTGGTAGAGTCAGAAATAGGTAGTGTAACTCTGATTATCTCAATCAGTTATTTTCTCCCCTTGAGACTACTATCCTTTGCAGTCACTATTAGACACCTTCATCCTTTGTCTCTCCAAAAGCACTGTAGGTCTAGAAATACTACCCAACAGAGACTGCATGAGGAAGGTCAAACATGAATGTCAAGTCAAGTCAAGTCAAAGAATTTATATAGCGCGCTACATACCCGAAGGGTCTCAAGGCGCTTGAAGAAGGGTGGGGAGTTACTTGTCGAATATCCAAGTTTTAAGTTGCTTTCTGAATGCTAGGTGGTTCTTAGTGAGACGAAGGTGAGTGGGGAGTGAGTTCCAGGTTTTAGCTGCGAGGTAGGAGAAGGATCTACCTCCCATGGTGGTTTTATTGATGCGAGGTACGTTAGCAAAGCCTTGGTTGGAGGATCATAGCTGGCGGGAGGGGGTGTAGAAGGAAAGTCGTGTGTTGAGGCATTCGGGTCCAAGTTCGTAGAGTGCTTTGTGTGCGTGGGTTAGGAGGCGGAAAGTAATCCTCTTATTGACGGGGAGCCAGTGGAGGTTTTTCAGGTGGTTAGAGATGTGGTCTTTACGCGGGATGTCTAGTATGATTCTAGCTGATGCGTTCTGGATGCGTTGGACTTTTTTCTGGATTTTTGCGGTGATACCGGCGTATAGGGTGTTTCCGTAGTCCAGGCGGCTGGTAACCAGAGCATGGGTGATCGTTTTTCTGGTGTTGGTGGGGATCCAGCGAAAGTTTTTTTTGAGCATGCGAAGAATGTTGAAGCAAGATGATGAAACGGCGTTGACTTGTCTGTTCATAGAGAGTGAGGAGTCCAGGATGACGCCCAGGTTCCGTGCGTGGTCCGTCGGGATGGGTGCTTTTCCAAGGGCCTCTGGCCACCAAGAGTCGTCCCGTGCGGAGGGGGAGGTACCTAAGATAAGGACTTCTGTTTTGTCTGAGTTCAGTTTCAGACGGCTCTGCTTCATCCACTCGGCTACTTCTTTCATTCCTTCATGTAGGTTGGTTTTGGCGGTGTTAGGGTCTTTGGTGAGTGATAGGATCAGTTGAGTGTCATCCGCGTAGGAGATGATGTTGAGGTTGTGTTGGCGAGCGATGGCCGCGAGGGGGCTCATGTATACGTTGAATAGGGTGGGACTGAGTGAGGACCCTTGGGGTACGCCGCAGATGACTTCAGTGGCCTCTGACTTGAATGGTGGGAGGCGGACTCTCTGGGTTCTTCCGGTGAGGAACGAGGTGATCCATTCCAGTGCTTTTCCTTGGATTCCGATGTTACTGAGGCGCTGTAGAAGGGTGCTATGGCAGACTGTGTCGAAGGCCGCGGAGAGGTCGAGGAGGATGAGGGCGACTGTGTCTCCATTGTCCAGTAGAGTTCGAATGTCGTCTGTTGCAGCGATGAGGGCGGTTTCGGTGCTGTGTTTGGCTCGGAAGCCGGACTGTGAGGAGTCGAGGGATTTGTTGGTTTCGAGGAAGGCGGCGAGCTGGTTGTTGGCGGCTTTCTCGATGACTTTGGCCGGGAATGGAAGGAGTGAGATGGGGCGGTAGTTTTTGAGTTCGGTGGGGTCAGCTGTGGGTTTTTTCAGAAGGGCACTGAGTTCGGCGTATTTCCAGCTATCCGGGAAGGAGGCGGAGTTGAGGGAGCAGTTGATGACGTCTCGGAGGTGTGGTGCTATGATGGAGTCTGCTTTGTTGAAGATGTGGTGAGGGCATGGGTCTGTGGGGGATCCTGAGTGGATAGAGTTCATCAGGTGGATGGTGTCCTCAGTGGAGATTGGGTTCCAGTCATTAAGGATGTTCAAGGGGGGTGAAGGTCCTGCAGAAGGTTGGGTGGGTTGGTCTCCGGGTCGGTTGTCGAAGCTGTTGTGGATGTCTGCGATTTTGTTGTGGAAGAACGAAGCTAGGGAGTCGCAGAGGGCTTGAGAGGGGGTGATGTCGTTGGAGTTGGCTGAGGGGTTGGTAAATTCTTTGACGATGTTGAATAATTTCTTGCTGTTGTGGGCGTTGTTGTCTAGTCGGTCTTTGAATGCGGTTTTCTTGGCAGATCGGATTAATTGGTGGTGTATGCGGGTGGCGTTTTTGAAGGCGTCCCTAGTGCTGGTGTTTGGGTCTTTTTTCCAGGCCTTCTCGAGGGAGCGACAGAGTTTCTTCGATTTCTTAAGATCATCGTTGAACCAGGAGGCGTTTTTGCTGCCTAGTTTGATTTGACGTTTTTTCAGTGGTGCTAGGATGTCGGCGCTGCTGGATAGCCATTGGGTGAGGTTAATGGCTGCTTGGTCAGGGTTTGAGGAGTGGGTGGGGGGGTTTTGAGGAAGGGATGAGGAGATCTGGTCGATAGTGATTTTGTTCCAATTTCTTCGCAGAGTAGGTTGAGGATGGTTGTGAGTTGTGGTCTTGTTGTAGAAAAAGTGTACGCAGCTGTGGTCCGTCCAGTGGAGAGTAGTGGTGTGACTGAAGGAAACATGTTTGCTGGAGGTGAAGATAGACTCGAGTGTGTGACCTGCGGTGTGGGTGGGCGTAGAGACAAGTTGTTTGAGTCCGAGGTTGGCGAGATTGTCCAACTTCCTCCTAAGAAAGTGTAGTTTCGGACTCGGACATCGCTCAATCAAGAGGACCTGTGAAGGCGTCCGAAAAAGCCATCACAAAACAAACACTGAGTCAGTCCACACAAAAACCGTCTTTTTTGGAGATCAGCCCGGCAGCAAATGCCCCACCCCAAACAGAAGAACAAGGAGGGGTCAAAGAAACAGAATACAAAATAGCCAAAAGGACAAGGAGCCAAATGTCGAAAGCCAATTAGTAATTAACATTTCTTCAAAAAAACTCACAGACCATCAAATGAAGATTCTCAATAAAGGCATCACTTTTGTTCCTACATACAGTACCAATCTTGCAGACACTGAAATAGCGCTCTTCAAATTTTTCAGAAACCTTAAACTAAGATTCTTCTTTAAAGATTCTCAAGAAACCAAAAACGAGGACCCATGGAACACAAATTTCAGACCCAAAAGCAACTTCTTTTCACATAAAACCATTGATGCGTTTGAGAGATCAGTACTTTCTGAAGTACAAAGAATCCCGTTAACCAAACCCAAGAGATACAATCTATCGGCCAAAGAATGGAACACACTTAAAAATTTAAGTTTAGAACAGAATTTAACATTTCATAAAACCGAATAAAGGGGGTGCGCTTATTGTGATGGACACGGATTTCTATGTCAAGAGTGTTAATAATCATGTGTCTGATGAAAATGTTTATTTACCACTTGATTTTGATCCCACAACTGAATATCAATCTATCCTACAAAAAATCATAGATCATGCGTTAGAAATTAGCTGGATCAACGAGAAAACACACAAATTCTTTAAAATCAAATACCCAAGAAGACCGCAACTATATATGTTGCCAAAAATCCATAAGGATCCCATCAATCCTCCTTTCAGACCCATAGTATGGGCCTGCGGATCCATCTCCGAACCGATTGGGAAATTCATGGATATGTTCCTTCAACCAATTGTGTAGAGAAGCACAACATACATTAAAGACACTACTGCTTTTTTGAACTTGTTGGATTCCATTGAGCTAGAACCTCATGAAACATATTGGTTATGTACAATCAATGTCATTGAACTTTATACCTCCATCCCTCACAACGAAGGTATTGATGCTCTTGAATGGAGCCTTTTGAACAGCGATTTGGAGGAGACCAAAAAGATCTTCATCTTAGAACTGATGCAATTTGCATTATATCTTAGCTATGTTGAATGGCAGGGCAAATATTTTAACCAGTGCAATGGTACTTCGATGGGCTTTGGGGGGCCCCCTCATACGCCAACATCTATATGTCAAAATTTGAGACAGATCACATTCTGAGTAATCCCACATGGACTGAGGGCTTTGTGTCCTTCAAACCATACATTGACAACATATTTTTAATATGGAAAGGCACGAAATCAAACCTTGAAAAGAACATCACAGTGATCAACACACACAATGATCGGATTAAATTCACCCATGCTATAGAGAAAGAATCCATAGCTATCTTGGATGTGAGAGTTATCCTGCATAATAACATGCTCAGCACGAAAGTACATATCAAAAAGACTGACAGAAATTCAAGCCTTTTATTTTAAAGTTTCCATCCTGAGAATTTAAAAAAACCATTTACCAACTTCGCAGTATATCAGACTCAAAAGGATTACTAAGAATGAGGAAGACCTTCTTGAATCATTTAGAGAACAAACCAATAAATATCGACAACGAGGATATCCCCAAGACATCTTGGATGATTCACTTAAAAAAGTCACTGCAATACCCAGAAAAGACTTACTCAAAGAACACAAGAAAGTTTCAAACAGTAAAAAAACAGTCTGTGTTCACAAATATTCGACTGAATCAGTGCAAATTAAAAACATCCTCAAAAGACACTGGTATTTGATCCATATGGAACCGGGCCTTAAAGGTCTCTACATTGACAGAATCACTTTTGCATTCCAAAGGTCCAAGAACCTAAAAGAAATCTTAGACACTCCGACCAAAGACAAAACAACTCACAAAGGCATATTGAAATGTCAAAACTGTAAACATTGCAACAATGTGATTGTCGGTAATAAGTTCACTCATCCGACTAAAGGAGCTCAAATTGAACTTAAACACACAGGTACCTGCGATACAACTAAATGTACATATGCCATCAAATGCCCATGTGGCAAAATATACGTGGGTCAAACAGACCGAAAAATTAAAGTTCGGATTACTGAACATAAAAGCAATATTCGTTTATTGAACATAAAATCCACCATTGCCAGCCATTGGCTGGAAGCTCGCCATCAAATCTCGCAATTGAGATTCACGTATTGGAGGTGCTTCCTCAACGTCGTGATATAGATCCGACAAAACATAGACTGAGAGCAGAATATTTCTGGATCAAAAAACTTAATTCCCTACAACCATGGGGAATGAATGATCGGATTGAATATGTTTGTTTCTTGTAACATGTGTGACCATCATTATGATTATTATTGTCATTGGCTGATTCTATATTCTTGTTCCCATTGATTATGTCTTTTATCACGTTATTCCTATTGTCGTTTACCCATAAAGATTCACCTTAAGTCACTTTCTCTATTTTTATTTTCATTTTTATTTGTGGTTGACATTAAGTTTAACATCCGTTTGCGCAATACCTTAATTGACATTTCATGGCTGTCTCGCATGAATTATGCTTTTTCCACACCATTATCACGGGCTGTTTTCTATACGACGTACACACGTCAACTTTCCTTTTTTTATTTATCGTTTCTTTTCGGGTTGAAGCCATGATGTCCCCTAGCACGTGATCAGAGCCTTACTTTTTCTAGTTAAATGTTATTCGTTCACGCTGGTTGCACTTACGTATACCTGTGTATCAACGAGAACGCTCAGGCGCGGCTCACCCGCTCTTTGTTGTAAGTTTTTGCAACTCTAGATAAAGTACAGCAGCGTGTTTTGATTTTTGCACTCATGGTTCCGTTTCTTTTCCTTTTTCATCATGAAGAACGTTTGGATTGTAATCTAATTGCACCTTTGAATGTTAGACACAGAAACACGCATTGTGTATACAAGCACTTTTTTATTCTGGGAAGCTTTCTTTCTTCATCTTTGTTCTTTGCACTTTAGATGGTTTCCTTTGATCTTTTATACTGCATATGTATGTACTGACAGGCGTTATATATATATTTTGACTGTGCACACTTTTTAAGCTTATTTTCTGCGCATAAACTAATGGTATATAGTGTACCTGAAATCAAAGTGGAGTTTCTAATTTGGTCCTGTATTATTTACTTTACAGACCCCTGAGGAAGGGTCCCTTTTGATGGACCCGAAATGCATTTGGTATTTCGAAAGACTGTTATAAATTGTGGATATGCATCATAAGAATATCATTATGAACTTATCAAAAATGTTGAATAAACAACGATGAAATGATTTTGGAATGTTGGATTGATGTTACAATAATGAGTTGAAGATTGTGAAGAAACTTTCGAGTTTCATTGGAAATTGAGCGTGCATCTTAGTGGATAGGTGATCCCTTCCACACCAAGTTTACTTGCTAAAAAGAGCAAAACATACCGATTTTTAGTATGTTTGGTATCCACAACCAATGGATACACGTTTATTTGAGGTTTAATACATTAGTTAATTACATTAAAATACATTTACAACGTGGGATACATTTTCAATCACAGAATGTCCCAAATACGCTTATAAGAGGAACCAGGTGCCGTTTGTTGGGGAGCACTGTTGAGTACATCATTCAGTGCCCCTTGGTCAACGCAAAATTGTAGCCCTACATTTTTTATGTGCTTCACGCAACATGTAATGAAGCCAGCATTAGATGCCTTCTGGTTTCCTGTTATTGTATCTAGAAATAGCAATCAAAAATGAATATATACACCTAAAACAACCCAGACCTGTTGGTTTTGCAGATGCTTTTAACATTATCAGATGAATGTGATAAAATTAATATATTAGTAGTTTGTGTAATTACTACTCAAGTTAGTTAGCATGAGAATTGCAAATGCATTAATTCTGAAATTATGAGACTCAAACAGTGGTAGAGTCAGAAATAGGTAGTGTAACTCTGATTATCTCAATCAGTTATTTTCTCCCCTTGAGACTACTATCCTTTGCAGTCACTATTAGACACCTTCATCCTTTGTCTCTCCAAAAGCACTGTAGGTCTAGAAATACTACCCAACAGAGACTGCATGAGGAAGGTCAAACATGAATGTCAAGTCAAGTCAAGTCAAAGAATTTATATAGCGCGCTACATACCCGGAGGGTCTCAAGGCGCTTGAAGAAGGGTGGGGAGTTACTTGTCGAATATCCAAGTTTTAAGTTGCTTTCTGAATGCTAGGTGGTTCTTAGTGAGACGAAGGTGAGTGGGGAGTGAGTTCCAGGTTTTAGCTGCGAGGTAGGAGAAGGATCTACCTCCCATGGTGGTTTTATTGATGCGAGGTACGTTAGCAAAGCCTTGGTTGGAGGATCGTAGCTGGCGGGAGGGGGTGTAGAAGGAAAGTCGTGTGTTGAGGCATTCGGGTCCAAGTTCGTAGAGTGCTTTGTGTGCGTGGGTTAGGAGGCGGAAAGTAATCCTCTTATTGACGGGGAGCCAGTGGAGGTTTTTCAGGTGGTTAGAGATGTGGTCTTTACGCGGGATGTCTAGTATGATTCTAGCTGATGCGTTCTGGATGCGTTGGAGTTTTTTCTGGAGTTTTGCGGTGATACCGGCGTATAGGGTGTTTCCGTAGTCCAGGCGGCTGGTAACCAGAGCATGGGTGATCGTTTTTCTGGTGTTGGTGGGGATCCAGCGAAAGGTTTTTTTGAGCATGCGAAGAATGTTGAAGCAAGATGATGAAACGGCGTTGACTTGTCTGTTCATAGAGAGTGAGGAGTCCAGGATGACGCCCAGGTTCCGTGCGTGGTCCGTCGGGATGGGTGCTTTTCCAAGGGCCTCTGGCCACCAAGAGTCGTCCCGTGCGGAGGGGGAGGTACCTAAGATAAGGACTTCTGTTTTGTCTGAGTTCAGTTTCAGACGGCTCTGCTTCATCCACTCGGCTACTTCTTTCATTCCTTCATGTAGGTTGGTTTTGGCGGTGTTAGGGTCTTTGGTGAGTGATAGGATCAGTTGAGTGTCATCCACGTAGGAGATGATGTTGAGGTTGTGTTGGCGAGCGATGGCCGCGAGGGGGCTCATGTATACGTTGAATAGGGTGGGACTGAGTGAGGACCCTTGGGGTACGCCGCAGATGACTTCAGTGGCCTCTGACTTGAATGGTGGGAGGCGGACTCTCTGGGTTCTTCCGGTGAGGAACGAGGTGATCCATTCCAGTGCTTTTCCTTGGATTCCGATGTTACTGAGGCGCTGTAGAAGGGTGCTATGGCAGACTGTGTCGAAGGCCGCGGAGAGGTCGAGGAGGATGAGGGCGACTGTGTCTCCATTGTCCAGTAGAGTTCGAATGTCGTCTGTTGCAGCGATGAGGGCGGTTTCGGTGCTGTGTTTGGCTCGGAAGCCGGACTGTGAGGAGTCGAGGGATTTGTTGGTTTCGAGGAAGGCGGCGAGCTGGTTGTTGGCGGCTTTCTCGATGACTTTGGCCGGGAATGGAAGGAGTGAGATGGGGCGGTAGTTTTTGAGTTCGGTGGGGTCAGCTGTGGGTTTTTTCAGAAGGGCACTGAGTTCGGCGTATTTCCAGCTATCCGGGAAGGAGGCGGAGTTGAGGGAGCAGTTGATGACGTCTCGGAGGTGTGGTGCTATGATGGAGTCTGCTTTGTTGAAGATGTGGTGAGGGCATGGGTCTGTGGGGGATCCTGAGTGGATAGAGTTCATCAGGTGGATGGTGTCCTCAGTGGAGATTGGGTTCCAGTCATTAAGGATGTTCAAGGGGGGTGAAGGTCCTGCAGAAGGTTGGGTGGGTTGGTCTCCGGGTCGGTTGTCGAAGCTGTTGTGGATGTCTGCGATTTTGTTGTGGAAGAACGAAGCTAGGGAGTCGCAGAGGGCTTGAGAGGGGGTGATGTCGTTGGAGTTGGCTGAGGGGTTGGTAAATTCTTTGACGATGTTGAATAATTTCTTGCTGTTGTGGGCGTTGTTGTCTAGTCGGTCTTTGAATGCGGTTTTCTTGGCAGATCGGATTAATTGGTGGTGTATGCGGGTGGCGTTTTTGAAGGCGTCCCTAGTGCTGGTGTTTGGGTCTTTTTTCCAGGCCTTCTCGAGGGAGCGACAGAGTTTCTTCGATTTCTTAAGATCATCGTTGAACCAGGAGGCGTTTTTGCTGCCTAGTTTGATTTGACGTTTTTTCAGTGGTGCTAGGATGTCGGCGCTGCTGGATAGCCATTGGGTGAGGTTAATGGCTGCTTGGTCAGGGTTTGAGGAGTGGGTGGGGGGTTTTTGAGGAAGGGATGAGGAGATCTGGTCGATAGTGATTTTGTTCCAATTTCTTCGCAGAGTAGGTTGAGGATGGTTGTGAGTTGTGGTCTTGTTGTAGAAAAAGTGTACGCAGCTGTGGTCCGTCCAGTGGAGAGTAGTGGTGTGACTGAAGGAAACATGTTTGCTGGAGGTGAAGATAGACTCGAGTGTGTGACCTGCGGTGTGGGTGGGCGTAGAGACAAGTTGTTTGAGTCCGAGGTTGGCGAGATTGTCCAAGAGGGAGCAAAATATCCTAATTTGCAAATTAGGGGGCAAAATATCCTAATTTGCAAATCTTTTCCACATAATTATGGCTCTGCCATATTTTCCTCATAATACATCATCGGCCGCATAATATGATGGTTTTAACAAAAAAATTGTATGTAGCTCAAATGGATCAAAATGCGTGACTTATGTTTCTGTGAAGTAGAAAGCCCTTTACAAAGGTTGACTGGTCACCATTCTTACTGCTGCACTTGTATGTTAAACTGATATTATTGAGGCAAAAGCTTTGCAGAGACTGTAGGATGTGTAAAAAAGTCAAAATAATAAAGTATCAGAAAATGTACCTCACATTAGGCTGCAACCTTTCTTTGCTGCATAATTTAGCCAACACTGCAGCATCATGTTGTCCTCCATTGCTGCATAATTGCAGTGGCCCCAAAGCAGGCAGCACATGTTAAAAGTGCTTGTGCTTGTGCATGAAGCAGAGATGCTGCACGTTCCTGAAACCCGCAATCCTAAAAGAATAACAATAAACTAAAAAAAAAAACTGTAGCCCACTTTTCACGAAGTGCAAATTACACAGACCTCTCGCAGGCAACTCCCATAAAGTAAGGAATACCCCTCTTTTGTGTGCATCAAATATCTTCTAAAACACACTGGTTCAGGAACCCCTTTCTGTAACTGCACAACATCCTTTCTGTCTGACAGCATAGGAGCCTCTGATAATTAGATCTACTAACCTGGGTTTACAGGAGCTCACGATTTGCAGGTGACGCTCAGTTTGTGTTATAATAGTTTAATTCTGCGTTAGTCAGTTACTCCTATAATCAGGGGCCCATCTGGTTTTACCACTTGTGCACTTGCTTAACGTCTCGCTGATATCTGCATGTACTGCAGTGTTCACTTACCTATTGTTGTAAATGCTAGTTTACATCACTGACACCTTTCCAGTCAGTGCTTTGTGTACTTTTCTAGGCACACATTTTGTGCAGCAATTCAGGATTAATCTTAATGTCATATCCAGTCATTTAAACCCTGCACCCAGCAACAAGGCCTAAAAGACACTGGGGCTGAGGTGGCAACCCCTGGCCTCTTGGGAGGCCGCTTCTCTTACTCCCGGCCAGCCCGCCCGCCCTAGACTGGAGTGAGAATGCACAATGGCCATAAAATCACCTCTCCTTTCAGCCTCCCCATGTAGGCCGATGCCTATTCACACCCTCCCCACTGCCCCCATAACCTGAAGGTGATGACCAGGCAGGGGCTGAGACTGCTTCTGGCCAGGCAGGCCCCACACCAGGCAGGGGGCCCAGACCAGAATGCTCGAAAGGCCAGAGCAACACCAACCTCCCAGCCTCAAAATACAGAGGGTCAGGAGAGAGCCCGGGATGCTGGCACCTCATAACAATGGCCTGGTGAAGACAGTTGACAGAGGCAAAAAAAAAACGGCCTATAGGTGCCCCTGAAGCACCGGCCCGTCGCGCCATGCCCCACGGATCACCTTCCCAATCTGACACTGTCACTAAATGAGGTGTAAATCACACCTCACACTCTAGCAGCAGGGCCACTAAAGGTTGTCGTTTTCGCATGATGATTGATTGCTCCCACAGTGTTGCTTTGTAGGCCCATGCCCCAGGACACAGAGGGGAAGGGGGAGGAGGTTGTGGCAACTACAGACTGTTTCCTTAATGTACAACACACAGGCCTGGACGATCACACAATATTTTTTTAATTTGGACCATTCCTGCCGTCCTGGGACACATTTTTAAAATACAGAAGTAGGGGAACGGACTGTGTTAATTTTAAAAAGTAGGGGCACGCCGTGCCCTTCCGATCCCTCCCACTTCTAACACTGAATACAATACAATAGAACCTCCTTGCAGAATGTGATGAGGGGTCCCTGAGTGTTGCATATCTGACAGTTATTCATTGGCCTTTGGCTAAAAGGGTGGCACTTGAAGGGTTGGGCTGAACTTGTGCCGCAGGGCCTGCAGGACCCTGCATTAAGCACCCAGTAATTCCCTGTGTCTGGCGGTTGCACAGGGATTTATATGTGCTTCACATGGCAGTTGCCTAAGAGCCCATTGTGACAGGCATGGCCTATTTGACCTCCTAAAGTGTTTGAGTCACTGGTTGAACATCATCTAACCATTCGTGCAGCCATTCACTTATTTGTCGCTGCACTCGCTCATGCATACTTCCATCAATGCACTCAGGGGCATATTAGCAAGAACCTTGTAAAAATTATCGCCGTTTTAGCGGCAGGAATTCCAATAGAAGCCCAGGTTAGAAGCCCTGCATATCTAACCTGGGCTTCTATTGGAATTCTATAACGCATATTAGCAAGCCCATTATCACGGTTTTAGCTGCAGTTTCCTGCCGCTAAAACTGCGATATTTTAACGAGGTTCTTGCTAATATGCCCCTTGGTCCCTCACTAATGCATCAATGAACTCACTCAGCAATCCATCTATAGATCATTCTCAAATTCACTCCTTCAAAGACCTATGCAACCAAACACTGGGGTATATTATCAAGCAGGGCGTTAAAATTATCGCCGTTTTAGCGGCAGAAAACTGCTGCTAAAGCGACGATAATGGGCTTGATAATATGCTCTGGAGAATTCCAATAGAAGCCGTGTTCACACCAGAACATGGGTTTCTATTGGAATTCACAAGGCCATATTATCAAGCCCCTTATCGCCGCTTTAGCGGCTGTTTTCTGCTGCTAAAATGGCGATAATTTTTAACACCCTGCTTGATAATATGCCCCACAATCTTTATGAATAAGCACTTTCGCTCACGAAATAGCCATACTTTTTGCTTTGCCAGTCCTTGTTTCTCTTACACAGTCCTGATAGGGATTATAGGAACTTTTATTTGAAGTTCCTAATGGAAAATTATCATGGAGCCTCCTATTGGCTACAATCTCCTATGCACTGGACTGCACCTAGCAAGATGGGTGCCACCTTCTTTACTTACACAGATTTTGAGCCTAATAGTGTATAAATGGATGTATCTGTCCTGTGATTATTCGTATTAGTGCCTTCAGCTTCAGTGAGTTTTATACCTAAAGACATGAAGAATAGGATTTGTAGAAGCCACCACGTTAGTTTAGAATGCTAAAAGGATTCTGCTCACTAAAGGGAAAGCACGTATCTCTAAAGAACTTTAAACAGTTGCCAAATTGAACTTTTTATCATTTGGTAAATTTGCCTCTGTTTTATTTCTGCCTCAAAGGTTTCTGTAGGTGGGATGAACTCATTCCTACTTGGCTATAAAACAAACCCGGTTATTAAAGGTACTGCAGTTCATAAAGTATTTACTTTTTAATATATCGAAGTCTGGTCTCACATGATTTGAGTTTTATACTGCATTAAATAAAATGATTAATTCATCTATTTCGAGAACTTAGCAATACGCAGTGAGAAAATCCGCCCCTGCACAACACATGAAAAACATGAGAAACGATCACCTTTGCACAATGCTTAAATTCTGGCCAGAGCTAGTGACCCTCACTTCTGTTAAATCTGAGAAGTACTAGGTTCACATCCCTCCATAATGTGTGTCGTATGGGCTAAAATCCCTGCTTTTTGAAAAAGAGAATGCTGCTGAAAAGGTGTAGCAGACAAAGTTGGCAAGTTATGTCATTGTCAACTTCAAACTACTTTGCTAGTGGAACTTTAATTCAATATTTCACTACCTATGAATAGGGCAGTGTAAACTTTCAAAGCAGGAGAACGTGCAACGGTACAACGTTTTTTTTTTTTGCATTGTCCAGCTTTGGTAATTGCAAAACGATAGAAAATGGAAAAAATAAGGGGTCGGGAGCCGCAGTGCAAACATTCCCTCAGCCATGCTGGGCCAGGAGCGGAAGTTGCCTGCCTTATATCCAGTGGCGGCTCCTCGAGGGAGTGCTGTGGGCGGGGCGGTGGGGGGTAGTAAACTCAGGAATGTCGCCAAACGGAGTTTAGTAAACAAAGAAATAGAACGAATTATAATGCACGCTGCATCGCCGATTTGGAGTTGCAGGTGTGCAATGTAATTAGATATATATATTTATTTATTTACTCAACTCCGTTCGGCAGCATTACGGATTTTACTTCCTCCCACCCTGCCCCACCCCCGTCCCGCGCCACAGCACCCCCTAGAGGAACCGCACCTGCTTATATCAGAAGCATTGCGCTCCAGTGTTCCCTGAGCACCGAAGCACTATGTAGTGCAAGCCCGGTATGAGGAAAGGAGATGAGACTGCTGAGTAGCTGCCACAGTGTTTCTCACATCATCTGCTTTCCCAGATCCTGTAGGTCTTGACCAGGGAACCCTGTGTGTGTAGAACACAGAATGAAAGAATACTATCAAATGGATGTGAATGAAGCGATGGGGGCCTGTGAGGGACAACAGACCTCAATCACTGCATTGGCATTTGCAAAATGCTCACATTTATTTAAATTATTTAACATTTTTATGTGTTTGGCTTGGCAGCGTAGCTGTTGCCAGACAATTATGTGAGAATCACCAAGAGAGGGGCTTTGGCTCCACCCCATGCTGGGAGCCAGGAGTGCATGCTTTGATTAGGCAGTAGCTGTGTGGTTCCATCAAAAAATGCTTGCCATCCACACAGCTGCAATCATTTTGTTTATTTGTACCGCTGCCTGAGCTTGAATTATCTGGGACACACACATGACACTGTAATGCAGTTAAAGTGTCTTAGATAACTTTTCTCTGTCAGCCACACAGATGGCAGAGGCAGCTCTTAAGACATCAGAGATCTTTGAGTAGGGAATTCCAGAAAGATGGAACAATGTCAGTGAAGGACTGAGTGGCATTTTATCAGGCACCTTTACCTGTGCATACAACAGTGCGTTTGTGTGTCTTGTGCCTTCTCCTGCCAACTGGTGGCTGTCACTTTGCGTGGCGAGAATTTTAATGCTAAAAATACCCTGGGTTGCCCTCAGGGTGTATAATCCCTGAGGGCAGCCCAGGGTATTTTTAGTATCAAAATATCACCCAATTTTTTTTCTTTCAGGAAAACCTCAGTTGGTTTATTTACTAGTAGGTTCATATTTGACTTACAAATCTACGTATGCACATTTTGGTAATCATCTGGTACCAGAACTCATCCTCCCAACCCTGAACAAGGGTAGGGATACTTATTATCACTTATTTTATCCTGATGAAACACGATGGATCACTCCTGGAACACTGAGGCATGAAACATGGCACCCTACACGACCTACATAATCTGCACATGCTGCTAATTTGTTTTTCTTTATAAATAGGAGCAAACAATAGACACATTACTTTTATCTTTATCAAGGGGACCCTGGATTGAATTGTTTTTGCTACCCCTCAGGTACTTTTAACCCTCTCACCCGCATTCATCATCACAGCTATTAGATTAAAAGATCTCAATCAAAGAGCCCTCTTGCGAGGCCCGTTGAGTATTGTAGCAATGACCCTACGAGGAGCTAGGCCCGATGATGAAGCGTGACACCTTCACAGGTGTGTGAGGACACTACTTCCTAAATATGAAGCTCCCCTTACTTGAGCCATTTTTCCACCTTAAAATACACTATTATCGAACAGTTACCCTACCAGTATTCTCGTACTTGTTCTTGGGAGCAAGGGTTCTGGACCTTTTATTAGCTCCCTGTCCACCCTCTCTGTGTAACTGATGTCACCTGGCAAACACTTTCTCTTTCAGCACTCTGTCATTCTGGTGGCCCTCCTTTCTTTATTAAAGCATTCGGATCTTATGGCATATTGTAGCAAAGCATGGATTGTGATGGGTATGCTGGTAAAAGGTGGGCATCCATGAAATTTGATGGCTACCACTTGC
Source organism: Lissotriton vulgaris (assembly GCF_964263255.1). Lineage (NCBI taxonomy): Eukaryota > Metazoa > Chordata > Amphibia > Caudata > Salamandridae > Lissotriton > Lissotriton vulgaris. The sequence goes on along the minus strand of NC_141693.1, from coordinate 748,516,430 downwards.
ATAAGGTGGGCACTTCTTACAAGTGATTATGAAGCTTTTGGCATGTGATCCCGACTCTCTTTGCGTGGGGAACTAGAATTTGTGACTCCTTGATAAAATTGACTAGCTGGTGTCTGAGGTTCGAAATAATGGATTTCATGAATGACAAACTGGTGTTTCGCATGGGTGGTGTCACAAAGGGACAAGAGGGAAGAGGAAGATGACACATTACCCCCTTATGTTTCTCCTCTCCTCTGTTTTTTTAGCTGCCCCCACATACTGCCTACCTCGACACCAGCTACATCCTGGAAGACAACAATCCCCCTTAAGGAAGACGACCTCCTGAGATTTGAGCGTGCTTGTGTCATCGTGTCACACGCAGGAATCACAGCTGATACACAGAGCGCAAGCCCGTTGAAGTCCAGTGTCTCTGGAGAGAACATCGCCACCAGCCCCAGCAACAAGGAAGACTCGAGACAAGAGGACAGAAAGTGGAGTTTTGCAGAAGAACCAAAACTGGGAGACTCAGACCTACCAAATGGAGCGGTCCACGTCGCGGAGCCAATCCTGGAGAAATGGGAAGACCAAAGAATAGAGCAACACCACGAGTTGGCCCGCCATGTTCCCGGAGGACCATGTCTCTCCTAGGTACATGGATGCCTTAGGGGCTTCCTGGGCAGAAAAATTTCTGATGATAGAGAAGTCTGAAACTGGGGAATAGGGACACCTGCAGCCCTTTTTTTTTGTACATTGTTTTTTTTTGGTTAGCACTACATCACTGGTCAATGTCTTGTTTTGAGTGACATCAGTTCTCTCGCCCCCACTCCTGTCCCATAAACGACAATAAGAAGGGAAAGGACAAAAGCACTTACCTTTGGGGACTCTGGGATTCTTATTTAGATTTTTACCATACCAATCTCCAGATTTCCAGGTTAGGCTGATCAAATCTTTTTATCTGCTAGAAGTGTAGAGGGAAGATTTCCTCAAATTTACAATTTAAATAGCTTTGTAAAACAACAATCAAATCCAACTTAAAAAATCACTGACTACGAACTAAAGTTTAAGGATTGATTAGAAAGCCAAAAATAGTTGGTCATACAAACATCTTAGCAAAAGATTCAGAAAATAAACCAGCACTAATACCAACATAATCCTTTGCAGGAGTCTCAGACGACTCACGATAAAGAGAAAAGTCAATTCAAGAAGCATTAGACATGCTTTGATTGTCCTCACTTGAAGTCTGGACAGCATTACAGAAAGGAAAAAAATAAAAATGGTTAGTCTGTCCCTACACTAGCTCTAAAGTGACATCCCTACTTAACATCCCTCCCAGGCAAGAGTAAAGGTGTCCTAAGAAGTGCACTCACTTTCAGTAAGTAACCTAAGTTACCGAACTTGTTCTAAGATGCTCCTTCCTACACCCTACTCTGCCTTAAGTTCCCAAAGTCTGCTCTAACTGTCTACATGCTGCCTTTCCAGACCCCTGACCAAATCTGCTCCCCACCCTTGGGCACTGTCCCTAATACAAAATCCCCAAATCAACAGGCACGCCCCCAACACGCCTCTCTGTGCAGGTGTCACTCCGTGGATTTTTACAGCATGGCACGTTTCCATCGAAGTCCGTTGAGGTGTCCTAGGGTCCCAGGCACCTTCACCGCCAAATATTGCACTCCTGCATTCTCGGATACTCCTCTGCGCTCGCGCCTACCATCCTAACTCTTAAAACAATGAAGTATTGTACCTAACGAGCCATATGGCCTTGCACCTGCAAACCAAAATACGTGAGAAGCAGCCTGCACACATTCGAAGTTGAAATTCAATATTTGCTAAGACAGTCTTTCCCAAGGAGAAAATCATTTCAAGTTCAAGTAAGGCTAACTAAAGAAATTACCTTTAGGCCTCTACTGGCTTCTTCGTGTCCTAGGCCTTTAAACGCTTAAATGCATTTCTAACTCTACATTATAAGCAATACATTCGAAGTCATTATAAAGCATTATCACATTTCGATCCTAAAACCTAAATCCTACTCATGTTAATGCGTTACAGTTTGCTCTCCCTACATGTGGAACTTCTAATGGGGCACGTCTATTCTAATGCAGCATTTCACAAAATAAACAGCATTTCTACGTTATTCAAAGCATCACACTTCGGTTAAAGCTTTAGTCTGCAAATGTTAAGAATACATTTCTACTTACTACACCTATTCCCGACCTACTGTTACATTTTCACACATTTTAGTAAGGTCCTCTAAATATGCGAGTGCTGACTACTCATGGTTATGATGCACCCTTACAAATTTTAAGACATCATGGCACTCTCTCAGGTCCCCCCTTCAATGACCTGTGTCATCACACACCACACCATCCCCAAGGAAAGAACCGAGTTAAACTGAGCTTGTTGCCGTTCTTCCTCTCTTGAGCAATTCCATGCTCTTAAGATTTCGATACTGAGTGTCCTGCAGTCTCTCCATTTGTCTCTCTCGCACTCTCAATGATCTTTCCAATCTACTTGACCTGCACCACAGCTCATTATATAGATGATTTGACGTAGTTACTAACACTCGGCTAACTGATTGGGCTTTTTTACCTAAAACTTCACTGGAATTTTTTTCTTTACCTTAGTCTTTTTTTTTCTTGCACATCGGTGTGTAATATATAACTGGATGCCGTTCCACTTCGAGAAGATTCGCATGGCAATAGATAATTTTCAATGTATATAGGCAGTTTATAGTCCCTGATGTATATAGTGTATATATATATATATATATGATTATTTTTTTATTCTTTAGGTGGAACCACAAACGCCCTAGTCCTGATGAGGCCTGAAAACTGAATAGGCCGAAACGCGTCACCACTTTTATGTTTCAAAGGCACTTTAAAAATTCTTTTGAACATCTATAAGAAATTTATAGGGAGTATATACAAAATAAGTAGAGATTCATCGTTATATCTCTTATACTTTCTTTATGGTGACCTTTATGTATAAGGAATGCTGTTTTAGGTTTGTAAGCATCCTTCTTTGAAAGTTTTCAAGGGCGGAGAAAGCTATAGATTCTGAAAATGTATACGTCTTTATATTCTTTATATTTTTTGTATTTGAATATTGTGTTTGTATGTATATAATGTTTTTGTTATGTATATTGTATACTAGCAGCCCGTCCCAACGTTGTCCAGGAGCAATTAGGCTTCAGGGCCCCCGCCCGCCCCGACGTTGTCCGTGGGTCCCCCAGAGCCTTCCTCCATATATTGCAGTATTATACCTCTATGTTCTACTTTGTACGCTTTTGTAACCTGAACACGTAACTTTTTCCTCCTGTAATGCACTGTTTGAATCACTTTTTTAATGCTCTGTTTGCTTCCTCTTGCTACCTGCACACGTCACTTTTTCCTCCTATACCTCTGTTTACTTTCTACGCTTTTGTAACCTGCACACGTAACTTTTTCCTCCTGTAATGCACCGTTTGGCTCACTTTTGTAATGCTCCGTTTGCTTACTCTTGCTCACGATGTACGCTTTTGTAACCTGCACATGTAACTTTTTCCTCCTGTAATGCGCCGCTTGTCTCACTTTTGTAATGCTCCGTTTGCTTCCTCTTGCTCACAATTTTAATTTTTGCGTCATTTTTCCGACGCTCACCGCTAAATAAATAAATAACCTACTTCATCCGCCGCTCAACGCTCCTCCCCGCCTGTCCGCCGCTCCTCACCACCTGTCCGCCGCTCCTCACCGCTCCTCCCCGCGCCAAGTCCGCCGGTCCTCCTTGCGCTCCTAAACGCCGCTCCTCCCCGCGCGCCTCACGTCGGGCACGCACGTCGCGGCCGGCGCTTCTTCTAAGGGACTACTTTTTTTCGATAAATTTTTTAAATAACGTATATTTATTACGTTTATATAGCCTATGCCCATCTGCACACCCTGACGATTACAACAATGTATCGGGTGTGTGGATTGGCGCTGTGGTTCCCGAGTTTACCCGTCTCAAAGGTTCAAAGTTCTTCCTTTATAATAGTAGTATAGATATATGTATATATGTAACAAGGCAAAAAACACTATGTTTTGTGAAAAAAGAAAGTAAATTAACTATCATTAAGTAATACTTACTTGAAACATTCTTTTCGGGTTGCAATTAGTCCAGTGAATTAGAGATACATGATTAATTTCAGTAGTGTAAAAACACTTTGGAAAGAGATCATTTAAGATATCTTTTTTCCTTAGTTTTAGAGTATTGATCCCTAAGCATCTGTCTTTTGTATTTTATAATAAGAGGTTTCAGCACAAAACCAAGGAAACCCTGTCCAAGGTTGGCAGACCAACTGCCTTCCTTGCCAAATCCTTTACTAACCTTTTCCCACACAGTTTCTTCAGTCAAGTCCTCAATCTCATGGTGAATCACAGCAATGTTACTTATATATTTTTCCAGATCCTTGCTGTTGTCTGGTATATAAGTACAGCATTCCTGCACTTTCAAACGTTTGCAGACTCCTTCCTCTTTTGCCAGAAGGACATCTAAAACTACACAATTTTACAAAACCATAGTCCTTATCGACAACATCTCACCTTCAACCAACACCAACGACTTCACTGTATTCATTGACAACTCATCCACAACAGTTGCCAACCTTCTGATCTTCACATCATTCAGAATCACTCCCAATATCGGTATCATTGCTCCAAAGATATCTCCAACCACACCTCCTGCACTTTCACTTCGCTTCACTCTCACATGCTGTCTTCCTTCTAGAAGCTCAAAGTCTTCTGCATGATAGATCTTAGGAAAAATTATTGCTAAATAACACGTTCCATACTATTTCTCAGTCAATCGCACATATGCATTCTTCCCACAAATTAAATACACAGTTGGAATTACTTGCACTTCACCTTGCAGAAAGTCCTTTGCATAATACTCCAAAGTGAAAGTATGCCCACACGTGGTATAACCTATGTACACATTCTCATAATATGTCTGTGGTCTATGATTGCACAACTTCCCTTTTTGCACTTCATCTAGAGCGATTGGACCATAGCTTCCCTTCGATCTGTGTAGTTTTTCTTTATCTGTCCAGGCCACTTTACCCTGTCCTGAATCTCGCAACTGCTTTTGTCTCCTGTATCTATCTTCTACTTGATCTATGAATTTGTTCTCCGTATCTGACAACAGGCACGTCAAATTATGGCGATGAGCATAAGGCATGTCCAACTCTTGAGTCAGAATGAAGTACGTCCTAAGTCTGTCTTCGGATTTGTAATAATCATACTTATTCAATGCTTATAGTCTGATACTTCAGGAAGTACAGCATCATAATTCGAAAAGAAATACTCAAAATGATTTCGTCCATAGAAAATGCTAAGCAACAAACTACATGAAATTCCATAAGTCAATGGAAGGTGATGGTATCTAATACCTTCATCTACAGAAGCAGGCAATTGCATACATACATAACAGTCCTTTGTATTCATGGCATCAATATACTCATACAACAACTTCGCATAGGCATTAAGCTTAAAGTTTCTAGACATATCTGCATGTAATCTACGACTCTCCTCTAGCTGCAAAGCTCTTTCGTTTCCTATTTTGACCTTTTTCTCGCTAGGAGTAGTAGGCGTAGGTGTTCCCTCTACCTCCACTGCCTGCTCATGTGGTACTAAATACAAAACTACAACTACTAGAATAATGAAGAGTATCACCCCTCCTACTAGTGTGCCTACAATGCACATAGCTCTACGATTTGGGTTTCCAGCCTCCATGGTCCCAGGACTATTTAAATTCTTTGTTCAGCAACAGCACTCAAGAGTCACTTCCTCCTTCTGGTAGCTGCTTGCAGCCCTCGAACCACACCTCAGAGGCTGAAAGTCCCCTTTGTTTTCAGTTCCTTATTTACAGCAAATAAAAGACCACCCTAACCATTCTCCATCCTCTATGGGAAGTCCCTAAGTTATTTCTTCTCCCACTAGGACCTAGGTTGTCAAAAGCAATTTTATTTACAGCAATGTCTCTTTCAGTCCATATTAAGATTTGTTCAAACTGCTTCTAGCACATATTCCAAAAGTTTGAGACGAAGAACAATCGATTCATGAGATGGTATTTCAGGCCCAAACATGGGAAAAGTCTGTCTACTCAAGATCAGATGGCGAAATCCGCTTAATATCGGGAGATTTCGAACAGTGATGGTCAATACTCCTTCAATCTCAAGTCCTGGGACCAACAACAGCACATCCAACTTGATGTTAGGACTAGTACTGATCACTGTCACTGCCCTCACCCTCCCCGATCTCAGTACTCCTAGCATTAGTCACAAGGCATGTTCACTCAGGAGTCGCGTACTTTCGGTAAGGCATCCTCATTCGCCTTGATCTCCTCAGACCTCCACGAGCTTGCCCCCCCCTTTGCCTTTGTCCGATTCAGACTCTTCAGACACCCGAGCAAGATCTTTCTCAGATACCAATCTCAGGTTCAATCGCCCCTGTCTCTCGGGCCACTGCTCCTCTGCTCTACAGGTTCTCGTTCCTTCTTCTTGGTCGCCCTGCTCATGACTTTCTTCAGCCGAGTTTGACTCCGGACCACTTTCACAGCAACTTCCCCTTTCAAAGTCAGTTTCCGAGTCGCTGCCTTTGTGACCCTCCTCAGCTTGGTCTAGTGAGCAACCAGCTTCATCAGTCACCCCCACAGCTTGGCTTGTCCCATCCTGTGGCCCTGCCACATCAGCTGGATTTTCATTTGGGAGAGGAGCTGTTTCTTCCAAGGGTGCTGCAACTCGACGAGTATGGGAAGAATGCATTCAGTTTGGTAGCCCCCCCACTTCACAGCAGTGTTTGTCACTAGGATGACTTGGTAAGGGCCTCTCCAGTGAACATCCAAGCAGCTCTTTCGTACGTGCTTCCGAACCAGCACCCAGTCCCTTGGACTCAGGTCGTGACAGAGATCACTGGAAGCTGGGACCACAGCAGCCTGCACCTGATGAGACACAGAACGGACGGCATCAGCGAGTCCTTTGCAATAATCAAGGTCAAATCATCAGTGATATTAATCTAGGCCACTGATGGTACTGCTGGCAACCTCATAACCCTTCCCATCAACACTTCATGAGGTGAAAGACCTGTTCTCCTGTCTGGGGTACTGCGCATGCTTATCAACACCAAGGGCAAAACATCAGGCCGTTTCAGAGATGTGGATGAACACACTTTCGCCATTCGAGCTTTCAAAGTCCCAATGATCTGCTCCACTATCCCAGAAGCCTCTGGACAATAGCTACAATGAAGTCTCTGATCAATGTTTAGTGCTGTGCAAAGCATCTTCATGATTTCACTATGAAAATGCGTTCCTCTGTCCGATTCCAAAGAGGTAGGAATCCAGACTCTAGGCACGAGTTCCCTCAAGAATAGCTTAGCCACTGTAAGTGTGTCGCACCTGAATGTTGGGTACGCCTCCACTCACCTTGAAAACACACACACCACTACCAAGATGTACCTCAATTGGTTGCACCTAGGCATCTCGATGAAGTCCAATTGCATTCAGTTGAAGGGTCCCCTTGACCTCCCAATGTGACTCATTGTTACTGCAGTTCTCTTCATGACATTCATTTGTTGGCACGTAACACACCTCTGACACACACCTTCTACTACCGCACAAAATCGTGGGTTATACCATGTCTGCCTGAACACTCGCACCATCGCATCCCTTCCCAGATGCACTGCACCATGAATCTGTCTTGCCATCGGGCTCAACAACTCATCCGGCAACACTGCTCTTCCATCACCAGAGACCCAAATGTCCACATCCCCTTTCACACAGCCTGAATTGATCCACACATTCTTCTCTTGGCCTTGAGCTCATCTCACGTATCTGCCATGGCTAGCATCATATTAAAGTCGGTTCTATCTGGGTTCCCTTCTACATGGTTCTCAGTAAAGGAACATCCCTGTTCGGCACAGAATCGCGCAACTACATCCGCGTTGCGGTTTCCAAGTGACACGAAATCTGTCCCCTTTCCATGAGCCGTGCACTTTACAACAGCAATTTCTTTGGGACGCTCTAAGGCCTCTAGGAGTAACCTCACAAACTCCCCATTGCGAATGGGTAATCCAGACGATGCCATATAACCACTCTGGGACCATAACTGTCCGAAGTCATGAACCACACCAAACCCGTACTGGCTGTCTGTATAAATGGTGATTCGAATCTGATCTGCTGCTAAGCAGGCACGAGTCAAAGCAATGATCTCAGTCACCTGTGCGGAGTATACTCCTTCCAGGCACGCAGCTTCAACTACTCCTGTAATGGTATGTCACGAAGCAGAGCTCCCTGACCTTGATGAGCTCCCTGATTCGGACGGACGGGGTGTCCTTGCTAACGCTTCTTCCTTTCCACCCCGTCCGCAGGATCCTTTGGACGTTTCCTGGATTTCCACGGCTCTGCCTCAGGGACGTGTACCTCTGTATCCAGCCTCTGTGACGCTAGGGGCATGTCCGATATTGTAAGAAGGTTCCGCAGGCATGTAGGTTCTTCAATTGATGTTTATTAACATACAAGTTATAGCAGTACAGCAACAACACGATGGTACGTCCTCCGTCCTCCCTTCCAGTAACCGACTCCCCAGCATTCGCCCTTGCATACATTCCACACGAGCACATGCACACACGCGCATACAAACACACACACGCACACAACACGAGACACACACGCGCGCAACACCAACACGATACCACACACCCTCCTCCTCAGAGAAACTAAGCACCCACACAGAATCAACCTAATCTATAATCAGCAAACCGGGCAGGCAACTTCCTTACTCTATCACTACGTCGCAAACACCCATCATCAACGCCAGAATGAGAGGAAGCAGGCCTAACATCACCAACGTCCTCAACACCATCACCAGGATCACAATCAGTACTACAACTACCAGTACCACCACTGTTTGCAACACCAGATAACTCCAAATCTTTTGCAAAACCAAACTCATCACCCAGAAAATAGCCACTACAAGATCCACGATCATGATGTGCACCAGCCACACCACCCCTCTCATTACAAAAACTCAATTGACGAAAATTCCATCTTTTACCATCTTCTAATTCAACAGCACTAACAAAAACCTTAATCACTTTTAAAGGTTTGGACCATACACTTTCACCCTTCAACACTTTCCTGGGGTTCTTCACCCTGACCAACTGACCAAACCGAACTAAAGGCCAAGCTGGTTTACTACCATGGTGCCGCTGGTTGCGATCTTGATATCTCTTAACCTCGGTTCTGATTTCTTTATCAATGTTTCCAGTGTCGCATTGCATTTTATCATTCCTTTTCCTCAACCACCAAGGCACCAACCCAGAGAAGGGTTTCCTGCCCCTCAAGATCTCGAAGGGCGTTCTCCCCGTAGCTGAATGGGGGGTAACACGATAAGCAGTTAGTCTTTCTTGCAAGGCTTTCCTCCAAGGCAACCCTGCACTTAAAGCCAACTCAATTGCTTCCTTGACCACTCTGTTGAAGCGTTCAACTTGGCCGTTGCCTTCTGGGTGATATAATGAAGATCTAACATGTTTGATACCCATCACATGTAAAAACTCTTCCATCTTCTGTGACACAAATTGGGGACCATTGTCAGAAACCAATATTTCAGGAACACCCTCTCTAGAAAATACGTCTTCTAAAAACTCAATAACCACATCCGATGACATCCCACTTACCATCCTTACCTCGGGCCATTTAGAATAATAATCCACTAGTACAATGGCATAACATTCAGTAGATGATAAAGCAGAAAATGGCCCCATAAAATCAATAGCTACTTTTTGCCACGGATACTCAGGTAATTCAACCATGGTTAATGGTACATGTAATGGTTTAACTACTTTATCGCTAGTACAACAAATCTTGCAATCTCTTACTAGGCGGTCCACCATAGAATCCAACCCTGGCCACCAAAACCACTCCTTGACCCTTCTCTTCGAACTAGACATACCACCATGTCCTAAGTGGCTTTTCTCAGCAATAACTTTTCTTAAGCCCACAGGGGGAACGATCCTGTCGCCCCTTAGGATAATGTCATTGGCTATACACAATTCATCTTTAATTTTGGAAAATGCAACACATTCACCACGTAAACTGGACTCCCTTGGCCAACCTTCAACGATAAAACGTTTAATCTCCTTCAGGACCATGTCTTTCTCCATCTCATTCATCCATGATGTCTCCGAGATACCGCTAATGGCATCCTGCATCCCAACAAGAAATACATCCTTAGTGGTGAATGCTACTTCACAATCAGTATTGGTTATAACCTCCTTGGAATCCGCATTGGGTAATCTGGATAATCCATCAGCAACTACATTATCTTTACCCGGGATATACTCTATGCTAAAATTAAACATCTGCAACTTTGAAGCTAATCGAGCCAACCTAGGAGTTAAGTTTTTTCCTCCCTCAGGTCTTAAAATATTCACCAATGGTTTGTGATCCGTACAAATTCTAAATTTCCTCCCCCAGACATACATTCGAAATCTTTCAGCTGCCCATGAAGCCGCTAATAATTCTTTCTCAATCACGGAATAGTTCCGCTCCGCTTGAGTCAAGGTGCGTGAAGCATATGCCACTACCCATTTTTCAGATTTAATACGCTGGGAAAATACAGCACCTATTCCATAACCAGATGCATCCACAGACAATACACATTCAGCCATTGGCACAAAAGGTTTCAGGCAAGGAGTGGTAACTATCTCCTTCTTCACTTCCTCAAAACATGTCTTTTGTTGCTCACCCCATGTAAATACTGCACCTCTTTTTAATAACAATCTCAAAGGTTCAACCTTTGAAGCATAGTTTTCAATAAAACGTGAATAAAACTCAGTAAGTCCAAGAAATGACATCAATTTCTCTTTGCTATTGGGCTCCGGAACAGCTAAGATAGCATCAACATGACTGATTTTAGGTCGGATCCCATCTTTAGATATCACATGTCCTAAATATTCAACTTCAGATTTTCCAAAAACACATTTTTCATTCTTTATGGTCAAACCACTCTTTCTCAACGCATCTAGAACCTCAAACAAACTTTTATCATGACATTCTTTGTCTTTCCCATATATTAAAATGTCATCTTGAAAGACCTTGGCATTCTCAATGCCTTGTAAAACTCTGCACATTTCCCTTTGGAAAACAGCTGAAGCACTGGCGAGACCAAATGGCATTCGTTTGTACCTGAACATTCCTTCTGTAGTTATGAAAGCAGTGCAATGTCTGGAATCGTCATCTAATACAATTTGATGATACGCGCTGGTTAAGTCAATCTTGGAAAACCAAGATGAGCCACCAACAGACGATGTAAGCTCCTGCAGATTAGGAAGAGGGAATGTGTCCACCCAAATAGCTTCATTTAAACATCTTAGGTCTACGCACAGTCGTAAATCGCCATTGGATTTAAGCGAAATCACAACTGGCGAAACCCAATCTGAACTTTCCACAGGTTCAACAATGCCATCGCTACATAGTTTCTTAAGTATCTCACCTAATTTTTCCCTATAACTGATGGGAACATTCCTAAGTTTTTGTCGAATAGGGCATGCGCCCTCTCTTAATATTATTTTATGTTTGAATCCAACCATTTTGCCAATCCCATTCGAAAACACATCAGGAAATTTTTCTTGTAAGTTTGAATAAGTGTTATTCTGGATGCATTCATCTTGAATAGCATAAACAGGACATTCACGTCTGGGGTCAATTTTCATGCCTAAATCAAAAATGTGTGGCCACCCCAAAATAGTTGCACCTTTGTCGGCCACATAAATTTTACCCTGGCAAGAATTACCGCCAAAGATTATTTCAGCAATTATAAACCCTTCTAAAGGTATTTTATGCCCAGTGTAACTACCAGGTCGTACATCAGGACCTAATAATGGTCTAGTAGGCCACAGAGATTTAAACAAATCCATGCCCATAATGGTGTACCATGCACAAGAGTCTACCATGACCTTTACCTCCAACCCATCAATGGTGACTAGGCATGACGGTAATTTTTTTACCTTACTTGTCTCTTTACAAGATTCATCCTGTATGCTACATACATCACCTACAACATAGAAAGCATCATCTTGGTTATTAGCATGAACACAATTAATATCATCTTGTTCATCGCTTTGTAAGTAGTTAACTTTAGCTTTGAAATCTCGACAGACCCTAGTAAAGTGTCCCTTTTTTTTACAATTAGTGCAAATTTTGTCAAGAGCAGGACACCACTTATAATTAGCTAGATGCGTCGAAGATCCACATCTAAAACATGCAAACTTTTTTGATTCACCAGTTTTTACGTAAGTTTTTTCATTCCCCTTTTTGTTAGAGTAAGATGAATAACTAGTCATCTTACTGTCAGTCTTACTATCGGTCTTGGGTTTATAACTATCAACCTTACTCACAGCATTGATAGATGCAGAATCACTATCATTTTTTTCATTTCTGACTTCACGAATGCATTGGTCAGAAATTTCCACGCCTCTAGCGACTTCAATTGCATTCTTCAATGATGTGCTGCCAGACGACCATAATTTCTCCTGGATTTTTTTGGATTTAGTCTTCATAAGAATCTGGTCCCGCAAAACCTGATCATATGTGATGGTTTCAAATTCACAGGTGACTGCTAAACCCCTTAAGGCAGAAACAAATTGATCAATTGACTCATCGCTTTTTTGAGCCCTTGAATAAAACTTAAACCTTTCCATCACTACGTTAATTTTCCTTCCAAATCTTTCCTGCATCTGTTTAACAGCACACTGATAAGCGCCCATGTCACCAGCATTTTCAATTTTTGGTAAATTTTTAAACTCCCTCAACCCTACAGCACCTAATCTATGTTTAAGTAGTGATACCTTCCTATCTTGAGAAGGTTCTTCTTCATTTAGCACTTCAACATAAGCCTCAAACATATCAATCCAAAGATCCCATGCAATAGGAGGTTCACCAGATTCCGCCAGAAAAAATGGAGGTGGATGAATTGAAGACATTATAACCACAATATAAGAGAAATATAATTTAACGCTTGCAAAATAAAAGAAAAAAAAATTTCCAAATACTTGCGCAAACAGTTCACCAAAGTCCAAGTTGATATGAAGTTCTACTTGTACAAAAAGTTCACCAAAGTTCAAGTAGTATGAGAGAAAAGAAAAGCGATTTTGTAGTTGTAAAAAGAGAAAAAAAAAATAGTACATAAAGATATTACCCACAACGTCGAATTTAGGTGGCCAGCGTTAATTTTACTTATAAACGCCGTGTATGTGTTTATTTAGTTGACATCTGAACGCGTTGGTAAAATGCAGTGTCGAACGCGTTGCTCCATGTTGTTTTAATCGCGTTGCTAAGTTACTGCCTAACGCGTTACTCAGATGTTGTCTTGATCGCGTCGCTATGATACTCTGTTGACGCGTTGATTGAAGGAAAACACATCCAAAATGGCCACACGTTGTGCGTAGTACGTGATGACACAATCACGTGATGATGACGATCAACTACGGGAAGACTAGGAGATCAACTGCACGCGCAACTGTTCTTCACGAGTCATTCAGTTTAAAAGATGCATCATACGTTGCAGTGGATGGTTTAAGGTAACCTCTTAATTTTCACAAAAAGTTTAGCCAGAAGTTACTCACTGTTGTAGTTGAAAGTCTTTTAGGAGTAATCCGTTGGTTGGTATTGATAGCAATAATATTCACTGGTCCAACGAAATTTAAAAGTAGAGAAAAAAAAAATTTTTTCTTTTAAAAAAAATCGATGTTGCTGCTGCAAATCCCACTCGTCGCCATATATTGTAAGAAGGTTCCGCAGGCATGTAGGTTCTTCAATTGATGTTTATTAACATACAAGTTATAGCAGTACAGCAACAACACGATGGTACGTCCTCCGTCCTCCCTTCCAGTAACCGACTCCCCAGCATTCGCCCTTGCATACATTCCACGCATTCCACACGAGCACATGCACACACGCGCATACAAACACACACACGCACACAACACGAGACACACACGCGCGCAACACCAACACGATACCACATCCGACAGCACTCGCCCAATCAGGTCAGACGACGTCACCCGATACTGACCAACCGGATGAGCTGGGGGCGTTTAAGGAAGCCCCGTTCTGGACTGCCGGCGCGGAACCTTCTGAACGCCAGCTGAAGCACGAGGAGGACGCCACGGAGGAAGACGGAGGCGCTGTCGTGGAACCGCTGCTAGGACCCCTGAAGCCGAGTGACGACAAGCCAGGAGGCCAACGATACCACGAGCCGCCCCGCCACACTTCCAGGGGAGAAGTGTGGCTCCACAAGGTACGGGGCCGTTTTCAAGGGTTGTTCAAATCACGGGGTGGGACGGGGTAGTCTGAGGGTGGTCACTATCGTCGTATCTTGCCGGCCGCCTACACTCCCTGACTGATAGGTTTGGTGGTAGCACCCTGGTGAACCCTCACTACCCTACCCTCCTCTCATCTATTGTATATGTCGAGCCCAGCCCCTAATGTGGCTGTTTTTCTTTTCCTTTTCTCCGAGTGATCCCCAGCCCTGTGGTCAGCTCCCGCTTCCTCAAGACTGGAACCGAAGACCCGGAAACTTCCCCAAAGGAGAGGACCCTCGTATATTGTTTGTTCCCCCAGGAGACTGTTCTTTAAAGCCTTTGAACTTATCTCGGTGTTGTTAAACCGAATAAAAATAGCTAAAGACATACTCAAACTCGTGACGATTCTCATTCTCCCGACCCCGTTCCCCACAAGTGGTGCCGTGACTCGGATCATCCAGTGAACCACGCCATCCGATACAGAATGGAGAATCTTTTGACCCAAATGGAAGCAGACCGGACTGCATTTTCCCAAGCCATCCAAACGCAGTCCGATAACATTCTAAAATTGGCGGAGGGACAAACACAATTGATGACTGTAATAGGACAGGGAAGGGCTACAGCCCCACCTCCGGGTACTGTCGTTCCATTACAGAAATTTAGCACAGGTGAAGACCCCCTTGCTTTCTTTTTCAACTTTGAAAGAGCGGCGAGAGCTAGTTCCTGGCCGGGTGATAGGTGGCCCTTCTATCTGGCACCGTTGCTGACTGGTGAGGCCCAGGCAGCGTATCAGACAGTAAATCGGGATGGAACAACTGCATATGCGGTTGTGAAACAATACATCCTCGATAGGTTGGGGGTAGACGAAGAAACCCATCGATTACGGTTTCAGCAAGAGAAGGGGTCACCCGGAGATTTGCCCAAAACCCTGTTTTTCAAACTAAAGGAGTCTGCCGACCTGTGGTTAAAACCACATGAAGGAAATATCGACGCCATTATGAATAAAATATATCTTGAACAGTTCATCGAATCCCTTCCTTATAGTACCCAAAGGTGGCTTAAACAACATGCGGGGTTAACCTTGGAGCATGCTATCGAAATGGCTACCTGTTATGCCCGGGCTCAGGGTAAGCCGTACATGAAGGAGCCCGAAAAAAACACTAAAATCATATCACCTGTCAAAAATGAGAAACGATTCCAAAAACCCATTCCCGAACCTCCGAAAGTCCGGTTCCAACGACCTGAACTTCCCAATTCAGGGCCTCAATGTTATGACTGTGGTGAATGGGGACATATTGCTCGATTTTGTCGGAAGAAAAAAGACAGAGAAGACGAACCTATGGACGTGAGCTATGCCCCAAGGTCTATCCTATATGCACAAGAAACCGGAACCACCTTCTATGTACGTGTCTCTTTGAATGGTACTAGTATACGAGCATTACTAGATTCCGGGTGCAAACATTCAGTAATAAGGGAAGAGCTGGTAGACCGCAACTCTCACATTCCAGGGAAACGGGTTAGTATCCGTTGTGTCCATGGGGACGTCAAGGAATATCCTGTAGCTAAAATCACACTTCACACCCCTTCAGGGAAGAATATGGAAGTTGTTGTGGGAGTTATGGCTGGTTTACCTGAACCCATAATCATAGGGACTGATAATCCTTCGTTTAGTACTTTGCTATTGGAGACCCTACAACACCTATCTCTTCCCCATGACACTTTGTTGGCCGCAGAACCATGGGCCCGGGATACTCATTTTAGGACTGCCCAATTGAATGATGCAAGTCTCGCCAACGCATGGCAGGTTGCACGAAGCGGACAGGATCCGACCACTAGGGCTTATCCCACTTTTCTCGAAAAAAATGGTTTACTGTATAGACTTGCCAAGGCTGACGCTGAACCCCAGTTGCTGGTCCCAAATGACTTCCGTGAGCAGATCTTGTTCTTTGTTCATGCCCATTTGCTAGCTGGTCATTCCGGGGTAGAAAAAACGAGTCAATCTATATTGCGACATTTTTTTGGGCCGGGTATTTATGCCCAGGTTCAGAAATACTGTCAGGAGTGTAGAATATGCCAGAAACGGAATCCCTACACTCCGCCTCCTGCCCCGTTGGTACCCATGCCTATTATAGGGGTCCCGTTTGACCGTATCGGAATGGACCTAATCGGGCCTTTATCTAAATCATCCCGAGGACATCAGTATGCCTTGGTTTTGGTTGATTACGCTACGCGGTATCCCGAGGCCTTTCCTCTCAAATCAGCCACTTCAGTAGCAATAGCCCAGAGGCTAGTTGAGGTCTTCTCACGCATGGGCTTCCCAAAAGAGATCGTTACCGATCAGGGCACCCCTTTTGTGTCCCGTTTGATGCAACAAGTATGCAAACAACTAAATATCAAACACATCAAAACCTCTGTATATCACCCCCAAACAGATGGTTTGGTTGAGCGCTACAACGGCTCCCTTAAGTTGACCCTAAAAAAATTATTGTCGGGTGATGGAAAGAACTGGGATCAGTTATTACCCTTGGCCCTCTTTGTCCTTCGTAGCCAGAAACAATCCAGTTTAGGGACCTCCCCCTTTGAGTTGTTGTTTGGGAGACCCCCTAGAACGCTCCTCGAGATTACGAAGGATAGCTGGGAAACTGAGGGAGCACAAGAAGCTGAAGCCCTGTTGGATTATACCAGACAACTCCAGAGCAGGCTACATAAACTCAGAACCCTTGCTCACGAACATTTAGCGGTAGCACAAACTAAACAGAAAACCCTGTATGACCGTGGTACAAAGTGGAGGGTGTTGGACGTAGATGACTGGGTTCTAATTCTATTACCCTCTTCTACGCATAAAATGAGGAAGGAGTGGCAGGGACCCTACAAAATCTTGAAGAAAATAGGACGTACCACGTATCTGGTCCAGTTAGGAAGAGGCAAAACCCAAATGTATCATATTAACATCCTAAAAAAATGGTTAGGTCCGCCCCCCCAGTCAGTCAATGTAGTGTCTCCTGTACTCAATACAGAGCATACTGTCGGTGCTGCCCCTGTGAATCCTGACTTATCATCGACCCAGCAACAAGAAGTTAGAAAATTACTCTTATCACATTCAGTAGTCTTCTCGGATCAACCGGGTCGTACTCACTTAGCTGAACACAGCATACCTACCCTCCCAAACACAGTCGTGAAACAGAAGCCCTACCGCATTCCTGAGGCAAGACGCTCGGCTTTCCAAGCCGAGGTAGACAACATGCTGAAGGCTGGGATTATAGTTCCTTCCCACAGCAACTGGTGCTCGCCGGTGGTGTTAGTACCGAAACCTGACGGTAGCATCCGCTTTTGCATTGACTTTAGGGCCGTTAACCGGGTGTCTAAACAGGATGCATACCCTCTACCTAGGGTCGATGAATTGTTGGAACGCCTTGGGGAGGCTCGGTACATCACCACCATAGATCTCACCAAGGGATACTGGCAGATTCCCCTTGCTCCCAAAGACATGGAAAAAACAGCATTTTCAACACCATCTGGTCATTACCACTTCACGGTACTCCCCTTTGGTTTACATGGGGCGCCAGCTACATTTCAAAGAGTTATGGATACACTGCTGGCACCTCACCTACAATACGCGTCTGCCTACCTGGACGATATTGTGGTGTTCAGTAAAACCTGGGATGACCATTTGTTTCACCTCGAAAACATACTGACCAGTCTAAGGGAGGCCAGTCTCCACATCAATGCGAAAAAGTCCCGGTTTGCTTTCCAGCAGGTCAAATACCTTGGGTATCTTTTGGGCGATGGACAAATTAAGCCCCAGATTGAGAAACTGGAAGCGATCAAAGCTCTGCCTTACCCGTCTTCGAAGAAAGAACTCAGGGCCTTCTTGGGATTGGTGGGTTATTACCGCCGGTTCATTGCTCAGGTTGCTAGCCTGGCCGCTCCTCTCACAGACCTCCTTGGGAAAAATACCAAGTCTGCTGCCCTCCCCACACCCTCTCTAACACAGTCTTCGGCTTTCCAAGCCTTGAAGGACGCTTTGACTTCCTCGTCTGTCCTCATTTCCCCTGATTTCCTTAAACCCTTCATCCTCCAGACAGACGCTTCTGGGGTTGGCATTGATGCGGTCCTTTCCCAGGAAGATGAGACTGGGGCTGAAAGACCCGTGCTCTTTATCAGTCGCAAGCTGTTTCCTAGGGAGCAGGCGTATTCAACGATTGAGAAGGAGTGCTTGGCTGTCCGTTGGGGTGTCGAGAAACTGAGGTACTATCTTGAGGGGAGGCCATTTGTGTTGTACACGGACCATGCTCCCTTGACTTGGCTTCAGCGTAACAGGGGGAACAATGATCGCATTCTGCGTTGGTTTTTGGCCCTGCAGCCCTTCCAGATCGAGGTCCGTCATCGAAAGGGTTCCTTGCAGGGGAATGTTGACTTTCTGTCCCGCTATCAGATTTCCCCCGATCGGGTCGATCCTGGGGGTGGGATGTGTCACGAAGCAGAGCTCCCTGACCTTGATGAGCTCCCTGATTCGGACGGACGGGGTGTCCTTGCTAACGCTTCTTCCTTTCCACCCCGTCCGCAGGATCCTTTGGACGTTTCCTGGATTTCCACGGCTCTGCCTCAGGGACGTGTACCTCTGTATCCAGCCTCTGTGACGCTAGGGGCATGTCCGACAGCACTCGCCCAATCAGGTCAGACGACGTCACCCGATACTGACCAACCGGAGGAGCTGGGGGCGTTTAAGGAAGCCCCGTTCTGGACTGCCGGCGCGGAACCTTCTAAACGCCAGCTGAAGCACGAGGAGGACGCCACGGAGGAAGACGGAGGCGCTGTCGTGGAACCGCTGCTAGGACCCCTGAAGCCGAGTGACGACAAGCCAGGAGGCCAACGATACCACGAGCCGCCCGCCACACTTCCAGGGGAAAAGTGTGGCTCCACAAGGTACGGGGCCGTTTTCAAGGGTTGTTCAAATCACGGGGTGGGACGGGGTAGTCTGAGGGTGGTCACTATCATCGTATCTTGCCGGCCGCCTACACTCCCTGACTGATAGGTTTGGTGGTAGCACCCTGGTGAACCCTCACTACCCTACCCTCCTCTCATCTATTGTATATGTCGAGCCCAGCCCCTAATGTGGCTGTTTTTCTTTTCCTTTTCTCCGAGTGATCTCCAGCCCTGTGGTCAGCTCCCGCTTCCTCAAGACTGGAACCGAAGACCCGGAAACTTCCCCAAAGGAGAGGACCCTCGTATATTGTTTGTTCCCCCAGGAGACTGTTCTTTAAAGCCTTTGAACTTATCTCGGTGTTGTTAAACCGAATAAAAATAGCTAAAGACATACTCAAACTCGTGACGATTCTCATTCTCCCGACCCCGTTCCCCACATGGTACATACAGCAAACACTGCTCTCAACTGACCAACACTGTCTCTTAATCATGAACCATCAACAAAGAAAATTTCATCGGGCCAGTCAATGGTTCATCAACAATGTCCGGTCTCGGTTTGGTGCAAAGTTCAATCACATCAAGACAATCATGATCCACACAATCTTCATCAAGTATATTAGACAACGGCATCAATGTAGCAGGATTCAACACCAAACACCTCTTAAGGGTCACATTCTCCGCCGCAAGTATGTCCTGCTCGAAGCGTTTCAGCCTATTATTTGTCAGGTGTTGTGTCTTAGTCCTAGTCATCAACAATTCAACATAATGTGAAACATGTACAGTAAGCTGGTGACCCATAACAATCCTCTCGCACCTTTCAATGCTGACACCCATTGCAGCAACAGATTTGAGACATCCGGGCAACGCCGAAGCTACTGGATCTAAAGTAGCTGAGAAATAGGCAACTGGTCTATGGACACTTCCATGGTCCTGCATTAAAACTGCTAAAGCACAACCTTCTCGTTCACAGCAGAATAGTGAAAAAGGCTTATTGTAATCAGGCATTCCCAGTGCCGGAGCTCGACTGAGATGCTCTTGCAGCTCGAGGAAAGCCTTCATACATTCGTTGTCCCATGGTACCGGATCACTCACATCCTTGTGCGTCAGTCTCTGTAAAAGCTTTGCCTTCAAGGAGAAGTTGGCAATCCACTGGCGACAGTAGCCAACCATCCCCAAGAACATCCTGACCTCTCTCTGAGTAGAAGGCACCATCATGTTCATAATTGCCTCAGTCCTGTCAGGTTACACCTTCCTCTTGCCTTTTTCTATTCGGTGACCCAGATATTGCACCTCATTCAAGCAGTACTGCAACTTGTTTGGCAACACCTTGGGCCCATTTTCTGCCAAATGAGTCAGTAAAGCAATGGTATCAATCCTACATGCATCCTCAGTTTCTGACGACACAAGGAGGTCATCAATATACTAGACTCTCAAGATTCTTCATCAGGATCTGATTAAAGCTCGATGGGCTCTCAGTGTACCCCTGAGGGATACAGCACCATGTTAAGACACAACTTTCCAGCTTGAAAGCGAAACAAATTTGGCTCTCCTCATGCAGATGTATCAAGAAGAAAGCCTGACATAGATCAATCACAGTGAACCATTCAGCCTGGCACAGGATTTGAAACAATCTTACAGATGGATTCAGTACCACTGGACAACAGGGAACAACTATGTTGTTCACCCGGCTCAAATCCTGCACGATCTCGAATTCCCACTCGTCTTCTGCAACTGCATAGTAGGCGAGTTACATGGACTGCCCATTATCTACTTCAGGATCCCTTGCTTAATCATGGACTCAATCACAGGCTTTATCCCTGCAATTGTTTCTGGTGTCAAATTGTATTTGGGCGTTCTAGGGAATTCAACATTCTGCTTAACCTGACTCTTAACTGGCTCAACTCCTTTGATCAGTCCTATGTCTTCACCAGTAAAGTCCCACACTTCCTGTGAGACCGAATCTATCAGGTTAAGTGGAAGCATCTCCACGGTCAAATAAGGGTACATTTCTATGCACACAGGCTGATTCGCAACCTTGAAGGTAACGTCATCATCATTAGTCAACTCCCTTGGGGGTGCAATAGATGGTACAATTGAGTTTACACAGGCGATCCCTCCCTAGCAAACAAACAGGACTCGAATCGCACACCACAAATTAATGTCGATCTCGAAATTTTCCTATCTTTACAGGAATCGGTTCCGTCAAAGGATTTGTCATTCTCCTATACGCCACACCTACAACTTGGATTGTCTGTCCCGAGAGGGGTAGGTTGGGGACTACTGCTGATCTAACAGTAGAACGGGTAGCGCCAGTGTCAACCAAAAAGGTTGTAGGGTGACCATCAACATTCGCCTACACAAATGGTCCCCTCTGGTCTACCTCCAAGACTGCTCCAAGAGTGCAGTCCTCCTCCCCTCTCAGGCACCGTCATGCCAATGGGTCTAAGTAACAATCATTGCTCTCATCAAAAAGAGGCATCTGCTGGTAAGTCTGAGTCCCTGATGGGATCCTCGGTGGCTGGGGAACCTGCACTCGAGGAGCCAAAGTCCCCCATTGACCAGTTTCGGCTTTGACACAGTCATCACCCCCTGTGGCACCTGTACCTGAACTACCCTTTCCTCCTGCTGCTCTTGATTTACAGGGTTAAAGGGACACTCGCATCTCCAGTGTCCAATATGATGACACTGATGGCACTCAGTAGTCCTTTTCAGAGTTGCCAAGTCTACCCTTGGCTTGGAGTCATCTTCACTTCCCTTTTTCTGACCATTCTGTTTCCTTCCCAGAGTACCTTCTCCTGACTCTGCCTGACCTCCCTTGTTGGCCGTTTGCATCTGGACCAGCATCAGCTTGTCTTTAAGCTTTTTGGCTTTTGAGTCTATTTCATCACTAGAGTACCTAGCATACCTCAAAATTTCATCTAGCGGCTTATTCTGCCAACAAATCTACTGTTGCTGAATCATAAGACAGATATTAGGCCTCAACCCTAGAACAAACTTCAAAACAAACTGTCCCATGTCCCTAGGATCCATTACATCCAGGCCGCTATACTGTTTAAAGACTTGCAGCAGTCTCTCTTAGTACTCATGCACAGTCTCCTTAGGCTCCTGAACCGCCCGATCTATTTTCACCCAATCAATATCCTGAGGTGGTACCTTTGATTTCAGCTATGTAATCACTTGTTCATACTTCTTCATAACTTAAGGTGACTGCCCATTGGTGACAATGTCTCAGTCCGGCTCAGAAGTGGGGCATTCAATAGCAACCTTACATGCCACCCACAAATCTCCCGGAACGACAATGTCAAACAATGTATTCAAGTCAATCCACAGCACTTTAGAGATCTTAAAAAACCTCTTGACCTGCTTGTACTACTCAACTGGGCTCTCTCTCAGCTTTGGAAAATCATTTATGAATGCCGCCAAGTCTCCTCGGCTCCAAGGCACATGTATGTAACCTCCATTTGCCACTTCCCGTAAAGGGCATGCCCCAATTCCTACTGTTCCCCCTCCTGGAGGAGGTGTCTCTGCCACACTCCTTTTGCCACTGTTTTTCTTTGACCATCATTTTTCCCATTTGTCAAGTCTGCTCCAGGCTCGTATCCCTATAATCAGTTCTCTAATGTGGGTCTTTAAGCCAATTACCCTCTTCTCTTCTAGATCTCGATCAGTGTATTGCAACCTGGGATTACCCTGTAACACTTTTGTCCTAGACAAATCCACATCATATTTGTTCGCCAATTCGGTCAGTTTCTCATGTGTCGACCTTGCTTTGCGAGTCACATCCTTTGCCACAAACAACAACTCATCTGGTTCATAAAGTTCCAATCTTTCCAAAGGCAAATTTCCCTCAATTATCTCATCCACTTCTGCTTTTAACCGCATTACTTCCAATCTCTTCGCATTTACCGCTGCCGACAAGGTACCTCTACTAGATGCACCACTTGATTCCCTACAAGCACTGTCTTGTTTTCTGCAACTGTTCACCTCAGATGTGTCCCTAAAAGCTGTCCTGTTATCTGCACTCCCATGGTCCCAGTCCTCTCCCGGCCTGTCACTCTGAGCCCCTTCAACTGTCTCCCATGTTTTTAAATCTGACCTTAATTCACCAAGAGATTTTGGCCTTGGTCCCCTCAAATCCATCGGCCCTCTTGACGAATCTGCTGTAGCTGGTAATGGGGTACTCGATTCCACAGGCCTTGGCATTTGACTCAAACCACCCACTACGCTATTCGTACCATAGCTAGTGCTCCCTTTTGTCCCTGTCTGTGGTGGGTTTCCACTCCTTTTCTGCTGTGGATTGTACACTGATACTATGGGACCAATGGTAACCGGTACCATAAGAGCATTCGGCAACCTCTGAAAACTGACACTTTGAACATTCTGTTTTTCCCCTGTCGAGAGCTTTCCCACTACTAAGTGGGGCTTGCGGTACCCTAGCTCTTTCTATCGGAGCTGATTTCTCTCTTCGGACTCTGGATTGTATGGGGGTGATCTCTCTGCTAACATTCTTTCTATCAAACTGTCATCTGTATCACTGTCGTCTTCTTCAACATTCCTTTTCTGCATGTCCCCTGTCTTAACCAACAGCGGATACAATTTGTCCCCCTTAATAGTCTGTACTCTCCATCTCTTCTCAAATGCGTCCCACCTTGCATCTCGAATGCTCTGACTGACCGTTTCACTCTCCTGCCTCCTGTCCCTGTTTCGCTCGTGTTCCGCCCTAATCCACGCGTGTAATGCTTCATATTGCTTTGGTCTGGGCAAAGTTTGCAAGGAAGCCATAATCGATTTCAACTGATATAACACTTCCAATCTGAAAGTTCCATATCTAGGAAAGGTCAACTCCTCATTTCCTTCAGTCATCTTGGCCAAATTCTCAAGCGACAATATAGTATGCAAACCCACATTGGTAGCCATATAAGGAGCTGGAGTATCCTCGGACAGAGCCTCCCTCCCCTCCCCAGGCTCTAATTTATTTTCCTTTTTGAACAAATCTTGCAAAACCTTAAAACATTTTATGATGAAACCAGTCTCTCTCTGTTTGCATCGCTTCTTTACTTCCTGATGACAATCCACCAATCCCAGCGCGGCTTCACACCAACTGCCCTATCACAGCGCAGCACCTTTTGATGTCACTTAGTTCCGCTTTGCAGCAGTTCCCCTCCTTTGCAATTCAACTCTCCCTCATGCATACATCCTAATAATACACTGAAATGATCACTTCCGACCAAGCATTCACTTCGCTGAATGTACGTCCACAGTCGTGTAATTGTCACCGAACTTGCAACTGTCTGTCCATGAAACAACCAGACAATCACCTCAACTGATAGGTTACAAACACTCAGCACCCCACGACCAGCGTCAATTACTCACGCATTCACACATTCATTCCCCCCTATCTCGGTCCAGCGAACGATCGATGGTACCTCACGATCCCCTTAACAATGGTCGACAATTACTTTTGGGTGTACGGTACACCCGACCTAATTAAGCTACTCCTTGAGCCTAAGATTTTCCCGGCTGCATGCGCTCACAGCCTGATCCCCTTTCATACAATAGGCACTCCAACTCTGCAAGACATCACAACACAAAGCACAAAACACATAAATATTATAATCTAACAATAGAAAAACCTGTTCATACTCACTCTCCACGAGCTGCTGCTTTTCGCCGCACCGTCACTCTCCGTCGGTTTCCATGAAACTCCTTCTTCCACCGTAAATCCACTGGGCAATCATTACCTAATTTTCTATGGGCATTGGGAAACTCTATCCTAATCTAGATGTCCCCTCACTCTAGAGATAAACCATCCTCTGCTACCAACTGGGGAAGCTGGGATTCTTATCTAGATTTTTACCTTACCAATCTCCAGAATCCCAGGTCAGGCCGATCTAAACATTTTACCTGCTAGAAGTGTGGGGGGAAGATTGCCTCAAAATTACAATTTCAATAGCTTTATAAACCAACAATCAAATCCAACTTGAAGAATCACTGACTATGAGCTAAAGTTTAAAGATTTATTACAAAGCCAAAAATAGTTGGACATACAAACATCTCAGCAAAAGATTCCGAAAATAAACCGGCACTAATACAAACATAATCCTACGCAGGAGTCTCAGACGACTCAAGATAAAGAGCAAAGTCAATTCAAGAAGCATTAGACATGCTACGATTGTCCCCACTTGAAGTCTGGACTGCATTTACAGAAAGGAAAAGAATAAAAATGGTTAGTCTGGCCCTACAATGAGTATAAGGTGACATCCCTACTTAACATCCCTCCCAGGCAAGAGTAAAGGTGTCAGCAGGGAACACTTCCTAAGAAGTGTGCTCACTTTCAGTAAGTAACCTAAGTTACAGAGCTCGTTCTAAGATGCTCCTTCCTACACCCTACTCTGCCTTAAGTTCCCAAAGTCTGCTCTAACTGTCTACATCCTGCCTTTCCAAACCCCTGGCCAAATCTGCTCTCCACCCTCGGGCACTGTCCCTAATACAAAATCCCAAAACCACAAGGCACGCCCCCAACACGCCTCTCTGGGCAGGTGTCGGTCTGTGGATTTTTTCAGCATAGCACGTTTCCATTGAAGTCTGCTGAGGTGTCCTTGGGTCCCAGGCACCTTCACCGCCAAATGTTGCCCTCCCGCATTCTCGGATACTCCTCTGCGCTCGCGCCTACCATCCTAACTCCTAAAACAATGAAATATTCTACCTAACGAGCTGCATGTCCTTGCACCTGCAAACCGAAATATGTGAGAAGCAGCCCTGCACACATTAGAAGTTACATTTCAATATTTGCTAAGACAGTCTTTCCCAAGGAGAAAATCATTTCACGTTCAAGTAAGGCTAACTAAAGAAATTACCGTTAGGCCTCCACTGGCTTGTTCGTGTCCAGGCCTTTACTCACCTAAATACATTTCTAACTCTACATTATAAGCAATACATTTGAAGTCATTATAAAGCATTATTACATTTCTATCCTAAAACCTAAATCCTACTCATGTTAATGCATTACAGTTTTCTCTCCCTAAATGCAAAAACTTCTAATGGGGCATTTCACAAAATAAACAGCATTTCTATGTTATTCAAAGCATCACACTTCGGTTAAAGCTCTACATTAGTCTGCAAATGTTAAGAATACATTTCTACTTATTACACCTATTCCCGACCTACTGTTACATTTTAAATCACACATTTTAGTAAGGTCCTCTAAATATGCGGGTGCTGACTACTCATGGTTATGATGCACCCCTACAAATGTTAAGACATCATGGCGCTCTCCCACTTTAGCCTTTCTTCTTCGAGAGAGACGCCTGTGACTGGAAAGAACCAGAAGTGGATTAAGCAGAAGACCCTAGGAGAAAGGATAAAATACATTTATTAGGACTATAATCCCCATTTGAGAAAAATAAAACGAGCACAGAAAATCAAGAGTGTCACAGCAGTATCTCTTTGTCATTTCTATAAAGTGCCACAGGTGGTTATAAAAAAAATATGTTTTCTGGCAAAAACTCAATTTCAATCTCCTTGTTGTCCATATTAAGGGACTTCCATCACATGCGACAATTTAGGGACGCTAGGGCCCAATCACACCAATAGATGAAAAAAATTCTACAGCCAAGGAATTTACAGATCTGCTGGGTTTAGTGTTTGGCTCCTTTGTACCTTCAAACTCGCTGCCTCAAACCTCACTCTGTCAAAATGGGACCATACATGTGAGTAATCAAGCAACAGCATAGACATAGTATAAAAAAACTGCATCTTTGTGTTGAGACGTAAGGGTGTGCTGTTGGTCATTGAGATTTGCTAAGTGTTGTCTCCATTTTTTATATCCCTATATTTGCTCAGCACCCAAGGAAACCTATCAACAGCAGACAAGTTTGAAAAGTGGACAAGGGAGGATCTAAGAAATGTGGCTTGCATTCCTTGCACACACTTCTTATCCATAATGAACTGCAAACCCCGAATTTTGGATAAAAGCACTGTTTGCTCATAACAATCTTGTCCTGAAAACCAAAATTCAATGTCCCATGGAAATGTGATATTATCCTGCACTTACACTAGAGAATTGCAATGTTGGGTTCTGAATACTAACCGAAGTAAGACTGTCACTGGTTGTGCTAGGTTAGTTATTCTGCATGGGACTGGTTAAACACACAACAGTTTACATACTGAAAATGGAAATTTCTTGAGAAAGGAAAGTATAGGAAGCAAGGTGGGACTGGGACAAAAAAACAGGGCCCAGGCATCAAAATAAAAGTGGTCCCCATTAGTGAATCAGATAGCAAAACATGTGCCCCCTATTTGCACACCAGGACAGATTGGAACCTGTAAAGAGATGCTGAAAGGGTATTTTGCATGGTATGTAAGATTTCCTAGATCCGTGTTTGCTGCAGGCAATGCCTGTGGCAATATTTGGGAAATCCAAATAAAAAACGGCTCCCCTAGCCATAAAAAGGGCCCACAAACTTCTAAAAACCAGTACACACACACAAATCTGTCAGGCCAGCCCATCGGGCACTCCCTATCTGCCCTATCTACCAGTCTGACCCTGATATGCAGCCTGTGAGGAAATCAACTCAACTCTAATAGGCAGATTCCATTCTTTGCATGACCAGCAGGAAGAGCTGTAACACAACCAATAGAAATGAGGACACATGAGTGATTTTCACCAGGGGCTGCCTGTTGGACCAGGCTCCCACTGCAGAATCACTTCTGATGTTGCCTCCCTCTGATTTTTTTTGCTGAGTCCGTTTTTGTTGGCTTTCAGTACAGTGTGCACTTTTCCCATGCTAACCAGGGTTACAGTGCAGGTGTTCTCTCCTAAAGCATGTCAAAATTGGCTTACACCCAAGTGCCACATTTAATTTACTTGTTACTACATGTATCCAGGGCGTGTAAATTAAATGGTACTAGTGGGCAGCTGCACTCATTGAGCTACCCACTGAAGTAGCACTGCAATATGTCTCCGTTTTAAACAGCCATTTCCCTGGAAAAATAAACCTTTTGCTAGGCTAAACTTTCTTTTTTAAAACATTTCACCCCTAAAGTTGGCCCTAACCACTAATAGGGCTGCATGCAAGGTATGTAATAAAGAGGACGTGTGTTTCAGTTTCACTTATAGTGACAGTGAAAAACCTCCTAAAGCCATTTTCACTGTTGTAAGGCCTAACGTTCTCTTAGGACATATTTATTATAAATAAGGTAACCCAGTGTAAACTGGGTTACCTTATTTATAATTAATATGTTCTACCTCCAGATTGGGGGCAGATAGAGACATACTGTTTACACTCAAATGAATTGTAAATTAAAATCCTATTTAATGGTGATTTCGGGTTTTAGATTACAGTTGTGAAAATTCCACTTTTAGAAAGTTGGCATTTCCCTACCCAAAGTTTCTGAGGTCTTTCTAGGAGTTTCCATTTGACAAGGTCTGTTAATGGTCCCCCCCCTCAAAAATGTGTATTGTACACAGAGAGTGACCTGGTTGTAACTGGGAGTGGGTCTTCCTGGCAGAATAGCTGCAGAGGAGCTGCGCTCTGCCCTGATTACATTTTAATGGACTTTGCCCACAGCACACATAAAGAAACCTGACACCAGGCCTGCCCTTGCCTTTTCATGCTACACAGTTTGGAGCCAAGGCCAGGAAAAGGAGAAGAACGTACCAGAACTAGTTTTGTGGTAGGTTAGGGAATTTCACCACGCAAAGTCTGGTAGCTTTTACAGAATTGGAACCTTCAGAACCTCTCATTAGAACTAACACTCTTGGTCCTATGGAAGATTCAGAATAAGGGCTGCCCTGCTGCCAGAAGGACGGCCCTATTGCGTACAGGACTGCCTTGCTCTCTGAAGAAGGAAGATTGGACCTACTTGCCTTGATCCCAGTCTACCCAGAGTGACTAAATGGGTCCATTGGATGATCTCCTGGGCGAGCTACAGGGCACAAGCTTCCATAGGCCTCCCTGCAATTACCTAGCTGATCAGCACCAACTGGACTTACTTGAGCCCTGCTGCTGGCCTCTGCTGGAGTGAGAGCTGATCCTCAAAAGGTACCCCCCAGGTCTTGGATACTTGATGGGCATCAGTGACAGCTCCTCCACAATAAAAAGGAGAAAATCCTAAAGTGAGGGATCAAAGCAACTGTGAATCGGCCTGTTTGTACCAAAACTCCACCACCCATAACAACAGTCAACGTGAGCTCTGGTCTGTCCTGCTCTTTGTGTCGACAGCGACCATCCAGGACAACCGGCAACTAGAGACCTGTTCTTCGTGCTACAGCAATGACCGCGCGTAGTGACCGTCAACATGAAGCTCCATCGATGACCGTCTCTACACTCTGCAGCTATGACCATATACAATGGTCGACTTGCTCTTCATGCCACAATCTTCCTCCTTGCAACTTCCTTCAATGAGAATGGAACTCTTCGCTCCACACACGAGAAGATAACTTTTGGAGATGAAACTGGTCCCTGTATCTGTATGTTTTGAAGTTTTTCTTGTGTTGTGTTTTTACATTATTGCTGTTTGTGTGCTTTACACTTTGTGTTAAGCTTGCCTGCGCATGTGCCAAACTACCAGAGGGTTGAGTACTCGGTAATGTATTTACTTTTGCGGTTCACCCTGACAAGGAATGTGGTTGTTGCCTGAATGGCGCTTCCATCCCCTTCAACCAGTAACAAAATGTCTTACACTGTAACAATGCAACGCTGTGACATGAAGTAACAATAATGGCAAAGCCAATAGGTCTTGTCTGTGAGACCTATTGTCATTGCCAATGGTTTTAGCCATGCTGTACATCATGGCTGTAAACGAAAAAGGTGTGATTACGCTGGCAATCCATTGTTTTGTTGGTATGCACATGCGTTCAATACACATGTGCTCACCCATATAAGAGCACAAACAATTTTTATTTGTATTTACCGCTCTGAGATGGATGAATACATTAAAAATAAAGCTGCACTAAACATTTTTTAAACATTTAGCATAAAACCACTTCTTTAAAAGAAATTAAAATTGATGAGAGAGTTGCGGCTTAAGGAGAAGATGAGGAGTGAAGTAACACAACGGACGGGGGAGAAGCATAACTTCTGGTTATGATATAAGCAACGTTTGAGAAAGAACAAGGGGCAAAGGGAGAAACACATGGGTCAAAGAGTGCAATGTGGAGCGGAGGAAACATGTCAGTGAGAGAGGGCAGCATGAGTTCAGGTGAGAGGAGAGAAGCTTATGGGCTTGAGGGAACAATGTGGAGGGGGGCAAAATGCATTGGGGAGAGGGCTACACTCATGGAGTGCCTAAAGAAAAATAAAGAAGTCGTTTCCTAACAGCAAGCAGAGGGAATAAATAGGCCATCTCATCAAAGAGATTGTAAAGAGGCTATGCTCCGTGGGAGGGTCAAACACAAGATAGGCTTAAAAAAGGACAGCTTACGACTAGAAAGCAAGCAAATAAGAGTGACAGTAAAGCCAACCAATAGTAAGCAATGGGCAGGCTGCACGCCCTTTTATGTTCTTGATATCCCACAATATGTCTACCCCCCCCAAATGTTTTTTTACTGACTTGTAGGCTTGACCTAAAAATGTTACTTGTCCTCCATGTGTTTTCTTATTTTCACATCTCACCAGAGCTAACCTAATCCACTTTATGTCTCTGTCCGAAAGAGGACACATTTTATTAGTGTGGCATTCACAATCCACTGAGTGACTCTGTTACCAAAGGATCCTTGGGTTCTAAGCTACCATATGGTTTCCTAGGGCTGAAAATGTTTATGGGGTAAGGCATAGGGGAGTAAAATGGGCATGGCTGTAGTATTTGGGTCTGGATCACAAGGCATCACCCTGGAATCCTACCACTCCTGACGCATCTGACAACTAGAGAATCAGACGAATCCAGAGCAAGTGTGTATTGTGTGGATCATTCCAGATTTTCACACTAAGAATCCCCTACAAACATCAATGTTTGGGTGTACAAATACACAATTTCATGGGAAAAGATCTGGAGAGCATGGCAAGCCTATAGGGGATTTTGATGTTATTAGGGAGGATGAGCATGTTCGAAATAAAAAGAATCTTAAAAGAAAAAAAGTACACAATTTACTCATTATTCATTATTCTCTTGGAGACTGGTGTAGTATTTAGGTTCAGGATTTGCTGCCACCTAGAGAAACCTACTAAACTCAAACATTTTTGAAAGCTAGAGGTTCCACCTTTTGCCCTCTGAGAGTTTCATACAAACATCAAACAGTGAAAATGGAACATTTCTTAAGACTTGACATGTGAATTGGCAGCAGTCTTTGAAGGCACCCAGTGAAAACTACGAATCCAAGGCACTTCTGAAAATTCGATAGCCAGTGAATTCCAGGGTGGTATATCTTGTATTGGATGTTTTTTTGTCAGTGAAGTATGAGCAGATTCTGTTTTTACATTAACAATTTACATTTCTTGGTTATTCTGGGTAAGAGAAAGTGATGGGAAACAACATACGCCTGACCACCGTGGATTTCTGTAGGGTGTTCATGGCTTTCCAAAAAGTCTGGGGTTGATGGATTTCAAGAAGCCCAAACTTTGTA
Source organism: Lissotriton vulgaris (assembly GCF_964263255.1). Classification (NCBI taxonomy): domain Eukaryota; kingdom Metazoa; phylum Chordata; class Amphibia; order Caudata; family Salamandridae; genus Lissotriton; species Lissotriton vulgaris. The sequence goes on along the minus strand of NC_141693.1, from coordinate 748,484,657 downwards.
TGTCTCCACCTTCTAAAAATAAACCTTTTCCAATTATCTTTGTTGCTCTTTAATTGGCCGGTTTCTAGGCCTTTCCTATCTGGGTCGGCATATGTCAAGTAGCATTTTTATTGAAAGAAGTAATGAAATGGTGGATGGAAGGCCAAAGCCAATTCCATGCTGATTGTGGAGCTCTCTGCTTTACACATGTGAGGCAATTGTGTATTTTTGCCCATAGACTGATGTTTACTGGTGAGTCTGGTTAAGAATACATGGTCGAATACATGCAAGGCACATCACTATGTATTCCCCCATATTCCTCGTTTTCAGAAATTACTGGGGTTAGTAGGTATCCTTCTGTGCTGACAGGCCCCTTGTCCAAATGGAACAAGCAACAATCTTCCTGAAAGTCTGCCTTATTCAAACATCTTTCCTTCCCTTGGCAATTTGCATTTTGGCCCTTTCTTGACCCATGTGATCCACTGCACCTGTTGGATACAGTTTTAACCTGGAGAAAAATTGGACGCAGAAAATGGTATCTGCTCTTGTTTGTTGAATTTCCTTATCTTTTTTTCTTCCTATTGTGAGTCAAAGTTCACAAAACACTGTGAAAGAGCACCCTCAGAATCACCTGGCATTACAGAAAATTTAGAATTTGCAGTGGTGAAAAAGATTCCTGTTTCTAAACTCAGATTCTTGTGTACGTTTAAAAATGCATAGTTTTCTTCACACTTTGTTTTTCATACTAAATACATTTCTTAATATCAATTTATGCATGGTTAGTAGACATTGAAAATTCACTTTAAGACATTACTTTGTTGTTTGCTCTGGGTATCATAAGGTTTTGGACAGGCTACAAGCAAACGGCATTTCTGTGACAAAAAAGAGTCTGGATAAATTATTGCTATCTTCGTTTTGTAAATCAGCTTTCCCTGAAAAGAGTTACATACAAAAACCTTGTCGCCTATTTCTCTTTTTCACATGTACATTAACTCTCTTTTGGTTTTAAGAATGAGTTATTCGGGAAAACCTTGCGGGAGCTTCTCAAGCGACCCCTTGCTCATTTCAGAGTTTTGTCTAGTTTTCACAAATGGAAATATTTCTGAGTTCACCAATAGGCTCCACAGCTGTTTCCTCGATAAAGCTCTGCCTGTGGGCTTCTGAAAGCCGAAAACACAGTGATCTTAGTATACCAAACCTTTCCTTAATTCATTTATTAGAAAAGAAACTCGCTTTTTGCACAGCACATTTTCCCAATAGTTATAAAACCACCAAGGTTTGCAGTGCTTTGTCTATATTCTCAGATCCGTCCAAGGCAAAGAACAAACCTTTACAATCCTCAACATGTGGGGTAAAACCACGCAGATTTGGTTTGGGTATCGTTTGTGGACAAACGTTATTAAACCTTACATGAAAAGTACCTCAATTATAAAAAATAATCTTGCCCCTTCACTGAAGCACATTGAGGGGTTAAAGCTTAATCTTGATTCGTTTATTAATCTTGTCTTAACTGAGCATGTTCTGCTCAGTTTCCTGCTCAGAAATACGTTTGTCTGCAGCAGCATACTGTTCTGAAGAATCTTGTAATTACTTTATATGCTAATTACAATATGTATTCAATTCATCAATTTTTTAATGTTAAATAAATAGTCTGTGCCATCTGGGGTGCTAACGGCATGGGGAAATTAGATTTCTGAGACGTCCCTTTGGATACGGCTGTAATTCTTTTTTAGTTTACTTCTTATGGATTGGATAATAAAAATAGCTGCAGCCATGCTCTAGGGTCCAATGTGTGATATCTTCACTCATAATATATTGCTGAACCCTTCATGCAAACTGTTGACTAAATTAGAGAGCACACCAGCAGGGCCTGAGTGGGAACTCATACCAGCCCTGGCATTTAAGTCGGACCGGCCATGAGGAGGTGGGGGTTGGTGCTGGTGAGAAGCACTGTGGATGCAAATTTTGGTACAGGGGGCCGATATTGCAGCAGTGTACCAAAAACAACCCTCACTGGTCCAAAACAGTCCCCCCACCCATCAGGCCCACCACGGAATACCCCATGCCCGCTACTGCCAGTCCGACCCCGCACACCAGTAAAACACACTCTCATTACAAATGCAAGCTCTTCTTAGCTTAGCCGCATGACTACATTTATCAGCAGGAGACTTAAGGTGAACAAAACTAATGACATGTGGGAGAAAGGCCAAGTCAGCAAGCTCTAATTTCTTTATTGACAAGGTTAAAATGCAACAAGTTAAAACTTTTTGTTACCTTGGGATTATATTCTCATGGGATGGCAAATGGCAACATGAGTTTGATAACATCAGTTTAAAGATGAGCATTTTTAGATTTTCCTCAAAACTGGGGATCAGAAGTATAAAAGACATGATGGCAATCTACAACGTTTGATGATCCTCATCGGCTTTGTATGGTGCTGGGGTATGGGGGCACCAGCACAATCCAACACTCCAGGGAGATGAAAATACATTTCTTAAAAAGCTACTCCGTGTACCTACCTCGGCATCCACTGAATTAGTACATAAGGAGGTAGAAATCGAATATATCTCTGACATAGCCGCACTACGCCCCCTGCTGCTATGGTGTTCCATTTGGGCCAAAACAGAAACACAGTTTACAAAAGAGATGATTCGCAACTGCCTGAGGCTTGATCATGTATCCTGTATTTCTTGATACAAATATATTTATTACTGGTATAAGCTCCTGTTTGACTGCAATATTTTTCTTGAACCTGAGAATGTAGTTTAAATCCCCCAAAAAGAAATAAAAATAAGGTTTCTTACATATAAAAAGGAGAACCGTGAAAAGATGTCTGGAAAGTTATCGAGTGTGGCCTTTTACCGTGACCTACAATTAAATATTGTTTTTCAGTCTTACCTTTCTATTGTGACTCGAAATTCTCACCGTTTTGTTTTAAGATTGGGTATCGTACACCATCTAGTAGCTTTTCCTTAAATGAATTCCCGATCAGACTCTGTATGCCCATGTGATAACATTTCAAGACAGAGCTGCTGCCACTTTTTATTGTTTTGCAAATGTTATTCTTCATATAGGAAATTTTATCTAAAACCTATCTTCTTAAAAAACCATGTTCGTTCCACAAAAATAGTAATGAACTTGATATGTTCTTTGGAAAGCCCAGACATTTGCCTTTTTGCTGCAACATATATATTGAAATGTACAGCTGCCAGGAAATCCATAGTCATCTGATATTATTTGACCGTGTTATAAGAAATTTGACCTGTCTGTACATTCAAATTGTATGTATACTTTGATTTAGGGTATACCCCCTGGTAACATCCTGGCCTTATTATGAGAAGAAGTATTACATTTGTATGACAACATTTTAATGTATTCCAGGGTTTTAATGTGATATAAATATTTGTCTTGTATCTGTTATTTGATGGGAAACTTTGCTCATGAATTGTAGTGTTAAAAGGATACATACATGAAATATCCATTTTAGGCTAATTGATGATTTTTAATATTTTAATTCATTGAAAAAGTTTATGTACTTGTTTTGCTTATATGGTTATGTCTTATAAACCAAACAAAGCATTTTAAACAAAACGAAAAGACTACATTTATCATCATAATCGGTTAATAATTTGTCAAATGCAAACTCCACATTATTGTTTAACTATTTGCTCCTTACTCTATAGTTATCAATAAGTGGTTTCCATCAGTAAAGAAGGCTTCTGTGTACACAATTGCAGTCTAATGTAATGCTATAAACTCGCTCTTCGTTTTTTTCTGCTGTGATTTTGTGAAGGGTACTCTTCCATTTAAAAAACAAATGAAATTGTGAAAGAAGAACTCTGTGTGGAATTCTGCCCAGCACAGTCATGGGCCCAGTTTACCTGTTGCGCAATCAGTCACGGTGTTCCGGTTGTTTCCTTCTTGAAATTGTAAGGTCCCAAATCCCCCGTGAACCAACTAGCCCAACAAGGAAGTGAACACTTGGTGGACCTGTTGATCTGCAAGGGAACGGGGAAGTGGAGAGAGAAACAAACAAACAAACACTGGATCCTAGTCTTCAAGGAATACCAATCGTTTCTCTTTCTGAAGTGCTCTGGACCTTCCTTGAACAACTATCGGCGAAGCAAACCTTGATCTATTGAAACAACACACATCAAATATAAATAGTATTGTAAGGACTTCACAAAGTTTAGATATATTCATTCGTTATTCCTCATTAATCTATATCATACCTCATGACTGAAGGCCCATGCAAACACTTCTACAGTTTCTTGAGATTTGATAGACTTTACCACCTTAAATGAGATAAAACAACTGTAACCTTAGTAAACACTTTCAAGCACTGAACTGGTTAGTTAAGGTTAGTCAGGAAAACAATTTAACACCCCCACTAGTATTCGTTCCTTTCAAACTGTACATAGCGTCCTCAAAATGGGGTTCTGTAAAGACAGATGCAAAAGAAAGAGGGAGAAACAGCAATATCCAAAAACAGATTCAGCTTTTAAAACACCCTCTACTTGGGCTTATTTATCCCTATCTCTATGATCAGTTCCACTTATTTGTGTATATTATTTCAGTGTTTGAACTGCTATTAATACATCTCAATTACAATGATCACCAAGAATACTGCAGCTATAAGCATACTGCCACTGTATTTAACTACACGACGTTGGTTATAAAAGAGCCTTTCAACATCAAGGTCTCTGTGGCTAAATATTACAATGTTCGGTATTTCAATAATGTTCAGTAAACATGGAGTGCATTATTTTCAGAATGTTCTAAAGTGTCTTCAAAATCTGCCCATTAAAAGCATGGCGCATATTATTGTCGTTCTTGAAAGTCTTACCAGATTGTTTGCACTTTTAGTTTTAGTGTCCGGTTACCTGGTAACAAGAATCTGTTTATTTTTTCTTCTAGATCGCGCAGGAAGTTGCCACGGCCGATACCGGAACAAGATGAACCAGAAAGACATTCCGATTCTCCAGAGAACGAAGACCGGAGTCCGGAGTTTCAGGAATAAGGTAAGAGGAAGCGGGAGGGGGTGGGAGAAGGGAGGAGGAAAGGGGTAATACTCACCAGTTCCTAAATGGTTGTATTATTGAAGGGACTGATCTTACTGATGGAGGTAGAGCCGGCTGTCAGCTGGTTTCTCGACTTGGATTGCAACGCTCGTGGTGATGCGAATCAGAGAAAGCAAAGCGCCGTAAAGTTCCTAGGCGCTCCTTTTATAGTCTCAGTATGGCGTGCCCAGGAACATTTGCATGCGCCTCACGTGGAGTTTACTAAGCCGTTAGGCAGTTTAATTACATGAGGCAAGTAGTTAGCTTCTCGAAGGGTAACAAAGGTAACAAGCATTGCTAATCACAAATATTCCAAAGAAGATACAAGCATTTGTTTGGTACAAGAATTCTTAGCCATGACAACTTTAATGAATACTAATAAACCAAACTGATGTCTAAGGAGCAACCATAATGCTGTCCAAGAGGGGTCACAACTAAGTGATTGCGGAAAGTGAACCCTTAACAGTTCCTCCCCCCAAAGGCTGTCTCACAGGGCGAGGTTTTTCCGGATGAAAGGCATGAAATGACTTCACTAATCTTGGAGCATGCACATTACCTTCTGGCTCCCAAGATCGTTCAGCTGGAGCATACCCTTTCCAATCAATCAAATAGTAAAGACGACCACCAATGCATTTTGCATCGATAATCTTTTTGACTTCATGCTCAAGGTGATCTCCTACCACAATTGGTGGGGGAGGATTATCGGGTCATGTGGATGGATCATGGGGTTTTCGTAGAGAGACATGGAATACTGGGTGTATAGGGTAATCTTTGGGAAGAACCAATTTGACAGAGACCAGGTTCAAGAGTTTTTTCAATGGGCAATGGTCCTATATACCTTGATTTTAGTTTTTTGGGGCCTTCAACTTGAATGTTTCTAGTGGATAGCCAGACTAAATCCCCCTTCGTTTTTGATGGGGTTGGCAACCTATGTTTGTCTGCCGAGTCTTTCATTTTCAATTTTTTTTTGTGGCTAAGTTCTTTCTAACTTGTTCCTGGAACATTTGTAACTTAGTCAGCCTTTCTGTAACTGCTGGCATACTTTGTCCATTTTCAGGAAACGTTACTGGAATGGAGCATGGATGTTGACCTGTTACAAAATAGAAGGGCGAACAACTCAGGCCTGCATGTACGGTATTATTGTATGAAAACTCTGCCCAGGGTAGTACTTCATCCCAACTAGTTGACATGGTAGAAGCCAGACATCGCAACCCTTGTTCTAAAAATTGTTTCACCTTTTCTGTCTCACCATTGTTCTGGGGGTGAAAAGCAGATGATAGGGCTAGTTCTATCCCTAATTTTTTACTGAGCTGATTCCAACATTTTGAAATGAATGGAGGGCCTCCGTCCGCAATAATTTTACTTGGAAGGCCATGAAGCTTAACAGTATTTACCAAAAATGCATTGCTGAACTCTCTTGCTGATGGTAATTGAGGTAATGGAATGAAATGTCCCATTTTAAATAGTAAATCTACTACTACTAGAATTGTAGTGAATCCATTAGATTTAGGCAAATCAGTAATGAAATCTAGACTTACAGTGTGCCAGGGATAAGGTGGAATAGTAATTGGTTGTAGGAGACCCATTGGTGCTGTGTGTAAAGCCTTTTGTCGAGCACATATAGGACAAGCTTAAATGTAACTTTGTACATCAGTCCTCGTATTGTCCCACCAAAAATGTCTTTGACAAAGTTCGAGAATCTTATTTATTCCTGGATGGGCTGCAGTGGCTAGGTCATTGTTCCAAGTTAGAACTTGCAAACATAATTCTTTTTCAGGGACGAATATTTTATCCTTATAAAGGAAAAAACCTTCATGAATTGAATTGTTTTTCTGAGACAGCCATTGTTGTTGATCCAGGGCTTTTACTTTACTTTGTTTTATCAACTTGATCATTATGTTTTTCACATACCAAACGTGAAAGAGTATCGGACAAAAGCTGTTTAGCTCCTGGACGATATGTAATCAAGAAATCATATTCACTGAAAAACTGCAACCAGCGCATTTGTCTGGAAGGCTTTCACGGTGGAATAGAACTGCACATTTTTATGGTCTGAATAGATGGTAATGGTATGCCTAGCTCACAGGAGATTATGTCTCCATTCTTGTAAAACTGCCTTTATTGCCAATAGTTCACGTTCAGCAATGGTATAGTTTTGTTCTGCAGATAAAAGCTTACACAAATAAAAGGCTATTGGGTGTTAAGGACCAGTGTTAGAATCCTTTTGCATCAACACGCCTCCTGGGACTGTTTGTGAGGCATCAGCCTCAACAAAAAATGGTCTGTCTGGATCAGGGTGAATAAGGATTGGTGCCTAGGTGAAGGCTTTCTTTAGACTTGAAAAGGCCTACTCAGCCTCCAAGGTCCATTGGAATTTTTTCCCTTCTTTAGTAACTGTGCGATCGGTGTTACTATCTCGGAAAAGTTGGAGATAAATCGTCTGTAGAAATTTGCAAATCCCAGTATTCTTTGTGTATCTTTTACTGATGTCAGGGCAGGCCAGTTCAAAATGGCTTCTACCTTCTTAGGATCCATTATAATTCCTTCAGGAGACAATCAATATCCTAAAAACTCCACCTGGGGGGTATTGAAGACTCACTTTTCTAATTTTACGAACAAGGAGTTGTCTCTTAATCTTTGTAGGACTGATCGGACGTGCTGTGCATGGTCTTCTGGATTCTTTGACTAGATTAGGATGTTGTCTATGTATACAATGACGCAGATGTCCAGAAGATCATGTAGTACTTAATTTATGAAGTATTGGAACGCAGCCGGGGCATTACATAGACCAAAGGGCATAACAGTATATTCAAATAACCCAAACTTGGTGCGAAAGGCCGTTTTCCACTCATCGCCTTCCCTAACACGGATAAGGTGATAAGCGCCTTGCAAATCCAATTTGGTGTAGATACTGGAGCCTCATACTTGGTTGAGCAGTACTGGAATCAACGGTAGTGGGTACCTATTTTTTATTGTTGCCTTATTAACCGCGCGATAATCGATGCATGCTCTCAAGTCACACGACTTCTTGGCCACCAAGAAGAGCGGCGACAAGACTGGCAACGTTGAGTGTCGGATGAACCCAATCTCCAACAACTCATCCAAGTATGATCTTAAAAAATGGTTTTCTGGCTCGGTTAACGCGTAGATACTACTGCAAGGTAGCACTGCTCCAGGGACTAAATCTATTCTACAATCGTAAACCCTGTGAGGTGTTAACTTAGTAGCCTTAACAGGGTCAAATACATCTGAATAGTCTTGGTAATCACTAGGAATTCCTTAGTTTAAGGCGGCACAAAAAAGGGGCATGACCGGGTCCTTCGTTTCTTGAAACAGTGTAGTCTACAGTGAGAAGAGTCAAGGGTAACAGTACGTTTTACCCAATCTATCTTAGGGTTATGGAGTTCAAGCCAAGGGATTCCAAGAATCACCCCAAAAGTTGGCGTATCAATAAGATCAAATAAAGTGTTTTCTGTATGGCCGTTATCAGCGACTAGAGTCAAAGGTGTGGTGTGAAATCTTATTAGACCAGAAGACAAGGCTGACCCATCCACCGCCCGCATTGGTTCAGGTTCTTTTTTAGGTACTTGAGTCAACTGTAATTTCTGTGCTAATTCTAAGCCAAAAAAGTTGCCAGTGGCACCTGAATCTATCAGAATGGATATGCTATGTCTCTGTTGTGTGGACAAAATTAAAATCACTCTCACAGTGAAATGTCTGGGAATATGGTTGATTACATTGGTTACATATTGCGTGATCTTTGGAATGATATCTCCCGGAGAAACAATCTCTTCTTTCTCCGGGGGAGTTAGTTTTCCATCACCTGAGGTGAATCTCCTACAATGGCCAACGTCTTTCTTTTTGCCGGTTTTGCAGGGCAATCTCTAGCGAAATGACCAGATTTCCCACAATAAAGACATAAGTTCCCTTTACATCTTCGTTCTTTTTCTTCGAGTGATAGAGGGCCTTTTACTCCCCCTATCTGCATAGGTTCAACAACTGAACTCTTTTCCTCTGTCTCCTTTTTATCAGTCTTGAAATGTAGATTTCTAATATCACCTCTGGGTCTTTCACTCTTCTGTTCCCACAGTCTATGATATAACTTGACTACTAAGTCTTGGAATTTTGCAAAATCGTCCGGAAAATTGACTATATGGGCCAAAGAATCCTTTACGTTGTCCCTGAGCCCCCTGTAAAACAGGGAAACTCCCTTTTCTTCAGGCCAATGAGTTTCGGCCAACAGTCTGTTCAAGTTGGTTATGTAAGATATCAGGTCTTTTGATCCTTGGCGCAAGTTTAGGAGTTCATTATCAGATGATTGTATGAATGCATGTTTAGCAAAAAGATTGGACATGTCTGTTTTGAAGGTAGGTAAATTATGCAGAATAGAATTGTTACTATCCACTAAAGGCATAGCCCAATTAGCTGCCACTCCCCCCAAGTAGGAGATAATAAAGGCTTCCTTAGAGGTGTCTGTCGTAAATATCTGTGGTTTGCACATAAAGTGCATCCGACATTGACTCATGAATGTTGTATATTTATTACAATCCCCAGTAAACCTCTCCGGGTTTGCTAAAGGAACAGGGCTAGGGGTGACTACAGTGACTTGTACTGGTTGTTCTGTGGATTGCAAAAAAACAATAGGAGGGAGGTAGAGTATGGAGGTAGGATTCTTACTCCACGGGCAGTGTTACATAAACAAAAAGAATCCTACTCACAGTGGAAAGGGAAATGTGTCTACCAGAAGTGTTGGGACACACAGTGTTTTGTAAAATACCCCTCACACACCAACAGGCCCCTTAGTGTCATGCTTCATCATAGGGGTCTTCGCACCCCTCTAGCGGGATGCGGCGTGCTGCGACCTACGACTACGTGGGAGCACTGAAAGTTAGACTATGTGTGGTGTGTGTGATGCAAGTGGTAGGGGTATTTAAATGTGAGTGGTGGGATATAGTGAAGGTTTAAAAAGTACCTGGCTCGTGGGTGTACAGGAATTTTTTTTATTTTTATTCACAACCCCGGGCTGGTACTGTTAAAAGAAGTGCAGTGTGAGGTAATTAACTGTCGTGACTATGGACAGTACCTCTGGTGTGCGTCGACATGTTTCGGAGCATATGCTCCTTCTTCAGGACGGGGGCACAACTTCCCCACCTTACTCACATATTTCTATGATTTGTGGAAATAAATTACAGTGTCTTAATATTAAATGTGGCTACAGCGGTATTAAGACCATGCATTGTTACTTGCCATATTATATATCTGGATGCAATGACAGAAGCAGCAAAATTCCAGTCAGAATATGCACTATGCTAAGCACAAATTGTTTGCTTAAGTGTTTTTATTCCACGCCCTTAATTACATTAGTCACGCCCCTTTGAGAGACCCCTCCAGATTTTTTTATCCAAGTTTAAGCCCTGCCTATTGTTATATCCATATCTCTGATACAACGTTATATGTTACAACTTTAAGGTCCACTACATCGAAGTCACTTCTTAAACTGCATTGACAATACCAAAGTAGGTTTTAAGTGCAATTGACTACAACATCGACCTCACAACATCAACCATGCATCTTCATTGATCCCAGCAGTAAAGAGCCTTGTTGCAAGGAGGATGGCCACGCTTTGGGAAGATGAGAGAGCATCTGCCCTCGGTATTGCTTCCTATTGGACACCAAAGGTATGAATAATTAAAATGTTACCTGCTGCTGTTTTGGGAGGGCTGGTGTGCTGTTTTGGTTCATGCGTTTTGAACGTGCGCACAACATTCAGCTGCCCCCACCTTCTTCGTAAGGCCGCTTACAACCAATGCAGTAACCAGGATGTCAGAACTGGGATTGAGAAAAGCTGTGTCCATTCTGTGAGTGTAACATCTCTGTTTCCTTGGGGAGATGCTGGTGCTGCAGTCCATGTTGACAAACTGCATCCCCCCGCACGGCCCACAGCAGCGACATGGTTGAACCATTCAACTAGCATAGGAAAAGAGACGGGGCAATGTTCAAGGGGTACCAATGAATTCTGACACCCTTTGTTTAGTCTGTCAGTCCTCCCACCCCCCCCACGTACTGGTTAGAAAGAGAGGACATCTTGACCTCCATGCAGCAACCATCTTTCTTTGGTTTAGAGGTTGGAATGTGATGCACGACATACTTCTGGGAACTGCCATCTTTGCCTACCTGTTGTTGAAAAAAGACATTGACAGTAGTATACTGACACTTAGAACCTGATTTAGAGATTGGCAGACAAGATGCTCCACCCCAAACGAAAGGGAGTGCCCCGTTTGCCAAACTCGTAGTCTGCCAACCTCATTCAATGATGGGCAGACTTATACTTTCTGTTGACAGAGCCCCAGTTGGGTCCCTTGACTGAAAGCTTTCTCCGACATTCTGAGGGAGTAGGGGACGTTGGAAAAAAGACATTACACCACCCGCTCTGTTTATGGTGCAAGGTGTGATGCCCGTTATTTTTCCTGTTTCTCACTGCCTGGAAAAACCAGGTGCTGAGGGGCAGAAATAAACTAATCACCCCAACACCCTGGGAGAAAACCTACAAGGTGTGCACGTCATTAGTTTTTTTTTAAAAACACTTCCGCAGTAGGAGTTTGTTTTTGAAAAACAATAAATGTTTAAAGTTTTTTGGAGGCTATCTAAACTGACAGCAGCTGTTCACCAAACCTTTTGTACCTGTAAGGGAACTGCCCAGAAGGCAGTGCCTTACAAAAAGGAGAGATGATAGAAGTATTTAGTCTCTGGATGAATGAAAGAGTCCATCTTAAAACTCACCTGAATGAATCACTGATAAAATATCAATGTTGTAAATATCGACATCAAAAATATCGGAGGCAGAATATCGACATCAAAAATATCGAAGTCCTATCTACATTAAGGTAAGTGCAAAAATATCGGAAAAAATGTTGTAAAAAATGTAAAAAATATCGTATTTTTTATGTTTAAAAATAATATGAAGTAAATAAATAATACATATAAATAACATAAACATACTTAAAATATATTTAACATTATAAATAATACATATAATATAAAAAATAAACATATATATAATATAATATATACTATTTACAATGAATTACTCTAATAACTTATCAATTGTTGAAAACATTTCATAATTTATAAATACATACAAACGCATACAACAATAATTTAAATAAAAATATAAAAATTATATATATAACAAAGTTTAAAAAATAATTTAAAATAAATTACACACTAAATTAACTAAAACAAAAAATATTGTATAGCATATGGGTTAAAGTTACTATTCCAAATCTCCGGAGCGTGCAACAGTAGGGAAAGTGTTGGATAGCGTAAGGGTTAAAATTACTATTCCAACTCCAGAGGGTGAAACGGTAGGGGAAGTGTTGGATAGCGTAGGGGTAAAAATTACTATTTGAACTCCAGAAGGTGCAACCGTAGGGAAAGTGTTGGATGGCTTATGGGTAAAAATTACTATTCTAACTCCAGAGGGTGCATCAGTAGGGAGAGTGTTGGATAGCATAGGGGTTACAATTACTATTCCAACTCCAGAGGGTCCAAAAGTAGGGAAAGTGTTGGATAGCGTAAGGGTTAAAATTACTATTCCAACTCCAGAGGATGCATCAGTAGGGAAAGTGTTGGATAGTGTAGGGGTTAAAATTACTATTCCAACTCCAGAGGGTGCAACAGTAGGGAAAGTGTTGGATAGCATAGGGGTAAAAAATTACAATTCCAACTCCAGAGGGTGCACCAGTAGGGAAAGTGTTGGATAACGTAGGGGTTAAAATTACTATTCCAACTCCAGAGGGTGCAACAGTAGGGAAAGTGTTGGATAGTGTAGGGGTTAAAATTACTATTCCAACTCCAGAGGGTGCAACAGTAGGGAACGTGTTGGATAGCGTAGGGGTTAAAATTACAATTCCAACTCCTGACGGTGCAACAGTAGGGAAAGTGTTGGATAGCATAGCGGTCAAAACAACTTACTAATAATTGAAATAATATATTTTCTGTAAAAAATATCAATTTTATTATTAATTTACAACAAATCAATTAACAATACCAAGAAATAATTAAAAAAAATACCAATTAATCATTAATCAACAATTAAAATTCATATAATTAAATATTATTTATTAAAAATATCTTAACAAATAAAAACAAAATAAATATTAAAAAATATAAATAGCAAAAAACAATAATTATAAAAAAATAGCAATTAATAATCAATTGACAATAATGTATTGATTAACACAAATACATTTCTAAAAAGAAAATGTAACGACCAATTAATAATTAATTACCAATTCATAAAAAAATATTAAACATTTATTACTAATTAATTATTGATTAACAATAATTTAATAATAAATACTGAACACTAATTTTCTTTTTTACTTTATTACACTTAAATTACTTCCCACTGTATTACCTTGTAACCTCACAACACACATCATTAATAAATTTATACACTTAATATATTTACTAATTAATCAAGTAATCAAAATTAATCACCAATAAAATTATTTGTTTACCAGTAAAAAATAATATTTACCAATTAAAAAATTAATTACCAATTAAAAAATTAATTACCAATTAATAATTAATAAAACATTAAATAATTATCAATACCAATAAATGAAAATAAATCATTACATAATTACAATTAAATTACTTCCCACCCAATTCCCCTATAAACCCACAACCCGCTACAGAACTTAAACGCAAAAATTAATTACAATCTATACTACTATTATAAAGAGAGAACTGTGTCCTTTGAGCCAGGTAAACTCGAAAAGTACACCACCAATCGCAACACCCAATACAGCGTTGGAAAGGGGAGGTCCAGTAGATGGAAATAGGCTATATAAAAAAATATATATACGTTATTTAAAAAATTTACAATAAAAAAAAGTAGTCCCTTTGAAGTAGCGCCGGCCATGTGCGCTAACCACGTACGTGCTGACATCATCATCGGAGGACGGGAGCGCGAGGAGGAGCGGCGGACAGGACCACGGGGAGGAGCGGCGGACAACAGCGCGGGGAAGAGCAGAGAACTTAGCCACACTGGAGCGGCCTGAGGTTCGTGAACCACGGGGAGGAGCGGTGAAATAAGGAGGACTGGACTGCAGCGGCGGCGGACAACAGCGCGTGGAGGAGCAGAGAACTTAGCCACACTGGAACGGCCTCAGGTACGTGAACAGCGGGGAGGAGCGGTGAAGTAAGGCGGACTGGAGCGGGATGACAGGTAAACTTTAGCGCTGCAGCGGGGCGTGTATACTGGCTTTGTTAGTTTGCAGCATCGGATGCATGGCCACAGTGTTAGGGAGCAGGGCGTGTGCGGATGATTGGGGGCACTGAAGGTGGCGGTGAACTTGGGCTGAGGAGGTGGTTGGGGGCCTGGGATTCGGCGACTGGGAGCAAGCCTGATTGCCCCCGGACAACGTGGGAATGGAAGTGAGCCTGGGGTTAAGCAGAGTTAACAAAAAGTACCAGCGGCCAAAACTCTGCTTAAAAGTATGGGACCAGTGCAATTACATGTCGGCGGGTGGAATACCAGCAAGCCTGATTTCCCCGGACAACGTCGGGGCAGGCTGGTAGTTAATTTATAATTCCTAAAAATTTATAATTAATTTAGTATAATTAAATTACTTCCTACCCTATTCCCCTATAACCCCACAACCCGCCCCGGTACTAAAACACAAAATTGACTTAAAAACATTATTAACATATAAAAATAGTATACATATAATTTAAAACAAGTAGAATACTTAACAAAAAACATATAACACATACATATTAAATACATAAAAAAATACATAGCAATAATATACATACTGATATTAGTAACATGGAGATTAGTAACATCGATATTTTGATATCGATAATACTAACTTCAATATTACTTACATCAATATAAAAAAATATATATATACTTACCTTAGGGTCGATATTCTGTCCAATGATATTCTTGACCTCGATATTCTTTACCTTTGATATTTCCAACTCGATATTTCTGTAGGTCGATATTTAGGATTAGATATTTTGACTGTGCACCCACCTGAATATGTTAAAGAGTGCGACCCCTGCACTGATCTTTGTATTTCCAAGGCTGTCTAATAATGTAACGGTCCCTGTGATCTGCTGGCATTGTGCAAGGTATTTAGAAGCAGGTTTCTCCCGTTGCTATTGTTTGGGATCCTTGCATTCAGAAATAAATTCAGTAAATGGCTAGAAAAATCTCAATGCAGTTGCTGTTGTCAGTTCTTTCATGTGCTTGGCTCCATGGCTACTGCCAAATTTGCTTTGAATTTAATGTAACTAGGCAAGACCTTATACTGTATGCAAGCTTCTTAATGTTCTGCATGAGCTAAAAGCAGCTGGTGAAGACACCTTAAAACAGACAAGTCCTGGTGGAATAACTATTTGGAAGAAGCAATTCTAAAATTAGAAGCACAAAATATATGGCAAAGTAATATTCCTATGAAACAGTCTCAAAGCTACTGGTAAAGCAAGTGCAAATGATATCAAAAGACATAGATATATTAGAATTTACTATAAAGCATCATGCAAAACTTCTACGATCTTTCCAACTGGTTAGTATTATTAAGACAACCACCGCCCCTTGCAGCAAAAAGACAGTTGGCAAGGCTAAGATTTGGCTTTATCCCTCTTAAGGCCTACCACTATGGAAGTACTGATCAACAATGTTGAATGTGCTGCATAGCTAGGGAGTCACTAATCCACGTGGGGTGTATTTGTAGGAAACATTGGGTGGGAAGGCAATACTGATTACTTCCGATATGACAGCCAGCTAAATATACGGAATTGCACAAAGGTGAGTGAAGCCTCTCTAAAGGGATATTCTTGCCAACTGACAGCAAGATTTGTGAAATGTATGAACTGTGCAGCAATAGTATTGAAAAATGCCATGAGTATTCCTACATTGGAGGAGGAACCTACCGCGCCCCTCCCCCCCAGAAAGTGGGCGACACCAGTGAGGCTATCAGCAAGAACGTTTTAGATGTGGAACTATGACAGTGAAAGCCATGGTTCTCCCTTCACTCTTCACCATTAGAATATGTGATGTATGTTTTCTTGTGCATTTTATATTGGCTTTGGCATGTGCCTTCAAAGGTACTTGCTTGTCGCCCAGCACATCTTTCTTTCTTTATTCACCCCTTTACTCATCTGAATGAATTAGCTCTTTTTATGCTAGTTTTCATTTTTTTAATTTTATATGGTTGAATCCTCTTTTAAAAGCAGTGTATATGTCATGACTTCTTTTGTAATTATTTGAATTAATTGAACAATAAATGTATATTTCCCTTGTTATTTCTCTCATATTGTCTCTGCTGCAGACATTTCCACTGTTATTTGAGGTTTTGATTTCCTCTATTGATTTGATGAGGGCTTTGAGCATTATAGAAGCAATTTCATATTCCTGCATGATGCAATTTGTTCTTTGTACCTCTAAAAGATTCTGAAAACAAAAACTGTCTAGATGCCATATTTTTAGACATATACATAATGAGTGTTCATTGATAAAGACTATGGGACTGATTATGAGTTTGGCGGAGTGGGAGAGGGCCGACGTGCCATCGCCCCACTCCCACACTGCCAAACTCCACTGCCATCCACCAGATTCAAAGTTGTCTCCTTGTCTGGCAGACAGTGCTTTGACAGTTCAGGCTGTGAGTCTTAGAAAGGCACCTCAATGGGAACTCCAAATCCTGTTCCTGTACCGCATGGACTATGAAGTCTATGCCTTGCAAGAGCAGGGGCTGCAGGCATACAAGGGGGCCCAACATGTGCTACCCTGCATCCATCCCCTGGCCCTAAGGTAACAGGGGACCCTGTAGGGCCCCCTTTATTTCATCACCACCACAATTTTCATGGCAGGCTCACCGCCATGAAAACTGTGGCAGTGAGGAAACTCCTAATTGTTGTTATTGTTATTTCCAGTTTACATAGCGCCAACTCACCGGCAGGTCTCAAGGCGCTTATGACCGAAAGGCACAACAACTTATTTGGCAGGATGAAGAAAATACCAAAGTGTGGCTAGACTGAGCTCAAAGCTCCCTGAATAGAATTGTTTTTAGGGTTTTCCTGAAACGAAAGAGGTTACCTTCTTTACGGAGGGGCTCAGGTATTTTGTTCCAGATTTTAGGTATCAAAACAGAGAAATATCTCCCGCCTTTTGTGGCCAATCTGAACCGGGGGCAAACAAGCAACTGTGCATCTGAAGACCTAAGTCTTCGTTCAGGTTTGTACACCTCCAGCCGTTCCTTAATATAGGCAGGTGCTTGCCCATAGATTGCCTTATGGACTATACATAGGCTTTTAAAATCAGACCTTTGCCTGATGGGCAGCCAATGGAGGCTCTGTAGCAATGGAGAGGCATGGGATCTTCTTGGGAGCCTGAAAAGAAGTCGTGCAGCATCGTTTAGGACCACCTGCAATCTATTGGTCAAGGTTTTTGGTAGACCTAAATATAGCGCATTCCCGTAGTCCAGCCTCGAAATTATTGTAGCAGAAACTACTATGCGAAGCATGGACCGGGAAAGAAGGGGGACTAATTTGCGCAGCTGTCTGATTAGACCAGTACAGTTCCCTACTACGGAGGAAATCTGACTGACCATTGACAGTTCGCAGTCAATCTTGATACCCAGGCTTTTCACCTTATCAGCTGGTTTAGGGGTGGGACCTAATTCCTGGGGCCAGTACAAGTCGCTCCATGGGGAACATATGGACGAAACCACTAAAACCTCTGTTTTTTCAGGATTAATCTTCAGAAGATTCATGGACATCCAACTGACTCCTAATATGCTTGGCGGTGTACCACGAATAATTAAATAACTGAAAGGTATGGCACGATAAGGTGTTATCAACCGTGGAATTTTATTTAAGTAATCTTTTTTGGCTCCAAGTTGTGTTTAGATCAGTCTAACTTGGACTGGCTTTATCTATTTTCACAAGGCCGAACCAGGACCTCTGTTTACTGGCTGAGTCTTTAGCTAGCAGCGTTCTTTTGGAAACTTGGGTCACTTTGCGAATCAAGCACTTTGAAATCACAGTTGTCCCATAGATGGTCATGAGCCCTAACAAGCAAAATACCCACTTCCACCTATACTGGATAGAACATCGCAATTAAAAGGGGTATCTCTTTAAATGAAGCAGGCTATTTGTTTTGTCAGTTGGACATGGCATCCTTAGCGTGGTTTTCCCCTAACTTTTTGCTTTCAACCCTCCTGTTTTCCTGTCTTTGTTTTTGTTGGCTTTCGGACTCTGCACAATTTACCTTTGCTAACCAGTGCTAAAGCACTTGTGCTCTCTCCTTAAAACAGTTTAGAACTGACTTACACCCAATTTGCATATTTAATTTATTTGTAAGTTATCTGGTAAAGTGTCACTATCTGTGCCCAGGGCCTGTAAGTTAAATGATGCTAGTGGATCTCCAGCACTGATTTCTCCACCCTCTTAAGTAGCCCTGGTGACATGGCTCAGGTCTGCCATTGCAGCCTGTATGTGCAGCTTGTAAACTGCCATTTTGACTTGGCAAGAAAAACTGTTTGTCATGTTCAAAAAATTTTTTTAATGCATATAAGTCACCTATAGGGTAGGCCCTGGGCAGGCAGGAGGGCAGGGTGCAGTGTATTTACAAAGTTGGACATGTATTTTTTAGTTTTACATGTCCTAGTAGTAAGAAACTCTTAAATTCCTTGTTCACTACTGCAAGGCCTACCTCTCCAATAGATTAAAACTGGAGTCACCTTATTACATTGACTTCTAAATGAGAACAGGGAGCCAGTTCAGGTTTGGTGTCTTTGGAAATGTAATGAAAAATTATTTCTTATGGTATGTACAGATTTTAAATTACAATTTTGAAAATGCCACCTTTAGAAAGTTAACACAAGGAGATGACGGATGGAGCACTGAAACTTTTTAGACACTCACCCCCAGTCAAGAGATCTGGGTTAAATCCATAATCGTTCTTTAGCTCACTTTGCCACCCCAGTTCAAACCCAGCCACATGCAAATAAGTCTTGACCTTGTTCCTCATGGGAACAGTTCAGCCCGAACTTCCAAGTCAGGTCCTCCCCAAAATGCTTGGGCTCCCAGCTGACGGTAACCAAGATTTTTCCGTCCCTAAAGGGCTCAATGGAGATTGGAATAAACTGCTTAATCTCCGAAAAAAATCAAAAAGGACAGAATTACACGCTAAATTTATGCTCGATTATTTACGAGCCGGCACCATCCCTATCGGACTTAGAGTCCGTAACATCCCAGGGATGTTCATTGAAATCAGACAGTTCCTGGAGCGATGGGCTCTCATCTCCAACCGTTGCTCCAGGGACTGGATGATGCTCATTGTGGAAACAGCCCGTGCCGTGATTGACATCCTCGATAAAGAAATCAGTGAATTGGAAGATAAACTGAAAGAGGGGGATGCAGTAGATGATGGCAATAGGAAGCTTGAAGAGATCCAATTTGAATTAGAATCCTTCTCCGAATATCTACTTAAAAGAAAAACTGAAAAATTGCGGAAAGATATTCAAATGTTTTCCCAAGAAAGGGCATATCCCTACCTGGGAACCAATTTCTATACCACCCAGGAAGAGAATGCACCTCGCGGACAGGCACCCAGATGGGGCCAGGGAAGAAAAGTTACCACCTTCTCAGAAACCACTGATTCTGAGGGAGATGCCCCTGAAGAATATGACCCCAGTTATGATCAAGGACATAACTCCAATCAAGGACATAACTCCAACCGAGGGAATAGAAATGGAAGTTATGATCGTAATCACCAACAGAACCGTTTTTTAGGGAATCGCCGGGGCAACACCCGTCCCCCGTCGAGAGCCCCTCAAACGAGGAATTACCGTCAGGGTCGCGGACAACCACAGATGTATGTACAGACTCCCCACCATCAGTGTTGGCGAACATAAGGGGGCTCCCTGTGTTCAACCTGTCTAGTGAAACTATAGACCCTATGGCCATTCAACTCTTAACGAGGGGCTTATCTTTTGTACCATCTGCTAACTTCAACAAATTTGAATTAAACAGAGACCTGCAGTTATTCTTCAGGAAGGTCCGCCTTCAAAAGTTCTTTCTAGAGGCCCCACCTACTAACAACGAGAATAATAGATCTGGATGTAAACCTCCCTCTTCATTTACACCTTCATTGGAAATGGTGGGCCCTGAGGTAAATATTTTTGAAAAGACAGTCATGAATAAAATAAATAAAATGACACAATATGTACCCATACCCAAAGCGAACTTGTCTACATCAGAGAACAAAGCTCTTAAGGAACTTGAACTAAACAAAAATATCACAATTAAACCTTGTGATAAAGGGGGTGGGATCACCTTATTCGACACCTCAGACTACAAAAGAAGAATGACCGAATTGCTTTCCTCCTCAGGTCATTACAAACGAATCACCCGGAACCCTGAAAACGCTCTGAAAAAGCGCATACTAACTATGGTTCAGAGAGCAGTCAATCAAAACCATATCTGTGAGGCAGAAGCTGAATTTCTCACCCCCAGTAACACCAAAATACCCATTATATATGGGTTACCTAAGACCCACAAAAACAGCACTGATCCTCCCATGTGACCTATTGTCTCCACAATTGGCTCTGCCACCGAGCCACTGTCAAAATATATTGACAAATTCTTAAATCCGAAGGTTACCGAATTGGAATCATATGTGCGAGACACGGGACACTTTATCCAACAAGTAGAAGGCACCCCATTCTTTGAGAGTTCTGAGATAATGGTCACCCTTGATGTGGAATCATTATATTCCAACATTCCTCAAAGAGGCGCATATGAAGTCATCGAAACCATACTTTCAAGAAACACTGATATCACCAATGATGAATTCATCCTACAATGTCTCAAGGTAGTTCTTTTCGAGAACTACTTTGAATTCGATAATACCATGTACAGACAGGCCACTGGAGTCAGCATGGTAGCCAGCTGTGCTCCGAGTATAGCTTGCCTGTATATGGGAGAATTTTAAAGAATTAACATCTTCAATGAAATAACCCCCTTCTTTGAAAACGTCAAGAACTGGAAACGGTTCATTGACGATATCTTTTTCATCTGGAAGGGGGCCGAAGAACAACTCCTCGAATTCATTGAATGGCTCAATGCGGCGGACGCCAATTTGAGATTTACCAGCCATACCAGTATATCCAAAATTGAATTTTTGGATATCTGTATCGAACACCATGAAAACACCATCAAGGTATCCCTATATACTAAGCCTACGGCTCGGAACACCTTACTCCAGTACTCCAGCTTTCATCCGCGGAGTCAGAGGGATAGTATCCCATACAGCCAGTTTCTCCGTATTAGAAGAAACTGTTCAGATATGCATGACTTCCTGATTCAAGCTGATATCTTGCAGGAAAAACTTCTTTTCCGAGGTTATCCACCCAGATTGATTAAAGATTCCTTCAAACGGGCGAGATATACTAACAGAGAGGCGATGTTTACGGAAAGAAACCCTGAAAAAACAAACCAGCTAGTATGCGTTACCCGCCACTCGGAAATGAATCACAGAATTAGACAAGCCATCAATTCGAGTTGGCATATTCTGAATTTGGAAAGTGATAAGACACATTTGAGCCGACCCATATTTGCCTTAAAAAAAAAACCCAATCTGAAAAATCACCTGGTAAGAGGCAAAATTCAAGAAACACCTGAAAATATCCAAACCACAATAACCGGATTGGAACCTGTATATGGCTACCACAAATGTGGGACTTGTCATATCTGCCCACAGGCCATCGTGGGAGAAACTGTCAGTACCAACACTCGCACGATATCAGTACGACGTAATACCACTATGACTAACTGCCGTACCAGCAACATCATATATTTGATATTGTGTCCATGCAATCTGCCATATGTTGGGGAAACAGGCAGAGAATGCCGAGTGCGAATAAGGGAACATAGGTCTAACATTAGGAACCAAAAAACTGCAGCCCCTATTGTAGCACATTGGCTAGAAAAAGAACACAAAGAACTGGAACTTCGTTGGTTCATCCTGGAAAAAATAAAGGCCAGTCCAGGAACTGATCCTGTGGGCTTATGAAAAAAACGAGAGGTGTTCTGGATTTTTTTCTTGAATGCTGTAGATAAAGGACTGAATGAAGAATGTCCTTGGCACCAGGCATTCCTGTAAAAACATCCTCTGGCTACTTGATGCAAGAACTGTATAGCAAATAGGGAGAAAAAATCTTATTATTTGGCAATATTCGTAATTTGGGTGCATCTCCAATATTATAAGGGAGATGAATAAATGGGCGCATACACTGGACCTACAGATATCTTAACGAGACTCCTACTAGTTAAAATAAAATTAGAACTCACTCCCTCAAGATGGCCGCTGCCTGACTACAAGAGGAATTAGGTCCGTCATCCACTTTTACAGCTCCAACATAGCTTACCTAAGATGGCTGCCGGTTGCCTAACAGAAGAATTGAGTCTGTCATCGATGTTTACAACTCAAACTCAGCTGATGCATCTCGTCTGTGGCGCGAAGAACTGCTTATTTAAATGCGAACAGACACTGAACGGGCGAGAGTCCTGTCTCCCGTTGCGGTAGGTTGACCCGCTGAGTCGACGGAACCCCATCTAAGGACGATTTACCAATTCTTTAAGGTATGTGTATTTGACCGATACCTTGCCACCTAGACGGAATTTGTTAAATTACATACTTATAATTGGCCTCCTATCTTCTATCCCCTATTAGGAATCTCGATCCACAGCTACCCGCTCTCCCTCATAGCAGAAAATACGGCGGCGTTACGCCCCTTCTTTTTACGGTACGTGTATTTGACAGATATCATACTACTTAGGAGATATTTGTTAAACTATATACTTAGTATTGGCCCTCTATCTCCTATTAGGAACTCCGATTGATAGCTACCTGCTCTTCAAAACAGCAGGAAATACGGCGGCTTTACGCCACACCCACGACTACTGGCCTATCGTCCACGGATTCAGTTTCATTGCATAGCGCTCCATGATAGTTAATCCATCCAGGTAACGGAACTCCGTCATTTATTTTCTTAGATATCTGACCTAATAGTATGATCATGGCCATAATGAGTGCTCCCCTTTTCTGCTAGGAAGTATCTCCGAAACGACCTATTTTCGTTCCTTGAACTTTAATCAATTTTACACTAACGCCGGAGAGCTTTCACAAGAACCCTTCAGGTAACTCGTGAAACACCATTTTATTTTTTAGTTTAACATAGGACCTTAGAATTTCAGACGATGTGCGAGCTTAATTTATTTCAAATTGGAGTCAATATCAAACTGTGTCCTAGAACAAATATGGAAACTCTACCACAGTCTCGTTAAAAAAAATGTTTATTTAAAATATAATTAACCCCCGTGTCGCCTTGTGACTTCCTTATCCTAAACAGTGCTCTAACTAACATCACATTTATGAGGCTCTAACCTTATCTCAATTATAGGACCACTACCATCCGTATCCAGTGTGAATGGAAGTAGAGAGCGTTATCCTCCTTGCGTAGGACCTCTGGTCACGAGTATCTGTGTCTTTATGACTAGAATTCTAATATAGGTAAAATATTATTCTATAATCTTCCTTTTTTGTGTTGAAAAAGTTTCAAAAATCAAACAAAAAACTTTTCGAGTGGGAATAATATTTTGTTTTGACTTAAAAATATTGCGCTTGCCCCTTGTTGTGCTAAAATCCAAAATATAAAAAACCCCCAAGGAATTACGCCAATAACCCCCTTGCTTTTCTACATGTGATAATGAATGACATGTTCCACCTAGAGGTCGGGTTTTCCAAACAAGAAAGCCTTTGACCTTTACTAGTGATTGTAATAACTTTTCTTGAGGGATCCTTGGCCCAATTGTAAAAATTTGGTCATATGCGCGCCAGAATGAATGTGTGTATGTATTAAAAATAATTTTGTATATGAGAGTTGTTATGATATGTACTCAATGGTTCATTTAGTTAAGGTTATCACTGTACCTTTACAGATCTCACCTAACCGGGAGTCTGTCCTAGGGAGTGTCACTAGGCAGTCTGGCATTGCACAGCCACAAAAAGTCAACCATACAGTTATCATACTAATAACTAATGTTGATTTAAAATGTTAAAATGCATCAAACAGTGTAAAACGTATGTTTGAATACTTTATACTGGTATTGTGTATATAGAACAAAAATCTAAGACATTGTTTTTATTTCCAGATTTTACACTTGTTCCCCTCCCAGTTAACAACTCCCAGCCCTGACGAAGGTGTGGCCCCACTGGCCTGTCACCAAAACGCGCGTCGGCTTGTGTTTCCAGGAATACGGCATACTGTCCTATATCCATCAGGACCCGTATTAATGTCATCTGCCTGGAATAACATCCTGATTTATGCAACAAATTTACCATCTCTGTGTTGCACACGCCAGGACTATAGGAATGAATGGAAGAATGAAAGTTGAATGATAGAATATTAGGTGGACTAAATTTGAAATTAGTGAGTATGAGAGTATGATTGAAGTGTGGTTTGTTACTGGGTAGGTCTTAATGTAGCATGAATTTCCCTTCTTTTTATCCCTCCCCTCACCAATGTATGTCTTTTGATGTTCTAAAAAATATTATGTGGATTTAAAATGCAATCTATTTTTGTACGTTTTTGCTACCTCAATTCAAAGAGTATAAAAAATAAAAATATATATATATTCTAAATATCTTCTCTTGAGTATACTTGGATTGACCCGGTTTTTGTTATGTGCAATGCTAGCTCCTAGATTAATCACCCCATATATATTGTTTGGATCCTATTGTTAGGACCATTATATCACAAGGCAGGGTTGCTTTCTTTTGTTCTATTCTCAGTTTCCTCCCTGGACTGTAAACAAGCATCCTAGGACCGGTTTAGGGGTATTACACCTATCTGATGTGCTAACTTGAATCCAGTGGCACAGTGAACAAGAAACCCATGCCTGGGCATACCCATTCCACTTAAGGCGAAACGTGTTACACAAACAAGTGATGTACGGAATGCTGAATGAATCATACATTCACCCCAGTCAAGAGATCTGGGTTAATTCCTACGTTCTTTTGCTCACCATACCCCTAGATACTTGTTTCTGGTCCAGGGAGGACCTGGCTTGGCAGTTCCCATGAGATATAGGATTAAGACTGATTTGAATTTGGCTTGGCCTAAACTGGGTGGCATGGTGAGAGACAAACATCGAAACACCCACCTACTGCCACTTCTTCGGACGCTGGCACCAGTGTCAGAAAGTGGACCTCCCCAGTTTGGGATTTCTTTATGGCTAGAACGCAGGAGGCAACAATTGCCATATGCCCCCTTTGCAAAGCAAGTTTTAGTCGGGGTAAGCTTGGTACAAACTATGGTACCGGAGGCCAACCAACCCATTTGAGAAAACACCATGCAATCCCCTGGGAAGCGCACCTTAGCCAAAAAACTGCAAGTGGTGTTGGTGAAGGTGGTGAGAGCAGGGAATCTGAATCGTCTCCGATCATGGTGGAAGGTGAAGTAGAGGGTAACATTTTCGTTACGGAAATCAGCTCTGGCACAAAGCTCAGAATCAGGTTGAGGCACCAAGGCAAGAGCATACAGTGACTGCCCCGCTGAGATGCGCAATGAGTCTACCACCTTCCTTTCTCAAGAAGTCGCCTGTGTCAGTGGCACCACAAAAGAAAACAATCCAGGATACTATTCCTGGCAAGTTAGGGCAGGAGGGGCAGTACCTACGCAACCACCCAATGACACGTTTGTACAACAGGAAGATGGCTAAAATGTTAGCGCCAGACCGCCTCCCTTTTTCTTTTGTGGAAGGTGTGGATTTTCTAGAATGTATGGCTGCCATCTCCCTGAAATGGCAGGCTCCCAGCCGGACCTATTTTGCCAGAGTTGCTGTTCCAGCACTACATCACAATGTGCTGGAATTAGTTGAACAAACTTTGCAGCAGAGTGCTGTGCCCACTATCCACCTGATGACCAACATGTGGACCATTTGCCAAGCCACTGATTACATGTGCATCATTGCACATTGGTTCTCTTTTGTGGTGGTTAGAAAAATTATATCTGCAGGTGTTGACACTGTTGAATTGGTAATGGCAATCGAAAGCATGCAACAGTAGCCATGCTTGCCATAGAGAAATCCCATACAGCTGCAATCATTTTGGATGACTTTAACAACACGGTCTTTGAATGGCTCCACCTCAGAGGGCTTAGAATTGGATTTGTTGCCACAGACAATGGCAGGAATATTGTTAAGGCCATGTCAGATGGTGGCTATTTCAAGGTCCTGTGTTTGGCAAACTGCATCAACATCATTGAACAGGACTTTCTCAAAAAAGGAAGACAGACAGTCAGCAACGTACTGTCCACCTGCAGAAGAATATGCACTTAATTCCACTATTCTTTTAAAGCCAGAGAGGAGTTGAGGATCATTTAGCGTAATAATAGAATACCAGTTAAAGTCCTCATAAAGGAGTTGCCAACACGTTTGGCCTCAACTTATTACATGTTGAAGCGTCTGTGTGAGCAGTAGAGAGCAATCAATGAATATGTCATACAAAGAGGCAATGCAACCGTGAAAGGAATGTTAATTGAGATGGAACCATGGAGCCTAATCAAATGCCTGGCAGAGATGCTGCTTTCTTTTGCTCTTTTCACGTGAGAAGTCAGCAAGTAGGACAGTACGATGGGCCAAGCTATCCAATTGTTGCATATGCTACCGGAACAGCTAAAGGAGGTACCTGAAATGTATGCCTGTGTGGATGAAAAAAATATGTGCATGAGTTGGTAGAGAGCCTAATACTTCGCTCGGCTGTCAATACAAGGCTGCAAAGAGACATTGTGTCATCCAAACACATCTCTGCCACAATTCTTGATCCACGGTACAAACAATTACTGGCTACTTTGATTCCTTTTTCAGACAGGGATGGTTCAAACAACAAGATATGGATTGCTGAGCCAGCCAGTGACCTAGAAAAAGAATGGCTGGGAATAAGAGGCCCAATCCCGGCAAAAACTCTGGGGTGCAGCCTTCAACTTCCATTCAGTCTGAGAGCAGGGCTGTGTGCTGACAGCAACCAAGACCAACAACAATGACAACAGCAACAACAACAATAGGAACAGGAGCTTCTGCCCCAAAATCTGCATTTGATTGGTTTCTAAATACAGGGCTTAAGTCCAGTGCCAAGGCAAAGGCATAAGAGGTCGAGCAAGTTGGAGCAACAATGACTATTAAGAGGATGGCCCAGTGTCAAGGCTCAACCCATACTCACTTTAATTTCCGGTACTCTCTGGAGCAGATTGTTGAGAATGCCCAATTCTCCCTACAGGCCTTCCCACAAATCTCAATGACACTGGAGGTCATATGAACCTTGCCGGGGGTAAAGGGGTAGAGGACAAAGAAGAGACTGCCTTGCTTTGCTTCGGGTCTCCGCTCTCCCTCTCTCTTCTTCTTCTTAGCTTCTTTTGTCTACTATTCGCTTCTATCTCTACTCTCTCTCTTTGTAGGGGAACTGAAAGACAAATAGTAACATTTAAAAAAAAACTCCTAGAAGGTCCCTCCTAGATTCTCTTTGTTCTATTTGTTAAACGCCGACTTCCTTACCCTCTAAGCCTTAGGCGTTAGCTCCTCTTCGTGAGTATTGAAAATAAACATTTATCTGAACTGATGTTTTCTTTTTAATTCTTTTTTTTGTTTACAGAATTCGTAACTCCACTGGATGGGAAACCTTGGTTTGCGGTAAGTGATCACTTATTACATTGACTCTCTCTCTAAATATTGTATTAACATAACAAATTCTCTTAAACCCTCATAAATTCCCTTTTCTCCATCAGTAGGATACTTGCTGCTCGAAGACTAAGTCGGAAAAAGAACTGTCTCCAGGAATTCAGCCGAACCCGCTAGGAGAACAGCCTCCTCCGAATTCGCTCAGGACTCTGGTGAGTATGCAAGTTTAAAAATAAAAGGTTAATTCACTTATTGTCACTTATTCCCCTGAGATTTCCTAGCTAACTGTCTGATGAGAAAACGTTTACGGAACACTAACCTACGCCTAAGACTGGCAAAGACTCTAAGAACTATTCCTGACTAACCATGGGATGCGCATGAGGTGTTGCTTCTCCGAAAACATTGGTGAATGGCGCAGCTTAGAACGCTGCCACCACACTTCACAGCTGGTCCTGTCCTCACACTCGCAACCAGACGCAAGAAACTAGACCTGTGATTCCACGCTGCATTTAGTCACAATCCCCCTTGGTCTCCGGTAGATTGACACAGAGCTTGGGTTTTGTTTTATGGGAGTCTCACTGTTGCTGGAAAGCACATGAGTTCTTGTACCCTGAGCCCTGACAGTACCCCACGCAAGGCTAAGCCTCCGGGCTGGGGTTTGTTTGGGTATTGCAGATGAAAGGCTTTAAGCTATCATGGAGCAAGAACATCTTATTGCCCCTTCCAATATCTCTCCTCAGGACTGTTACCTTTCGAATCCACAAGATAGAAAACTTTACCTCGAACTAATTTGAAGTCTAAAATTCGTTTGACCTCAAATTCCTCTCATCCGTCTACAACTCCGGGTTTAGGTTTTCTTCACTTTAAAATTAGGAGATACCCTCTTCAGTAGGGATATGTGAAACACTGGATGTATCTTCAACTGTGTAGGAAGACTTAATTTATAAGTTACGGGATTCAGAACCTGTTCTACTGGGAAGGGGCCCACAAAACGTGACTAGAATTTTCTATTTCCCTTGAGTTGTAGATGTTTTGTATTCAACCAAACTCTATCTCCAACCTTCAGAACTTACTCCTGTCTTCTCTTTTTATGAGCGTGCTTCTTCTAGCGTTCCTTAGCTAACGCTAAATTCTTGGTGGCAGACTCATGATCCTCACTAAGGTGTTGGACTAGTTCTTGTGCTGCAGGCACCAAGACTTCTTGAAACCACAGAATTTGGATGCCTCCTGTAATTCGAATAAAAAGGGGAATATCCTGTAGATGCATTCTTGGCATTATTATGTGCAAACTCTGCAGTCCAAAGAAGATAGGGCCATTCTCCTTCTTGACCTAGAAGAAAAAATCTAAGGTACTTTTCTAGTTCCTGATTAGTCCCCTCTGTCTGGCCATCTGTCTGAGGATGAAAACTAGTAGAATATTGTGTCTCTATTCCTAATTTCTTGGCATAGGCCCTCCAATATTGGGATAGAAATGAGACCCTATGTCAGAAATCAAGACTTTTGGGATGCCATGTATCTTAATCAAACTCTGATTGAGCTGTGTGGCAATTTGTTTTGCCGATGGCTTTCCCTTTAAGGTGACAAAATGTGCCATATTTGAGAAGGCGTCCACCATCACCAAAATTGAGTTGAATCCATGACTAAAAGGCAGTTCCACAATTAGATCCAATGTGATTGTGTGCCAGGGGTATGGGGGAGTTGGTAAAGGTCTCAACAACCCTTGAGGAGCCTGCCTACCCGTCTTTCCCATTGTACAAATCCCACAGCCTTCTACGTGAACTCAAACATTCTTGAAAGCCCTGGCCACCAGAACCGTCTCTTCAGCAACTCCTCGGTACGATGGATTCAAAGATGACTGGCCAAAGGGCTGTCATGGCAACCTGCCAATGCTTGTTGTTTGAGTTCTTGGGTTGGTAAGAAAAAGGTTTTGGCATGGAACGGCAACCCATTGTGAATTTCCCAAGCCGAATCTTTCTGAGCCCAGTTCTGCATTTCCAACTAGAGTCATTACTTCTTGGATTTTGTCTATTAGAGTATTCTCTATTGTTGCTCCTACAATCGTCTTTTCCGGAATAATTTTTTGCTCACTAATGAGATTCTTTTTTCCATCTGTGTCAATTCAGGATAATGCATCCGCCTTTCCGTTATTTTTCCCTGCCCGAAAAGTAATTACAAAGTCATAATCAGCGAAGTTGACGTGGCGTAAGCATGCTGGCTAATTTCCAGAATTGAAGATTTATGTGATCTGTGAATACTGTGACCACATGCCTAGCTCTGGGAAGATCATGTTGCCACTCTTGGAATGCACCTTTAATGGCGAGGAGTTCCTTATCAGAAATGGTATAGTTTATCTCAGTCGGTTGCAGCTTCCTGGAATCTTACGCGACCAGGTGCAACTGTCCAGTTTCTTTGTGTCTCTGCGAAAGCACCCCTCCGATAGCCTGCTCAGAAGCATCGGTATCAAGGTAAAATGGTTGAGTAAGATCAGCGTGCAGTAGGATGGGTGCAGTGGTAAAACTTTTCTTCAGAAACTGGAAGGCATCTGCAGCCTCTGTAGTCCATTGAAATGGGACTCCCTTTTGTAATAGTCTAGTAATGGGTGTGACCTTTAAGGAGAAATCTCGAATGAATCTACGATAGAAATTTGTAAACCCAATGAAGCTCTGTATTTCTTTCACAGAAGTTGGTGGGGGCCAATTCAGCATTGCCTCAATCTTTTTGACATCCACGGTTAGACATTCTGGTGCGATAACAAACCCCAAGACATCCACAGACTTCACTCCAAAGGCACACTTCTCCAATTTAATGTATAGATCATTTTCTTTCAGACAGCGTAAGAACTTTTTGACTTGGTGTTGATGTTCTTCCTCAGAAGAAGAGTAAATCAAAATATTGTCAATATAGACAATTGCGCATTGGTCTATGAACTCCTTCAAGACATCATTTATGAAATATTGGAATGCTGCAGGGGCATTACACAAGCCGTAGGGCCTGACCTCTGACCCTGCTCGCAGGCAGGTCGCTCCCCACGCCACCACACGGCCGCCAGCTGCCTCGGGCCTGCTCCCTGCCGCCCGCCTGTTTGCCGCTATTTCCCGCTCCTTCCCCCCGCTGCGTCCCTGCCGCCCTACTCCCCATTGGCCAACCCGCTCCCGCCTCCCAGCTGCTCCTCCCTCCCTATCCCCCTCTTACGGAGGCCACGCAGCAGATGCACAGCACTTGCTGAAGGCGCGCCAAAGGCAAGCCCGTCTGCGCCTGGACCATGCCCAGCGCCAGAACCCCTGGACCCCGTGAACGCCGCAACACCAGACACTGCTACGACGCCAGCACCCTCCACGCACTCAACACGGGCCAAAACCACACCTGCTCCCAAGCCACCCAGAAACTGACTCACAGACCATTCTCCTGCCACACCTGCAGCTTCTCCCGCGACAGAACCACCAAACCTCCAAAGACTGGACCCAACCACCTCCGCTGCATACTCCTCAACATCCGCTCCGCAGGCAAACACACCGTCGAGCTCTGGGATCTGCTCGACACCTCCGCCCCAGACGGGGCCTTCCTGACCGAGACCTGGTGGAACGACTCCTTGGCGCCCGACATCGCCATAGCCATCCCGGACGGCTATAAGATCACCTGCAGGGATCGCGCCAAAGGAACCGGAGGAGGAATAGCCATTGTCCACAAGTCCACCCTCGAGGTCGCCACCCACGCAGACAACATCCTCATCACCGCCGAACACCTGCACTTTCGGATCCACATCAACCCCAACACCACGATCAGAGGAACACTCATCTACAGACCCCCTGGACCCCGAGCTGAATTCAGCGACTCCATCGCCGACCTCGCCAGCACCCAAGCACTCGCCTCCATGGACTACATCCTCCTCGGGTCCTGCATTTCCACCTTGAGAACAACAACAACGCAAACTCCACCACCCTGATTGACAACCTCGCCAACAGACAACTCATCACCGCACCTACCCACGCCACTGGCCACACGCTGGACCCCGTCTTCTCCACAGGTACCCACGCTGCATCCATTTCACCTTCAATAAACCAACCACGCACCACCGCACCCAACAGCCACCTTGCCGTTGCAGGAGCAAAGTCACGGAAGACCAGCTGATCACCACCCTCACCCAAAACCCACCCACTGACCCCACCAACCCAGACACCGCAGCTCGCAACCTCAGACAGTGGATCGACAACTGCGCCAACACCCTCGCCCCACTTAAGAAACCATCCAACAACAATGCCAGCAAGAGAGCCACCTGGTTATCCGACGAGCTGCATATCTCCAAATGTGCATGCCGGAAACTGGAGAAGATATGGCTCCACGAACGCACACCCGACAACCACGCAGCCCACAAGGACGCCACCCGCAGACATCACCACCTCATCAGATTAGCCAAGAGATCCTCCTTCAAAGACCGCTTGGATAAAAATGCACACGACAGCAAAGAGCTCTTCAGCATCGTAAAGGAAATCTCCAACCCCAGCTCCAACACCAACAACATACCGCCCTCACAAGAACTGTGCAACTCACTAGCCATCTTCTTCCACCGCAAGATCGCTGACATCCATGACAGCTTCAACACCATGACCGCCACGATTACGCCATACCCCACCTCCCCTGTGAACACCACCAGCGCCAACCGCCCGACCTCCTGGTCCAACGTCAACGACGACGAGACACGCAAGGTCATGAACTCCATCCACTCAGGCTCTCCATCAGACCCGTGCCCACACCACGTACTCAACAAAGCAGACGCTGCCATCGCACCCCAACTACGGAAGGTCATCAACATCTCTTTCGAAACAGCAACATTCCCGGAAAGCTGGAAACACGTCGAAATCAACGCCCTCCTCAAGAAGCCAAAGGCAGACCCCAATGACCTCAAGAACTTCCGGCCCATCTCCCTGCTCCCGTTCCCTGCGAAGGTCATCGAGAAAATCGTCAACATGCAACTGGCCCGCCACCTGGAAGACAACAACATCTTGGACCCGTCCCAGTCCGGGTTTAGACGAAACCACAGCACCGAGACAGCCCTCATCGCCGCCACAGACGACATCAGGCGCCAACTAGACAACGGCGAAACATCAGCCCTCATCCTCCTGGACCTGTCAGCTGCCTTTGACACGGTCTGCCATCGCACTCTAAAGACACGCCTCCTAGAAGCCGGAATCCAAGAGTAGGCCATTGACTTGACCACGTCCTTCTCTCCGGCAGAAGCCAGAGCGCCCTCCTCCCGCCCTTCCGATCCGAGACCACCGACATCATCTGAGGAGTCCCCCAGGGCTCATTCCTCAGCCCGACGCTGTTCAACGTCTACATGGCCCCCCTCGCACAAGTGGTCCGCCAACATGACCTCAACATCATCTCCTACGCCGACGACAACCAGCTCATCCTCTCCCTCACCAATGACCCGCACACCGCCAAAACCAACTTCCACGAGGGAATGAAGGCCGTCGCCGACTGGATGAGGAACAGCCGTCTGAAGCTGAACTCAGACAAAATGGAGGTATTCATCCTCGGACCCACCCCCTCAGCCTGGGAGGACTCCTGGTGGGCGACCACACTGGGAACAGCACCAACACCCACCGACCATGCATGCAACCTAGGATTCATCCTCGACTCCTCCCTCTCCATGTCTAAACAGGTCAACGCCGGTTCCCTTCCTCTGCTACAACACCCTCCACATGCTCCGCAGGATCTATAAGTGGATCCCGATGGAAACAAGATGAACGGTGACACAGGCCCTTTTCAGCAACAGACTGGACTACGGCAACGCACTCTAAGCAGGAATCCCAGCCAAACACCTACGACGACTACAAAGCATCTAAAACGCCTCCGCCTGACTGATCGCCAACGTCCCCCACTACAGCTCTATCACCCCCCACCTGAGAGACCTACACTGGCTCCCCGTCGACAAGAGGATCACTTTCAAGTTCCTCACCCACGCACATAACGCACTCCACTAGCCTACCTGAACAGCAGACTCAGATTCTACACCCCCACCCGCCAGCTCCGCTCCGCCAGCCTCGCCGCTGTCCCACACATCCAACGAACAACCTCCAGTGGCAGATCCTTCTCCTACCTCGCCGCCAAGACCTAGAACACCCTCCCTACCCACATACGGCAGACCCAAGACCTACTCGCCTTCAGAAGACTCCTCAAGACCTGGCTCTTCGAGCCGTAGCGGTACCCCCCACCCCCTCAGCGCCTTGAGACCCTCACGGGTAAGTAGCGCGCTTTACAAGTACTCCGATTGATTGATTGATTGATTGATTGATTGATTGATTGATTGATTGACTTGTTAGTCATCTATTCCGTACTTGGTTCTAAATGCAGTTTTTCATTTATCGCCACTCTGCACTCTGATTAGATGGTAAGCCCCCTGCAAGACTAACTTTGTGAAGATTTTGGCATCTTTTAGTTGATCCAGTAGGACGGAAATCAAGGGTAATGGATAACGTTTCTTGATTGTAATCTTTTTCAAGGCGCGATAGTCGATACACATCCTCAGATCTCCAGCCCGTTTTGGGATGAAAAATAGTGGAGATGAAACCAGAGACTTGGACGGAAGGATGAACCCGTTTTCCAAGTATTTTTGTATGTAATCCTTCAAGTGTTGGTTCTCAGCTTCAGTATGCACGTAGAATTGGCTACAAGGAAGATTGTCCCAAGACTCTAGATCGATTTTGCAATCATGTGATCGATGAGGGGGAAGCTTCTTTGATTCAGATTCACTGAACACTTCAGCAAACTCCTGGTTTTCGACAGGTAGGCACTCAGTTTGCTCAGCACACACATCATCTTATTTTCAAATAACAAGGCTGCTGGATTTCTCTCCTGTCTTTCAAGCTTTTCACAGTATCAATTCTCCAAGCAGTAGCTGGAGTTCAACTTCACCGTCCTCTCACTCCAGTTTATGCCTGGGTTGTGTTCGATCAGCCAGGAAAGAACTAAAATGATCCCAAACTGCTGGGCACCAAATCAGATTGAATTGAATCTCCTCTCTATGACCTTCAAGAGAAATGAGTTCCATGACCTCCATGTGACTGGTAATGGGACAGGACGATAAATTAGTACCATCTACAGCCCTCACCACTTCACTTCACTCCTTGAGTAAATCTTCAGACCAACTCTTGAGGCATATTTGAGGTTGCAAAGGTTTCCTGTAGCTCCTGAGTCCAGCATAACTGCTACTCCTGGAAGAATGTGTTCTCGGAATTTCAGAGTCATAGTCATAATGAGGTGTGGAGCAGAAGACTACAAGGTGTTAGCAACTTGGCGATGAATTGGAGTTGTATCTTTGTTAGCAACCACCAGCCCAACTCCTTCTACTGGTGGTGCCGAGAGTTTTCCATCTTGAATGTCTTGTGTTTTTTGGAGCATCCTTTCACAAAATGTCCACTGGCTCCACAATAAAGGCATAGATTATTTTGCCTTCCCTTTTCTTTCTCCTCTTTAGAAAGTGGGCAGCTAATGGTTTCAATTTGCTTAGGTTTGCTTAGGTTTGACTCTGTGCTCTTTCCCTACAGATCTTAACATCAGATTTTGCCGTTACAAAGGAACACTCGATCGAAATTCTCATCTTCTTTCACCTCTTCTTTCGGTTTGCGTATAGTCGATTTCTAAAACCAGGTCAATCAAGACCAAAACCTCGGTGCGGCGATTTAGAATTTGCAACAAGGCATCTTTCAAGTCATCTTTTAAGCTGTGATAGAGCCGGGTGGCTCTTTTGGATTCCGCTACAAATACACGATAGTGAGATGCACACCTATATACTCAATTATCAATGTCAACCTAATTTCATGTACTCTTTCAATTCAACCTGGTAGGCATGCGCTCTGTCCAATTGCGCTGCCAAAGTAGAAAGAACACGAGGGCGCCACATTACGATCCCCATCAAGCTGCACAGGCTGTGCAGCTTGATGGGGATCGTAATGTGGTGCCCTTGTGTTCTTTCTTTTGGATTCCCGCCATTCTGTTTCAACAACACGCTTGTTGAATTGTGCAAGGTATGTTACTAGTTCTTGATTCCTTTGCCTTGATTCCAACAAGTCATTGTTAGTAGCCTGCGCTACCTTAGTACAATCAAAAATGTGCAGATTTTTTTTTTTAATTTGTCGAAATTATACAAAATTGGTGCGTCTTGAGTGACCAAGGGCATTAACCACGCCGTTGTGTCTCCATTGAGGTAAGACAGAATAAAGGCAATTCGAGACTGTGCGTCTGGGAAGATGGTAGGCCTACACGTGAACTGCAAGGAGCATTGGGTCAGGATGCTTTGGGCCTTTTGAGGATCCCCGCTGAAGCATTCTGGAGGTGCCAACAGGATAACAGGGGCCAAGAAATGTACTACTTGAGTGGTGGACCCTGAACTAGCAACTGAACTTGGATTAAATATGTTTGCTCCTGAAGGGGGGAATGAAACCTATCCCCTGAACCTTCTCTCTTCATCTGAGTTGCCATTTCTTTGTCTCCCATCTGGTTGGCTCCATCTCAGATTTAGTAACCTTATTCTTCTTCCTAACCGCCATTAACTCCATTGAGGTAAGACAGAATAAAGACAATTTGAGACTGTGCATCTGGGAAGACGGTAGGCCGACACATGAAATGCAAGGAGCATTGGGTCAGGAAGACTTGGGCCTTTTGAGGATCCCCGCTAAAGCGTTCTGGAGGTGCTAACAGGATAACAGGGGCCAAGGAATGTATGACTTTAGTGGTGGACCCTGAACTAGCAACTGAACTTGGATTAAATATGTTTGCCCCTGAAGGGGGGAATGAAACCTATCCCCTGCACCTTCGCTCCTCATCTGAGTTGCCATTTCTTTTGTCTCCCGTCTGGTTGCCTCCATCTCAGATTTAATAACCTTATTCTCCTCCCTAACTGCCATTAACTCTTGCTGAATGATTCAGATTTCATACGTCTATATTTCGATTTTTACATCATAAAAGACAATTTAAAAAAAATAAATAAAACCAGATCATATCTACAACAAATTTAACAGCATCATATTTCATCCAGAATTCATCAAGTTTAAAACAAGATTTAAACTGTAGGTTAGAAAGACATAGTATGAAAATAGAGGTCTTTTATAAAAGTTAAAATCAGTGAACATGAAGGTGTCTAGCTCTGATAACCCAGGCCCACCCTAAGTACTTTGCTACTCCTATTACCACAAACTCTGATGTATTTGTTCTTAGAACCCACAACGCCTCTACACTCCCGCCAATATTCAACTGGCGACAAATGGGCCTAATCCATTTGTTTCTAGCTGCAGTATAGGCCAGGCAAGCAAAGAAAAAATGACCCACACTCTCCTTTTGGTCATTACACCAGGGACAGTACTCAGTTGTATAACCATCCTATTTCTTGGAAAAAGATCTTACTGGTAGGGAACCCACTCTAAACTGATGATATAATTTTTTATCCAGGCTCCTGGTAATAACATCCCAATAGTTCTCCAGTGAGGGATCCAGTTTGTACACCAGAAATTGACCCGTTAGGGTGGTAGTATCAGATAAGGCAACAAGATGGTTTCTGACAGAAGCCCAGAAAAGCATTTTAAATTCTTTTTTTGAAGGAAACACAGAAGACCCCGGGTTAGCCCACAAGTGGTTAAGACCCATACTTTCCAAATTTGATTTCACTTCCCGGAACCATGGGATATTACCAGAACCCATGATTAATCTCACTTCTGCTAGTTCGTTGGCAAAAAGACTTAGATCCGGAGTCGTCCAGATCCGTCTCCACAGTGCTACTATGCGATACCGTGCCATTTCATTTATCGGTTTACAGCCCATATCTAGCAGAATGACCTCTAGGACTTTGCCTAGGTTCTTTAAGTCGAACCCCTCAGCCATTTTGCCCAGGGGAGTAAAGTTTTATGGGCACTTCACTCCATGAAGGCTCAACGCGTACTCACTTCAATTTCCGGTACTCTCAGAAGCAGAATGTCGAGAATGCCCAATTCTCCCTACAGGTCTTCCTACGAGCCCCAATTACACTGGAGGTCACGTGAACCCTGCCGGGGGAAAGGGGTAGGGGACAAAGAAGAGACTGCCTGGCTTTTATTTGGTTCTCCACTCTCTCTCTCTTCTTCTTCTTAGCTTTTTTTTCTACTATTCGCTTCTCTCTCTACTCTCTCTCTTGGTGGGTGAACTGGAAGACAAATAATAACATTAAAAAACCCTCCTAGAAGCTCCCTCTTAGACTCTCTCTGTTCTATCTATTAAACACTGACTTCTTAACCCTCTAAGCCTTAGGCGTTAGCTCTTCTTCGTGAGTATTGAAAATGAACATTTATCTGAACTGATCTTTTTCTTTTAAGTTCTTTTTTGTTTACAGAATTCTTAACTCCACTGGACGGGAAACCTTGGATAGCGGTAAGTAATCACTTATTACATTGAGTCTCTCTCTAAATATTGCATTAACATAAACTACTCCCTTAAACACTCATAAATGCCCCTTTCTCCAACAGTAGCACACATGCGACTCGAAGACTAAGGGGCCCATTAGGATGGTGGAATGACCCCCGCCATATTAGTGTGGCTGGGGGGTCCGCGGCAGACGGTCTACCCTGGTCGCCTTGCGACCGGGACGGAAAAGGTTTCTATGGTGGCGGTGTCTATCAGACACCGCCAGCCATATTAGGATGTTTTTTTTTAAATGCCTGCATGCGGAGTCTCCATTGGGGGCCCGATGCGGGCACCCATGGACTCGGGGGGGGGGGGTGAGAGGTGCACATTGGGGTTACCTATGGTACCCCCAGCAGTTCCAGGCACTGCGCGGTGCCTGCCATGCTGTGCATGGAAGTGCATTGCATGCCTTCCTGCGATTGTGGCTGGCGGTGCTGAGTGCACCGCCCGCCACAATAGTAGGAATGCTGGAGGCGCCCGCCACTGTAGCGTGCACATCCTAATGCCATGCACGGGACCCCCACCCTTATGGCCGGTGGTCCCTAGTACCGTGAGGATGGCGGGTGGGCAAAGTCCTCCCGCCATCCTAATGGGGGCCTAAGTCGGAAAATAACTATCTCCAGGAATTCAGCCACACCCGCTAGGAGACCAGCCTCATCAGGATTCGCTCAGGATTCTGGTGAGTATGCAAGTTTAAAAATAAAAGGTTAATTCACTTATTCTCTGGAGATTGCCTAGCTAACCGTCCAACAAGAAAACATTACGGGACACTAACCTATACCTAAGGCTGACAAAGACTCCAAGAACTATTCCTGACTAACTACGGGATGCGCATGAGGTGTTGCTTCTCCGAAAACATTGGTGATGTGTATGGCTTAGAACGCTGCCGCTGCACTTCACAGCTGGTCCTGTCCTCGTGCTTGCAACCAGACGCGAGAAACTAGACCTGCAATTGCACTGGCATGCCGCCATCTTAGGCGTGCCTGTCCAATTGCTCAGCATTTAGTCAGATTCACCCGTAGTCTCCGATTGATTGACAGAGAGCTCGGGATTTGCTTTACTGGAGTCTCGCTGGTGCACATGAGTTCTTGTAACCCGAGCCAGAGGTCTATCTGGATCAAAACCCATTGTTGTATTGGTATGGGAAGAGGTGCTAATGGCCAGTGCTCAGCAGGCTGGTTATAAGGTATCTGGCTTGCCCAGTAGCCAGTTTGTCTGCTGAGCATGTGTTCAGTGCAGCTGGTACAGTTGTCACAGTGAGTAGGACCAGTCTACCGCCCCAAAACGTGGAGAGATTAACCATGATCAAAATGAATCAGCACTTTTTACACCGAATTGAACTATACCTGGAGTGTGATAGGAGGAGGATGAGAGTGATTGATTAGACTGACCAACTTCTAGGAGAACCACCTGAGTGTGAGGACAAACTCTTCTTCCCTGACTACTAAGTAGGCCTGGCCCACCATAGAACTTTCTGTCGCCGAGCTGCTTTGTAAAAAAAAAAGCATATACCTAGGGAAAAAGATTTTATTTTATTTGTTTGTATCTCACTGACTAACGCAGCCCACCGTTTTAGACACATGTATGGCCAGATTGGATTTGGACCACTGTGCAGTGAAGAAGCCTCCCCGGATTCTCTTTAAGGACATTGGAAAGACAATGCCTGCCTCCATCCCGTGCCTATCCTTTTTTTCATCCCTAGCAGGGAAAAATGTATCTACCAGATTGGTCAATGTGTGTTGCGTGAATCAAAGAGATTTGGCAGTGTACCACCGTGTTTAAATTGGAACGGGTAAGTAATGCATCAATGAATGATATATGAGTGATAGTCAGTGTTGAGATGATGTGGTGGCAGACAGTGAGCATGGGTGATGGTGTTCAACTATAATTTGTAAGCTTGATTGTGTTTGTGATAAATTACAATATTGATGGCCTAAAGGGGGATCATTTGAAGGTGATTTTGTCCTTCCCCTTTGACACTTGGCAAGAATTGTTTGCCAGGTCTACTCGGCTTTGTTTTTAGTTCACACTACTCAAAAACCGTACCAGTCCGTTTAGCAAACATACACAACTCTACACAAAAATTAATTGCTCAATATTTCTCTTTTTGTTCATCAGCAGCATTGCACTACAGGTCAATCTCTCTCATTTGGGTTGGAAGTCGAAACTGAGTTGGACATGTTCGTTACTCGGAGTCAGGAGGATGATGGAAGGACTCCGGGTGGGACTGCCTGAACAACTGCCAGAAGAAAGAAGTTAACTACTTCAGGGAAGCCAACATGGTGAAGATGGCTCTAGGAGGCCTACTCAACTGTGGACTTGTGAGAGGTGCGTTGATTTGGGACATGCAATACTTCTGAGTGTGTGTGCTTGATGACTCAAATTTGAAACAATGTGGATGAGTGGGGGGCCTGTTGTAGGTAACTATAGGCAGACTTGTGATGATGTCACATCATCACATTATGCATGCGCTAGGATAAATGACAGTTGTGAGTTTGATCAGCCCTGAACATGGAACCGCTTGTCTGTGATTGTTGGTTGTTGTAATTGTTCTCACTTAATTGATTGCAAATGAGTCAGTCAGTCAGTCAGTCAATCACTTTTATTCAATTAATAAAAATCAGAAAAAGATACAAAATACAAATAGTGACAATCAATACAATACAATAATTACAATCAATTACAAGTACAAATATAAGCGTATCAAGTTTAAAATGAACATATCTCATGTGTTCACTAAAACAATTTAAAAAATATATATATCTTTTCATTTAGAAAATTTCCATTTGCCAATCAGCTTCAAAGTATTAAAAGGCACCAGCTCTATTAAAATAATTCAATTGTAATTGGTCTGAGCCGTAAATTAGAACGCTTCCTATTAATGCGAACACCTGCCACTAAAAAGCTTGCTACGTGAAATGTAACACGTGCACTAGGTAAAAGTTGTAAAAACAGGAGCGCTGGCCTGACCTGTAAAAAGCCTGCCTCCCGCAAAATGGGTAACAAATATTTTTTCCTAATCTGGGCATAATGTTCACAAAACATAATAAAATGGAGTGTGTCCTGTGCAGAGAACTGGTCGCAATTGCACGGATTTGCGTTTGATGGCGTATCCCAAGTAGGATAAAAACCCAAATAAAATGCATCAGATTTAAACGAAATCTGGTTAGGAGAAAGCGATGAAACGGTCTAGTTACAAAAACAAAATAAGGTTCTGGACCCGGAACAGATATAAGTGCGTAGTTCCTTCTGACAAGCGATTTTCTCATCTCTATCTCCTCCCTCTCTGCCGTGAACAAGTTTACCAGTTTGGATTTTATCTCCATGAGATCCTCTTTTTTGATGCGTTCTGTAAAATGAAAAAGCTCAATGCGCCCCACATTCATGAGCATTCCTTTAACTCTTTCGCTGCGGCGGCTATTCCGCCGCAGCGCTAACGGGTGAGCTCTGCGGGTGACAGAACCGTTCCGTCACGGCTCGCGGGTGAGCTGTGCTCATGACGGAACGGTTCCGTCACGGCCCCACCCACTCAATTAAACACGCCGCGCAGGTGCGGCGGCCGGGCCGTGACGGAGCCGTTCCGTCATGAGCACAGCTCACCCGCGAGCCGTGACGGAACGGTTCCGTCAATAGCCTGGAAGGGGTTAACATAAACCAACCATGGGATTCTGTGAACTCTGTCCAGGGCAAGGCAGTCTTTGAGAATCAAATGATTTAAGGAGATTTCATGGTTAAGCCAAGTTTTTATGTGTACATAAAATCATAACATTAAGAATAGGGGTAGTTACAAAAAAGGAATTCTAACAAGAAATTTAAAAAAGTATATGTCATTTTTAATAGTTATTCAAATATAAAAACAAATCTGACAATACATTAATGTTCAATCAGAAATTAGTACGTGACCATATCAGAATGTTGCATTAAAACAATACATAAAAAACATAAACATTAATATTCAACACAGTCATTAAGATTAGCAAAAACGTGGCAAATCAATAATTTCGACGCGCGTTTCGGCGTACTGACAAACGCCTTCTTCAGGAGACACAGTCTATATCTGCAAGACACAAATGCAGAACTCAGAAATACATTTCTTATACATATTGTATAGCAATGGTAATACCTGTATCTCATATACCGAAAACTCGACAATCGTTATGTTTAAAATAGTACAAAAAGAATTCCTCATGTAACAAAACCCTCCTAACATGTATCAGCAATAATTGTATTGCCAAACAAGTCACAAATCTAAATACCATATGAGCAGTTGTAATATGATAAAACTCATAATTACTGAGAATTTTTTGGAAACTAGTTTCAAAACAAGGTAAAGGAAAAAAATACATAAAAATATTCACAGTTATCTGGTTCAGTAATACAAAGTAATGTGGTAATACAAGGTTCAGTAATACAAGATAGTGTGGTATTGCAGGATGTTGTGGAAATTATGACCAAAACAGCACTTACTAATAGCTGGTCGCTATGATTCCTACTGTATTTGACGATGCTTCAACCACTGGTCTGAACGTAGCAACAGGTTTTGAATTATAGAATAATCCTAGGTTAGGGGCAATAGGAAAGGATGTATGTAAAAGATTGGCGATTATCGCTAGTAAATACCAATCCATCGACAGACATAGCATAGGAAGTAGAAACGTATCCAATCTACACGGTGATAATACATTTTTATAACGATGTAGCTAGGAAAGACTAATAATAACGATCTTCTACCTATGTATTCCGCCGTTGTGTTTATCTTGGAATGTCTTTATAATTCTTTCAGCTAAAAGGCTATGGTGATTTGATACAAAAATAAAAGATCACTCAGTCAACCGTTCAGCGCATGTCTATAGTCGTAATCACTGAAAAAATGCAAAGGAAAATCTCTGCCCCTATATATGATTTTTAAAGCTCCACTGATAAATATTATTCATGCTCTTTCAGCCATCATGCTTACCTTAACAGATACAATGGCAGTGTGGAAATGTAGTCGATGGTTAATCCATTATATGAGAAAAAATATCAAGTGTTTTTCCGGTAAAATTGCAGATGGATATACAAATGTGATATACTGATCCATACCTAAAATAAGATAGCGGAATTGATTATTAAATCGAATATCTAATAGTTTCTACTATTCTTCCTTCCCTGTGCATTTGTATATCCATCTGCAGTTTTACCGGAAAAACACTTGATATTTTTTCTCGTATAATGGATTAACCATCAACTACATTTCCACACTGCCATTGTATCTGTTAAGGTAAGCATGATGGCTGAAAGAGAATGAATAATATTTATCAGTGGAGGTTTAAAAATCATATATAGGGGCAGAGATTTTCCTTTGCATTTTTTTAGTGATTACGACTATAGACATGCGCTGAACGGTTGACTGAGTGATCTTTTATTTTTGTATCAAATCACCATAGCCTTTTAGCTGAAAGAATTATAAAGACATTCCAAGATAAACACAATGGCGGAATACATAGGTAGAAGATCGTTATTATTAGTCTTTCCTAGCTACATCGTTATAAAAATGTATTATCACTGTGTAGAATGGATACGTTTCTACTTCCTATGCTATGTCTGTCGATGGATTGGTATTTACTAGCGATAATCGCCAATCTTTTACATACATCCTTTCCTATTGCCCCTAACCTAGGATTATTCTATAATTCAAAACCTGTTGCTACGTTCAGACCAGTGGTTGAAGCATCGTCAAATGCAGTAGGAATCATAGCGACCAGCTATTAGTAAGTGCTGTTTTGGTCATAATTTCCACAACATCCTGCAATACCACACTATCTTGTATTACTGAACCTTGTATTACCACATTACTTTGTATTACTGAACCAGATAACTGCGAATATTTTTATGTATTTTTTTCCTTTACCTTGTTTTGATACTAGTTTCCCAAAAATTCTCAGTAATTAAAAGTTTTATCATATTACAACTGCTCATATGGTATTTAGATTTGTGACTTGTTTGGCAATACAATTATTGCTGATACATGTTAGGAGGGTTTTGTTACATGAGGAATTCTTTTTGTACTATTTTAAACATAACGATTGTCGAGTTTTCGGTATATGAGATACAGGTATTACCATTGCTATACAATATGTATAAGAAATGTATTTCTAAGTTCTGCATTTGTGTCTTGCAGATATAGGCTGTGGCTCCTGAAGAAGGCGTTTGTCAGTACGCCGAAACGCGCGTCGAAATTATTGATTTGCCACGTTTTTGCTAATTTTTTAATGACTGTGTTGAATATTAATGTTTATGTTTTTTATGTATTGTTTTAATACAACATTCTGATATGGTCACGTACTAATTTCTGATTGAACATTAATGTATTGCCAGATTTGTTTTTATATTTGAATAACTATTAAAAATGACATATATACGTTTTTAAATTTCTTGTTAGAATTCGTTTTTTGTAACTACCCCTATTCTTAATGTTATGATTTTATGTACACATTTTCTGTTTCCCTGAACCAAGAACTATCAAACTCTTCAGGGGGTCCTTGTTACTTGCATTATAAGCCAAGTTTTTAACCAGCAAATTACAGGTGCAAATTTTATTAAGTCTGTTACAAACCCCATGCCTAGCTCTGAGTGTA
The DNA here is from genome assembly GCF_964263255.1 of Lissotriton vulgaris. Taxonomy (NCBI): domain Eukaryota; kingdom Metazoa; phylum Chordata; class Amphibia; order Caudata; family Salamandridae; genus Lissotriton; species Lissotriton vulgaris. The sequence goes on along the minus strand of NC_141693.1, from coordinate 748,439,812 downwards.
TTGTAAAGGTGGGGGTGGACTGGGGAACAGAAAGAAGGGATCTAAGATATTTGGTCTCCACCTTGTGGATGTTATCAGGTTTTATGTAACCCCAGATGGCAGAACCATAGGTGGCTATAGCCAAATATTTGGCTTTATATACCTTAAGAATAGCCTCCATTGGTTGCGCCCCCATCCTTTTGACAAAACTCAACAGGGCTGCAGCCGATCTTTCTACTGCATTACTTTTTGACTTGTGTTGAGGACCCCAAGTTCCTCTGTCGTCAAAGACGACCCCCAGATAGGTGAAGATTGGAACCCTCTTTACTTCCTTGCCTGTGCAAGAAAATGTAATTGATTTCTTTTTCCTGCTGGTCGGTCCAACAATCATGACCTGAGATTTTTGGGTATTGATTTTCAGGTCTAGTGAAGTCATGAAGTCTCCGAAAGAGGTCAATAGTCTGTTGAGGGCCACACCTGTGCGTGCCAACAAAACGGCATCGTCCGCGTACAAGAGGACCAGAATTTTGGTCTCCCCTGCACGCGGGACGTCCACCGATGATGCAGCCAGGGCTGGCTCGAGGGCATTTATATATAATGGGAAGAGGAAGGGGGCGAGGATGCACCTTTGTCACACCCCCCTCTCCGAGTTAAAGTAGCTGGTACACCTTCCCTCTCGAGTGACTCTAACGGAAGCCTTTAGTCCACAGTGAAGGTCAGCTAAAAAACCTACCAGCGCGGGGTCGATGCCTATGTCCAAGAGGACCCTCCACAGCCTCGACCTGTTGACCAAATCGAACGCTGAGGAGAGGTCCATAAAGGCCATGTACAAGGACCCCTCCTTCACAATTGTATATTTGCTGATGAGCAGGTGAAGATTTAGGCATTGATCCAGTGTGCTCCTTTTAGCCCTAAAGCCATACTGGGCGTTAGACAAGGTTCCTCTGCCTTCTAGCTATGGTGTTGGTCTACCTAAAATGACTCTGCCCAAGATTTTAACAGCAGAGTCTATTAGGGAAATAGGCCTATAGCAGGCAGGATCACCCCTTTGGCCTTTTTTAAAGATTGGAATTATAATGGACCTTGCCCAGGACTCGGGAAAATTGTTTTCTCTTGAGGCATTAAAAACATTGGTCAATATCTTGGCCCACAATTTCGGTGCACACTTGTATAGGTCCGCCGCACTGGCTTAACGGAAAGTGAGGGGGCCTCCCTGCACGGAACTTAGGGGGCCCCTCCGGGCTCAATTAGGAGCTCTCCCGGCCAGAGTTCAGTGCCGAGGGGGCCTCTTGGAACCAGGGGCCCCCCCGCACCGCTTGGGCTACGGGGGCCTGTGTTACGCCCCTGGTCCACCGGAACCCCGTCCGGGCCTGGGGCCTTATTTTTAAGTGTCTCATTTATAGCTTTTTCTACGTCTTCCACCCCAAAACTGACGCAGCATGATCAAGAGATGAGGACTCCTGTGTGGGTCCAGGGTTTGGCTGGCTATAAATCCCAACTTCTCCACCTCCAACAAGTCCCTTCCACCAAAACAAAAAAATTGAAAGGGCTAAAAGAGGGCATTGATGATTTGAGTCTGGAGCTGGTCCTGTGTCCACTTGATTCTGTTCAGCTGGCTCTCCACACACCTCTCCATGCAGTCCAGCCACTGCAAAATGGGCCGCAGCAATTTCCTGTCTGTGTTCAAGTGTTAGGGGGCAGTAGCAGTTTCAGTTAGGGCCCTTGACAGCTGGCGGGGATGGGATGGCCAGGAGGCTGGAGGTGTCGCTGACTGGATGCACTTGGGCCTGGCTGAGAGGTAGATGCTTCAGCCTAGTCTTCTTCTTCATCCACCTGGACCACCAGCCACAGAAATTCCTGCTGTATCAGGTCCAGCCCTGCTGCTGCAGATGGACCGCTATCTCCTGCCTGTTGGATAGTATGGGTGGACCAGAAGGAGTAGCTATATCAAGAATACCAAAAAAGAGAAATTGTAAATAACGCTCTGTCCAAACAATTGTTTAAAATTAGCGGGTACCAAAGTAACAGTATATTGCTGGTCCCCCAGTGCCATTTGAATTTTATGATATTATGATTAGAAGAGTCACAGGCCAATTTTATATTTTACTCACACATGCCTCGCATAAGAAGCACTGACTGTCTTGCAGAAAAGTATTAATGCAGTATAACACCAGATTAAAAAAAACTGTGATTTGATTTCTTTTCCTTTTCAAGTATTTTCTAGTAACTAAACAGACACTTTGAGTGAAAAAATAAAAATAAATTCCCTCTCATTAATGAGTAAGGCATTATGCACTATGGAGTACAATTTGTGTTGTGCTAAATTAATGGAAACATGCTAGTCCTACAGCTAGGGCAGCTGTACTTGACAATGATCCCTTTAATTCCAATGGCCGTGTTCTTCTTCAGATTACTTTCACTTTCTACCCTGACTCCAAAGAGGCAGGTAAATATTAATAATGAAGATACTACGTCACACACCTCATGTATAAAAAATATGGATATTTTTTTCCTTTCTGCCATAATTAGCCAATAGGGATAATGATGCACTGCACTATAGGGAAAGGAACGGGCAATATATATTATATTTGGCATGTTCGGCACAGAGTATCCCATATGCCACATTTGAAGTTGAAATCAAATCAAGCACTTAGTCCCACTTAACTCACCGCTACAAATTATTTCTAACAAATTCATTTGCTGGGCAGTAAAGACATGAAAAGTGACTTACTCTACTGCAGGATAAGGTAAAGGTATTAGGCGAGTAGGTCGAGCTTTTGATATAGAATAGAGGGGTATCACTGATCATCTATTTGTCATGTGAAAATAAGCTTTGGCTTATTCAGTCACTGTAGTTGATGGAAGTCGAAAGGGAGAAAGCTGAACAGGCGTAAAATAAATTTGTTATAGGAAACTATGAAATATATTTTGGAATCCCTTCATATTGCCATAAAATGTGGCACATGCCAATAATAGATTTAAATTTTTTTTGGTAGGCTGGGACAGAAGAACTTAGTACAGAATAAAGGAGTGAAGTACTAAAAGGTGACTGAGTGGGCGAAGGGAAAACACCTTGTCTATTTGGTTTACAGTTCATTGAGAAATGTATAAATGCTGACTTAACGGAAGCAGACACACGTTTCACAGCCAACACTACAGCCACAAAATTGAACAATACCGCACTTTGGTCACAGGTGGTGAAATTCCATGTGCAGGGAGGGGGTGATGAATAATAATGGGTGGGATACATATCTGCCTCTCTTAGCAGATGCAGTGAGTCAAGGAAGTAGAACAACATTTTTCAAAAAACACTTAGAACTCTGGATTTGTTAACCATAAAAACAAAGTAAGTGATGTAGATAGTAGCATGCCCCTCACCTTTGCTCATTCATCCAAGCAATCCAATTGTTCATTCATCCTTTCATTCTTCTATATTCACCCATAGCCACCATGATTTAAGTTTTACTTTCTCTCATCCATTCTTTCATAAAAATGTCCAATGCATTATCCATCCATTCAGTACCCACCCTTTCTTACAACCATCCTTTCACCCATTGATCCCTCACCCAATACCCACCCATGCACCCTTTCACCCACCCTCGCATCATTTCACTCATATACCATTTCACCCATCCTTTCATTTAACCTTTTGTTTTTTATCGTTTCCCTCAAGCCATCCTTTTGAATGCTTATTATGTGAGCTTTTGCTGAGTTGTAGATAGAAGAGGCCATAACTCAACCACGGTGCAGCTGTAAAGTGGTGGCTTCACGATCACAACAACGCCCTTGTTTCTTGAGAGTGTAATAGTAATTGGCAAAAAGCAAGCAATGTGACTTACCACCACAAGTCTCTGCCGCCACCTCTCCCCCCTCCAACTGACTCTCCTCCTACAGCAACTCTTGAGCCGGTTATATGACACCAAGGGAACCCACTAGGTAGTTAAGGACCTGGGGTGGCAATTTTTGTAAGACAACAGTGGTCCTTACCACATCAAATAAACAAAATCAAATAATTTATAGTCACCAATGTGTACTATAAGCAGAAAATTATCCAGCCGGACAATCAATATAAGGCATATAAAAAAGGATTTTGTGAGCACAAATATACGTGGGATACACTCCTGTATCCAATATATAAAAGACAAGGACAGAATTACTGGAGGGAAGGGGTATTATCAGGCAAGATTAAAGAAAAAGGACGCTAGTAATCAAATACAACTAAAGAAAGCTGCCCTTAAATAGTAAACACACGATTAGCAACACAATAAAAACACTTGTGTTTAACCATTTCATTTGTCGACGGCGTTTCGATCCTTAACACATAGATACAAGGATCATCATCAGGACTAAAAATGGAATTGCCTGAATATTAATTGCAAGCCTGTTGGAAAATGAGGGAAAAAGGCAAGAAGAAACATATGTTTAAGGGACATAAAGCGAATTTACAAACAAAACAGCTTAATTGTTTACACAATTTCTTTTCAGACCATGCAGTTAAGGAGAAACCTCATGGCATGCATGTGACTGGCGAAAGATGAAAAAGAAGATGAAAGAAGGAAGACACCAAACTACATTCTAATCCGTGAATAAAAAGAGAGAAATGCTGTTTGACGGTGTCTAAAAATAGTTGTGCCTACTACAGATGACAATAATAGTCGGGGGCCGTGTATAAAAAGTGTTCTCCAGGCGTGAAGACATGTCTGAGAAGTATCGTGGAAGATCCTAGTGCTCGGTGAGGGGCTGGGATTTACGATGCTGGGAATTAACAGAAACCAATCCCACCTCTATGGTATGGGCTATGACGGAGCAAGTAAAAGGAAGAAGCATGGCCGCAGTTTGAGGGCGGGATGACCAGCTGGAAACCGTAATCATGTACCTAGAGTTTGCAGTGCCTAGATCTTGTTAGGTGACCGCTCGGGTTGGTAGCGGGAACAGCTTAAGCACTCTGGTAAAGAATTGGCAGAATAAGGAATTGCTTCAGGGCAGGTGGTGGTTACTAAATAATCGTGTGAACAGGAATTTACCTGTAAAGCGTCTGGCTGGTTGTGACTGGTATGGTCCGCGGGAACGTTGTCCCGGACGGAAGACTGTTAGGCGGGTCGGTATTGACAGTTAGATATTACGGGGTCCGCGGGAACGTTGTCCCAGTCAGAAGGCTTCCAGGAGGAGAAGATGCCTGAAAAAAGATTACGGTATCAGTGAAATGAAGCAGGGTTGGAAACTATCGTTAACAGGGGGAGCTCAGGCAAGAGATTGTTACCTCACTCTCGAGTGAGTGAATAACCACAAACATCCGGGGACAATGGCGTCGGTGGGAGCAATAGTCAAAGGGGTGCGGTTTCGTGCTATAAATAGACGGCAAGGGTGTCGGCCATCTTAGGTGAGTGGAAGTGAAATGAATCGATATAGCGGTTATAGTGCAAATTATAAACAAAGCAGGGGTGATATGGTGCTGGGACTGTACCAGAAGAGTGACACTGTGTTGTTACAACAAAATATGCTCTAAGCATTCACAGGATAATACTTTTAAGGCACATAGCAAAACTATACATCAGTATTTTGAAAATTTGAGACAGAGCTGGAATATTAAAGGAGAGAAGTTCAATCTTCGCTCATGTTGAGTCCAGTTCTAATACTGTCCATTAGTATAATCATTTTCAATTCTTCTTTCATCAGTAGGAGGGCCATGCCGCACCGCATGGGGGGTAGTTTGAGGGGTTTTAGGATAGTCCATTTAATGTCATTCTCAGAGTGACCTTCTTTCAGGAAAGAAGTGCATTGGGTGTTTTGCATCGTACCCTGCTTCGATATTGTCCAATCCGGGTCTTGATTTTCAGTTTTGTCTGGCCAATATACACCTTCAAGCAGGGGCATTGAATTAACCCCTTGGCTGCTGGGGTAATTTTCCTGCTGTGCTGGGGGTAGGGGGGTGCGCACAGCGCCCCGGTGCTCATGACAAGCTCAGCTCGTCATGAGCTACAGTGCTCCTGTGCTCATGACGAGCTGAGCTCGTCACAGCCACACCCATTTCAATAGAACGTTCAGCACAGCAGGGGAATTATCCCAGTGTGCGAGCGTTCTAATGGTCATGACGACCTCAGCTCGTCATGAGCACCGGAGCACTGTAGCTCATGACGAGCTGAGCTCGTCATGAGCATGCAAGGGGTTAAATAGATTACATCACATGTATTACAATTGGTGAATGTATGACAGTTGACTTGCACATTATTGAAACTGAAGGATTTGCCTTCCAGTGTGTATTCACAGACATTACAAGCTCCACATTTAGCGTGGCCCACCAGAGGAGTCGGGTTCCAATGTGCATCTAGTGTGTGACGTTGGGGTGAATTTGGAAGTGCAGCCCTTACCAAGTGGTCTTTGACATTAGAACTTTTGCGGAAGGCAAAAATGGGGAGCTCTATACTGAGAGCTCCTGCATTGAGTAAGGGCCAACATTTGAGTATAGATATCTTTAAGGCATTTGAGACTGGGGAGAAAGTTGTACACAAGCAATCTTGGTGTTCTTATTTTTGAGTTTAGGGCTAAGTAAAACCTCTCTGTGGCAATACCAAGCTCTCTTAAAAGCATTACGCACCAGTCTTTTCGGGTACCCCCTGTCTTTCAGTTTGACTGACAGTGTGGTAGCTTCTCTGAAATAGTCTTCTTTGGCAAAGCAGTTTCTTCTAATTCTCAAGAATTGAGAATATGGTAATGATACCCTGAGTGCTGGTGGTGGTTGCTGGTGTAGCTAAGCAATGTATTGCGTTCTGTGGGCTTGCAACACAGCTTCGTGTGTAGACTACCTTCAGAATGATATATAGTAAGATCTAGAAAAGCTATGGATGATTTGTCAGATGTACTTGTAAATGTGAGCCCAGAGCAATTATTGTTCAACCAATGGATGAATGGGTGTAGGGTGTTTAGATCATGGCGCCAAATGAGGAATATATCATTGATATATCTTCTCCAGATGGGTATTGCAGCCGAGAAGGGGTTGTTAGGAGACAGTAAGGTATTGGTTTCTATGAAATCCATAAAAAGTATGGCCAGATTGGGGGCAAAAATTGCCCCCATTGAGGCACCCTTGACCTGTTGATAGTATTGGTTTTCGAAAACAAAAAGTATTTTCTTGAGCCAGCAGCACTGGTAGTCGGTGTAGCTAGAAAAAAGCATTACACATTTTTTAAATGCCAGATATGCCTCCCCTTAACTTTTTTAATCAAAACATTACAACCGCAGTACATCATTACAGTTCAGTTAGCACTGTAGTATCTTCTAACAAAAATATCACTATGGGCAAAGCCAGGTAGTGAAGCCAGACAAAAACTTTTCGTACTAGAGGATCAGAGCTATAGCCTATGATGATCCTCATGATGACTCTGAGTCATTGAAGCACAATTAAGGGTTGGAATAATGATTGATGAAAGCTATTTGATGTTGGTTGGCAAATGTAATAAGACCTCATTCTTTCCAGCCATGCTGCACTGCCATTGAAACTTCTGGTATACTGTATAAATGAATTACACAGCACAACAATGAGGGCTATGGAAAGGTGGTCCATGGCCGTGGCTACTCTCTCGTCTACAGCTAAAGCACGAGAAAGTAAAATAAAGCCTTCTCAACAAACATCCATGGTTAATATTATTTATAATACTAGCTTACTTGGTCCTGCAATCTTCACAGTAGACAGTAGAGTACCAAAAATCTGTTCTTAGTCTTACAGTACCACAAAATATATTGGAGAAAGGGAAACATTAACAACAAAGCAGAAGGTAAGAGAACTAGAGACGAATATGTGACGTTACAACGCATGCTAATACATCCCATGCCGTTACAAACCAAATTTATACTCCGACTTTCTGTCGGGGGCGCCGGAAGTTGGAATAGATTAATTGTCTATTCAAACTCCAGTTTGTGCAACAGAAGGGAAGGTGTTGGAGTTAAATCCAACACCTTCTACCCACTGCTGCACACCTTTTGCGTTGCAACGATATGCGATGTAAAGGCATACGTTGTAACAGTTCAGTTGTAAAGGATGTTTCCCACTAGAGACTAGTACAGACCGAAAAAGGTCAGCTACCAAATAAATTCCCAAAAAATAAGAAAAAGAAAAGATAATGCAGGGATAACACGAATGAAAGACAAATTGATAGGGGAGTTGGATAAAAGGAGACAGTATAACAATTATAACAACAATGGATTAATAAGGCAAAATTTGAAAGTAGCATAGTGGGTAGAGGAAAAAGAGCTAATCCATTTTGCTTTGCATGCATGAATTCATATCATGAATGAATGGGGAGGTATTCCTTAATTGCGATTCGCAAATAAGGAATTTTAAGAAATCGCTATTTTTTTAGCGATTTCTTCATGCATAGCCTTTTGCAATTCCTTATTAGCGAATCCTTATTTTTCGCTAATAAGGAATCGCAAATGGCATTGTTGATGCATGTGGGCCAAAATTACTACCTAATTCAAACTGATGGAGGTGCAATCGTGATAGTAGAAAGATAGTACACATTTTGTGATCTTGCACAGTCTTATAGGTATATGGCAACTCTATCTGTTGCCAGCTGTCAGAGTCCAGTAAGTTAGTTATAACTTTGTAGTTAGAAGCGGCCAGCACTACTTCATGATACGGAGGTTATTGCTCGACTGAGCAATCATACAAAAAGATGGTTGTACTCAGCTTTTGTGGCGGCTGGGATCTGCTTTCTGTTCTGACACACCGTAAGTTAAAAATATCCTGCCGTTTGACCAATGGAGGGAGGCTGTGATAACAATAACATCACATGAATGTGTGATTTATAAACTGAATGACCAAGTGCAAGTATATGATTAGATTTGGGGTTGCTATGTTTGTGGACTTTAATATGGTTATTAACGAGCACTATTAGCTGCAAGGTTCTCTTTACAATTCTTTTTTTTTTTAATTAATCCAATAAGATATAGGTAAGAGCTGAAATCCCCACTTAGGAATCCAGTTGCCTTTAACAGTTCTAGGAAGCAACAGTGGTGATTTGTTGCCCTCTGTACGCTGCACCACTCTGGTCTTTATTTTCTAGGTCTGCAGAACTTGTTGCTGCTTTATTGTTAAGCAATTGCTTCTTTTGTATGACAAAATCAATTAAAACATCAAAACCAAAGTTAATGGCCAAAAAGAGCAACCTGGCTCTTTGACTCCTTCTCCATGGATCTCCTCCACAGGGCTTTAAGTGGCATGACAAAACTGAGGGGGGTCTCTAAAAGGGGCTTGATCAATGGAATTAAGGTCATGGCTTAAAAACACGTAAGCTAAAAATCTGTTTTTAGCATAGTCTGCTGCTCAATTTGTATTTTGCTGTTTCTGACATTGCATCCATATATATGATAAAACAAGTAACATCATACCAACAACAAGTCAGGAATATTGGCTTTGTCAATGGTTGTTAGTTGCATATGATAAATAATCAGCAACTATGGCTTGTATATAATATCGAAAAAGCTTCCACTTAAAGCCCTGGTGGCACAACAACAATGTTGCTGCACCTTAGTTTCAAAAAGAGAAAGGAAATTCAGAGAGAAAATAACTCTCTAGGATTTCCCTTTCCATACAACGCTCACCTTGCATGACGTCATGCTGTTCCTCATGCTCATTGGCCCTGAGCAGCACATACGAAGGGGGACTTCCACTCACTGGATTCTGAAGGGAAGATTTTAATGTGCTCTAAAAATGGCCACCTCCTTCTGCAGTGGGACCAGGTTGGTCCAAGTGAAAATGGACCATCCAAACGTAAAGATGTACTTCCGTGCCAAAGCCTCTACAAGAGGAGCCCAGAAGAGAACGGACTTCAAAATGGTTTCCACATACATTTTAACTCTTCTTACTTGATGTTAATACATGTGCCCTATTAGTAAATATACCAAAAAGGCAAGCTCTAATGGCGGAAGATGCACTTGTACTATCCCATACTCTAATGGCGCTTGCACAAATACTGATAGCGTCAGTCACACAATGTATGCTTAATCGTTTTGGGTGATAATTGCGCCCAACTGCTCGAGGAAAAACAGCCAGATTCATCAAGCTTAATTGCGCTCGCAAAGGGCCAGATTCTGAGAATCTGGCCCTTTGCGAGTGCAATTTTTGCATTTGGGATTCATCATCCCAAATGCAAAATTCGCTATTAAAGAATTCGCACATTTGCGAGGAATTGTATTTAAGGAATCTCTATTTGAGATTCCTTAAATGCAATTCATGAACCATTTTAAAATAGCGAAATCGCAATTTTGGGCCGCTATTTACCGCGAGGTCAAACCTCGTGGTAAATAGCAAAAAATTGGAAAACATGCATTTAAATGCATTTTTCTAAGTTGCATGTTACACACACACATGTCCTTTGGACATGTGTTTGCGCAACACCAATCTAGATTACATTTCAGGGGTGCTACAGGGTGTCTTTGGACACCCCTGGCAACCTTTAAATCGCATCCTTATTTGCGATTAGCAAATTGCTAATCGCAAATAAGGAATGACTCCCCATTCATTCCTATGGGCCTTTAGGTCTTTAGGCCCATTGGAATGAATGGGGAGTCATTCCTTATTTGCGATTAGCAATTTGCTAATCGCAAATAAGGAGGCTGTAGGAATCGCAATTTATTTAGTGATTTCTACATTAATCCCGATTTGCAAGTCCTTAATAGCGATTCCTTAATAATCGCTATTAACCCTTTCGATGCTGATGACGAGCTCAGCTCGTCATCACCCATGGGTGGCGTGTGCTGATGACGAGCTGAGCTCGTCATGTATCGCGGAAAAGGGAAAACAGCCGCACAGCGCAAAAATCGCCGCAGCAGCGATGCGGTTAAGGACTCGCAAATCGGGACATTGATGAATCTACCTGATAGGGCCTTATTTATGAAGGTCTTGCGCCGCCGGTGCGTCACTTTTAACATGGGAAAAAGTGACGCACCGGTGGTGTAAGACTTTCATAAATGAGGCCCTTTGTAACGAGGACCTACGTGGGCTGAAAATGAAATAGGCCCCTCCCAAGTAATCTCTCTGATAGCATGAATGTGTGAAAGGATTCAGTGACCTCTTTTTGTGCTCGTGGGCTGTTAACGTAATAAATTAGGTGGCTTATTTTATTCAGAAACCTTAGGCTGTGGCACATGCCACTTCAGCTTGAAAAGCAGGTGTTTTCGAGGTTGAAAGGACTATTTCTTCATCTCTTCACTTTCCTGTAACTGTGCCTGCTCTATAAACGGCTTTTATTCTGAAGCCTTTTTTGAGTGCTTTTCCATTATTCCATCTCTTGCCTTTGTTTAACCACCTGCAGCACACTTGTTTATCCTATCTTCGAAATCGTATGTCGTATCATTCTTTAGACTTGACAGACCTAAGCTTCTCTCTAAAGCTTTGCGCCGAAAAAGGTTTTGTGTCAAAAATAGAACTTCATACCCTAACAATCCGACATGCATGCCTATTTCTTTTGTCTCGAGCTATGAAAAGTATTTTTCAGCTATGCTCATTTTCCCTACATTATCGTTTCTTAATTTCATTGTAGTGACAGCACACAGTGAATAAAATATCAGTTTTTGGAGCTTGGTTTGTACACATTGCGGCCCATATGGCTTTATTGCAGCTAGTGGGTAAACAAAGAGTGCAATGTTTTGATGAGTCACGAGGCAAACACTCTGTCATAAAATTGGCGCTTGCTTGTCCCTAACTGTTCCAGTGAACATCGAGACACCTAAATACACAGGGTAGAGATGGCAGCCATCATTTCACTCCCTGATGACATCACATATTTCACCTTCAGCCCTGCTTTTAGACCCTCAGAAGCCTCCTATTTGCTGTTGAAAGACTAGGGAGGGGGTAATGAGACGAATATAGAGGTTAGACTCTGCTCTCACTGCAGGGGCGGAGTGGGAAGCAGGGTTTTAAGTGGGTCGGATCGTGTCGTGCTCTAAACCGGCAATTGTTAAAAACTGACTTTGAAATGGGTCCCAAAGGGCCCAATAATCATGTACTTGACTTCACAGGAAACTATGCTGATTAGTTTCTTAGCAATGATTGATGACTGCAAAAATCCATCAGGTAAATCGTTGGTAGCGATGCAGTCGCTGTAATATTTCACACCTCTTACGTCATCTTTCACCCCCATAGTATTTTCTTATTCTAGATGTTGCATTACTGCAGGTTTTCTTCATGCAACATGTGACTTTTGCATAGTGTATACTGTAAACTGAGTCGTCTCTAGGTGGCGGGGTGAGTTCAGTTTGTTGGGGTGCTCATTATGGGACTATTTGAAAGCTCTGAAGCTGAGGAAGAGGGCAGTACGAGTTTGGCAAGGCGTCTATTTCTGAAAGATACCCACTTCTTGAAACATGCATAACGACATATGCACTCTACCACAACGGCATACACTTTTTACTCAGCACCGCTTGCAGTCTGGACTTGTATAGACTACTGGCTTTTGTCAGACACTACCCTCACATGGCTGCATAATGTCTGACATTTACCACGCACATTATCAGACCACTCCCCAGTTTCGGTAGCCCTCAATATCCCATTTGGTGGAGGGCTTGAGAGGAGATGGTGCTCACGGGTGCTGCCCTCAAGGGCGCAGTGTTCCGATTGGAACTTCATGACTCCATTTTAGAGTACTTTAGCTTAAATTGTGGTTCAGTGGCCCTTCAGGCCACTCTGTGAAACACCTTCAAGGCATATATCAGGGGTATATGCATTTTGAAACATGTTGGCGTTCTTCGGGATTTCCGAAATAAGATAACATGCAGAGAAGCTGACTTGATGAAATTACTACGCAACACCCTGACAAATCTCACCTACAACAATGCTCACAACTACTTGACGAATTCTGCTCCTTAGCTAATAGAGAAGTTTATTATCTTGGCAAATGTGCTTGAGCAAAGTGTTATGGGAGGGCGAGCGCCGGGGCTTACGCTGGTGAACCTACTTCGCCCCAATTGCCTTCCGGACTACATAATGTAGCTGGCAGTCGGTCAACACCAACGCTCTAATGACTGATGCCCTACTTAGTTATTATGGAAAGTTATATTCCACTAAAATTGTGAGTGACAAGAACGGTAGAAGGGTGTACCTCAAAGAAGTTGCTATGGTATGAATGATGGACACTGAGCGTCAGTTCTTGAGCGAACCCTGCTCGCCAGAGGAGGTAGCACAAGCTATTGATGCTTTGGATGGCTCTAAAGCCCCGGGCCTTGATGGACTAACCTGCATATTCTTTAAAATGTACAAGCCCATTCTCATTTCCCATCTTCAAAACATGTACGCGGAGGCTCTGGCGGATGGGGTACTACTGCCCTCCCTGCGAGAGGCGGTGATCAGTCTCCTGCTCAAGCCCTGTAAAGGCCCCTCATCTCTCTGCTTCATATTGGCCTCTCTCTGTATTAAATTTCGATAATAAAATGTTGGTTAAAATAATATCCATCAGACTGGCATTATTGGTTGCCCCAATTATTTCCCTAGTCCAATCAGGGTGTGTCCCTCACAGGTCCCCACTGATAATCTTCGCACAGTGTTTGCTGTATTAAATCGAGAGTCTGTGGAAATCCCCACAACTGTTGCACTTTTGTATGGCAAGAAGGCCTTTGACTCCCTAGAGTGGCCTTTCCTCTGGACAGTGTTGGAGAAGTTCAGACTATCTAAGGGCTTTAGTGCATTGATTGCTCTCCTCTATTCCCAACCAGTAGCTCGCCTATGGGTGAATGTATCTATTACTTGCCAATTCAGGATCGCTAGGGGTACACAACAAGAGTGCCCCCTGTCACCTCTACTTTTTGTTATTGTGATGGACCCTCTGGTCCATCACCTACAGGACAAACATATACATCATGGTCTTCTTTTCAGACCGGGGCCATTACTCATTTCAATGTAGGCTGATGATATTTTACTATTCCTCCGTCAGCCAACCACTAACTCTGCTCCTGCCCTTCATGAAATTGTCCACTTTGGGAAATTTTCAGGCCTCCAAATAAACTAGGCAAATTCAGAAATGTTTCTCCTGGCAGGCATTACACCAATAGATCTACTCGAGCTCGGCGGGGACGGGTAGGTCACGGAACCTGGATACAGGCAGGATGAGCCTCACCTAAGGGCCCTCCCTGATATCTTTTCCCGCCGATTGTGTTGACACCTAGTAAGCTAGTTCCACGTTTTAATCGTAGCCAGGGGACCCCCAGAATAAAGTAAATTCCGGTACCCCCAGGTACATTTTAGCTCTCATCTTATCATCATACATCTTCCTGCCCACACACCCCCACTTCACCATAAGGCTGTTGGATAAAAGATCTCCGCCAAAGAGCCCCTCTAGAGGTGAGCCCGTCTGGGATTGCACCGCCTCCCCGACGAGGAGCAAACGCCGATGATGAAGCATGACATCCCTCGGGGTGTGTGAGGCAAATACATCCAACACAATGGATGCCCCAAGGTACCACTTTCACACCTTTGGTCATGCCAGCTAAACCTCCCTCTATCCTAAATAGGAACAGTACAGCACTCTCCCTCTTGCATTCCTTGTACTAGATACGGACACAAGCTGTTACTGGACCTTCCACCACCCTGAGTGGTAATTGGTGTCCGTTGATCAAATGATCAGTCTTCCTCCCTGTTTCTTGATAATTACACCAATAGTGACAGACAAATACCCTCTATAGTGGTGTGGTGACTCCACTAAAAATCTTAGGGGTATATTCACAAGGAGCTATCCCCGAATTAACAGCACTTTATCGCAGCCAAAGTTGTGATAAATTTACCTCTACATTCACAAGCTGGTGCTAACAGCCCACAGCAATAGCAGCTGCCAAAAACATCGCCACAGAGGACCCCCCAACTATCGCTAATGAGATGCAGAGTAGGCGTTTCCGTGCCAAAGACCGCAAAAACACCACACGTCAACATTCACAACGACCAGCCAGATCTGCGAAAAGAACACAAAACATGCATTACGGCGTATTAGCAGCCGGAATTTAACACCTGCTCTGACCTGGTGTAAAGTCAGACCACAGCCTGCACCACAAAAGGGAGCACAGCCCACAGCCACACCTGAAGACAAGCAGATGCCATAGAGCAACTGAACATCCAGCACGGACACCCAAAAAGGCCACAACACCCACCAACACCACCCCCAGAACCACCCCTCCCTGTCACCCCCGACCAAAGACAAGCCATATCCGCTACACCAAAACATGTACGAAATAATCCGCATGATGTCGCACAATCACAACTGGTGACATGCATGTGTCATCACAGAAATGAGCATCACACATTCACTTTTGAAGCAAAGAATTAAACTTTATTGAAATTAACACAGAAATGAAATGAAGACACATGGCAGCTCCCCTCGTCACAGCCTGCAAGACAAAAAACATGATGAGAAGGTGTGTTCTGCGCACATCAAAGGACAGAGAGAGAGCGAAGGAGAGAGAGAGAAGAAGAGAGGGGGAGAGAGAGAGAGGGAGAAGAAGAGAGGGAGAGAGAGATTGAGAGAGGAGAAGAAAGGGGGAGAGAGAGAGAGAGAGAGAGAAGAGAGGGGGAGCAAGTAAGAGAGAAGAAGAGAGGGGGAGAGAGAGCTAGAAGAAGAGAGAGAGAGAGAGAGGAAGAGGGGGAGAGAGAGAGAGAGAAGAAGAGAGAGAGAGAGAGTGTGCCGCCCCTGAGTACCCAGGCCACACTGCTCACCTGCTGCTACCGGTGTGTCTCCTACCACTTGCCGGTATGTATAGCAGTACACCAGGTCACACATCAGAGTCAGAGCCGTCATCTGAAACAGAGTCCAGATACATGACTGGCACAGTTCACACTCTTGCACAAGACAACATCACCCTCCCGCACATGCACACCCGGGCAGAGGCACCCCAGCCCCTCCTGCTGCACATCGGAGGATGCCCGCCAATGCACACCCGGGCCTCACTGCTCACCTTCTGCGTCCGGCGTGTAGACAGGATGTCCCACCACGTGCCGCTGCAAGCCACAAGCCTGGTGCCCGCGGACATGGCACCATCCACACCATGCAGCCACGCTGCGCAGGCCACCAGGTCTCACGTCTGGTGCTGGATCTTGATTACTCCATGGCGTAGGATACACCAGGGCACCCAGCACCATCGCAGGCTGCAAACCATCTCAGCCCAATGGGTGCCACTAAGTCTGTGAACCCGGAAGCAAGGCCACATGGCGGTAGGCCCGCGCAGCCTGCTGGCTCGGCCTACACTGCGGTCCAGCAAGGCATACAAATAATGAGCAGTCCGTACCGCCGGGACGGGGCATCATCGCAGGCTGCACACCCGCTCAGCAGCTTAAGGTGCCAATGACCCAGTGCATCCAAAGCCACCGCCCCGTGGCGGGATGCCTGTGCCGGCCGCAATATAGCGTGTGCCACAAACCCTGTTCAGCCCCAGTCAGCGTCCCATGGCGGGGTGCCTGTGCTGGCTGCAAAGCAGCATGTGCCACAAACCCTGTTTAACCCCAGTCAGCGCCGTGCGGGCCTCAAGGCCTCGGGTCAGTCATCCAGTCCCCACCGGCAGAGGGGTATGTGACATCATCGGCCCCTTATATTTGCGGGGTCACCTGGCATGTGCCGCCTGTGCCGGATGGGTGTGGTGTGTGTGCAAACCTGCCCTCAGGGAGTGGCTGTGACATGCTGACAACTAGAAGCTGATTTGCATATGGCCATGTCTGAACTGGGGTGGTGTGGAGTGCAAAAAAACAATGGATTTAGGCCCAGATCTTTGTACTGGGGTGAATGTATGATATTGTTCTGCATTCTGTCCATCAACTGTGTTTTTTGCAATTTTCACCCCGGGTGTGCTGGGTATACTCAGACGTGAGTCCCAGGCTCTCCACACCACTGGAGTCAAGCTATCCAGGCTGATGAAGGCTGATAGCCAGAAACCGGTCCTCGGATGCTTGATTCCGGTCTGGGAAAGACATGGCTTGGTAGTTCGGACTGGACTGTTCCCATGAGGCACAGGGTCAGAGCTGATTTGCATATAGCCATTGTCTAACCCAGGGTGGTGTGGAGTACAAAAAAACGATGGATTTAGGCCCAGATCCTTGTACTGGGGTGAATGTATGACATTGTTCTACATTCTGTCCATCAAGTGTGTTTTTTTTGCAATTTTCACCCCGAGTGTGCTGGGTATACTCAGACGTGAATCCCAGGCTCTGCTTGATTCCGGTCCATTATAGGCATGGCTTGGCAGTTCGGGCTGGACTGTTCCCATGAGGTACAGGGTCAAGGCTGATTTGCATATGGCCATGTTTGAACTGGGGTGGTGTGAAGTGCAAAAAAACGATGGATTTAGGCCCAGATCTTTGTACTGGGGTGAAGATATAACATTGTTCTGCATTCTGTTCATCAACGGTTGTTTTTGCATGCTGACAACTAGACCAGTGACCTGCACACCACCAGAGAGTACGCCTGCGACGGGTAGCAATGAGGCCCCCCTTGGAGCGTTAGTGGAGTGGTCTGGCCTGCCATACGTTGGAACAGCGCAGGGCTTGCAGAAATGACTCATGGGCGTGGTTCAGTCCATGTCCAGACAAGGAAGTGGCTGATGCGTGTGTCCCTGTTGTGTGGTCAACGGGACCCGTTACACAAAATGCTATGTAGCCCCCTTTGACTGGCATCCCACAGGATGAGCATCATTGACGCAAGTGAAATCACTGTCCCTACATTCATCCACACATATATACATGAATGATGAAATACATGACACAGCAGTGCATCACTGGATGTTTATTGCACATCGAGTGCAGTTCTGCAGCTGGAACAGTACAGGGCAATGCCGAGCATACTACACAATGTGGGCCATGGAGGGACAGCCAGAATCCATTCGGGGATGACAAGTGGAAGGGTACAGTCCGCAGTCTGGTCGCCGTGTCATTGGTCATCAAACAGGATGTGGCAGTCCATGTCGCTGTCCAAGGTGAGTGCATCTTAGTGAATCGGAGGTCAGTGGAAGGTCATGAGGCCATGTGTGGGACCAAGCAAAAACAGGCCAGGTGGCGGAAATGAATGCTACTGAGTCTTTCTAATCACAGGCACATCCACGTCCTCTTCCCCGTATGTGTGCTCTCCCCAATCTGTGGGTGTTGCTGTACCAGCTGCGGCACTCTGTGTCACTGACACATCAGGGGCCAGAGATGGATTGCCGGCCGCACTGTGTGTCACTGACACATCAGGTGCTGGAGTGGTTAGGCCTGCTGCACTGGGAGGCAGAGACACACAAGGGGGCGGGGATGTGGATGGTGTGAGTGCAGCAGCATTCAACATCGCCATGCCTTGTGGCAGCAATGCCATGATGAGGATCTGCAGGGCATGGTAGATCCTAGCTACATTCCGCTGATGTGCAGCGGTAGCTGTCATCCTTTCTGCCTCCATCCGCACCATATCCTCCATGAGCCTCCGCATGTGTGCCAGCTCACGGCTGGTATCGCTGGAGTCACTCTGAGTGGACAGGTGTTCTTCTCTCCACGTCATGACTCCAGAGATGTCAGTCAGGTCTCGTTGGAGACCATGGGTTGGGCCTACACACCCAAGGATGGCGTCAAGTTTGGTTGCCATGATGCCAAAGCCCAACCGCACCGGCTTTGTGGTCTCCCTCTGGCACTCCAGCACACGGGGTTGGAAGGCCATGTGTTGTTCCAGGGGATGTTGGGGGAATGCCCGGGCTGTGGGTGCCTTCTGCTGGGTGCTTAGGGTAGTGGGTGTGGTCTCCCCGATGTAGCTGGGCTGCCCTGATCCTAGTGGTGAGTGGCGGATGAGGTCAATGATGTCCTGGATGGTTTTGGTATTGATGCTGCTGTTGTCCTCCTCCTCCTCGTCATCAGTGAAGAGTGGCTGGGACTGCTCTGCAGGAGGTGTTGATTGTTCCCCTGTGATGTGAATGGGATATGGTGTATTACAATGTGTCCACATGTAGGTAGCCGCATGGTACACATTGGCATTCAGACAGCATGGCATTGTACATTGTGACAGTCTGTGGATCTGGATGAGGACCCAGAGTCATTGTGGGTAAGCACTGTGCTCTGCTTTATTGTGCATGTGTGCCTTTGTGCCCATCTCCACCCGTCCCCCCAGTACCATGTTGTGGTTGTGTTGTGTAGTGTCAAGCAGTGTCCGCTCCCCCTACCCCGACCACAGTCTCCATACTGATGACTGTCGACACCAGCTCCTCCATGTCATCCAGCTCGAGCTGTGGCGCCGGAACCTCCAGTCTGCGTTGCTGCCTTCTGGTTGGTGGAGAGTTTCTCCTTGGTCCGCCGCTTGATGTCATTCCATCGCCTCTTGACCTCGTCCATTCACCTTGTCCACGATGTCCCACCATATCCAATTTTTGGTGCCCAATGACACGTTGGTGGTGACAAACCGTTGTTGATTGTGTTCCATCACCTCCATGACTATGATCCTGTTCGCCTGCGGACTGAACTTTGTCTTCCTCTTCTTCTTGTCCTTGACCTTCCCTGTCCCGAGGTCCCGGGCTGGTCATCCGGGGTGCTTGTGGGGTTGCGCTCATCCTCTGTGCGTGCTCCAGCTTCTTCTATGGGGCTTGGGTGTAGGTCAGTGTGTGTTTGGGTGTTTTTTCTACTTTTATGATGTTTTTTTCCCACCTGCCAGGTGTGTGTTGCAGGCCTGGCGATGCTTAATGCAGATTTCCTCATCGAGCTTTGGCCCATCGCAGTTTTTTTCGTGTTGCGGTTTGTGTTTTTGACTCCATCGAGGTGGTTGTATCGCGGACATTGGCTGCGGTTTCGGCAGACTATCGCATGCTACAGCTGTGGGGAGACGCCGCGTTTGGCACCAGCACTGAGGCAGCACTAGAGGGCAGGACTACAAGCCCCAGGAGAGAGCGGGCCATTACACGACCGGCAGCCCCTCCCTTTCCACCGCCGGGGAGCATTTCTGGACCTTGCGCTTCCCGCTTCGCGGGAGATGCCGCGTTTGGCACCATTACCGAGGCAGCACTGGAGGGCAGGAATACAAGCCCCAGGAGAGAGCGGGGGCCGTGACATGACCGTTAGCCCCTCCCCTTCCACCACCGGGAAGCATTTCTGGACCATGCGCCTCCCCCTTCGCTGGAGACACCGCCTTTGGCACCAGCACCGAGGCAGCACTGGAGGGCAGGAATACAAGCCCCAGGAGAGAGTGGGGGCCGTGACACGACTGGCAGCCCCTCCACTTCCACCACCAGGGAGCTATATAAGCATCTGCGTTTTCCCGCATCGCGGGACGCGCGCGGGTGGGCGCCGGGTGAAGCCTAGGCCAAGAGCAGGCCCGTCTTCGCCAGGAAGTGGCCGGGCTGTGCCCCCCCCTTTCCATCTGATTTTCGGGAAGCAAGGACCAAAGGTATTGACTGTTGCAACCAGTCCAGGTTGAGTCGTGACTCTCTTGCGTCTGGTCTCTTAAAAATCTACTGTTTGCCCTTGTGTATTTCGGTGTATAGCGAACTGTAGAACAAGAGGGGCCTATGATACCTTTACCCAAATTTACCCAGTCCACCTAACGTTGGTTGTAATAAGTAATGGGTAAGAGGAAGGCAATGGAGGGGGGGAGGGACAATACCAACTAAAAGAGGGAAGAAATCAAAGAAAGCAACCCATGCGGCTTGTAATTATGTCCTAACTAGGATCGAAGCTATTGTAAACGAGTGTGAGAAAGTTTTGGGGGACAGTAACACAACCCTCTCAGCTGTTAACAACAACCAAGTGGACGAAGCGTTAGCTCGGTCACACAGAAGAGTAATTCCTTCAATCTTTAGCAAGAAAACATCTCAAAGGCACACTATTGGGGAAGTTCACAGATCAGCGGAGCGAACCCTAGTGACCTCTTCCCCAGTAGAGAATGCAAGCGAAACATCAGGAGCCACTATTACCTTGTTCAAATAGATTTGCAGTTTTGGAATCCAATGATGAAGGCAGTGTAGTTAAGATCTCGCGCAGAGATAATGTGGTAGAACTCCCTGTCAGCACAACAACCTGTAGCTCTTGTACAAATAACAGTGCCCTACAACTAAGAGTAGAAGTCCTTGAAAGAGAACTAGCCTCCCTGAGAGAGAAGGTGGAGGCACTCAGGCACAGTCAAACTGATATTTCTGCCCCTTCTGTACGAGCTAATTTCAGCGGTGGACTCAGACCATCCGTTATTCCTGCTTCATCCACACCCCCTACTCCCCGTACTTTACAGAATAGGTCCTTGGCGGGGAAGTTTGAGGGAGCAGGGACGAGGCCACCAACAGGGCAAATGGTTCGTGCACAGACACCCTTTGCAAGGCCCAATCCCGGTAGAAATCCTAATCTTCATCCTGAGCAAGCTACATTTGTGGGAAACAGATGGGTTCCATCAGCTCGAAAACCTCCTAAAGTAAACCACCATAGTTTAGTCCCGATTAGGGAAAGCCAGTGCACCCACTTAAGATCGGGCTCTCATATGGGAAACACCCCCTCTGAGAAACCTTTCCCCACAATCTACATGACTAAGGCTCCAAAACTCACGAGCGACCAAAGTTATGAAAGCCGCGAATCCCTTCAAAATAAAGTTATACACTGGGTAAGACATATAAGGGTCAGTAATAAGGGAGGATGTGGCAAAAGTAAGGAGGGTGTCACTGGGAAGCTCGCAGACTGACTGTATTGAGATACAGTTATTCAATTCCGTAATCGCAGAGAACCTAGTGGCACTAGAATTTCGTACCTCTCCACCAGGGCACTCTGAAATACAGATTCACTCCTCTCCACTATGGTCACTAGAGAGGGATGGGAGAGAGTCTGGACTAAGCATGGTTGGTTGACTGGATGAGGCCCGGTTATGGGATCCCTGTAAGGATGCAGCGGAAGAATTTAGGGAAGTCGTGCCTGCAAGACCCAGTGGTTTAGAGAATGGTAGAGAGGAGGGGGGTGTACTAATGACGTGTGCATCAGGACTGCAAGGAAATCCGGGGTAATCAACCTTCTCTCTCGGAATATAGCAGGACTACAAAAAAAACGGTCACTCCCAGAATGGAATGATTTTATTGACAACCAAGACATCTGCTTGTTCCAAGAGACTTGGAGCTTGGTCCCCCTATTTAAACCTGGATTTGCTACCTACTTTACTCCAGCATTAAGCCAGGGGAGGGGCCATCCATCGGGGGGTCTCCATATTTGGCTAAGCATTTCTCTAAACTGTAAAACCATCATCCATAATACTCCATCAAACGACATTTTACATCTGTCGGTGAAAGGTTCCCCAAATAGTCGCAATGTGGAGATTTTTAATGTGTGTGCCAGAGGTTCTCCCGGGAACCAACCATCAGCTACTATAGCAGAATTAGAGTCCGTACTGTCTACCATCCCTCCTAACTCTGTTATCATCGTGGCGGGAGATTTTAATTGTACTTTCGAACCACTGAGTGGGGAGGATGTATTGTGTATAGGGGAGCAGGATAGCAAATTAGCTATTCCGTTGCTCACCTTAGCCCCAATCAAAAAGTAGACCCAAAGGGCCATCCAATTGAACGCCCTAACTGCGGAGTACAATCTAAGAGCGGTGAACGGTAGGACAGATTCTGATTTAAAAGGGTCCAATACATACAATAGGTCTTCCTGCCCCTCACGGATTGATTACATCTTGTTGGACATTCGGGTCTGGGGCAACCTTTTGGATATGGAAGTGAAGGCAACCCAGGATAGTGACCACAATCCCCTGTGTATGCAGTTAAGAAACAACTGGGCCGTCTCTAAGTCCCCCAATTCAGTGAGGATGTTAACAAAAGAGGTCCTACCCTCAAATTGTAACCGCCGTCTTAAATGGCATAAGGTTGCATACCAGGAGGATAAATTGAAAAGTATAAGAGAACTCATTGAGCATAAGACCATAGAGCTGGTTTCAATTAGTGATGCCATAGAGGATATAGAGAATTCCCCACTCCCTGAATTCTATCAAAATACAATAGATGGATTGGGAATGTTCTTTGCCATTCCGGACTCTAGCAATCAGAGTACAAAAAAAAAACATCTTCCCAGGCCATCTAACCTGTGGTACTCAGACGTTTGCAGGGAAAAGAGGCATAGTCTGTCCTTGGCACTACAAAGTAACAACCGCTCTCTGGTCAGAATAGCCAGGAAAGAGTACTCTCGGGCAGTAGAAATAGCTAAGCGCAATTGGGATGAAATACACTGGGAGGATCTTAAAGACGCCTCCCAATTGAAAGACACCGCTGTGTTCTGGGAAATACTCAATAAAGGTATTCGAAAGGGATCTGACCCGATTCCTAACCATATCACAGAACATGAATGGTATGCCCATTTTCTTGGCCTATATTGTGATGTTGGACCCACTTCACCAATCTATATTGAGTACCTCTCACTACCAGCTGGGGGTCTTACACCAAATGATGCACAGGAGGACACTAAACTATCCGAACCTTTTAACCTTAAAGAAGTTTCATCTGCTATAGCTGGGCTAGCCGCAGGAAAGGTGACAGGTCCTGATGGCCTCTCATGGGACCTCTTGCTACTCGAAGCAAAAGTGTGGGCTGACTTTCTTTTGCTTTTAATGAACCTGATAGCTAGAGGCCATCCAGTCCCGGACTCTGGGAAGGGTGCAGAGGTAATTGCAATATATAAAAAGGGTAATAGGGAGAACCCTGCCAACTACGGACCGATTAGTTTAATCGACGTAACACAGAAGGTGGTTGGCAGGGTCCTCCTAATGAGGATAAGGTCATGGATGGATGACGTCAGCGTCCTCTCGCATTTCCAAGCAGGGTTCAGACAGAAAGTCGGCACAATGGATCAAGTGTTTAGATTTTGCATGCTATATTGGAAAGTAGTGACTATCGGGAAAGGCAGTTTATATCTAGTCTTTATTGACTTCAAGACCGAATTCGATCTGGTCCCTCGAGCCAAGCTTTGGCAGGTGTTGTCTGATCTGGGCATCCCACCTATGATTCTTGATTTTACCAAGTGCCTTCATGAGGGGAATTATGCCAGAATCAGGTGGGGCAACCAAGGACAGCTGACTAGAAGGTTGGCGGTGAACTGGGGGGTTCGCCAGGGTTGTGTGCTGGCTCCAACTCTGTTCTCTCTCTTTGTAAATGAGGTGGTAGGTCATTTGAGAGAGGTTCCAACTGACACTCCAACCCTGGCGGGGAAGAAAACGCCCACCCTCCTTTTCGCTGATGACACCTTATTGGTGTCAAAAAGCCCTAGTGGGCTACAAAAATTGTTAGACAGGTTCAGTCAGTTTTGCGATTTACGGGGACTTTCCATTAATACTAGTTAGACGAAATTAATGACAATCTCTCCGTCTAAACGCTTTAAGAATGGCATTACCTTGAATGGTACTCCCCTAGAAACCGTAGAGTCTTTTGACTATCTGGGCATTCGGTTGAACAACGTGATGAAGTGGAATGCCCATTTGGCCAAGATGCTCCTTAATCATAAGCGGGTGGCGGGGGCAATCTTGAGAGAACAGCAGCTTTCATCTAGCAGACCAGTAGGCCCGGCTCTCGTGGTCTACGACAGCAAAGCATTGCCCTCAGCACTCTATGGGTCGGAATCAGTGGCGTAACGAAACTTGAGGGGGCGCCCCTGCAAAGTACCTGGAGGGGGCCCCCACACTCTGGAACCATTCAGGAGCTCTCAGGGTGCAGCCAGCCACTCCAGCGCAGTGTTGGAGGGGGCCCTCTGGAGCTTGCCCCCCCGCATTGCTGGGTGTGCGGGGGCTATTGTTATGTCACTAGTGAGACGATAGGTTAATGAGTGGGTCTGGTGGCTCACTGGACTAATGAGTCAACTGTAGGGGCTTGTGCTTGACCTCATAGTCACAGATTCAAATCCCAGTGGGTCCACTTTCAGGAGCTTTCATCCTTCTGGGGTCGATAAAATGAATACCATTGAGTTGGGTAACAATAAACATCTGTTATTCAACGCCAAGATACATGTGCTGTACAAATACATGTTATGCTATGTGAGAGGATAAGTAAGTGAGAGGATAGATACATGGGTGGATGAAAGGATGGCAGAGTAAAGGGAAATTTCAGAGGATGGATGGCAGAGTAAATGGAAATCTAAAGAAGGGTTAAAGGATGGTAGAGTAAATGAAAATCTTAGAGGATGGATGGATGGATAAAATAGCCAATGGATGGAATGGTGAACAATTGAAAGTTGGATGAAGTAATGAATGGATGACAGAATGTAAAGGTGAAATGATTGATCGCAGAAGGTGGATGGGAGAGTGAATGAATGAATGAATAGATGCTTGGATGAAAGAGACAGAGGAGCACTTCTAGGTTGTTTTGGATTCACTTGCTGTGAGCTTTGGTTCGAAGTGGTAGGATATTCTAATTTGCTGGCTACTCCGTTACACACAGGCATGTCTCTCACTCTGCATTCACCCATCCCCTCTTCTTCCCATGCATTCAGACAGACGTGCCTCTACCCCTGCATTCGCACAGTCACACACTACCCCTGGACTCACATGACATACCCTCTACTTAAGCAAGCATGCCTCCCACTTTGCATTCACGTGGGCACACCACTCTCCCAGTACTCACACAGGCTCACCACTCACCCTGCACACACACACTCATATCCCTCGCTCTCTGCTCACATAGGCATTCCTCTCACCCTCTCACATGGGTAGACCACTTCTTACAGAGGCACACCCCTCCTTGTGCACTCACATGGCCACATCCTACCCCGTGCATTCACCAAGGTTTAACTCTCATCGTTCATTTACAAGGGCTCAAATATCCCCTTACATTCTCCTTGGCGCCCATGCATCTACAAAAGCTTAGATGTCACCATGCACTCACATAGGCTCACCTATCACCATGCACTGCCACACACTCTTCTTTCACCATGCACTAACATAGGTACACCTTTCACCCTTCATCCACAGATTCTTCTCTCACATATGCATACCACTCACCCTGCAAGAGCATCAGCTCACGTCTCATCAGGCACTCACAGAGGCACACCATGCATTCACAAGGTCTGAAGTGCATTCACAGAGGCCCCCTTTTCACACTGCATTCACACGGCTCAGCTGTCACTCTGCACTCACATGGGCTCAAAGTCAAACTTCACTTGGCGCTCGGACAGGTACGTCATTCACCCTCTCCTAAGATGGGCTCACCTCTCACGCTGGAGTCACAACTGCAGCTCTCACTGTGCATCACAGCGCCACATATCTCAATCTGCACTTGCAGTCACACTTCTCATCCTGTACTCACAGTCACATCTCTCCGAGCGCTCATGTGCGCACGCATACCTCAATAGACTCTCTTCGGCCAGGTAGAAGAAAGGGTTTGAATTGTTGGCGGAGGTTTGACTTTCCACACGGAGCCGAGGCTCGGAGCAGCTGGGTTTGGTGGAAAGGAAGTATCCCCTAATAGGATTCATAGTCTGGGATTTCTTCAGACAGCGCCGCCTTTGCGACAGCTGCTGCCCAGATAGCTGCTCAGATTAAAGCATTTTTGGGACTGGCACTTTCATTCTCTATCACTCTCTGCTCATTCGGCACATACGAAACAAAGGGCACGCCACATCTGAAAAGAGGGTGAACAGTTTACTTGGAGGGCGACATTACAATGTCTAAGAAACACTGGAGCAAATTGGTGCTTGTGCAGGTAAAGTAAAAAACACCCAAGTGCTAGTCATGCAAACGAACCAAACTGACGCAGTTAGTTTCTCACAGCTGAGCTTGCATTTACATTACTCCGACGTAACGAGGGAGTCTACCTTATTAGAGGCAACATGTTCAAGTTCTGCCATGAAAATGAATTTCTCATCTAAGTGAGAAGGCGGGCGCGCAGAGATAATGTTTAAACCAAGCCTCGTGAGGACTGTTGAGTCCTGGTGGTAGGACGACTTTAAAATACTCAGGCCCCAGCCGCTGCCACTGGCCTAACAAATCGTGAGAGGGCCCCCTGCAAGATGTGCCGAAGGGGCCCCTCACATTCACACCTGTAGGGGATGAGGGGGGCCACCTCTAGTATGGGTAAGCCTGGGGGCTGCGGGCCTTTGTTACGCCCCTGCAACTATGTATTGGGTTGGGTCCTACAGGGCTACTAAAACCTGTCTTTCATATTCAAGTGTTGGTGCATTGAACTAAGTTCACTTCTGTCACCTGTGGGTGTGAAAACCTAACTTGTAGAACTGAAGCACACACTCAAGTTCATGTAATACTAGACAACATGATTTAGTAAGTTACACACAGTACTCAAAGCACACAATATTAGTCTGCACAATGCACTAGATAGTACTCTTCACTATATGGTATCTATAAGGTACATGGCCCCAGAATGCACAGCCCACTATATAGAACACTATATTGTTGAGAAAAATGTCAGACTGTGGGGTACTTTCAGCATTTCTGAAACTGATAATTAAATTACACACTGGGTCTTGGACCATAGCACAGAAAAGTGAAAATGGGTCTGTAACAAAGAGGATTGAGACACCAAACTGTCTTAGACCAGGCTGCGTTCTAGCCCTTCTGTGTTCTCTCTTTATGTCTCGGATGCACCTAAAGCTTTACAAGGACCACTGCCTTTGCCTCCTTGATAAGATACATATGTAATCCAAAGCATAAGATTACTCAGTCATTTTGGATCTCACGCCTATAGGCTTACAGCGGTTACTGGACACTTTCTCCATTGATTGCAAAGAAATTTAAGAAAAAACATAGCCAAACTAATATTATGGAGTTCCAGAAAAATAAATATTAAGAAAACCAAACTCCTATGATTTGGAAAGAGTGACTACTTATGTTTACTTGGGAGTAACCTGTTCTTGGATGCTGACTGCAGAATTATGTATGCTAATTCAATGGCACATGCTCTGGGACACTTAGGAAGTTGTTTCACAAATAGAAGATAGACCTATTGGAAGAATCACTCACAATGAAAGCTGTCAGCTTACTATGGTCTGAGAGTGAAATACTGAATGCAAAATATGTCAAAAGAGTTCAAGCTGCTGAGTTGTCCATCTGGAAGAAATGAGTTGGTCTACCACATCGGTCTCCAAGATGTGTTAAACTGGACCTGGGGCTGGTTAAAACCATTCATAAGTGCTACATACCACAAATGCGACACTACTGGTGAAGCTTTCAAACTGTAGAAATAGATTCCTTCCAAAATTCGCCAAAATGTTCTGTGGACAATTCAAGTGAGATACAATCATCTAAAAATATATTTAAATTAAACCTTTGTTTGGATGTTCTGCACATTCATCTGGTCGGTTATTGGTTATCTGCAGATTTGGAGGCTCTCTGTAAAGCTTGATTAGTCATCTTTATGTTACTTATTGCTATATTTGAATGTAAAACTGGAACAAATGAGGTGGACTAATGCCCGGGCAGTGGTAACAAGTGTGGAAATGACAAAATAATTCCGAAATACTATTATAACATTTTCCTCGTTACCCCGCATAAGTTGCCTTTACTGGCCACATAATTTAGCTCAACCCTGCCGGAAAGTCTAGCCATTCCCTGCCGCATAACTCCGGTAGCCCTGGTTATCTGGCAAGCCTCCACCACTTCTGAAACACAGGGTTAATTCTGAACCATCCCAAAGTGACTACATAAAAGAAACAAAAACCAGGTAATTATTAAAGTGCTGCAGTTCGAGGAGCTATCACGTGAGCGAGGTATGCGGCCACGCATTTTAATAAAAAACGACCAGTTTCCCTCTGTATAAGTAAGTACAAGGCATATTATTTTCAGAGGGTCATCATCATCACAACGATGACAGATTGGGAACTACAACCGTCAGAAAGGACTTGAGCTGGAGATGGAGTTTACTCACTGAATAAATACCTATGTCATGTGTAGGCACACAGACACCCCCTCCCTAGGGCTTATCCACAGTTAGATCACATATGTCATTTTGGGGAAGGGGAACTTTTCCACGTACATGGCTACTTACAATGTGACGCTGCTCCGGCGAGGACTATATTAAATGTCAGTGTGCCATCTGAATGGGAGGCCTTTACAGAATACGGCTCTAGGGATGCTTCACCCCAAGGTTCATCCTGTAATCCAGGGAAATATCCTCTGTGGTATCAAGGTCATCTAAACCCAGATCGATTGGCAAGGTGTAAGGTGCTGGGTTTGGTCCAGAAATGTCTAAGCGTCTGGCGGCAAATATTTAGAAGCTTTGGCAGCACTGGGTGGCATTTCTTTTTTTTTAGGACTGATGTAAGCACTAATACTTCTGAGATTGCCGTCAATCGTCTGCTGCCTTTTCTTTGGTATTGGAAGGCGGTCATGCAGACATGTTAATTTTGGGGGTCCATCTATACTGTGTATTGCAGGCATCTGCATCATCAGTAGGTGGTGTCAGTGTAATGGGTGCCAAGGGAGTGATGGACTTGGTTTGGACTCCCGTGCTGAGGCAGGCTTCATTCTCTCAGCCTGCAGCAAACACGTGCAGCTCAGTCTCAACCATTATGGGCGGTGCTGTTTGCTTTTGCGACAGTGCTCCCTCGGATGAGGCTGCACACTCTTTGCCATTCCTTCTTATGGAGCAGAGAAGTTCGTTGTTTAATACTTGCTGGATTGAGGTGCAGTTTCTTCCCAAAGGAGCTTGTGTGCTGGGTGCAAGTCTGCAGTGCAAATCCAAAGCTTTGCCTTTGTCTCCTGGAGGGTCCCGTAACTGCCCTTTCGTTTTGCACCCAACCTGGAGCTGCCTGCACACCCAGACACATATCTCATAATATAAGCTCTTCATCATGTAGTCACTCAGTACCTTTGCGGGCCAGTACTCTCGGCAACAGTTAGGTGTTCACAACGCCTGTAACAACCAAGGCCAACGAAATCAGCCAGCTGAGTGACAAGCTATGTCACTGCGCCCACCACGCAGAGTCAGCTCAACAATTCATGCCCCCTCCTGTGCGTCCTCACTTTATGGCACTCTTGCACAGGGCCCCTAGGCCTACGTCACCAGCGCAAACACTCTTCCTCTCCTGTTACTCCCTCTCCCTTCTCATTTGACCCGGCGGACATCGTCCACCCTAGATCCTCTGACTGGGTCCCTCCCCCTGCGCTGGCAGAGTATCTCCAAACCCACCAGTGCAAGGGATTTGATAAAGAGGTCAGACCACGACTAAAGTCCGAATGCCCCCGCCCAGACCTAGCCCACAAGGTAGCCCTTACCCCTGAAATCGATACGTCCATGACCACCTTCCTCAAGAAATATAAGAAGGACCCCAAGAAGGGGATTGACCGCACGCTCGGAGCGTGCCAAGACAAGGTCCTCGACCTTTCGGGCCCTTTGGTAAAGATTTTAGAATTGGCTCTCCAAGCCCAGGAGACCGGTGCCATAATTCACCCTGAAGTTCTGGCCGTCTGGGCTCAACGGGCTATTTGCATGTTGGGGAACGCTAACTGCGCCCTTGCTTCCGAGAGAAGGAAGTCTGTGCTACTTCGGATCGACCCACAGTTGGTGGAACTGGCCTCTTCAGAACCAGGACCCCTGGCGGAAGGGCAGTTGTTCAGAGACAAATTAGTTAAAGAGATTGCGAAATTCGTTAGTACCTTTGCTTCCCTGGATAAGTCTCAGGCCTCCTTGAAAAGGGTGTTACATCAGGTCTCTGGAAGGGCCGGCCGTGGCAGAGGACGCTCGACCGGCCGCTTCTCCAACACCAGTCCTCAGAGAGGATACGCCCCACGACGGGGCAGAGGATACACTCAAGAACCCGACCAGGCGGGTTTCTATCCCTCCATATCCCGCGGCTTCCGAGGCCGATACAATCGAGGTGTCAACATGGGCTACAAGAACTTTGACAATCAGTCCTCTGGTAAGTCTGGTCAGTCCTGCCATTCTCCTGGGGGGGGGGTTGCAACACTTTGTGATAAATTGGGAGAAACTCACTGCGGATGTCTGGATCCTTCAGACCGTGCGAGGCTACCAGATAGAGATGCTGGAGTGTCCCATTCAACCTTTTCCCCCGCATCCTCTCCTTTTTTCCCTTCTAGAACAGAGTTTTATCGACTCCGAACTAAAAGATTTGTTGGACAAAAGGGCTATTGCTGTAGAACCCTTCATTCCAGGAGGTTTCTGCAGCAACCTCTTTTTGGTACAAAAGAAGGGTGGCGGTCAACGCCTGGTCTTGAATCTGAGGGATTTCAACCCCTTTGTTGTATACCGCCACTTCAAGATGGAGGGTATCCATCTTTTGAGGGATCTCCTGTTGGAGAAGGACTGGATGGTCCGCCTAGATTTAAAAGATGCGTATCTCACGGTCCCTATCTGCCCCTCACATCAGAAGTTCTTGCAATTTCCATGGAAAGGGCTATGGCACCGATACCTGTCTCTCCCCTTCGGCCTGTCCTCAGCGCCATGGGTGTTTACAAAGCTCCTCAAACCAGTGGTCTCTTGTCTTCGAGAAATGGGGGTACGTCTCATTGTTTATCTCGACGACATGCTGATTCTGGCGCAGGACCGAGACCTCCTCCTCACACATTTGGAGTGGACGACGTCCCTGCTTCAGAATCTGGGCTTCATTATCAATACCAAGAAGTCTGTGATGTTACCGAGCCAACAAATGGAATTTCTGGGTTTCCTGATAGATTCAGTCTCCACCCAACTCCTTCTTCCAATGTCCAAGATCAGATCCATCAAGAGGGAAATCAGATCCACCTTAGCCATGGAGATTATCTCTCTGAGAGTGCTGGCGAGAATCGTGGGCCTCCTGGCCTCCTCGATTCTGGCTATTTTCCCGGGACCATTGCATTACAGGGCCCTTCAGAGACTAAAAATCTTCTATCTGAGAAAGAATTACCATTACGACCATCTCATTCCACTTTCTCCGGAAGCTCGAGAGGAGCTTCTTTGGTGGTTGGAGCATGGAATGGCCGAGCGATATTCGGCTCCGCCTCAGACGTGTTGATCGAGTCCGACGCCAGTCAGTGGGGTTGGGGCGCTCGCTGTGGAGAGTTTACCACAGGAGGACGATGGTCAGCAGACGAATTACACTTACACATAAATTGTCTGGAGTTGCTAGCAGGGTCCTTTGCCATCAAGTCCTTCACACCGCTGAGGAGCAACTGCTGCATTCTTCTCAGAATGGACAATGTCTCAGCGGTGAGATACATCAACCGCCTAAGGGGGGACGAGGTCCCGAATGCTAGTGCACATTGTGAAGGAGTTTTGGCAATTTTGCCTAGACCGCAAGATCTCTGTTGTGGCGGAGTATCTTCCCCGGAAATTCAATCAAGTGGCAGATTGGAACTCCCGGTTCCTTCGCGATTTCAGCAACTGGAGACTGCTTCCCTCGCTGTTTGCGCGATCATGGATATGCGAGGCCCCTGTCAGATAGATCTGTTTGCCTCACGCCTCAATGCCCAGCTTTCCCAGTTCTTCAGCTGGAGACCAGACCCATTGGCGATGGGAACGGATGCGTTCTTGCAACATTGGGGACAACTGAGGAATTATGCTTTTCCTCCGTTTGCATTGATACCGAGGGTGGCGGCCTTTGTCCGTCGACAGAGAGCTTCTCTAGTTCTAGTGACCCCGTTTTGGTCGACTCAGTCATGGCTTCCCACTCTGTTGGAGTTGTCTGTAGACCTTCCCTTCCTACTTCCCTCTCTAAATGCTTCTCCAGGACCCAGTGGGGTTGTGCCACCCCTTGGTCTTGCAGAATCAGTTAACACTGATGGTGTGGACGCTCTCCGGAGACACAAGAGCATCGCAGGACTTTCACAGGCGGCTGCCGATTTTATGCAACAGGCGTGGGCTCCTTCCACCCGAAAACGATATTCTGCTTCATGGAAGCGATGGGTGGGTTGGTGCCTTCCAAAACAGGTGGATTCCGTGGGATCATCTATAACTGAAGTATTGAATTTCTTGTCTGAGTGTGCTAAGTCAGGACTTGCTTACAGGTCCGTTAATAATTTCAGGTCTGCTATATTTGCTGGTCACGATCACGTTGAAGGTAAACCTGTGGGGATGCATCCCCTGGTCTGTAAGTTACTTAAAGGGGTCCGGGTGGCTAACCCCCCTCGGCCTAGGTATTCCACGTTATGGGATGTTAATAAAGTTCTCACTCTTTTAGAATCCTGGCCCGACAATATGGACCTTTCTTTGAAGCAGCTTTCTGCCAAGCTTACTATGTTACTCTGCCTTATTTCATGTCGAAGGGTGTCAGATGTTAGAGCCTTAGACCTAGCTGGTAGGATGTTCTCTCCTCAGGGTGTCTCCTTCATTATCACGAGAAGGACTAAGACTAAGTCCAGGTCGGTGGAGAATCCCGCCTTTCCTCACAATAACAAGTTATGTGTTTTACAGTGTTTAAAAGTGTATGAAGAACATACTATCTCTCACAGGGTGGACCCTTTGGGTCAGTTGTTGATTTCTGTTCAAAAACCAATCAAGCCAGTTGCTGCTGCCCCCTTAGCTAGGTGGGTCAGGTGGATTATGTCTGAATCTGGAATTGATGTTTCTGTTTATGGTGCTCACTCCGCTAGAGGAGCTATGGCCTCTAAGGCCTATCTATTAGGGTCCCGCTTAGAGGACATTCTTAAAGCAGCTGATTGGTCATCAGACTCAATGTTTAAGGTGTTCTACTACAAACCTATTCCTCATGTTTCTGATGCTGTGATTGATGAGCTTTGAACCAGCATAATCAGAAGCCTCCGGTCCTGCCATAGAATACAACATTTTCTAGCTATCGAAACAAGAATTTAAGATTCTATTAAGGACACGTAGGCGAGGATTATCCCACCCGTTGGGACAGTTATTCAACTGTAAAGTTGTTTTGATATCATGTTGTTTGACAACTTTATGCCCACCCTTTGAGAAATGTAGTTGTGGGCTCCTTTTCTCAACCTTGTTTTTCTATTATAGGAAATGATTCCAACAAAAGTTGAGTGCCTTCTCCGGATGGAGTTGACGTGCCTTCAGGATGGAAGCGGACGCCTTCGCTGGTTTGGGATTGTTCTCCGCTGAGAACCTATTATAGGAGCTGTTAATTTCTCAGTTGAGAATTCAAAGACTTTGTTTGTTCTTATGGGACTACTTCGAGCAAAGAAAGAGGAGGCAGGATTAGTGTCTCTCTACTTTGTATGCTTGTTCATGATGTGATTGGACGTTACATTGGAGGCGTGGTCAAACCTCATGGTTATTGTAGTTTTTTACGTATGTAGTTTTATTTTCATTTGCTGCTGTGTTTTGCAGTAAAGAAATGAGAAAGCATAATCCTCGCCTCCGTGTCCGAAATAGAATCTAAAATTCTT
Organism: Lissotriton vulgaris; assembly: GCF_964263255.1. Lineage (NCBI taxonomy): Eukaryota > Metazoa > Chordata > Amphibia > Caudata > Salamandridae > Lissotriton > Lissotriton vulgaris. The sequence goes on along the minus strand of NC_141693.1, from coordinate 748,405,601 downwards.
GTCGCGAAAGCTAGAAAATTTTGTATCCTTCTCACTGTCTCTGGGTCCTAGGATGCCTCACTGGTCATGCGCGCACTTAATTGCAATGCGCATGACATTGGAATTGGTCACCAGCCCGACACTCTATGCCTCACACTGAAGAGAGTGCTGCGCAGACGCAGAGACAACTGCGCGCCGCGCACCTACCCAACATTTAATGAAATAAAGAGCCCAGAGGCCCTGCCGGCAGAGGCGGCGAGGCCTGGCCGGCGCACCAATGATTAATGCAGAGGCTGGGTGCGGGGACCGGACGTGCACAGCACACTTAATTAATGAAGAAGGTGGCGTGCCATGCGCGCAATATTTAATTAATGACGACGGAGGCCGCGTGCACCATTTAGGCATGCTGGCTTCACTGAGAGTGAGGGGGCCCCTGAAGCACGGGCCCCCCTGGACGGAAGCCACGTGTGCACCATTTAGGCTTGCTGGCTTCACTGAGAGTGAGGGGCCCCCCGGAGCACGGGGCGCCCTGAAGGGAAGCAGCGTGTGCACCATTTAGGCCTGCTGGCTCCACTGAGAGTGAGGGGCCCCCGGAGCACAGGGCCCCCTGGACGGAAGCCGCATGTGCAACATTTAGGCCTGCTAGCTCCATTGAGCGTGAGGGGCCCCCGGAGCACAAGGGCCCCCCCGCAACGCGGGGGCTCCGTGGGCCTGTGTTACGCCCCTGGTCGGAATTATGGTGATTCAAGAATGTCAATGACTTAGAGAGATCAAAAAATAAGTTTTACAGAGGTCTGGTTTCTCTGACACTTTCTACCCCTCTAACACCACTCCGAAAGGATTTTGGGAAGCACTCCTTTTCAGAGATTGTAAGATTACGCCCGCTACTTTTTTGGGTGCACCTAAGAAGGACCCCTGAACTGGCCAACTATGCTGCTGCACTGAGCGAGATTATTAGTTTAGACTCAGGGAGCAAGATCAAATGGATCTCCAAACTAAAGCAGTTGGTAACAGCGATAGGGTATGGAGAGTCATGGGCACGCCAGACCCCACCAGCGAAACAAATAGTTAAGAAGGCATACTGGGAATGGATAAAAGGGGAAGAGGTCCGAAAATCCAACTGGGGGACCCTCACAGAACAGTTCCTGGAGCATAAGCCCAATGCTAGATTTGAGTACTATCCTAACTACATACAATCTCCACGAGATAGAATGCTCTATATGAAGTTCAGGTTAGGAATTCTCCCTGTTAATGAGTTGGTAGCGGGCTGGAGAAGCCATAGTTTAATATCTGTGAGATGCCCCGGTTGTCAGGCACCCTCAGAATCTATCCCACAATTCCTCTTTGCTTGTCCCGCTTATAGGGCTGCCGGGAGGAAATGGCTTAAAGCCACTTGTAAAAATCTGGGGTTTATGGACTACAGGGCAGCATTACGCACATTTAAAACTGATCCTTCTTCTTTTAGTATGACCTGTGCGGTAGCCAAATACTTGGGCAGCGCCTGGCTGTCCCGCACTAAGCTGCTAAAGCACAATAAGAGTTAGTGATTTACGGGTCCCAAATCTGTTTTACTACGCCCTCTATATGATATGTGTTTTTATTGTATATACTGTATACATTTTTTAATGATTTTTAGATAAATTGTTATCGTTATTAGTTGATGTAATGATGGTTTTTTCATTGCTAAATCACGCTTGTACATGCTTTTATGATATTTTATATATCGAATAAAGTACATACAATACGAATACCACTGTGTTGTGAATTCCACGTTGTCACAGAGTTGTTTTCCCGCGATAGGCTGCCATGTTGGAAGTTGCGTTACGCTACTCTTTCCGTAGTTATCACACATTCTTGTGAATACACCCCAAGTATAAAACTTCACAGAAATAGGGAACAAAGGGCCAGATATACGACGTATAAAATTCCGGCTTGCAAATTGGGACTTGCAAATTGCGACTCACTTGCGACTTGCAATTTGCAGGGCGCTATTTGACATGTACAACAGTTTGCGATTCCCAATGAATCGCAAATTGCGAGGCTCATGAATAATAATGAGCCTCTGGCGATTTGCAAGCCCATTGGGAATGACAGACCCTCCCAGGCATGGTGGCCTGCTGGGCTCAGCAGACCACCATGTCTGGGACTGCTGTGAAATAAAGGAGTTTTTTTTTATGTAGCCTGTTTTCCTTAAAGGAAAATGGGACGTATTAAAAAAAAAGAAAAATTTTTTTTGTTCCAATTTTTAAGGGCAGGTAGTGGTCCCTGGGACCACTGCCGGCCCTTAAAACATATTTTAAGAGACAGTTGCAAAGTTGAAGGGGTCCCCTGGGGACCCCTTCCAAATTGCGACTGCATTACCACCCTCTTGAAGAGGGTGGTAATTTTCAAGTGTTTTGCACCTGCAATTGCAGTCGCAAGAAATTCATACATGGGGTTGCGGTTGGTATTAGGATGGGAACGCCTCTCCTTAATAGCGACTCGCAATTCCTAAATAGCAACTCGCAAATAAATTGTGACTCGCTATTTAGGAATTGTACATAGCCCTTTCACATTTTGCATTCATAAATGGGTCACAAAACCGTTTGCGCATACAAAATAAGGTTGTACATCTGGCCCAAAGCATCTGCTTAACGTATGGCCCCACCATTTACAGACCCACGACCCAACTCAAGCAGTAGTTACGGCTTCCCCTCTCTATGGCTGGCCAGATAGCCATTATTAAAATGGTTGTCCTGTCCCGTTTTCTCTACCAAACAAATTTTTCCTATACTTCGGAGTTTGTCACTATGTCTTGTTTGGATGGGTCGACAACCCAGAAAGAATTCAATGGGACACACTTGTTCTCCCCTATGACTGAGGTGGCTTTGGAGTCCCTGTCTTCCTACTTTATTATCTAGTCATGCAGGGACGGTTTGCGTCCCTGCGTGACTAGATCCAGTGGATCCTATATGGATCCACTGGATGCCAGACTTCCCTATTCCATTCCCAAAAGAAACTAAGCTGACGATCTTCCATTATCCCTATTTTTGACTAGTGGCCTCAAACACGACTCTACCGATATTCAAACCCTTTCCAACACATGTTGTGTGTAGCGGAAGCTTAATCTTTGCTTTGTAAGTGCCCATTATACTCACCCCTGCTGCCATTGACCAACAAACCCTGGATTCCACCTACCTAGGAAAAAGTTGTGCAAAGAACACTTAACAAATTTGACTTACACATGATGATTGACTTTTTATCTAATGATCATGCTATCTCATACACTGGCAATATCTCCCGGGCCACACCAATGGATCTTTTCATCCTGTGCTAGCTTCATGCAGCATTTTGCGCATGCTTTCCCTCCTAGCCCATAGCCCCCAACAATTTCTCTCCTTCCATTCTTTTGCTCTCCACATCAGGTGGGAGTAGACTGTTTTGTAAACTATAAAAGTCTTGTATATCGATCAGACCCCCACCTGACAGGAGGGTGAGAGGTCTGTGGGGAAAAGACCTAGGTCGTGCACCAACCGACAAGGAGTGGCTTTATGGCTGTACGCAAACTAAACTTGTGGTTCCCAACCACCGCCAGAAACGTCTCCATTTTAAATTTCTACACAGGGAATACGTCAACCCAAATGCCCTTGGAAAAATAGATCCCTCTAGCTCTTCTGAGTGCCCGAAGTGCAATGCACCCGAAGCTGACTTTGCGCATCTCACATGGACTTGTCCACAAAATGAGGCCTATTGGACACCTTTTCTTAATGGCCAGTGTTACACTATGCCCAGACCCTCTTTCTGCACTTTTAGGCTATGTTGCAGTTGTCCCCAAATCGACTTGTAAATTTACAGCCATCGTATTCCTCTTGGCTAAAAGGAAAGTGGCATTGCATTGGGGAAACCAAATCCGCCCTACCACCAAGGCATGGCTTAACAGATTGATTAATTGAGATTCAACCAGTGAAATATATGCAGCACTACTTACTCCTATTTTCCAACCTAAGAATATTTGGTAGCCACTCCAGGAATATTTATTAGCTACTGATACAGACTCTCCCATTTGATCATATTTTCATGTATGCTCATACACAATTCCCATTGTGATGTCGAATTGAGTGTGTTCTGCCTGATGTTATTAATATTGTGCCCAAGCATGTGCAGTCCTTTAATGCTATGCTTGGATTATATCATATACTGAATGTACTTTTTTTAATGTTCTCTCCAATTCTATACCTTCATCTTATATTCCAATGCCAGTATGTATGGGCCTGCATACTAAATGTTTTTTGTTGTTTATTTCCCTTAATTTGGAAAATATATAAATAAAGTATAAAAAGAAAAGGTGCTTTGTGGCTCAGAAAGCCGTTCACACTCCATGATCATCCAATCCTTGGCCTGTCTGCTGAGAGCCCTGAGCGATATCTAACATATTTGCCAATTGTAAGTTCCACTTTTGGTGAAAGTGTGAGAAAAAGGTATACACAGGTATTGAAATGTGGACAGTGCCAAAGAAAAAGCTTACAGGTGGAAAGAGAAAGATTGTGTGCTCATGTGCATGATTGAGGCTCTCCAAAGATCAATGGACTTCCACACACGTTAATAATGTTTAAAATAGGCATCGAATTCACATAGTTTTAATATATACATATTCACAACAAAATAATTGTTATTCATGTACCTCATATTGCTAACAAGCATTGGAAACGCCAGTATACCAGTTGGCAAGATGGGGTCTGAGTGAGGCCACCACTTACCTCTCTCTCTTGCTGAAACAAATTCCCGAAAAAAACTCCCCCTAGTGCCAGGGGAATGCCGATATGAATATGTGCTGGAGGCATGATTCGACTGGTGATTCCCACTGCGATATCCAGGCACTCTCATTGATAGATCTGTGAGCTGGGCACAGAGCACGCTGCTGCGGGGTGAAGGGGAGCTTCTGCTGCAGATGCTGGGAGGCTCTGATGCAGCTACTGCTGACGGTTGCAGTTGCGGTCGAACATGCGCACGGCTTTCGCTCTTCGTGGTTGCCGGTGAACAGCAGCACTTCCCAGCCAGGAGTGCAGACGGGCTATGAAAATCATCAGTGCCGTAACTACTTAAGGCTGCTAAGAGTCCATGGGCATCCGCAGAAATTTTTCCAGGGGGGGGGCTAACCTGGTAAATGAAAGGGGCGTGGCTAATGTTAATCAATACGAGCAGGGCTAAAATGGCAGACAATCAGGATCGGGTAATGCTCAGGCCAAGCTGAGAAACAAAGTTGTGAATTCTGCATTTGAAACTGGACAACAATTAGAACACACATGAACCCTAAAATTACCCATCTGACCACTTACAACACATACATTCCCTGATCCCTAAACTTAGCCCCATGGCAGCCCAAAACCCATACGCACCATGACCCCTAAATTGTCCCCCTGGCACCCCAAAACCGATACCCGCCCTGAACACTAAAATAGCCCCCCCTGGCACCCCAAAACCCATACCCCCGAACCCTAAAATTATCCCCCTGGCACCACAAAACCCATACCCCCTGAACCTTAAACTTACCCCTGCCCCCAAAACTCATACCCGTCCTGAACCCTCAAATTACCCTCCTGGCCCATTAAAAACCCATTCCCGCCCTGAACCCTAAATTTACCCCCCTGGTATCCCAAAACCCATACCCACCCTTAACCCTAAAATTATCCCCCTGCCACCCCAAAACCCATACCCACACTGAACCCTAAAATTACCCCCTGGTAAACCAACTCCCATACCCGCCTGGAACCCTAAAATTACCCACTGGCACCCCAAAACCCATACCACCCAGAACCCTAAAATTACTTCCTGGTACCCTAAAACCCATACCCACACTGAACCCTAAAATAACCCCCTGGCACACCAACTCCCATACACGCCTGGAACCCTAAAATTACCCCCGGCACCCAAAAACCCAACCCACCCGGAACCCTAAAATGACCCCTTGGTACCCCAAAACCCATACCCACAATGAACCCTAAAATTATCCCCCTGACACCCCAAAACCCATACTGAACCCTAAAATTACCCCCTGGCACACCAATACCCATACCGACCTGGAACCCTAAATTTACCCCATGGCACCCTAATCCCTAACCCTCCCTGAACCCTAAAATTACTCACAGGCACCCTAAAACCCACACCTAACCTGAACCCCTAAAGTTACCCCCTGGGACCCCAAAAGCTGAACCCTACAATCTTACAGTACAGTTGCTTATTCGGAGGGGACTGTCCTCCTTGACTTTTCCATGCATGTAAGTCTAGAACACCATTCACTTAGAGTAACCTAGATACGCACCATTAGGTAATGCTGTTGCTGTAGAATGCATTAAAGTTACTGGAATTTACTTAAAAACTGCTGCATACTCTTCTGATACTATTCAGTGGAGTTGGGCTGATCAGCAGCACTGTGGTCTTGGCATCCAGCCCCTCCTGTGTAGATAGATGTGGGTCAAATGTTTCCTGTTTTCTCCTTGCCTGGGCCTCCTCTGCTTCTGCATAGGTGCCCTTGGATGCAAAAAAGCGACAGATCCATGGCCCAGTTCACCATTCATCTGGTGAGCAGTGCCGTGTATGTGTATTCCATATAAGTGCACAGACAGCAGGGGGAAAGGGATGGCAGTACAGGCGACGCTTTTCCTTTGTAAAGTAATTTCTGCTGCCAGCAGAAATTCCTATACAAAAGAAAAGCGTCACCTCCACTGGCCATCACTTTCCCTCTGCTGTGCACATCTTCCCACTCCCACCCTATGAGGAGGCAGCTAGAAGTGGTGATTGGTCATTCTGCGGGGTGTGAATGTTATAAGAATGTGTGTGCCTGGCTGAGACAGCTTCCAGGGCACACAAACAGCCGCACCTGAGTACTTCACACAGGTCTTTAAAAGACCATTTACTTGGTAATGAGGCTTTGTTGTGTTTTCACCCCTACTTAGAGCCCCTGCATCTCCACTCTACACATGGCTTTGGCTGGATGAATTAGCCCCCCCCCACCCCCCCCAACCACCAGCACCTGCTGGGGCGTAGGAGTCACAAAAATTCTGGGGGGGACAGGGACAACCTTGCGGACTTCCCAGTGCCCCTATACAAATCACCGCCCGTTAAACAAATACAATCACATACTTTCGAAGTGAAATATTGAGAAAAGCAGGCATGTTGTCACAGTTTGCATGTATGCTTTATTGTTATTTCCATTCATATAGTAATCAGACCAAATGTTTAAAAAAATGTATATGAATCTTGCATCTTCATGCACCAAGCAAAGGTTGCTGACTTAGGGTGGGGGCGTCGTGTTTGCAAGTGCATTATGGATTAAAAAGTACCTGCTGATGCATTCCTGGTCTCCAGCAATTTTCAGGCAACAATAAAAATGTGAAGATAACTTCGGTGATTAATGTTCTTTATTGAGAGAGATCGGAGGTTTGTCTAGTGGAAGTTTTGACTCTTGGCAAGTAGCCACAGTGGGGTAATATGCCTGCTGCAAAGAACGTGTACCACGCAGATCACAAAATGCATATCAAGTAAATAGGTCAGTGAGTTACTGCTTTTGTCTGAGAGATTCTTTTGGTATTTGCAGTTTATAAGTTAAAATCCTAACATTGAACAGTGAGCTATTAACCCCTCCGCTGCGCTGAACGTTCTGCGCTGGTGCGGAAGGTTCTATTGCGCGGGCGGGCCGCGACATTCAGAGGACGTGCGCAGCACTACCGAGGTAGTGCACGCCACGTCTGCTGAACGTGCACAGCACTGAAAGGGTTAACTTTCATCAAACAACTGCATGAAAACTTCAAGGTATACATTAGAACGTTATGATTTTATCCCACACTTTCCTTATCCTAATGTTGGAAATTGGGTTCATTAGAATAGAAATCAATTCTGAATGTTAAAGAGAACCCCCTAACCATGGTGTTAAGTTTTAAATTCTGAGTTTGTGCTTCTTTAGTGTTACAAAGCCATCCTGTGCCCTGGGCACTCCCCAACGTTTTGCTGACTGGTACCGGTGGTACCTGACTCTGACTGACCCTGGCCCTGCCTGAACAGGCACAGGGCCAGTGCTATTCTGAAAGAGACACTTAAAGATACTGTGAAAACACCTACATACACAAGGGTGCACTATGGGTTAGGATACCCCTATGATTGGCATGACCTCTCCTATAAGGCCCTAGTACATAATAGGGCAGGGGGATTAGAACTGCCTTTAAGTCCCTAGAATATATTAGGGCATGGCAGTTTAGAGGCCAGCAGCCCTTTCTGCAGTTGCATGTGTGCACTGTTGAAGCCTGAGGTCAGTTTAAAAGTAGCCCCGTGTTGCAGGACTGCTTTTAAAATCCAAATTGTGCCCAAACTCGACTTTTGGGTTTGGGGAACTTACGAGTTGATCAACTACAATACTGGGGCAAAATTAAGTTAAGTGGAAAAATGTTTCCACTTAACTATGGCTGGATCGTATTTGCCACATAATACATCATCTGTGCATAATCTAACGATTTGACCCAAAACATTTGTGTAGCTCAAACGGATCAAAAATTACTAAAACAAATGTGACTTATGTTGCTGTGAAGTTTAGGGCCCTTTGCAAAGGTTGACTTGTCACCTTTTCCACTGCTGCATTTGTATGTTACACAGGTACTAATGAGGCAAAAGCTTTGCAGAGGCTGTTAGTATGTATGAATATGTCAAAATAATAAAGTATCATAAAATGCACCGCATTACGGTGCAGCCTTTTTATTGTTGCATAATTTAGTCAACACTGCAACATACATTTGACCTCCATTGCTGCATAACTCCAGTGGCCTGAAAGCAGGCTGCACATGTTAAAAGTGTTTGTGCATGAAGTCATGAAGTTTGCAAACTTAGGGGTTGATTATGATGGCAGACGGACTTCAGTCTGTCCGCCATCGAATCGGGGAATGGGACCGCTGGCCTTCAAGGTGGCGGCCCTACGATAGGCATTACAATGCAACCACCACTATGGCGTTCACAGTGCCTATCTTTTACCTTGCAGCAGGTGCTGCTGGCTGCATAATCTGCCGCAATGTAAAAACTGACATGTTACATATATCACTGCACTACGTGGTAGGCAAAATGCGGTGCCTGTCACATGGTGCAGTGATATGGGTCCCATGTCTGGGAGCTGGGGGGAAAAGGGGCCTGCTACGGGCCCCCAATGTCCCTTTCCATCAACTTTTCCATGGAGGGGGGAACCGCCATGGATAGGCTGTCGGGGAAGGGGTATCATAATCCCTACTGTGGTGCCTGGTAGGCACCACCAGCATTGTAGGAACCAAGAGCCCCCTCCGCTGCACTGGCGGGCTCAAGGAGCCAGTTGGGTGCGTGGCGGTTGGTTTTTCCGACCATCAATGAACCACTCGCCATTGTAATACGGCTGGCGGTGATGCAGTCACCGATGGTCGGTGGGACCGCCACTGACGGGGTGATGTGACGGTCCCACCTCCATTATAATCACCCCCCTAAGTTTGGAGTGCATGCAAATCCTTCATTGCTGATCCCTGGTGAGTTGCACCACTACTGCTGAAAAAGGGCAATGGATGTACCAATGGGTGCGGTGGACTGGCCTCAAGGATCTTGTGACCTCAGTGACAGTCACTGTCGATCTAGGGTGTGCTTCTTCGTATGCCTGCATATGTCGCAAGACTGGAGGTGAACTGCAGTATGGATTGTGGTGGACAGGCCTTCAAGTTTAACTCACACTTGCCACCGTTAGGGTCCACCTGACGGTGCTAAGACACCAGGGCTTCTAAGGTCTTTCGGGCCTTCTAAGGTGTAGCATTGGAATGAGCTCTGTCAGGAGTGTGGTCTGGTGGACTGGTCATGAAGGCTGAACATGGTGCTCCAGTTCCAAATTCAGCAGCTCTGGCCAGAGTGCCACATCCTCTCCCAAACTGAAAACCACACTGACCCACTAAGAGAAACATGCACTGCCTTCAGCTACAACTCAATTGTGCTGTGACTAAATTCAAATAATGCACTAGACAACAGTAAAATGCTGCCTGAAAAAAAATGAATAACACCCTGGAAAAAACAAACACTCATAGGGAATGCAAGAATAAGGAAAGCATGTGAACTGTATTCAGGAACAACATGGTGACCTTAACAGTTTTAAACTCATTATTCAGAAATCAGTAAGGGATTTTGCCTGAATAATTCAGGCAATGGCTACAGGACCAGGAAGGGACCCGTTTCAATGTCCATTGCTCATATCTTTTCAAAATGTAGGCAGTTTGGTTTAAAAAAGACCACATCCCTGAACACAGAGCCGCAGTACACATTTTATAGGCTAAAATAATTAAAACAGTTGAAAACGATCATATTAAAGGTTTCCACTCCACCCATCAACCAGATATAGCAGTCCATTTAGGAATGGTACACTTCCCATCCCTGGAAAAACAATGTTGTTCAAAGAAAGAAAAAAAGAAACTAGCGCTTTCACTGGCAAACTCTGTAAAGTGGCGCCAATGTGTATGGGTGTAAATAATAATCTGGCCTGTCTGCTGAACACTCTGTATTGTTTTATGTAGGTATTTCATTATTTTTTCTCTCCGTCCCGAGGTTTTTTTTTTTATTACGAAACGGTCAGTAAATGAGGATATTTCTAGCCAAAGTGTTCCGCCTTTTTTGGATCCATTTCACAGGGAAATAAATAAAGAAAAAGAGAGGCAAAGAGAGTAGTAAGAGCTGTCTCTTGAAATCAGCTAGGAGGAGCGAGACAGAGACAGAAAGAGATAGAGGAATAAAGAAAGAGAGAGGGGAGGAGGACAGATGCCAGAGGCAGATAAGGGGAAGTGAACCTCCACTTCCTCTCGGATGACAGAGAGAGGTAACGACAGACAGAGCGGGGTCTCATATTCCCGAGCGGTTGCCGGGTGAGGTGAGGTCGTCTCCCACGCAATGCTGGGATAAAGACAATTTACTTCTTCCAGTGCACATTGGGGTTCCAAGTTCCTGGTAGATATAAGTATTTAAATAATACACTATTATGGTTATATACTTTTGCACATTTCATGTTTTTCATATGCTGCAGTAGCTTACTATCATCAAGGTCCTGAAGAAAGCCGGATGAAGTTTCCATTTGGCTGAAACATGTCGACCGTCCTGCACAGCGCCATAGTGTAGTTATACATTCAGACTACCTGGCGTGGTTTTAACTTTGACACCTAGACAACCCTTATTACACATATTTTTTGTCTAAGTCGTTAATTTTAACTTTCACTTCACCAGAGCACTGCACTACACACCTTTAGCATTACCCTCTGAGTAACACTCTGGCTAGAGTTTCTTTTCACATCCATATCCGCACCGTCAGCTGATGGTTTGGGCGGTTTTTGGATAGATTAACAAATCCCAAATGATGAGATTCCGCCAGAAGGGTGGGCTCATGGGAATATCTCAGCCAGTTGTAACTCACTCACTTTTTGCATGAGTCCTGTTGTTTTCTAAGTTACTAGTACAGAAGCACACACAGAGGACCAGTCATTTTGTTTAGTATTATGATATGAAGTGGACACTGTCCATGCCTTCTCTGGGCATTAAGGAAATGAGACAGCGCTTTTTTTTACTTATCTGCCCTTCGCAGAACGCCGCTGAGCCTTACTGCAGAATAACAAAAGACAAAGGGCGGGGGCCTCTTTGACTCCAGGCAGGTCAAGTGCAGGGCCATTAGGTAGCGCTTTCGCGCGCTAATGGCCTTGTGAATAATAGAAGGGAGAGGGGAAATTCTTTTGTCCCCTCGCCCCCCCCACCCTTGTCCCCTGTGTCCCCACCACTCTAGAATCTGATGGGAATATTTCCCCCGCGTCCCCCACACTTCTTGCGCCCATGAGCAGCTGGAGGGGTCGCCTTGATGTCCTACCTGAGGACAAGCCCCGGCGTCAGGCCTCCCTGCAGGGTGCATTTGTAAAATGGGCGTGCGCAGAGGGGCGCTCCAGGGCGGGGGCAAGCGCCCCTCCTTGCCCCCCCCCGCGGATGCCCAAGTAAGAGTCCCCAAAAATTGTGAGGGCATGATATAGCAACATTTGTAATTATTACGTAGAAGAGCCCTCTACCCGAGCTTTCCACATGGGACTGGGGCAAGAAAGTCCAACATGTCCACCGATTTCCTTTATCACCTCTAAGACATCCATCAGGTAGTGCAATTCCCTGTGCTATATTGATCTATTTTGGCTATTTCATGTTACGTCAAGCCATGTATGATTTAGCTAGACCCAATACAAAAAGAAACTGTGAGCCATTCTCCTTTTTTACTTAACCTGATTTCGCACATGCTACTGTTGAGAGGAGATGGTGGCTCAGACAACTAATATCTCCATTTCAGGCCACAGGGGCCTCAGCATTTTTACAAAATCCAGCCAGGCTGAAAGTTGTCTATCATGGTCTGAAATTCAAAAGCACAGAATCCTCTGGAGGACATTCTAGCAGTGGCCCTAAGTGTAAAAACATAAGTATGTAATGAAACTTGCTATGCGCTGGATAGACGCTGATGTTTATTCTTTATGGTGGAGCAACATCGGTTGGTTGTATTGAATTGCGAAAGGGAGAGAGGTGAAGGAGGAGTGGCATTGAAGTCCTCACACAGGGTCCTGGTTGAGCCTAGTTGCCAAAATCAAGGTGGTTGAGATAGGGGGAAGATACCTCAGATGAGTAATGAGAGGGAATAGTTTACCATAGTTGTTTTTCACATTTAGCACATATGTTATAGTAGCTAAAAGGAAGAGGACTGTGGGTGGGTGGAGGTGTGGTGTAGAGATGGGGCACCAGAGTCAGTTCAATGATACAAACCCACATGGGCAGACTTAAAGTCACAACTATTATTATCTGCGGTCTTAATGATGTCAATAAAAGGCAGAGGGTAGCGGCTGGGCTACAAGCGCTCAGTGCAAATGTTATATGTCTCCAGGAGACGCATATTGAAGGGTCCCAATTACATATACTGAAAACATTGCGATTTAGGGTGATTAGCGCAACAACACAGGAGGCCAGGGTTTAGGGTGTTGTGATACTGACAAAGAGAGGGGGATCCAATTTACGTGATAATGTTCCGACAAATTTGCCCGATGGACGAATACGGAGTGCCAATATAGCGCAGGGAAGAGAAGGCGTTTATGCACACTATACGGATGTAACAGTGCTGACCCTGGTGTACTGGATACTATTTCCAGTGAACTGGCCCATTGGCCTCTCCCGCTTATCATGTGTGGGGATTACAATATTAATCTACCCAGTGATTGGTCTCTGGAGGCAGGATGGAGGTAATAGGGTAGGAAACCAAAAGTGTTTCAGGCATTAAGGAACCTATGTCAAACTCATGGCTTAATTGATTGTTGGCATTCGTTTAAACCAAATGACCCAGGGTATACTTACTTCTTTAACCCGAATAGGACACATGCTAGACTAGATTATGTGTTCATCTCCAATACGCTAAGCTTGAAATGTCAAATAGAGAAACTGCCATGGGTGTGCCATTGGTCCTTCATGTAGAATTGGAGTTAACTAAACCTAATTCAGGACGTGGACATTTGAAAGATCACTGCTGTTAAATGCTGAGTATTGTACACATATACAACAGCGGATCCCCATGTTCTTGGGGGAGAATGTGGGGAACACATCATTTGAGGTGGTATGGGACACCTTGAAGGTGGGAATTAGGGGGGAAACATTGCGGGTTTCCTTAAATCTTAACAAATGTGCCAAGCAGACAATGAAGATTCTACAGAATGATCTAGGGATGGCAGAGGAGGAGCTGGAAAGGGCAATTCATGAGGGTCGGTATCCGGAGATAGAGCAATGACGTGTGGCAGTTGCTAAGGCCGCCATCACTGATATACTGGGGGATAAGGCAATGAACAAAGCATTAACCCAAAAAGAGACAGTGTATGAGCTTAGTGAACAGATTAGTCGCCATTTTGGTAGTCCGTACAAGACAACAAGCAACATCAAATATATTTTGGGAGATTAGTGACCCTGTGCTAGGATCCATCACCAACCCGGATCTACTTAGGGATGTTTTTAAGAAGTATTATCAGACACTATACCCGGCTGATATCGGGTTTGATCAGAGTGACATCAAAGTATACCTACACTCAGCTCAATACTTAAAATTCATAGAAGAAGATCAGGACAGTTTAGACAGCCCGCCGCAATGGGCAGGGATATTACTGGACATCAACAGCTTAGCAAGAGGGAAAGCAGCTGGTACAGATGGCATCCCGACTGAATTTTATGTCACCTTTTCCTGCCAGCCAAAAGGAATTATTAACAAACTGTTCGTTCATATTTTTAATGGTGGGCGACCCCCTGGATCATGGGCTATGGCAAAAATTGTGTTTTAAAAAAAAAAGAATTAACCCCCTTTGCAACTGGGTTTAAAACTGTTGGCTAGTCGACTTGCACCATTAATTCTTAAGGTTGTCTTGGAATGTCAACATGGGTTTGTCCCCGGGTGATCTACATTTAGAAAGTATCAGCATTATTTGATATTACCAAGGTTGCAGCAGACCCTATGGCTCTCATTTTGTTGGCTGCAGAGAAAGCCTATGATAGGGTCTCCTGGCAATATATTTGGACCGCAATTGTAAGGATTGGTATTAGAGATGGTTTTATCCGAGTGGTCCACAAATGATATGTGGAACCATCGGTGGCTGTAATGGTGAATGGTATAATCTCAGAATTCTTTTTCATCTCCTGTGAAACTAGGCAGGGTTTCCCCTGCCCCTCTCTTTTTTTTCGATTTTTATTGATCCTTTATTAACAGACTTGAAAATAATGTACATATACCAACAATATGGTCACAGAATTTGGCAACTACGACCTTGGCCTTTGCAGATGATATTGCCTTGGTTACAGCAGATCCAAATGAGGCTATAATGGTAATTGAAGAGGAGGCCGAACGGTTCGGACATATCTCCGGATATGCTCTGAACCAAGACAAGACGCAGATAGCTCTTAATGAAAAGGTTAGAATGCTAGATCAACGGGTGGTCATAAAAGCCACATATCTTGGTATTAGTATATACTCTAGATTAGATAATGTGGTTAAAAATAAAATGGTGCCACTCATGGAGATTGCTAAAAAAGATCTAGAGCAGTTAAAATAATTTGCGCCTGTCTATAGGTGGTAGGTGTAACATAAAAAAGGCTATTTTTCCCGAAAATTCGATATCTTTTCAGGGCTATTTGTTTAGAATTCACGTCTCAATGGATCAAAGCAATGGAAAGTATATATTTCCCGGTTTATATGGGCAACCTTGTAGAGCTCTTAGATTTCTTACCTTACCTAGGAACAAGGGGTGTGTATCTCTTCCGAACATAAAATTATACTCTTGCGGGCACATGCATCAAGGGTTTTTGCATTCGCAAACGGTGCGAATCGCAAAATTCGGCCGTTTGCAAATGAAAATCCCTTTTTTGGGATGCATTAAGGTTTTTGCTTTTTTCGCAATTTAAGAAATCGCAATTTATTTGCGATTTCTTAAATTGCGATTGCAATCAAGAAATCGCAATTTTGCAATTTCTTAAATGCAATGCATGATTTTTTTTAAATTGCGAAATCGAAAATAGGAAGTGGTAAATTACCATGAAGTTAACGTTCATGGTAATTTGCAAAAACTTTCAAAAATGCACAAAAGTGCATTTTTGAAAGTTTCATTTTACACACACACATGCCCTTGGGGCATGTGTGTGTGAAAAAAGTACTTAAAGGTACATTTCAGGGGTGCAGGGGAGGAGTCCTTTGGACCCCCCCCTGCACCCTTGAAATTGCATTCTCATTTTGCGATTCCTTAATTGCGAATCGCAAAATGAGAATGCCTTCTCATTCATTTCTATGGGCCTCTAGGCCCATAGGAATCAATGGAAAGGGATTCCTTAATTGCGATTTGCAAATTGTGAATCGCAATTAAGGAAAATTAAGAAATCGCAAAAAAAATTGTGATTTCTTAATGCATAGCCGTTTGCGAATTCTTAATTGCGATTCCTTAATTTTCGCAATTAAGAATTCGCAAACGGGAACATTGATGCATTTGGTCGTTGGTCTGTTACATTGATCTATAGCCACGAGCTGCTCAGGACGAATACAGATAATACACAAACTGATAAAATCCCCTCCCCATTTGAACTTAAGCTGGGGACTGAGACCGGAGGATGTTTCTGGTGCCTAATACATGACAGATACTGCAAAAAAGTTTGTTTTAAAACTCTTTTTAGTGCTTTTAAAGTATGGTGTGCTATACGCAGAACCCTGGGAATTGGTAGATTCTCCTTTTACACACCGATAGCTAATAATTATAATCTTCCCAAGGTGTTCAGAGATCCTTCCATGGGGAAGTGGATATGGGCAGATTGGTTGCTTCGTCTCCCCCTCAGGACTTCGGTCCTTTGAAGAGCTGAAAAGGGAATATACTCTTGACTGGAGGGATTTTTTAAAGTTTCTCCAGGTCAGAGATTTTCTTTTACAAAAGGAAGGTGGATGGGCCAAGTATGAGAGAGTGGATATTATTGAAAGAATTGTTAAGCACAAAGTCGGTTCTATTGTGGAGTTATATAACCTGTTAAATGCTGTTATGCCAAATGATCTAGACAAGTGTTTTCAAAAGTGGCAGCTTAAAGTAGGGGTCTCAGATAGGACTTTTTTGTATGCATACGAGTTGTCGCAATCGATCTTAATGTCCACCAGGGTACAAGTACAGTTTTATAAGACATGTTCTTTCCTGTATTATACACCAGACAACATAGCTAAGTGGGGGCATGGGAAGCGAACATTTTGTCCACGTCGTGCACTTTATAATGCGGATAGCATTCACTTCCTTGCGTCATGGAATTTTTGCAAAAACTAATTAAGGATACAGTGGATTTTTTATCGGAAGTATTAAGAAGGGAAATAATGTCATTTTGTTCGGGGTCTCTGAAACAAATCTTTTAGGGGTAGGAAATGAATTGCTTTTATAACTAGGGCAATTTTAAAGATCTGTATTGCTGCCGCCTGGCTGTACCCCACAGAGCACCAGTTTTTCAGCAATGGTTAGCCAGATTATTAGCAATATATAGTCGGGAAATGGCTATGTATAAACGAAAAGGGAGGCGTTTACGCCGAAAGGTTATGAAAATCTGGAATAATTACCTTGTGCACATGGATGCATTACCAAAATGGGATATGAGGATGATGGATCATATGTGTTTATTATCATTTTTGGTTTGCTGTGGTGAAGGTTTATTTATTATATATTATAAGAAGTAGTTTGCGCATGCCACTTTAGGATTTTATGGTCGGTATATCGTCCGTACTTAATTAAGGATGTATTGTATTGTCACGTTTTCTGAAGGGTTTCCATTGTGTATTTATGAAATGATGTAATTGCTACACCTGATTGATCTGGTTAGATGGAAGCTTTTAACTGTCTGAGGCGGGGTGGGGGGGGGGGGGGGAGGACTGTTTGATGGGTTAAAATAAAATGAATAAAGATTGCTTTAAAAAAAAAAGGAAAAGCCAGTATACTTGTGTTGTTTTAGACCTATGTTCGTTGTGTGAGATGTCTCGAGGCAGTAATTGAAAACTCACAGAAAGGTGACCAAATGCCAATCAGGGGGCACACTTTGTTAAGCACAGGATTTTAGTTGATATGTTTTGAGCCACACCATTATATTCATAGGCCACCGTACATGGACGGGATTCCACCTTACACATCTATGGACAACTCATGGGGACTGGAGACAGAGACAGCCTCCAGGGAAATGCCCGATGGAAGAATTGGTAAGTCTGGCCCTGAAGAGCTCTTCTTGTTTCATGGCCCCTGAGACCATGAGCAACATGCGGAGTGACAAGTAACATGTAAATCAGTTGTGGCACTTGTTACCCCAGGCTTGTGAACTGTGCTCCGCCACTTGCTTGATCTGAGACCCCTGTTCTTGAATTGGTGCTGCATTGGTTGAAGTCCCTGACCTCAGTCGTAGTATGCGTTTCAAGAAATCAAATGTAAACCTCATAGTGTGATTTCAGATCGACTAGCTAAATACCATAAAATGGAAAGTACTCTCACCATTATTTGGAGTAGTGTACCAACGAACAAAATCATACCATAGATTTTCTTTGTTTACCACAGTCTAATAAGAAATCATCTGTGTCTAAATTCCACTGGAGAAAAATGTGAATTAGCAATGCAACACCACAAGCTTAAACCCCGCCAAAAAATAACATCAGAATACCCTTGAGGGGTAAAACACTCATGTTCAGACATGGACGAAATGGAAATTAGAACTGAATGTAGCACTAGAGGTTATAATCCACTAAAAGCAGTTGTCAACCTGCTTGACCACCACTTTGAAAAGGTGGAGCCTTATTAATATTATTGCGAGGAGCATGAAAACACAGTGCACACACAGGCCAAGTCAAGTCAAATGATCTTTATTCGGAAGTCAGAAGCATCCATAAAAGTACACAGGTTAAGTTAAAAAGATAAAATACAATAATTGATAAAATGTATCCAATACATTGTACAATTGGTCATACATGAGATAGCATTAAAAAGTTGCATACATGCATACGGAATAATCCTTTTCAGATGCAAAAGATAACTATTTATGCAACATCCAATGTGCAAAAGGCAATTTTGTGCAAAGATGAGCAATGTGCAAATGTTCTTTAAAACAGTCCCCAAACAGTCGTATCTAGACGACCAGGGTAGCTACATATCTAAACGCCAATGAGAAATACAATACTCAGGTATGCATAAGAGCTAATGTGCAAAGGTACAATGTGCAAAAGTTTTTCAGGCGGATTCCATAGTTGCACGGGAGCGAACACTAGCTTTGAGAAAACTGCTCACAATAAATATCACCTCATCAGAGGACATCCTTCGGAAAATTTTCATTGCCTGATTCAATTCCCTTAGCCCGTGTCTACAGCAGTACGGTTTTAAGTATTGGCAAGTATAACGTTTATAAAAACCACAAAAGAAAAAATAATGTATCAAACTTTGTTTGCTGCCCACGGAACAAGGACAGTCCAACTGTTCCAGATGTTTGTTATAACCAAGGGGGAAACTTAATAGGTTTACAATGCTTCCATCCCGAAAGCAGAACAGAAGGCTCCTATTCCACCTGCCTTTTGTGGTGAGCAGATATCTTTGGGGTAAGACTAGGGAACCGTTATCAGGCTCAATTAAGGAAAGGTATTTAGTGATGGAAGGTTTGGGGTGTTCAGATCTTGCCCGCTCCCCCCCATATAGTTCATATAGTGCTCTTTTAACTATATTTTTATGAGAGCAGTGAATAGTATTAGGGGAGCTGAACAGAAGGCCCTGACCCACACTAAGCAAGCTTTCCTCGACAGCTTTTAACCAAGGTACATGGTGAGACCTCTCACTTTGTAAGCAATCGGTTATTATGCTGCAGGTTAGATGGGCCGCGGGATTTAGCCAGATTTTGAGCCAAAAAATAGCAGGTCTTGAGCGGATGAAATCCTCTATGTATGGAAGTTTAAGCTCATTATGACAAATGAATGTTGGAGCACAGAAGACTCCCCCCAATATTTTCCTGCAAAACCTATTTTCCTCAGTTTGGATGTATGTGCAATTTGAATATCCCCACACTTCTGCCCCATAAGTTCCCGTGGGTTGGCATTGGGTGCGGTAGATCTTTAAAAGTGAGGAGATAGTGTCAGCCTGTTTAGGTTGCCGTAGGGAGAGAATCGAATTAATGGATTTACTGATTTTGTTTCTCCCATAGGACACATGGGGTTGCCATGAGCCCGTGTTAGAAAATAGCAGTCCTAAATATGGGAAAGTGCTTGTGCATTTAAGGCTGTTATCCCCTGTTTTAATTGCAGTTATATTGTATTTTTTGGGCCCGCAATTCATAATAAAAGATTTTTTATAATTTGTGATTAGACCCAAGTCTGCCATAAAATTAACAAAACCAGAGATTAAGGAACGTAGGGCGTTGGGTGTGCGGCCTATTAACACCGCGTCGTCCGCGTACAACAACGCGGGGATGGGATTGCCGTTTATGATTGGAACAACATCAGTTAAAGTTCACAAATTGCTACTCAGCCCGTTGATGTACAAGATAAAAAGCAGGGGGGCGAGCACACAGCCCTGTCTGACCCCCCTGCCGATTAAAATATCATTCGAAGTCACACCCTCATTATTAATACGCACTCTGGCCTTTAAATCCCGGTGCAGGTATGAAATAAAGTAAACTAGGGAATCATCCAAACCATAACTAAGCAAAAGTGACCACAAATTCGAACGGTTAACAAAATCAAAGGCTGAACTTAAATCCATAAAACCAAGGTACAAAGGGGATTTTTTTACGATGGTGTACTTTGTCATTAACAGATTCAAGTTCAGACATTGTTCGACAGTGCCAACGTGGCTTCTAAAGCCGAGCTGGCAGTGGTCTAGTATATTGTTGTCCTCGGCCCAGCTCCTCATCCTGTTAAAAATTACCCACCCTAGAACCTTCAGTGTGTTGCCAATTAGTGATATTGGGCGATAACAGCCGGGATCTTGTCTATCGCCTTTTTTAAATATTGGAACAATAACACTATTTGACCAAGAGTCAGGGATAGAATTATCGGATAAATTATTAAATAAGTTACATAACCGGGGGGCCCAGATGTTGATTTCGGATTTAATTTGGTCTATTGATAGGCCATCCGGGCCGGGCGCTTTATTCCCTGCGCTTTCAACTATTGCGTCCTCAACCTCTGATAGTGCGATATCCAGGGGTGTAACAGGCGTGGCATGGGAGATACTATCTGTGGGGGGCCCTTGTGCGGCATAGATTTTAGAAAAGTGCTTGACCCACACATCCCCCGTTATATTACAGTTAATAGCTGTAATATTAGAGCCGAAGGATCTTAGTGACTTAACCTCTCTCCAGAACCCTGTAGTGTCTTTCAAGGCCGCAGACCGTACCAAAGAGTCCCAGTGGTCCGTAACTAGGGCCTCAGAACGTATACGTACTGTGGTTTTATATACTGTTCTTGAATCTTTTACAAGTATCGGGTCTCTAGGTTTGGATTTCAGGGCTTCCCTTAACTCTCTATTGGCCCTAGAGCAAGAAGAGTCGAACCATCGAGGGCCGCAATTCTTGTTCGTGCGGGCTGGTTTCGAGGATTCCCTTTTAATTGCCAAACAGAGATCACTGAAGGAGTTAACGACATCAGGTCCAGATCTATCAAGGGTCAAACAGTTCTCCATTAAAGTCGGATTTTTATTGATAACTCTAGCTAGAATGCCCTTGTGATCGGCCCCTTTCCAGGCGACTCTTGATCTATCAGTGCATGCTTCCAAAAGCTGCGCCCCCAGTTCTATTCTGACTTCATCTTTTTTGTTCTTACCAGGATTATTTAGGTGTATTATAATTGGGTAGTGGTCACTATAGATGGAACAAGTGACCTTTGCTTTTAAGATGATATCACTCAGGGAAGGGGAAATAAACATATAATCTATGGTGGAAGAGCTCCCTTGGCCAATATAAGTAGGAGTCGTCGTGTTATTTCCTCCCGTGCCTGCAATTTCCAGGACATTCACTAAATCTCGGGGCGTTAGGTGATCCCTCAATTCCTCACCATTTCTACATGGGTGATCATTACGATACATATGAGCATTAAAATCACCTCCAATGCAAATTCCATCGAAAGTTCCATATTTCTGCCCAACCATTACATCATCGATAAAATTAAACAATATTAAAAAATTATTATTAGGATGGGACACAAAATCAATATTAAAAAAATAATTAAGCATAATTTTAACCTGTTTGTGTATTTCACAGCCATAAAACATTTCTCATGGGTCTGGATCATTTTAGTTTCTACTCCAGCTGTTATTTTGGCCCAGATAGAAAGGCCCCCGCTGGGGCGACCCATAGGGGGCGCCGGTACAATTTGGTTATGGCAGCTAAATCCTTCTAATAAAAGTGAAGTTGTGCACCAGGTTTCTTGTAACATAAGTATATCACAATTATTATTTACCCAGTTTGACCATTCTTTAATTCTCAATTTCGATTT
The DNA here is from genome assembly GCF_964263255.1 of Lissotriton vulgaris. NCBI lineage: Eukaryota > Metazoa > Chordata > Amphibia > Caudata > Salamandridae > Lissotriton > Lissotriton vulgaris. The sequence continues at coordinate 748,383,601 of NC_141693.1, read as the reverse complement.
AAGACCCGCTATGTTCCAACTCACAATAGCTAAGTTACAACCCTGTGGGGTAGTGCTTGAATTACCAGATGATTGATTAACTACAGTGATTGGAAGAAGTGGACGGGTATATAGTAATAAATCTTGATTGGGTACCTGGGGTGAGGGATCAGCGGCCATAATATCACAATCGGTAACTAGTGGTCAGTTCATCATGTCCAATTCAGAGAGGGGTGCAAACCTATTATGCAGATTAAGGGGAAAGAACGCTGGGCGCAGTTGCCTTTGTGGAGGTCTATAAAAGTAGCTTAGGGGTAATAAGGTAACAACAGTGGAGATACCAGGGCGAATATTATTTCTATTAAGCAGAAATCTAACTGTGCCGGGGTTCTTAAGATTAAGGACTATACAGTCACCATCAATATCTTTGAATAAAGGCCCTACCAATGACACCCTGCGGGCTGACAGGATTTCGTTGGAGATATCATACCCAACACCTTTGTGCTTAGTTAGCCAATCAATACATTTATTATGTAGTTGGACCCATGATTCTCCCTGTCCCTCCCTTAATGGTGGTATGCCTGCTAAAACCAAAACGAAGGGGCAGGCATCTGGGGTAGATGAAGAGGAGGCCCTTGGTGTTTAATGGGCCTACTATCTCTTGACAATCCCACATGCCTGTTACCATCGGAAGAGGACCTCGCCACTGCGCTCGTCAAGGTGGGGCCATCGTTCTGGTTGTCAATACTAGGTCTAGCAGTGGGTGGCGATGGTATAATTACTGGTATGGGTGTGGGTTTGGGAGGAAGATTCACTACAGCTTTGTTGTTCACAGCATTATTACCTTTGGCTTGAGTAGTGGGCAGTGCATTAGATGGTTCTTGTCTGCCAGTACTTGGCCCCCCAACAGGTTTTAAACCACTACTCGACACAGCAGGCCTCCCACATGATATAGTACTGCTAATTGATTCCAATTCTTTCAATAAGCGATCGCCCCTTATTTGATCTAAAGTAACAGAGTCCTTTCTTTTTACCTCCTCATTTTTTACCAAATTTTCTAGTCTATCCAATCTTTTAAAAACATTATTAAACTGTTAAGTCATTTGACTCTCCAATCTTTTAAAAATAGTATCTACTATAGTGTCTATAAGATTCCCATTTTGCTTCGATAAGCTATTATTATCTCCTGTAGGAACAGTCTGTGTCCAAATTGTATTCTGGTTTCCAATGGAATTCATGAGGGTAGCGGTAGAGTTGTCGCCTGTGTCCGCCCAATCATTATCGCCAGTATGTACGGTATCTGCCCCTGTCGGTTTGTGTTTTTGCTTATTCCACAGGCTCTGGGGCGTAGGTTGATTCCTGTGGTTTGGTGGTTTCTTCCTTTTATTGACACTAGGTTTAGAAGCGCCTCTCTTGCGCTTTTCCCCGCCCAGCTTATCACTGCCTTCCAAAGGCCCGCTAGCATTATCATCCACCTGGGAGTCAATTATTATAGGGGAATCGTCCCCCTCTGGCGGAGGCATAATAAGTGTAGGCGATATGTTAGGTTTAGCAATCAAAACCGTTGAGGATAAGGGAATAATATGGTTCATTTGCGGGGGTGATGGCCTTAAAGAAATGTTCGAGCAGCTTAGGGACATTCTCCTTTCCGTGTCTGCGATTTCATTGGATACCAGGTTAAAAGCATTTTCCAACAGTGATTCGAATGTGGGTGGGGGGAATGGGAAATCGTCTATGACAGCTATCGTAGACATAGCTTCCATGATATTTCAATCTGCACTCACCGGATCCGTGGCATTAAAGTGGTGGCCCGCCCGACCACTGTTGACCACTGAGGGCCACAGAGGGCCCGCCCTTTGCCCGGGCTTCGCCCCGGGCAATCCTGCGGGCGCGACTCGCAGGGCGAGAGGTGCACCTCTGCTATATCGCGCCTCCGGGTGCTCTGCTGTGACTCGCATAGACAGGCGCAGACATAAACACGCGGCGAAGAATGACAAAGAAGCACACAAGCGACACCTGAGCGAGCCCCATCAAAAATACCATGTTGGGACCCGCAGAGCTTTTGAAAGCTTACATCTTACTAAAAACCATAATCTGCATGCCTATCTCTTCAACTGACTGCTACATCCACCACAATGCCAAAGGTTGCATCCCATAACACGATAATGCACCACGGTAGTCATCACGCACAACATGGAAACATTTCCCACATAAATGAAAAACACACAAAGACAAGACAACACACTTCCCACCTGCTAATAGGAAGCAAAGCCGGCCCCCAGTAACAAAACCGGCCCCAATGGGTCAAAAACTGTCCTCCACCCTTTCGGCCCGCCACGAAAACACTGGGGGCCTACTACAGCCTGTCTGGCCTTGCACACAACCTTCACAGTGTTCAGTGCCCCAGAGAGGAGTAGTAAGCAGTATAAAAAAGCTACAATAAGTAAAATACAAAGACACCCTAGATGCTATCACATGATAAAGCAACAGCAACTCACATGCTGAGGGCTAATAGTATGTATACCACACTGTTCGGAATCCAGTCAGGTTCAGTGCCCAAGTTGTCATTTAGATATGGATATCATAGAAGCCCTCTTACTCTCATTGAAGACCTGGAGACTAGTATCATCATCTAGACTTCCCTCCCACCCCTCCTGACGCTTTTAGAATTCATGCACTCCTGTGCCATGGATACAAATGAGTGTGTATAAGTAAGTGAGAATGCAGATGTGAGAGTAAGTGTAAGTGTAAGTGAAAAGGTATGAGTGGGTCAGAGTAAGAATGAGTGATTAACTCGGAGCAAGAGTGAGTTCAAATGAGAATTAATGAGTACAACTCAGTGTAAATGAATGGGAGTGAGGGAGAAAGAGTGAGTGAGTGAGTGAATGTAAGTGACCTTCCATAGGAATGTGATGTTATGCTTGTGAGTCTGCCACCAGCCCTGGCACACTGAAAATAATTCTTGGCTTATTAAGGCACCAATGGCAAAATATTGATGCTGGCATACTGGAGGCAATCTTGGCACAACAGGCACCTGTGACAAATTACTGGCAGTGCCATAATTAATTGTAGGCATAATAGACACCCATGGTAAGATACTGGCATACTAGAGGTAATTCTTGAAATGTGGGACACACGTGGAAAAATGCTGGTGCTAACTAGGCCTGGGCGGTAAATTCTGTTCCGCTCGCGGAATTTACGGAATGTGGGCAATTTCCCGTTCCACAGAGAACGCAAAATTGCCCACAATTCTGCATTCTGCGACTTTGCAAAAAGTTTTGTTTGCTCGTGTGCTCAAAATGCGGTTCGCAAGATATTTTCCCCCGGGCATGCAAACAGCGATTGCGTACAGGAAGAAAGCATTGCAAACAAGCTTCCGCATGTTCGCGGAATTTCAGCGTGTTCGCAGATATTTTTTACAGTTTCGCAGAGATTTGTGTAACGCAATTACGCAAATTCCGCCCACCCCTAGTGCTAACATATTAAGGAGAATCTAGGCATAGAAGGCACACATGGTAAAATGTTTGTAACACATTTGAGCCATTTCTTGTCATAAGAGTGAAAACTGTGGCATGTGTGAGGGATCAAACCATACAAAAATGTTGGCCCTGACACACTGGGGGTAATTGTTGACATAAGAGTCATCAGTCGTATATGGACAGCATTAATAGCAAAATATTTGCACTGCCATACTGTATGTCATTTTTTGAAAAAGGAGTACACTTCCCACATTAGAGCACCCATGACAAAATGCTGGCCATGGCACAATTGCGGTCCTTTTGGCATATGCGGTACGCATAGTACATTCTGAAAAAATGGGGGCAACTCTTGCGTCAGGTTTCGTTGGCATGACATACCATGAAAGGACTTACATTTTTTTTTAATGAGCGCTCTTTCAGGGACTACATTTTTTTGGAAAATGTATGTGAAAATTGTGCTTTGAAATGGACTGGGCCCCCACTTTTTTAAATGGACAAGTATTACCCCATTCAACAAAAACAGGTATTGGAGGGTCCAGGGGTATTTTTAACGACCACACACTGCTATAATCCCCAGGAGTACAGTAACAACAAACGAATAGCGGTGGGTCAAAGAAAGGAGGGATAGAAATGGCTTGCTCTACAACTGACAGACTAGGTTAACAGGGGTACTTCATTCAGGTTTGAAGAAAATACCCATCAGTATTCGACCTGTGCCGCCCTTGTCATCATATGGGTTCCTCCATACCACGAAGGAAGGTAGTCTACGATAGCTACTTTGTAGGTAGACTCAGATGTAACCCAGTGATGTGGAAACAGGTAGTTTGGGCAACAGGAGAGTACTTTTAAGCAGTGCATGTGAGGCAAAATGTGATAATAAACAAAAGAAAGTGTTGTTAAAATTAGATAGACAGGAGGCAAGAAACTTTAATAAACACCTCCCTGCTTCTAAATCAATAAAAAAGTAGTGCGAGTCTAGTGGTTTCAACTAATAGCCACTAGTAAATTCTTATCTGGTCGACATGTTTCAGCAGACTTTACAGATCCAGCAGGTATCTACTGCATTCATCAGGACCGGCAACGCTACTGCTTATCATACAAAAAGTGAGAATCATCATAAAAATTTTTTATCACCTGGGTAGATGTGAACAACTTTCTCCCAGCTGGTGGTACCGAACAAACAGGATACACATAGACAGTTGTAGAAGAAGACAAAACATATAGTTAATACACTTCAGATTTTCAAATGGATCACCAGGACAGGAGCCTTCTACACCATCTCCTTTAAAACACCAGAGTGTTTATTTACTGTGAACTCGGACACTTACTCTGTCGGTGTGAATGTCAAGTATGTAGTCAGCAGTTCCTGACATTGTTGTATGTTCCCTTCTCCCCTTAGAGCGGTGCTTCAGCTACCTGAGCCAGCGCCAGGTGAGGTGGAGCCTTCCTCTCCCATATTAATTGGTGAGTGAGAGCACAGCTATTAGTACGAGCTGGCCATGCTGCAATATAATATGCAGCGCAAAGGCACAATTAGTTAGTTGGCTAATATATATACACCTGAAATTTGAAAATCTGAAGTGTATTAACTATATGTTTTGTCTTCTTCTACAACTGTCTATGTGTATCCTGTTTGTTCGGTACCACCAGCTGGGAGAAAGTTGTTCACATCTACCCAGGTGATAAAAAATTTTTATGATGATTCTCACTTTTTGTATGATAAGCAGTAGCGTCGCCGGTCCTGATGAATGCAGTAGATACCTGATGGATCTGTAAAGTCTGCTGAAACATGTCGACCAGATAAGAATTTACTAGTGGCTATTAGTTGAAACCACTAGACTCGCACTACTTTTTTATTGATTTAGAAGCAGGGAGGTGTTTATTAAAGTTTCTTGCCTCCTGTCTATCTAATTTTAACAACACTTTCTTTTGTTTATTATCACATTTTGCCTCACATGCACTGCTTAACAGTACTCTCCTGTTGCCCAAACTACCTGTTTCCACATCACTGGGTTACATCTGAGTCTACCTACAAAGTAGCTATCGTAGACTACCTTCCTTCGTGGTATGGAGGAACCCATATGATGACAAGGGCGGCACAGGTCGAATACTGATGGGTATTTTCTTCAAACCTGAATGAAGTACCCCTGTAAACCTAGTCTGTCAGTTGTAGAGCAAGCCATTTCTATCCCTCCTTTCTTTGACCCACCGCTATTCGTTTGTTGTTACAAGTATTACCCCCCCACCACTTCCAGAGATCATGTCAGCACCCTAATAATGGTAGGATCTAAAGCAGACATTTATCTCTGTTGCTGTGTTATATTAATCATACGTATTATGGCACTTATCAGAGCCAAATATTGTGATTTTATTATGGTTAGGTCATGTGAATCACTTCTGGAGAATATTTGAGGGCACAGGCCACATTGCACCACTTCCTGTGATATCAGTAAGGTCAAGGGGTGTGTGATACCAATTCCACTACCCCAGGTATTTTGGCGAATCGACGGCAATGCATTGGATGCCCTTTTTCAGGTCGAGCCTAGAGCAGTGCATGTGCTGCTTGCTCAGCTTTAGTAAGGGGGTTTTCAAAGTGCTACCCACAAGCTTTTCCTGGCCTAAAGCTTGCTTGCACGCTCGCGTGCACGTGCGCAGCCACCATCTGCCTTTTCTTATCTCTTCCTCTGCTGGCCATTACTTTCACTTTCGCGGCTGCGCGGCTGTGTCACTTTCATGGCTGCATGGCCATTGCTTGTTTAGATATTGCACATGTCTTTCTGGCCATTATGATGCACACAGCATACCTACTACTTACTCCATCTTACACACGTGTACATCAAGAGATTTAGTCATAGAATCTGCTTCCCAGGGGCATCAATTCTCTATTGCTGATGGTTGACATCCTAATTCCCATTATATTGCTCCTTGGAGCACTGTCGACTGCTTCACTTCCAGTGCGATATAACCCATCTCGCTTCTGATCTTTCAAAAGTACACCACTTCAGTTTTTTTGTCGCTAGCTGTCAGTGCATCAGGCGTTTTTACCATGCTGCAGCCTCAGGTTTCAAATAAGATTGTTAAAACAAGACAGGCAATAGGGGTGCTATCAGCTTCAAAAGTCATATGACGGCACTTCCTGTGATGACATGGTGCCTAGGGTAAGGGGTTTATGATGTCATTTCTGCCATCGTAATGATTATAGTGAAATGACACAAGTGCTGCTCTTCTGTTTAGATGTTTATTTGTAGTGTGATTCAAAGATCCACTGTGCAGTCCCTTTGAAGGAGATTTTCAGACAAAGCTGTCCTTTCTTAATACGGGACTCTTTGTACCGCGTTTGTGCTCTTGTAAGGTTGCTGCATCACTGGACGATCCTGCTGGGCTGCCCGCTGTGTTTCCAAGCCAACTGCTCGCGGATCCCGCTTCGTGGAGGAGGTCTGCTGCAGGAATCAGCTGCTGTCACTGGGGAACCTAGGGGCAGGGCAGGGCTGCGAGCGTGAGTGCGGGGACTCCATCTCCCAGGAGTCCCTGCTCGGCCAACTTGAAACACCTGGCCCGCTCTCCCTGCTAGCCCCGCCCCCTGAGCGGTCCAAACCCAATAAGAACAGGACTTACCCCACGCTGCACGGGAGCGCGCCGGGAGAAGCCCGGGACAAGGGCGGGCCATCTGTGGCCGTCAGGGGCTGCAGGAGGCTGGGCTGGGCCACTCTCTGACATCCAGCGTCATTTATCTGACTCGACTGCGTAAGGTGTAGTGAACTGTTATATTGTGTTGCTTTGTTGACGGACCGTAGTTTAAGTTTCCTTCTGTATTTCGAGTGGTCCAGTTGCGGTTTACAGCGTTCTTGCTTATCCCTTGTTCTGTAAGGACCGCTAAGCATGTCTTCACCTCCAACTACTCCCCCATTGAATCCCCTCCCGCCCACGGTAGGGGTTGCAATATTGGGTCCCTTAGACAAGTATTTCTCTAGGGCCACTCGTGATATTGATAGAGAGATTGCCCTAGCTGAGAGACGCGCTGAGCGCAGGCAGTCTATCGAACTCCTTAAACTCCCCCTAGAGAAGCTGGCACCCCCCGGTTCTCTGGCATCGGTCCCTTCATCTCCACCCTTAACCGTGCCAGACTCAGTGGAAAAGCCCCAGGTTTCATCATTGTCGCCCAGTCTGGTCAGGGTGGAAGGTACGTTAGGTTTCGACTCCCAGACCGGAAACGAGCCATCGGTCGTAGTCTCTACCAACTTACCTCCCCCCATGCCTACTACTTTAAATATTACATCTACTGATGAGGAAATTCCTGCCTTACACGGCGTGTTAACCCATGCAGCACCCAAAAACCCTCATATTAAAAGAAAAAGAAATACTTGTCCCTGAAAAGGTTGTCACCCTAAACACCCCAAGAAAATTAGGAAACTTGGTTTAGCAACGGGAGCTTCCAATAAGTCTAAAGGGGCTGGTTCAGGTGGGGCTCAAGCTACAAGGGTGGGGTGTTCTCTGGTGATTCACCATGTAATCCAAACGACACTCCGGCGATGGCTCCTGCCGAGATTATATCTCCAGATTCACCCTTACTCACGCAGATAGAGAAACTGATGAAATCTCTACTGACCCCTATTGTAGAACGAGTCAAAAGGTTAGCGGACCGTTTGGACAGCTTTGAACAAGCTACCTTAGACAACTTTTTCTCAACTAAATCCTTAATTAAAACACACTTAAGGACCGGGGTCAGCAATAAAGGGGTGGTCCAAGTGGCTACGACAACCTCTATCACTCCACAAGATTCTTCTAACATAAGTGGGTTGGCTAGTGGGGTACCTGCTCCAGAGTCCCTTCCTCCTGCTGTTGTTACTGTCAAAGGGGGGCCTCGTTCTTCAGGTCAAATCCATAAGATCAATCCCCACCCTCTAGACCATTCACGGGCAAATACATCCCAACCCAAGAAGCGCTTAGCTATCAAGGCCACGGGCACTATTGATAGATCCAAACTTAGGAACCCTGGATCCAATAATTGCAACGCCTTAGCCCAAACTACACTGACTTGCCCTGTCCCTCTCCCCTCTAGCCAGCCCGACACAGTTCCTCCCAAAGTGCCCAGTAGAATACCTCCTATGAATCTGCCCCCAGACTGCCATCCCTTTGTCGCCATCCTTACCAACGTGCCCCCATTGTTGGTTGGGCAGCAAGAATCCTTCCAGATGCTAAAAAATAAAACCATGCACTGGTTAAGGATTAATAGACCACTGCCCAGGGAAGTTGATGGGCTGATTCTTGGTGTCAGAAGGGTAGGTTGGGTAGGTAGTAGTCACAAGCGCTTTGAGGGGGACTATGTGGTTGTCAACTTCAAAGATCCCAGGGTAGCTCAGCTAATTTCTAGTCAGAATTTAGGCACTAGCAGTGCTGGTATTGGAGTAGTCGATTTGACCTTTTCCTACCCGAGATCAGTTGGCATTCATTTTGGTATCGCCCCAGAAGTAAGTTGTTATCACAATCTTGCCATTCCTGGATTTGAGCCCTTCTCTATGCCTTATCAGCAAACCCCATGGCCGGGGACTTATAGAAGAACCACAGGCTATTGAAACGACATTCTCCCTGGGACAGTTCTCTTACCCCTGGGTATGAGCCCACGGTTGGATCCCTGCTCCTTGGAGACTACCATCAACAGTTGGATATCCATCTCCACTGAGAGTGGTCCCCAGCCTCAAGGTGACAGTCCTGGTAGTGGGTCTGAGGGGGGAAGCAGAGCTTTTTGCTCACTCCCTGAAGGAGGGCAGGATACTAATCTTGTCCCCCACGCCGAGCCAATTATGGCCGATCCTGTCATAAAGATTCTTAGCTGGAATGTTGCTGGGATTGCGAGGAAGCTGGCTGTTCCGGAATGGAACATCTTAGTGGAGGGCTTCTCCATCTGTATCCTCCAAGAGACTTGGAGTACGGAACCATGCCACAAGGTAGGATTCTCATCCTTCTTCCTGCCAGCAGTCCCTTCCCCTTCTGGGAAAGCCCGCCCCTCTGGAGGTCTTCTTATATGGGTCGCTATTTCGCTTGGTTGTCAGGTCACCCAGCGCGTGACTGACTCACTTGACCTTTTGAGTATATCGCTCACAGGACCCACGAGAGGGCCGGCCCTAGACATTTTTAACATCTATGTTAGGGGATCAAAGGGAGGTCTACTGTCCCCCATTGCTTCTGAGTTAGAATCCCGGTTAAGAGGGGGCCCGGATAGTTCCCATGTTGTAGTTACAGGTGACTTTAACTGTACGTTCAAGCCTCTTGGGCTGGAGGATTCCGTAGGGACGGTTGAGGATGATAACAGGAGAGGTATACCAGCTCTGACCTTACCTCCTATCAGAAGGTGGTCCCAAGTGGCAGTCCAAATCTATTCCCTAACCTTGGAATTCGATCTTAGGGCAGTGAATGGTAGGGCGTCTCTGGATCCTTCTGGAGCGCATACCTACAATAGGGTGGATCATACGTCTAGAATAGATTATATCCTTCTTGATGTTAACTCCTGGGACCACTTGCTGGACATGGAGGTACTCCCTTCAGTAGAGAGCGACCATATTCTGCTCTCCCTTGCTCTACGCCCCTTCTGGACGGAGTATTCGGGAGTAGATGCGTCCTCCTTAGCGCTAGCTCACCAGGAGCTTTACCCTTCTGATTGTGGTAGGCGTTTAAAATGGGGTAATATTGTCATGGACAAAGAGAAAGTCCTATCCATTTCAACACTTTTGACCTCTGCCCAGTCCAGGTTAGCTGATTCCTCCCTACATCCAGAGGAAGTAACTTCACTCTTTTGTGCTACCACTAAGGCTCTGAGTGAACTCTTTTTTCTTCCTAACATGGCTTCTCGTGTTGGAAAGCCCAAACCTAGGCAGAATCCCTATGCCTGGTATACTAAAAAATGCAGGGAGATGAAAAGTTCCTTGATTTGCGCTGTGAAGAGCAAGTCCTTGGCCGACATACGTTTGGCAAGGAAAAACTACTCACTGACTGTGATCACAGCAAAGAGGGAATGGGAGGACTGCTTCTGGGAGGATCTGAGGAAAGCAAGCCTGGACAGGGATGCTAGAGGTTTCTGGACCCTTATAAGATCTAGGGACAGGCCAGATAGCACATTAATGACGCACAATATCCCCCCCCCCAGAGCTGGTTCAACCACTTCTCATCCCTCTATGCTGTAAGCGACCCACCTACCAATAACGCACCCCCCACAGGAATTCCCATAATGGGATTAGAGATTGTTCCTTTTACCGCTAGAGAGGTGATGAACGTAATTAAAACCCTGGTTCCGCTGAAAGCAGCAGGGCCTGATGGGTTACCAGGTGATATAATACGGGCAAGCCCCAAGGAGTGGGGGATTCTCGTATCCTCACTGTTAAATGCCATTAATGAGGGCGCGCCCATTCCTGAATCCTGGAAGGGGGCAGAGGTTGTCCTGATATTCAAGAAGGGGTGTCGGGACAACCCTGCTAACTACAGGCCAATAAGTCTAATTGACTCCACCCAAAAACTGGCAGGGAAGGTGATATTGCGAAGGATGCTCGAATGGATGGACGACAACAACATTCTGTCGGACCTCCAAGCTGGGTTCCGTTCTGGTACCGGGACCATCGAGCAGGCCTTCAGATTAACTCTTCTCCACTGGCAAGTGGTGGTGTTGGGAGGGGGCAGTCTATACCTGGCCTTTATAGACTTAAAAACCGCCTTCGACCTTGTTCCCAGGGAGAAACTATGGAAGGTCCTGTTAGATTTAGGGTTTCCCTCTTACATTCTCTCCCTACTGTTAAAACTTCACGATGGCAACTTTGCACAGGTGCGTTGGGGCACGAAGGGCAAAAAAACAGAACGAATTCCTGTAGGAAGGGGAGTCCGACAAGGATGTGTCCTAGCCCCCACTCTGTTTTCGCTTTATGTAAACAGAGTGGTTGAACATCTGCTTGGCACTCCCTCGGTTGCTCCCTCCTTGGCGGGCAAACGGATCCCTACACTGCTTTTTGCGGATGACACTCTCCTCATTTCAAAGTCCCCTATGGGTCTGCAGAGCCTTTTAAATAGCTTCCAGGAGTTTTGTCTATCGAGAGGCCTAGTAATCAACACAGACAAAACCAAATTTCTGGTCATGAACCCCCCCAGGAAACTTGGCAGACTTCCGACCTTGAACTCAGAGCCGTTAGAGAGAGTTTCCGAATTTGACTATTTGGCTATCCTCCTCAATGACTCCCTTTCCTGGAATCCTCATATCTATAAAATGCTACTGGGCCACAAAAGGGTAGGAGGAGCACTACTCAAGAAACAACGTTCCTCATCTTGCAAACCCATTGCCCCAGTAGTGAATATATACAAAGCGAGAGGGGTCAGTGTCGCTTTATATGGGGCAGAGTTGTGGGGTACCTGCAACCTGGATCCAATAGTCAAATCAGAGAAAAAGTTCCTGAAAGACCTGATGGCCTTGCCACGAAGCACTCCAACTATGCCAGTGCTATTGGACTTAGGCTGTAGACCTATTGGGGATCAAGCGCAACTTCGCCCACTGCTTCTTTGGGCAAGGTTGTGGCGGGTGCCCGAATTGGTCTCCTACGCGGAGGCTCTGTCTAAGGTTATGGATATGGCAGGGTGGTCTAGGATCAAATGGTTGAGGGACGTCAAAAGACTACTAATGGAGATAGGGTTACCTGATGCTTGGTCCACAAAATCTGCCCCACCTAAGGCTACTATTAAAAAGTTGTATTGGAACTGGGTCTCTGCGAAATTACATCTAGTCTCACGCCATTGCAACACAACAGTAGCTTTTGTGAGAATCAAGGATGTGGTGGCATACGAACCCTATCTAGACACTATCACCATCCCGTTTGACCGCACTCTGTATTTCAAGTTTCATGTGGGGACCTTACCAGTGGGGGAAATAGTCGCCCGCTGGAAGGGGCCTCACCAACTTTCACCTTTTTGTGCATCCTGTCCCACTCGTGTAGAGTCAGTTGTCCACATCTTCTTTGAATGCCCGGACTATCGTGTCCCGCGAATCCGTTGCCTTAAACCACTCTGTAGACTGCTGGGCATTCGTCAGTGTATAGTGGCAATGCGCATTTTAATGACTGACACATCCCCTGTGATTGTATGTGCTGTATCAAAATTCTAGAAATGGGCTTGGTTGATTCGCAATAAAAGGCTTTCTGTGTCAATTTAATCTTTGTTTTAACTCGTCTAATCAATTATTGTACCTGCTTTTATTAACTGTGTATAAATCGATTGTATATGACATTTTTTATAAATTGTATTTTTGTACTGCTTTTATTGTATTTGTATACCAAAATAAAGCCTATCAATCAATCAATCAATACCTAACCACTTCAAACTTGTATTTATGCCTAAAAAGCAAAAGACTACACTCTTTCAGGCCATTCCCCTCAAAAACGGACTGTAGCACAAAATCATGTGTGTACACACTGAGAAACGGAAGGAGGACCCTCTGGTGAGAAAATGTTAGTTCAAAGGTTTGGCAGATTTCAAACCTAGTCACAAGACTCTGATCTTTAATCAGCTACATAAAAACTGTGAAAAAATACATTAAAAAAAAGTATACTGAAAAATCAAAAAAGGTAAATTCTACATGCAATCTACACTTGAGTTCCGCCGCAGTTGTATGAGAAAATAAAGTATAAAAGAGTGAGTATAATCATCCAAACAAACCCTTTGGGGCACAGCAATTTTGAATTCTTTTTTTTTTTTAAAGCAACCTTTTTAATTGTCAAAAGTAGTGACAATTATTACGTTTAAAAACATTTACATACAGAAATATTAAACCAGCGGAGGCTTCCAGAATATAGTCGCCTCTAGAAGCACACAGATGAGTAAGGTTGTATGCAGTTTGACTAAGACAGGATGCCCAAAATCTAGGTCACTGGGAAAACAAACACACACAATGCAACAGTTACCTGCAGACACACAAACGGCTCAAAGCAGGCCTTTCTAATGACCACTGGGCAAGCATGCCGTCACACTCCCAGAAGCAGATAAAAGCACCCAAATGTATTTTCATATGTGGGTCAGCACTGTGCAACCATCCAAATAAAAACTACATTTCATTGAGGTTTTACCATTACCGAACTCAATGATACTGATTTAATCGACCTTGGAAAGGTGGATGGTTGAGGCAACCTTACTAAGAACCTGTGGCCTGCAGAATGTAGCCATTTTATTTACTATCAGCCTCAACTGAATGTCAAAGTCTAGAACGCATAATAATTTAGTGACATTAAAAAAACATCTCACGTCGGCCAGCTTGGTGCTTTCAAAACCACAATGGGGAGTTAAAAAAAACACAAAAGCAAAGGCAAGTGGACAATAATGTTGGTATTGTGCATTTCTTAGTATCTTTCTCCAAAACATAAGGTATGGAGGCCATCTAGTCACACCGCTGAGGCTGCCAAAGCCAATGTGGATACCATGTATTTGCAGGAAATTCTGGGGTACAAGAAGGCATGACTATAGTCACCAGCTTTTGAAGTTCGCATCATTTTCATTTATACTCGCATTTTTATAATCTTCACCTCAATAATACAAGAATATGAGAACATGAAAAACACAGCACACAATTTGTAACTAAACCAAGTTTTTCACTCGTACTACGTTTAATGTCATAAAGTAAACATGTTCTCAACCAGCTATTATAGACAAGCATTGGCATAACCAATCGGTCTCGCTTTTGGGACCTATAAGTGTTTAGCTATCCAGCACAATATCCTTTGTGCAACAACATTAACTGTTGCATGGCTAAATTCTTATAAGGTTCTAAAGGCGAGACCTATTGGCTATACCAATTCTTGTCTATAATAGCTGGTTGAGAACATAGATAGAACTGAGAGGAAAGAGAGAGGAGGAGGGATTGGAAACAAGTGGTGGGGTAGAAGGTGCCGGGAAAGGAGCAGGGGCCGGTCTGAACATGTTTGTCAGGCCTGCTTTTGTTTTCCAGTCCAGCCCATCTACAACAGATAAGTATCCCTCGGGACTGATGCAAACAATCATCTGCTCATCTCAAAGGGTGTGGGTGCAAACAAGCCTTTTCCTAGCAGAGCCACTAATCTAGGTTATGTAGCAGGCATTTAATGCGGAGGAAGCCTTAGGATGTTTTAAATTATTTCCGCCAGAGGACGAGCACGCGTGGTCTCACTGGACTCAGCACGGGAAGTGCTCGAGGTGGAGGGGGTTAATCAGGTCCACTGAGGCTGTTCAGAAATAGAGTATCAGTTGTTTCAACTGGACTGTAATGCAAAAACAACACCCAGCAGATAATCACAAGAGTGGTGTGCTGTACCGTGTTTGTTCTTTTCAATATTGTTAGTGTTTTCCAACATTCAGGATGGTAATTTCTCGAACTAAAACTCGGAAAAGAACCCCAAAGGACTTCGGAAGAGTGGTGTAGTGTGGCGATGTAAAGCACCCTTGCTTGCCACATCAGTGAAGGAGCTTCACCCAGGGTGAGACGCCATTTGTCCAGTTCTGAGGACCCCTGCAAGTGAGGCATCCTGAGAATGGTTGTGGCCATGATGAGATCCTGACATTAAAGAGTAGAGGTGTGGCACCTATGAGTAAAACTCACCCAATGATTATAAGCTGAGTACCCAAAATAATGATGTATCAGCATACATTACCAGCAGCATGCACCACCAGCAGTGTACACTACCAGTAGCATACACCACCAGTAGCGCCACCAGCATACACCACCAGCAGCACACACCACCAGTAGCACACACCACCAGCAGCATGCACCATCAGTAGCATACACCACCAGCAGCACACACCACCAGTAGCACACTCCACCAGCAGCATGCACCATCAGTAGCATACACCACCAGCAGTGTACACTACCAGTAACATACACCACCAGTAGCACCACCAGTAGCGCCACCAGCATACACCACCAGCAGCACACACCACCAGCAGCATACACCAGCAGCAGCACACAACACCAGCAGCACACACCACCAGCAGCATGCACCATCAGTAGCATACACCACCAGCAGCATACACCACTAGTAGCACACACCACCACCAGTAAACATTCTGCTCTTAATACTGACCATGGGATCAGTTGGACCTGTCTCTGGGTCCACCCTAAATTGTGTCTAGCGTGTACCAATCAGTTACCACTAGAGAGTCGGCGACCCTTATTAAATCAGACGATGAAATATTGGTCAATTAGTCACTTGTTCCCAATTAATAAACGATTGCAAACCCTCGGATGAACCGGAAACAGATACCGTTTAATGCGATTCAATTACCCTTTTCAATCATGCCGCTAATTTAACATAATATATATTGTTCACAAAAAAAATACCACTCACAGTCACAAAGGGTTTCAAGCATGTGCTGCAGAATGGGCGACTGCAGTCCTTTCATGAAAATCTGGTGCTTTGTATTGGGCGTCAAAAACTTTTTGTATTCAGGAAGCCACTAATCACCAACATTGAGAAACTGGTAGAGCAAATTAAGTGCAGTTGCAACTTGACAAAATAAATCAGTATCTCCACACATTAGAAACAGTGTGTCTCAGAGTTCAGTATTGATGGGGGGACGGGGACTGAGGGGCTCTCCAATCTTAAGGAGCATAAAGGGGTTCCTAGGAAGCACCATAGTTTTGGTTTTAAGGTGTAATACGATTGAGGGTCCAAAATACTTGCCCCAAAGTATAAAGATCCTCGGGAACCTCAGGACAAAGAAAATACGATGGGAGGACGTCAGGACTGTTATCTATCCAGCTAGTCTCCATGATGATCGCTCGCTGAGCAGCGGGCTCTGAAGTGGCCAGTGGCAAACTGTAATGAGTACAAATATCCATAATGTATATACAAAAAGTAAATATTTACATAAATATCCACCCGACGCCCTAAAAGCTCTGTTTGCAATGCATGCTACCTCTATCGCCTGAAAGCCACTGCACACATTGAAAAGCTGAATGGTGCTGGAATGGCACATACAGGCTCTCTGCACTAATCAATAGATAAATGGTAAGAGTTGTGAGAAAAATCAAAGACACAACGCTTCAGCAGAAATGTTGCACAATAGTGGAACCTTTGCCATATGAGACCCACTACCGTAATCCGAACAGAACTACCTGCGTTCAGGAACTGCCTGAAGACATCTAGAGGCAGATTTATAAGCCCCCTGCACAACCAGTACATCACTTTTTGTGACGTACTGGCGGCGTATTTTACTGCTTCATATTTACAAGGACAGGAAAAGCCACCATGCGTGGCTTTTCCTGTGCTTTTAAATATGGCCCCTTTACACGCAGCACTTTGCGTGAAAGGGGACATGGAACATGGGTGTTGCTGTGGGTGTTCACATGCAACACCCATGGAACCACACACATTTCTAGATTTACAAGGAATCGTAAATCTGGAAATGCACCTGAATGCTACGCCTCCCAAGGGGGGCGTAGGGAGGTGCAACGAGGAGAAATGTTTTAATTTCTCCTAGTTTTTTCCTCTTTCAATGCGTGCTGCTTTCTACAGCATGCATTGAAAGAGGAGAATGCAGGTAGTGATTGTTTTTGTGCAGGAAGGGGCACCTTCCTGCACAAAACAATCTCCCCATGATGCAGGCATCCTTGCACTATGGTGCAAGGGTGCCTGCGCAGGCGCAAGACAGTTGTTTGTGCACGAGCACAGGGGAGACCACAGGAATGGGACATACTAATTATTTTTTATTTTTTTATCCTCATTCGCCACCAATCTCACTTCATTTTTGCACCCAAGATATCTATACCATACTCAGCAAGCTGGGAGAAGGTAGGCAATTGGAGATAGGGACCCGCCTACAGGTACTAAAAACTACTTGGGTGCTGATGAAGAACCAGCTGAGATAACTCTTCCACCAAGCTCCAGTGTTGTAATTTGGCAGCAATTGGGTTAGCATTAGCAGAAGCCATCCTGTATTTAGAGGCTATCTTGTCCGTTTTGTGGAATCCATTTTGTATTTCTGGCAGCCATTTTGTTTGCCATGTGCTACCACGTGTATGCCATGTGCTCTGTCCTACCTTGCGGTTGTCTGCTCTTGAAATCTGCCTAGAGACAGGTTATATTTAGCCTCTCCCACTTTGCACATGCTCAGTTGAGCTTGCAGCTGCCCATACAGCGGCTGTTAGTCTGTAAATGTCAGGATGTTTTCACCAGAATTAGCAACTGTTAGCTCCTCCCACTTGTTGACTGTGCATTTTCAGTATGACCTTATATGCGCCTAAAACCTACTTCTTTTACTTGTATTGCCTTTTTTTGAGCCCCTGTGTGGGTATAAAAGGACCAAGCTCCTTCCATTCAGTGTGCTACTTCATACATTGCCGAAGGGTGTTGTGTGAATGTAGTTCCACCTCATGAGGTTAATAAACTTTGTATTTTCTATTCCAGTTTCTGTGCCAACTTCTATCCTATTGGTCTGAGGACTTGTGCAGAGAAGGGCGAACCCCTTGCACTGGTAGGCCTTGCTGAGGCTCACCACCACACCAGGAGCTAGGGGACCCTCACAGTGCAGCTAGGGGTAAACGGCATAGCCCGAAGAGTATTAGGGTAGCATAATCATAGGACTCAGTAAAAAAATCATACAATTCCTGAGCCCAATCTAAGTTGCAACAGGTCCCAAAATGCCAACTTCTTCTTTCTAAAAGATCTAGCTAGGTCTAACTTAGAAACTGCCATGACTGAGGACAGCCAGTCTGAAAAGGTAGGAGGGAAAGATGTTGTCCATCTTT
The DNA here is from genome assembly GCF_964263255.1 of Lissotriton vulgaris. Taxonomy (NCBI): domain Eukaryota; kingdom Metazoa; phylum Chordata; class Amphibia; order Caudata; family Salamandridae; genus Lissotriton; species Lissotriton vulgaris. Next base: position 748,365,403 of record NC_141693.1, on the reverse strand, counting down.
TGCAGATTTCTCTCCTGGCTAGCAAGATAGCATAAAACACAGAGAACAATGCTTCAAAGACAGAAACTATGGTTTGGAATCATGGAGGGGCACAACACCAGCATCAGATTAGCTCTAAAATGAGATACTTGGGGATCAACGTCATGCAAGACATCACTAAGATCGCCGAGACCAACCTGGCCTGGGTGGCTAAGGATTGTCAGAGGCTGTTGAAATCCCGTGTTCTACTTCCTCTATCCATTCTAGGTAGGGATAACCTGGTTAAGATGTCAATACTTCCTAAGGTAACTTTTCTTTTTAACTGTATCCCCCTACATTTTGAAAAATTGTCTATCGATAAATTACAGCAAGATATAAACTCATTTTTCTGGGCATACAAAGCACCAAGAATAGCTTGGAAAAATTTGAGGCGGAGGAGAGAGAAGGGTGGCCTTGCTCTGCCAGACTTCAGGTTTATGCTTGGGCCTTTCAATTTATGCATTCGCATATGCTGTTGGAAATGCTGGTTAATACCGGAGCAGGGGCTATGTTTCTAGCTATGCTTAGAGGCATAAGTCTTTCTGAGGAGGGTTTTCTGTTTAAATTTGGGGACCTGAAATTTTTGTAAAAGATTACATTGAAGGTCCTACAAGAATTTGCTAAAACCTGGGCCAAACTTAGGGGTGCCACTGCACTTAGTAACTTTTCCAGCCTGGCCCCCCTCTGGGACTCCCCTGGTGGCCCAGAGTGTCTAAGGGACAGGTTAGCAGTACCCCTGAGAGAAGCAGGCTTGTGGTTCGGGGGTTCCTGGTCCCCGATGGTACTTTGTTCTCATGGGATCAACTTAAAGATAAAGTCGGAGAAGACCTCTCCAGGTTTAAACATCTCCAGTTGAAAAGCTGGGCTCAATAAAAGTTAAAGCAAAAGAACTTGGTAGGGAGTGGCAGATTATTAGAACATCAGCTGGTGGCCAATCCCCCGGGGAGAAGGGAGGTCTCATTTTGGTACCAAGCCACAATCGAAGCTGTGGATGGTCAATTTAAGCTTGCCGAGGAGCTGTGGGGGATTTCCTTACCTGCACAAGATTACAATCAAGTTTGGCAGAGTTCGTGTAAGATCTTATATGAGACAGTAAAGCCCTCATGGTTGAAAAGAAACCACCTGTTTACTATTCATGGGCCTATTTCCCCCCACTAAAACTTTCTAAAATTTCTACTGGCCCTCCGGTGTGTTGCAAGAAATGTGGGTTGGCCTCAGCTTCTGACACTCACACATTTAAAGAATGTCCCGCTTTGGAAATCTTTGGGAACAAAGTCGGTAGTTTCCTGACAAGTGTCTTGAGCTGTCCAATTCATTTTGACCTCCCCCTGATTATCTTCAGCTTTACAGATGATGTTACGGGCCCTCCTAGGAATGCGACATACTATTGTAAATATGTTGCATTCCTGTGCTTTGGAAGTGCTGCAGCGTGGCGCAGCAAAACGGCTTGAGTTGCCGCGCTGCTCACTTCCTCTTAAATCTAACCCTTTGGATTAGAAGCATCCTCCTTCCTCCCCCAACTACTGAACCTATTAAACAAACTGAATGTAGTTAAAAACACATATATAGATGTATAGTGATAGGAACCCCGCTCTTTGCAGTGCCACTGGAAACTGGATTCCTGACACATCTTTACACATGTGCTATAGTACAAAAGCACTAGGAATACCATTCTAACACAGTGCACTGAAGCAAAAGGATACATAAATTAAACAAACAAATACAGTAAATAATTAATAAATACATGCATAAATAAATAAGTAAATAAATTAAACTGTTTTCCATAAATACTATTTCCCCCTGCGTAGAAAAAAGTGAGTCTCTGATATTTCTGCTGTATTTTGGCATTCGATTTCAGACACAAGCTCACTGGTCTGTTCAGTGACTGTTCTTGCTTTTTCATTAATTACCATTTCTCCTCTGTCCTGACTTTCTGTTTGGTTTATCATTTTCCAGAGGGTCTAACTAATGTCTCTTTTTACGCAAACAGAGCTGGGTATATAGAGGAGAACAGATAGACGATCTCTGGCTCGCTTGTAGCTGCTTCTTCTCTGTTTGCACCCAATTTTGTGAAAAAATACATGATTAAATTAATGATTAAATGAATGAATGGCTGGACAGTCTATTACACCAGATTACCGCCTCAGCGTGTCCCAAATTAGCTAGTGTTGGCCTGCTAGCAATGCAGATAGATATTCATTAAGGAGTTCAGCCGAATCCGAGTCAGCTTCCAATTTCTGATCGATTCAAAGTTGTACTCCTTGCCGAGCTTGGCACTTCCTAAGTTTCCACCACTTTGAAGTAGTGTTCTCACTCCTGCAGTGGCATTGGTCCTACCCCATACCTGTTTCTCCCCAAAAATCCAGGACACAATTTGACTTGGTTAGGATAAAAAAACTTTACATCAAGCTCAGCAAGAGATTCAGGTAGAGTAATTGAAAGTAAAATTAAACATCAACAAACAGTGCATACACCTCACCAAATGTTATAAATCAATTGCACACATTTCCTCTTTACACCGCTGTTCGAGGTCAGTCCCAACCTACATGTCATTAAAGATACACTGATGGTATGGAAACATAGATGAACACCTGACAGCTTCTTGTTTCTCCATGGACCGAGTACCCTCTATTCCCTGCAAGGGCACCTTGTGGCATCTTAATCCATGGCCGAAAATTCAAGGATACTCACGTTTGAGCTAGAAATGTGGAGACCACAAGCAGGTCAGCCCCTCCCTTCCATCCAGTCTCAAACCCCTAAATAAGCTCTCCCGATTAAAATTGACGTTCGTGCAATCTGGTGCCCCCCCAAACTCCCTATGATCTTTCAACATATTTAGGCCACACAGCACACAGGTTACTGGTGAATGTGCCCTCTTATGCTTTTCTCCTCTTGGTAATGGCCATCAGTCATGTCTGGGTAAATACTTCAAGACCCCCGCCTGAAAAGTGGATGCATTCCACATTGAAGTAATGAGGATTGACCAATGGCATCAAACCGTGTCTGAAGGTCTCAATGGATGCCATCTTCAAAATTGCTGATAATGAGCAATTGAGTTTCTTCACTGACTTGTTGATAGCAACAGGCCTAATCCCCATTGGTAATTTGTCCTACAGGATGACATTTGACATAATAACACCACTCCAGGCACCAAAAGTCCAGCTTTGCCAACGTTGATATGATGCACCCTTGGAGCCCCCTTCATCCCAGCGGGATCTTATCAGTACCTACACATGAAGTAGCAAGATGTCAGGCTAGAGAATCTGTCCCACTTTCAAAATTTCTGCGAGGTGTGCTGGCACGCTTCCGACCTCCAGGTTGTCTATGGCAACCCAATTATGCGCCATCCCCTCATCCCGAACGCACTGTTGAAAATGAATCAGATGCTAATATGGTTTCATGCTAACTTCACGTAAACAATACCTGGACGAGCCATGACTCCGCTCCTAGGACTCATATGCCAAACTCGGCCTGATGTATTGCTCAAAGCAGCTGGACATTCATGTTCCTATGGCCTTAATTGCCTCGGTGTCACCCACATGTAAGACGCCATAGTTATGATGCCAATTCTGAAGCAAGCCAATGGGAAAGATTCCTGTGAGACCCCTAGCAAACCCTTTAGCATATGCGTGTAAACTGTGCCCTAACCAATGGCACTCCATTGGCGTGCATTAGTACATTGAGGTGACCAGTGCACTATCTATTTTGGCAATAATGTGATCTCCTGTATTTGGTGACGCCCCCCATCCATTCCTGGCAGTCCCAATATTGTGCCTCCTACAGTTTATCCTATGCTGTTTGTTCGCCGCCATGAAAGGCTCACTGACCTCAGAAGGATGAAAGGCTGACTCAACCCAGTCAGGATTAAAACTCGTGGCATGCAGTTGTGATATTCAGATGTTGAAAAGATGATGCTACCACTAAGATAGCTGATCTATAAGGGTGACTTTACAACCACCATCATAAGGGTCGTTTAGACTGGTGCAAGGTGCCCGCTAGAATAGTGGATATCATAAACCAGGCTAACTTCTCACAATAATGAATTCTTTTTGGTGGATTTATATAGCACGAACCCGACTAGAAGCAATTAGAGCACTTTACATAAGCATGAGTTATGTTACACATGAACACATTCATTTTTTGTAGGCACAAAAGGTCGCAGTCCCTGGCGCAGAGTGCTCCGCCCCCCACCAAAGGAAAATGCCCCACCACCCAAATTTGGCCGTTCTGGGTGCAATCACCACAGCTAGACCTCTTCAATCCGATGGGCCCCTTCATCTTACAACGCGGTCGCCTCTTTAGTCTTTAAATACTGGCTCCCACTACTCCACAGGGCCTACAGTCGCTGGCAGGTTTCCGCGATGATGACCTGTTATCAATAGCCGCCCCGGAGCAGGGAAAATACAGCCCAGCACCGGAACAATGGACCCACATGTCCGACTCCATGCGCTGCTTTTCTCTCACAAGACCCTCTATATTGGCAATAATGTGATCTCCTGTATTTGTTGACACCCCCCTATCCATTCACAGCAGTCCCAATATTGTACCCCCTCCAGTTTATCCTATGCTGTTCGTTTCCCACCATGAAAGGCTCGCAGTCCTCAGAAGGATGAAAGGCTGACTCAACCCAGTCGGGATTAAAACTCGTGGCGTGCAGTTATGATATTCAGATGTTGAAAAGGTGATGGTAATGACACATTAGGATTTTCCCAATTTTTTTTATTCGTTTCATTTAAATACCCACAGAAAAGTCCATTTATACTCACTTTCTGGGTGGATTTATATAGCACGAACCCGACTAGAAGGTATTAGAGCACTTTACATAAGCATAAGTTATGCTACACATGGATGCATTCATTTTTTGTAGGCACCAAAGGTCGCAGCCCCTGGCACAGAGTGCCCCGCCCCCCACCGAAGGAAAATGCAATGCTGCCCAAATTTGGCCGTTCTGGGGGCAATCACCACAGCTGGACCTCTATAATCTGATGGGCCCCTTCATCTTGCAACGCCTCGCCTCTTTGGTCTTTAAATATGGGCTCCCACTACTACACAGGGCCTACCTTTCCGCTATGATGACCTGTCATCAACAGCCGCCACGGAGCAGGGAAAATATGGGCCAGCGCTGGAGCAATGGACCCACATGTCCGACTCCATGTGCTGCTTGTTCGCTCGAGACCCTCTATTTTGGCAATAATGTGATCTCCTGTATTTAGTGTTGCCCCCCATCAATTCCTGGCAGTCCCAATATTGTGCCTCCTACAGTTTATCCTATGCTGTTTGTTCGCCGCCATGAAAGGCTCACTGACCTCAGAAGGATGAAAGGCTGACTCAACCCAGTCGGGATAAAAACTCGTGGCATGCAGTTGTGATATTCAGATGTTGAAAAGATGATGGTATTGACACCTTTATACTGACTTTTTTTTTGCTACACAAAAGTACACGAAAATGCCTGCGCACTGTCGCAGAAGGTTTGAACAGTGTTTTTCAGCATAAGAGTGACATTTCTGCCGGATGGACAGATATCAAGGAGGCAGGCCGTAGCCACAAAAGCGGTTTCCATTGCCTAATGTCAGAAATATGTTAAGAAAGCAGAAGGGGTCGTTGTATTTTTATTTGTTTATTTACATGCTAAATAATGGCTGCCGCGCGCAATGGGACACGCAGCTCACCCAACTCGAAACAAGCATTTGCAATGCAATAGGTCTCGCATTTATGCAAGTTTGAGCTGTTGGCATTGTAAATGACAATGCCTTTTATTTATGTATTGGTTTTTACATTTAAAATAAAAAGCATGGACAATTACAATGCCAATAGCTTAAACTTGAGTAAATGCGAGACCTATTTCATTGAAAATGCTTGTTTTCCTTTTTTTCTGTATTGGTTTGTTGGTTGTTGGGTAAAAGGGAAGGGGGTGTTGTAATGTGGCAGTTGCCATGTGCAGTGCTTGCTGTACTTTTTTCCAGAGTTCTATCCCTCTGGATTGTCACGGTTGCAGTGTTCCACCAGCGGCAGTTGCTCTGTGGCGGTCGAAGATGAGATCACACTCTGTGTTGCTTGAAGAGAATAAAGCCCAGTTTGCATACCTCTCTGTTGTCGGTGTCATTACCACAGTCTCCTCAGTACTGTCTGGAGAAAACATAGGGCAGGTGAATAAGACATATAGAAAAGAGTGCAGTAGCTACACCTACCGAACATAGCTGAGGGAGCTTAGTGCAGTTCATTGGGAGATAGTATGAGCAAATTACGTTGCACCAATATCATGAAAATGTTTACATATGCATTAGGAGCCTAGGAATAGTAAGATCCATTTGCCAACACTCGAGCGCGAGGTAAGTGACCCGATTAGGGCCACCCAGGTCACTGGCGACTACCTCGAAGCCTTCCATACACATGAAGAGTCGGTCAAACAGTAGAAAATACAAACCAAGTATATTTATTCAGGTACACTTGAGCGGAGTCCAGTCTGACCAGCCTCCTGGGATTGCTGCAGAGGGACTAGCTTCAGCAAACATGGAGATACATTATGTGAATTTCTGAACCAAGGAAGTCCCGCCAATTATGGAATTTTACTACCAGGTGCAGCTGAAACAAAGAAGTACAGTAGGATAAGTTTAGACTCTGAGGCCGTTCTGTCCGTGCCTACTGCTAGACTAGTGGGAGAAAACCTCTATCAATGGGAAAGGTATGTGTTAAAAAGAACAGTGTATTCATTAGTAGAGCACGGCCTAACCTTTTGAGAAATGGAACTTTCCACAGCCTGCTTCTCAAGGAGGGAATACACAGTTGACGACATGATTCAAAATGGTGGCTAAACATAAAATGGTGCCACGAATGCTAACTTAACATAAGAACAATGCGCAAACTAAAATAGCAAAAACATATTCATTTCATCAGACCCTCCTTTTAGTATTGGCTAACTCATTTTAGGTTGTGGGTGGAAAAGATGTAATATTCTGTGAAGCTAGAGGATGTCAACACTCAGAACAATCCATATGCTCAGTATCAGGAATTGAAGCTGCAAGGGATGATGTGGAACCAAAAATGCACTCATCGATCTGTGTCATGTCGTTAATGTCCTTCCGCAACATAATCGCAGCACTAGTATAGTGAACTGGCATTTTCAGTTTAGGGGTGAGAACACTTATACAATAGGTGCAGCCGGTTGGGAAACAGTTTATACAAACGCAAGATGTGAAGAAAATGCCAGAAATCACAGCTAGAAAAGCAAAGATCTTCCAACCCCAGTATGTGAGCTTTTTCCAAAACCACCCTGATAGAGTCCAAGTAGGACCATTCTCTTGGTGTTTGTCAGAGGAGAGTGTATGCAATTTCTGTATAGCAGCATACACATTGGCAGTGTGGTTAGGTACATAAACGCAACAGCAACTGACAATGACGCGACAAACCCCAACCCTATCTGCAAATATGACATCGAACTCCATCCAGTTCTGCAAGGTAACTGATCTCGTAGCCTGAAGCTCAGTGGTGATGTTTGTATTAATAACCCCTTTAACAACTCTTGTTACCAGATGAATTTTAAGGCTATTGGCCATGGGGCCCCAAAAGGGTATGAGACTCCTCACGGCATCCTCAAACTGTTGTGCGGTGGTATCTGTCTGATCAATATCCTTTTTGTCATTGACCCTTCTGACTCGGGGCAATTATACACTCCTACTCTATACCTGATGGTCTTTATGATAAATGGGCAGAGCAACATACACCGAGGGAAGGAGAAAAGATAGGTAAAATCAGCCTGACCATCCACTTGAAAGCAAGACATGAGCTTGGGATCCACAGACAAAATAGACATTAGGGGGTAGGAACAAAGGCGGACTATTATTCATGATAAGTCTGTAGGTGAAATTGCATTTACTCTCCCCCACCTTTACCTCCCCAGTCCCCTCAACGCAGAAAGCAGCTGTAGAGCTGACCACAGACACCAGCATCGGTTTGTCCTTGGTAATATTATGAGCTTGGAAAGATTGGAAATACCCAGAGGTGTTAAGCTCTTGGAAATCAGCCATTTCCATTCGAAACCATGTGTCTTTTTTCACCTTTTCATATTTTCTCATACAGGAGTTTAGGGACAAAGTACCGGAGATGCCTTGTCCTGCCTTTCCTATGGGGGAGTAAACCTGTGATGAAAACATTTAAACTCTACCACGGTGCGAGAGTCAGCAGGCATTACAACCCGAGTAGAAAGTTGGAAATGGTAGTGTACTATAATAAACAATTCAAAACAACCTTCACAACTTCCAATGTATGACAATGGCACGGACAACTAGTTATCACTTCTATGAGTAACTGAGGGGAGCAATCCACAAACCCAACAATTAGTTGTATTGGACACATCATGATGCAACATTTGTATAAAGACATTATCTGTGTAAGACTTTCTGTGCTCTCCTTTGTGAGGGGCCAAAGCAACAAATATGTGTTCAGGGGGAATGGGCGTTGTACCAACCAAGGAATGTACAGGATACTTCTCCTCTAGAAACCCGGATATTGCAAGTATTGTTATTAGTGCAATCACAACTATTAAGGCAAAAACTATTTTACTCTTTGTGGACCAACCCCATGCTAGACGCAGTGATGCAAATGGCTGTTCTTCCTCATTAATAGGCCGACCAAATGGATGCATTATGAAGCAAAAAGGAGAATGCAATAAAAACTGATAAGAAAGGCAATTGTTCCCAGTGTCCGGTTGAGCCTCACTGTTACAGGCTCCTATTGTTCATCAACATTGGCGCTCTTGAGCACCAGTGGCGGAGCTTGCTCAGTCCTAAGCTCTTGATGATCAGGATGATGTACCCCACTCCAAGGGAGCACGCTCGATGTATCTTGTCCAATGTCAGAACAGTGCACCAATCTCGCCTCACCCTAACACTGTTGGTACTATAGCAAAGTACACCCTAACTTTCACAATCCATCCCTAATCAGACTTCTCCTTTGGTGCACCATTCTTCTAACTGAGGACGCAAGTTGTACATGGTGACCCCAGGAACAAAAGGGTCAACAAACAGTGACTCTTTAATGGCTCAGATTTCTGGAGGGGCCCTTGCATTTAGTACGCTATTGTTTTCTGCATCCGTCTCGGTCCATGTAAGCTTTGCATCACCAAAAGGGACGAACTGAGACACTTTTTCACCTTCAGTGTCCCCAATGCTGTTCATCACCTACTGGTCATAGGGTAAGGGTAAGGGTATCCTACGGTAATGGCTGGAATTGATCCAATTCTTTCAGCCGGCAACGTTAACAGCGGTCCGAGTTGCAAGAAGGATATGCTCGGGCCCCTTTCACCGGGGCTCCAAGCTTTCACTGGAAATTACCCAGCAGAACCCAGTCCCCAGGCTGTATATTGTGACCGAGACCCTCTGGTATGGGTGGTAGTGACTCACAAATCTGTTGGTGTATAGAACGTAAACTGCCAGTTGACTTGCACAGGTAATCTGTCAATAAAGGTTACTCAATCTCAGAAAACCTACGCGGTTGCGGGACGCCCCAGACAGTTGCCGGGTGTCCAAATACGACCTCGTAGGGTGACAATCCTTTCTAGAATGTGCTGTAGTTCCCGTTGACAAAAGAGCTAATGGCAAAACATTTTGCCACTTAAACCTGTTGTCTCCTGAATCTTTGCCAATTTCAGCTTGAGAGAACCATTGTAATTCTCAACCAAACCTGCAGACTGGGAGTGATTCGCAGCATGAAATTTATGTTTTATGTGTAAACCCTCACAGACTAACTGGATAAACTTGGCATTGAAACGACTTCCGCTTTCACTCCAGATCAAATGGGGCAAGCTGAAGCGTGGAATAAACTCCTTCTGGAGCACCTTTGCAGTTGCAATGGCTGTATTTTCTTTAGTGGGGTCGGCCTCAACCCTTTTACTGAACTCACAAACAATCATGAACACATACTTCAAATTATTGAAGGGGATGATGAGTGTGTTAGGTGTTGCGTCTTAGTGTCCTTAGGCTCAATCCTTTTTTGTATGAACAGAATCAAGAGAGTCCTTGCTTTGTAGAAAAGTTGCTCTTTATTTGTGTAGATAAAAGCGTGCACAGCCGACACGTGTTTCGCCCCTGTGGCGAATTTCGCCAGGGCTTTTTCAAGGCTGTAATGAATCACAATTAAAAATTGTAAGTGTACATAAATGAAAAGAGAGCGCCTATGACCCCAAGAGATGTGCACGAGTTCGAAAGAGAGGTAGTGTGGAGTGCAAATTCATTGATATGATTTCTGGTATGTGATCAGCGGATAGAAGAAACCCCTTTTGTGAATTTTTAAACAACATTGAGAAGAGATGTGTGCATGAAGACAGAGAGCATCAAACACTGTGAGTTGTACCACCAAGGTTTTGTGCAAGTAATATAAAAAGGGGTTGAAAGTTACAATTCTGATTTATTACAGGTGAGATAGGATCTAAGCGATCATGAGTAAACAGTTACCGCCACAAGTCTAGTTATAGAGATAGTTGAGGTATTTTACCAAAGCAGAGAGATTAAAAGATGTGAAGAAAAAAGCTTAACCATATCTGTTTCATACCTATTTACAATGTTATTTGTTCTGTACACTTCCTCATCTTATACACAGTATTTTTCAACATCAAATCCGGTTTTTAAATCTGTTGACACAACATTTTCATTTTTTAGAAATTTTTTGTTGTTATAAGAAGCCATTTTTACTGTATTCATTAAATAACAACTTTTGCCTGTTTCTAAGCCTACTAACAATCTGATTAGAAGGGTGCGATGTAATGTGCAGCCATCTTTTTACATTGATACCACTGTTTCTATCATATGATTCATAACATTTGAACCCAGATATTCTAACATATATCACAGACATATCACAGGTTAACACTCGATGTGTCGCAATTAATCAGGTAAAATCCGGGTAATGGGTTAGAGTCAAATGGGTCATGTGGAAAAGTATTAATCTGGGAAATAGGTCCCTTAGTTCGTAGAGGAGTTAGGGCAAATGGTCAAGCAATGAGGAGTTGGTGGATTATCGCATTCAGAGGGTCTAATTTATAACGTATTAGAGCTTAAGGGAAGACAAGATTTAAAAGATCTCAGCAAATTGTTCCAGCCTACGGGAGTAGAGCTCTCCGGTATGGAGACACGAGCTTGACGGGTTTTTTAAGGCATGCAGTAATAACGCGGTTTCGTAAACAGATCACCCAATAGGTGTGTGCGCAGGGGGTGGCAGTCCGACAGAGAGTGCTACGATGCAGCGCACTCACCGGAATTGTTGATACGGGCGGAGACTAAAATGCGGCTATTTAGTCACTTACTTTTTAGGGGTAGAATCACTGACGTGCTCTTGGAAGTCTCTCGTTTCTTCTACCGCTTTCACGAACTGCGCGTTTAGTGGACTCTGCCTCTTTTAAACCGGAAGAGGGATGTTAAACCGGAAGGGCTGGTCTACAATATAATTCTACACAAGTTTTTTTATATTAATTTTAGACCTAATGTGCAGCAGCATGATTGAAAAAAGGGGGAATCTACATTTTGCAAAGTCATTGATATTAAATATGCGCTTCTATTATTATATTCGTTCATTTTCCGTCTCGTAGCTCAGAGGTGATAGATGAATGGGCGTATGTAAGTAAAAGTCAAAGACGGACTTTTTTTAGAGACTGAAGATGTGTAAGGGTTACGCCATTTACAAGTGGTGTATATGACGGTTGTTAACTACATTATTGATCACAATGGACAAAAGCAGTTATACATTCGGTCTCAATAAGTCCGGGGAGGGTGTTATATTATTAGACTAATCTCATAATGATACCTTGTGTACTACTCACTAGTCTGTGAATTCGTGAGGGTGGAGGGGTAGAGTGAAATTCCCCCCGCTATGAATCTTATATATGAGAGATGGGCAAGGCAAGTGTCCTTGTATTCTATTCTTCTACTTTTAGTGAAGAGGTGCATTTTTATCAGGTTGAGATCCCACAGCGTTCTAACGAGGGATAAAGCCATTATTTTGTCCCGCCTGGACTATGGGAACTCTTTATACTTAGGTGCCCCCGCATTTACAATCAAAAAGCTACAGGTGACTCAAAACGCCGCAGCTCGCCTCCTGTTAGGCCTCAACAAACGAGAATCAGCTACCATTGCCCTGAGGAAACTGCACTGGCTTCCTGTTAAGGCCAGAGTGTTGTTTAAATCTCTCTGTTTTATGCACAAAGCCATGTGGAAGAATGCCCCCACTATGATCTGTTCCCTGGCAAAACCCTATCTTCCTCACAGACCCCTAAGATCCAGCACTGCCTTCCTGGCTACTGTCAACAAAATCAGACGGACCAGATGGGGCGGACGTTCCTTCTCCTGGAATGCCGCAAAAGAATGGAACTCTCTGCCCACCTCCCTTCGCAGTGAACCTAGCCTTTTAAAATTTCGGAAGGATCTGAAAACTTACCTGTTCATTTAACTGTTTCCCCTTTTAGTATGACGGTACTTAGCGCTACGAGGCCTCCGGGTTGTTTGCGCTCTACAAAACCCGATTAATAATAATAATAAAAGGGGGTACGGCCGTTGGCGGTCTCCTAGGGGTGTATCTTTATTCAGTATGTCTATTGATTGTAACAGTTAGGCATCACCTTGTTTGATACTATTGATAAGCAGTTGTAATCAATATTGAACTAGATCAAGACAGTTGTTTACTTAGGTGAGCTATTCATTGTCTCTGTATCCCTCTGTATTGTTCTCAGATGTAGTTTATTCCAGACAATGGTGCCATTCATATTCTTGGTTTAAGCCCTTGTCCACTGTGTCCATTTTTATAATGAGCGCACTTTCTTCTCTTCGTAGGAGGCGGTCCACATCTCCGCCATGTTTTGGTGTCTTTAGTCTTTTGATGCCTACGAAAGAGAATGTTCGATTATGCTCATGGTGTTGCAGAAAGTGTTCTACAAGGGATTGTCTAGTGTCAGTTTTGAGGATGTTCCGGTAGTGTTCCTGAATGCGAATTTTAAGAGGTCTTCTTGAGCTACCAATATAGTTTTTCCCACAAGGGCAGGTGATAAGGTAGATCGTATTGGTGCTTTCGCAATTGATGAAGTCTCTGATTGTGTATTTTTGTCCATTTATACTGACTTCTTTGGTCTTAGACTGGCCAAGTTTGCAGATTGAGCAGTTCGTGCAGGTGTAAAAGCTGTTGCTATAGGAGGTGTTTTGTCGTTTTGGATTCTCGTTGAAAAACAATTGGAGCTTAAGTTTCCTTGTGAATTTGAAGAGATCAACCTTTGTTTTGACCAAGTCCCACTGTGCCGTAGGGCAAAATGAGATTCAATACTGAATACCACAGTGGTGAATATACAATCCGAAAAATTCTAAATAAACATTGGCACTTATTGAGAGACAATCCAACCCTAAAAGACTCTCTAACATCTAAGCCACAACTAGGTTTTTCCAGATGCAGGAACCTACGTGACATACTTGGTCCATTCTTCTTTGAGGTGAAAAACAAACCTAGGAACTTTCCACCACAAACCATCGGCTTTTACACCTGCACAAACTGCTCAATCTGCAAACTTGGCCAGTCTAAGACCAAAGAAGTCAGTATAAATGGACAAAAATACACAATCAGAGACTTCATCAATTGCGAAAGCACCAATACGATCTACCTTATCACCTGCCCTTGTGGGAAAAACTATATTGGTAGCTCAAGAAGACCTCTTAAAATTCGCATTCAGGAACACTACCGGAACATCCACCAAACTGACACTAGACAATCCCTTGTAGAACACTTTCTGCAACACCGTGAGCACAATCGAACATTCTCTTTCGTAGGCATCAAAAGACTAAAGACACCAAAACGTGGCGGAGATGTGGACCGCCTCCTACGAAGAGAAGAAAGTGCGCTCATTATAAAAATGGACACAGTGGACAAGGGCTTAAACCAAGAATATGAATGGCACCATTGGCTGGAATAAACTACATCTGAGAACAATACAGAGGGATACAGAGACAATGAATAGCTCACCTAAGTAAACAACTGTCTTGATTTAGTTCAATATTGATTACAACTGCTTATCAATAGTATCAAACAAGGTGATGCCTAACTGTTACAATCAATAGACATACTGAATAAAGATACACCCCTAGGAGACCGCCAACGGCCGTACCCCCTTTTATCCCTTGTTAGAACGCTGTGGGATCTCAACCTGACAAAAATGCACCTCTTCACTAAAAGTAGAAGAATAGAATACAAGGACACTTGCCTTGCCCATCTCTCATATATAAGATTCATAGCGGGGGGAATTCCACTCTACCCCTCCACCCTCACGAATTCACAGACTAGTGAGTAGTACACAATGCATCATTATGAGATTAGTCTAATAATATAACACCCTCCCCGGACTTATTGAGACCGAATGTATAACTGCTTTTGTCAATTGTGATCAATAATGTAGTTAACAACCGTCATATACACCACTTGTAAATGGCGTAACCCTTACACATCTTCAGTCTCTAAAAAAAGTCCGTCTTTGACTTTTACTTACATACGCCTATTCATCTATCACTTCTGAGCTACGAGACGGAAAAATGAACGAATATAATAATAGAAGCGCATATTTAATATCAATGACTTCGCAAAATGTAGATTCCCCCTTTTTTCAATCATGCTGCTGCACATTAGGTCTAAAATTAATATAAAAAAACTCGTGTAGAATTATATTGTAGACCAGCCCTTCCGGTTTAACATCCCTCTTCCGGTTTAAAAGAGGCAGAGTCCACTAAACGCGCAGTTCGTGAAAGCGGTAGAAGAAACGAGAGACTTCCAAGAGCACGTCAGGGATTCTACCCCTAAAAAGTAAGTGACTAAATAGCCGCATTTTAGTCTCCGCCCGTATCAACAATCCCGGTGAGTGCACTGCATCGTAGCACTCTCTGTCGGACTGCCACCCCCGCGCACACACCTATTGGGTGATCTGTTTACGAAACCGCGTTATTACTGCATGCCTTAAAAAAAAACGCCAAGCTTGTGTCTTCATACCGGAGAGCTCTACTCCCGTAGGCTGGAACAATTTGCTGAGATCTTTTAAATCTTGTCTTCCCTTAAGCTCTAATACGTTATAAATTAGACCCTCTGAATGCGATAATCCACCAACTCCTCATTGCTTGACCATTTGCCCTAACTCCTTAACGATTACGTCTTGACGAACTAAGGGACCTATTTCCCAGATTAATACTTTTCCACATGACCCATTTGACTCTAACCCATTACCCGGATCTTACCTGATTAATTGCGACACATCGAGTGTTAACCTGTGATAAGTCTGTGATATATGTTAGAATATCTGGGTTCAAATGTTATGAATCATATGATAGAAACAGTGGTATCAATGTAAAAAGATGGCTGCACATTACATCGCACCCTTCTAATCAGATTGTTAGTAGGCTTAGAAACAGGCAAAAGTTGTTATTTAATGAATACAGTAAAAATGGCTTCTTATAACAAAATTGTTTTCTAAAAAATGAAAATGTTGTGTCAACAGATTTAAAAACCGGATTTGATGTTGAAAAACTACTGTGTATAAGATGAGGAAGTGTACAGAACAAATAACATTGTAAATGGGTATGAAACAGATACGGTTAAGCTTTTTTCTTCACATCTTTTAATCTCTCTGCTTTGGTAAAATACCTCAACTATCTCTATAACTAGACTTGTGGCGGTAACTGTTTACTCATGATCGCTTATATCCTATCTCACCTCTAATAAATCAGAATTGTAACTTTCAACCCCTTTTTATATAACTTACACAAAACCTTGGTGGTACAACTCACAGTGTTTGATGCTCTCTGTCTTCATGCACACATCTCTTCTCAATGTTGTTTAAAAATTCACAAAAGGGGTTTCTTCTATCCGCTGATCACATACCAGAAATCATATCAATGAATTTGCACTCCACACTACCTCTCTTGCGAACCCGTGCACATCTCTTGGGGTCATAGGCGCTCTCTTTTCATTTATGTACACTTACAATTTTTAATTGTGATTCATTACAGCCTTGAAAAAGCCCTGGCGAAATTCGCCACAGGGGCGAAACACGTGTCGGCTGTCCACGCTTTTATCTACACAAATAAAGAGCAACTTTTTTTACAAAGCAAGGACTCTCTTGATTCTGTTCATACAAAAAAGGATTGAGCCTAAGGACACTAAGACGCAACACCTAACACACTCATCATCCCCTTCAAATACTTCACTGTCTGAAAACTCTAGAGGTCCAGAGTTTTCTTGAGTGTGTTACCATTATCAAAACCATGTGAAAACTAATGTGGACTTGGATTCCTCTGTGGACCACCTCCCTTCTGTAGACTTCAAATTATTGACCCTAATCATCTCTATGTAGTCCATTTGAAGGACAGCTACAGGGAAAGTGGGAGGTGCGAAATTGCCGGGTGGTGTAGGGGTACCCTTACCAGGATTGTGTATCATGCACACCATACAGTACTTCACTAAATATGCAGCTGTCTTTGAAATGCTGTCATTCTGCCATACGGGGTCTAACAACTTGCAAATACCCTTATCACTGATATGAGCTGGGCCATGAGCCATTGTGACTACAGGAAGAACATATGCATCTGGCAACATCCGTCTCTACTTCCCTGACTTGTCAATCCAACATCCCTTATTGTTCAAGTTTGCTGTACTTTTTTGCCACACGGCTAATTCTTCCACTGTGGCCTCACTCTGTATTTCCTTCACATTCTCTAGTGTATCCTCAAACAGGGTGACCTCGGCTCCCACCTAGCCGGACCTGCTACAAACATTCTTTTCATCTTAGTTTGGGCTGTTTCTTTAGCTATCCGATCTGCAAAGCTGTTCCACTTACTCACATCATCAGTAACTTTCCCATGGGCACTGCACTTCACTATTGGCAAATTCTTAGGGAATGTTAAAGCGGACAGAAGCCTATATACAACGGCCCCTCGTGGCGGGATGCCTGGCTTTCACCTTGTGGATACCCTACCGGGGTTATTTCACAGGGGAATACCAGGACGGGTTCCCTAAGCAAGCGCCGGGAAACCCACTGCGGGTAGCTGTACGCTATATAAGCTCAAATACATTTACATTTACATATATAAGAGGGCCGTGCTGAATTTACATCCTATGGGACGTAAGGAACCCTCTCTCTGCCCAAAGATGCCCACATTTATGGGCGTCTCCAAAGACATACTGACTGTCAAGCCCTTGATCATAATGTGCTTCGCAAAGAGCATTAGCTCGTAACCTGTCAGACGTGTGTCAGGAATCACACTGTCAGCGCTCTGCAAGGTACACTGCCCTCCCAGGTTCTGAAGAGACCCAGAGTGATTGTGAAGCCAGAGATGGTTAATCTTTGGTTCGATCTTTGTTAGAATGTAATTCCAAGATGGCCGCCGCTATTGCCGCGGCTGGGGAATAGTTATGTTCTAGTCTTTCACTGAGTTGAGAAGCGAGCGCGCTGTACACTGCGCACTTCAAAAAAGATTTTGTCGTGAGTGGCCGTTATTCAAGAGCGCTCACAAGTATTGAGGAAATTCTAGTTAGAAGTTCTTGGGTGTAGATTGAGACACCGAATTCATGTGACCCATAGTTGAGACATTTGAGTTATACTCAGTGCTCCGTGTTCATCGAATTTACAAGTTTGTGAATATCTTCACTGGCAATTGTGAGTAGTACATTCTTCGTTGAGAAAAGTGACTTAGCAGTGTTCATTGGTCACCGAACTTAATGACCCTTAAAGAAACTCTGTCAAGTTGTTCCTCGTCAAGAAATCATCCTGGTGAATAGAGAATTCCAAGCTACGTATCTCTCTTCAGTCCAGTGGTTCGAGGTGAGGTGTTTGAAGTTTCATCAACGAACATAATATCGTCGGAAGAAGATGAAGTAAGACTTTTCTAACCCTTCCTTGTGCTGAGCTTCTGAGTACTCTACCAGCCAGAACCTTCCCCTTGCGCTTCCCCTGTACTTTCCTTCCTGTCTTCCCTGCCTTGTTCCTTTTTGCGCGTTTCAGCCAGAGTACTGGAGACTTTAACACAGAGACAATTATAACCGTTCATTCCTTTACAAGAGAACAGACCAGTGAAGAAGGTAGTGTAAACCATCCCCTCAGAGTGTAACATAGAGAATAACCACAATTGTAAGTTACTTAATTTGACATTCTTTCTTCCAGAAATATCTATCTCTTCACTGATAGCTACTCACATTCATACACAGAGAGAGGCAAGACTCTGAAGACAGCTGGTAGGATAGATTTTGTATTTAGAATTGTCATTCAGGGGTTGTATCTAGGAGGTTGTTGAGTTGTCTTTCTCCCTGTCTGTGTGCATTAGGAACCCGAGTGCAGTCCCGAAGCCATAACATACCTTGAAGGACTAGAGGGTACCAGCTGTTGTCGGAGTGTCTCTCTTTTCTGTACAATTCCCCTTTCCCTGTCTCTGGTGCAGTTGCTTGGCTGAGCGACGTCACCGGAGGGGGGGGGGGCATTGGGAGCTAGCATCAGTTCTGCTTCTGCGAAGAATCTGGGACCTGACAACGTGCACTGGTGAGGTGCTGTGTCCTTGTCTTATTCAAAATTGTTTCCCCAGCATGGGGTAGCATAACTGTGAGGTCAGTATCAAGTTCGAGTCCAGCCGGCTGTCTTATTTAGACAGCCACAACCACTCTTAGACAGCTCGGGAGGGCTTGTGCGATGGGGTCAAGCACAGCGAAGAAATAAGCACACAGTTGTTGCTTATCCCCAAATTTATGTGTTAAAACAGAAAGCGCACAACCACCCATCTCATGGACGTACAAATCGAAGCATTTAGCGTAGTTAGGGGTACCAAGCACTGGAGCTTAGCAAAGCACAGTTTTTAATTGCTGAAAAGACTGCTGACACTCTGGCATCCAAGACAGGGGTTCATGCACATCTTTAAGTGTTAACACAAGCAGGGGCTTAAGAAGCAGCGAATAGCCAGGTATCCACTGCCTGCAGTAGGAAGTGATACCTATGAAGCACACACATCGTTCTGAGTTTGTGGAACGGGAATTTTAACAATGGTACTGATGCCCTCAGAGGTCAATCCCCTACCCTCCTTCGACAGTAGATTACCTAAGTAGGTAACCTCCTGTCGACAATACTGACATTTGGAAAGGATACTTTATGGCCATGTTGAGCTAAATGTAGCAACAATTTAACTATACTATCTCTGCAACCTTGTTCTGAATCTGAGGCGATGAGCAAGTCATCGACATGTTGAAGCAATACATTACCTGTAGGGAGCAAAAAGAAATCCAGCTGAATTTTCAATGCCTGACTATAGATACTCAGACTCTCTGTATAGCCTTGTGGAGCGCAACAGAATCTAAAGCTTCTACCAGCTAACAGTTGCCAGGACACGGATGTACTAATCAAGTGGGGTGGCAGGTATGCGTGAGAGACGCTAACCCCAGGTAATTATGCTACAGTTGTCTTGAGTGCCACAGCAGTGTACTATACCTTGATCCATCTACATGGTATGTAAGGGGCTTGAACCCTTGGCTCATTTTATTTTGCGATTCGTCTTTTACCATCACAGGTGTGGTTTACAACCGAGTGGAAATCATAGTGGTTAACCCCTGTTTGCCCTGAAGAAGTTGCGCAAACTAATAGCAACGAAACATGTTGGCGACAATGATTCACACAAGATGTTACTTGGTGTGAGTCGCTTTAATTTGAAGAACTCGCAGCCCAGAATAAACCAGGAGTGGCCAGTGAATTCTTCAATTTTAATTGTGTGAAAACATTCAGCAGATTGTGTGGCTGATGTTAAGAAAAAGCACTGTTTTATGTTGTTGGTCTTTTTTCTTGTGTTTGTCTTTCCTTTCCACTATTATAAGAGTGAGTTACCAATGATGATAAATGGGTATACTGGCAACTGTTAGCCAGAAAACCCCATTGGCGGTTCTTCTGTGAGGGGCTCACTCTCTCTCCCACATTTTTTCCACCTAAAGTTTTGGTGGGTGATGGTATTGTGACAATTTTACTTTATTTTGTTTCTTGTGTGTACCTTGATAGTCTCTGACACATGTACAGGTATGAATGGCCTAAAAATAGTGGGCTAGTGGTAGTAGAAATTGTATACCACTACATTGCCTGTATATAAAATAGAAATAATAAGAGTGTCAGGAGGGACAGGCCATTTTTGTGTTCATTACAGTTTGAGTGGGGGGTGGCCTGCACCTCTTTTTCTTTTTTTCCCCCTAAGACTCCAATTAATTGATAAGAGAGTCATGATGTCAAGAAACTGGGGAAACACTATTTTATTAACTTCATGCAAGTCAATCACAAAGCGATGAACATCTTCTTGATACTCAGAGGGACCCGAAGGTGTCCGTTTTAGAATGGGAAGAATAGGCCTGTTACAAACATTAGCAGTTGTCTCCTCAGCCACTCCTTTCTCAATCAAATCCTGCACAATTTCTATTAAAGCTCGCTCACCTGCCCATGGTATTTTATATTGAGGGATACTGGGTAAAAAAGCACCTTCATTGACACGTATCCAAACAGGAGATATCTGCAACAAACCCACATCTGTGTCACCCGTTGCCCACAGTGCGGGTGATACATCCTTAAATTCTGTAAGGAGGGGCACACCTTTGGATAGACGCTGCTTAGCGTACACCACATCAGGACCCATTGTTAAATAAACGCCTTCTGGGGAGCAATAAATCGTAGCATGCAATTTCTTCAACAAGTCCAAACCCATCAAATTCTCTCCACAATTGGATGTCAACAAGAATGGTGAATCCACAGTGAAAGGACCAATAGTCAACGCAAGGGGTTTCGAAAAGGTGCTCACAACAGGTACACCAGAAAAACCTACTGGAACATTATTATGGCCAGACTGTGCCACCCCAGGGACCAAGGAGCGAGAAATAGATCTGTTCTTTGCATCTGTATCCACCTAAAACTCCTGAGCCGAATCATGCACAGTAGCACTAACATAAGGACCGCGTTGATCTACAGGTATTGGAACAGGTCCCTCACTCTGTCCCTGGCTGTCCTAGCTGTAAGACATTCCTGTCACCTCATCCGTATCATAACCATCATGATAATACTGTCCACCCGAGCGTCATTGAAATCGTTCTGATCTGAGTGACATCGAGAGGCCACTGCATTCTGAGCCCTGTTCTGTTCACCAGCTCCACGACCCCGTCCACAAGAACCTCATCCTCTAGGGGCGGCGACCTTCTGCAACAGCCCTGGACACTCGCTACGCCAGTAACCCTCCTCTTTACAGTACGCATACTGATTCGCCCCTAAAGGCATAGTATTTTTGGGCCTGCAAGTGTGCGGAAGCTGTCTTGCCAAATCACCATATCCTCTACAATTTCCCCTAGAAGCCTGCTGCGACAACACCTTCGTCTTCAAATGTTATGCTTCTTTTCTGACCTCTCCTTATCCTCATTTTCCCTATGTTCATAATACTGTGCCATATTCAGAATAACAGAAGGGGAAGAGGTGGACCAGGTGCTTTTGGAAGCCTGTAATTGGGCCGCAATCTCAGGAAGCAAATTGGAAATAAACCTATTAACAAACAGTTGCACACCACCTTCAATCGACAAGTCCTGTCTAGTATAATCTAGAAACACACCTTCAAACTGAGTGAAAAAATCATACACACTCTCTTTCTTCTGATGACAAGCCGATAACTTGTCCCAATCAACTTTCCTTGGAGAGTAATGAAACGTCCGAGCAATGTAAGTATCTCTGCTCTAGGCTTGTCTCCTGGCTTCCGTTCCTGATCCCATGCTTTAATTTGATCCCAAGTACCACCAAATTCCACACTGTGATCCTGTGTGTGCACTTGTCTCCAAATATCGACCAGAACTAGTAGAATAAAAAACATTTCAATATCAGCAGGTGTCATTACTGTTAAAAGGGCTGTTTCAGTCAACTCCTTATAATAAGCAGTAGGATTTTTCCTAGGGTCAGATAACTGAGACTTAAGAGACAAAACCCTACTCCTTTTCCATGGAATATAAACCCATTGTTCTTTGAAAAGGGCCTCTACCCTTGGCCTAGTCACATGATCATTCTGAGCCCCTAGCTCTGGTGTCTCAGGATGGTATATAGGATGAACCTCCCACATTGGAAACTCAGGTACGGGTTGGGGCTCTTCTCCAGCAGCCTTCCCCGATAAGCAACCAACGTCACAACATTATCAAAGATATGAGCAGGCTCCATATCGGTAACATACACATGATCCCTAATACCGTATATGATCTGCGGTGCTGCACCCTTGGAATACTGCTCCCACAGACTAATCAAAGTAGCCGACATGTGCTTAAGGGCATGCTGTTATAAAAAAGGCTCATAATCTCTCACCAATTTACACATGCCTTCCACACTGTAAATGGGGTTACGAGTAAGCATGGGCTGAAAATTTGTTCCGCTCGCGGAATTTGCGGATTTTCTGCGATTTCGCGATCCGCGAATGTCGCGAAATCACGGTAAAATCCGCAAATCAGCGGGAACGAATTTTCAGCCAAGCACTTACAGGGTTACAGCAGCAGGTGCAAAGGTTGAAGCTAATTTTTTGTAACTTTTACAAAAGGGTTACAAAGAAATTAACTTCAACTTGGGCACCTGCTGCTGTAAGCCTGTAAGTGCTTCCTGGCGCCTGGTTGCCTACTTGCAACTATTCTCTGACCCTGCTCTGACCCTTGAAGCAGGGTCAGAGAATAGTTACAAGTAGGCAATGAGGCGCCTGTGACGAAAATTAAACCTCAACAGGAAGCACTGACAGATATAAAAACAAGCATTTGCAATGCAATAGGTCTCGCATTAGGAAAGTTTGAGCTATTGGTCTTGTAAATGACAATTTATTTTATTTATATTTTGGTTTTGAAAATAGCTAGATTAATAGCTTTGTCATTTACAATGCCAATAGTTATAACTTTCGCAAATGTGACACCTATAGCATTTGTAATGCAACATGTTTTGTATTTACGTGACTTAGCTGTATTGATATTACAAATTACAATGGCTTTTAATTTTTTTAAATAATTAATACTTAAATAAAAGTGATTTTAATTTATAATGGCAATAGCTTAAACTTTTGTAAATAACTTTTGTGAAGATTATGTTCAGTGTATTTTATTGTGACGAAAATCCAAGAACAGAAGTGAAATATTAACATATTTTTGTGACATTTCTAATACAGTTTGAAACATTGAGAGAACATATTTGAACCAGTTGTTGTTGAATGGTGGTGCAGATTGATGCTGGGGTGGCGCTGAGTGGTGCTGTGGTGGTGCTAAGTGGTGCTGTGGTGATGCTGAGTGGTGCTGTGGTGGTGCTGAGTGATAATGGGATGGTGCTGAGTGATGCTGGGGTGATGCTGAGTGGTGCTGTGGTGCTGATGAGTGATGCTGTGGTGGTGCTGAGTGATGCTGTGGTGCGGCTGAGTGATGCTGTGGTGGTGCTGAGTGATAATGTGGTGGTGCTGAGTGATGATGTGGTGGTGCTGAGTGATGCTTCGGTGGTGCTGAGTGGTGCTGTGGTGGTGCTGACTGGTGCTGTGGTGGTGCTGAGTGATGCTGTGGTGCTGCTGAGTGATGGTGCTGAGTGGTGCTGTGGTGGTGCTGAGTGTTAATGTGGTGGTGCTGAGTGATGCTGTGGTAGCGCTGAGTGATGCTGTGGTGGCGCTGAGTGGTGCTGTGGTGGTGCTGAGTGGTGCTGTGGTGGTGCTGAGTGATGCTGTGGTGGTGCTGAGTGGTGCTGTGGTGGTGCTAAGTGATGCTGTGATGGTGCTGAGTGATGCTGTGGTGGTGCTGAGTGGTGCTGTGGTGGTGTTGAGTGATAATGTGGCAGTGCTGAGTGATGCTGTGGTGGTGCTGAGTGATGCTGTTGTGGCACTGAGTAGTGCTGTGACGGTGCTGATTGGTGCTGTGGTTATGCTGAGTGATGCTGTGGTGGTACTGAGTGATGCTGCGGTGGTGCTGAGTGGTGCTGTGGTGGTGCTGAGTGATGATGTGGTGGTGCTGAGTGATAATGTGGTGATGCTGAGTGATGCTGGGGTAGTGCTGAGTGATGATGTGGTGATGCAGAGGGCAGAAAGGCACAAAAAGCAGACTAACAAAGGGCAGAAGGGCAGAAAACAAGGGAAAAACGAGTCTAACAGAGGGCAGAAGGGCACAAAAAACCAGTCTAACAGAGGACAGAAGGGCAGAAAAACAAGGGAAAAATGAGTCTAACAGATGGAAGAAGGGCACAAAAACCGAGTCTAACGGGGCAGAAAGGCACAAAAACGAGTCTAACAGAGGGCAGAAGGGCACAAAAAACGAGTCTAACAGGGGGCAGAAGGCCAGAAAACAAGGGAAAAACGAGTCTAACAGAGGGCAGAATGAATCCCGCCCTGGGTGTTTGTCCACGAAGATGCCACCTTTTTGTGCAATACCTCTACTCAACTGGAGTACTTTCTACTGTCTAATCAGTAAGTGCTCCCTCATTGGCTAAATGTATAGGGGCAGATTTACAATAACTGGTGCATCCCCAGGGATGCGCCAGTTATTGTGTGCCGCAGCTCCGCCACCCATGGTGCGCCGAATTTACAATGCGGAGCACCATGTGGCAAAAACGGCACAGATGCGTCACGCATCTGTGCCGTAAAAGCAGCACATTGCTGGAGCTGCGTCGCACTTGCGATGCAGCTCCAGCAATGCTCTGGGGGGCCCTATCTCCCCAATGCTGCATCAAGCCTTGCTCCTGCTTCAAGCAGGCGCAGGGTTTTGACGCAGCATTGGCCTAAAAGTTAATGAGTGAAATCTTGTAGATTTCACTCAGCCACTTTTAGGAGGCGTTCCTGTGCAGGAACGCCCTCCCCTGCGCAGGAACGCCTCCTGATGGTGCAGGGCTTTACCACGTGACGCATCTCTCAGAATCGTCACGTTGTTAATACCCAGCACCATGGCGCATCTTTTGTTCTGCCGCTGCGTCACAAAAGGTCTCGGTAGAGGGTGGCAGTGGTGAACCAGAGGGTGGCAGTGATGAACCAGAGGGTGACAGTGATGAACCAGAGGGTGGCAGGGGTGAACCAGAGGGTTACAGTGCTGAACCAGAGGGTGGCAGTGCTGAACCAGAGGGCGGCAGGGGTGAACCAGAGGGTGGCAGGGGTGAACCAAAGGGTGGCAGGGGTGAACCAGAGGGTGGCAGTGATGAACCAGATGGTGGCAGGGGTGACCCAGAAGGTGGCGGTGGTGAACCAGAGGGTGGCATGGGTGAACCAGAGGGTGGCAGTGGTGAACCAGAGAGTGGCAGTGGTGAACCGGAGGGTGGCAGTGCTTAACCAGAGGGTGACAGTGGTTATCCAGAGGGTGGCAGTGGTGAACCAGAGGTGCTGTGATGAACCAGAGGGTGTCAGTTGTGAACCAGAGGGCGGCAGTGGTGAACCAGAGGGTGGCAGTGCTGAACCAGAGGGTGGCAGGGGTGAACCAGAGGGTGCTGTGATGAACCAAAGGGTGGCGGTGGTGAACCAGAGGGTGGCAGTGCTGAACCAGAGGGTGACAGTGGTTAACCAGAGGGTGGCAGTGGTGAAGCAGAGGTGCTGTGATGAACCAGAGGGTGGCAGTCGTGAACCAGAGGGTGGCAGTGGTGAACCAGAGGGTGACAGTGCTGAACCAGAGGTTGGCAGGGGTGAATCAGAGAGTGGTAGTGCTGAACCAGAGGGTGGCAGTGGTGAACCAGAGGGTGGCAGGGGTGAACCAGAGGGTGGCAGTGGTGAACCAGAGGGTGACAGTGGTGAACCAGAAGGTGGCAGTGATGAACCAGAGAGTGGCAGGGGTGAACCAGAGGGTGCTGTGATGAACCAGAGGGTGGCAGTGGTGAACCAGAGGGTGGCAGGGGTGAACCAGAGGGTGGCAGTGGTGAACCAGAGGGTGGCCGTGCTGAACCAGAGGGTGACAGTGGTTAACCAGAGGGTGACAGTGGTTAACCAGAGGGTGGCAGTGGTGAATCTGGGGTGCTGTGTTGAACCAGAGGGTGGCAGTCGTGAACCAGAGGGTGGCAGTGGTGAACCAGAGGGTGACAGTGCTGAACCAGAGGTTCGCAGGGGTGAATCAGAGAGTGGTAGTGCTGAACTTGAGGGTGGCAGTGGTGAACCAGAGGGTGGCAGGGGTGAACCAGAGGGTGGCAGTGGTGAACCAGAGGGTGACAGTGATGAACCAGAAGGTGGCAGTGATGAACCAGAGGGTGGCAGTGGTGAACCAGAGGGTGCTGTGCCCTTACACAACCGCATGGGTAACTTCGCCATGCAAGCGGCCCGGGAACACGCAAAAAGCCCCGCGAACACACAAAAAACCCTGCAAACACACAAAAAACCCTGCAAACACGCAAAAAAAATAAAAATCCGCAAATTCGCGGATTTCGCGGATTGCGAATTCGATTTCACGTGAATTAGCGGAACGCGAAGTTGCAAATTTCCCCCATACTTAATTACAAACACACTGCGCAACCTGATTAGCCACCACCTGTTTCTCTGCATCTCCCATATCAGATCGGACCAGCGTCCGCCCCATACGTTCCTTAAATTTCATCAAATCTCTATCCTCAGGGCAGCGTACCGGTGTCTCAGTACTCAGTAATGTTGGGGAATGGAGGAACACAGTGGGGGTAACAACAAAGAGAGGGGGAACTAACGTCATTGTCAGCAGCATCATGGGTGTAAGAGCTTGAGAGAAAGATGCCAAAGCAATAGGCATTGCAGGAGTACTAACAATCACAGTTGCCACAGATGGCGAGGGCAAGGAAAAAACAGGAGGTGTCATGGCCAAGGCAGTCTGAGCAACAATCACAGAAGCAGAAACAGCAGAGACAGAAGAACCGGGAAGCTAGACCTGTGAGGGAAAAGCGGGATATACGCTCTGCAGGGCATAGGGAGAAGGGGGTCGAGTATCTAACAATTGTTCCACAAACTTATGATTTTCTTCTTGGGCCACTTAAGTTTTATCAATCTGTAACCATAATCTTCTATCTTCACGTTCAATCCCTATCTCCTGCTTCTGTCTATCATGCTCTACAGCTTTTAATTTAATGTTAATGTTTGCATGCTCCCCTTATGGTCCTCTTTCTCCACTTTCATTCACCTCTGTTTAACCTCCTTTTGCAATGTTCTGAAGGAATCAAACATAGACTGCCTACTTCTTCTTGCAAACAACTTCTCCTGTAAGAAAGCTATTTTTTGTTCATCTTAGGTGCCCGTCAATGGCCACTGCAACTTGCATTGTCCCTCGTATATTTGTCTCAAAGCGTACTAAACATAATAGGGCCAAGTCCATGCTCCACATACATATCAAAGTTCGGAATGCCTTCCGGAGTCGCTGGCTGACAACTTCCAGTCGAGCATAAGCAGAACAACAATGACAACAGGGAACCAAAACCCGGCTGGACCCAGGCATTTTCAAAAGTAAGCCAAATTTGTTATGTTACCTAGCAAAGTGTTCACAAACATTTTGTATCCAATTAGGTCCTCAGACCATACCAAATGCAAACCAAAATCGGTCCACAGACAGTACCAAAGACAAACCAAAGTGGTACCATATCCACAAAGAATGAAAACAAACTCACCTTGTGCACCCAGGTCAAACAAATGTATTTTCCACTGCCCACACATCAGACCAAATGGCCAGATCCAAGGGTTTTGCTATTCAGGACCCCAGTCAGGATGACCACTGGGTAAGGCACTGACCGGCCAGACAGACGGGGCAGCTGCGAGTTCAGGAACTCTCTCGTGCAGGGATCCCAGGTCTGCCCGTCCCATCCGTCGATGACCCTGATTTCCTCCCCCGTCCGCGGGCTAGAATGGGTCACTTGATGGAGTTCCTGTTCGGGCGCCAACTGAAGGAAGTGACCCGATTGGGGCCACCAGGGTCACTCACGACCCCCTTTCAGCCTTCCATACAAATGAAGAGTCGGTCAGACAGTAGAGAATACAAACCAAGTATATTTATTCAGGTACACTTGAGCTGAGTCCAGTCTGACCAGCCTCCTGGGATTGCTGCAGAGAGACTGGCTTCAGCAAACATAGAGATACATTATGTACATTTCTGAACCAAGGAAGTCCCGCCCATGATGAAATGTTTCTAGCAGGTGTAGCTGAAACAAAGAAGTAAAGTAGGATGAGTTTTGACTCTGAGGCTGGGCACACATTTTCTTTATGCCAAGGTCGTTCTTTCCGTGCCTACCGCTTACCGGGAGAAAGCCTCTATCTATGGGAAAGGTATGTGTGAATAAGAACAGTGTATTAGTTAGGAGAGCAAGGCCTAACCTTGGAGAAATTGAACTTTCTACAGCCTGCTTCTCGAGGAGGGAATACGCAGTTGATGACATAATTGAAAATGGCGGCTAAACATAAAATGATGCTGTGAATGTTAACTTAACATAAGAACAATACACTGACAAAATAGCAAAAACATATTCATTTCATCAAGTACTTCAAAAGCATGGAACCTTCTGTGCAGGCTGCGCGAGTTCTGGTGATTTGGGCAGCCATCTTGTTTCACAAAGGATAAAAAGGCCACTCCCCAGCCATGCCTTGCTCACCAACTGAACAGCCACCGATGAAGACACAGGCTCGTCTCAGAGAAAAATGCCTATGTGCAGTCTTCAGCTGCCGGATCCTCGAGAAGGCCTGAGTCAGATCTTTCTTCTTCCTCCTCAACCGCAGTTCTGTTACCTTTCTGACACACCTGAAGGAGAGAAGAATGATAAGTAAAGACTTTAATGTTTATGCTAACTGGGGCTTCAAGTAGAATGCACAATGCGTGGTAAGAACGAAAGTGAGGACTAAGTTGAAACTCTAATCTCTGCTAACGGACATAAAAGCAAATGTATTCCTGTTACTCCAAAGTGCAAGGCGTGCCCAGAAAGCTTTTTAGTGCCTACAATCGGAGAGAAAATAAAAAACTAAAGCGATAAGAAACACAGAAGACAAATTGATCTGCGCAAATCCCACCTAATCAAAGGGGCGGCGCATGCAATGGGAGCGGAGTACTACAACTCTGATTTCAATGCATTATCCACTGTGTACCAGTTGTTAGACTTTACAAACAATTAATTTACTTAAGAGCAGCTCCCGTGCTGATGAAGCCGGGAGCTGAAGTCACAAAGAGTGCAAAAGGAAAACCAAGGTCTCAAGCACATGAACTAAAGACAGTACATGAGGCACTAGGTAACTAATAGAGAATAGAAACAGGCTTAGCTTGTTTGAATGGGAAAAAAGTTATTAATATTCAAAAACATACAAGTAATCGCTGTATCTATTCTTGTCCATAATACAGTTTCAAAGCACCACAAACCATGAAGAAGGAGATGCATCTCCCTAAGACTGATTAACTCCTAAACATATGTGGGCATGAATGGGCATGCAGCACCAGCAGACTGATCAGTCTATCTCTCTTTCTCTCTCTATCTCTCTCTCTCTCTTTCTATCCCAATACCCCCTTCCCCTCATCATTTCTCGGCGATGAGCATATAGTTGTTCACACTACAGAGCGCAGTTGAGTATTGGAGGACTAATGATGGTTCCTGCTGGGTTTGAACGCTACAGGTGAGTGCAACTGCAGAATTGTGTTCTGACACACTCCTGCCTTTCAGACTCTAAAGTCCCACCCTAACCCTTCCTGAGCACACATCTATCACCCGCATGCAAACAAATGACTGCGCAACATCACTTCTCCCTTCTCCAGCTACCTCTTTCTCACCACCACTTTTTCCAGCACCACCTCTTGACACCCTATGCTTACTAGACTTGCTAACTCACTCACCTCCTTAGAGACTAATCAGCTGCTCACTCAACACGTATCTGCACCCTCAAACCATGTTATGTCATTACTCAAACTCATCATGGAGGAGGAAAAGCACTTACTCAGCATCCTTCTTCAGCAAATTTTGATTCTCTTTTGGATAGCTTCCAGCTTTCTCCTATCCTTGTCTTACCCCTCATTTTATCACATACTGCCAAGGCCCCGAGCTGAAGCCTGTTTTTTTCCACCCTATGTATCATCAAAGTCATTTTCTAAAATATACAGAAGATCTCTACTGAATATATATTTTTTGATCTGTTTATAATGTTTCCATGAAATGCAAAATATAAAGAGTGAAAATCTCTTGATTTAAAATTGTGATATATTGTTTTAAATGTTGAGTATTTCACAATTTGTTGTGCACGATAGAGTCCAGGTCACAAGTAGGGACCTGGCCACTTCACACTACTCGATCAGAACATCAATGCCACGATGTCCCACCAAGGAACTCAACAAGATTCTTATAAAATTCTGCACCTCGGAGTACAAAATTGGACTGACTTCTGTAATGCCATTGAAGAACACTTTGTAGCCATGCTTAGGTGCTAGAACATCCTCTTACCAATAAAATGCAAGACTCATAGCCATTGGAAGCCAAGGCAAAGAAGACTGCATCAACCAACAGACACGCAGCTCTTGCTTCCTTCAAGTAACTCTCACCTCAGAATTCCATCAACTGGTCAGGGCCAGTGGACCTGTGGGTTTCCCTTCAAAACCCTTACTTGCCACAAGCCAAAGGACATCCTCCTATCTGTGGCCCCTGCTCACCCATCGATGACTATCATCAGCAACTCCCATTCATCTACCAACGTCTCATCAAAACTAAAGCTATCATAAATATGACTACTCTTCAAGATGAAAAACCTTGGCATAGCAAACCTATCCAGCATCAGGATTTGTTTGTATGGCATGTGCAATGGAATACTGACAATATGAACAGCATTCTTTCATTCCTTCAAATTTGCTACTTCCTTGAAGAAAACAATTTCATCTCAGAACCACAATAGGGAATCTTCTCTAATCTGATCACCATGGTGAACAGAAATGAGGTCACTACCCCAGGCCTGTCCACCCCAAACAACACAGTTAACTAACTCATCCATATACAGAAATTTCACATAAAAGGAAATACACTTGTCTGCATCTACTCTTACTTGTCCAACAAATCCAGTTTCATCTTGTGACCCCCAGTAGCATCACCGACATTCAGCATCAAGGTAGGCAAACCTTAAGGTTGAGTCATTGCCTCCCTATTCTTCAATGTGTACCTCAGCCAGTTTAAAAACATCATGAAACCCTTCACAAGTTTCAAGGTTACAGAACTCTGAAGAGATCCATATACAATCTTAACCAGACATGCAGCAACTATGCCAATGATGCACATCGTGCTAAATCCACAAAACCAAAGGTACCCTGACACACTAGAACTAGACCGTTGCCTCTTATTCATTTACCTATGGACTAATCATCTTAGACTAAGTTTATGCTAGTTGGAGAGCTTGAAAGGTGGAGACTGGAAGAACTACCATCCTTTGTCAGTCTTGTTCTAGAAAGTTGAAGCCCAGCCAAAGATATCAACAGAAGTGAGAGCCCAAAGATATCAACAGAAGCGAGAGCCCTAAAAGAGATTACAGATTGCAACCAAAACTTGGATCACCAAACAACTAGAAGCACCATCTACACCATGAATATCATGAAAGAAATTCCAACACAAGCTTCAGGTGAACACTGCCCTTGTTGCGTCATGTCTTGACTATTCAAACAGACTTTACTGGTTGTATGATAGAGGCACGCATGGCTAAACCACACCTGCCTCTACCACGCAGCCCAAACCATGAATGTGTCCTAATAATGCATTCCTTTACCACGCATGCCTTTACCTTGGAATTTCCTGGTAAAGGCATGAATGGTAAAGGGGTATGGTTGGCTAAGGTCGTAACCGCCCTCTCCCTGCCCTAAGCTACAAACCCCCTACCTGGCCCCTTCCGCCCTGAGGTCCAAATACCTGATGCCCTCCCACTCCCACGCTGTCCCTAACCCTTAAAATACACTAGCCTGACCCCCTCCCTCCCCGTGCTGTCCTAAAAAACGACTCCAACCCTTTCCACTGCCCTTAGGCCTAAAACCCTACCCCCTATTTTAAAAAACTACCACACCCTCCCCTAAGCCCAAAAAACGACCCCAATGATTCATTCCTCTCCCCCTGCCCTGAGGATGAAAACCCTGTCCCTTAACATACACTACCTGACCCCCTAGTAACCCTGCGCTGTAACTAAAACTACCCCAACTCCTTCTACTGCCCTTAGGCCTAATACCCTAACCCCTAATTCAAAAAAACGACCTGACCCTCCCAGAGCCCTGAAAACTACTGACCCCCCTCCCCAGACCTGAAAATAACCCCCACACCCCAGCCCTGACAATGACCCCACCCCAGCCCTGAGAATGCCACCCTTCCCAGCCTTGGAAATGACCTGACCCCCCCCTCCCCGTTCTGAAAACGGCCAACACCCTAGTCTGAAAATGACCCAGACCCCCACCCCTAAAAGCGACCCCAACCCCTGCCATGAAAATGACCCGACCCCCCCATCCCTGAAAACGACCCCCCCCAACCCATCCCCGCCCTACTTACCTCATCATGTCCTCTCTTTCTGTTGTCTTCCTTCTTCCTCTGAGCTCCAGCCAGCAGCCAGACCATGCACTGACTTAACCATGCATATGCGTGGTTAAGGTATATGTGTGGTTAAAGCAAGCTTGGTAGCGCTTGCATAGTCGGAACACGAGTGGCTCTCCTCGCGTTGTTCTGCCCGCTTCCTGACTTTACCATGGGGCCTAGCCCTCATGAGAGAGCCCACAAGTAATAATAAAGATCAGAGCAGCAGGAAAACTGCTACATGGTCAGCTATGTGATCACATCTCATCAGCCCTAGAAGCACTTAATTTGCCTCTGCCACCCACCACTCTATGTTCAGCCTCCAAAATCCTATGCATCAGCCTTAGGGCCATCAATGTACGCATCCCACTAACGCTGCATTTTAAACTTAAATTGTTCTGTTAGCTTTACAAAGCGCTACTCGCTATTGGGTCAAAAAGGATTAAATCTACCTGTGCATAGCCTGGGCTCGATATCGCGTCCTGACCGCCCCCGTCCGACTCGGCAACCAGTGCCGTTGAGCGGAGGGCGGGTCAGGCAGAGCCAGGTCACTTCCGCATTAGCCTGAGCGGTCAGCGCTCTAGTTGCTGTAACCTGAGGGTATTTAGGCGGCGAGGAACGGGCCGTGCACTGCGGTAGGGGGACTGTGAGAGCGTCTTCCCGACCCGCTGGCGCACTGGTATTCAGAAGCAGACACTGCAGCTAATGATTTTTAATCTTGTATGCTTGCATACCATCTTGTATGATAATTGTGTTTTTTAATGTATGCATCCCACTAACGCTGCATTTTAAACTTAAATTGTTCTGTTAGCTTTACAAAGCGCTACTCGCTATTGGGTCAAAAAGGATTAAATCTACCTGTGCATAGCCTGGGCTCGATATCGCGTCCTGACCGCCCCGGTCCGACTCGGCAACCAGTGCCGTTGAGCGGAGGGCGGGTCAGGCAGAGCCAGGTCACTTCCGCATTAGCCTGAGCGGTCAGCGCTCTAGTTGCTGTAACCTGAGGGTATTTAGGCGGCGAGGAACGGGCTGTGCACTGCGGTAGGGGGACTGTGAGAGCGTCTTCCCGACCCGCTGGCGCACTGGTATTCAGAAGCAGACACTGCAGCTAATGATTTTTAATCTTGTATGCTTGCATACCATCTTGTATGATAATTGTGTTTTTAAATGTACGCATCCCACTAACGCTGCATTTTAAACTTAAATTGTTCTGTTAGCTTTACAAAGCGCTACTCGCTATTGGGTCAAAAAGGATTAAATCTACCTGTGCATAGCCTGGGCTCGATATCGCGTCCTGACCGCCCCGGTCCGACTCGGCAACCAGTGCCGTTGAGCGGAGGGCGGGTCAGGCAGAGCCAGGTCACTTCCGCATTAGCCTGAGCGGTCAGCGCTCTAGTTGCTGTAACCTGAGGGTATTTAGCCCCCTCGTCACAGTAAGCGCGCAGCGATCGCGCGCAGTGAAGCGCCGGAGACGCGCCAGAGAGAAGCCCGTCTGCGCCCGTCCGCGACAGGACGTGGCTAGGGGCTATGGCACTCCCGCCTGGTGATTCTACAGGTACTAGGCTGGTATATTCCTCTTATTCTTTACGTCAGCTACGCCCCACTCTGTTTTCACCTAAGTGTTCCCCTTCATTGCATTTTTGCCCTGAAGGGCCTTTTTCGTGTAGTTCCTGCCATACACAATTTTTGTCGCATAGTGTTTGCCATCACCAATGCTCTGATAACATTACGATTACTCAGCCTTTTGGGGGTAGCAACCTATTGTGTAACGTGAGATCTTTAGTGAAGCATTCAACCGAGGTTTGGGACCTTATCTATACCCACAAGCCAGATATGTGCTTTTTAACCGAAACTTGGCTTAAGCCTCATACCACCCCTGCCATTACCCTTGGCATACCGGTGGGCTATAAGATTGTTAGACAGGACAGACCGAAAAAGACTGGTGGAGGGATAGCAATTGTATTTAAGGACGAGATTTCGGTCCCAGTCTTAGATCAATGCTGCACATCTGATTTTGAGATGATTGTATTTAGGATTGATTCTTCCACCAAATGTAGTAGGAAAGGAGCCCTGGTTTACCGCCCGCCTGGCCCTTTGAAAAATATGTCAAAATTGCTAGTAGAAACTATAGCACCACATATAAGCCCTGAAAAAGACTTTTTATTACTTGGGGATTTTAATATTCATAGTGAGGAGGAAAATAACATTGAGGTACAATCTTTCAGGACAGATATCTCTCTTCTGGGACTAAAACAACTTAATAGCGGACCTACACATCAAGCGGGACATACTTTGGACATGATTATAACCAACTTTTCCGGTATTGAATGTAATGTACCCAAACAATATCCCTGGACAGATCATTTTATGCTTGAATTTTTCATGCCAATAAATGTTCCGCGAGCCACTGTAAATGCCCATATTCCATCTAAACGAAGGCAGTGGCACAAAATCACCAACATCACCTTCGAACAAAAATATCTTCCCCCCCTAGTCGTATGTACAGACGACATTGATAGTGCTCTTCTAAAGTGGGATTTAGCTGTTGGTGATACAGTAGAACAACTTGCCCCAATAAAGACCTTCAAAACGAGCCTTACTAAGAAACATGAAGTTTGGTATTCAGAGGATTTGCGTAGTCTTAAACGTATAGCCAGGAAATTTGAAAAGACATGGAGAACTTCTCACTTGGAAGGAGATAAAGTTAATTATAGGATGGCTCTTAATACTTATCATAAAGCCATACGATCTGCTCGCAAGCATCATATTACCGTCCAGTTAGAGGCAGCTGGTAATGATTCAAAGACCTTGTACCAGATCGTCAACACTTTTCTGAAACCTGTAGCGTGCGAGAGCGCAGACATGGCCTCACCACATCTTTGTGACAGTATATCGAGCTTCTTCTCTGACAAAATTGACGCTATATATAGGAGAATAGAGATGACAAATACGGATAGCAGTAACCAGGATCTTTCTGCTCTGGTGTATATGCCATCCATTAAAGCTACAAAATCTCATTCATTTAA
Organism: Lissotriton vulgaris; assembly: GCF_964263255.1. NCBI lineage: Eukaryota > Metazoa > Chordata > Amphibia > Caudata > Salamandridae > Lissotriton > Lissotriton vulgaris. The sequence continues at coordinate 748,329,889 of NC_141693.1, read as the reverse complement.
TGACTTTCCGGAAATCTCACTGAGTGAGGTCCAAAGACTACTTACGGATATTAAAAGTGGAAGTCCGGCAGACCGGCTTCCAGCCAGACTCATGGGTCCACTAGGGAGCACTCTGGGCCCTGACGTTCAGAGGCTAGTAAACCTCTCATTAACATCTGGAGTAGTTCCACAGTGTTGGAAAAAAGCTCTTGTCAGACCGATCAGGAAGAATTCATCTATTCCTTGGACCAACTTGTCTAATCTTAGACCTATCTCCCTTTTACCTTTCTTGGGGAAAATCACCGAAAAACATTCTAATAAACATCTTTCCACCTATTTGGAACAATCAGGCTGCCTCGATCCATCCCAGTCAGGCTTTAGGCCAAAATTCAGCACGGAAACGGCCTTGCTGTCGATAACAGACGATCTCCGGCTGTACCAGGATAAAGGTTATTCTGTAATCCTGGTACTGCTAGATTTATCGGCAGCGTTCGATACCATTTCTCATAACATCCTTATCGAACGCCTGTCTGAGAGTGGAATCGGTGGTACTGCACTGGAATGGATCAGAAGCTTTCTCTCCAACCGCACCCAATCTGTCACCATGGGTGACTTTAGGTCGGAGGAGGTCAACATCACCAAGGGGGTTCCACAGGGCTCATGTTTGAGCCCGACTTTGTTTAACACCTATGTGGCCCCCTTGGCAGCTGTAACCAGAGCTTATGGATTCCACCCAGTATCATATGCTGATGATACGCAGCTGCTCTTCCCTTTCAAACATCTTACACCGGAGATAATACAATCTTTCTCCGATGGAATGAAGGCAGTTGCAAGGTGGATGTCCTCCAATTTCCTTCAATGCAACGTTGGAAAAACGGAGGTGATGCTTTTCGGCGATGTAAAGGTCCAATGGTCTCCTGACTGGTGGCCTCCCGATCTAGGCCCGGTTCCTGAGCCCAAAACAGTGATCAAGAATCTAGGAGTCAGATTGGAACCCGAGTTGACTATGAAACATCACGTCACCATTACTGTAGGAACATGCTTTCACGTAATAGGTCTCCTTCGGAGGATCTTTCCTTTCCTCCCTGATACTTATAGGAGAACCCTGGTTCAGGCTCTGATTATCAGCCGTCTTGATTACTGCAATGGTCTCCTGGCAGGAGCTAATGAAGAGGTTCTTAACCGCCTACAGGTGGTACAAAATACAGCAGCGAGGTTGGTGCTTAATGCACCTCCGAGGTCTCCCTCCAGACCTTTATTGCATAAACTACACTGGTTGCCCATTCGGCAACGAGTAAAGTTTAAAACCTGCTGTATTATTCACAAAGGCCTTAATGAATTGGGACCAGAGTATCTAGCTACAAAATTTGCTCCATACGCTCCTACTCGCACCCTTAGGTCTGGCGAACAACTTATGCTAAAAATTCCCAGAATTACCAAATCCAGGCAAGGAGGTAGGGCGTTGTCTGTGGTAGGCCCCAGTTTATGGAACTCCCTCCCGCTTTCCTTAAAACAGTGCAGGAATCACCTTCAGTTCAGAAAATGCCTGAAAACTTTTCTGTTCAGCTCATGCTAAACAATTATCTGCTGGTTCATATGAGGCCTCGATTATAAATCATCCTCCATGTGGCTTCTTTTAAGTCTCTTATCCCAGGTGTCAAAGCGCGGAGATACTCCTTCGGGGGTCTATTCATAGCGCTATATAAGCACGCAAATAAAATAAATAAAATCACTGGGCCAACACTGGCAAATGCTATGCTACCATCAAAGTAATGCATTGGCAGGACCCTTTTCCCGTATGACTAGCGAAGCCCTGGCACCATATTCCGGCAAAGATTACAAAATCAGTGTTGTGAAACCCTGTCTGAGTGGACTCTATAGCACATATACGATAGTTGAACTATAACACTTGAAGCTCTAAGCAGTATTGAGAGTTTTCTCAGTACTTTGCAGTTGTCATGCCTAAAGAAACTGGTATACTTTTTTTGTAAAAAAAACATTTTTCGAAAAGTGTTTTATGAGATTTGGACCACTGCCTGCTGCCCTGACACTTTTTTCAGGGTGAGGAACCTCTATTAATTTTGTGAATGGTACCACCATAACTTAAGTCCATGGATGTTTAAGGTAAAGATTCAGGGCCTCATTTATGAAAAGTGTTGCATCGCTGTGGAGAAACAATGATGCAACACTTTTCACTGTGCCCTCCTTGCGACACCATGGATGCGCCGTATTTACAGTAAGGCTCTCCATGTCGCAAGGAATGACAGATGCATCAGGAATCCTGATGTATCTGTTGGCGCAAAACGTACTCATTGCTGGAGTTGTGTCATAAGCATGACGCAACTCCAGCAATGCATGAGGGAGGAATGGATTGGTGTCAGTACAACGCGTTGTGTTACAACGCATTCCGTTACAACGCAGATTTTACAACGCAGGATCCATTACAACGGATGTCAATACAATGCATGGCATTACATCGCAGATGCTATTACAACGCATGGCATTACATCGTAAGTATAGGTAAGTATACCTTTTTTTAAAAATGTTATTTAGTTTATTGTAATTAATTTTTTTTAAATAATTTAATTAAAAGACATTTAAAAATTGTCATTAATTTAATTTAATAAAATAATATCTATTTAATAAATGTAATTTTATTAAAAATTGTAATTAATTTAATGTAATTAAAAAAAAGTAATTAGTTTAATGTACATATTTTTTATAATGAAATTAAATTAAATTAAAAATATTAATTTATTTAATTTAATTAATTTAATTAAAAAATGTAATTAATGTAAAATAATTAATTTAATTTATTAAATATATTTTTAAAATGGTAAATATAATTTAATTATCCCTAAACCCAAACCCTGCCCTAAAACCTAAAAACACCCCTGTACCCCAAAACCCAAACCCTGCCCTAAAACCTAAAAACACCCCTGTACCCCAAAACCCAAACCCTACCCTAAAACCTAAAAACACCCCTGTACCCCAAAACCTAAACCCTACCCTAAAACCTAAAAACACCCCTGTACCCCAAAACCCAAACCCTACCCTAAAACCTAAAAACACCCCTGTACCCCAAAACCCAAACCCTGCCCTAAAACCTAAAAACACCCCTGTACCCCAAAACCCAAACCCTGCCCTAAAACCTAAAAACACCCCTGTACCCCAAAACCCAAACCCTACCCTAAAACCTAAAAACACCCCTGTACCCCAAAACCCAAACCCTGCCCTAAAACCTAAAAACACCCCTGTACCCCAAAACCCAAACCCTGCCCTAAAACCTAAAAACACCCCTGTACCTCAAAACCCAAACCCTGCCCTAAAACCTATAAATACCCAAACACCCCAAAACATATACCTCAGTACCCCAAAACATATACTCCTATACTCATACTTATTTAAAAAATCACTTAAATTAATATATTTAATTTATAATATTTAAAAACAAAAATATATTTTTTTTATTATTAATAATAATTAAATCAATTAAATAATATTAAATAAAATAAAATAAAAATTAAATACTTACCAATACTTACGATATAATAGTATGCGTTGTAATAGCATCTGCGATGTAATGCCATGCATTGTAATGACATCCGATGTAATGGATCCCGCGTTGTAAAATCTGCGTTGTAACGGAATGCTACGTAAAAGTTGCGTTGTAGGAGTAACATACCGGGAGGAATATACACATTGCACTGGATCTCCTTTACGCCCGCTATAAAGCAGGCGTAAGGTTTTGACGCTGTAGTGTCCTAGAAGTGGCGCATTGAAATTTGATAGCTTTCAAGCTTTCACTGAGCCACTTCTACGAGGCTTTCATGTGGGTGAATACCAACCCTGCATACATTATGCTTGACATGGATATCATGTGGTGCAGGGGTTTCCAACGTGATGTATCTGCCTAGATGTGTCACATTTTGTAAATATGGTGCAATGTGATGCATTGTTTAGGCCGCTACTGCGTTACGAAAAGTGATGCAATGGCAGCGCAAAAGTGTTGCAAGGGGCTCTTAAAAAAGCCTCTCAGTATTTGAAAGGGATGTCTACAATTCTCACCTTCCAAACTGCGAATTAGTATCAATTTGTAAACCCGTTTTAGGAGTCATTAAAAGTTTACCACCTCTTAAAATAGGATTTGTAAGTAAGAAACCTATTTCGTGGTTAAAAACACTCCTATTTTGAGAACTGGAGTGTTTCCAACTGCCAAATAGGTTAGTGCACCTAGCCACTAATTTGTAAGTTTTTAATTCTGAGCTCTTGTGCTTCCTAGTGCCAGTGACATAAGGAAATTTGAGTCCCTCCCCTCCCCCCTGCAAAGTACCTGGAAGAGGACCTCCACGCTCCAGACCAACTCAGGAGCTCTCAGGCCCACCCCTGCACAGTGCCGACGGGGGCCCCCAGAAGCTCGCCTTCCCTCTTCCCCCCGCACCGCAGGGGCAGCGGGAGCTACTGTTACACCGCTGTCCCAAATGCCGCTGCAAGGCCTGCAAAACGAGAAAGCAGTTGATACAACCAAACTCTGTGCTCTGGCTTCCAAGCCCTATTTTAAATCTTCATCTGTTAAATTAAAAAGTGATCAATTCTCCCTTGCTGTGCGCAACTATAAAACTGTCTGGTGCACACACTTAAACGATAGAAGTTATTTATGTTAAAAAAATGTGTCATTTCCGCATCGCATGTATAGTGTAGCTGTAAAAACCGAACGGTAAGACGCTAGATATCTACACAACTAAAGAGACAAAAAAAAGAAAATCTTCGTCTGAGGTCATACCTCACTACTCAGGAGGGAGACTGCTTAGGAAATTGCTAAAATTCTCAAGGGGGTGGAGGTGCAAGGCAGGGTGAGAGAGGCGAGCTTCAGAAAAGATTGGAAACAGTAGGGGTTAGGAAGAAGTCTTTTCTTCCCAGAAGTTCGCATTCTCAGGTTGTGCAGAAAAAGCCACAATACATTGTGAACATCTCATCTAGTGCGCCCTGCTTATTTCCTATTAAAAGCGTGTTTAATAAAGCCAGTACTTTAACACAGAATCAGGTTCAAATCCGTTGCTGAAAATCAGTGGCGGCTGGTGACATTTGAAGGTGGTGAGGCGTAAAAGTTTTGTATGAGTGCCCCGGAGGCGAGAGCGTGTAGCGAGTGAGTCCAGCCACCATTTGGTGGGGTTCGAGGAGATTCTCCTTAAACCCCTTCCCTCACCCCCGAAAAAAGAACAGGCAAATGGTGCATTTAAGTAAATTTGAGGAAGCAAGAGAGTTGATAAAGCAATTGTGAAAGTGTAGTTATGGCATAAATAAAGAGACCCTGAGCCATAATCCCTATTAACAAGCCCTAATCCTTAGCCATGAACACCAACCATGAGCCCTAAACCATAAAATGAAGCCTTAAACCCCATTGCCCAGCCTTAAGTCCTAATACCTAGCCATAAATCCCAACTCTAAGCCACAAACACTAGCCCAAAACCCTTATGCCTAGCCCTAAACACGAGCCCAGCTCTAAAGCCTATCCCGAACCATAAACCCAATTCCTCACACCTAAAACCCCCTCCTGTGGCTCTCGTATGCAACATACCTCCCGACCCGCCAAACCGTGTTAGAACTAGCTGGAACACCCCCAAATTCGACACCCAAATCACGTAAAAACGCATAATCGCGACTAGGCCTCAAAATCGTGTCCAACTCACAATCACAAAATAAGCACTTCCCCTGCTTCAATCTTCATCACACTTGCAGGGAACATAGTTCCAGCGATTCCCAACATCCTCACCAAGCCACAACTTCCTCGATCTACCGGAACGGGTACGACTTTTCTCCCGAATTTACCCCACACCCCACATTCAAAAACATCCAAAATTCAACCAAACTTGCCTCAAACCTTGCCCTAATCCTTAGCCTTGAACAGAAAGTAGGAGGAAAAGAAAGACAGGAAAACAGGGACAAAGAAGAAGGGATGCAAAATAAGCGATAAGGGTGAGGGTTGTGGAGAAAGAGGAACGTGGAGGAATAACAGTTAGACAACGTTGGCATTTGACAGCCTGGCATTATGTTCTTAAGAAAACTTTGTCCCCACATGTTTTTTAACATGTTAAGTACAAGTTCATTGACGGACCCACACACAACTGACACTCCTCAGAAAGAAGGTCGGTAACAAGAAAAGCCAAGGACTGGAAACGTGGTGTCCGGAGAAACCGCATGTCAACTCTTGTGGACAAAGTAGATTCCCACGTGACAACTGCTGGCCACATCGTGCCTCCAGGCCCCTTGAAAACCTTGTGCTGTCTGTTCCCTCGGGTCGGAAGAGGCCGTCACGAAGACTTTCCTTTTAAAGGTCTGCCGTCTCAGAGTGCAGCACCCTGCAATCCATCAGGCCTTCTCTCTAGCTCTCCGCATATTGTCCGGGCCTGCGTGGTGGCGCCGAGGCAACACTTGGGCCACCGTCCGTGGCTATGAAAGGAACTGTACAACGAGCGCCTGACTCACCTTCCTGGCCCACTAGAACACTCCCTGCAAACAACCACGCCAGAGTCGGCATTTCAGACATCCCGGGTTTGCAGGCCTTGAGGCCTGGGTCCCGGATGAAAGATTTGCACCTCGCACACAGTCATGAATCCTAGCGCCGAAACACAGTGGTCATCTGAAATAAAGCATTCTCTGTCTTCAAACTAACACCAAAAATTATAGTCTTCAAACTTAGTTTACCTGTGGGAAATAATAAAGCGGCTGCTGTGTTGACAGAGAAAGTGTGCGTGTATTCATGAGTGGTTTGAAAATTATCAGACTGGGACCAAAAATAGCGAAAAAGGCGCCCGGCGTCCTTACCTGCGTTTCTGGGCTTCTTGTTCTTCATGATGACCAGGAGACTGCCACTCCCGTGCCACTGCAGCCAGCTTGACTCCCGCCTTCCCGTGCCACTGCAGCCAGCTTGACTCCCGCCGGGCGCCGTTTTCAAATTAATTTCTTGCAGGCAGGACTGCACGCACACAGGACTACAGTAGCCAATCCTGACGCTGCCCTCTTTAGAGGAGAGCATCAGGATTGGGCTGAGCACAAAAAAAACGCCGCCCTTTTTAAAAGCACTGGGGACTGTTGCAAATGCTAACCCCGTACTCTGCAGTGCTTGCTTTTTGAAATCCATTTCGTTTGCTTGCTGCATAAAGGCAGTCGGGAAAACGTCACATGCGCAGTGCGCACTGGCACTCCAGCGCCACCCAGTGTCTGCTGACAGTATACTGACACATAAGTGAAGCGCTTGACACCACGGCCGCAGCAGGGCAATAATTATCGGACAATTTATTCGAGCGGCGCATTAATTTATAAAACTTTTATTAACGCGCTGCTTGAATAAATTGCCCAATAATTATTAGTGGGGCAACGCCCCACCGCCCAAATGGAAAAACCGCCACTGCTGAAAATTATTTTCTACAGCAGCCACACAAATAGGGAACTTTCTCCCTTCGCATGGTAGGCAGAGACAAATTTACTCTGTATTGTAATACTTATCTTCAGGCATTTTTCTGGGTCATTGTTAGCTTTTAAGAAGCAGCGGCTCCTCCATCGTGGCAGAGGAGCTTGGCCTCGCCAGCTGCGAGCACAGCAAGTGTCCCAGGCTCGCACTGTTACAGCGCGAAGGCAGGGGGGCGGGCCGATGAGTGCAATTGCACTATTAATGCAGCCCCCTGCCAGTGCGCATGTCAGATTGACAGGCTTCCTACAACCACCCAATCTGACCTATGCACTTCAGAGCCTGCAATCCCTAGGCTGGTCAACATCTGAGGAATTGCATCTGCAGGCCCCCAGCCTTAAAATGAGAGCTGGGTGAGCCTGCTCCAACCAATCCTGGAGCCGTGGTGCAGCTCCTGTATTGGTTAGTTTTGGATTGTACAAGGGAGGAAGTCCCTCCCTTTCCACCCGAGGTAGCACCTAGGAGGAGAGCGCCAGGACACCAGGACAGAGACTGCATTCAGACCCTTCAGCCAGCATATATAGGTGAGTGTTTTCGGCATCGCGCTGCACCATATTGTAATGATGCTGGGCGCAGCTGCTTTTAAGGTTGTGTCTTCGTAAAGCAGTAAGAAGCAACTGTGTACAAATTTACAAATAAAATATAAAATAACATAATGTAACATAGCAAAGCATAACATAACATAATGTAACAGCAAAGCATAGCATAACATAACATAACATAGCATAACATAAAAATGGTATTTAATATTGGTCTACGTCAAAAATGAAGAAAACAACCTTGAGAATCTCCCTCTCTCCGTCCTCCTTAGAATTTTTCTCATATAACTGTTTTAAGTATATACTTCAGAAGCATCATGATAGAAAACCCTGATTCTCTGACTTTTGGACTTGGCCCTTTATGGCTAAAGTTCCTTAAACCTTTTGCCTTCCTCTTTGACCTTTTTCTGACATTATGTTGCCGACTTAGATGCTTTGGGCACTTTGCCACTGCTGATCAGTGTCAAAGTGCAAGTGCTCCTTGCATAAAGTGTTATGGTAATTGGTTGTCCATAATTGGTATGTTTGCATTACTAGTAAAGTGCACTATGCGTGCCAGGGCTGGTAATGCAAATGCTACTCGTGGTCCTTCAGCACTAATTGTGCCACCCACACAAGTAACCCTAAAGAGAGAACTCAGGCCTGCCACTGCAGTGCCTGTGCGCAGTTTGCTATCTGTCATGTAGTCCTGACAAGTGTAGTGTTAGAACTCACGGCGGAGGCTAGGCGCGAACCCTGCCTAGAGACGCGTTTTAATCGCTAAATACTACATTTCCCATGTTTCCAGGTGCTGCGCGCGCGACGCCCGTGTGTGACGTCACACGCGCAGGAAACATTACCGGCGAGGACAAGGAAGGCGCCGCCGTTGATTCTGGTTCCGTGGCTGATTGCTGGGTAACGTGAGTTCCAGTGTATCCTTTGTGTTGTGAGCACTTGCCGGCTGGTGAGTACATCGGAAGCGTTCTGCTTCGGTCTTGGGGGTGGCGTCGGCTGGCGCTTCCCATTGCTGTGGAGTTCTCGGCTGAGGCTCCAACGTTCATGTTGCTAGTGAGAGGACTGCTCACTGGTATCTTGTACTGTGTTCACGATTGTGGTGTTTAGGGTAAACACTGCTGTTGGGTCCTGCGATACCTTGCTCTGTGGTATCCCGTTTCCGGATATCCGGGGCTTTTGTTCATTCCTCCCTCCTTCATTCTTCTGCCAGATTCAGAGGGGGATTATCGGATTGAAATAAAACAGGACTTCTTGTACTTCTATAAGGTTCCAATGTTCTGTGGTTTCAACAGACACACGGAAGACTTTGTTAGGGTTGCTTGGCTTCTGTGCCTCAATCACCTCATGTTCCAGGACCTTTATGTACTCCTTGAGTAAAGCATTGTATGTGTTGTCAGGTGAAGTAACCGGGCAATGCAAACTTCATGAGTTAAGACAATAACTATTGTCTCCTTTTCTTGATTTCGACAACAGGGGCTTATGTGCTTCGCCTGGCAGGCTACCTTCCATACTGACCCCTGTTGAAGCCACCTTTTACTTTTATGTTGGTATGTAGTTATTTGATAATGTGTAATGTACTAGGAACTGTGCTAGAAAAGTACTGATCATAGAATTCTTGTGTTCCAGAATTAACACTCCGTTCAACCTCTTTGGATTGCCAGGCAAAGCCTTCCCCTTATTTCTTACCAGGTATAACTCCTTCAGGTCATACGAGGGTGGGGTGACCGGTTTCTACCACGTGCATTGTAATTATAGTCTGTGCTTGTCTCATGGTGCCTTGTTCTCGTTTCAGCTTCCCTTCCCCGCTGTTCCCTCCCTTACCTTCCTGATTATCCCTCGCTCGATCATTCCTGTGCGTCTGTTCTCAGTCAGACCCAGGGGCTGTCGAGAGGTGGACCCCATAGAGCATCGTGAGATCCTGAGGACCATTGGACCTGACAGAATCAACGGCCCAAGACTTTCAGTCCTCCCGATTTCACGATACAATGTCCACAATGGATGACATATTAGCAGCCCTAGCGCTGGTCCAAACAGAGTTGCAAGCATCTAGGACGGAGACTGCTGCCTTGCAGGCTCAAGTGGATAGGTTAAGTCGTAACCCTTTTAGCGCTGGTACTCAGCAGGCCTCCTCTGTTGTAGTGGAAGTTCCCACCCCGATCCCACTAGCCCCTCCAGAACGTTTTCATGGGGACAGCGGCAAGGTGCAGGTGTTTCTTACACAGGTGTTATTGCACTTTTCCTGCAAACCCAAAGTATTCAACACCAATCATGCTAGGGTAGCTTATCTAATCTCGTATTTAGCAGGGGATGCTGCACAATGGGCAGTACCACTAGTAAAAAGGGATGATCCTTTGTTAAGAGACTGGGAGGCTTTTAGGGCGGATTTTGAAAAAACTTTTAATCGCAGGTCAGCTACACTAACAGCAGACAGGGAGTTGTTAGGACTAAAACAGGGTAACAGGGATCTGATAACCTACCTCAACGATTTCAGAAGGCTTATCGCGGAGACAGATTGGCCGGAAGAAAAGAGACATGCAATTTTTTATAATGGCCTCACTGACGAAATGAAGGATGTACTTGCCCAGATTGATCCTCAGCCTACTACGTGTGAAGACATGATCAGCCTAGTTCTGAGATTAGATCATCGTCTGAGTGATCGTAAGGGTGACAATCGTAGAAAGGATCGGTTAACCCCAAGATACGAAAGTCCCAGGGGGTCAGAAGGGGCAAGCCAGTCTACACCCGAACCCATGGAAATAGGAGCAGTGAGGTCGCCGTTAACTACGGAAGAAAGAGAATACCGAAGGAAGAAAGGCTTATGCCTGTATTGCGGTAGAAAGGGACACTTCATCCGGGAATGCCCTAACAGAAACAAAACCAGAACCACCTACAAAAAGGTGTCGGTGGTGACTGCTGAAAAGGAGTCGGGAAACGAGAATGCTTGAAGGTGGAGGAAGGGAGTCCTTCAAGTTCATTCATTATCCCTTCATTGGACGGTATTGAAAGACAGGACGGTCTGCAGTTTTTCGTGGATGTGAGGCTGGAATTCCAAAAGAAAACCCTAAACATAAAGGCCATGTTGGATTCGGGAGCCACCGGGTGTTTCATGGATCATGCCAAGGCCATCGGGTTAGGTCTAGCCCTCGTAGAAAAAGAGATTCCTGAAGCAGTATATGCAGTGGATGGCAGAAAGTTGGATTCAGGTCCTATTCGCCTGCAAACCCGGGAGCTTAGTATGACTATGGTGGCCGAACATCAGGAAAGATTGTACTTTAACATCATTCATGCACCTCAGTATGGAATGATCTTGGGTCTTCCATGGTTGCGAAAGCACAACCCCACCATAGACTGGGAAAACCAAACTGTACATTTCACGTCAGAATATTGTCAGCAAAACTGTTTCTCTGTGAAATCAGGACCTGCGTTTGGTCTAGCTGGTATACATCACATCGCTACCGCGGCTGAACAAGACTTAGAAGTGCCCTTGGAGTATCGCGAATTGGCGGAGGTATTCAGCGAAAGGAAGGCGGAAACATTACCCCCACACCGGTCGTACGACTGCCAAATAGATCTGATTCCAGGTGCGAAGATCCCAGCGGGGCGTGTTTATGCACTTACTGAGCCGGAAACCCTGCATCTCCGTGAATATTTAGACAAGCTCCTGAAAATTGGTTTTATCCGAGAATCCAAATCCCCCGCAGCCTCCCCGTTGTTCTTCATCCCGAAGGCTAATGGAGAACTTCGCGCTTGTGCGGACTACAGGGCTTTAAATGCCATTACTGTTAAGAATAAATATCCCCTTCCGCTCATCAATGTGTTATTAGAACAAGTGAAAAATGCGGTGGTTTTCACGAGACTGGATCTCAAGGGGGCATATCACCTGGTTCGGATGCGTTCAGGTGATGAATGGAAGACGGCCATCAAGACCCGTTTTGGACTCTACGAGTACATGGTGATGCCCTTCGGGCTCTGCAATGCGCCAGCCGCCTTCCAATTTTTCTTAGATGATGTCCTCAAAAGATATTTAGATCGTTTCGTGGTTGTCTACATAGACGACATCCTGATTTACTCCAACAGCACAGAACAACATGTGGAACATGTAAAGACTGTATTGAAAACATTATTGGAACACCAGCTCTACTGTAAACTCAGCAAGTGTGAGTTTCATTCTACATCGGTGGAGTTTCTAGGGGTGGTACTCACTCCACAAGGGCAGGAAATGTCTGAAAGAAAGATCCTGGCGGTAAAAAACTGGCCCAGACCCAAGTCCGTAAGGGACATTCAATGTTTTATCGGATTCGCGAACTTCTATCGCAGGTTCATTGAAAATTTCTCGGCAATGGCCTCCCCAATGACTAGGTTATTGAGAAAGAAGGTGCCCTTTGAATGGACTGAGGAGGCCCAGAAAGGGTTCGATGACCTCAAGAAGGCTTTTGTTTCTGCTCCGGTGCTGGTGCACGCGGATCCTGGTAAACCCTTTATCGTGGAAGCGGATGCTTCTGACACGGCGGTAGGAGCAGTATTGTCCCAACGGCACTCTGAAACTGGCCAGTTACATCCTGTTGCTTACCTCTCTCGTACCTTGAATTCAGCAGAGCAGAATTATGTGATTGCAGAAAAGGAACTGTTGGCCATAAGGACCGCTTTCCTGGAGTGGAGACATCACTTAATGGGAGCAAGGCATGTAGTAACAGTGTTTACCGACCATCGTAACTTGCAATACATGACTGCTGCACGTCATTTAACACCTAGACAGATGCGTTGGATGATGCATTTTGCAGACTTCGACTTCATCGTCACATTTCGACCAGGAAGAGATAACAGAAAGGCGGACGCTTTATCAAGGCAGTTCACCAAGACAGAACAAGTCAATGCAAGAGAGGAGTCCATAATCGACCCAAACAAGGTGATCGGAGTCACCTGTACTCAGATGTTCCTCAGAAGTATAAATAGACACATTCAGAACGATGCATGGAAGGAATGGTTGAGAGAACACCAAGAGTGGAAGATGGTGCAGGGTCTTCCGATGAGACAGAGACAGCTGCTGTTGCCTCTTCAATCCTTAAGAAAGCAAGTGTTCCAGTGGTGCCATAGTGCGCCGTGCGCTGGTCATAACGGATTCAGTAAAACTGTGGAGAGAATTCTAAGGCAGTTTTGGTGGCCTAACATTCGGAAGGACGTGGCTGAGTGGGTGGCTGAGTGTCCTATCTGCAGTCAAATGAAAGCACAACACTCTAGACAGGCTGGACTGCTGCAACCCCTTCCCACTCCTGAGTTACCTTGGGAAAACATTTCCATGGATTTTGTAGTGGGCATGCCTAAAGATCAGGGGTGCACGGCAATTTTGGTGGTGGTTGACTATTTAACTAAGATGGCTCATTTCATCGCTTGTAAACAGGTTCCTTCAGCCAGTGGGTTAGCCAGACTTATTCTTACCAACATAGTACGGCTACATGGGTTGCCCCGAGTGATAATATCAGATAGAGGCAGCCAGTTTACGGCCCGGTTTTGGAAGACATGGTGTAAGGCTTTAGAAATAACATCTAGTACCTCCACCAGTTTCCACCCCCAGACCGATGGGCAGACTGAAAGGGTTAATCAAACCCTGAAGCAGTATCTGAGATGCTATGTTGAGGTCACCAAGGAAGACTGGGTGGATAGATTATGGCTAGCTGAAATAGCGTATAACAGCGCGGTACATGGTTCCACCAAGACCGCTCCGTTTTACTGCACCTATGGCTTCCATCCTAATTTCTTGCCGTTTCACCATCCTGCATCAAACACCACTGTCCCCGAGGTACAAGAAAGAATACAGAGCATCCATAAGACATGGCAGCAGGTCAAGAGCCAGTTAAGACAGTCCAAAGCGAAGTACAAGGCCTATGAGGACAAGCACAGACGAGCTGGGCCCATATACAAGGTGGGTGATTATGTCTGGTTGTCCACCAAAAACATACGCTTTAAGCGTTATAGTGTGTTCAATCCCAAATATATAGGCCCGTACAAGATCCTTAAGCTCATCAATCCTGTGGTGGTTAAACTGGCTCTGCCATCCTCCTTACGCATTCATCCTGCCTTTCATGTGTCTTTGGTGAAACCCACGAGAATGCACAAAAAACTGGTGCCTGCTGAGATCGCCGTGGATAACGAAGAAGACTATGAGGTGAGAGGAATTGTGGACTCTAAGATTTACCGCACCAGATTGTGGTATCTGGTGGCTTGGAAAGGATATGGTAATGAAGAGAACTCCTGGGAACCTGCTTCCAATGTCCATGCACCCAGGTTTGTGAGGATGTTCCATCAACGCTTTCCGGCCAAGCCTTGTCTCTGTCAGTGTTCTTCGGGAGAGGGATGTACTGTTAGAACTCACGGCGGAGGCTAGGCGCGAACCCTGCCTAGAGACGCGTTTTAATCGCTAAATACTACATTTCCCATGTTTCCAGGTGCTGCGCGCGCGACGCCCGTGTGTGACGTCACACGCGCAGGAAACATTACCGGCGAGGACAAGGAAGGCGCCGCCGTTGATTCTGGTTCCGTGGCTGATTGCTGGGTAACGTGAGTTCCAGTGTATCCTTTGTGTTGTGAGCACTTGCCGGCTGGTGAGTACATCGGAAGCGTTCTGCTTCGGTCTTGGGGGTGGCGTCGGCTGGCGCTTCCCATTGCTGTGGAGTTCTCGGCTGAGGCTCCAACGTTCATGTTGCTAGTGAGAGGACTGCTCACTGGTATCTTGTACTGTGTTCACGATTGTGGTGTTTAGGGTAAACACTGCTGTTGGGTCCTGCGATACCTTGCTCTGTGGTATCCCGTTTCCGGATATCCGGGGCTTTTGTTCATTCCTCCCTCCTTCATTCTTCTGCCAGATTCAGAGGGGGATTATCGGATTGAAATAAAACAGGACTTCTTGTACTTCTATAAGGTTCCAATGTTCTGTGGTTTCAACAGACACACGGAAGACTTTGTTAGGGTTGCTTGGCTTCTGTGCCTCAATCACCTCATGTTCCAGGACCTTTATGTACTCCTTGAGTAAAGCATTGTATGTGTTGTCAGGTGAAGTAACCGGGCAATGCAAACTTCATGAGTTAAGACAATAACTATTGTCTCCTTTTCTTGATTTCGACAACAGGGGCTTATGTGCTTCGCCTGGCAGGCTACCTTCCATACTGACCCCTGTTGAAGCCACCTTTTACTTTTATGTTGGTATGTAGTTATTTGATAATGTGTAATGTACTAGGAACTGTGCTAGAAAAGTACTGATCATAGAATTCTTGTGTTCCAGAATTAACACTCCGTTCAACCTCTTTGGATTGCCAGGCAAAGCCTTCCCCTTATTTCTTACCAGGTATAACTCCTTCAGGTCATACGAGGGTGGGGTGACCGGTTTCTACCACGTGCATTGTAATTATAGTCTGTGCTTGTCTCATGGTGCCTTGTTCTCGTTTCAGCTTCCCTTCCCCGCTATTCCCTCCCTTACCTTCCTGATTATCCCTCGCTCGATCATTCCTGTGCGTCTGTTCTCAGTCAGACCCAGGGGCTGTCGAGAGGTGGACCCCATAGAGCATCGTGAGATCCTGAGGACCATTGGACCTGACATGTAGCCACTTGCCAGGCCTTACCCTTCCCTATCCATGCACATCAGACACACCTATGGTAGGTCCAAGGTACTCCCCTGGGCAGGGTGCAGTGTCTGTGAAAGGTAGGACATGCACTGAGGTGTGTACCATGTCCTAACAGTGAAATACACTCCATTTCATTGATCACTGTTGCAAGGCCATCTAGCCCATAGGACAGAATGGGGAAGGCTGTGTAATATGGTTCTAGCATATCTTCCCATAGGCTTAAGATGGAGAGATGAAGTTTAGTGTGCTTGAACTCACAATTTAATAACACATCTTTTTGTGAAGGTGGTTTTTGCATTGTGTGTTTAGAAACCACTCTTTTAGAAGTGGCTCGTTTCTATGTTCTAACAATTCTATATGTCTCTGACTGGTTGTGGATTGACTGTCTGGATTTGAATGTGATAGGGTCTGGGAAATGTCTTGTCCCAGGGGAGGAGTAGGAGACAGCAACAGGCTGACCTGCATCTGGAGTGTAGGGGGGAGGAGTAGCCCCTGGAGGTGAAGAGACCTGGGTTGCTGCCATAAAAGAATGGCTCCACCTCCTTCTGAGGGATTGATGAACTAGACCCCCACTAATCAAAGGAAGGAGATGTCACTGACAGGGAGACATCCAGAACTGGGTTGGACAAGGGTCAGTGCCCCCCTGAAAACGAAGACTTCAAAACATTTAGGGGTATAACTATGAAAGCTGAAACCCCTGAACGTTGGATTGATCAAGACTGAAAAGGATTGAAACTACTTTGTGGTCAAGAGGAACCTCTGCCAAGGAAGAACAGCTGAAGAGACTGAAGAGAAGGACTGACCCTTGCTGTGTGTTCTGAGGCTGGCTTGCAGTTTGCCGATTCAACTAAGGAGAGGCTAAAGGACTTTGCTGTGTAATGTGTCCCCCTGCTTGAAAGGACTTTGCTGTGTGCTGTATCCCAAAGTAACTTGTCACCAAGGGCCCGAGGAGAGCTGTCTCCCTATTGTGGAAACTCAGGAACATCAAAGTCTCAGCGGCGCTTTGTGTGTGTGCTTTTTGTAGCCTGAGACCTTCGTAAGCATTGCCCCGGGACCGTGTGGCCGAAACCCAACCGACTCTCAGTGATACTTTGTGCGTGTGCAGCCTGAGACTGCGTGGGGTGTCCGTGTTGCTGGTTGGAAAGTGCCCCGTGACTGCAGGCCCCGCAGCATGAATCATCGTCCACGCTGCTGAGAAGTTATTTTTGGCCCGAGCCATCATCGTAACAAGGCTGCGTATCAAGATCGCCGCCGCCGGCCCGAGCCGCAACGTGCTGAAGGATTACGTAAAGCTAAGGAAGTTGTGAGGTAATCATGATCGTTGTTCGTAAGAAGAATCTGCCCAAGATCGTTAGCAACAGAGAAGGCAGCGCCGTAACCTGAACCGGCTTCGGTGTCGCCTTGCATCGGAGCTGCGTCGTCATTGGGAGCGCCCAGCAGGACGTCTGGCATGTGTGGCCTGGGGAGGTGCACAGGAGGAGTACAGGAGTGCTCCCGTCTCTCTCCCTCAGCATTGCGTTAGACGCGCTGAGTCCTCGAGCGGCCCGGACCTGCCCGGCAGTACGGGGCCTCCCACGGAAGTTCAGGACCGTTGTCTGTGATTGGGGCCTAGTGGTGCCCATGCTAATCGCGTTGATTGGCCTGGTATTATTCCTACATTACGAACTGCCTTATTATGTGCATCGAGGATTGAATTATTCTCACATTACGAACTGCCGTATTACTTGCATTAAGGAGTGTATTATACTTGCATTAAGGAGTGCTTTATACTTGCATTACGAACTGCCTTATTATGTGCATGGAGGATATAATTATTGTCGCATTACGAACTGCTGATTTACTTGCATTAAGGAGTGCGTTATACTTGCATTAAGAAGTGTGTTATACTTGCATTACGAACTGCCTTATTATGTGCATATAGGATTGAATTATTCTCGCATTGCGAACTGCCTTATGTGCATTGAGGAGTGAATTACTCTCGCATTACGACCTGCCGTATTACTTGCATTAAGGAGTTTTTTTATACTTGAATTACGAACTGCCTGATTACATGCATTGGGGATTGCATTATTCTTGCATTACAAACGGCCTGATTACGTGCATTGAGGATTGCATTATTCTTGCATTACGAACTGCATTAGTCTGATGATATGAACCGCATTAGGAATTGCATAGCATTGCACTAGGAATGCATTTGAACATTGTGAGCTGCTCATTAATACCGCAAGAACCTACAAGTGTTTGTGTGCTTAAGAACCGGCAAAGTGAAATATTATGAATACGCATCTGTTGGCTTTTTATTGTTTGGTCTTACCGTGTTTTTCTTCTTGACAAAGATACCCCTATTTTCATACATCAGTGTGGTGTCCATTTGTGGTGTTATCACTGTGTCACTGGGAGTGTACCAAATTCTCTACACATTGCCTTGAAGATTTGCCTGGCTACTCGTGCCAAGCAGCCAGGGGGTGAGAAATGGTTACCAAAGAGAGTGTCCGTCCTTCCCCTGACTAGAAGCAAGGGTCCCTATTTGGCCTAAGGTAACTGCCCCAGCCAACTGGAGACCCCCAGTTCTAACACTGACTAACAAACACTCAATCTCTAGCGGCTCTCAGCCAAACCACTGCCAGGGCACAATGAGAGACGTAGAAGTGTAGAATAGTAAAAAAAAGACACAGGACTTCTTTAATTTGGGAAACAGCTGAAGACAAATTATTGTAAATAACAAATCATCATGACTGTGAGAAATGTTATTGTTGGTTGAAGGGGTGAAACCCAGCTTAAGCAACAGCCACAACAGTGTCAGGGTGAACATCTAAAGTCACAGTGCTTAATCTTCTGGAAGCTTGATACAAAAGCAGTCAAGCTAAACTTAGAGGCAATGTGTCAAGTATTTTTTCAGCACACAAACAGTAATAAAGTATGAACACAACAAGTGGAGGGTCCCGGGCTCACTATGCCACTAGATTCAAGCTAGCCTTGCTGATGAGGGGTGATGCCCCGAAACAGGTCCCATGATGCTTGTTTCTGGTCCAGGGAGGACCTGGCTTGGCAGTTCGGTCTGGACAGTTCCCATGAGGCACAGGGTCAAGACTGATTTGCATATGACTGGGTCTAATCTGGGACTGGCATGGTTAGCAAAAGAACAGTGGATTTAACCCGGATCTATTGACTGGGGGTGAATGTTTGATTTGCTCTGCATTCCGTCCATCTTCTGTGTGTCTTTAACTTTCTAAAAGTGGCATTTTCAAAATTGTGACTTACAATCTGACTTTTTCATTCAAAGCGATTTTAAATTACAATTCCTTTTACACCAAATATAACTATCCTACCTGCTCCCAAACAAAGGTTAGCACTTAAAAGGAATATGGGTAACCCAATGTTATCATATGCTAGAGGTAGGCATCACAGTAGTGAAAATAGAATTTGGGAGATTTTTCACTACCAGGACACGGAAAAATTAAAAATACTTGCCCACCTATATTTTACAAGGCATTTTGCCCTAGGGGCTGTCTAGGCCTACCTATGATGACATATATAATGAAAAGGGAGTTTTAGAATTGGCAACGGTGTTATTATTCTAAGTTGAATTGGCAGTTTAAAATGACTGTTACCAAATCAGTCAGGAAAAAAATTCCTATAAAGCCGCAAAGACAATGCACAACAGTGAACATAACCCAGAACTGCAAGTGATTGTTGGTGAGACTCAAAAGAGATATCTATGTAGTCAATGGATTCCCATCAAAAGTCATGCGATGATCAATAATCTCATTTGGTCATCGAGAGTCTTGGGGTGGTCTGTCTCTTGATCATTGAGACCATTTCCACTCCCAATCTGTAAATATTCAATGGGTCAAGCCCACAATCACTGTGCTGACCATGAGAGAAGTGGAATCATATGGGAACCAGTGCAGAAAAGGAAAAAAGTGGTGAATAAAATAGAGTGAAGAGACAAAAAAGGGAACTTTTAATTGAGATATTGTCTCTTCCCCTAATTAAAACCAAGAACAGTGCAATAGGGCAGTATCAAACAAATAAGTAACTGCCAGGAGGGGCCAACATGTTTCAGCCAGTAGGGAAAGGGGTCCCACGGCTTTCTTCAGGGCCTCTGTTCTACAAAATATTGCTACCGCAAGTGTAAATACAAAA
Source organism: Lissotriton vulgaris (assembly GCF_964263255.1). Taxonomy (NCBI): domain Eukaryota; kingdom Metazoa; phylum Chordata; class Amphibia; order Caudata; family Salamandridae; genus Lissotriton; species Lissotriton vulgaris. The sequence goes on along the minus strand of NC_141693.1, from coordinate 748,310,147 downwards.
GAAATTTGAAAGAAAAAGCTAATCAAGTGAATAAATCATGAAAAGGATATGAATGAACATATTAGTCTGTGTTCATATTCCTCCATATCAAACGGTGTGTCTCACATCTATATAACAAACATAATGGAGTCCAAATTAAACATTCACTGTATGTCTCAAACAAACATATACTTATTTACAATAACAATTATAAGTTCTTTTCACTCACCCAGAATTACCGGGGACTAGACCTCACCTCTCCTGGACCAAGCTCAGGAAGATGGAGGCCTGCTCTGTGAAAGCAAGGTATGGGGTATATAGAGTGAAGAACTGGCTAAAAGCACGCCTAATTTCTTCCAAACATAAAATACACCCTTCCAGGACCCATGTTCACTAACACACATTTACTCTGATCAAGGAACAGCCAAGGCTCATTAAAGTCAATATCCATTGCAATGCCCCAAAATAGTGCTCTTACTGAGTGTGTTTAACCACCTTAATTACATGTAACCTGGCTCAAACAATTACAAGAAGCTGCCAGTCATTGAATATGATCAAACTCCATTGCTGAAGGACATGATCGAACTCAAAAGCTTGAGGGCAGATAAAGCAAACTACCAACCATTCAACCAAACAGAGATCTTGGGATAACTGACCTGTCCGTCGTTGCCTCGAAGCAAGACCTGAGTCAGGGGAAGGCAACAACTGCTTAGCCAATGGCATATTTAACAGGAAGTGGCCTGCGAGGGCGGAGTTCCGACCGTCAAATAGTGCCTTGTTTAGTGCCCAGTGTTGACACCTCAAATAAAATTACAATCAAATATTGTGCTCGTAACTGTGGCATTGTTAAGCGAGCTCATTTGTGTGTAATCTTGATGTTGACACGATCCATTCAAACCTTGCATCGAAAATCTTGCGAGATTAGTTAGAACTACCAAATGACGTCACTAGGGCTCATTTTGTAGTTCACCAGTTATCGTTATTGCGCAGTATTCCTACGTTCAACAATATCTATAGACAAAGTTACCAAACATCCGTGGTCCCACGGCTTTCTATGCCCAGCCGTACAATTAAGTTGGATTTTGGATTTGGATTTGGATTTATAAAGCGCGTAGCTACCCAAGGGCGTCCCAGCGCTATAGTATCAGCCTGAAGTGCTCCTGAGGTGGGAATATTGGGGGAAGAGCCAGGTCTTCAGTAGCCTACGGAATGACAGCAGGTTGGTTTCTTTACGGATGTTAAGTGGGAGGCTCTTCCAGAGCTTAGGGGCGTTGTATGCGAAGGGACGATCACCCGTGCATGCTTTTCTTATTCTGGGGATGCTGGTAAGGAAAAGGGAGTCCGATCTGAGCTGTCTAGTGGATTTATGAGGTTTGATGAGTGTTTTTAGTATTGGTAGGCCTTTACCTTGTAAGATTTATTGGGAGATGCATAAGGTCTTTAAGGCGATACGCTCCTGTATGGGGAGCCAATGAAGAGCTTCGAGAGAGGGTTTAGCCGAGCATCTAGATTTCATTTCCGTGAGGAGTCTTGCTGCGGCATTCTGAGCGTGCTGAAGTTTTTTGATGACAGCTACTGGGGCGCCCAGGTACAGGGCGTTTTCATAATCCAGTCTAGAGATGATAAGGCCCTGGATGAGGATTTTTCTAGACTGGGGGGGGATAAGGGGAGGATCTTCCGGGCTGCTCGCATTAGACCAAAGCAAGTGCAGGCTGTCTTTCTTGCTTGGGATCTGAAGCTGAGGTCCTGGTCAAGCCAGAATCCCAGGCTCTTGATTTCATTTTTTGGCGTGGGGGTGGTGCCCATGCTGGGTGGCCAGACGAGGGACTTAGGGAGTCTGTGTGGGTCGCCTAGCAGCATAATCTCTGATTTCTCAACGTTGAGTTTTAATCGGGAGTCGCCCGTCCATTTGGATATGTTATGCAGGCAGGTGGCTAGATTCACCATGGATTGGTCGGCCTGATTGATGGAGACGACTAGTTGGGTGTCGTCGGTGTACATGACCACCTTTACGCTAAATGGTGAGACTATGTCGTCTAAAGGGGCCATACAAATGTTAAAAAGCGTGGGGCTCAGGGACGATCCCTGGGGAACCCCACATCGAAATGGGAAGAGCTTTGGAATGGCCGTGACTGTCAGCCACTTGGAAGGTCCTATACTCCAGGAACGATTTTAGCCAGGCCAGGGCGGTCCCGGTGATTCCAGTGTTGTAGAGACAGTGGAGGAGGATGGTGTGGTCCACCCTGTCAAAGGCGGCGCTCAGGTCCAGGAGGATCACTGCCACTGATTCCCCTGTGTCCAAGATAGATCTAGTCTCCTCTGTTACGGCCAGGAGGGCGGTGTCGGTCCCCTGTCCTGGTCTGTACCCTGTCTGGGAGTGGCGGAGGAGGTTGTTGGTCTCTAAAAATGTTGAAAGCTGTTCGTTCACAATTCTTTCTGCCACTTTGCTGATGCCTGGGAGGAGGGAAATAGGTCAAAAGTTTGAGGGATCTGTTGGGTCTAGGTGGGGTTTCTTAAGGATTGTGCGTACTATCGCACTTTTCCAGTTGGAAGGGACTGACCCTTGGGAGAGGGAGGCATTTATTAGCCTGGTTAGGAGGGGGGATATAGTAGGAGCAACTTATTTCGGCTTGCTCATGGGCGCTGGATCTTCCGGGGACCCACTTTTCACATGATTGAGGGTGGCCTCCAACCTCTCCATGGAAATGAGAAGGAAGCCATCCAGGGAGGGGGCGTCTTGGTTGATGGGCCGAGATGAAGGGTCGGTCGGGGGGTGGAGCTGAGGGAAGGTCTTTAGGATCTTGAGAATTTTAGCTGAGAAGAATTCGGCGAGTTGAGTGCATCTGGCGCCGGTGGGAACCGCAGCAGGCTGTGGTTCGGGGACTTTTATAAGTGACTGTACTATACGGTAAGTCTCTTTGGAAGAGTTGGCTGCAGCTAGAATTTTTCCTTCGAAGTAGCCAGTTTGCATATTTTTTATGAGGATTTTATACTGTTTTATTGCTGATTTATAGGTTTCTTTGCTGTTTGATTCCCAATCTTTCCTCCAGAGGCGTTCAAGTTTTTTGCATTTTTTGCGTAGCTCACGCAGTTCCGGGGTGAACCAGGGTGACTTGAATGATCCCCTCTTACTGGGGAGGTGTTTGCGGGGGAGGACCGAATCTAGGGATGTTTCTATCCGGGATCGAATTTGGATGTCTGCTAGTGAAGGGTCCGGATCCAAGGTGGGGATGGAAGCTATCAGCTGGCTGGTCCAACCGTCCGTGTTGAGTTTGTGCTACGGGCGAGAAGGTGCTTGGGGTGGAAGGCTGTGGGTGGGTTCGGCCGTGATTGGGAGTTTGAGAAGGATCATGTGGTGATCTGTCCAGGGAATGGGGAGGGGTAGTGATGTGGTGAGTTCTGGGATGTTTGAAAAAATAGGGTCCAAGAGATGGCCCTTATTGTGGGTGGGGTGAAGATTTTTCAAAGGAAGGCTGAGTGCGGCTAGATCTTCTTTGAGGTCTCCCGCTGATTTGTTCCCTGGGTCATCAAAGTGAATGTTAAGGTCTACTAACACTGTGAAGCTGGAAGAAAGACAGGCTAGGGAGGTGGCTGTGTCCACCAGTGGGTTGGGGAACTGTCCGAGTGGGCCCGGAGTACGGTAGATCAAAAGTCCCGACAAAGTTTTCTCCGGGGAGAGGTGAATGGAGAAATGAATGTTTTCGCAGTTGAGGATTGGGCTGTCCTTGAGTTGGCAGGAGAGGTGGGCTTTGGTGATGATTGCTATGCTACCTCCTGGCCCTAAAGGTCTGTCTAGGTGTTTTATTAGGTATCCCGGGGGTAAGGCGTGGACTAAGTCTGGATCTGATGCTGAGTTGATCCAGGTTTCTGTTAGAAACTGCACTTCGATATTGTTATTCTGTATTAGAAGGTTGATTTTGGTGCTGTGTTTGGGGAGGGATCTGTAGTTGAGTATGGCCATTTTGATTGTGCTAATTTGGGGGGGGGAGTGGGGGGTGAATCTGTATGAGCAATGGTTGCATTTGTTCTGATGCTCTTCGGGAGAGATTGAATGGAGGCAGGGGTCGGGGGTAGTGGTCATGAGGTGCCGGAGTGTGCCTGCAGAGTAAGTGAGGGGTGACGAGCTGGAAGGAGCAGGGGGACTGGGCCCCTGGCCCGTCCAGGCGCGGACGGGCGCAGACGGGCTTACCTTTGGCGGCGCGCCCACAGCGAGCGTCGGCTGCGCGTCCGGCCAAGGCACATCCTTTTAGGGGAGAGGGGAGGGGCGTGGCCTCAGAGCAGTGGGCGTGGCCCGGCTTCCCGGCAATGGCGGCAAATGAGCGATCTGATCCGCGGCAGCGTTTAGATCGGCTGCGCGGGGTGGAATTTAAGCGAGTTTGAAGAGGGGGACTGCCCAGGAGTGAGTGCAACAACAGGTAAAAACAACAGATACATTTCCCAATATGATTAGAAACGCGCGAGCCTTCCTCCCGGCTTCCGCCTCAGGAGATGTCTTTTTAGGAACCTAAATCTTTATTTCTGTACCAATGTCGATTTTATCCTTCAAATCACTTTTATCAAAGGGCATTTTTAATGCTGTTCTGAGGCCCAGTGCAACATAAGGGGCACTCATCTCTTGTGATTATCCGAATGTCATCACCCCCGATATTCTTCAGGGAACCCAGGGATTAACAGTGCTCAGAATTGTGGCCAAACTAATACTGAAGCACAGATGTTACCTCAATCATTGTCATTGCATAAATTCGGTTATCTTTGTGCAAAAATGGACAATAAATCGCCATGCTGATGATGTCTTTTATATATAACCCCTGGACCACTGGATCCAATAAACTCCCAAATGGTCAAAGTATATGGGACCCTGCCACCCACTCAATATCATCAGGCCATAATTCAGTATAACAAGGGTTTTCTCTACGGCCTAGGAAACAGAATACAACATTGGTGAATTATTTATTGTGTCTAGATGAATTTACGAAGATGTATGTCGTACATTTATTTTAAAGACTCATCTACGGTATATCATCGTTTAGACTGTGGGAATCTGTGGACAGTTTATAAATCCATCGTTGTTCTTTCATGAATAAATGTTTGGATACATTGCCAATGTGTGATGGTATATGCGCTTTGAAGGATAAAATCGACATTGGTACAGAAATAAAGATTAAAGTTCCTTAACTTAATCGTACGGCTGGGCATAGAAAGCCGTGGGACCACGGATGTTTGGTAACTTTGTCTATAGATATTGTTGAACGTAGGAACACTGCGCAATAAGGTTAACTGGTGAACTACAGAATGAGTCCTAGTGACGTCATTTGGTAGTTCTAACTAATCTCGCGAGATTTTCGATGCGAGGTTTGAACGGACCGTGTCAACATCAAGATTACACACAAACAAGCTCACTTAACAATGCCACAGTTACGAGCACAATATTTGATTGTAATTTTATTTGAGGTGTCAACACCGGGCACTAAACAAGGCACTATTTGACAGTCGGAACTCCGCCCTCACAGGCCACTTCCTGTTAAATAGGCCGGTGGCTAAGCAGTTGTTGTCTCCCCCCTGACTCAGGTCTTGCTTCGAGGCAACGATGGACAGGTCAGTTATCCAAAGATCTCTGTTTGGTTGAATGGTTGGTAGTATGCTTTATGTGCCCTCAAGCTTTTGAGTTCGATCATGTCCTTCAGCATGGCAGTTTGATCATATTCTATGACTGGCAGCTTCTTGTAATTGTTTGAGCCAGGTTACATGTAATTAAGGTGGTTAAACACACTCAGTAAGAGCACTGTTTTGGAGCATTGCGATGGATGTTGACTTTAATGAGCTTTGGCTGTTCCTTGATCAGAGTAAATGTGAGTTAGTGAAAGTGGGTCCTGGAAGGGTGTATTTTATGTTTGGAAGAAATTTGGCGTGCTTATAGCCAGTTCTTCACTCTATATATCCCATACCTTGCTTTCACAGATCGGGCCTCCATCTTCCTGAGCTTGGTCCAGGAGAGGTGAGGTCTAGTCCCCGATCATTCTGGGTGAGTGCAAAGAACTTATAATTGTTATTGTAAATAAGTATATGTTTGTTTGAGACATACAGTGAATGTTTAATTTGGACTCCATTATGTTTGTTTTATAGATGTGAGACACACCGCTTGATACGGAGGAATATGAACACAGACTAATATGTTCTTTAATATCCTTTTCATGATTTATTCACTTGATTGGCTTTTTCTTTCAAATTTCTTTTGTATTTACACTTGCGGTAGCAATATTTTGTAGAATAGAGGCCCTGAAGAAAGCCGTGGGACCCCTTTCCCTACTGGCTGAAACATGTTGGCCCCTCCTGGCAGTTACTTATTGTTTGATACTGCCCTATTGCACTGTTCTTGGTTTTAATTAGGGGAAGAGACAATATCTCAATTAAAAGTTCCCTTTTTTTGTCTCTTCACTCTATTTTATTCACCACTTTTTTTCCTTTTTTGCACTGCACTGGTTCCCATATGATTCCACTTCTCTCATGGTCAGCACAGTGATTGTGGGCTTGACCCATTGAATATTTACAGATTGGGTGTGGAAATGGTCTCAATGATCAAGAGACAGACCACCCCATGACTCTGGATGACCAACTGAGATTATTGATCATCGCATGACATTTGATGGGAATTCATTCACTACATAGATATCTCTTTTGAGTCTCACCAACAATCACTTGCAGTTCTGGGTTATGTTCACTGTTGTGTCTTGTCTTAAAGGCTTTATAGGAATTTCGTATCCTAACTAATTTGGTAGCAGTCATGCCTGTTTTCTAGCCCATTGATTTGGCTTTGCATTAGACCCCCGGTTTTCTATAAGTATTGTCATTTGATGTTTGGGGATACAAACCTGGGCAGGTCTTAAAATGTCCCTTGGACCCTCTTTTCTCGGTGGTGTTACAGTTTAAAATAGTTAACAGGTTGTAATTTCAGGCCAGAGACATGTTTTAAGGGGGTACTTAAGTGGGAGGCACAAAAAGTGGTGCAAGCCAACTAGTAGTATTTAATTTACCAGTCCTTGGTATATGTTACCACCTTATGAGGGACTTATGAGTACAATAAATATGCCAATCAGGTGTCAGTCTAGTTTGCCATGTTTTAGGGAGTGAGCACAAAGCACATTAGCACAGGCTAGCAGTGGCAAAGCGCACAGAGAGTCAGATGGCCAAACAGTTAACCGAATTCAACAAACAAAGGAGCGTTGGAAGAAAAGGTTTTGGGAGAAGACCACTGTTAGATTTGGGGGTCTCTAATTGGCACAGATAGGTGCTTGTGACAAATAGGGACCCTTGCCTTTAGTCACGATAAGGGGATTACACTGCTAAATAACCCCTGCTCGCCCCCTTGGTAGCTTGGCATGAGCAGACAGGCTTATCTCATAGGCAGTGTGTAAAGCATTTATGGCCACATACAGTAACCCAGTGACAACACTACAGATGGACACCACACAAGGTTTTATGTAAAAAAAAATACTTTATATAGATTTACCACAAGACCAAAAATGACAAAAATACACAATACTGTTACTTTAAGATGGTAGTTTTAGCTTAGTTCAGTTCAGTTCTAAAGATGCGACAATGTACCTTACGATGCGTTGCGCTTCCACGACAAGCAATGTCGCAGCGATGGAAATGCGGCAAAGTTCTGGTGTAAAGAAATAAAGACGTGAAGATCTTCCAGATGTGGCAAGCTTCTCCGGGGATGCGAGAAGTTCTTGGTTCAATGTTTGGACTGCAGCGGTGACGCCTTTGTTCAGAAGTGCGACGGCCACAGCTTCAGCTGCAACACTCTTCTCCCACAATTGCGTGAAGCTTCCGCACAATGCGACAATTACAGCGGCGACATCCTTGTTAAAAAAATCGACAGCAGCAGCTCCGACGGGGGATGCGAGGTGCTTTCCTCGATGCGGTGCATGTGACAGTTCCAATGGCGACACCCTTGTTCAGATGTGCAACGGCAGCAACAGCGACGGCAACACGCTTCTTCCTCATTGCGAGACTCTTCTTACGATGCGGTGCAGTGCGACAACTCCAGCGGTGACACCCTTGTTCAGAAGTGTGACGGCAGGTAGCAGCGACAGCCACACGCTTCCTCTTCGTTGCGAGACGCTTTCAGCTCCTTGTGACACGCAGTTCCTCAAAAGGCTCAAAACAGCAGCAGTCACTTCCACAAGACCTCTGGGGAGCTAGGGGTTGAAGTCTGTTGTTCCTGAGACTTCAGCAGGAGGCAAGCTCTTTTCCAAGCCGTTGGAGATCCTTGACAAGTTTAAAGCAAAGTACACAAAGTTCCTTTCTCCTCTCTTTGGCAGTAAGACAACCACTGCAGGCCAATCCCCTAAGCAGCACTTCAGCTTAGGAATAGTCTCTCCTCAGTTTCTTCAGGTTCCTCTCCTCAGCAGAGGTTTCTTCTTGTAGTCCAAAAGTGATGTAATCTCTTGGGATCAGGGTCCCAATATTTATACCCAAAATCCTTTGTTCTCTGAGGGGAGAGGGACCTTTGCCTAGTCCAAACCAGTTCCTGAGCACTTCGTTTGCAGGACTCCTTCCTTCTATTCACTGTGCAGGGCAGAGACATCAGCGGCCCCACAGGAGGGGGAGCCAGCACAGGGGAAGGAAGGCACAGCCCTGGAGCACTTTGTTGACAAGATTCCTTCTCTCCTTTCACAGTGCAGGGCAGAGACATCAGAAAAGCCACAAGAGGTAGAGCCAGCATTGTAGAGTGAAGGCCCAGCCCTATTCAGGTCCCAGGTGCAACTCCTCCCTCCCATCTAGATGCAGATCTCTCTATTCACCACTGGGCTCACAAACTCCAGACAGAGCAATACGCAACCTAGCAGAGGCAGGCTTGAAAGGTCAGGCAAGAAAATACCTACTTTCTAAAAGTGGTATTTTCAAACACAGAATGTTAAAACTAACTTCACTAAAAGATGTATTTTATCAATCTGAGTTCAGGCATACTAAACCCGAATTTCTACCATGTTCTCAGAGTCAGTTAGGATTATAAAATGTAAAAATTCTAATAGCCCATTCTGGCCTATGGAGAACAGTTGGCCTTGCAATAGTGAAAAACGAAAATGACTGTAATTCACTATTAGGTCATGCCACACACATCAGGGCTGGTCCTATCTTATACTTACAATGCACCCTGCGCTTGGGCCTACCATAGGGGTGTCTGACATGAAGAAAAGGGAAGGTTTAGGGACTGGCAAGTGGGTGCACTTGCCCAGTCAGTGTTACAGTGACGGAGCAAGGATTTGCACATGAAGCGACTTGCTCGTATTCATGAACCTCGAATAACGTTAATAAAGTAACCAACATGTTTGTTTTACTAATTCTACATATTTCATATCAACATTGGGTGTCCGAGTGAAGCTTGCTTATGTGTTTTACTAACAATAATACGCTTGCAACTAAAATGGCTGCTGCAACGCAAGGGTTTCTACTGCGCATGCATCTGTCATACTCATGTGACATGACCTATTCTTTGCTTTGGAGGGAATTTCTCGCTTCTGCGCACTAGTGTTAATATGGCTGCTCTTTGTTCTCACATGCGAGATTGAAATTGGGGTTCCTTACACATTGGGGGGATGGTACACTGACCTGGAAAACAGTATAACTAGGGTAGGCTTAGTTAGTTAATTTGTCCGACTTGTCCGAATAGCTGACCTGTCACTGACCCAACGCACTCAATGGGTGACCATGAGCAGAGGGCTGCGAAGCACTTTGCCGGAAGATTCGCAGACCCAATCGGGATCCGGGAAGCTGAGGTGCTGGCGAAGTACTTTGTCGGTAAATTTGATAAACCAATCGGGGTTCTGGCTGTTAGCTGCAGAGAGGGAGTAGCGCAGGCATTGCATCTGAACTGCGGGTACTGGTCTTAACCTTTGGTAGTCCTGTCCTCATCCAAATCTGGTTTCCCTGTCCTGATTCTAACTTGCACCTGTTGCCTACTGGCAACTGCAACTTTTGGAGTTCTCCTGTCTTTTCAACTGACCCATGGCCAAGGTTGGTCTTCACACCATTCTAGGTAAATATAAATGTGTGTGGGCTCGTCATTACATATGTTTTTCCCACTTTAACTCGTTTTGGTTAACATTTTGATTGCATTTTGATTGCATATGTTCCTTTTATCTTACCCATTCCCTGTAGTAAAATTATTAATTGTTTCTCTGATTTAATAGAAGGTTCCACTTTTCTTACCCTCCTTATAGTTGTATGCTAAATGTTTTCATGAATGCATAATAGGTTTCCTTTTTCTCACCCTCCCTTTGAAAGTGCTTAAGTTTGGTTATTCTATTTAATAGCGTGTTCCATTTTCTTTCCTTCCCTATAGTTATATGGTCAGATTGTTTTCGTGATTGCATATTATGTTCCCTCTGTTTTACCCACCCTTTGAAAATTGCTTAAAGCTATGTTATTTAGTTTGTTCCTTTTCCTTACCTACCCTTAGGGAATTGTGTAACTGTTTTATTAAAATAGCATGTTCCTTGTTTTTACCTTCCCTTAAATTTGCTAAATGATTGGCATAATATATCTTTTGCATAGTTATACATTATTTCTAATACTCCGTCTTATTGCTTTCAATCTTTGGATCATGACCTTTTATGAAACTTAGATAAAGAGTTTTAAAACTTCCAGAGTCTGTGGTTATTATATGAGTGCAAACGTTATTTTCCTATTATGCTAACACCCTGATCCAATAGGTTTATAGGTACCAGCTACAAGGATTGGTATGTCAATGGTATAGGACCTAGTAAATAAAATAGACTGGTAGTAGAGCGAAGGTTACCTGGTTAAGTAAATGTGTAATTGATTATGGGCCCAGGTGAGTATGATAAATTTATAGTCGGGTGACCTGCACGCTCTATTAATATATTTCCTTGGTAGCAGAGGTAAGGTTAGGGTTTATTTAAGATAGGTAATAATAGTTATGTATTGATTATTGATATTGATCGATCAACCTGATTTTACATTGATTTATTGATTTATTGATGCTGTGTGAATTTAATGTATTAACCAAAATCGTTCGTACCTGTTCTATGTTTTGTCTGGAATCCCCGGGGGCAGAATAGAGGGTGGTAAATGGAAGCCGCACCGCAGTGAGGTCACTTACCTGTAGGAAGTTATTGCATGGTTAGGTAAAACCGGAAGCACTATTTAGGGTTTTCTGTATGAATGTGTGAATAAATGATAGCAAAGAGTTCGCTAGCAAAACATTTAGTGTGATATCACCTAGAAAGGGTCACACAGAAGGAGTAGCAGGTTCATCTGAGCTTGATTGATAGCAAAGGGGTTCGCTGGTGAAACTTTGGCCTTAGGTATATATCCCGGTGTGTATTAGTCCGAAGGTGTAGCAGGTTCTCTAATGCTTGTGTTAAGGGTAGGCAGAAGGGATCTACTTGTAGTATATGAAAAGTAAACTGAAGGGATTTACTTGCAGTGAAATATTTCATTTCTTTCTAGTCACTCGGGTACAATGGCGAATGTTTTTACGTTGTTGATTAAAAGAAAAATTGCACTTTAAAGTAAAAGAATTTAGTTTTTTCATTACCTTGTGAAGGAGGGAGTCAGTTGCGGAGCTGCGCTGACGTCACTCAGAGCTGGGATTGGTTGAGACAGCGGGCGTGTAGCTGAGATAGTAATTGTAAAGGAGGGGTGAGCACAGTAGCGTGGGAACTCGTCTCACAAGAAAAGCCACGCAATCATTGGTTACATTTTCATTTGAAACTGCATTTTTGGTTGGTCGATAAAAGACGCACTAGTATTGGGAGAAAATTCGTAAACAAATAGAGTTATTAAACAATTTTAATTTTTTACTAATTATATGTGGCATTTAAATAATCCAGAAACTCGACCTGATAGGAGATACTTAGGGTTTGTTAGAGAACAGATGATAAGAGGCAGACCTTACAAAATGTATGGACGCGAGAGAAAAATGGCACTCGTAAACAGAGTTAAGAATTTCTTTAAAAAGGTAAACCAATTAAAACTAGAGAAGGAATTATTATTCCACCACCAAATACACCTGCGTCATTTATGATGTTTGACAGAGGTTACCACACTTGTGTATGGTTAGAGAATTGGGTGGAATACACTAAAGATTATGGAATTTTACCATTTCCCTTAGATGGCACATTTAATGGCAGAATCTTGATCAATGTAAGGACTCGAATGAATGATTTACATCCTAGACCTAGAATAACGCAATATGAGGCACTATATGAATGGGAAATTGGGGCTTTTGAGCGAGACAGACCTAGAACTGACAAAGGATTGAGTAAAATTCCCACGAGAAACCAGGGATAAACAAATGAAACAATGGAGACAGAACATGATAGTGGAAGGATTATATCCTCTGTTAATTTTAGAAGAACCCACTGGAAGTAAAATGACTCAGAAATCAAAACATTTAATGACTAGTGGTGATTCAGATGATGATTATATGAAAGATTTATTAATGAAAAATCCACCACCTTATAATGAAGAACCAAGTACAGTAAATCCGAACGCCCCGTTTTTAAAACCACCTTTAGTTCCGCACATAGTACATGAGACCTCAATCAAAAGGGTATTACAAGAAAGAGAAAGAGAAGCATTGAATGAACAGAGAAGTGAATTGATGCAGAAAATTTCTCAATTTAATACAAGTCCCGAAGCTGTGAAAATTCCAGTAACTATTGGCCCAGTTGTTCCTTTGTATGGAGATAAGCAAGCTAGTCCAAAAGCTCCGGTTATAACTACCTCGGTAGTGCAGCCAAGAAAAGAACCATTGATAGTAGACGAACAGGCAAGTGAATGCGAGTCCGTAATCTCCTTAATGGATTTACCAATAAGAGAACCAGAAAGTAGTTCAATCAGAAAAACCACTCCTTTAAATTTACGAGAAGTACAGATGGAGATATCTTCAGTTACGAGAAGTGCAACTGTAGTAACTCCTGAAGAGATAGACAGATGGACACGAGAAATAGAGAAACCAAAAACACAGCCAAAGCCATTGGATATATATAAATTAAGAATTGAATTACATGAACTGATGGCTGGAAATGTGGGGTTGGACAGGTTAAACACTCTTAGTGAAGACAAATTGTTGTTTATTTGTAAAAGCATTACTCGAAAAACAAGGGTGTTCTATGAAAAGTTAATGGACACCGCAGCCAGCATGGGAATTGACATTGGTAAATCTAAAGTATTGCAGAAACCATAGCGAGCAGAATTTTCTGATAAAGATTTAGAAAACATGAATGTGTCAGGATGAAAGGTGCAGATAAGAGAGCTACTAGCATTATTACAGAAATGGGGAGAACTAGAAAAATGGAAAGCCAGATGGGCAAAGAAAAAAGAAGAGGCGCAATCAAAACAAATGACTTCAGAATATGTTCTAAAAGAAGCAGAACATAGTGGAAAAATTATGTCACATGCGAGAGGTACCAGGTGGAGGTTATGTGCATTTTCCATGGTCCCGGCAGGATATTGTATCGTTTACAAATGATTTCCCAAAACTTTGTGAAAAACCTGTAGAATGGTACAGACAAGTCAAGAGATTTGTAAAAGCTTCCAAGTGTCTTTTAAAAGACTTAGATGGATTATTCGACATTGTGGTTCTAGTAGATTTATGGACAGAATGTAAAATTGCTGTGGATTGGTCTAGCGATGAGTACCCTAGAGACCCAAAGACAGGGGCTCCTTCCAAAGATGTCATGAAAAAGTACAATCAGGTAATACTTTACCTTAAAGGAAAGGTACCTGCAAAAGAGACAGACTGGACTAGAATAGATAGAACCACTCAGAATAAGGATGAGTCTGTGCATGCATATTATGAACGTTGTTAGAACTGGGATTTCTGGTTGGCTAAGACGTACGCCAAAGCCCGGCAGAAACCACCATTCCAGTCAGGGCAAGGGAATCACACGCCAAGATAACCCCTGCTCACCCCCTTGGTAGCTTGACACGAGCAGGCAGGCTTATCCCGGAGGCAATGTGTAAAGCATTTGCGCATGCACACAACAGCAACAACATCCTAGGCACACCACAAAAGGAACTCCACACAAGGTTATATAAAAATAACTTTTGTATTGTCAAAACACATCAGATAGTAATCACACAATATACTTATTATTATTATTATTAATAATAAATTTTATAGAGCGCGTAGTCACCCGTGAGTATCCCAGCGCTAGGAACAGTACACCTGCGGGTAGTGGGGGGCAAGGGGGTTGGTAGGGAATTATGGAAATAGGAGGGTTTTCTGCCGCTTTCTGAAACGTAGATAGTTGGGTTCTATTCTTATATCACGGGGTAAGGCGTTCCAGAGAAGCGTCTTCCACCAGTGCCATTACATTGTGCCAACTGGCACGGGCAATATTCACAAGGGATTATTTACACCAGGACAGGGCCACGTGGGCCGCTGTCAGAATCAGCACTTAGTAGAACTAGCACTTAAGAATAACTGTCACACCAAATAACTATTAAAGGTCACAACCAGTAACCACTGGTAACAGGTAGGTAGGTACACACTACGCAATACTAATAACCATAGGCCTAGATCACGCATGGACACATAACCTCTCTAGTACACCATACTAGGCAAACCACACTTCTAAGCATGAACACCTTCAGAAGTATAACACAAGCATAAAGGCAAAGCACATTACGCAGCAATCACATTTAGGCCTAAACAGTATAACTACAGTAGGCAATCTCTCATTAGTCTAAACACATTAGACTCTGCCTCCTAAGAATAAATCACATTTAGGGGCGTACCTCACAGAGTGAAAACATCTCACTAGCATAAACCTACATAGGTAAAATAGCCTCATAATTAGAGTAAAATCATATTGTGCAAAAATCCCATTAGGGCCTTGCGCCCTACCCACATACCAGCCCCCTGGCCAACTGGCCATCTCAAGAAGGGGACTCAAAAGCCCTGTATCTAGAATGTCAGGGCACGCTGCCAATGCAGCGCCAGTCAGGGGTGCGCCAACGGCGCAAGCCTAAACGTTGCAGCTGCCTACTACTTGCTGGGCAGCTGAGACATCAGCAAAACTGCGGCCTGGGCTCTCACTAGCCCTGGAACAACACTGCGGCAATTGCTGGAGCCACACAGGCTTTAAAGTGAAAACATGACCCTCGGGCACTCTGGCTCCTTAAACACTGAGCCAAACGTTGGAGCCCTCTGGCTCTGACATCAACCATGCCCCCGGAGCCCTCTTGGGCTCGAACTGAACAAAATGCCCCTTAATTGGTGGAGTCCCTCTCGGGGGACTCGAACTTGCGAAAATGCCGCCTGAGCCTCTCGTGGGCTCAAAAACAAAGCAATGCCCCTGAGCCTCTCGTGGGCTCTCATCACAAAGAAAAATAGATGTAGCCCTTAAATACTTTAACAATAGTTTGACGCCATCTCTAGCGCTGTTCTAATGAAGTGCCTTGCCGTGTTTACACAAAAGAAGTCTTCCCTCGTGGAGACAGACCCTCACGCAGTCCCCGCCGACCCCGCTAGCTCTCAGCCTGCTCTCGACAATCCAACGAGCGGCTGGGAGATGATTTACCTGCAAGCGGGCACGGGTGGTGACGAGCGATGCAGGCAGGTCCCTCTGCCAGGAAAGGGTGTTCTCCGCACTCGAACGCGGCTCTTCTTCCTGCCCAGATCACCTTCAGTTGCGAAGAGGGAAGCGTCACCTTGATTCCGCTCTCGGCACCTTCCAACGTCAGCTCCTGGCGCAGTCCAATCCGTGCGCGGCTCCTCAGGCGAGCCCCTCGTGATGCCGAGGCTTCTCTCGGAATCAGCCACTCACAGAGTGGCTCACGGGACAAGCCCCTCTGATGCAGAAGCTCTTTACCGGGTCCCAGCCAATCGCAGCGCGGCCCCGTGGGACGAGCCCCCGACAATGGCCCAATCCTAGCACGGCCTCTTCAGTTTTCCTCTCCGCGGCCCCCGTGGGGGACGGAGAGAGTTTCTTGCACTATTAGGCCCCGGGCAGCAGCGCTGATGCGCGGCACAGCGGATTTAGGGTGTAAGAGGCAGGCAGACCGCTCGTGAAGCCACAAGATCTTTTGGGTGATAAATCACGAAGGGAGGCACAACGATCCTCCGGTCCTCTGTAATTATGTACCGATGAGCACACCGATCCTCTTGCACGGCCAGCAGTTTAAAATCATGTACTGAAAGCGAACACAGGTCAATCTTAACGGAGTCTTGGAGTTTCTGGGGAACCTTTTAACCCTCGGTTCCAGGACAGGAGGCCAGCTCTTCTCAGGCCCTTGGAGACTCTTTAAAGACACAGCACACAGCAAAGTCTTGAAGTCAAGCAGGCAGGGGTCACAGCACACAGCAAAGTCCCCTTCTTCTCTTCCTTTAGTTGAAGCAGCAAAACAGGTCAGCCCCAGAGCACACAGCAAGGGCAGTCTACCTTAGTTTCTCCAGCTGTTCTTCTTCCGGCAGAGGTTGCTCTTGATTGTTGAAGTCTTTCAGCATCCAGGGGATTGGCAGGGCCAAGGGAGTCAAGCCTTCCCATGGGCCCCGGCAGCAGCACGCCCCTGCTAGTTTCAAGTTGGAAAACAAGAACATTTCAGGGCGTCACAGCACCCTTCTTATACACAAAAATCCCTTTGTCTAGCAGGGTGTAGGCAATGTGAGAACCAGCTACAACTGGTTATGGGGAACTCCCTTTCACTGGCCAGGCTAGGGACATCAGAAGCACCACAGGGGGTGGAGCCAGCATTGTGGAAGGAAAACCCAGCCCTATTCAGGTCCCAGGTGTTCCCTTCTCTCACATCAGCATGCTAATCTCTCCATTCACCACCGGGGCAGACCCATCCTGACTCCTTGAGCCAAGCTCACCAGTCAGCTCCAGCCAATCACACGCCAGACACAAATTACACACACATGCCAACTTCTAGAAGTGGTACTTCCACACTAGACACAATCATGCTGCATACATCATTGCGCAGCATTCAATCTCACGAGTTCGCACATACCAAACTCAATCCTGCACTCCCGACACATCAAGAACTACCATGGTCATACATATTCCCCATGCATTCCTATCGGAGGGCAGGTCACTCTCACCACACACACACAGAGCACACACACTTTACACTGGACCACAGTAAAAAAGTGCGCAGAGACCTAAAAGGACCAACACCAGGTTACGGAAACAGGCTAGGCAAAAGCAAAAAGTTTCGGGGAGAACCTGCCAAAAGGGCCGGGTCCAGGGTAGACCAATCAATCCCTTGATGGGCTTCCCTGCTTTGGGCGACAAAACACGGACAAGGGCCCGCACGGCAGGTACACCCTCCAGTTGTACGCCACTCTGAACCCTCATAGTTTCCTCTCCACAAGAGCTCTCTGGCCCAACTAGGATACCCCACTGGTACTCTCTAGTCGTCCCCAGCCAGGACCAGGCCCTAGGCCATACAGATGTCACAGGTCCTGACCACTTCACAGAGTGGGGGCAGTAACCCCGGGCACACAATAGCCAGTCTCCACTCTCCCTCTCAGTGTAGCTACAACTACCACTGATCCTTCAACATAGGGACCATACCCTCAGGCTGACCAGAGGTCACGGGCAAGAATGCCCCACCCTACCTCTACTTCTGGGGTTCCGCACCCTCAGGGGGGGGAAGCACCCACCAGAACACATCTCTCCCACCAGATCAGGACCTCTCTCCCTCACTGGTCTACCTCCTGGGATCTGGAAACTATTTCAATTCGGAGTTACAAAGCACACAGCACAGTCCCTCTTCAAGCAGGTGGGGGACACAGCACACAGCAAAGTCCCCTTTCCTCTACCTTAGTGGAAACAACAAACTGCAGGTGAGCCCCAGATCACACAGCAAGGGCAGCCCCCTCAGTCTCTTCAGCTGATCTACTTTGGCTGAGATTCCTTCTTGACCTGGAAGTTTCCTATCTCCCAACCTAGGATCTAAACCCTCAAGCTGCACCGGGGTCAGAGGTAAGGACACCGTCCCTCTGCACCCCCTTCCAAAGTTCTGCACCCTCCCACCTTGGAGCGGTACCCCTGTACGCAAAACCGGTCAGGACACTGAGTACAGATGCCCTTCCCTCCAGGTCAGGCTGAACCTGAACCTGGTCTTCCCCCTCCTCGGGGAACAACCTCCAGAGGCCCCACAAATGGTCAAGCACTCTAGACGGTCAAATGCCCAGCAAACCAGGACTTCTGCACCCTCCACTAGGAGTGGTACTGCCCAACACCAGGACCGCCGGAGTTCTGGTTACAGACACTCCCCGTCCTCTAGACACAGGAAGATCCTCCTCAAATGACCTGTAAGTACAGCCTAGGCCCCTGACCTGGCGCTTCCTTATGGAACCCTCCAGGCCCTGAGACAGGGTTTCGGGCCAACGTGGGACACACCGTCCAACACTCACTCCGCCTCCACTGAGACAGGACGTGAGCCCCTACACCCCTACCATCCTACTGGGACCTAGTTGGGCTACACATGAACCTCTTCCCCTACACAGAATCATCAGATACACAAGCCACTACTTTTAGAATCACTCCCTAATGCCTCTGCAAGACATCTAGCACACCGCCAGATGTCCACCTTTTTATCCAGTGCCTATGTAGGACCTCCTGCACACCACCAGAGGTACACCTCCTGTGCAAGCACC
The DNA here is from genome assembly GCF_964263255.1 of Lissotriton vulgaris. NCBI lineage: Eukaryota > Metazoa > Chordata > Amphibia > Caudata > Salamandridae > Lissotriton > Lissotriton vulgaris. Next base: position 748,291,522 of record NC_141693.1, on the reverse strand, counting down.
TTTTATTACAAAAAAAAACACCAACTCCTCCAGTTCAACACACCACTCATCCACACACTCCCCCTCCAGACTGGTGAGACAGTTCCTCACTGCCCCTGACTCTCAACCTGTACCCCTCTTACTGAGCACCAGGCACCACACTCTGGGAATGGGACTTCACGCACTGGACACATTTTAGCTGCCACCACTGGATCCTACCATACTGGGGAATCCAGACACACACACTACACTCAAGGGATAACCACCCTCCCGAGCAAGCCATTTCTCCTCCACACTCCCTCTCTTCCAACTACCCACACCTCTGGGGACAGGAACAGGGATTGGGCACTGGACCCAGCAAGGGATTCCTTATCTATGGGAACCTCCCCCTCTACTGGCGTCCCACCCTGTCATTTTCTCTCATCTGCCACTAAACATAAAGGCGCAGGAACACCATTTGAAAATGACACTCTTGAGGAAAAACAAAATCATAAACAATAATCCCAAACATGTGACTATCTAGAATGCAGAGCTTTGTAATGTAGCCAGTTGTCGCTGTGGTACTGCGCAAACACAAGTCCTAATCCCACCGCTGGCCACCAATGTTAGAACTGGGATTTCTGGTTGGCTAAGACTTACGCCAAAGCCAGGCAGAAACCACCATTCTAGTCAGGGCAAGGGAGTCACACGTGAAGATAACCCCTGCTCACCCCCTTGGTAGTTTGGCACGAGCAGGCAGGCTTATCCCGGAGGCAATGTGTAAAGCATTTGCGCACGCACACAACAGCAACAACATCCTAGGCACACCACAAAAGGAACTCCACACAAGGTTATATAAAAATAACTTTTGTATTGTCAAAACACATCAGATAGTAATCACACAATATACATTGTGCCAACTGGCACGGGCAATATTCACAAGGGATTATTTACACCAGGACAGGGCCACGTGGGCCGCTGTCAGAATCAGCACTTAGTAGAACTAGCACTTAGAATAACTGTCACACCAAATAACAATTAAAGGTCACAACCAGTAACCACTGGTAACAGGTAGGTACACACTACGCAATACTAATGACCATAGGCCTAGATCACGCATGACACATAACCTCTCTAGTATACAATACTAGGCAAACCAAACTTCTAAGCATGAACACCTTTAGAAGTATAACACAAGCATAAAGGCAAAGCACATTACGCAGCAATCACATTTAGGCCTAAACAGTATAACTACAGTAGGCAATCTCTCATTAGTCTAAACACATTAGACGCTACCTCCTAAGAATAAATCACATTTAGGGGAGTACCTCACAGAGTGAAAACATCTCACTAGCATAAACCGACAAAGCTAAACAAGTCCAACAAATGTTTACTGCAGGTATTCAAACATAACAGTGGATTGGACAACATAGATATGAAGGATATGACGCATTTCATTTATCGATTTCTGTTAAGATTAAGACCAGAAATTTCACAATGGATTAAAGACAATAACATTTGTTGGCAGGCTAAGCCCAGAGACCAAGGGCCAGATGTAGGAGCCTTAATACCGGTCGGAAACGGCCGATTTCGGCCGTTTCCGACCGGTATTTTGCTGTTGAGATGTAGGGGGCATTTTATTTACAGAATCGGTATATTTACCGATTCGGTAAATATACAGAATCGGTAAAATACCGAATCGGTAAATTTACCGATTCTGTAAATCAAGATGTAGGTGGCACTGTAATCAGTGCCACAGGCCCTTACCGAATCGTTATTTACCATGGAATACTATTCCATGGTAAATAACGAATTCCAGTGTACATGCATATCTGTGCATGTACACCTGTGCCATGTGGCACACAGACATGCCCTGAGGGCATGTCTGTGTGTCACATGGCACACAAGCCAGAAACAGGGGTGCAACAGGGTGTCAAAGTGACACCCTGTCACCCTTGCAAAATCGGTAATTTTACAGATTCTGTAATTACAGAATCGGTATTTGCCATTGATTCCTATGGGCTTCAAGCCTCATAGGAATCAATGGCAAATACCGATTCTGTAATTACAGAATCGGTAATTACCGAATCTTACAGATTCGGTATTTTTACCGAATATTCTACCTACATAGCAATTACCGAATAGTGAATACTGAATCTGTAAAATTCGGTATTTACCATTCGGTAAATTGCTATTACCTACATCTAGGCCCATGTCCTTAAATATGCTAAATATTGTGAAGATGAGCTAGAAAATAAATGAAAAGAGTTAAAGGAAAAAGTCATGTGGGCACAAGTAAAATTAGCAGATCAACAAGAATATCCGTTAAACCAGATAAATAGTAGCCAGAATTGGATGTATGTCGTTACTACGCATGCTTTTACAGCGCATGCCTTTACCACGCAGGTTTTACAACGCAAGTCGTTACAACGACTTGCTTTTGGGGGCGCTGGATAGTGAATAGTTTAATTTACTATTCCAACTCCAGTCCCCGTGGATAGTAGGGAAGGTTTTGGATAGTAAATTAAACTATTCCCTATCCTACAGCGCCCCCCCAGCGCAAGTCGTTGTAATGACTTGCGTTGTAAAAGTTGAGTGGTAATGGTACTGCATGGTAAAAGTTTGCGTTGTAAACGCTGTTCCCCACCAGAATCAGGGTGAAGGAAATGGAGGAAAGCCGAGGGGGAAATTCAATATAGATGAGGCTAAACGGAAATTCCCTTGTCACGGGTGCGGCAAGTTGGGGCACTGGAAGAACGAGTGTAAGGCTGTGCAGAGTGGGAATATGCAAATTAATGATTTGAATCCTCAGACGCAGAATGAGGTGCCACAGAACACCCAGCAGCAGGTAAAACAAAATCAGTTACCTCCTGCACCTATGCCAAATTACAGGAGCAATTGCAAAAACCACAGGTGATGGACAGAATGCAGAACAATGTCATACATTCACCCCAGTACAGAGATCTGGACCTAAATCCATCGGTTTTTTTTTTGCACTCCACACCACCCCAGTTCAGACATGGCCATATGCAAATCAGTCTGACCCTGTGCCTCATGGGAACAGTCCAGCCCGAACTGCCAAGCCATCCCTTCCCTGGACCGGAAACAAGCTTCCGAGGAACGGTTTCTGGCATTCCAGCCGTCTTCAGCCCGGCTTGCTTGAATCCAGTGGTGTGGAGTGCATGGGACTCACGTCTGAGCATACTAATCCCACTCGGGGTGACAATTGCAAAAACCACAGGTGATGGACAGAATGCAGAACAATGTCATACATTCACCCCAGTACAGAGATCTGGGCTTAAATCCATCGTTTTTTTGCACTCCACACCACCCCAGTTCAGACATGGCCATGTGCAAATCAGTCTGACCCTGTGCCTCATGGGAACAGTCCAGCCCGAACTGCCAAGCCATGCCTTTCCTGGACCGGAAACAAGCTTCCAAGGAACGGTTTCTGGCATTCCAGCCGTCTTCAGCCCGGCTTGCTTGAATCCGGTGGTGTGGAGTGCATGGGATTCACGTCTGAGCAAATGCAAAAACCACAGGTGATGGACAGAATGCAGAACAATTACAGGAGCAAAGCCCAACAGAGTGTAGACTCCACAAATTGGGAAGGAAGGGAAAGAAGAGATATAGCAACCTGACGGTGCCTAAGGTGGGAGGAGGAGGAGTGCGTGGTTGGCGCCTCCTTGCCGGTAGACCAGTCAGGGCCATACATTGAAGGAAAGGTTGAAGGAAATTATGTCACCTTTCTGTTGGACACTGGTGCTACCCGTTCTACTGTGAGAACAGCAGACGTTCCAAACCTACCTCGGGAGAAGCGATCCAAGTAGTGGGCGTTTCTAATAAACAAATTAGTACCCCAGTTGCAGAACCTATGGAAGTCAGATTAGGCCATTTTAAAGAAATGCATAGATTCGTTGTTTGTGACATAAGTCCAGTAAACCTGTTAGGTCGATACTTACTGTGCAAGATGAATTGCACCATTTTCTGTACTCCAAACGGTGTTGAAATTCAAACCCCAGACGCAGATGGAATTTATAAATTAATGTTAGCAAAACAAGAGACAGAAATTAAAAGACTGACAATAGAAAATTTACCAGAAGACCTGCAACAGACGGTAAAACCAGAAGTATGGGATTTTACTGGAAAAGATGTAGGATAAATGGCAAATGTTGACCCAATAGAAGTAGCAATAAGAGAAGATGCAGTTTACCCAAATGCACAACAGTATAAAATGAGTTCAGAAATAAAAGCAGGTGTTGCAGTAGAAATAAAACATTTGATTGAAACAGGCATTTTGCAAAAAAGTAATGAGCAGTCCATGTAACTCTCCCATAATTGGTATAAAGAAACCCAGTGGCAAGTACAGGGTCCTACAAGACCTCCGAAAAGTTAATAAGATTGTTGTTCCATGCTGTACAGTCGTGCCAAATCCTGCATTGATTCTGTTTCAGATCCCGTGGGAGGCTGGATTGTTTACTGTCATTGACCTATGCCATGCATTTTTCTCGATTCCATTACACCCAGATAGCAAATTTCTCTTCTCATTTGAATTCGACAGTCATGTTTATGTTTGGAATCGGGTCCCTCAGGGGTACACAGAAAGCCCCTCGATTTTTAATCAGATTTTGAAAAAGTGCCTTGAGTCTTTGGTACTGCCTGGAGAATCAGTCCTGGTCCAGTATGTAGACGACTTACTGGTGGCGTCTAAAAATCGAAATGACTGTGTTGTTGATACTATCTCCTTACTAAACCATTTAGGTGAAGGAGGACATAAAGTGTCACCAGAAAAATTACAATTCTGTGCTACTTCAGTGAAATATCTGGGGCACTAGATAGAAAAAGGTGTCAGAAGAGTTACCTCATAGAGAATCAGAATCATTAGAAACATGGACTTGCCTCATACCCAAAAAGAGATCAGAATGTTTCTTGGAGTTGTAGGATACTGCAGGCAATGGATTGTGGGATTTGCAGTCCTAGCAAAGCCATTGATACAAATAACAAAGAAAAGAGCAAAAGACCCAGTAGAGTGGGATGACGAAAGCATGACTGCTTTTGTAAAATCACAAGAATGTTTGTGTACAGCTCCAGCACTAGGGATGCCTGACTATTCAAAGGATTTTGCACTTTTTTGTGACACACAAGATAATTGTGCACTTTCAGTTTTGACTCAAATTTCCTTGACCGTGTTTGTCTGCTGCCTGCAGTTTTCTGTGCCACGAACCCCCTGCTGCCTCAAAGAATCCACTGCGGACCCGCCCGCCTGTCTCCCGCCGCCCGACTGCTCACCTGCCATCCAGAGCGGGGCCGCCGAGAGGAGACCGGCGAGGGGCGGACTTCAGCACCCACCAGCCCTTGCGATGCTCTGCGTCACCGGGAAGCGCCAGGAGGCGCTTAAAATCGGCATCAGCCCCATCGAGTGGGGGAACTTTCCTTGACCGTGTTTGTCTGCTGCCTGCAGTTTCCTGTGCCACGAACCCTCTGCTGCCTCAAAGAATCCACTGCAGACCCCCCCGCCTGTCTCTCGCCGCCCGACTGCTCACCTGCCATCCAGAGAAGGGCCACCGAGAGGAGACCGGCGAGGGGCGGACTTCAACACCCACCAGCCCTTGCGGTGCTCCGCGTCACCGGGAAGCACCAGGAGGCGCTTAAAATCGGCATCAGCCCCATCGAGTGGGGGAACTTTCCTTGACCGTGTTTGTCTGCTGCCTGCAGTTTCCTGTGCCACGAACCCTCTGCTGCCTCAAAGAATCCACTGCGGACCCGCCCGCCTGTCTCTTGCCGCCCGACTGCTCACCTGCCATCCAGAGCGGGGCCGCCGAGAGGAGACCGGCGAGGGGCGGACTTCAACATACACCAGCCCTTGCGGTGCTCCGCGTCACCGGGAAGCGCCAGGAGGCGCTTACAATCGGCATCAGACCCATTTCGCGGGATGCGAGCGGGACGCCGGGCGAAGCCCGGGCCAAGGGCGGGCCCGTTTAAGCCCGTTCAAGACCGGGTAAGACTGGACTGGGCTATGTCATTTGCATTTTTTTAACTGTGCCTATTTATCCCATTGCGACATTTGCCTTGCTTGACTGTTTCCCATCTTGACAACGACGACCATACTCTTTCACTTGTATCTCCTCCTTGCCGGGCTATGACTACGACAAGAAGAAAAACTGCGCAGAATGCAGCCCAGATAACTGGCCCCATAGACCTTTTTATCACCAGGACTAATGAGGTAATAGATCAAAGCATAATCATGCTTGAGCGCAGGGTTTCACAAGAGCTGGCAATAGCGAGGAGGTCCTCTATGGGCCCTCTCGCTTCTGCCCAAACCCCAATACAGCCTGGGCCGAGTACTCCCCTCCTATTGCGGGCTGAAACCACTGCAGAGATCGATACCGTTCCTAGTACGGTTGATCTCTCTGCCTCCCAGTTGTCCCTTGATTCACACTTATCTGATGATTTAGAAAAAACACCAGATTTACAACAATGTCAAACTCATGCTGTATCATTGGAGAAAAATGATAAAGGGAAGAGGGAGGGTGCCATAGCAAAACGGACAAAGAAGTAAAAAGTGACTAAGTCCAATATAAATCAATTAACACCTTCCTCAAATATTCACACATCTGATACAAATCATTCCTTACAGTGCCCACAAAATGATAGTAATACCCCCGTGATTAACATCGCAGAAATTTCTGAGAACTTAAATAGCATGGGGTTAGCTGGGGGCACCTGTAACACATGCGCATCAAATGCCCAACTATTAAATAGCGTGGGAGAGCTTTTTAAACGCTACTTACACCCAGTAGAAAAAAGCTTAATGAACATCGAAAAACAGCTAGCAAAGCTAATCACACTACCTTTCACTCAGAAAACTCTGGCCTCCACAAATCTAGGGGGGGGTTAAATCTAAAGCCCTTGGCATACCAGTCAAATCAGCCCAAACTGATTCCCGAATAACAACTATACAACTTTCAAAACCCGCTGACGCGCAATCTGAACGTAAACCTACACAAGACACCACCTGCACTACCATAGAGGCAGTGAAGGCAAAGTCCAACATAACTCAAGACATCTCTAAGGCCACTCCAGGCCCAACAAATGGCCCTCCTAAGTCAGCTAAGCCGAAACCTACACCACATCCACCTCCTAAAGTGTCGGCCTCACAATCTATGGGAGAAGACAAGAAGGGACCAAGGGTTAGGCGTCCTGTACATCTTCCCCCCGAGGTGACCCCCTACACAGTTATCCTTACTGGGGTCCCAGAGCTGTTGGAAAATAAGGACGAACCTCCCTGGTCCCTTCGTAATAAGGTGCTGCAGTAGTTAAGTATAAATAGACCTCGCCAATCCCCAAATTTCAGTAGAATTACCTCAGTTCGAAGAGTATTCTGGATTGGGGACTCAAGGAAAAACATACAGGGCGATTGCGTTATAGTCAGCTGTGGTGATTCTGCCACAGTCGATTATATATGCTCTTGGCCTGATTTGGAAAAAAAAGGGGGGATTGACGCCCATCGTCTCTCCTTTTTTTATCCACCATCGAATTTCTACAATAATGTAGAACCCTAAAACTGGGAGGAGGTTCCAGACTGGTCTTGGAACCAAGTGGGTCATTGGAACAGCAATAGATATAGATTTAGAGAATGGGAACCACGGCCCTGGCCGCTAAAAAGAGAACAGTATAACCCGGATGGATGGAGGGGCATTCACTTGAGAAATAGATACGAATGTCTTGATGTGGTCGATTGACCACTAGGGCACTCACTAAGGGCTAATAAGGAATGTATTACTCTGTCCGCCTCTTCAACCTTAGGCAACACACTTGATTTGTGAAATATAAAACTCCCCTTCGGCTACAACAGCTCTACCCTGACAATCGTGAATATAGATCCTCCCTGCCCATTAGTTACCTTGGCATCCCCCCTCTAACTCAACCTGCTGCAGGCTCCACGCCCAAAGCGCACGATGTTAAAACATCTTATGAGGCACATGACACTCCTATATATGATAAAATAAATCAAGGACCCTCAGATCTGATAGGGCAAAATGTGGATATAATTACCAGCCCACAACATCCTGAAATACCACCACCACAAACAGCGAGGATAGTTAGTTTGGCTCTAACCTCGTGGAACATCGCGGGCCTATCTAAGAAATTGAATGACCAGACATTTTTATCCTTTGTAAATAAATTTGATATCATATGCCTCCAAGAGTGCTGGGACCAGGAGGAGTCGCATATAGAGGGTTTTAGTACCCTCTTCACACTGTCTACCCAGGGCAATCGAGGCAGGGGCTCTGGCGGCCTTTGTACCTATGTTTCCAACCTGGCAAACGTGACAGTGAAGAAACTAGCATGGGGGGCAAATAACAGAGTGTGTAAATCCCTACAAGGCTTTTCTGTTAAAGGGGAAGGGATGAATCTTCTTCTACTTAATTTATATGTTAACACCTTGAAAGAAGAACCTAAAGACATCATAGAGGACCTAACCCATCTTTTAAATATGGGGTCAGGAAAGGCTGACTGTACCCTTATTATGGGAGATTTTAATTGCCATTTATGCCCCTATAGTGGCCTGGACATCTGCGGTATAACCGATCTCAAAGGGGAACCTAGTACCCACTTTGAACCTACCATCTTAGGCAATATGCTAAATCAATTAATACACGACTGGGATCTAGGCCACACGAACGAACTCTGTGAGCCTATGGTCGATTTCCAAATAACTTTTCATGGGCACAGGGCAGGTACCATCATTGACTTTATGCTGTTATCTAATAACAGACAGGGACTCGTACAGGGCTTCAATACTGAAAATCTAGTAATGAGTGACCATTTCCCAATCAGTATTAGTTTGCATATGGACTACCATGATAGTCATGCTTCGAGCCTAACCGATAAATTATACCGTCATTCCATTTCTCTGTCTAAAAGAAATGGTTATGCCATCAAGTGAGCTAAGGTTGACCCTAAATTTTTTTTAAAAGAGATAATCATGACAGACCAGAAGCACTTTATGTCGTACACTCCTGATACGATTAAGACGGCCTTCAGTAAGATAGCTGTCACCATAAACGAAAAACTGACTAGGAAACGCAAAGGCGCGGAAACTACCAGATTGAACCGTTGGTTCAACTCCGCCTGCACTAAAGCCCATACATCCCTACTGCAGGCCGTAAAGACTCTCCCGAAGGATATCAAGTTAGTTAGAGCAGCGAGGCTAGCTTACAAACAGGCACTTTTAAATAGGAAAAATGAACTTAAAAAACATGCCTGGGAAGCATTAATTAAAGCTAGTGCTCTTCGTAATAATATCTCTTTCTGGAAAGAAGTTAATGCCCCGTTCTTTGTAGAAAGAAAGACTGACTCACTGGAAATAGCCATAGCCGAGGTCGTCTGGGTCAATTATTTCACGATATTATACAAAAAAGACGAACTATTGGAGATAAACTACCGTGAAATTCTATTAAACAACCCTATTGACCCACAGTCCGAGGTAACACACTTCACAGACACGTTTCCCTTGAACATAGTTTTCTCCCCAATAGAAGTAGAGCAGGCCATACGTGAGAGCGCAAACTCAAAAGCTCCAGGCCCAGATGGCATCCCTATTGATTTATTTAAAGACAATATGGATCTCTGGGCCACGTCCTCACAAATGTTCTAAATGCCTATAGCCAAGTAGGCTTCCCTGTCACGTGGCAAGAAGCCATTGTATTTCCAATTTTTAAAAAAGGCGACAGGCAGGACCCTAAATGCTATAGGCCAATTTCCCTGCTCGACTCCTTGATGAAAGTAGCAGGGAGAGTTTTACTTACTAAATTACAATCATGGGCCAAATCTGAGAGGGTTCTTTCTAAATTTCAATACGGGTTCAAGAGTGGTCTGGGTACAGTTGAGCAGGGCTTGAACCTAGCTTTAATGACCAGTAAATATACGATGGCCAAAAATGGAAACTTATACATGACATTTGTCGATCTAAGCTCGGCTTTTGATTGCTTGAATCACAAATTGTTATGGACTACTTTAACTAAGTTAGGGATAGATCCCCCCATCTTGAATTTTATTAAGGAACTTTATAGAGGCGCAGGTGCAATGGTCCGCTATGGTAAAAACGGTGAATGCACTAGGAAATTCCCCATAGAAAAGGGCGTCCGACAAGGATGTATTCTCGCCCCCTTTCTTTTTAATTTGTATATCAACGAAGTGGCAGACTTTTTAATTAATTTGGAAGTTGACTATCCCAAAAAAAACGGCTCGTCAGTACCAATACTTTTATATGCCGACGATGCCGTAATAATGTCTCAAACCCAGGTGGGCCTTCAAAAGGCATTAACTGGATTTTCAACTTTCATGGGGTCCAGAGGACTGAAGATAAACGTGGGAAAAACTTTTACCATGTGCTGTACCTCAAAGAAAAATTCAAAAATAGACTGCAAAACCTTCGTTAATCAGTCCAAGATAGGCTTGACCAAACATTTTTATACCTAGGTATTACTTTTAATAATAGAGGAACCTGGACAACAGCTATAGCTACACGCAACCTGGCCTTCTCCCTTACCATTGGCGCAGTAAAACAATTTGCCAAACGTTTGGGAGGGAAACCCATAGACACTCTGATTAAAATCTACGCAGCTAAATGTGTCTCAACTGCTACTTATGGCGCTGGTTTATGGGGGACGGCCGATTGCACACAAATCCAACTAGCGGAAAACGCCTTTTTCAGATACTTGCTAGCTGTCCCAAGATCTGTTTCCACTACCATATGTCACAAAGAATTAAATCGAGTGCATATAACAGATCTAATTAAGATAACACCTGTTATGCTGTGGCACAAGATATGGACTTCTGATGAGACGGCCTTTAGCAGGGATGTGATCCAGGATTGCATGAATCAATCAGCAGCCAAGACGTTTATCTGGCTCCAATATGTTAAAAAATTCATGAATTCCATTGGTCACCCAGAACTTTTTGCAACCCCGAGCTCATGCATATTAATATCGAAAAAAGTCCTAAAAGAAACCTGTCTTGAGCTGCTAGAAGACAGACGGTGGTACCTGGATGGAAATAAGTCAACAATCATCTCCCATCGTCGCATTCTACATGGTCCAGGATTACACCCATACCTGGCCCCGGAAATCGCTAGTTATGCAAGAATGCTTCTAACCAGGATGAGAACTGACTGTTTTTTCAGGTTGATAACATTCCCCACCCCAAATGACTGGTCTGCTTCACTAACAAAATGCCCTTGTGACGATATTTTCATTCAGTCAAATATCACAGCATCTTTTTTTGTAAATACTACGAGTGGGGGAGAAAGAGGATTCTGGTACCCCTTTTAAGGCTGTGGGGCTTGCGACAATGCAAACCAGCACTAATTAGACTCTACATGTTACAGGATGAACTCACTGTGGATGTAGCTGCCAAATATCTGAAATATGTGGTTAGAACCAGAGGCACTATGACTTAATGCTAGCACTGGACTCTACCCAATAGTAGCTAACAGTATACTTAATTAACCAAATTTTCTCTCATGCTTTTTTATTTGGTTTTTATATGGTTTTTAAATGTTTTTGAACTTTTAATGTTTTCTTTTTTTGTAATATAGAAATACCTAATTGTATTATTCTATGTGACATGAATTTTTGATGCTGCTTTTATGGTCTTTTTAACAAATACCGAATGAAGCTATCTTTGACTTTGACTCAAATTCATGGTTTGGTAAGACGTCCGGTGGCATATTTCTCTTCCACCCTTGACCCGGTGGCAGCTGCATTGCCCGGGTGTCTGAAAGCAGTAGCTGCAACCTGCATGAGCCTTGAGCAGCGTGAGCCCATTATAATGGGACATCCTGTAACTGTGTATGTTCCACATGCAGTTGTAATTTTGCTAACCAGGACTAAGACCCAGTATCTCACACCTAGTTGGCTGACTAAGTATGAGAGAATCCTTGTAGGTTCAGGAAATGTAACCATTGCTAGGTGTAATATTCTGAACTCAGCAACACTGTTACATAATTCACATACTGCAGAAATGAAGGGAGAAGTTGAACATGACTGTATTGATTTGACTGAATACAGTACAAAACCACAACTAGATATAAGAGAAGAGCCATTAATTGCTTCAGATTACGAGTTATTTGTGGATGGCTCCTGTATGCGACATGAGGAAGGAGGTCTGAGCGCTGCTTACGCGGTGTGCACAGTGGGAGGTCCAGTTGAAGCATCCCATTTGCCTGGAGTCAAATCTGCACAAGTAGCCGAATTGGTTGCCTTGGCAAAGGCCTGCAAATTTGGGAAAAATTGGAAAGTAACCATATACACTGACAGCCAGTATGGTTACGGGGTTGTGCATGACTATGGCCAAATATGGATGCAAAGACAGTTTCTGACTTCTTCAGGTACTCCAATTAGAAATGGTCAATATGTAAAAGATTTACTTGAGGCAATCCAATTGGCAAAAGAAGTGGCTGTGGTCAAGTGTGCTGGTCACAAATCTGGCAATGACAAAGTGACAGCTGGTAATCGATATGCTGACCAGTTAGCCCAACATTGTGCGAAATATAAAATGGCTGTTAACAAGAAAGTTGAGGTGGGTGGAAACAGCTGCCAACTTATGTTGCTTGGAGATGTGAATACATGGGAGGAAGTGAGAGATTTTAAAATTGGAGCAGAAGCAAAAGAAAAGGAAGAATGGAGGAAACTAGGTTGTCAGAGAAGGGTTGAGGATGGTGTCATTGTTTATCTTGATGGAATGCCAGTGTTACCAGACTGTCTGCTTGCTCCTATGGCTAATTTGATTCACGGAGATTCTCATTTGGGAAGAGATGCCATGATACGTCTGTTCAGACAGTCATGGTTTAATACGAAATTCAGGAACATAGCAGAGGCACTCTGCCAGAGGTGTTTGATTTGTCAAAAAATGAATCCAGAGAAGAGAACAGTAGTGCTACCTGGAAAGATTGGGAAGGCAGAGGGTCCCTTTATATGTTTGCAGATTGATTTCATACAGTTACCCCCTTGTTGAGGTCTGAAATACATACTTGTCATTGTCTGCCTGTTTTCAAAATGGGTGGAAGCTTACCCCACACGCAGGAATAATAGCAACACTGTGGCCAAACTTCTACTTTGAGAGCTGATACCACGTTTCGGTTTTCCAGTCACGATTGAATCAAACAGAGGCTGCCATTTTAATAATGAAATAATTGGTCTAATTTGTACAGCATTCAAAATAAGCAAAAACTGCACTGTGCATATCGCCCAGAGGCTTCTGGAGTGGTAGAACAATTGAATGGCACAATCAAATCAAGACTGGGAAAAATGTATGAGTCTACTTGATTGGAGTGGCAGGCGCTTTGCCACTTGTTCTGATGGGACTTAGAAGTATTCTAGACCGGAACACAGGCTTGAGTCCCCATGAAATACTGATTGGAAGAGCAATGAGGCAGGCATGGGTGCCTGGACACAAGCTGCTAAATATATCTGATGATTTAGTACTGGAGTACTGCAAAGAACTGGCTGAACAAGTGCGTTCTATCTCTCACCAAGTTGGGGAAGATGCTGTCGCCAGACCAGCAACTCCAGCACATGACCTGAACCCAGGTGATTGGGTAGTGCTTAAGAAATATACTCGAAAAACTTGCCTTGAACCAAGGTGGGGAAAACCACGACAAGTGATTTTGGTTACCACCACAGCTGCACAATGTGCAGAAGTTCCACACTGGATTCATGCCAGTCATACGAAAAAGGTGACTGAACCCGATGAAACTGAAGCTGAAGGTTGTGCAGCTGAGAGGTCTCAAATTATTGATCCTGAAGTAGCTGAAGAAGAACAACCAAGCACCAGTCAAGATGATTGGATTCCAGTGATTTACATACCTGCAGAATATGTGAGAAAAAGAAGCCAAACATATCTAGATAGACAGAGTGATAGTGAGGACAAGTCAGGTGTAGAAGAAGGTACTCAGATCATAGAGATAAAAGTAAAAAATTATTCTGAGGAGGACCAGCTAGGGAAAAATCAGATAATTGACACTCCACCAAGAACTCCAGAGTCTGAAAAGGGACAGATAGAAATTAGGGCGGAGGCTTGAGCAGAAGAAAATCAAGGGTTAGAAGAGCTTGAGCAGGACCAGACAGGAATAGACAATAGTAAACAGGGAAAAGAAAGAGAATCAAACAAAAGCCAAAATCAGCAGATCCCTGAACAAGGCCAGATTAGTAACCAGGCAGAAGAAACAGAAATAAGACCTGGGTCTAGTCAAATAGAGATGGAAACAGAAGACAGCATTGAAATAGACGTGCCACAACTGAATGAAAATAAAAGAGCATCAAAAGAGGGCCAAAGCACAGTGCCATCTAAAAGACTTAGAAAAAACACGGCTGGATGCTACTTGCAACATATGAGAGTTGTGTACCGCAACCATACTTAGTTAACCATATTACACCATCTACACAACAGATGCTCCTACGAGTACGGCTGGGAACTTACATCTCAAAAGACCAGACCCCTGCATGGAAGCAAACGCGGCCAACAACACTTTGCAGACTCTGTGGTCATGCAGAAGAAACTTTGATTCATCTGTGTATTTGCACAACCCTCACAATCCTGAGACGCTACTATCTTTTGCATATATTCCGCTCATTTCAAGTTAGAACATGTCGGCCGGCAGTTATGCTAGCACTGAACAGCCAGCAGCTGCAGACAGCCTGTAGGGCCACCAGATTTCTTCAGAAGGCGAGCCTCCTAATAATGCAAACTGAAAAAATGGCGAACAATGGTATCAAATCAAAGGATTAAGGATTACAAAAGACGCCGATTTCAGCAAATGTCAAATTTTTTTATTTTCTTTTTTTTCTGTCTTTCCTTTTAAAACAGAGAGTAAATGTAGGTTTTCATTCATTTTTCATTTTAATGATTTTATGTTATATTCTCTTTGCAAATTTTGTAAAGGTTTTAATTAACCATATACAATAAAATATTTACTTACTTACTTACTTACTGACTTAGAAAAGGAGACAAGTGGCTTAGATTTGTCAAAAGACTAAGACTGCGGTTGAAGACAATTAATGAAGAACCTGAACAAGTGAATTAATTTACAAGTCAAACTGATCAACCGGTGATACAAAGAAGAAGGAGAAGTCCATGATTCAAAAGACTGAATAATAAATACAAAGGCCCTGAGTGGACCTACCTTGCTTTGGAAGATTTTTAAAACTTGGAAATAAGTGACGAAAGTGATGAAGAATTGATTACTGATAAAAATGACAAAGAAGTGAGATCAACCTGAAATTCACACAGGGTAAAGGCTGTGTAAAAGTTACAAAGAGGGGTTGAACCTCTTTTAGTCAGAAATGGCTGATAATACTGTTAATGGAAGACCGAAAAGAAATTGTTTAAAAACATGCTCCAGAGTATGTTTATGTAGTATAGCAATAGTACGTATAGTTTGGATAGGACTAACAATAGATATTCCTTACATGATGAGTAAAGATACAAAAATTGACACTAATGAGCAACTGCCACTAGATACAGAAGAGTTACAAACAAAAGGTACACCAAAAAGAGTAGATACACAAGAAATGGCGCTCAGCATTAGACAACAGAAGGTAGACTTAGAAGCACCAGATGAGGAAGGACTGCATTATACGAGAATTAAAAACAAAACACACTTGAATGTATTCACAAACCTATTAGTACACTATGTAGAAGCTATGGAGATAGAAGACTGCTATGTTTGTATGAAGCTGCCTACTTCAGTAGCTGAAGGGGTGACATACCACCATTTGCCACTAACATATGGAATTTCATGTAGTGTTTTAGCTAGTTTATTTTATAAGAAAGGACCTTTAGAGTATTATTATTCTAATTTAGACATGATATTTTCTGAACTTCCTATACGTAGAGATCTGAATCCTGTACATACTACTAGAAATATAGCACGCTTCATGAGTGAATATTTTCTAACTATAGGTACGATAGATATAGCTGATGCACACAAGAATAATTTAACATGCTTATTACAAGAAAAAGAAAAGATATTTTTGAATATGGTTGAGAAAAGGAGAGAGAATTTCCAAAGAAAAGCAAATGATAAGAATCATAAAATTCCTAAGTGGGCTGGAAGTATAGGAGCTGGAAGTATAGGAAACACCCCAAATGGTGGAGCTAATGCTGCTATGTTGCTGGATTTCGAAAAGAAGGGAAAACTATGTCTCCACAGAGAAAGAACTAGCTATTATAACAATATATTCGATGGTTCCAGTGAATGTGAACATAATTATAAGGTAATTGGGGGTTGGGGTTTCAAAGATGGGACTGAACCTGTGTTTCCCGGAGTTTAATATATATGTGGGAACAAGGCTTATTATAAATTACCGGATCACTGGTATGGGAGCTGCTATTTTGGAATAGTGTTCCCAAAGATATATCATATAGACAAAATCACTGGAAACAAGGAAGAAACTAATGGATTAGTACACAGTAAAATAGCTAGTTTTGGTGAAATAGTAGGTGATATATTTTAGTGCATTGATACCAACAGTGGGAGTGGCTCTGAATACACACAGAATCTGCAAATTGTCAACAGTAGTGGATCGGTTATCAACTGACACAGCTGGAGGTTTCTTGATGGTCAATACCGAATTGGTTGTGATCAGATCTATGGTTTTACAAAATCGACTTGCTCTTGACACGTTATTGGCAAAAGAGGGCTGAGTCTGTAGAATGTTGAAGGCGCATTATTGTTGCACTTACATACCAGACAAAAGTGTTGAAATTAAGAGGTATGTGAAAATATTACTAATTAGGAAAAAGAGCTGAAACCACTGGAGGTTGATAGTGCATGGAAGAGGCTTACTGTTCGTCTCTCCTCAATAGGTAGTTGGTTTTCTAATGTAGGTAAAAGTCTTGTGACTCGAATACTGATGCCAATGGCGGGAATAGGCTTACTAGTTTTCGGAATAATAATTTGTTGCAAATGTAGAAAACATAAAAAGAAATACTCCATAAATAGGCGAGGAGTAAAAAGAAATGTTGATTAACTCGAATTAGAAGACATGAATAACAAAATATATAAGAAAATGAAAAAATCTCATAATAATAATGAGAAGAAGCAGAATAGAAAGTTTGAAGAGATTAAATTGGGTGAAATGTGAAAAGTTGGCATCTGTTTCATTAATTTGTGATGATATAAAATATCATCAAAGAGGGGATTGATGAAGCAAGGATTCGCACATGAAGCGACTTGCTCGTATTCATGAACCTCGAATAACGTTAATAAAGTAACCAAAATGTTTGTTTTACTAATTCTACATATTTTATATCAACATTGGGTGTCCGAGTGAAGCTTGCTTATGTGTTTTACTAACCATAATATGCGTGCAACTAAAATGGCAGCTGCTACGCAAGGGTTTCTACTGGGCATGCGTCTTTCATACTCACGTGAGATGACGTATTTGCTTTGGAGGGAATTTCTCGCTTCTGCGCACTAGTGTTAATATAGCTGCTCCATGTACTCACATGCGAGAAGCTTGCATTGCTGCTTTTGCTAAGCTGTTCGTTCTGCCTAATTCTAAGGCTATAGTTAAAGTTAAGATAATGGGTATAGAGTAGAAATACATGATATACAGTGTATTCATTTATTCTATGTTCTAAAACTGTTTCTTTTTACTTTTCATGTATCGTAATCTTTGGGCCTGGGAGGTTGTTATTACTTCATCTTGAGTCTTTCTGCGCATGATCACGTCTGGCAAGGAACTAAACCAGTGTGTCATTGAACAGAAGCCAAAGACAGTCACAGCCAAGATACGCCTGGGAAGCTAACCCCTAACCCGCTAGAAGAAGCTAAACTGTACTCAAAATATTACAATGTATTTAATGTTAAATTCTCCATTGTTAGGTGGAATGAATATGTCATGTGAAAAATAAATTGATGGGCGGTAACGTAAAATTAATATTCAACACTGAAGTAATGGAATTTGGGGTGGTGTGATGACCTCTCCTCTTTTGTCCAATCGAAATTGGGGATCCTTACACTTGCAACATTGGGGGGATGGTACACTGACCTGGAAAACAGTATAACTAGGGTAGGCTTAGTTAGTTAATTTGTCCGACTTGTCCGAATAGCTGACCTGTCACTGACCCAATGCACTTAATAGGTGACCAAGAGCAGAGGGCTGCGGAGCACTCTGCCATAAGATTTGCTGACCCAATCGGGGTCCGGGAAGCTGAGGTGCTGGCGAAGCACTTTGTCGGTGAATTTGATAACCCAATCGGGGTTCTGGCTGTTAGCGCCAGAGAGGGAGTAGCACAGGCATTGCAACTAAACTGCAGGTGCTGGTCTTAACCTTTGGTAGTCCTGTCCTGATCCAAATCTGATTTCCCTGTCCTGATTCTAACTTGCACCTGCTGGCCTACTGGCAACTGCAACTTTTGGGGTTCTCCTGTCTTTTCAACTGACCCGTGGCCAAGGTTGGTCTTCACACTATTCTAGGTAAGTATAAATCTGTGTGTGTTCGTCATTACATATGTTTTTCCCACTTTAACTCGTTTTCGTTAACATTTTGATTGCATATGTTCCTTTTCTCTTACCCATTCCCTGTAGTAAAATGATTAATTGTTTCTCTGATTTAATAGAACGTTCCACTTTTCTTACCCTCCTTATAGTTGAATGCTGAACATTTTCATGAATGCATAATAGGTTTCCTTTTTCTCACCCTCCCTTTGAAAGTGCTTAAGTTTGGTTATTCGATGTAATAGCGTGTTCCATTTTCTTACCTTCCCTATAGTTATATGGTCAGATTGTTTTTGTGATTGCATATCATGTTCCCTCTTTTTTACCCACCCTTTGAAAATTGCTTAAAGCAATGTTATTTAGTTTGTTCCTTTTCCTTACCCACCCTTAGGGAATTGCGTAACTGTTTTATTAAAATAGCATGTTCATTGTTTTTACCTTCCCTTAACTTTGCTAAATGATTGGCATAATATATCTTTTGCACAGTTATACATTATTTCTAATACTCGTTATTGACAGTCTTATTGCTTTCAATATTTGGATCATGACCTTTTATGAAACTTAGATATAGAGTTTTAAAACTTCCCGAGTCTGTGGTTATTATATGACTGCAAATGTTATTTTCCTATTATGCTAACACCCTAATCCAATAGGTTTATAGGTACCAGCGACAAGGATTGGTAAGTCAATGGTATAGGACCTAGTAAATAAAATAGACTGGTAGTAGAGCGAAGGTTACCTGGTTAAGTAAATGTGTAATTGATTATGGGCCAAAATGAGTATGATAAATTTATAGTCGGGTGACCTGCGCGCTCTATCAGTATATTTTACCAGACTGTACGCAGGCTCTGCAATGGCAGACCTTAGACACATTTTACAAGGCTGCTTCTGCAGGTGGCACAACCAGTGCTGCAAGCCCACCAGCAGCATTTGGATTTACAAGCCCTGGGAACACTCAGTGCACAGTACTAGGGTCTGACAAGTAAACCAAATAGCCAAACATGGAACCACTGATTAATACATTCATTTACAATAGGGAGCACTTGCACTGTGGCACTGAACAGCAGTGGCACAGTGCCCAAAGCATCTAACACCAGCAAACAAATACATGAGGCAACAGCATAAATGGAAGGGAGTCCCACGCCAATGGTGCCAGGTTTAACAACCACCTTAACGCTGACAAGTCTAACAATGGCACTGTGAATAGTCCTCCCACCTCTGAAAACCAAGAATCTTCTGCTTAGATTCACTCTCTGATCATATGTCTGCCTTCAGTTCTGTCTAACAATCCCTGTCTATTCAATTCATAAACTTTATTCGACAATTAAGTCATAAAAGCACATAAAATCCACAGCTTTCCAATATAAAATCCATTAAAAACAATACAATAAATATTAAGAAAGGATGAAACTACTATAGACTGTTGCCGAATATCATTTTCCATAATTTGATAACATCTTTAAAAAAAAAAGAAAATCCATCCATTTTCATACAGTCCAGGGTAATATTGCATAAAACTCGTATAGATAAAGCAACCCCCATATTTACAACTAAATAAGAGTGATAGGTACTTAATATTCAAATCTCAGCCGCATTAAATCTTGTGCGAATTATCCCTACCCATTTCAAAAATTTGACCAGAGCAATAGCAATTAGTGGACTAGAGTCTGTACATAGGATTCTTAAAGCCTCTGCATATCTGCGCGTGCCAAGTAATTTACAAATTGGCTTGACCCACATTACTCTAGGGGCAGTATACAAGGGACAGAAAAAAAGGAAATGACTTATTGTCTCTTGTTCCTCCCCACACTTAGGGCATTTATCATTACCTTTATCTCCTGCCCATTTAGCTGTAAATGACCTTAGTGGAAGAGAGCCTACTCTAAGTTGAAAATAGAGTTTGCTGTCCTGCTGTTTCTCTATGGCATCCCAATATATTTCCAGCTTCGGCTGGGCCTTAAACTCCAGAAAGCGTCCTAATAATTGTGAGGAGAGGCCCTTTGTACAAACTTCTGCATTCACCATCTCCCAATACTTTTCTTTCAAAATTTTCTTGGAGGTGAATGCAGCATTTACCGGTACAAAAGGGGGTGGTGATGGACGGAGCATCTGAATCAATCAAACACTCACACCCAGTCAAAAGATCTGGGTTTAATCCATCACCGTTCTTTAGCCCACTCTGCCACCCTAGTTCAGACATGGCTATATGCAAATCAGTCTGAGCCTGTGCCTCATGGGAACAGTCCAGCCGAACTGCCAAGCAATGTCTTCCCTGGACCGGAAACAAGCTTCCAAAGACCGGTTTCTGGCACTCCAGCCGTCTTCAGCCCGACTTGCTTGAATCCAGTGGCAAAGTGAGCAAGGGACTCACGTCTGAGCATACCCTGCCACACTTATGGCGGCCAAAAGCGGTACAAAAGGAGGTGGTGATGGACGAGCATCTGAATCAATCAAACACTCACACCCAGTCAAAAGATCTGGGTTTAATCCATCACCGTACTTTAGCCCACTCTGCCACCCCAGTTCAGACATGGCTATATGCAAATCAGTCTGACCCTGTGCCTCATGGGAACAGTCCAGCCTGAACTGCCAAGCAATGTCTTCCCTGGACCGGAAACAAGCTTCCAAGGACCGGTTTCTGGCACTCCAGCCGTCTTCAGCCCGACTTGCTTGAATCCAGTGGCAAAGTGAGCAAGGGACTCACGTCTGAGCATACCCTGCCCCACTTATGGCGGCCAAAAGCGGTACAAAAGGGGGTGGTGATGGACGGAGCATCTGAATCAATCAAACACTCACACCCAGTCAAAAGATCTGGGTTTAATCCATCACCGTTCTTTAGCCCACTCTGCCACCCTAGTTCAGACATGGCTATATGCAAATCAGTCTGACCCTGTGCCTCATGGGAACAGTCCAGCCCGAACTGCCAAGCAATGTCTTCCCTGGACCGGAAACAAGCTTTCAAGGACCGGTTTCTGGCACTCCAGTTGTCTTCAGCCCGACTTGCTTGAATCCAGTGGGAAAGTGAGCAAGGGACTCACGTCTGAGCATACCCTGCCACACTTATGGCGGCCAAAAGCGGTACAAAAGGGGGTGGTGATGGACGGAGCATCTGAATCAATCAAACACTCACACCCAGTCAAAAGATCTGGGTTTAATCCATCACCGTTCTTTAGCCCACTCTGCCACCCCAGTTCAGACATGGCTATATGCAAATCAGTCTGACCCTGTGCTTCATGGGAACAGTCCAGCCCGAACTGCCATGTCTGAACTGGGGTGGCAGAGTGGGCTAAAGAACGGTGATGGATTAAACCCAGATCTTTTGACTGGGTGTGAGTGCTTGATTGATTCAGATGCTCCGTCCATCACCACCCCCTTTTGTACCGCTTTTGGCCGCCATAAGTGTGGCAGGGTATGCTCAAACGTGATTCTCTTGCTCACTTTGCCACTGGATTCAAGCAAGCCGGGCTGAAGACGGCTGGAATGCCAGAAACCGGTCCTCGGAAGCTTGTTTCCGGTCCAGGGAAGACATGGCTTGGCAGTTCGGGCTGGACTGTTCCCATGCGGCACAGGGTCAGACTGATTTGCATATAGCCATGTCTGAACTGGGGTGGCAGAGTGGGCTAAAGAACGGTGATGGATTAAACCCAGATCTTTTGACTGGGTGTGAGTGTTTGATTGATTCAGATGCTCCATCCATCACCACCCCCTTTTGTGCAGCATTTACCGGGTCATCCCATAATTCCCTCATTCCCAATCTAGATAATAGGGTCCGAATGGCCTTCAGCCAGTGTATTTTTTGACAAACATCCTTAGCCATTATCTCCCTCAAGCCCTGTGCGTAATGCTGTAACTCATCTGTGGTCCATAAGCGGCGCCAGGACAGCAAAGGCCGCAGAAAGGCAAGATCTTGGACCGCTTTTTTCCCAAGGTCCCACATAAGAGGTGTTAATGGGGTACTTATAGGAACGCTAGCTGCTTTTCGCAGAAATTCATTTTCTGCTAGCGTCAAGTTTCCCAAATTCTGAAAACCCCAAAGTTTGGCACCATAAAGGGCCGAACTTAACACCTTCATCCCATATACTTCCAGTAATGGTCTAATGGGCTTTGTTGTTGAAGAATTAAACCTTTTCAGAAGAATGCCAGCCTGCTGGTGATGCTTTAACACTGCTATGTCTAATTGGCTGGTCCACCCCAGATCTCTCTGGAGGGTAACTCCCAGGTAGGTAAAGGCATCAACCCGCTCCAATGGGGAACCATTCATATATATCATCCCTCTGAAAGGTCTAGCAGGCCCAGAAGATATACGGCCAGTAAGAACCATAAACTTTGTTTTTGCTGTCTTTATTGCAAGGCCCCTTTCCAGACAAAAGTCTTCAAAGCGATTTAAGGATTGCTGGAGCCCACTTGGCGGTTTTGAAATAATCAGGGTGTCGTCCGCGAACATGAGGATCGGGACCCGCTCACCACACATCACGGGGGCATCGGTCGGGACCAGGGAGAGGACTCCGCCACCCCGTTCACAAAGAGCGAGAACAAGGTAGGCACCATGGCGCAACCTTGCCTCACTCCCCGCTCAACAGGGAAGGTTTCAGTAACCTCTCCCTGGCGACCCCACCGAACCCGAGCAAACGTATCCTCATGTAGGCGGACGATTAGGCTCAACAGCTCAGGTGCCATCCCTAGCCCCACAAGAACTTGCCACAGGATATTACGTGGAACAAGATCAAAAGCCGCCCTTAGGTGGACAAAGACGGCATACAAGGTGCCTTTCTCCAGAACTACGGTACGCCAGTATAACATAATAAACTGGAAGACCTGATCTATGGTGTTTGTTTTTGGGCAAAAACCAGCCTGGAGGGTGACTCAGAATGTTATCATCATCCATCCAGGACTGGATTTTACCCAAAACAAGCTGCCCCACAGTTTTTTATATAGAGTCGATCAGACTTATTGGCCTTAAGTTACCTGCTGTTGACTTGTCCCCTTTTTTATACACCGGCACTATTTCAGCACCTTCCACGATTTCGGTACTTCCATCACGGGCTATGGCATTTGCCACATGCAGAATATAAATCCGCCAACGTCCTCTATTGTTTAGAAATAGGTCAGCGGGGACACAGTCCATGCCTGTAGCATGTCCCTCGTTGACTAAGTCTAGCACCCTATCCACTTCTCCTACAGTGAAGGCGGCCTCATTGTAAAAAGTATGGACAAACGCCCCCTCACTATTGCCAGCTACGCTGCTAGCATATTGGGGCCTAAAATAATCAACCCATGAGTTTCGGTCAACATTATTTTGAGGGCTCTCAAGGTGCCCTCCCTTGTCCAATTTAAAAATATCTTAAAAGAGTTTGGGATTTTTAGCCTTGCACGCCATTTTAAGGTCCTGCCACCTACTCTCTTCCCAATCCTTTTTTGCTATATGTTGTTTATGCCTATAGTTTGCACGGGCCAGCTTTATTTTGCTAAAATCTTTAGTCTTTAATGCACGGTCCAACTCTCCCCTAGCTTGGCGGCAAGAGCCATCATACCACCTCTCCGCTTTTCTAGTTTGGGTTCTATTACCTAAGCTAGGTTTACAGAAATATATTTTCAGTTTGGCAAAAAACTTATTGTGAGCCTCCATCAAAAGTTTATGGGAAGCACCATACAAGGTGGCCTCTTCCATAGCTGCTAATGCCCCTTCCAGATCTGCCTCGAAGTCAGAGATGATTTTCTGATGCCCCACCACTTGGCACCATTTAAGATGGCGCTCGTCGTTTGACAATACCAAATCGGGGAGGATAATTCCCCCAGTGGCCTCATCCACTTTATGTAGTCCCAGATTAAACACCGCGGTCAGGGGATTGTGGTCACTCTCAATGAGAGCTATTACCTCCATATCAAGAAGAGTAGACCACAACTTAAGTGGCACAAGTAAATAATCAATATTACTTGTCCTTACACCATTATCGAAAGTTTCCTTTCCTATCTTATCTGACAATGTGCGCCCGTTGGCAGCCCTCAACCGGTTCCCCATACAGAGGCCCTTCATCTGTATTGCGGCCTCTGTCCATTTTTTTTATAGGTTTAGTACCAAGTTGAGGAACTCCCCACCTACCATCCTCCTCCTCTGTTAGGTGCGTATCGTTCAGACCAAGGGGTTCGAACCTGGTGTTAAAATCCCCTGCGATCAATGGTAATATATTAGGGGGAGTTGCCTGCAGTAATATATCCAGCTCTGTTACATAATCAGGGGCTAGATGTAGGTAATAGCAAATTACTGAATGGTAAATACCGAATTTTACCTATTCGGTATTTACTAATCGGTAATTGCTATGTAGGAAAAAAAATCGGTAAAAATACCGATTCGGTAAGATTTGGTAATTACTGATTTTGTAATTACCAAATCAGTATTTGCCATTGATTCCTATGGGCCTTAAAGCCCAAAGGATTCAATAGCAAATACTGATTCGGTAATTACCGAATCTGTAACATTACCGATTTTACAAGGGGGACAGGGTGTCACTTTGACACCCTGTTGCACCCCTGTTTCAGGCTTGTGTGCCATGTGACACACATACATGCCCTTCGGGCATGTCTCTGTGCCACATGGCACAGGTGTACATGCACAGATGTGCATGTACACTGGAATTCGTTATTTACCATGTAATATTATTACATGGTAAATAACAAATCGGTAATGGCCTGTGGCACTGTTTTCAGTGCCACCTACATATTGATTTACCGATTCGGTAAATTTACAGAATCGGTATTTTACCGAATCTGTAACTTTACCGATTCGGTGAATATACCGATTCTGTAAATTTTAAGGCCCCTACATCTCCCTTTGCAGATACCGGTCGGTAACGGCCAAAATCGACCGTTACCGACCGGTATTTGCCGACCTACATCTGGCCCCAGATTTCTTGCCACCTGGAAGCCCCCTTGCATAAACATTGTATATATATCAATTTTTTAATTTCCTGGGAAGCTGAGCCTAACGGCAAGTATATCACTACTCGTCACAGGGAGCATCTGGGTATGGCATTTAAGACTCTGCCTGACCCATATCACCAGGCCCCCCATAGGACGCCCCTGACTTTTTTGGACTGCCGGTACAAAACAAAATTCAGATAGCCCACTTTAAACACGGGTTCAACCGCCCAAACCTCCTGAAACAGGCAAACATCAAATCGATCAATGAATTCCAGCCAGACAGGCAAGTTAAGTTTGGTCCCCAATCCCGCCATGTTCCATGAAATAAGAGATGTCTGGCATACTGGCGGATCTCCTTGTACAAGAGAGTCACTAGGGCCTTGGTATGCAGAGATCTGGCTCTTCAATGGCTGACCTTCTTTGCCCACCTCTACATTTACGACACAAATAGCATTTTGACCACCATCATCCTCCCCTACATACCTACTGCCCTGAGCGGACACTAGCCCTAACCTCAAATCTACCCCCTCCCTATTGCCCCCAACTCTGCTGCTCGAAACAGACCTTAGGTGTGCATGATGTCATTCACAATCCCCCAGCCTCGACAGAGCCTGAAATCTATTAAACAACCTTACGTTCCCCAATGGACAGGGGTTTGGTGCAGTACCCTGTGCAAAAATGTCCTTCTCAAAGGAAGCTGGAGGGCCATAAAAGTAAGCCAGGGGGAGTGCTTGAATCCCAAGGAACTGATCATTTTGTGGCCAATTACAAATGTGATTGATACACCTCTGGTCTCTAAAATAAATAATAACACAATCCCCTGCCACGGTCTTACATCCCCTTCCTATCCAGTTGACTCTCATAACACCCAGGATCTCTGCTAAGATATTAGTTGGCAATGGGCGAGATTTACTAAGCCAGAAAATACACTTATGCTTAAGATCTAAATATGATTCCCGCTTCCCCTGGGCTACTGGTGGAACCCCAACCAAAACTACCACATAGGGGCGGATTGGGGAGGGAGATCAATATAGGGTAAGGGGGTATCATTATGTACCTTAGACAAAGGGGGCACATTTTGCTGTCTAACTACCATACTGCTGCCATCTCCCTTGTTTAGCCCATTACTCACTGCTGTTGTCCCAGCCCCTGTCTGATTTTGAACCGGGGGTAAAACATTGGGTACCAAAATGGCCTGGATAGTTCTATTAGTCTCTGCTATAATCCCACCCCCTCCCGAGGTAGAAAGCCGAGGGATAACAGAGGTCACCCCTTTGCCAGACTGGACAGAATTATCCCCCCCCCGCCATCCCCGCACCAATACTAGAATCAGTTATGATATGAGCTAAAGGTGTTTTCGGCCGACCAATTGTGGCACTGTGCGTTAGTCCTGCCTGTTTCAGGGCTTGTACAAGCGAGAGTTCAAGATGCACCAACCTATTTTCTATAGAGTCCAGCCGCTCATGTATTGGGTGACATATTTTCTTGAAGGTACCCTCCAGTCTTTTCCAGAACAGAGTGCCCAAATCCAGGTATGCTTCCTCCCCCACAGTTTCCGGGTGGCTACCATCTTTGCCAAATAATCCAGGTTGTATGGAGCTAGTTGGTGGAGTTACCACTGGATCCTCTACGGGAACAGTGTTTTTTGCTCTTTTTGCTTTCTCCCCCCAGCATGTGTTTCGGTCCCAGGACGCTTTCTTTTGCTGGCGCCCCCCCATTCTGCTGAGCCAATCCTTGTTTTGCTTGGCATGCCGACCGAGTTCTCATATTAGGGGATGGGGCTCTATCTTCATCACTGTCAAGACCCATGCTCCTGGGAGAAATCTCACATGTATCCAGAATGATCACTGTCTGAGGTGATAGGGTTCTCTCTTCCACTCCCGACGGAGGAAGCGTTCCCTGGGAGTCAGCATGTTGGCTTATCGGCGATCTAGCCCTAGCCAGGGGGCCTATGGAAGATCTTTTGTCAAAGGCTGTATTCAAGGATAATCTTTTCTCTGTAAGTTCTATATCCTTTGCCAGGGCTGATGATACCCTAATGAGGAAATTATCTAAAGTGCCCATTAGTGAACCTCCAGTAGATTTTCTGCCAGCTATTCCTTCTTCCGGCAAGGCAGCCATACTTGCAGGAAACAGAGTATCACTCTAATATATTGGCATACAGTATATATCACACCGGGGGTCTATTGTAGAGCACTAACCTTATGCTGATACATCAATTGTTAGAGGGGTTGCCCGTCCCGTCCTTGTCCGGTCTTGAACAGGCTTAAACGGGCCCACCCTTGGCCCGGGCTTCGCCCGGCTCGACCTACGCGCGTCCCCTGGTATGCTGTGGAGGTGCTGCTTAAATGCACCTGGTCAGGGCGTTGCGGGAGGAGGTGACAGTGCCCCGATGCCTTGTGGGCTTTGTGGTCCGCTCCTCTGCGTGTGCGGCAAAGTTCCAAATTTCGAGCGTTACCCGCAGAGCGGGAAACGCGAGGAGTAGTAGTGATGCTGGATGGGGGGTGCGTGGTTCACCTCCGAGTTGTGGCCCCCGTTGCTACTGCCTTCATTTTCACAGAACCGGCAGGATATGTTCCCTGTCTTTTAACTAAATTTGCACTGTAGAGATACCACAAGCATACAATCATACGTCAATATTTTTTCTCTGGCCTGCCCCTTCACTGGGCCTCATTGAAGTGTCTTCCACTGGCACGATTCCCATTTTTCACCCTTTCTCATCTTACACTGAGCCCTCTAATTATTCACTTATCTCTATTACGACCCTGCCTTCAGATCCATGCTTTATTGTCAGTAGCATACTCTTTAACCAGAGAGGGGCTCTTCACACCATCCACTTGATGTTCAGCATTACCTAAGTTATGTTATCTTTCTCCGTGATAACACTGCTTCTGATGAAATGCCCTTTCATTTGTCATCTTTAACCCTTCTTGATGATGTAGAGTCACTTGTTGAGTGATTTTCCTTGTGCGCTGTGGATTGCGTCTTGTGTTTCATTTCATTTAGGGTATTTTTCAAAATGTATGCCAATTCAAGCCCAGGGGCATCTGCAATGGAAGTTGACATAATTTTGCACATTAACCAAAAATTCTCTTTTTGTCCAAACATTGTGGAACATTGTTTGAACAATTACAGTGAAGAGTGAGACATCCTTGCGCTGGTGACAGCGCGAGGATACCTCCAATGCATGCCACATATTACAACTTCTCTCTTCCCACAAAGAATAAGGAGAAAGAATACAATGAAAAAGAATGAACCTATAAAAGATGACAAATTAAAACTATTTGCAAAAGTACGCTAAGGAGGATGGAAAAGACATATGGTTAAATTCTCATGACAAAACATAATCATTCAACTTGGAAGGTAATGTCCTTGGACGAGTACCCAAATCGACAGGTGATGAAGAGACTACACCAGTCGAAGCTACAGGCCCAGAATCAGGACCGCTGGGCAAACCAGTATGTGTGTTGGAACACTGAGAAACTGTGGCTTTCCCAGTATCCTCCTGAGACACAGATGGAGGAGTAGCAGATGCAGGATCCCGCAATCAGCTGGTCCAGTCACAATGCTCCAACTCCTGTTTGGATAACTTGAGTAAAGAACCAACTTGTGAGTCAGAAAGATGCACAAGCGATCTTTTGTTCCACCACCCATACTTTCAAGTAGCGCTGAACCTGTGCTAACGTCAGTGATCTGCACTGGAGAGGAACATTTAGACAAGCCCTTTGACACCTTTTTGAGATTTTAAATGAGAACCCAATCATTGACTTTTAATTCTACAATATTAAAGCTTTTCCCTGCGTCATGTACGGATTTCATGTAACACTGCTTTTGCAAAACTCGAGATCTTTGTCACCAAGAGTACCCTTGACATGTTTGTTTTGTAACCAATGGGGGCACAAACTAGTGTGAACATTCCTTCCTCTGAAAAGTGAAAAAGGAGGAAGACCTGTGTTGCAATGGGGAGAAATGTTATAAGGCCGCAATTTGGCCTCAACGAATTATTGAACATCTTGTCTAGAGGCAAGAGCTGCTTGAATGGCATCCTTAACTAGCCTGTTTGCCCTTTCGACCAAGCAATTGGATGCTGGCGAATATAAGGCAACCTTATAATGACTAACATCACTCCCTGCTAAGAATGAGCAAAACCTTTGAGAGACAAAATGGGGGCCATTGTCTGTAACCATAAGGGAAGGTGAACCTTCAACAGAAAAATACGTCTTCAAAAATCTAATGGCATTGGTGTAAGTGGCTGAATCACAAAACATATGACAAACCCATTTAAAATGATAGTCAACCAACAAAATAAGATATTTGAGGTCATGAGGTAAAAGGTCATAAGGCCCTGAAAAGTCTAATCCAACCTTGTCCCAAGGTTTGTTGAGAAATGGAATAGGATACAAAGGCGTCTCATGAGCTTCCATATCTTGTCTGATAAAAGACGTTCAGAACATGAATCAATGCAAACTTGACCTGCGATTCCAAAGGTTTTAGAAATGCCCAAATGACCATGGTGTGCAAATTTAATGATGTCTTCCCTGAGACTTGACGGAGGAAAAAACTAATCATATCTCATGACCATGCCATTAACAAGTGACAGTTCAGATGCCACCATGGCAAAAGCTTTCAACTCACTAGAAAGTTTCCTTTTCTCTGCCCATCCCTTGACAATATATTCCATAACAAGTTTAAAGGTTTCCTCCTTGCTGTAAGCTTCCAGCCACAATTGTTCAGTAATGCTGGGGCATTCTTTAACAGCATTTAGGGCTGCAACAACAGATTCTGTATCTTCAAAATACTCTGCTTCTGAGTCAACATGAAAAGCCACATGTGAAAGGCAGTCAGCCCTGAAATTCCTTCCACCTGAAATATACTTAATGGAAAAGTGAAATTCTTGCAACTTCACGAGTAATCTAATCTATCTAGCTGAGGCCTTCCCACACCCATTGCCATTGAGTAAATGTGTAAGGGATTTGTGGTCACTGAACAGTTCAAATTCACGTCTCCAAATGTAATTTTTGAATTTATCAATCGCCCAAACACAAGCGAGTGCCTCACATTAAATAGTGCTGTGATGGGTCTCAGAAGGTTTAAGCATCTTTGAGAAAAAGCTATGGTGTCTTCCTTTCCAGAAACCCACTGACCGAGAACTGCACCCAGGCCTGTAAGACGGGCATCCATCATAATGAAACACTTAGAACCATCTTGAGCGGCATGAAGGGCTGGTGCTTCAACAATGAATTTCTTGACTTGGTTGAACGAAGACGAGACTTCGTCAGACCAGACAAACTTTGAGAATTTCCATAGCAAGGCACGTAATGGCTCAACAATTTGGACATAACCTTTGACAAAGCGAGCGTAGTATTCTGCCAGTTCCAAAAATGATCAAAGGGAATCTTTGTCTTTGGGAGGGACAGCATGACTGATGGCCTTAATGAGGGATAACTTGGGTTTAGTTCCTTCTGACGATAAAGAGTGACACAAGTAATCCTATTGTTGTGTACCAAATTGACTTTTGTCAGACCTAATGGTCATGCCTGCTTCATCTAATTTGCTCAATAGGCAAGTCAAATTTTTCAAGTGAGTTTCCCAGTCATCTGCAAAAACCAGGATGTCATCCTGATAGGCCTGGACCCCCGGCGTGTTTTGAAAAATGTTATCCATCATTTTTTTTAAAACACTGGCTGTGAAGGACAGGCCAATAGGCAGTCTGAGATACTTGTACACCCTGAAAGATGTGACAAAAGTGGTGAAGTCTTGGGAATTCGCTGTCAAAGGAATCTGGGGGTAAGCTTAGTGAAGGTCAATAATGGAAAACAAATTTGCACCCCCCAGGCTGGCAAGAAGTTCATGGATTTTGGGCAGAGGGTGACAGTCAATTAAGATGTTTTTATTTAAAGTGCTTAAGTCTGCACATAACCTGACCTCTCCAGATTTCTTCCGAATAATACCAATGGGGGAAACCCATTCTGATGATTCACATGGTGCAATGACCCCTTCATCACACGACGATTTGAGAACTGGCTTAAGCTCATCCCTGGCACTGAGGGGCAAGGGTTGAACCTTATGTACAAAAGGTTGGGCATGTGGTTTAAGTCTAATTTGGTGTTGAAAACCTTTGACAGTGCCTAATTTATTGGAAAATAATTTGGGAAACTGATCCAAGACCTTTTTGACATCTTGGGTATGATCAGTGAGATCGAGACAATCCATTATGTTCTGTCCATCTTCTAAAGACCCAGCTGTGGAATAGCCTTGAGGAACATCACCAAAAACAATTGGATTATCAGAGCCAGGATACAAGCCCATTTTAGCAAGGTCTTGCCAACCAACTATGTTGCGTCCTTTGACTGCAACATAGACTTTTGAAAAAATTTACCTTCCTAGACATTCCAATCTTGAATTAAAGTAACCCAACATTTCTATATCGAATTCACCAAATGCTTTGAGATTGATGCCTGTTTGGGTAAAAACAATTGAACCCTGCCATTGCTCAAGAAACATGACATCTGATAAAATGGTTATAAGTGATCCAGAATCTGCCATAATTGGGATTTCTACTTTCCCAAATAATGCAACACCCAAAGGACCTTTAACGCAATGAGCATTGAACACAGAATAACATTCAACTGTTGCAATCATGCCATGAAAGTGCTCCACACAATCATCAAGGGTTTCAGAAAATTCAACACTATTGACTCTAGTAGGTTTCCTGGCTGATCTACAGACACCTTGAAAATGGCCTATATTTTTACACAAAACACATCTTTTTCCTACAGCGGGACACATAGGATAGTTACCAAGATGTGATTGGAGCCACATCTGTAGCAAATTGTGTTCCCCTTTCTTATAGGTTATTTAAAAGGTTTGTTTGTGTTCACTACATTAACAGAATTTCCAGTATCATGTGCAAGAGTCTTGAAAGAGTTGACAGATTGATCATGTTGAAGAGCTTTTGAGGTAATGATAGATCTCTCAATACTCTAGGCAATGTTAATTGTTTTTTGGAGTGTAGGTTTCCTTCAGCTGAGGAGACGTTCTTGAATTCTTCTTGAAAAACAAGAGAAAACGAATTGGTCGCAGATGTAAATATCAGGATTTGCTTCAAACTCACAAGTGGATGCTAAAACTCATAAGGCAGCAATGTATTCATCCACTGTTTCATCTTCATGTTGCTTTCTCCTGAAGAAGTTATTGATTGATTGATTGAGCTTTTATTCGATATGCAAGATATCTTGTAAGCGTACACAAAATACAGCCATTTACAAAACTACAAAAGACATTATTTAAAAAAGCAATTATTAAATGCACATTTAAAAAGGATAAAAGGACATATAATGCCAGAATAAATTAACTAAAAGTGAATTAAACCGCTATTGACAGTCTCTTGCATCGAATCAACCAAAACTGTTTTAAAAATTTGGCTATACCACAAACAATAGGGGGGGAAGTGTCCGTCATTAGGATGCGCAGGGCTACTAGATAACTACGTGTGCCCATATTGCGGCAAAGGGGTTTAAGCCAAAAACTCCTGGGTTTTGCATAGTCCGGACATTCAAATAGGATATGCGTAATGGACTCTATCCTAGTAGGACAACATGCACAAAAAGGGGACGTGTGAGCACCTGATTTCCACTTAGACACCAGAGCCCCAACTGGAAGGGAGCCCACTCTAAATTTAAAATACAGTGCTCGATCGACTGGAAGAGTAATTAGGTCCAGATTAGGCTCATAGACTACTGCATCTTTCACTGTTAAAAAGGCAGCTGTGGATTTACAATGTTCAGAGTTTGTAACTAGCTGTTCCGCAACCCAATTCCAGTAATGTCTCTTCAGAACCTCTTTTGGTGGAGCCGATCTTGATAACCAACAGTCCCCCAGTCCAATTTCCTCCAAGAGTTTTTTGGTGTCTCTCAGCCATCTAATTTTTGCCCAACCGCCCAAGCTCATTATCTCCGCCAACCCTTCAGCATACGATTTTAACTCTTCACCCCTCCAGATACGTGTCCATAAAAGAAGCGGGCGAAGCCGGGCTTGGTCTTTAATGTTCTTACAACCTGTGTCCAGCAGCACAGGTACTGTTGGAGTGCTCGGAGGGATGGCGATTAAGGATTTCAAGAGCTTGCTCTCTGCTGTTGCCAAGGAGTCCAGACAGCAATGCCCCCACAGTTCGGCCCCGTACAAGGCTGATGTTACTACCTTAGCCTTGTAGATGTCAATTACTGGGGTAAGCGACCTCCTTGGTGATGCCCGGAATTCCCTCAGGAGGGCACCTCCCACTCTCTTGTGGTTGAGGACCATCTTAGCAATGTGAGGTGACCAGTTCATGCTATCCGTGATCCGAATTCCGAGGTAGTCAAATTCGGATACTTTCTCCAAGGCAACAGAATTGAGAATAGGAGGGCGGCCCAATTTCCTTGGAGGATTTAGGACTAAAAACTTAGTTTTATCCACATTGATTACTAGGCCCTTTGCAACACAGAAGTTCTGGAAACGGGTTAACAGTTTCTGGAGGCCTTGCGGAGTCTTAGAGATCAAGAGCGTGTCGTCCGCAAAAAGCAGGGTGGGGATCCGCACTCCTCCGAGACAGGGGGCGTCGGCTGGTTCTTGCTGGAGATATTCCACCACCCCATTCACATATAATGAGAAAAGGGTGGGCGCCAGAACGCATCCCTGTCTCACACCCCTAGACACTGGTATTTTCTCTGTTAGCTCTCCATTTCTTCCCCAGCGGACCTGAGCAAAGGTGTGGGCGTGAAGGCTAATAAGGAGGGACAAGATGTAAGGAGGCAGTCCCAGCCCATAAAGCCCCCTCCATAGCTCCTCCCGGGGGACTGGGTCAAAGGCAGTCCTCAGGTCTATAAAAGCCAGGTATAGACTGCCCTTGCCTAGCTCCACCACCTTCCACCCAAGAAGTGCCAACCTAAACACCTGCTCTATCGTCCCCATTCCTGCCTGAAAGCCTGCCTGGAAGTCTGATAATATTTTATTTTCCTCCACCCAATGGAGAATCCTACCAAGTATAGCTTTTCCTGCTATCTTTTGGGTGGAGTCTATCAGGCTTATGGGGCGGTAGTTCCCCGGGATTTCTCTGCATCCTTTTTTATAGATCGGGACCACCACCGCCCCCTTCCAGGAATCGGGTACTGGCCCTCCCATCATAATGTCATTAAGGAGAGCTGCAATAACCCTTCCCCACGCCACTGGATATGCCCGCATAAGGTCCCCCGGCAGACCATCTGGACCTGCTGCCTTGCGGGGGGCTACCCACCCAATTACCTTTTCGATCTCTAAAGGTGTAAAGAGATTATAGGTATGGGGCTCGGATACCAGTGGTGAGGTCACCCTAACATTTAGTTCCCCATCTGCCGGGAGGTATAAAGCCCCAAAGTGTTTTACCCAGCTTTGTGGGGGAATATTACAGGGTCTCATAGTTTCCTCGGGTCTATTCCGGGAACCTACAAGGTTCCAGAAGCCCCTTGAATCTTTACTTTTGCTAGCATGGAATAGGTCCTCCCAAAATTTCTCTTCCCACTCTATCCTAGCAATTTTAAGGGATCTATTGTAGGCCTTCCTCGCTTCCAGTATAACGCTATGGGATTTGTGCTTCACTGCCTCTACAAGAGTTGATTTGTGTGCCCTACATGTTTGTGTGTACCAACCATTACCTTGTTTTTTACCTCGTTTATTTCCTGACTTGCTAGAAGGGATGGTAAACACGTTTGTCAAAGCCTCTACTAGAGAGACAAAGACCCCACTCACCCTACCCACCCCTTCCGAGATCGACCCCAGATCTGACACTGCTTGATTTAAGAGGGTTGAGATTTCTCCAACCCTTTCCTCAGAGAGGACCAATTTAGCCCATTTTAGGCGCCTTCCACAGAGAGAGACTACAGACTCATCGGGGGGAGCTACTACGGGGTTAATGGGGCCCTTTTTAGGAAGACACCACCACTGGGCCATGGTTAAGGAAAGTGGGTTGTGGTCACTTTCAATTGTCGGGACCACAACCATATCCCTCACTTGGCTCCAGAGACATACATCTAGTAAGATGTAGTCTATTCTAGAGGTGTGTCCTGGTCTGTTATATGTATGGGCCCCCCCCTATCCGAAGTTGTCCTTCCATTCTTTGCCCTTAGGTTTAATTCAAGGCTTAGAGAGTATAGCTGTAACGCCACCTCTGACCATCTCCTAATGGGTGGAATCTCTAAAACAGGGATCCCTATCCTAGTGTCCTCCTCGTCCTGGTCTAGGGCAACGTCCGAGCCCAAGGGCTCGAACGTACAGTTCATGTCACCCGCGACCAGGATACATGACTTGTGTGGAGTTGTATTCAAAAGGGTCTCTAGGAGAGATAGTACAGAGGACTTCCTCCCGCCCTTAGTCCCTCTGGCGTAAACATTATAGACATTTAGTAATATTCTACCCCTTGGGTCTCTTAAAATAATATTTTGGATATCCGGACAACCTGTCTGTGCCTCCTCTATTCTGCAGTCTAAGGATGCTGCTACCCATATGAGCAGGCCACCCGAGGGGCGTCCTCTCCCTGTTTCCGAGGTTAGCGCAGGCACGGAGTAGGAGGAGAATCCCACCCTATGTACCGACTCCAAACTCCAAGTCTCTTGGAAGATGCATAAGGAGTGCTCATCAACCAGGGCATTCCAGTCTGGGAGGGCCAACTTTCTTGCGATCCCTGCGACATTCCAGCTGAAAACCTTAAAGACTAGGTCCGTCACAGCTGATGTGTCGCTGGTCGCGAGAACACTACTGTCCGCAGGCCTCACAGAAGGAACTTACAAATGACAATCTAGAGGAATGGGCAGAGAGGCTACCAACCCACTGATACTTGCAGATGAGGGTGAGGCTGTTCGGAGTGGTGATACTACCATTGGGTCTATTCTATTAACAGTTGCAGTATCTGCAACTGCAACTGTGATTTCCCTCGTGTCGCCCTCCTCCAGTCAACAACTCCCTGGCACCCAAGGGGGGTTCAGCCCATTGCCCCCAAGGCCCCCAACCCAGCGTGTGTCCCAGTTTTGACAAAAACCAAGAGTACTAGGACCCTCCCATGGCGACATAGCAATTTGCCTTGGGTAGAAAAAGGTTAAGTCCACTACTTTAACCCCTACTGAATCCATGTTTTTTATATGACTACAGATGGTGCTCACTACTCTGGGATCTTGGAAGTTAATTATTATACAGTCCCCCTCCTGTGTTTTTTCCCCTGCCCTACCCACCCTACTCTGCGAACACTTAGGATAAGCCCATCCACGCCAGTCGGAATTGGCTTATTTGACTTTAGCCAGTGGATGCACTTATTCTTAAGAGATTGGTGGTTCTCCAACTGGCCTTCCTTCAGAGGGGGAACATTAACTAATACAGCGTCAAAAGGTTGACAATCTGGTGGGAGGTTTACAGGGGGGATCCGCCGTGTGAAATTTCGAGGGGCCACTGTAGTGACAGCTGGGGCTATAGATTGGGGAGCAGTTTTGGTGACCATTCCTGTCGCTGCTCCCTTGTCTTTATCTTGTATACCAGGTGTTTGGCTAGCTTTTACTTTACCTCTGCTTGCCTGGGGCTGCACTTGTGGAAGTGGCTTAGGTGTAGTTTTGGAAACCTCTATGGGTGTTGACGTTCCCTTTGGTTGGGGCCCTGCTGTAGGTGGGGAAGGAATTTTAGGTGCTAGGGCTTGCACTCTGCTAGCTTCAGCCGTATTTGGCCTGTTTGGAGGATTAGAATCTACCTGTGGTGATAAGGAAGCTACTGGGGGCGCACTCCCCTTTGGTCCCATGTCCTGATTGTCGCTCACTCTTTTTAGCTGTTTAAATGTAGTTTAAGTGAGTAGAACCCATCGAGGGTTGATTGCTCTAGTTTATCTATTCTAGCCCTCAGGCCCTTAACCCGAGTCAGCAAGGGCATCAAGAGGCTATTTACCTTCTCCAAAATGGTATCAATAGTCATGGGATCGATACATTTGGGGACATTATCAGTACTATTACTAGTGGGTGGGCAGTTATTTAAACCCATGTGTGAGACCACATCATCCCCCTCCTCCTCAGCCTTATCCTCTGGGAACAGGCCCTTTGCGTCTTTCCCGCCTTGGCCAAAAGACTTTCTTGTTCGTTTTTAGAGCGCGGCCTGTCTCACCAGCCTGCCCTTAGTATGGTTACCTGCCTTTTTGCTTTTAGCCCTTTTGTTCTGCCTACTTGCGTCAGTTCCACCGGCTGTTTGGAGACTGCCGCCTTTTATTGCTTGGTTGGGCGGGGGGCGTGTCTCCCAGGAGGCGCGGCCGTGCGCACCTGGGCTGCTGCAGGGACTCCTGGGCTCTGGAGTCCAGGTGATGTTTCGCCCTCCTCCTTGCCGCCTCCTAACTCCAGTGAAGTCCTTAGTGCCTGGCCCCTCGCTGCAGCCCGCGATGCGGCACCCGCAAAGCGGGTGCGGCGAGCAGTGGCAGAAGCAGCGGTGCAGCGGTGTCCAAGGGTCACAGGTCAGCAACAACGATCCGTGGCTCCTTCACCTCTCCCACAACAGAGTTTCAGCGTCCCACCGGCTGTTTGGAGACTGCCGCCTTTTATTGCTTGGTTGGGCGGGGGGCGTGTTTCCCAGGAGGCGCGGCCGTGCGCACCTGGGCTGCTGCAGGGACTCCTGGGCTCTGGAGTCCAGGTGATGTTTCGCCCTCCTCCTTGCCGCCTCCTGACTCCAGTGAAGTCCTTAGTGCCTGGCCCCTCGCTGCAGCCCGCGATGCGGCACCCGCGAAGCGGGTGCGGCGAGCAGTGGCAGAAGCAGCGGTGCAGCGGTGTCCAAGGGTCACAGGTCAGCAACAACGATCCGTGGCTCCTTCACCTCTCCCACAACAGAGTTTCAGCGTCCCACCGGCTGTTTGGAGACTGCCGCCTTTTATTGCTTGGTTGGGCGGGGGGCGTGTTTCCCAGGAGGCGCGGCAGTTCGCACCTGGGCTGCTGCAGGGACTCCTGGGCTCTGGAGTCCAGGTGATGTTTCGCCCTCCTCCTTGCCGCCTCCTAACTCCAGTGAAGTCCTTAGTGCCTGGCCCCTCGCTGCAGCCCGCGATGCGGCACCCGCGATGCGGCACCCGCGATGCGGCACCCGCAAAGCGGGTGCGGCGAGCAGTGGCAGAAGCAGCGGTGCAGCGGTGTCCAAGGGTCACAGGTCAGCAACAACGATCCGTGGCTCCTTCACCTCTCCCACAACAGAGTTTCAGCGTCCCCAGTTATGTCTTTCAAGCATAATGTTTGACTGTTGATCATAGTGTTTTGCCAAACGAGATAAGGCATCTTTGTATGAATCCCAGTGTTCTGCATCCCCAGCTTCTCCAGGAGGTGTGGAAAAATGGGGTGAATTTTCAAAACATGTTGTGCTGCAAGTCCTAGGCAACCATAAAGAATCACAACTTTGCGAGCAGGAGAGAATTTGACAGCATCAATAGCCACACATGGTTTTTAAATGCTTTTACCCACTGACACCAGGAAATTCTGGGTTTACCAGGATGCTGCAAAAAAGGAGGTGGTTGCGTAAATTGCTGTGAAGTGGCCATGAATAGAATGAAAATATAAATATTGTACCAAAGCTAAAATGTAAAAAGTGAATTAAATTAAGGAAACATTCATAACTTTTAATTCTTGTAATAAATTTATACTAAAATATGTTACAACGCAGAAAGTATCAGCAGTAAAAGTGTTTGTGCAATAAACCTTATAGACTTTAAAAGAAGCTGAGTATGTCAATGAATTTGAAGTTTAGAAACGAACAGTATTAAAATAAAGGTGAGCACATCAGAGAACTCGAAGGCTTCAATAATATAATTTTGAAGAAAGAATGTAAATGGAGTATCTCAATGAGGTGAGACAATCACCGAATTTGAAAGCTCAAATTTGCAGAAAAACTGCATTTATAAGTGAAAATAGAGAGGTGGGACTGACACTGTGGAAGTGCACAGGCTGGATCCTACTTGGATTGAAGATTGGTAGTCCAATTGAAACTGGCTGGCAGTGTGATGATGAGCTGGCAGAGTAAGCAGCCCAAAGCAATATGGCCGCCTACACGATGAAGTCTTGTTAACCACATGGCTGCTGCGGGGATTTTTGCGCTGTGCTGCAAATTGCTCTTTTGCTGCAGTTATGACGAGCTCAGCTCGTCATCAGCACACGACACCTGTGGGTGATGACGAGCTGAGCTCGTCATCAGCATCGAAAGGGTTAAGATCCCTGCCAGCATCTTGTGTGAGCTGCAGACTGATGCCCTTCTAACTAAGGAACGAGGCAGCCAGATAAAGAGTAATTATATGTTGATGTAAGCACAACAGAACAATCGTACCTTGGCGACATTGGGCCTTTGGCACGGATATGATATCATACTTGGAAAGCCAGGCTTGGCTCCAGGAATAGGTTGCTACACAGTCCTGATGAAAACTCGCAGCAAAGGCTTGAATTCCACATTGCACAGTCGAGTCGAAACGTCGACGCTCTCTAATTGATCAAGACCTGTAACTTCATCCTAATTTATCCCTCCATTGGAAACTGCATTGAATGCACACTGAAATTTACAGAATACATGTAAATCGTATATGGACAGGCTTGTATTAACTGGTCTTTGTTATCAGTAGTTGTAAAATATCGAATTGACTTTCCATTACTCTTTGATTCACACTTTCACTACCCAACACCTTCACCCTCTTATCCTTTTACCCCTCCTTTTGCACGCAACCTATGGTGTTTGTTAAAATAATCCTGATTCATTCTAAAATAAATAATTTGTATTTATTACACAGTTTGGTGCTTTATGTGTGGTCAACTAACTTGTGTAAATGCATAAATAGGGACAATGCACATGCATGAATATCTCTTGTAGGTTAATTAATAACCTAGTTGTAATGTATACAACTTAAACCTTTCAAATTGTTGGTCATGGACCATTGTTTTCATTCCAGTATTGCTCCCAGGTCCGTCTTGACTTTAGGGGCTACGCCATTATCCATAATGGTTTTTTAAGGCTGAATCATCTTCAAATAGTATATGTCAGTGTGTAGTGATATTTCTGATCCACACAATCCTCCAGCATGGGGAAATAACTACGATAGGGTCCGATTAGTATCCGTCTTCCTCCAGTATACAGTTTAATGAAACTCTTCTTTATTTTCTCGGTCATTCATGTAGCCCCCTCACGCCGGCTTTCTCGAGGCCGACGGATACTAATCGGACCCCATCGTACCTATGCAAAGCTGCAAGGAAAACAAGAGAAAAAGAAATTAGGAAGGACTTATGGACCGATTTGGATAAGGCTGCCAGTTCTGGAATTTGTTGTGAATTTTGGAAGTTAGTAAATGCACCATACTTCAAAACCCCTAACGGCCGGATGGGGTTCCAATTGATTTCTTTCACGCTAACCCAGATACATGGATACCACTCCTAACTAATGTCCCGAATAGTATAGCCCTGGTAGCCCCCCCCTCGTGGTCTTCGGGGATTATTGTACCCATCTATAAAAAAGGGGATAGGGCCGATCCAAAAAATTATCGACCAGTATCCCTGCTGAATACAACATCAAAGCTTATGGGCCGCCTTCTTCTCTCTAGGTTAGAGAGCTAGGCTAGAGAAAATAAGATCCTTTATCCAGGCCCAGTATGGCTTCCAGCAGGAAAGGGGCACCGTGGATCAATCCTTGAACTTAGCATTGACCATAGAAAAATATACTAGTATGAAGGACGGGAAAATATACATGGCATTCATGTACCTGAGGGAAGCGTTTGACTGCGTGGTCCATGATAAGCTATGGGCTTTAATAGAGATGATGGGAGTTGAACCTGCTATCCTAAACTTCATTAGGCAATCATATGCAAACGCAACAGCTTCAGCGCGCTATACTAAAACCGAAGATTGTGCACTCCTTTTTAAAATATCCAGGGGAGTAGGGCAGGGTTGCGTACTGGGCCCATTTCTCTTCTCCCCATATACAATTGGAGTTGAGAAGGCACTCACAGTGGCAACCAGGGTTGTCCCCCTTTTTTGAAAATCAAATGTTACCAATATTGGCTTATGCGGACGACGCGGTTTTAATCGCTAGAACAGGGACCGGGTTACAAAGGCTTAACCGCATATGTCTCTTTTATGGACTCACTACAGCTGAAAGTGAACCAATCTAAGGGGCATATTAGCAAGGACCTCGTTAAAATTATCGCTGTATTATCGGCGGGAAACTGCAGCTAAAGCGGCGATAGTGGGCTTGCTAATATGCGTTATAGAATTACACTAGAAGCCCAGGTTAGATGTGCAGGACATCTAACCTGGGCTTCTATTGGAATTCTATAGCGCATATTAGCAAGCCCATTATCGCTGTTTTAGCGTCACTTTCCTGCCGCTAAAACAGCGATAATTTTAACAAGGCTCTTGCTAATATGCCCCCAAGTCCTTTATAATAATAGCCGGGGCCACCAAAAAAGAAAAAGTGCTGTATTTTAGCGCGGATACTGGAAAAATTGAGGTAGTAGATTCCTTCCCCTATTTGGGCATTCCTTTTGATAAAGAATTGTCATGGGCAAACTTGATGGAAGGAAGGAAGTTGGTGATGGAGAGGGGTACCATTGCTATAAAATCTTTTGCAAAGAAACTGGGTGCTAAACACTTATTGCCAATAAAAAACATCTACCAGGCCAGAGTAAAAGCAGTGGTGATTTATGGACCCGGGGTCTGGGGTGTGGTTGCACCCACACCACTACAAACTAATGAAAAAATGTTTTTAAATCTGTGGTGGGCCTCCCTTGCTCTTTCAATAATGAGATGAGATTCTACACACGGAATTTGCCCTGTCTTACATGTCAGATTACATACAACTAGCCCCACTCCTCCTATGGCATTCAATTTGGAGGAGAGACACAGTGCCATTGACTCAATCCGTAATAAGGAGCTGCCTAGCCATGGATAACTGGAAGAGGTCCAGGTGGCTAAGTTACGTAGAGTCAGTTCTAAGAGAGATTGGGCTCCATGTAAGCATGGGCGAATTTTGCGAATCTCGCGTTCGCGAATTTTGCGGATTTGCGAACTCGCAATCCGCAAAATCCGCGAATTCTCGCGAATTTGCAGATTTTTTTTTGTGTGTTCGCGCAGGTTTCTGCCAGTTCGCGAGGGTTTTGTACAATTTCGCAAACGCGAACTTACCTGTCGGGTCGCAAGTTTTGCGAACTTGTTGTTTCTCCATGTCCAGCCTGTTTGGGACACTCTTCTTCATCACTGCCACTCTCTGTCACCACTGCCACTCTCTGACTACTCATGCCACCCTCTGGCCCACCCATGCCACCCTCTGTTTCATCACAGCACCCTCTGGTTGTCCAGTGTACATTATTGTGGCAAAGCAAAGCACACCTTCCCTGCCTCAAGTGACCTGAATTAATTTGGGGCTGATTATTGTGTCACAGAATATTTTTTTAGCTGGCACCTGCTTCCTTAGTGCTTCCTGATTAGTGATCTTTTGCACTTGCTAAGTGCTTTCATTGTTGCAAAATTAGTTACAACACCTGCCCTGCCCCAATTGACAATAATGAATTAAGGGCTGATTAATGTGTCACTGGATTTGAACTTCCAGCCTGGCTCCTGCTTGTCTGCCTTAGCTGTAATTCAGGACCTTTGTGTAACTATTCTGAGGGTCAGAGCAGGGTCACATAATAGTTGCAAGTAGGCAACTGAACTCTGGAGGGGCCCCTCAGGAAGCACTACAGGAAATGGCTACT
This sequence comes from Lissotriton vulgaris, assembly GCF_964263255.1. NCBI lineage: Eukaryota > Metazoa > Chordata > Amphibia > Caudata > Salamandridae > Lissotriton > Lissotriton vulgaris. The sequence goes on along the minus strand of NC_141693.1, from coordinate 748,248,401 downwards.
AATGATGAGCTTGAACTTTTGAACCTGGTAAGTAGTTTCAGTTTTGCTAAGATCGTATTTCTGCAATTTAGCGCTTATTCGCGGGGCGCGAAGTTGAACTGGGAAGCCGCGAACTCACGCGAACAGTGCGAGCAAGCCATAAAATCCGCTGCTCGCGGATTTGCGGATTTTGCGGGAAATTCGCGAATCTCGCGGATTGCAAATTTACCGAAAATCCGCAAAATCCGCGAGCGTAACGGATTTTCCGCCCATGCTTAGCTCCATGAACTTTTTAAAAATCCTTTGGTTTGCAAGGAGGTGTCTAAACAGAATGTTAGTGCTACCTTCATGCTGATGTCTGAATACAAGCGTAGGGAACATCACAAAGAGAAACACGCAGTTCAGGCATACCATCTTAAACCACCACTAACAGAGGGAGTTTTTTCTTATTTAGTAAATGTAAACAGGGTGCAACACAGTTTCATAATATTGAGATTTTGCACCAACTTGATTCCCCTAATGCTTGGTTATCTAGAAAAAACATATAACCAGTTCGACCTAAGCGCGTGCCCATGTGATAATCTATCACTTCAAACTGAACTGCACTTAGGGGTCAATTAGGATGGCGGACGGATTGCCTCCGCCGGGCTGGCGGGGGCAATCCATCCGCCATTCTCCTTGAAATGACCCCCCGCCACATTAGGATGGCTAGGGGGTCCGCGGCGGACGGCAACACCGTCAGCCGCATTTCCGCCGGTCGGAAAAAGTGCTCACATATGGTGGCGGTGTCAGTGAGACACCGCCAACCATATTACGATGCCGGCGGTCCTATGCCTTTCCACAGCGGCATTGCTGCCGTGGAAAGGCATACAGTCTTTGCTTTGGGTGCCCCTTGAGGGCCCCCAGGGTGAAGGGGGGATGGGGGGTGCACATGGGGGGTACCTATGTTACCGCCCTGCGTTTCCAAGTGCAACATGGCAGGCACCACGCGGTGCCTGTCATGTTGTGCTTTGAAACGCACAACATGCATTTTTAGCATTGCGGCGGCCGGTGCTTTCAGGCTTTATGAGAATGAAAGGAATGCCTACCTCAAACCAATTTTAAAGAAAATGAAATTTAAGCAGTGTTGGGTAGCATTATACTTTTTAAAAACACTACCGACCCTTTGGTTTGCTTCTCAGTAGCTACATTCCTATGGACCTGCATGAGGAAGAGGAAGGGGATGGCGGGTACATTATTGAGTTCGTTAGTTAATGACAATGTACCTAGCCTTGTGATATGAAATGTTTTTTCTTTTTTTTTTACATCTTTTATTTACTCTCATCTTTATTCTAGAACTGTGATGAAATATTTGTACTTTTAAAGATAATACCTTGTATAAAAAAATGTTTAGGATGATGTATTTATATGTGCTTTTATGATTATTTTTAACATGATCGAATAAAGATGAAATGATGATAATGATTTAATTGTAGCACAACACTCTTGCGTACAATATGCTGATATACCAGTGACTAATACATTAAAAACTTTTTCTATTCAGGCTCTTTTTGTCTCTTCACCATGTGCCTTGAGGGGAAACAACCTTTACAACGCAACTTTTACGACGCACTACTTTTACAAAGCAACATCCATTACAACGCATGCATTTACAACGCAACCATTACAACGCATGACACTACAACGCACACCACTACAACGCATGTCATTACAATGCAGTCATTACAACGCATGCCATTACAACGCATAGCATTACAACACATAGTACCCTTACACTATCCAACACTTACCCTACTGTTGCACCCCCTGGAGTTAGAATAGTAATTTTTACCCCTACACTATCCAACACTTACCCTACTGTTGCACCACCTGGAGTTAGAATAGTAATTTTAACCCCTACACTATCCAACACTTACCCTACTGTTGCACCCCCTGGAGTTAGAATAGTAATTTTTACCCCTACACTATCCAATACTTACCTTACATGCTATGTAATGTTATGCGTTGTAATGGTATGCGTTGTAAATGTAGTATGCATTGTAGTGGAATGCGTTGTAAAGGTAGTTTCAAAGAATTTGTTGTAATGGCATGCATTGTAATGGTATGCGTTGTAATGGATGGTGCGGTGTAAAAAATGCGTTGTAAAGGTAGGCGTTGTAAAAGTATGCGTTGTAACGTCATACATTCGCCTTGAGTGCCTGTGTATTTTTTTAATGTATTTTAGTGCCTGTGTAGGGGTGCGATTATTCGTGAAAACACTACATTTTACTGCTGAGAAGTCTACAGGCATTGTTGGTCACTTAGCGAGGGGGCGTCACCTTTGTGTAAGTTTCTTGGTGTACCTCTGCTCCCTTTAACCATCTGTATCTTTGCCACCTCTGTGTAGGTGCCTTGGTGTGTTCCTTCTCTCTATGCCCATCTGTACCTGAATCTATGCCACCTCCTCTGTGTGCGTGCCTTGGTGTACCCTGGCTCCCTATGACCATCTGTACCTCTATCTGTGCCATCTCTGTGTACGTGCCTAGGTGCACCTCGGCTCCCTATGCCCATCTGTCCCTGTATCTGTGCCACCTCTGTGTACGTGCCTAGGTGTACCCCGCTCCCTATGCCCATCTGTACCTGTATATGTGCCACCTCCTCTGTGTACGTGCCTTGGTGTATCCCGGCTCCCTATGCCTATCTAAACCTCTATCTGTGCCACCTCTTTGTACGTGCCTAGGTGTACCCCAGCTCCCTATGCCCATCTGTAGCTCTATCTGTGCCACCTCTGTGTACGTGACTTGGTGTACCCCAGCTCCCTGTGCCCATCTGTACCTCTATCTGTGCCACCTCTGTGTACGTGCCTAGGTGTACCCCGGCTCCCTATGCCCATCTGTACCTCTATCTGTGCCACCTCGGTGTACGTGCCTAGGTGTACCCCGGCTGCCTATGCCCATCTGTACCTCTACCAGTGTCATTTCTGTGTACATGCCTAGGTGTACCTCGGCTCCCTATGCCCATCAGTACCTTATTTGTCCCACATCATCTGTTTACGTGTCTTGGTGTACCTCGGCTCCCTAGGCCCATCTGTACCTGTATCTGCGCCAACTGCTAGTATGTGTCTTGGTGTACCCCGACTCCATATGCCCATCTGTACCTCTATCTGTGCCACCTCTGTGTACGTGCCTTGGTGTAGTCCGTCTCCCTATGCCCATCTGTACCTGTATCTGTGCCACCTGCCTGTTTGTGTCTTGGTATACCCTGGCTCCCTATGCCCATTGTACCTCTATCTGTGCCACCTCTGTGTACGTGCCTTGGTGTACTCCGGCCCCCTATGCCCATCTGTACCTGTATCTGTGCCACCTGCCTGTATGTGTCTTGGTGTACCTCTGCTCTATGTGCGCATCTGTATCTGTGTCATTGTGTGTTAGTGTGTGTACCTGTCTCTGTGTGCCCCAGCTCTCTGTGCAGATGTATGTCGTGGGTGCATGTGAATCTATGCACCTCTGCTTCCTAAACACATTGGTATCTGTGTCACCTTTGTGTCTTTGAGTAGCTCTGCTCCTTCTGCGCATTTGTATCTCTGTCCGCCCTGCCTGGCCTGTCCACATCATATCTATTTATGCCTTGTTTATCCTTCAAATCTGAAGGGCTCTCAAAGCCCATTTGTCGGACAATAACATAATGACATGCTATTAATCCTGCAAGAGCTAAGAGTGCAGACTCACAGCCGTAGTAATAGACTCTGTTATGTCTCCTGAGCCGTGCTCTCTGCAATGAAAGCTTTTGTTCTCGGCGTTACCCTCATAACCTCTCTTTCTCTCGCAGCCTCCATCCTTGTTCATCACTCAACTCTGATTCCACTATCTAGGCTGCCTCGAGGCTCATGCGGGTGGCATGGAGCGGGGCGGGGGGGGGGGGGGGGGGGGTATGGGGGAGGATTTTTGCAGCATGCCCTACAGACTATAATAAAGTGCTACCACGTTACAGGCAGTGATACTTTCTGACCGCACCACATTTGTGGGGAAAAAGAACAAGCCTTGTGCTGAGGTCTCGTGCCAGCAGCTCCGTCGTTCAGTCATGAAGCAAGACAAATGGCAAGATCAAATAATGTCTTACTGTGATGCAAACAGCCGTAACCCCAAATCATGAATGCGACTGTACAGCAAGGGGCCAACCCCAAGATTCACAGGAATCAGTTAAAGAAGAAGAGGATATACGGATACACATAATTTTGTAAGTGACCGGACCGGTTTTCCAAGTTTTACACGTTAAACAGAATCCCTTTGGTCCCCCATATTATGACTTTACGTCACCAAAGCCACTAAACCAATGCTTACACGCCCTGAGGGTATGCTGCCCTACCTGCAGTGGGACTTGGGCACCTTATGCTTAGTACAGGAACCTTTGGTTCCAGATAATCCAGATAATAGCAGTAGGAATATGCTCAGTACATGTTGCAGACGGCAGAAGTTATCAATTTGTATAGGGTACCGCATTCCATGCGCTAACCGATTTAATCCACTCACTGGGTGACTCAAAACTCCTTGTATGAAAATCCAAATCAACAAATGCATAGGAAAAGAGGTGTATACCCTTCAAGCAGGGTTTTTTCTTTTTCTGTTTTTTAAGATTTAAAATGGGAGATGGCTGAGTAACAGCATGATTTTCTAGCCATTTGTCCGGAATTTAAGGCTCTGTCTACACCAATGTCAATAAAAAACATTCAGTTTAAGAATTATTTGGAAGATGTCTGTACAGGAATTTTCAGACCTAAACGATGCTTGCTAATTTATTTCCCTATGCCAAGCAGCAGAACCACATTTACTGTAGACATTTATATAAGTTTAAGGATTCCTATTTATACTTTATTGCTTAGCTTGAACTAGCATGATTTAAGAGATGTATTGAAGGATAGTTATGCGCACTAGCATCCAATAGTCAGAGAGGCAAGCGAGGCCTTTCGCCAGCTAGGGAGGCCCTGGTGGACAAATGAGGATGGTTGGTGTAAAATCAGAGATATGCTGGGCTGGGGAATGACACTGGGGAGTACAGAAGCAGAGAGGAGGGACTATACATGAACAAAAATAGAAAGGTAACAATTCAATCAGGGTTTGGAGCAAGAGTAGATTTATACATATGACTATCTCACATATTAGGAGGAAGGACTGGTGTGAAACGAAGCGGAAGGATTATCGGGAGGCCCTGAGTATATACAAATCCGCCATTCGTGCAGCAAAATCTGGATTCTTTGAAGAGAGAATAGGCTCCGCGGCCAACTCTTCTAAAGAATCATTCAGAGTTATCAAGGAATTACTCAACATCCCTGAACCCCAGATCATCCATGAGGACCCGCGCAAAAAATGCACAGAACTGGCGTCCTTTTTTAAAACAAAAATTGATAATATACTGGCTTCCCTTCCCCACCCAGGTGAGGTATCTCCCCCGGGTGATATCCCTGGTCCGCAGGGTAGGATGCGATCAGTGGAGCTGACCTCCTTTGGTACTGTTACCATGGAGGAGGTTCTCTTGATTTTGAGGACCATGAAGAGTGGCTCCCCGAAAGATCCGGTACCTGTTAAATATCTTAAACAGGTGGCATCTACCATTGGTGGCCCAGTGACGGACCTTATAAACTTGTCCCTCACTCAAGGGGTAGTACCCCCCAGTTGGAAAGGGGCGGTTGTGAAGGCCCTTTTAAAAAAGCCTAATCTGGACCCCGCCGACCTTGCCAACTTCAGGCCTATCTCGCTGTTGCCGGGCCTTAGTAAGATCGCTGAGAAGCTGGTCAACTGCCGCTTGTCGGACTTCTTGGAGGCCAATTCCCTCTTAGGTGACTCCCAAACTGGTTTCCGTCCCGGTCAGGGGACTGACACTGCCCTGCTGGCGGTTGTGGAGAACGCTAGGAGCATTTTGGATTCAGGGGGATCAGTGGCAGTGATCCTCCTGGACCTCAGTGCTGCTTTTGACACCGTGGACCATCAGGTGCTTCTCCAACGGCTGGCAGGGGTGGGGATCACCGGTCTGGCCCTCAAGTGGTTTGCTTCCTTCTTGGAAGGTCGCACATTCGAGGTATGGGAAGGCCCTGAAAAATCATCTTCAATCCCTCTCCAGTGTGGTGTGCCACAGGGCTCTTCATTGAGCCCTACGTTATTCAACGTCTACATGGCCCCCCTGGAGAGCGTGGTACTGCCACTGGGTATCAAAATCATCAGTTATGCTGATGATACTCAGTTGGTGGTAGGCCTTTCCCAGTCGGCTCACCATCCTGACCGGCTGCACTCGTGTCTGGAGAAGATCTACACATGGATGTGCAGCTCAGCTTTAAAGCTCAACGGCTCCAAGACGGAGCTGATGCTGCTGGGAAACTCCTCTCCATCTCTGTCTCCCAGCAGCTGGCCCGACTGCCTTGGACCTGTACCCACCCCCAAGCAGGAGATTAAGAGCCTCGGGGTCTGGCTTGAGCAGGACCTGTCGTTTAAAACCCATGCCAAAAAGACTGCTGGCGTGTGCTTTGGCCTGCTCCGCTCGGCTCGGAAGATTCTACCGCTGCTCCCAGCGGCCACTAGGAGACTTCTCATCCAGGGGCTTATCATCTCGCGGCTGGATTTCAGCAACGCGTTGTTCCTGGGTGCTCCAGAATCTACCATGAACAAACTGCAGCAAGTGCAGAATGCGGCCGCCAGGCTTCTGACGGGTATCCCCAGACATCAATCTGCTCGCCCTGCGCTCAAGGCACTGCATTGGCTCCCTGTGAGGGACAGGGTGAAGTTCAAGTCACTCTGTATCGCTCATAAAGTCCTGCAGGGGGCAGGTCCACCTATTCTGGGGAAGATGGTTCAGCCCTACAAAGCCCTCCGCTCTCTCCGGTCTGACCACCAACATCTTTTGCAGGTTGGGAGGGTGAAGAAAGTAAGAACTGGTGGCAGAAGGTTCTCTATAAACGTAGCCACTCTGTGGAATTCTCTTCCCCTACAACTTCGCTCGGAAGCCAGTCTGCTTCGGTTCCGCAAGCTTTTAAAAACTTTTCTGTTTTCTGCTTAAACCCCCGCATTACTCTGTAGTTTCATTCCCTGGTGAGCGCTGGGATGCCTTTCTGTAACCAGGCGCTATATAAAACTCAGAATAATAATAATAATAATATTAGGATAGTCACATTAAATGTTAAGGGGCTAAATTCGAAGATTATTGAAAAAACGATGCGCCAATAAATAAGCGGTTGAAAGGGAGTAACACTGACTTGCAAGAAACTTAAGTAACAGAAAAAGGTACACTTTTATATAAACAGGTAATACTCAAACTTACTTATGATATCTTCCTCTACAAATTCATAAAGGGACGCAAACTTTTTTCGAAACCCATTTTCAGATCAGTCAGAGCGCCGTGGGCAGAGGTGGCTAATAGTGTTAAAATTGGGGTAACAATTATAAATGTATGTTTGCTATATGGACCAAATGAAGATGATTCTCACATTTGTACTGAAATATGGTAAATCCTTATGAATAAACCTGGGGATTATATAGTTTTAAGAGAATTCAACTGTAAGTAATCCCCAATCCTAGATAACACAAACTCAAATGTCTGTTTCTGATTGTCTAAAAGCAGGAAAGCTGTCACATTATTAATAGACCATTTGGATTTGAATGATCCATAGAGATGGTAAGATCCCCCACCTAAGCCCTTTTCTTTTCTACCTATAGTTTATTAACAATAATCAAGGATTGATTATTTCTAAATAAGTAAAAGGATTGTTCCTTGATTGGACATCACCTTTTACCCTATATGGTGACAGAACAGGCCCCCGTATTCCCTGAATCCAGAAATTCTCTCCATATTGCTCGTACCTCAGATACGGACCTTCCAAAAGTACCAATTACATAAAAGCTATCTGATGGAATTGAAGGCCCACAAGGGACTACTAGCACCAGGGTTGTGTGGGACACTCTGAACGCATATATCCACAGATTGATCTAGGAATTTCCAAAAAGAGCACGCAGACAAAGAACAACAGATGAAAATCAATTTTGGGTTAAACTGCCTAATTTAGAGCAGGAACATGTGCAACTAGTCACAAATGTAAAACAGTTGACAATCAACAGTATAGCAAGAGATACTCAAACACAATATTTATTTAAAAGTGTAAGTATGGTACAGAATTTTAGTGGCTGGTTGATTTAGCTAGTATCAGTTCCTACTAACTCTAAATAAAAGTAACCTTAATGGCAGAAATTAGTTTCCCTTTTTAATTCAAAACCAGCTCTAACACAGAGGAAAGGAGTGGACACGGTATATGATTCCCTATTGATGCTATAGTTGGGGAACTCTGCTTATATTGTGCCCTTTACCGTTTGTGTCTCCTGCCGTTTCCTGACAGCCTGAGGTCCGTCACTGCCTGGGGTTCTGCCCGCCCGCCTCCCGCCGCCTGACTCCTTCTTCCATCTCGGGGTCTGGCCGCCGAGCGGAGCGTGGGTGGGGCCCAAAGACCACAAGCCCCAGCATCCTCAGCGGCACACACCGCAACCTTTGTGCGCCAGGAGGCGCTTAAATACAGCATCACCCCGGTCGAGGGGGGGAACTCTGCTTATACTGTGCCCTTTACCGTTTGTGTCTCCTGCCGTTTCCTGACAGCCTGAGGTCCGTCACTGCCTGGGGTTCTGCCCGCCCGCCTCCCGCCGCCTGACTCCTTCTTCTATCTCGGGGTCTGGCCGCCGAGCGGAGCGTGGGTGGGGCCCAAAGACCACAAGCCCCAGCATCCTCAGCGGCACACACCGTGACCTTTGCGCTCCAGGAGGCGCTTAAATACAGCATCACCCCCGATTCGCGGGATGCCAGGCGAAGCCCGGGCCAATGGCGGGCCCGTTTAAGCCCGTTAAAGACCGGGTAAGACTGGACTGGGCCACCCCACTGACAATTGCAGCTCGATCATCTACTTTGTTCCTTCTTAATCGCCATTGCATTGTTGTTTTCTTGGAGTTACCCAGTAATTTTCCAATCCTAGCAGCATCATTCTGAATATGTCGCCCAGAAATACTAGAAGCAGTAAGCCATCACATGCCGCCCAGACTATCGGTCCAATCAACCAATTTATCTCCAGGGCCAATGACGCAATTAATCAAGGCGTCCTTTTGTTGGAACGGAGGGTCTCTCAAGAACTGGCCATGGCCAAACGTTCTTCGTTGGGCCTATTGGCTGCAGTTAGAACTGCTCAGCGCCTTTCAGAACCTGGCGCACTAACGGATTCCCACACTGTTCCAGGCACTGTGGATTTGTCAGTATCTCTAGATCTATCAGCCACCCAGCTATCCCAATCCCCCCTATCACTGGAGAGAACCCCGGCTCTTTTTACAAGCCCGAGTAGGGATGACTCCAATACAACCACTAACAGGGGTCTGAGGGAGGGTGCGATACCGAAGAAAAAAGAGAAAAAAAAGAAACCTCAAAAACAATCCTCGTGTTCAGACACAATCTATGAATCAACCTAGATTACAAATTCCATCTGCCACACAAAGTACCAGCCAACTAGCTCCCCCCCCAGCAAGAGCCAAATCCCTTACCACCAGATATAATAAATCTCTCCACCACTATGCCTAATCTTAGTCTTAACAGTAACTTGGGAAGAGGGTGTGATACCTGTAGCTCAGAAAATCAGCTACTGGCTAGATTAGAGGTATTAATTAAGTTGTATGTGGAACCCATTGAGCTTTCCCTGGTCAAAGTTGAAAAGATGGTGGAAGTGCTAACTTTAGAACTTAAATCCACCAAGGGTTCTGTTTCTACCCACACTGTGGCCCAAAAACCCAACCCTAAAATCATCAAAGCAGGGGCGGTAGCAACAAAACAAGCACCCAAACTGGCTACCACATCTGCAGTTGTCCATCAAAAACCATCAACCGCAGCTGTGCAACAAAAATCACCATCCACAGCAGCGAAGAAAGGCCCTGTCATACCAACAGCTTCAGCCTCAGCCCCCATTTCCACCCAGGCCCCCATTCAAACAAAAATATCAGGGATCCAAAATGCCACCTATAAGACCAGGCGGAAAGGTGGTCGTTCCTTCCACCTTCCTCCAGAAGCCACCCCGTTTGTTGTCAATATGACTGGGGTCCCAGAGTTGAATCCAAACTCGGAGGAACCAGGTTGGTCCCTAAAAAATAAAGTGCTACACTGGCTATCCGCCAATAGGCCCCTCCCTCCTTACTCTAACAACAGAGTTACAATGGTCCGTAGGGTCCCCTGGTTAGGTAAAGAGCCAAAAACAATCCAGGGTGACTGTGTCATCATCAACTTCGAAGATCCCCATACAGTTGAACATATTTGCTCTTGGGGTTCCCACCTTACACCTGACGGAATAGGCACTAAAAGACTTTCATATTTCTACCCTCCACTAAACCATTATGCTTCAGGTGCAGAATGGAATTGGACCCAGGTTGGAAATTGGAATAGAAGACCCGCCTGGTCAGACTGGGCGGGTCATGGGGGTAGAGATCCCGCGCCAATCTTTGGTTGGAGGGGCGTCCCATTGTCAAATAGATATGACTGCCTGGAGATGGTAGATTGACCACCATCTGATAACATCCAGGAAATTATAAATCCCCTTTCCCCTGGGTCTAAATCACCGATATCACCGAAATTATCTCTTAGTTCCCTGTCGTCATCCTACATGGAAGGTATACCCGCTCCAGCGGAAGTGCCCCTTTTTCCATCCATAGAAGCACAAACCGCCATTGTTAACAATGATGACCATATCACATCTTATACCTCTCCCCGATCAGGAACCCCAGCTACCAACATCTTGCTGAACGTCAGAAATCCAACTCCCCCTACTCTGATGCTTTCCGCATTATATTGGAGCGTTGCAGGTCTCCGTTCAAAGATCAATCTTAAACCATGGTTAGATTTAGTAAACACCCACCAGATAGTCTGCCTTCAGGAGACCTGGGCAATAGACCCAATACACTTACAGGGCTACAAAACATACCATACTCCAGCCAGCATTACCACACATGGCAGATCCAAGGGAGGTCTAGCAGTGTACATTTCAAACAATTTGCCAGTAAAGAAAATTATTGTTCTTCATACCACTATGAATTTTCAAATCATAATGGTTACTTTTAACAAATGTATGTCATACTGTTTTATTAATTTTTATAATAACCTATCCCCTGCAGACTGTGAGAAAACTGTATTTGAAATTTCTTCTCTTATAAATGAGCAGCGAAATAGGCAACCATCACTTGTTTGTAACGTGATCTGGGGGGGATTTCAATGTTCCCTTGTGTATTAATCATAAGAAAGGCATCTGTGGGCTTCTAGATGAAGATGATTGTCCTTTGACCCATTTTACGCACACCCCTCTAGGTAACACCCTGAATGATAGTCTTTTTTCCTTAGAATTGATGTATGCAAATGATCTTGTGGACCCCCCCCCCGTTGAATTCAGACCTACATTCCACGGTAGGGGTTTGTCAAGCACCATTGACTTTATTTTATGCTCACATATATTAAAGGGCAAACTCCAAAAGTTTACCACAGGTACAGACATTTCAAGTGACCACTTCCCTAACAGTATTACTCTCTTAATCGCCATGGATGATTTTCATCCTAATAGGATTAGTTTATTGACCCAGCAATCTTTGGCCATGGATAAAACCAATGGCTTTTCTGTGAAATGGTCAAAAATTGATCCTACAATAATCACTGGCAAGGTTATATCCAAGGCTCTTCCCTGGATCAATACCTGTTTGGCAGATGAGTCCCCACCTGAGCTGATTTTATCTAGTTTCCAGGAGATTTTCAAAGTTATGAGGGCCGAATTACTCCGTCACCATAAACCTGGTAACCAGATATCTCCCTGATGGTTTAATTCGGCCTGTCGCAAAGCGCTATCTGCCCTAAAAAAGGCATTGCATAACCCAATCAGAGACAAAGCTGAGATAGCCAAACTCAGAACGGAGTATAAAAAGGCCCAACATAACTGTAAAAAGGATCTAAAGAAAAATCTATGGGCCCAATTACATGCGAGCTGCCGAAGTAAAGACGGCTCCCATTTTTGGCGCATAGTCAAATCACCTTTTCTGGCCGATGTAAATACACCCCAGCACCTAGATGTGGCTGTGATGGCGGATGAGTGGGTGACCCATTTCTCTAAGATCTTTGGTGGTACCCCTGTGGACATCACAACACGGGCCACGCCGACAGCCGACCACTCCAAGATACAAGTATACCCCATTGACCTCCATTTCAGCTTAAACGTGGTCATATACGCTCTAACGTCCTCGAAAACCGGAAAGGCCCCAGGCCCTGATGGAGTCCCTCTCAACATCCTTGTTACCAACATAGAACTGTGGTCTCCCATCGTCACCCAGGTGATGGCGGCGGTTTCTAAAGTTGGCCTATTAGACTCCTGGTCCTCTTCCATCCTGCTCCCTATTTTTAAAAAGGGCGAACGAAACAACCCAGCCTGTTACAGGCCCATTTCCCTCCTGGACTCCCTGGGGAAGGTCGCGGGACGACTGATCCTGGAACGTCTCCAGGATTGGGCGTCGGAGAACAACGTCATGACCGACCTTCAATACGGATTCCAGGAGGGACTTGGTACTATTGAGCAGGCATTGAATTTAACCCTTTTAATAGGCAAGTATGTTGGGGCAAGAGGAGGCAATCTGTATCTAGTTTATGTCGACCTCAGTGCAGCGTTCGACTGCGTGATACACTCTAGGCTGTGGTCCATTCTTGGCAAACTGGGGTTCGATCCTTCTCTTATTAAGTTTCTTAGCGAGCTTTATTCTGATGCCGCAGCATGTGTAAGATACGGGATTGGCTGCGAACTATCGCCCTCTTTCTAAGTATCAAAAGGAGTTAGCCAGGGCTGTGTCCTGGCTCCTTTCTTGTTTAATCTTTATACTAACGGGCTGGAAACAGCCATGTTAGCAAGGAACCAGGACCTACCATCTATTAACCAACGCCCCATTCCCGCATTACTTTATGCAGACGACTCCGTCATATTAGCAAGAACGCTAATCCAGTTGCAAAAACAACTGGACAAATATTGCCAGTTTATGCTCTCCTTGGGGCTAAAAGTCAACAAAAGTAAAACCTTTGTTATGTATACTGGGCCTATGGTAAAGAACCCCACACCTCTCTATATTGAGCAAGTTAGATTGGAACGAGCCAGGGAATACCCATACTTAGGTATTTTAATTGACGATCAATTATCTTGGAAACGAGCTGTGGCAAGCAAGAGGTTGCTCTATCAGAGAGCAACCTCGGCTCTTGTTTCCTTTTCAAGGGAATTGGGCAAACCAGCCCCATCTGAGTTGCTTAAAATTTACCATGCTAAATGCCATAGCATAGCAACCTATGGCGCAGGCGTCTGGGGCTATGCACCCACAGACGATTTACAAAAAGTCCAAAATGGTTTTTTAAAATACTTACTGGCACTTCCACAAAGTGCTCCAATCTACGGTTGCCATATCGAACTAGGCTTCGATTATTTAACTGATAACATCAGATGTCAGCCAATTCTCCTATTGCACCTTATCTGGAATAAACCACAATGCCACTTAACTCGTTCTCTGATATCTGACTGTCTATCCATGGTGAACTGGAAAAAAATTCCATGGCTAATGTATGTTTCCAATTTTTTAAAGGACCTGAACCGCACATCCTACTTCACAGAGCCCTCCTCACTAGCTTCTATTAGCAGAGGTGCTTTGAAAAACCTCTGTCTAAATCATCTAAGGGAATTACGCCTCTCCTGTGAAGTATCGAAGCAAACTAATGTGCAAATACTAATGGTCCAAGTTTCCCCTGGTATTCAGCCTTATCTAACTTTTTATCTTTCCAATCATGAAAAATATGTACTAACCAGGTTTCGATTTAATTCATTTTTCCGTCTTGTTACTTTCCCCACTGAGTTAAACTGGTCTCACGACTTGATCAAATGTCCGTGCGACGGTGTTTCTCCCCAATCGACCATTCACCTTACCTTGTTTTGCCGATATTATGAGCAACCACGTAAACGTTGGATTATTCCTCTTCTTCGACAAATGGGGCTGAGGACTTGTCGGCCAGCCTTTCTGGCACTTCAGCTATTAGATTCCCAACATGTATCTAAAAACGTAGAATTTTCCTAAAATCATGTTTGAAGGCACGTAGTAAAATTGGGCTATCTTCTCTCTGATCCCATGTTTATTAGAATTAATTTGTAAACTGGTTTTATATAAAGTTTTTTAAACGATATTTTGCACTGCAATAACGTGTTTTTATGCAAACTTTATTCAAATTGTATGATGTACTTTTTATGATTCACTTAATGTCAATCGAATAAAAGTTTTTGAATACGATTCCCTATTGATGCTATAGTTTAAGGGCCTCATTTATGAGGCTGTGCGTCACTTTTACGCCGCTGGTGCGTCACTTTTTGTGACGCACCAGTGGCGTAAAAAATGCCCCTTGTTGCGCCATATTTTCAAAGTGACGCATCTAGGTAGATGCGTCACTTTGTAAACCCCTGCGCCACATTATACCTGTGCCAGGTATAATGTATGCAAGGGGGGCGTATTGAGGCAAGGAAGGGTCGTAGAAGTGACGCAGTGAAATCTACGAGATTTCCCTGCGTCACTTTTAGGACGCCGTTGCGTCAAAATCTTGCGCCTGCCTCACAGCAGGCGTAAGACTGACGCAGGCCCTTTCACATGGGGCTTGCCCCATGTGAAAGGATGCATTGCTGGAGTTGTGTCACTTTTGTGACACACTCCAGCAATGTGTCACTTTTGAACTTACAGATACGTCAGAAATACTGACGTATCTGTAACTCCTTGCGACATGATGCGTCATACATTAAATATGACGCATCAGGAATGTTGCAAGGAGGGCGCACTGAGAAGTGACACATCGCTGCTTTCACGCAGTGATGCATCATTTCTCATAAATGAGGCCCTAAGAGTCTGTGATACGCGCAAAGTCAAAGGTAGAAAGCTTTCTGTTGCTGTTTTAAAAGATGGGGCTAGAATGCTCTTCGTATTGAGAACTCACCGTGACTCATCGTAATAACTCTGAAGGCTTAGCTGGTTTGAACCCTGCTGTGTGAACATGTTTCTGCTAAGAAGTGACTTCTGAAACTGGAGTGCTGCTACTACTGCCCAGGGACTCCAAGCAGTACTTGTCACAATAATCGCCCAGTAACAGTGATGCCCTGGGACTTGGAGAACTGTCCTAAATGTATTTATTTCACTTTGTATGACCCTCTGTGGTCTTTCCACTGTTCTACACCTGTTATTCTTGTACTGGTGGATTCTACAATGTCGACTGATTATGTGACTTAAGAAAATACATTTCTGCCCACTGATAATTTTTTATGCAGGCTTAAGTTCCACTTTACACGCACAAAATTCTAATGAATTGGTCTCTTGATGCACACTGTGGTGTATTATTAATATTTGGTCACATTTGCTGAATATTCAAATGTGACAATTTTAGTTATAATATGTTTAACTTTGGGGAAACCATTTCAGCAGGACCAACGGGTTACTGGGCTCATACTGTAACAATAAGAACCATTACCCGCTTTAACCTAATGTTGAGTACAAAGCTGAGCATGAAGTACACCTTGTTAGCCTTTAACCTTCAGGATAGTGAAGTTTAGCCGTGCAAGGCTTATGCAGAGAGGTGATATGGGGTTAGAACCTCACTACTCAAAAAGAAAATCCAGTATCAATGAATAAATTAATGCCCAGCCAATGTTATTACCTATAGAAGGCAAAGTACTCTGCTTCTAAAACAAAACACACAACTGTACATAGTCATCAGAGGACATTTCAGTTCTTACACTGATATCTCAAGCAAGTATAGTGGCTTGTTAGACAGCTTCAGCTGCTCCTGTAGGACTGGTATTTAGTGATAGTTCAGGGCAATACAGACCATAACCATCCAGTAATGTTCGCGCGGAGCTCCTCTGGGGCCTGTTGATTCCTTCAAATGAGTTGTGAATGCTCAGTGCCCAAATCAATAGCTCTCCTCCTTCTCAGTTGCTCTGCAACTCTCATTCCTTTTGGTTGTCATTTCAGCGACAGGCCTGCAGGTACTCGGAAGATGGCAGAGGCAGTGCTGCTCCAGGTGGTATGCCTGATCATTTATGGCCCTCAGAGCAGGGAGCACCTTGACTCAGCCCAGGCACAGCCAACTAGGTCTGTGTCTGTGTTCAGTGTGTATGTGCAAAGCCAGTTGTTGGTCAAGAGACCGTGCTTGGACTGCATTGCTCATGGTCCAATGGTTCTCTCTTCTTTGGATCAGCCTCAGGTCCAGCCGCGGCCCGTGCAGGTAAGAGCAGTAGGGAGGTGGGGCCAGCTCGGGGGGCGGCGGGATTTCGACAGATGATGACGAGTCGAAACCCCCCCTCACCCAGCCCCACCACCCTCCTCTCTTACCTGCATAGGGCTGCGGCTACATAAGGCCCTGACACAAGTCCACCACCCAAACAAAGCTAGAAACCAACCCTGGGTTGCAGAGATGTTTGTAAGGCATCAGTAAATGTCTTCTCACAATGGGGACACCTTTCCTCTTGGTGCAGCATGTGTTTCGGCACTCAGATTCATCACCTGTGACCCCTGAATGCAGTCACGGTTCTCTAGCGCCCCACACTTCTAGAAACTCTCCAACCTCCACCATAGGTATCACTTTGGTTAAGGAAGTAGAAATGGATTTCTCTGCAACCACAGCCACTCCATAAGCAACCTCTACACAAACACACAGGTCAAAAGGTCAAAAAGGTTTATTGCATAATTAATTAAAATCATTACAATTTCCACATGTATTGTGATACAAAAAATAAATGCTAGAAACACACAGGTTACACATGTTCATGCGACACGCATGTCTCATATGGGAGAAATGAAGGGTCCAAAAGCAAAGCACTGAGAGATCAATTTAAAAATACAGGAGAGGCCCTTGGTCACTCACCAAGCAGAGTAGATGAAGGTTTGCTATGATGTGACAGGTAAAAAGGGATGTCCTGCCATTATATTATTTCATGGTCACCTCAGGTGATCTAGCGGTCGTGCCGCTCAATAAAAATAACCTATACATGATGTGCCTCTTCAGACTACAGAGCCCAACTACCCTTTTCCAGCCCAGCAAACCTCTTATTTGGATAGTCTTCATGTTTGCGCAACAGTTTAATTTTCTCTGCATATACTCCTCTGCTCACTTGATCAATGGGCTTTGCCTGTATCCTTCAGGTCAGGTAAGGGTGGAGAAGGAATCTTCACAACCACTTAACCGAATATGTAAAAGTGAAGAGGGATATTATGGGCACTTGCAATGAGAAACACCAGGGGTCATATAATATAAAGTGCCCCCAGGGCATGACGGGCGTTTGTGCCCACTTTGCGCACACCCAAGGCACTTTGGTATTTCAGAAAAAGCCGCAGATGCTTGTGCGACCTCTTCTGTAATACAGTAGCACTGGCTCACATATAGCGCCAGTGCTATTATCAGAATGTGTTCGCTCATTTGCATTGTGGGTGTGGCCCCATGCAAATTAGGGAATTTCTTTGCCTCTGCACTTGCGCCATATTACAGACTCTGTCACAGAGGCAAAGAAGCTGTCAAGAGGCGCACGACAGTGCACCAGCTAAAAGGTGGCGCACTGTCAGTGCGTCCCCTGATGGCAACCCTCTGGTGGAGAGAAAGGGTTCCAATGGACCCCCCAGAACAATTCCTTCCAGGCAGGGGCAGCTTCTCACTGCACCAGCCTGCAAGGGGATCCCTCTCCTCTCTTACAAGTGCAAGCGTGTTTCTGCTTACACAGTGAAACAAGGAGTGGGTGCTTCAAAGCCGCTCCGTATTTCCCTTGAATGTGCTGCCCCCAGGGTAGTCTGAGTTTGCAGGTGCCCCGGGGGCAGTGCATTCAATCTAATATGGCACACTCCCCTTGTTTACACCGGGAGCACCTTTTGAAAGGTGCGTCTGGCACAAACAAGGAACATGTGCCACATTGTGTAATACCGCACAAGAATTAGAAACGTTCAATCAGTGTTGAGGACCTGAATGCAAACAAACAAGGTAATTCATGATTTCTATGCAGGTTCTTAATACTACACTTTCTGATTTTAGGTCGGTAGAAATTCTGCTTTTTTGGGTTACACTAATGGCACCATAGCTTGTTTTCCCATGCTACAAACGTAAAGTGTTTTCTCCACTCAGAAATCCTCCATCAACATTCCTAAAAATGAAGGGGTGATCGGAGCACCTACACACTGAAATTGTACAACTGTTTTCTTACATTTATTACCTTTAAACTTAGGTGCACAGATTTAATGTGACAAGCTGTTGGAAATGCTTGTGAAAAACCACTTCTAATTCCAATTGTCAGGATATTGCTGATAGCTGTATGTCTGTGATTGAGGGAAACATGTCACTCTGGTTTTAAGTGCGGTTTACTTCAGGATGGATATATAGTTGATTTCATAGAGCAATGATGTTATGGAATACTACCACTGAGAAATAATTTCCCCTCAACTGTTTAATTGAGATCTGAAAGATGAATGGCATTTAGCATATCGTTAAAAAAATCATAGCATGGCTTTTTTTCCAAATTCATATTTGCTGCTTATATTTTTTAGGTTAGATACAATTACTCATGAAAAAAAAGTTCCCTTTATTGGGTGTCTGCAAGGTTCACATAAATCAAAATAAACATTTTTCTCTCTTAAACTCCAATTCTCCATCCCCCATGCCAGTATGCACTTTGAGAGGAGAGGGGGCTATGTTCTCCATCCCCTTGGACTGCATTTATTTCACTGGGGAGGGGGGCACATAGCCCTCTCCTGAGACTCATTAGGCCCTGCGGAGACTCCTTATTTTGTTTAAAGGGGAGGGGCCTCCAATTTAAAAGGGTGGGAGCCCTGATGCCCAACTGGGACACCCACCATGCACATGTTAGGGGCCGATGGGGGGCCCCAGTCCCCCAGCAGCCCCAGCCGGCTCCCTTCATGCTATAGGAGCTGACATTGCTCCCGGCCATAGTGATCAGCTATTTGTGCTGCTCCCTCTGGGCAGGAGCAATATGTTGTTCTGTTTCCCTGCCTGCATCAGTGCAGGCAGAGAAACAGAACACAAGTCTACCTCCCAGCCAGTGGGAGTTTTTTTTAAAGCAGTCCTTGTGTCTCCTCCTGTTTGGCATGAGATTCATCCAGAAGGGAGCAAACACATCTTTCCCTGCCTGTACTGTATTATGTCTCAGAGATGGGCTCCATGAGACTCAGCAAGTGAGCCCGCCCAGAGGATGGGGTCCCAGGTACATTAAAGGCTCAGAGAGGGGTCAGCATGGCCCCACTCCCTTTAAACTTAGGTGTCGGCCCTGTAGGATGGGGTCCCCTGGGCCTTTAAAAGACTCAGGGTGGGGGCCACATGCCCCCTCATTAAAAAAAATACTTGAGGCCCAATGGGATGGTATCCCCAGGGCCGAATATGGTTCAGGGAGTGCGCTGCAGCCCCCTCCCCATTAAGATTTAAATTGGGCCCAGGACATTGGATTGCTGGGCCAAAAATGGCGTGGGGAGGGGGTTCACACCCCTCCACTAAATAAGTAAATTGGGATCCGCTGGATGGGGTCCCTGGGGCTAAAAATGGCTTGGGGAGTAGGGCCATGAAACCCCTCCTTTTTAATTAAAGAATGAGACCCTTGGCTGCCATTTAATTTTATCATTTATTACAATCCCGCTGGAATCCCACTGGGTTGTGGCAAATATTGCTCCATTTTTTTAAATTTTGACCCCGGTGGAGCCCTCTTGGTCTCCACCATGGGGCCTCAGGATAACCTGCTCCTTATATCAGTTTATTTTGCAATGGCAGGACATGGAACTAAACCCCAGAGTCCTGTAATGGCTGTCAGCAACATTTTTCTCATGTTGTTGTCACCTAATTAGAACGCCAGCTCCCATGGGAGTTCGACTCCTGCGGGAGCGAGGAGGACCAAGGCAAAAAAACTCCCTGGACCAATCAGAATGCTTTATTTTTAAATCGACGCTCCTGCGAGACTCTCGAGAGCCTCTCCACGACCCAACCGTCCAGATATACAAATATTTCTCTTTCTTAACCTTGATTTCTCAAAAACGACTGAACCGATTTGCACCAAAACACAAAAAACGCAATCTGCGGACAAAGATCTAGCTTCCTGTCAAATCTAGTGCCATATTTGGTATAATTCCACAGAGCAGTTTTGGAGGTAGTGCTTCCTAAAGAATTCTATGTAAAATGCATAGGTATTTCGTGTTTTGGGATCCCCCACTTCTTTACCTTGCCCCCGCTTGATTGATCACCCCGAAACTTTTGATGCACAAACTATATTTTTCCTATATATAAGCTCCCTGTCCACAAAAGGATCTTACAACACATTAGAGCAATTTGCAACCAAGACAACACTTACCCAGTGGCAAGACATTTTAAAGCCAAACATGACTCCAAAAGTTGTGAATTGAAATACTTTGTGATAGACTGTGTCCCTGCGAGCAGACGAGGCGGTAACAGAGAGGAGAAACTACGCCGCCTCGAGACCCGCTATATACTAGAGCTAAACACTGAACAACCTTCGGGTCTCAACATTACAGAGGATCTTTTCACATGTTTATAAGGTCATAAACCTATGGGTCTAACACTGATGAAATCTGTATTTTAGGGATATGTAGACACATCTAAATTTAATAACTTTTTATGGGTTTTAAATATTTATCAATAAATATTTATTTACAGTCTACATCTTATAACAGAATTTCTCATATGCATATTTCCTTGTTAATTTGATATAACGATAATGAATTCAATTTTAGCCATTATTTAACCATTTTAAGGTTTTTATATAGATTGTATGGCATATTTATGAATCAATGACAATGTATATATGACAAATGGAAGGATGTGATATATGAGAGAAGATCTATTAGGCTCATTTCATATATCTATTGGCTCCCAGTGGCACAGAGAATAAAGTTTAAAACTTTGATTTTGACTTTTAAAATCCTTAAATTCTCTTCCCCTCCAATTCTCCAGCAACTTAGTTCCGTTGTTGTTGTGTTGTCCTTCTGTCCGGTCCCCTTGGTTCTGTTCTCGCGCCAGGACGCCCCTTTGCTGGGGCAGCTGCGCGCGTAATAAATCCGGATAACATAACATAGTAGTATAGACTCTACCGATATCCTAAGCCCTACATCCATTTTCTTTGACTCAGTGGGTATTATACCGATATAAGACCGCCTCACTCCACTGACATTTACAAAAGCACGATGCACTTTACTCTTATTAGCATGGTACAAGTAACATTAGGGCTCCGATGTTACTTAACTGGTTTGTTCTGCTCTTGTATATCAACGAATGACAAAAGAGAGAAAAAAATGCTTCTAAAAACACAAAAAATTGGAAAAAACAAAAGAACATATAAATAGTAACATTGTAACCTTTAAAGCTGCTTTTCTGTACAAAATGAAAGTATCAATTTTAAACATTTGATTTTTGCACCACTATTAATATTCTTTCAGGATCATGGGTTTTATATGAAATGCAATTTTAAATATTATAGGCTTCGGCCAGATTTTAAATAATTTGACAAATGGAATTTGCATTTAGATAATTGTTTGTAGTTCCTTTAAACTACAGAAACTCTACTATTTTTATACGTAATGTAGGCTGAAGCATGTGACTATTCAATGTGATTATTTAAACCAATGACCTGAGGATTCACTGTGTCATGTGATCAAGCGCTCTGGGAAGCGCGAAACGCGTCATGGCGATCTGAAGCCCCAACAAAAAAAACTTATTTTGCACTTACTCAGGGTCCGTATCCGTTTCTGCAGCTTCGTGAACATGCAAAGATATCGGAAAATCCTTGGAATATATATATATATATATATATATATATATATATATATATATATATATATATATATATATATATATATATATATATATATATATATATATATATATATATATATATATATTTAAATATATATATATATATATATATATATATATATATATATACATATATATATATATACAGGCAACTCCACTACCACGAGCAGACTGCTAGCGGTCCTCGTACACAAAGAACATGAAGCACAGACCGAATTCATATATATTCCACAACGCCACTTCATCAGGCGGCCGAACACTGCAGCGGGTGCATCCTTACCGGTGGGTGAAAACCAAGTGGGATGGGTATACTCAGACGTGAGTCTCATGCTCTTCACACCACTGGAGTCAAGCTATCCTGGCTGAAGACGGCTGATAGCCAGAAACCGGTCCTAGGATGCTTGATTCGGGTCCAGGAAAGACATGGCTTGGCAGTTTGGACTGGACAGTTCCCATGAGGCACAGGGTCAAGGCTGATTTGCATATGGCCATGTCTGAACTGGGGTGTTGTGAAGTGCAAAAAATTGATGGATTTAGGCCCAGATCTCTATACTAGGGTGAATGTATGACATTGTTCTGCATTCTGTCGATCAACTGTTGTTTTTGCATTTTTCACCCCGAGTGGGATGGGTATGCTCAGACATGAGTCCCCTGCTCTCCACACCACTGGAGTCAAGCTATCCTGGCTGAAGACGGCTGATAGCCAGAAACCAGTCCTAGGATGCTTGATTCCGGTCCAGGAAAGACATGGCTTGGCAGTTCGGGCTGGACTGTTCCCATGAGGCACAGGGTCAAGGCTGATTTCCATATGGCCATGTCTAAACTTTGGTGGTGAGGAGTGCAAAAAACGATGGATTTAGGCCCAGATCTCTGTACTGGGGTGAATGTATGACATTGTTCTGCATTCTGTCCATCAACTGTAGTTTTTGCATTTGTCACCCCAAGTGGGATGGGTATGCTCAGACGTGAGTCCCATGCTCTCCACACCACTGGAGTCAAGCTACCCTGGCTGAAGACGGGTGATAGCCAGAAACCGGTTCTAGGATGCTTGATTCCGGTCCAGGAAAGACATGGCTTGGCAGTTCGGGCTGGACTGTTTCCATGAGGCACAGGGTCAAGGCTGATTTGCATATGGCCATGTCTGAACTGGGGTGGTGTGGAGTGCAAAAAAACAATGGATTTAGGCCCAGATCTCTGTGCTGGGATGAATGTATGACATTGTTCTGCATTCTGTCCAGCAACTGTTGTTTTTGCATTTGTCACCCGAGTGGGATGGGTATGCTCAGACGTGAGTCCCATGCTCTCCACACCACTGGAGTCAAGCTATCCTGGCTGAAGACGGCTGACAGCCAGTAACCGGTCCTAGGATGCTTGATTACGGTCCAGGAAAGACATGGCTTGGCAGTTCGGCTGGACTGTTCCCATGAGGCACAGGGTCAAGGCTGATTTGCATATGGCCAAGTCTGAATAGGGGTGTTGTGAAGTACAAAAGAATGATGGATTTAGGCCCAGATCTCTGTACTGGAGTGAATGTATGACATTGTTCTGCATTCTGTCCATCAACTGTTGTTTTTGCATTTTTCACTCCGAGTGGGATGGGTATGCTCAGACATGAGTCCCATGCTCTCCACACCACTGGAGTCAAGCTATCCTGGCTGAAGACGGCTGATAGCAAGAAACCGGTCCTAGGATGCTTGATTCCGGTCCAGGAAAGACATGGCTTGGCAGTTCGAGCTGGACTGTTCCCATGAGGCACAGGGTCAAGGCTGATTTGCATATGGCCATGTCTGAACTTTGGTGGTGTGGAGTGCAAAAAAAGGATGGATTTAGGCCCAGATCTCTGTACTGGGGTGAATGTATGACATTGTTCTGCATTCTGTCCATCACCTGTTGTTTTTGCATTTGTCACTCCGAGTGGGATGGGTATGCTCATAAATATAGACAGAATCAGTTCTAAATTTTGAGCGACGTGTCCAGCCGGACAGACGTCTTTTAAGTTTACTCAATAAACAAATAATCCGTACAATTGGAATACCTTCAACTAATCACCGGTGTGGTACACAAGCCTGTGCCCAACACTAATGGATCAAGTACAAAAGGTAGGTTACGAACATAGAAGGGCTTTTAAGACAAACAAACGTTTTCTGAATAGAATACAGTTGTACAGAAAGATCAACACAGCACCATTACATTACATAGCAATCACGTTTTGTATAACGTGCTACACAGGTCAACGGCGTTTCGGTCCCCCTATTAATCATAGGGACCATCATCAGGACATTTGAATAATGCCTTAACGTTATTAGCCTCTAATTGCCCGGACACTCGTGTGTGACCGGAAAAGAAGTGTAACCTGTATTAGGTTCAGCAGCCCAGGATCAGGCGCATTTTGTACTGCGTTACAATATCGTAATCCGACGGTGCCAGGATAATACCGGGTTAGTCGGTAATTCAGAATGTTGCCTGGCGTCAACGCCAGGCAACATACTGAAAACGCGCCTGATCCTGGGCTGCTGAACCTAATACAGGTTACACTTCTTTTCCGGTCACACACGAGTGTCCGGGCAATTAGAGGCTAATAACGTTAAGGCATTATTCAAATGTCCTGATGATGGTCCCTATGAATAATAGGGGGACCGAAATGCCGTCGACCTGTCTAGCACCTTATACAAAACGTGATTGCTATGTAATGTAATGGTGCTGTGTTGATCTTTCTGTACAACTGTATTCTATACAGAAAACGTTTGTTTGCCTTAAAAGCCCTTCTATGTTCGTAACCTACCTTTTGTACTTGATCCGTTAGTGTTGGGCACAGGCTTGTGTACCACACTGGTGATTAGTTGAAGGTATTCCAATTGTACGGATTATTTGTTTCTTGAGTAAACTTAGAAGACCTCTATCCGGCTGGACACGTCACTCAAAATATAGAACTGATTCTGTCTATATTTATTGTCTCATATTCGTGAATGCATGGGACCGCTGTTGTTTGAAAAAGGACTGTTCCCATGAGGCACAGGGTCAAGGCTGATTTGCATATGGCCATGTCTGAACTTTGATGGTGTGGAGTGCAAAAAAACGATGGATTTAGTCCCAGATCTCTGTACTGGGGTGAATTTATGACATTGTTCTGCATTCTGTCCATCAACTGTAGTTTTTGCATTTGTCACCCCAAGTGGGATCGGTATGCTCAGACGTGAGTCCCATGCTCTCCACACCACTGGAGTCAAGCTATCCTGGCTGAAGACGGCTGATAGCCAGAAACCGGTTCTAGGATGCTTGATTCCGGTCCAGGAAAGACATGGCTTGCAGTGCGGGCTGGACTGTTTCCATGAGGCACAGGGTGAAGGCTGATTTGCAAATGGCCATGTCTGAACTGGGGTGGTGTGGAGTGCAAAAAAACTATGGATTTAGGCCCAGATCTCTGTGCTGGGATGAATGTTTGACATTGTTCTGCATTCTGTCCATCAACTGTTGTTTTTGCATTTGTCACCCAGAGTGGGATGGGTTTGCTCAGACGTGAGTCCCATGCTCTCCACGCCACTGCAGTCAAGCTATCCTGGCTGAAGACGGCTGATAGCCAGAAACCGGTCCTAGGATGCTTGATTCCGGTCCAGGAAAGACATGGCTTGGCAGTTCGGGCTGGACTTTTCCCATGAGGCACAGAGTCAAGGCTGATTTGCATATGGCCATGTATGAACTGGTGTGGGGTGGAGTGCAAAAAAACGATGGATTTAGGCCCAGATCTCTGTACTGGGGTGAATGTATGACAATGTTCTGCATTCTGTCCATCAGCTGTTGTTTTTGCATTTGTACCCCAAGTGGGATGGGTATGCTCAGACGTGAGTCCCATGCTCTCCACACCACTGGAGTCAAGCTATCCTGGCTGAAGACGGCTGATAGCCAGAAACCGGTCCTAGGATGCTTGATTCCTGTCCAGGAAAGACATGGCTTGTCAGTACGGGCTGGACTGTTTCCATGAGGCACAGGGTCAAAGCTGATTTGCATAAGGCCATGTCTGAACTGGGGTGGTGTGGAGTGCCACAAAACGATGGATTTAGACCCAGATCTCTGTACTGGGATAAATGTATGACATTGTTCTGCATTCTGTCCATCAACTGTTGTTTTTGCATTCGTCAGCCCGAGTGTGATGGGTATACTCAGATTTGAGTCACATGCTCTCCACACCACTGGAGTCAAGCTATCCTGGCTGAAGATGGCTGATACCCAGAAATCGGTCCGAGGATGCTTGATTCTGGTCCAGGAAAGACATGGCTTGGCAGTTCGGGCTGGACTGTTCCCATGAGGCACAGGGGGATGGCTGATTTGCATATGGCCATGTCTGATCTGGGGTGGTGTGGAGTGTAAAAAAACGATGGATTTGGGCCCAGATCTCTGTACTGGGGTGAATGTATGACATTGTTCTACATTCTGTCCATCAACTGTTGTTTTTGCATAAGAACTAGTCTGGGCAGGTGTTAGTATTTGGAGATATTCGCGGTTAGCGTGAATATTTCCAATGCTACGCCTGCCTTGCTGATAGGCGATAGCGACGTTAGCGACTGCTTTCAGTCAGTAACTGGTTGGGTACGCCCACTTTGCACGTCATTAGCGATAAACATCGCTGACATGTAAAACGGGCCCCAAACTGCTCGCTATCGCCTAAAAGCTGTCGCTAACATCAGTTAGCGACAGGTTGCTAATAGGGCGATAGAATTATTGCCGCTTGGCGGCCGAAAACGGATGCTAAATCGGTGATAATTGCCTCCCCCCCCCCCTTGGTAATATGCTGCCTGGATCATTGCAGGTAAGTATACAATTAAATTAATAAAACGAATTTCGGGACATATAATCAACAAAAGGCGATAGAACATCGTCGTTATTATTGGCAGGAAAATCCAGATAAAGCGACGATAATGAGCTTGATAATATACCCTTGAGAATTCCCATACCTGCCCGGGTTAACACCAGTACTTGGGCTTCTATACATATAAATAACCAATTAAAATCCTGTACACATTAATTCAAAAGAAAACACACATTTCTATTGGTTTAACATTCCAAACCTTTCCAACTAATAGAACTTTCAACCCTTCCCCCATTCCACAATCTGCCAGTTACCATGGAAACACTTCAGGGAACACCTAACTCAGCACACAGTTGAAAAGTTCATCATACATTGTTGCAAATTTAAACAGCAAGTATGCTTGACTTGAGAATATACCAGCTTATTTTATGTAATGTTCTTTTATACCACTTTTTCTTAACCAATAAAAATAAGGCTTTAAATAAAAGAGAAAGATGGAACCTAGTTTTCTGTAAAGTGTTGTCAAACAACCAATCATTTATTTTCTTTTTTTGAAAACTGCATGTTGTCCACCATTTAATAAAAATCTTACTTTTCAAGCTACCATTTCATTTACAGAGACCTTCAGAGTGCATCCAGATCTCTCTTCAAAATGCTTACAGTGTGGATTGTAGGACACAGCTATATTTTCAGGAGTCAAAGGTACGCACAATAGAAAAGAATTCACAAGTACCTAGGTTTACCAAATGTAGGAATTAAATGGATTGGACAGAGATGATTAAAGTTGTACCAATTGATGCCATTGGTGAAATCCTTTATGCATCTCCAACACCCTGACCTCATAATTGTGCACTGTGGTGGCAATGACCTAGGCACTTTGACTGGGGTAGCTCTGGAAATGCTCATGAAGGACACCTTTGCACAATTGATGACACTGTTCCCCAAAACTGTCTTTGTATATTCTAATATATGCCAAAGGCAGAAATGGAAGCGGTCCAACCACTATTGTCCACAGTTTGAAAAAGCTAGGAAACATGTGAATTTCTGCCTTTCTCCGAGACTATCGAATGGGGTCCATTTACAACAACAATCTGCGTTTCAATATGCTTGGCACCTATAGGAGAGATGGTGTACATTTTACAGATGAGGAGAACAGAGTCTTCCTCATAAACTTAAGACTCTGCATTAGTACTTACTTGTAGGTACTAAAATCTTGCATTAAACACAACAGTTCTTTTTATAGCCACACAACACATAAACAAATACACTTCATAAATATCTAAAATAATTTTTATTTTTCTCGCTTACGTACGTACACGTGACGAGTTTCAACATTACAGCTGTAGGTCGACCATACGTGGTTGGTACGCGTACAATAAATCTACCACTCCCTGAGCAACACTGGAATGCTCTCTTTACCAGTGTACGACAGACCCAGGACCTGCTGGCCTTCAGAAGACTTCTCAAGGCCTGGCTCTTCGATCAGTAGCAGCGGCCCCCCTTCCCAGCACCTTAAGACCCTCACGGGTATGTAGTGTGCTTTAGAAATGCAGTGATTGATTGATTGATTGATTGATTGATAGGTTCAGAATGTTTCTATCCTGCCCCCTTTCCTTATTTCTCAACTTTGTCTTACTGTTTCCTTGTGACTTGGCTGCCGTGACAAATAGGATGGCTTGCAACACTTCCTGGTTTGGAGTATTGACAGCCAATCAGCATGCAGCTCCTGCTCGTAATTGTACATATTTCTGTACGCGTACACTGCGATTTTTCTTTAAAAAATAAATAAATAGAGCCTAAACATGCATGTACAACCTTCTATCCATGCGTGATCGTCACTACGAAGCCATTAGCATGGGTTATATTATCAACAAAACGAGATGGATTATCGCCGCTTTATCGCCACTTTCCTGGTGATAAAAGCGGAGATAATGTGTCGCCTTTTGTTGATATCGCGTTTTGTTGGTAATATGCCCCGAAATTTGTTTTATTAATGTAATTGTTTACTTACCTGCAATCATCCTGATTCCGTTGTTTATCACCCTTCACTTTGCCCCTCCCCCGCCCCCCCTGCCTGCCTCATCTCAACTCCCTGCACGGGCCGCAGCAGAAAGACGCGGTTGCACTCTAGTCATTTACCACAGAGTCGTGGGGAATCCTTGGTGAGGCGCGCGCTCACTAACGAGTGCGCACTTCACCAAAGAAGTTCTGGAGTTCGGACCCATTTTCAATTGCTACTTAGACATTTCTGAAGAGAAAGTGGAAATACATCTGTGTTAGTTAAAGAACGTTGTTTGACAAGTTAGTGAGTAAGTAAAGTTATCTGACATTATAGACAATATTGAATGTACTAAGTCGATGTATTTTCTCTAACTTAAAAGAAGAAACGATAACATTCGTGTTAAGCAAGGTCTTAAGGGAAAAGAACACATTGAGTAAGGAATACTACTAGAAAGACTTTTGAAAGAAGAAGGAACATTAGTGAAAAACATAGGATATTCAAGGATTGACAGAATAGATAACTAGCAACTACATAAAGAAAAGTTAGTAGAAGAACATAAGGAAATTAATAATATGAAAATTAGACAATAAACTGAGAGGCAATTTAATGAATGTTACGTAATTATAGGTTAAAAGCAGTGAGAAAAATAAAGAACCGTAAGCTACAAGGTTGCAGATAAATACTAGAGGAGAGGCTAGTTCAAAATTGGAAGGGGTAGTAATTAGTAGGGTTAGACTAAGTTATAGATGAGGAATAGAGATAGAGTAAGCACATGAAGTATTTAAAAAGTAGTGTGATAATGATGTCTAAATATACACAGATACACAGTGTTGTTCAGGACAATGAATGGTATCCTTTCCATTATAGTAAAACACATTTACTGTTTTGGAAAGGGTAAGGTGAATAGAGATATTCTAAATTTTTTAGTAGTATATTTTACTATAACAGCCTGAGTCTTTTCCTATAGTCATGAGGAGAGACTGCTTTCAAAATTTAAGAAAAGCTAAGAACAGGATATCCTTATAAGTAATTATAGTTGTATAATTTTGCAAAGGACTTAAACTCAACTAATGGAATGTTATTAGATAATGGTATTTATATAGTATTTTTTCATAGGTGAAAACAGTGGTTTTGTATTATATATTACGAAAAGTGATAAAATTAACTGTTCATATTTTTATACAAGGAGCAAGAACATAAAGGAAACATTTTGGAACGTGAACTGCCTCATACTAAGGAGATTTTGGATATTACCTTGAGTGTAATTGAAGAACTAATTATATCTGTCACAGGCAATGAGAGTGAAGAAGGGGAAATTAGTGCTGCAGACATGAATTGTAATTTTGAAGATGAAAGCTTTGATGCAGATTTTGTTGAAGTTTTAAATTATGTTGACATTTCAGAACACATTAAACCTGAACCTGCTGACAAGGAAATTGATCTAAATGACATATCTGATGTCGTTTGAGATGTCACCAGTGATGTCATGAGTGATGTCACTGACCATGTCATGAGTGATGTAATACCTGACATCATAAGCAGTGCATTGCGGGCGCGTGAGTTGTAGTTAGCTGAACTAACTATAACGGTGGAATTTCAATGGTTTTGTATGAGAGAAATGTCCTGCTAACTATAACATGGGTGAAACCTATGGATTGTTCAGTGAATATATATATATATATATATATATATATATATATATATATATATATATATATCGACACACGCTCGCTTTATTCAAAGAAAGCAGACGGCACTCCCAGCTGGTGGTTACTTCTCTTGATTTATTGGCAGACCCCCTACCCCATAGAAAGACAAACGCGTTTCGCCGTAAACCGGCTTCCTCAGTGGAAAAAAAATAAATATATATATATATATATATATATATATATATATATATATATATATATATATATATATATATATATATATATATATATATATATATATATATATATATATATATATCCATTCGCCAAAGTTGCTCCGTCTGAACTGCTTGTGGCCCCGTGGGAGGTGGCGCGCACTCCGGCCGAGCAGGCCGGAATTAAAATTCCAATGTTCCAATTGCCACACTCTCAGAAATCAAAACGTCACGCACTGGATCAAAGTCCAAGGGTGTTTATTGCACCTACAACATGTTTTGGCTTAGGCAAGCCTTGATCACGTAAGTGTACTTGTGTGCACAGTGTGTAAATAAAGTTACTGGCAGGTAAGCAACATTGAGATAGGACAAACAATTCTCGGCCAAAATGGCCACCATCTTGGAATGGTAAAATCCATTAATTTTCAATGGGAATCTGCAGATCATAAAGTTTTCAAAGATCAATTATGCAACTCAAACCACCATATGCAACACATGTAAATAGAAAGGAAGCATATGTTCAGATAGTCACATCGTACCACATACAAAATACAATAGTGCCCGGTATCAATTGTCCCACTCCACGTTTGTCAGGGGAAAGATGTCATGACAATGTGAGACGTCAGCTGTGACCAAATGGGCAAAAATACAATCGCTAGAGGTCCCTGCCAAGTGGGCAGTCTCTGTGGCGGTTGCAAAACTGCTCAATGACTGTAAAATACGTGCAGGTCAATATCAAGAAATGATCATGCAGAGTACAGTAACCAGGTAAAATACCGGAATGTATAGCTGCAGGTGATACCTGTTCTTGCTTGCATTACCCAGTGATGATCTCAGTGTCACAGTACCTGTCGAAAAAAGCCCTAGCGGGCATGCTCAGTGAAATGACTATACTGGTGAGAAGACGAAATAGGCCGTGAAAGTAAGTGTAGTGCCGGGCCCTGTATTCCCACCCGTGCTCCTGTTGAAAATACATAAACAAAACAAATGTTAGGATTAAAAACAACTGTATAGTAAATCACAAAATTAATAAACTGTACTCAGCACTAAGGTTCATGGAAGAAGAGAGATAAATCTATGTTGGCGGGTAGGGGTGGATATGGGGGTGTAGGGGGACAACAGGAGGGGGACCAGAGTGGTAAAACCCTTCAATTTTCTTTAAAATGGACTGCCAACTCCTCATCCTGATTCAACCCTCCTGGATCTTTTGTCTGAAAATTGATGATGGATTTAGATTCTTTCTGCCTCAATCTAATAACCCTGTTCCTACCTCTGGGATTCCTCTTGATCTGTTCTAGGATGAAAAAACTAAGCAGTAAGAGATTGAAGTAGTTTTGATCTCGGAAATGTCTAGCTACCGGGTACTTCTCATCATTATGAGCGATGGCTCGATAGTGTTCCAGTATCCGTTTTTTTGGCATGTAATGTTGTGCTGCCTATATACCAGGAACTGCAGGGACATACAATCACATACACAACATGGGTGGTACTGCAGGTGAGAAATTGGGTGATTTTCATCTTCACCCCATTGTGTTCAACTGTTTTTACGTGGGTGCTGTTCCTGCAGGCTTTACAGTGGCCGCAGGGGAAAAATCCCTTGAGGCCTAAACCTTGATTCGAGGGATAGCTAGTGATGTCACTGCGTACACAGAGGTCCCTGATGTTTCTGCCCTTGCGGTATGTGATACTCGGTCTCTATGGCATGTCACATTTGAGGATATCCTAATTCTTGGTCAGTATCTTTTGTATTTGTCGCGACTCTGTGTTGAATGTTAAAATGAGTCGTGTCTGGTCATTACTACTGTCCTCTGTGGTCTTATCCTCAAGAGTGGTACTTCTCGGAATAGAGTCTGCTCTCTGTTTCGCCTTTTTCAGCACCCATGCCGGATAACCACAGTTCTTAAAACGTTACAGCATCAAATTGCTTTCACATTGGTAACCGGTGTCCGTGTTGCAGTTTCTCCTTGCCCTCAGTAACTCCCCGAATGAAATGCTCCATTTGAGTGTTTCAGGGTAGCTACTGAGGGCATGGAGAACACTGTTCCCAGCCGTCGCTTTCCTAAAGAGAGATGTCTGCATCTTGTTGTTCTTGATGTAACTCTTGACATCAAGGTATTCTGCTGTCATCTTGCTTATGTTGCTGGAGAGAAAAATGTTGCTGGTGTTGGTGTTCAGAAGGTCAAAGAAGCTCAATGCTGTCTCCTCTGAACCTCTCCACACCACAAACAAGTCATCTCTATGTAGCGCTACCAGGTGGCAACGTGGCCTATATATTCTGAACACGCGGGGTCCATGAAGACTTTTTGCTCCCAGCACCCCATAAAGAGGTTAGCAAAACTGGGAGCAAAACATGAACCCATTGCGGTCCCAGTCTGTTGTTTATAGAGAGTACCGTCAAACAGAAATAAGTTGTTGAGAAAGGCTGAATTCCACCATCTCAAGCAGCATTTTACAGTGTTCCTTAAAACGGAGTGGACAAGCTTCCAAAAAATGCTCACAGGCTTCAAGGACCTGTCGATGGTCTATAATAGTGTATAATGCTTGGACATCCATAGTTATGAGATGACATTCATCATCCCACCGAAGATCTTGTAGTTTGGTGAGGAACTCTTTGGTGTCCTTAATGTAACTGGGCAAAATACTGACCCAGTCATGCAGGTAGTGGTCCACATACTTGGACACGTGTTCAGAGACGCTCCCTCTGGGAGACACTATGGGTCTGCCAGGTGGGTTGTCTCTGCTCTTGTGTAGTTTGGAAAGGAGATATAGTACCGGCAAAACAGGATGGTAGTTTTCCAGATACCTATAGTTTTCCCATTAAAGGATGCCCTTATCTTTCCACGTGGTAATTCTGTCCCATAGTGTGGTGATGCTATTGTTATACATCTCATATGTGGTTTTGATGTAAAATTTGGGGTCTCCCAGCTGTCTCTGGGTTTCCGTCACATACTTGTCCCTGTCTAATATGAAGATGTTGCCTCCTTTATCCGCAGGACGGATGACCACACTGTCATCCTCTATGAGGGACTTAAGTGAGTTTCTTTGCATAGGTGTAAGGTTGTTGGCATTAAGGGTGTGCTTTCTTTTCTTGTGTCTGTGTTTACAGAAATCCTTGCTCACACACTCGTGGAATGTGTCTATGGCATCGTGCGGCATGGTTGGAATAAAAATGGACTTGGGCCTGAAATCAGAAGCAGCACTGCTATCAACTGTGAGTGCGGCATCCCGTAGAAGCTGTGTGTTGCTGGTGGTGTCTGCCTCCCCCTCTGTCTGTGTATTGTTGGTGTTGCTCTCTTGTTCTAGTTGAAGGATGTTTATGAGAGGATCTACCTCACTTATCATAAAATTGTCTGACAGGTTACTGGTAAAGGATTAAGGTTTTTTGGAACCCCCTAGTCTCTTAAGTGTGTGCCATTTTTTTAACTTGAGCTTGCGGACAAACTTAAAAAGGTCAATCCGGAACTCGCTATAATTAAATGACATGGAAGGACAAAAGGAAAGGCCTAAGCTCAGCGTGGCTTTCTCAGTGTCACTTATAGTTCTTGTTGAGAGGTTGACAACAGTTTTATTTACCGTGGAAAAATCCATCATTGTCCTCTTTTGGAGCGGGTTTTCATATTTCCCACATTGCCCCTTGCATTGTCTCCTTTGCCACCTCTGCAAGAGCCTCTTTCCGCAATTCCTTCGTTTCCTTGACCTCTCGCACATCCTCGTACCCTTTGTCCTCTCGTTGTCACTGTGCACAAGAGTTCACTTACGTGATCAAGGCTTGCCTAACCCGAAACATGTTGTAGGTGCAATAAACACCCTTGGACTTTGATCCAGTGCGTGACGTTTTGATTTCTGAGAGCGTGGCAATTGGAAAATGTTTACTTTGGAATATATATATATATATATATATATATATATATATATATATATATATATATATATATACATATACATAGATATATATATATATGTATATATATAAATAAATATATATTTATATATTTATATATATATATATATTATTTTTCCGGCACGCAGGTTGCACCAACCAACGCTCCACTGCGTCCACGGGTGCCTCTTGCCGCATAATGTGGAGGCCCATCTGTGGGCTTTTAACTTTGTTACCAGCAGTATATTGGTGCACTGGACATTTCCGGGACTGCAGTATCCAGGATGCCCCGCAGTTACTCATTAGAGCAGCCCATTGAGGGGAAAGGAATTTGGGCGTATTTAACTGGGACTGAACCGACAATGGCACAAATTGTTAATTGAGTGCCTCTGAGGAAGAAAGGATACTTTTGAAACGCGTCAGGCTGAATCTCATAATAACAGCTGCTTAAGGAATCTGCAGGCAACGTTGATGTCCTAACCTAATAAAAAGTGTGTTTTACGACGGAGTTTGAGTGCGGCTCTTTGCTTAGGGCAAACTTGGAGCTGGATATATAAATGTCATTTTCCTGGACTCTGAATTATACATTCACAATGGACACCTTGAGAGTAAAACTTATCGTAAAAAGACTGCAGGGAATAGCATTCTTCATGCTGCCAGTGCACACTAGGCACATTTAATTTCTAGCATCCCCTATGGGGAGATGCTTCATCTACGCCGAGTGTGCAGTAACCCCATAGACCTCAAACTGGCTCAAGAAGACAGCATGAAGCGTTTTTTGGAAAGAGGTTACACTGAACAGACGGTTCGCAAAGCCATGGAAAAATCAGTGATGCGAACTAGAGGGGACCTCCTGGTTAAGACTGTGGATCAGCCATTAGTTGGAGCTGTGGGGTCTAGGAGTAGGATAGATGCGAAAAAGAATAATTTCCGCATCATAATGGGGTTCAGTAGGCAACATAATGAGATATACAAAATTATGAACAGACACTGGCCTCTGGTTACCCGTGACTCTATCATTGGGACCACCCTACCCAATAAAGTTTCCCTTACATTCAGCAAGGCTCCCTCAGTACGTGATAAAATAGTTGATACCAGTCCAGAACCTTTCAATAAAACGTCTTGGTGGCAACAAAACAAAGGATTTTATCGTTGCAAGACCTGTAAGGCGTACGTCCATGGGGAAAATACAAAAATCTTCATGGACGGTTTCACTGACCGTCCTCACCCCATCACACAGGTTTTGACCTGTAAGACCAAATTTGCGGTCTATGTTCTACAATGCCCCTGTCTACTGAGATACGTGGGAAGCACAAAACATGCTGTCCATAAGCGCATTTTACAGCACTTACGTGCGATCACCAATGGTGATAACACATACCCAGTGGCCCGACACTTTAGGGAGGCCCACCAGAGCAATAACACCTTGCTGAAATAATGGGTGATTGACTCATGCCAGTAGAAGGGGTGGAGATAGAGAGAGTAAGTTGAGGAGGCTTGAAACTAAATACATCCTTTTGCTCAATACCAAGAGTCCTGGGGGATTAAATGTGACAGAAGACCTCTACACATGCTTACCTTGATGACCAATACATAAGTATACTATTGGCGTGTCATCTAAAACAATTTTGTACTTTGACAGATTTTCCCCGGCTGGGTGATGTAAATGTATTACGTAATCTGTAATTCTTTGATTTTGGATCTGACATGAATCTGTTTCTGCTGCTATTTGATTATGAACTATTTTAACATTTGATGGGTAAGGCTGGATATTAGGAGACTAAACGGGTCCTTGTTCCCTGATAGTCTTATATACTCAGCCTACTATGCACTTTATTCACGGTGATTACTGTTTTTAACATAGTGACATTAGAAGGAAAAGACCTGTGGACGGAGGGTCTTTTATGAATTTATCTGCTATTTTATCATCATTTTATTTGTATAGGACCGGGTAGTTTACCCTATAATTGTTTTAACCATATTTTATAGTATATGTGGGTATTTAATTGATTATGGTATTTATTGTGTATTATGTATACAGTATTACACCTGGAGGGACTATTAGATTTTAAAGTCTCCCTACTGTTGACATCAGCAATTTTTGCACTGTTTTGCGGTACTTTGCACAGTTGGTATGTGAATGATCGTACCTTGCTATTTTTGCACTATTGCGATTTATTGCACATTTAATTTGCACTAGTGCAGTTTTGGCACACAAAAAACAACATGCACTTGCACTTTATTGAACAACAGCTTGCTGTGAGTACTGTGATATAATTTGGTATTTTACCGATATTATACAACATATGTACTATTATACGAATTAATTTGATGAGTTATGCTTATTCCTTAAAAACCTCTGCTCCATTCGAATTCGGTCTGGTTTTTAGGCAATATTTTGGTATTTTACCGAGATTTCAATAGTACATGTTTTTATTTGACTAACATGCATTGCAATGACCTGCCAGTATGTCTTCTATGTCTACTATGACTCAACACTACCCTCTCATGTGACGATTATCCTCCAATCACTGGCAGTATATAATGGTGCATCTTTCATTAAACCATTGTCATGTGAACAAGGCTCTTGTGAGCCGAAACGTCATGAGACTGAACCTGCACCTTAAATAAAAACTTGGAGCACTATACTTGGTCCGTGTCCGTTGGCTTCCTTCCTGGCTGGAGCAGATCCAGAGCGCGAGACGAATGGCGGTATGTTCGATATATACATATATATATATATATATATATATATATATATATATATATATATATATATATATATATCGCCGAAAACTCCTACTGCTGCTGCTTTTCCCTCGCAGGATACACACAGAGAGCACGAACCACAGAGCTGATTTTTGAATGCCTTCTAGTTTATTTGCATAGATAGTAACAAACAAACGCTGGCAGCCATGACGCGTTTCGTCACTACCAGGGGGACTTGATCACATGACGCTTCACTACCAATGGTCATTCTTTAAATAGTTAATCACTTTTTTCATTTTTTTGTCGTTTTTTTACGTTTTGTCATGCTTTTTGAATTCACAAAACTTTACTCATTTGGCTAGCAATGACATTGATGTGCTGTTTGATGTATACACAAAACCGACCTTTGTTGACATGACCTAAAATTGCTGTTAGCAGTAGTTTATCTTTTTTGACTTTAGTTAGTGAAGGAGAGTAGGGTCTGCAATCCTATGGTCACCCCAATTTTTGCTTTTTGCTTCACTGGTTTTCGACTTACTGAGGCTGTCGGCCTGCTAATCAGACCCCCAGCCTGCTGTTCTATCTCTAAATTCACATACATGTACTATAGGTACATAACCCAATTGGAAAATGGACTCCTTGTCAGCCCCTGTACCATGCACTATAGGTGCTCAGGGCATAGGTGCCACCAAGGCCTACCAGGGGCTGAAGCATAGCTTTTGCCACCCCTGGCTGGTTCTTAAATTGACACAACTGGCTGATCACTCAGCTGGGGCAAGTTGGTGTAATCACCCCTTGCTTAGATATAGTATACCTATATCAAAACCAATATCTGGACACATATAAACCTGTGAGCCACTCCTATGGAAGGCCTCATCAATCCTGGAGGCAGAGTGCGCGGTTTAATGTGAGATGGAGCTCTGGCATGAGCTGAGCCTGTCTGCAGCTGTCGGGAACAACTCCCTAAGCTGTTCCGGGATAATGCCAAACCATATACAATTAAGTGCATTATAATCCTCGCGGTTATATAACAACTTTGGTTTGGCTTTATCAAAACATGTCATGTAAGGTGTCATACGATTTGGAATACTATCCCCTCGACAGTTCTGTTGGCGGGGAAAGCATTCCACCCCTCTAGAGGGAGAAGACATGTTACTTTACTGAAACGCGATTGATTTTTAAAAGAGCCTCAGATCCACAAAATGGATGCTTCTGCCACAGACACGAGTCTGACCTCCTGCTGCTGACCGAAACTCAGCAGAGGAGGCCTGGACAAAGGCTTTCTTGTCGCAGGGAGGTGTTACACCACCCCAGACAGGAGGTAGTGGATTGTAGCAGGGAGGTTTGAAAGAAACCAGGCACTGGCTGGGGAGCACAAGGCTGCCCCTTGCATAATCTGGCCAAACCGGTTCTGGGGCAGACAAGCCCCAGTCCCAGCGCGGCCTGGATCATAGGAAAGGGGTGTATCCACCCCCTTCCTGGGTCCCACCCATAGGAGGGGACCTAGCAGGTAATCCAGCCCCCTAGATTGGTATAAGAATGGGAGCAGTGCCAATGCACTCAGATTATCCTGATGAAACATTTGAAATGAAACTCTGGACCCTTCGACATCCTACTCAACATAGAAGACTGAAGAATTTCCATTGTGGTCAAGGAGTAACCACCCTGTGCAAACAGGCACCATCCAGCACCTCGACGTCTGCTTTGTTGCAGTCCGCGCCAGAACTCGAGCAACAGAGATCATCAAGATCAAGCTTGCCTGCCTTCTTACAGCCCGATCCACAGTCCCTGCAGAGCTGAGACCCGTGGAGGTCAGCGGAAGCGTGGGGCACGCCATCTTCAAAATACCACGAGAGGCTGACCGTGCAGCCCACGAGTGACCCTCGAAGCTGTACACCGGGGTTTGAGAAGCACCAACCCTGAGCCACTCTTGCACCGAAGCTCACCCCTCTACACTCGGCGAGTGCTGCGTGGGGCCCTTCTGCTTTCTTTGGCTCGACGCGTTGGCCCGGTCACTTGCCAGCTGGCTTGTGACCCCTGTGCCGACGAAAACCTAAAACCGACTTGTGATTCTGGTTACTCCAGACTTGCACCAGCTCCTCTAAAAAGGAGCACCCGTTCTGACACTCCTGGTCCAAGTGAGAAGCAATCTTCCAGTCCTACGTGGATTGCTCTTGCCGAGTGTTGTTTGCTCCGATCTTGAAGCCGACAGCGCCGACGGTGAGAACCTGCGTGGAACAGCTAGGGGCCCGCTCCTGGACATCGCAGATGCCCCAGAGCCCACATGGCAGCGGAGAGAAGCTCCTCGACAACCACCTGATTGCGCCCGACATTGCCTGGTTCCGTCCTGGTTCCACCCTGGTCACTGCTGAGTGACCGAGACTCTGTCCCCTCTGCTTTCAGGTACTTTTCTACACTGATCCACCCTTGGATCACACCGGACACTTCTCCTTCACATCGCTTGCAGCATCTTCAGCTTCAAGCACCAACAACCTGCGTGACGAAACCCGACGCCACTTCGACCCTATGCACCCGCTTCCTGTGGGTGAGGTAACATTGCAATGCCAGTGTCCCCACACTGGTACACACCTCTAGAGTCTGTGTCTAAAGTTTTGTCCATCTAGGTCCAGCGGAAGTATTCTTAAACTCTATCTGTGTAACTTTTACGCACCATTGACTTTGCATTGGTGCATGCGTGTGCTTTAAGCGCTGCACCCGAATCCCGCGGGCTTTTCCCGACTTCTGCATTGCTTGTCCCGACTGCTCCCAGCGATTCCCTAGGCCCTAGGCCTAACCACTGTTTGATTGGTATCTCTTATACCACTTTCTTAATATATGGTTTGAGTGGCCACCCCCCTCATCCATAATTGTGCATTTTTGTATGTTATACTGTGCTTTTGATTTAACGCTTGTGCCCCTTTGCTCATAAAGAGTACTGGGGATTATTTTTGAAATAAACACATATATTTTTATAATATATACTTGTGTGGTGTCCTTTCATTTGGTATTACAGGATTGGGATTGGTAAAACAGCTCGCTTAACACAACCTCTTGAGTTTAGCCTTTAAGGCTGCTTAGTCTATGCTACCAATAAGATAGCTTGTCTATAAGGTTGACTTACAACCAGACACCATAAGGGATTGTTTGGACTGATACAAGGTGGTTCCAGAATTGTAAACATCATATATCAGGCCAACTTCTCACATTGGTGTGCAGCGGTGCGGATTTGAGCTTGCTGTTGTTTTACCATTGCAATCTTTTTAACAAATTGAAAGATCACATCAAGTACCTTAGGTACATATAAATCAAAAGCTTAGCATATTTAAGTTCTACTGAACTTAGTAGTTGTAGATTAAAGGGATTAGCACACCCTGACTACAACTCACTAGCAAGGTACAGCAGGAAAACACTTAGTGTAGGTAAGTGCACCACTTGCACCTCACTAGCAGTCATGTCTGGCACAGGAGGAGCTTCAGGCTCTGCCTCTGTGACAGTTGACCTTACCAAGGCAACTTCCAGCTATGACAAACTTAGCCACAAAGACTTGGATGCCTTGTGCATTGCAAGCGGGCTAAAAAGGGGCAGAAACCCCACCATTCCTTCCCTGATAGCCATCCTGGAAAAGGATGACTTAGATAAGGCGAGTGAAGCTCCCTTAGACTTAGGAGATGGAGTGAACACCCCTGAGAATGAGACAACTCCAGAAGAGGGAGAAGAAGAGGAGGAAGAGGAGGAGGAAGGCTCAGAGGTAGATGAGCCTGAGGATCAGGATCAGAGGGGTAACCAGGTTGTAGTTGCCAAGCTTAACCAGGCCAACTTAGACCTACATGGGAATGGAGAGGGCAAGCACCTCCCCAGATCCCATAACATAATTCTCACAGGCAACAGAGTGTGCAGTAACCCCATAGACCTCAAACTGGCTCAAGAAGACAGCATGAAGCGTTTTTTGGAAAGAGGTTACACTGAACAGACGGTTCGCAAAGCCATGGAAAAATCAGTGATGCGAACTAGAGAGGACCTCCTGGTTAAGACTGTGGATCAGCCATTAGTTGGAGCTGTGGGGTCTAGGAGTAGGATAGATGCGGAAAAGAATAATCTCCGCATCATAATGGGGTTCAGTAGGCAACATAATGAGATATACAAAATTATGAACAGACACTGGCCTCTGGTTACCCGTGACTCTATCATTGGGACCACCCTACCCAATAAAGTTTCCCTTACATTCAGCAAGGCTCCCTCAGTACGTGATAAAATAGTTGATACCAGTCCAGAACCTCTCAATAAAACGTCTTGGTGGCAACAAAACAAAGGATTTTATCGTTGCAAGACCTGTAAGGCGTACGTCCATGGGGAAAATACAAAAATCTTCATGGACGGTTTCACTGACCGTCCTCACCCCATCACACAGGTTTTGACCTGTAAGACCAAATTTGCGGTCTATGTTCTACAATGCCCCTGTCTACTGAGATACGTGGGAAGCACGAAACATGCTGTCCATAAGCGCATTTTACAGCACTTACGTGCGATCACCAATGGTGATAACACATACCCAGTGGCCCGACACTTTAGGGAGGCCCACCAGAGCAATAACACCTTGCTGAAATAATGGGTGATTGACTCATGCCAGTAGAAGGGGTG
Organism: Lissotriton vulgaris; assembly: GCF_964263255.1. Classification (NCBI taxonomy): domain Eukaryota; kingdom Metazoa; phylum Chordata; class Amphibia; order Caudata; family Salamandridae; genus Lissotriton; species Lissotriton vulgaris. The sequence continues at coordinate 748,206,640 of NC_141693.1, read as the reverse complement.
GAGATAGAGAGAGTAAGTTGAGGAGGCTTGAAACTAAATACATCCTTTTGCTCAAAACCAAGAGTCCTGGGGGATTAAATGTGACAGAAGACCTCTACACATGCTTACCTTGATGACCAATACATAAGTATACTATTGATGTGTCATCTAAAACAATTTTGTACTTTGACAGATTTTCCCCGGCTGGGTGATGTAAATGTATTACGTAATCTGTAATTCTTTGATTTTGGATCTGACATGAATCTGTTTCTGCTGCTATTTGATTATGAACTATTTTAACATTTGATGGGTAAGGCTGGATATTAGGAGACTAAACGGGTCCTTGTTCCCTGATAGTCTTATATACTCAGCCTACTATGCACTTTATTCACGGTGATTACTGTTTTTAACATAGTGACATTAGAAGGAAAGGACCTGTGGACGGAGGGTCTTTTATGAATTCATCTGCTATTTTATCATCATTTTATTTGTATAGGACCGGGTAGTTTACCCTATAATTGTTTTAACCATATTTTATAGTATATGTGGGTATTTAATTGATTATGGTATTTATTGTGTATTATGTATAGAGTATTACACCTGGAGGGACTATTAGATTTTAAAGTCTCCCTACTGTTGACATCAGCAATTTTTGCACTGTTTTGTGGTACTTTGCACAGTTGGTATGTGAATGATCGTACCTTGCTATTTTTGCACTATTGCGATTTATTGCACATTTAATTTGCACTAGTGCAGTTTTGGCACACAAAAAACAACATGCACTTGCACTTTATTGAACAACAGCTTGCTGTGAGTACTGTGATATATTTTGGTATTTTACCGATATTATACAACATATGTCCTATTATACGAATTAATTTGATGAGTTATGCTTATTCCTTAAAAACCTCTGCTCCATTCGAATTCGGTCTGGTTTTTAGGCAATATTTTGGTATTTTACCGAGATTTCAATAGTACATGTTTTTATTTGACTAACATGCATTGCAATGACCTGCCAGTATGTCTTCTATGTCTACTATGACTCAACACTACCCTCTCATGTGACGATTATCCTCCAATCACTGGCAGTATATAATGGTGCATCTTTCATTAAAACATTGTCATGTGAACAAGGCTCTTGTGAGCCGAAACGTCATGAGACTGAACCTGCACCTTAAATAAAAACTTGGAGCACTATACTTGGTCCGTGTCCGTTGGCTTCCTTCCTGGCTGGAGCAGATCCAGAGCGCGAGAGGAGTGGCGGTGTGTTCGATATATATATATATATATATATATATATATATATATATATATATATATATATATATATATATATCGCCGAAAACTCCTACTGCTGCTGCTTTTCCCTCGCAGGATACACACAGAGAGCACGAACCACAGAGCTGATTTTTGAATGCCTTCTAGTTTATTTGCATAGATAGTAACAAACAAACGCTGGCAGCCATGACGCGTTTCGTCACTACCAGGGGGACTTGATCACATGACGCTTCACTACCAATGGTCATTCTTTCAATAGTTAATCACTTTTTTCATTTTTTTGTTGTTTTTTTACGTTTTGTCATGCTTTTTGAATTCACAAAACTTTACTCATTTGGCTAGCAATGACATTGATGTGCTGTTTGATGTATACACAAAACCGACCTTTGTTGACATGACCTAAAATTGCTGTTAGCAGTAGTTTATCTTTTTTGACATTAGTTAGTGTAGGAGAGTAGGGTCTGCTATCCTATGGTCACCCCAATTTTTGCTTTTTGCTTCACTGGTTTTCGACTTACTGAGGCTGTCGGCCTGCTAATCAGACCCCCAGCCTGCTGTTCTATCTCTAAATTCACATACATGTACTATAGGTACATAACCCAATTGGAAAATGGACTCCTTGTCAGCCCCTGTACCATGCACTATAGGTGCTCAGGGCATAGGTGCCACCAAGGCCTACCAGGGGCTGAAGCATAGCTTTTGCCACCCCTGGCTGGTTCTTAAATTGACACAACTGGCTGATCACTCAGCTGGGGCAAGTTGGTGTAATCACCCCTTGCTTAGATATAGTATACCTATATCTAAACCAATATCTGGACACATATAAACCTGTGAGCCACTCCTATGGAAGGCCTCATCAATCCTGGAGGCAGAGTGCGCGGTTTAATGTGAGATGGAGCTCTGGCATGAGCTGAGCCTGTCTGCAGCTGTCGGGAACAACTCCCTAAGCTGTTCCGGGATAATGCCAAACCATATACAATTAAGTGCATTATAATCCTCGCGGTTATATAACAACTTTGGTTTGGCTTTATCAAAACATGTCATGTAAGGTGTCATACGATTTGGAATACTATTCCCTCGACAGTTCTGTTGGCGGGGAAAGCATTCCACCCCTCTAGAGGGAGAAGACATGTTACTTTACTGAAACGCGATTGATTTTTAAAAGAGCCTCAGATCCACAAAATGGATGCTTCTGCCACAGACACGAGTCTGACCTCCTGCTGCTGACCGAAACTCAGCAGAGGAGGCCTGGACAAAGGCTTTCCTGTCGCAGGGAGGTGTTACACCACCCCAGACAGGAGGTAGTGGATTGTAGCAGGGAGGTTTGAAAGAAACCAGGCACTGGCTGGGGAGCACAAGGCTGCCCCTTGCATAATCTGGCCAAACCGGTTCTGGGGCAGAAAAGCCCCAGTCCCAGCGCGGCCTGGATCATAGGAAAGGGGTGTATCCACCCCCTTCCTGGGTCCCACCCATAGGAGGGGACCTAGCAGGTAATCCAGCCCCCTAGATTGGTATAAGAATGGGAGCAGTGCCAACGCACTCAGATTATCCTGATGAAACATTTGAAATGAAACTCTGGACCCTTCGACATCCTACTCAACATAGAAGACTGAAGAATGTCCATTGTGGTCAAGGAGTAACCACCCTGTGCAAACAGGCACCATCCAGCACCTCGACGTCTGCTTTGTTGCAGTCCCCGCCAGAACTCGAGCAACAGAGATCATCAAGATCAAGCTTGCCTGCCTTCTTACAGCCCGATCCACAGTCCCTGCAGAGCTGAGACCCGTGGAGGTCACCGGAAGCGTGGGGCACGCCATCTTCAAAATACCACGAGAGGCTGACCGTGCAGCCCACGAGTGACCCTCGAAGCTGTACACCGGGGTTTGAGAAGCACCAACCCTGAGCCACTCTTGCACCGAAGCTCACCCCTCTACACTCGGCGAGTGCTGCGTGGGGCCCTTCTGCTTTCTTTGGCTCGACGCGTTGGCCCGGTCACTTGCCAGCTGGCTTGTGACCCCTGTGCCGACGAAAACCTAAAACCGACTTGTGATTCTGGTTACTCCAGACTTGCACCAGCTCCTCTAAAAAGGAGCACCCGCTCTGACCCTCCTGGTCCGAGTGAGAAGCAATCTTCCAGTCCTACGTGGATTGCTCTTGCCGAGTGTTGTTTGCTCCGATCTTGAAGCCGACAGCGCCGACGGTGAGAACCTGCGTGGAACAGCTAGGGGCCCGCTCCTGGACATCGCAGATGCCCCAGAGCCCACATGGCAGCGGAGAGAAGCTCCTCGACAACCACCTGATTGCGCCCGACATTGCCTGGTTCCGTCCTGGTTCCACCCTGGTCACTGCTGAGTGACCGAGACTCTGTCCCCTCTGCTTTCAGGTACTTTTCTACACTGATCCACCCTTGGATCACACCGGACACTTCTCCTTCACATCGCCTGCAGCATCTTCAGCTTCAAGCACCAACAACCTGCGTGACGAAACCCGACGCCACTTCGACCCTATGCACCCGCTTCCTGTGGGTGAGATAACATTGCAATGCCAGTGTCCCCACACTGGTACATACCTCTAGAGTCTGTGTCTAAAGTTTTGTCCATCTAGGTCCAGCGGAAGTATTCTTAAACTCTATCTGTGTAACTTTTACGCACCATTGACTTTGCATTGGTGCATGCGTGTGCTTTAAGCGCTGCACCCGAATCCCGCGGGCTTTTCCAGACTTCAGCATTGCTTGTCCCGACTGCTCCCAGCGATTCCCTAGGCCCTAGGCCTAACCACTGTTTGATTGGTCTCTCTTATACCACTTTCTTAATATATGGTTTGAGTGGCCACCCCCCTCATCCATAATTGTGCATTTTTGTATGTTATACTGTGCTTTTGATTTAACGCTTGTGCCCCTTTGCTCATAAAGAGTACTGGGGATTATTTTTTAAATAAACACATATATTTTTATAATATATACTTGTGTGGTGTCCTTTCATTTGGTATTACAGGATTGTGATTGGTAAAACAGCTCGCTTAACACGACCTCGTGAGTTTAGCCTTTAAGGCTGCTTAATCTATGCTACCAATAAGATAGCTTGTCTATAAGGTTGACTTACAACCAGACATCATAAGGGATTGTTTGGACTGATACAAGGTGGTTCCAGAATTGTAAACATCATATATCAGGCCAACTTCTCACATTGGTGTGCAGCGGTGCGGATTTGAGCTTGCTGTTGTTTTACCATTGCAATCTTTTTATCAAATTGAAAGATCACATCAAGTACCTTAGGTACATATAAATCAAAAGCTTAGCATATTTAAGTTCTACTGAACTTAGTAGTTGTAGATTAAAGGGATTAGCACACCCTGACTACAACTCACTAGCAAGGTACAGTAGGAAAACACTTAGTGTAGGTAAGTGCACCACTTGCACCTCACTAGCAGTCATGTCTGGCACAGGAGGAGCTTCAGGCTCTGCCTCTGTGACAGTTGACCTTACCAAGGCAACTTCCAGCTATAACAAACTTAGCCACAAAGACTTGGGTGCCTTGTGCATTGCAAGCGGGCTAAAAAGGGGCAGAAACCCCACCATTCCTTCCCTGATAGCCATCCTGGAAAAGGATGACTTAGATAAGGCGAGTGAAGCTCCCTTAGACTTAGGAGATGGAGTGAACACCCCTGAGAATGAGACAACTCCAGAAGAGGGAGAAGAAGAGGAGGAAGAGGAGGAGGAAGGCTCAGAGGTAGATGAGCCTGAGGATCAGGATCAGAGGGGTAACCAGGTTGAAGTTGCCAGGCTTAACCAGGCCAACTTAGACCTACATGGGAATGGAGAGGGCCAGCACCTCCCCAGATCCCATAACATAATTCTCACAGGCAACAGAAGGGTGAGATCTCCATCAGGGGACTCACACATTTCTAGTGTCTCCAGAGAATCTCAAAGGGGAATGACTTCCCCCCAGAGGAAAGAGCATAGGGCCAGGATGAGGGCTGTCCAACTCCAAATAGAGAGGGAAGAGATAGCCTTGGCTCAAGCTAAACTTGCTTTAGAAAGAGAAGAGAGGTTGTGTGGCTTAGATGCCACTGGTGGCAGCAATATTCCTAGAGAGAAAGACAGGAGCTATGACAATAGAAACCTGACAAAAATTGTGCCCCCCTACAAGGAAGGGGATGATATCCACAAATGGATGACTACTCTTGAGGGAGCCTGCATGGTACAGCAGGTTCCTCAGGATTAATGGTCTGCAATTTTATGGTACTCCTTTTCTGAGAAAGGGTGGGATAGGCTCCTCACAGTTAGACCTGAGGATGCCAAAAACTACTCTGTCCTGAAGAGTGCTCTTATTGAAGGGTTTGGCCTAACCACTGAGCAATACAGGTTGTTGTTCAGAGACACCCAAAAAGCACAGACTCAGGACTGGACTGATTTTGTTGATTGTGCCACTAAGGCTCTGGAGGGTTGGCTGCAGGGAAGTAAAGTCTCAGACTATACAGGATTGTACAATCTTATAATGAGAGAGCAGATCCTTAATAACTGTCAGAACCAGCTGTTGTATCAATACCTTATTGACTCTGATCTGACCTCTCCCCAAGAATTGGGAAAGAAGGCAGACAAATGGGTCAGAACAAGGATTAAGCAGAAACCCTTGAACCATGGTGGTGACCAGAAGAAAACAGACCAGAAGGATGGGAATCAGAAAGATAAAGAAAAGGACCAGAAGTCTTCAGGCCCCCAAACTAGTAATAAGGAGGGGTGGCTCCCAAAATGACAAAAAGAAAAAGAAGAATGATGGCCCAAAGAAACCTTGGTGTAATACCTGCAAATCAGTTTCACACTGGGGCAGTGAATGCACCAAGAAAAATCCAGTCCCCACAACTGCTGCTCCTAAAGCACCTGCACCCCCTAGTACAGTTAACAGTGGTGGTACACAGCCAAAGGGTATAGTAGGGTTAACCCTGGGTACTGAGGTGGAATCTGGCCTAGTCAGAATCCCCACTCAGGCAGTTCTCCTATACGATGTGGACTTATCTTTGTCCACTACAGTGAGTCCCAGTAACCTTGCAAATATAGGCAGACGCCTTCAATCAATGAGAAACTGGCTCAGGCCTACAGGGACACTTGTGCCAGTGTCACTATGGTGACACCTGACTTTGTGGACCCTGGTCAGATTGTACTAGGTGAGAATTACCTAGTGACCAATGCAAGCAACACCACTACTACACATAGTGTGGCTGTTGTGAACTTCTCCTGGGGAGGGGTAAATGGCCTAAAGAAAGTTGTGGTAAGTGCAGACCTCCCAGTAGACTGTCTGTTAGGCAATGATCTTGAAAGCTCAGTTTGGTCAGAAGTGGAGTACAGGACTCATGCAGAAATGCTAGGGATTTCAGCTCATGTCCTTGCAGTGACAAGGTCTCAGGCTAAGAAGTGCCTTCCTGAACCAGTGGTGGATCTTGAAACATTAGACCAACCACAACCCAAGAGAAGGAGCAAGAGGGTTAAAGCTGTGCCTTCCCATTTGCCCCAGGTTGAGGGTCAGATTTCACAGGAAGCTGACTCTGCAGTCCAAGAGGAGACTGTCTCAGAGGAACTGGAGCCTGATCAGGTTGAGTTTCTGGGGACAGGGGGACCCTCAAGGGCAGACCTGGGGCAGGCCCAATTAGAGTGCCCTTCACTTGAACCCCTCAAACAGCAAGCTGCTGCTGAGGCTGCAGGGCAGTGGCGGCTGGTGACATTTAAAAGTGGTGTGGCGTAAAATTAATGGCGGAGACCACTACGGCGAGCGAGTGTAGCGAGCGAACTTGAACGACCTAAGGTGGGAAAATTTTGAAAAATGAGTAGGAAAATGGTGCATTTTCAAGCAAATTTGTCTAGACCAACTCTCACCTCCTTTTTGACTGTGAAGTGTAAAGTGCATGTGGTTATGGCTGAAGCCATTAGCACAGGTCATCTCAAAAACATTTTAAGCTCTGGCACTAATGTTTCTTGTTTTACAAATTATACACTAGATATATTCTCTTGACTTCAGTAGCGTCCACCCTGGGAAAGACTGCCACATAAAGCTATCTCTCACTTGTATTGGGTAAGGTAATGGACTGAGCATAAGAAAGATGTATTCATTCTGCCCGAGAACTAGAACTAGACATTGTGCAAACTGTGAACTATAAAACCATCTGAAACAAAAAAAAAAATCAAAGTCAACAAAAGACTGCTCCACAAACATATTTCCATGCACACATTGGCACTTGAATCCCCTCTGACTAACAATAAGTCATGCTTTAATCGTCAGGAAAGCAATGAAGTGTGCACCCTGTCTCTTGGATAACACCTGCAACTTGTTGGCAATATAAGCCCTGCCTCACCCTTGTTTGCAGAATTTGACACTCGAACAAAAGATCCACAAGGGCTCTGTGGACATCTTACAATTTCCCTTAACCATCTATGTGGATTGTGGAGTTCTCTCACGGCCAAGATTGTCCAGTGTTGTTTTAAATAATGTTAAGTATTTAAGGGTTAAAATATTGGTTATCTTCGGGCTTGGGGAGGAAGGAGGGAGTCAACAAGTATGCTGATAACACCGAGGAATTAATTAGAGTGTCTACTAACCAGTGACCAGTGCCAACCAGTACCAATGTAGTCATGAACAAAGAAAATACTCTCCTCTTTCATAAATAGATCAGATCACAGATAGAGCATGCCATTTGCTCTGTAAAAGACTCAGTGGAAACCATGGAATTCGTCTAGGAAACACCTTGCCCACTTTTTAAAAATGAATTCACAGATGAACCCAAATGGCATACAGCAGTATTTACAAATACACATGCCCTATAGGATGCAAATGCTATGCATAATCACACTCAATAATTCAAAATATGAAAGATCTAGCTCAATCCAAACACTGCTGGTCTTCCTATATGCGCATACATTCTCAATAACTACAAACTGTTCATCACCACCCCCTTTTTGTAAATCAAATAACTACAAACAGCAGCAACTACACTTAAGACCAGCCTAATTTGCGCTATACATGACAGAGAACCCAGAATCCAATGCACACTTTAATGAAAATATAGACATTGTCAAAGCCAGCATAGGTTTGGCATTTGCTGTTAACCTTTTGGCTTTGCGAATTCTTTTTTGTTTGTGAATGTTTTTATGTGAAGGCACAATTTGTATGAAAGCAAGCCTTTTCAAAAGCCAAAAGGTATATATTTTTATAGAGTAGCGCACTTTGCACCACTAATCCATGCAGTACTTATTGCGCAGAAGGACACACTGTGCAAGGGCAGAATGTTGTCAATCACAGTGGCTGGAGTGAGCTGACCCTGTGCCTCACGCTTTAGGCTGGGGGTGAGCAGAAGCACAATGTGAATGACACTACAGCAAACCAATGGATCAAGAGGGCTGACTGATATCCCTGTACATATGTACAGTATCTATGTATTTATTAAAACAAACGGTCATCTAAGGCCAGAACTAAAAATACGACCTTGAATTTGGAAGATAATTTGTGGTTTGACTTACATAATGCTAAAAATTGGGCGAAGTATCATCAGCACATCTTTCCTAATGATATGAGGATATATATCTGACACAAGTTTCAAGTGAGAAGGAAACGAAAAGAGCAGTGTGACAAAAAATTGCAGGACAAGTCAGCCTTTCAACATGTTTTTGTGCCCGGCCTCATGCGGCCTGTTTTCTAGGTTAAACCTGTGGCAAGAGAGACTCGGGGAGCAGGGGGCTTGCTCGTTATATTTAATGTGAGTACGGCTTGAGGAAGTCAAGACATATGCTAGGGTTCACTTGATCTGGGAGTTTTGCAATGATTCATTTAAGTGCAGAGTTATTATCCACGTAACTGAAATGCAGCAACTTAATGCAGAACGTCCCTCCTCTGTGCATGCATCCAGCTCGGATCGCCAGCAGATGCCTTCGAAATGCTAAAGAAGTCTCTAATGTATGTCAAGATTGGCAACAACAGCCTATTAAACCGAAAATCATATTGCTGCATTCATTGTCAGTCTAATGATCTCGTGCGTGGCCCAGAGTAGAGATGTCAGGCTGTTTTTAATACCTGGATATTTTGTACAATGAATGCAGGCGTGTCCAAGGGGGAAACCATAAGGTGAAACTTAAATCTCTATTCAATATGTTCTTTGTATCACTTGGCATGCAAATGTAATTTCAGAGTTGACAACATCGTTGAAAACCCATGCAAATCTAACTGAGTACATCCCCGTGATGAGCTGTGTATTGTGCTGCCTTAAAACATGCACACTTGGGATGCAGACATGGGTCTCTCTGTACTGCAGGAGAATAAGGAAGCATGCTGGGTCACGTTACCACCATCAGTATACGTTACACATATAGACACATTTAGGAAGATTAAATACTATAAGGAAATAGGGATGGCCGGGTGGGTATTCCATGCAACATAAAATAACGTGTGTGAAATGTAACAGGGACTGCATCACGGAAGTTGGTTAAATAGTAAGGGGCTTATTTACAAGCCCCTTGCGCCGCCGGTGCGCCACTTTTAATATGGGAAAATGTGGCGCACCAGCGGCGCAAGGGGCTTGTAAATAAGCCCCTAAGTCTGCTTCCCCACCGTGGCTCTACCAGAATGACTTAGGAAATCAGACCTACAATTACAGATTCCTCTCTCACTTCTTAATGGGCTCTTATTATTAGTTTGATTTTCTTTCACCCAGAGTAACCAGTAATCCTCCTGTCGAAAACGCTGGGGTTAAGGAAATACTCGCACATTTAATCACTTTATAGAGTGTGATGATTCGGCTACTTTATTTATAGAATTTCTATTAGCTTACCTCTCCTTCCCCACGCACGTCACTGTCAAAGAAAGTATGACGTAGGCAGGTGCTTTATTGCGCCATTCTACTTTTTCACTGGTGTTCATTGGCCTCACTCACCCTGCCAAACTCTGGTTTGTCTTTCTCTGAAAGGAGAGGGCTGGGAACAGCTGCTCGACCCTGGAACACGCCTTAGGTCGCCATCCCTAATGTATTAGCGCTTTGAACTTTGGAGACCCTTATGTTTGTGGAACAACACTGTACGAGTACCAAGGCAGCCAGGTTGTTATTTGACTTTCAGTTTTACGGCAGCAGCCGGGTGACCCGACTCAAAGACTGTCAACTCAAAGAATTGCTGAATTTGACAATATTGCCAAGCTACTTCACGCGCACTTTTCCTGCCTGTCCTTGCTGGGAAGCTTGATAAACGGTCTGGAGCCATGCGTTTCAGAAGCATTATTTCACTGTATCTGACGCGTAATAACTTAAAAAAATGCCCTGCTGGGCCTAACCTGGGCAGCTGGTGAACTGGCGACGGACTCCGGAGGCTTCTTTCCACAAAGTTCCACAACCCCACAGAGTGCACTGCAGACACGCGCGGGAAGCAGCGCGAGGTCAAGTCTGCGTAGACTCGAATCCTCTGCTTCCCGCCTGCCACACCCCTTTCCCAACTCGTCACAGGGTGGGTCTCACCACGCCCTGTAATGAGTTGGGAAAGGGGTGGGTGACAGTCTCAACTCCCTGATTGACGTGGAGGATTAGCGTTACCGGGCTTAGACTTAAAACGCCCGGGGCTAACTTAACCTCCACGCCATCAGGGGGTGGAGACTCGGCCCTGAAGCTCAGTCTTTGCCGAGCTGATGACATCACAGCCTTCAGGGCTGTGAGGTTCTCAGCCGGCAAACACATAGAAGGCTTCTTTGGGCCCGCAAGGGGGTGCTCGGAGCATTCAAGGAGAAGCAGTCTAGTCACATCACATGCCTCCAGCTGCCACTGCCACAACGAACTGCCAAATCATCGGCAATATGGAGACTATATGAATTTTTATTTAAAAGGGCAAAGGCATACAAAAACGAACATTTTTTAAATTAAATTAAATATGAGCATTGAGCACTTTGGTAACGGGGGCGGAGCCCCGACACCCTCGGGGAGAAACCGCCACTGCTGCAGGGAATGCTCAAGGTGCCCATAAAGTATATTGGGATGATGGACTCCTTTACTCAGAGGCTAGAGACCCCAAGCCTGGTACCACCAGGAGGTTGGTCATACCTTTGAAGTTTAGGGGTTTCCTTCTCACTTTGGCCCATGATATTCCCCTTGCAGGACACTTAGGCCAGAACAAGACTTGGGACAGGCTTGTCCCTCACTTTCACAGGCCTCATATGTTAGAAAATGTCAAGGAGTTTTGTCGCTCCTGTGTCACTTGCCAAGCCAGTGGTAAGTCAGGTGGCACAACAAAGGCCCCCCTGATACCACTACCTATGGTGGGGGTACCCTTTGAAAGAGTTGGAATAGACATTGTGGGTCCCATGGATCCTCAAACAGCATCTGGGCACAGATTTATACTGGTGGTAGTGGATCATGCCACCAGGTATCCAGAGGCAATTCCCCTGAGAACCACAACAGCACCTGTTGTGGCAAAGGCCCTTCTTGCAGTGTTCTCAAGAGTGGGTTTTCCAAAGGAGGTTCTTTCAGACAGAGGTACCAACTTCATGTCTGGATACTTAAAGGCAATGTGGAAGGAGTGTGGAGTAAACTACAAGTTTACCACACCCTATCACCCACAGTGCAATGGGCTTGTGGAGAGATTCAACAAGACCCTCATGGGAATGATAAAAGGATTACCAGAGAAGCTTATGCGGAAATGGGACACCCTTTTACCCTGCTTGCTCTTTGCTCACAGAGAGGTCCCACAGAAGGGGGTTGGCTGCAGCCCTTTTGAACTTTTGTTTGGCCACCCTGTGAGGGGTCCACTATGTTTGGTGAAGGAAGGATGGGAGTTACCTCTCAAAAAGCCTAAGCTAGATGTTGTGGACTATGTACTTGGTCTCCGCTCCAGGATGGCTGAGTATATGGAAAGAGCATCCAAAAACCTGGAGGCCAGTCAAGAATTACAGAAAGCTTGGCATGACCAAACGGCTGTTCTGGTGGAGTACAAACCAGGGCAGATGGTGTGGGTGTTGGAGCCAGTGGCCCCAGCAGCTCTCCAGGACAAATGGACTGGACCCTACCCAATTGTTGAAAATAAGGGAGAAGTCACCTATGTGGTTGACTTTGGAACCCCTGGGTGCCCCCACAGGAAGCTCCATGTAAATTGTTTGAAAGCATTTGTTGACAGGGAGGACATGAGTCTCCTCATGGCCACAGATGGGGATCAGGAGGAAGAGAGTGACCCTCTCCCAGGCCTGCTTTCCCAGAACCCTGATGATGGTTCAGTTGAGGGAGTAGCCTTGGCAGGCAGCCTCACTGAGCAGCAACAGGTGGACTGCAGACAGGTGTTGCAGGCCCACAGACATATGTTTTCACTCACACCCAGTCAAACTAACTGGTGCACCCATAAGGTAGACACTGGTGACAGTCTGCCTGTGAAGAATAAGATCTACAGGCAACCTGAACATGTCAGGGATTGTATAAAGGCTGAGTTGCAAAAGATGTTGGAGCTTGGAGTGATTGAGCCATCAGAGAGCCCATGGGCTAGCCCAGTGGTCCTTGTGCCAAAACCTCATACCAAAGATGGAAAGAGAGAAATGAGGTTTTGTGTGGACTACAGAGGTCTCAATGCGGTCACTAGGACAGATGCACATCCCATTCCAAGAGCAGATGAGCTCATTGATAAATTGGCTTCTGCCAAGTTTCTGAGCACATTTGATTTGACAGCTGGCTACTGGCAGATCAGACTAGCTGAAGAGTCAAAAGCCAAGACAGCATTCTCTACCCCTAGTGGACATTATCAGTTTGTGGTAATGCCCTTTGGTTTGAAGAATGCACCTGCCACCTTCCAAAGGTTGGTGAATCAAGTCCTTGCTGGGTTGGATGACTTTTGTGCAGCATATCTAGATGATATTGCTGTCTTTAGCTCCACCTGGGAGGATCACCTGATCCACCTGAAGAAGGTTCTGGGGGCCCTGCAAAAGGAGGCCTGACTATGAAGGCTACCAAGTGCCAGATAGGGCAGAGCAAGGTTGTGTACCTGGGCCACCTAGTAGGTGGGGGTCAGGTTCAACCATTGGAGAGCAGGATCCAGACCATACAGGACTGGGCTCCTCCAACTACCCAGACACAAGTCAGAGCCTTCTTGGGCCTGACTGGGTATGACAGAAAATTTGTGAAAAACTATGGGTCCATTGTGACACCATTGAATGACTTGCCATCCTAGAAGATGCCCAAAAAGGTTCAGTGGACAGTTCGCTGTCAAAAGGCATTTGATGACCTGAAGAAGGCCATGTGCTCTGCACCTATCCTGAAGAGTCCTGACTACTCCAAACAGTTCATTGTACAGACAAATGCTTCTGAGTTGGGGGTGGGAGCTGTTCTTTCACAACTTAATCAAGATGGTCAAGACCAGCCCATTGCTTTTATTAGCAGAAGGCTGACCCCCAGGGAGAAACGTTGGTCAGCTATTGAGAGGGAGGCCTTTGTTGTGGTTTGGGCCCAGAAGAAGTTGAGGCCATACTTGTTTGGAACTCACTTCAAGATTCAGACAGACCATGAGCCCCTCTTGTGGCTAAATCAGATGAAGGGTGAAAATCCCAAACTGTTCAGGTGGTCCATTTCCCTACAGGGGATGGACTTTACAGTGGAGCACCGCCCAGGGACTGACCATGGTAATGCAGATGGTCTCTCCAGGTACTTCCACTTAGAACATGAAGACTTATCTGGTCAAGGTTAAGTTTAATGTCCCTGCGTTTGGGGGGGGGGTTGTGTAGGAGAGTAGGGTCTGCTATCCTATGGTCACCCCAATTTTTGCTTTTTGCTTCACTGGTTTTCGACTTACTGAGGCTGTGGGCCTGCTACTCAGACCCCCAGCCTGCTGTTCTCTCTCTAAATTCACATACATGTACTATAGGTACATAACCCAATTGGAAAATGGACTCCTTGTCAGCCCCTGTACCATGCACTGTAGGTGCTCAGGGCATAGGTGCCACCAAGGCCTACCAGGGGCTGAAGCATAGCTTTTGCCACCCCTGGCTGGTTCTTAAATTGACACAACTAGCTGATCACTCAGCTGGGGCAAGTTGGTGTAATCACCCTTTGCTTAGATATAGTATACCTATATCTAAACCTATATCTGGACACATATAAACCTGTGAGCCACTCCTATGGAAGGCCTCATCAATCCTGGAGGCAGAGTGCGCGGTTTAATGTGAGATGGAGCTCTGGAATGAGCTGAGCCTGTCTGCAGCTGTCGGGAACAACTCCCTAAGCTGTTCCGGGATAATGCCAAACCATATACTATTAAGTGCATTATAATCCTCGCAGTTATATAGCAACTTTGGTTTGGCTTTATCAAAACATGTTGTGTAAGGTGTCATACGATTTGGAATACTATCCCCTTGACAGTTCTGTCGACGGGAATAGCATTCCACCCCTCTAGAGGGAGAAGACATGTTACTTTACTGAAATGCGGTTGATTTTTAAAAGAGCCTCAGATCCACAAAATGGATGCTTCTGCCACAGACACGAGTCTGACCTCCTGCTGCTGACCGAAACTCAGCAGAGGAGGCCTGGACAAAGGCTTTCCTGTCGCAGGGAGGTGTTACACCACCCCAGACAGGAGATAGTGGATTGTAGCAGGGACGTTTGAAAGAAACTAGACACTGCCTGGGGAGCACAAGGCTGCCCCTTGCATAATCCGGCCAAACCAGTTCTGGGGCAGACCAGCCCCAGTCCCAGCACGGCCTGGATCAAAGGAAAGGGGTGTATCCACCCCCTTCCTTGGTCCCACCCATAGGAGGGGACCTAGCAGGTAATCCAGCCCCCTAGATTGGTATAAGAATGGAAGCAGTGCCAAAGCACTCAGATTATCCTGATGAAACATTTGAAATGAAACTCTGGACCCTTCGACATCCTACTCAACGTAGAAGACTGAAGAATCTCCCTTGTGGTCAAGGAGTGACCACCCTGTGCAAACAGGCACCATCCAGCACCTCGACGTCTGCTTTGTTGCAGTTCCTGCCAGGACTCGAGCAACAGAGATCGACGAGATCAAGCTTGCCTGCCTTCTTACAGCCCGATCCACAGTTCCTGCAGAGCTGAGACCCATGGAGGTGACCGGAAGCGTGGGGCACGCCATCTTGAAAAAACCACGAGACGCTGACCGTGCAGCCCACGAGTGACCCCCAAAGCTGTACACCGGGGTTTGAGAAGCCTCAACCCTGAGCCACGAATGCACCGAAGCTCACCCCTCTAAACTTGACGAGTGCTGCGTGGGGCCCTTCTGCTTTCTTTGGCTTGACGCATTGGCCTGGTCACTTGCCAGCTGGCTTGTGGCCCCTGTGCCAACGAAAACCTAAAACCGACTTGTGATTCTGGTTGCTTCAGACTTGCACCAGCTCCTCTGAAAAGTAGCACCCGCTCTGACCCTCCTGGTCCGAGTGAGAAGCAATCTTCCAGTCCTGCGTGGATTGCTCTTGCCAATTGTTGTTCGCTCCGATCTTGAAGCCGACAGCGCCGACGGTGAGAGCCTGCACGGGACAGCTCGTGACCTGCTCCTGGACTTCGCAGATGCCCCAGAGCCCATGTGGCAGCGGAGAGAAGCTCCTTGACAACCACCTGATTGCACCCGACATTGCCTGGTTCCGTCCTGGTTCCACCCTGGTCACTGCTGAGTGACCCAGACTCAGTCCCCTCTGCTTTCGGGTACTTTTCTACACCGATCCACCCTTGGATCACACCGGACACTTCTCCTTCACATCGCCTGCAGCATCTTCAGCTTCAAGCACCAACAACCTGCGTGACGAAACCCGACGCCATTTTGACCCAATGCACCCGCTTCCTGTGGTTGAGGTAACATTGCAACGCCGGTGTCCCCACACTGGTACACACCTCTAGAGTATGTGTCTAAAGTTTTGTCCATCTAGGTCCAGCGGAAGTATCCTTAAACTCTATCTGTGTAACTTTTATGCACCATTGACTTTGCATTGGTGCATGCGTGTGCTTTAAGTGCTGCACCCGAATCCCGCGGGCTTTTCCCGACTTCAGCATTGCTTGTCCCGACTGCTCCCAGCGATTCCCTAGGACCTAGGCCTAACCACTGTTCGATTGGTATCTCTTATACCACTTTCTTAATATATGGTTTGAGTGGCCACCCGCCCTCATCCATAATCGTGCAACTTTGTATGTTATACTGTGCTTTTGATTTAATGCTTGTGCCCCTTTGCTCATAAAGAGTACTGGGGATTATTTTAGAAATAAACACATATCTTTTTATAATATATACTTGTGTGGTGTCCTTTCATTTGGTATTACAGGATTGTGATTGGTAAAACAGCTCGCTTAACACGACCTCTTGAGTTTAGCCTTTAAGGCTGCTTAGTCTATGCTACCATTAAGATAGCTTGTCTATAAGGTTGACTTACAACCAGACACCATAAGGGATTGTTTGGATTGATACAAGGTGGTTCCAGAATTGGAAACATCATATATCAGGCCAACTTCTCACAGTTAGTGTAAGGCACGGAGTAATAGTTATTGTGCTAGGTTAAGCATATACAATAATGCATTATTGCAGTTTTTCATTTCAAGTGACTTTGTGCTGGCATAAATACCGGATTTGGTCTATATACAAGAGGAATCTAAAACGCATTTTCAATAAATGCATAAATATATAAATATATAAATATATAGATATGTATCCATAAATACACATAACATAGCCTTAAAATCACATATAAATAACATCATGCTTGTACACACCCCCATCCAGTTACTTGGTTGTTAATACTATGAATTTAAATTTTACATATAACAACCTGCGCTGGAACGTATTTAACTATACTTTGTATACATTAATTCTAAAATGTCCTAATTTGCCTTATGTCAATATTCGCAAGTCATGTTTTTGGGTCTTATTAATCTAAAGTGCTGGTGCAAAAATATTTTTTAAAAAGTGAATAATTTCTGTTAGTGCATATTGATTAAAAGGTAGTAAAAAATAGAAAGGAAAAATTCTGGGTAAAAAGGAGAAGGGGCAGATTTAATTAGTACCCCCATGCTCTATCTATTTCATATTGTTATTTTTATCTTTATCTAGAGCACAGACTATGGGTAGCAGTGATGATTTGATATCTACTTCAGAGAAAAATTCTGTTTGCTCGACTCTATGATTTTAACATTAAACACTGGCTGTAGACAATATATGGTAATGTTAAAAATTCTGTTTGCTCGACTCTATGGTTTTAACATTAAACACTGGCTGTAGACAATATATGGTAATGTTAAATATCCTCAACTAGATTGTATGATTCATTTGCTATAGTAAACTTGCATGTAACTCCTCTGAGCTGTTAAGACCATTCAGATGTTTACTATCAAGTTTGAGGATATAATGCATCTCCAATATTCTAAGGTCTCGTTCTCTGTCAAGTAATATTTGAGATCCTTTGAATTGCCATCATGATATTCATGAAAGTGTCTAGCTACTGGATATGCTGGAACCTGGTTCTTAATTGCTCATATGCGTTGGAGTACCCTCTTGTGTCCAAGTAAGGTGGTACTCCCTATGAATTTTAAACCACATGGGCACTCCAACACATATACCACGTGGTCTGATTTACAGGTAAGGCTTTTTGTTATTTCCCTATTCGGACTGCCAAATGGTGTTGCGATTTCCTTAGTGTTAACACCATGCTGACAGGCCTTACACACTTTACATTTGTAAAAGCCCTTCCTCTGCACAAGCCAAGAGTCCTTAGCCAGCGTTCCACATGGGTCGTTCACCATAAGGGTGTCCTTCTTTGAGACTCCTCTTTTGTATGTAATTAGAGGGTTTTTAGGGACAGTCTTGCCTATCACAGGATCTTGTTTAATAAAGTGCCAGTTCTTTCTAATGATCTTACGTACTGCCATGGTTCTTTATTGTAATCTAAGATAAACCTGAATGTGTTAGAGGTCCCATCATTCGCAGTCATATTTTTTCAAGTTGAGACTAAAGTTTCCCTTTCTGCCTGGTTGCATTTGATTAGAGCTTTTTTGAGACATGTGTTACTGTAACCCCTTTCTTTGAATCGGGCCAAACAGCCCGCCTGTGCAGTTTGTGCCATATCTCTGCTGCTGAATATTCTCTTGATACGCAGTAGCTCTCCATAGGGGATACTTTGTACCAGATAGTTAGGATGGGCACTACTCGCATGGAGAATTCGCATTGCGATGATCAATGTAAATTTCAACTTCAAGGAAAGTGATAGAGGTTGGACTTATTGTTGCGGTGAAGTTAAGATTTAAATCATTCTGATTTAAAGATGCAAGAAAGTTATTAGCTTCCAACTCACTACCATGCCAAATCACGAAGAGATCGTCGATGAATCTCCACCAACTTTTAACATGTTTCTTGAATGTATCTGCGTGTCTTGCCATGAGTACCTGCTCCTCCCACCAGCCCATATGTAAACAGGCGTAGCTGGGGGAGAAGCTGGCCCCCATGGCGACACCCCTCAGTTGCTGGTACAATACATCCTGAAACATAAAAATGTTGTTAAATAAACATAGTTCAATCATATTTATGATCATTTTGCTATGCTCATTGTATATTTGCCCCTTTCTAGCTAAATAGTATTTAATAGCTCTCAGTACATCACTATGTTTGATAGATGTATATAGTGAGGTCACATCTAATGCAATCAGAAGATATTCTCTGTCCCATTCAAAGTCTTTTATCTGCGTTAAAAAGTCACCAGTGTCTCTGATGTACGAGTCCAAGTTATGAACAAATTCTTGAAGAAAGAAATCAACATAAATTAACGTGTTCTCAAATACACTATTTCTGGCCGATATAATGGGCCTACCAGGTGGCTTTACTCTATCCTTATGGATTTTCGGGTAAGTACAAAATTGGGATGGTGGGATTTTGTTTCCGAAGAAATTTGAATTTGTCACTAGTAATCATGCTCTTTTCTCTCCATGCCATCAACTTGAATCTGTATGTAGCTTGGATATTATTCCACACAGTTCTGTTGCTCTTGGCATAGCAGGTTTCATCACTCAAATGACTATTTCCTTCAAGTAACTTGTCAGCATTACGCACTACAATTTCCTTGTTGCTCTTAATTTTCTTCATGAGTTGATGATATTGTAGTTCTTTTTTATTTTTTCGTTTTTTTATTGTTGTTTCTATGATACTTATTTTATTGAGGTTTTTCAGATCAGTGATGACCTGGTCCTGAAACATCTCAATATTGTCCTTAACCATCAAAGGGTAGAATTTTGAAGGTGGTTTAAATGGGGTGACCACTCGAAGTTCAGATGGTCCTGATCTCTCACTGGATGTATTTGTTTCTTGGTCCATTACAAATAATATTTCCACCAGCTCTTGTGTTGAAGGATTTTGACTATTTTTGTATATTCCTGAGGTTGGCAGCTGAATACTAGTGTTATCAGCCGATATTACACCCAGAGCCTTCCTATGTGTTTGTTCATGGAATTTGCGTAGTTTAAGCTTTCTCACGCTTTTGTAGACATCAATTCTGGATTTGGTGTAGTTGAAACTACTTTCCGGACAAAATGATAGTCCCAGGGCTAGCAGTTGTGTTTCAGCAGTATTTAGTACTAGATCAGTTAAGTTCACCACTGTTTTAGCACTGCTCTTCAGGATATTAGGTGGCATTATTTTTTCAAGAACGTTTTCTGGTATGCCTTCTTCTGTTGCTGCTTTCTGTTTCTGTTGTTGGGCAATCCGCCTTCCGATGCCGAGGTCAGCTCAGAAAGTTGGTTTTCTGTTGCTGGCCCCTGCTTGGACGCCTTATTATCTGCTTTCAGGGCATCGAATTTCCGGGCAAAAGTAAAGATTCTCCCTTTCTCATAATCACAGCGGTCGCGGTGAAATTTGTAGGTTTTACGTTCCCTAATGATGTCCTCTTCTTTTTTGAGTCGTTTCTTCATTTCGTCTTTTAGCTTAATAATTTCCTCTTGTTCCTCCATGGCATCAAGCTCTGTAGTTAGAGAGTCAATTTCATCTGCCAATTTGGCACAATCTTTTTCTGCATATTTTACTAATATAAATAGCAATTTGCGGGATGAGTCTAAGTTTGTTTCTTCCCGTTCGTGCATCATTTCGCGGTCCGGTGCCTCATAATTCGGCGCTATCAGGATTCTCAGCCCGAAAGGGACTCTCCCTACATCAATCTATCGCTGTAGTTATTTTGCCTCCCACAATCTTTTTTGCTCAGTTCTCCACAGTTTTTCTAGTTGCTTGCATTTTTCTCTTATCCCAATGTTCGTATTGGATACTGTTGCACTTTGGGAATTGCAGTCCATTGTTGGAACTGTATCATCACTGAACATGGTTACTGCCGCCTCCTCCCTTTCCCTCCTGGCGTCAGGTGCCGACATTCTGTTTGTCATTGCTATGTGTGCTTCACAAATTCGTAGGCTCCTGTCAGACTGCTAGGCTCGATGAGGAAATCCTCTTAGGCGGTGGCATTGGCCGCTTACTGCCCCAAAGTCTGTTGGTGTGCTACTTCCTCGCGCCCAACGTTATACATATATATTTTTTTCTTCCACAATTTGTCTCCAGATGTAGACGCACTCAGGTACTTCAATTATTTTGTAACAAACCGAAAATATTTAGGCTTCATTTCCTCTTCCCTAGCGCATTTCGGACTGTCAAAGTCCTTGATCACAGGCTGGAAATGCAGAAACACAATCATGTTAGATGCTATTTATTCAGTCTTCAATAATCCGTACCCAGCTCAGATTGTTCCAAACCTCAGACACGCATTTAGTGTACAGCACGGCGGTGCAGTCTATACGACTGGATTGCTGTCAATATTTTTTACACAATTTGTCCCCAGACATAGACGCACTTGTCACCAGGTACTTCAATTATTCTAGCACAAACTGGCAATACTTGGGCTTTTTTTTCCTCTTGCCTAACGTGTTTAGGACTGCCAATGTACTTGATTACAGGCTGGAAATGCAGAAACACAATCACATGTTAGATGCTACTTACAAACTCACTGGTGGGTGAAAGGTATAGGCCATCGGCAACTACAGGTTCCAGCATGCACTTCAAGTAAGAAATAACCCTAGGCATAGTCCGTTGTAGCGCCACGGAGTTGGAAACAAATCTGTGGAGCTCGGCTACGCCGGCCGCCTCCAACCCCTATTAAGATATAAGTTACAAGTAATTTAAAAAAAGTAAAAACTACTTACCTGTTTACCGCGGCGTCCCAGGGCTGCCCTCCTCCTCTCCCTCGCCATAGGGATACTGCTTGAGAGAACTGTGCATGCCCTGGGATGCCGCAGTAAACAGGTAAGTGATTTTTACTTTTTTTAAATTACTTGTAATTATATCTTAATAGGGGGGTGGAGGAGCGCAGCGGGCCAACTCCTCTTCGCTGCGGAGTGTGCGGAGATATGCCTACTCCGTGTTATCCGCGGAACGCAGAGTAGGTAAATCTCTGCACACTCTGGCACCCGAGCCAAGTTCTCTGCCCACGGTTAGTAAGAAACCAGTGAGGAGACCTATCAGAGGGAGCAATATTTAAAAGTGTAATCAACTAGTAGTTGTGAACAGCAATGAGCTTGCCAAGCACTTTCCCTGCACATTACCTCCTCGTCCTGTCTCCCCGTCCCATTCCTTACATGTGAGCAGCTAGTCTGCTCTACAGAAACCCCTACCTAGCTGAGCTGTTTGCACTTCCCCCTAGGATGACGTCACCCTCATGTGACTATAAAGGGGGAAGTGCAGAAATCAAACATCCTGTTCTTTTTTTTCTGCGATCTACGACCGCGTTTCCTGGCTGTGCTGTTCGGGGGCTGCTGTGTTTGTGGTGAGTTCCCTGCTGTTTCCATGTTTATTTTTGGCGGCATGCTTTAGTGGCCGCCTTGGTTATCGCGCTGCCGTTTCCCCCGCGCTGTCTCCTTATGGTGCTGCTGTATTACACGTGGCTCGCGTTAGCAGCCGTCTCTGTCTTGGGCTGTTGTTTTACACGCGGCTCGGGTTAGCGGCCGCTTCTGCTCGTTTCTCTCACAATTACTCACCAGGCGTTGGTTGGCCTGCTCCAGTGGTCGTTCCTGAGTGGGTCTCTGGTCCTTTTTCGCCCTGCATTAGCGTGCTGGGGGCTTCTTGTGGAGTTGGTGATATGGCTTGTGCAATTAGGGGGCGTTTTGGCTGCTGGCTGGTCCTTTTATGCCGGCCCATTTTTTTCTTCCTGACACAGGTGTTTGGGTCCTCAGCCTATATATGGGGTCCTTCTTGGGTGTTTTTTTGTCCTTGTTTTTGCCTGTTGGTGTGGTTTTTGGACTTGTGCTTCTGTGATGGATGCTGAGGCTTCATCTTCTGCGGCCCCTCTGGATGCCCTGCGCCTCCTTGTCAGTGAGGCTGTGGCTGCTGCTTTCCTGGCCAGGGATGCAGCTGGGCCTCCTCCCAAATGACCTTGTGTTTCTGTGGATCCACAGGCTGAACCTGAGGATGACTTGGGTCCTGAGGAGGATGAGGGTGTGCGTGGTCGTTTTGTTCAGGGTGCTGAGCTCACTGAACTGTTCGCACATGTTAGGTCCAATTTGGGGTTCTCTCCTCCTGCCACTGATGTTTTGGAGGATGACTTCTTCACACAGTATGTCCATTCTGCTCCGGACTCTTTGCCTTTGCACGGTGCTATACGCAAGGTGTTGTCTCACGAATGGCTGGAAGTGGACAAATCTGCTTTTCCTTGTTTCCTGTCTCGGCGTTACCCTCTGGAGGGTTTTGCTGCTGAGTTCCCTCAGGCTGTGAAGGTGGATAATCTGATGGCTGGCCTCTCTTCTCAGGGTTTGGTCATTTCTGAGGACGCCCTTCCTGCGGACGCTGTGGATAAGCATGTTGAAGGAGCTGTGAAGCGTTCTTATGCTGCTTCCAATTTTTCCATCCGTGCGACTGCCTATTCAAACTATATGGTTCAGTCGCTCCTTAAGGATTTCCAGTCCCTGTCGGTTCTGCTGCAAGACGGCGAGGATGCCACGCCTCTTTTGTCTTTGATGGAGCAACAGGTTCGGTACCTGTCGGATATTTCCTTTGACAATTTGGGGGCGGCGGCTGCTGCTTCTGGTGCTTCCATCGCTGCCCGTCGTCATATTTGGATGCGTTCCTGGAAGGCGGACTCTTCACAGAATTTGGTCCTCCTTAAGTTGCCCTTTGCTGGTTCCAAGGTGTTCGGTCCTCAGCTGGAGGGTATGGTCAAGCAGTTGGCTGAGAACCGCAAGTTGGTGGCTCCAGTCCGCCCCCCTTCTTGGGGTAGTGGATTTGGTTACCACCGCGCTTTTGGGCCTCCTGCTCCTTGCGCTTCCCAGCCCTTTCGTGGCAGGGGTTGTGGCCGGGGGGCCCCTGGAAGTGCCAAGCCCCGGGCCGCTGCCGGTGGTGCCACCCCTACTTCCTCCTCTTCTCAATGACTGTCTGCCCTTGCCGGTTGGTGGTCGCCTCCAGTCTTTCCGCGCCCAGTGGTTGTCGGTTCCGGATGCCTGGGCGGTTCAGACTGTTTCGGAAGGTTGCCGGATAGAGTTTTCCTCTCCTCCTCCTCCGGGTTTTGTTCAGACTCCCCTTCCACGTCTTCCTCTGCGCAGGGATGCTTTGTTGACAGGTGTAAGGCTCCTGTTGAAGAAGAGGGCTATTGTGGAGGTCCCCCCGCTGGAGAGGGGCAGGGGTTGCTATTCTATCCTATTTCTTGTCTCAAAGAAGGACACTTCGGATCTTCGTCATGTTCTGGATCTGAAGCGGGTCAATTGCTTCGTTGTCCACCGTCTGTTCAAGATGGTGACGCTCCAGTCCATTATGCCTCTGGTCCTGCCAGGGGGCTTCCTGGCGTCCCTGGATCTCATGGATGCATATCTGCACGTTCCTGTACATCCGGAAGACCAGCGTTTTCTCCGAATTGCTGTGGAGGCCCTTCACTATCAGTTCCGGGTGCTCCCTTTCGGCCTTTCCACGGCGCCCAGAGTGTTCACCAAGCTCTTGACCCCTCTGGTGGGTATCCTTCATTCCAAGGGTCTTCTGGTTTTTCCATATCTGGATGACTGGTTGATTGTCTCTCCTTCTTTTTCGCAGACTCTGTCGGATGTGGACCAGGTGTGTCTTCTGCTGGGTTCCTTTGGGTTCCTTATCAACCACAGGAAGTCGTCCCTGGTGCCCTCCCAGTCCCTGAAGTTCCTGGGGGCTCTCTTCCGCATGGACTTGGACATGGTTTTTCTCTCACAGGAGCGCCAGTTGACTTTGTTTCATCACCTTTCCTGGCTTCTGTCCCAATCCCAGGTGTCTGCCCGTCTCTGGTTGCGGAGTCAGGGGGAGATGGTTTCGACTCTGCATCTCCTTCCTTGGTCCAGGCTCCATCTGTACCCCCTGTTGCATCATGTCCTGTCACACTGGGATCCTGCCTCCTTGGACTACGAGACTCTGATCCCTGTCACCCTGGGATTCGGGCGGATCTCCAGTGGTGGTTGTCCCCTCTCTCTCTTTCCCGGGGGTACGATCTCCTTCCTCCTCAATCTGTGGTTGTGTTGTCCACGGATGCCAGTGCTTTGGGGTGGGGTGCCGTTCTGGGTGCCTCCAAGGTCAGGGTCGGTGGTCCAGTTTCGAGTCCCTCCAGTCGTCGAACTGGAAGGAGTTGAGGGCGGTTTGGTTGGCTCTTCTTTGGTTCGCTCCTCTCCTTCGGGGTCGGGCGATCTCTGTGCAGACGGTCAATCAGGTGGTTCGTTCTTATGTGAATCACCAGGGGGGCATGTTTCGTGCTCTGTTTCTCCTGTCCCGGAATATCGGCCTTTGGGCCGAGTCAAGTCTCTTGTCTCTGACGGTGGTCTATCTTCCGGGGAAGGAGAATGGGCCTGCGGATTCTTTGAGCAGGGTGTTCCCCTCCTCGGTGTCCCTTTGTCTGTCCCCGGATCTGTTCGACCTGATTGTCCTCCGGTTCCGCCTTCCTTGGCGGGATCTGTTTGCCTTGGAGGAGACCGCCCTTCTTCCTCAATTTTGCAGCATAGTTCCCTCTCCGTTGGCGTGGGCTACCGATGCCTTCTCGATTCCTTGGTCGAGGGGTCTGCTGTTTGCCTTCCCTCCATTTGCCTTAATTCCGAGGGTCCTCCGGAAGATTCGTTGGGATCAGGCGAAGGTTCTACTGGTGGTTCCAGAATGGTCTCGGCAGTCTTGGTTTCCCCTTCTGCTGGCCTTCTGGGTTTGCCCTCATTGGAGGTTTCACCTGTCTCACTCCCCGCTGCGGGCTCCTCTTCTCGGGGTTGCCTCCCTGTGTCGCCTCCGGCTGGGGGTTTGGCACTTGAAAGGTTACGTTTGCTGGGTCTGGGTTGCTCGGTTGAGGTTGCCCGTTGTCTCCAGCTTTCTAGGGGTCCTTCCACCTTGAAGTCGTATGACCGTCACTGGAAGAATTTCTCCTCCTGGTGTCTTGTGAGGGGTCTCTCTTCAGCCTCCTGTGAGGCCGTGAAGGTTTTGGACTTCTTGTAGGATGGTTTCATCTTGGGGCCTGCGGTTTCTTCCCTTCGGGGCCAGTGGGCTGCCATTCTTACTTTCCGGGGTTCTTCTGTTTCCTCTGTATCCCCGTTGGTGGCTCGCCTTCTGCGGAGTTTCTTGCTTCAGCGTCCTGTCTCTTGTTCTCCTGTGCCTCCTTGGGATCTTCCCTTGGTTCGCCGGGCTTTGACGGGTCCTCCTTTCGAGCCTTTGGATTCCGTGGCCCTGAAATTCCTTTCTGCTAAGGTTATTTTCCTGGTGGCCATTACTTCTGGGCGGAGGGTTGGTGAGATTGGGGCGCTGATGACTTCCCCTCCCTTCTTGTGCTTTTGCGATGATAAGGTCATTCCCCGTCCGAGTCAGTTCTTTCTTCCTAAGGTGGTGTCTTCCTTTCACTGTCAGGAGGATATTGTTCTCCCAGTGTTTTTTCCGGCTCCTGCCTCTCCTGAGGAGGTGCTCCTCCATTCATTAGATGTGCTGCAGGCTCTCCGCATCTACTTGGAGCGTACGGCTGGCTTCAGGAAGGTTGATTCCCTGTTCGTCACCTATGGCCTCTCGGGGCTGGGGCTTCGTCCTTCCTTGTCCACTTTGTCTCGGTGGGTCAGGGGTGCTGTGGTTTCTGCTTACGACTCTGCCCACTGTCCTCTGACTTCTTCTGTTCAGGGTCGGTCGACTCGGAGCGTGTCCTCCTCCTGGGCCATGTTCAAGGGGGCCTCGTTGAGGGACATATGCAATGCTGCCACTGGGCTTCTCCACATACTTTTGTTGCCCATTACCGGATTCAGTTGGGGATGGTGGCCTCTGCTGCTTTTGGGGCTTGTGTCCTTTCTGCGGTGCATGATTTGTGAAATGTACTGTTTTCTTTTGATTAAAACTGGACCTGTTTTTTCTTGAAACTGTTTGGTCTGTTTTTTTCTTACAATCACTGTGTGCTTGGGTATGGGCTCACATGTAAGGAATGGGACGGGGAGACAAGACGAGGAGGTAATGCCCGGGTACTCACCGGTAATATCCATTACTCCGAGTCCTAGTCTCCCCGTCCCATTCCTGAGCCCTTCCCTCCCTCCCTGGTTTGGGTTTTCTTTGGGTGATTGTGTGTTTTTTCGTTCAGGTTTCCTTGGTATTCTCAGGATGTTTGATTTCTGCACTTCCCCCTTTATAGTCATGTGAGGGTGACGTCATCCTAGGGGGAAGTGCAAACAGCTCAGCTAGGTAGGGGTTTCTGTAGAGCAGACTAGCTGCTCACATGTAAGGAATGGGACGGGGAGACCAGGACTCGGAGTAATGGATATTACCGGTGAGTAACCGGGCATTCCGCTGAACAAGGACGTGATGTCTGAAACGCGTAAAGAAACAAGTAATGAAAGTAATTGAGCACCGGAATTGTACTTGCCTGATTAAAGATTTGACTGAAATGGAGAGTGCATCTTCTGTCTCTGGACAAACCTTTTGTACATATTTCACGGCTGTCCTGCCAGGAAGCTACGCCATCGCTGAAATGAAACACAGCAGTCTGAGATGGCATGTATTGGAACAGCCACACAAGGGAACTTTCAGTGTGCATAGAGTGCAATTATTTAATTTGGGCTTGTTTGAGCAGGCAAACCCAGGGGAGGGTAAAAAGTAAAAGCTGTCTGCAACTACAGATTCCAGCATGCACCTCAAGTAAGAAACCAGTGAGGACCTAGCAGAGGGCGCAATATTTAAAAGTGTAAACAACCAGTAGTTGTGAACAGCAATGAGCCTGCCAAGCACTTTACCTGCGAATTCCTGTGAACAAGGACGTAATGTCCGAAACGTGATAGGAAGCACGGAATGAAACTAACTGAGCACCGGTTTTGTACTTGCCTGATTACATTTTACTAAAATGGAGAGTGCATCTTCAGTCTCTCGACAAACTTTCTGTACATATTTCATGGCTGTCCTGCCGGGACACAGTGGGTCCGAGATGGCATGTATTGGAACGGCAACACAAAGGAACTTTCAGTGTGCACAGAGTGTAATCATTAAACAATTCGGGCTTGTTTGAGCAGGCAAATCCACTGGAGGGTAAAAAGATATATATATATAGAACAGAACTCTGTTAATTTTTTCTTGGCGTTTCCAGAACTCTGCTTAATTTGCTCAAATAAATCCTGTTGGCAAGTCAGCATATGTCGGGCTCATTCATAATTGAGTGGGCATTGGGTGCATGTCTATGGCCAGTATGCTGTTTCACTGGCGTTACCGGCATGCCCTCCTGGTCTGGTGTGAGGCGCCAAGTCAGCAAAACTTTGGACTGGGTACGAAAATACAGCGCGCTCACCCCCCCCCCCCCCGAGAAGTCTCATGGTATTATTTTGGGACTTTAATTTCGGGGAAGGAGGCTGCAGCGTGTCTGCAGAGGCCCCAGCAGGTATGGCAAACTACTCTCCCTGTGTGCAGAAAACGGAGGAGTGCAGCGCGGTGAGTCAGGCCACTGTGCATTTGTCAGCCATTCACTGGATGGGCTGGCACATTGGACTCGCAGCACCAGCATTCCTCTGGGTACATCACGTGCACGGGAGGCAGCACAACATCAAACAGAGGCGGGGAGGAACCAACAAAGGAGTGGCCAGAGACTGCTCAGGACACTTTAATTACCCCCAGGTGCGAGGCTCTGAAGAGAGGGAAACGAGAACCGGCACTGATGAAAGCGCACATCTCCGCTTAAAACGCGTCTGCTTGGCATTTCCAGAACTCTGTTAATTTTTTCTTGGCGTTTCCAGAACTCCGCGTAATTTGCTCAAATAAATCCTGTTGGCAAGTCAGCATATGTCAGGCTCATTCATAATTGAGTGGGCATTGGGTGCATGTCTATGGCCAGTATGCTGTTTCACTGGCGTTACCGGCATGCCCTCCTGAACTGGTGTGAGGCGCCAAGTCAGCAAAACTTTGGACTGGGTACGAAAATACAGCGCGCTCACCCCCCCCCCCCCCCGAGAAGTATCATGGTATTATTTTGGGACTTTAATTTCGGGGAAGGAGGCTGCAGCGTGTCTGAAGAGGCCCCAGCAGGTATGGCAAACTACTCTCCCTGTGTGCAGAAAACGGAGGAGTGCAGCGCGGTGAGTCAGGCCACTGTGCATTTGTAAGCCATTCACTGGATGGGCTGGCACATTGGACTCGCAGCACCAGCATTCCTCTGGGTACATCACGTGCACGGGAGGCAGCACAACATCAAACAGAGGCGGGGAGGAACCAACAAAGGAGTGGCCAGAGACTGCTCAGGACACTTTAGTTACCCCCAGGTGCGAGGCTCTGAAGAGAGGGAAACGAGAACCGGCACTGATGAAAGCGCACATCTCAGCTTGAAACGCGTCTGCTTAGCGTTTCCAGAACTCTGTTAATTTTTTCTTGGCGTTTCCAGAACTCTGCTTAATTTGCTCAAATAAATCCTGTTGGCAAGTCAGCATATGTCGGGCTCATTCATAATTGAGTGGGCATTGGGTGCATGTCTATGGCCAGTATGCTGTTTCACTGGTGTTACCAGCATGCCCTCCTGGTCTGGTATGAGGCGCCAAGTCAGCAAAACTTTGGACTGGGTACGAAAATACAGCGCGCTCACCCCCCCGAGAAGTCTCATGGTATTATTTTGGGACTTTAATTTCGGGGAAGGAGGCTGCAGCGTGTCTGCAGAGGCCCCAGCAGGTATGGCAAACTACTCTCCCTGTGTGCAGAAAACGGAGGAGTGCAGCGCGGTGAGTCAGGCCACTGTGCATTTGTCAGCCATTCACTGGATGGGCTGGCACATTGGACTCGCAGCACCAGCATTCCTCTGGGTACATCACGTGCACGGGAGGCAGCACAACATCAAAAAGAGGCGGGGAGGAACCAACAAAGGAGTGGCCAGAGACTGCTCAGGACACTTTAAATACCCCCAGGTGCGAGGTTCTGAAGAGAGGGAAACGAGAACCGGCACTGATGAAAGCGCACATCTCCGCTTGAAACGCGTCTGCTTGGCGTTTCCAGAACTCTGTTAATTTTTTCTTGGCGTTTCCAGAACTCTGCTTAATTTGCTCAAATAAATCCTGTTGGCAAGTCAGCATATGTCGGGCTCATTCATAATTGAGTGGGCATTGGGTGCATGTCTATGGCCAGTGTGCTGTTTCACTGGCGTTACCGGCATGCCCTCCTGTTCTGGTGTGAGGCGCAAAGTCAGCAAAACTTTGGACTGGGTACGAAAATACAGCGCGCTCACCCACCCGAGAAGTCTCATGGTATTATTTTGGGACTTTAATTTCAGGGAAGGAGGCTGCAGCGTGTCTGCAGAGGCCCCAGCAGGTATGGCAAACTACTCTCCCTGTGTGCAGAAAACGGAGGAGTGCAGCGCGGTGAGTCAGGCCACTGTGCATTTGTCAGCCATTCACTGGATGGGCTGGCACATTGGACTCGCAGCACCAGTATTCTTCTGGGTACATCACGTGCACGGGAGGCAGCACAACATCAAACAGAGGCGGGGAGGAACCAACAAAGGAGTGGCCAGAGACTGCTCAGGACACTTTAATTACCCCCAGGTGCGAGGCTCTGAAGAGAGGGAAACGAGAACCGGCACTGATGAAAGCGCACATCTCCGCTTGAAACGCGTCTGCTTGGCATTTCCAGAACTCTGTTAATTTTTTCTTGGCGTTTCCAGAACTCTGCTTCATTTGCTCAAATAAATCCTGTTGGCAAGTCAGCATATGTCGGGCTCATTCATAATTGAGTGGGCATTGGGTGCATGTCTATGGCCGGTATGCTGTTTCACTGGCGATACCGGCATGCCCTCCTGGTCTGGTGTGATGCGCCAAGTCAGCAAAACTTTGGACTGGGTAAGAAAATACAGCACGCTCACCCCCCCCGAGAAGTCTCATGGTATTATTTTGGGACTTTAATTTTGGGGAAGGAGGCTGCAGCGTGTCTGCAGAGGCCCCAGCAGGTATGGCAAACTACTCTCCCTGTGTGCAGAAAACGGAGGAGTGCAGCGCGGTGAGTCAGGCCACTGTGCATTTGCCAGCCATTCACTGGATGGGCTGGCACATTGGACTCGCAGCACCAGCATTCCTCTGGGTACATCACGTGCACGGGAGGCAGCACAACATCAAACAGAGGCGGGGAGGAACCAACAAAGGAGTGGCCAGAGACTGCTCAGGACACTTTAATTACCCCCAGGTGCGAGGCTCTGAAGAGAGGGAAACGAGAACCGGCACTGATGAAAGCGCACATCTCCGCTTGAAACGCGTCTGCTTGGCGTTTCCAGAACTCTGTTAATTTTTTCTTGGCGTTTCCAGAACTCTGCTTAATTTGCTCAAATAAATCCTGTTGGCAAGTCAGCATATGTCGGGCTCATTCATAATTGAGTGGGCATTGGGTGCATGTCTATGGCCAGTATGCTGTTTCACTGGCGTTACCTGCATGCCCTCCTGGTCTGGTGTGAGGCGCCAAGTCAGCAAATCTTTGGACTGGGTACGAAAATACAGCGCGCTCACCCCCTCGAGAAGTCTCATGGTATTATTTTGGGACTTTAATTTCGGGGAAGGAGGCTGCAGCGTGTCTGCAGAGGCCCCAGCAGGTATGGCAAACTACTCTCCCTGTGTGCAGAAAACGGAGGAGTGCAGCGCGGTGAGTCAGGCCACTGTGCATTTGCCAGCCATTCACTGGATGGGCTGGCACATTGGACTCGCAGCACCAGCATTCCTCTGGGTACATCACGTGCACGGGAGGCAGCACAACATCAAACAGAGGCGGGGAGGAACCAACAAAGGAGTGGCCAGAGACTGCTCAGGACACTTTAATTACCCCCAGGTGCGAGGCTCTGAAGAGAGGGAAACGAGAACCGGCACTGATGAAAGCGCACATCTCCGCTTGAAACGCGTCTGCTTGGCGTTTCCAGAACTCTGTTAATTTTTTCTTGGCGTTTCCAGAACTCTGCTTAATTTGCTCAAATAAATCCTGTTGGCAAGTCAGCATATGTCGGGCTCATTCATAATTGAGTGGGCATTGGGTGCATGTCTATGGCCAGTATGCTGTTTCACTGGCGTTACCGGCATGCCCTCCTGGTCTGGTGTGAGGCGCCAAGTCAGCAAATCTTTGGACTGGGTACGAAAATACAGCGCGCTCACCCCCTCGAGAAGTCTCATGGTATTATTTTGGGACTTTAATTTCGGGGAAGGAGGCTGCAGCGTGTCTGCAGAGGCCCCAGCAGGTATGGCAAACTACTCTCCCTGTGTGCAGAAAACGTAGGAGTGCAGCGCGGTGAGTCAGGCCACTGTGCATTTGTCAGCCATTCACTGGATGGGCTGGCACATTGGACTCGCAGCACCAGCATTCCTCTGGGTACATCACGTGCACGGGAGGCAGCACAACATCAAACAGAGGCGGGGAGGAACCAACAAAGGAGTGGCCAGAGACTGCTCAGGACACTTTAATTACCCCCAGGTGCGAGGCTCTGAAGAGAGGGAAACGAGACCCGGCACTGATGAAAGCGCACATCTCCGCTTGAAACGCGTCTGCTTGGCGTTTCCAGAACTCTGTTAATTTTTTCTTGGCGTTTCCAGAACTCTGCTTAATTTGCTTATATAAATCCTGTTGGCAAGTCAGCATATGTCGGGCTCATTCATAATTGAGTGGGCATTGGGTGCATGTCTATGGCCAGTATGCTGTTTCACTGGCGTTACCGGCATGCCCTCCTGGTCTGGTGTGAGGCGCCAAGTCAGCAAAACTTTGGACTGGGTACGAAAATACAGCGCGCTCACCCCCCGAGAAGTCTCATGGTATTATTTTGGGACTTTAATTTCGGGGAAGGAGCCTGCACCGTATCTGCAGAGGCCCCAGCAGGTATGGCAAACTACTCTCCCTGTGTGCAGAAAACGGAGGAGTGCAGCCGGTGAGTCAGGCCACTGTGCATTTGTCAGCCATTCACTGGATGGGCTGGCACATTGGACTCGCAGCACCAGCATTCCTCTGGGTACATCACATGCACGGGAGGCAGCACAACATCAAACAGAGGCGGGGAGGAACCAACAAAGGAGTGGCCAGAGACTGCTCAGGACATTTTAATTACCCCCAGGTGCGAGGCTCTGAAGAGAGGGAAACGAGAACCGGCACTGATGAAAGCGCACATCTCCGCTTAAAACGCGTCTGCTTGGCATTTCCAGAACTCTGTTAATTTTTTCTTGGCGTTTCCAGAACTCCGCTTAATTTGCTCAAATAAATCCTGTTGGCAAGTCAGCATATGTCGGGCTCATTCATAATTGAGTGGGCATTGGGTGCATGTCTATGGCCAGTATGCCGTTTCACTGGTGTTACCGGCATGCCCTCCTGGTCTGGTGTGAGGCGCCAAGTCAGCAAAACTTTGGACTGGGTACGAAAATACAGCGCGCTCACCCTCCCCCCCGAGAAGTCTCATGGTATTATTTTGGGACTTTAATTTCGGGGAAGGAGGCTGCAGCGTGTCTGCAGAGGCCCCAGCAGGTATGGCAAACTACTCTCCCTGTGTGCAGAAAACGGAGGAGTGCAGCGCTGTGAGTCAGGCCACTGTGCATTTGTCAGCCATTCACTGGATGGGCTGGCACATTGGACTCGCAGCACCAGCATTCCTCTGGGTACATCACGTGCACGGGAGGCAGCACAACATCAAACAGAGGCGGGGAGGAACCAACAAAGGAGTGGCCAGAGACTGCTCAGGACACTTTAATTACCCCCAGGTGCGAGGCTCTGAAGAGAGGGAAACGAGACCCGGCACTGATGAAAGCGCACATCTCCGCTTGAAACGCGTCTGCTTGGCGTTTCCAGAACTCTGTTAATTTTTTCTTGGCGTTTCCAGAACTCTGCTTAATTTGCTTATATAAATCCTGTTGGCAAGTCAGCATATGTCGGGCTCATTCATAATTGAGTGGGCATTGGGTGCATGTCTATGGCCAGTATGCTGTTTCACTGGCGTTACCGGCATGCCCTCCTGGTCTGGTGTGAGGCGCCAAGTCAGCAAAACTTTGGACTGGGTACGAAAATACAGCGCGCTCACCCCCCGAGAAGTCTCATGGTATTATTTTGGGACTTTAATTTCGGGGAAGGAGCCTGCACCGTATCTGCAGAGGCCCCAGCAGGTATGGCAAACTACTCTCCCTGTGTGCAGAAAACGGAGGAGTGCAGCGCTGTGAGTCAGGCCACTGTGCATTTGTCAGCCATTCACTGGATGGGCTGGCACATTGGACTCGCAGCACCAGCATTCCTCTGGGTACATCACGTGCACGGGAGGCAGCACAACATCAAACAGAGGCGGGGAGGAACCAACAAAGGAGTGGCCAGAGACTGCTCAGGACACTTTAATTACCCCCAGGTGCGAGGCTCTGAAGAGAGGGAAACGAGAACCGGCACTGATGAAAGCGCACATCTCCGCTTGAAACGCGTCTGCTTGGCATTTCCAGAACTCTGTTAATTTTTTCTTGGCGTTTCCAGAACTCTGCTTCATTTGCTCAAATAAATCCTGTTGGCAAGTCAGCATATGTCGGGCTCATTCATAATTGAGTGGGCATTGGGTGCATGTCTATGGCCGGTATGCTGTTTCACTGGCGTTACCGGCATGCCCTCCTGGTCTGGTGTGATGCGCCAAGTCAGCAAAACTTTGGACTGGGTAAGAAAATACAGCACGCTCACCCCCCCGAGAAGTCTCATGGTATTATTTTGGGACTTTAATTTTGGGGAAGGAGGCTGCAGCGTGTCTGCAGAGGCCCCAGCAGGTATGTCAAACTACTCTCCCTGTGTGCAGAAAACGGAGGAGTGCAGCGCGGTGAGTCAGGCCACTGTGCATTTGCCAGCCATTCACTGGATGGGCTGGCACATTGGACTCGCAGCACCAGCATTCCTCTGGGTACATCACGTGCACGGGAGGCAGCACAACATCAAACAGAGGCGGGGAGGAACCAACAAAGGAGTGGCCAGAGACTGCTCAGGACACTTTAATTACCCCCAGGTGCGAGGCTCTGAAGAGAGGGAAACGAGAACCGGCACTGATGAAAGCGCACATCTCCGCTTGAAACGCGTCTGCTTGGCGTTTCCAGAACTCTGTTAATTTTTTCTTGGCGTTTCCAGAACTCTGCTTAATTTGCTCAAATAAATCCTGTTGGCAAGTCAGCATATGTCGGGCTCATTCATAATTGAGTGGGCATTGGGTGCATGTCTATGGCCAGTATGCTGTTTCACTGACGTTACCTGCATGCCCTCCTGGTCTGGTGTGAGGCGCCAAGTCAGCAAATCTTTGGACTGGGTACGAAAATACAGCGCGCTCACCCCCTCGAGAAGTCTCATGGTATTATTTTGGGACTTTAATTTCGGGGAAGGAGGCTGCAGCGTGTCTGCAGAGGCCCCAGCAGGTATGGCAAACTACTCTCCCTGTGTGCAGAAAACGGAGGAGTGCAGCGCGGTGAGTCAGGCCACTGTGCATTTGCCAGCCATTCACTGGATGGGCTAGCACATTGGACTCGCAGCACCAGCATTCCTCTGGGTACATCACGTGCACGGGAGGCAGCACAACATCAAACAGAGGCGGGGAGGAACCAACAAAGGAGTGGCCAGAGACTGCTCAGGACACTTTAATTACCCCCAGGTGCGAGGCTCTGAAGAGAGGGAAACGAGAACCGGCACTGATGAAAGCGCACATCTCCGCTTGAAACGCGTCTGCTTGGCGTTTCCAGAACTCTGTTAATTTTTTCTTGGCGTTTCCAGAACTCTGCTTAATTTGCTCAAATAAATCCTGTTGGCAAGTCAGCATATGTCGGGCTCATTCATAATTGAGTGGGCATTGGGTGCATGTCTATGGCCAGTATGCTGTTTCACTGGCGTTACCGGCATGCCCTCCTGGTCTGGTGTGAGGCGCCAAGTCAGCAAATCTTTGGACTGGGTACGAAAATACAGCGCGCTCACCCCCTCGAGAAGTCTCATGGTATTATTTTGGGACTTTAATTTCGGGGAAGGAGGCTGCAGCGTGTCTGCAGAGGCCCCAGCAGGTATGGGAAACTACTCTCCCTGTGTGCAGAAAACGGAGGAGTGCAGCGCTGTGAGTCAGGCCACTGTGCATTTGTCAGCCATTCACTGGATGGGCTGGCACATTGGACTCGCAGCACCAGCATTCCGCTGGGTACATCACGTGCACGGGAGGCAGCACAACATCAAACAGAGGCGGGGAGGAACCAACAAAGGAGTGGCCATAGACTGCTCAGGACACTTTAATTACCCCCAGGTGCGAGGCTCTGAAGAGAGGGAAACGAGAACCGGCACTGATGAAAGCGCACATCTCCGCTTAAAACCCGTCTGCTTGGCATTTCCAGAACTCTGTTAATTTTTTCTTGGCGTTTCCAGAACTCCGCTTAATTTGCTCAAATAAATCCTGTTGGCAAGTCAGCATATGTCGGGCTCATTCATAATTGAGTGGGCATTGGGTGCATGTCTATGGCCAGTATGCCGTTTCACTGGTGTTACCGGCATGCCCTCCTGGTCTGGTGTGAGGCGCCAAGTCAGCAAAACTTTGGACTGGGTACGAAAATACAGCGCGCTCACCCTCCCCCCTAAGAAGTCTCATGGTATTATTTTGGGACTTTAATTTCGGGGAAGGAGGCTGCAGCGTGTCTGCAGAGGCCCCAGCAGGTATGGCAAACTACTCTCCCTGTGTGCAGAAAACGGAGGAGTGCAGCGCGGTGAGTCAGGCCACTGTGCATTTGTCAGCCATTCACTGGATGGGCTGGCACATTGGACTCGCAGCACCAGCATTCCTCTGGGTACATCACGAGCACGGGAGGCAGCACAACATCAAACAGAGGCGGGGAGGAACTAACAAAGGAGTGGCCAGAGACTGCTCAGGACACTTTAATTACCCCCAGGTGCGAGGCTCTGAAGAGAGGGAAACGAGAACCGGCACTGATGAAAGCGCACATCTCCGCTTGAAACGCGTCTGCTTGGCGTTTCCAGAACTCTGTTAATTTTTTCTTGGCGTTTCCAGAACTCTGCTTAATTTGCTCAAATAAATCCTGTTGGCAAGTCAGCATATGTCGGGCTCATTCATAATTGAGTGGGCATTGGGTGCATGTCTATGGCCAGTATGCTGTTTCACTGGCGTTACCGGCATGCCCTCCTGGTCTGGTGTGAGGCGCCAAGTCAGCAAAACTTTGGACTGGGTACAAAAATACAGCGCGCTCACCCCCTCGAGAAGTCTCATGGTATTATTTTGGGACTTTAATTTTGGGGAAGGAGGCTGCAGCGTGTCTGCAGAGGCCCCAGCAGGTATGTCAAACTACTCTCCCT
Source organism: Lissotriton vulgaris (assembly GCF_964263255.1). Classification (NCBI taxonomy): domain Eukaryota; kingdom Metazoa; phylum Chordata; class Amphibia; order Caudata; family Salamandridae; genus Lissotriton; species Lissotriton vulgaris. The sequence goes on along the minus strand of NC_141693.1, from coordinate 748,169,658 downwards.
GTGTGCAGAAAACGGAGGAATGCAGCGCGGTGAGTCAGGCCACTGTGCATTTGTCAGCCATTCACTGGATGGGCTGGCACATTGGACTCGCAACACCCTGGGTACATCACGTGCACGGGAGGCAGCACAACATCAAACAGAGGCGGGGAGGAACCAACAAAGGAGTGGCCAGAGACTGCTCAGGACACTTTAATTACCCCCAGGTGCGAGGCTCTGAAGAGAGGGAAACGAGAACCGGCACTGATGAAAGCGCACATCTCCGCTTGAAAAGCGTCTGCTTGGCGTTTCCAGAACTCTGTTAATTTTTTCTTGGCGTTTCCAGAACTCTGCTTAATTTGCTCATATAACTCCTGTTGGCAAGTCAGCATATGTCGGGCTCATTCATAATTGAGTGGGCATTGGGTGCATGTCTATGGCCAGTATGCTGTTTCACTGGCGTTACCGGCATGCCCTCCTGGTCTGGTGTGAGGCACCAAGTCAGCAAAACTTTGGACTGGGTACGAAAATACAGCGCGCTCACCCCCCCGAGAAGTCTCATGGTATTATTTTGGGACTTTAATTTCGGGGAAGGAGGCTGCACCGTATCTGCAGAGGCCCCAGCAGGTATGGCAAACTACTCTCCCTGTGTGCAGAAAACGGAGGAGTGCAGCCGGTGAGTCAGGCCACTGTGCATTTGTCAGCCATTCACTGGATGGGCTGGCACATTGGACTCGCAGCACCAGCATTCCTCTGGGTACATCACGTGCACGGGAGGCAGCACAACATCAAACAGAGGCGGGGAGGAACCAACAAAGGAGTGGCCAGAGACTGCTCAGGACACTTTAATTACCCCCAGGTGCGAGGCTCTGAAGAGAGGGAAACGAGAACCGGCACTGATGAAAGCGCACATCTCCGCTTGAAACGCGTCTGCTTGGCGTTTCCAGAACTCTGTTAATTTTTTCTTGGCGTTTCCAGAACTCCGCTCAATTTGCTCAAATAAATCCTGTTGGCAAGTCAGCATATGTCGGGCTCATTCATAATTGAGTGGGCATTGGGTGCATGTCTATGGCCAGTATGCTGTTTCACTGGCGTTACCGGCATGCCCTTCTGGTCTGGTGTGAGGCGCCAAGTCAGCAAAACTTTAGACTGGGTACGAAAATACAGCGCGCTCACCCCCCCGAGAAGTCTCATGGTATTATTTTGGGACTTTAATTTCGGGGAAGGAGGCTGCAGCGTGTCTGCAGAGGCCCCAGCAGGTATGGCAAACTACTCTCCCTGTGTGCAGAAAACGGAGGAGTGCAGCGCGGTGAGTCAGGCCGCTGTGCATTTGTCAGCCATTCACTGGATGGGCTGGCACATTGGACTCGCAGCACCAGCATTCCTCTGGGTACATCATGTGCACGGGAGGCAGCACAACATCAAACAGAGGCGGGGAGGAACCAACAAAGGAGTGGCCATAGACTGCTCAGGACACTTTAATTACCCCCAGGTGCGAGGCTCTGAAGAGAGGGAAACGAGAACCGGCACTGATGAAAGCGCACATCTCCGCTTAAAACGCGTCTGATTGGCATTTCCAGAACTCTGTTAATTTTTTCTTGGCGTTTCCAGAACTCCGCTTAATTTGCTCAACTAAATCCTGTTGGCAAGTCAGCATATGTCGGGCTCATTCATAATTGAGTGGGCATTGGGTGCATGTCTATGGCCAGTATGCCGTTTCACTGGTGTTACCGGCATGCCCTCCTGGTCTGGTGTGAGGCGCCAAGTCAGCAAAACTTTGGACTGGGTACGAAAATACAGCGCGCTCACCCTCCCCCCCGAGAAGTCTCATGGTATTATTTTGGGACTTTAATTTCGGGGAAGGAGGCTGCAGCGTGTCTGCAGGGGCCCCAGCAGGTATGGCAAACTACTCTCCCTGTGTGCAGAAAACGGAGGAGTGCAACGCGGTGAGTCAGGCCACTGTGCATTTGTCAGCCATTCACTGGATGGGCTGGCACATTCGACTCGCAGCACCAGCATTCCTCTGGGTACATCACGTGCACAGGAGGCAGCACAACATCAAACAGAGACGGGGAGGAACCAACAAAGGAGTGGCCAGAGACTGCTCAGGACACTTTAATTACCCCCAGGTGCGAGGCTCTGAAGAGAGGGAAACAAGAACCGGCACTGATGAAAGCGCACATCTCCGCTTGAAACGTGTCTGCTTGGCGTTTCCAGAACTCTGTTATTTTTTTCTTGGCGTTTCCAGAACTCTGCTTAATTTGCTCAAATAAATCCTGTTGGCAAGTCAGCATATGTCGGGCTCATTCATAATTGAGTGGGCATTGGGTGCATGTCTATGGCCAGTATGCTGTTTCACTGGCGTTACCGGCATGCCCTCCTGGTCTGGTGTGAGGCGCCAAGTCAGCAAAACTTTGGACTGGGTACGAAAATACAGCGCGCTCACCCCCTCGAGAAGTCTCATGGTATTATTTTGGGACTTTAATTTTGGGGAAGGAGGCTGCAGCGTGTCTGCAGAGGCCCCAGCAGGTATGTCAAACTACTCTCCCTGTGTGCAGGAAACGGAGGAATGCAGCGCGGTGAGTCAGGCCACTGTACATTTGTCAGCCATTCACTGGATGGGCTGGCACATTGGACTCGCAGCACCCTGGGTACATCACGTGCACGGGAGGCAGTACAACATCAAACAGAGGCGGGGAGGAACCAACAAAGGAGTGGCCATAGACTGCTCAGGACACTTTAATTACCCCCAGGTGCGAGGCTCTGAAGAGAGGGAAACGAGAACCGGCACTGATGAAAGCGCACATCTCCGCTTAAAATGCGTCTGCTTGGCGTTTCCAGAACTCTGTTAAGTTTTTTCTTGGCGTTTCCAGAAATCCGCTTAATTTGCTCAAATAAATCCTGTTGGCAAGTCAGCATATGTCGGGCTCATTCATAATTGAGTGGGCATTGGGTGCATGTCTATGGCCAGTATGCCGTTTCACTGGTGTTACCGGCATGCCCTCCTGGTCTGGTGTGAGGCGCCAAGTCAGCAAAACTTTGGACTGGGTACGAAAATACAGCGCGCTCACCCTCCCCCCGAGAAGTCTCATGGTATTATTTTGGGACTTTAATTTCGGGGAAGGAGGCTGCAGCGTGTCTGCAGAGGCCCCAGCAGGTATGGCAAACTACTCTCCCTGTGTGCAGAAAACGGAGGAGTGCAACGCGGTGAGTCAGGCCACTGTGCATTTGTCAGCCATTCACTGGATGGGCTGGCACATTGGACTCGCAGCACCAGCATTCCTCTGGGTACATCAAGTGCACCGGAGGCAGCACAACATCAAACAGAGGCGGGGAGGAACCAACAAAGGAGTGGCCAGAGACTGCTCAGGACAATTTAATTACCCCCAGGTGCGAGGCTCTGAAGAGAGGGAAACGAGAACTGGCACTGATGAAAGCGCACATCTCCGCTTAAAACGCGTCTGCTTGGCATTTCCAGAACTCTGTTAATTTTTTCTTGGCGTTTCCAGAACTCCGCTTAATTTGCTCAAATAAATCCTGTTGGCAAGTCAGCATATGTCGGGCTCATTCATAATTGAGTGGGCATTGGGTGCATGTCTATGGCCAGTATGCCGTTTCACTGGTGTTACCGGCATGCCCTCCTGGTCTGGTGTGAGGCGCCAAGTCAGCAAAACTTTGGACTGGGTACGAAAATACAGCACGCTCACCCCCCCAAGAAGTCTCATGGTATTATTTTGGGACTTTAATTTCGGGGAAGGAGGCTGCAGCGTGTCTGCAGAGGCCCCAGCAGGTATGGCAAACTACTCTCCCTGTGTGCAGAAAACGGAGGAGTGCAGCGCGGTGAGTCAGGCCACTGTGCATTTGTCAGCCATTCACTGGGTGGGCTGGCACATTGGACTCGCAGCACCAGCATTCTTCTGGGTACATCACGTGCACGGGAGGCAGCACAACATCAAACAGAGGCGGGGAGGAACCAACAAAGGAGTGGCCAGAGACTGCTCAGGACACTTTAATTACCCCCAGGTGCGAGGCTCTGAAGAGAGGGAAACAAGAACCGGCACTGATGAAAGCGCACATCTCCGCTTGAAACCTGTCTCCTTGGCGTTTCCAGAACTCTGTTATTTTTTTCTTGGCGTTTCCAGAACTCTGCTTAATTTGCTCAAATAAATCCTGTTGGCAAGTCAGCATATGTCGGGCTCATTCATAATTGAGTGGGCATTGGGTGCATGTCTATGGCCAGTATGCTGTTTCACTGGCGTTACCGGCATGCCCTCCTGGTCTGGTGTGAGGCGCCAAGTTAGCAAAACTTTGGACTGGGTACGAAAATACAGCACGCTCACCCCCCCAAGAAGTCTCATGGTATTATTTTGGGACTTTAATTTCGGGGAAGGAGGCTGCAGCGTGTCTGCAGAGGCCCCAGCAGGAACGGCTAACTACTCTCCCTGTGTGCAGAAAACGGAGGAGTGCAGCGCGGTGAGTGAGGCCACTGTGCATTTGTCAGCCATTCACTGGATGGGCTGGCACATTGGACTCGCAGCACCAGCATTCCTCTGGGTACATCACATGCACGGGAGGCAGCACAACATCAAACAGAGGCGGGGAGGAACCAACAAAGGAGTGGCCAGAGACTGCTCAGGACACTTTAATTACCCCCAGGTGCGAGGCTCTGAAGAGAGGGAAACGAGAACCGGCACTGATGAAAGCGCATATCTCCGCTTGAAACGCGTCTGCTTGGCGGTTTCCAGAACTCTGTTAATTTTTTCTTGGCGTTTCCAGAACTCTGCTTAATTTGCTCAAATAAATCCTGTTGGCAAGTCAGCATATGTCGGGCTCATTCATAATTGAGTGGGCATTGGGTGCATGTCTATGGCCAGTATGCTGTTTCACTGGCGTTACCGGCATGCCCTCCTGGTCTGGTGTGAGGCGCTAAGTCAGCAAAACTTTGGACTGGGTACGAAAATAGAGCGCGCTCACCCCCTCGAGAAGTCTCATGGTATTATTTTGGGACTTTAATTTTGGGGAAGGAGGCTGCAGTGTGTCTGCAGAGGCCCCAGCAGGTATGTCAAACTACTCTCCCTGTGTGCAGAAAACGGAGGAATGCAGCGCGGTGAGTCAGGCCACTGTACATTTGTCAGCCATTCACTGGATGGGCTGGCACATTGGACTCGCAGCACCCTGGGTACATCACGTGCACGGGAGGCAGTACAACATCAAACAGAGGCGGGGAGGAACCAACAAAGGAGTGGCCAGAGACTGCTCAGGACACTTTAATTACCCCCAGGTGCGAGGCTCTGAAGAGAGGGAAACGAGAACCGGCACTGATGAAAGCGCACATCTCCGCTTTAAACGCGTCTGCTTGGCATTTCCAGAACTCTGTTAATTTTTTCTTGGCGTTTCCAGAACTCCGCTTAATTTGCTCAAATAAATCCTGTTGGCAAGTCAGCATATGTCGGGCTCATTCATAATTGAGTGGGCATTGGGTGCATGTCTATGGCCAGTATGCCGTTTCACTGGTGTTACCGGCATGCCCTCCTGGTCTGGTGTGAGGCGCCAAGTCAGCAAAACTTTGGACTGGGTACGAAAATACAGCGCGCTCACCCTCCCCCCCGAGAAGTCTCATGGTATTATTTTGGGACTTTAATTTCGGGGAAGGAGGCTGCAGCGTGTCTGCAGAGGCCCCAGCAGGTATGGCAAACTACTCTCCCTGTGTGCAGAAAACGGAGGAGTGCAGCGCGGTGAGTCAGGCCACTGTGCATTTGTCAGCCATTCACTGGATGGGCTGGCACATTGGACTCGCAGCACCAGCATTCCTCTGGGTACATCACGAGCACGGGAGGCAGCACAACATCAAACAGAGGCGGGGAGGAACTAACAAAGGAGTGGCCAGAGACTGCTCAGGACACTTTAATTACCCCCAGGTGCGAGGCTCTGAAGAGAGGGAAACGAGAACCGGCACTGATGAAAGCGCACATCTCCGCTTGAAACGCGTCTGCTTGGCGTTTCCAGAACTCTGCTAATTTTTTCTTGGCGTTTTCAGAACTCTGCTTAATTTGCTCAAATAAATCCTGTTGGCAAGTCAGCATATGTCGGGCTCATTCATAATTGAGTGGGCATTGGGTGCATGTCTATGGCCAGTATGCTGTTTCACTGGCGTTACCGGCATGCCCTCCTGGTCTGGTGTGAGGCGCCAAGTCAGCAAAACTTTGGACTGGGTACGAAAATACAGCGCGCTCACCCCCTCGAGAAGTCTCATGGTATTATTTTGGGACTTTAATTTTGGGGAAGGAGGCTGCAGCGTGTCTGCAGAGGCCCCAGCAGGTATGTCAAACTACTCTCCCTGTGTGCAGAAAATGGAGGAATGCAGCGCGGTAAGTCAGGCCACTGTGCATTTGTCAGCCATTCACTGGATGGGCTGGCACATTGGACTCGCAGCACCCTGGGTACATCACGTGCACGGGAGGCAGCACAACATCAAACAGAGGCGGGGAGGAACCAACAAAGGAGTGGCCAGAGACTGCTCAGGACACTTTAATTACCCCCAGGTGCGAGGCTCTGAAGAGAGGGAAACGAGAACCGGCACTGATGAAAGCGCACATCTCCGCTTGAAACGCGTCTGCTTGGCGTTTCCAGAACTCTGTTAATTTTTTCTTGGCGTTTCCAGAACTCCGCTTAATTTGCTCAAATAAATCCTGTTGGCAAGTCAGCATATGTCGGGCTCATTCATAATTGAGTGGGCATTGGGTGCATGTCTATGGCCAGTATGCTGTTTCACTGGCGTTACCGGCATGCCCTCCTGGTCTGGTGTGAGGCGCCAAGTCAGCAAAACTTTGGACTGGGTACGAAAATACAGCGCGCTCACCCCCCCCGAGAAGTCTCATGGTATTATTTTGGGACTTTAATTTCGGGGAAGGAGGCTGCAGCGTGTCTGCAGAGGCCCCAGCAGGTATGGCAAACTACTCTCCCTGTGTTCAGAAAACGGAGGAGTGCAGCGCGGTGAGTCAGGCCGCTGTGCATTTGTCAGCCATTCACTGGATGGGCTGGCACATTGGACTCGCAGCACCAGCATTCCTCTGGGCACATCACGTGCACGGGAGGCAGCACAACATCAAACAGAGGCGGGGAGGAACCAACAAAGGAGTGGCCATAGACTGCTCAGGACACTTTAATTACCCCCAGGTGCGAGGCTCTGAAGAGAGGGAAACGAGAACCGGCACTGATGAAAGCGCACATCTCCGCTTAAAACGCGTCTGCTTGGCATTTCCAGAACTCTGTTAATTTTTTCTTGGCGTTTCCAGAACTCCGCTTAATTTGCTCAACTAAATCCTGTTGGCAAGTCAGCATATGTCGGGCTCATTCATAATTGAGTGGGCATTGGGTGCATTTCTATGGCCAGTATGCTGTTTCACTGGCGTTACCGGCATGCCCTCCTGGTCTGGTGTGAGGCGCCAAGTCAGCAAAACTTTGGACTGGGTACGAAAATACAGCGCGCTCACCCCCCCCCCCCCCGAGAAGTCTCATGGTATTATTTTGGGACTTTGATTTCGGGGAAGGAGGCTGCACCGTATCTGCAGAGGCCCCAGCAGGTATGGCAAACTACTCTCCCTGTGTGCAGAAAACGGAGGAGTGCAGCCGGTGAGTCAGGCCACTGTGCATTTGTCAGCCATTCACTGGATGGGCTGGCACATTGGACTCGCAGCACCAGCATTCCTCTGGGTACATCACGTGCACGGGAGGCAGCACAACATCAAACAGAGGCGGGGAGGAACCAACAAAGGAGTGGCCAGAGACTGCTCAGGACACTTTAATTACCCCCAGGCGCGAGGCTCTGAAGAGAGGGAAACGAGAACCGGCACTGATGAAAGCGCACATCTCCGCTGGAAACGCGTCTGCTTGGCGTTTCCAGAACTCTGTTAATTTTTTCTTGGCGTTTCCAGAACTCCGCTTAATTTGCTCAAATAAATCCTGTTGGCAAGTCAGCATATGTCGGGCTCATTCATAATTGAGTGGGCATTGGGTGCATGTCTATGGCCAGTATGCTGTTTCACTGGCGTTACCGGCATGCCCTCCTGGTCTGGTGTGAGGCGCCAAGTCAGCAAATCTTTGGACTGGGTACGAAAATACAGCGCGCTCACCCCCCGAGAAGTCTCATGGTATTATTTTGGGACTTTAATTTCGGGGAAGGAGGCTGCAGCGTGTCTGCAGAGGCCCCAGCAGGTATGGCAAACTACTCTCCCTGTGTGCAGAAAACGGAGGAGTGCAGCGCGGTGAGTCAGGCCGCTGTGCATTTGTCAGCCATTCACTGGATGGGCTGGCACATTGGACTCGCAGCACCAGCATTCCTCTGGGTACATCACGTGCACGGGAGGCAGCACAACATCAAACAGAGGCGGGGAGGAACCAACAAAGGAGTGGCCATAGACTGCTCAGGACACTTTAATTACCCCCAGGTGCGAGGCTCTGAAGAGAGGGAAACGAGAACCGGCACTGATGAAAGCGCACATCTCCGCTTAAAACGCGTCTGCTTGGCATTTCCAGAACTCTGTTAATTTTTTCTTGGCGTTTCCAGAACTCCGCTTAATTTGCTCAAATAAATCCTGTTGGCAAGTCAGCATATGTCGGGCTCATTCATAATTGAGTGGGCATTGGGTGCATGTCTATGGCCAGTATGCCATTTCACTGGTGTTACCGGCATGCCCTCCTGGTCTGGTGTGAGGCGCCAAGTCAGCAAAACTTTGGACTGGGTACGAAAATACAGCGCGCTCACCCTCCCCCCCGAGAAGTCTCATGGTATTATTTTGGGACTTTAATTTCGGGGAAGGAGGCTGCAGCGTGTCTGCAGAGGCCCCAGCAGGTATGGCAAACTACTCTCCCTGTGTGCAGAAAACGGAGGAGTGCAGCGCGGTGAGTCAGGCCACTGTGCATTTGTCAGCCATTCACTGGATGGGCTGGCACATTGGACTCGCAGCACCAGCATTCCTCTGGGTACATCACGAGCACGGGAGGCAGCACAACATCAAACAGAGGCGGGGAGGAACTATCAAAGGAGTGGCCAGAGACTGCTCAGGACACTTTAATTACCCCCAGGTGCGAGGCTCTGAAGAGAGGGAAACGAGAACCGGCACTGATGAAAGCGCACATCTCCGCTTGAAACGCGTCTGCTTGGCGTTTCCAGAACTCTGTTAATTTTTTCTTGGCGTTTCCAGAACTCTGCTTAATTTGCTCAAATAAATCCTGTTGGCAAGTCAGCATATGTCGGGCTCATTCATAATTGAGTGGGCATTGGGTGCATGTCTATGGCCAGTATGCTGTTTCACTGGCGTTACCGGCATGCCCTCCTGGTCTGGTGTGAGGCGCCAAGTCAGCAAAACTTTGGACTGGGTACGAAAATACAGCGCGCTCACCCCCTCGAGAAGTCTCATGGTATTATTTTGGGACTTTAATTTTGGGGAAGGAGGCTGCAGCGTGTCTGCAGAGGCCCCAGCAGGTATGTCAAACTACTCTCCCTGTGTGCAGAAAACGGAGGAATGCAGCGCGGTGAGTCAGGCCACTGTGCATTTGTCAGCCATTCACTGGATGGGCTGGCACATTGGACTCGCAGCACCCTGGGTACATCACGTGCACGGGAGGCAGCACAACATCAAACAGAGGCGGGGAGGAACCAACAAAGGAGTGGCCAGAGACTGCTCAGGACACTTTAATTACCCCCAGGTGCGAGGCTCTGAAGAGAGGGAAATGAGAACCGGCACTGATGAAAGCGCACATCTCCGCTTGAAACGCGTCTGCTTGGCGTTTCCAGAACTCTGTTAAATTTTTCTTGGCGTTTCCAGAACTCCGCTTAATTTGCTCAAATAAATCCTGTTGGCAAGTCAGCATATGTCGGGCTCATTCATAATTGAGTGGGCATTGGGTGCATGTCTATGGCCAGTATGCCGTTTCACTGGTGTTACCGGCATGCCCTCCTGGTCTGGTGTGAGGTGCCAAGTCAGCAAAACTTTGGACTGGGTACAAAAATACAGCGCGCACACCCTCCCCCCCGAGAAGTCTCATGGTATTATTTTGGGACTTTAATTTCGGGGAAGGAGGCTGCAGCGTGTCTGCAGAGGCCCCAGCAGGTATGGCAAACTACTCTCCCTGTGTGCAGAAAACGGAGGAGTGCAACGCGGTGAGTCAGGCCACTGTGCATTTGTCAGCCATTCACTGGATGGGCTGGCACATTGGACTTGCAGCACCAGCATTCCTCTGGGTACATCACGTGCACGGGAGGCAGCACAACATCAAACAGAGGCGGGGAGGAACCAACAAAGGAGTGGCCAGAGACTGCTCAGGACACTTTAATTACCCCCAGGTGCGAGGCTCTGAAAGAGGGAAACGAGAACTGGCACTGATGAAAGCGCACATCTCCGCTTAAAACGCGTCTGCTTGGCATTTCCAGAACTCTGTTATGTTTTTTCTTGGCGTTTCCAGAACTCCGCTTAATTTGCTCAAATAAATCCTGTTGGCAAGTCAGCATATGTCGGGCTCATTCATAATTGAGTGGGCATTGGGTGCATGTCTATGGCCAGTATGCCGTTTCACTGGTGTTACCGGCATGCCCTCCTGGTCGGTGTGAGGCGCCAAGTCAGCAAAACTTTGGACTGGGTACGAAAATACAGCGCGCTCACCCTCCCCCCCGAGAAGTCTCATGGTATTATTTTGGGACTTTAATTTCGGGGAAGGAGGCTGCAGCATGTCTGCAGAGGCCCCAGCAGGTATGGCAAACTACTCTCCCTGTGTGCAGAAAACGGAGGAGTGCAGCACGGTGAGTCAGGCCACTGTGCATTTGTCAGCCATTCACTGGGTGGGCTGGCACATTGGACTCGCAGCACCAGCATTCCTCTGGGTACATCACGTGCACGGGAGGCAGCACAACATCAAACAGAGGCGGGGAGGAACCAACAAAGGAGTGGCCAGAGACTGCTCAGGACACTTTAATTACCCCCAGGTGCGAGGCTCTGAAGAGAGGGAAACAAGAACCGGCACTGATGAAAGCGCACATCTCCGCTTGAAACGCGTCTGCTTGGCGTTTCCAGAACTCTGTTAATTTTTTCTTGGCGTTTCCAGAACTCTGATTAATTTGCTCAAATAAATCCTGTTGGCAAGTCAGCATATGTCGGGCTCATTCATAATTGAGTGGGCATTGGGTGCATGTCTATGGCCAGTATGCTGTTTCACTGGCGTTACCGGCATGCCCTCCTGGTCTGGTGTGAGGCGCCAAGTCAGCAAAACTTTGGACTGGGTACGAAAATACAGCGCGCTCACCCCCTCGAGAAGTCTCATGGTATTATTTTGGGACTTTAATTTTGGGGAAGGAGGCTGCAGCGTGTCTGCAGAGGCCCCAGCAGGTATGTCAAACTACTCTCCCTGTGTGCAGAAAACGGAGGAATGCAGCGCGGTGAGTCAGGCCACTGTGCATTTGTCAGCCATTCACTGGATGGGCTGGCACATTGGACTCGCAGCACCCTGGGTACATCACGTGCACGGGAGGCAGCACAACATCAAACAGAGGCGGGGAGGAACCAACAAAGGAGTGGCCAGAGACTGCTCAGGACACTTTAATTACCCCCAGGTGCGAGGCTCTGAAGAGAGGGAAACGAGAACCGGCACTGATGAAAGCGCACATCTCCGCTTGAAACGCGTCTGCTTGGCGTTTCCAGAACTCTGTTAATTTTTTCTTGGCGTTTCCAGAACTCCGCTTAATTTGCTCAAATAAATCCTGTTGGCAAGTCAGCATATGTCGGGCTCATTCATAATTGAGTGGGCATTGGGTGCATGTCTATGGCCAGTATGCCGTTTCACTGGTGTTACCGGCATGCCCTCCTGGTCTGGTGTGAGGTGCCAAGTCAGCAAAACTTTGGACTGGGTACGAAAATACAGCGCGCTCACCCTCCCCCCGAGAAGTCTCATGGTATTATTTTGGGACTTTAATTTCGGGGAAGGAGGCTGCAGCGTGTCTGCAGAGGCCCCAGCAGGTATGGCAAACTACTCTCCCTGTGTGCAGAAAACGGAGGAGTGCAACGCGGTGAGTCAGGCCACTGTGCATTTGTCAGCCATTCACTGGATGGGCTGGCACATTGGACTCGCAGCACCAGCATTCCTCTGGGTACATCACGTGCACGGGAGGCAGCACAACATCAAACAGAGGCGGGGAGGAACCAACAAAGGAGTGGCCAGAGACTGCTCAGGACACTTTAATTACCCCCAGGTGCGAGGCTCTGAAAGAGGGAAACGAGAACTGGCACTGATGAAAGCGCACATCTCCGCTTAAAACGCGTCTGCTTGGCATTTCCAGAACTCTGTTAAGTTTTTTCTTGGCGTTTCCAGAACTCCGCTTAATTTGCTCAAATAAATCCTGTTGGCAAGTCAGCATATGTCGGGCTCATTCATAATTGAGTGGGCATTGGGTGCATGTCTATGGCCAGTATGCCGTTTCACTGGTGTTTCCGGCATGCCCTCCTGGTCTGGTGTGAGGCGCCAAGTCAGCAAAACTTTGGACTGGGTACGAAAATACAGCGCGCTCACCCTCCCCCCGAGAAGTCTCATGGTATTATTTTGGGACTTTAATTTCGGGGAAGGAGGCTGCAGCATGTCTGCAGAGGCCCCAGCAGGTATGGCAAACTACTCTCCCTGTGTGCAGAAAACGGAGGAGTGCAGCATGGTGAGTCAGGCCACTGTGCATTTGTCAGCCATTCACTGGGTGGGCTGGCACATTGGACTCGCAGCACCAGCATTCCTCTGGGTACATCACGTGCACGGGAGACAGCACAACATCAAACAGAGGCGGGGAGGAACCAACAAAGGAGTGGCCAGAGACTGCTCAGGACACTTTAATTACCCCCAGGTGCGAGGCTCTGAAGAGAGGGAAACAAGAACCGGCACTGATGAAAGCGCACATCTCCGCTTGAAACGTGTCTGCTTGGCGTTTCCAGAACTCTGTTATTTTTTTCTTGGCGTTTCCAGAACTCTGCTTAATTTGCTCAAATAAATCCTGTTGGCAAGTCAGCATATGTCGGGCTCATTCATAATTGAGTGGGCATTGGGTGCATGTCTATGGCCAGTATGCTGTTTCACTGGCGTTACCGGCATGCCCTCCTGGTCTGGTGTGAGGCGCCAAGTTAGCAAAACTTTGGACTGGGTACGAAAATACAGCACGCTCACCCCCCCAAGAAGTCTCATGGTATTATTTTGGGACTTTAATTTCGGGGAAGGATGCTGCAGCGTGTCTGCAGAGGCCCCAGCAGGTATGGCTAACTACTCTCCCTGTGTGCAGAAAACGGAGGAGTGCAGCGCGGTGAGTGAGGCCACTGTGCATTTGTCAGCCATTCACTGGATGGGCTGGCACATTGGACTCGCAGCACCAGCATTCCTTTGGGTACATCACATGCACGGGAGGCAGCACAACATCAAACAGAGGCGGGGAGGAACCAACAAAGGAGTGGCCAGAGACTGCTCAGGACACTTTAATTACCCCCAGGTGCGAGGCTCTGAAGAGAGGGAAACGAGAACCGGCACTGATGAAAGCGCACATCTCCGCTTGAAACGCGTCTGCTTGGCGTTTCCAGAACTCTGTTAATTTTTTCTTTGCGTTTCCAGAACTCCGCTTAATTTGCTCAAATAAATCCTGTTGGCAAGTCAGCATATGTCGGGCTCATTCATAATTGAGTGGGCATTGGGTGCATGTCTATGGCCAGTATGCTGTTTCACTGGCGTTACGGGCATGCCCTCCTGGTCTGGTGTGAGGCGCCAAGTCAGCAAAACTTTGGACTGGGTACGAAAATACTGCGCGCTCACCCCCCCCGAGAAGTCTCATGGTATTATTTTGGGACTTTAATTTCGGGGAAGGAGGCTGCAGCGTGTCTGCAGAGGCCCCAGCAGGTATGGCAAACTACTCTCCCTGTGTGCAGAAAATGGAGGAGTGCAGCGCTGTGAGTCAGGCCACTGTGCATTTGTCAGCCATTCACTGGATGGGCTGGCACATTGGACTCGCAGCACCAGCATTCCTCTGGGTACATCACGAGCACGGGAGGCAGCACAACATCAAACAGAGGCGGGGAGGAACTAACAAAGGAGTGGCCAGAGACTGCTCAGGACACTTTAATTACCCCCAGGTGCGAGGCTCTGAAGAGAGGGAAACGAGAACCGGCACTGATGAAAGCGCACATCTCCGCTTGAAACGCGTCTGCTTGGCGGTTTCCAGAACTCTGTTAATTTTTTCTTGGCGTTTCCAGAACTCTGCTTAATTTGCTCAAATAAATCCTGTTGGCAAGTCAGCATATGTCGGGCTCATTCATAATTGAGTGGGCATTGGGTGCATGTCTATGGCCAGTATGCTGTTTCACTGGCGTTACCGGCATGCCCTCCTGGTCTGGTGTGAGGCGCTAAGTCAGCAAAACTTTGGACTGGGTACGAAAATACAGCGCGCTCACCCCCTCGAGAAGTCTCATGGTATTATTTTGGGACTTTAATTTTGGGGAAGGAGGCTGCAGCGTGTCTGCAGAGGCCCCAGCAGGTATGTCAAACTACTCTCCCTGTGTGCAGAAAACGGAGGAATGCAGCGCGGTGAGTCAGGCCACTGTGCATTTGTCAGCCATTCACTGGATGGGCTGGCACATTGGACTCGCAGCACCCTGGGTACATCACGTGCACGGGAGGCAGTACAACATCAAACAGAGGCGGGGAGGAACCAACAAAGGAGTGGCCAGAGACTGCTCAGGACACTTTAATTACCCCCAGGTGCGAGGCTCTGAAGAGAGGGAAACGAGAACCGGCACTGATGAAAGCGCACATCTCCGCTTGAAAAGCATCTGCTTGGCGTTTCCAGAACTCTGTTAATTTTTTCTTGGCGTTTCCAGAACTCTGCTTAATTTGCTCATATAAATCCTGTTGGCAAGTCAGCATATGTCGGGCTCATTCATAATTGAGTGGGCATTGGGTGCATTTCTATGGCCAGTATGCTGTTTCACTGGCGTTACCGGCATGCCCTCCTGGTCTGGTGTGAGGCGCCAAGTCAGCAAAACTTTGGACTGGGTACGAAAATACAGCGCGCTCACCCCCCCCCCCCCCCCCCCCCCGAGAAGTCTCATGGTATTATTTTGGGACTTTGATTTCGGGGAAGGAGGCTGCACCGTATCTGCAGAGGCCCCAGCAGGTATGGCAAACTACTCTCCCTGTGTGCAGAAAACGGAGGAGTGCAGCCGGTGAGTCAGGCCACTGTGCATTTGTCAGCCATTCACTGGATGGGCTGGCACATTGGACTCGCAGCACCAGCATTCCTCTGGGTACATCACGTGCACGGGAGGCAGCACAACATCAAACAGAGGCGGGGAGGAACCAACAAAGGAGTGGCCATAGACTGCTCAGGACACTTTAATTACCCCTAGGTGCGAGGCTCTGAAGAGAGGGAAACGAGAACCGGCACTGATGAAAGCGCACATCTCCGCTTAAAACGCGTCTACTTGGCATTTCCAGAACTCTGTTAATTTTTTCTTGGCGTTTCCAGAACTCCGCTTAATTTGCTCAAATAAATCCTGTTGGCAAGTCAGCATATGTCGGGCTCATTCATAATTGAGTGGGCATTGGGTGCATGTCTATGGCCAGTATGCCGTTTCACTGGTGTTACCGGCATGCCCTCCTGGTCTGGTGTGAGGTGCCAAGTCAGCAAAACTTTGGACTGGGTACGAAAATACAGCGCGCTCACCCTCCCCCCCGAGAAGTCTCATGGTATTATTTTGGGACTTTAATTTCGGGGAAGGAGGCTGCAGCGTGTCTGCAGAGGCCCAGCAGGTATGGCAAACTACTCTCCCTGTGTGCAGAAAACGGAGGAGTGCAACGCGGTGAGTCAGGCCACTGTGCATTTGTCAGCCATTCACTGGATGGGCTGGCACATTGGACTCGCAGCACCAGCATTCCTCTGGGTACATCACGTGCACGGGAGGCAGCACAACATCAAACAGAGGCGGGGAGGAACCAACAAAGGAGTGGCCAGAGACTGCTCAGGACACTTTAATTACCCCCAGGTGCGAGGCTCTGAAGAGAGGGAAACAAGAACCGGCACTGATTAAAGCGCACATCTCCGCTTGAAACGTGTCTGCTTAGCGTTTCCAGAACTCTGTTATTTTTTTCTTGGCGTTTCCAGAACTCCGCTTAATTTGCTCAAATAAATCCTGTTGGCAAGTCAGCATATGTCGGGCTCATTCATAATTGAGTGGGCATTGGGTGCATGTCTATGGCCAGTATGCTGTTTCACTGGCGTTACCGGCATGCCCTCCTGGTCTGGTGTGAGGCACCAAGTTAGCAAAACTTTGGACTGGGTACGAAAATACAGCACGCTCACCCCCCCAAGAAGTCTCATGGTATTATTTTGGGACTTTAATTTTGGGGAAGGAGGCTGCAGCGTGTCTGCAGAGGCCCCAGCAGGTATGGCTAACTACTCTCCCTGTGTGCAGAAAACGGAGGAGTGCAGCGCGGTGAGTGAGGCCACTGTGCATTTGTCAGCCATTCACTGGATGGGCTGGCACATTGGACTCGCAGCACCAGCATTCCTCTGGGTACATCACGTGCACGGGAGGCAGCACAACATCAAACAGAGGCGGGGAGGAACCAACAAAGGAGTGGCCAGAGACTGCTCAGGACACTTTAATTACCCCCAGGTGCGAGGCTCTGAAAGAGGGAAACGAGAACTGGCACTGATGAAAGCGCACATCTCCGCTTAAAACGCGTCTGCTTGGCATTTCCAGAACTATGTTAAGTTTTTTCTTGGCGTTTCCAGAACTCCGCTTAATTTGCTCAAATAAATCCTGTTGGCAAGTCAGCATATGTCGGGCTCATTCATAATTGAGTGGGCATTGTGTGCATGTCTATGGCCAGTATGCCGTTTCACTGGTGTTACCGGCATGCCCTCCTGGTCTGGTGTGAGGCGCCAAGTCAGCAAAACTTTGGACTGGGTACGAAAATACAGCGCGCTCACCCTCCCCCCCGAGAAGTCTCATGGTATTATTTTGGGACTTTAATTTCGGGGAAGGAGGCTGCAGCGTGTCTGCAGAGGCCCCAGCAGGTATGGCAAACTACTCTCCCTGTGTGCAGAAAACGGAGGAGTGCAGCACGGTGAGTCAGGCCACTGTGCATTTGTCAGCCATTCACTGGGTGGGCTGGCACATTGGACTCGCAGCACCAGCATTCCTCTGGGTACATCACGTGCACGGGAGGCAGCACAACATCAAACAGAGGCGGGGAGGAACCAACAAAGGAGTGGCCAGAGACTGCTCAGGACACTTTAATTACCCCCAGGTGCGAGGCTCTGAAGAGAGGGAAACAAGAACCGGCACTGATTAAAGCGCACATCTCCGCTTGAAACGTGTCTGCTTGGCGTTTCCAGAACTCTGTTATTTTTTTCTTGGCGTTTCCAGAACTCCGCTTAATTTGCTCAAATAAATCCTGTTGGCAAGTCAGCATATGTCGGGCTCATTCATAATTGAGTGGGCATTGGGTGCATGTCTATGGCCAGTATGCTGTTTCACTGGCGTTACCGGCATGCCCTCCTGGTCTGGTGTGAGGCGCCAAGTTAGCAAAACTTTGGACTGGGTACGAAAATACAGCACGCTCACCCCCCCAAGAAGTCTCATGGTATTATTTTGGGACTTTAATTTTGGGGAAGGAGGCTGCAGCGTGTCTGCAGAGGCCCCAGCAGGTATGGCTAACTACTCTCCCTGTGTGCAGAAAACGGAGGAGTGCAGCGCGGTGAGTGAGGCCACTGTGCATTTGTCAGCCATTCACTGGATGGGCTGGCACATTGGACTCGCAGCACCAGCATTCCTCTGGGTACATCACGTGCACGGGAGGCAGCACAACATCAAACAGAGGCGGGGAGGAACCAACAAAGGAGTGGCCAGAGACTGCTCAGGACACTTTAATTACCCCCAGGTGCGAGGCTCTGAAGAGAGGGAAACGAGAACCGGCACTGATGAAAGCGCACATCTCCGCTTGAAACGCGTCTGCTTGGCGTTTCCAGAACTCTGTTAATTTTTTCTTGGCGTTTCCAGAACTCCGCTTAATTTGCTCAAATAAATCCTGTTGGCAAGTCAGCATATGTCGGGCTCATTCATAATTGAGTGGGCATTGGGTGCATGTCTATGGCCAGTATGCTGTTTCACTGGCGTTACCGGCATGCCCTCCTGGTCTGGTGTGAGGCGCCAAGTCAGCAAAACTTTGGACTGGGTACAAAAATACAGCGCGCTCACCCCCTCGAGAAGTCTCATGGTATTATTTTGGGACTTTAATTTTGGGGAAGGAGGCTGCAGCGTGTCTGCAGAGGCCCCAGCAGGTATGTCAAACTACTCTCCCTGTGTGCAGAAAACGGAGGAATGCAGCGCGGTGAGTCAGGCCACTGTGCATTTGTCAGCCATTCACTGGATGGGCTGGCACATTGGACTCGCAGCACCCTGGGTACATCACGTGCACGGGAGGCAGCACAACATCAAACAGAGGCGGGGACGAACCAACAAAGGAGTGGCCAGAGACTGCTCAGGACACTTTAATTACCCCCAGGTGCGAGGCTCTGAAGAGAGGGAAACGAGAACCGGCACTGATGAAAGCGCACATCTCCGCTTGAAAAGCGTCTGCTTGGCGTTTCCAGAACTCTGTTAATTTTTTCTTGGCGTTTCCAGAACTCTGCTTAATTTGCTCATATAACTCCTGTTGGCAAGTCAGAATATGTCGGGCTCATTCATAATTGAGTGGGCATTGGGTGCATGTCTATGGCCAGTATGCTGTTTCACTGGCGTTACCGGCATGCCCTCCTGGTCTGGTGTGAGGCACCAAGTCAGCAAAACTTTGGACTGGGTACGAAAACACAGCGCGCTCACCCCCCCCGAGAAGTCTCATGGTATTATTTTGGGACTTTAATTTCGGGGAAGGAGGCTGCACCGTATCTGCAGAGGCCCCAGCAGGTATGGCAAACTACTCTCCCTGTGTGCAGAAAACGGAGGAGTGCAGCTGGTGAGTCAGGCCACTGTGCATTTGTCAGCCATTCACTGGATGGGCTGGCACATTGGACTCGCAGCACCAGCATTCCTCTGGGTACATCACGTGCACGGGAGGCAGCACAACATCAAACAGAGGCGGGGAGGAACCAACAAAGGAGTGGCCAGAGACTGCTCAGGACACTTTAATTACCCCCAGGTGCGAGGCTCTGAAGAGAGGGAAACGAGAACCGGCACACATGAAAGCGCACATCTCCGCTTGAAACGCGTCTGCTTGGCGTTTCCAGAACTCTGTTAATTTTTTCTTGGCGTTTCCAGAACTCCGCTTAATTTGCTCAAATAAATCCTGTTGGCAAGTCAGCATATGTCGGGCTCATTCATAATTGAGTGGGCATTGGGTGCATGTCTATGGCCAGTATGCTGTTTCACTGGCGTTACCGGCATGCATTCCTGGTCTGGTGTGAGGCGCCAAGTCAGCAAAACTTTAGACTGGGTACGAAAATACAGCGCGCTCACCCCCCCGAGAAGTCTCATGGTATTATTTTGGGACTTTAATTTCGGGGAAGGAGGCTGCAGCGTGTCTGCAGAGGCCCCAGCAGGTATGGCAAACTACTCTCCCTGTGTGCAGAAAACAGAGGAGTGCAGCGCGGTGAGTCAGGCCGCTGTGCATTTGTCAGCCATTCACTGGATGGGCTGGCACATTGGACTCGCAGCACCAGCATTCCTCTGGGTACATCACGTGCACAGGAGGCAGCACAACATCAAACAGAGGCGGGGAGGAACCAACAAAGGAGTGGCCATAGACTGCTCAGGACACTTTAATTACCCCCAGGTGCGAGGCTCTGAAGAGAGGGAAACGAGAACCGGCACTGATGAAAGCGCACATCTCTGCTTAAAACGCGTCTGATTGGCATTTCCAGAACTCTGTTAATTTTTTCTTGGCGTTTCCAGAACTCCGCTTAATTTGCTCAAATAAATCCTGTTGGCAAGTCAGCATATGTCGGGCTCATTCATAATTGAGTGGGCATTGGGTGCATGTCTATGGCCAGTATGCCGTTTCACTGGTGTTACCGGCATGCCCTCCTGGTCTGGTGTGAGGCGCCAAGTCAGCAAAACTTTGGACTGGGTACGAAAATACAGCGCGCTCCCCCTCCCCCCGAGAAGTCTCATGGTATTATTTTGGGACTTTAATTTCGGGGAAGGAGGCTGCAGCGTGTCTGCAGAGGCCCCAGCAGGTATGGCAAACTACTCTCCCTGTGTGCAGAAAACGGAGGAGTGCAACGCGGTGAGTCAGGCCACTGTGCATTTGTCAGCCATTCACTGGATGGGCTGGCACATTGGACTCGCAGCACCAGCATTCCTCTGGGTACATCACGTGCACGGGAGGCAGCACAACATCAAACAGAGACGGGGAGGAACCAACAAAGGAGTGGCCAGAGACTGCTCAGGACACTTTAATTACCCCCAGGTGCGAGGCTCTGAAGAGAGGGAAACAAGAACCGGCACTGATGAAAGCGCACATCTCCGCTTGAAACGTGTCTGCTTGGCGTTTCCAGAACTCTGTTATTTTTTTCTTGGCGTTTCCAGAACTCTGCTTAATTTGCTCAAATAAATCCTGTTGGCAAGTCAGCATATGTCGGGCTCATTCATAATTGAGTGGGCATTGGGTGCATGTCTATGGCCAGTATGCTGTTTCACTGGCGTTACCGGCATGCCCTCCTGGTCTGGTGTGAGGCGCCAAGTTAGCAAAACTTTGGACTGGGTACGAAAATACAGCACGCTCACCCCCCCAAGAAGTCTCATGGTATTATTTTGGGACTTTAATTTCGGGGAAGGAGGCTGCAGCGTGTCTGCAGAGGCCCCAGCAGGTATGGCAAACTACTCTCCCTGTGTGCAGAAAACGGAGGAGTGCAGCACGGTGAGTCAGGCCACTGTGCATTTGTCAGCCATTCACTGGGTGGGCTGGCACATTGGACTTGCAGCACCAGCCTTCCTCTGGGTACATCACGTGCACGGGAGGCAGCACAACATCAAACAGAGGCGGGGAGGAACCAACAAAGGAGTGGCCAGAGACTGCTCAGGACACTTTAATTACCCCCAGGTGCGAGGCTCTGAAGAGAGGGAAACAAGAACCGGCACTGATGAAAGCGCACATCTCCGCTTGAAACGTGTCTGCTTGGCGTTTCCAGAACTCTGTTATTTTTTTTTGGGCGTTTCCAGAACTCTGCTTAATTTGCTCAAATAAATCCTGTTGGCAAGTCAGCATATGTCGGGCTCATTCATAATTGAGTGGGCATTGGGTGCATGTCTATGGCCAGTATGCTGTTTCACTGGCGTTACCGGCATGCCCTCCTGGTCTGATGTGAGGCGCCAAGTTAGCAAAACTTTGGACTGGGTACGAAAATACAGCACGCTCACCCCCCCAAGAAGTCTCATGGTATTATTTTGGGACTTTAATTTCGGGGAAGGAGGCTGCAGCGTGTCTGCAGAGGCCCCAGCAGGTATGGCTAACTACTCTCCCTGTGTGCAGAAAACGGAGGAGTGCAGCGCGGTGAGTGAGGCCACTGTGCATTTGTCAGCCATTCACTGGATGGGCTGGCACATTGGACTAGCAGCACCAGCATTCCTCTGGGTACATCACGTGCACGGGAGGCAGCACAACATCAAACAGAGGCGGGGAGGAACCAACAAAGGAGTGGCCAGAGACTGCTCAGGACACTTTAATTACCCCCAGGTGCGAGGCTCTGAAGAGAGGGAAATGAGAACCGGCACTGATGAAAGCGCACATCTCCGCTTGAAACGCGTCTGCTTGGCGTTTCCAGAACTCTGTTAATTTTTTCTTGGCGTTTCCAGAACTCCGCTTAATTTGCTCAAATAAATCCTGTTGGCAAGTCAGCATATGTCGGGCTCATTCATAATTGAGTGGGCATTGGGTGCATGTCAATGGCCAGTATGCTGTTTCACTGGGGTTACCGGCATGCCCTCCTGGTCTGGTGTGAGGCGCCAAGTCAGCAAAACTTTGGACTGGGTACGAAAATACAGCGCGCTCACCCCCCGAGAAGTCTCATGGTATTATTTTGGGACTTTAATTTCGGGGAAGGAGGCTGCAGCGTGTCTGCAGAGGCCCCAGCAGGTATGGCACACTACTCTCCCTGTGTGCAGAAAACGGAGGAGTGCAGCGCGGTGAGTCAGGCCACTGTGCATTTGTCAGCCATTCACTGGGTGGGCTGGCACATTGGACTCGCAGCACCAGCATTCCTCTGGGTACATCACGTGCACGGGAGGCAGCACAACATCAAACAGAGGCGGGGAGGAACCAACAAAGGAGTCGCCAGAGACGGCTCAGGACACTTTAATTACCCCCAGGTGCGAGGCTCTGAAGAGAGGGAAACAAGAACAGGCACTGATGAAAGCGCACATCTCCGCTTGAAACGTGTCTGCTTGGCGTTTCCAGAACTCTGTTATTTTTTTCTTGGCGTTTCCAGAACTCTGCTTAATTTGCTCAAATAAATCCTGTTGGCAAGTCAGCATATGTCGGGCTCATTCATAATTGAGTGGGCATTGGGTGCATGTCTATGGCCAGTATGCTGTTTCACTGGCGTTACCGGCATGCCCTCCTGGTCTGGTGTGAGGCGCCAAGTTAGCAAAACTTTGGACTGGGTACGAAAATACAGCACGCTCACCCCCCCAAGAAGTCTCATGGTATTATTTTGGGACTTTAATTTCGGGGAAGGAGGCTGCAGCGTGTCTGCAGAGGCCCCAGCAGGTATGGCTAACTACTCTCCCTGTGTGCAGAAAATGGAGGAGTGCAGAGCGGTGAGTGAGGCCACTGTGCATTTGTCAGCCATTCACTGGATGGGCTGGCACATTGGACTCGCAGCACCAGCATTCCTCTGGGTACATCACGTGCACGGGAGGCAGCACAACATCAAACAGAGGCGGGGAGGAACCAACAAGGGAGTGGCCATAGACTGCTCAGGACACTTTAATTACCCCCAGGTGCGAGGCTCTGAAGAGAGGGAAACGAGAACCGGCACTGATGAAAGCGCACATCTCCGTTTAAAACGCGTCTGCTTGGCATTTCCAGAACTCTGTTAATTTTTTCTTGGCGTTTCCAGAACTCCGCTTAATTTGCTCAAATAAATCCTGTTGGCAAGTCAGCATATGTCGGGCTCATTCATAATTGAGTGGGCATTGGGTGCATGTCTATGGCCAGTATGCCGTTTCACTGGTGTTACCGGCATGCCCTCCTGGTCTGGTGTGAGGCGCCAAGTCAGCAAAACTTTGGACTGGGAACGAAAATACAGCGCGCTCACCCTCCCCCCCGAGAAGTCTCATGGTATTATTTTGGGACTTTAATTTCGGGGAAGGAGGCTGCAGCGTGTCTGCAGAGGCCCCAGCAGGTATGGCAAACTACTCTCCCTGTGTGCAGAAAACGGAGGAGTGCAGCGCGGTGAGTCAGGCCACTGTGCATTTGTCAGCCATTCACTGGATGGGCTGGCACATTGGACTCGCAGCACCAGCATTCCTCTGGGTACATCACGAGCACGGGAGGCAGCACAACATCAAACAGAGGCGGGGAGGAACTAACAAAGGAGTGGCCAGAGACTGCTCAGGACACTTTAATTACCCCCAGGTGCGAGGCTCTGAAGAGAGGGAAACGAGAACCGGCACTGATGAAAGCGCACATCTCCGCTTGAAACGCGTCTGCTTGGCGTTTCCAGAACTCTGTTAATTTTTTCTTGGCGTTTCCAGAACTCTGCTTAATTTGCTCAAATAAATCCTGTTGGCAAGTCAGCATATGTCGGGCTCATTCATAATTGAGTGGGCATTCGGTGCATGTCTATGGCCAGTATGCTGTTTCACTGGCGTTACCGGCATGCCCTCCTGGTCTGGTGTGAGGCGCCAAGTCAGCAAAACTTTGGACTGGGTACGAAAATACAGCGCGCTCACTCCCTCGAGAAGTCTCATGGTATTATTTTGGGACTTTAATTTTGGGGAAGGAGGCTGCAGCGTGTCTGCAGAGGCCCCAGCAGGTATGTCAAACTACTCTCCCTGTGTGCAGAAAACGGAGGAATGCAGCGCGGTGAGTCAGGCCACTGTGCATTTGTCAGCCATTCACTGGATGGGCTGGCACATTGGACTCGCAGCACCCTGGGTACATCACGTGCACGGGAGGCAGCACAACATCAAACAGAGGCGGGGAGGAACCAACAAAGGAGTGGCCAGAGACTGCTCAGGACACTTTAATTACCCCCAGGTGCGAGGCTCTGAAGAGAGGGAAACGAGAACCGGCACTGATGAAAGCGCACATCTCCGCTTGAAAAGCGTCTGCTTGGCGTTTCCAGAACTCTGTTAATTTTTTCTTGGCGTTTCCAGAACTCTGCTTAATTTGCTCATATAACTCCTGTTGGCAAGTCAGCATATGTCGGGCTCATTCATAATTGAGTGGGCATTGGGTGCATGTCTATGGCCAGTATGCTGTTTCACTGGCGTTACCGGCATGCCCTCCTGGTCTGGTGTGAGGCGCCAAGTCAGCAAAACTTTGGACTGGGTACGAAAATACAGCGCGCTCACCCCCCCGAGAAGTCTCATGGTATTATTTTGGGACTTTAATTTTGGGGAAGGAGGCTGCAGCGTGTCTGCAGAGGCCACAGCAGGTATGGCAAACTACTCTCCCTGTGTGCAGAAAACGGAGGAGTGCAGCGCGGTGAGTCAGGCCGCTGTGCATTTGTCAGCCATTCACTGGATGGGCTGGCACATTGGACTCGCAGCACCAGCATTCCTCTGGGTACATCACGTGCACGGGAGGCAGCACAACATCAAACAGAGGCGGGGAGGAACCAACAAAGGAGTGGCCAGAGACTGCTCAGGACACTTTAATTACCCCCAGGTGCGAGGCTCTGAAGAGAGGGAAACGAGAACCGGCACTGATGAAAGCGCACATCTCCGCTTAAAACGCGTCTGCTTGGCATTTCCAGAACTCTGTTAATTTTTTCTTGGCGTTTCCAGAACTCCGCTTAATTTGCTCAAATAAATCCTGTTGGCAAGTCAGCATATGTCGGGCTCATTCATAATTGAGTGGGCATTGGGTGCATGTCTATGGCCAGTATGCCGTTTCACTGGTGTTACCGGCATGCCCTCCTGGTCTGGTGTGAGGCGCCAATTCAGCAAAACTTTGGACTGGGTACGAAAATACAGCGCGCTCACCCTCCCCCCCGAGAAGTCTCATGGTATTATTTTGGGACTTTAATTTCGGGGAAGGAGGCTGCAGCGTGTCTGCAGAGGCCCCAGCAGGTATGGCAAACTACTCTCCCTGTGTGCAGAAAACGGAGGAGTGCAACGCGGTGAGTCAGGCCACTGTGCATTTGTCAGCCATTCACTGGATGGGCTGGCACATTGGACTCGCAGCACCAGCATTCCTCTGGGTACATCACGTGCTCGGGAGGCAGCACAACATCAAACAGAGGCGGGGAGGAACCAACAAAGGAGTGGCCAGAGACTGCTCAGGACACTTTAATTACCCCCAGGTGCGAGGCTCTGAAGAGAGGGAAACGAGAACTGGCACTGATGAAAGCGCACATCTCCGCTTAAAACGCGTCTGCTTTGCATTTCCAGAACTCTGTTAATTTTTTCTTGGCGTTTCCAGAACTCCGCTTAATTTGCTCAAATAAATCCTGTTGGCAAGTCAGCATATGTCGGGCTCATTCATAATTGAGTGGGCATTGGGTGCATGTCTATGGCCAGTATGCCGTTTCACTTGTGTTACCGGCATGCCCTCCTGGTCTGGTGTGAGGCGCCAAGTCAGCAAAACTTTGGACTGGGTACGAAAATACAGCGCGCTCACCCTCCCCCCGAGAAGTCTCATGGTATTATTTTGGGACTTTAATTTCGGGGAAGGAGGCTGCAGCGTGTCTGCAGAGGCCCCAGCAGGTATGGCAAACTACTCTCCCTGTGTGCAGAAAACGGAGGAGTGCAGCACGGTGAGTCAGGCCACTGTGCATTTGTCAGCCATTCACTGGGTGGGCTGGCACATTGGACTCGCAGCACCAGCATTCCTCTGGGTACATCACGTGCACGGGAGGCAGCACAACATCAAACAGAGGCGGGGAGGAACCAACAAAGGAGTGGCCAGAGACTGCTCAGGACACTTTAATTACCCCCAAGTGCGAGGCTCTGAAGAGAGGGAAACAAGAACCGGCACTGATGAAAGCGCACATCTCCGCTTGAAACGTGTCTGCTTGGCGTTTCCAGAACTCTGTTATTTTTTTCTTGGCGTTTCCAGAACTCTGCTTAATTTGCTCAAATAAATCCTGTTGGCAAGTCAGCATATGTCGGGCTCATTCATAATTTAGTGGGCATTGGGTGCATGTCTATGGCCAGTATGCTGTTTCACTGGCGTTACCGGCATGCCCTCCTGGTCTGGTGTGAGGCGCCAAGTTAGCAAAACTTTGGACTGGGTACGAAAATACAGCACGCTCACCCCCCCAAGAAGTCTCATGGTATTATTTTGGGACTTTAATTTCGGGGAAGGAGGCTGCAGCGTGTCTGCAGAGGCCCCAGCAGGTATGGCTAACTACTCTCCGTGTGTGCAGAAAACGGAGGAGTGCAGCCCGGTGAGTGAGGCCACTGTGCATTTGTCAGCCATTCACTGGATGGGCTGGCACATTGGACTCGCATCACCAGCATTCCTCTGGGTACATCACGTGCACGGGAGGCAGCACAACATCAAACAGAGGCGGGGAGGAACCAACAAAGGAGTGGCCAGAGACTGCTCAGGACACTTTAATTACCCCCAGGTGCGAGGCTCTGAAGAGAGGGAAACGAGAACCGGCACTGATGAAAGCGCACATCTCCGCTTGAAACGTGTCTGCTTGGCGTTTCCAGAACTCTGTTATTTTTTTCTTGGCGTTTCCAGAACTCTGCTTAATTTGCTCAAATAAATCCTGTTGGCAAGTCAGCATATGTCGGGCTCATTCATAATTGAGTGGGCATTGGGTGCATGTCTATGGCCAGTATGCTGTTTCACTGGCGTTACCGGCATGCCCTCCTGGTCTGGTGTGAGGCGCCAAGTTAGCAAAACTTTGGACTGGGTACGAAAATACAGCACGCTCACCCCCCCAAGAAGTCTCATGGTATTATTTTGGGACTTTAATTTCGGGGAAGGAGGCTGCAGCGTGTCTGCAGAGGCCCCAGCAGGTATGGCTAACTACTCTCCCTGTGTGCAGAAAACGGAGGAGTGCAGCGCGGTGAGTGAGGCCACTGTGCATTTGTCAGCCATTCACTGGATGGGCTGGCACATTGGACTCGCAGCACCAGCATTCCTCTGGGTACATCACGTGCACGGGAGGCAGCACAACATCAAACAGAGGCGGGGAGGAACCAACAAAGGAGTGGCCAGAGACTGCTCAGGACACTTTAATTACCCCCAGGTGCGAGGCTCTGAAGATAGGGAAACGAGAACCGGCACTGATGAAAGCGCACATCTCCGCTTGAAACGCGTCTGCTTGGCGTTTCCAGAACTCTGTTAATTTTTTCTTGGCGTTTCCAGAACTCCGCTTAATTTGCTCAAATAAATCCTGTTGGCAAGTCAGCATATGTCGGGCTCATTCATAATTGAGTGGGCATTGGGTGCATGTCTATGGCCAGTATGCTGTTTCACTGGCGTTACGGGCATGCCCTACTGGTCTGGTGTGAGGCGCCAAGTCAGCAAAACTTTGGACTGGGTACGAAAATACAGCGCGCTCACCCCCCGAGAAGTCTCATGGTATTATTTTGGGACTTTAATTTCGGGGAAGGAGGCTGCAGCGTGTCTGCGGAGGCCCCAGCAGGTATGGCAAACTACTCTCCCTGTGTGCAGAAAACGGAGGAGTGCAGCGCGGTGAGTCAGGCCACTGTGCATTTGTCAGCCATTCACTGGGTGGGCTGGCACATTGGACTCGCAGCACCAGCATTCCTCTGGGTACATCACGTGCACGGGAGGCAGCACAACATCAAACAGAGGCGGGGAGGAACCAACAAAGGAGTGGCCAGAGACTGCTCAGGACACTTTAATTACCCCCAGGTGCGAGGCTCTGAAGAGAGGGAAACAAGAACCGGCACTGATGAAAGCGCACATCTCCGCTTGAAACGTGTCTGCTTGGCGTTTCCAGAACTCTGTTATTTTTTTCTTGGCGTTTCCAGAACTCTGCTTAATTTGCTCAAATAAATCCTGTTGGCAAGTCAGCATATGTCGGGCTCATTCATAATTGAGTGGGCATTGGGTGCATGTCTATGGCCAGTATGCTGTTTCACTGGCGTTACCGGCATGCCCTCCTGGTCTGGTGTGAGGCGCCAAGTTAGCAAAACTTTGGACTGGGTACGAAAATACAGCACGCTCACCCCCCCAAGAAGTCTCATGGTATTATTTTGGGACTTTAATTTCGGGGAAGGAGGCTGCAGCGTGTCTGCAGAGGCCCCAGCAGGTATGGCTAACTACTCTCCCTGTGTGCAGAAAACGGAGGAGTGCAGCGCGGTGAGTGAGGCCACTGTGCATTTGTCAGCCATTCACTGGATGGGCTGGCACATTGGACTCGCATCACCAGCATTCCTCTGGGTACATCACGTGCACGGGAGGCAGCACAACATCAAACAGAGGCGGGGAGGAACCAACAAAGGAGTGGCCAGAGACTGCTCAGGACACTTTAATTACCCCCAGGTGCGAGGCTCTGAAGAGAGGGAAACGAGAACCGGCACTGATGAAAGCGCACATCTCCGCTTGAAACGCGTCTGCTTGGCGTTTCCAGAACTCTGTTAATTTTTTCTTGGCGTTTCCAGAACTGTGCTTAATTTGCTCAAATAAATCCTGTTGGCAAGTCAGCATATGTCGGGCTCATTCATAATTGAGTGGGCATTGGGTGCATGTCTATGGCCAGTATGCTGTTTCACTGGCGTTACCGGCATGCCCTCCTGGTCTGGTGTGAGGCGCCAAGTTAGCAAAACTTTGGACTGGGTACGAAAATACAGCACGCTCACCCCCTCGAGAAGTCTCATGGTATTATTTTGGGACTTTAATTTTGGGGAAGGAGGCTGCAGCGTGTCTGCAGAGGCCCCAGCAGGTATGTCAAACTACTCTCCCTGTGTGCAGAAAACGGAGGAATGCAGCGCGGTGAGTCAGGCCACTGTGCATTTGTCAGCCATTCACTGGATGGGCTGGCACATTGGACTCGCAGCACCCTGGGTACGTCACGTGCACGGGAGGCAGCACAACATCAAACAGAGGCGGGGAGGAACCAACAAAGGAGTGGCCAGAGACTGCTCAGGACACTTTAATTACCCCCAGGTGCGAGGCTCTGAAGAGAGGGAAACGAGAACCGGCACTGATGAAAGCGCACATCTCCGCTTAAAACGCGTCTGCTTGGCATTTCCAGAACTCTGTTAATTTTTTCTTGGCGTTTCCAGAACTCCGCTTAATTTGCTCACATAAATCCTGTTGGCAAGTCAGCATATGTCGGGCTCATTCATAATTGAGTGGGCATTGGGTGCATGTCTATGGCCAGTATGCCGTTTCACTGGTGTTACCGGCATGCCCTTCTGGTCTGGTGTGAGGCGCCAAGTCAGCAAAACTTTGGACTGGGTACGAAAATACAGCGCGCTCACCCTCCCCCCCGAGAAGTCTCATGGTATTATTTTGGGACTTTAATTTCGGGGAAGGAGGCTACAGCGTGTCTGCAGAGGCCCCAGCGATTTGGCAAACTACTCTCCCTGTGTGCAGAAAACGGAGGAGTGCAACGCGGTGAGTCAGGCCACTGTGCATTTGTCAGCCATTCACTGGATGGGCTGGCACATTGGACTCGCAGCACCCTGGGTACATCACGTGCACGGGAGGCAGCACAACATCAAACAGAGGCGGGGAGGAACCAACAAAGGAGTGGCCAGAGACTGCTCAGGACACTTTAATTACCCCCAGGTGCGAGGCTCTGAAGAGAGGGAAACGAGAACCGGCACTGATGAAAGCGCACATCTCCGCTTGAAAAGCGTCTGCTTGGCGTTTCCAGAACTCTGTTAATTTTTTCTTGGCGTTTCCAGAACTCTGCTTAATTTGCTCATATAACTCCTGTTGGCAAGTCAGGATATGTCGGGCTCATTCATAATTGAGTGGGCATTGGGTGCATGTCTATGGCCAGTATGCTGTTTCACTGGCGTTACCGGCATGCCCTCCTGGTCTGGTGTGAGGCGCCAAGTCAGCAAAACTTTGGACTGGGTACGAAAATACAGCGCGCTCACCCCCCCGAGAAGTCTCATGGTATTATTTTGGGACTTTAATTTTGGGGAAGGAGGCTGCAGCGTGTCTGCAGAGGCCCCAGCAGGTATGGCAAACTACTCTCCCTGTGTGCAGAAAACGGAGGAGTGCAGCGCGGTGAGTCAGGCCGCTGTGCATTTGTCAGCCATTCACTGGATGGGCTGGCACATTGGACTCGCAGCACCAGCATTCCTCTGGGTACATCACGTGCACGGGAGGCAGCACAACATCAAACAGAGGCGGGGAGGAACCAACAAAGGAGTGGCCAGAGACTGCTCAGGACACTTTAATTACCCCCAGGTGCGAGGCTCTGAAGAGAGGGAAACGAGAACCGGCACTGATGAAAGCGCACATCTCCGCTTAAAACGCGTCTGCTTGGCATTTCCAGAACTCTGTTAATTTTTTCTTGGCGTTTCCAGAACTCCGCTTAATTTGCTCAAATAAATCCTGTTGGCAAGTCAGCATATGTCGGGCTCATTCATAATTGAGTGGGCATTGGGTGCATGTCTATGGCCAGTATGCCGTTTCACTGGTGTTACCGGCATGCCCTCCTGGTCTGGTGTGAGGCGCCAATTCAGCAAAACTTTGGACTGGGTACGAAAATACAGCGCGCTCACCCTCCCCCCCGAGAAGTCTCATGGTATTATTTTGGGACTTTAATTTCGGGGAAGGAGGCTGCAGCGTGTCTGCAGAGGCCCCAGCAGGTATGGCAAACTACTCTCCCTGTGTGCAGAAAACGGAGGAGTGCAACGCGGTGAGTCAGGCCACTGTGCATTTGTCAGCCATTCACTGGATGGGCTGGCACATTGGACTCGCAGCACCAGCATTCCTCTGGGTACATCACGTGCTCGGGAGGTAGCACAACATCAAACAGAGGCGGGGAGGAACCAACAAAGGAGTGGCCAGAGACTGCTCAGGACACTTTAATTACCCCCAGGTGCGAGGCTCTGAAGAGAGGGAAACGAGAACTGGCACTGATGAAAGCGCACATCTCCGCTTAAAACGCGTCTGCTTTGCATTTCTAGAACTCTGTTAATTTTTTCTTGGCGTTTCCAGAACTCCGCTTAATTTGCTCAAATAAATCCTGTTGGCAAGTCAGCATATGTCGGGCTCATTCATAATTGAGTGGGGATTGGGTGCATGTCTATGGCCAGTATGCCGTTTCACTTGTGTTACCGGCATGCCCTCCTGGTCTGGTGTGAGGCGCCAAGTCAGCAAAACTTTGGACTGGGTACGAAAATACAGCGCGCTCACCCTCCCCCCGAGAAGTCTCATGGTATTATTTTGGGACTTTAATTTCGGGGAAGGAGGCTGCAGCGTGTCTGCAGAGGCCCCAGCAGGTATGGCAAACTACTCTCCCTGTGTGCAGAAAACGGAGGAGTGCAGCACGGTGAGTCAGGCCACTGTGCATTTGTCAGCCATTCACTGGGTGGGCTGGCACATTGGACTCGCAGCACCAGCATTCCTCTGGGTACATCACGTGCACGGGAGGCAGCACAACATCAAACAGAGGCGGGGAGGAACCAACAAAGGAGTGGCCAGAGACTGCTCAGGACACTTTAATTACCCCCAAGTGCGAGGCTCTGAAGAGAGGGAAACAAGAACCGGCACTGATGAAAGCGCACATCTCCGCTTGAAACGTGTCTGCTTGGCGTTTCCAGAACTCTGTTATTTTTTTCTTGGCGTTTCCAGAACTCTGCTTAATTTGCTCAAATAAATCCTGTTGGCAAGTCAGCATATGTCGGGCTCATTCATAATTTAGTGGGCATTGGGTGCATGTCTATGGCCAGTATGCTGTTTCACTGGCGTTACCGGCATGCCCTCCTGGTCTGGTGTGAGGCGCCAAGTTAGCAAAACTTTGGACTGGGTACGAAAATACAGCACGCTCACCCCCCCAAGAAGTCTCATGGTATTATTTTGGGACTTTAATTTTGGGGAAGGAGGCTGCAGCGTGTCTGCAGAGGCCCCAGCAGGTATGGCTAACTACTCTCCGTGTGTGCAGAAAACGGAGGAGTGCAGCCCGGTGAGTGAGGCCACTGTGCATTTGTCAGCCATTCACTGGATGGGCTGGCACATTGGACTCGCAGCACCAGCATTCCTCTGGGTACATCACGTGCACGGGAGGCAGCACAACATCAAACAGAGGCGGGGAGGAACCAACAAAGGAGTGGCCAGAGACTGCTCAGGACACTTTAATTACCCCCAGGTGCGAGGCTCTGAAGAGAGGGAAACGAGAACCGGCACTGATGAAAGCGCACATCTCCGCTTGAAACGTGTCTGCTTGGCGTTTCCAGAACTCTGTTATTTTTTTCTTGGCGTTTCCAGAACTCTGCTTAATTTGCTCAAATAAATCCTGTTGGCAAGTCAGCATATGTCGGGCTCATTCATAATTGAGTGGGCATTGGGTGCATGTCTATGGCCAGTATGCTGTTTCACTGGCGTTACCGGCATGCCCTCCTGGTCTGGTGTGAGGCGCCAAGTTAGCAAAACTTTGGACTGGGTACGAAAATACAGCACGCTCACCCCCCCAAGAAGTCTCATGGTATTATTTTGGGACTTTAATTTCGGGGAAGGAGGCTGCAGCGTGTCTGCAGAGGCCCCAGCAGGTATGGCTAACTACTCTCCCTGTGTGCAGAAAACGGAGGAGTGCAGCGCGGTGAGTGAGGCCACTGTGCATTTGTCAGCCATTCACTGGATGGGCTGGCACATTGGACTCGCAGCACCAGCATTCCTCTGGGTACATCACGTGCACGGGAGGCAGCACAACATCAAACAGAGGCGGGGAGGAACCAACAAAGGAGTGGCCAGAGACTGCTCAGGACACTTTAATTACCCCCAGGTGCGAGGCTCTGAAGATAGGGAAACGAGAACCGGCACTGATGAAAGCGCACATCTCCGCTTGAAACGCGTCTGCTTGGCGTTTCCAGAACTCTGTTAATTTTTTCTTGGCGTTTCCAGAACTCCGCTTAATTTGCTCAAATAAATCCTGTTGGCAAGTCAGCATATGTCGGGCTCATTCATAATTGAGTGGGCATTGGGTGCATGTCTATGGCCAGTATGCTGTTTCACTGGCGTTACGGGCATGCCCTACTGGTCTGGTGTGAGGCGACAAGTCAGCAAAACTTTGGACTGGGTACGAAAATACAGCGCGCTCACCCCCCCCGAGAAGTCTCATGGTATTATTTTGGGACTTTAATTTCGGGGAAGGAGGCTGCAGCGTGTCTGCGGAGGCCCCAGCAGGTATGGCAAACTACTCTCCCTGTGTGCAGAAAACGGAGGAGTGCAGCGCGGTGAGTCAGGCCACTGTGCATTTGTCAGCCATTCACTGGGTGGGCTGGCACATTGGACTCGCAGCACCAGCATTCCTCTGGGTACATCACGTGCACGGGAGGCAGCACAACATCAAACAGAGGCGGGGAGGAACCAACAAAGGAGTGGCCAGAGACTGCTCAGGACACTTTAATTACCCCCAGGTGCGAGGCTCTGAAGAGAGGGAAACAAGAACCGGCACTGATGAAAGCGCACATCTCCGCTTGAAACGTGTCTGCTTGGCGTTTCCAGAACTCTGTTATTTTTTTCTTGGCGTTTCCAGAACTCTGCTTAATTTGCTCAAATAAATCCTGTTGGCAAGTCAGCATATGTCGGGCTCATTCATAATTGAGTGGGCATTGGGTGCATGTCTATGGCCAGTATGCTGTTTCACTGGCGTTACCGGCATGCCCTCCTGGTCTGGTGTGAGGCGCCAAGTTAGCAAAACTTTGGACTGGGTACGAAAATACAGCACGCTCACCCCCTCGAGAAGTCTCATGGTATTATTTTGGGACTTTAATTTTGGGGAAGGAGGCTGCAGCGTGTCTGCAGAGGCCCCAGCAGGTATGTCAAACTACTCTCCCTGTGTGCAGAAAACGGAGGAATGCAGCGCGGTGAGTCAGGCCACTGTGCATTTGTCAGCCATTCACTGGATGGGCTGGCACATTGGACTCGCAGCACCCTGGGTACATCACGTGCACGGGAGGCAGCACAACATCAAACAGAGGCGGGGAGGAACCAACAAAGGAGTGGCCAGAGACTGCTCAGGACACTTTAATTACCCCCAGGTGCGAGGCTCTGAAGAGAGGGAAACGAGAACCGGCACTGATGAAAGCGCACATCTCCGCTTAAAACGCGTCTGCTTGGCATTTCCAGAACTCTGTTAATTTTTTCTTGGCGTTTCCAGAACTCCGCTTAATTTGCTCACATAAATCCTGTTGGCAAGTCAGCATATGTCGGGCTCATTCATAATTGAGTGGGCATTGGGTGCATGTCTATGGCCAGTATGCCGTTTCACTGGTGTTACCGGCATGCCCTTCTGGTCTGGTGTGAGGCGCCAAGTCAGCAAAACTTTGGACTGGGTAGGAAAATACAGCGCGCTCACCCTCCCCCCCGAGAAGTCTCATGGTATTATTTTGGGACTTTAATTTCGGGGAAGGAGGCTACAGCGTGTCTGCAGAGGCCCCAGCAGGTATGGCAAACTACTCTCCCTGTGTGCAGAAAACGGAGGAGTGCAACGCGGTGAGTCAGGCCACTGTGCATTTGTCAGCCATTCACTGGATGGGCTGGCACATTGGACTCGCAGCACCAGCATTCCTCTGGGTACATCACGAGCACGGGAGGCAGCACAACATCAAACAGAGGCGGGGAGGAACCAACAAAGGAGTGGCCAGAGACTGCTCAGGACACTTTAATTACCCCCAGGTGCGAGGCTCTGAAGAGAGGGAAACGAGAACTGGCACTGATGAAAGCGCACATCTCCGCTTAAAACGCGTCTGCTTGGCATTTCCAGAACTCTGTTAATTTTTTCTTGGCGTTTCCAGAACTCCGCTTAATTTGCTCAAATAAATCCTGTTGGCAAGTCAGCATATGTCGGGCTCATTCATAATTGAGTGGGCATTGGGTGCATGTCTATGGCCAGTATGCCGTTTCACTGGTGTTACCGGCATGCCCTCCTGGTCTGGTGTGAGGCGCCAAGTCAGCAAAACTTTGGACTGGGTACGAAAATACAGCGCGCTCACCCTCCCCCCCGAGAAGTCTCATGGTATTATTTTGGGACTTTAATTTCGGGGAAGGAGGCTGCAGCGTGTCTGCAGAGGCCCCAGCAGGTATGGCAAACTACTCTCCCTGTGTGCAGAAAACGGAGGAGTGCAGCGCGGTGAGTCAGGCCACTGTGCATTTGTCAGCCATTCACTGGGTGGGCTGGCACATTGGACTCGCAGCACCAGCATTCCTCTGGGTACATCACGTGCACGGGAGGCAGCACAACATCAAACAGAGGCGGGGAGGAACCAACAAAGGAGTGGCCAGAGACTGCTCAGGACACTTTAATTACCCCCAGGTGCGAGGCTCTGAAGAGAGGGAAACAAGAACCGGCACTGATGAAAGCGCACATCTCCGCTTGAAACGCGTCTGCTTGGCGTTTCCAGAACTCTGTTAATTTTTTCTTGGCGTTTCCAGAACTCGGCTTAATTTGCTCAAATAAATCCTGTTGGCAAGTCAGCATATGTCGGGCTCATTCATAATTGAGTGGGCATTGGGTGCATGTCTATGGCCAGTATGCTGTTTCACTGGCGTTACCGGCATGCCCTCCTGGTCTGGTGTGAGGCGCCAAGTTAGCAAAACTTTGGACTGGGTACGAAAATACAGCACGCTCACCCCCCCAAGAAGTCTCATGGTATTATTTTGGGACTTTAATTTCGGGGAAGGAGGCTGCAGCGTGTCTGCAGAGGCCCCAGCAGGTATGGCTAACTACTCTCCCTCTGTGCAGAAAACGGAGGAGTGCAGCGCGGTGAGTGAGGCCACTGTGCATTTGTCAGCCATTCACTGGATGGGCTGGCACATTGGACTCGCAGCACCAGCATTCCTCTGGGTACATCACGTGCACGGGAGGCAGCACAACATCAAACAGAGGCGGGGAGGAACCAACAAAGGAGTGGCCAGAGACTGCTCAGGACACTTTAATTACCCCCAGTGCGAGGCTCTGAAGAGAGGGAAACGAGAACCGGCACTGATGAAAGCGCACATCTCCGCTTGAAACGCGTCTGCTTGGCGTTTCCAGAACTCTGTTAATTTTTTCTTGGCGTTTCCAGAACTCCGCTTAATTTGCTCAAATAAATCCTGTTGGCAAGTCAGCATATGTCGGGCTCATTCATAATTGAGTGGGCATTGGGTGCATGTCAATGGCCAGTATGCTGTTTCACTGGCGTTACCGGCATGCCCTCCTGGTCTGGTGTGAGGCGCCAAGTCAGCAAAACTTTGGACTGGGTACGAAAATACAGCGCACTCACCCCCCCCCCGAGAAGTCTCATGGTATTATTTTGGGACTTTAATTTCGGGGAAGGAGGCTGCAGCGTGTCTGCAGAGGCCCCAGCAGGTATGGCAAACTACTCTCCCTGTGTGCAGAAAACGGAGGAGTGCAGCGCGGTGAGTCAGGCCACTGTGCATTTGTCAGCCATTCACTGGGTGGGCTGGCACATTGGACTCGCAGCACCAGCATTCCTCTGGGTACATCACGTGCACGGGAGGCAGCACAACATCAAACAGAGGCGGGGAGGAACCAACAAAGGAGTGGCCAGAGACTGCTCAGGACACTTTAATTACCCCCAGGTGCGAGGCTCTGAAGAGAGGGAAACAAGAACCGGCACTGATGAAAGCGCACATCTCCGCTTGAAACGTGTCTGCTTGGCGTTTCCAGAACTCTGTTATTTTTTTCTTGGCATTTCCAGAACTCTGCTTAATTTGCTCAAATAAATCCTGTTGGCAAGTCAGCATATGTCGGGCTCATTCATAATTGAGTGGGCATTGGGTGCATGTCTATGGCCAGTATGCTGTTTCACTGGCGTTACCGGCATGCCCTCCTGGTCTGGTGTGAGGCGCCAAGTTAGCAAAACTTTGGACTGGGTACGAAAATACAGCACGCTCACCCCCCCAAGAAGTCTCATGGTATTATTTTGGGACTTTAATTTCGGGGAAGGAGGCTGCAGCGTGTCTGCAGAGGCCCCAGAAGGTATGGCTAACTACTCTCCCTGTGTGCAGAAAACGGAGGAGTGCAGCGCGGTGAGTGAGGCCACTGTGCATTTGTCAGCCATTCACTGGATGGGCTGGCACATTGGACTCGCAGCACCAGCATTCCTCTGGGTACATCGCGTGCACGGGAGGCAGCACAACATCAAACAGAGGCAGGGAGGAACCAACAAAGGAGTGGCCAGAGACTGCTCAGGACACTTTAATTACCCCCAGGTGCGAGGCTCTGAAGATAGGGAAACGAGAACCGGCACTGATGAAAGCGCACATCTCCGCTTGAAACGCGTCTGCTTGGCGTTTCCAGAACTCCGCTTAATTTGCTCAAATAAATCCTGTTGGCAAGTCAGCATATGTCGGGCTCATTCATAATTGAGTGGGCATTGGGTGCATGTCTATGGCCAGTATGCTGTTTCACTGGCGTTACGGGCATGCCCTACTGGTCTGGTGTGAGGCGCCAAGTCAGCAAAACTTTGGACTGGGTACGAAAATACAGCGCGCTCACCCCCCCGAGAAGTCTCATGGTATTATTTTGGGACTTTAATTTCGGGGAAGGAGGCTGCAGCGTGTCTGCAGAGGCCCCAGCAGGTATGGCAAACTACTCTCCCTGTGTGCAGAAAACGGAGGAGTGCAGCGCGGTGAGTCAGGCCACTGTGCATTTGTCAGCCATTCACTGGGTGGGCTGGCACATTGGACTCGCAGCACCAGCATTCCTCTGGGTACATCACGTGCACGGGAGGCAGCACAACATCAAACAGAGGCGGGGAGGAACCAACAAAGGAGTGGCCAGAGACTGCTCAGGACACTTTAATTACCCCCAGGTGCGAGGCTCTGAAGAGAGGGAAACAAGAACCGGCACTGATGAAAGCGCACATCTCCGCTTGAAACGTGTCTGCTTGGCGTTTCCAGAACTCTGTTATTTTTTTCTTGGCGTTTCCAGAACTCTGCTTAATTTGCTCAAATAAATCCTGTTGGCAAGTCAGCATATGTCGGGCTCATTCATAATTGAGTGGGCATTGGGTGCATGTCTATGGCCAGTATGCTGTTTCACTGGCGTTACCCGCATGCCCTCCTGGTCTGGTGTGAGGCGCCAAGTTAGCAAAACTTTGGACTGGGTACGAAAATGCAGCACGCTCACCCCCCCAAGAAGTCTCATGGTATTATTTTGGGACTTTAATTTCGGGGAAGGAGGCTGCAGCGTGTCTGCAGAGGCCCCAGCAGGTATGGCTAAATACTCTCCCTGTGTGCAGTAAACGGAGGAGTGCAGCGCGGTGAGTGAGGCCACTGTGCATTTGTCAGCCATTCACTGGATGGGCTGGCACATTGGACTCGCAGCACCAGCATTCCTCTGGGTACATCACGTGCACGGGAGGCAGCACAACATCAAACAGAGGCGGGGAGGAACCAACAAAGGAGTGGCCAGAGACTGCTCAGGACACTTTAATTACCCCCAGGTGCGAGGCTCTGAAGAGAGGGAAACGAGAACCGGCACTGATGAAAGCGCACATCTCCGCTTGAAACGCGTCTGCTTGGCGTTTCCAGAACTCTGTTAATTTTTTCTTGGCGTTTCCAGAACTCCGCTTAATTTGCTCAAATAAATCCTGTTGGCACGTCAGCATATGTCGGGCTCATTCATAATTGAGTGGGCATTGGGTGCATGTCAATGGCCAGTATGCTGTTTCACTGGCGTTACCGGCATGCCCTCCTGGTCTGGTGTGAGGCGCCAAGTCAGCAAAACTTTGGACTGGGTACGAAAATACAGCGCGCTCACCCCCCCCCAGAAGTCTCATGGTATTATTTTGGGACTTTAATTTCGGGGAAGGAGGCTGCAGCGTGTCTGCAGAGGCCCCAGCAGGTATGGCAAACTACTCTCCCTGTGTGCAGAAAACGGAGGAGTGCAGCGCGGTGAGTCAGGCCACTGTGCATTTGTCAGCCATTCACTGGGTGGGCTGGCAAATTGGACTCGCAGCACCAGCATTCCTCTGGGTACATCACGTGCACGGGAGGCAGCACAACATCAAACAGAGGCGGGGAGGAACCAACAAAGGAGTGGCCAGAGACTGCTCAGGACACTTTAATTACCCCCAGGTGCGAGGCTCTGAAGAGAGGGAAACAAGAACCGGCACTGATGAAAGCGCACATCTCCGCTTGAAACGTGTCTGCTTGGCGTTTCCAGAACTCTGTTATTTTTTTCTTGGCGTTTCCAGAACTCTGCTTAATTTGCTCAAATAAATCCTGTTGGCAAGTCAGCATATGTCGGGCTCATTCATAATTGAGTGGGCATTGGGTGCATGTCTATGGCCAGTATGCTGTTTCACTGGCGTTACCCGCATGCCCTCCTGGTCTGGTGTGAGGCGCCAAGTTAGCAAAACTTTGGACTGGGTACGAAAATACAGCACGCTCACCCCCCCAAGAAGTCTCATGGTATTATTTTGGGACTTTAATTTCGGGGAAGGAGGCTGCAGCGTGTCTGCAGAGGCCCCAGCAGGTATGGCTAACTACTCTCCCTGTGTGCAGTAAACGGAGGAGTGCAGCGCGGTGAGTGAGGCCACTGTGCATTTGTCAGCCATTCACTGGATGGGCTGGCACATTGGACTCGCAGCACCAGCATTCCTCTGGGTACATCACGTGCACGGGAGGCAGCACAACATCAAACAGAGGCGGGGAGGAACCAACAAAGGAGTGGCCAGAGACTGCTCAGGACACTTTAATTACCCCCAGGTGCGAGGCTCTGAAGAGAGGGAAACGAGAACCGGCACTGATGAAAGCGCACATCTCCGCTTGAAACACGTCTGCTTGGCGTTTCCAGAACTCTGTTAATTTTTTCTTGGCGTTTCCAGAACTCCGCTTAATTTGCTCAAATAAATCCTGTTGGCAAGTCAGCATATGTCGGGCTCATTCATAATTGAGTGGGCATTGGGTGCATGTCAATGGCCAGTATGCTGTTTCACTGGCGTTACCGGCATGCCCTCCTGGTCTGGTGTGAGGCGCCAAGTCAGCAAAACTTTGGACTGGGTACGAAAATACAGCGCGCTCACCCCCCCCGAGAAGTCTCATGGTATTATTTTGGGACTTTAATTTCGGGGAAGGAGGCTGCAGCGTGTCTGCAGAGGCCCCAGCAGGTATGGCAAACTACTCTCCCTGTGTGCAGAAAACGGAGGAGTGCAGCGCGGTGAGTCAGGCCACTGTGCATTTGTCAGCCATTCACTGGGTGGGCTGGCAAATTGGACTCGCAGCACCAGCATTCCTCTGGGTACATCACGTGCACGGGAGGCAGCACAACATCAAACAGAGGCGGGGAGGAACCAACAAAGGAGTGGCCAGAGACTG
Organism: Lissotriton vulgaris; assembly: GCF_964263255.1. Classification (NCBI taxonomy): domain Eukaryota; kingdom Metazoa; phylum Chordata; class Amphibia; order Caudata; family Salamandridae; genus Lissotriton; species Lissotriton vulgaris. The sequence goes on along the minus strand of NC_141693.1, from coordinate 748,129,005 downwards.
CTCAGGACACTTTAATTACCCCCAGGTGCGAGGCTCTGAAGAGAGGGAAACAAGAACCGGCACTGATGAAAGCGCACATCTCCGCTTGAAACGTGTCTGCTTGGCGTTTCCAGAACTCTGTTATTTTTTTCTTGGCGTTTCCAGAACTCTGCTTAATTTGCTCAAATAAATCCTGTTGGCAAGTCAGCATATGTCGGGCATATTCATAATTGAGTGGGCATTGGGTGCATGTCTATGGCCAGTATGCTGTTTCACTGGCGTTACCGGCATGCCCTCCTGGTGTGGTGTGAGGCGCCAAGTTAGCAAAACTTTGGACTGGGTACGAAAATACAGCACGCTCACCCCCCCAAGAAGTCTCATGGTATTATTTTGGGACTTTAATTTCGGGGAAGGTGGCTGCAGCGTGTCTGCAGAGGCCCCAGCAGGTATGGCTAACTACTCTCCCTGTGTGCAGAAAATGGAGGAGTGCAGCGCGGTGAGTGAGGCCACTGTGCATTTGTCAGCCATTCACTGGATGGGCTGGCACATTGGACTCGCAGCACCAGCATTCCTCTGGGTACATCACGTGCACGGGAGGCAGCACAACATCAAACAGAGGCGGGGAGGAACCAACAAAGGAGTGGCCAGAGACTGCTCAGGACACTTTAATTACCCCCAGGTGCGAGGCTCTGAAGATAGGGAAACGAGAACCGGCACTGAGGAAAGCGCACATCTCCGCTTGAAACGCGTCTGCTTGGCGTTTCCAGAACTCTGTTAATTTTTTCTTGGCGTTTCCAGAACTCCGCTTAATTTGCTCAAATAAATCCTGTTGGCAAGTCAGCATATGTCGGGCTCATTCATAATTGAGTGGGCATTGGGTGCATGTCTATGGCCAGTATGCTGTTTCACTGGCGTTACGGGCATGCCCTACTGGTCTGGTGTGAGGCGCCAAGTCAGCAAAACTTTGGACTGGGTACGAAAATACAGCGCGCTCACCCCCCCGAGAAGTCTCATGGTATTATTTTGGGACTTTAATTTCGGGGAAGGAGGCTGCAGCGTGTCTGCAGAGGCCCCAGCAGGTATGGCAAACTACTCTCCCTGTGTGCAGAAAATGGAGGAGTGCAGCGCTGTGAGTCAGGCCACTCTGCATTTGTCAGCCATTCACTGGATGGGCTGGCACATTGGACTCGCAGCACCAGCATTCCTCTGGGTACATCACGAGCACGGGAGGCAGCACAACATCAAACAGAGGCGGGGAGGAACTAACAAAGGAGTGGCCAGAGACTGCTCAGGACACTTTCATTACCCCCAGGTGCGAGGCTCTGAAGAGAGGGAAACGAAAACCGGCACTGATGAAAGCGCACATCTCCGCTTGAAACGCGTCTGCTTGGCGGTTTCCAGAACTCTGTCAATTTTTTCTTGGCGTTTCCAGAACTCTGCTTAATTTGCTCAAATAAATCCTGTTGGCAAGTCAGCATATGTCGGGCTCATTCATAATTGAGTGGGCATTGGGTGCATGTCTATGGCCAGTATGCTGTTTCACTGGCGTTACCGGCATGCCCTCCTGGTCTGGTGTGAGGCGCTAAGTCAGCAAAACTTTGGACTGGGTACGAAAATACAGCGCGCTCACCCCCTCGAGAAGTCTCATGGTATTATTTTGGGACTTTAATTTTGGGGAAGGAGGCTGCAGCGTGTCTGCAGAGGCCCCAGCAGGTATGTCAAACTACTCTCCCTGTGTGCAGAAAACGGAGGAATGCAGCGCGGTGAGTCAGGCCACTGTGCATTTGTCAGCCATTCACTGGATGGGCTGGCACATTGGACTCGCAGCACCCTGGGTACATCACGTGCACGGGAGGCAGCACAACATCAAACAGAGGCGGGGAGGAACCAACAAAGGAGTGGCCAGAGACTGCTCAGGACACTTTAATTACCCCCAGGTGAGAGGCCCTGAAGAGAGGGAAACGAGAACCGGCACTGATGAAAGCGCACATCTCCGCTTGAAAAGCGTCTGCTTGGCGTTTCCAGAACTCTGTTAATTTTTTCTTGGCGTTTCCAGAACTCTGCTTAATTTGCTCATATAAATCCTGTTGGCAAGTCAGCATATGTCGGGCTCATTCATAATTGAGTGGGCATTGGGTGCATGTCTATGGCCAGTATGCTGTTTCACTGGCGTTACCGGCATGCCCTCCTGGTCTGGTGTGAGGCGCCAAGTCAGCAAAACTTTGGACTGGGAACGAAAATACAGCGCGCTCACCCCCCCCCGAGAAGTCTCATGGTATTATTTTGGGACTTTAATTTCGGGGAAGGAGGCTGCACCGTATCTGCAGAGGCCCCAGCAGGTATGGCAAACTACTCTCCCTGTGTGCAGAAAACGGAGGAGTGCAGCCGGTGAGTCAGGCCACTGTGCATTTGTCAGCCATTCACTGGATGGGCTGGCACATTGGACTCGCAGCACCAGCATTCCTCTGGGTACATCACGTGCACGGGAGGCAGCACAACATCAAACAGAGGCGGGGAGGAACCAACAAAGGAGTGGCCAGAGACTGCTCAGGACACTTTAATTACCCCCAGGTGCGAGGCTCTGAAGAGAGGGAAACGAGAACCGGCACTGATGAAAGCGCACATCTCCGCTTAAAACGTGTCTGCTTGGCATTTCCAGAACTCTGTTAACTTTTTTCTTGGCGTTTCCAGAACTCCGCTTAATTTGCTCAAATAAATCCTGTTGGCAAGTCAGCATATGTCGGGCTCATTCATAATTGAGTGGGCATTGGGTGCATGTCTATGGCCAGTATGCCGTTTCACTGGTGTTACCGGCATGCCCTCCTGGTCTGGTGTGAGGCGCCAAGTCAGCAAAACTTTGGACTGGGTACGAAAATACAGCGCGCTCACCCTCCCCCCCGAGAAGTCTCATGGTATTATTTTGGGACTTTAATTTCGGGGAAGGAGGCTGCAGCGTGTCTGCAGAGGCCCCAGCAGGTATGGCAAACTACTCTCCCTGTGTGCAGAAAACGGAGGAGTGCAGCGCGGTGAGTCAGGCCACTGTGCATTTGTCAGCCATTCACTGGATGGGCTGGCACATTGGACTCGCAGCACCAGCATTCCTCTGGGTACATCACGTGCACGGGAGGCAGCACAACATCAAACAGAGGCGGGGAGGAACCAACAAAGGAGTGGCCAGAGACTGCTCAGGACACTTTAATTACCCCCAGGTGCGAGGCTCTGAAGAGAGGGAAACGAGAACTGGCACTGATGAAAGTGCACATCTCCGCTTAAAACGCGTCTGCTTGGCATTTCCAGAACTCTGTTAATTTTTTCTTGGCGTTTCCAGAACTCCGCTTAATTTGCTCAAATAAATCCTGTTGGCAAGTCAGCATATGTCGGGCTCATTCATAATTGAGTGGGCATTGGGTGCATGTCTATGGCCAGTATGCCGTTTCACTGGTGTTACCGGCATGCCCTCCTGGTCTGGTGTGAGGCGCCAAGTCAGCAAAACTTTGGACTGGGTACGAAAATACAGCGCGCTCACCCTCCCCCCCGAGAAGTCTCATGGTATTATTTTGGGACTTTAATTTCGGGGAAGGAGGCTGCAGCGTGTCTGCAGAGGCCCCAGCAGGTATGGCAAACTACTCTCCCTGTGTGCAGAAAACAGAGGAGTGCAGCGCGGTGAGTTAGGCCACTGTGCATTTGTCAGCCATTCACTGGGTGGGCTGGCATATTGGACTCGCAGCACCAGCATTCCTCTGGGTACATCACGTGCACGGGAGGCAGCACAACATCAAACAGAGGCGGGGAGGAACCAACAAAGGAGTGGCCAGAGACTGCTCAGGACACTTTAATTATCCCCAGGTGCGAGGCTCTGAAGAGAGGGAAACAAGAACCGGCACTGATGAAAGCGCACATCTCCGCTTGAAACGTGTCTGCTTGGCGTTTCCAGAACTCTGTTATTTTTTTCTTGGCGTTTCCAGAACTCTGCTTAATTTGCTCAAATAAATCCTGTTGGCAAATCAGCATATGTCGGGCTCATTCATAATTGAGTGGGCATTGGGTGCATGTCTATGGCCAGTATGCTGTTTCACTGGCGTTACCGGCATGCCCTCCTGGTCTGGTGTGAGGCGCCAAGTTAGCAAAACTTTGGACTGGGTACGAAAATACAGCACGCTCACCCCCCCAAGAAGTCTCATGGTATTATTTTGGGACTTTAATTTCGGGGAAGGAGGCTGCAGCGTGTCTGCAGAGGCCCCAGCAGGTATGGCTAACTACTCTCCCTGTGTGCAGAAAAAGGAGGAGTGCAGCGCGGTGAGTGAGGCCACTGTGCATTTGTCAGCCATTCACTGGATGGGCTGGCACATTGGACTCGCAGCACCAGCATTCCTCTGGGTACATCACGTGCACGGGAGGCAGCACAACATCAAACAGAGGCGGGGAGGAACCAACAAAGGAGTGGCCAGAGACTGCTCAGGACACTTTAATTACCCCCAGGTGCAAAGCTCTAAAGAGAGGGAAACGAGAACCGGCACTGATGAAAGCGCACATCTCCGCTTGAAACGCGTCTGCTTGGCGTTTCCAGAACTCTGGTAATTTTTTCTTGGCGTTTCCAGAACTCTGCTTAATTTGCTCAAATAAATCCTGTTGGCAAGTCAGCATATGTCGGGCTCATTCATAATTGAGTGGGCATTGGGTGCATGTCTATGGCCAGTATGCTGTTTCACTGGCGTTACCGGCATGCCCTCCTGGTGTGGTGTGAGGCGCCAAGTCAGCAAAACTTTGGACTGGGTACGAAAATACAGCGTGCTCACCCCCTCGAGAAGTCTCATGGTATTATTTTGGGACTTTAATTTTGGGGAAGGAGGCTGCAGCGTGTCTGCAGAGGCCCCAGCAGGTATGTCAAACTACTCTCCCTGTGTGCAGAAAACGGAGGAATGCAGCGCGGTGAGTCAGGCCACTGTGCATTTGTCAGCCATTCACTGGATGGGCTGGCACATTGGACTCGCAGCACCCTGGGTACATCACGTGCACGGGAGGCAGCACAACATCAAACAGAGGCGGGGAGGAACCAACAAAGGAGTGGCCAGAGACTGCTCAGGACACTTTAATTACCCCCAGGTGCGAGGCTCTGAAGAGAGGGAAACGAGAACCGGCACTGATGAAAGCGCACATCTCCGCTTGAAAAGCGTCTGCTTGGCGTTTCCAGAACTCTGTTAATTTTTTCTTGGCGTTTCCAGAACTCTGCTTAATTTGCTCATATAAATTCTGTTGGCAACTCAGCATATGTCGGGCTCATTCATAATTGAGTGGGCATTGGGTGCATGTCTATGGCCAGTATGCTGTTTCACTGGCGTTACCGGCATGCCCTCCTGGTCTGGTGTGAGGCGCCAAGTCAGCAAAACTTTGGACTGGGTACGAAAATACAGCGTGCTCACCCCCCCGAGAAGTCTCATGGTATTATTTTGGGACTTTAATTTCGGGGAAGGAGGCTGCACCGTATCTGCAGAGGCCCCAGCAGGTATGGCAAACTACTCTCCCTGTGTGCAGAAAACGGAGGAGTGCAGCCGGTGAGTCAGGCCACTGTGCATTTGTCAGCCATTCACTGGATGGGCTGGCACATTGGACTCGCAGCACCAGCATTCCTCTGGGTACATCACGTGCACGGGAGGCAGCACAACATCAAACAGAGGCGGGGAGGAACCAACAAAGGAGTGGCCAGAGACTGCTCAGGACACTTTAATTACCCCCAGGTGCGAGGCTCTGAAGAGAGGGAAACGAGAACCGGCACTGATGAAAGCGCACATCTCCGCTTGAAACGCGTCTGCTTGGCGTTTCCAGAACTCTGTTAATTTTTTCTTGGCGTTTCCAGAACTCCGCTTAATTTGCTCAAATAAATCCTGTATGCAAGTCAGCATATGTCGGGCTCATTCATAATTGAGTGGGCATTGGGTGCATTTCTATGGCCAGTATGCTGTTTCACTGGCGTTACTGGCATGCCCTCCTGGTCTGGTGTGAGGCGCCAAGTCAGCAAAACTTTGGACTGGGTACGAAAATACAGCGCGCTCACCCCCCCCGAGAAGTCTCATGGTATTATTTTGGGACTTTAATTTCGGGGAAGGAGGCTGCAGCGTGTCTGCAGAAGCCCCAGCAGGTATGGCAAACTACTCTCCCTGTGTGCAGAAAATGGAGGAGTGCAGCGCTGTGAGTAAGGCCACTGTGCATTTGTCAGCCATTCACTGGATGGGCTGGCACATTGGACTCGCAGCACCAGCATTCCTCTGGGTACATCACGAGCACGGGAGGCAGCACAACATCAAACAGAGGCGGGTAGGAACTAACAAAGGAGTGGCCAGAGACTGCTAAGGACACTTTAATTACCCCCAGGTGCGAGGCTCTGAAGAGAGGGAAACGAGAACCGGCACTGATGAAAGCGCACATCTCCGCTTGAAACGCGTCTGCTTGGCGTTTCCAGAACTCTGTTAATTTTTTCTTGGCGTTTTCAGAACTCCGCTTAATTTACTCAAATAAATCCTGTTGGCAAGTCAGCATATGTCGGGCTCATTCATAATTGAGTGGGCATTGGGTGCATGTCTATGGCCAGTATGCTGTTTCACTGGCGTTACCGGCATGCCCTCCTGGTCTGGTGTGAGGAACCAAGTTAGCAAAAATTTGGACTGGGTACGAAAATACAGCACGCTCACCCCCCAAGAAGACTCATGGTATTATTTTGGGACTTTAATTTCGGGGAAGGAGGCTGCAGCGTGTCTGCAGAGGCCCCAGCAGGTATGGCTAACTACTCTCCCTGTGTGCAGAAAACGGAGGAGTGCAGCGCGGTGAGTGAGGCCACTGTGCATTTGTCAGCCATTCACTGGATGGGCTGGCACATTGGACTCGCAGCACCAGCATTCCTCTGGGTACATCACGTGCACGGGAGGCAGCACAACATCAAACAGAGGCGGGGAGGAACCAACAAAGGAGTGGCCAGAGACTGCTCAGGACACTTTAATTACCCCCAGGTGCGAGGCTCTGAAGAGAGGGAAACGAGAACCGGCACTGATGAAAGCGCACATCTCCGCTTGAAAAGCGTTTGCTTGGCGTTTCCAGAACTCTGTTAATTTTTTCTTGGCGTTTCCAGAACTCTGCTTAATTTGCTCAAATAAATCCTGTTGGCAAGTCAGCATATGTCGGGCTCATTCATAATTGAGTGGGCATTGGGTGCATGTCTATGGCCAGTATGCTGTTTCACTGGCGTTACCGGCATGCCCTCCTGGTCTGGTGTGAGGCGCCAAGTCAGCAAAACTTTGGACTGGGTACGAAAATACAGCGCGCTCATCCCCTCGAGAAGTCTCATGGTATTATTTTGGGACTTTAATTTCGTGGAAGGAGGCTGTAGCGTGTCTGCAGAGGCCCCAGCAGGTATGTCAAACTACTCTCCCTGTGTGCAGAAAACGGAGGAATGCAGCGCGGTGAGTCAGGCCACTGTGCATTTGTCAGCCATTCACTGGATGGGCTGGCACATTGGACTCGCAGCACCCTGGGTACATCACGTGCACGAGAGGCAGCACAACATCAAACAGAGACGGGGAGGAACCAACAAAGGAGTGGCCAGAGACTGCTCAGGACACTTTAATTACCCCCAGGTGCGAGGCTCTGAAGAGAGGGAAACGAGAACCGGCACTGATGAAAGCGCACATCTCCGCTTGAAAAGCGTTTGCTTGGCGTTTCCAGAACTCTGTTAATTTTTTCTTGGCGTTTCCAGAACTCTGCTTAATTTGCTCATATAAATTCTGTTGGCAAGTCAGCATATGTCGGGCTCATTCATAATTGAGTGGGCATTGGGTGCATGTCTATGGCCAGTATGCTGTTTCACTGGCGTTACCGGCATGCCCTCCTGGTCTGGTGTGAGGCGCCAAGTCAGCAAAACTTTGGACTGGGTACGAAAATACAGCGCGCTCACCCCCCGAGAAGTCTCATGGTATTATTTTGGGACTTTAATTTCGGGGAAGGAGGCTGCACCGTATCTGCAGAGGCCCCAGCAGGTATGGCAAACTACTCTCCCTGTGTGCAGAAAACGGAGGAGTGCAGCCGGTGAGTCAGGCCACTGTGCATTTGTCAGCCATTCACTGGATGGGCTGGCACATTGGACTCGCAGCACCAGCATTCCTCTGGGTACATCACGTGCACGGGAGGCAGCACAACATCAAACAGAGGCGGGGAGGAACCAACAAAGGAGTGGCCAGAGACTGCTTAGGACACTTTAATTACCCCCAGGTGCGAAGCTCTGAAGAGAGGGAAACGAGAACCGGCACTGATGAAAGCGCACATCTCCGCTTGAAACGCGTCTGCTTGGCGTTTCCAGAACTCTGTTAATTTTTTCTTGGCGTTTCCAGAACTCTGCTTAATTTGCTCAAATAAATCCTGTTGGCAAGTCAGCATATGTCGGGCTCATTCATAATTGAGTGGGCATTGGGTGCATGTCTATGGCCAGTATGCTGTTTCACTGGCGTTACCGGCATGCCCTCCTGGTCTGGTGTGAGGCGCCAAGTCAGCAAAACTTTGGACTGGGTACGAAAATACAGCGCGCTCACCCCCTCGAGAAGTCTCATGGTATTATTTTGGGACTTTAATTTTGGGGAAGGAGGCTGCAGCGTGTCTGCAGAGGCCCCAGCAGGTATGTCAAACTACTCTCCCTGTGTGCAGAAAACGGAGGAATGCAGCGCGGTGAGTCAGGCCACTGTGCATTTGTCAGCCATTCACTGGATGGGCTGGCACATTGGACTCGCAGCACCCTGGGTACATCACGTGCACGGGAGGCAGCACAACATCAAACAGAGGCGGGGAGGAACCAACAAAGGAGTGGCCAGAGACTGCTCAGGACACTTTAATTACCCCCAGGTGCGAGGCTCTGAAGAGAGGGAAACGAGAACCGGCACTGATGAAAGCGCACATCTCCGCTTAAAACGCGTCTGCTTGGCATTTCCAGAACTCTGTTAATTTTTTCTTGGCGTTTCCAGAACTCCGCTTAATTTGCTCACATAAATCCTGTTGGCAAGTCAGCATATGTCGGGCTCATTCATAATTGAGTGGGCATTGGGTGCATGTCTATGGCCAGTATGCCGTTTCACTGGTGTTACCGGCATGCCCTTCTGGTCTGGTGTGAGGCGCCAAGTCAGCAAAACTTTGGACTGGGTACGAAAATACAGCGCGCTCACCCTCCCCCCGAGAAGTCTCATGGTATTATTTTGGGACTTTAATTTCGGGGAAGGAGGCTACAGCGTGTCTGCAGAGGCCCCAGCAGGTATGGCAAACTACTCTCCCTGTGTGCAGAAAACGGAGGAGTGCAACGCGGTGAGTCAGGCCACTGTGCATTTGTCAGCCATTCACTGGATGGGCTGGCACATTGGACTCGCAGCACCAGCATTCCTCTGGGTACATCACGTGCACGGGAGGCAGCACAACATCAAACAGAGGCGGGGAGGAACCAACAAAGGAGTGGCCAGAGACTGCTCAGGACACTTTAATTACCCCCAGGTGCGAGGCTCTGAAGAGAGGGAAACGAGAACTGGCACTGATGAAAGCGCACATCTCCGCTTAAAACGCGTCTGCTTGGCATTTCCAGAACTCTGTTAATTTTTTCTTGGCGTTTCCAGAACTCCGCTTAATTTGCTCAAATAAATCCTGTTGGCAAGTCAGCATATGTCGGGCTCATTCATAATTGAGTGGGCATTGGGTGCATGTCTATGGCCAGTATGCCGTTTCACTGGTGTTACCGGCATGCCCTCCTGGTCTGGTGTGAGGCGCCAAGTCAGCAAAACTTTGGACTGGGTACGAAAATACAGCGCGCTCACCCTCCCCCCCGAGAAGTCTCATGGTATTATTTTGGGACTTTAATTTCGGGGAAGGAGGCTGCAGCGTGTCTGCAGAGGCCCCAGCAGGTATGGCAAACTACTCTCCCTGTGTGCAGAAAACGGAGGAGTGCAGCGCGGTGAGTCAGGCCACTGTGCATTTGTCAGCCATTCACTGGGTGGGCTGGCACATTGGACTCGCAGCACCAGCATTCCTCTGGGTACATCACGTGCACGGGAGGCAGCACAACATCAAACAGAGGCGGGGAGGAACCAACAAAGGAGTGGCCAGAGACTGCTCAGGACACTTTAATTACCCCCAGGTGCGAGGCTCTGAAGAGAGGGAAACAAGAACCGGCACTGATGAAAGCGCACATCTCCGCTTGAAACGCGTCTGCTTGGCGTTTCCAGAACTCTGTTAATTTTTTCTTGGCGTTTCCAGAACTCTGCTTAATTTGCTCAAATAAATCCTGTTGGCAAGTCAGCATATGTCGGGCTCATTCATAATTGAGTGGGCATTGGGTGCATGTCTATGGCCAGTATGCTGTTTCACTGGCGTTACCGGCATGCCCTCCTGGTCTGGTGTGAGGCGCCAAGTTAGCAAAACTTTGGACTGGGTACGAAAATACAGCACGCTCACCCCCCCAAGAAGTCTCATGGTATTATTTTGGGACTTTAATTTCGGGGAAGGAGGCTGCAGCGTGTCTGCAGAGGCCCCAGCAGGTATGGCTAACTACTCTCCCTCTGTGCAGAAAACGGAGGAGTGCAGCGCGGTGAGTGAGGCCACTGTGCATTTGTCAGCCATTCACTGGATGGGCTGGCACATTGGACTCGCAGCACCAGCATTCCTCTGGGTACATCACGTGCACGGGAGGCAGCACAACATCAAACAGAGGCGGGGAGGAACCAACAAAGGAGTGGCCAGAGACTGCTCAGGACACTTTAATTACCCCCAGGTGCGAGGCTCTGAAGAGAGGGAAACGAGAACCGGCACTGATGAAAGCGCACATCTCCGCTTGAAACGCGTCTGCTTGGCGTTTCCAGAACTCTGTTAATTTTTTCTTGGCGTTTCCAGAACTCCGCTTAATTTGCTCAAATAAATCCTGTTGGCAAGTCAGCATATATCGGGCTCATTCATAATTGAGTGGGCATTGGGTGCATGTCAATGGCCAGTATGCTGTTTCACTGGCGTTACCGGCATGCCCTCCTGGTCTGGTGTGAGGCGCCAAGTCAGCAAAACTTTGGACTGGGTACGAAAATACAGCGCACTCACCCCCCCCCCGAGAAGTCTCATGGTATTATTTTGGGACTTTAATTTCGGGGAAGGAGGCTGCAGCGTGTCTGCAGAGGCCCCAGCAGGTATGGCAAACTACTCTCCCTGTGTGCAGAAAACGGAGGAGTGCAGCGCGGTGAGTCAGGCCACTGTGCATTTGTCAGCCATTCACTGGGTGGGCTGGCACATTGGACTCGCAGCACCAGCATTCCTCTGGGTACATCACGTGCACGGGAGGCAGCACAACATCAAACAGAGGCGGGGAGGAACCAACAAAGGAGTGGCCAGAGACTGCTCAGGACACTTTAATTACCCCCAGGTGCGAGGCTCTGAAGAGAGGGAAACAAGAACCGGCACTGATGAAAGCGCACATCTCCGCTTGAAACGTGTCTGCTTGGCGTTTCCAGAACTCTGTTATTTTTTTCTTGGCATTTCCAGAACTCTGCTTAATTTGCTCAAATAAATCCTGTTGGCAAGTCAGCATATGTCGGGCTCATTCATAATTGAGTGGGCATTGGGTGCATGTCTATGGCCAGTATGCTGTTTCACTGGCGTTACCGGCATGCCCTCCTGGTCTGGTGTGAGGCGCCAAGTTAGCAAAACTTTGGACTGGGTACGAAAATACAGCACGCTCACCCCCCCAAGAAGTCTCATGGTATTATTTTGGGACTTTAATTTCGGGGAAGGAGGCTGCAGCGTGTCTGCAGAGGCCCCAGAAGGTATGGCTAACTACTCTCCCTGTGTGCAGAAAACGGAGGAGTGCAGCGCGGTGAGTGAGGCCACTGTGCATTTGTCAGCCATTCACTGGATGGGCTGGCACATTGGACTCGCAGCACCAGCATTCCTCTGGGTACATCGCGTGCACGGGAGGCAGCACAACATCAAACAGAGGCAGGGAGGAACCAACAAAGGAGTGGCCAGAGACTGCTCAGGACACTTTAATTACCCCCAGGTGCGAGGCTCTGAAGATAGGGAAACGAGAACCGGCACTGATGAAAGCGCACATCTCCGCTTGAAACGCGTCTGCTTGGCGTTTCCAGAACTCCGCTTAATTTGCTCAAATAAATCCTGTTGGCAAGTCAGCATATGTCGGGCTCATTCATAATTGAGTGGGCATTGGGTGCATGTCTATGGCCAGTATGCTGTTTCACTGGCGTTACGGGCATGCCCTACTGGTCTGGTGTGAGGCGCCAAGTCAGCAAAACTTTGGACTGGGTACGAAAATACAGCGCGCTCACCCCCCCGAGAAGTCTCATGGTATTATTTTGGGACTTTAATTTCGGGGAAGGAGGCTGCAGCGTGTCTGCAGAGGCCCCAGCAGGTATGGCAAACTACTCTCCCTGTGTGCAGAAAACGGAGGAGTGCAGCGCGGTGAGTCAGGCCACTGTGCATTTGTCAGCCATTCACTGGGTGGGCTGGCACATTGGACTCGCAGCACCAGCATTCCTCTGGGTACATCACGTGCACGGGAGGCAGCACAACATCAAACAGAGGCGGGGAGGAACCAACAAAGGAGTGGCCAGAGACTGCTCAGGACACTTTAATTACCCCCAGGTGCGAGGCTCTGAAGAGAGGGAAACAAGAACCGGCACTGATGAAAGCGCACATCTCCGCTTGAAACGTGTCTGCTTGGCGTTTCCAGAACTCTGTTATTTTTTTCTTGGCGTTTCCAGAACTCTGCTTAATTTGCTCAAATAAATCCTGTTGGCAAGTCAGCATATGTCGGGCTCATTCATAATTGAGTGGGCATTGGGTGCATGTCTATGGCCAGTATGCTGTTTCACTGGCGTTACCCGCATGCCCTCCTGGTCTGGTGTGAGGCGCCAAGTTAGCAAAACTTTGGACTGGGTACGAAAATACAGCACGCTCACCCCCCCAAGAAGTCTCATGGTATTATTTTGGGACTTTAATTTCGGGGAAGGAGGCTGCAGCGTGTCTGCAGAGGCCCCAGCAGGTATGGCTAACTACTCTCCCTGTGTGCAGTAAACGGAGGAGTGCAGCGCGGTGAGTGAGGCCACTGTGCATTTGTCAGCCATTCACTGGATGGGCTGGCACATTGGACTCGCAGCACCAGCATTCCTCTGGGTACATCACGTGCACGGGAGGCAGCACAACATCAAACAGAGGCGGGGAGGAACCAACAAAGGAGTGGCCAGAGACTGCTCAGGACACTTTAATTACCCCCAGGTGCGAGGCTCTGAAGAGAGGGAAACGAGAACCGGCACTGATGAAAGCGCACATCTCCGCTTGAAACGCGTCTGCTTGGCGTTTCCAGAACTCTGTTAATTTTTTCTTGGCGTTTCCAGAACTCCGCTTAATTTGCTCAAATAAATCCTGTTGGCAAGTCAGCATATGTCGGGCTCATTCATAATTGAGTGGGCATTGGGTGCATGTCAATGGCCAGTATGCTGTTTCACTGGCGTTACCGGCATGCCCTCCTGGTCTGGTGTGAGGCGCCAAGTCAGCAAAACTTTGGACTGGGTACGAAAATACAGCGCGCTCACCCCCCCCGAGAAGTCTCATGGTATTATTTTGGGACTTTAATTTCGGGGAAGGAGGCTGCAGCGTGTCTGCAGAGGCCCCAGCAGGTATGGCAAACTACTCTCCCTGTGTGCAGAAAACGGAGGAGTGCAGCGCGGTGAGTCAGGCCACTGTGCATTTGTCAGCCATTCACTGGGTGGGCTGGCAAATTGGACTCGCAGCACCAGCATTCCTCTGGGTACATCACGTGCACGGGAGGCAGCACAACATCAAACAGAGGCGGGGAGGAACCAACAAAGGAGTGGCCAGAGACTGCTCAGGACACTTTAATTACCCCCAGGTGCGAGGCTCTGAAGAGAGGGAAACAAGAACCGGCACTGATGAAAGCGCACATCTCCGCTTGAAACGTGTCTGCTTGGCGTTTCCAGAACTCTGTTATTTTTTTCTTGGCGTTTCCAGAACTCTGCTTAATTTGCTCAAATAAATCCTGTTGGCAAGTCAGCATATGTCGGGCATATTCATAATTGAGTGGGCATTGGGTGCATGTCTATGGCCAGTATGCTGTTTCACTGGCGTTACCGGCATGCCCTCCTGGTGTGGTGTGAGGCGCCAAGTTAGCAAAACTTTGGACTGGGTACGAAAATACAGCACGCTCACCCCCCCAAGAAGTCTCATGGTATTATTTTGGGACTTTAATTTCGGGGAAGGTGGCTGCAGCGTGTCTGCAGAGGCCCCAGCAGGTATGGCTAACTACTCTCCCTGTGTGCAGAAAACGGAGGAGTGCAGCGCGGTGAGTGAGGCCACTGTGCATTTGTCAGCCATTCACTGGATGGGCTGGCACATTGGACTCGCAGCACCAGCATTCCTCTGGGTACATCACGTGCACGGGAGGCAGCACATGATCAAACAGAGGCGGGGAGGAACCAACAAAGGAGTGGCCAGAGACTGCTCAGGACACTTTAATTACCCCCAGGTGCGAGGCTCTGAAGATAGGGAAACGAGAACCGTCACTGAGGAAAGCGCACATCTCCGCTTGAAACGCGTCTGCTTGGCGTTTCCAGAACTCTGTTAAATTTTTCTTGGCGTTTCCAGAACTCCCCTTAATTTGCTCAAATAAATCCTGTTGGCAAGTCAGCATATGTCGGGCTCATTCATAATTGAGTGGGCATTGGGTGCATGTCTATGGCCAGTATGCTGTTTCACTGGCGTTACGGGCATGCCCTACTGGTCTGGTGTGAGGCGCCAAGTCAGCAAAACTTTGGACTGGGTACGAAAATACAGCGCGCTCACCCCCCCGAGAAGTCTCATGGTATTATTTTGGGACTTTAATTTCGGGGAAGGAGGCTGCAGCGTGTCTGCAGAGGCCCCAGCAGGTATGGCAAACTACTCTCCCTGTGTGCAGAAAACGGAGGAGTGCAGCGCGGTGAGTCAGGCCACTGTGCATTTGTCAGCCATTCACTGGGTGGGCTGGCACATTGGACTCGCAGCACCAGCATTCCTCTGGGTACATCACGTGCACGGGAGGCAGCACAACATCAAACAGAGGCGGGGAGGAACCAACAAAGGAGTGGCCAGAGACTGCTCAGGACACTTTAATTACCCCCAGGTGCGAGGCTCTGAAGAGAGGGAAACAAGAACCGGCACTGATGAAAGCGCACATCTCCGCTTGAAACGTGTCTGCTTGGCGTTTCCAGAACTCTGTTATTTTTTTCTTGGCGTTTCCAGAACTCTGCTTAATTTGCTCAAATAAATCCTGTTGGCAAGTCAGCATATGTCGGGCTCATTCATAATTGAGTGGGCATTGGGTGCATGTCTATGGCCAGTATGCTGTTTCACTGGCGTTACCCGCATGCCCTCCTGGTCTGGTGTGAGGCGCCAAGTTAGCAAAACTTTGGACTGGGTACGAAAATACAGCACGCTCACCCCCCCAAGAAGTCTCATGGTATTATTTTGGGACTTTAATTTCGGGGAAGGAGGCTGCAGCGTGTCTGCAGAGGCCCCAGCAGGTATGGCTAACTACTCTCCCTGTGTGCAGTAAACGGAGGAGTGCAGCGCGGTGAGTGAGGCCACTGTGCATTTGTCAGCCATTCACTGGATGGGCTGGCACATTGGACTCGCAGCACCAGCATTCCTCTGGGTACATCACGTGCACGGGAGGCAGCACAACATCAAACAGAGGCGGGGAGGAACCAACAAAGGAGTGGCCAGAGACTGCTCAGGACACTTTAATTACCCCCAGGTGCGAGGCTCTGAAGAGAGGGAAACGAGAACCGGCACTGATGAAAGCGCACATCTCCGCTTGAAACGCGTCTGCTTGGCGTTTCCAGAACTCTGTTAATTTTTTCTTGGCGTTTCCAGAACTCCGCTTAATTTGCTCAAATAAATCCTGTTGGCAAGTCAGCATATGTCGGGCTCATTCATAATTGAGTGGGCATTGGGTGCATGTCAATGGCCAGTATGCTGTTTCACTGGCGTTACCGGCATGCCCTCCTGGTCTGGTGTGAGGCGCCAAGTCAGCAAAACTTTGGACTGGGTACGAAAATACAGCGCGCTCACCCCCCCCGAGAAGTCTCATGGTATTATTTTGGGACTTTAATTTCGGGGAAGGAGGCTGCAGCGTGTCTGCAGAGGCCCCAGCAGGTATGGCAAACTACTCTCCCTGTGTGCAGAAAACGGAGGAGTGCAGCGCGGTGAGTCAGGCCACTGTGCATTTGTCAGCCATTCACTGGGTGGGCTGGCAAATTGGACTCGCAGCACCAGCATTCCTCTGGGTACATCACGTGCACGGGAGGCAGCACAACATCAAACAGAGGCGGGGAGGAACCAACAAAGGAGTGGCCAGAGACTGCTCAGGACACTTTAATTACCCCCAGGTGCGAGGCTCTGAAGAGAGGGAAACAAGAACCGGCACTGATGAAAGCGCACATCTCCGCTTGAAACGTGTCTGCTTGGCGTTTCCAGAACTCTGTTATTTTTTTCTTGGCGTTTCCAGAACTCTGCTTAATTTGCTCAAATAAATCCTGTTGGCAAGTCAGCATATGTCGGGCATATTCATAATTGAGTGGGCATTGGGTGCATGTCTATGGCCAGTATGCTGTTTCACTGGCGTTACCGGCATGCCCTCCTGGTGTGGTGTGAGGCGCCAAGTTAGCAAAACTTTGGACTGGGTACGAAAATACAGCACGCTCACCCCCCCAAGAAGTCTCATGGTATTATTTTGGGACTTTAATTTCGGGGAAGGTGGCTGCAGCGTGTCTGCAGAGGCCCCAGCAGGTATGGCTAACTACTCTCCCTGTGTGCAGAAAACGGAGGAGTGCAGCGCGGTGAGTGAGGCCACTGTGCATTTGTCAGCCATTCACTGGATGGGCTGGCACATTGGACTCGCAGCACCAGCATTCCTCTGGGTACATCACGTGCACGGGAGGCAGCACATGATCAAACAGAGGCGGGGAGGAACCAACAAAGGAGTGGCCAGAGACTGCTCAGGACACTTTAATTACCCCCAGGTGCGAGGCTCTGAAGATAGGGAAACGAGAACCGTCACTGAGGAAAGCGCACATCTCCGCTTGAAACGCGTCTGCTTGGCGTTTCCAGAACTCTGTTAAATTTTTCTTGGCGTTTCCAGAACTCCCCTTAATTTGCTCAAATAAATCCTGTTGGCAAGTCAGCATATGTCGGGCTCATTCATAATTGAGTGGGCATTGGGTGCATGTCTATGGCCAGTATGCTGTTTCACTGGCGTTACGGGCATGCCCTACTGGTCTGGTGTGAGGCGCCAAGTCAGCAAAACTTTGGACTGGGTACGAAAATACAGCGCGCTCACCCCCCCGAGAAGTCTCATGGTATTATTTTGGGACTTTAATTTCGGGGAAGGAGGCTGCAGCGTGTCTGCAGAGGCCCCAGCAGGTATGGCAAACTACTCTCCCTGTGTGCAGAAAATGGAGGAGTGCAGCGCTGTGAGTCAGGCCACTCTGCATTTGTCAGCCATTCACTGGATGGGCTGGCACATTGGACTCGCAGCACCAGCATTCCTCTGGGTACATCACGAGCACGGGAGGCAGCACAACATCAAACAGAGGCGGGGAGGAACTAACAAAGGAGTGGCCAGAGACTGCTCAGGACACTTTAATTACCCCCAGGTGCGAGGCTCTGAAGAGAGGGAAACGAAAACCGGCACTGATGAAAGCGCACATCTCCGCTTGAAACGCGTCTGCTTGGCGGTTTCCAGAACTCTGTTAATTTTTTCTTGGCGTTTCCAGAACTCTGCTTAATTTGCTCAAATAAATCCTGTTGGCAAGTCAGCATATGTCGGGCTCATTCATAATTGAGTGGGCATTGGGTGCATGTCTATGGCCAGTATGCTGTTTCACTGGCGTTACCGGCATGCCCTCCTGGTCTGGTGTGAGGCGCCAAGTCAGCAAAACTTTGGACTGGGTACGAAAATACAGCGCGCTCACCCCCCCGAGAAGTCTCATGGTATTATTTTGGGACTTTAATTTCGGGGAAGGAGGCTGCAGCGTGTCTGCAGAGGCCCCAGCAGGTATGGCAAACTACTCTCCCTGTGTGCAGAAAATGGAGGAGTGCAGCGCTGTGAGTCAGGCCACTGTGCATTTGTCAGCCATTCACTGGATGGGCTGGCACATTGGACTCGCAGCACCAGCATTCCTCTGGGTACATCACGAGCACGGGAGGCAGCACAACATCAAACAGAGGCGGGGAGGAACTAACAAAGGAGTGGCCAGAGACTGCTCAGGACACTTTAATTACCCCCAGGTGCGAGGCTCTGAAGAGAGGGAAACGAAAACCGGCACTGATGAAAGCGCACATCTCCGCTTGAAACGCGTCTGCTTGGCGGTTTCCAGAACTCTGTTAATTTTTTCTTGGCGTTTCCAGAACTCTGCTTAATTTGCTCAAATAAATCCTGTTGGCAAGTCAGCATATGTCGGGCTCATTCATAATTGAGTGGGCATTGGGTGCATGTCTATGGCCAGTATGCTGTTTCACTGGCGTTACCGGCATGCCCTCCTGGTCTGGTGTGAGGCGCCAAGTCAGCAAAACTTTGGACTGGGTACGAAAATACAGCGCGCTCACCCCCTCGAGAAGTCTCATGGTATTATTTTGGGACTTTAATTTTGGGGAAGGAGGCTGCAGCGTGTCTGCAGAGGCCCCAGCAGGTATGTCAAACTACTCTCCCTGTGTGCAGAAAACGGAGGAATGCAGCGCGGTGAGTCAGGCCACTGTGCATTTGTCAGCCATTCACTGGATGGGCTGGCACATTGGACTCGCAGCACCCTGGGTACATCACGTGCACGGGAGGCAGCACAACATCAAACAGAGGCGGGGAGGAACCAACAAAGGAGTGGCCAGAGACTGCTCAGGACACTTTAATTACCCCCAGGTGAGAGGCCCTGAAGAGAGGGAAACGAGAACCGGCACTGATGAAAGCGCACATCTCCGCTTGAAAAGCGTCTGCTTGGCGTTTCCAGAACTCTGTTAATTTTTTCTTGGCGTTTCCAGAACTCTGCTTAATTTGCTCATATAAATCCTGTTGGCAAGTCAGCATATGTCGGGCTCATTCATAATTGAGTGGGCTTTGGGTGCATGTCTATGGCCAGTATGCTGTTTCACTGGCGTTACCGGCATGCCCTCCTGGTCTGGTGTGAGGCGCCAAGTCAGCAAAACTTTGGACTGGGAACGAAAATACAGCACGCTCACCCCCCCCCCGAGAAGTCTCATGGTATTATTTTGGGACTTTAATTTCGGGGAAGGAGGCTGCACCGTATCTGCAGAGGCCCCAGCAGGTATGGCAAACTACTCTCCCTGTGTGCAGAAAACGGAGGAGTGCAGCCGGTGAGTCAGGCCACTGTGCATTTGTCAGCCATTCACTGGATGGGCTGGCACATTGGACTCGCAGCACCAGCATTCCTCTGGGTACATCACGTGCACGGGAGGCAGCACAACATCAAACAGAGGCGGGGAGGAACCAACAAAGGAGTGGCCAGAGACTGCTCAGGACACTTTAATTACCCCCAGGTGCGAGGCTCTGAAGAGAGGGAAACGAGAACCGGCACTGATGAAAGCGCACATCTCCGCTTGAAACGCGTCTGCTTGGCGTTTCCAGAACTCTGTTAATTTTTTCTTGGCGTTTCCAGAACTCCGCTTAATTTGCTCAAATAAATCCTGTTGGCAAGTCAGCATATGTCGGGCTCATTCATAATTGAGTGGGCATTGGGTGCATGTCTATGGCCAGTATGCTGTTTCACTGGCGTTACCGGCATGCCCTCCTGGTCTCGTGTGAGGCGCCAAGTCAGCAAAACTTTGGACTGGGTACGAAAATACAGCGCGCTCACCCCCCCGAGAAGTCTCATGGTATTATTTTGGGACTTTAATTTCGGGGAAGGAGGCTGCAGCGTGTCTGCAGATGCCCCAGCGGGTATGGCAAACTACTCTCCCTGTGTGCAGAAAACGGTGGAGTGCAGCGCGGCGAGTCAGGCCGCTGTGCATTTGTCAGCCATTCACTGGATGGGCTGGCACATTGGACTCGCAGCACCAGCATTCCTCTGGGTACATCACGTGCACGGGAGGCAGCACAACATCAAACAGAGGCGGGGAGGAACCAACAAAGGAGTGGCCAGAGACTGCTCAGGACACTTTAATTACCCCCAGGTGCGAGGCTCTGAAGAGAGGGAAACGAGGACCGGCACTGATGAAAGCGCACATCTCCGCTTAAAACGCGTCTGCTTGGCATTTCCAGAACTCTGTTAACTTTTTTCTTGGCGTTTCCAGAACTCCGCTTAATTTGCTCAAATAAATCCTGTTGGCAAGTCAGCATATGTCGGGCTCATTCATAATTGAGTGGGCATTGGGTGCATGTCTATGGCCAGTATGCCGTTTCACTGGTGTTACCGGCATGCCCTCCTGGTCTGGTGTGAGGCGCCAAGTCAGCAAAACTTTGGACTGGGTACGAAAATACAGCGCGCTCACCCTCCCCCCCGAGAAGTCTCATGGTATTATTTTGGGACTTTAATTTCGGGGAAGGAGGCTGCAGCGTGTCTGCAGAGGCCCCAGCAGGTATGGCAAACTACTCTCCCTGTGTGCAGAAAACGGAGGAGTGCAGCGCGGTGAGTCAGGCCACTGTGCATTTGTCAGCCATTCACTGGATGGGCTGGCACATTGGACTCGCAGCACCAGCATTCCTCTGGGTACATCACGTGCACGGGAGGCAGCACAACATCAAACAGAGGCGGGGAGGAACCAACAAAGGAGTGGCCAGAGACTGCTCAGGACACTTTAATTACCCCCAGGTGCGAGGCTCTGAAGAGAGGGAAACGAGAACTGGCACTGATGAAAGTGCACATCTCCGCTTAAAACGCGTCTGCTTGGCATTTCCAGAACTCTGTTAATTTTTTCTTGGCGTTTCCAGAACTCCGCTTAATTTGCTCAAATAAATCCTGTTGGCAAGTCAGCATATGTCGGGCTCATTCATAATTGAGTGGGCATTGGGTGCATGTCTATGGCCAGTATGCCGTTTCACTGGTGTTACCGGCATGCCCTCCTGGTCTGGTGTGAGGCGCCAAGTCAGCAAAACTTTGGACTGGGTACGAAAATACAGCGCGCTCACCCTCCCCCCCGAGAAGTCTCATGGTATTATTTTGGGACTTTAATTTCGGGGAAGGAGGCTGCAGCGTGTCTGCAGAGGCCCCAGCAGGTATGGCAAACTACTCTCCCTGTGTGCAGAAAACGGAGGAGTGCAGCGCGGTGAGTTAGGCCACTGTGCATTTGTCAGCCATTCACTGGGTGGGCTGGCATATTGGACTCGCAGCACCAGCATTCCTCTGGGTACATCACGTGCACGGGAGGCAGCACAACATCAAACAGAGGCGGGGAGGAACCAACAAAGGAGTGGCCAGAGACTGCTCAGGACACTTTAATTACCCCCAGGTGCGAGGCTCTGAAGAGAGGGAAACAAGAACCGGCACTGATGAAAGCGCACATCTCCGCTTGAAACGTGTCTGCTTGGCGTTTCCAGAACTCTGTTATTTTTTTCTTGGCGTTTCCAGAACTCTGCTTAATTTGCTCAAATAAATCCTGTTGGCAAATCAGCATATGTCGGGCTCATTCATAATTGAGTGGGCATTGGGTGCATGTCTATGGCCAGTATGCTGTTTCACTGGCGTTACCGGCATGCCCTCCTGGTCTGGTGTGAGGCGCCAAGTTAGCAAAACTTTGGACTGGGTACGAAAATACAGCACGCTCACCCCCCCAAGAAGTCTCATGGTATTATTTTGGGACTTTAATTTCGGGGAAGGAGGCTGCAGCGTGTCTGCAGAGGCCCCAGCAGGTATGGCTAACTACTCTCCCTGTGTGCAGAAAACGGAGGAGTGCAGCGCGGTGAGTGAGGCCACTGTGCATTTGTCAGCCATTCACTGGATGGGCTGGCACATTGGACTCGCAGCACCAGCATTCCTCTGGGTACATCACGTGCACGGGAGGCAGCACAACATCAAACAGAGGCGGGGAGGAACCAACAAAGGAGTGGCCAGAGACTGCTCAGGACACTTTAATTACCCCCAGGTGCAAAGCTCTAAAGAGAGGGAAACGAGAACCGGCACTGATGAAAGCGCACATCTCCGCTTGAAACGCGTCTGCTTGGCGTTTCCAGAACTCTGGTAATTTTTTCTTGGCGTTTCCAGAACTCTGCTTAATTTGCTCAAATAAATCCTGTTGGCAAGTCAGCATATGTCGGGCTCATTCATAATTGAGTGGGCATTGGGTGCATGTCTATGGCCAGTATGCTGTTTCACTGGCGTTACCGGCATGCCCTCCTGGTGTGGTGTGAGGCGCCAAGTCAGCAAAACTTTGGACTGGGTACGAAAATACAGCGTGCTCACCCCCTCGAGAAGTCTCATGGTATTATTTTGGGACTTTAATTTTGGGGAAGGAGGCTGCAGCGTGTCTGCAGAGGCCCCAGCAGGTATGTCAAACTACTCTCCCTGTGTGCAGAAAACGGAGGAATGCAGCGCGGTGAGTCAGGCCACTGTGCATTTGTCAGCCATTCACTGGATGGGCTGGCACATTGGACTCGCAGCACCCTGGGTACATCACGTGCACGGGAGGCAGCACAACATCAAACAGAGGCGGGGAGGAACCAACAAGGAGTGGCCAGAGACTGCTCAGGACACTTTAATTACCCCCAGGTGCGAGGCTCTGAAGAGAGGGAAACGAGAACCGGCACTGATGAAAGCGCACATCTCCGCTTGAAAAGCGTCTGCTTGGCGTTTCCAGAACTCTGTTAATTTTTTCTTGGCGTTTCCAGAACTCTGCTTAATTTGCTCATATAAATTCTGTTGGCAACTCAGCATATGTCGGGCTCATTCATAATTGAGTGGGCATTGGGTGCATGTCTATGGCCAGTATGCTGTTTCACTGGCGTTACCGGCATGCCCTCCTGGTCTGGTGTGAGGCGCCAAGTCAGCAAAACTTTGGACTGGGTACGAAAATACAGCGTGCTCACCCCCCCGAGAAGTCTCATGGTATTATTTTGGGACTTTAATTTCGGGGAAGGAGGCTGCACCGTATCTGCAGAGGCCCCAGCAGGTAAGGCAAACTACTCTCCCTGTGTGCAGAAAACGGAGGAGTGCAGCCGGTGAGTCAGGCCACTGTGCATTTGTCAGCCATTCACTGGATGGGCTGGCACATTGGACTCGCAGCACCAGCATTCCTCTGGGTACATCACGTGCACGGGAGGCAGCACAACATCAAACAGAGGCGGGGAGGAACCAACAAAGGAGTGGCCAGAGACTGCTCAGGACACTTTAATTACCCCCAGGTGCGAGGCTCTGAAGAGAGGGAAACGAGAACCGGCACTGATGAAAGCGCACATCTCCGCTTGAAACGCGTCTGCTTGGCGTTTCCAGAACTCTGTTAATTTTTTCTTGGCGTTTCCAGAACTCCGCTTAATTTGCTCAAATAAATCCTGTATGCAAGTCAGCATATGTCGGGCTCATTCATAATTGAGTGGGCATTGGGTGCATTTCTATGGCCAGTATGCTGTTTCACTGGCGTTACCGGCATGCCCTCCTGGTCTGGTGTGAGGCGCCAAGTCAGCAAAACTTTGGACTGGGTACGAAAATACAGCGCGCTCACCCCCCCCGAGAAGTCTCATGGTATTATTTTGGGACTTTAATTTCGGGGAAGGAGGCTGCAGCGTGTCTGCAGAAGCCCCAGCAGGTATGGCAAACTACTCTCCCTGTGTGCAGAAAATGGAGGAGTGCAGCGCTGTGAGTAAGGCCACTGTGCATTTGTCAGCCATTCACTGGATGGGCTGGCACATTGGACTCGCAGCACCAGCATTCCTCTGGGTACATCACGAGCACGGGAGGCAGCACAAGATCAAACAGAGGCGGGTAGGAACTAACAAAGGAGTGGCCAGAGACTGCTAAGGACACTTTAATTACCCCGAGGTGCGAGGCTCTGAAGAGAGGGAAACGAGAACCGGCACTGATGAAAGCGCACATCTCCGCTTGAAATGCGTCTGCTTGGCGTTTCCAGAACTCTGTTAATTTTTTCTTGGCGTTTCCAGAACTCCGCTTAATTTACTCAAATAAATCCTGTTGGCAAGTCAGCATATGTCGGGCTCATTCATAATTGAGTGGGCATTGGGTGCATGTCTATGGCCAGTATGCTGTTTCACTGGCGTTACCGGCATGCCCTCCTGGTCTGGTGTGAGGAACCAAGTTAGCAAAAATTTGGACTGGGTACGAAAATACAGCACGCTCACCCCCCAAGAAGACTCATGGTATTATTTTGGGACTTTAATTTCGGGGAAGGAGGCTGCAGCGTGTCTGCAGAGGCCCCAGCAGGTATGGCTAACTACTCTCCCTGTGTGCAGAAAACGGAGGAGTGCAGCGCGGTGAGTGAGGCCACTGTGCATTTGTCAGCCATTCACTGGATGGGCTGGCACATTGGACTCGCAGCACCAGCATTCCTCTGGGTACATCACGTGCACGGGAGGCAGCACAACATCAAACAGAGGCGGGGAGGAACCAACAAAGGAGTGGCCAGAGACTGCTCAGGACACTTTAATTACCCCCAGGTGCGAGGCTCTGAAGAGAGGGAAACGAGAACCGGCACTGATGAAAGCGCACATCTCCGCTTGAAAAGCGTTTGCTTGGCGTTTCCAGAACTCTGTTAATTTTTTCTTGGCGTTTCCAGAACTCTGCTTAATTTGCTCAAATAAATCCTGTTGGCAAGTCAGCATATGTCGGGCTCATTCATAATTGAGTGGGCATTGGGTGCATGTCTATGGCCAGTATGCTGTTTCACTGGCGTTACCGGCATGCCCTCCTGGTCTGGTGTGAGGCGCCAAGTCAGCAAAACTTTGGACTGGGTACGAAAATACAGCGCGCTCATCCCCTCGAGAAGTCTCATGGTATTATTTTGGGACTTTAATTTCGTGGAAGGAGGCTGTAGCGTGTCTGCAGAGGCCCCAGCAGGTATGTCAAACTACTCTCCCTGTGTGCAGAAAACGGAGGAATGCAGCGCGGTGAGTCAGGCCACTGTGCATTTGTCAGCCATTCACTGGATGGGCTGGCACATTGGACTCGCAGCACCCTGGGTACATCACGTGCACGAGAGGCAGCACAACATCAAACAGAGGCGGGGAGGAACCAACAAAGGAGTGGCCAGAGACTGCTCAGGACACTTTAATTACCCCCAGGTGCGAGGCTCTGAAGAGAGGGAAACGAGAACCGGCACTGATGAAAGCGCACATCTCCGCTTGAAAAGCGTTTGCTTGGCGTTTCCAGAACTCTGTTAATTTTTTCTTGGCGTTTCCAGAACTCTGCTTAATTTGCTCATATAAATTCTGTTGGCAAGTCAGCATATGTCGGGCTCATTCATAATTGAGTGGGCATTGGGTGCATGTCTATGGCCAGTATGCTGTTTCACTGGCGTTACCGGCATGCCCTCCTGGTCTGGTGTGAGGCGCCAAGTCAGCAAAACTTTGGACTGGGTACGAAAATACAGCGCGCTCACCCCCCGAGAAGTCTCATGGTATTATTTTGGGACTTTAATTTCGGGGAAGGAGGCTGCACCGTATCTGCAGAGGCCCCAGCAGGTATGGCAAACTACTCTCCCTGTGTGCAGAAAACGGAGGAGTGCAGCCGGTGAGTCAGGCCACTGTGCATTTGTCAGCCATTCACTGGATGGGCTGGCACATTGGACTCGCAGCACCAGCATTCCTCTGGGTACATCACGTGCACGGGAGGCAGCACAACATCAAACAGAGGCGGGGAGGAACCAACAAAGGAGTGGCCAGAGACTGCTTAGGACACTTTAATTACCCCCAGGTGCGAGGCTCTGAAGAGAGGGAAACGAGAACCGGCACTGATGAAAGCGCACATCTCCGCTTGAAACGCGTCTGCTTGGCGTTTCCAGAACTCTGTTAATTTTTT
This sequence comes from Lissotriton vulgaris, assembly GCF_964263255.1. Classification (NCBI taxonomy): domain Eukaryota; kingdom Metazoa; phylum Chordata; class Amphibia; order Caudata; family Salamandridae; genus Lissotriton; species Lissotriton vulgaris. The sequence goes on along the minus strand of NC_141693.1, from coordinate 748,102,987 downwards.
CTTGGCGTTTCCAGAACTCCGCTTAATTTGCTCAAATAAATCCTGTATGCAAGTCAGCATATGTCGGGCTCATACATAATTGAGTGGGCATTGGGTGCATTTCTATGGCCAGTATGCTGTTTCACTGGCGTTACCGGCATGCCCTCCTGGTCTGGTGTGAGGCGCCAAGTCAGCAAAACTTTGGACTGGGTACGAAAATACAGCGCGCTCACCCCCCGAGAAGTCTCATGGTATTATTTTGGGACTTTAATTTCGGGGAAGGAGGCTGCAGCGTGTCTGCAGAAGCCCCAGCAGGTATGGCAAACTACTCTCCCTGTGTGCAGAAAATGGAGGAGTGCAGCGCTGTGAGTCAGGCCACTGTGCATTTGTCAGCCATTCACTGGGTGGGCTGGCACATTGGACTCGCAGCACCAGCATTCCTCTGGGTACATCACGTGCACGGGAGGCAGCACAACATCAAACAGAGGCGGGGAGGAACCAACAAAGGAGTGGCCAGAGACTGCTCAGGACACTTTAATTACCCCCAGGTGCGAGGCTCTGAAGAGAGGGAAACAAGAACCGGCACTGATGAAAGCGCACATCTCCGCTTGAAACGTGTCTGCTTGGCGTTTCCAGAACTCTGTTATTTTTTTCTTGGCATTTCCAGAACTCTGCTTAATTTGCTCAAATAAATCCTGTTGGCAAGTCAGCATATGTCGGGCTCATTCATAATTGAGTGGGCATTGGGTGCATGTCTATGGCCAGTATGCTGTTTCACTGGCGTTACCGGCATGCCCTCCTGGTCTGGTGTGAGGCGCCAAGTTAGCAAAACTTTGGACTGGGTACGAAAATACAGCACGCTCACCCCCCCAAGAAGTCTCATGGTATTATTTTGGGACTTTAATTTCGGGGAAGGAGGCTGCAGCGTGTCTGCAGAGGCCCCAGCAGGTATGGCTAACTACTCTCCCTGTGTGCAGAAAACGGAGGAGTGCAGCGCGGTGAGTGAGGCCACTGTGCATTTGTCAGCCATTCACTGGATGGGCTGGCACATTGGACTCGCAGCACCAGCATTCCTCTGGGTACATCACGAGCACGGGAGGCAGCACAACATCAAACAGAGGCGGGGAGGAACTAACAAAGGAGTGGCCAGAGACTGCTCAGGACACTTTAATTACCCCCAGGTGCGAGGCTCTGAAGAGAGGAAAACGAGAACCGGCACTGATGAAAGCGCACATCTCCGCTTGAAACGCGTCTGCTTGGCGTTTCCAGAACTCTGTTAATTTTTTCTTGGCGTTTCCAGAACTCCGCTTAATTTACTCAAATAAATCCTGTTGGCAAGTCAGCATATGTCGGGCTCATTAATAATTGAGTGGGCATTGGGTGCATGTCTATCGCCAGTATGCTGTTTCACTGGCGTTACCGGCATGCCCTCCTGGTCTGGTGTGAGGCGCCAAGTTAGCAAAACTTTGGACTGGGTACGAAAATACAGCACGCTCACCCCCCCAAGAAGTCTCATGGTATTATTTTGGGACTTTAATTTCGGGGAAGGAGGCTGCAGCGTGTCTGCAGAGGCCCCAGCAGGTATGGCTAACTACTCTCCCTGTGTGCAGAAAACGGAGGAGTGCAGCGCGGTGAGTGAGGCCACTGTGCATTTGTCAGCCATTCACTGGATGGGCTGGCACATTGGACTCGCAGCACCAGCATTCCTCTGGGTACATCACGTGCACGGGAGGCAGCACAACATCAAACAGAGGCGGGGAGGAACCAACAAAGGAGTGGCCAGAGACTGCTCAGGACACTTTAATTACCCCCAGGTGCGAGGCTCTGAAGAGAGGGAAACAAGAACCGGCACTGATGAAAGCGCACATCTCCGCTTGAAACGCGTCTGCTTGGCGTTTCCAGAACTCTGTTAATTTTTTCTTGGCGTTTCCAGAACTCTGCTTAATTTGCTCAAATAAATCCTGTTGGCAAGTCAGCATATGTCGGGCTCATTCATAATTGAGTGGGCATTGGGTGCATGTCTATGGCCAGTATGCTGTTTCACTGGCGTTACCGGCATGCCCTCCTGGTCTGGTGTGAGGCGCCAAGTTAGCAAAACTTTGGACTGGGTACGAAAATACAGCACGCTCACCCCCCCAAGAAGTCTCATGGTATTATTTTGGGACTTTAATTTTGGGGAAGGAGGCTGCAGCGTGACTGCAGAGGCCCCAGCAGGTATGGCTAACTACTCTCCCTGTGTGCAGAAAACGGAGGAGTGCAGCGCGGTGAGTGAGGCCACTGTGCATTTGTCAGCCATTCACTGGATGGGCTGGCACATTGGACTCGCAGCACCAGCATTCCTCTGGGTACATCACGTGCACGGGAGGCAGCACAACATCAAACAGAGGCGGGGAGGAACCAACAAAGGAGTGGCCAGAGACTGCTCAGGACACTTTAATTACCCCCAGGTGCGAGGCTCTGAAGAGAGGGAAACGAGAACCGGCACTGATGAAAGCGCACATCTCCGCTTGAAACGCGTCTGCTTGGCGTTTCCAGAACTCTGTTAATTTTTTCTTGGCGTTTCCAGAACTCCGCTTAATTTGCTCAAATAAATCCTGTTGGCAAGTCAGCATATGTCGGGCTCATTCATAATTGAGTGGGCATTGGGTGCATGTCAATGGCCAGTATGCTGTTTCACTGGCGTTACCGGCATGCCCTCCTGGTCTGGTGTGAGGCGCCAAGTCAGCAAAACTTTGGACTGGGTACGAAAATACAGCGCACTCACCCCCCCCCCGAGAAGTCTCATGGTATTATTTTGGGACTTTAATTTCGGGGAAGGAGGCTGCAGCGTGTCTGCAGAGGCCCCAGCAGGTATGGCAAACTACTCTCCCTGTGTGCAGAAAACGGAGGAGTGCAGTGCGGTGAGTCAGGCCACTGTGCATTTGTCAGCCATTCACTGGGTGGGATGGCACATTGGACTCGCAGCACCAGCATTCCTCTGGGTACATCACGTGCACGGGAGGCAGCACAACATCAAACAGAGGCGGGGAGGAACCAACAAAGGAGTGGCCAGAGACTGCTCAGGACACTTTAATTACCCCCAGGTGCGAGGCTCTGAAGAGAGGGAAACAAGAACCGGCACTGATGAAAGCGCACATCTCCGCTTGAAACGTGTCTGCTTGGCGTTTCCAGAACTCTGTTATTTTTTTCTTGGCATTTCCAGAACTCTGCTTAATTTGCTCAAATAAATCCTGTTGGCAAGTCAGCATATGTCGGGCTCATTCATAATTGAGTGGGCATTGGGTGCATGTCTATGGCCAGTATGCTGTTTCACTGGCGTTACCGGCATGCCCTCCTGGTCTGGTGTGAGGCGCCAAGTTAGCAAAACTTTGGACTGGGTACGAAAATACAGCACGCTCACCCCCCCAAGAAGTCTCATGGTATTATTTTGGGACTTTAATTTCGGGGAAGGAGGCTGCAGCGTGTCTGCAGAGGCCCCAGCAGGTATGGCTAACTACTCTCCCTGTGTGCAGAAAACGGAGGAGTGCAGCGCGGTGAGTGAGGCCACTGTGCATTTGTCAGCCATTCACTGGATGGGCTGGCACATTGGACTCGCAGCACCAGCATTCCTCTGGGTACATCACGTGCACGGGAGGCAGCACAACATCAAACAGAGGCGGGGAGGAACCAACAAAGGAGGGGCCAGAGACTGCTCAGGACACTTTAATTACCCCCAGGTGCGAGGCTCTGAAGATAGGGAAACGAGAACCGGCACTGATGAAAGCGCACATCTCCGCTTGAAACGCGTCTGCTTGGCGTTTACAGAACTCCGCTTAATTTGCTCAAATAAATCCTGTTGGCAAGTCAGCATATGTCGGGCTCATTCATAATTGAGTGGGCATTGGGTGCATGTCTATGGCCAGTATGCTGTTTCACTGGCGTTACGGGCATGCCCTACTGGTCTGGTGTGAGGCGCCAAGTCAGCAAAACTTTGGACTGGGTACGAAAATACAGCGCGCTCACCCCCCCGAGAAGTCTCATGGTATTATTTTGGGACTTTAATTTCGGGGAAGGAGGCTGCAGCGTGTCTGCAGAGGCCCCAGCAGGTATGGCAAACTACTCTCCCTGTGTGCAGAAAACGGAGGAGTGCAGCGCGGTGAGTCAGGCCACTGTGCATTTGTCAGCCATTCACTGGGTGGGCTGGCACATTGGACTCGCAGCACCAGCATTCCTCTGGGTACATCACGTGCACGGGAGGCAGCACAACATCAAACAGAGGCGGGGAGGAACCAACAAAGGAGTGGCCAGAGACTGCTCAGGACACTTTAATTACCCCCAGGTGCGAGGCTCTGAAGAGAGGGAAACAAGAACTGGCACTGATGAAAGCGCACATCTCCGCTTGAAACGTGTCTGCTTGGCGTTTCCAGAACTCTGTTATTTTTTTCTTGGCGTTTCCAGAACTCTGCTTAATTTGCTCAAATAAATCCTGTTGGCAAGTCAGCATATGTCGGGCTCATTCATAATTGAGTGGGCATTGGGTGCATGTCTATGGCCAGTATGCTGTTTCACTGGCGTTACCCGCATGCCCTCCTGGTCTGGTGTGAGGCGCCAAGTTAGCAAAACTTTGGACTAGGTACGAAAATACAGCACGCTCACCCCCCCAAGAAGTCTCATGGTATTATTTTGGGACTTTAATTTCGGGGAAGGAGGCTGCAGCGTGTCTGCAGAGGCCCCAGCAGGTATGGCTAACTACTCTCCCTGTGTGCAGTAAACGGAGGAGTGCAGCGCGGTGAGTGAGGCCACTGTGCATTTGTCAGCCATTCACTGGATGGGCTGGCACATTGGACTCGCAGCACCAGCATTCCTCTGGGTACATCACGTGCACGGGAGGCAGCACAACATCAAACAGAGGCGGGGAGGAACCAACAAAGGAGTGGCCAGAGACTGCTCAGGACACTTTAATTACCCCCAGGTGAGAGGCTCTGAAGAGAGGGAAACGAGAACCGGCACTGATGAAAGCGCACATCTCCGCTTGAAACGCGTCTGCTTGGCGTTTCCAGAACTCTGTTAATTTTTTCTTGGCGTTTCCAGAACTCCGCTTAATTTGCTCAAATAAATCCTGTTGGCAAGTCAGCATATGTCGGGCTCATTCATAATTGAGTGGGCATTGGGTGCATGTCAATGGCCAGTATGCTGTTTCACTGGCGTTACCGGCATGCCCTCCTGGTCTGGTGTGAGGCGCCAAGTCAGCAAAACTTTGGACTGGGTACGAAAATACAGCGCGCTCACCCCCCCCCCGAGAAGTCTCATGGTATTATTTTGGGACTTTAATTTCGGGGAAGGAGGCTGCAGCGTGTCTGCAGAGGCCCCAGCAGGTATGGCAAACTACTCTCCCTGTGTGCAGAAAACGGAGGAGTGCAGCGCGGTGAGTCAGGCCACTGTGCATTTGTCAGCCATTCACTGGGTGGGCTGGCAAATTGGACTCGCAGCACCAGCATTCCTCTGGGTACATCACGTGCACGGGAGGCAGCACAACATCAAACAGAGGCGGGGAGGAACCAACAAAGGAGTGGCCAGAGACTGCTCAGGACACTTTAATTACCCCCAGGTGCGAGGCTCTGAAGAGAGGGAAACAAGAACCGGCACTGATGAAAGCGCACATCTCCGCTTGAAACGTGTCTGCTTGGCGTTTCCAGAACTCTGTTATTTTTTTCTTGGCGTTTCCAGAACTCTGCTTAATTTGCTCAAATAAATCCTGTTGGCAAGTCAGCATATGTCGGGCATATTCATAATTGAGTGGGCATTGGGTGCATGTCTATGGCCAGTATGCTGTTTCACTGGCGTTACCGGCATGCCCTCCTGGTGTGGTGTGAGGCGCCAAGTTAGCAAAACTTTGGACTGGGTACGAAAATACAGCACGCTCACCCCCCCAAGAAGTCTCATGGTATTATTTTGGGACTTTAATTTCGGGGAAGGTGGCTGCAGCGTGTCTGCAGAGGCCCCAGCAGGTATGGCTAACTACTCTCCCTGTGTGCAGAAAACGGAGGAGTGCAGCGCGGTGAGTGAGGCCACTGTGCATTTGTCAGCCATTCACTGGATGGGCTGGCACATTGGACTCGCAGCACCAGCATTCCTCTGGGTACATCACGTGCACGGGAGGCAGCACAACATCAAACAGAGGCGGGGAGGAACCAACAAAGGAGTGGCCAGAGACTGCTCAGGACACTTTAATTACCCCCAGGTGCGAGGCTCTGAAGATAGGGAAACGAGAACCGGCACTGAGGAAAGCGCACATCTCCGCTTGAAACGCGTCTGCTTGGTGTTTCCAGAACTCTGTTAATTTTTTCTTGGCGTTTCCAGAACTCCGCTTAATTTGCTCAAATAAATCCTGTTGGCAAGTCAGCATATGTCGGGCTCATTCATAATTGAGTGGGCATTGGGTGCATGTCTATGGCCAGTATGCTGTTTCACTGGCGTTACGGGCATGCCCTACTGGTCTGGTGTGAGGCGCCAAGTCAGCAAAACTTTGGACTGGGTACGAAAATACAGCGCGCTCACCCCCCCGAGAAGTCTCATGGTATTATTTTGGGACTTTAATTTCGGGGAAGGAGGCTGCAGCGTGTCTGCAGAGGCCCCAGCAGGTATGGCAAACTACTCTCCCTGTGTGCAGAAAATGGAGGAGTGCAGCGCTGTGAGTCAGGCCACTCTGCATTTGTCAGCCATTCACTGGATGGGCTGGCACATTGGACTCGCAGCACCAGCATTCCTCTGGGTACATCACGAGCACGGGAGGCAGCACAACATCAAACAGAGGCGGGGAGGAACTAACAAAGGAGTGGCCAGAGACTGCTCAGGACACTTTAATTACCCCCAGGTGCGAGGCTCTGAAGAGAGGGAAACGAGAACCGGCACTGATGAAAGCGCACATCTCCGCTTGAAACGCGTCTGCTTGGCGGTTTCCAGAACTCTGTTAATTTTTTCTTGGCGTTTCCAGAACTCTGCTTAATTTGCTCAAATAAATCCTGTTGGCAAGTCAGCATATGTCGGGCTCATTCATAATTGAGTGGGCATTGGGTGCATGTCTATGGCCAGTATGCTGTTTCACTGGCGTTACCGGCATGCCCTCCTGGTCTGGTGTGAGGCGCCAAGTCAGCAAAACTTTGGACTGGGTACGAAAATACAGCGCGCTCACCCCCTCGAGAAGTCTCATGGTATTATTTTGGGACTTTAATTTTGGGGAAGGAGGCTGCAGCGTGTCTGCAGAGGCCCCAGCAGGTATGTCAAACTACTCTCCCTGTGTGCAGAAAACGGAGGAATGCAGCGCGGTGAGTCAGGCCACTGTGCATTTGTCAGCCATTCACTGGATGGGCTGGCACATTGGACTCGCAGCACCCTGGGTACATCACGTGCACGGGAGGCAGCACAACATCAAACAGAGGCGGGGAGGAACCAACAAAGGAGTGGCCAGAGACTGCTCAGGACACTTTAATTACCCCCAGGTGAGAGGCTCTGAAGAGAGGGAAACGAGAACCGGCACTGATGAAAGCGCACATCTCCGCTTGAAAAGCGTCTGCTTGGCGTTTCCAGAACTCTGTTAATTTTTTCTTGGCGTTTCCAGAACTCTGCTTAATTTGCTCATATAAATCCTGTTGGCAAGTCAGCATATGTCGGGCTCATTCATAATTGAGTGGGCATTGGGTGCATGTCTATGGCCAGTATGCTGTTTCACAGGTGTTACCGGCATGCCCTCCTGGTCTGGTGTGAGGCGCCAAGTCAGCAAAACTTTGGACTGGGAACGAAAATACAGCGCGCTCACCCCCCCGAGAAGTCTCATGGTATTATTTTGGGACTTTAATTTCGGGGAAGGAGGCTGCAGCGTGTCTGCAGATGCCCCAGCAGGTATGGCAAACTACTCTCCCTGTGTGCAGAAAACGGTGGAGTGCAGCGCGGCGAGTCAGGCCGCTGTGCATTTGTCAGCCATTCACTGGATGGGCTGGCACATTGGACTCGCAGCACCAGCATTCCTCTGGGTACATCACGTGCACGGGAGGCAGCACAACATCAAACAGAGGCGGGGAGGAACCAACAAAGGAGTGGCCAGAGACTGCTCAGGACACTTTAATTACCCCCAGGTGCGAGGCTCTGAAGAGAGGGAAACGAGAACCGGCACTGATGAAAGCGCACATCTCCGCTTAAAACGCGTCTGCTTGGCATTTCCAGAACTCTGTTAACTTTTTTCTTGGCGTTTCCAGAACTCCGCTTAATTTGCTCAAATAAATCCTGTTGGCAAGTCAGCATATGTCGGGCTCATTCATAATTGAGTGGGCATTGGGTGCATGTCTATGGCCAGTATGCCGTTTCACTGGTGTTACCGGCATGCCCTCCTGGTCTGGTGTGAGGCGCCAAGTCAGCAAAACTTTGGACTGGGTACGAAAATACAGCGCGCTCACCCTCCCCCCCGAGAAGTCTCATGGTATTATTTTGGGACTTTAATTTCGGGGAAGGAGGCTGCAGCGTGTCTGCAGAGGCCCCAGCAGGTATGGCAAACTACTCTCCCTGTGTGCAGAAAACGGAGGAGTGCAGCGCGGTGAGTCAGGCCACTGTGCATTTGTCAGCCATTCACTGGATGGGCTGGCACATTGGACTCGCAGCACCAGCATTCCTCTGGGTACATCACGTGCAGGGAGGCAGCACAACATCAAACAGAGGCGGGGAGGAACCAACAAAGGAGTGGCCAGAGACTGCTCAGGACACTTTAATTACCCCCAGGTGCGAGGCTCTGAAGAGAGGGAAACGAGAACTGGCACTGATGAAAGTGCACATCTCCGCTTAAAACGCGTCTGCTTGGCATTTCCAGAACTCTGTTAATTTTTTCTTGGCGTTTCCAGAACTCCGCTTAATTTGCTCAAATAAATCCTGTTGGCAAGTCAGCATATGTCGGGCTCATTCATAATTGAGTGGGCATTGGGTGCATGTCTATGGCCAGTATGCCGTTTCACTGGTGTTACCGGCAAGCCCTCCTGGTCTGGTGTGAGGCGCCAAGTCAGCAAAACTTTGGACTGGGTACGAAAATACAGCGCGCTCACCCTCCCCCCCGAGAAGTCTCATGGTATTATTTTGGGACTTTAATTTCGGGGAAGGAGGCTGCAGCGTGTCTGCAGAGGCCCCAGCAGGTATGGCAAACTACTCTCCCTGTGTGCAGAAAACGGAGGAGTGCAGCGCGGTGAGTTAGGCCACTGTGCATTTGTCAGCCATTCACTGGGTGGGCTGGCATATTGGACTCGCAGCACCAGCATTCCTCTGGGTACATCACGTGCACGGGAGGCAGCACAACATCAAACAGAGGCGGGGAGGAACCAACAAAGGAGTGGCCAGAGACTGCTCAGGACACTTTAATTACCCCCAGGTGCGAGGCTCTGAAGAGAGGGAAACAAGAACCGGCACTGATGAAAGCGCACATCTCCGCTTGAAACGTGTCTGCTTGGCGTTTCCAGAACTCTGTTATTTTTTTCTTGGCGTTTCCAGAACTCTGCTTAATTTGCTCAAATAAATCCTGTTGGCAAATCAGCATATGTCGGGCTCATTCATAATTGAGTGGGCATTGGGTGCATGTCTATGGCCAGTATGCTGTTTCACTGGCGTTACCGGCATGCCCTCCTGGTCTGGTGTGAGGCGCCAAGTTAGCAAAACTTTGGACTGGGTACGAAAATACAGCACGCTCACCCCCCCAAGAAGTCTCATGGTATTATTTTGGGACTTTAATTTCGGGGAAGGAGGCTGCAGCGTGTCTGCAGATGCCCCAGCAGGTATGGCTAACTACTCTCCCTGTGTGCAGAAAACGGTGGAGTGCAGCGTGGCGAGTCAGGCCGCTGTGCATTTGTCAGCCATTCACTGGATGGGCTGGCACATTGGACTCGCAGCACCAGCATTCCTCTGGGTACATCACGTGCACGGGAGGCAGCACAACATCAAACAGAGGCGGGGAGGAACTAACAAAGGAGTGGCCAGAGACTGCTCAGGACACTTTAATTACCCCCAGGTGCGAGGCTCTGAAGAGAGGGAAACGAGAACCGGCACTGATGAAAGCGCACATCTCCGCTTGAAACGCGTCTGCTTGGCGGTTTCCAGAACTCTGTTAATTTTTTCTTGGCGTTTCCAGAACTCTGCTTAATTTGCTCAAATAAATCCTGTTGGCAAGTCAGCATATGTCGGGCTCATTCATAATTGAGTGGGCATTGGGTGCATGTCTATGGCCAGTATGCTGTTTCACTGGCGTTACCGGCATGCCCTCCTGGTCTGGTGTGAGGCGCCAAGTCAGCAAAACTTTGGACTGGGTACGAAAATACAGCGCGCTCACCCCCTCGAGAAGTCTCATGGTATTATTTTGGGACTTTAATTTTGGGGAAGGAGGCTGCAGCGTGTCTGCAGAGGCCCCAGCAGGTATGTCAAACTACTCTCCCTGTGTGCAGAAAACGGAGGAATGCAGCGCGGTGAGTCAGGCCACTGTGCATTTGTCAGCCATTCACTGGATGGGCTGGCACATTGGACTCGCAGCACCCTGGGTACATCACGTGCACGGGAGGCAGCACAACATCAAACAGAGGCGGGGAGGAACCAACAAAGGAGTGGCCAGAGACTGCTCAGGACACTTTAATTACCCCCAGGTGAGAGGCTCTGAAGAGAGGGAAACGAGAACCGGCACTGATGAAAGCGCACATCTCCGCTTGAAAAGCATCTGCTTGGCGTTTCCAGAACTCTGTTATTTTTTTCTTGGCGTTTCCAGAACTCTGCTTAATTTGCTCATATAAATCCTGTTGGCAAGTCAGCATATGTCGGGCTCATTCATAATTGAGTGGGCATTGGGTGCATGTCTATGGCCAGTATGCTGTTTCACTGGCGTTACCGGCATGCCCTCCTGGTCTGGTGTGAGGCGCCAAGTCAGCAAAACTTTGGACTGGGAACGAAAATACAGCGCGCTCACCCCCCCGAGAAGTCTCATGGTATTATTTTGGGACTTTAATTTCGGGGACGGAGGCTGCAGCGTGTCTGCAGATGCCCCAGCAGGTATGGCAAACTACTCTCCCTGTGTGCAGAAAACGGTGGAGTGCAGCGCGGCGAGTCAGGCCGCTGTGCATTTGTCAGCCATTCACTGGATGGGCTGGCACATTGGACTCGCAGCACCAGCATTCCTCTGGGTACATCACGTGCACGGGAGGCAGCACAACATCAAACAGAGGCGGGGAGGAACCAACAAAGGAGTGGCCAGAGACTGCTCAGGACACTTTAATTACCCCCAGGTGCGAGGCTCTGAAGAGAGGGAAACGAGAACCGGCACTGATGAAAGCGCACATCTCCGCTTAAAACGCGTCTGCTTGGCATTTCCAGAACTCTGTTAACTTTTTTCTTGGCGTTTCCAGAACTCCGCTTAATTTGCTCAAATAAATCCTGTTGGCAAGTCAGCATATGTCGGGCTCATTCATAATTGAGTGGGCATTGGGTGCATGTCTATGGCCAGTATGCCGTTTCACTGGTGTTACCGGCATGCCCTCCTGGTCTGGTGTGAGGCGCCAAGTCAGCAAAACTTTGGACTGGGTACGAAAATACAGCGCGCTCACCCTCCCCCCCGAGAAGTCTCATGGTATTATTTTGGGACTTTAATTTCGGGGAAGGAGGCTGCAGCGTGTCTGCAGAGGCCCCAGCAGGTATGGCAAACTACTCTCCCTGTGTGCAGAAAACGGAGGAGTGCAGCGCGGTGAGTCAGGCCACTGTGCATTTGTCAGCCATTCACTGGATGGGCTGGCACATTGGACTCGCAGCACCAGCATTCCTCTGGGTACATCACGTGCACGGGAGGCAGCACAACATCAAACAGAGGCGGGGAGGAACCAACAAAGGAGTGGCCAGAGACTGCTCAGGACACTTTAATTACCCCCAGGTGCGAGGCTCTGAAGAGAGGGAAACGAGAACTGGCACTGATGAAAGTGCACATCTCCGCTTAAAACGCGTCTGCTTGGCATTTCCAGAACTCTGTTAATTTTTTCTTGGCGTTTCCAGAACTCCGCTTAATTTGCTCAAATAAATCCTGTTGGCAAGTCAGCATATGTCGGGCTCATTCATAATTGAGTGGGCATTGGGTGCATGTCTATGGCCAGTATGCCGTTTCACTGGTGTTACCGGCATGCCCTCCTGGTCTGGTGTGAGGCGCCAAGTCAGCAAAACTTTGGACTGGGTACGAAAATACAGCGCGCTCACCCTCCCCCCCGAGAAGTCTCATGGTATTATTTTGGGACTTTAATTTCGGGGAAGGAGGCTGCAGCGTGTCTGTAGAGGCCCCAGCAGGTATGGCAAACTACTCTCCCTGTGTGCAGAAAACGGAGGAGTGCAGCGCGGTGAGTTAGGCCACTGTGCATTTGTCAGCCATTCACTGGGTGGGCTGGCATATTGGACTCGCAGCACCAGCATTCCTCTGGGTACATCACGTGCACGGGAGGCAGCACAACATCAAACAGAGGCGGGGAGGAACCAACAAAGGAGTGGCCAGAGACTGCTCAGGACACTTTAATTACCCCCAGGTGCGAGGCTCTGAAGAGAGGGAAACAAGAACCGGCACTGATGAAAGCGCACATCTCCGCTTGAAACGTGTCTGCTTGGCGTTTCCAGAACTCTGTTATTTTTTTCTTGGCGTTTCCAGAACTCTGCTTAATTTGCTCAAATAAATCCTGTTGGCAAATCAGCATATGTCGGGCTCATTCATAATTGAGTGGGCATTGGGTGCATGTCTATGGCCAGTATGCTGTTTCACTGGCGTTACCGGCATGCCCTCCTGGTCTGGTGTGAGGCGCCAAGTTAGCAAAACTTTGGACTGGGTACGAAAATACAGCACGCTCACCCCCCCAAGAAGTCTCATGGTATTATTTTGGGACTTTAATTTCGGGGAAGGAGGCTGCAGCGTGTCTGCAGAGGCCCCAGCAGGTATGGCTAACTACTCTCCCTGTGTGCAGAAAACGGAGGAGTGCAGCGCGGTGAGTGAGGCCACTGTGCATTTGTCAGCCATTCACTGGATGGGCTGGCACATTGGACTCGCAGCACCAGCATTCCTCTGGGTACATCACGTGCACGGGAGGCAGCACAACATCAAACAGAGGCGGGGAGGAACCAACAAAGGAGTGGCCGGAGACTGCTCAGGACACTTTAATTACCCCCAGGTGCAAAGCTCTAAAGAGAGGGAAACGAGAACCGGCACTGATGAAAGCGCACATCTCCGCTTGAAACGCGTCTGCTTGGCGTTTCCAGAACTCTGGTAATTTTTTCTTGGCGTTTCCAGAACTCTGCTTAATTTGCTCAAATAAATCCTGTTGGCAAGTCAGCATATGTCGGGCTCATTCATAATTGAGTGGGCATTGGGTGCATGTCTATGGCCAGTATGCTGTTTCACTGGCGTTACCGGCATGCCCTCCTGGTGTGGTGTGAGGCGCCAAGTCAGCAAAACTTTGGACTGGGTACGAAAATACAGCGCGCTCACACCCTCGAGAAGTCTCATGGTATTATTTTGGGACTTTAATTTTGGGGAAGGAGGCTGCAGCGTGTCTGCAGAGGCCCCAGCAGGTATGTCAAACTACTCTCCCTGTGTGCAGAAAACGGAGGAATGCAGCGCGGTGAGTCAGGCCACTGTGCATTTGTCAGCCATTCACTGGATGGGCTGGCACATTGGACTCGCAGCACCCTGGGTACATCACGTGCACGGGAGGCAGCACAACATCAAACAGAGGCAGGGAGGAACCAACAAAGGAGTGGCCAGAGACTGCTCAGGACACTTTAATTACCCCCAGGTGCGAGGCTCTGAAGAGAGGAAAACGAGAACCGGCACTGATGAAAGCGCACATCTCCGCTTGAAAAGCGTCTGCTTGGCGTTTCCAGAACTCTGTGAATTTTTTCTTGGCGTTTCCAGAACTCTGCTTAATTTGCTCATATAAATTCTGTTGGCAAGTCAGCATATGTCGGGCTCATTCATAATTGAGTGGGCATTGGGTGCATGTCTATGGCCAGTATGCTGTTTCACTGGCGTTACCGGCATGCCCTCCTGGTCTGGTGTGAGGCGCCAAGTCAGCAAAACTTTGGACTGGGTACGAAAATACAGCGCGCTCACCCCCCCGAGAAGTCTCATGGTATTATTTTGGGACTTTAATTTCGGGGAAGGAGGCTGCAGCGTGTCTGCAGATGCCCCAGCAGGTATGGCAAACTACTCTCCCTGTGTGCAGAAAACGGTGGAGTGCAGCGTGGCGAGTCAGGCCGCTGTGCATTTGTCAGCCATTCACTGGATGGGCTGGCACATTGGACTCGCAGCACCAGCATTCCTCTGGGTACATCACGTGCACGGGAGGCAGCACAACATCAAACAGAGGCGGGGAGGAACCAACAAAGGAGTGGCCAGAGACTGCTCAGGACACTTTAATTACCCCCAGGTGCGAGGCTCTGAAGAGAGGGAAACGAGAACCGGCACTGATGAAAGCGCACATCTCCGCTTAAAACGCGTCTGCTTGGCATTTCCAGAACTCTGTTAACTTTTTTCTTGGCGTTTCCAGAACTCCGCTTAATTTGCTCAAATAAATCCTGTTGGCAAGTCAGCATATGTCGGGCTCATTCATAATTGAGTGGGCATTGGGTGCATGTCTATGGCCAGTATGCCGTTTCACTGGTGTTACCGGCATGCCCTCCTGGTCTGGTGTGAGGCGCCAAGTCAGCAAAACTTTGGACTGGGTACGAAAATACAGCGCGCTCACCCTCCCCCCCGAGAAGTCTCATGGTATTATTTTGGGACTTTAATTTCGGGGAAGGAGGCTGCAGCGTGTCTGCAGAGGCCCCAGCAGGTATGGCAAACTACTCTCCCTGTGTGCAGAAAACGGAGGAGTGCAGCGCGGTGAGTCAGGCCACTGTGCATTTGTCAGCCATTCACTGGATGGGCTGGCACATTGGACTCGCAGCACCAGCATTCCTCTGGGTACATCACGTGCACGGGAGGCAGCACAACATCAAACAGAGGCGGGGAGGAACCAACAAAGGAGTGGCCAGAGACTGCTCAGGACACTTTAATTACCCCCAGGTGCGAGGCTCTGAAGAGAGGGAAACGAGAACCGGCACTGATGAAAGCGCACATCTCCGCTTAAAACGCGTCTGCTTGGCATTTCCAGAACTCTGTTAACTTTTTTCTTGGCGTTTCCAGAACTCCGCTTAATTTGCTCAAATAAATCCTGTTGGCAAGTCAGCATATGTCGGGCTCATTCATAATTGAGTGGGCATTGGGTGCATGTCTATGGCCAGTATGCCGTTTCACTGGTGTTACCGGCATGCCCTCCTGGTCTGGTGTGAGGCGCCAAGTCAGCAAAACTTTGGACTGGGTACGAAAATACAGCGCGCTCACCCTGCCCCCCGAGAAGTCTCATGGTATTATTTTGGGACTTTAATTTCGGGGAAGGAGGCTGCAGCGTGTCTGCAGAGGCCCCAGCAGGTATGGCAAACTACTCTCCCTGTGTGCAGAAAACGGAGGAGTGCAGCGCGGTGAGTCAGGCCACTGTGCATTTGTCAGCCATTCACTGGATGGGCTGGCACATTGGACTCGCAGCACCAGCATTCCTCTGGGTACATCACGTGCACGGGAGGCAGCACAACATCAAACAGAGGCGGGGAGGAACCAACAAAGGAGTGGCCAGAGACTGCTCAGGACACTTTAATTACCCCCAGGTGCGAGGCTCTGAAGAGAGGGAAACGAGAACTGGCACTGATGAAAGTGCACATCTCCGCTTAAAACGCGTCTGCTTGGCATTTCCAGAACTCTGTTAATTTTTTCTTGGCGTTTCCAGAACTCCGCTTAATTTGCTCAAATAAATCCTGTTGGCAAGTCAGCATATGTCGGGCTCATTCATAATTGAGTGGGCATTGGGTGCATGTCTATGGCCAGTATGCCGTTTCACTGGTGTTACCGGCATGCCCTCCTGGTCTGGTGTGAGGCGCCAAGTCAGCAAAACTTTGGACTGGGTACGAAAATACAGCGCGCTCACCCTCCCCCCCGAGAAGTCTCATGGTATTATTTTGGGACTTTAATTTCGGGGAAGGAGGCTGCAGCGTGTCTGCAGAGGCCCCAGCAGGTATGGCAAACTACTCTCCCTGTGTGCAGAAAACGGAGGAGTGCAGCGCGGTGAGTTAGGCCACTGTGCATTTGTCAGCCATTCACTGGGTGGGCTGGCATATTGGACTCGCAGCACCAGCATTCCTCTGGGTACATCACGTGCACGAGAGGCAGCACAACATCAAACAGAGGCGGGGAGGAACCAACAAAGGAGTGGCCAGAGACTGCTCAGGACACTTTAATTACCCCCAGGTGCGAGGCTCTGAAGAGAGGGAAACAAGAACCGGCACTGATGAAAGCGCACATCTCCGCTTGAAACGTGTCTGCTTGGCGTTTCCAGAACTCTGTTATTTTTTTCTTGGCGTTTCCAGAACTCTGCTTAATTTGCTCAAATAAATCCTGTTGGCAAATCAGCATATGTCGGGCTCATTCATAATTGAGTGGGCATTGGGTGCATGTCTATGGCCAGTATGCTGTTTCACTGGCGTTACCGGCATGCCCTCCTGGTCTGGTGTGAGGCGCCAAGTTAGCAAAACTTTGGACTGGGTACGAAAATACAGCACGCTCACCCCCCCAAGAAGTCTCATGGTATTATTTTGGGACTTTAATTTCGGGGAAGGAGGCTGCAGCGTGTCTGCAGAGGCCCCAGCAGGTATGGCTAACTACTCTCCCTGTGTGCAGAAAACGGAGGAGTGCAGCGCGGTGAGTGAGGCCACTGTGCATTTGTCAGCCATTCACTGGATGGGCTGGCACATTGGACTCGCAGCACCAGCATTCCTCTGGGTACATCACGTGCACGGGAGGCAGCACAACATCAAACAGAGGCGGGGAGGAACCAACAAAGGAGTGGCCGGAGACTGCTCAGGACACTTTAATTACCCCCAGGTGCAAAGCTCTAAAGAGAGGGAAACGAGAACCGGCACTGATGAAAGCGCACATCTCCGCTTGAAACGCGTCTGCTTGGCGTTTCCAGAACTCTGGTAATTTTTTCTTGGCGTTTCCAGAACTCCGCTTAATTTGCTCAAATAAATCCTGTTGGCAAGTCAGCATATGTCGGGCTCATTCATAATTGAGTGGGCATTGGGTGCATGTCTATGGCCAGTATGCCGTTTCACTGGTGTTACCGGCATGCCCTCCTGGTCTGGTGTGAGACGCCAAGTCAGCAAAACTTTGGACTGGGTACGAAAATACAGCGCGCTCACCCTCCCCCCCGAGAAGTCTCATGGTATTATTTTGGGACTTTAATTTCGGGGAAGGAGGCTGCAGCGTGTCTGCAGAGGCCCCAGCAGGTATGGCAAACTACTCTCCCTGTGTGCAGAAAACGGAGGAGTGCAGCGCGGTGAGTTAGGCCACTGTGCATTTGTCAGCCATTCACTGGGTGGGCTGGCATATTCGACTCGCAGCACCAGCATTCCTCTGGGTACATCACGTGCACGGGAGGCAGCACAACATCAAACAGAGGCGGGGAGGAACCAACAAAGGAGTGGCCAGAGACTGCTCAGGACACTTTAATTACCCCCAGGTGCGAGGCTCTGAAGAGAGGGAAACAAGAACCGGCACTGATGAAAGCGCACATCTCCGCTTGAAACGTGTCTGCTTGGCGTTTCCAGAACTCTGTTATTTTTTTCTTGGCGTTTCCAGAACTCTGCTTAATTTGCTCAAATAAATCCTGTTGGCAAATCAGCATATGTCGGGCTCATTCATAATTGAGTGGGCATTGGGTGCATGTCTATGGCCAGTATGCTGTTTCACTGGCGTTACCGGCATGCCCTCCTGGTCTGGTGTGAGGCGCCAAGTCAGCAAAACTTTGGACTGGGTACGAAAATACAGCGCGCTCACATCCTCGAGAAGTCTCATGGTATTATTTTGGGACTTTAATTTTGGGGAAGGAGGCTGCAGCGTGTCTGCAGAGGCCCCAGCAGGTATGTCAAACTACTCTCCCTGTGTGCAGAAAACGGAGGAATGCAGCGCGGTGAGTCAGGCCACTGTGCATTTGTCAGCCATTCACTGGATGGGCTGGCACATTGGACTCGCAGCACCCTGGGTACATCACGTGCACGGGAGGCAGCACAACATCAAACAGAGGCGGGGAGGAACCAACAAAGGAGTGGCCAGAGACTGCTCAGGACACTTTAATTACCCCCAGGTGCGAGGCTCTGAAGAGAGGAAAACGAGAACCGGCACTGATGAAAGCGCACATCTCCGCTTGAAAAGCGTCTGCTTGGCGTTTCCAGAACTCTGTTAATTTTTTCTTGGCGTTTCCAGAACTCTGCTTAATTTGCTCATATAAATTCTGTTGGCAAGTCAGCATATGTCGGGCTCATTCATAATTGAGTGGGCATTGGGTGCATGTCTATGGCCAGTATGCTGTTTCACTGGCGTTACCGGCATGCCCTCCTGGTCTGGTGTGAGGCGCCAAGTCAGCAAAACTTTGGACTGGGTACGAAAATACAGCGCGCTCACCCCCCCGAGAAGTCTCATGGTATTATTTTGGGACTTTAATTTCGGGGAAGGAGGCTGCAGCGTGTCTGCAGATGCCCCAGCAGGTATGGCAAACTACTCTCCCTGTGTGCAGAAAACGGTGGAGTGCAGCGTGGCGAGTCAGGCCGCTGTGCATTTGTCAGCCATTCACTGGATGGGCTGGCACATTGGACTCGCAGCACCAGCATTCCTCTGGGTACATCACGTGCACGGGAGGCAGCACAACATCAAACAGAGGCGGGGAGGAACCAACAAAGGAGTGGCCAGAGACTGCTCAGGACACTTTAATTACCCCCAGGTGCGAGGCTCTGAAGAGAGGGAAACGAGAACCGGCACTGATGAAAGCGCACATCTCCGCTTAAAACGCGTCTGCTTGGCATTTCCAGAACTCTGTAAACTTTTTTCTTGGCGTTTCCAGAACTCCGCTTAATTTGCTCAAATAAATCCTGTTGGCAAGTCAGCATATGTCGGGCTCATTCATAATTGAGTGGGCATTGGGTGCATGTCTATGGCCAGTATGCCGTTTCACTGGTGTTACCGGCATGCCCTCCTGGTCTGGTGTGAGGCGCCAAGTCAGCAAAACTTTGGACTGGGTACGAAAATACAGCGCGCTCACCCTCCCCCCCGAGAAGTCTCATGGTATTATTTTGGGACTTTAATTTCGGGGAAGGAGGCTGCAGCGTGTCTGCAGAGGCCCCAGCAGGTATGGCAAACTACTCTCCCTGTGTGCAGAAAACGGAGGAGTGCAGCGCGGTGAGTCAGGCCACTGTGCATTTGTCAGCCATTCACTGGATGGGCTGGCACATTGGACTCGCAGCACCAGCATTCCTCTGGGTACATCACGTGCACGGGAGGCAGCACAACATCAAACAGAGGCGGGGAGGAACCAACAAAGGAGTGGCCAGAGACTGCTCAGGACACTTTAATTACCCCCAGGTGCGAGGCTCTGAAGAGAGGGAAACGAGAACTGGCACTGATGAAAGTGCACATCTCCGCTTAAAACGCGTCTGCTTGGCATTTCCAGAACTCTGTTAATTTTTTCTTGGCGTTTCCAGAACTCCGCTTAATTTGCTCAAATAAATCCTGTTGGCAAGTCAGCATATGTCGGGCTCATTCATAATTGAGTGGGCATTGGGTGCATGTCTATGGCCAGTATGCCGTTTCACTGGTGTTACCGGCATGCCCTCCTGGTCTGGTGTGAGACGCCAAGTCAGCAAAACTTTGGACTGGGTACGAAAATACAGCGCGCTCACCCTCCCCCCCGAGAAGTCTCATGGTATTATTTTGGGACTTTAATTTCGGGGAAGGAGGCTGCAGCGTGTCTGCAGAGGCCCCAGCAGGTATGGCAAACTACTCTCCCTGTGTGCAGAAAACGGAGGAGTGCAGCGCGGTGAGTTAGGCCACTGTGCATTTGTCAGCCATTCACTGGGTGGGCTGGCATATTGGACTCGCAGCACCAGCATTCCTCTGGGTACATCACGTGCACGGGAGGCAGCACAACATCAAACAGAGGCGGGGAGGAACCAACAAAGGAGTGGCCAGAGACTGCTCAGGACACTTTAATTACCCCCAGGTGCGAGGCTCTGAAGAGAGGGAAACAAGAACCGGCACTGATGAAAGCGCACATCTCCGCTTGAAACGTGTCTGCTTGGCGTTTCCAGAACTCTGTTATTTTTTTCTTGGCGTTTCCAGAACTCTGCTTAATTTGCTCAAATAAATCCTGTTGGCAAATCAGCATATGTCGGGCTCATTCATAATTGAGTGGGCATTGGGTGCATGTCTATGGCCAGTATGCTGTTTCACTGGCGTTACCGGCATGCCCTCCTGGTCTGGTGTGAGGCGCCAAGTTAGCAAAACTTTGGACTGGGTACGAAAATACAGCACGCTCACCCCCCCAAGAAGTCTCATGGTATTATTTTGGGACTTTAATTTCGGGGAAGGAGGCTGCAGCGTGTCTGCAGAGGCCCCAGCAGGTATGGCTAACTACTCTCCCTGTGTGCAGAAAACGGAGGAGTGCAGCGCGGTGAGTGAGGCCACTGTGCATTTGTCAGCCATTCACTGGATGGGCTGGCACATTGGACTCGCAGCACCAGCATTCCTCTGGGTACATCACGTGCACGGGAGGCAGCACAACATCAAACAGAGGCGGGGAGGAACCAACAAAGGAGTGGCCGGAGACTGCTCAGGACACTTTAATTACCCCCAGGTGCAAAGCTCTAAAGAGAGGGAAACGAGAACCGGCACTGATGAAAGCGCACATCTCCGCTTGAAACGCGTCTGCTTGGCGTTTCCAGAACTCTGGTAATTTTTTCTTGGCGTTTCCAGAACTCTGCTTAATTTGCTCAAATAAATCCTGTTGGCAAGTCAGCATATGTCGGGCTCATTCATAATTGAGTGGGCATTGGGTGCATGTCTATGGCCAGTATGCTGTTTCACTGGCGTTACCGGCATGCCCTCCTGGTGTGGTGTGAGGCGCCAAGTCAGCAAAACTTTGGACTGGGTACGAAAATACAGCGCGCTCACCCCCTCGAGAAGTCTCATGGTATTATTTTGGGACTTTAATTTTGGGGAAGGAGGCTGCAGCGTGTCTGCAGAGGCCCCAGCAGGTATGTCAAACTACTCTCCCTGTGTGCAGAAAACGGAGGAATGCAGCGCGGTGAGTCAGGCCACTGTGCATTTGTCAGCCATTCACTGGATGGGCTGGCACATTGGACTCGCAGCACCCTGGGTACATCACGTGCACGGGAGGCAGCACAACATCAAACAGAGGCGGGGAGGAACCAACAAAGGAGTGGCCAGAGACTGCTCAGGACACTTTAATTACCCCCAGGTGCGAGGCTCTGAAGAGAGGGAAACAAGAACCGGCACTGATGAAAGCGCACATCTCCGCTTGAAAAGCGTCTGCTTGGCGTTTCCAGAACTCTGTTAATTTTTTCTTGGCGTTTCCAGAACTCTGCTTAATTTGCTCATATAAATTCTGTTGGCAAGTCAGCATATGTCGGGCTCATTCATAATTGAGTGGGCATTGGGTGCATGTCTATGGCCAGTATGCTGTTTCACTGGCGTTACCGGCATGCCCTCCTGGTGTGGTGTGAGGCGCCAAGTCAGCAAAACTTTGGACTGGGTACGAAAATACAGCACGCTCACCCCCCCGAGAAGTCTCATGGTATTATTTTGGGACTTTAATTTTGGGGAAGGAGGCTGCACCGTATCTGCAGAGGCCCCAGCAGGTATGGCAAACTACTCTCCCTGTGTGCAGAAAACGGAGGAGTGCAGCCGGTGAGTCAGGCCACTGTGCATTTGTCAGCCATTCACTGGATGGGCTGGCACATTGGACTCGCAGCACCAGCATTCCTCTGGGTACATCACGTGCACGGGAGGCAGCACAACATCAAACAGAGGCGGGGAGGAACCAACAAAGGAGTGGCCAGAGACTGCTCAGGACACTTTAATTACCCCCAGGTGCGAGGCTCTGAAGAGAGGGAAACGAGAACCGGCACTGATGAAAGCGCACATCTCCGCTTGAAACGCGTCTGCTTGGCGTTTCCAGAACTCTGTTAATTTTTTCTTGGCGTTTCCAGAACTCCGCTTAATTTGCTCAAATAAATCCTGTATGCAAGTCAGCATATGTCGGGCTCATTCATAATTGAGTGGGCATTGGGTGCATTTCTATGGCCAGTATGCTGTTTCACTGGCGTTACCGGCATGCCCTCCTGGTCTGGTGTGAGGTGCCAAGTCAGCAAAACTTTGGACTGGGTACGAAAATACAGCGCGCTCACCCCCCCCCCGAGAAGTCTCATGGTATTATTTTGGGACTTTAATTTCGGGGAAGGAGGCTGCAGCGTGTCTGCAGAAGCCCCAGCAGGTATGGCAAACTACTCTCCCTGTGTGCAGAAAATGGAGGAGTGCAGCGCTGTGAGTAAGGCCACTGTGCATTTGTCAGCCATTCATTGGATGGGCTGGCACATTGGACTCGCAGCACCAGCATTCCTCTGGGTACATCACGAGCACGGGAGGCAGCACAACATCAAACAGAGGCGGGGAGGAACTAACAAAGGAGTGGCCAGAGACTGCTAAGGACACTTTATTTACCCCCAGGTGCGAGGCTCTGAAGAGAGGGAAACGAGAACCGGCACTGATGAAAGCGCACATCTCCGCTTGAAACGCGTCTGCTTGGCGTTTCCAGAACTCTGTTAATTTTTTCTTGGCGTTTCCAGAACTCCGCTTAATTTACTCAAATAAATCCTGTTGGCAAGTCAGCATATGTCGGGCTCATTCATAATTGAGTGGGCATTGGGTGCATGTCTATGGCCAGTATGCTGTTTCACTGGCGTTACCGGCATGCCCTCCTGGTCTGGTGTGAGGAACCAAGTTAGCAAAAATTTGGACTGGGTACGAAAATACAGCACGCTCACCCCCCAAGAAGACTCATGGTATTATTTTGGGACTTTAATTTCGGGGAAGGAGGCTGCAGCGTGTCTGCAGAGGCCCCAGCAGGTATGGCTAACTACTCTCCCTGTGTGCAGAAAACGGAGGAGTGCAGCGCGGTGAGTGAGGCCACTGTGCATTTGTCAGCCATTCACTGGATGGGCTGGCACATTGGACTCGCAGCACCAGCATTCCTCTGGGTACATCACGTGCACGGGAGGCAGCACAACATCAAACAGAGGCGGGGAGGAACCAACAAAGGAGTGGCCAGAGACTGCTCAGGACACTTTAATTACCCCCAGGTGCGAGGCTCTGAAGAGAGGGAAACGAGAACCGGCACTGATGAAATCGCACATCTCCGCTTGAAACGCGTCTGCTTGGCGTTTCCAGAACTCTGTTAATTTTTTCTTGGCGTTTCCAGAACTCTGCTTAATTTGCTCAAATAAATCCTGTTGGCAAGTCAGCATATGTCGGGCTCATTCATAATTGAGTGGGCATTGGGTGCATGTCTATGGCCAGTATGCTGTTTCACTGGCGTTACCGGCATGCCCTCCTGGGCTGGTGTGAGGCGCCGAGTCAGCAAAACTTTGGACTGGGTACGAAAATACAGCGCGCTCATCCCCTCGAGAAGTCTCATGGTATTATTTTGGGACTTTAATTTCGTGGAAGGAGGCTGTAGCGTGTCTGCAGAGGCCCCAGCAGGTATGTCAAACTACTCTCCCTGTGTGCAGAAAACGGAGGAATGCAGCGCGGTGAGTCAGGCCACTGTGCATTTGTCAGCCATTCACTGGATGGGCTGGCACATTGGACTCGCAGCACCCTGGGTACATCACGTGCACGAGAGGCAGCACAACATCAAACAGAGGCGGGGAGGAACCAACAAAGGAGTGGCCAGAGACTGCTCAGGACACTTTAATTACCCCCAGGTGCGAGGCTCTGAAGAGAGGGAAACGAGAACCGGCACTGATGAAAGCGCACATCTCCGCTTGAAAAGCGTTTGCTTGGCGTTTCCAGAACTCTGTTAATTTTTTCTTGGCGTTTCCAGAACTCTGCCTAATTTGCTCATATAAATTCTGTTGGCAAGTCAGCATATGTCGGGCTCATTCATAATTGAGTGGGCATTGGGTGCATGTCTATGGCCAGTATGCTGTTTCACTGGCGTTACCGGCATGCCCTCCTGGTCTGGTGTGAGGCGCCAAGTCAGCAAAACTTTGGACTGGGTACGAAAATACAGCGCGCTCACCCCCCGAGAAGTCTCATGGTATTATTTTGGGACTTTAATTTCGGGGAAGGAGGCTGCACCGTATCTGCAGAGGCCCCAGCAGGTATGGCAAACTACTCTCCCTGTGTGCAGAAAACGGAGGAGTGCAGCCGGTGAGTCAGGCCACTGTGCATTTGTCAGCCATTCACTGGATGGGCTGGCACATTGGACTCGCAGCACCAGCATTCCTCTGGGTACATCACGTGCACGGGAGGCAGCACAACATCAAACAGAGGCGGGGAGGAACCAACAAAGGAGTGGCCAGAGACTGCTTAGGACACTTTAATTACCCCCAGGTGCGAGGCTCTGAAGAGAGGGAAACGAGAACCGGCACTGATGAAAGCGCACATCTCCGCTTGAAACGCGTCTGCTTGGCGTTTCCAGAACTCTGTTAATTTTTTCTTGGCGTTTCCAGAACTCCGCATAATTTGCTCAAATAAATCCTGTATGCAAGTCAGCATATGTCGGGCTCATTCATAATTGAGTGGGCATTGGGTGCATTTCTATGGCCAGTATGCTGTTTCACTGGCGTTACCGGCATGCCCTCCTGGTCTGGTGTGAGGCGCCAAGTCAGCAAAACTTTGGACTGGGTACGAAAATACAGCGCGCTCACCCCCCGAGAAGTCTCATGGTATTATTTTGGGACTTTAATTTCGGGGAAGGAGGCTGCAGCGTGTCTGCAGAAGCCCCAGCAGGTATGGCAAACTACTCTCCCTGTGTGCAGAAAATGGAGGAGTGCAGCGCTGTGAGTCAGGCCACTGTGCATTTGTCAGCCATTCACTAGATGGGCTGGCACATTGGACTCGCAGCACCAGCATTCCTCTGGGTACATCACGAGCACGGGAGGCAGCACAACATCAAACAGAGGCGGGGAGGAACTAACAAAGGAGTGGCCAGAGACTGCTCAGGACACTTTAATTACCCCCAGGTGCGAGGCTCTGAAGAGAGGGAAACGAGAACCGGCACTGATGAAAGCGCACATCTCCGCTTGAAACGCGTCTGCTTGGCGTTTCCAGAACTCTGTTAATTTTTTCTTGGCGTTTCCAGAACTCCGCTTAATTTACTCAAATAAATGCTGTTGGCAAGTCAGCATATGTCGGGCTCATTAATAATTGAGTGGGCATTGGGTGCATGTCTATCGCCAGTATGCTGTTTCACTGGCGTTACCGGCATGCCCTCCTGGTCTGGTGTGAGGCGCCAAGTTAGCAAAACTTTGGACTGGGTACGAAAATACAGCACGCTCACCCCCCCAAGAAGTCTCATGGTATTATTTTGGGACTTTAATTTCGGGGAAGGAGGCTGCAGCGTGTCTGCAGAGGCCCCAGCAGGTATGGCTAACTACTCTCCCTGTGTGCAGAAAACGGAGGAGTGCAGCGCGGTGAGTGAGGCCACTGTGCATTTGTCAGCCATTCACTGGATGGGCTGGCACATTGGACTCGCAGCACCAGCATTCCTCTGGGTACATCACGTGCACGGGAGGCAGCACAACATCAAACAGAGGCGGGGAGGAACCAACAAAGGAGTGGCCAGAGACTGCTCAGGACACTTTAATTACCCCCAGGTGCGAGGCTCTGAAGATAGGGAAACGAGAACCGGCACTGATGAAAGCGCACATCTCCGCTTGAAACGCGTCTGCTTGGCGTTTACAGAACTCCGCTTAATTTGCTCAAATAAATCCTGTTGGCAAGTCAGCATATGTCGGGCTCATTCATAATTGAGTGGGCATTGGGTGCATGTCTATGGCCAGTATGCTGTTTCACTGGCGTTACGGGCATGCCCTACTGGTCTGGTGTGAGGCGCCAAGTCAGCAAAACTTTGGACTGGGTACGAAAATACAGCGCGCTCACCCCCCCGAGAAGTCTCATGGTATTATTTTGGGACTTTAATTTTGGGGAAGGAGGCTGCAGCGTGTCTGCAGAGGCCCCAGCAGGTATGGCAAACTACTCTCCCTGTGTGCAGAAAACGGAGGAGTGCAGCGCGGTGAGTCAGGCCACTGTGCATTTGTCAGCCATTCACTGGGTGGGCTGGCACATTGGACTCGCAGCACCAGCATTCCTCTGGGTACATCACGTGCACGGGAGGCAGCACAACATCAAACAGAGGCGGGGAGGAACCAACAAAGGAGTGGCCAGAGACTGCTCAGGACACTTTAATTACCCCCAGGTGCGAGGCTCTGAAGAGAGGGAAACAAGAACCGGCACTGATGAAAGCGCACATCTCCGCTTGAAACGTGTCTGCTTGGCGTTTCCCGAACTCTGTTATTTTTTTCTTGGCGTTTCCAGAACTCTGCTTAATTTGCTCAAATAAATCCTGTTGGCAAGTCAGCATATGTCGGGCTCATTCATAATTGAGTGGGCATTGGGTGCATGTCTATGGCCAGTATGCTGTTTCACTGGCGTTACCCGCATGCCCTCCTGGTCTGGTGTGAGGCGCCAAGTTAGCAAAACTTTGGACTAGGTACGAAAATACAGCACGCTCACCCCCCCCAAGAAGTCTCATGGTATTATTTTGGGACTTTAATTTCGGGGAAGGAGGCTGCAGCGTGTCTGCAGAGGCCCCAGCAGGTATGGCTAACTACTCTCCCTGTGTGCAGTAAACGGAGGAGTGCAGCGCGGTGAGTGAGGCCACTGTGCATTTGTCAGCCATTCACTGGATGGGCTGGCACATTGGACTCGCAGCACCAGCATTCCTCTGGGTACATCACGTGCACGGGAGGCAGCACAACATCAAACAGAGGCGGGGAGGAACCAACAAAGGAGTGGCCAGAGAATGCACAGGACACTTTAATTACCCCCAGGTGCGAGGCTCTGAAGAGAGGGAAACGAGAACCGGCACTGATGAAAGCGCACATCTCCGCTTGAAACGCGTCTGCTTGGCGTTTCCAGAACTCTGTTAATTTTTTCTTGGCGTTTCCAGAACTCCGCTTAATTTGCTCAAATAAATCCTGTTGGCAAGTCAGCATATGTCGGGCTCATTCATAATTGAGTGGGCATTGGGTGCATGTCAATGGCCAGTATGCTGTTTCACTGGCGTTACCGGCATGCCCTCCTGGTCTGGTGTGAGGCGCCAAGTCAGCAAAACTTTGGACTGGGTACGAAAATACAGCGCGCTCACCCCCCCCGAGAAGTCTCATGGTATTATTTTGAGACTTTAATTTCGGGGAAGGAGGCTGCAGCGTGTCTGCAGAGGCCCCAGCAGGTATGGCAAACTACTCTCCCTGTGTGCAGAAAACGGAGGAGTGCAGCGCGGTGAGTCAGGCCACTGTGCATTTGTCAGCCATTCACTGGGTGGGCTGGCAAATTGGACTCACAGCACCAGCATTCCTCTGGGTACATCACGTGCACGGGAGGCAGCACAACATCAAACAGAGGCGGGGAGGAACCAACAAAGGAGTGGCCAGAGACTGCTCAGGACACTTTAATTACCCCCAGGTGCGAGGCTCTGAAGAGAGGGAAACAAGAACCGGCACTGATGAAAGCGCACATCTCCGCTTGAAACGTGTCTGCTTGGCGTTTCCAGAACTCTGTTATTTTTTTCTTGGCGTTTCCAGAACTCTGCTTAATTTGCTCAAATAAATCCTGTTGGCAAGTCAGCATATGTCGGGCATATTCATAATTGAGTGGGCATTGGGTGCATGTCTATGGCCAGTATGCTGTTTCACTGGCGTTACCGGCATGCCCTCCTGGTGTGGTGTGAGGCGCCAAGTTAGCAAAACTTTGGACTGGGTACGAAAATACAGCACGCTCACCCCCCCAAGAAGTCTCATGGTATTATTTTGGGACTTTAATTTCGGGGAAGGAGGCTGCAGCGTGTCTGCAGAGGCCCCAGCAGGTATGGCTAACTACTCTCCCTGTGTGCAGTAAACGGAGGAGTGCAGCGCGGTGAGTGAGGCCACTGTACATTTGTCAGCCATTCACTGGATGGGCTGGCACATTGGACTCGCAGCACCAGCATTCCTCTGGGTACATCACGTGCACGGGAGGCAGCACAACATCAAACAGAGGCGGGGAGGAACCAACAAAGGAGTGGCCAGAGACTGCTCAGGACACTTTAATTACCCCCAGGTGCGAGGCTCTGAAGAGAGGGAAACGAGAACCGGCACTGATGAAAGCGCACATCTCCGCTTGAAACGCGTCTGCTTGGCGTTTCCAGAACTCTGTTAATTTTTTCTTGGCGTTTCCAGAACTCCGCTTAATTTGCTCAAATAAATCCTGTTGGCAAGTCAGCATATGTCGGGCTCATTCATAATTGAGTGGGCATTGGGTGCATGTCAATGGCCAGTATGCTGTTTCACTGGCGTTACCGGCATGCCCTCCTGGTCTGGTGTGAGGCGCCAAGTCAGCAAAACTTTGGACTGGGTACGAAAATACAGCGCGCTCACCCCCCCCCGAGAAGTCTCATGGTATTATTTTGGGACTTTAATTTCGGGGAAGGAGGCTGCAGCGTGTCTGCAGAGGCCCCAGCAGGTATGGCAAACTACTCTCCCTGTGTGCAGAAACGGAGGAGTGCAGCGCGGTGAGTCAGGCCACTGTGCATTTGTCAGCCATTCACTGGGTGGGCTGGCAAATTGGACTCACAGCACCAGCATTCCTCTGGGTACATCACGTGCACGGGAGGCAGCACAACATCAAACAGAGGCGGGGAGGAACCAACAAAGGAGTGGCCAGAGACTGCTCAGGACACTTTAATTACCCCCAGGTGCGAGGCTCTGAAGAGAGGGAAACAAGAACCGGCACTGATGAAAGCGCACATCTCCGCTTGAAACGTGTCTGCTTGGTGTTTCCAGAACTCTGTTATTTTTTTCTTGGCGTTTCCAGAACTCTGCTTAATTTGCTCAAATAAATCCTGTTGGCAAGTCAGCATATGTCGGGCATATTCATAATTGAGTGGGCATTGGGTGCATGTCTATGGCCAGTATGCTGTTTCACTGGCGTTACCGGCATGCCCTCCTGGTGTGGTGTGAGGCGCCAAGTTAGCAAAACTTTGGACTGGGTACGAAAATACAGCACGCTCACCCCCCCAAGAAGTCTCATGGTATTATTTTGGGACTTTAATTTCGGGGAAGGTGGCTGCAGCGTGTCTGCAGAGGCCCCAGCAGGTATGGCTAACTACTCTCCCTGTGTGCAGAAAACGGAGGAGTGCAGCGCGGTGAGTGAGGCCACTGTGCATTTGTCAGCCATTCACTGGATGGGCTGGCACATTGGACTCGCAGCACCAGCATTCCTCTGGGTACATCACGTGCACGGGAGGCAGCACAACATCAAACAGAGGCGGGGAGGAACCAACAAAGGAGTGGCCAGAGACTGCTTAGGACACTTTAATTACCCCCAGGTGCGAGGCTCTGAAGAGAGGGAAACGAGAACCGGCACTGATGAAAGCGCACATCTCCGCTTGAAACGCGTCTGCTTGGCGTTTCCAGAACTCTGTTAATTTTTTCTTGGCGTTTCCAGAACTCTGCTTAATTTGCTCATATAAATTCTGTTGGCAAGTCAGCATATGTCGGGCTCATTCATAATTGAGTGGGCATTGGGTGCATTTCTATGGCCAGTATGCTGTTTCACTGGCGTTACCGGCATGCCCTCCTGGTCTGGTGTGAGGCGCCAAGTCAGCAAAACTTTGGACTGGGTACGAAAATACAGCGCGCTCACCCCCCCCCCGAGAAGTCTCATGGTATTATTTTGGGACTTTAATTTCGGGGAAGGAGGCTGGAGCGTGTCTGCAGAAGCCCCAGCAGGTATGGCAAACTACTCTCCCTGTGTGCAGAAAATGGAGGAGTGCAGCGCTGTGAGTAAGGCCACTGTGCATTTGTCAGCCATTCATTGGATGGGCTGGCACATTGGACTCGCAGCACCAGCATTCCTCTGGGTACATCACGAGCACGGGAGGCAGCACAACATCAAACAGAGGCGGGGAGGAACTAACAAAGGAGTGGCCAGAGACTGCTAAGGACACTTTAATTACCCCCAGGTGCGAGGCTCTGAAGAGAGGGAAACGAGAACCGGCACTGATGAAAGCGCACATCTCCGCTTGAAACGCGTCTGCTTGGCGTTTCCAGAACTCTGTTAATTTTTTCTTGGCGTTTCCAGAACTCCGCTTAATTTACTCAAATAAATCCTGTTGGCAAGTCAGCATATGTCGGGCTCATTCATAATTGAGTGGGCATTGGGTGCATGTCTATAGCCAGTATGCTGTTTCACTGGCGTTACCGGCATGCCCTCCTGGTCTGGTGTGAGGAACCAAGTTAGCAAAAATTTGGACTGGGTACGAAAATACAGCACGCTCACCCCCCAAGAAGACTCATGGTATTATTTTGGGACTTTAATTTCGGGGAAGGAGGCTGCAGCGTGTCTGCAGAGGCCCCAGCAGGTATGGCTAACTACTCTCCCTGTGTGCAGAAAACGGAGGAGTGCAGCGCGGTGAGTGAGGCCACTGTGCATTTGTCAGCCATTCACTGGATGGGCTGGCACATTGGACTCGCAGCACCAGCATTCCTCTGGGTACATCACGTGCACGGGAGGCAGCACAACATCAAACAGAGGCGGGGAGGAACCAACAAAGGAGTGGCCAGAGACTGCTCAGGACACTTTAATTACCCCCAGGTGCGAGGCTCTGAAGAGAGGGAAACGAGAACCGGCACTGATGAAAGCGCACATCTCCGCTTGAAACGCGTCTGCTTGGCGTTTCCAGAACTCTGTTAATTTTTTCTTGGCGTTTCCAGAACTCTGCTTAATTTGCTCAAATAAATCCTGTTGGCAAGTCAGCATATGTCGGGCTCATTCATAATTGAGTGGGCATTGGGTGCATGTCTATGGCCAGTATGCTGTTTCACTGGCGTTACCGGCATGCCCTCCTGGTCTGGTGTGAGGCGCCAAGTCAGCAAAACTTTGGACTGGGTACGAAAATACAGCGCGCTCATCCCCTCGAGAAGTCTCATGGTATTATTTTGGGACTTTAATTTCGTGGAAGGAGGCTGTAGCGTGTCTGCAGAGGCCCCAGCAGGTATGTCAAACTACTCTCCCTGTGTGCAGAAAACGGAGGAATGCAGCGCGGTGAGTCAGGCCACTGTGCATTTGTCAGCCATTCACTGGATGGGCTGGCACATTGGACTCGCAGCACCCTGGGTACATCACGTGCACGAGAGGCAGCACAACATCAAACAGAGGCGGGGAGGAACCAACAAAGGAGTGGCCAGAGACTGCTCAGGACACTTTAATTACCCCCAGGTGCGAGGCTCTGAAGAGAGGGAAACGAGAACCGGCACTGATGAAAGCGCACATCTCCGCTTGAAAAGCGTTTGCTTGGCGTTTCCAGAACTCTGTTAATTTTTTCTTGGCGTTTCCAGAACTCTGCCTAATTTGCTCATATAAATTCTGTTGGCAAGTCAGCATATGTCGGGCTCATTCATAATTGAGTGGGCATTGGGTGCATGTCTATGGCCAGTATGCTGTTTCACTGGCGTTACCGGCATGCCCTCCTGGTCTGGTGTGAGGCGCCAAGTCAGCAAAACTTTGGACTGGGTACGAAAATACAGCGCGCTCACCCCCCGAGAAGTCTCATGGTATTATTTTGGGACTTTAATTTCGGGGAAGGAGGCTGCACCGTATCTGCAGAGGCCCCAGCAGGTATGGCAAACTACTCTCCCTGTGTGCAGAAAACGGAGGAGTGCAGCCGGTGAGTCAGGCCACTGTGCATTTGTCAGCCATTCACTGGATGGGCTGGGACATTGGACTCGCAGCACCAGCATTCCTCTGGGTACATCACGTGCACGGGAGGCAGCACAACATCAAACAGAGGCGGGGAGGAACCAACAAAGGAGTGGCCAGAGACTGCTTAGGACACTTTAATTACCCCCAGGTGCGAGGCTCTGAAGAGAGGGAAACGAGAACCGGCACTGATGAAAGCGCACATCTCCGCTTGAAACGCGTCTGCTTGGCGTTTCCAGAACTCTGTTAATTTTTTCTTGGCGTTTCCAGAACTCCGCATAATTTGCTCAAATAAATCCTGTATGCAAGTCAGCATATGTCGGGCTCATTCATAATTGAGTGGGCATTGGGTGCATTTCTATGGCCAGTATGCTGTTTCACTGGCGTTACCGGCATGCCCTCCTGGTCTGGTGTGAGGCGCCAAGTCAGCAAAACTTTGGACTGGGTACGAAAATACAGCGCGCTCACCCCCGAGAAGTCTCATGGTATTATTTTGGGACTTTAATTTCGGGGAAGGAGGCTGCAGCGTGTCTGCAGAAGCCCCAGCAGGTATGGCAAACTACTCTCCCTGTGTGCAGAAAATGGAGGAGTGCAGCGCTGTGAGTCAGGCCACTGTGCATTTGTCAGCCATTCACTAGATGGGCTGGCACATTGGACTCGCAGCACCAGCATTCCTCTGGGTACATCACGAGCACGGGAGGCAGCACAACATCAAACAGAGGCGGGGAGGAACTAACAAAGGAGTGGCCAGAGACTGCTCAGGACACTTTAATTACCCCCAGGTGCGAGGCTCTGAAGAGAGGGAAACGAGAACCGGCACTGATGAAAGCGCACATCTCTGCTTGAAACGCGTCTGCTTGGCGTTTCCAGAACTCTGTTAATTTTTTCTTGGCGTTTCCAGAACTCCGCTTAATTTACTCAAATAAATGCTGTTGGCAAGTCAGCATATGTCGGGCTCATTAATAATTGAGTGGGCATTGGGTGCATGTCTATCGCCAGTATGCTGTTTCACTGGCGTTACCAGCATGCCCTCCTGGTCTGGTGTGAGGCGCCAAGTTAGCAAAACTTTGGACTGGGTACGAAAATACAGCACGCTCACCCCCCCAAGAAGTCTCATGGTATTATTTTGGGACTTTAATTTCGGGGAAGGAGGCTGCAGCGTGTCTGCAGAGGCCCCAGCAGGTATGGCTAACTACTCTCCCTGTGTGCAGAAAACGGAGGAGTGCAGCGCGGTGAGTGAGGCCACTGTGCATTTGTCAGCCATTCACTGGATGGGCTGGCACATTGGACTCGCAGCACCAGCATTCCTCTGGGTACATCACGTGCACGGGAGGCAGCACAACATCAAACAGAGGCGGGGAGGAACCAACAAAGGAGTGGCCAGAGACTGCTCAGGACACTTTAATTACCCCCAGGTGCGAGGCTCTGAAGATAGGGAAACGAGAACCGGCACTGATGAAAGCGCACATCTCCGCTTGAAACGCGTCTGCTTGGCGTTTACAGAACTCCGCTTAATTTGCTCAAATAAATCCTGTTGGCAAGTCAGCATATGTCGGGCTCATTCATAATTGAGTGGGCATTGGGTGCATGTCTATGGCCAGTATGCTGTTTCACTGGCGTTACGGGCATGCCCTACTGGTCTGGTGTGAGGCGCCAAGTCAGCAAAACTTTGGACTCGGTACGAAAATACAGCGCGCTCACCCCCCCGAGAAGTCTCATGGTATTATTTTGGGACTTTAATTTCGGGGAAGGAGGCTGCAGCGTGTCTGCAGAGGCCCCAGCAGGTATGGCAAACTACTCTCCCTGTGTGCAGAAAACGGAGGAGTGCAGCGCGGTGAGTCAGGCCACTGTGCATTTGTCAGCCATTCACTGGGTGGGCTGGCACATTGGACTCGCAGCACCAGCATTCCTCTGGGTACATCACGTGCACGGGAGGCAGCACAACATCAAACAGAGGCGGGGAGGAACCAACAAAGGAGTGGCCAGAGACTGCTCAGGACACTTTAATTACCCCCAGGTGCGAGGCTCTGAAGAGAGGGAAACAAGAACCGGCACTGATGAAAGCGCACATCTCCGCTTGAAACGTGTCTGCTTGGCGTTTGCAGAACTCTGTTATTTTTTTCTTGGCGTTTCCAGAACTCTGCTTAATTTGCTCAAATAAATCCTGTTGGCAAGTCAGCATATGTCGGGCTCATTCATAATTGAGTGGGCATTGGGTGCATGTCTATGGCCAGTATGCTGTTTCACTGGCGTTACCCGCATGCCCTCCTGGTCTGGTGTGAGGCGCCAAGTTAGCAAAACTTTGGACTAGGTACGAAAATACAGCACGCTCACCCCCCCAAGAAGTCTCATGGTATTATTTTGGGACTTTAATTTCGGGGAAGGAGGCTGCAGCGTGTCTGCAGAGGCCCCAGCAGGTATGGCTAACTACTCTCCCTGTGTGCAGTAAACGGAGGAGTGCAGCGCGGTGAGTGAGGCCACTGTGCATTTGTCAGCCATTCACTGGATGGGCTGGCACATTGGACTCGCAGCACCAGCATTCCTCTGGGTACATCACGTGCACGGGAGGCAGCACAACATCAAACAGAGGCGGGGAGGAACCAACAAAGGAGTGGCCAGAGACTGCTCAGGACACTTTAATTACCCCCAGGTGCGAGGCTCTGAAGAGAGGGAAACGAGAACCGGCACTGATGAAAGCGCACATCTCCGCTTGAAACGCGTCTGCTTGGCGTTTCCAGAACTCTGTTAATTTTTTCTTGGCGTTTCCAGAACTCCGCTTAATTTGCTCAAATAAATCCTGTTGGCAAGTCAGCATATGTCGGGCTCATTCATAATTGAGTGGGCATTGGGTGCATGTCAATGGCCAGTATGCTGTTTCACTGGCGTTACCGGCATGCCCTCCTGGTCTGGTGTGAGGCGCCAAGTCAGCAAAACTTTGGACTGGGTACGAAAATACAGCGCGCTCACCCCCCCCCGAGAAGTCTCATGGTATTATTTTGGGACTTTAATTTCGGGGAAGGAGGCTGCAGCGTGTCTGCAGAGGCCCCAGCAGGTATGGCAAACTACTCTCCCTGTGTGCAGAAAACGGAGGAGTGCAGCGCGGTGAGTCAGGCCACTGTGCATTTGTCAGCCATTCACTGGGTGGGCTGGCAAATTGGACTCACAGCACCAGCATTCCTCTGGGTACATCACGTGCACGGGAGGCAGCACAACATCAAACAGAGGCGGGGAGGAACCAACAAAGGAGTGGCCAGAGACTGCTCAGGACACTTTAATTACCCCCAGGTGCGAGGCTCTGAAGAGAGGGAAACAAGAACCGGCACTGATGAAAGCGCACATCCCCGCTTGAAACGTGTCTGCTTGGCGTTTCCAGAACTCTGTTATTTTTTTCTTGGCGTTTCCAGAACTCTGCTTAATTTGCTCAAATAAATCCTGTTGGCAAGTCAGCATATGTCGGGCATATTCATAATTGAGTGGGCATTGGGTGCATGTCTATGGCCAGTATGCTGTTTCACTGGCGTTACCGGCATGCCCTCCTGGTGTGGTGTGAGGCGCCAAGTTAGCAAAACTTTGGACTGGGTACGAAAATACAGCACGCTCACCCCCCCAAGAAGTCTCATGGTATTATTTTGGGACTTTAATTTCGGGGAAGGTGGCTGCAGCGTGTCTGCAGAGGCCCAAGCAGGTATGGCTAACTACTCTCCCTGTGTGCAGAAAACGGAGGAGTGCAGCGCGGTGAGTGAGGCCACTGTGCATTTGTCAGCCATTCACTGGATGGGCTGGCACATTGGACTCGCAGCACCAGCATTCCTCTGGGTACATCACGTGCACGGGAGGCAGCACAACATCAAACAGAGGCGGGGAGGAACCAACAAAGGAGTGGCCAGAGACTGCTTAGGACACTTTAA
The DNA here is from genome assembly GCF_964263255.1 of Lissotriton vulgaris. Classification (NCBI taxonomy): domain Eukaryota; kingdom Metazoa; phylum Chordata; class Amphibia; order Caudata; family Salamandridae; genus Lissotriton; species Lissotriton vulgaris. The sequence continues at coordinate 748,067,125 of NC_141693.1, read as the reverse complement.
TTACCCCCAGGTGCGAGGCTCTGAAGAGAGGGAAACGAGAACCGGCACTGATGAAAGCGCACATCTCCGCTTGAAACGCGTCTGCTTGGCGTTTCCAGAACTCTGTTAATTTTTTCTTGGCGTTTCCAGAACTCCGCATAATTTGCTCAAATAAATCCTGTATGCAAGTCAGCATATGTCGGGCTCATTCATAATTGAGTGGGCATTGGGTGCATTTCTATGGCCAGTATGCTGTTTCACTGGCGTTACCGGCATGCCCTCCTGGTCTGGTGTGAGGCGCCAAGTCAGCAAAACTTTGGACTGGGTACGAAAATACAGCGCGCTCACCCCCCGAGAAGTCTCATGGTATTATTTTGGGACTTTAATTTCGGGGAAGGAGGCTGCAGCGTGTCTGCAGAAGCCCCAGCAGGTATGGCAAACTACTCTCCCTGTGTGCAGAAAATGGAGGAGTGCAGCGCTGTGAGTCAGGCCACTGTGCATTTGTCAGCCATTCACTAGATGGGCTGGCACATTGGACTCGCAGCACCAGCATTCCTCTGGGTACATCACGAGCACGGGAGGCAGCACAACATCAAACAGAGGCGGGGAGGAACTAACAAAGGAGTGGCCAGAGACTGCTCAGGACACTTTAATTACCCCCAGGTGCGAGGCTCTGAAGAGAGGGAAACGAGAACCGGCACTGATGAAAGCGCACATCTCCGCTTGAAACGCGTCTGCTTGGCGTTTCCAGAACTCTGTTAATTTTTTCTTGGCGTTTCCAGAACTCCGCTTAATTTACTCAAATAAATCCTGTTGGCAAGTCAGCATATGTCGGGCTCATTAATAATTGAGTGGGCATTGGGTGCATGTCTATCGCCAGTATGCTGTTTCACTGGCGTTACCGGCATGCCCTCCTGGTCTGGTGTGAGGCGCCAAGTTAGCAAAACTTTGGACTGGGTACGAAAAAACAGCACGCTCACCCCCCCAAGAAGTCTCATGGTATTATTTTGGGACTTTAATTTCGGGGAAGGAGGCTGCAGCGTGTCTGCAGAGGCCCCAGCAGGTATGGCTAACTACTCTCCCTGTGTGCAGAAAACGGAGGAGTGCAGCGCGGTGAGTGAGGCCACTGTGCATTTGTCAGCCATTCACTGGATGGGCTGGCACATTGGACTCGCAGCACCAGCATTCCTCTGGGTACATCACGTGCACGGGAGGCAGCACAACATCAAACAGAGGCGGGGAGGAACCAACAAAGGAGTGGCCAGAGACTGCTCAGGACACTTTAATTACCCCCAGGTGCGAGGCTCTGAAGATAGGGAAACGAGAACCGGCACTGATGAAAGCGCACATCTCCGCTTGAAACGCGTCTGCTTGGCGTTTACAGAACTCCGCTTAATTTGCTCAAATAAATCCTGTTGGCAAGTCAGCATATGTCGGGCTCATTCATAATTGAGTGGGCATTGGGTGCATGTCTATGGCCAGTATGCTGTTTCACTGGCGTTACGGGCATGCCCTACTGGTCTGGTGTGAGGCGCCAAGTCAGCAAAACTTTGGACTGGGTACGAAAATACAGCGCGCTCACCCCCCCGAGAAGTCTCATGGTATTATTTTGGGACTTTAATTTCGGGGAAGGAGGCTGCAGCGTGTCTGCAGAGGCCCCAGCAGGTATGGCAAACTACTCTCCCTGTGTGCAGAAAACGGAGGAGTGCAGCGCGGTGAGTCAGGCCACTGTGCATTTGTCAGCCATTCACTGGGTGGGCTGGCACATTGGACTCGCAGCACCAGCATTCCTCTGGGTACATCACGTGCACGGGAGGCAGCACAACATCAAACAGAGGCGGGGAGGAACCAACAAAGGAGTGGCCAGAGACTGCTCAGGACACTTTAATTACCCCCAGGTGCGAGGCTCTGAAGAGAGGGAAACAAGAACCGGCACTGATGAAAGCGCACATCTCCGCTTGAAACGTGTCTGCTTGGCGTTTCCAGAACTCTGTTATTTTTTTCTTGGCGTTTCCAGAACTCTGCTCAATTTGCTCAAATAAATCCTGTTGGCAAGTCAGCATATGTCGGGCTTATTCATAATTGAGTGGGCATTGGGTGCATGTCTATGGCCAGTATGCTGTTTCACTGGCGTTACCCGCATGCCCTCCTGGTCTGGTGTGAGGCGCCAAGTTAGCAAAACTTTGGACTAGGTACGAAAATACAGCACGCTCACCCCCCCAAGAAGTCTCATGGTATTATTTTGGGACTTTAATTTCGGGGAAGGAGGCTGCAGCGTGTCTGCAGAGGCCCCAGCAGGTATGGCTAACTACTCTCCCTGTGTGCAGTAAACGGAGGAGTGCAGCGCGGTGAGTGAGGCCACTGTGCATTTGTCAGCCATTCACTGGATGGGCTGGCACATTGGACTCGCAGCACCAGCATTCCTCTGGGTACATCACGTGCACGGGAGGCAGCACAACATCAAACAGAGGCGGGGAGGAACCAACAAAGGAGTGGCCAGAGACTGCTCAGGACACTTTAATTACCCCCAGGTGCGAGGCTCTGAAGAGAGGGAAACGAGAACCGGCACTGATGAAAGCGCACATCTCCGCTTGAAACGCGTCTGCTTGGCGTTTCCAGAACTCTGTTAATTTTTTCTTGGCGTTTCCAGAACTCCGCTTAATTTGCTCAAATAAATCCTGTTGGCAAGTCAGCGTATGTCGGGCTCATTCATAATTGAGTGGGCATTGGGTGCATGTCAATGGCCAGTATGCTGTTTCACTGGCGTTACCGGCATGCCCTCCTGGTCTGGTGTGAGGCGCCAAGTCAGCAAAACTTTGGACTGGGTACGAAAATACAGCGCGCTCACCCCCCCCCGAGAAGTCTCATGGTATTATTTTGGGACTTTAATTTCGGGGAAGGAGGCTGCAGCGTGTCTGCAGAGGCCCCAGCAGGTATGGCAAACTACTCTCCCTGTGTGCAGAAAACGGAGGAGTGCAGCGCGGTGAGTCAGGCCACTGTGCATTTGTCAGCCATTCACTGGGTGGGCTGGCAAATTGGACTCACAGCACCAGCATTCCTCTGGGTACATCACGTGCACGGGAGGCAGCACAACATCAAACAGAGGCGGGGAGGAACCAACAAAGGAGTGGCCAGAGACTGCTCAGGACACTTTAATTACCCCCAGGTGCGAGGCTCTGAAGAGAGGGAAACAAGAACCGGCACTGATGAAAGCGCACATCTCCGCTTGAAACGTGTCTGCTTGGCGTTTCCAGAACTCTGTTATTTTTTTCTTGGCGTTTCCAGAACTCTGCTTAATTTGCTCAAATAAATCCTGTTGGCAAGTCAGCATATGTCGGGCATATTCATAATTGAGTGGGCATTGGGTGCATGTCTATGGCCAGTATGCTGTTTCACTGGCGTTACCGGCATGCCCTCCTGGTGTGGTGTGAGGCGCCAAGTTAGCAAAACTTTGGACTGGGTACGAAAATACAGCACGCTCACCCCCCCAAGAAGTCTCATGGTATTATTTTGGGACTTTAATTTCGGGGAAGGTGGCTGCAGCGTGTCTGCAGAGGCCCCAGCAGGTATGGCTAACTACTCTCCCTATGTGCAGAAAACGGAGGAGTGCAGCGCGGTGAGTGAGGCCACTGTGCATTTGTCAGCCATTCACTGGATGGGCTGGCACATTGGACTCGCAGCACCAGCATTCCTCTGGGTACATCACGTGCACGGGAGGCAGCACAACATCAAACAGAGGCGGGGAGGAACCAACAAAGGAGTGGCCAGAGACTGCTCAGGACACTTTAATTACCCCCAGGTGCGAGGCTCTGAAGATAGGGAAACGAGAACCGGCACTGAGGAAAGCGCACATCTCCGCTTGAAACGCGTCTGCTTGGCGTTTCCAGAACTCTGTTAATTTTTTCTTGGCGTTTCCAGAACTCCGCTTAATTTGCTCAAATAAATCCTGTTGGCAAGTCAGCATATGTCGGGCTCATTCATAATTGAGTGGGCATTGGGTGCATGTCTATGGCCAGTATGCTGTTTCACTGGCGTTACGGGCATGCCCTACTGGTCTGGTGTGAGGCGCCAAGTCAGCAAAACTTTGGACTGGGTACGAAAATACAGCGCGCTCACCCCCCCGAGAAGTCTCATGGTATTATTTTGGGACTTTAATTTCGGGGAAGGAGGCTGCAGCGTGTCTGCAGAGGCCCCAGCAGGTATGGCAAACTACTCTCCCTGTGTGCAGAAAATGGAGGAGTGCAGCGCTGTGAGTCAGGCCACTCTGCATTTGTCAGCCATTCACTGGATGGGCTGGCACATTGGACTCGCAGCACCCTGGGTACATCACGTGCACGGGAGGCAGCACAACATCAAACAGAGGCGGGGAGGAACCAACAAAGGAGTGGCCAGAGACTGCTCAGGACACTTTAATTACCCCCAGGTGAGAGGCTCTGAAGAGAGGGAAACGAGAACCGGCACTGATGAAAGCGCACATCTCCGCTTGAAAAGCGTCTGCTTGGCGTTTCCAGAACTCTGTTAATTTTTTCTTGGCGTTTCCAGAACTCTGCTTAATTTGCTCATATAAATCCTGTTGGCAAGTCAGCATATGTCGGGCTCATTCATAATTGAGTGGGCATTGGGTGCATGTCTATGGCCAGTATGCTGTTTCACTGGCGTTACCGGCATGCCCTCCTGGTCTGGTGTGAGGCGCCAAGTCAGCAAAACTTTGGACTGGGAACGAAAATACAGTGCGCTCACCCCCCCCCCGAGAAGTCTCATGGTATTATTTTGGGACTTTAATTTCGGGGAAGGAGGCTGCACCGTATCTGCAGAGGCCCCAGCAGGTATGGCAAACTACTCTCCCTGTGTGCAGAAAACGGAGGAGTGCAGCCGGTGAGTCAGGCCACTGTGCATTTGTCAGCCATTCACTGGATGGGTTGGCACATTGGACTCGCAGCACCAGCATTCCTCTGGGTACATCACGTGCACGGGAGGCAGCACAACATCAAACAGAGGCGGGGAGGAACCAACAAAGGAGTGGCCAGAGACTGCTCAGGACACTTTAATTACCCCCAGGTGCGAGGCTCTGAAGAGAGGGAAACGAGAACCGGCACTGATGAAAGCGCACATCTCCGCTTGAAACGCGTCTGCTTGGCATTTCCAGAACTCTGTTAATTTTTTCTTGGCGTTTCCAGAACTCCGCTTAATTTGCTCAAATAAATCCTGTTGGCAAGTCAGCATATGTCGGGCTCATTCATAATTGAGTGGGCATTGGGTGCATGTCTATGGCCAGTATGCTGTTTCACTGGCGTTACCGGCATGCCCTCCTGGTCTGGTGTGAGGCGCCAAGTCAGCAAAACTTTGGACTGGGTACGAAAATACAGCGCGCTCACCCCCCCGAGAAGTCTCATGGTATTATTTTGGGACTTTAATTTCGGGGAAGGAGGCTGCAGCGTGTCTGCAGATGCCCCAGCAGGTATGGCAAACTACTCTCCCTGTGTGCAGAAAACGGTGGAGTGCAGCGCGGCGAGTCAGGCCGCTGTGCATTTGTCAGCCATTCACTGGATGGGCTGGCACATTGGACTCGCAGCACCAGCATTCCTCTGGGTACATCACGTGCACGGGAGGCAGCACAACATCAAACAGAGGCGGGGAGGAACCAACAAAGGAGTGGCCAGAGACTGCTCAGGACACTTTAATTACCCCCAGGTGCGAGGCTCTGAAGAGAGGGAAACGAGAACCGGCACTGATGAAAGCGCACATCTCCGCTTAAAACGCGTCTGCTTGGCATTTCCAGAACTCTGTTAACTTTTTTCTTGGCGTTTCCAGAACTCCGCTTAATTTGCTCAAATAAATCCTGTTGGCAAGTCAGCATATGTCGGGCTAATTCATAATTGAGTGGGCATTGGGTGCATGTCTATGGCCAGTATGCCGTTTCACTGGTGTTACCGGCATGCCCTCCTGGTCTGGTGTGAGGCGCCAAGTCAGCAAAACTTTGGACTGGGTACGAAAATACAGCACGCTCACCCTCCCCCCTGAGAAGTCTCATGGTATTATTTTGGGACTTTAATTTCGGGGAAGGAGGCTGCAGCGTGTCTGCAGAGGCCCCAGCAGGTATGGCAAACTACTCTCCCTGTGTGCAGAAAACGGAGGAGTGCAGCGCGGTGAGTCAGGCCACTGTGCATTTGTCAGCCATTCACTGGATGGGCTGGCACATTGGACTCGCAGCACCAGCATTCCTCTGGGTACATCACGTGCACGGGAGGCAGCACAACATCAAACAGAGGCGGGGAGGAACCAACAAAGGAGTGGCCAGAGACTGCTCAGGACACTTTAATTACCCCCAGGTGCGAGGCTCTGAAGAGAGGGAAACGAGAACTGGCACTGATGAAAGTGCACATCTCCGCTTAAAACGCGTCTGCTTGGCATTTCCAGAACTCTGTTAATTTTTTCTTGGCGTTTCCAGAACTCCGCTTAATTTGCTCAAATAAATCCTGTTGGCAAGTCAGCATATGTCGGGCTCATTCATAATTGAGTGGGCATTGGGTGCATGTCTATGGCCAGTATGCCGTTTCACTGGTGTTACCGGCATGCCCTCCTGGTCTGGTGTGAGGCGCCAAGTCAGCAAAACTTTGGACTGGGTACGAAAATACAGCGCGCTCACCCTCCCCCCCGAGAAGTCTCATGGTATTATTTTGGGACTTTAATTTCGGGGAAGGAGGCTGCAGCGTGTCTGCAGAGGCCCCAGCAGGTATGGCAAACTACTCTCCCTGTGTGCAGAAAACGGAGGAGTGCAGCGCGGTGAGTTAGGCCACTGTGCATTTGTCAGCCATTCACTGGGTGGGCTGGCATATTGGACTCGCAGCACCAGCATTCCTCTGGGTACATCACGTGCACGGGAGGCAGCACAACATCAAACAGAGGCGGGGAGGAACCAACAAAGGAGTGGCCAGAGACTGCTCAGGACACTTTAATTACCCCCAGGTGCGAGGCTCTGAAGAGAGGGAAACAAGAACCGGCACTGATGAAAGCGCACATCTCCGCTTGAAACGTGTCTGCTTGGCGTTTCCAGAACTCTGTTATTTTTTTCTTGGCGTTTCCAGAACTCTGCTTAATTTGCTCAAATAAATCCTGTTGGCAAATCAGCATATGTCGGGCTCATTCATAATTGAGTGGGCATTGGGTGCATGTCTATGGCCAGTATGCTGTTTCACTGGCGTTACCGGCATGCCCTCCTGGTCTGGTGTGAGGCGCCAAGTTAGCAAAACTTTGTACTGGGTACGAAAATACAGCACGCTCACCCCCCCAAGAAGTCTCATGGTATTATTTTGGGACTTTAATTTCGGGGAAGGAGGCTGCAGCGTGTCTGCAGAGGCCCCAGCAGGTATGGCTAACTACTATCCCTGTGTGCAGAAAACGGAGGAGTGCAGCGCGGTGAGTGAGGCCACTGTGCATTTGTCAGCCATTCACTGGATGGGCTGGCACATTGGACTCGCAGCACCAGCATTCCTCTGGGTACATCACGTGCACGGGAGGCAGCACAACATCAAACAGAGGCGGGGAGGAACCAACAAAGGAGTGGCCGGAGACTGCTCAGGACACTTTAATTACCCCCAGGTGCAAAGCTCTAAAGAGAGGGAAACGAGAACCGGCACTGATGAAAGCGCACATCTCCGCTTGAAACGCGTCTGCTTGGCGTTTCCAGAACTCTGGTAATTTTTTCTTGGCGTTTCCAGAACTCTGCTTAATTTGCTCAAATAAATCCTGTTGGCAAGTCAGCATATGTCGGGCTCATTCATAATTGAGTGGGCATTGGGTGCATGTCTATGGCCAGTATGCTGTTTCACTGGCGTTACCGGCATGCCCTCCTGGTGTGGTGTGAGGCGCCAAGTCAGCAAAACTTTGGACTGGGTACGAAAATACAGCGCGCTCACCCCCTCGAGAAGTCTCATGGTATTATTTTGGGACTTTAATTTTGGGGAAGGAGGCTGCAGCGTGTCTGCAGAGGCCCCAGCAGGTATGTCAAACTACTCTCCCTGTGTGCAGAAAACGGAGGAATGCAGCGCGGTGAGTCAGGCCACTGTGCATTTGTCAGCCATTCACTGGATGGGCTGGCACATTGGACTCGCAGCGCCCTGGGTACATCACGTGCACGGGAGGCAGCACAACATCAAACAGAGGCGGGGAGGAACCAACAAAGGAGTGGCCAGAGACTGCTCAGGACACTTTAATTACCCCCAGGTGCGAGGCTCTGAAGAGAGGAAAACGAGAACCGGCACTGATGAAAGCGCACATCTCCGCTTGAAAAGCGTCTGCTTGGCGTTTCCAGAACTCTGTTAATTTTTTCTTGGCGTTTCCAGAACTCTGCTTAATTTGCTCATATAAATTCTGTTGGCAAGTCAGCATATGTCGGGCTCATTCATAATTGAGTGGGCATTGGGTGCATGTCTATGGCCAGTATGCTGTTTCACTGGCGTTACCGGCATGCCCTCCTGGTCTGGTGTGAGGCGCCAAGTCAGCAAAACTTTGGACTGGGTACGAAAATACAGCGCGCTCACCCCCCCGAGAAGTCTCATGGTATTATTTTGGGACTTTAATTTCGGGGAAGGAGGCTGCAGCGTGTCTGCAGATGCCCCAGCAGGTATGGCAAACTACTCTCCCTGTGTGCAGAAAACGGTGGAGTGCAGCGTGGCGAGTCAGGCCGCTGTGCATTTGTCAGCCATTCACTGGATGGGCTGGCACATTGGACTCGCAGCACCAGCATTCCTCTGGGTACATCACGTGCACGGGAGGCAGCACAACATCAAACAGAGGCGGGGAGGAACCAACAAAGGAGTGGCCAGAGACTGCTCAGGACACTTGAATTACCCCCAGGTGCGAGGCTCTGAAGAGAGGGAAATGAGAACCGGCACTGATGAAAGCGCACATCTCCGCTTAAAACGCGTCTGCTTGGCATTTCCAGAACTCTGTTAACTTTTTTCTTGGCGTTTCCAGAACTCCGCTTAATTTGCTCAAATAAATCCTGTTGGCAAGTCAGCATATGTCGGGCTCATTCATAATTGAGTGGGCATTGGGTGCATGTCTATGGCCAGTATGCCGTTTCACTGGTGTTACCGGCATGCCCTCCTGGTCTGGTGTGAGGCGCCAAGTCAGCAAAACTTTGGACTGGGTACGAAAATACAGCGCGCTCACCCTCCCCCCCGAGAAGTCTCATGGTATTATTTTGGGACTTTAATTTCGGGGAAGGAGGCTGCAGCGTGTCTGCAGAGGCCCCAGCAGGTATAGCAAACTACTCTCCCTGTGTGCAGAAAACGGAGGAGTGCAGCGCGGTGAGTCAGGCCACTGTGCATTTGTCAGCCATTCACTGGATGGGCTGGCACATTGGACTCGCAGCACCAGCATTCCTCTGGGTACATCACGTGCACGGGAGGCAGCACAACATCAAACAGAGGCGGGGAGGAACCAACAAAGGAGTGGCCAGAGACTGCTCAGGACACTTTAATTACCCCCAGGTGCGAGGCTCTGAAGAGAGGGAAACGAGAACTGGCACTGATGAAAGTGCACATCTCCGCTTAAAACGCGTCTGCTTGGCATTTCCAGAACTCTGTTAATTTTTTCTTGGCGTTTCCAGAACTCCGCTTAATTTGCTCAAATAAATCCTGTTGGCAAGTCAGCATATGTCGGGCTCATTCATAATTGAGTGGGCATTGGGTGCATGTCTATGGCCAGTATGCCGTTTCACTGGTGTTACCGGCATGCCCTCCTGGTCTGGTGTGAGGCGCCAAGTCAGCAAAACTTTGGACTGGGTACGAAAATACAGCGCGCTCACCCTCCCCCCCGAGAAGTCTCATGGTATTATTTTGGGACTTTAATTTCGGGGAAGGAGGCTGCAGCGTGTCTGCAGAGGCCCCAGCAGGTATGGCAAACTACTCTCCCTGTGTGCAGAAAACGGAGGAGTGCAGCGCGGTGAGTTAGGCCACTGTGCATTTGTCAGCCATTCACTGGGTGGGCTGGCATATTGGACTCGCAGCACCAGCATTCCTCTGGGTACATCACGTGCACGGGAGGCAGCACAACATCAAACAGAGGCGGGGAGGAACCAACAAAGGAGTGGCCAGAGACTGCTCAGGACACTTTAATTACCCCCAGGTGCGAGGCTCTGAAGAGAGGGAAACAAGAACCGGCACTGATGAAAGCGCACATCTCCGCTTGAAACGTGTCTGCTTGGCGTTTCCAGAACTCTGTTATTTTTTTCTTGGCGTTTCCAGAACTCTGCTTAATTTGCTCAAATAAATCCTGTTGGCAAATCAGCATATGTCGGGCTCATTCATAATTGAGTGGGCATTGGGTGCATGTCTATGGCCAGTATGCTGTTTCACTGGCGTTACCGGCATGCCCTCCTGGTCTGGTGTGAGGCGCCAAGTTAGCAAAACTTTGGACTGGGTACGAAAATACAGCACGCTCACCCCCCCAAGAAGTCTCATGGTATTATTTTGGGACTTTAATTTCGGGGAAGGAGGCTGCAGCGTGTCTGCAGAGGCCCCAGCAGGTATGGCTAACTACTATCCCTGTGTGCAGAAAACGGAGGAGTGCAGCGCGGTGAGTGAGGCCACTGTGCATTTGTCAGCCATTCACTGGATGGGCTGGCACATTGGACTCGCAGCACCAGCATTCCTCTGGGTACATCACGTGCACGGGAGGCAGCACAACATCAAACAGAGGCGGGGAGGAACCAACAAAGGAGTGGCCGGAGACTGCTCAGGACACTTTAATTACCCCCAGGTGCAAAGCTCTAAAGAGAGGGAAACGAGAACCGGCACTGATGAAAGCGCACATCTCCGCTTGAAACGCGTCTGCTTGGCGTTTCCAGAACTCTGGTAATTTTTTCTTGGCGTTTCCAGAACTCTGCTTAATTTGCTCAAATAAATCCTGTTGGCAAGTCAGCATATGTCGGGCTCATTCATAATTGAGTGGGCATTGGGTGCATGTCTATGGCCAGTATGCTGTTTCACTGGCGTTACCGGCATGCCCTCCTGGTGTGGTGTGAGGCGCCAAGTCAGCAAAACTTTGGACTGGGTACGAAAATACAGCGCGCTCACCCCCTCGAGAAGTCTCATGGTATTATTTTGGGACTTTAATTTTGGGGAAGGAGGCTGCAGCGTGTCTGTCAGAGGCCCCAGCAGGTATGTCAAACTACTCTCCCTGTGTGCAGAAAACGGAGGAATGCAGCGCGGTGAGTCAGGCCACTGTGCATTTGTCAGCCATTCACTGGATGGGCTGGCAAATTGGACTCGCAGCACCCTGGGTACATCACGTGCACGGGAGGCAGCACAACATCAAACAGAGGCGGGGAGGAACCAACAAAGGAGTGGCCAGAGACTGCTCAGGACACTTTAATTACCCCCAGGTGCGAGGCTCTGAAGAGAGGGAAACGAGAACCGGCACTGATGAAAGCGCACATCTCCGCTTGAAAAGCGTCTGCTTGGCGTTTCCAGAACTCTGTTAATTTTTTCTTGGCGTTTCCAGAACTCTGCTTAATTTGCTCATATAAATTCTGTTGGCAAGTCAGCATATGTCGGGCTCATTCATAATTGAGTGGGCATTGGGTGCATGTCTATGGCCAGTATGCTGTTTCACTGGCGTTACCGGCATGCCCTCCTGGTCTGGTGTGAGGCGCCAAGTCAGCAAAACTTTGGACTGGGTACGAAAATACAGCGTGCTCACCCCCCGAGAAGTCTCATGGTATTATTTTGGGACTTTAATTTTGGGGAAGGAGGCTGCACCGTATCTGCAGAGGCCCCAGCAGGTATGGCAAACTACTCTCCCTGTGTGCAGAAAACGGAGGAGTGCAGCCGGTGAGTCAGGCCACTGTGCATTTGTCAGCCATTCACTGGATGGGCTGGCACATTGGACTCGCAGCACCAGCATTCCTCTGGGTACATCACGTGCACGAGAGGCAGCACAACATCAAACAGAGGCGGGGAGGAACCAACAAAGGAGTGGCCAGAGACTGCTCAGGACACTTTAATTACCCCCAGGTGCGAGGCTCTGAAGAGAGGGAAACGAGAACCGGCACTGATGAAAGCGCACATCTCCGCTTGAAACGCGTCTGCTTGGCGTTTCCAGAACTCTGTTAATTTTTTCTTGGCGTTTCCAGAACTCCGCTTAATTTGCTCAAATAAATCCTGTATGCAAGTCAGCATATGTCGGGCTCATTCATAATTGAGTGGGCATTGGGTGCATTTCTATGGCCAGTATGCTGTTTCACTGGCGTTACCGGCATGCCCTCCTGGTCTGGTGTGAGGCGCCAAGTCAGCAAAACTTTGGACTGGGTACAAAAATACAGCGCGCTCACCCCCCCGAGAAGTCTCATGGTATTATTTTGGGACTTTAATTTCGGGGAAGGAGGCTGCAGCGTGTCTGCAGAAGCCCCAGCAGGTATGGCAAACTACTCTCCCTGTGTGCAGAAAATGGAGGAGTGCAGCGCTGTGAGTAAGGCCACTGTGCATTTGTCAGCCATTCATTGGATGGGCTGGCACATTGGACTCGCAGCACCAGCATTCCTCTGGGTACATCACGTGCACGGGAGGCAGCACAACATCAAACAGAGGCGGGGAGGAACCAACAAAGGAGTGGCCAGAGACTGCTCAGGACACTTTAATTACCCCCAGGTGCGAGGCTCTGAAGAGAGGGAAACGAGAACCGGCACTGATGAAAGCGCACATCTCCGCTTAAAACGCGTCTGCTTGGCATTTCCAGAACTCTGTTAACTTTTTTCTTGGCGTTTCCAGAACTCCGCTTAATTTGCTCAAATAAATCCTGTTGGCAAGTCAGCATATGTCGGGCTAATTCATAATTGAGTGGGCATTGGGTGCATGTCTATGGCCAGTATGCCGTTTCACTGGTGTTACCGGCATGCCCTCCTGGTCTGGTGTGAGGCGCCAAGTCAGCAAAACTTTGGACTGGGTACGAAAATACAGCACGCTCACCCTCCCCCCTGAGAAGTCTCATGGTATTATTTTGGGACTTTAATTTCGGGGAAGGAGGCTGCAGCGTGTCTGCAGAGGCCCCAGCAGGTATGGCAAACTACTCTCCCTGTGTGCAGAAAACGGAGGAGTGCAGCGCGGTGAGTCAGGCCACTGTGCATTTGTCAGCCATTCACTGGATGGGCTGGCACATTGGACTCGCAGCACCAGCATTCCTCTGGGTACATCACGTGCACGGGAGGCAGCACAACATCAAACAGAGGCGGGGAGGATCCAACAAAGGAGTGGCCAGAGACTGCTCAGGACACTTTAATTACCCCCAGGTGCGAGGCTCTGAAGAGAGGGAAACGAGAACTGGCACTGATGAAAGTGCACATCTCCGCTTAAAACGCGTCTGCTTGGCATTTCCAGAACTCTGTTAATTTTTTCTTGGCGTTTCCAGAACTCCGCTTAATTTGCTCAAATAAATCCTGTTGGCAAGTCAGCATATGTCGGGCTCATTCATAATTGAGTGGGCATTGGGTGCATGTCTATGGCCAGTATGCCGTTTCACTGGTGTTACCGGCATGCCCTCCTGGTCTGGTGTGAGGCGCCAAGTCAGCAAAACTTTGGACTGGGTACGAAAATACAGCGCGCTCACCCTCCCCCCCCGAGAAGTCTCATGGTATTATTTTGGGACTTTAATTTCGGGGAAGGAGGCTGCAGCGTGTCTGCAGAGGCCCCAGCAGGTATGGCAAACTACTCTCCCTGTGTGCAGAAAACGGAGGAGTGCAGCGCGGTGAGTTAGGCCACTGTGCATTTGTCAGCCATTCACTGGGTGGGCTGGCATATTGGACTCGCAGCACCAGCATTCCTCTGGGTACATCACGTGCACGGGAGGCAGCACAACATCAAACAGAGGCGGGGAGGAACCAACAAAGGAGTGGCCAGAGACTGCTCAGGACACTTTAATTACCCCCAGGTGCGAGGCTCTGAAGAGAGGGAAACAAGAACCGGCACTGATGAAAGCGCACATCTCCGCTTGAAACGTGTCTGCTTGGCGTTTCCAGAACTCTGTTATTTTTTTCTTGGCGTTTCCAGAACTCTGCTTAATTTGCTCAAATAAATCCTGTTGGCAAATCAGCATATGTCGGGCTCATTCATAATTGAGTGGGCATTGGGTGCATGTCTATGGCCAGTATGCTGTTTCACTGGCGTTACCGGCATGCCCTCCTGGTCTGGTGTGAGGCGCCAAGTTAGCAAAACTTTGTACTGGGTACGAAAATACAGCACGCTCACCCCCCCAAGAAGTCTCATGGTATTATTTTGGGACTTTAATTTCGGGGAAGGAGGCTGCAGCGTGTCTGCAGAGGCCCCAGCAGGTATGGCTAACTACTCTCCCTGTGTGCAGAAAACGGAGGAGTGCAGCGCGGTGAGTGAGGCCACTGTGCATTTGTCAGCCATTCACTGGATGGGCTGGCACATTGGACTCGCAGCACCAGCATTCCTCTGGGTACATCACGTGCACGGGAGGCAGCACAACATCAAACAGAGGCGGGGAGGAACCAACAAAGGAGTGGCCGGAGACTGCTCAGGACACTTTAATTACCCCCAGGTGCAAAGCTCTAAAGAGAGGGAAACGAGAACCGGCACTGATGAAAGCGCACATCTCCGCTTGAAACGCGTCTGCTTGGCGTTTCCAGAACTCTGGTAATTTTTTCTTGGCGTTTCCAGAACTCTGCTTAATTTGCTCAAATAAATCCTGTTGGCAAGTCAGCATATGTCGGGCTCATTCATAATTGAGTGGGCATTGGGTGCATGTCTATGGCCAGTATGCTGTTTCACTGGCGTTACCGGCATGCCCTCCTGGTGTGGTGTGAGGCGCCAAGTCAGCAAAACTTTGGACTGGGTACGAAAATACAGCGCGCTCACCCCCTCGAGAAGTCTCATGGTATTATTTTGGGACTTTAATTTTGGGGAAGGAGGCTGCAGCGTGTCTGCAGAGGCCCCAGCAGGTATGTCAAACTACTCTCCCTGTGTGCAGAAAACGGAGGAATGCAGCGCGGTGAGTCAGGCCACTGTGCATTTGTCAGCCATTCACTGGATGGGCTGGCACATTGGACTCGCAGCGCCCTGGGTACATCACGTGCACGGGAGGCAGCACAACATCAAACAGAGGCGGGGAGGAACCAACAAAGGAGTGGCCAGAGACTGCTCAGGACACTTTAATTACCCCCAGGTGCGAGGCTCTGAAGAGAGGAAAACGAGAACCGGCACTGATGAAAGCGCACATCTCCGCTTGAAAAGCGTCTGCTTGGCGTTTCCAGAACTCTGTTAATTTTTTCTTGGCGTTTCCAGAACTCTGCTTAATTTGCTCATATAAATTCTGTTGGCAAGTCAGCATATGTCGGGCTCATTCATAATTGAGTGGGCATTGGGTGCATGTCTATGGCCAGTATGCTGTTTCACTGGCGTTACCGGCATGCCCTCCTGGTCTGGTGTGAGGCGCCAAGTCAGCAAAACTTTGGACTGGGTACGAAAATACAGCGCGCTCACCCCCCCGAGAAGTCTCATGGTATTATTTTGGGACTTTAATTTCGGGGAAGGAGGCTGCAGCGTGTCTGCAGATGCCCCAGCAGGTATGGCAAACTACTCTCCCTGTGTGCAGAAAACGGTGGAGTGCAGCGTGGCGAGTCAGGCCGCTGTGCATTTGTCAGCCATTCACTGGATGGGCTGGCACATTGGACTCGCAGCACCAGCATTCCTCTGGGTACATCACGTGCACGGGAGGCAGCACAACATCAAACAGAGGCGGGGAGGAACCAACAAAGGAGTGGCCAGAGACTGCTCAGGACACTTGAATTACCCCCAGGTGCGAGGCTCTGAAGAGAGGGAAATGAGAACCGGCACTGATGAAAGCGCACATCTCCGCTTAAAACGCGTCTGCTTGGCATTTCCAGAACTCTGTTAACTTTTTTCTTGGCGTTTCCAGAACTCCGCTTAATTTGCTCAAATAAATCCTGTTGGCAAGTCAGCATATGTCGGGCTCATTCATAATTGAGTGGGCATTGGGTGCATGTCTATGGCCAGTATGCCGTTTCACTGGTGTTACCGGCATGCCCTCCTGGTCTGGTGTGAGGCGCCAAGTCAGCAAAACTTTGGACTGGGTACGAAAATACAGCGCGCTCACCCTCCCCCCCGAGAAGTCTCATGGTATTATTTTGGGACTTTAATTTCGGGGAAGGAGGCTGCAGCGTGTCTGCAGAGGCCCCAGCAGGTATGGCAAACTACTCTCCCTGTGTGCAGAAAACGGAGGAGTGCAGCGCGGTGAGTCAGGCCACTGTGCATTTGTCAGCCATTCACTGGATGGGCTGGCACATTGGACTCGCAGCACCAGCATTCCTCTGGGTACATCACGTGCACGGGAGGCAGCACAACATCAAACAGAGGCGGGGAGGAACCAACAAAGGAGTGGCCAGAGACTGCTCAGGACACTTTAATTACCCCCAGGTGCGAGGCTCTGAAGAGAGGGAAACGAGAACTGGCACTGATGAAAGTGCACATCTCCGCTTAAAACGCGTCTGCTTGGCATTTCCAGAACTCTGTTAATTTTTTCTTGGCGTTTCCAGAACTCCGCTTAATTTGCTCAAATAAATCCTGTTGGCAAGTCAGCATATGTCGGGCTCATTCATAATTGAGTGGGCATTGGGTGCATGTCTATGGCCAGTATGCCGTTTCACTGGTGTTACCGGCATGCCCTCCTGGTCTGGTGTGAGGCGCCAAGTCAGCAAAACTTTGGACTGGGTACGAAAATACAGCGCGCTCACCCTCCCCCCCGAGAAGTCTCATGGTATTATTTTGGGACTTTAATTTCGGGGAAGGAGGCTGCAGCGTGTCTGCAGAGGCCCCAGCAGGTATGGCAAACTACTCTCCCTGTGTGCAGAAAACGGAGGAGTGCAGCGCGGTGAGTTAGGCCACTGTGCATTTGTCAGCCATTCACTGGGTGGGCTGGCATATTGGACTCGCAGCACCAGCATTCCTCTGGGTACATCACGTGCACGGGAGGCAGCACAACATCAAACAGAGGCGGGGAGGAACCAACAAAGGAGTGGCCAGAGACTGCTCAGGACACTTTAATTACCCCCAGGTGCGAGGCTCTGAAGAGAGGGAAACAAGAACCGGCACTGATGAAAGCGCACATCTCCGCTTGAAACGTGTCTGCTTGGCGTTTCCAGAACTCTGTTATTTTTTTCTTGGCGTTTCCAGAACTCTGCTTAATTTGCTCAAATAAATCCTGTTGGCAAATCAGCATATGTCGGGCTCATTCATAATTGAGTGGGCATTGGGTGCATGTCTATGGCCAGTATGCTGTTTCACTGGCGTTACCGGCATGCCCTCCTGGTCTGGTGTGAGGCGCCAAGTTAGCAAAACTTTGGACTGGGTACGAAAATACAGCACGCTCACCCCCCCAAGAAGTCTCATGGTATTATTTTGGGACTTTAATTTCGGGGAAGGAGGCTGCAGCGTGTCTGCAGAGGCCCCAGCAGGTATGGCTAACTACTCTCCCTGTGTGCAGAAAACGGAGGAGTGCAGCGCGGTGAGTGAGGCCACTGTGCATTTGTCAGCCATTCACTGGATGGGCTGGCACATTGGACTCGCAGCACCAGCATTCCTCTGGGTACATCACGTGCACGGGAGGCAGCACAACATCAAACAGAGGCGGGGAGGAACCAACAAAGGAGTGGCCGGAGACTGCTCAGGACACTTTAATTACCCCCAGGTGCAAAGCTCTAAAGAGAGGGAAACGAGAACCGGCACTGATGAAAGCGCACATCTCCGCTTGAAACGCGTCTGCTTGGCGTTTCCAGAACTCTGGTAATTTTTTCTTGGCGTTTCCAGAACTCTGCTTAATTTGCTCAAATAAATCCTGTTGGCAAGTCAGCATATGTCGGGCTCATTCATAATTGAGTGGGCATTGGGTGCATGTCTATGGCCAGTATGCTGTTTCACTGGCGTTACCGGCATGCCCTCCTGGTGTGGTGTGAGGCGCCAAGTCAGCAAAACTTTGGACTGGGTACGAAAATACAGCGCGCTCACCCCCTCGAGAAGTCTCATGGTATTATTTTGGGACTTTAATTTTGGGGAAGGAGGCTGCAGCGTGTCTGTCAGAGGCCCCAGCAGGTATGTCAAACTACTCTCCCTGTGTGCAGAAAACGGAGGAATGCAGCGCGGTGAGTCAGGCCACTGTGCATTTGTCAGCCATTCACTGGATGGGCTGGCACATTGGACTCGCAGCACCCTGGGTACATCACGTGCACGGGAGGCAGCACAACATCAAACAGAGGCGGGGAGGAACCAACAAAGGAGTGGCCAGAGACTGCTCAGGACACTTTAATTACCCCCAGGTGCGAGGCTCTGAAGAGAGGGAAACGAGAACCGGCACTGATGAAAGCGCACATCTCCGCTTGAAAAGCGTCTGCTTGGCGTTTCCAGAACTCTGTTAATTTTTTCTTGGCGTTTCCAGAACTCTGCTTAATTTGCTCATATAAATTCTGTTGGCAAGTCAGCATATGTCGGGCTCATTCATAATTGAGTGGGCATTGGGTGCATGTCTATGGCCAGTATGCTGTTTCACTGGCGTTACCGGCATGCCCTCCTGGTCTGGTGTGAGGCGCCAAGTCAGCAAAACTTTGGACTGGGTACGAAAATACAGCGTGCTCACCCCCCGAGAAGTCTCATGGTATTATTTTGGGACTTTAATTTTGGGGAAGGAGGCTGCACCGTATCTGCAGAGGCCCCAGCAGGTATGGCAAACTACTCTCCCTGTGTGCAGAAAACGGAGGAGTGCAGCCGGTGAGTCAGGCCACTGTGCATTTGTCAGCCATTCACTGGATGGGCTGGCACATTGGACTCGCAGCACCAGCATTCCTCTGGGTACATCACGTGCACGAGAGGCAGCACAACATCAAACAGAGGCGGGGAGGAACCAACAAAGGAGTGGCCAGAGACTGCTCAGGACACTTTAATTACCCCCAGGTGCGAGGCTCTGAAGAGAGGGAAACGAGAACCGGCACTGATGAAAGCGCACATCTCCGCTTGAAACGCGTCTGCTTGGCGTTTCCAGAACTCTGTTAATTTTTTCTTGGCGTTTCCAGAACTCCGCTTAATTTGCTCAAATAAATCCTGTATGCAAGTCAGCATATGTCGGGCTCATTCATAATTGAGTGGGCATTGGGTGCATTTCTATGGCCAGTATGCTGTTTCACTGGCGTTACCGGCATGCCCTCCTGGTCTGGTGTGAGGCGCCAAGTCAGCAAAACTTTGGACTGGGTACAAAAATACAGCGCGCTCACCCCCCCGAGAAGTCTCATGGTATTATTTTGGGACTTTAATTTCGGGGAAGGAGGCTGCAGCGTGTCTGCAGAAGCCCCAGCAGGTATGGCAAACTACTCTCCCTGTGTGCAGAAAATGGAGGAGTGCAGCGCTGTGAGTAAGGCCACTGTGCATTTGTCAGCCATTCATTGGATGGGCTGGCACATTGGACTCGCAGCACCAGCATTCCTCTGGGTACATCACGAGCACGGGAGGCAGCACAACATCAAACAGAGGCGGGGAGGAACTAACAAAGGAGTGGCCAGAGACTGCTAAGGACACTTTAATTACCCCCAGGTGCGAGGCTCTGAAGAGAGGGAAACGAGAACCGGCACTGATGAAAGCGCACATCTCCGCTTGAAACGCGTCTGCTTGGCGTTTCCAGAACTCTGTTAATTTTTTCTTGGCGTTTCCAGAACTCCGCTTAATTTACTCAAATAAATCCTGTTGGCAAGTCAGCATATGTCGGGCTCATTCATAATTGAGTGGGCATTGGGTGCATGTCTATGGCCAGTATGCTGTTTCACTGGCGTTACCGGCATGCCCTCCTGGTCTGGTGTGAGGAACCAAGTTAGCAAAAATTTGGACTGGGTACGAAAATACAGCACGCTCACCCCCCAAGAAGACTCATGGTATTATTTTGGGACTTTAATTTCGGGGAAGGAGGCTGCAGCGTGTCTGCAGAGGCCCCAGCAGGTATGGCAAACTACTCTCCCTGTGTGCAGAAAACGGAGGAGTGCAGCGCGGTGAGTTAGGCCACTGTGCATTTGTCAGCCATTCACTGGGTGGGCTGGCATATTGGACTCGCAGCACCAGCATTCCTCTGGGTACATCACGTGCACGGGAGGCAGCACAACATCAAACAGAGGCAGGGAGGAACCAACAAAGGAGTGGCCAGAGACTGCTCAGGACACTTTAATTACCCCCAGGTGCGAGGCTCTGAAGAGAGGGAAACAAGAACCGGCACTGATGAAAGCGCACATCTCCGCTTGAAACGTGTCTGCTTTGCGTTTCCAGAACTCTGTTATTTTTTTCTTGGCGTTTCCAGAACTCTGCTTAATTTGCTCAAATAAATCCTGTTGGCAAATCAGCATATGTTGGGCTCATTCATAATTGAGTGGGCATTGGGTGCATGTCTATGGCCAGTATGCTGTTTCACTGGCGTTACCGGCATGCCCTCCTGGTCTGGTGTGAGGCGCCAAGTTAGCAAAACTTTGGACTGGGTACGAAAATACAGCACGCTCACCCCCCCAAGAAGTCTCATGGTATTATTTTGGGACTTTAATTTCGGGGAAGGAGGCTGCAGCGTGTCTGCAGAGGCCCCAGCAGGTATGGCTAACTACTCTCCCTGTGTGCAGAAAACGGAGGAGTGCAGCGCGGTGAGTGAGGCCACTGTGCATTTGTCAGCCATTCACTGGATGGGCTGGCACATTGGACTCGCAGCACCAGCATTCCTCTGGGTACATCACGTGCACGGGAGGCAGCACAACATCAAACAGAGGCGGGGAGGAACCAACAAAGGAGTGGCCGGAGACTGCTCAGGACACTTTAATTACCCCCAGGTGCAAAGCTCTAAAGAGAGGGAAACGAGAACCGGCACTGATGAAAGCGCACATCTCCGCTTGAAACGCGTCTGCTTGGCGTTTCCAGAACTCTGGTAATTTTTTCTTGGCGTTTCCAGAACTCTGCTTAATTTGCTCAAATAAATCCTGTTGGCAAGTCAGCATATGTCGGGCTCATTCATAATTGAGTGGGCATTGGGTGCATGTCTATGGCCAGTATGCTGTTTCACTGGCGTTACCGGCATGCCCTCCTGGTGTGGTGTGAGGCGCCAAGTCAGCAAAACTTTGGACTGGGTACGAAAATACAGCGCGCTCACCCCCTCGAGAAGTCTCATGGTATTATTTTGGGACTTTAATTTTGGGGAAGGAGGCTGCAGCGTGTCTGCAGAGGCCCCAGCAGGTATGTCAAACTACTCTCCCTGTGTGCAGAAAACGGAGGAATGCAGCGCGGTGAGTCAGGCCACTGTGCATTTGTCAGCCATTCACTGGATGGGCTGGCACATTGGACTCGCAGCACCCTGGGTACATCACGTGCACGGGAGGCAGCACAACATCAAACAGAGGCGGGGAGGAACCAACAAAGGAGTGGCCAGAGACTGCTCAGGACACTTTAATTACCCCCAGGTGCGAGGCTCTGAAGAGAGGGAAACGAGAACCGGCACTGATGAAAGCGCACATCTCCGCTTGAAAAGCGTCTGCTTGGCGTTTCCAGAACTCTGTTAATTTTTTCTTGGCGTTTCCAGAACTCTGCTTAATTTGCTCATATAAATTCTGTTGGCAAGTCAGCATATGTCGGGCTCTTTCATAATTGAGTGGGCATTGGGTGCATGTCTATGGCCAGTATGCTGTTTCACTGGCGTTACCGGCATGCCCTCCTGGTCTGGTGTGAGGCGCCAAGTCAGCAAAACTTTGGACTGGGTACGAAAATACAGCGTGCTCACCCCCCCGAGAAGTCTCATGGTATTATTTTGGGACTTTAATTTTGGGGAAGGAGGCTGCACCGTATCTGCAGAGGCCCCAGCAGGTATGGCAAACTACTCTCCCTGTGTGCAGAAAACGGAGGAGTGCAGCCGGTGAGTCAGGCCACTGTGCATTTGTCAGCCATTCACTGGATGGGCTGGCACATTGGACTCGCAGCACCAGCATTCCTCTGGGTACATCACGTGCACGGGAGGCAGCACAACATAAAACAGAGGCGGGGAGGAACCAACAAAGGAGTGGCCAGAGACTGCTCAGGACACTTTAATTACCCCCAGGTGCGAGGCTCTGAAGAGAGGGAAACGAGAACCGGCACTGATGAAAGCGCACATCTCCGCTTGAAACGCGTCTGCTTGGCGTTTCCAGAACTCTGTTAATTTTTTCTTGGCGTTTCCAGAACTCCGCTTAATTTGCTCAAATAAATCCTGTATGCAAGTCAGCATATGTCGGGCTCATTCATAATTGAGTGGGCATTGGGTGCATTTCTATGGCCAGTATGCTGTTTCACTGGCGTTACCGGCATGCCCTCCTGGTGTGGTGTGAGGCGCCAAGTCAGCAAAACTTTGGACTGGGTACGAAAATACAGCGCGCTCACCCCCTCGAGAAGTCTCATGGTATTATTTTGGGACTTTAATTTTGGGGAAGGAGGCTGCAGCGTGTCTGCAGAGGCCCCAGCAGGTATGTCAAACTACTCTCCCTGTGTGCAGAAAACGGAGGAATGCAGCGCGGTGAGTCAGGCCACTGTGCATTTGTCAGCCATTCACTGGATGGGCTGGCACATTGGACTCGCAGCACCCTGGGTACATCAC
Source organism: Lissotriton vulgaris (assembly GCF_964263255.1). Classification (NCBI taxonomy): domain Eukaryota; kingdom Metazoa; phylum Chordata; class Amphibia; order Caudata; family Salamandridae; genus Lissotriton; species Lissotriton vulgaris. The sequence continues at coordinate 748,044,478 of NC_141693.1, read as the reverse complement.
GTGCACGGGAGGCAGCACAACATCAAACAGAGGCGGGGAGGAACCAACAAAGGAGTGGCCAGAGACTGCTCAGGACACTTTAATTACCCCCAGGTGCGAGGCTCTGAAGAGAGGGAAACGAGAACCGGCACTGATGAAAGCGCACATCTCCGCTTGAAAAGCGTCTGCTTGGCGTTTCCAGAACTCTGTTAATTTTTTCTTGGCGTTTCCAGAACTCTGCTTAATTTGCTCATATAAATTCTGTTGGCAAGTCAGCATATGTCGGGCTCATTCATAATTGAGTGGGCATTGGGTGCATGTCTATGGCCAGTATGCTGTTTCACTGGCGTTACCGGCATGCCCTCCTGGTCTGGTGTGAGGCGCCAAGTCAGCAAAACTTTGGACTGGGTACGAAAATACAGCGTGCTCACCCCCCCGAGAAGTCTCATGGTATTATTTTGGGACTTTAATTTTGGGGAAGGAGGCTGCACCGTATCTGCAGAGGCCCCAGCAGGTATGGCAAACTACTCTCCCTGTGTGCAGAAAACGGAGGAGTGCAGCCGGTGAGTCAGGCCACTGTGCATTTGTCAGCCATTCACTGGATGGGCTGGCACATTGGACTCGCAGCACCAGCATTCCTCTGGGTACATCACGTGCACGGGAGGCAGCACAACATCAAACAGAGGCGGGGAGGAACCAACAAAGGAGTGGCCAGAGACTGCTCAGGACACTTTAATTACCCCCAGGTGCGAGGCTCTGAAGAGAGGGAAACGAGAACCGGCACTGATGAAAGCGCACATCTCCGCTTGAAACGCGTCTGCTTGGCGTTTCCAGAACTCTGTTAATTTTTTCTTGGCGTTTCCAGAACTCCGCTTAATTTGCTCAAATAAATCCTGTATGCAAGTCAGCATATGTCGGGCTCATTCATAATTGAGTGGGCATTGGGTGCATTTCTATGGCCAGTATGCTGTTTCACTGGCGTTACCGGCATGCCCTCCTGGTCTGGTGTGAGGCGCCAAGTCAGCAAAACTTTGGACTGGGTACGAAAATACAGCGCGCTCACCCCCCCCGAGAAGTCTCATGGTATTATTTTGGGACTTTAATTTCGGGGAAGGAGGCTGCAGCGTGTCTGCAGAAGCCCCAGCAGGTATGGCAAACTACTCTCCCTGTGTGCAGAAAATGGAGGAGTGCAGCGCTGTGAGTAAGGCCACTGTGCATTTGTCAGCCATTCATTGGATGGGCTGGCACATTGGACTCGCAGCACCAGCCTTCCTCTGGGTACATCACGAGCACGGGAGGCAGCACAACATCAAACAGAGGCGGGGAGGAACTAACAAAGGAGTGGCCAGAGACTGCTAAGGACACTTTAATTACCCCCAGGTGCGAGGCTCTGAAGAGAGGGAAACGAGAACCGGCACTGATGAAAGCGCACATCTCCGCTTGAAACGCGTCTGCTTGGCGTTTCCAGAACTCTGTTAATTTTTTCTTGGCGTTTCCAGAACTCCGCTTAATTTACTCAAATAAATCCTGTTGGCAAGTCAGCATATGTCGGGCTCATTCATAATTGAGTGGGCATTGGGTGCATGTCTATGGCCAGTATGCTGTTTCACTGGCGTTACCGGCATGCCCTCCTGGTCTGGTGTGAGGAACCAAGTTAGCAAAAATTTGGACTGGGTACGAAAATACAGCACGCTCACCCCCCAAGAAGACTCATGGTATTATTTTGGGACTTTAATTTCGGGGAAGGAGGCTGCAGCGTGTCTGCAGAGGCCCCAGCAGGTATGGCTAACTACTCTCCCTGTGTGCAGAAAACGGAGGAGTGCAGCGCGGGGAGTGAGGCCACTGTGCATTTGTCAGCCATTCACTGGATGGGCTGGCACATTGGACTCGCAGCACCAGCCTTCCTCTGGGTACATCACATGCACGGGAGGCAGCACAACATCAAACAGAGGCGGGGAGGAACCAACAAAGGAGTGGCCAGAGACTGCTCAGGACACTTTAATTACCCCCAGGTGCGAGGCTCTGAAGAGAGGGAAACGAGAACCGGCACTGATGAAAGCGCACATCTCCGCTTGAAACGCGTCTGCTTGGCGTTTCCAGAACTCTGTTAATTTTTTCTTGGCGTTTCCAGAACTCTGCTTAATTTGCTCAAATAAATCCTGTTGGCAAGTCAGCATATGTCGGGCTCATTCATAATTGAGTGGGCATTGGGTGCATGTCTATGGCCAGTATGCTGTTTCACTGGCGTTACCGGCATGCCCTCCTGGTCTGGTGTGAGGCGCCAAGTCAGCAAAACTTTGGACTGGGTACGAAAATACAGCGCGCTCATCCCCTCGAGAAGTCTCATGGTATTATTTTGGGACTTTAATTTCGTGGAAGGAGGCTGTAGCGTGTCTGCAGAGGCCCCAGCAGGTATGTCAAACTACTCTCCCTGTGTGCAGAAAACGGAGGAATGCAGCGCGGTGAGTCAGGCCACTGTGCATTTGTCAGCCATTCACTGGATGGGCTGGCACATTGGACTCGCAGCACCCTGGGTACATCACGTGCACGAGAGGCAGCACAACATCAAACAGAGGCGGGGAGGAACCAACAAAGGAGTGGCCAGAGACTGCTCAGGACACTTTAATTACCCCCAGGTGCGAGGCTCTGAAGAGAGGGAAACGAGAACTGGCACTGATGAAAGTGCACATCTCCGCTTAAAACGCGTCTGCTTGGCATTTCCAGAACTCTGTTAATTTTTTCTTGGCGTTTCCAGAACTCCGCTTAATTTGCTCAAATAAATCCTGTTGGCAAGTCAGCATATGTCGGGCTCATTCATAATTGAGTGGGCATTGGGTGCATGTCTATGGCCAGTATGCCGTTTCACTGGTGTTACCGGCATGCCCTCCTGGTCTGGTGTGAGGCGCCAAGTCAGCAAAACTTTGGACTGGGTACGAAAATACAGCGCGCTCACCCTCCCCCCCGAGAAGTCTCATGGTATTATTTTGGGACTTTAATTTCGGGGAAGGAGGCTGCAGCGTGTCTGCAGAGGCCCCAGCAGGTATGGCAAACTACTCTCCCTGTGTGCAGAAAACGGAGGAGTGCAGCGCGGTGAGTTAGGCCACTGTGCATTTGTCAGCCATTCACTGGGTGGGCTGGCATATTGGACTCGCAGCACCAGCATTCCTCTGGGTACATCACGTGCACGGGAGGCAGCACAACATCAAACAGAGGCGGGGAGGAACCAACAAAGGAGTGGCCAGAGACTGCTCAGGACACTTTAATTACCCCCAGGTGCGAGGCTCTGAAGAGAGGGAAACAAGAACCGGCACTGATGAAAGCGCACATCTCCGCTTGAAACGTGTCTGCTTGGCGTTTCCAGAACTCTGTTATTTTTTTCTTGGCGTTTCCAGAACTCTGCTTAATTTGCTCAAATAAATCCTGTTGGCAAATCAGCATATGTCGGGCTCATTCATAATTGAGTGGGCATTGGGTGCATGTCTATGGCCAGTATGCTGTTTCACTGGCGTTACCGGCATGCCCTCCTGGTCTGGTGTGAGGCGCCAAGTTAGCAAAACTTTGTACTGGGTACGAAAATACAGCACGCTCACCCCCCCAAGAAGTCTCATGGTATTATTTTGGGACTTTAATTTCGGGGAAGGAGGCTGCAGCGTGTCTGCAGAGGCCCCAGCAGGTATGGCTAACTACTCTCCCTGTGTGCAGAAAACGGAGGAGTGCAGCGCGGTGAGTGAGGCCACTGTGCATTTGTCAGCCATTCACTGGATGGGCTGGCACATTGGACTCGCAGCACCAGCATTCCTCTGGGTACATCACGTGCACGGGAGGCAGCACAACATCAAACAGAGGCGGGGAGGAACCAACAAAGGAGTGGCCGGAGACTGCTCAGGACACTTTAATTACCCCCAGGTGCAAAGCTCTAAAGAGAGGGAAACGAGAACCGGCACTGATGAAAGCGCACATCTCCGCTTGAAACGCGTCTGCTTGGCGTTTCCAGAACTCTGGTAATTTTTTCTTGGCGTTTCCAGAACTCTGCTTAATTTGCTCAAATAAATCCTGTTGGCAAGTCAGCATATGTCGGGCTCATTCATAATTGAGTGGGCATTGGGTGCATGTCTATGGCCAGTATGCTGTTTCACTGGCGTTACCGGCATGCCCTCCTGGTGTGGTGTGAGGCGCCAAGTCAGCAAAACTTTGGACTGGGTACGAAAATACAGCGCGCTCACCCCCTCGAGAAGTCTCATGGTATTATTTTGGGACTTTAATTTTGGGGAAGGAGGCTGCAGCGTGTCTGCAGAGGCCCCAGCAGGTATGTCAAACTACTCTCCCTGTGTGCAGAAAACGGAGGAATGCAGCGCGGTGAGTCAGGCCACTGTGCATTTGTCAGCCATTCACTGGATGGGCTGGCACATTGGACTCGCAGCGCCCTGGGTACATCACGTGCACGGGAGGCAGCACAACATCAAACAGAGGCGGGGAGGAACCAACAAAGGAGTGGCCAGAGACTGCTCAGGACACTTAAATTACCCCCAGGTGCGAGGCTCTGAAGAGAGGAAAACGAGAACCGGCACTGATGAAAGCGCACATCTCCGCTTGAAAAGCGTCTGCTTGGCGTTTCCAGAACTCTGTTAATTTTTTCTTGGCGTTTCCAGAACTCTGCTTAATTTGCTCATATAAATTCTGTTGGCAAGTCAGCATATGTCGGGCTCATTCATAATTGAGTGGGCATTGGGTGCATGTCTATGGCCAGTATGCTGTTTCACTGGCGTTACCGGCATGCCCTCCTGGTCTGGTGTGAGGCGCCAAGTCAGCAAAACTTTGGACTGGGTACGAAAATACAGCGCGCTCACCCCCCGAGAAGTCTCATGGTATTATTTTGGGACTTTAATTTCGGGGAAGGAGGCTGCAGCGTGTCTGCAGATGCCCCAGCAGGTATGGCAAACTACTCTCCCTGTGTGCAGAAAACGGTGGAGTGCAGCGTGGCGAGTCAGGCCGCTGTGCATTTGTCAGCCATTCACTGGATGGGCTGGCACATTGGACTCGCAGCACCAGCATTCCTCTGGGTACATCACGTGCACGGGAGGCAGCACAACATCAAACAGAGGCGGGGAGGAACCAACAAAGGAGTGGCCAGAGACTGCTCAGGACACTTGAATTACCCCCAGGTGCGAGGCTCTGAAGAGAGGAAAATGAGAACCGGCACTGATGAAAGCGCACATCTCCGCTTAAAACGCGTCTGCTTGGCATTTCCAGAACTCTGTTAACTTTTTTCTTGGCGTTTCCAGAACTCCGCTTAATTTGCTCAAATAAATCCTGTTGGCAAGTCAGCATATGTCGGGCTCATTCATAATTGAGTGGGCATTGGGTGCATGTCTATGGCCAGTATGCTGTTTCACTGGTGTTACCGGCATGCCCTCCTGGTCTGGTGTGAGGCGCCAAGTCAGCAAAACTTTGGACTGGGTACGAAAATACAGCGCGCTCACCCTCCCCCCCGAGAAGTCTCATGGTATTATTTTGGGACTTTAATTTCGGGGAAGGAGGCTGCAGCGTGTCTGCAGAGGCCCCAGCAGGTATGGCAAACTACTCTCCCTGTGTGCAGAAAACGGAGGAGTGCAGCGCGGTGAGTCAGGCCACTGTGCATTTGTCAGCCATTCACTGGATGAGCTGGCACATTGGACTCGCAGCACCAGCATTCCTCTGGGTACATCACGTGCACGGGAGGCAGCACAACATCAAACAGAGGCGGGGAGGAACCAACAAAGGAGTGGCCAGAGACTGCTCAGGACACTTTAATTACCCCCAGGTGCGAGGCTCTGAAGAGAGGGAAACGAGAACTGGCACTGATGAAAGTGCACATCTCCGCTTAAAACGCGTCTGCTTGGCATTTCCAGAACTCTGTTAATTTTTTCTTGGCGTTTCCAGAACTCCGCTTAATTTGCTCAAATAAATCCTGTTGGCAAGTCAGCATATGTCGGGCTCATTCATAATTGAGTGGGCATTGGGTGCATGTCTATGGCCAGTATGCCGTTTCACTGGTGTTACCGGCATGCCCTCCTGGTCTGGTGTGAGGCGCCAAGTCAGCAAAACTTTGGACTGGGTACGAAAATACAGCGCGCTCACCCTCCCCCCCGAGAAGTCTCATGGTATTATTTTGGGACTTTAATTTCGGGGAAGGAGGCTGCAGCGTGTCTGCAGAGGCCCCAGCAGGTATGGCAAACTACTCTCCCTGTGTGCAGAAAACGGAGGAGTGCAGCGCGGTGAGTTAGGCCACTGTGCATTTGTCAGCCATTCACTGGGTGGGCTGGCATATTGGACTCGCAGCACCAGCATTCCTCTGGGTACATCACGTGCACGGGAGGCAGCACAACATCAAACAGAGGCGGGGAGGAACCAACAAAGGAGTGGCCAGAGACTGCTCAGGACACTTTAATTACCCCCAGGTGCGAGGCTCTGAAGAGAGGGAAACAAGAACCGGCACTGATGAAAGCGCACATCTCCGCTTGAAACGTGTCTGCTTGGCGTTTCCAGAACTCTGTTATTTTTTTCTTGGCGTTTCCAGAACTCTGCTTAATTTGCTCAAATAAATCCTGTTGGCAAATCAGCATATGTCGGGCTCATTCATAATTGAGTGGGCATTGGGTGCATGTCTATGGCCAGTATGCTGTTTCACTGGCGTTACCGGCATGCCCTCCTGGTCTGGTGTGAGGCGCCAAGTTAGCAAAACTTTGGACTGGGTACGAAAATACAGCACGCTCACCCCCCCAAGAAGTCTCATGGTATTATTTTGGGACTTTAATTTCGGGGAAGGAGGCTGCAGCGTGTCTGCAGAGGCCCCAGCAGGTATGGCTAACTACTCTCCCTGTGTGCAGAAAACGGAGGAGTGCAGCGCGGTGAGTGAGGCCACTGTGCATTTGTCAGCCATTCACTGGATGGGCTGGCACATTGGACTCGCAGCACCAGCATTCCTCTGGGTACATCACGTGCACGGGAGGCAGCACAACATCAAACAGAGGCGGGGAGGAACCAACAAAGGAGTGGCCGGAGACTGCTCAGGACACTTTAATTACCCCCAGGTGCAAAGCTCTAAAGAGAGGGAAACGAGAACCGGCACTGATGAAAGCGCACATCTCCGCTTGAAACGCGTCTGCTTGGCGTTTCCAGAACTCTGGTAATTTTTTCTTGGCGTTTCCAGAACTCTGCTTAATTTGCTCAAATAAATCCTGTTGGCAAGTCAGCATATGTCGGGCTCATTCATAATTGAGTGGGCATTGGGTGCATGTCTATGGCCAGTATGCTGTTTCACTGGCGTTACCGGCATGCCCTCCTGGTGTGGTGTGAGGCGCCAAGTCAGCAAAACTTTGGACTGGGTACGAAAATACAGCGCGCTCACCCCCTCGAGAAGTCTCATGGTATTATTTTGGGACTTTAATTTTGGGGAAGGAGGCTGCAGCGTGTCTGTCAGAGGCCCCAGCAGGTATGTCAAACTACTCTCCCTGTGTGCAGAAAACGGAGGAATGCAGCGCGGTGAGTCAGGCCACTGTGCATTTGTCAGCCATTCACTGGATGGGCTGGCACATTGGACTCGCAGCACCCTGGGTACATCACGTGCACGGGAGGCAGCACAACATCAAACAGAGGCGGGGAGGAACCAACAAAGGAGTGGCCAGAGACTGCTCAGGACACTTTAATTACCCCCAGGTGCGAGGCTCTGAAGAGAGGGAAACGAGAACCGGCACTGATGAAAGCGCACATCTCCGCTTGAAAAGCGTCTGCTTGGCGTTTCCAGAACTCTGTTAATTTTTTCTTGGCGTTTCCAGAACTCTGCTTAATTTGCTCATATAAATTCTGTTGGCAAGTCAGCATATGTCGGGCTCATTCATAATTGAGTGGGCATTGGGTGCATGTCTATGGCCAGTATGCTGTTTCACTGGCGTTACCGGCATGCCCTCCTGGTCTGGTGTGAGGCGCCAAGTCAGCAAAACTTTGGACTGGGTACGAAAATACAGCGTGCTCACCCCCCGAGAAGTCTCATGGTATTATTTTGGGACTTTAATTTTGGGGAAGGAGGCTGCACCGTATCTGCAGAGGCCCCAGCAGGTATGGCAAACTACTCTCCCTGTGTGCAGAAAACGGAGGAGTGCAGCCGGTGAGTCAGGCCACTGTGCATTTGTCAGCCATTCACTGGATGGGCTGGCACATTGGACTCGCAGCACCAGCATTCCTCTGGGTACATCACGTGCACGAGAGGCAGCACAACATCAAACAGAGGCGGGGAGGAACCAACAAAGGGGTGGCCAGAGACTGCTCAGGACACTTTAATTACCCCCAGGTGCGAGGCTCTGAAGAGAGGGAAACGAGAACCGGCACTGATGAAAGCGCACATCTCCGCTTGAAACGCGTCTGCTTGGCGTTTCCAGAACTCTGTTAATTTTTTCTTGGCGTTTCCAGAACTCCGCTTAATTTGCTCAAATAAATCCTGTATGCAAGTCAGCATATGTCGGGCTCATTCATAATTGAGTGGGCATTGGGTGCATTTCTATGGCCAGTATGCTGTTTCACTGGCGTTACCGGCATGCCCTCCTGGTCTGGTGTGAGGCGCCAAGTCAGCAAAACTTTGGACTGGGTACAAAAATACAGCGCGCTCACCCCCCCGAGAAGTCTCATGGTATTATTTTGGGACTTTAATTTCGGGGAAGGAGGCTGCAGCGTGTCTGCAGAAGCCCCAGCAGGTATGGCAAACTACTCTCCCTGTGTGCAGAAAATGGAGGAGTGCAGCGCTGTGAGTAAGGCCACTGTGCATTTGTCAGCCATTCATTGGATGGGCTGGCACATTGGACTCGCAGCACCAGCATTCCTCTGGGTACATCACGAGCACGGGAGGCAGCACAACATCAAACAGAGGCGGGGAGGAACTAACAAAGGAGTGGCCAGAGACTGCTAAGGACACTTTAATTACCCCCAGGTGCGAGGCTCTGAAGAGAGGGAAACGAGAACCGGCACTGATGAAAGCGCACATCTCCGCTTGAAACGCGTCTGCTTGGCGTTTCCAGAACTCTGTTAATTTTTTCTTGGCGTTTCCAGAACTCCGCTTAATTTACTCAAATAAATCCTGTTGGCAAGTCAGCATATGTCGGGCTCATTCATAATTGAGTGGGCATTGGGTGCATGTCTATGGCCAGTATGCTGTTTCACTGGCGTTACCGGCATGCCCTCCTGGTCTGGTGTGAGGAACCAAGTTAGCAAAAATTTGGACTGGGTACGAAAATACAGCACGCTCACCCCCCAAGAAGACTCATGGTATTATTTTGGGACTTTAATTTCGGGGAAGGAGGCTGCAGCGTGTCTGCAGAGGCCCCAGCAGGTATGGCAAACTACTCTCCCTGTGTGCAGAAAACGGAGGAGTGCAGCGCGGTGAGTTAGGCCACTGTGCATTTGTCAGCCATTCACTGGGTGGGCTGGCATATTGGACTCGCAGCACCAGCATTCCTCTGGGTACATCACGTGCACGGGAGGCAGCACAACATCAAACAGAGGCAGGGAGGAACCAACAAAGGAGTGGCCAGAGACTGCTCAGGACACTTTAATTACCCCCAGGTGCGAGGCTCTGAAGAGAGGGAAACAAGAACCGGCACTGATGAAAGCGCACATCTCCGCTTGAAACGTGTCTGCTTTGCGTTTCCAGAACTCTGTTATTTTTTTCTTGGCGTTTCCAGAACTCTGCTTAATTTGCTCAAATAAATCCTGTTGGCAAATCAGCATATGTCGGGCTCATTCATAATTGAGTGGGCATTGGGTGCATGTCTATGGCCAGTATGCTGTTTCACTGGCGTTACCGGCATGCCCTCCTGGTCTGGTGTGAGGCGCCAAGTTAGCAAAACTTTGGACTGGGTACGAAAATACAGCACGCTCACCCCCCCAAGAAGTCTCATGGTATTATTTTGGGACTTTAATTTCGGGGAAGGAGGCTGCAGCGTGTCTGCAGAGGCCCCAGCAGGTATGGCTAACTACTCTCCCTGTGTGCAGAAAACGGAGGAGTGCAGCGCGGTGAGTGAGGCCACTGTGCATTTGTCAGCCATTCACTGGATGGGCTGGCACATTGGACTCGCAGCACCAGCATTCCTCTGGGTACATCACGTGCACGGGAGGCAGCACAACATCAAACAGAGGCGGGGAGGAACCAACAAAGGAGTGGCCGGAGACTGCTCAGGACACTTTAATTACCCCCAGGTGCAAAGCTCTAAAGAGAGGGAAACGAGAACCGGCACTGATGAAAGCGCACATCTCCGCTTGAAACGCGTCTGCTTGGCGTTTCCAGAACTCTGGTAATTTTTTCTTGGCGTTTCCAGAACTCTGCTTAATTTGCTCAAATAAATCCTGTTGGCAAGTCAGCATATGTCGGGCTCATTCATAATTGAGTGGGCATTGGGTGCATGTCTATGGCCAGTATGCTGTTTCACTGGCGTTACCGGCATGCCCTCCTGGTGTGGTGTGAGGCGCCAAGTCAGCAAAACTTTGGACTGGGTACGAAAATACAGCGCGCTCACCCCCTCGAGAAGTCTCATGGTATTATTTTGGGACTTTAATTTTGGGGAAGGAGGCTGCAGCGTGTCTGCAGAGGCCCCAGCAGGTATGTCAAACTACTCTCCCTGTGTGCAGAAAACGGAGGAATGCAGCGCGGTGAGTCAGGCCACTGTGCATTTGTCAGCCATTCACTGGATGGGCTGGCACATTGGACTCGCAGCACCCTGGGTACATCACGTGCACGGGAGGCAGCACAACATCAAACAGAGGCGGGGAGGAACCAACAAAGGAGTGGCCAGAGACTGCTCAGGACACTTTAATTACCCCCAGGTGCGAGGCTCTGAAGAGAGGGAAACGAGAACCGGCACTGATGAAAGCGCACATCTCCGCTTGAAAAGCGTCTGCTTGGCGTTTCCAGAACTCTGTTAATTTTTTCTTGGCGTTTCCAGAACTCTGCTTAATTTGCTCATATAAATTCTGTTGGCAAGTCAGCATATGTCGGGCTCATTCATAATTGAGTGGGCATTGGGTGCATGTCTATGGCCAGTATGCTGTTTCACTGGCGTTACCGGCATGCCCTCCTGGTCTGGTGTGAGGCGCCAAGTCAGCAAAACTTTGGACTGGGTACGAAAATACAGCGTGCTCACCCCCCCGAGAAGTCTCATGGTATTATTTTGGGACTTTAATTTTGGGGAAGGAGGCTGCACCGTATCTGCAGAGGCCCCAGCAGGTATGGCAAACTACTCTCCCTGTGTGCAGAAAACGGAGGAGTGCAGCCGGTGAGTCAGGCCACTGTGCATTTGTCAGCCATTCACTGGATGGGCTGGCACATTGGACTCGCAGCACCAGCATTCCTCTGGGTACATCACGTGCACGGGAGGCAGCACAACATCAAACAGAGGCGGGGAGGAACCAACAAAGGAGTGGCCAGAGACTGCTCAGGACACTTTAATTAGCCCCAGGTGCGAGGCTCTGAAGAGAGGGAAACGAGAACCGGCACTGATGAAAGCGCACATCTCCGCTTGAAACGCGTCTGCTTGGCGTTTCCAGAACTCTGTTAATTTTTTCTTGGCGTTTCCAGAACTCCGCTTAATTTGCTCAAATAAATCCTGTATGCAAGTCAGCATATGTCGGGCTCATTCATAATTGAGTGGGCATTGGGTGCATTTCTATGGCCAGTATGCTGTTTCACTGGCGTTACCGGCATGCCCTCCTGGTGTGGTGTGAGGCGCCAAGTCAGCAAAACTTTGGACTGGGTACGAAAATACAGCGCGCTCACCCCCTCGAGAAGTCTCATGGTATTATTTTGGGACTTTAATTTTGGGGAAGGAGGCTGCAGCGTGTCTGTCAGAGGCCCCAGCAGGTATGTCAAACTACTCTCCCTGTGTGCAGAAAACGGAGGAATGCAGCGCGGTGAGTCAGGCCACTGTGCATTTGTCAGCCATTCACTGGATGGGCTGGCACATTGGACTCGCAGCACCCTGGGTACATCACGTGCACGGGAGGCAGCACAACATCAAACAGAGGCGGGGAGGAACCAACAAAGGAGTGGCCAGAGACTGCTCAGGACACTTTAATTACCCCCAGGTGCGAGGCTCTGAAGAGAGGGAAACGAGAACCGGCACTGATGAAAGCGCACATCTCCGCTTGAAAAGCGTCTGCTTGGCGTTTCCAGAACTCTGTTAATTTTTTCTTGGCGTTTCCAGAACTCTGCTTAATTTGCTCATATAAATTCTGTTGGCAAGTCAGCATATGTCGGGCTCATTCATAATTGAGTGGGCATTGGGTGCATGTCTATGGCCAGTATGCTGTTTCACTGGCGTTACCGGCATGCCCTCCTGGTCTGGTGTGAGGCGCCAAGTCAGCAAAACTTTGGACTGGGTACGAAAATACAGCGTGCTCACCCCCCGAGAAGTCTCATGGTATTATTTTGGGACTTTAATTTTGGGGAAGGAGGCTGCACCGTATCTGCAGAGGCCCCAGCAGGTATGGCAAACTACTCTCCCTGTGTGCAGAAAACGGAGGAGTGCAGCCGGTGAGTCAGGCCACTGTGCATTTGTCAGCCATTCACTGGATGGGCTGGCACATTGGACTCGCAGCACCAGCATTCCTCTGGGTACATCACGTGCACGAGAGGCAGCACAACATCAAACAGAGGCGGGGAGGAACCAACAAAGGGGTGGCCAGAGACTGCTCAGGACACTTTAATTACCCCCAGGTGCGAGGCTCTGAAGAGAGGGAAACGAGAACCGGCACTGATGAAAGCGCACATCTCCGCTTGAAACGCGTCTGCTTGGCGTTTCCAGAACTCTGTTAATTTTTTCTTGGCGTTTCCAGAACTCCGCTTAATTTGCTCAAATAAATCCTGTATGCAAGTCAGCATATGTCGGGCTCATTCATAATTGAGTGGGCATTGGGTGCATTTCTATGGCCAGTATGCTGTTTCACTGGCGTTACCGGCATGCCCTCCTGGTCTGGTGTGAGGCGCCAAGTCAGCAAAACTTTGGACTGGGTACAAAAATACAGCGCGCTCACCCCCCCGAGAAGTCTCATGGTATTATTTTGGGACTTTAATTTCGGGGAAGGAGGCTGCAGCGTGTCTGCAGAAGCCCCAGCAGGTATGGCAAACTACTCTCCCTGTGTGCAGAAAATGGAGGAGTGCAGCGCTGTGAGTAAGGCCACTGTGCATTTGTCAGCCATTCATTGGATGGGCTGGCACATTGGACTCGCAGCACCAGCATTCCTCTGGGTACATCACGAGCACGGGAGGCAGCACAACATCAAACAGAGGCGGGGAGGAACTAACAAAGGAGTGGCCAGAGACTGCTAAGGACACTTTAATTACCCCCAGGTGCGAGGCTCTGAAGAGAGGGAAACGAGAACCGGCACTGATGAAAGCGCACATCTCCGCTTGAAACGCGTCTGCTTGGCGTTTCCAGAACTCTGTTAATTTTTTCTTGGCGTTTCCAGAACTCCGCTTAATTTACTCAAATAAATCCTGTTGGCAAGTCAGCATATGTCGGGCTCATTCATAATTGAGTGGGCATTGGGTGCATGTCTATGGCCAGTATGCTGTTTCACTGGCGTTACCGGCATGCCCTCCTGGTCTGGTGTGAGGAACCAAGTTAGCAAAAATTTGGACTGGGTACGAAAATACAGCACGCTCACCCCCCAAGAAGACTCATGGTATTATTTTGGGACTTTAATTTCGGGGAAGGAGGCTGCAGCGTGTCTGCAGAGGCCCCAGCAGGTATGGCAAACTACTCTCCCTGTGTGCAGAAAACGGAGGAGTGCAGCGCGGTGAGTTAGGCCACTGTGCATTTGTCAGCCATTCACTGGGTGGGCTGGCATATTGGACTCGCAGCACCAGCATTCCTCTGGGTACATCACGTGCACGGGAGGCAGCACAACATCAAACAGAGGCAGGGAGGAACCAACAAAGGAGTGGCCAGAGACTGCTCAGGACACTTTAATTACCCCCAGGTGCGAGGCTCTGAAGAGAGGGAAACAAGAACCGGCACTGATGAAAGCGCACATCTCCGCTTGAAACGTGTCTGCTTTGCGTTTCCAGAACTCTGTTATTTTTTTCTTGGCGTTTCCAGAACTCTGCTTAATTTGCTCAAATAAATCCTGTTGGCAAATCAGCATATGTCGGGCTCATTCATAATTGAGTGGGCATTGGGTGCATGTCTATGGCCAGTATGCTGTTTCACTGGCGTTACCGGCATGCCCTCCTGGTCTGGTGTGAGGCGCCAAGTTAGCAAAACTTTGGACTGGGTACGAAAATACAGCACGCTCACCCCCCCAAGAAGTCTCATGGTATTATTTTGGGACTTTAATTTCGGGGAAGGAGGCTGCAGCGTGTCTGCAGAGGCCCCAGCAGGTATGGCTAACTACTCTCCCTGTGTGCAGAAAACGGAGGAGTGCAGCGCGGTGAGTGAGGCCACTGTGCATTTGTCAGCCATTCACTGGATGGGCTGGCACATTGGACTCGCAGCACCAGCATTCCTCTGGGTACATCACGTGCACGGGAGGCAGCACAACATCAAACAGAGGCGGGGAGGAACCAACAAAGGAGTGGCCGGAGACTGCTCAGGACACTTTAATTACCCCCAGGTGCAAAGCTCTAAAGAGAGGGAAACGAGAACCGGCACTGATGAAAGCGCACATCTCCGCTTGAAACGCGTCTGCTTGGCGTTTCCAGAACTCTGGTAATTTTTTCTTGGCGTTTCCAGAACTCTGCTTAATTTGCTCAAATAAATCCTGTTGGCAAGTCAGCATATGTCGGGCTCATTCATAATTGAGTGGGCATTGGGTGCATGTCTATGGCCAGTATGCTGTTTCACTGGCGTTACCGGCATGCCCTCCTGGTGTGGTGTGAGGCGCCAAGTCAGCAAAACTTTGGACTGGGTACGAAAATACAGCGCGCTCACCCCCTCGAGAAGTCTCATGGTATTATTTTGGGACTTTAATTTTGGGGAAGGAGGCTGCAGCGTGTCTGCAGAGGCCCCAGCAGGTATGTCAAACTACTCTCCCTGTGTGCAGAAAACGGAGGAATGCAGCGCGGTGAGTCAGGCCACTGTGCATTTGTCAGCCATTCACTGGATGGGCTGGCACATTGGACTCGCAGCACCCTGGGTACATCACGTGCACGGGAGGCAGCACAACATCAAACAGAGGCGGGGAGGAACCAACAAAGGAGTGGCCAGAGACTGCTCAGGACACTTTAATTACCCCCAGGTGCGAGGCTCTGAAGAGAGGGAAACGAGAACCGGCACTGATGAAAGCGCACATCTCCGCTTGAAAAGCGTCTGCTTGGCGTTTCCAGAACTCTGTTAATTTTTTCTTGGCGTTTCCAGAACTCTGCTTAATTTGCTCATATAAATTCTGTTGGCAAGTCAGCATATGTCGGGCTCATTCATAATTGAGTGGGCATTGGGTGCATGTCTATGGCCAGTATGCTGTTTCACTGGCGTTACCGGCATGCCCTCCTGGTCTGGTGTGAGGCGCCAAGTCAGCAAAACTTTGGACTGGGTACGAAAATACAGCGTGCTCACCCCCCCGAGAAGTCTCATGGTATTATTTTGGGACTTTAATTTTGGGGAAGGAGGCTGCACCGTATCTGCAGAGGCCCCAGCAGGTATGGCAAACTACTCTCCCTGTGTGCAGAAAACGGAGGAGTGCAGCCGGTGAGTCAGGCCACTGTGCATTTGTCAGCCATTCACTGGATGGGCTGGCACATTGGACTCGCAGCACCAGCATTCCTCTGGGTACATCACGTGCACGGGAGGCAGCACAACATCAAACAGAGGCGGGGAGGAACCAACAAAGGAGTGGCCAGAGACTGCTCAGGACACTTTAATTAGCCCCAGGTGCGAGGCTCTGAAGAGAGGGAAACGAGAACCGGCACTGATGAAAGCGCACATCTCCGCTTGAAACGCGTCTGCTTGGCGTTTCCAGAACTCTGTTAATTTTTTCTTGGCGTTTCCAGAACTCCGCTTAATTTGCTCAAATAAATCCTGTATGCAAGTCAGCATATGTCGGGCTCATTCATAATTGAGTGGGCATTGGGTGCATTTCTATGGCCAGTATGCTGTTTCACTGGCGTTACCGGCATGCCCTCCTGGTGTGGTGTGAGGCGCCAAGTCAGCAAAACTTTGGACTGGGTACGAAAATACAGCGCGCTCACCCCCTCGAGAAGTCTCATGGTATTGTTTTGGGACTTTAATTTTGGGGAAGGAGGCTGCAGCGTGTCTGCAGAGGCCCCAGCAGGTATGTCAAACTACTCTCCCTGTGTGCAGAAAACGGAGGAATGCAGCGCGGTGAGTCAGGCCACTGTGCATTTGTCAGCCATTCACTGGATGGGCTGGCACATTGGACTCGCAGCACCCTGGGTACATCACGTGCACGGGAGGCAGCACAACATCAAACAGAGGCGGGGAGGAACCAACAAAGGAGTGGCCAGAGACTGCTCAGGACACTTTAATTACCCCCAGGTGCGAGGCTCTGAAGAGAGGGAAACGAGAACCGGCACTGATGAAAGCGCACATCTCCGCTTGAAAAGCGTCTGCTTGGCGTTTCCAGAACTCTGTTAATTTTTTCTTGGCGTTTCCAGAACTCTGCTTAATTTGCTCATATAAATTCTGTTGGCAAGTCAGCATATGTCGGGCTCATTCATAATTGAGTGGGCATTGGGTGCATGTCTATGGCCAGTATGCTGTTTCACTGGCGTTACCGGCATGCCCTCCTGGTCTGGTGTGAGGCGCCAAGTCAGCAAAACTTTGGACTGGGTACGAAAATACAGCGTGCTCACCCCCCCGAGAAGTCTCATGGTATTATTTTGGGACTTTAATTTTGGGGAAGGAGGCTGCACCGTATCTGCAGAGGCCCCAGCAGGTATGGCAAACTACTCTCCCTGTGTGCAGAAAACGGAGGAGTGCAGCCGGTGAGTCAGGCCACTGTGCATTTGTCAGCCATTCACTGGATGGGCTGGCACATTGGACTCGCAGCACCAGCATTCCTCTGGGTACATCACGTGCACGGGAGGCAGCACAACATCAAACAGAGGCGGGGAGGAACCAACAAAGGAGTGGCCAGAGACTGCTCAGGACACTTTAATTACCCCCAGGTGCGAGGCTCTGAAGAGAGGGAAACGAGAACCGGCACTGATGAAAGCGCACATCTCCGCTTGAAACGCGTCTGCTTGGCGTTTCCAGAACTCTGTTAATTTTTTCTTGGCGTTTCCAGAACTCCGCTTAATTTGCTCAAATAAATCCTGTATGCAAGTCAGCATATGTCGGGCTCATTCATAATTGAGTGGGCATTGGGTGCATTTCTATGGCCAGTATGCTGTTTCACTGGCGTTACCGGCATGCCCTCCTGGTCTGGTGTGAGGCGCCAAGTCAGCAAAACTTTGGACTGGGTACGAAAATACAGCGCGCTCACCCCCCCCGAGAAGTCTCATGGTATTATTTTGGGACTTTAATTTCGGGGAAGGAGGCTGCAGCGTGTCTGCAGAAGCCCCAGCAGGTATGGCAAACTACTCTCCCTGTGTGCAGAAAATGGAGGAGTGCAGCGCTGTGAGTAAGGCCACTGTGCATTTGTCAGCCATTCATTGGATGGGCTGGCACATTGGACTCGCAGCACCAGCCTTCCTCTGGGTACATCACGAGCACGGGAGGCAGCACAACATCAAACAGAGGCGGGGAGGAACTAACAAAGGAGTGGCCAGAGACTGCTAAGGACACTTTAATTACCCCCAGGTGCGAGGCTCTGAAGAGAGGGAAACGAGAACCGGCACTGATGAAAGCGCACATCTCCGCTTGAAACGCGTCTGCTTGGCGTTTCCAGAACTCTGTTAATTTTTTCTTGGCGTTTCCAGAACTCCGCTTAATTTACTCAAATAAATCCTGTTGGCAAGTCAGCATATGTCGGGCTCATTTATAATTGAGTGGGCATTGGGTGCATGTCTATGGCCAGTATGCTGTTTCACTGGCGTTACCGGCATGCCCTCCTGGTCTGGTGTGAGGAACCAAGTTAGCAAAAATTTGGACTGGGTACGAAAATACAGCACGCTCACCCCCCAAGAAGACTCATGGTATTATTTTGGGACTTTAATTTCGGGGAAGGAGGCTGCAGCGTGTCTGCAGAGGCCCCAGCAGGTATGGCTAACTACTCTCCCTGTGTGCAGAAAACGGAGGAGTGCAGCGCGGTGAGTGAGGCCACTGTGCATTTGTCAGCCATTCACTGGATGGGCTGGCACATTGGACTCGCAGCACCAGCCTTCCTCTGGGTACATCACATGCACGGGAGGCAGCACAACATCAAACAGAGGCGGGGAGGAACCAACAAAGGAGTGGCCAGAGACTGCTCAGGACACTTTAATTACCCCCAGGTGCGAGGCTCTGAAGAGAGGGAAACGAGAACCGGCACTGATGAAAGCGCACATCTCCGCTTGAAACGCGTCTGCTTGGCGTTTCCAGAACTCTGTTAATTTTTTCTTGGCGTTTCCAGAACTCTGCTTAATTTGCTCAAATAAATCCTGTTGGCAAGTCAGCATATGTCGGGCTCATTCATAATTGAGTGGGCATTGGGTGCATGTCTATGGCCAGTATGCTGTTTCACTGGCGTTACCAGCATGCCCTCCTGGTCTGGTGTGAGGCGCCAAGTCAGCAAAACTTTGGACTGGGTACGAAAATACAGCGCGCTCATCCCCTCGAGAAGTCTCATGGTATTATTTTGGGACTTTAATTTCGTGGAAGGAGGCTGTAGCGTGTCTGCAGAGGCCCCAGCAGGTATGTCAAACTACTCTCCCTGTGTGCAGAAAACGGAGGAATGCAGCGCGGTGAGTCAGGCCACTGTGCATTTGTCAGCCATTCACTGGATGGGCTGGCACATTGGACTCGCAGCACCCTGGGTACATCACGTGCACGAGAGGCAGCACAACATCAAACAGAGGCGGGGAGGAACCAACAAAGGAGTGGCCAGAGACTGCTCAGGACACTTTAATTACCCCCAGGTGCGAGGCTCTGAAGAGAGGGAAACGAGAACCGGCACTGATGAAAGCGCACATCTCCGCTTGAAAAGCGTTTGCTTGGCGTTTCCAGAACTCTGTTAATTTTTTCTTGGCGTTTCCAGAACTCTGCTTAATTTGCTCATATAAATTCTTTTGGCAAGTCAGCATATGTCGGGCTCATTCATAATTGAGTGGGCATTGGGTGCATGTCTATGGCCAGTATGCTGTTTCACTGGCGTTACCGGCATGCCCTCCTGGTCTGGTGTGAGGCGCCAAGTCAGCAAAACTTTGGACTGGGTACGAAAATACAGCGCGCTCACCCCCCGAGAAGTCTCATGGTATTATTTTGGGACTTTAATTTCGGGGAAGGAGGCTGCACCGTATCTGCAGAGGCCCCAGCAGGTATGGCAAACTACTCTCCCTGTGTGCAGAAAACGGAGGAGTGCAGCCGGTGAGTCAGGCCACTGTGCATTTGTCAGCCATTCACTGGATGGGCTGGCACATTGGACTCGCAGCACCAGCATTCCTCTGGGTACATCACGTGCACGGGAGGCAGCACAACATCAAACAGAGGCGGGGAGGAACCAACAAAGGAGTGGCCAGAGACTGCTTAGGACACTTTAATTACCCCCAGGTGCGAGGCTCTGAAGAGAGGGAAACGAGAACCGGCACTGATGAAAGCGCACATCTCCGCTTGAAACGCGTCTGCTTGGCGTTTCCAGAACTCTGTGAATTTTTTCTTGGCGTTTCCAGAACTCCGCATAATTTGCTCAAATAAATCCTGTATGCAAGTCAGCATATGTCGGGCTCATTCATAATTGAGTGGGCATTGGGTGCATTTCTATGGCCAGTATGCTGTTTCACTGGCGTTACCGGCATGCCCTCCTGGTCTGGTGTGAGGCGCCAAGTCAGCAAAACTTTGGACTGGGTACGAAAATACAGCGCGCTCACCCCCCGAGAAGTCTCATGGTATTATTTTGGGACTTTAATTTCGGGGAAGGAGGCTGCAGCGTGTCTGCAGAAGCCCCAGCAGGTATGGCAAACTACTCTCCCTGTGTGCAGAAAATGGAGGAGTGCAGCGCTGTGAGTCAGGCCACTGTGCATTTGTCAGCCGTTCACTAGATGGGCTGGCACATTGGACTCGCAGCACCAGCATTCCTCTGGGTACATCACGAGCACGGGAGGCAGCACAACATCAAACAGAGGCGGGGAGGAACTAACAAAGGAGTGGCCAGAGACTGCTCAGGACACTTTAATTACCCCCAGGTGCGAGGCTCTGAAGAGAGGGAAACGAGAACCGGCACTGATGAAAGCGCACATCTCCGCTTGAAACGCGTCTGCTTGGCGTTTCCAGAACTCTGTTCAATTTTTTCTTGGCGTTTCCAGAACTCCGCTTAATTTACTCAAATAAATCCTGTTGGCAAGTCAGCATATGTCGGGCTCATTAATAATTGAGTGGGCATTGGGTGCATGTCTATCGCCAGTATGCTGTTTCACTGGCGTTACCGGCATGCCCTCCTGGTCTGGTGTGAGGCGCCAAGTTAGCAAAACTTTGGACTGGGTACGAAAATACAGCACGCTCACCCCCCCAAGAAGTCTCATGGTATTATTTTGGGACTTTAATTTCGGGGAAGGAGGCTGCAGCGTGTCTGCAGAGGCCCCAGCAGGTATGGCTAACTACTCTCCCTGTGTGCAGAAAACGGAGGAGTGCAGCGCGGTGAGTGAGGCCACTGTGCATTTGTCAGCCATTCACTGGATGGGCTGGCACATTGGACTCGCAGCACCAGCATTCCTCTGGGTACATCACGTGCACGGGAGGCAGCACAACATCAAACAGAGGCGGGGAGGAACCAACAAAGGAGTGGCCAGAGACTGCTCAGCACACTTTAATTACCCCCAGGTGCGAGGCTCTGAAGAGAGGGAAACGAGAACCGGCACTGATGAAAGCGCACATCTCCGCTTGAAACGCGTCTGCTTGGTGTTTCCAGAACTCTGTTAATTTTTTCTTGGCGTTTCCAGAACTCCGCTTAATTTGCTCAAATAAATCCTGTTGGCAAGTCAGCATATGTCGGGCTCATTCATAATTGAGTGGGCATTGGGTGCATGTCTATGGCCAGTATGCTGTTTCACTGGCGTTACCGGCATGCCCTCCTGGTCAGGTGTGAGGCGCCAAGTCAGCAAAACTTTGGACTGGGTACGAAAATACAGCGCGCTCACCCCCCCGAGAAGTCTCATGGTATTATTTTGGGACTTTAATTTCGGGGAAGGAGGCTGCAGCGTGTCTGCAGAAGCCCCAGCAGGTATGGCAAACTACTCTCCCTGTGTGCAGAAAATGGAGGAGTGCAGCGCTGTGAGTCAGGCCACTGTGCATTTGTCAGCCATTCACTGGATGGGCTGGCACATTGGACTCGCAGCACCAGCATTCCTCTGGGTACATCACGAGCACAGGAGGCAGCACAACATCAAACAGAGGCGGGGAGGAACTAACAAAGGAGTGGCCAGAGACTGCTCAGGACACTTTAATTACCCCCAGGTGCGAGGCTCTGAAGAGAGGGAAACGAGAACCGGCACTGATGAAAGCGCACATCTCCGCTTGAAACGCGTCTGCTTGGCGTTTCCAGAACTCTGTTAATTTTTCTTGGCGTTTCCAGAACTCCGCTTAATTTGCTCATATAAATCCTGTTGGCAAGTCAGCATATGTCGGGCTCATTCATAATTGAGTGGGCATTGGGTGCATGTCTATGGCCAGTATGCTGTTTCACTGGCGTTACCGGCATGCCCCCCTGGTCTGGTGTGAGGCGCCAAGTCAGCAAAACTTTGGACTGGGTACGAAAATACAGCGCGCTCACCCCCCCCCCGAGAAGTCTCATGGTATTATTTTGGGACTTTAATTTCGGGGAAGGAGGCTGCACCGAATCTGCAGAGGCCCCAGCAGGTATGGCAAACTACTCTCCCTGTGTGCAGAAAACGGAGGAGTGCAGCCGGTGAGTCAGGCAACTGTGCATTTGTAAGCCATTCACTGGATGGGCTGGCACATTGGACTCGCAGCACCAGCATTCCTCTGGGTACATCACGTGCACGGGAGGCAGCACAACATCAAACAGAGGCGGGGAGGAACCAACAAAGGAGTGGCCAGAGACTGCTCAGGACACTTTAATTACCCCCAGGTGCGAGGCTCTGAAGAGAGGGAAACGAGAACCGGCACTGATGAAAGCGCACATCTCCGCTTGAAACGCGTCTGCTTGGCGTTTCCAGAACTCTGTTAATTTTTTCTTGGCGTTTCCAGAACTCCGCTTAATTTGCTCAAATAAATCCTGTTGGCAAGTCAGCATATGCCGGGCTCATTCATAATTGAGTGGGCATTGGGTGCATGTCTATGGCCAGTATGCTGTTTCACTGGCGTTACCGGCATGCCCTCCTGGTCTGGTGTGAGGCGCCAAGTCAGCAAAACTTTGGACTGGGTACGAAAATACAGCACGCTCACCCCCCCGAGAAGTCTCATGGTATTATTTTGGGACTTTAATTTCGGGGAAGGAGGCTGCAGCGTGTCTGCAGAGGCCCCAGCAGGTATGGCAAACTACTCTCCCTGTGTGCAGAAAACGGAGGAGTGCAGCACGGTGAGTCAGGCCGCTGTGCATTTGTCAGCCATTCACTGGATGGGCTGGCACATTGGACTCGCAGACCCAGCATTCCTCTGGGTACATCACGTGCACGGGAGGCAGCACAACATCAAACAGAGGCGGGGAGGAACCAACAAAGGAGTGGCCATAGACTGCTCAGGACACTTTAATTACCCCCAGGTGCGAGGCTCTGAAGAGAGGGAAACGAGAACCGGCACTGATGAAAGCGCACATCTCCGCTTAAAACGCGTCTGCTTGGCATTTCCAGAACTCTGTTAATTTTTTCTTTGCGTTTCCAGAACTCTGCTTAATTTGCTCAAATAAATCCTGTTGGCAAGTCAGCATATGTCGGGCTCATTCATAATTGAGTGGGCATTGGGTGCATGTCTATGGCCAGTATGCCGTTTCACTGGTGTTACCGGCATGCCCTCCTGGTCTGGTGTGAGGCGCCAAGTCAGCAAAACTTTGGACTGGGTACGAAAATACAGCGCGCTCACCCTTCCTCCCGAGAAGTCTCATGGTATTATTTTGGGACTTTAATTTCGGGGAAGGAGGCTGCAGCGTGTCTGCAGAGGCCCCAGCAGGTATGGCAAACTACTCTCCCTGTGTGCAGAAAACGGAGGAGTGCAGCGCGGTGAGTTAGGCCACTGTGCATTTGTCAGCCATTCACTGGGTGGGCTGGCACATTGGACTCGCAGCACCAGCATTCCTCTGGGTACATCACGTGCACGGGAGGCAGCACAACATCAAACAGAGGCGGGGAGGAACCAACAAAGGAGTGGCCAGAGACTGCTCAGGACACTTTAATTACCCCCAGGTGCGAGGCTCTGAAGAGAGGGAAACGAGAACCGGCACTGATGAAAGCGCACATAACCGCTTGAAACGCGTCTGCTTGGCGTTTCCAGAACTCTGTTAATTTTTTCTTGGCGTTTCCAGAACTCCGCTTAATTTGCTCAAATAAATCCTGTTGGCAAGTCATCATATGTCGGGCTCATTCATAATTGAGTGGGCATTGGGTGCATGTCAATGGCCAGTATGCTGTTTCACTGGCGTTACCGGCATGCCCTCCTGGTCTGGTGTGAGGTGCCAAGTCAGCAAAACTTTGGACTGGGTACGAAAATACAGCGCGCTCAACCCCCCCCCCCCGAGAAGTCTCATGGTATTATTTTGGGACTTTAATTTTGGGGAAGGAGGCTGCAGCGTGTCTGCAGAGGCCCAAGCAGGTATGTCAAACTACTCTCCCTGTGTGCAGAAAACGGAGGAATGCAGCGCGGTGAGTCAGGCCACTGTGCATTTGTCAGCCATTCACTGGATGGGCTGGCACATTGGACTCGCAGCACCCTGGGTACATCACGTGCACGGGAGGCAGCACAACATCAAACAGAGGCGGGGAGGAACCAACAAAGGAGTGGCCAGAGACTGCTCAGGACACTTTAATTACCCCCAGGTGCGAGGCTCTGAAGAGAGGGAAACGAGAACCGGCACTGATGAAAGCGCACATCTCCGCTTGAAAAGCGTCTGCTTGGCGTTTCCAGAACTCTGTTAATTTTTTCTTGGCGTTTCCAGAACTCTGCTTAATTTGCTCATATAAATTCTGTTGGCAAGTCAGCATATGTCGAGCTCATTCATAATTGAGTGGGCATTGGGTGCATGTCTATGGCCAGTATGCTGTTTCACTGGCGTTACCGGCATGCCCTCCTGGTCTGGTGTGAGGCGCCAAGTCAGCTAAACTTTGGACTGGGTACGAAAATACAGCGCGCTCACCCCCCCGAGAAGTCTCATGGTATTATTTTGGGACTTTAATTTCGGGGAAGGAGGCTGCACCGTATCTGCAGAGGCTCCAGCAGGTATGGCAAACTACTCTCCCTGTGTGCAGAAAACGGAGGAGTGCAGCCGGTGAGTCAGGCCACTGTGCATTTGTCAGCCATTCACTGGATGGGCTGGCACATTGGACTCGCAGCACCAGCATTCCTCTGGGTACATCACGTGCACGGGAGGCAGCACAACATCAAACAGAGGCGGGGAGGAACCAACAAAGGAGTGGCCAGAGACTGCTCAGGACACTTTAATTACCCCCAGGTGCGAGGCTCTGAAGAGAGGGAAACGAGAACCGGCACTGATGAAAGCGCACATAACCGCTTGAAACGCGTCTGCTTGGCGTTTCCAGAACTCTGTTAATTTTTTCTTGGCGTTTCCAGAACTCCGCTTAATTTGCTCAAATAAATCCTGTTGGCAAGTCATCATATGTCGGGCTCATTCATAATTGAGTGGGCATTGGGTGCATGTCAATGGCCAGTATGCTGTTTCACTGGCGTTACCGGCATGCCCTCCTGGTCTGGTGTGAGGTGCCAAGTCAGCAAAACTTTGGACTGGGTACGAAAATACAGCGCGCTCAACCCCCCCCCCCGAGAAGTCTCATGGTATTATTTTGGGACTTTAATTTTGGGGAAGGAGGCTGCAGCGTGTCTGCAGAGGCCCAAGCAGGTATGTCAAACTACTCTCCCTGTGTGCAGAAAACGGAGGAATGCAGCGCGGTGAGTCAGGCCACTGTGCATTTGTCAGCCATTCACTGGATGGGCTGGCACATTGGACTCGCAGCACCCTGGGTACATCACGTGCACGGGAGGCAGCACAACATCAAACAGAGGCGGGGAGGAACCAACAAAGGAGTGGCCAGAGACTGCTCAGGACACTTTAATTACCCCCAGGTGCGAGGCTCTGAAGAGAGGGAAACGAGAACCGGCACTGATGAAAGCGCACATCTCCGCTTGAAACGCGTCTGCTTGGCGTTTCCAGAACTCTGTTAATTTTTTCTTGGCGTTTCCAGAACTCCGCTTAATTTGCTCAAATAAATCCTGTTGGCAAGTCATCATATGTCGGGCTCATTCATAATTGAGTGGGCATTGGGTGCATGTCAATGGCCAGTATGCTGTTTCACTGGCGTTACCGGCATGCCCTCCTGGTCTGGTGTGAGGCGCCAAGTCAGCAAAACTTTGGACTGGGTACGAAAATACAGCGCGCTCACCCCCCCCCCCCCCCGAGAAGTCTCATGGTATTATTTTGGGACTTTAGTTTCGGGGAAGGAGGCTGCAGCGTGTCTGCAGAGGCCCCAGCAGGTATGGCAAACTACTCTCCCTGTGTGCAGAAAATGGAGGAGTGCAGCGCTGTGAGTCAGGCCACTGTGCATTTGTCAGCCATTCACTGGATGGGCTGGCACATTGGACTTGCAGCACCAGCATTCCTCTGGGTACATCACGAGCACGGGAGGCAGCACAACATCAAACAGAGGCGGGGAGGAACTAACAAAGGAGTGGCCAGAGACTGCTCAGGACACTTTAATTACCCCCAGGTGCGAGGCTCTGAAGAGAGGGAAACGAGAACCGGCACTGATGAAAGCGCACATCTCCGCTTGAAACGCGTCTGCTGGGTGTTTCCAGAACTCTGTTAATTTTTTCTTGGCGTTTCCAGAACTCTGCTTAATTTGCTCAAATAAATCCTGTTGGCAAGTCAGCATATGTCGGGCTCATTCATAATTGAGTGGGCATTGGGTGCATGTTTATGGCCAGTATGCTGTTTCACTGGCGTTACCGGCATGCCCTCCTGGTGTGGTGTGAGGCGCCAAGTCAGCAAAACTTTGGACTGGGTACGAAAATACAGCGCGCTCACCCCCTCGAGAAGTCTCATGGTATTATTTTGGGACTTTAATTTTGGGGAAGGAGGCTGCAGCGTGTCTGCAGAGGCCCCAGCAGGTATGTCAAACTACTCT
Source organism: Lissotriton vulgaris (assembly GCF_964263255.1). Lineage (NCBI taxonomy): Eukaryota > Metazoa > Chordata > Amphibia > Caudata > Salamandridae > Lissotriton > Lissotriton vulgaris. The sequence goes on along the minus strand of NC_141693.1, from coordinate 748,018,080 downwards.
CCCTGTGTGCAGAAAACGGAGGAATGCAGCGCGGTGAGTCAGGCCACTGTGCATTTGTCAGCCATTCACTGGATGGGCTGGCACATTGGACTCGCAGCACCCTGGGTACATCACGTGCACGGGAGGCAGCACAACATCAAACAGAGGCGGGGAGGAACCAACAAAGGAGTGGCCAGAGACTGCTCAGGACACTTTAATTACCCCCAGGTGCGAGGCTCTGAAGAGAGGGAAACGAGAACCGGCACTGATGAAAGCGCACATCTCCGCTTGAAAAGCATCTGCTTGGCGTTTCCAGAACTCTGTTAATTTTTTCTTGGCGTTTCCAGAACTCTGCTTAATTTGCTCATATAAATTCTGTTGGCAAGTCAGCATATGTCGAGCTCATTCATAATTGCGTGGGCATTGGGTGCATGTCTATGGCCAGTATGCTGTTTCACTGGCGTTACCGGCATGCCCTCCTGGTCTGGTGTGAGGCGCCAAGTCAGCAAAACTTTGGACTGGGTACGAAAATACAGCGCGCTCACCCCCGAGAAGTCTCATGGTATTATTTTGGGACTTTAATTTCGGGGAAGGAGGCTGCACCGTATCTGCAGAGGCCCCAGCAGGTATGGCAAACTACTCTCCCTGTGTGCAGAAAACGGAGGAGTGCAGCCGGTGAGTCAGGCCACTGTGCATTTGTCAGCCATTCACTGGATGGGCTGGCACATTGGACTCGCAGCACCAGCATTCCTCTGGGTACATCACGTGCACGGGAGGCAGCACAACATCAAACAGAGGCGGGGAGGAACCAACAAAGGAGTGGCCAGAGACTGCTCAGGACACTTTAATTACCCCCAGGTGCGAGGCTCTGAAGAGAGGGAAACGAGAACCGGCACTGATGAAAGCGCACATCTCCGCTTGAAACGCGTCTGCTTGGCGTTTCCAGAACTCTGTTAATTTTTTCTTGGCGTTTCCAGAACTCCGCTTAATTTGCTCAAATAAATCCTGTTGGCAAGTCATCATATGTCGGGCTCATTCATAATTGAGTGGGCATTGGGTGCATGTCAATGGCCAGTATGCTGTTTCACTGGCGTTACCGGCATGCCCTCCTGGTCTGGTGTGAGGCGCCAAGTCAGCAAAACTTTGGACTGGGTACGAAAATACAGCGCGCTCACCCCCCCCCCCCCCCCCCGAGAAGTCTCATGGTATTATTTTGGGACTTTAATTTCGGGGAAGGAGGCTGCAGCGTGTCTGCAGAGGCCCCAGCAGGTATGGCAAACTACTCTCCCTGTGTGCAGAAAATGGAGGAGTGCAGCGCTGTGAGTCAGGCCACTGTGCATTTGTCAGCCATTCACTGGATGGGCTGGCACATTGGACTTGCAGCACCAGCATTCCTCTGGGTACATCACGAGCACGGGAGGCAGCACAACATCAAACAGAGGCGGGGAGGAACTAACAAAGGAGTGGCCAGAGACTGCTCAGGACACTTTAATTACCCCCAGGTGCGAGGCTCTGAAGAGAGGGAAACGAGAACCGGCACTGATGAAAGCGCACATCTCCGCTTGAAACGCGTCTGCTTGGCGTTTCCAGAACTCTGTTAATTTTTTCTTGGCGTTTCCAGAACTCTGCTTAATTTGCTCAAATAAATCCTGTTGGCAAGTCAGCATATGTCGGGCTCATTCATAATTGAGTGGGCATTGGGTGCATGTTTATGGCCAGTATGCTGTTTCACTGGCGTTACCGGCATGCCCTCCTGGTGTGGTGTGAGGCGCCAAGTCAGCAAAACTTTGGACTGGGTACGAAAATACAGCGCGCTCACCCCCTCGAGAAGTCTCATGGTATTATTTTGGGACTTTAATTTTGGGGAAGGAGGCTGCAGCGTGTCTGCAGAGGCCCCAGCAGGTATGTCAAACTACTCTCCCTGTGTGCAGAAAACGGAGGAATGCAGCGCGGTGAGTCAGGCCACTGTGCATTTGTCAGCCATTCAGTGGATGGGCTGGCACATTGGACTCGCAGCACCCTGGGTACATCACGTGCACGGGAGGCAGCACAACATCAAACAGAGGCGGGGAGGAACCAACAAAGGAGTGGCCAGAGACTGCTCAGGACACTTTAATTACCCCCAGGTGCGAGGCTCTGAAGAGAGGGAAACGAGAACCGGCACTGATGAAAGCGCACATCTCCGCTTGAAAAGCGTCTGCTTGGCGTTTCCAGAACTCTGTTAATTTTTTCTTGGCGTTTCCAGAACTCTGCTTAATTTGCTCATATAAATTCTGTTGGCAAGTCAGCATATGTCGAGCTCATTCATAATTGAGTGGGCATTGGGTGCATGTCTATGGCCAGTATGCTGTTTCACTGGCGTTACCGGCATGCCCTCCTGGTCTGGTGTGAGGCGCCAAGTCAGCAAAACTTTGGACTGGGTACGAAAATACAGCGCGCTCACCCCCCCGAGAAGTCTCATGGTATTATTTTGGGACTTTAATTTCGGGGAAGGAGGCAGCACCGTATCTGCAGAGGCCCCAGCAGGTATGGCAAACTACTCTCCCTGTGTGCAGAAAACGGAGGAGTGCAGCCGGTGAGTCAGGCCACTGTGCATTTGTCAGCCATTCACTGGATGGGCTGGCACATTGGACTCGCAGCACCAGCATTCCTCTGGGTACATCACGTGCACGGGAGGCAGCACAACATCAAACAGAGGCGGGGAGGAACCAACAAAGGAGTGGCCAGAGACTGCTCAGGACACTTTATTTACCCCCAGGTGCGAGGCTCTGAAGAGAGGGAAACGAGAACCGGCACTGATGAAAGCGCACATCTCCGCTTGAAACGCGTCTGCTTGGCGTTTCCAGAACTCTGTTAATTTTTTCTTGGCTTTTCCAGAACTCCGCTTAATTTGCTCAAATAAATCCTGTTGGCAAGTCAGCATATGTCGGGCTCATTCATAATTGAGTGGGCATTGGGTGCATGTCAATGGCCAGTATGCTGTTTCACTGGCGTTACCGGCATGCCCTCCTGGTCTGGTGTGAGGCGCCAAGTCAGCAAAACTTTGGACTGGGTACGAAAATACAGCGCGCTCACCCCCCCCCCCCCGAGAAGTCTTTTGGTATTATTTTGGGACTTTAATTTCGGGGAAGGAGGCTGCAGAGTGTCTGCAGAGGCCCCAGCAGGTATGGCAAACTACTCTCCCTGTGTGCAGAAAATGGAGGAGTGCAGCGCTGTGAGTCAGCAGGCCACTGTGCATTTGTCAGCCATTCACTGGATGGGCTGGCACATTGGACTCGCAGCACCAGCATTCCTCTGGGTACATCACGAGCACGGGAGGCAGCACAACATCAAACAGAGGCGGGGAGGAACTAACAAAGGAGTGGCCAGAAACTGCTCAGGACACTTTAATTACCCCCAGGTGCGAGGCTCTGAAGAGAGGGAAACGAGAACCGGCACTGATGAAAGCGCACATCTCCGCTTGAAACGCGTCTGCTTGGCGTTTCCAGAACTCTGTTAATTTTTTCTTGCCGTTTCCAGAACTCTGCTTAATTTGCTCAAATAAATCCTGTTGGCAAGTCAGCATATGTCGGGCTCATTCATAATTGAGTGGGCATTGGGTGCATGTCTATGGCCAGTATGCTGTTTCACTGGCGTTACCGGCATGCCCTCCTGGTCTGGTGTGAGGCGCCAAGTCAGCAAAACTTTGGACTGGGTACGAAAATACAGCGCGCTCATCCCCTCGAGAAGTCTCATGGTATTATTTTGGGACTTTAATTTCGTGGAAGGAGGCTGCAGCGTGTCTGCAGAGGCCCCAGCAGGTATGTCAAACTACTCTCCCTGTGTGCAGAAAACGGAGGAATGCAGCGCGGTGAGTCAGGCCACTGTGCATTTGTCAGCCATTCACTGGATGGGCTGGCACATTGGACTCGCAGCACCCTGGGTACATCACGTGCACGGGAGGCAGCACAACATGAAACAGAGGCGGGGAGGAACCAACAAAGGAGTGGCCAGAGACTGCTCAGGACACTTTAATTACCCCCAGGTGCGAGGCTCTGAAGAGAGGGAAACGAGAACCGGCACTGATGAAAGCGCACATCTCCGCTTGAAAAGCGTCTGCTTGGCGTTTCCAGAACTCTGTTAATTTTTTCTTGGCGTTTCCAGAACTCTGCTTAATTTGCTCAAAAAAATTCTGTTGGCAAGTCAGCATATGTCGGGCTCATTCATAATTGAGTGGGCATTGGGTGCATGTCTATGGCCAGTATGCTGTTTCAATGGCGTTACCGGCATGCCCTCCTGGTCTGGTGTGAGGCGCCAAGTCAGCAAAACTTTGGACTGGGTACGAAAATACAGCGCGCTCACCCCCCCGAGATGTCTCATGGTATTATTTTGGGACTTTAATTTCGGGGAAGGAGGCTGCACCGTATCTGCAGAGGCCCCAGCAGGTATGGCAAACTACTCTCCCTGTGTGAAGAAAACGGAGGAGTGCAGCCGGTGAGTCAGGCCACTGTGCATTTGTCAGCCATTCACTGGATGGGCTGGCACATTGGACTCGCAGCACCAGCATTCCTCTGGGTACATCACGTGCACGGGAGGCAGCACAACATCAAACAGAGGCGGGGAGGAACCAACAAAGGAGTGGCCAGAGACTGCTCAGGACACTTTAATTACCCCCAGGTGCGAGGCTCTGAAGAGAGGGAAACGAGAACCGGCACTGATGAAAGCGCACATCTCCGCTTGAAACGCGTCTGCTTGGCGTTTCCAGAACTCTGTTAATTTTTTCTTGGCGTTTCCAGAACTCCGCTTAATTTGCTCAAATAAATCCTGTATGCAAGTCAGCATATGTCGGGCTCATTCATAATTGAGTGGGCATTGGGTGCATTTCTATGGCCAGTATGCTGTTTCACTGGCGTTACCGGCATGCCCTCCTGGTCTGGTGTGAGGCGCCAAGTCAGCAAAACTTTGGACTGGGTACGAAAATACAGCGCGCTCACCCCCCGAGAAGTCTCATGGTATTATTTTGGGACTTTAATTTCGGGGAAGGAGGCTGCAGCGTGTCTGCAGAAGCCCCAGCAGGTATGGCAAACTACTCTCCCTGTGTGCAGAAAATGGAGGAGTGCAGCGCTGTGAGTCAGGCCACTGTGCATTTGTCAGCCATTCACTAGATGGGCTGGCACATTGGACTCGCAGCACCAGCATTCCTCTGGGTACATCACGAGCACGGGAGGCAGCACAACATCAAACAGAGGCGGGGAGGAACTAACAAAGGAGTGGCCAGAGACTGCTCAGGACACTTTAATTACCCCCAGGTGCGAGGCTCTGAAGAGAGGGAAACGAGAACCGGCACTGATGAAAGCGCACATCTCCGCTTGAAACGCGTCTGCTTGGCGTTTCCAGAACTCTGTTAATTTTTTCTTGGCGTTTCCAGAACTCCGCTTAATTTACTCAAATAAATCCTGTTGGCAAGTCAGCATATGTCGGGCTCATTAATAATTGAGTGGACATTGGGTGCATGTCTATGGCCAGTATGCTGTTTCACTGGTGTTACCGGCATGCCCTCCTGGTCTGGTGTGAGGCGCCAAGTTAGCAAAACTTTGGACTGGGTACGAAAATACAGCACGCTCACCCCCCGAGAAGTCTCATGGTATTATTTTGGGACTTTAATTTCGGGGAAGGAGGCTGCAGCGTGTCTGCAGAAGCCCCAGCAGGTATGGCAAACTACTCACCCTGTGTGCAGAAAATGGAGGAGTACAGCGCTGTGAGTCAGGCCACTGTGCATTTGTCAGCCATTCACTAGATGGGCTGGCACATTGGACTCGCAGCACCAGCATTCCTCTGGGTACATCACGAGCACGGGAGGCAGCACAACATCAAACAGAGGCGGGGAGGAACTAACAAAGGAGTGGCCAGAGACTGCTCAGGACACTTTAATTACCCCCAGGTGCGAGGCTCTGAAGAGAGGGAAACGAGAACCGGCACTGATGAAAGCGCACATCTCCGCTTGAAACGCGTCTGCTTGGCGTTTCCAGAACTCTGTTAATTTTTTCTTGGCGTTTCCAGAACTCCGCTTAATTTACTCAAATAAATCCTGTTGGCAAGTCAGCATATGTCGGGCTCATTAATAATTGAGTGGACATTGGGTGCATGTCTATGGCCAGTATGCTGTTTCACTGGTGTTACCGGCATGCCCTCCTGGTCTGGTGTGAGGCGCCAAGTTAGCAAAACTTTGGACTGGGTACGAAAATACAGCACGCTCACCCCCCCAAGAAGTCTCATGGTATTATTTTGGGACTTTAATTTCGGGGAAGGAGGCTGCAGCGTGTCTGCAGAGGCCCCAGCAGGTATGGCTAACTACTCTCCCTGTGTGCAGAAAACGGAGGAGTGCAGCGCGGTGAGTGAGGCCACTGTGCATTTGTCAGCCATTCACTGGATGGGCTGGCACATTGGACTCGCAGCACCAGCATTCCTCTGGGTACATCACGTGCACGGGAGGCAGCACAACATCAAACAGAGGCGGGGAGGAACCAACAAAGGAGTGGCCGGAGACTGCTCAGGACACTTTAATTACCCCCAGGTGCAAAGCTCTAAAGAGAGGGAAACGAGAACCGGCACTGATGAAAGCGCACATCTCCGCTTGAAACGCGTCTGCTTGGCGTTTCCAGAACTCTGGTAATTTTTTCTTGGCGTTTCCAGAACTCTGCTTAATTTGCTCAAATAAATCCTGTTGGCAAGTCAGCATATGTCGGGCTCATTCATAATTGAGTGGGCATTGGGTGCATGTCTATGGCCAGTATGCTGTTTCACTGGCGTTACCGGCATGCCCTCCTGGTGTGGTGTGAGGCGCCAAGTCAGCAAAACTTTGGACTGGGTACGAAAATACAGCGCGCTCACCCCCTCGAGAAGTCTCATGGTATTATTTTGGGACTTTAATTTTGGGGAAGGAGGCTGCAGCGTGTCTGCAGAGGCCCCAGCAGGTATGTCAAACTACTCTCCCTGTGTGCAGAAAACGGAGGAATGCAGCGCGGTGAGTCAGGCCACTGTGCATTTGTCAGCCATTCACTGGATGGGCTGGCACATTGGACTCGCAGCACCCTGGGTACATCACGTGCACGGGAGGCAGCACAACATCAAACAGAGGCGGGGAGGAACCAACAAAGGAGTGGCCAGAGACTGCTCAGGACACTTTAATTACCCCCAGGTGCGAGGCTCTGAAGAGAGGGAAACGAGAACCGGCACTGATGAAAGCGCACATCTCCGCTTGAAAAGCGTCTGCTTGGCGTTTCCAGAACTCTGTTAATTTTTTCTTGGCGTTTCCAGAACTCTGCTTAATTTGCTCATATAAATTCTGTTGGCAAGTCAGCATATGTCGGGCTCATTCATAATTGAGTGGGCATTGGGTGCATGTCTATGGCCAGTATGCTGTTTCACTGGCGTTACCGGCATGCCCTCCTGGTCTGGTGTGAGGCGCCAAGTCAGCAAAACTTTGGACTGGGTACGAAAATACAGCGTGCTCACCCCCCCGAGAAGTCTCATGGTATTATTTTGGGACTTTAATTTTGGGGAAGGAGGCTGCACCGTATCTGCAGAGGCCCCAGCAGGTATGGCAAACTACTCTCCCTGTGTGCAGAAAACGGAGGAGTGCAGCCGGTGAGTCAGGCCACTGTGCATTTGTCAGCCATTCACTGGATGGGCTGGCACATTGGACTCGCAGCACCAGCATTCCTCTGGGTACATCACGTGCACGGGAGGCAGCACAACATCAAACAGAGGCGGGGAGGAACCAACAAAGGAGTGGCCAGAGACTGCTCAGGACACTTTAATTAGCCCCAGGTGCGAGGCTCTGAAGAGAGGGAAACGAGAACCGGCACTGATGAAAGCGCACATCTCCGCTTGAAACGCGTCTGCTTGGCGTTTCCAGAACTCTGTTAATTTTTTCTTGGCGTTTCCAGAACTCCGCTTAATTTGCTCAAATAAATCCTGTATGCAAGTCAGCATATGTCGGGCTCATTCATAATTGAGTGGGCATTGGGTGCATTTCTATGGCCAGTATGCTGTTTCACTGGCGTTACCGGCATGCCCTCCTGGTGTGGTGTGAGGCGCCAAGTCAGCAAAACTTTGGACTGGGTACGAAAATACAGCGCGCTCACCCCCTCGAGAAGTCTCATGGTATTGTTTTGGGACTTTAATTTTGGGGAAGGAGGCTGCAGCGTGTCTGCAGAGGCCCCAGCAGGTATGTCAAACTACTCTCCCTGTGTGCAGAAAACGGAGGAATGCAGCGCGGTGAGTCAGGCCACTGTGCATTTGTCAGCCATTCACTGGATGGGCTGGCACATTGGACTCGCAGCACCCTGGGTACATCACGTGCACGGGAGGCAGCACAACATCAAACAGAGGCGGGGAGGAACCAACAAAGGAGTGGCCAGAGACTGCTCAGGACACTTTAATTACCCCCAGGTGCGAGGCTCTGAAGAGAGGGAAACGAGAACCGGCACTGATGAAAGCGCACATCTCCGCTTGAAAAGCGTCTGCTTGGCGTTTCCAGAACTCTGTTAATTTTTTCTTGGCGTTTCCAGAACTCTGCTTAATTTGCTCATATAAATTCTGTTGGCAAGTCAGCATATGTCGGGCTCATTCATAATTGAGTGGGCATTGGGTGCATGTCTATGGCCAGTATGCTGTTTCACTGGCGTTACCGGCATGCCCTCCTGGTCTGGTGTGAGGCGCCAAGTCAGCAAAACTTTGGACTGGGTACGAAAATACAGCGTGCTCACCCCCCCGAGAAGTCTCATGGTATTATTTTGGGACTTTAATTTTGGGGAAGGAGGCTGCACCGTATCTGCAGAGGCCCCAGCAGGTATGGCAAACTACTCTCCCTGTGTGCAGAAAACGGAGGAGTGCAGCCGGTGAGTCAGGCCACTGTGCATTTGTCAGCCATTCACTGGATGGGCTGGCACATTGGACTCGCAGCACCAGCATTCCTCTGGGTACATCACGTGCACGGGAGGCAGCACAACATCAAACAGAGGCGGGGAGGAACCAACAAAGGAGTGGCCAGAGACTGCTCAGGACACTTTAATTACCCCCAGGTGCGAGGCTCTGAAGAGAGGGAAACGAGAACCGGCACTGATGAAAGCGCACATCTCCGCTTGAAACGCGTCTGCTTGGCGTTTCCAGAACTCTGTTAATTTTTTCTTGGCGTTTCCAGAACTCCGCTTAATTTGCTCAAATAAATCCTGTATGCAAGTCAGCATATGTCGGGCTCATTCATAATTGAGTGGGCATTGGGTGCATTTCTATGGCCAGTATGCTGTTTCACTGGCGTTACCGGCATGCCCTCCTGGTCTGGTGTGAGGCGCCAAGTCAGCAAAACTTTGGACTGGGTACGAAAATACAGCGCGCTCACCCCCCCCGAGAAGTCTCATGGTATTATTTTGGGACTTTAATTTCGGGGAAGGAGGCTGCAGCGTGTCTGCAGAAGCCCCAGCAGGTATGGCAAACTACTCTCCCTGTGTGCAGAAAATGGAGGAGTGCAGCGCTGTGAGTAAGGCCACTGTGCATTTGTCAGCCATTCATTGGATGGGCTGGCACATTGGACTCGCAGCACCAGCCTTCCTCTGGGTACATCACGAGCACGGGAGGCAGCACAACATCAAACAGAGGCGGGGAGGAACTAACAAAGGAGTGGCCAGAGACTGCTAAGGACACTTTAATTACCCCCAGGTGCGAGGCTCTGAAGAGAGGGAAACGAGAACCGGCACTGATGAAAGCGCACATCTCCGCTTGAAACGCGTCTGCTTGGCGTTTCCAGAACTCTGTTAATTTTTTCTTGGCGTTTCCAGAACTCCGCTTAATTTACTCAAATAAATCCTGTTGGCAAGTCAGCATATGTCGGGCTCATTTATAATTGAGTGGGCATTGGGTGCATGTCTATGGCCAGTATGCTGTTTCACTGGCGTTACCGGCATGCCCTCCTGGTCTGGTGTGAGGAACCAAGTTAGCAAAAATTTGGACTGGGTACGAAAATACAGCACGCTCACCCCCCAAGAAGACTCATGGTATTATTTTGGGACTTTAATTTCGGGGAAGGAGGCTGCAGCGTGTCTGCAGAGGCCCCAGCAGGTATGGCTAACTACTCTCCCTGTGTGCAGAAAACGGAGGAGTGCAGCGCGGTGAGTGAGGCCACTGTGCATTTGTCAGCCATTCACTGGATGGGCTGGCACATTGGACTCGCAGCACCAGCCTTCCTCTGGGTACATCACATGCACGGGAGGCAGCACAACATCAAACAGAGGCGGGGAGGAACCAACAAAGGAGTGGCCAGAGACTGCTCAGGACACTTTAATTACCCCCAGGTGCGAGGCTCTGAAGAGAGGGAAACGAGAACCGGCACTGATGAAAGCGCACATCTCCGCTTGAAACGCGTCTGCTTGGCGTTTCCAGAACTCTGTTAATTTTTTCTTGGCGTTTCCAGAACTCTGCTTAATTTGCTCAAATAAATCCTGTTGGCAAGTCAGCATATGTCGGGCTCATTCATAATTGAGTGGGCATTGGGTGCATGTCTATGGCCAGTATGCTGTTTCACTGGCGTTACCAGCATGCCCTCCTGGTCTGGTGTGAGGCGCCAAGTCAGCAAAACTTTGGACTGGGTACGAAAATACAGCGCGCTCATCCCCTCGAGAAGTCTCATGGTATTATTTTGGGACTTTAATTTCGTGGAAGGAGGCTGTAGCGTGTCTGCAGAGGCCCCAGCAGGTATGTCAAACTACTCTCCCTGTGTGCAGAAAACGGAGGAATGCAGCGCGGTGAGTCAGGCCACTGTGCATTTGTCAGCCATTCACTGGATGGGCTGGCACATTGGACTCGCAGCACCCTGGGTACATCACGTGCACGAGAGGCAGCACAACATCAAACAGAGGCGGGGAGGAACCAACAAAGGAGTGGCCAGAGACTGCTCAGGACACTTTAATTACCCCCAGGTGCGAGGCTCTGAAGAGAGGGAAACGAGAACCGGCACTGATGAAAGCGCACATCTCCGCTTGAAAAGCGTTTGCTTGGCGTTTCCAGAACTCTGTTAATTTTTTCTTGGCGTTTCCAGAACTCTGCTTAATTTGCTCATATAAATTCTTTTGGCAAGTCAGCATATGTCGGGCTCATTCATAATTGAGTGGGCATTGGGTGCATGTCTATGGCCAGTATGCTGTTTCACTGGCGTTACCGGCATGCCCTCCTGGTCTGGTGTGAGGCGCCAAGTCAGCAAAACTTTGGACTGGGTACGAAAATACAGCGCGCTCACCCCCCGAGAAGTCTCATGGTATTATTTTGGGACTTTAATTTCGGGGAAGGAGGCTGCACCGTATCTGCAGAGGCCCCAGCAGGTATGGCAAACTACTCTCCCTGTGTGCAGAAAACGGAGGAGTGCAGCCGGTGAGTCAGGCCACTGTGCATTTGTCAGCCATTCACTGGATGGGCTGGCACATTGGACTCGCAGCACCAGCATTCCTCTGGGTACATCACGTGCACGGGAGGCAGCACAACATCAAACAGAGGCGGGGAGGAACCAACAAAGGAGTGGCCAGAGACTGCTTAGGACACTTTAATTACCCCCAGGTGCGAGGCTCTGAAGAGAGGGAAACGAGAACCGGCACTGATGAAAGCGCACATCTCCGCTTGAAACGCGTCTGCTTGGCGTTTCCAGAACTCTGTGAATTTTTTCTTGGCGTTTCCAGAACTCCGCATAATTTGCTCAAATAAATCCTGTATGCAAGTCAGCATATGTCGGGCTCATTCATAATTGAGTGGGCATTGGGTGCATTTCTATGGCCAGTATGCTGTTTCACTGGCGTTACCGGCATGCCCTCCTGGTCTGGTGTGAGGCGCCAAGTCAGCAAAACTTTGGACTGGGTACGAAAATACAGCGCGCTCACCCCCCGAGAAGTCTCATGGTATTATTTTGGGACTTTAATTTCGGGGAAGGAGGCTGCAGCGTGTCTGCAGAAGCCCCAGCAGGTATGGCAAACTACTCTCCCTGTGTGCAGAAAATGGAGGAGTGCAGCGCTGTGAGTCAGGCCACTGTGCATTTGTCAGCCGTTCACTAGATGGGCTGGCACATTGGACTCGCAGCACCAGCATTCCTCTGGGTACATCACGAGCACGGGAGGCAGCACAACATCAAACAGAGGCGGGGAGGAACTAACAAAGGAGTGGCCAGAGACTGCTCAGGACACTTTAATTACCCCCAGGTGCGAGGCTCTGAAGAGAGGGAAACGAGAACCGGCACTGATGAAAGCGCACATCTCCGCTTGAAACGCGTCTGCTTGGCGTTTCCAGAACTCTGTTCAATTTTTTCTTGGCGTTTCCAGAACTCCGCTTAATTTACTCAAATAAATCCTGTTGGCAAGTCAGCATATGTCGGGCTCATTAATAATTGAGTGGGCATTGGGTGCATGTCTATCGCCAGTATGCTGTTTCACTGGCGTTACCGGCATGCCCTCCTGGTCTGGTGTGAGGCGCCAAGTTAGCAAAACTTTGGACTGGGTACGAAAATACAGCACGCTCACCCCCCCAAGAAGTCTCATGGTATTATTTTGGGACTTTAATTTCGGGGAAGGAGGCTGCAGCGTGTCTGCAGAGGCCCCAGCAGGTATGGCTAACTACTCTCCCTGTGTGCAGAAAACGGAGGAGTGCAGCGCGGTGAGTGAGGCCACTGTGCATTTGTCAGCCATTCACTGGATGGGCTGGCACATTGGACTCGCAGCACCAGCATTCCTCTGGGTACATCACGTGCACGGGAGGCAGCACAACATCAAACAGAGGCGGGGAGGAACCAACAAAGGAGTGGCCAGAGACTGCTCAGCACACTTTAATTACCCCCAGGTGCGAGGCTCTGAAGAGAGGGAAACGAGAACCGGCACTGATGAAAGCGCACATCTCCGCTTGAAACGCGTCTGCTTGGTGTTTCCAGAACTCTGTTAATTTTTTCTTGGCGTTTCCAGAACTCCGCTTAATTTGCTCAAATAAATCCTGTTGGCAAGTCAGCATATGTCGGGCTCATTCATAATTGAGTGGGCATTGGGTGCATGTCTATGGCCAGTATGCTGTTTCACTGGCGTTACCGGCATGCCCTCCTGGTCAGGTGTGAGGCGCCAAGTCAGCAAAACTTTGGACTGGGTACGAAAATACAGCGCGCTCACCCCCCCGAGAAGTCTCATGGTATTATTTTGGGACTTTAATTTCGGGGAAGGAGGCTGCAGCGTGTCTGCAGAAGCCCCAGCAGGTATGGCAAACTACTCTCCCTGTGTGCAGAAAATGGAGGAGTGCAGCGCTGTGAGTCAGGCCACTGTGCATTTGTCAGCCATTCACTGGATGGGCTGGCACATTGGACTCGCAGCACCAGCATTCCTCTGGGTACATCACGAGCACAGGAGGCAGCACAACATCAAACAGAGGCGGGGAGGAACTAACAAAGGAGTGGCCAGAGACTGCTCAGGACACTTTAATTACCCCCAGGTGCGAGGCTCTGAAGAGAGGGAAACGAGAACCGGCACTGATGAAAGCGCACATCTCCGCTTGAAACGCGTCTGCTTGGCGTTTCCAGAACTCTGTTAATTTTTCTTGGCGTTTCCAGAACTCCGCTTAATTTGCTCATATAAATCCTGTTGGCAAGTCAGCATATGTCGGGCTCATTCATAATTGAGTGGGCATTGGGTGCATGTCTATGGCCAGTATGCTGTTTCACTGGCGTTACCGGCATGCCCCCCTGGTCTGGTGTGAGGCGCCAAGTCAGCAAAACTTTGGACTGGGTACGAAAATACAGCGCGCTCACCCCCCCCCCGAGAAGTCTCATGGTATTATTTTGGGACTTTAATTTCGGGGAAGGAGGCTGCACCGAATCTGCAGAGGCCCCAGCAGGTATGGCAAACTACTCTCCCTGTGTGCAGAAAACGGAGGAGTGCAGCCGGTGAGTCAGGCAACTGTGCATTTGTAAGCCATTCACTGGATGGGCTGGCACATTGGACTCGCAGCACCAGCATTCCTCTGGGTACATCACGTGCACGGGAGGCAGCACAACATCAAACAGAGGCGGGGAGGAACCAACAAAGGAGTGGCCAGAGACTGCTCAGGACACTTTAATTACCCCCAGGTGCGAGGCTCTGAAGAGAGGGAAACGAGAACCGGCACTGATGAAAGCGCACATCTCCGCTTGAAACGCGTCTGCTTGGCGTTTCCAGAACTCTGTTAATTTTTTCTTGGCGTTTCCAGAACTCCGCTTAATTTGCTCAAATAAATCCTGTTGGCAAGTCAGCATATGCCGGGCTCATTCATAATTGAGTGGGCATTGGGTGCATGTCTATGGCCAGTATGCTGTTTCACTGGCGTTACCGGCATGCCCTCCTGGTCTGGTGTGAGGCGCCAAGTCAGCAAAACTTTGGACTGGGTACGAAAATACAGCACGCTCACCCCCCCGAGAAGTCTCATGGTATTATTTTGGGACTTTAATTTCGGGGAAGGAGGCTGCAGCGTGTCTGCAGAGGCCCCAGCAGGTATGGCAAACTACTCTCCCTGTGTGCAGAAAACGGAGGAGTGCAGCACGGTGAGTCAGGCCGCTGTGCATTTGTCAGCCATTCACTGGATGGGCTGGCACATTGGACTCGCAGACCCAGCATTCCTCTGGGTACATCACGTGCACGGGAGGCAGCACAACATCAAACAGAGGCGGGGAGGAACCAACAAAGGAGTGGCCATAGACTGCTCAGGACACTTTAATTACCCCCAGGTGCGAGGCTCTGAAGAGAGGGAAACGAGAACCGGCACTGATGAAAGCGCACATCTCCGCTTAAAACGCGTCTGCTTGGCATTTCCAGAACTCTGTTAATTTTTTCTTTGCGTTTCCAGAACTCTGCTTAATTTGCTCAAATAAATCCTGTTGGCAAGTCAGCATATGTCGGGCTCATTCATAATTGAGTGGGCATTGGGTGCATGTCTATGGCCAGTATGCCGTTTCACTGGTGTTACCGGCATGCCCTCCTGGTCTGGTGTGAGGCGCCAAGTCAGCAAAACTTTGGACTGGGTACGAAAATACAGCGCGCTCACCCTTCCTCCCGAGAAGTCTCATGGTATTATTTTGGGACTTTAATTTCGGGGAAGGAGGCTGCAGCGTGTCTGCAGAGGCCCCAGCAGGTATGGCAAACTACTCTCCCTGTGTGCAGAAAACGGAGGAGTGCAGCGCGGTGAGTTAGGCCACTGTGCATTTGTCAGCCATTCACTGGGTGGGCTGGCACATTGGACTCGCAGCACCAGCATTCCTCTGGGTACATCACGTGCACGGGAGGCAGCACAACATCAAACAGAGGCGGGGAGGAACCAACAAAGGAGTGGCCAGAGACTGCTCAGGACACTTTAATTACCCCCAGGTGCGAGGCTCTGAAGAGAGGGAAACGAGAACCGGCACTGATGAAAGCGCACATAACCGCTTGAAACGCGTCTGCTTGGCGTTTCCAGAACTCTGTTAATTTTTTCTTGGCGTTTCCAGAACTCCGCTTAATTTGCTCAAATAAATCCTGTTGGCAAGTCATCATATGTCGGGCTCATTCATAATTGAGTGGGCATTGGGTGCATGTCAATGGCCAGTATGCTGTTTCACTGGCGTTACCGGCATGCCCTCCTGGTCTGGTGTGAGGTGCCAAGTCAGCAAAACTTTGGACTGGGTACGAAAATACAGCGCGCTCAACCCCCCCCCCCCGAGAAGTCTCATGGTATTATTTTGGGACTTTAATTTTGGGGAAGGAGGCTGCAGCGTGTCTGCAGAGGCCCAAGCAGGTATGTCAAACTACTCTCCCTGTGTGCAGAAAACGGAGGAATGCAGCGCGGTGAGTCAGGCCACTGTGCATTTGTCAGCCATTCACTGGATGGGCTGGCACATTGGACTCGCAGCACCCTGGGTACATCACGTGCACGGGAGGCAGCACAACATCAAACAGAGGCGGGGAGGAACCAACAAAGGAGTGGCCAGAGACTGCTCAGGACACTTTAATTACCCCCAGGTGCGAGGCTCTGAAGAGAGGGAAACGAGAACCGGCACTGATGAAAGCGCACATCTCCGCTTGAAAAGCGTCTGCTTGGCGTTTCCAGAACTCTGTTAATTTTTTCTTGGCGTTTCCAGAACTCTGCTTAATTTGCTCATATAAATTCTGTTGGCAAGTCAGCATATGTCGAGCTCATTCATAATTGAGTGGGCATTGGGTGCATGTCTATGGCCAGTATGCTGTTTCACTGGCGTTACCGGCATGCCCTCCTGGTCTGGTGTGAGGCGCCAAGTCAGCTAAACTTTGGACTGGGTACGAAAATACAGCGCGCTCACCCCCCCGAGAAGTCTCATGGTATTATTTTGGGACTTTAATTTCGGGGAAGGAGGCTGCACCGTATCTGCAGAGGCTCCAGCAGGTATGGCAAACTACTCTCCCTGTGTGCAGAAAACGGAGGAGTGCAGCCGGTGAGTCAGGCCACTGTGCATTTGTCAGCCATTCACTGGATGGGCTGGCACATTGGACTCGCAGCACCAGCATTCCTCTGGGTACATCACGTGCACGGGAGGCAGCACAACATCAAACAGAGGCGGGGAGGAACCAACAAAGGAGTGGCCAGAGACTGCTCAGGACACTTTAATTACCCCCAGGTGCGAGGCTCTGAAGAGAGGGAAACGAGAACCGGCACTGATGAAAGCGCACATAACCGCTTGAAACGCGTCTGCTTGGCGTTTCCAGAACTCTGTTAATTTTTTCTTGGCGTTTCCAGAACTCCGCTTAATTTGCTCAAATAAATCCTGTTGGCAAGTCATCATATGTCGGGCTCATTCATAATTGAGTGGGCATTGGGTGCATGTCAATGGCCAGTATGCTGTTTCACTGGCGTTACCGGCATGCCCTCCTGGTCTGGTGTGAGGTGCCAAGTCAGCAAAACTTTGGACTGGGTACGAAAATACAGCGCGCTCAACCCCCCCCCCCGAGAAGTCTCATGGTATTATTTTGGGACTTTAATTTTGGGGAAGGAGGCTGCAGCGTGTCTGCAGAGGCCCAAGCAGGTATGTCAAACTACTCTCCCTGTGTGCAGAAAACGGAGGAATGCAGCGCGGTGAGTCAGGCCACTGTGCATTTGTCAGCCATTCACTGGATGGGCTGGCACATTGGACTCGCAGCACCCTGGGTACATCACGTGCACGGGAGGCAGCACAACATCAAACAGAGGCGGGGAGGAACCAACAAAGGAGTGGCCAGAGACTGCTCAGGACACTTTAATTACCCCCAGGTGCGAGGCTCTGAAGAGAGGGAAACGAGAACCGGCACTGATGAAAGCGCACATCTCCGCTTGAAACGCGTCTGCTTGGCGTTTCCAGAACTCTGTTAATTTTTTCTTGGCGTTTCCAGAACTCCGCTTAATTTGCTCAAATAAATCCTGTTGGCAAGTCATCATATGTCGGGCTCATTCATAATTGAGTGGGCATTGGGTGCATGTCAATGGCCAGTATGCTGTTTCACTGGCGTTACCGGCATGCCCTCCTGGTCTGGTGTGAGGCGCCAAGTCAGCAAAACTTTGGACTGGGTACGAAAATACAGCGCGCTCACCCCCCCCCCCCCCCGAGAAGTCTCATGGTATTATTTTGGGACTTTAGTTTCGGGGAAGGAGGCTGCAGCGTGTCTGCAGAGGCCCCAGCAGGTATGGCAAACTACTCTCCCTGTGTGCAGAAAATGGAGGAGTGCAGCGCTGTGAGTCAGGCCACTGTGCATTTGTCAGCCATTCACTGGATGGGCTGGCACATTGGACTTGCAGCACCAGCATTCCTCTGGGTACATCACGAGCACGGGAGGCAGCACAACATCAAACAGAGGCGGGGAGGAACTAACAAAGGAGTGGCCAGAGACTGCTCAGGACACTTTAATTACCCCCAGGTGCGAGGCTCTGAAGAGAGGGAAACGAGAACCGGCACTGATGAAAGCGCACATCTCCGCTTGAAACGCGTCTGCTGGGTGTTTCCAGAACTCTGTTAATTTTTTCTTGGCGTTTCCAGAACTCTGCTTAATTTGCTCAAATAAATCCTGTTGGCAAGTCAGCATATGTCGGGCTCATTCATAATTGAGTGGGCATTGGGTGCATGTTTATGGCCAGTATGCTGTTTCACTGGCGTTACCGGCATGCCCTCCTGGTGTGGTGTGAGGCGCCAAGTCAGCAAAACTTTGGACTGGGTACGAAAATACAGCGCGCTCACCCCCTCGAGAAGTCTCATGGTATTATTTTGGGACTTTAATTTTGGGGAAGGAGGCTGCAGCGTGTCTGCAGAGGCCCCAGCAGGTATGTCAAACTACTCTCCCTGTGTGCAGAAAACGGAGGAATGCAGCGCGGTGAGTCAGGCCACTGTGCATTTGTCAGCCATTCACTGGATGGGCTGGCACATTGGACTCGCAGCACCCTGGGTACATCACGTGCACGGGAGGCAGCACAACATCAAACAGAGGCGGGGAGGAACCAACAAAGGAGTGGCCAGAGACTGCTCAGGACACTTTAATTACCCCCAGGTGCGAGGCTCTGAAGAGAGGGAAACGAGAACCGGCACTGATGAAAGCGCACATCTCCGCTTGAAAAGCATCTGCTTGGCGTTTCCAGAACTCTGTTAATTTTTTCTTGGCGTTTCCAGAACTCTGCTTAATTTGCTCATATAAATTCTGTTGGCAAGTCAGCATATGTCGAGCTCATTCATAATTGCGTGGGCATTGGGTGCATGTCTATGGCCAGTATGCTGTTTCACTGGCGTTACCGGCATGCCCTCCTGGTCTGGTGTGAGGCGCCAAGTCAGCAAAACTTTGGACTGGGTACGAAAATACAGCGCGCTCACCCCCGAGAAGTCTCATGGTATTATTTTGGGACTTTAATTTCGGGGAAGGAGGCTGCACCGTATCTGCAGAGGCCCCAGCAGGTATGGCAAACTACTCTCCCTGTGTGCAGAAAACGGAGGAGTGCAGCCGGTGAGTCAGGCCACTGTGCATTTGTCAGCCATTCACTGGATGGGCTGGCACATTGGACTCGCAGCACCAGCATTCCTCTGGGTACATCACGTGCACGGGAGGCAGCACAACATCAAACAGAGGCGGGGAGGAACCAACAAAGGAGTGGCCAGAGACTGCTCAGGACACTTTAATTACCCCCAGGTGCGAGGCTCTGAAGAGAGGGAAACGAGAACCGGCACTGATGAAAGCGCACATCTCCGCTTGAAACGCGTCTGCTTGGCGTTTCCAGAACTCTGTTAATTTTTTCTTGGCGTTTCCAGAACTCCGCTTAATTTGCTCAAATAAATCCTGTTGGCAAGTCATCATATGTCGGGCTCATTCATAATTGAGTGGGCATTGGGTGCATGTCAATGGCCAGTATGCTGTTTCACTGGCGTTACCGGCATGCCCTCCTGGTCTGGTGTGAGGCGCCAAGTCAGCAAAACTTTGGACTGGGTACGAAAATACAGCGCGCTCACCCCCCCCCCCCCCCCCGAGAAGTCTCATGGTATTATTTTGGGACTTTAATTTCGGGGAAGGAGGCTGCAGCGTGTCTGCAGAGGCCCCAGCAGGTATGGCAAACTACTCTCCCTGTGTGCAGAAAATGGAGGAGTGCAGCGCTGTGAGTCAGGCCACTGTGCATTTGTCAGCCATTCACTGGATGGGCTGGCACATTGGACTTGCAGCACCAGCATTCCTCTGGGTACATCACGAGCACGGGAGGCAGCACAACATCAAACAGAGGCGGGGAGGAACTAACAAAGGAGTGGCCAGAGACTGCTCAGGACACTTTAATTACCCCCAGGTGCGAGGCTCTGAAGAGAGGGAAACGAGAACCGGCACTGATGAAAGCGCACATCTCCGCTTGAAACGCGTCTGCTTGGCGTTTCCAGAACTCTGTTAATTTTTTCTTGGCGTTTCCAGAACTCTGCTTAATTTGCTCAAATAAATCCTGTTGGCAAGTCAGCATATGTCGGGCTCATTCATAATTGAGTGGGCATTGGGTGCATGTTTATGGCCAGTATGCTGTTTCACTGGCGTTACCGGCATGCCCTCCTGGTGTGGTGTGAGGCGCCAAGTCAGCAAAACTTTGGACTGGGTACGAAAATACAGCGCGCTCACCCCCTCGAGAAGTCTCATGGTATTATTTTGGGACTTTAATTTTGGGGAAGGAGGCTGCAGCGTGTCTGCAGAGGCCCCAGCAGGTATGTCAAACTACTCTCCCTGTGTGCAGAAAACGGAGGAATGCAGCGCGGTGAGTCAGGCCACTGTGCATTTGTCAGCCATTCAGTGGATGGGCTGGCACATTGGACTCGCAGCACCCTGGGTACATCACGTGCACGGGAGGCAGCACAACATCAAACAGAGGCGGGGAGGAACCAACAAAGGAGTGGCCAGAGACTGCTCAGGACACTTTAATTACCCCCAGGTGCGAGGCTCTGAAGAGAGGGAAACGAGAACCGGCACTGATGAAAGCGCACATCTCCGCTTGAAAAGCGTCTGCTTGGCGTTTCCAGAACTCTGTTAATTTTTTCTTGGCGTTTCCAGAACTCTGCTTAATTTGCTCATATAAATTCTGTTGGCAAGTCAGCATATGTCGAGCTCATTCATAATTGAGTGGGCATTGGGTGCATGTCTATGGCCAGTATGCTGTTTCACTGGCGTTACCGGCATGCCCTCCTGGTCTGGTGTGAGGCGCCAAGTCAGCAAAACTTTGGACTGGGTACGAAAATACAGCGCGCTCACCCCCCCGAGAAGTCTCATGGTATTATTTTGGGACTTTAATTTCGGGGAAGGAGGCAGCACCGTATCTGCAGAGGCCCCAGCAGGTATGGCAAACTACTCTCCCTGTGTGCAGAAAACGGAGGAGTGCAGCCGGTGAGTCAGGCCACTGTGCATTTGTCAGCCATTCACTGGATGGGCTGGCACATTGGACTCGCAGCACCAGCATTCCTCTGGGTACATCACGTGCACGGGAGGCAGCACAACATCAAACAGAGGCGGGGAGGAACCAACAAAGGAGTGGCCAGAGACTGCTCAGGACACTTTAATTACCCCCAGGTGCGAGGCTCTGAAGAGAGGGAAACGAGAACCGGCACTGATGAAAGCGCACATCTCCGCTTGAAACGCGTCTGCTTGGCGTTTCCAGAACTCTGTTAATTTTTTCTTGGCTTTTCCAGAACTCCGCTTAATTTGCTCAAATAAATCCTGTTGGCAAGTCAGCATATGTCGGGCTCATTCATAATTGAGTGGGCATTGGGTGCATGTCAATGGCCAGTATGCTGTTTCACTGGCGTTACCGGCATGCCCTCCTGGTCTGGTGTGAGGCGCCAAGTCAGCAAAACTTTGGACTGGGTACGAAAATACAGCGCGCTCACCCCCCCCCCCCCGAGAAGTCTTTTGGTATTATTTTGGGACTTTAATTTCGGGGAAGGAGGCTGCAGAGTGTCTGCAGAGGCCCCAGCAGGTATGGCAAACTACTCTCCCTGTGTGCAGAAAATGGAGGAGTGCAGCGCTGTGAGTCAGCAGGCCACTGTGCATTTGTCAGCCATTCACTGGATGGGCTGGCACATTGGACTCGCAGCACCAGCATTCCTCTGGGTACATCACGAGCACGGGAGGCAGCACAACATCAAACAGAGGCGGGGAGGAACTAACAAAGGAGTGGCCAGAAACTGCTCAGGACACTTTAATTACCCCCAGGTGCGAGGCTCTGAAGAGAGGGAAACGAGAACCGGCACTGATGAAAGCGCACATCTCCGCTTGAAACGCGTCTGCTTGGCGTTTCCAGAACTCTGTTAATTTTTTCTTGCCGTTTCCAGAACTCTGCTTAATTTGCTCAAATAAATCCTGTTGGCAAGTCAGCATATGTCGGGCTCATTCATAATTGAGTGGGCATTGGGTGCATGTCTATGGCCAGTATGCTGTTTCACTGGCGTTACCGGCATGCCCTCCTGGTCTGGTGTGAGGCGCCAAGTCAGCAAAACTTTGGACTGGGTACGAAAATACAGCGCGCTCATCCCCTCGAGAAGTCTCATGGTATTATTTTGGGACTTTAATTTCGTGGAAGGAGGCTGCAGCGTGTCTGCAGAGGCCCCAGCAGGTATGTCAAACTACTCTCCCTGTGTGCAGAAAACGGAGGAATGCAGCGCGGTGAGTCAGGCCACTGTGCATTTGTCAGCCATTCACTGGATGGGCTGGCACATTGGACTCGCAGCACCCTGGGTACATCACGTGCACGGGAGGCAGCACAACATGAAACAGAGGCGGGGAGGAACCAACAAAGGAGTGGCCAGAGACTGCTCAGGACACTTTAATTACCCCCAGGTGCGAGGCTCTGAAGAGAGGGAAACGAGAACCGGCACTGATGAAAGCGCACATCTCCGCTTGAAAAGCGTCTGCTTGGCGTTTCCAGAACTCTGTTAATTTTTTCTTGGCGTTTCCAGAACTCTGCTTAATTTGCTCAAAAAAATTCTGTTGGCAAGTCAGCATATGTCGGGCTCATTCATAATTGAGTGGGCATTGGGTGCATGTCTATGGCCAGTATGCTGTTTCAATGGCGTTACCGGCATGCCCTCCTGGTCTGGTGTGAGGCGCCAAGTCAGCAAAACTTTGGACTGGGTACGAAAATACAGCGCGCTCACCCCCCCGAGATGTCTCATGGTATTATTTTGGGACTTTAATTTCGGGGAAGGAGGCTGCACCGTATCTGCAGAGGCCCCAGCAGGTATGGCAAACTACTCTCCCTGTGTGAAGAAAACGGAGGAGTGCAGCCGGTGAGTCAGGCCACTGTGCATTTGTCAGCCATTCACTGGATGGGCTGGCACATTGGACTCGCAGCACCAGCATTCCTCTGGGTACATCACGTGCACGGGAGGCAGCACAACATCAAACAGAGGCGGGGAGGAACCAACAAAGGAGTGGCCAGAGACTGCTCAGGACACTTTAATTACCCCCAGGTGCGAGGCTCTGAAGAGAGGGAAACGAGAACCGGCACTGATGAAAGCGCACATCTCCGCTTGAAACGCGTCTGCTTGGCGTTTCCAGAACTCTGTTAATTTTTTCTTGGCGTTTCCAGAACTCCGCTTAATTTGCTCAAATAAATCCTGTATGCAAGTCAGCATATGTCGGGCTCATTCATAATTGAGTGGGCATTGGGTGCATTTCTATGGCCAGTATGCTGTTTCACTGGCGTTACCGGCATGCCCTCCTGGTCTGGTGTGAGGCGCCAAGTCAGCAAAACTTTGGACTGGGTACGAAAATACAGCGCGCTCACCCCCCGAGAAGTCTCATGGTATTATTTTGGGACTTTAATTTCGGGGAAGGAGGCTGCAGCGTGTCTGCAGAAGCCCCAGCAGGTATGGCAAACTACTCTCCCTGTGTGCAGAAAATGGAGGAGTGCAGCGCTGTGAGTCAGGCCACTGTGCATTTGTCAGCCATTCACTAGATGGGCTGGCACATTGGACTCGCAGCACCAGCATTCCTCTGGGTACATCACGAGCACGGGAGGCAGCACAACATCAAACAGAGGCGGGGAGGAACTAACAAAGGAGTGGCCAGAGACTGCTCAGGACACTTTAATTACCCCCAGGTGCGAGGCTCTGAAGAGAGGGAAACGAGAACCGGCACTGATGAAAGCGCACATCTCCGCTTGAAACGCGTCTGCTTGGCGTTTCCAGAACTCTGTTAATTTTTTCTTGGCGTTTCCAGAACTCCGCTTAATTTACTCAAATAAATCCTGTTGGCAAGTCAGCATATGTCGGGCTCATTAATAATTGAGTGGACATTGGGTGCATGTCTATGGCCAGTATGCTGTTTCACTGGTGTTACCGGCATGCCCTCCTGGTCTGGTGTGAGGCGCCAAGTTAGCAAAACTTTGGACTGGGTACGAAAATACAGCACGCTCACCCCCCGAGAAGTCTCATGGTATTATTTTGGGACTTTAATTTCGGGGAAGGAGGCTGCAGCGTGTCTGCAGAAGCCCCAGCAGGTATGGCAAACTACTCACCCTGTGTGCAGAAAATGGAGGAGTACAGCGCTGTGAGTCAGGCCACTGTGCATTTGTCAGCCATTCACTAGATGGGCTGGCACATTGGACTCGCAGCACCAGCATTCCTCTGGGTACATCACGAGCACGGGAGGCAGCACAACATCAAACAGAGGCGGGGAGGAACTAACAAAGGAGTGGCCAGAGACTGCTCAGGACACTTTAATTACCCCCAGGTGCGAGGCTCTGAAGAGAGGGAAACGAGAACCGGCACTGATGAAAGCGCACATCTCCGCTTGAAACGCGTCTGCTTGGCGTTTCCAGAACT
Source organism: Lissotriton vulgaris (assembly GCF_964263255.1). Lineage (NCBI taxonomy): Eukaryota > Metazoa > Chordata > Amphibia > Caudata > Salamandridae > Lissotriton > Lissotriton vulgaris. The sequence goes on along the minus strand of NC_141693.1, from coordinate 747,993,773 downwards.
CTGTTAATTTTTTCTTGGCGTTTCCAGAACTCCGCTTAATTTACTCAAATAAATCCTGTTGGCAAGTCAGCATATGTCGGGCTCATTAATAATTGAGTGGACATTGGGTGCATGTCTATGGCCAGTATGCTGTTTCACTGGTGTTACCGGCATGCCCTCCTGGTCTGGTGTGAGGCGCCAAGTTAGCAAAACTTTGGACTGGGTACGAAAATACAGCACGCTCACCCCCCCAAGAAGTCTCATGGTATTATTTTGGGACTTTAATTTCGGGGAAGGAGGCTGCAGCGTGTCTGCAGAGGCCCCAGCAGGTATGGCTAACTACTCTCCCTGTGTGCAGAAAACGGAGGAGTGCAGCGCGGTGAGTGAGGCCACTGTGCATTTGTCAGCCATTCACTGGATGGGCTGGCACATTGGATTCGCAGCACCAGCATTCCTCTGGGTACATCACGTACACGGGAGGCAGCACAACATCAAACAGAGGCGGGGAGGAACCAACAAAGGAGTGGCCAGAGACTGCTCAGCACACTTTAATTACCCCCAGGTTCGAGGCTCTGAAGAGAGGGAAACGAGAACCGGCACTGATGAAAGCGCACATCTCCGCTTGAAACGCGTCTGCTTGGTGTTTCCAGAACTCTGTTAATTTTTTCTTGCCGTTTCCAGAACTCCGCTTAATTTTCTCAAATAAATCCTGTTGGCAAGTCAGCATATGTCGGGCTCATTCATAATTGAGTGGGCATTGGGTGCATGTCTATGGCCAGTATGCTGTTTCACTGGCGTTACCGGCATGCCCTCCTGGTCCTGTGTGAGGCGCCAAGTCAGCAAAACTTTGGACTGGGTACGAAAATACAGCGGGCTCACCCCCCGAGAAGTCTCATGGTATTATTTTGGGACTTTAATTTCGGGGAAGGAGGCTGCAGCGTGTCTGCAGAGGCCCCAGCAGGTATGGCAAACTACTCTCCCTGTGTGCAGAAAATGGAGGAGTGCAGCGCTGTGAGTCAGGCCACTGTGCATTTGTCAGCCATTCACTGGATGGGCTGGCACATTGGACTCGCAGCACCAGCCTTCCTCTGGGTACATCACGAGCACGGGAGGCAGCACAACATCAAACAGAGGCGGGGAGGAACTAACAAAGGAGTGGCCAGAGACTGCTCAGAACACTTTAATTACCCCCAGGTGCGAGGCTCTGAAGAGAGGGAAACGAGAACCGGCACTGATGAAAGCGCACATCTCCGCTTGAAACGCGTCTGCTTGGCGTTTCCAGAACTCTGTTAATTTTTTCTTGGCGTTTCCAGAACTCTGCTTAATTTGCTCAAATAAATCCTGTTGGCAAGTCAGCATATGTCGGGCTCATTCATAATTGAGTGGGCATTGGGTGCATGTCTATGGCCAGTATGCTGTTTCACTGGCGTTACCGGCATGCCCTCCTGGTCTGGTGTGAGGCGCCAAGTCAGCAAAACTTTGGACTGGGTACGAAAATACAGCACGCTCACCCCCTCGAGAAGTCTCATGGTATTATTTTGGGACTTTAATTTTGGGGAAGGAGGCTGCAGCGTGTCTGCAGAGACCCCAGCAGGTATGTCAAACTACTCTCCCTGTGTGCAGAAAACGGAGGAATGCAGCGCGGTGAGTCAGGCCACTGTGCATTTGTCAGCCATTCACTGGATGGGCTGGCACATTGGACTCGCAGCACCCTGGGCACATCACGTGCACGGGAGGCAGCACAACATTAAACAGAGGCGGGGAGGAACCAACAAAGGAGTGGCCAGAGACTGCTCAGGACACTTTAATTACCCCCAGGTGCGAGGCTCTGAAGAGAGGGAAACGAGAACCGGCACTGATGAAAGCGCACATCTCCGCTTGAAACGCGTCTGCTTGGCGTTTCCAGAACTCTGTTAATTTTTTCTTGGCGTTTCCAGAACTCCACTTAATTTGCTCAAATAAATCCTGTTGGCAAGTCAGCATATGTCGGGCTCATTCATAATTGAGTGGGCATTGGGTGCATGTCTATGGCCAGTATGCTGGTTCACTGGCGTTACCGGCATGCACTCCTGGTCTGGTGTGAGGCGCCAAGTCAGCAAAACTTTGGACTGGGTACGAAAATACAGCGCGCTCACCCCCCCCCGAGAAGTCTCATGGTATTATTTTGGGACTTTAATTTCGGGGAAGGAGGCTGCAGCGTGTCTGCAGAGGCCCCAGCAGGTATGGCAAACTACTCTCCCTGTGTGCAGAAAACGGAGGAGTGCAGCGCGGTGAGTCAGGCCACTGTGCATTTGTCAGCCATTCACTGGATGGGCTGGCACATTGGACTCGCAGCACCAGCATTCCTCTGGGTACATCACGTGCACGGGAGGCAGCACAACATCAAACAGAGGCGGGGAGGAACCAACAAAGGAGTGGCCATAGACTGCTCAGGACACTTTAATTACCCCCAGGTGCGAGGCTCTGAAGAGAGGGAAACGAGAACCGGCACTGATGAAAGCGCACATCTCCGCTTAAAACGCGTCTGCTTGGCATTTCCAGAACTCTGTTAATTTTTTCTTGGCGTTTCCAGAACTCCGCTTAATTTGCTCAAATAAATCCTGTTGGCAAGTCAGCATATGTCGGGCTCATTCATAATTGAGTGGGCATTGGGTGCATGTCTATGGCCAATATGCCGTTTCACTGGTGTTACCGGCATGCCCTCCTGGTCTGGTGTGAGGCGCCAAGTCAGCAAAACTTTGGACTGGGTACGAAAATACAGCGCGCTCACCCTTCCTCCCGAGAAGTCTCATGGTATTATTTTGGGACTTTAATTTCGGGGAAGGAGGCTGCAGCGTGTCTGCAGAGGCCCCAGCAGGTATGGCAAACTACTCTCCCTGTGTGCAGAAAACAGAGGAGTGCAGCGCGGTGAGTCAGGCCACTGTGCATTTGTCAGCCATTCACTGGATGGGCTGGCCATTGGACTCGCAGCACCAGCATTCCTCTGGGTACATCACGTGCACGGGAGGCAGCACAACATCAAACAGAGGCGGGGAGGAACCAACAAAGGAGTGGCCAGAGACTGCTCAGGACACTTTAATTACCCCCAGGTGCGAGGCTCTGAAGAGAGGGAAACGAGAACTGGCACTGATGAAAGCGCACATCTCCGCTTGAAACGTGTCTGCTTGGCATTTCCAGAACTCTGTTAATTTTTTCTTGGCGTTTTCAGAACTCCGCTTAATTTGCTCAAATAAATCCTGTTGGCAAGTCAGCATATGTCGGGCTCATTCATAATTGAGTGGGCATTGGGTGCATGTCTATGGCCAGTATGCCATTTCACTGGTGTTACCGGCATGCCCTCCTGGTCTGGTGTGAGGCGCCAAGTCAGCAAAACTTTGGACTGGGTACGAAAATACAGCGCGCTCACCCTCCCCCCCGAGAAGTCTCATGGTATTATTTTGGGACTTTAATTTTGGGGAAGGAGGATGCAGCGTGTCTGCAGAGGCCCCAGCAGGTATGGCTAACTACTCTCCCTGTGTGCAGAAAACGGAGGAGTGCAGCGCGGTGAGTGAGGCCACTGTGCATTTGTCAGCCATTCACTGGATGGGCTGGCACATTGGACTCGCAGCACCAGCATTCCTCTGGGTACATCACGTGCACGGGAGGCAGCACAACATCAAACAGAGGCGGGGAGGAACCAACAAAGGAGTGGCCAGAGACTGCTCAGGACACTTTAATTACCCCCAGGTGCGAGGCTCTGAAGAGAGGGAAACGAGAACCGGCACTGATGAAAGCGCACATCTCCGCTTGAAACGCGTCTGCTTGGCGTTTCCAGAACTCTGTTAATTTTTTCTTGGCTTTTCCAGAACTCCGCTTAATTTGCTCAAATAAATCCTGTTGGCAAGTCAGCATATGTCGGGCTCATTCATAATTGAGTGGGCATTGGGTGCATGTCAATGGCCAGTATGCTGTTTCACTGGCGTTACCGGCATGCCCTCCTGGTCTGGTGTGAGGCGCCAAGTCAGCAAAACTTTGGACTGGGTACGAAAATACAGCGCGCTCACCCCCCCCCCCCCCCCGAGAAGTCTTATGGTATTATTTTGGGACTTTAATTTCGGGGAAGGAGGCTGCAGCGTGTCTGCAGAGGCCCCAGCAGGTATGGCAAACTACTCTCCCTGTGTGCAGAAAATGGAGGAGTGCAGCGCTGTGAGTCAGGCCACTGTGCATTTGTCAGCCATTCACTGGATGGGCTGGCACATTGGACTCGCAGCACCAGCATTCCTCTGGGTACATCACGAGCATGGGAGGCAGCACAACATCAAACAGAGGCGGGGAGGAACTAACAAAGGAGTGGCCAGAGACTGCTCAGGACACTTTAATTACCCCCAGGTGCGAGGCTCTGAAGAGAGGGAAACGAGAACCGGCACTGATGAAAGCGCACATCTCCGCTTGAAAAGCGTCTGCTTGGCGTTTCCAGAACTCTGGTAATTTTTTCTTGCCGTTTCCAGAACTCTGCTTAATTTGCTCAAATAAATCCTGTTGGCAAGTCAGCATATGTCGGGCTCATTCATAATTGAGTGGGCATTGGGTGCATGTCTATGGCCAGTATGCTGTTTCACTGGCGTTACCGGCATGCCCTCCTGGTCTGGTGTGAGGCGCCAAGTCAGCAAAACTTTGGACTGGGACGAAAATACAGCACGCTCATCCCCTCGAGAAGTCTCATGGTATTATTTTGGGACTTTAATTTCGTGGAAGGAGGCTGCAGCTTGTCTGCAGAGGCCCCAGCAGGTATGTCAAACTACTCTCCCTGTGTGCAGAAAACGAAAGAATGCAGCGCGGTGAGTCAGGCCACTGTGCATTTGTCAGCCATTCACTGGATGGGCTGGCACATTGGACTCGCAGCACCCTGGGTACATCACGTGCACGGGAGGCAGCACAACATCAAACAGAGGCGGGGAGGAACCAACAAAGGAGTGGCCAGAGACTGCTCAGGACACTTTAATTACCCCCAGGTGCGAGGCTCTGAAGAGAGGGAAACGAGAACCGGCACTGATGAAAGCGCACATCTCCGCTTGAAACGCGTCTGCTTGGCGTTTCCAGAACTCTGTTAATTTTTTCTTGGCGTTTCCAGAACTCTTCTTAATTTGCTCATATAAATTCTGTTGGCAAGTCAGCATATGTCGAGCTCATTCATAATTGAGTGGGCATTGGGTGCATGTCTATGGCCAGTATGCTGTTTCACTGGCGTTACCGGCATGCCCTCCTGGTCTGGTGTGAGGCGCCAAGTCAGCAAAACTTTGGACTGGGTACGAAAATACAGCGCGCTCACCCCCCCGAGAAGTCTCATGGTATTATTTTGGGACTTTAATTTCGGGGAAGGAGGCTGCACCGTATCTGCAGAGGCCCCAGCAGGTATGGCAAACTACTCTCCCTGTGTGCAGAAAACGGAGGAGTGCAGCCGGTGAGTCAGGCCACTGTGCATTTGTCAGCCATTCACTGGATGGGCTGGCACATTGGACTCGCAGCACCAGCATTCCTCTGGGTACATCACGTGCACGGGAGGCAGCACAACATCAAACAGAGGCGGGGAGGAACCAACAAAGGAGTGGCCAGAGACTGCTCAGGACACTTTAATTACCCCCAGGTGCGAGGCTCTGAAGAGAGGGAAACGAGAACCGGCACTGATGAAAGCGCACATCTCCGCTTGAAACGCGTCTGCTTGGCGTTTCCAGAACTCTGTTAATTTTTTCTTGGCTTTTCCAGAACTCCGCTTAATTTGCTCAAATAAATCCTGTTGGCAAGTCAGCATATGTCGGGCTCATTCATAATTGAGTGGGCATTGGGTGCATGTCAATGGCCAGTATGCTGTTTCACTGGCGTTACCGGCATGCCCTCCTGGTCTGGTGTGAGGCGCCAAGTCAGCAAAACTTTGGACTGGGTACGAAAATACAGCGCGCTCACCCACCCGAGAAGTCTCATGGTATTATTTTGGGACTTTAATTTCGGGGAAGGAGGCTGCAGCGTGTCTGCAGAGGCCCCAGCAGGTATGGCAAACTACTCTCCCTGTGTGCAGAAAACGGAGGAGTGCAGAGCGGTGAGTCAGGCCGCTGTGCATTTGTCAGCCATTCACTGGATGGGCTGGCACATTGGACTCGCAGCACCAGCATTCCTCTGGGTACATCACGTGCACGGGAGGCAGCACAACATCAAACAGAGGCGGGGAGGAACCAACAAAGGAGTGGCCATAGACTGCTCAGGACACTTTAATTACCCCCAGGTGCGAGGCTCTGAAGAGAGGAAAACGAGAACCGGCACTGATGAAAGCGCACATCTCCGCTTAAAACGCGTCTGCTTGGCATTTCCAGAACTCTGTTAATTTTTTCTTGGCGTTTCCAGAACTCCGCTTAATTTGCTCAAATAAATCCTGTTGGCAAGTCCGCATATGTCGGGCTCATTCATAATTGAGTGGGCATTGGGTGCATGTCTATGGCCAGTATGCCGTTTCACTGGTGTTACCGGCATGCCCTCCTGGTCTGGTGTGAGGCGCCAAGTCAGCAAAACTTTGGACTGGGTACGAAAATACAGCGCGCTCACCCTTCCTCCCGAGAAGTCTCATGGTATTATTTTGGGACTTTAATTTCGGGGAAGGAGGCTGCAGCGTGTCTGCAGAGGCCCCAGCAGGTATGGCAAACTACTCTCCCTGTGTGCAGAAAACGGAGGAGTGAAGCGCAGTGAGTCAGGCCACTGTGCATTTGTCAGCCATTCACTGGATGGGCTGGCACATTGGACTCGCAGCACCAGCATTCCTCTGGGTACAACACGTGCACGGGAGGCAGCACAACATCAAACAGAGGCGGGGAGGAACCAACAAAGGAGTGGCCAGAGACTGCTCAGGACACTTTAATTACCCCCAGGTGCGAGGCTCTGAAGAGAGGGAAACGAGAACTGGCACTGATGAAAGCGCACATCTCCGCTTAAAACGCGTCTGCTTGGCATTTCCAGAACTCTGTTAATTTTTTCTTGGCGTTTTCAGAACTCCGCTTAATTTGCTCAAATAAATCCTGTTGGCAAGTCAGCATATGTCGGGCTCATTCATAATTGAGTGGGCATTGGGTGCATGTCTATGGCCAGTATGCCATTTCACTGGTGTTACCGGCATGCCCTCCTGGTCTGGTGTGAGGTGCCAAGTCAGCAAAACTTTGGACTGGGTACGAAAATACAGCGCGCTCACCCTCCCCCCCCGAGAAGTCTCATGGTATTATTTTGGGACTTTAATTTCGGGGAAGGAGGCTGCAGCGTGTCTGCAGAGGCCCCAGCAGGTATGGCAAACTACTCTCCCTGTGTGCAGAAAACGGAGGAGTGCAGCGCGGTGAGTTAGGCCACTGTGCATTTGTCAGCCATTCACTGGGTTGGCTGATACATTGGACTCGCAGCACCAGCATTCCTCTGGGTACATCACGTGCACGGGAGGCAGCACAACATCAAACAGAGGCGGGGAGGAACCAACAAAGGAGTGGCCAGAGACTGCTCAGGACACTTTAATTACCCCCAGGTGCGAGGCTCTGAAGAGAGGGAAACGAGAACCGGCACTGATGAAAGCGCACATCTCCGCTTGAAACGCGTCTGCTTGGCGTTTCCAGAACTCTGTTAATTTTTTCTTGGCGTTTCCAGAACTCCGCTTAATTTGCTCAAATAAATCCTGTTGGCAAGTCAGCATATGTCGGGCTCATTCATAATTGAGTGGGCATTGGGTGCATGTCAATGGCCAGTATGCTGTTTCACTGGCGTTACCGGCATGCCCTCCTGGTCAGGTGTGAGGCGCCAAGTCAGCAAAACTTTGGACTGGGTACGAAAATACAGCGCGCTCACCCCCCCCCCGAGAAGTCTCATTTTATTATTTTGGGACTTTAATTTCGGGGAAGGAGGCTGCAGCGTGTCTGCAGAGGCCCCAGCAGGTATGGCAAACTACTCTCCCTGTGTGCAGAAAATGGAGGAGTGCAGCGCTGTGAGTCAGGCCACTGTGCATTTGTCAGCCATTCACTGGATGGGCTGGCACATTGGACTCGCAGCACCAGCATTCCTCTGGGTACATCACGAGCACGGGAGGCAGCACAACATCAAACAGAGGCGGGGAGGAACTAACAAAGGAGTGGCCAGAGACTGCTCAGGACACTTTAATTACCCCCAGGTGCGAGGCTCTGAAGAGAGGGAAACAAGAACCGGCACTGATGAAAGCGCACATCTCCGCTTGAAACGCGTCTGCTTGGCGTTTCCAGAACTCTGTTATTTTTTTCTTGGCGTTTCCAGAACTCTGCTTAATTTGCTCAAATAAATCCTGTTGGCAAGTCAGCATATGTCGGGCTCATTCATAATTGAGTGGGCATTGGGTGCATGTCTATGGCCAGTATGCTGTTTCACTGGCGTCACCGGCATGCCCTCCTGGTCTGGTGTGAGGTGCCAAGTTAGCAAAACTTTGGACTGGGTACTAAAATACAGCACGCTCACCCCCCCAAGAAGTCTCATGGTATTATTTTGGGACTTTAATTTCGGGGAAGGAGGCTGCAGCGTGTCTGCAGAGGCCCCAGCAGGTATGGCTAACTACTCTCCCTGTGTGCAGAAAACGGAGGAGTGCAGCGCGGTGAGTGAGGCCACTGTGCATTTGTCAGCCATTCACTGGATGGGCTGGCACATTGGACTCGCAGCACCAGCATTCCTCTGGGTACATCACGTGCACGGGAGGCAGCACAACATCAAACAGAGGCGGGGAGGAACCAACAAAGGAGTGGCCAGAGACTGCTCAGGACACTTTAATTACCCCCAGGTGCGAGGCTCTGAAGAGAGGGAAACGAGAACCGGCACTGATGAAAGCGCACATCTCCGCTTGAAACGCGTCTGCTTGGCGTTTCCAGAACTCTGTTAATTTTTTCTTGGCGTTTCCAGAACTCCGCTTAATTTGCTCAAATAAATCCTGTTGGCAAGTCAGCATATGTCGGGCTCATTCATAATTGAGTGGGCATTGGGTGCATGTCAATGGCCAGTATGCTGTTTCACTGGCGTTACCGGCATGCCCTCCTGGTCAGGTGTGAGGCGCCAAGTCAGCAAAACTTTGGACTGGGTACTAAAATACAGCGCGCTCACCCCCCCCCCCCCCGAGAAGTCTCATGGTATTATTTTGGGACTTTAATTTCGGGGAAGGAGGCTGCAGCGTGTCTGCAGAGGCCCCAGCAGGTATGGCAAACTACTCTCCCTGTGTGCAGAAAATGGAGGAGTGCAGCGCTGTGAGTCAGGCCACTGTGCATTTGTCAGCCATTCACTGGATGGGCTGGCACATTGGACTCGCAGCACCAGCATTCCTCTGGGTACATCACGAGCACGGGAGGCAGCACAACATCAAACAGAGGCGGGGAGGAACTAACAAAGGAGTGGCCAGAGACTGCTCAGGACACTTTAATTACCCCCAGGTGCGAGGCTCTGAAGAGAGGGAAACGAGAACCGGCACTGATGAAAGCGCACATCTCCGCTTGAAACGCGTCTGCTTGGCGTTTCCAGAACTCTGTTAATTTTTTCTTGGCGTTTCCAGAACTCTGCCTAATTTGCTCAAATAAATCCTGTTGGCAAGTCAGCATATGTCGGGCTCATTCATAATTGAGTGGGCATTGGGTGCATGTTTATGGCCAGTATGCTGTTTCACTGGCGTTACCGGCATGCCCTCCTGGTGTGGTGTGAGGCGCCAAGTCAGCAAAACTTTGGACTGGGTACGAAAATACAGCGCGCTCACCCCCTCGAGAAGTCTCATGGTATTATTTTGGGACTTTAATTTTGGGGAAGGAGGCTGCAGCGTGTCTGCAGAGGCCCCAGCAGGTATGTCAAACTACTCTCCCTGTGTGCAGAAAACGGAGGAATGCAGCGCGGTGAGTCAGGCCACTGTGCATTTGTCAGCCATTCACTGGTTGGGCTGGCACATTGGACTCGCAGCACCCTGGGTACATCACGTGCACGGGAGGCAGCACAACATCAAACAGAGGCGGGGAGGAACCAACAAAGGAGTGGCCAGAGACTGCTCAGGACACTTTAATTACCCCCAGGTGCGAGGCTCTGAAGAGAGGGAAACGAGAACCGGCACTGTTGAAAGCGCACATCTCCGCTTGAAAAGCGTCTGCTTGGCGTTTCCAGAACTCTGTTAATTTTTTCTTGGCGTTTCCAGAACTCTTCTTAATTTGCTCATATAAATTCTGTTGGCAAGTCAGCATATGTCGAGCTCATTCATAATTGAGTGGGCATTGGGTGCATGTCTATGGCCAGTATGCTGTTTCACTGGCGTTACCGGCATGCCCTCCTGGTCTGGTGTGAGGCGCCAAGTCAGCAAAACTTTGGACTGGGTACGAAAATACAGCGCGCTCACCCCCCCGAGAAGTCTCATGGTATTATTTTGGGACTTTAATTTCGGGGAAGGAGGCTGCACCGTATCTGCAGAGGCCCCAGCAGGTATGGCAAACTACTCTCCCTGTGTGCAGAAAACGGAGGAGTGCAGCCGGTGAGTCAGGCCACTGTGCATTTGTCAGCCATTCACTGGATGGGCTGGCACATTGGACTCGCAGCACCAGCATTCCTCTGGGTACATCACGTGCACGGGAGGCAGCACAACATCAAACAGAGGCGGGGAGGAACCAACAAAGGAGTGGCCAGAGACTGCTCAGGACACTTTAATTACCCCCAGGTGAGAGGCTCTGAAGAGAAGGAAACGAGAACCGGCACTGATGAAAGCGCACATCTCCGCTTGAAACGCGTCTGCTTGGCGTTTCCAGAACTCTGTTAATTTTTTCTTGGCTTTTCCAGAACTCCGCTTGATTTGCTCAAATAAATCCTGTTGGCAAGTCAGCATATGCCGGGCTCATTCATAATTGAGTGGGCATTGGGTGCATGTCAATGGCCAGTATGCTGTTTCACTGGCGTTACCGGCATGCCCTCCTGGTCTGGTGTGAGGCGCCAAGTCAGCAAAACTTTGGACTGGGTACAAAAATACAGCGCGCTCACCCCCCCCCCCCCCCGAGAAGTCTTATGGTATTATTTTGGGACTTTAATTTCGGGGAAGGAGGCTGCAGCGTGTCTGCAGAGGCCCCAGCAGGTATGGCAAACTACTCTCCCTGTGTGCAGAAAATGGAGGAGTGCAGCGCTGTGAGTCAGGCCACTGTGCATTTGTCAGCCATTCACTGGATGGGCTGGCACATTGGACTCGCAGCACCAGCATTCCTCTGGGTACATCACGAGCACGGGAGGCAGCACAACATCAAACAGAGGCGGGGAGGAACTAACAAAGGAGAGGCCAGAGACTGCTCAGGACACTTTAATTACCCCCAGGTGCGAGGCTCTGAAGAGAGGGAAACGAGAACCGGCACTGATGAAAGCGCACATCTCCGCTTGAAACGCGTCTGCCTGGCGTTTCCAGAACTCTGTTAATTTTTTCTTGCCGTTTCCAGAACTCTGCTTAATTTGCTCAAATAAATCCTGTTGGCAAGTCAGCATATGTCGGGCTCAATTATAATTGAGTGGGCATTGGGTGCATGTCTATGGCCAGTATGCTGTTTCACTGGCGTTACCGGCATGCCCTCCTGGTCTGGTGTGAGGCGCCAAGTCAGCAAAACTTTGGACTGGGTACGAAAATACAGCACGCTCATCCCCTCGAGAAGTCTCATGGTATTATTTTGGGACTTTAATTTCGTGGAAGGAGGCTGCAGCGTGTCTGCAGAAGCCCCAGCAGGTATGTCAAACTACTCTCCCTGTGTGCAGAAAACGGAGGAATGCAGCGCGGTGAGTCAGGCCACTGTGCATTTGTCAGCCATTCACTGGATGGGCTGGCACATTGGACTCGCAGCACCCTGGGTACATCACGTGCACGGGAGGCAGCACAACATCAAACAGAGGCGGGGAGGAACTAACAAAGGAGTGGCCAGAGACTGCTCAGGACACTTTAATTACCCCCAGGTGCGAGGCTCTGAAGAGATGGAAACGAGAACCGGCACTGATGAAAGCGCACATCTCCGCTTGAAACGCGTCTGCTTGGCGTTTCCAGAACTCTGTTAATTTTTTCTTGGCGTTTCCAGAACTCTGCTTAATTTGCTCAAATAAATCCTGTTGGCAAGTCAGCATATGTCGGGCTCAATTATAATTGAGTGGGCATTGGGTGCATGTCTATGGCCAGTATGCTGTTTCACTGGCGTTACCGGCATGCCCTCCTGGTCTGGTGTGAGGCGCCAAGTCAGCAAAACTTTGGACTGGGTACGAAAATACAGCACGCTCATCCCCTCGAGAAGTCTCATGGTATTATTTTGGGACTTTAATTTCGTGGAAGGAGGCTGCAGCGTGTCTGCAGAGGCCCCAGCAGGTATGTCAAACTACTCTCCCTGTGTGCAGAAAACGGAGGAATGCAGCGCGGTGAGTCAGGCCACTGTGCATTTGTCAGCCATTCACTGGATGGGCTGGCACATTGGACTCGCAGCACCCTGGGTACATCACGTGCACGGGAGGCAGCACAACATCAAACAGAGGCGGGGAGGAACTAACAAAGGAGTGGCCAGAGACTGCTCAGGACACTTTAATTACCCCCAGGTGCGAGGCTCTGAAGAGAGGGAAACGAGAACCGGAACTGATGAAAGCGCACATCTCCGCTTGAAACGCGTCTGCTTGGCGTTTCCAGAACTCTGTTAATTTTTTTCTTGGCGTTTCCAGAACTCTGCTTAATTTGCTCAAATAAATCCTGTTGGCAAGTCAGCATATGTCGGGCTCATTCATAATTGAGTGGGCATTGGGTGCATGTTTATGGCCAGTATGCTGTTTCACTGGCGTTACCGGCATGCCCTCCTGGTGTGGTGTGAGGCGCCAAGTCAGCAAAACTTTGGACTGGGTAAGAAAATACAGCGCGCTCACCCCCCCCCGAGAAGTCTCATTTTATTATTTTGGGACTTTAATTTCGGGGAAGGAGGCTGCAGCGTATCTGCAGAGGCCCCAGCAGGTATGGCAAACTACTCTCCCTGTGTGCAGAAAACGGAGGAGTGCAGCCGGTGAGTCAGGCCACTGTGCATTTGTCAGCCATTCACTGGATGGGCTGGCACATTGGACTCGCAGCACCAGCATTCCTCTGGGTACATCACGTGCACGGGAGGCAGCACAACATCAAACAGAGGCGGGGAGGAACCAACAAAGGAGTGGCCAGAGACTGCTCAGGACACTTTAATTACCCCCAGGTGCGAGGCTCTGAAGAGAGGGAAACGAGAACCGGCACTGATGAAAGCGCACATCTCCGCTTGAAACGCGTCTGCTTGGCGTTTCCAGAACTCTGTTAATTTTTTCTTGGCTTTTCCAGAACTCCGCTTAATTTGCTCAAATAAATCCTGTTGGCAAGTCAGCATATGTCGGGCTCATTCATAATTGAGTGGGCATTGGGTGCATGTCAATGGCCAGTATGCTGTTTCACTGGCGTTACCGGCATGCCCTCCTGGTCTGGTGTGAGGCGCCAAGTCAGCAAAACTTTGGACTGGGTACGAAAATACAGCGCGCTCACCCACCCGAGAAGTCTCATGGTATTATTTTGGGACTTTAATTTCGGGGAAGGAGGCTGCAGCGTGTCTGCAGAGGCCCCAGCAGGTATGGCAAACTACTCTCCCTGTGTGCAGAAAACGGAGGAGTGCAGAGCGGTGAGTCAGGCCGCTGTGCATTTGTCAGCCATTCACTGGATGGGCTGGCACATTGGACTCGCAGCACCAGCATTCCTCTGGGTACATCACGTGCACGGGAGGCAGCACAACATCAAACAGAGGCGGGGAGGAACCAACAAAGGAGTGGCCATAGACTGCTCAGGACACTTTAATTACCCCCAGGTGCGAGGCTCTGAAGAGAGGAAAACGAGAACCGGCACTGATGAAAGCGCACATCTCCGCTTAAAACGCGTCTGCTTGGCATTTCCAGAACTCTGTTAATTTTTTCTTGGCGTTTCCAGAACTCCGCTTAATTTGCTCAAATAAATCCTGTTGGCAAGTCCGCATATGTCGGGCTCATTCATAATTGAGTGGGCATTGGGTGCATGTCTATGGCCAGTATGCCGTTTCACTGGTGTTACCGGCATGCCCTCCTGGTCTGGTGTGAGGCGCCAAGTCAGCAAAACTTTGGACTGGGTACGAAAATACAGCGCGCTCACCCTTCCTCCCGAGAAGTCTCATGGTATTATTTTGGGACTTTAATTTCGGGGAAGGAGGCTGCAGCGTGTCTGCAGAGGCCCCAGCAGGTATGGCAAACTACTCTCCCTGTGTGCAGAAAACGGAGGAGTGAAGCGCAGTGAGTCAGGCCACTGTGCATTTGTCAGCCATTCACTGGATGGGCTGGCACATTGGACTCGCAGCACCAGCATTCCTCTGGGTACAACACGTGCACGGGAGGCAGCACAACATCAAACAGAGGCGGGGAGGAACCAACAAAGGAGTGGCCAGAGACTGCTCAGGACACTTTAATTACCCCCAGGTGCGAGGCTCTGAAGAGAGGGAAACGAGAACTGGCACTGATGAAAGCGCACATCTCCGCTTAAAACGCGTCTGCTTGGCATTTCCAGAACTCTGTTAATTTTTTCTTGGCGTTTTCAGAACTCCGCTTAATTTGCTCAAATAAATCCTGTTGGCAAGTCAGCATATGTCGGGCTCATTCATAATTGAGTGGGCATTGGGTGCATGTCTATGGCCAGTATGCCATTTCACTGGTGTTACCGGCATGCCCTCCTGGTCTGGTGTGAGGTGCCAAGTCAGCAAAACTTTGGACTGGGTACGAAAATACAGCGCGCTCACCCTCCCCCCCCGAGAAGTCTCATGGTATTATTTTGGGACTTTAATTTCGGGGAAGGAGGCTGCAGCGTGTCTGCAGAGGCCCCAGCAGGTATGGCAAACTACTCTCCCTGTGTGCAGAAAACGGAGGAGTGCAGCGCGGTGAGTTAGGCCACTGTGCATTTGTCAGCCATTCACTGGGTTGGCTGATACATTGGACTCGCAGCACCAGCATTCCTCTGGGTACATCACGTGCACGGGAGGCAGCACAACATCAAACAGAGGCGGGGAGGAACCAACAAAGGAGTGGCCAGAGACTGCTCAGGACACTTTAATTACCCCCAGGTGCGAGGCTCTGAAGAGAGGGAAACGAGAACCGGCACTGATGAAAGCGCACATCTCCGCTTGAAACGCGTCTGCTTGGCGTTTCCAGAACTCTGTTAATTTTTTCTTGGCGTTTCCAGAACTCCGCTTAATTTGCTCAAATAAATCCTGTTGGCAAGTCAGCATATGTCGGGCTCATTCATAATTGAGTGGGCATTGGGTGCATGTCAATGGCCAGTATGCTGTTTCACTGGCGTTACCGGCATGCCCTCCTGGTCAGGTGTGAGGCGCCAAGTCAGCAAAACTTTGGACTGGGTACGAAAATACAGCGCGCTCACCCCCCCCCCGAGAAGTCTCATTTTATTATTTTGGGACTTTAATTTCGGGGAAGGAGGCTGCAGCGTGTCTGCAGAGGCCCCAGCAGGTATGGCAAACTACTCTCCCTGTGTGCAGAAAATGGAGGAGTGCAGCGCTGTGAGTCAGGCCACTGTGCATTTGTCAGCCATTCACTGGATGGGCTGGCACATTGGACTCGCAGCACCAGCATTCCTCTGGGTACATCACGAGCACGGGAGGCAGCACAACATCAAACAGAGGCGGGGAGGAACTAACAAAGGAGTGGCCAGAGACTGCTCAGGACACTTTAATTACCCCCAGGTGCGAGGCTCTGAAGAGAGGGAAACAAGAACCGGCACTGATGAAAGCGCACATCTCCGCTTGAAACGCGTCTGCTTGGCGTTTCCAGAACTCTGTTATTTTTTTCTTGGCGTTTCCAGAACTCTGCTTAATTTGCTCAAATAAATCCTGTTGGCAAGTCAGCATATGTCGGGCTCATTCATAATTGAGTGGGCATTGGGTGCATGTCTATGGCCAGTATGCTGTTTCACTGGCGTCACCGGCATGCCCTCCTGGTCTGGTGTGAGGTGCCAAGTTAGCAAAACTTTGGACTGGGTACTAAAATACAGCACGCTCACCCCCCCAAGAAGTCTCATGGTATTATTTTGGGACTTTAATTTCGGGGAAGGAGGCTGCAGCGTGTCTGCAGAGGCCCCAGCAGGTATGGCTAACTACTCTCCCTGTGTGCAGAAAACGGAGGAGTGCAGCGCGGTGAGTGAGGCCACTGTGCATTTGTCAGCCATTCACTGGATGGGCTGGCACATTGGACTCGCAGCACCAGCATTCCTCTGGGTACATCACGTGCACGGGAGGCAGCACAACATCAAACAGAGGCGGGGAGGAACCAACAAAGGAGTGGCCAGAGACTGCTCAGGACACTTTAATTACCCCCAGGTGCGAGGCTCTGAAGAGAGGGAAACGAGAACCGGCACTGATGAAAGCGCACATCTCCGCTTGAAACGCGTCTGCTTGGCGTTTCCAGAACTCTGTTAATTTTTTCTTGGCGTTTCCAGAACTCCGCTTAATTTGCTCAAATAAATCCTGTTGGCAAGTCAGCATATGTCGGGCTCATTCATAATTGAGTGGGCATTGGGTGCATGTCAATGGCCAGTATGCTGTTTCACTGGCGTTACCGGCATGCCCTCCTGGTCAGGTGTGAGGCGCCAAGTCAGCAAAACTTTGGACTGGGTACTAAAATACAGCGCGCTCACCCCCCCCCCCCCCGAGAAGTCTCATGGTATTATTTTGGGACTTTAATTTCGGGGAAGGAGGCTGCAGCGTGTCTGCAGAGGCCCCAGCAGGTATGGCAAACTACTCTCCCTGTGTGCAGAAAATGGAGGAGTGCAGCGCTGTGAGTCAGGCCACTGTGCATTTGTCAGCCATTCACTGGATGGGCTGGCACATTGGACTCGCAGCACCAGCATTCCTCTGGGTACATCACGAGCACGGGAGGCAGCACAACATCAAACAGAGGCGGGGAGGAACTAACAAAGGAGTGGCCAGAGACTGCTCAGGACACTTTAATTACCCCCAGGTGCGAGGCTCTGAAGAGAGGGAAACGAGAACCGGCACTGATGAAAGCGCACATCTCCGCTTGAAACGCGTCTGCTTGGCGTTTCCAGAACTCTGTTAATTTTTTCTTGGCGTTTCCAGAACTCTGCCTAATTTGCTCAAATAAATCCTGTTGGCAAGTCAGCATATGTCGGGCTCATTCATAATTGAGTGGGCATTGGGTGCATGTTTATGGCCAGTATGCTGTTTCACTGGCGTTACCGGCATGCCCTCCTGGTGTGGTGTGAGGCGCCAAGTCAGCAAAACTTTGGACAGGGTACGAAAATACAGCGCGCTCACCCCCTCGAGAAGTCTCATGGTATTATTTTGGGACTTTAATTTTGGGGAAGGAGGCTGCAGCGTGTCTGCAGAGGCCCCAGCAGGTATGTCAAACTACTCTCCCTGTGTGCAGAAAACGGAGGAATGCAGCGCGGTGAGTCAGGCCACTGTGCATTTGTCAGCCATTCACTGGTTGGGCTGGCACATTGGACTCGCAGCACCCTGGGTACATCACGTGCACGGGAGGCAGCACAACATCAAACAGAGGCGGGGAGGAACCAACAAAGGAGTGGCCAGAGACTGCTCAGGACACTTTAATTACCCCCAGGTGCGAGGCTCTGAAGAGAGGGAAACGAGAACCGGCACTGTTGAAAGCGCACATCTCCGCTTGAAAAGCGTCTGCTTGGCGTTTCCAGAACTCTGTTAATTTTTTCTTGGCGTTTCCAGAACTCTTCTTAATTTGCTCATATAAATTCTGTTGGCAAGTCAGCATATGTCGAGCTCATTCATAATTGAGTGGGCATTGGGTGCATGTCTATGGCCAGTATGCTGTTTCACTGGCGTTACCGGCATGCCCTCCTGGTCTGGTGTGAGGCGCCAAGTCAGCAAAACTTTGGACTGGGTACGAAAATACAGCGCGCTCACCCCCCCGAGAAGTCTCATGGTATTATTTTGGGACTTTAATTTCGGGGAAGGAGGCTGCACCGTATCTGCAGAGGCCCCAGCAGGTATGGCAAACTACTCTCCCTGTGTGCAGAAAACGGAGGAGTGCAGCCGGTGAGTCAGGCCACTGTGCATTTGTCAGCCATTCACTGGATGGGCTGGCACATTGGACTCGCAGCACCAGCATTCCTCTGGGTACATCACGTGCACGGGAGGCAGCACAACATCAAACAGAGGCGGGGAGGAACCAACAAAGGAGTGGCCAGAGACTGCTCAGGACACTTTAATTACCCCCAGGTGAGAGGCTCTGAAGAGAAGGAAACGAGAACCGGCACTGATGAAAGCGCACATCTCCGCTTGAAACGCGTCTGCTTGGCGTTTCCAGAACTCTGTTAATTTTTTCTTGGCTTTTCCAGAACTCCGCTTGATTTGCTCAAATAAATCCTGTTGGCAAGTCAGCATATGCCGGGCTCATTCATAATTGAGTGGGCATTGGGTGCATGTCAATGGCCAGTATGCTGTTTCACTGGCGTTACCGGCATGCCCTCCTGGTCTGGTGTGAGGCGCCAAGTCAGCAAAACTTTGGACTGGGTACAAAAATACAGCGCGCTCACCCCCCCCCCCCCCCCCGAGAAGTCTTATGGTATTATTTTGGGACTTTAATTTCGGGGAAGGAGGCTGCAGCGTGTCTGCAGAGGCCCCAGCAGGTATGGCAAACTACTCTCCCTGTGTGCAGAAAATGGAGGAGTGCAGCGCTGTGAGTCAGGCCACTGTGCATTTGTCAGCCATTCACTGGATGGGCTGGCACATTGGACTCGCAGCACCAGCATTCCTCTGGGTACATCACGAGCACGGGAGGCAGCACAACATCAAACAGAGGCGGGGAGGAACTAACAAAGGAGAGGCCAGAGACTGCTCAGGACACTTTAATTACCCCCAGGTGCGAGGCTCTGAAGAGAGGGAAACGAGAACCGGCACTGATGAAAGCGCACATCTCCGCTTGAAACGCGTCTGCCTGGCGTTTCCAGAACTCTGTTAATTTTTTCTTGCCGTTTCCAGAACTCTGCTTAATTTGCTCAAATAAATCCTGTTGGCAAGTCAGCATATGTCGGGCTCAATTATAATTGAGTGGGCATTGGGTGCATGTCTATGGCCAGTATGCTGTTTCACTGGCGTTACCGGCATGCCCTCCTGGTCTGGTGTGAGGCGCCAAGTCAGCAAAACTTTGGACTGGGTACGAAAATACAGCACGCTCATCCCCTCGAGAAGTCTCATGGTATTATTTTGGGACTTTAATTTCGTGGAAGGAGGCTGCAGCGTGTCTGCAGAAGCCCCAGCAGGTATGTCAAACTACTCTCCCTGTGTGCAGAAAACGGAGGAATGCAGCGCGGTGAGTCAGGCCACTGTGCATTTGTCAGCCATTCACTGGATGGGCTGGCACATTGGACTCGCAGCACCCTGGGTACATCACGTGCACGGGAGGCAGCACAACATCAAACAGAGGCGGGGAGGAACTAACAAAGGAGTGGCCAGAGACTGCTCAGGACACTTTAATTACCCCCAGGTGCGAGGCTCTGAAGAGATGGAAACGAGAACCGGCACTGATGAAAGCGCACATCTCCGCTTGAAACGCGTCTGCTTGGCGTTTCCAGAACTCTGTTAATTTTTTCTTGGCGTTTCCAGAACTCTGCTTAATTTGCTCAAATAAATCCTGTTGGCAAGTCAGCATATGTCGGGCTCAATTATAATTGAGTGGGCATTGGGTGCATGTCTATGGCCAGTATGCTGTTTCACTGGCGTTACCGGCATGCCCTCCTGGTCTGGTGTGAGGCGCCAAGTCAGCAAAACTTTGGACTGGGTACGAAAATACAGCACGCTCATCCCCTCGAGAAGTCTCATGGTATTATTTTGGGACTTTAATTTCGTGGAAGGAGGCTGCAGCGTGTCTGCAGAGGCCCCAGCAGGTATGTCAAACTACTCTCCCTGTGTGCAGAAAACGGAGGAATGCAGCGCGGTGAGTCAGGCCACTGTGCATTTGTCAGCCATTCACTGGATGGGCTGGCACATTGGACTCGCAGCACCCTGGGTACATCACGTGCACGGGAGGCAGCACAACATCAAACAGAGGCGGGGAGGAACTAACAAAGGAGTGGCCAGAGACTGCTCAGGACACTTTAATTACCCCCAGGTGCGAGGCTCTGAAGAGAGGGAAACGAGAACCGGAACTGATGAAAGCGCACATCTCCGCTTGAAACGCGTCTGCTTGGCGTTTCCAGAACTCTGTTAATTTTTTTCTTGGCGTTTCCAGAACTCTGCTTAATTTGCTCAAATAAATCCTGTTGGCAAGTCAGCATATGTCGGGCTCATTCATAATTGAGTGGGCATTGGGTGCATGTTTATGGCCAGTATGCTGTTTCACTGGCGTTACCGGCATGCCCTCCTGGTGTGGTGTGAGGCGCCAAGTCAGCAAAACTTTGGACTGGGTAAGAAAATACAGCGCGCTCACCCCCCCCCGAGAAGTCTCATTTTATTATTTTGGGACTTTAATTTCGGGGAAGGAGGCTGCAGCGTGTCTGCAGAGGCCCCAGCAGGTATGGCAAACTACTCTCCCTGTGTGCAGAAAATGGAGGAGTGCAGCGCTGTGAGTCAGGCCACTGTGCATTTGTCAGCCATTCACTGGATGGGCTGGCACATTGGACTCGCAGCACCAGCATTCCTCTGGGTACATCACGAGCACGGGAGGCAGCACAACATCAAACAGAGGCGGGGAGGAACTAACAAAGGAGTGGCCAGAGACTGCTCAGGACACTTTAATTACCCCCAGGTGCGAGGCTCTGAAGAGAGGGAAACAAGAACCGGCACTGATGAAAGCGCACATCTCCGCTTGAAACGCGTCTGCTTGGCGTTTCCAGAACTCTGTTATTTTTTTCTTGGCGTTTCCAGAACTCTGCTTAATTTGCTCAAATAAATCCTGTTGGCAAGTCAGCATATGTCGGGCTCATTCATAATTGAGTGGGCATTGGGTGCATGTCTATGGCCAGTATGCTGTTTCACTGGCGTCACCGGCATGCCCTCCTGGTCTGGTGTGAGGTGCCAAGTTAGCAAAACTTTGGACTGGGTACTAAAATACAGCACGCTCACCCCCCCAAGAAGTCTCATGGTATTATTTTGGGACTTTAATTTCGGGGAAGGAGGCTGCAGCGTGTCTGCAGAGGCCCCAGCAGGTATGGCTAACTACTCTCCCTGTG
The DNA here is from genome assembly GCF_964263255.1 of Lissotriton vulgaris. NCBI lineage: Eukaryota > Metazoa > Chordata > Amphibia > Caudata > Salamandridae > Lissotriton > Lissotriton vulgaris. The sequence goes on along the minus strand of NC_141693.1, from coordinate 747,972,550 downwards.
TGCAGAAAACGGAGGAGTGCAGCGCGGTGAGTGAGGCCACTGTGCATTTGTCAGCCATTCACTGGATGGGCTGGCACATTGGACTCGCAGCACCAGCATTCCTCTGGGTACATCACGTGCACGGGAGGCAGCACAACATCAAACAGAGGCGGGGAGGAACCAACAAAGGAGTGGCCAGAGACTGCTCAGGACACTTTAATTACCCCCAGGTGCGAGGCTCTGAAGAGAGGGAAACGAGAACCGGCACTGATGAAAGCGCACATCTCCGCTTGAAACGCGTCTGCTTGGCGTTTCCAGAACTCTGTTAATTTTTTCTTGGCGTTTCCAGAACTCCGCTTAATTTGCTCAAATAAATCCTGTTGGCAAGTCAGCATATGTCGGGCTCATTCATAATTGAGTGGGCATTGGGTGCATGTCAATGGCCAGTATGCTGTTTCACTGGCGTTACCGGCATGCCCTCCTGGTCAGGTGTGAGGCGCCAAGTCAGCAAAACTTTGGACTGGGTACGAAAATACAGCGCGCTCACCCCCCCCCCCCCGAGAAGTCTCATTTTATTATTTTGGGACTTTAATTTCGGGGAAGGAGGCTGCAGCGTGTCTGCAGAGGCCCCAGCAGGTATGGCAAACTACTCTCCCTGTGTGCAGAAAATGGAGGAGTGCAGCGCTGTGAGTCAGGCCACTGTGCATTTGTCAGCCATTCACTGGATGGGCTGGCACATTGGACTCGCAGCACCAGCATTCCTCTGGGTACATCACGAGCACGGGAGGCAGCACAACATCAAACAGAGGCGGGGAGGAACTAACAAAGGAGTGGCCAGAGACTGCTCAGGACACTTTAATTACCCCCAGGTGCGAGGCTCTGAAGAGAGGGAAACAAGAACCGGCACTGATGAAAGCGCACATCTCCGCTTGAAACGCGTCTGCTTGGCGTTTCCAGAACTCTGTTATTTTTTTCTTGGCGTTTCCAGAACTCTGCTTAATTTGCTCAAATAAATCCTGTTGGCAAGTCAGCATATGTCGGGCTCATTCATAATTGAGTGGGCATTGGGTGCATGTCTATGGCCAGTATGCTGTTTCACTGGCGTCACCGGCATGCCCTCCTGGTCTGGTGTGAGGTGCCAAGTTAGCAAAACTTTGGACTGGGTACTAAAATACAGCACGCTCACCCCCCCAAGAAGTCTCATGGTATTATTTTGGGACTTTAATTTCGGGGAAGGAGGCTGCAGCGTGTCTGCAGAGGCCCCAGCAGGTATGGCTAACTACTCTCCCTGTGTGCAGAAAACGGAGGAGTGCAGCGCGGTGAGTGAGGCCACTGTGCATTTGTCAGCCATTCACTGGATGGGCTGGCACATTGGACTCGCAGCACCAGCATTCCTCTGGGTACATCACGTGCACGGGAGGCAGCACAACATCAAACAGAGGCGGGGAGGAACCAACAAAGGAGTGGCCAGAGACTGCTCAGGACACTTTAATTACCCCCAGGTGCGAGGCTCTGAAGAGAGGGAAACGAGAACCGGCACTGATGAAAGCGCACATCTCCGCTTGAAACGCGTCTGCTTGGCGTTTCCAGAACTCTGTTAATTTTTTCTTGGCGTTTCCAGAACTCCGCTTAATTTGCTCAAATAAATCCTGTTGGCAAGTCAGCATATGTCGGGCTCATTCATAATTGAGTGGGCATTGGGTGCATGTCAATGGCCAGTATGCTGTTTCACTGGCGTTACCGGCATGCCCTCCTGGTCAGGTGTGAGGCGCCAAGTCAGCAAAACTTTGGACTGGGTACTAAAATACAGCGCGCTCACCCCCCCCCCCCCCCCCCCGAGAAGTCTCATGGTATTATTTTGGGACTTTAATTTCGGGGAAGGAGGCTGCAGCGTGTCTGCAGAGGCCCCAGCAGGTATGGCAAACTACTCTCCCTGTGTGCAGAAAATGGAGGAGTGCAGCGCTGTGAGTCAGGCCACTGTGCATTTGTCAGCCATTCACTGGATGGGCTGGCACATTGGACTCGCAGCACCAGCATTCCTCTGGGTACATCACGAGCACGGGAGGCAGCACAACATCAAACAGAGGCGGGGAGGAACTAACAAAGGAGTGGCCAGAGACTGCTCAGGACACTTTAATTACCCCCAGGTGCGAGGCTCTGAAGAGAGGGAAACGAGAACCGGCACTGATGAAAGCGCACATCTCCGCTTGAAACGCGTCTGCTTGGCGTTTCCAGAACTCTGTTAATTTTTTCTTGGCGTTTCCAGAACTCTGCCTAATTTGCTCAAATAAATCCTGTTGGCAAGTCAGCATATGTCGGGCTCATTCATAATTGAGTGGGCATTGGGTGCATGTTTATGGCCAGTATGCTGTTTCACTGGCGTTACCGGCATGCCCTCCTGGTGTGGTGTGAGGCGCCAAGTCAGCAAAACTTTGGACTGGGTACGAAAATACAGCGCGCTCACCCCCTCGAGAAGTCTCATGGTATTATTTTGGGACTTTAATTTTGGGGAAGGAGGCTGCAGCGTGTCTGCAGAGGCCCCAGCAGGTATGTCAAACTACTCTCCCTGTGTGCAGAAAACGGAGGAATGCAGCGCGGTGAGTCAGGCCACTGTGCATTTGTCAGCCATTCACTGGTTGGGCTGGCACATTGGACTCGCAGCACCCTGGGTACATCACGTGCACGGGAGGCAGCACAACATCAAACAGAGGCGGGGAGGAACCAACAAAGGAGTGGCCAGAGACTGCTCAGGACACTTTAATTACCCCCAGGTGCGAGGCTCTGAAGAGAGGGAAACGAGAACCGGCACTGTTGAAAGCGCACATCTCCGCTTGAAAAGCGTCTGCTTGGCGTTTCCAGAACTCTGTTAATTTTTTCTTGGCGTTTCCAGAACTCTTCTTAATTTGCTCATATAAATTCTGTTGGCAAGTCAGCATATGTCGAGCTCATTCATAATTGAGTGGGCATTGGGTGCATGTCTATGGCCAGTATGCTGTTTCACTGGCGTTACCGGCATGCCCTCCTGGTCTGGTGTGAGGCGCCAAGTCAGCAAAACTTTGGACTGGGTACGAAAATACAGCGCGCTCACCCCCCCGAGAAGTCTCATGGTATTATTTTGGGACTTTAATTTCGGGGAAGGAGGCTGCACCGTATCTGCAGAGGCCCCAGCAGGTATGGCAAACTACTCTCCCTGTGTGCAGAAAACGGAGGAGTGCAGCCGGTGAGTCAGGCCACTGTGCATTTGTCAGCCATTCACTGGATGGGCTGGCACATTGGACTCGCAGCACCAGCATTCCTCTGGGTACATCACGTGCACGGGAGGCAGCACAACATCAAACAGAGGCGGGGAGGAACCAACAAAGGAGTGGCCAGAGACTGCTCAGGACACTTTAATTACCCCCAGGTGAGAGGCTCTGAAGAGAAGGAAACGAGAACCGGCACTGATGAAAGCGCACATCTCCGCTTGAAACGCGTCTGCTTGGCGTTTCCAGAACTCTGTTAATTTTTTCTTGGCTTTTCCAGAACTCCGCTTGATTTGCTCAAATAAATCCTGTTGGCAAGTCAGCATATGCCGGGCTCATTCATAATTGAGTGGGCATTGGGTGCATGTCAATGGCCAGTATGCTGTTTCACTGGCGTTACCGGCATGCCCTCCTGGTCTGGTGTGAGGCGCCAAGTCAGCAAAACTTTGGACTGGGTACAAAAATACAGCGCGCTCACCCCCCCCCCCCCGAGAAGTCTTATGGTATTATTTTGGGACTTTAATTTCGGGGAAGGAGGCTGCAGCGTGTCTGCAGAGGCCCCAGCAGGTATGGCAAACTACTCTCCCTGTGTGCAGAAAATGGAGGAGTGCAGCGCTGTGAGTCAGGCCACTGTGCATTTGTCAGCCATTCACTGGATGGGCTGGCACATTGGACTCGCAGCACCAGCATTCCTCTGGGTACATCACGAGCACGGGAGGCAGCACAACATCAAACAGAGGCGGGGAGGAACTAACAAAGGAGAGGCCAGAGACTGCTCAGGACACTTTAATTACCCCCAGGTGCGAGGCTCTGAAGAGAGGGAAACGAGAACCGGCACTGATGAAAGCGCACATCTCCGCTTGAAACGCGTCTGCTTGGCGTTTCCAGAACTCTGTTAATTTTTTCTTGCCGTTTCCAGAACTCTGCTTAATTTGCTCAAATAAATCCTGTTGGCAAGTCAGCATATGTCGGGCTCAATTATAATTGAGTGGGCATTGGGTGCATGTCTATGGCCAGTATGCTGTTTCACTGGCGTTACCGGCATGCCCTCCTGGTCTGGTGTGAGGCGCCAAGTCAGCAAAACTTTGGACTGGGTACGAAAATACAGCACGCTCATCCCCTCGAGAAGTCTCATGGTATTATTTTGGGACTTTAATTTCGTGGAAGGAGGCTGCAGCGTGTCTGCAGAGGCCCCAGCAGGTATGTCAAACTACTCTCCCTGTGTGCAGAAAACGGAGGAATGCAGCGCGGTGAGTCAGGCCACTGTGCATTTGTCAGCCATTCACTGGATGGGCTGGCACATTGGACTCGCAGCACCCTGGGTACATCACGTGCACGGGAGGCAGCACAACATCAAACAGAGGCGGGGAGGAACTAACAAAGGAGTGGCCAGAGACTGCTCAGGACACTTTAATTACCCCCAGGTGCGAGGCTCTGAAGAGATGGAAACGAGAACCGGCACTGATGAAAGCGCACATCTCCGCTTGAAACGCGTCTGCTTGGCGTTTCCAGAACTCTGTTAATTTTTTCTTGGCGTTTCCAGAACTCTGCTTAATTTGCTCAAATAAATCCTGTTGGCAAGTCAGCATATGTCGGGCTCAATTATAATTGAGTGGGCATTGGGTGCATGTCTATGGCCAGTATGCTGTTTCACTGGCGTTACCGGCATGCCCTCCTGGTCTGGTGTGAGGCGCCAAGTCAGCAAAACTTTGGACTGGGTACGAAAATACAGCACGCTCATCCCCTCGAGAAGTCTCATGGTATTATTTTGGGACTTTAATTTCGTGGAAGGAGGCTGCAGCGTGTCTGCAGAGGCCCCAGCAGGTATGTCAAACTACTCTCCCTGTGTGCAGAAAACGGAGGAATGCAGCGCGGTGAGTCAGGCCACTGTGCATTTGTCAGCCATTCACTGGATGGGCTGGCACATTGGACTCGCAGCACCCTGGGTACATCACGTGCACGGGAGGCAGCACAACATCAAACAGAGGCGGGGAGGAACTAACAAAGGAGTGGCCAGAGACTGCTCAGGACACTTTAATTACCCCCAGGTGCGAGGCTCTGAAGAGAGGGAAACGAGAACCGGAACTGATGAAAGCGCACATCTCCGCTTGAAACGCGTCTGCTTGGCGTTTCCAGAACTCTGTTAATTTTTTTCTTGGCGTTTCCAGAACTCTGCTTAATTTGCTCAAATAAATCCTGTTGGCAAGTCAGCATATGTCGGGCTCATTCATAATTGAGTGGGCATTGGGTGCATGTTTATGGCCAGTATGCTGTTTCACTGGCGTTACCGGCATGCCCTCCTGGTGTGGTGTGAGGCGCCAAGTCAGCAAAACTTTGGACTGGGTACAAAAATACAGCGCGCTCACCCCCTCGAGAAGTCTCATGGTATTATTTTGGGACTTTAATTTTGGGGAAGGAGGCTGCAGCGTGTCTGCAGAGGCCCCAGCAGGTATGTCAAACTACTCTCCCTGTGTGCAGAAAACGGAGGAATGCAGCGCGGTGAGTCAGGCCACTGTGCATTTGTCAGCCATTCACTGGATGGGCTGGCACATTGGACTCGCAGCACCCTGGGTACATCACGTGCACGGGAGGCAGCACAACATCAAACAGAGGCGGGGAGGAACCAACAAAGGAGTGGCCAGAGACTGCTCAGGACACTTTAATTACCCCCAGGTGCGAGGCTCTGAAGAGAGGGAAACGAGAACCGGCACTGATGAAAGCGCACATCTCCGCTTGAAAAGCGTCTGCTTGGCGTTTCCAGAACTCTGTTAATTTTTTCTTGGCGTTTCCAGAACTCTTCTTAATTTGCTCATATAAATTCTGTTGGCAAGTCAGCATATGTCGAGCTCATTCATAATTGAGTGGGCATTGGGTGCATGTCTATGGCCAGTATGCTGTTTCACTGGCGTTACCGGCATGCCCTCCTGGTCTGGTGTGAGGCACCAAGTCAGCAAAACTTTGGACTGGGTACGAAAATACAGCGCGCTCACCCCCCCGAGAAGTCTCATGGTATTATTTTGGGACTTTAATTTCGGGGAAGGAGGCTGCACCGTATCTGCAGAGGCCCCAGCAGGTATGGCAAACTACTCTCCCTGTGTGCAGAAAACGGAGGAGTGCAGCCGGTGAGTCAGGCCACTGTGCATTTGTCAGCCATTCACTGGATGGGCTGGCACATTGGACTCGCAGCACCAGCATTCCTCTGGGTACATCACGTGCACGGGAGGCAGCACAACATCAAACAGAGGCGGGGAGGAACCAACAAAGGAGTGGCCAGAGACTGCTCAGGACACTTTAATTACCCCCAGGTGCGAGGCTCTGAAGAGAGGGAAACGAGAACCGGCACTGATGAAAGCGCACATCTCCGCTTGAAACGCGTCTGCTTGGCGTTTCCAGAACTCTGTTAATTTTTTCTTGGCTTTTCCAGAACTCCGCTTAATTTGCTCAAATAAATCCTGTTGGCAAGTCAGCATATGCCGGGCTCATTCATAATTGAGTGGGCATTGGGTGCATGTCAATGGCCAGTATGCTGTTTCACTGGCGTTACCGGCATGCCCTCCTGGTCTGGTGTGAGGCGCCAAGTCAGCAAAACTTTGGACTGGGTACGAAAATACAGCGCGCTCACCCCCCCCTCCCCGAGAAGTCTTATGGTATTATTTTGGGACTTTAATTTCGGGGAAGGAGGCTGCAGCATGTCTGCAGAGGCCCCAGCAGGTATGGCAAACTACTCTCCCTGTGTGCAGAAAATGGAGGAGTGCAGCGCTGTGAGTCAGGCCACTGTGCATTTGTCAGCCATTCACTGGATGGGCTGGCACATTGGACTCGCAGCACCAGCATTCCTCTGGGTACATCACGAGCACGGGAGGCAGCACAACATCAAACAGAGGCGGGGAGGAACTAACAAAGGAGTGGCCAGAGACTGCTCAGGACACTTTAATTACCCCCAGGTGCGAGGCTCTGAAGAGAGGGAAACGAGAACCGGCACTCATGAAAGCGCACATCTCCGCTTGAAACGCGTCTGCTTGGCGTTTCCAGAACTCTGTTAATTTTTTCTTGCCGTTTCCAGAACTCTGCTTAATTTGCTCAAATAAATCCTGTTGGCAAGTCAGCATATGTCGGGCTCATTCATAATTGAGTGGGCATTGGGTGCATGTCTATGGCCAGTATGCTGTTTCACTGGCGTTACCGGCATGCCCTCCTGGTCTGGTGTGAGGCGCCAAGTCAGCAAAACTTTGGACTGGGTACGAAAATACAGCACGCTCATCCCCTCGAGAAGTCTCATGGTATTATTTTGGGACTTTAATTTCGTGGAAGGAGGCTGCAGCGTGTCTGCAGAGGCCCCAGCAGGTATGTCAAACTACTCTCCCTGTGTGCAGAAAACGGAGGAATGCAGCGCGGTGAGTCAGGCCACTGTGCATTTGTCAGCCATTCACTGGATGGGCTGGCACATTGGACTCGCAGCACCCTGGGTACATCACGTGCACGGGAGGCAGCACAACATCAAGCAGAGGCGGGGAGGAACCAACAAAGGAGTGGCCAGAGACTGCTCAGGACACTTTAATTACCCCCAGGTGCGAGGCTCTGAAGAGAGGGAAACGAGAACCGGCACTGATGAAAGCGCACATCTCCGCTTGAAAAGCGTCTGCTTGGCGTTTCCAGAACTCTGTTAATTTTTTCTTGGCGTTTCCAGAACTCTGCTTAATTTGCTCATATAAATTCTGTTGGCAAGTCAGCATATGTCGGGCTCATTCATAATTGAGTGGGCATTGGGTGCATGTCTATGGCCAGTATGCTGTTTCAATGGCGTTACCGGCATGCCCTCCTGGTCTGGTGTGAGGCGCCAAGTCAGCAAAACTTTGGACTGGGTACGAAAATACAGCGCGCTCACCCCCCCCGAGAAGTCTCATGGTATTATTTTGGGACTTTAATTTCGGGGAAGGAGGCTGCACCGTATCTGCAGAGGCCCCAGCAGGTATGGCAAACTACTCTCCCTGTGTGCAGAAAACGGAGGAGTGCAGCCGGTGAGTCAGGCCACTGTGCATTTGTCAGCCATTCACTGGATGGGCTGGCACATTGGACTCGCAGCACCAGCATTCCTCTGGGTACATCACGTGCACGGGAGGCAGCACAACATGAAACAGAGGCGGGGAGGAACCAACAAAGGAGTGGCCAGAGACTGCTCAGGACACTTTAATTACCCCCAGGTGCAAGGCTCTGAAGAGAGGGAAACGAGAACCGGCACTGATGAAAGCGCACATCTCCGCTTGAAACGCGTCTGCTTGGCGTTTCCAGAACTCCGTTAATTTTTTCTTGGCGTTTCCAGAACTCCGCTTAATTTGCTCAAATAAATCCTGTATGCAAGTCAGCATATGTCGGGCTCATTCATAATTGAGTGGGCATTGGGTGCATTTCTATGGCCAGTATGCTGTTTCACTGGCGTTACCGGCATGCCCTCCTGGTCTGGTGTGAGGCGCCAAGTCAGCAAAACTTTGGACTGGGTACGAAAATACAGCGCGCTCAGCCCCCCGAGAAGTCTCATGGTATTATTTTGGGACTTTAATTTCGGGGAAGGAGGCTGCAGCGTGTCTGCAGAAGCCCCAGCAGGTATGGCTAACTACTCTCCCTGTGTGCAGAAAACGGAGGAGTGCAGCGCGGTGAGTGAGGCCACTGTGCATTTGTCAGCCATTCACTGGATGGGCTGGCACATTGGACTCGCAGCACCAGCATTCCTCTGGGTACATCACGTGCACGGGAGGCAGCACAACATCAAACAGAGGCGGGGAGGAACCAACCAAGGAGTGGCCAGAGACTGCTCAGGACACTTTAATTACCCCCAGGTGCGAGGCTCTGAAGAGAGGGAAACGAGAACCGGCACTGATGAAAGCGCACATCTCCGCTTGAAACGCGTCTGCTTGGCGTTTCCAGAACTCTGTTAATTTTTTCTTGGCGTTTCCAGAACTCTGCTTAATTTGCTCATATAAATCCTGTTGGCAAGTCAGCATATGTCGGGCTCATTCATAATTGAGTGGGCATTGGGTGCATGTCTATGGCCAGTATGCTGTTTCACTGGCGTTACCGGCATGCCCTCCTGGTCTGGTGTGAGGCGCCAAGTCAGCAAAACTTTGGACTGGGTACGAAAATACAGCGCGCTCACCCCCCCCGAGAAGTCTCAAGGTATTATTTTGGGACTTTAATTTCGGGGAAGGATGCTGCAGCGTGTCTGCAGAGGCCCCAGCAGGTATGGCAAACTACTCTCCCTGTGTGCAGAAAATGAAGGAGTGCAGCGCGGTTAGTCAGGCCTCTGTGCATTTGTCAGCCATTCACTGGATGGGCTGGCACATTGGACTCGCAGCACCATAATTCCTCTGGGTACATCACGTGCACGGGAGGTAGCACAACATCAAACACAGGCGGGGAGGAACCAACAAAGGAGTGGCCAGAGACTGCTCAGGACACTTTAATTACCCCAGGTGCGAGGCTCTGAAGAGAGGGAAACGAGAACCGGCACTGATGAAAGCGCACATCTCCGCTTGAAACGCGTCTGCTTGGCGTTTCCAGAACTCTGGTAATTTTTTCTTGGCGTTTCCAGAACTCTGCTTAATTTACTCAAATAAATCCTGTTGTCAAGTCAGCATATGTCGGGCTCATTCATAATTGAGTGGGCATTGGGTGCATGTCTATGGCCAGTATGCTGTTTCACTGGTGTTACCGGTATGCCTTCCTGGTCTGGTGTGAGGCGCCAAGTCAGCAAAACTTTGGACTGGGTATGAAAATACAGCACGCTCACCCCCCCCGAGAAGTCTCATAGTATTATTTTGGGACTTTAATTTTGGGGAAGGAGGCTGCAGCGTGTCTGCAGAGGCCCCAGCAGGTATGGCAAACTAATCACCCTGTGTGCAGAAAACGGAGGAGTGCAGCGCGGTGAGTCAGGCCACTGTGCATTTGTCAGCCATTCACTGGATGGGCTGGCACATTGGACTCGCAGCACCAGCATTCCTCTGGGTACATCACGTGCACGGGAGGCAGCACAACATCAAACAGAGGCGGGGAGGAACAAACAAAGGAGTGACCAGAGACTGCTCAGGACACTTTAATTACCCCCAGGTGCGAGGCTCTGAAGAGAGGAAAACGAGAACCGGCACTGATGAAAGCGCACATCTCAGCTTGAAACGCGTCTGCTTGGCGTTTCCAGAACTCTGTTAATTTTTTCTTGGCGTTTCCAGGACTCTGCTTAATTTGCTCAAATAAATCCTGTTGGCAAGTCAGCATATGTCGGGCTCATTCATAATTGAGTGGGCATTGCGTGTATATATATATATATATATATATATATATATATATATATATATATATATATTCGCTATCTGGCACACCTTGCACATGTGGCATTTCACAAATCCTTTTGTTTTAAGCCAATCACCCTCCTTTTTCTTTGGCTTAAAGTGGCTGTGGATTAGATGGTCCTTCAGATTCCTGGACCGTCTATATGTTACCACCGGATGTTTGCCCACTACTTCTTTGACTGTATTATCCAGCTGAAGGATCTTCCAATTTTTCCTCAATATCTTCATGACTTGATTACTCTCAACTGAAAAGTCCATTATTAAACGTATTGGTTCCTTCTCCATTACGTTTTTTCTTTGTTTCGGCATTAGACATTGCTCTCTTTGCTTCAGGTTGGCCTTTTCCCAACTTTTGAAGACAATGTTGTTGTTATATTTCCTCTTTTTGAAGCGTTACGCTGTTTGTTGGCCATGTTTTTGCCACTCCTCTTCATTGCAGATTCACCTTATTCTGAAGAACTCCCCAAAAGGGATACTCGCTTTTAGGGATTCTTGGTGGAAGCTGGTTGCTTCTAACGTTGAGTTGGTGGCTGTGCTCTTGTGATGCAAGGTTGTGTGGATTTGGTTGTCTCTGATGTAGATTTCTGTGTCCAGAAACACTACACGGTTTTTACTTGTTTCACCTATGGGACAAGGGCGGGACCGTCTGTGGCCGTCAGAGGCCGAAGGAGGCTGGGCTGGGCCCTCTCCCTTGGTTCTCCAGTTTTAATTTAAGCTGTTTGTTGCATCCACAGGCTGATTTTGTATTTTAACGCTCTGCTAATTTGGTATTTTACTTTACAATCGCTATTCTCTTAACTTTCCTCCCTTTTTTAATATAGTCTCATGACGGCTAAAAAATTACGCTCTGGACGAGTGATTGTGGGGAGATCTGGGTCTAAAACTAAATCAAATCCCCTACGAAACAAAATAGCGTCTACTATGCAATTGAAGGGTCAATGCCAGCTTTTTAATCTTTGGGATAAAGGGAAAGACAAACCCACTGATTCACAGTCCACGATCGAAACTCCAGGTTTTAATGTCGCGGTGCCTGTTAATGGGGTCATTGATGTTTCCTCTAGTTTAAGCTTGGTGGCCAGTCAATCTCTGCCAATTTCAGTCAGTTCGGAAGAACTAAGGGGTTCACCTTCGTCACTAAATAATGTACATCTGATTCAGAATACTCACCTTAATTCTTCGGGCAATATGCCCGCAAAATCTGAAGATAATGCTCCTTCCACAGCTACATTAAGGGATGCACCTAAAGTTTCAATGAATACTGATCTTCTACCTGCTTCGTCAGTTACATCCCCTGTAGTAGGGAATGAATTCACTCTGCCTGATATTGATTTAACAGCTCATAGGGCGCGGGTGGAATTGGTTCAGGGGAACTCTAAAGGTGTGCCTTTGGAGGAAGTTATAACGATTTCAAGTACTGGTCCCCTAAGTAGCACTCCTTCTAATAAATTAGATTTCTCCCTCCCACAATTAAATCTTACAACCTGCTCAGGTCCAGTGTTGAACAATTTAGCTGAGGGTTCCCCAAATATTAACGGGAGGCTAATTTCTAACTCCTTGTCCTCTTTGGAATCTATCCTGTCTTCGATCTTAAGATTGCTGGAAAAGTTTGTGGGAGGTTCGGAATGTATTTTTGATACCGTAACACAGATTTTGCAAGTTCTCCTGTTAAACAAAAACGAGTTAGTATCAGATCCTCCTATTCCAGTGGCTTCTCTGTTGATGCCTCAGAAAATAAGCGCTCCTCCCCCTTCAGCAGATTTGGATTTAGCGCCTTCTTCTCCCTTGATAGAAAGTCAAAAGGAAAGGCAGCCCATAGTACTTACAGCTATATCTAAACCCCTCAAAGTGGTTTCGGCTGGCGCTAATTGTATAGCCCCACTTAGTGATAAGATAGAGGTAATAGCAACTCCCCCTTTTAATTCTAAATCCGATTTGCCTTCCCTCTTTCCGATATTTTCCTTGCCATTAAATAAGGAAGAGGAAATTTCTAAAGGAAAAACGGGATTGATGGGAAATACGAGTCCCCAGAAACATAAAAAGATTAGAATGAAGAAGAGGAAACCTATCCGTAGGTTTGCCAAAAAAAGACAGAGGAAACTTCTTTTTGATAAAAATGTGGAAGTAAATATAGATGATTCTCCGCAGGTGGAGCAGTCTCTCACCCCCAAGGTTGAATTTAGGGTGGTATCGCCCAAGGATGACGCCCCCTCCTCTGTTCTAGGTCCAGTAAATTCAACTAATCCTTTTCTTCCTAAGGTTTTTCTCCCATCCACTAATCCCTTCTCCTATTGTAAGGTTAATCCAGGTTCTTGCCAAGTTTTATCTAAGGTTACCTCTCCATTTGCTATTCCGCCTCTGTCTAATTTAAATCCTACAGCAACACCCTTTCAGGCTCCATCTTTAACGACAGTTGTCCTCCCAAAAGAAAAAACAATTGTGGATACGTTATATCTTGATTTTTCTCCCCTTTTTGAACCAGATTTAATTTTGAATAGATCTGCCCTATTGATCTGTTTTAAAGAGATCGAAAGCTTGAAATTAGTTCAAACCTCCGATTTAGATCTTGTACTTCTCCTTAATTCTTATGCGGGGAAACCTTTAAGATCAACAAGGGTGAAATTTTATTCAAAAGTTGTGTTAAACCTGGTTTTACAATGGGCTGAGGAATTACAAATTAGAGGGATAGATGTGATGCCCCACTTTGGGGAAAAACGTATTTTAAATAATGCTGCTAATCCCTCATTATCATTTTCCTCCAATTCAGATGTGCGATTGTCAGATTGGTCTAATCTTGGTTCTGAGAACCTAAAAGTTTGTGTGGCTAGAAATGAAAGGCTGGTTTCTTACAAAAACCCCCCCCTTAAGCAAACGGTGAAGGATGACCAATCCAAATGGAGTTGGCTTCCTGGAGTCCTTGCGAGTAAATCTGCTCCCCGTTCCATTCAGGATTCCAATTTTTAACAGGGAGCTGAAATTTATCTCATGGAACACTGCCGGATTCAAAGATTATAAGGAGAAATTGGGTTTCCTTCATGCTCAAAAGGCAGATATAATCTGCTTGCAAGAAACCTGGGTCGATGGAAGTTTCGTTTTGGATAAAGATTATTTTGTTTTGGATTTTAACGCAACCAGCACTAGAAGAGGTCATGCTAAGGGAGGATTAGCATGCTTATTATCTAATAGATTGCAATGGAACTATTCACACTATTTGGATCCAGGAAAACTGTTTCAAGCAATAACTCTGAAAGATGTATTTGAAGATTGCCCGAATAGATTGCTGATTGTGGTAAACATTTATATTCCCCCCAACTGTTGTTTCAATAATGGTTTAAAAACTTTATTCACTTTTTTAACTAAAGTCTTGGAGATCTCACGAACTCCGCATGTGTTAATGTTTGGGGACTTAAATTGTAATGTATCTAACTGCGGGTTGGAGTTGTTTAGAAATATCCCATTGGAAGAGTCTCTGAATATTCCTTCAGCCCAGTTTCCCCCCAACATGAAAACTAACAAAAGAGGTAAACTTATTTTAGATGGTTTACTTAAAGCGGATTGCTTAATTGTAAATGGGAGGCTTCCGTCTGATATCCCGGCAGCTTTTACTCGTAAATCTAATAAGGGAAAATCTATTATTGATTTTATCATGATAGATTATGCCGGTTTTCACCTATTAAAGGATATGAAGGTCATTGAATCGAATCTTAGTGACCATAATGTATTGACCCTTTCTGTTTCCATTAGTCTTCAGAAAGTGGTTCCATGGAGGCTGGATATAGATTCTGTGAATTTTGATTCCAGCTCAGGGAAATGTTTTTGGAACCTCAGTACTGTGGAAAACCTAGCGCCTCTTTTGTGTGTTACTGTTGAGAATCTTCCTCTCTGGGAGGGGAGAGAGCTGTCTTGTTTTGTTAATTTTTTAGATTCTGTAACCGCTTGTGCAAAGGAGAAATCAGGTGTGAAACAGTCCTTTGTTGCCCCTTACCCTTTGCGAGCTATAAATAGAGAAATAAATAAAGTTGTAAGGGGGCAATTTTTATGTTTTACCCAAGAAGCTAAGTCTAAGTTGTCCATTCTGAAAAGAAGGAGAGTTAGGCTTAAGGCTCGTTTAAAACGCGCTAAGGAAGACGCCCTCTGGATTCAATTGAGGGAAGCTTCTTTTAACCACCAAACTAAGACCTTTTGGTCCTTAATTGGCAAAGGCTGCGGTACTAGAGCCAGTCCTACGCCCATTGCCATTGAGGAACAGGTGTGGGTTCACTATATTGAGAAGTTGTACAGTAATAATAATTCTCATGGTATTAATGTTGAATTCGATAATGCTGCTGTTACACTTGACTGTCCAACAGAAAAGGAAATTGAATGTGCCATTAAGAATATGCGTTCCTCTGGTGCGATGGGTCCTGATAAAATCCCAATTTTAGTATTAAAAAACCAGAGTGAACTTTGGAGTAAAATACTCTTCCCAGTGTTTAAATTCTGTTTTTTAAGTGGAACAGTCCCCCCCTCCTGGAAAGGAAGCATCATTGTCCCTTTGTATAAAAAAGGGGCAAGAGATCTACCACAAAATTATCGCCAAATTGCCTTGCTTGACGCCATTGGTAAGGTGTTTGCAAAATGTGTGCTTTCTTTAATTAACGATTGGGTATCTGAACATAATATCCTTCCCCTGGAGCAAACAGGTTTCAGACAAAATCATGGAACCTTAGATAACCTGACCGCATTGCAAGTCATCAATGAAAAATATGTGAAAGTTCGGGGTGGTCAGGTATACGGCGCCTTTATTGACTTCTCCACCGCTTTTGACAAAGTAGATAGAAATTTGCTGTGGAGAAAGTTAGTTAACCTTGGTATGCCTGCTTCCCTTATTAAGTTAATTCGTGCCCTATATTCTGACACTTGGTGCAGAGTTTTACTTGGAGGTGATCGCGGCGTATCCAAATTAATCCCAACATTTAATGGGTTGAAGCAAGGTTGCCTTTTGGCTCCGTTGCTATTTTCATTATATACTGTTGATTTACCCATCACTCTTTCTGCCTGCGCCGGTATTGCCCCATCCTTGGGGGTGTTCCAATTGCATGCCTTATGTATGCAGACGACATCCTAATTTTGGATCTCACCCCAAAGGGCCTAAATAATCGGTTGCATGCACTTTTTGAATATGCTGAAAGGCATTTTTTATCAATAAATACGGCAAAAAGCAAGGTGATTTGTTTTTCTGGTAGAAAGAAGCCTAAATGTTCTAACTTTCCATGGGTTGTGGGGGGGGGAAAACTAGAATGTGTGAAATCTTATACCTTTTTAGGTAAAATTGTCACTCACAATCTAAGTGACAAATCACACATAGACAATAATTCCCGGAAGGCTATTTCTCAGGGAAAGAGCTTAGTTTCCCTATATAAAGCCACAGGTAGAAGGCATTTTTCTATTCTCTTAGATGTTTTTAGAGCGAAAGTTCCAGCCTCCCTGTTATATGGAATTGAATTAGTTGATCTAAAAAAATGGAGTTTTCTTAACTCTGCGGAAGGAAAAATTCTTCGGAGTTTAATGTCTGTAGGCACCGCAAACTCGACTGCTTCCTTGCGACAGGAATTGGGTTTACGTAGCAGCAGGGTTCAAGGTCTTGCTAGTATCATACGCTGGGTAGTAGCTTTATCTAAAGGTGAACCCAATACCTTAAGAGACCTTATAAAAAATGAATTACTAGGATCTTTTAATGACTTCTCATCAATTGTAAAAAACTTTAGACTTGCTGTGTTACAATTGAAATTGGATGAGGAGACTTTATTTTTACTGTCCTCTCATCAATTAAAAACAGTTTTGAAGTCAGCCTCTTGGGAATTGGGGTTTTGCCTTGATAGAGACTTCTGTCTAGCGAAAAAAGGTTGTACGCCTGTTATTGAATCTTATACCCTGCGGAAAGCACAACCATATATGTACTGGAACATCTCCCATGGCGTGAGACGCCTGGTGTACTTATTAAGACATAATTTGCTTCCGCTAAAAGTTTTACAAGCCAGCTGGTTTGGTTGTTCGGCACGCTGTGATCTTTGCCAATTACATGATCAGGATCTAGATCACGTGATGTTCGTTTGCCCTACACTGATGCCTTGCAGGCGTAGATGGTTAAGATCAATCTGCCTACAACTTAACATATTATCAGCGTCTTCGTTTAAGGCAGCCTTGATTAACCCTCCTAATGACATGTTTGTTTTTAAACTGTACAACTTTTTTAAATGTTTTTTGGACCTGTATTAAGATATCTCATGTGATTGTGATGAAAATATCTTCTTTTCTTTTTTTAAGTATTTGTGCTTTGTATGTATATGCTGTTTTATGTGGACCTCATAAAGAGTTCCTTATCATAATAAATAAACTTTGAAACTTTGATAATCAATGTTTATTTCCTGTAAGAAGAAGCTACATGCCTCTATGCCAAAATCATACCCTATTGTTGTATATAAAGATACAACGTCCATTGTCACTAATAGGTACGACTCCTGCCATGGTGTATTTTGTAGCATTTTTAGTATAACAGTTGTGTCTTGAATATAAGAGCTTAGCTGTTTTACATAGGGCTGTAAAAAGTAATCCATGAAATTTGCCACTGGTTCGAGCAGAGATCCTTTCGCCAATAGTATCGGCCGGCCTGGAGGTTTCCTTTGGTCCTTATGTAACTTGAGCAAA
This sequence comes from Lissotriton vulgaris, assembly GCF_964263255.1. Classification (NCBI taxonomy): domain Eukaryota; kingdom Metazoa; phylum Chordata; class Amphibia; order Caudata; family Salamandridae; genus Lissotriton; species Lissotriton vulgaris. Next base: position 747,955,305 of record NC_141693.1, on the reverse strand, counting down.
AAATAAATTGTTGCCATTACAATGGATGAGAATGATATGAGCTTGGATGAAGCTATTGCACAAATAGGAGGCGGCCTAAGCGGTCTAAAACCAAAATCAAAATTTTATCCGCAATTGACGCCGGGAAATAAAGTGGATATATTCCAGGAAGCCGTACTTGAGGATCTGTATAGATTGAAATGTAGAACACATAAAGACAACCTAACCAAAGATGAAAGAGAAGCCCTAAAAAATCTCATTAATGACAACAACATAGAAATTAAAATCGCGGATAAGGGCGGAAATATTGTGATCCAGGATAAAGCTACATATGTGATGGAAGCCCACAGGCAACTTTGGAACGGTGTCTACTATGAAAAACTAAAAAGGAATCCTACTAATGAAATAAAAGAAATGTTGGATGGAAAACTTCAGGAATGGACAATGAAGGGACAAATCAATGAAGAAGAATGGAAATATCTAACAGTAAATCATCCTGTAACGGCAACAATTTATTTTTTGCCCAAGTTACATAAGGACCAAAGGAAACCTCCAGGCCTACCGATACTATCGGCGAAAGGATCTCTGCTCGAACCAGTGGCAAATTTCATAGATTACTTTTTACAGCCCTATGTAAAACAGCTAAGCTCTTATATTCAAGACACAACTGATATACTAAAAATGCTACAAAATACACCATGGCAGGAGTCCTACCTATTAGTGACAATGGGCGTTGTATCTTTATATACAACAATAGGGAATGATTTTGGCATAGAGGCATGTAGCTTCTTCTTACAGGAAAGAAACATTGAATATCATGATCATAACAGCATGTTGAAACAAATGATTGAGATCTGTCTCAACAAAAACATCTTCCTATTTGGAGAAGAGGTGTACCGGCAACGTAATGGCACAGCGATGGGCTTTTCCTTCAGTCCAAATTATGCCTGCCTGACCATGGGATTTTGGGAAAAGGAGGAGGCGTGGAGAGCTGAAAATGATGAATTTCTGAGCAAGATCATCATGTGGAAGAGATTTATAGATGATCTTTTCATTATATGGGACGGCACGGAAGAGGAATTTCGAGATTACTTCGAAATCTTAAACAACAGTACCACCCAACTGAAATTCACCTATGAAACAAGTAAAAACCGTGTAGTGTTTCTGGACACAGAAATCTACATCAGAGACAACCAAATCCACACAACCTTGCTTCGCAAGAGCACGGCCACCAACTCAACGTTGGAACCAACCAGCTTCCACCAAGAATCCATAAAAGCGAGTATGCCTTTTGGGGAGTTCCTCAGAATAAGGCGAATCTGCAGTGAAGAGGAGGAGTGGCAAAAACATGGCCAACAAACAGCGGAACGCTTCAAAAAGAGGAAATATAACAACAAAATTGTCTTCAAAAGTTGGGAAAAGGCCAACCTAAAGCCAAGAGAGGAATGTCTAATGCCGAAACAAAGAAAAAAAGTAATGGAGAAGGAGTCAATACGTTTAATAATGGACTTTTCAGTTGAGAGTAATCAAGTCATGAAGATATTGAGGAAAAATTGGAAGATCCTTCAGCTGGATAATACAGTCAAAGAAGTAGTGGGCAAACATCCGGTGATAACATGTAGACGGTCCAGGAATCTGAAGGACCATCTAATCCACAGCCACTTTAAGCCAAAGAAAAACGAGGGTGATTGGCTTAAAACAAAAGGATTTGTGAAATGCCACATGTGCAAGGTGTGCCAGATAGCGAAACAAACAAAAATGTTCCAACTGCAAAATGGAAAATCGCGGGAGATTAGACAACTAATAACGTGTAAGACACAATATGTTGTATACATAGTTGAATGCCCGTGCCCACTGCAGTACGTGGGCAGTACAATCTGTGAGCTAAAAAGCGAGTTTTGGAACACGTAAGAGCAACTGTACATAAAGACCGGGCCAACGCTATCGCAAAGCATATGGAACAACAGCACCAAGGGGACTGGAAACAACTAAAATTCTATGGAATAGATACAGTCCCACAAATGTAAAGAGGTGGAGACAGAGAGAGGGAACTTTGCAGGAAGGAATCAAAATACATCATAAAGCTAAGGACAATGCACCCATATGGCCTCAACCATTCGGGAGAACTTTATATACATCTTTGAATCAAGAAAATGAGTAATGAAGTAACCCGCACCGCTAGGAACTCAGATCAAAAACATAAAGAAAAAAACAAAAATATGAACAAAAAGGTTTAAATTCACGAAGTTAAATTGATCCAACAAAACAATTTTCCAGACAAAATGAAAATAATAGTAAAATATAAAGGAGAAAAGAAAAAATTTCGGCGGATGAAAAACCTTATAGAGAAGATTGATGATTCAATACAAGAACCTAAGGATCACTTCCCACCAAAGGGAAAAGAATAAGCTGAACCCCCCCCCCAAAAAAAATAAATAATTGGAGCAAAACACAAAAAAACAATAAAAATTGGGATTTGTTAGACAATGAGAAATGCACATATCTTATGTACATTTAAAAATACAGCGTAAATGAACTGAAAAGTAATATGGTATTATGCTGAAAGTTGAAAAATCACACATGTTTTTAACAAAAACTACAACCTCCTGAATGCCTAGAGACAATATGGTTACACTGTAACTTTAAAATGACTAACTTCCTGTGATCAGGTGATCGTGAGCAAGGGAGAGGTGCTCCCGAAATGCGTGGATCAGTGTTTGTCTTTTGCTGCATTTACACTATCTGAAGGCTAAAAATTTAATAAAAAATAGTAAAACTTCTCAAGTATGTGAGTTTGTCCCGTTAATCCTTCTGCAAAGGAGGTTTGTGTGCAATATATATATATATGTACATATATATTTGTGCACACACAAGCACATATATATAATTTATTTTGACATGTTCCAGCTGTAATACTAATTTAATGAAATAGTTTCTGTAAGGAAAATGGTAAAACATGCATGTCTCTCACACTCACTATTGATCCTCTCTAGCTAGATAGCTAGCAAGCTAGATAGATAGATAGATAGATAGATAGATAGATAGATAGATAGATAGATAGATAGATAGATAGATAGATAGATAGATGTATTTTGATAGAGAAACAATTTAATCAGAAAAGTATTACTGAGAAACCATCATTTTTTTGTAATTGAAAGTTTGAAAACTACATCCCATCTCTGCTAGAATCTGGATAAATAGAGGCTTAATAGCCAATGCAAACAGCAATGGCGAAAGAGGACACTCCTGAGAAGTCCCCTGCCTAACGCCATAGCTGTATGAGACTATTTTACCATTACGCACCCTAGGGGTGGGCTTTGCATATCGTAGACCCACCCATTTACCAAAAACCAATTCTAGACCCATGTGAGTGAGAACCTCCTTTAAGTATGCCCTGTTAGAGTCTTAATGGCCTTCTCCAGGTCCACAGACACTAGTACCATTTTATCATTCCTATTCACTATTGCGGCCAGGAATAAAGCCACATTGGTCTTCATGCACTAGACCTCCAACTACGGTTCTAATTCTAAAGGCCAATACCTTACATAGAACTTTGATATCGGAATTAATCATAGTCAGTGAGCATTAGAGAGATGGATACACAGGGTTGTGTTACAATGAAGAAAGATCCATAGTCTGTAGGTATATTTAGGATCATAACTTTATTTCATCTTCAGATCCTTGAGATAGTGTAGAGATAGTCAAGAGACAATCAAGAGACCCCACCAGGAGCAGTCCCACTGCTCAGCCCTTCACGCCAACTGACATCTCCTTACTGTTTAAGCCACCCAACATTCCAATGACATCATCAAGGGCCAAGCAGTGCAGCAGGGGAAAGCATAGGGAGGATGAACAAGAAATGTTACATTACAACACATCCCCCTTTTATCAAAATCAACAAATGAATTATAAGGACGCATGCAAAACTATTCACAAGAAAGTAAAAGTGCAAAGATGTAAAAGCACAAAGAGAATGTAAAGAAGATTAAGAAACAAAGAGCCAAATAACACAGCGATTCAGCAACAAAGAACTAAATCTTCCAGCACTCCAAACACATTTAAATAAAGACAAGGACTAGATTTTTCGCACCCAACAACGGAGGTAAACCATCCACACTCCACCACCTTCCCAAAGGAAAATACAAAAATTTAGGGGAAATACTTCCCCAAAACATAGAAACATATTGTAAAGGGCAAATCACCTCCCTATTGGGAAAAACATCTCCCAAAGACACAAAAACCAGTAGTATAGGGCAAATAACCACCCAATTGGGGAAAACACCTCCCAAAAACCTAGAAATACTAATGGGGAGACAGACTTATGTCAACCACAACCAAGAAAGCGCAGTCCCACTGCTCAGCCCTTCATGCCAACTGACATCTCCTTACTGTTTAAGCCACCCAACATTCCAATGACATCATCAAGGGCCAAGCAGTGCAGCAGGGGAAAGCATAGGGAGGATGAACAAGACATGTTACATTACAACACGTTGCCTCCAGGTTTTATCATCATTAATATGATGCCCTCGCTCGTAGTAGGTATAAGGATACCTGGCTGAAGAGTCTCCTGAAAACTCTCTAGCGATTTCTCCATTAACTGTGAATTGAAAACCCATTACAGTTCAATGGGGAATCCATCACCCCCTTGAGCTTTGCCCTTTGGCATTGACTGAAAGGCTTCCCTCGATTTCTCCAGCATGAGGTCACCTTCCAAATCCTCACTAAGGGAGTCACTCAATCGTGGAAAAGCAAAAGGTGTTGAGAATAACGTTGCAAGTGTTCAGTGGACTCCAGATCCATGCAGCTATAAATTGACTGCAAATGGATTGACATTATTCTATTCATAGCCGCCTCTGTTTTGGCCGCTATACCATCGGGGTTGCGTAGCACCAGTATAGGAGAAACATAATGCTCTTTTGCAATAATCCAAGCCAGCAATTTGCTTAGTTTGTCTCCCTCCCTGTGCAGTCGCTGACAATATTCTGTTAAAAGTGATAGTTAATGTGTTTTCAAATGAAACATTTTTATTGCAATGCCATTCAAGTTTAGGTGATGTCATAATTCCTTTTTATTTTGCGGCATATGATATCAATACTGAAATGTGGAAAATAACTTTTACACCAACTTTCCATGGTCAGACCTTTTGGCTTTTGCCAGCGCTTGTGTTTTCATGGTCACAAGCCTTCAAGCAAGGCATGTTCATTGCTTGCTCCGCCTCTTCAGCAGGGGTGCCACCCAGGTAATCTATCTTCTGTGTAATCGATTTTCCTGTGAGTGACTGAGACCCCTAGGTTAGGATGACAACTGTGAATGTGATTGTTGAAAGGGACTATCATAGGCCTTGGGATCGCTTCAGGTGGTGGGGTAATTGCTTCTAATGTGTGTCTATTTTCTTTTCTTTTTTTATGAGGCAGTGTGAGTATTCTGACAAATATTGTCTAAAAATATCGAGAGCTCCAAATGCTGTGCCTGCTGTGCACTTTCCTATTGGTTTTTCTGCTGCCCGGTGCCCCGCTGTTTCCATCCCTGGTGGGACAGGAGTCCCAGGAATCTTGTGTGCCACACTTCCATTGCGGCCATCACCCTGGTAGGGGACCACATCTCCCAGGGTGCAACGCTTCCCACACAAATGCTGCGAGTGAGGGGGAGCCACATCAATTTCCAAGGCGCTTAAAAGGGGTAATCCTGATAATAGCAATACCACATTAGCAGCACACACAAAAGCACTGGCGGAGGACACCAATTCGCAAGACTCCTCCCTTTGCATTGATGAGTGTGTACCTGGTCCCCCTTTTCCCTGTTCAAATAGATTTGCAGCACTGGCGGTCACACATGACATTGCCATAGATGAAGTACTCCAGCCACTAAACACACTTCATACAGAAGGCAATAAAGAACAAACCTCTGCATCACACAATACCTCTCACCTTATTAACACTCTTAGGTCTGATACAGTAACCACGAGACAAATGATTAGAGATCTCACTGTACTGGTCAAAATACCTACTTGCCATGGCTCAGCTCGTACATCAGCCTGCGAATTATCCACTCTACCATGTTCAAAAATCTTATTTGGCAACCAAGATGCCTCCCACTGAAAGGGCCTCATCAAGTGGTGCAGTCTCACCACTTCTAAGACCCCCACAGACCCCACCTCGCAAGCTTTTAAAGTCGACCACCATCATAAGTCAAAGACCAACACATTTAAAGATCCTCGAAATTCAAAGGCCTATATACCTAAAGATCGTTATCATCAAACTGCCCCTTGTGCCCTTCCAGACTATGCTCGCTCCACCAGCACATTATCGAGCACACACCCTCCAGGGAAACATTCCCAGCAGACCCATTATCTACGCACCTCTTCGCCGCCACACCCAACATTTTTTATGGTGAACGTCCCTAAGCTCGGCCAAAAGAATGTCCCCGAAAGTGATGACTCCTTAACAAATAAAGTCATACACTGGATTAGTTATATCAGGGGCTGCCGCTCAGTGATACGTGAGGACATCATTAGGACCCGAAGATGCTGGTCCCCTGTGCAATCCTATGACTGCATTGAACTCACCTTTTCCACTGCCGATCTGGCAGAGACTCTTCTTGCATTGGAAGACTGAACCTGCTTCCCTCCCACTTCATCCATACAGTTCAGACGAACACAAACAATCACAGGGGGTGGGACACCTGCTACCTCAGAGGGAGGGACATCCTTAGAAGCAGTCGATTGACTACAGCACAACCCTTATTCATACAAGGATCAAAGCACCACTCCCCTAAGCAATAAGTGTAGCATTTACAACCCCTTATCCCACCATGACAAACACGAACTACTGATAGATAACTCAGGGACGAAGGTCCAAAGCAACCACTTCAACGCTGTTCAGAGAACTCATTAGCCAGGATTCTGCATTCCTCTAGATCATACTGTGATGTCCTATCCCCCAGTGCTGCAAAATCAACAATCACAGAGGAGCAATCCTAATCTCGCCCTGGCCCCACATCCCGGCCAGTTACAGATTATATCTTGGAACGTAGAAGGATTAAAAAATAAATGAATACTACCCCATTGGAAAGAACTGATAGAGGGTTTTGATGTCTGTATTTTCCAGGAGACCTGGAGTTTGGTCCCACTATATAAAACAGGTTATGTCTGCTTTTGCCCCCTGCTACCTCCACTGGGAGAGGGCGTCCTTCAGGGGGGCTGATTATCTGGGTGAACATTGTATTGTGTTGCCAAATCATCAATCAACCAACCCAGAGTCCCGATATCCTGAGACTCACCATCAAGGGCCCTGCGGTGGACATCTTAGACTTGTTTAATGTCTACATTAGAGGGACTAAGGGGGCAACCATAGCCTACTGTCACCTTATTAGAACAAGCTATATATAGCTGCACGACCCACGCAAGAATTTTGGTCGCAGGTGACTTTCATTGCACCTTTGAGCCGTTGAGCTCAGAGGACAGGCTGGGGATTGAGGGAGACAATAGAAAATGAGCTGTCCCTCCACCTAACATACCTCCTGTCAAAAGATGGACCCGCCTAGCAATTCAACTTAATGCGCTCACCATGGGGTTCGTCCTAAGGACAGCCAATGGCAGAACTCCTTTGGACATTCAGGAGCAAACAGTTTTAATAGAGTCAGCTGCCCCTTTCACATGAATTATATCCAAATTGATGTAAAACTCTGGAGCAAAATGACTGACAAGTTCGTGGGTACCACGACTGACAGTGACCACAGCCCCCTATGTATGGCCATGAAGATCCCATTGGATTTGCCATCTCACCCTCCGACCATTCAGGCTTCAAACTCTGTCTCTGATATTGTCCCCTCCAAATGCAAAAGGTATTTGAAGTGGCATATGGTTGCCTTGCAAGACACCAAAATAGCGGGTATTCAGGATGTCCTGTCCACGAATACATTCGAGCTCCAGGCCGTACTCGCGGACACAGGTGAGTGGGCAGCAGTCCCCACCATCCACTCACATACAATGGAGCAACTGAGTTTTTACTTTTGAGTACCAGGCAAGCATAACAAATTGTGCACCCCTTAAATAAACCAGCACCCATGGTACTCAAAGAATTGTAGGCTCAAAAGACAGGCCCTAGCCCAAGCAATCAGAAGCAAGAATTGGCCCTTGGTAAAAAAGGCAAGGAAGGAATATAATGTTGCCCTGCACAAAGCAAAGATTGAGTGGGACAAATTGCACTGGCAGGAACTGAAAGATGCCAACCTTGCAAAAAACACAAACCAGGTTTGGGCATTAGTAAGCCGGAGTAACTGCTGGGAATTAGGCACTCCATCTAATCACATCACAAGCCAAGACTGGTATGACCACTTTGGGAAACTGTATTCTGCTACAGAGGACGGATGTCTGGAGGAGCCATGCGGCCCCATAGACATCCATCCAGTAGGGAATGCCGGCTAATCCTTTTCTCTGGTCGAAATAGAGGAAGCAATTAAGAAGATAGTTCCTGCCAAAGCCCCCAGACCAGACGGCCTCCCTGGAGACCTACTTCTTACTGACCCTAGAGGTTGGTCAAAGTATTTCCAGCTACTGATTAATGCTATAGCCGATGGTTGCCCAGTATCAGAATCCTGGAAAGGCTCTGAGGTGGTCCTGATCTTCAAAAAGGGTGTCAGAGAAGTCCCCTCAAACTACGGGCCAATAAGCCTGATCGACGTAATGCTAAAGGTGGTAGGTAGGGTGCTCTTACAGAGAATCCAAACATGGTCCGAAGAAGAAGATGTCCTCTCCCAATACCAGGCTGGCTTTAGGGCCAGTACCGAAATGATCGACCAGCTATTTAGGTTACTCCTTATATACTGTAAAGTTGTGATAATTGTCAATGGCAGTCTTTACCTCACATTCATTGACTTAAAGACTGCCTTGGATCTGGTATCTAGGACCAGGCTGTGGCAGACCCTTAAAGATAAGGGCATTCCCACCTTAATCTTCAATCTACTGATTTGACTTCATGAGGGAAATTATGCCCAGGTGAGATGGGGGACCCAAGGCCAGCTTACCGAACAGATCCCTGTTGGCAGGGGAGTCCACCAGGGTTGCATCATGGCCCCCACCATGTTCTCTTTATATGTGAATGGGGTGGTGAGTTTTCTCCAAGAAGATCCTGCTGACACTCCAATCCTGGTGGGCAACAAAGTGCAGACACTTCTATTCGCTGATGACACCTTGTTGGTGTCGAAGACTCCAGCTGGGCTTCAAAAATTAATGAATAGATATCAGTCTTTCTGTAACTCCCATGGTCTAGTCATCAACACCTCTAAGACAAAGCTCACGGCATTCGAGCCCATAAATCCATAAATCCTTTAGGAACAACTTCAAACTAAATGGCACCCCCCCCCCGCAGAGAGTCAGCATCTTTGATTATTATCCTGCCAACCTACTCTCAGACAAAATGCTTTGTAGTCCCCATTTAGCCAAAATACTCATGAACCCAAAACGCTTGGTCTGGGCAATAATCAAAGAACATCGCTCCTCATACAGCAGGTCAGTTGCCCCGGCCCTTGTGGTGTATGATGCTAAGGCAGTTAGCTCATCTCTATATGGAGCTCAGTGATGGGGGTTGATGATGTAGATGATATCAGTAGATCTGAGCGCAAGTTATTGAGGGACTTGGTGACATCGCTAACACCGCTAATGTTTGACATGGGTAGGCGGCCGTTTAAAGATATTGCCAAAGTACGCCCACTGCTATTTATGGCACGCCTTAGGTGCACCCCAGAGCTAACTAAATATGCCACAGCACTAACAGAGGTGATGAACCTAGATGCCGAATAGATTTCAAAAGTTAAGAAAACAATGAAACAAATGGCGCTCAAAGAATCATGGGATACCCAAAACCCCCCAAGCAAGATAGAGCTCAAGCGCTTATACTGGGAGTGGATAGGCAGAAAGGATCTCAGTTAGCCCAGCGCGGGGAGTCTAACAGACAAATTTCTCTGCTTTAAGCAGACCAGAAGCCTCAAGCCTTACCTATTTGTACTTCAGGTCCAGCGGGACAGGGCCTTGTACATCCAATTTAATCTTGGCTTGCTCCCAGTTCACGCCCTAACAAGAAAAAGTGGCACTCATCTAAGAATACTACAGAAGATTGCCCTTGCTGTGGAGCCCCGCTGGAGTGTATTGCCCATGTCATGTTTGCTTGTCCAGCCTATAACATCGCAAGGTCAAAGTGGCTAAAACCAATCTGCAGAAACATGGGCACCCGCGACCACCTAGTTGCCTTGCATATCCTGAAATCCAACCCAAGTACCCTTTATTCTTGTGCGGTGGCTAAGTTTTTAAGCCATGCCTGGATAGCCAGGCACAAAGCCCTGTGAGGGGTGCCTTAATTTTATGCCTTGGGTGCTACTGGAGGCCCCCCGGATGGCTCTTTAGATATTGAAACTCAAATAAGGAGCTCCTACCTGCGGGCTAATTAAAACCTAAGCCTTGTATGTATAGCCAGGTAAAAAGCCTTGTGAGGAATCCCTCACTTACTAAATGTTAGACCACACCAGGATGGTGCACTAATGCAAGGAAGTCTAATTAGAACCAAAAAGCACAGGCCCTTTATATAATACCCCTGGGTTGCACTGCTACGTTTTTAATCTTTCTTTTAAATACTCGTTTTTAATCCATGCATGATTTTATGGTATGACTTTACAGAAATCTGTATGTACAGCTTTTAGATAACTGTTTTATATTCTATGATGCAATATATACTCTAAAATTACGGTCTAAGCACAATTTCGAGTTTAACTATGTACCAAAGACATATCTCCGCCAATCTATTGGCTTCTATTCACTGTACAAATGTTGTACAATGCTTTTATGATACGAAGTCATCAAAATAAAGCAAATTGATTGATTTCAAGAACATAGTGGGCCGGAGCATAGAAGGTGTTTCCATTTCATTAAAAAAAAAATAAAGTTGTATATAATGTCCTTGTTTAATATAATTGTCAATGATTTTTTTTATTTACTTTCATACATATTAGTTATTTTAGTATTAAAAGTTATTGGCAATGTAACAATTTTGTGTTGAATTTGTTTTAGTATATGTTTCACTTTTTATATGAATGTATTTTTCTTATTAAATTAGACATTGTACATTTAGTATTAAGTTGTTGGGTTTGTATGAGTTTAGGATGGAAAGTTGTTTTAATATGTAAATTATTCATTTTAACTTTATGAAATTATACCTTTTAAGATAATTTAGTAAATTAAGTAATTGTTGTTTTCATTATTTGGTGACCTTTAATTAAGTGTTAATTGGTAGATGTTGGTAATTTGGTTACTGGTTGAGGGCAGTGAAACCGTACTCCAGCTGCAAACACAATTCATGTGAGGGTGAAGTCACAATCAACCCCAAATTAGCCTGGTAACTTGACACAAAGGTAGCCATGCTGAACTTAGAGGCAACGTTTAACGTATTTATGTAGTGCTTCTAACAGTAATAGAGTGAAAACACCACAAAAGAAACATCCCACACCAATTAAAAAAAATACAGTAAAATGTAATAAATTATTTCAGATCCATCAGGCTTAGGGTGGTCTTTTCCCAAACGTTTTGCCTTCCTCCTCCATTTTTACTGACCTGGTTTTTGCTGGCCTTGGGACTCTGAGCACTTTACCACTGATAACAAGTGCTAATGTGGCGTGCTCTCTTCTCTAAATATAGTACCATTGGCTTATACCCAATTGGCATATTTAATTTACTTATATGTCCCTAGTAAAGTGGAACTACATGTGTCCATGGCCTGTAATTTAAATGCTACTTTTTTTGCACTTGTGAGTTTGCAGCACTAAAACACGTCTCAGGCTTGCCATTGTAGCTTGTGTGCGCAGTTTTAAACTGCCATTTTGACTTGGCAAAGTAAATCTTCTGCTTGGTCCAAACCTTCCTTTTAAATATATATGCCCCACCTCTAGAGAAGTTCCTGGACAGCCCAGAGAGCAGGGTGTTATATATTTCAAAAGCATGATATGCAAGTTTTACATGTCCTGGTAGTGAAATGTTGCTTTTCATTACAGCAAGGCATACCTATCCCATAAAATAACATTGGAGTTACCTTTATTGCACTTAACCTCATCGCTGCTAAAGGAATTTTCCTCCTGTGCTGGCCCCGATCTAAATGGGTGTGGTCGTGAGGGAACCATTCCGTCATCAGCACAGCCCAACCGTGACTGATGACGGAATGGTTCCATCACAAGCATCGAAGGGGTTAATAAGCTGTAATTTGTAAATGTAACCAGCTAATCAGTTCATGTTTGATTTCTCTGGAATTGGTATGTAAAATCCTAATATATGGTGAAGTCGGATTTTGAATGACAATTTTGAAAATGCCACTTTTAGAAAGTTAACATTTTCCTGCCATAGCCATTTAGTGCCCGTAACCTATACCTGGGTCACATGTCTGGGTGTAGCTGACAGTTGACCCTTATGTATTCCTCCTAGACAGTCACATGCAATGGGGAGCTTAAGTGTGCCTGGATAACCATCACGTGCAGGAAGGGAGGAAGAAGCTGGGCACAGCTCCACTTATACTTTAATAGACTATGTTCTACCTTCACACATAGGTCTGCATACCCCCTGTAATTAGTCTGGAGCTAGGACAGGTAAGGCAGGGAGCCTGGGGACTTCAAAGAGAAACCTCTGGAAGCTTCTCCCCCACTTCAAAGGCACAACTTTGGTATAAATACTGGACCTCAGACACCAACTTATCAGTACATTTCAGAACTTGTGGCTACTCTGTCAGGAAGGAATGCCTCTCTGCTGTACTGCTGCTCTGAAGGGGAACTGCACACCATCGCGGTTGACCTGAACTTATGACTTTGACCTGGTCCAGTGTGACCAGATATCCCAGGATGGTGCTGTGTGCTTTTTTTGGTGCTATTTCCCGTAAATTGTTTAAAAATTCATGTCTCTTGTTCTACTGATTGGATTTTTGTTATTATGGTCTTGTTTTGTTTATTAAATTCAGCTCTGTCTTCTAATCTGGTTTAAACTCTTTTTGTGTGGTGTTTTCACTGTGTTACTCTTTTGGAGTGTTTCACAAATACTTTACACATTGCCTCTAAGTTAAGCCTGACTGCTTTGTGCCAAGCTACCAGGGGGTTGAGCACACGTTAATTTGGGGTTTGCTTATGGCTTACCCCGATAAGGATCGTGGTTTCTGCTTGATCAGGCCTCACACCCCAGTCAACCAACAACCCAATCTCTCACCAGACCAAAATGACCAAAATCCAATCTGTAGATCCTGCGATATGAAATTTAAAAATCTTAAGTAGAAATAGTACCTAGAAGTACAAAGCGACAGATGCAGTGACCAAGTTAGACCTGCTGAAGAAAGTACTTTAAAGCCTAGTTGCAGATCGTTGTGAGATCCCACACTGAGGATGTGTTGTGCAGCAACAGTTTTGAGGAACAGCAGAACTGCGATGTGGGTTCCTGAGTCTTCGTCAAGGATATTGTCAACAGGGGCTTGCGATATGAAGTCCAGCGTCAAAGATGTGTCACACACCGGCATTTCTGTAGAAGCTGCAAGGTTGTGATGTGGAGTCCTAAGTAGTCATTAAGATCCTCATTGATGAAGAGCATACGATGTGAAGGCTTGCGTTGACAATGCAACGTGCAGCAGTGATCCCAAGAAGACTGCAGGCTGTGATGTGAGGTCCGGCATTGGGAATGCATTGCGCTAGAGCTTTTCCGAAGTGGAGCTGTGAGGAGATATGTGGTGCTGTGTTTGTTGTACCCACAGGACCCTAGCTGGGCTGAAAGAGCACCTTCACTCCTACTTCCAAGCATCCAGGACTATGGTGCCACTACTTGGGGTGCAAGACTAACAGCAGACAGAGTCCAGGTACTGGGTTCAAGGTGGTTGGAGCCTTTTCTGTCCCTGAGGCTCTGATCAGGAGGTCAGCCAACTTGCCCTTGAAGTCACTCTGGTGGTTCTGTGATCAAGAAGCAGGTCCAGTCTTTTTTACTCAAGCAGCAGGACAACAAGGCAACAGCACAGTCTCCTTTCAAGTCTTCCACAGGCCCAGAGGTTTACTGAAGAGTTGGGTCTGAGGTCCATTATTTACACCTGGGGCACTCTTTGAAGTAAAAGAAGATTCTGGAGGTTGTTAGCCACAAAGGTGTTTTGAATTAACTGCCTCCCTGCGCTGGTCTCAGCTTGTCTAAGGTCACAAAAGACTGGTGGCAATCCTTTTGTGATTGTGCTCATACAGAGACTGTGTGATGTGCAAGTGTGGTAGGTACTAGCTTCCCCCCTCTCAAAGTCAGATAGGTCCATCCTGCCAATACCTATTATCCTTTGTCTCATGGTCTGAGAGTAATAGACAAATACCAACTGCCAGCTATGCCTAGTCATGTGACCCAGGATACAGGCCCAAATGGTTGAGAGAAGAAAATGCCAACTTTCTACTGGAGTCAAGCTAGCCGGGCTGATGAGAGGTGTTACCTCGAAACCGGTCCGGTCCTCGGATGCTTGATTCCGTTCTGGGAAGGACATGGCTTTTGTAGTTCGGACCGGACTGTTCACATGGGGCACAGGGTCAGAGCTGATTTGCATATCCCCATTGTCTAACCCAGGGTCGTGTGGAGTGCAAAAAAACGATGGATTTGTGCCAGATCTTTGGACTGGGGTGAATGTGTGACATTGATCCACATTCTGTCCATCACCTGTTTTGTTTGCAATTGCCGCCATAAGTGCGCTGGGGATGCTCAGACGTGGGTCCCAGTCACTCCACACCACTGGAGTCAAGCTAGCCTGGCTGATGAGAGGTGTTACCTCGAAACCGGTCCGGTCCTCGGATGCTTGATTCCGTTCTGGGAAGGACATGGCTTTTGTAGTTCGGACTGGACTGTTCCCATGGGGCACAGGGTCAGAGCTGATTTGCATATCGCCATTGTCTAACCCAGGGTAGTGTGGAGTGCAAAAAACGATGGATTTGGGCCCAGATCTTTGGACTGGGGTGAATGTGTGACATTGATCCACATTCTGTCCATCACCTGTTTTGTTTGCAATTGCCGCCATAAGTGCGCTGGGGATGCTCAGACGTGGGTCCCAGGCACTCCACACCACTAGAGTCAAGCTAGCCGGGCTGATGAGAGGTGTTAGCTCGAAACCGGTCCGGTCCTCGGATGCTTGATTCCGTTCTGGGAAGGACATGGCTTTTGTAGTTCGGACTGGACTGTTCCCATGGGGCACAGGGTCAGAGCTGATTTGCATATCGCCATTGTCTAACCCAGGGTGGTGTGGAGTGCAAAAAAACGATGGATTTGGGCCCAGATCTTTGGACTGGGGTGAATGTGTGACATTGATCCACATTCTGTCCATCACCTGTTTTGTTTGCAATTGCCGCCATAAGTGCGCTGGGGATGCTCAGACGTGGGCCCCAGGCACTCCACACCACTGGAGTCAAGCTAGCCGGGCTGATGAGAGGTGTTACCTCGAAACCGGTCCGGTCCTCGGATGCTTGATTCCGTTCTGGGAAGGACATGGCTTTTATAGTTCGGACTGGACTGTTCCCATGGGGCACAGGGTCAGAGCTGATTTGCATATCGCCATTGTCTAACCCAGGGTGGTGTGGAGTGCAAAAAAACGATGGATTTGGGCCCAGATCTTTGGACTGGGGTGAATGTGTGACATTGATCCACATTCTGTCCATCACCTGTTTTGTTTGCAATTGCCGCCATAAGTGCGCTGGGGATGCTCAGACGTGGGCCCCAGGCACTCAACACCACTGGAGTCAAGCTAGCCGGGCTGATGAGAGGTGTTACCTCGAAACCGGTCCGGTCCTCCGATGCTTGATTCCGTTCTGGGAAGGACATGGCTTTTATAGTTCGGACTGGACTGTTCCCATGGGGCACAGGGTCAGAGCTGATTTGCATATCGCCATTGTCTAACCCAGGGTGGTGTGGAGTGCAAAAAAACGATGGATTTGGGGCCAGATCTTTGGACTGGGGTGAATGTGTGACATTGATCCACATTCTGTCCATCACCTGTTTTGTTTGCAATTGCCGCCATAAGTGCGCTGGGGATGCTCAGACGTGGGTCCCAGGCACTCCACACCACTGGAGTCAAGCTAGCCGGGCTGATGAGAGGTGTTACCTCGAAACCGGTCCGGTCCTCGGATGCTTGATTCCGTTCTGGGAAGGACATGGCTTTTGTAGTTCGGACTGGACTGTTCCCATGGGGCACAGGGTCAGAGCTGATTTGCATATCGCCATTGTCTAACCCAGGGTGGTGTGGAGTGCAAAAAAACGATGGATTTGGGCCCAGATCTTTGGACTGGGGTGAATGTGTGACATTGATCCACATTCTGTCCATCACCTGTTTTGTTTGCAATTGCCGCCATAAGTGCGCTGGGGATGCTCAGACGTGGGTCCCAGGCACTCCACACCACTGGAGTCAAGCTAGCCGGGCTGATGAGAGGTGTTACCTTGAAACCGGTCCGGTCCTCGGATGCTTGATTCCGTTCTGGGAAGGACATGGCTTTTGTAGTTCGGACTGGACTGTTCCCATGGGGCACAGGGTCAGAGCTGATTTGCATATCGCCATTGTCTAACCCAGGGTGGTGTGGAGTGCAAAAAAACGATGGATTTGGGCCCAGATCTTTGGACTGGGGTGAATGTGTGACATTGATCCACATTCTGTCCATCACCTGTTTTGTTTGCAATTGCCGCCATAAGTGCGCTGGGGATGCTCAGACGTGGGTCCCAGGCACCCCACACCACTGGAGTCAAGCTAGCCGGGCTGATGAGAGGTGTTACCTCGAAACCGGTCCGGTCCTCGGATGCTTGATTCCGTTCTGGGAAGGACATGGCTTTTGTAGTTCGGACTGGACTGTTCCCATGGGGCACAGGGTCAGAGCTGATTTGCATATCGCCATTGTCTAACCCAGGGTGGTGTGGAGTGCAAAAAAATGATGGAATTGGGCCCGGATCTTTGGACTGGGGTGAATGTGTGACATTGATCCACATTCTGTCCATCACCTGTTTTGTTTGCAATTGCCGCCATAAGTGCGCTGGGGATGCTCAGACGTGGGTCCCAGGCACTCCACACCACTGGAGTCAAGCTAGCCGGGCTGATGAGAGGTGTTACCTCTAAACCGGTCCGGTCCTCGGATGCTTGATTCCGTTCTGGGAATGACATGGCTTTTGTAGTTCGGACTGGACTGTTCCCATGGGGCACAGGGTCAGAGCTGATTTGCATATCGCCATTGTCTAACCCAGGGTGGTGTGGAGTGCAAAAAAACAATGGATTTGGGCCCAGATCTTTGGACTGGGGTGAATGTGTGACATTGATCCACATTCTGTCCATCACCTGTTTTGTTTGCAATTGCCGCCATAAGTGCGCTGAGGATGCTCAGATGTGGGTCCCAGGCACTCCACACCACTGGAGTCAAGCTAGCCGGGCTGATGAGAGGTGTTACCTCGAAACCGGTCCGGTCCTCGGATGCTTGATTCCGTTCTGGGAAGGACATGGCTTTTGTAGTTCGGACCGGACTGTTCACATGGGGCACAGGGTCAGAGCTGATTTGCATATCCCCATTGTCTAACCCAGGGTCGTGTGGAGTGCAAAAAAACGATGGATTTGTGCCAGATCTTTGGACTGGGGTGAATGTGTGACATTGATCCACATTCTGTCCATCACCTGTTTTGTTTGCAATTGCCGCCATAAGTGCGCTGGGGATGCTCAGACGTGGGTCCCAGTCACTCCACACCACTGGAGTCAAGCTAGCCTGGCTGATGAGAGGTGTTACCTCGAAACCGGTCCGGTCCTCGGATGCTTGATTCCGTTCTGGGAAGGACATGGCTTTTGTAGTTCGGACTGGACTGTTCCCATGGGGCACAGGGTCAGAGCTGATTTGCATATCGCCATTGTCTAACCCAGGGTAGTGTGGAGTGCAAAAAACGATGGATTTGGGCCCAGATCTTTGGACTGGGGTGAATGTGTGACATTGATCCACATTCTGTCCATCACCTGTTTTGTTTGCAATTGCCGCCATAAGTGCGCTGGGGATGCTCAGACGTGGGTCCCAGGCACTCCACACCACTAGAGTCAAGCTAGCCGGGCTGATGAGAGGTGTTAGCTCGAAACCGGTCCGGTCCTCGGATGCTTGATTCCGTTCTGGGAAGGACATGGCTTTTGTAGTTCGGACTGGACTGTTCCCATGGGGCACAGGGTCAGAGCTGATTTGCATATCGCCATTGTCTAACCCAGGGTGGTGTGGAGTGCAAAAAAACGATGGATTTGGGCCCAGATCTTTGGACTGGGGTGAATGTGTGACATTGATCCACATTCTGTCCATCACCTGTTTTGTTTGCAATTGCCGCCATAAGTGCGCTGGGGATGCTCAGACGTGGGCCCCAGGCACTCCACACCACTGGAGTCAAGCTAGCCGGGCTGATGAGAGGTGTTACCTCGAAACCGGTCCGGTCCTCGGATGCTTGATTCCGTTCTGGGAAGGACATGGCTTTTATAGTTCGGACTGGACTGTTCCCATGGGGCACAGGGTCAGAGCTGATTTGCATATCGCCATTGTCTAACCCAGGGTGGTGTGGAGTGCAAAAAAACGATGGATTTGGGCCCAGATCTTTGGACTGGGGTGAATGTGTGACATTGATCCACATTCTGTCCATCACCTGTTTTGTTTGCAATTGCCGCCATAAGTGCGCTGGGGATGCTCAGACGTGGGCCCCAGGCACTCAACACCACTGGAGTCAAGCTAGCCGGGCTGATGAGAGGTGTTACCTCGAAACCGGTCCGGTCCTCCGATGCTTGATTCCGTTCTGGGAAGGACATGGCTTTTATAGTTCGGACTGGACTGTTCCCATGGGGCACAGGGTCAGAGCTGATTTGCATATCGCCATTGTCTAACCCAGGGTGGTGTGGAGTGCAAAAAAACGATGGATTTGGGGCCAGATCTTTGGACTGGGGTGAATGTGTGACATTGATCCACATTCTGTCCATCACCTGTTTTGTTTGCAATTGCCGCCATAAGTGCGCTGGGGATGCTCAGACGTGGGTCCCAGGCACTCCACACCACTGGAGTCAAGCTAGCCGGGCTGATGAGAGGTGTTACCTCGAAACCGGTCCGGTCCTCGGATGCTTGATTCCGTTCTGGGAAGGACATGGCTTTTGTAGTTCGGACTGGACTGTTCCCATGGGGCACAGGGTCAGAGCTGATTTGCATATCGCCATTGTCTAACCCAGGGTGGTGTGGAGTGCAAAAAAACGATGGATTTGGGCCCAGATCTTTGGACTGGGGTGAATGTGTGACATTGATCCACATTCTGTCCATCACCTGTTTTGTTTGCAATTGCCGCCATAAGTGCGCTGGGGATGCTCAGACGTGGGTCCCAGGCACTCCACACCACTGGAGTCAAGCTAGCCGGGCTGATGAGAGGTGTTACCTTGAAACCGGTCCGGTCCTCGGATGCTTGATTCCGTTCTGGGAAGGACATGGCTTTTGTAGTTCGGACTGGACTGTTCCCATGGGGCACAGGGTCAGAGCTGATTTGCATATCGCCATTGTCTAACCCAGGGTGGTGTGGAGTGCAAAAAAACGATGGATTTGGGCCCAGATCTTTGGACTGGGGTGAATGTGTGACATTGATCCACATTCTGTCCATCACCTGTTTTGTTTGCAATTGCCGCCATAAGTGCGCTGGGGATGCTCAGACGTGGGTCCCAGGCACCCCACACCACTGGAGTCAAGCTAGCCGGGCTGATGAGAGGTGTTACCTCGAAACCGGTCCGGTCCTCGGATGCTTGATTCCGTTCTGGGAAGGACATGGCTTTTGTAGTTCGGACTGGACTGTTCCCATGGGGCACAGGGTCAGAGCTGATTTGCATATCGCCATTGTCTAACCCAGGGTGGTGTGGAGTGCAAAAAAATGATGGAATTGGGCCCGGATCTTTGGACTGGGGTGAATGTGTGACATTGATCCACATTCTGTCCATCACCTGTTTTGTTTGCAATTGCCGCCATAAGTGCGCTGGGGATGCTCAGACGTGGGTCCCAGGCACTCCACACCACTGGAGTCAAGCTAGCCGGGCTGATGAGAGGTGTTACCTCTAAACCGGTCCGGTCCTCGGATGCTTGATTCCGTTCTGGGAATGACATGGCTTTTGTAGTTCGGACTGGACTGTTCCCATGGGGCACAGGGTCAGAGCTGATTTGCATATCGCCATTGTCTAACCCAGGGTGGTGTGGAGTGCAAAAAAACAATGGATTTGGGCCCAGATCTTTGGACTGGGGTGAATGTGTGACATTGATCCACATTCTGTCCATCACCTGTTTTGTTTGCAATTGCCGCCATAAGTGCGCTGAGGATGCTCAGATGTGGGTCCCAGGCACTCCACACCACTGGAGTCAAGCTAGCCGGGCTGATGAGAGGTGTTACCTCGAAACCGGTCCGGTCCTCGGATGCTTGATTCCGTTCTGGGAAGGACATGGCTTTTGTAGTTCGGACTGGACTGTTCCCATGGGGCACAGGGTCAGAGCTGATTTGCATATCGCCATTGTCTAACCCAGGGTGGTGTGGAGTGCAAAAAAACGATGGATTTGGGCCCAGATCTTTGGACTGGGGTGAATGTGTGACATTGATCCACATTCTGTCCATCACCTGTTTTGTTTGCAATTGCCGCCATAAGTGCGCTGGGGATGCTCAGATGTGGGTCCCAGGCACTCCACACCACTGGAGTCAAGCTAGCCCGGCTGATGAGAGGTGTTACCTCGAAACCGGTCCGGTCCTCGGATGCTTGATTCCGTTCTGGGAAGGACATGGCTTTTGTAGTTCGGACTGGACTGTTCCCATGGGGCACAGGGTCAGAGCTGATTTGCATATCGCCATTGTCTAACCCAGGGTGGTGTGGAGTGCAAAAAACCGATGGATTTGGGCCCAGATCTTTGGACTGGGGTGAATGTGTTACATTGATCCACATTCTGTCCATCACCTGTTTTGTTTGCAATTGCCGCCATAAGTGCGCTGGGGATGCTCAGACGTGGGTCCCAGGCACTCCACACCACTGGAGTCAAGCTAGCCGGGCTGATGAGAGGTGTTACCTCGAAACCGGTCCGGTCCTCGGATGCTTGATTCCGTTCTGGGAAGGACATGGCTTTTGGAGTTCGGACTGGACTGTTCCCATGGGGCACAGGGTCAGAGCTGATTTGCATATCGCCATTGTCTAACCCAGGGTGGTGTTGAGTGCAAAAAAACGATGGATTTGGGCCCAGATCTTTGGACTGGGGTGAATGTGTGACATTGATCCACATTCTGTCCATCACCTGTTTTGTTTGTAATTGCCGCCATAAGTGCGCTGGGGATGCTCAGACGTGGGTCCCAGGCACTCCACACCACTGGAGTCAAGCTAGCCGGGCTGATGAGAGGTGTTACCTCGAAACCGGTCCGGTCCTCGGATGCTTGATTCCGTTCTGGGAAGGACATGGTTTTGTAGTTCGGACTGGACTGTTCCCATGGGGCACAGGGTCAGAGCTGATTTGCATATCGCCATTGTCTAACACAGGGTGGTGTGGAGTGCAAAAAAACGATGGATTTGGGCCCAGATCTTTGGACTGGGGTGAATGTGTGACATTGATCCACATTCTGTCCATCACCTGTTTTGTTTGCAATTGCCGCCATAAGCGCGCTGGGGATGCTCAGACGTGGGTCCCAGGCACTCCACACCACTGGAGTCAAGCTAGCCGGGCTGATGAGAGGTGTTACCTCGAAACCGGTCCGGTCCTCGGATGCTTGATTCCGTTCTGGGAAGGACATGGCTTTTGTAGTTCGGACTGGACTGTTCCCATGGGGCACAGGGTCAGAGCTGATTTGCATATCGCCATTGTCTAACCCAGGGTGGTGTGGAGTGCAAAAAAACAATGGATTTGGGCCCAGATCTTTGGACTGGGGTGAATGTGTGACATTGATCCACATTCTGTCCATCACCTGTTTTGTTTGCAATTGCCGCCATAAGTGCGCTGGGGATGCTCAGACGTGGGTCCCAGGCACTCCACACCACTGGAGTCAAGCTAGCCGGGCTGATGAAAGGTGTTACCTTGAAACCGGTCCGGTCCTCGGATGCTTGATTCCGTTCTGGGAAGGACATGGCTTTTGTAGTTCGGACTGGACTGTTCCCATGGGGCACAGGGTCAGAGCTGATTTGCATATCGCCATTGTCTAACCCAGGGTGGTGTGGAGTGCAAAAAAACGATGGATTTGGGCCCAGATCTGTGGACTGGGGTGAATGTGTGACATTGATCCACATTCTGTCCATCACCTGTTTTTTTTGCAATTGCCGCCATAAGTGCGCTGGGGATGCTCAGACGTGGGTCCCAGGCACTCCACACCACTGGAGTCAAGCTAGCCGGGCTGATGAGAGGTGTTACCTCGAAACCGGTCCGGTCCTCGGATGCTTGATTCCGTTCTGGGAAGGACATGGCTTTTGTAGTTCGGACTGGACTGTTCCCATGGGGCACAGGGTCAGAGCTGATTTGCATATCACCATTGTCTAACCCAGGGTGGTGTGGAGTGCAAAAAAACGATGGATTTGGGCCCAGATCTTTGGACTGGGGTGAATGTGTGACATTGATCCACATTCTGTCCATCACCTGTTTTGTTTGCAATTGCCGCCATAAGTGCGCTGGGGATGCTCAGACGTGGGTCCCAGGCACTCCACACCACTGGAGTCAAGCTAGCCGGGCTGATGAGAGGTGGTACCTCGAAACCGGTCAGGTCCTCAGATGCTTGATTCCGTTCTGGGAAGGACATGGCTTTTGTAGTTCGGACTGGACTGTTCCCATGGGGCACAGGGTCAGAGCTGATTTGCATATCACCATTGTCTAACCCAGGGTGGTATGGAGTGCAAAAAAACGATGGATTTGGGCCCAGATCTTTGGACTGGGGTGAATGTGTGACATTGATCCACATTCTGTCCATCACCTGTTTTGTTTGCAATTGCCGCCATAAGTGCGCTGGGGATGCTCAGACATGCGTCCCAGGCACTCCACACCACTGGAGTCAAGCTAGCCGGGCTGATGAGAGGTGTTACCTCGAAATGGGTCCGGTCCTCGGATGCTTGATTCCGTTCTGGGAAGGACATGGCTTTTGTAGTTCGGACTGGACTGTTCCCATGGGGCACAGGGTCAGAGCTGATTTGCATATCGCCATTGTCCAACCCAGGGTGGTGTGGAGTGCAAAAAAACGATGGATTTGGGCCCAGATCTTTGGACTGGGGTGAATGTGTGACATTGATCCACATTCTGTCCATCACCTGTTTTGTTTGCAATTGCCGCCATAAGTGCGCTGGGGATGCTCAGACGTGGGTCCCAGGCACTCCACACCACTGGAGTCAAGCTAGCCGGGCTGATGAGAGGTGTTACCTCGAAACCAGTCCGGTCCTCGGATGTTTGATTCTGTTCTGGGAAGGACATGGCTTTTGTAGTTCGGACTGGACTGTTCCCATGGGGCACAGGGTCAGAGCTGATTTGCATATCGCCATTGTCTAACCCAGGGTGGTCTGGAGTGCAAAAAAACGATGGATGTGGGCCCAGATCTTTGGACTGGGGTGAATGTGTGACATTGATCCACATTCTGTCCATCACCTGTTTTGTTTGCAATTGCCGCCATAAGTGCGCTGGGGATGCTCAGACGTGGGTCCCAGGCACTCCACACCACTGGAGTCAAGCTAGCCGGGCTGATGAGAGGTGTTACCTCGAAACCGGTCCGGTCCTCGGATGCTTGATTCCGTTCTGGGAAGGACATGGCTTTTGTAGTTCGGACTGGACTGTTCCCATGGGGCACAGGGTCAGAGCTGATTTGCATATCGCCATTGTCTAACCCAGGGTGGTGTGGAGTGCAAAAAAACGATGGATTTGGGCCCAGATCTTTGGACTGGGGTGAATGTGTGACATTAATCCACATTCTGTCCATCACCTGTTTTGTTTGCAATTGCCGCCATAAGTGCGCTGGGGATGCTCAGACGTGGGTCCCAGGCACTCCACACCACTGGAGTCAAGCTAGCCGGGCTGATGAAAGGTGTTACCTCGAAACCGGTCCGGTCTTCGGATGCTTGATTCCGTTCTGGGAAGGACATGGCTTTTGTAGTTCGGACTGGACTGTTCCCATGGGGCACAGGGTCAGAGCTGATTTGCACATCGCCATTGTCTAACTCAGGGTGGTGTGGAGTGCAAAAAAATGATGGATTTGGGCCCAGATCTTTGGACTGGGGTGAATGTGTGACATTGATCCACATTCTGCCCATCACCTGTTTTGTTTGCAATTGCCGCCATAAGTGCGCTGGGGATGCTCAGACGTGGGTCCCAGGCACTCCACACCACTGGAGTCAAGCTAGCCGGGCTGATGAGAGGTGTTACCTCGAAACCGGTCCGGTCCTCGGATGCTTGATTCCGTTCTGGGAAGGACATGGCTTTTGTAGTTCGGACTGGACTGTTCCCATGGAGCACAGGGTCAGAGCTGATTTGCATATCGCCATTGTCTAACTCAGGGTGGTGTGGAGTGCAAAAAAACGATGGATTTGGGCCCAGATCTTTGGACTGGGGTGAATGTGTGACATTGATCCACATTCTGTCCATCACCTGTTTTGTTTGCAATTGCCGCCATAAGTGCGCTGGGGATGCTCAGACGTGGGTCCCAGGCACTCCACACCACTGGAGTCAAGCTAGCCGGGCTGATGAGAGGTGTTACCTCGAAACCGGTCCGGTCCTCGGATGCTTGATTCCGTTCTGGGAAGGACATGGCTTTTGTAGTTCGGACTGGACTGTTCCCATGGGGCACAGGGTCAGAGCTGATTTGCATATCGCCATTGTCTAACCCAGGATGGTGTGGAGTGCAAAAAAACGATGGATTTGGGCCCAGATCTTTGGACTGGGGTGAATGTGTGACATTGATCCACATTCTGTCCATCACCTGCTTTGTTTGCAATTGCCGCCATAAGTGCGCTGGGGATGCTCAGACGTGGGTCCCAGGCACTCCACACCACTGGAGTCAAGCTAGCCGGGCTGATGAGAGGTGTTACCTCGAAACCGGTCCGGTCCTCGGATGCTTGATTCCGTTCTGGGAAGGACATGGCTTTTGTAGTTCGGACTGGACTGTTCCCATGGGGCACAGGGTCAGAGCTGATTTGCATATCGCCATTGTCTAACCCAGGGTGGTGTGGAGTGCAAAAAAACAATGGATTTGGGCCCAGATCTTTGGACTGGGGTGAATGTGTGACATTGATTCACATTCTGTCCATCACCTGTTTTGTTTGCAACTTTCTAAAGCGGCATTTTCAGAATTGTGACTCAAAATCTGACTTTAACATTAAAGAGGGTTTATATTTCAATTCTTTAGACACCAAACTCAACTTTCCTACCAGCTCCCTTTTGAAAGTTATCAAATTTTAAATGTAATAAGTTAACCTAATGTTATTCTATGGGACAGGCAGGCCTTGTATTAGTAAAAAATTAACTTAAGGGTTTTTCACTACCAGGACAGGTAAAAGTTAAAAGTACATGTACAACTTTTTAAATACACTGCACCCTCGCCTATGAGCTATTTAGCGCCTATCCCAGGGGAGACTTATATGTATTAAAGAAGGAAAGTTTAGGCCTGGCAAATGGTTTATTTTGCCAGGTTAAAATGGCAGTTTTAACTCCACACTCAGGCTGCAACGGCAGACCCAAGACATGTTAAAATGGGCTCCTTAAATGGGTGGCACAATCAGTGCTGCAGGCCCTCTAGTAGTAATTTATTTACAGGCCCTGGGTAATGTAGTACCACTTAACTAGGGACTTGGAAGTAAATGATTTAGGAGGTCAAAGATAACCTTTGAAAGCTATAAAGGTGGTAGCTGTGTAGAGCAGTCTTCAGGCTTAGTCTTGAGTGAATGTTATGCAGCTTGTTTTACCAGAATGCAACCTTATAGTATTGGTTAAATGAAAGGAGAACCACACAGTAGTTATAAAAACATATATATTTATTAATATAACATTCTCTAGTATGACACAGTATCTCCTACACGGAGATAATCACACAGCACACAATACTTAAGCACAGTAAATAGCACTAATGCACAGTGGGTCCCGGGGGAGGCCAAGCCATACACTAAAATAGTGGTATAAAAACCAGAACTCGAATCAAGACAGTGTCGAGAGGTTGTAGAATCACTGGGACTCAAAGGAACTGCCCAAGGTGAGTAAGTATGGACCCCACAGAGGACAGGTGCAGTGTGGGAACACAACCGCGTGCTCCGTACAATTCTATGGGAAAGTCGCACTTGAAGTTCTAGAGTTTATGGACCCTTCCCAGTGGACTTCGAATAAACCCTGTGGAAGTTAGGAGGATGGGGAGCCTCCCCACCCGTGGATACCAAGGTACCCAAGTTACCTATCGCAGGGAAGCCAGGTGCATAGGTCTGAAGTGGCATCAGAAACCGCAGTCAGACCAAATGGAGGACTTTGAAGAAGAGCTGCTGTTGGAAGGAAGAAGAGTGTCCGTTGGAATCCAAAGGTGGATTCTGGTCAAAGAGTACCTGAAAGTAGAGGGGGCAGAGCCTGGGCCACTCAGAAGTTACCAGGGGCTCAGTAGACAAATGCCCACTGATGTTGGGTGCTTCAGGTGCATTGAGGGAGTATTTGACTCTGCAGCTTTGGGGACCAGGAGATGTTTAGGATGGTCAGGAGCCAGATACAAGCTTTCCCATGAAAGATGTCGAGTACTGAGTGGTCGTGTGCAGCAGGAGCACCAACGAGCCTTGGCAACGGCAACCCACACAGAAGATCAAGGATGGATATTGTTTGGACGAGCAAGGTGAGACAGGGCAGACCGGGAGCAAACAATGGAGCCTAATAAAAGCAAAGATGACGCTCAAGTGGACCCACAGGCTGGAAGCACAGGAGTTGCAAGGAGACCTTGTGCGATTTCACCAAACAGCAGCCCATGGAGCACTCGGTGTGAGGAGGCAGGAGTTCCTAGTAGGAAATGGTGCCAGAGGTTGAGACTGCTCGAAGCCCGAAGCAATTGTTCGGGAAACACCAACAAGCATATGCATATGGAAATATAGGCAATGCACAGGGGTTCGGGTATTGCATCCCCCACGAGGGATTCCTACCTCAAACTTGGTGAGAGGGCAGCTCAAACCTTAAGGGATGTAGAAACCTATCTCCCTCCTGTATTGCTGAAGACTTCATAGTCCGTAGGAGCTCAGGGTCAGGAGACGAGACAGCAGTGTTGCGGTGCCTGTGAATGCAGGGGAGGGACTCCTTCACGCCAAGGGAGATATTTTTGGTTGCCCTTGATGCTCTACAGATCCAACATGGATCCTGTATGGTGCATGGGCACAGACGATGCTTAAGACTGAGAATGAGATAAAGTGGGGCTCAAATGAAGTCCAGCAAAGTCCAGAGTGTCCAGATGGTTAAAGTTCAGCGGTTTCTGGTTCAGAACCTTGTCTACATAGAATCTAAGGTCCTACAGCCAAGTAAGCCCTTTTGTACCCATGGGAGAGGGTTGAACAGATTCAAGGGACCCTCCCAGGTGAGGGTATGGGCAGTGGGGAGGTTACTCCCATGTCCTTTGTCTGGTTTCACGCCAGAGCAGGAGTCAATGGCTCCCTGGACTGTTTGAACTGGTCTATGCACAGGTACACCAAATGTGCCCCTCATGCAGACTTTCGGTCACTAGCAAGCGCACCCACCCATCTCTAATCTAATACACTAAATCTTGTCTGGGAGGTGGTAACTCCTTGCTGTGATAGGATGCCTATTGTTTTGCCTTCCCCTGCTCCAGCTTGGCTCAGCGACAGGAGGGCAGAAATGCGTCTCCGGTCGGCAGCAACCATTTTGTGCTGCCCGGGACTAGAAGGTTGGTACAGGGAATACCAGGGACTCAATAAGGATCGCTTCTGAGGGGTGGAATCATACCTCCGACACCGATTACCGGTGTGGGGGTATGATTCCGGACATGTGTGACACCAAACACAATAGGGTTAGTTTCAGCCGTTTTACAGTTGGAGAAGTGTGGTTCACTGGTTAGAGGCGGCAGACCCAGAAGCAGAGGTCGGCCAGGGACCCGGGTTCGATTCCCGACGCGGCAGGGTACGGAACCAATGTCAGCGGGCTCGATAAATCTCGCCTCGGTGCCTCTCTAACCATGGGTCCCATGCTGCAACTCTGGGCAATAGCTTGCTTAATCTCCACAACGGCCCCCTCGCTGCAGGGGATGCCTGGCTTCACCTTGGGGATGCCCAATAGGGACCATCTCACAGGGAAAGCCAGGACGGGTTCCCCAGCGGTACACAGCGCCAAGAAACACTGGGGTGAACGTGCACTCTACAAATTCATACTAACATAACATAACATAACATAACAGTTGGCCATCATGCGGTCACATAATGCCACTCTATATGTCATAAATGGATTCCTCACTGACAACCCTGGAGAATGGACTCCATTGGCTGCAGGGGTGTTCTGCTCATGCAGTGGTACCCCCTCACTTAGAACTAAGCACCCTGCCCTCAGGATTGTAAAGGCCTTCCAGAGGGGTGAATTATAGGTTTTAAGTGCAGTGATCCTTAGATATAGTAAACCTATAGCTTACCTAAGTGGTGCATGCATCAATTTACACAGGCTGCAATGACAGGCCTGTAGGTTTCATTTTGCATGGCCTTACATTGGTAATATAATACATGCTTCAGCCTATGAGGGGCCTCTGGGGTACATATGCCCTGGGTACATGGGTACCATATACTAGTGTCTGACAAGGGTACCCCAGTATCCAATCTTGAGTGTACTAAAGTACATAGCATAACAATTTAAGGAGAAAGCAGATACACTGGGGTCCTGATTAGCAGGATCCTAGTCAGACTAGTCAAAAAAGTATCACATCCAGCAAAAAGTGGGGGCAACCATGAGAAGTAGATTCTACTTTCCTACAACCACGTTTAAAGGAGTGAGTACACACACTTTACCACTGGTTAACAGTAGTAAAGTGCATAGAGTCCTAAGGGCAACAACAACACATTTAGCAATAAAAGAGGGGTAAGGCAAAATGTTTGTGGAAAGACGACCCTAAGGCTGACAGGTCTAACAGGTGATTAATGTATTTATATTTTTAATTCTATTAGTTACTTTTTATTTATTAATTGCATTACTTTTAATTAATTAATTAATTTAATTTTGAGTGTATCATAATTTATAATGGTTATGCTATTTATTTTTGTACTAATTTTAATTGTTTTCAGTGTTAATTTTTGATTGTAGTATGGGGTAAGTTGTAATTATTTTTTAACAAATGTTTACTACCTTCTTTGACAATTGCATTTATTTATTTACATGTTATTTTTTAATATTTAATTAATAAATGTATTATTTTAAAGATATATTAAAAATGTATTTGTTGTCTATATTTAAATGTTTTATTTAAAAATTGCTGCTCAGTTTGGAGTGGGAATAGTAAATTTAACCCGTTCAAAATCCAACACTAGAGAAGATGATGTGGCCTAAGGCCAGAGTGGTGGACCTCAAAGCTGGGGAACCCGGTTTAAGCCTCAGCAGTGATGTTCAACATCCTGTGATTCTGGTCAAATCTCAATATCATCATGCCTAGCAAAACGAATGTGTCATCTGTAACACTTCTGGTACTCTTGTAAAGTGTTCTGATACCTTCGGGTCGAATTCACACTATATACAACTCCCAAAAAAAAACCACTTTCCCTACTATCGCTAAGACTGAAGAAGGAAAAGTAAATCTGACCCCTGCAAATGCCAACACCTTTTCTACTTTTGCTTATGTTGAAGTGGCAGTAGTAAATTTGACCTATCTGAAGTCCAATACTTTTTGCACTTTTGCTCAGATTGGAGTGGGAATAGTAAATCTGACCACTCCAAAGCCGAATACTTTTCTTACTTTTTTTCTTCTTTTTTTTTCTTTTGTCCTTTTTCATACGTAATTTGTTTTAGAGGTATGAGCTCAGAGGAAATTCCAGAGGAGAGAAAAGTGCTTAATGGCTCGGGTGATTCCAACCATCTCTGAAATTCATTAACCCTTCGCTGCTGATGACGAGCTTAGCTCGTCATCAGCCACGGTGGTCATGTGCGGATGACGAGCTGAGCTCATCATGTAACGCTGCTTTTCGTAATTTGCCGCACACAGCGGGAAAAGCCGCTGCAGCGATGCGGTTAAGAGCCAACCTCAAATAAATCAGGATTTTTATCAACCTGGAAATTACTCCTCCTCCCTGCCATGGTTTTACTTATTCCATAATCATTGGACCTTTAATAGATATTATCTAATGATCAATTTTTGCCTACACCTCCCAGTCCACCCATAATCCCGGTCTTTGTTTTGATAGACAACTCTGATCTAGGCTGTTTATTCTATTTATAGACCTGACCAAATCCAGATAACCTAGTGGGGAAGCGGATAGCCATTTCAAGCAGATTTCTCTTCCTACCAAAAACATTAAGACAAATAACAGTTGTGCATGCCTTTTTACAAGTTTAAATTGTGACTGCTCACCTGGCAGGACCCCAAAGATAACCAAAGCAAGGCTTACCTCAATCTCTTTCCTCAGAATTTCTGAGCTAGCCGTAGCAATATCTTGCCAGAAGACCTGGATCTTAGGACACTTCCGAAACATATGTTCTTCGTCTACATTCCCCATGGAACACTTTAGGCTTACTCCCAGCTTTGATAATCTTTTTGGGGTCCAGTACGCTCTGTGAACTGTAAGAATATGATTTAATCTGAGAGGTTCAGATTTTACAACTGGCCATATAGTGAGCATCGATATTTGCCATAAATATGTTACATCTTTTTTCGGCAGGTCTCTCCTTCAGGTCTCCTTGGGTGGTGCTGAAGCCATATCTTCTCCCTTAACCAGCATCTACTAACACTTGGAGTCTTCTTTGCGTTGATAAAGAGCCTTCTGCAAGGTATTTTACCATTCTTCGTTTTGTGCACCATCCTTGCCAAAGCCACGGGCCCAGCTCGATAGTTGGTAAAACTCAAACTTGAATATACTTTGGTTTGTGATAGTGTTTAAGGTCTCCCAAGAGACTATTCTGTAATTCTGCAATAGTTGCCCCCATTTATTTATTCCTTCTTCCATTAGTGGGACAGCCAGTTTATCCTGCAGGCAGTTGGGGGTCCCTGGGGAATTCCAAATAGGTGCACCAATACTGTAATTGGGTATCCTCAAAATTCTTCTGGTCTGGTACCAAATCCCACTTTCTGCTCTTAATATCTTTAGTTAACTTTCTTGAAAACATTTTGGAAGGCCACATTTAAAAAGAAAGAAATCACCACTGAATGGTAGGTTTTTTGTCATTGCTTGAAAACAAGGAGAAAAACAGAGTTAAACAGGAGTGATCTTATATTTTTTACCTGAAAGTCCCAACAGTATAAGCGAAAATCAGGCCCTGCAATGCCTCGCCCTCTGAAGTTTCTTCCAGGCGTTCCTCACTCCCTTACAAGACCAAATAAAATGTGTAATTTCTCCTGGCAACTTTTTTATAGCTTTTAAATAAAAAGATAGCTAGATCATATTAAAAATGAAGATACATTTTGATAAAAATGACATTTTCACCAAATTAGATCTACTTATCATTGAGAGCAGAAGAAACCCGCAAAACCTTAACAAAGCTCTAGTCGTCTCCCTCATTTTTTAATCCATATTGGCCTAGGCGATCTTTGAAAGATCCTGTGTGATCTGTATCCAAAGATATCTTGTCTCTAGTTTTATAAGGGGGGGGGGGTAATTGAGTATTCCATGACATGATCTTGGTTTTTTTGGTTGATTTGATATCCAGAACCCTCCTCAAAATCAATTAAAATGTTCTCTAACACAAGGAAGGAGTGAACAAAGTCCCTTGTAAAGACCATCAAATCGTCGGTGCATAAGGCCACTTTTTACATTCACCAGTTCCACTCAAATGGAAAGATATTTTGATTTGGCCTGATCTTACATGCTAATGGTTTGATATATAGATCAAAGAGCAGAGAAGAAAAAGGACATCCCTGTCTTGTCCCTCGCTCTATCTTAATTGACTTAGTGAGGGACCCATTAACTAATATGCTCGCTGTAGGCTTCCTACATATAAAGCTAATAGCTTCAGCAAATTTATCACCCAGACGAAATTTATGGATAGTTTGTAGTAAGAAAGGCTAACTTACTCTATCAAATGCCTTTGCAGCGTCAAATGTAAGAACAGATAAAGGTAAGTTATCCAGAGTAGCCAAATCGATTGACCCTATCAAATCATGGGTTAAGTCATGCAGCTGTCGGCCTTTAATAAAGCCCTTCTGATCTTCCTGAACCAGGGAACAGATTTCCCGCTCCAACCTCTTTGCTAAAATGTGTGCATAGATTTTATAGTCACAATTTAGCAATGAAATTGGTCTATATGACTCACAATATTTAGAGTCTTTAGTTGGTTTCAGGATTAGGCGAACAGCAGCTTCATCCCAAGACTTGGGGCTCGGCAAGTCCTCGCAAAATATACCTCCCATCAACTTTGCCAAGATGGGCGAAAGTTCAGCAGAGAGAATTTTATAAAACTGATTGGGTATAGTTATACCATCCAATCCAGCAGCGCTACCTCTCTTCAGTTTGTTAACTGCCACCTTAAACTCCTCTAAAACTATTTCCTGATTAAGTGACTGTGCTAGATCTTTGTTAAGCTAGGGCATGTTTTTTTTTCAAACCAATAAAAACATCTTTAAAAAAAGAGAAAGCTGGGGCAGAGATATCCCACTAATATAATCTTTTTTTTTATTTTTAAAACCTTTATTATCGTATGCGCAGTACACAGTGTCTGCCTACAACCCAATCGGGCCGGCCGCTATGACAATCGACAATATTCCACACCACATTATGCTGCGGCAAAAGCCAAAAATAACATCACTATGGTGCATTGGCATCATACATAGAGGAAGGATCATGTAGGTTTCATTTTTATAATTTTGATGAAATTTGAAACAATCAACACAAACACTCACATGGTAGAACAGTGTCTAGGGCACGGGATGGGGGAAGGGGGAGATCAATTTGAAAGAATAAGGGCAACCTTCTGGGGAGGGTGGAGACGGTGAAAAGGATCATTGAAAAGGTATAGTAGTCAGTCCATATGAACGTCAACTACGGGGACATGGGGATGTTAGTAGTAAAATCAAGTGGTGGGGTACAGATGTCTCCACGGTATGCATTCCATTGTGACCAGATTCTACCCCATTTACTGGGTCGGCCCGAGCCTCATATACCGTCTTCTCCCGAAACATGCACCAGTCGATGTTTTCTCTCCAAGGACTGATCCCAGGTGGTCTGTGGGAGCCCCAGAGTTGCGCTATATCTCTCTTGGCAACCATGTTGCCCAGAGTGATCCAAAAGGTCTGAGCAGCGGTACAGTCCGTAGGCTACCACATATTAAGCAGGCAGCGCCTCGCCTCAGGGAGGAGGGCGACCCCGGTGACTTGCCCCATTACATCATGCACTCTGGACCAGAAAGCGGCAATCACCGGGCATTCCCATAGAATGTGAAGAAAGGTGCCATCCATACCACAACCAAGTTTACACAGCCCATCAGTCGAGAACCCCATCCGAACCAGACGCGTGCCAGTCATGTAAACTCGGTGGAGGATCTTTAACTGCACAAAGCGAAGGCGGGCCGGAATAGCCACCTCCCTGGGGGAGGAAATCGCCATTTGCCAGTCCTCGTCATCTAATTCAAGGCCATCTGCCGTCCAAGAGGCCCTAAGCCTCACCAGAAGATCAGCCCTGTTATTAATACGTTTTTTATAAATTAGAGAAATCGTGCTGTCCGGCACATGGCCGTCAAGGATCCGATCCTCGAGCGGGGATGATTGGGGGATTTCCGTCCCAGGGGGAAAAACAGAGAGCAACGCGTGACGCACCTGAAGATAACGAAAATATTCCCTGTCATCCAGTTGATACTCCACCTTCAGGGCCTCGAAGGACTTAATTGTGCCTCCGGCCCAAAGATCCTCCACCTTGCTAATACCGATCATATCCCATCTATCAAACCCTTTCGTTCGCCACAGGCCACCCAACCGCTCTGAGTCATACAGCGGGGTCATTCGCGTCAATCTGTCACTCCGAGCTGTGGCCACAGTCGCATCCTTCCAAGCACGCACAGCGCATTTCGTAGGGCCAGTCAGAAGGCAGAGTGGTGCCTTCGAATGTAAAGCCCTGTTGAAGTTGCCGCCCGGCAACAGGAGTTTATCCATAGCGAAGGCGGGTGCGGGCCCCGGGGAGTACGTCACGTGGTTAATCGCGCTGAGCTGTGAGGCCCAGTAGTAACGTCTGATGTCTGGAAGGGCTATGCCACCATCGTACCACGGGAGCGTGAGTTTAGATAAGGAGATACGAGCTTGTCCGTCCCAAATTAACTGCCTCTGTAGACCTTCAACCTCGCGAAAGTAACGGGAAGGAACAGGATCAAACAAATTCTGCAAGGCATACAAAAATCGGGGAAGGGACATCATTTAAAAAAGTGCTGCGCGTCCCAGTGGGGACAGAGGCAAACCGCGCCACCTCCGAACATCCTGTGTGAAGCGACGAAGAGGAGCATAAAGGTTGCGATCATACCGCACAGAGGAATCCATAGAAATGAAAACTCCCAAATATTTGAACCCAGTCTCTGCCACCTGGATCGGGAATCTACGAGGTAGCGGAGGCAGTTCCCCGGCTATAACATAAACACACGATTTGGTCCAGTTAATAACGAGCCCTGAGTTCCTCCCAAAAGAGGTAAGAACATAAAAGAGCACGTTGAGGGATTTCTGAGGTGAGGTAAAATAGAGCAGAATATCATCGGCATACAGAGAGACGCGATCCTCCAGGTCCAGTGCCCACCGGATCCCCTTAATCGAGGGCTCCCATCGAAGCCCCGCCGCCAGTGGTTCCAATGCCAGAGCAAAGAGAAGTGGAGAGAGCAGGCAGCTCTGTCGGGTGCCACGCCCCGATGCGAACTGTCCGGAAACTCTGCCGTTAACTACGACTTGGGCCAACGGTTGTTCATACAGAAGCCGCACCCACGCGATAAAGTTAGGGCCAAAACCAAATTTCGAGAGGGCCGCCCACAAATATGGCCACTCGATGGTATCAAAAGCCATTGTGGCATCCAGGGAGGCCACGACAGCGGGTTCAGTAAGGGTCCTAGCTCTCGCGAGAACGCTGTGGAGTCTACGGAGATTGAGCGCCGTATTCCGATGAGGAATGAAACCGGACTGATCCGGATGGATCAAGTCACAGATAACTGTCAGTAAACGATTAGCGAGGACCTTAGCCAGGATCTTAGGCTCGGCGTTAAGCAACGAGATAGGGCGATATGAGGTGCATCGATGCCGAGGTTTGCCGTCCTTGTAGATTACTACTATAGTGGCCAAACGCTGGTCGGGAGGGAGGCTGCCCGCCTCAAAAGCATCAACAAACATAGTGCGCAGATGGGTCGCCATTTTGTCCGAACGCAGTTTGTATAACTCGATAGGTAAACCGTTGGGCCCCATAGCTTTACCTGATCGCAAGGACCGAATGGCAATGGCAATCTCATCCACCGTAAAAGGTGCATCTAGAGCGGAGCTATCCTCCTCCGACACACAGGGAAGCGCAATGTCCCGCAGAAGCAACCGAGAGTCAGCCTCGTCTCGGTCACTCACAGTCCGGTACACGGTTTGAAAGTGGTTCACAAAGCATTCGACAATCTCCCCCGGATCAGTCACACACACTCCAGTCTCACGGGTTATCATGGGCAATACTCGATTCAGTCGCTCAGATTTATCCAACCACGCCAACAATTTACTAGCCTTATCGCCCACATCATAGAGCCGGCCCAGCTGATTCATACGCATCACTTTAGCAGCATCAGTCACCAGGGCCCTATCGTCTGCCTGTTTCAACGCTAAGGAGTGTAGGATTGCAGGGGTATCGTCACCACCCAGACCACTTTCAAGCCTAGTAATTTCCGCCTCAAGAGCTGACACAGTTTCTCTCCTGGCCTTCTTGTCAGCAGCAATAAAGGACAACGCGGAGCTCCGTATGACGGACTTAAAGGCCTCCCACAGGGTAGTAGGGGAAGAAACGGAACCCTCATTCTCGTCGAAGTAACAGTCAATGGCCTTAACCAGGTCTGAACGAAGCTCAGGATTTCTAAAATGCCAGTGATGAAGAGGGGGGACCCTACCTCCAGAACAGTCTCTCACCGAAGCCTCGAGCAACAGGGGGGAATGGTCAGAGATACCCCTGGGAAGATGTCGGACCCCACGCACCAAGGAGGTATTAGCAGTTAACATCAGAAAATAATCAATCCTTGAAAGGCTGCCGTGGGCCCCAGAGTGAAAGGTGTACTGGGTTTGTGTAGGGTGCAACATCCGCCAGACATCCACTAACCCAAAAGTCTCAATCAACTCAGTCAGCCACAACTGGGACGAGGGCAAAACCCTGGGAGGCAACCAATCACATTCACCCGAAACCACCGAATTAAAGTCCCCACCCATTATAAGGACACCTTCTGGAAGCCCTAAGGGGGTCCTACCAAGATCAGCATACGTAGTAGCCTGAAGTCCCGGAGGAACATAAACAACCACAATTACAATCAGCATTCCCTCCCACCTCCCCGAAACAGCAGCATAGCGGCCCTGATCGTCAAGCGTGACTTCGTCTATCTCAAGGGGCAGGGAGGATTTCACCATTATGCCAACCCCCCGGGAACCGGAAGTAAAACCCGCATGTGCCACCAGTCGGTAACCACGACGATCCAGGGCTTTACAAGCGTTCCCTATCAAGTGGGTCTCCTGCAGTAAAACTACATCAGGGGAGTGACGTCTAAAAAATTGAAGCACAATACCCCGCTAATCCTGTCTCCCAGACCATTGACGTTCCAAGACAACACTTTCATATCACCCCCCCATCCCCGCAGAACGCCCAAACCACCCTCTCCCGAAATCCCAGAACTAAGGATACGAGCAAATGAAAAAGTACCATGTGAGAAACCATATACAAAACACAAAGAACAACCCGGAACACCCCCCCCCAACCCCAACCAAGAACCCGTTACAACACCCCCCACCCTGCACCCCTGCTGACTTAGAAGCCACCCCAAACTGCAGTGTGCCTGTCGCCCCTTCATCAAACTCCACACAAAGAACCCCTGAGGAGGAAGGAAGAGACAATCCTACCCCGCCCCACCCTCGGGCCTAACAATGAAAGCATATACACGATACTCCGTAGATACTACGACCCAGGATTGAACCTCAGGAACCAGAATGTCACTCCTGTGCCGATGCACCTCCGTCCGCGCCTCCAAGGCCTCCGCTCTCGGTGTTCTCCTTGGGCAATGAGTCCAACCAGTCGCTAACACTGTCCGGTTGATAAAAAAAAAAAGTACGTTCTCTATACTCGATGCGAAGACGAGCTGGGAACAGCATCGCGTACTTAAGTCCCAAGTCCCGCAATCGACGTTTCACACCCATGAATCCAGATCGTTGCCGCTGCACCTGAGGAGTGAAGTCAGGGTAGATGGAAATGGAGCTGTTCTCAAATTTCAGAGGACCGTGTCTACGAGAGGCCTGAAGGATGGCGTCCCGGTCCCGAAAGTGGAATAGACTAGCAATGATAGGCCTCGGGGGTGCCCCCGGCTTGGTCTGTCCACCCGGGGAAACGGTACGTGCGCTCGACCGCAAAGAATTTACTGAGACCTGCGGGAGCAAGCTTGGTCACAATCAACTCTTCGACCAAGAGATCGATAGAAGCAGCACCACTGTCCTCCGGTACTCCGACTAGGCGAATGTTGTTCCGTCGGGCCCTATTATCATACTCCTCCAGACGTCTGGCCAGTAGATCGTGCAAGGACCGCAGATTACCGATCTCTGATTGTGCTTCTGCCATGTCGGTAACCAAACTGGTGGCTTTGAGGTCCAAAGCTTTGACCCTCTCGTTGGTCTTAGCCAAGTCAGCACGTATGAGAGTAACATCCACCGCCACCGTGTCAATCTTGGACACAATGGCTTCGTATTGTTGACCCATGTCCGTCGTGAGCCCAGCAATGGCGGCCATGAGATCTTGAAGGGACACCTCCGATGTAGCTACCAGGTCCGTCCTCGGGTCCTCAAGACTACGGCTGGCAGCATTGGGGGAGCCTCTTGGTTGAGTGTAGCGGTCCATTACGTTGGATTGGACCGATCCCCCACGGGTAGTCACCTTCGTCCTGCGTTTCTCCGTCTCGGGTTTAGCCGCCATATTGGAATCAGCACCCCGAAAGGTCTTCCTGGACCTGGTGAAAATGGCAGCGATCCGCTGGTCTCCAAAACAGGGCTTAGGCAAAGAATAGCAACCTGCCAGTCCAGGGCGATAGTCAAAGAGCACAGCTAGCTAGACCACCGGAGCCAGGAATGCGAACTGCTCCCTAGGTCGGCAGCTCAGAAGCAGAGGGAAACCGAAAGTGAAAGCGACAGCGTCACCGGTTGAGCAGATGCCAGATGACCGTTGTTGTTGAATTACATCTCGGCCATCCAGAGCAGCAGAGACCCCGGCCTCATCCGGGGCTAGGCCAGAAAACGTAGGACGACGTAGAAATGGTTCCCAAAGTCCGATCTCAGCCCTGAAAAGTGCAGCAGTATCAGCAAGAGTAGTACTTCAAAAGCCCATCAAAATAATCAGGATATCGAAAGGATAGATCGATAAGGGCGGCGCGGGTCCCGGGAGCTCTCTGCTCACGCGACCATCTTGGATGCCCGCGTAGCTCCTCCCCCCACTAATATAATATTTTAAATGTGCCTCAGAGATTGAGAGTTCATCTGTATGTAACTCTTGAAAGAAATCCATAAATGCTTGTTCTATTTCTGTATTCTCTGTACAGCTCCTCCCAGTTTCTTTGGATACTATTTCTTTAATTATGTTTCTTGCGCATTTAATTCTTGATTTGCAGGCAAGATGCTTCCAACACCCTTCCCCGTATTCATAATGAGCTAGTTTACTGGCCTCCCACTTTTTCCTTAACATACCGTCTAGGTAGTCTACTAAGGCCTGTCTTGCTCTTTTAATTTCATTAACTATCTTATCTGGTTCAGCTCTTCTTGTTGCAAGTCTCTCCCTTCCAAGGTCCTTAGGATATCGCCTTCCAATTATTTTATCTTGTATCTTGTCTCCTTATGTTTTGTTGCTGAAAGGCATATAACTCTACCCCTGATATAGGCCTTGTAAGCATTCCATGTTCTGTGTTTTTGGTACTGAGGAATTATTTACTTTCAAAAATGCCACTGTATCTCTTTTCAACTAGCTTTTACTGTTGAGTCCAGTAGTAAAGTACTATCAGATGTCCACCTGCTAGGGGCTATGCCCTTTTCTAGTTGTAACTCTGAGTGAAGTGCCAAATGGTCCAAAAGGTTCCCGGGGATATGTTCCACCTGTTTAACTCCACTAACCAACCTAGTATTGACCAAAAAGAAATAAATACTAGAAGCATATACATGCCTTCTATTTTGGAAAGTAAAATTTTGATTTCCACTTACCTCCTTGGTTTTAACTCTCAATATATCTGTTAACACTAGATCTTTCATCATTGTTGTCTTGATAAACCTTCTCATTGTTGGTGGACTAATAAATGTCCCTTCTGTAGATTTATCAAGGCTAGGATTCAGTAATACCTTAAAATTACCTCCCAGAATTATTTGGACTTTAACCTCCAAAAGATGATAACATAGGGATTTCAGGGGCGCAATATCATCAATGTTTGTCCTCTATTATCTTGCTAAGGCGCACCATACCTTCTGTCCTTTAATACTGGCAATAATCCAACGTCCGTCATGTACCTTTCACCCCCCTAGAATGGCTTTAATGGATTTTGTAATAGGTACAACCACTCCTTTCGTACAACATGATTGGTTAGTGTGGATTGGATGTACAATCCACACTGTTTGGCCAGGTTGAGCTTCCATTCGTCCTGCATTAAATGAGTCTCTTGTAACATTATAATATCATGGTTTGCCTGTTTCAAATATTGTAAAAGTATTTTCCTTCTACTAGCTACTCTGAGCCCAATTACATTCCAAGTAAGAATGGTAAGTGAGGTACATTCTAGAGAATATGACATCCTATGCATCATTTTTTAAGGACACCCTTCAGCTTGTCTCATACCTCCAACCCTTAATTCTAGATTCCTATGAATGTGTACTTTTATCTTTTATCTATTATCCCACCCAGTTAATTTCTAATCTTGCTATCTCATAAAGTGAACCCTACCCACCCTGGGGAACCCTGTCTAGAAATAAGACGGGTATGTTTGTTCCGATACCCATTAGAACTCTCGGCTTCCTCCAGCGTTTATCCTTTATGCTTCTGCTGTGCCCTTATCTGTTCAACAAAAATTCCTGCCTCCATGGGGTCCCTAATCCTGTGCATCTTACTATTCCATATGATTTTCAGAAAAGCTGAGAATCTTATTTCGGCAGTGGCTCCTACTGATCTTAACTCTGGTATAAATTTTCCCTGCTCCCACTGTCTATCCGGCGTAATCTTTGAGATGTCTGATTGAACTCTAAAATGATCAGTCCCCTTTGGTGAAGCTTCCTGCTTTTAAGGCCTCCGAAAGAATTTGTTATTTTAAAGTGTATGATTTAAAGTTAATCAAGATATTCCCTAGATCAGTGGTTCCCAAACCTTTTCCACCCGTGGCTCCCTTGACCCATTTGCCATTGCCCGTGGCTCCCCACTGTTACTTTTATTTTAGGGTGGGGGAGGATGTCAGCCCAGCCTCGGGAGTACTTGCATTTTTCTCCAAGAAAATAATTGGTAAAGTATACCAATTATTTATTTAGATGTAAATCGAGGTCCTAGATTTGAGAAGGACCAGGACAGGTTGGATGAACTACCCAACTGGGATGAGATCCTACTATCTGTAAAAACATTAAAAAGCGGAAAAGCGACAGGACTGGATGGGATACCATCTGAGTTTTATCTGAAATTTGCTGATCAATTAAAAATAATACTGATGACTTTGTTTAGCCACATGTTTCTGGGAGGTACACCCCCCCATCCTGGTCAGAAGCTAAGATTGTGGTCTTCTTGAAAAAAAAAAAATCCGCTTGATTTAGGTTCATATCGACCAATTACTTTAATAAATGGGGACTCAAAAATCTATTTGAAACTCCTGGCGGCAAGATTGGCACCAATAATAAATAAAATAGTATCCAAACACCAACATGGACTTATACCAGGAAGGTCAACAACTGACCATGTCCAACGGGTGATCTCACTGTTTGACTATACAGAGTCCACAGGAGACCCTATGGCGCTTATACTCCTTGACGCAGAGAAAGCGTTTGATAGGGTCTCCTGGGGATTTTTATGGAAGGCAATGTCTTATAGTGGAATCAACGACAAATGTATTATGGCCACTCAAGGCCTATATAATAAACCAAGTGCTAGAGTATTAGTTAATGGGCTCCTGTCAGAAAACTTTGCAATCACGAGAGGAACTAGGCAGGGATGCCCCTGCTCACCCCTCTTATTTGCAATATATATCGATCCATTTATCCGTTGGCTTGACAAGTGTATAAATATTTCACCAATTCAAATACGTAGTCACAATACCAAAACCTTGGCATACGCCGACGATATCGCGCTTGTCACTAGAGACCCCAATATAGCAATGCCGGTGATAGAAGAGGAAGCACACCTATTTGGATTAGTATCTGGATATAAACTGAATGCTAATAAAATCCAGATTGTTCTAAATAACAAGATTGTGATGGGGGATTCAAAGAGTAACTGAAGAGGCCATATATCTAGGGGTTACAATAACGGCCAAAATTCAAAACATTGTTGACATTAACCTAAAACCATTGATTTCTAGAACCAAGAAGGAGATGGTCCCACTGGATAATTTACATCTAACTATAGGGGGCCGCTATAATTTGATTAAGATGCTTTTTTTTCCCCGATTTTATATTTCTTTAGGACTATCTGCCTTGAATTTTCCCCCAAAACCTTTAGGAGTATCGACTCTATGCTCTCAAGTTTTATTTGGGGATATAAAAAACCTCAACGGGCACTTCAACGATTGGTATTACCGATGGAAAAGGGAGGTTTATCCCTACCAAATTTCAAGTTGTATTACTGGGCCACTGTCCTAAAATATTGCGCAAATTTGATCTCGATCGATAGTATTAATCAAGAGATCCCGACCCCTCAAGAACTCCTACTAGGAGAAGATTGTGCTGGTTGCTTCTGGCGACATACTAACGAAAAACCATTTTAAGAAAGTCAAGTTTAAGACTATCTTAGGGGCTTATAAAGTATGGAGCAGTATACGCAAAATGTTGGGGCTTGGGCGATTCTCATTTTACACACCAACGAATAGTAATAATGATCTGCCTCTAATATTTCATGACTATTGTATAAATAGATTGATATCGGCAGGGATGGTGCAATTGGGTTGCTTTTATAAACAAGGATGTCTTAAGATATTTGAGGATCTGCATGAGGAATATAATATTAGCCATAGGGATTTCTTTAAGTTCTTGCAGGTTAGAGATTTCCTAACGAAGAAAACGGGTGGGCGGGAGAACTTCCGGAACAATCAATTCATTGATAATTTACGTAAAAAAACAACTCCCAGGATTGGGGAAATCTATGAAACATTGAATTTAATGGCCCCAGATGATTTGGACAAACATTGCGTAATTTGGCAGGAACAACTAGGAGTACATTCCAATATCCCCCGCATAGCATATGAGTTCGCACTACATTCATTAATGTCGATAAAGCTACAGGCGCAATTTTATAAAACTTTTTTTTTCCTATATTACACCCCTAAGAAAATTGCTAAATGGGGAACAGGGAAGGGAACAACATGCCCTCGTTGTGCACTATACGGGGCCGATATTATACATATATTTGCCACATGTAATACGCTGACTAAGCTGATTAATGACATCTCTGAATTTTTATCAGAGGTTTGTCAAACTGAATCGAAATCTCAACAGAGGAAATCATGCTGGTGGTAGCAAATCGTGAATTGCAGACGAGCACTCAGGGCTTAATATTCGTGGCCATGGCTATACATCGACTTACTATTGCATCAGCATGGTTACATCCTGATCCACCGGCATTTCAACAATGGAGGTCTAGACTATTAGCCACTTGTAGCCTGGAAGCTGCAATTTATAAAAACAAAGGGCCTAAGAAAAGATTAATGGGCATGCGGGTTTAGTCACCAATGTTATTGTGGATCCAGAGACATACATGATTGTATTTTGTGTATATAGTATTATTTTCATCTTTATTTCTCTGTACCCTTATGGTAAAGTATATCATACTGGATTAATTTCTGTTGTATGTATGTATTATGCTATTTCTTTATCTTTTTGACGTGTTCTTGGTCAGGAAAAGGGGGGGTGGGGAGGGTGGGAATGCATTTTTTTTATGTAAAAGTTGTCAATAAAAAGATTTTAAAAAAAAATAAAGAAAATAATTGGAATGAAGCTGATGAAGGTATTATATTTATATACGCAGGTTGTTTTGTATTACTAAGGCAGCGCCTCTAATAAAATATTCCTAGTTACACTTCTTTGCCCATGCCTTTTTTAGACTATCCTCGCAAACTTTTTTATCCCACGTATGGTGCTAGATAGCACCCCTATGCATGTAGGCCCCATTGCCAAAGTGTTTTTTGCACCTGAAGAATATTTGCATGCACTTCCATTTCTACCCTTGGAGCAGGGTGACTCCTGATCTTTTAAACCACATACAGCTTTTTTTTGCTGTCTCCTCCCTAAAATTGCCTCCAAATCAATGCAAGTAAAATAAATTCTTTGGATTTTTTTTAAACCTCCCTCTTTCTTGCTTCCAAATGCTCGCATTATGCCGTATATGTTTTTTTACTTCCCTGTGCTCAAGGAGGGAGCAGGCCTGTCTGGAAATATCTGTGTACTGAAAGAAATGTGTGCTGGAAGTACCTATTATTCAAGTACAAATGTCAATATTTAAGAATACTTAGGGCCCGATTTCAATGTCGGTCAGAAGGCCCTCCCAGGTGCATCCGGATTCCGGAGGTGAACAGTACAGCCAACATGTATTGGGAGCCGGTTAGGACAAACAACGCAGTACAATGCACAAAAACCTTTACTAAGCGAATGATACCGTCACTCCGATTCTGTCCTTATAGTTCGAACGAAAAGCCTCTGGAAACGCAGAAAGGAGTAGTCCGGAAGCATTTCCAAGTCCAATTCCAAACGCCAAAGTACGATGCGTACTTACCATGTGCCAAATCTGTCGCTACAACCAACACATCAGAGCAGCTGGAAGGGGAATATTTCAGCACTGATTCGCTCCACAACACAGTTCCTGATGAACAAGATG
The DNA here is from genome assembly GCF_964263255.1 of Lissotriton vulgaris. Classification (NCBI taxonomy): domain Eukaryota; kingdom Metazoa; phylum Chordata; class Amphibia; order Caudata; family Salamandridae; genus Lissotriton; species Lissotriton vulgaris. The sequence goes on along the minus strand of NC_141693.1, from coordinate 747,910,933 downwards.
TGCAGCCATGAATCTAATTGTGCATGCCATCCCCGTACTCTACGTCTTCGAGCACTACTACAACCGCAACTGACACAGCAATGTAGATTCAATAGGGGGGTGGCAAATACCCACAGCAATGTTGAATCAATATGGGGGTGGCAAATACCCACAGCAATGTACAGTCAATATGGGGGATGGCAACAACTCACAGCAATGTACAGTCAATATCGGGTATGGTAACTACAATGTACAGTCAATAGGGGGGTGACAAATACCCACAGCAATTACAGTCAAAATGGGGGTGACAAATACCCACAGCAATGTTGATTCAATAGGGGGGCAGGCAACTATGCACAGCAATGTTCAGTCAATATGGGGGGTGGCAAATACCCACAGCAATGTTGATTCAAAGGTGGTGTTGGCAACTACCCACAGCAATGTTGAGTCAATATGGGGGGTAGCAACTACCCTCAGCAATGTTGAGTCAATAGGGGGGAGGCAAATACCCACAGCAATGTTGATTGAATAGGGGGTGGCAACTACCCACAGCAATGTACAGTCAATAGGTGTGTGGCAAATACACACAGCAATGTTGAGTCAATAGGGGGGTGGCAAATACCCACAGCAATGTACAGTCAATAGGGTGATGGCAAATACCCACAGCAATGTACAGTCAATATGGGGGTGGCAACTACCCACAGCAATGTTGGTTCAATAGGGGGTGGCAACTACCCACATCAATCTACAGTCAATAGGGGGGGGGGGCAAAAACCCACAGCAATGTGGAGTGAATATGGGGGTGGCAAATACCCACAGCAATGTCGAAGAAATTCTGGGCCCGATTCACAGAATGAACTTAAGACTAAATCCTAAACTTACTACTATTTGGTATTCACAGAATGCACTTACTACTTTCAGTATTCACAGAGTGAACTTACTACTTTCGGGATTCACAGAATGAACTTACTACTTTCGGTATTCACAGAATAGATTTAAGACTACTAACTTTACGTCCGCACTCGGGCTGGAAATTCCGGCCTGGAGGCGGAACTTCCGGCTTGGGGCGGAGCTTCCGGCCCAGAGGTGGAGCTTGCGGCTTGGAGGCGGAGCTTCCAGCTCGGAGGTGGGGATTTAGCCATGGCTGAAATCTCCACCTCTGGGCTGCAAGCTCCGCCTCTGGGCCGCAAGCTCCGCCCCTGGGCTGCAAGCTCCGCCTCCGGTCTGCATGCTCCGCCTCTGGGCCGCAAGCTCCGCCTCCGGTCTGCATGCTCCGCCTCCGGGCCGCAAGCTCCGCCCCCAAGCCATAAGCGCCACCTCTTGGCCGGAATTTCTGGCCCGAGTGCGGATGTAAAGTTAGTAGTCTTAAATCTATTCTGTGAATACCGAAAGTAGTAAGTTCATACTGTGAATCCCGAAAGTAGTTAGTTCACTCTGTGAATCCCCAAAGTAGTAAGTGCATTCTGTGAATACCAAATAGTAGTAAGTTTAGGATTTAGTCTTAAATTCATTCTGTGAATCGGGCCCTCTGTGTTTTGGTGGGGGATACACCATATGTGTATATGTAAATGTGGTTTTGGGTGGCAATGCCCCCATACATGAAGATGTTTATCTGCGGTTGGAGGAAATACCCCCATGTATGAAGATGCATATCTGGGGTTAGGGGGCTATATCCCCCATACATGAAGATGCACATCTGGGGTTTGGGGTAAATACCCCCATGCATGAAGATGCATTTCTGGGGTTAGGGGAAAATACTTCCACACATGAAGATGCATATCTGGGGTTGCGGAAATACCCCTATACAAGAAGTTACATATCTTGGGTTGGGGTGGAAATAAAAGCAAGAAATGTGTACATGAACAATGTGGCTTATGATCAATACAAATTCTAATATCAGTACACGTGGAGTACATGCTGCAGGAATGTCCACATAAAAAAATCTCACAGGTTATTGTCAATGAAAGGTATTCACACACTGTTGCAGCAAAGGTATCTGCCAACTTTGAGGTATTTGTAGAGTGGAGGGTCACCTGCAGACCATGGTTAGGTGGGCCTTCCTAGACCACACCAATGGACGTACACACTTACACAGTCCCCATCAGGACACTGCAACATTGGGTCAGAATTTCCATGGATCACCAGGTTTTCTTTGAATAGAGGCTGGGGGACAGCCTTCAGGGCAGAACCACCATGGTGAACTACCTTACATGCATAGACAGAGGTAGTATTATGTCAAACATACACACTTCACTTTCAGGGCATGGCAGGAGCAAGGATTTGGGGTTCAATGTAGGGTCCTTTCAGGGAGGCACGTCAGAACTGGACAGCCTGCCCTTCATTTCACAACCTTGATCTGCAGCATTGTTCATTTCACTACAAAACCTTTGTCCAGTAAAAACACAGATGCCATGTTCAAGAGATGATCACAGATTGTGTGTCAATTACTTTCAGGGTGCCTGAGCATCATTGTGATCACAATCAGAACATGAGTCCATAGCATGTCATGTATGTAGAATGAGGGGATTTCATCAACAGGTAGCCAGTCAGTACACTAATTTCTAGGGGAATAGCACATTTGATGCAAGACCATGAATTAGAGTAAAGACACATATGTGTGATTACACAGTGAATGCATAAGTGCACCACAACACACACAGAAACATCGCACAACAACATCACTCCAATGTACTAACAAAAGTAAGATGTTGTGCTGCATCTGTGTACAGTAAAGCACATACGATATCAGCACAGACAACATACAGGCCAACAGACACAGACACTCAGTACGGTGTTCAGTGTCTCTAACAACAACAACACAGAAGTGGTTGTGTCACTGCTGTCATGGGAATATCTATAGTCATAAACAGTATTTTGTATGAAAGAAGCATGGGCCCACATAATGTAGGCTACTGTCCCTTTGTGTGGACTGGTTCAGCGAGCTCAAATACCAATCTGCATGTGTCTATGGACTTCTTTTGTGAATGTCATTCACAGCCAATATCCATCTAACACCTCAATCTGTTGTGTACGCCTCTAATTGATAATCACATTTTGAATGTGCAGACTGTGTCCTGTATAGTAGTATGAGTATGCATGAGTCAAAAAATGTAGTATCCACAAACAGAGTTGGTGTGGCTAGTGCACAGCTAATTGACTAAGATAAGCTGCCAGCATGGGTGAGGATGCTCAGGTGATGACTAAATCTGTGGATAAAAAAACACAAGTGACTTAGTCATCATGAATCCAGAAGATATGTGTACATCTTGTGAGGATGAAAGACATGTGCAGAATTAAGTCTGCTTTGTCCACATTTGGCACTGAAACAATGTCCCAAACAATCAATTGAAACATCAAGGAGACTATCAGCAAACACCTATTTTCATCAACACATCCTCACATGTGTGTCAACTAAGAGCATGGTGGAGACTAAAGATCTGGCAGCATCTGCACAGCAGTCAAACACACGTCCTTTCTGTGCACTCACTGTACACATGCCTCACCACATGTAGCACCTGCCAAGGCAACTTACATCACAGCACTCCTATTGCAGCTTGGTGTGAAATGGAACAGCATCAATGTAGCTCATATCAACACCCTTGTCAGTCATCCTCAAAATACATGGGACACACGATTCATATTCTCAACTGCGACTTGTGTGTGGATGCTAAATGCAATCCAAGCTGGGGTGATGCACACAAAACATATTTGCATTTTCACTTACCAAAAGCATGATGGCATGAATATCAGCTAAATGAGTGATCAATAGACTACAAAGAAAAAATAGCCCATACCTAATAAAAACTCCATGCAATTATTTGAGTCCAGTAGTAGCAGATGGTTGGAAGACTGTGAGAATACTGCTCAGCTTACACTCACCATGTGCTCAGTAAATGCACAAGATGTGTTCACAGCATGAATGCTTTTTGACCATCACACATGAAGTATGGTTGACCTTGCCACTATTCTACAAGATCTGCAAAAGACACAGACATTGATTTACCACCTGAAAGTCACATACCATTCTAGTGAAATCAATTTGTGTACATGGATGTGTGGTAAGTCACAGCCATGCAGCCAACAGCCATATGTATCCAGATGAATAGATGAGACAGGTGCCTATATGCACATCACAAACATAATCAGCATGCTTCACCTACACTGTTGCACATTGAGACACTTGCAATATATTGACAGCTGAAAGCATGACCTATGTGTAAGTGTAGTGTGCTTAAAAAATTAGAAGATGTGTATCTTCATTTCACACTCTGATCCAAAACTTAAGTTGGCAATGACAACCATGAAATTCACACCCCAGATTTTAAAATACATTCTGTCAAAGTGTCCAAACTCCATGTAACATATGCAATCCATGCCACACTAACATCATCGTACATAAAAACAACCAATTCCACTTGTTATATAGTTAACTCTGAAACAAGTTGTTGGACACAAATGTTTTTAATCAAAAATAAAACTGGATTTATTCAGCATCAAAATAAAATATTCATTAATATTAAAAAGCCATTGGCCAGTCCATCACTGTTCATTGTCCAGATGAGCTTTGAACATCAGGCCCATCTATTCTTGCCTGCACAATTCCTGCAAGGGGACACCTCTCCTGGGAGGGGCATCTTGGGGGCATGCGAGGCACCAAAGAGGACAAACTATTGGGGACTGGGTTGTGTTTTGGGAGGGATGGGAGCAGAAGGGGTGTTAGGGTCCACTGCAGTGGTATGGTCTGATGGTGGGGTGTGGGACTCTGATTGTGAGGGGGTGCAGCAGCAGTAGTGGGATGCGCAGTTGGAGCCCACTGTGTCTGATTTCCTCAGAACACAATTCCAAGAAGGCTCAGTGAGGCTCATGCTTGATTGACGTGTTTCCGGAGGCGGTGCCAGTGGTTCGGTGAGCCGCGGTAGCAGCAGCAGTGGTGTTACGGGGCGCGTGTAGTGTCCACGCTGTGACCTTCCCCGAACTTCTAGCGGGTTTCTTGCTTCCTGTATCATCACCTATCACCAGCATCCCGCTCCGACCATAGCGGTCCGTATCCCTTCCTGGTTCGGCTTGGCGAACGGTGAACGGGGAGCGGGGAACGGGAAGCGGAGCCTAATGTCTGGTGTTAGTGCGGCGAGCCCACGAGTTCCGTGAAAAGTTCACGAGGACGCGTTCTCACATGCGTGCAAGCCTGTGAGCCTGTGTGCCTGCGAGCCCGAAGAGCCCATCGGCTCGCCAGAGGAGGAGGAGGCCAGTGAGGCCAGTGAGGAGAGGAGAGGGGCTGAATCCCGAAAGTCCAGTCCGGTGTTTGTGCCTGAAGCAGGGGGCGCGTGTGCTAAGGAGCCAAGGAGCCAAGGAGTCAAAGTAATAAGAGCAGTGCTGCCAGGTGGAGGCGGTAGTCACAGGAGGTGGCAGTGGGTCGTCAGCGTCTGGAGGCGTCTGGAGGCATAAGAGCGAGTGTTTTAGGTGAGCAAAACCCCCAGTAACCGCCAGCAAAACACCAGGCGGCCAGGAGCTGTTTGCAATTATTTTTTACTTCTGTGTTATGAAACTTGCTTAAGACCACCAGGAGCCTTTTCTGGAACATTCTCCCCTGTGGTATTCATTGGCTTCCGTCGGCCTCCAGTGGCCCCCAGTAGTCCTCCTTTAGCTTGGGGTTCCGGCTCTTGTGTGGCTCTTGCATGGCCTCTTGTGTGGACTTTTATCAAGCCATGAACAATGTTGATAAACCCCTGAACAGTTCCAAGCCCTGTCACTGGAGATAACCCTTGAAAAATTTAGATAAACTCCTGAACAGTCTCTTGGGCAGTGCGAGTAGTGCCAGTAGTGCGCGCAGTGCGTACAATGCACCTGGTATTTACATCATAGTACCTGGCCATGCTCCATCCCATCCCATTTTGTTATAAACTGTTATAAACTTTGCCAATCCTCTTCTATCAACCACAGAATCTACCACGATCATCACGCCACCATAACCCCAGTTGCTGGACGGGGATTAGCATGCGGCTGTGTTTGGGCCACTGCTGAATAGCCCAGGCCTCGGGCAAGGTGGTTTGTGAAAAGTCGGGGGATATATGTGAAGTAACTGAAGATTTTTTGAGCTGGAGGATTACTTGTGCCGGAGGAGCGACAACAAGTTTAAGTGGTGTTGCTTCATTGGGGCAATGGTAATGTCTGTTAGGCGACTGCGCTCACAGTCAAAGGTAAAATCAGCAGAATCTCCAGTAAACATTAATCCAAGTGTCAAGTGTTCTGTGAGTCCTTTAAAACCTCAGAAAACTATCCGACGACACAGAGGTGGTGCACATTTGACTCTATTGAAATCTTATCGATCAGTAAAATCAATGTTTACTAGAAAGGGAAGAAGTTTTAAGTCAGGAATGGGTCCAAATAATGGAGATGAAGGAAATGAGGGGAATCCATTAGAGGTTTCAATGGTTCCTTAAACAACAGTCAAGAATGATATGGAGAGTCAAACCATAAGACCAGATGTGCTTTTTCCCGTTGTAACTATACTAAAGCCAAATGGTGATGAATGCAATGAATGCAACGTAGTACCTCCTTTAACAGTAAGAAGAGCAGATCTTCAGCAAGTAGAAGGGGAGGATAATAATAACTCGGAAATGGAGATGGAGATGGCCTCATCCAGGTCTGAAGTAGTGGGTCCTCCTCTAGCTGAGGGCAGTGAAAGAAATGAAGTTACCTCATCTTCCCCACTAGCAGATCTGATATCCCTTATTGAAAAGGCAAAAGTCAATGCTTGCGTGCCTCAGAGATCTATGTTGGACTGCTTAGTAGTAAAGGTAAGCAACATCTCTCCTAGAATGGAACGGCAGAAAGAATATGGTTTACTTAATGGACAGGCAAAAATTGAGGCAAAAATTGAGGACTTAACACTTCCGGACATTGCTCTCCCATTAGAAAAGAACGCTGATCGAGTGAAGCAACTAGAAAAAATGGATGCTCAAGGTTTGGACTCAGAGACTCAATCTAACAATGACATTTTGTCATCTCGAGCAGGAGTTCACTGACACTCGCCTATTATATTTAGTAGTACCCCTACCAAATTGTCTGTGGTTTCTGATTCGCTTGACTTTTCAGGTGAAGAACTATCATTGTCTTCTGATAACAGGGTAAGGAATTCCCTATATTCTATGTTCGTAAACGATAATGCAGGGATAGAGGGGTTAACGAGCACATTTCTCAAATTGGAAAAAATCTTATCCGCAATCTTGTCTCTGATGGAGAAAAGTACTTCAAACTCCGATCATATTCTTAAAGTTCTTACGCCCATTTTAGGTGGAGTTTTAGATCTTAAAAAGCATAGACATGTATGCGTGAAATGTGCTTCCCCTATGTTTAGTAAAGCATGTCAAACGCATAAAGTAACACATAATGCTGATAATCCCTCTGGGATGGGGGAGCCCAAAGAACTGCTGGTAGACTTTGAAAGTTCGACACCTGTAACAAATTCAATCACTAGTCCGTCCCATGTTAACTTTAATGACTCTGTAAAGGTTTACAACTCGGAGGAAAAACTAAATGTAAGTGCTTCCCCAGTTACGTTGCGTGTTTTTCCAATTTTTAATATGTGTAAATCAAAAAAACTAAACTCCAACATCCAGATGAAATAATTGACATCTTAGAGAGTTCTGCTGGGGGGAAATTTCAATAGTATTTATTTATTTATTTATTTATTTATAGTGTTTTGTATAGCGCGGACAAGACCCGTGGGTATCAGAGCGCTTAACAAGGAAAGAATTACATATAGAGATTATAAAAGCAGTACTAACAACAAGAGAATAATGAGGTAGAAGGCAATATACTGTATGGACGAGATTAAATATATATATTCATAATGACTGTGCAATTAGCATTATATGGCGAGCAAGGCTTGGCTTGTGTCATGGTAACAAACCATGCTCGTTGAGGTAGGGTTATAAGGCGTTCCAGTGCATATCAAGGATAATAAGTATAAATAAATCAAGTGCGGTAGAAGTTATATAGTATGATTGTGACATATAGTTAAAGGTTCCACATATATGGATAAATAAATCAAGTGAGATAGAAGTTATATAGTATGACTGTGAGATATAGTTAAAGTTCACACATATATGAGGTAGCAGTAATGTGTCAAGTCTCGGCTTGCGCACGGCATCAGTTCATTATCCGATGATGATCTTCCAATTTCCATGAAGAGGGCGGCCCTCAGTTAGCGTAATTGATCATCCCAGTGATCCTTAGGTTTCTCTAAGTAGGGTATTTACTCATCAAGTGGCTCTTCAGTTCTCGTTTGAATGTTACTGTATTTTGAATCTTCCTGATGTTTGGAGGGAGTGAGTTCCAGATTCTGGGGGCAGCGCCGGAGAATGCTCGGTTGTAGGTCTTTCTCTTGTGGAAAAAGGCTGGTCGTAATAGCAAATCTTTTGCGCTTCTAGTTGTTCTGTTACCTCCTGAGAGCTTAAGTTTCTTGGCTAGGTATCTAGGCGTGTTGTAGTGAACCGCTTTATGCGTAATACAGGCCATCTTCAATTGAATTCTAGCCTCGTAAGGTAGCCAGTTTAGTGCTTTCAGGTGAGGAGATATGTGATCGAATTTCTTCGTTCCCGTAATGAGTCTCGCAGCTGCGTTGAGGCAGGCTTTTAGTGGTGCTGTGGATGTTTTTGGCAGGCCCGCTAATGTGGTGCAGCCGTATTCGATCCTTGAGATGACTAGTGATTGGATAGCCAGTTTTAGATCTGTCTCAGAGATAATGGGTTTCAGTTTTCTTAAGTAATTCAAGTGGAAGCGGGCGCTCTTGGCCATTGAGTTAATATGGTTTTTCATATCGAGGTTCTTATCTAGTGTAATTCCTAGTGATTTGGCTGAGTTAACTAGGGTCGGGGTGCAGTTTAGCGCTGTCACCAATTTAGTCCACTCTTTAACTTCAGATTGGCTCCTTGTCGGTGAGATTAGCAGGAATTCTGTTTTCTGGGCGTTTAGTTTCAGATGGTTCATTGTTAACCATCGCAAAGCACTCTTTAGTGTCTTGTTCATTAAGTCAATGTCTTCAAGGGAGGCGATCTTTATGTATAATTGCGTGTCGTCCGCATACATATGATAGGATACCTGTGATTTTTGAAGGATCTCCGTGAGAGGTTCTACATATAAGTTGAATAGATCTGGGGATAGCGTTGAGCCTTGTGGGACCCCGATTGCGTTGGGGCTCGGGGAAGAGATTGCTTGGTTAACCAGGAATCGCTGAGTCCTGTTCTGTAGGAAAGAATTGAACCATTTCAGCACGTTTCCAGACAAACCCATCCTGTCTTGTAGTCTGGTCATTAGCACTTCGTGCTTTACCGTATCAAATGCTGATGATAGGTCTAGGAGGATCAGTAGGCAAGATTGATTTCGGTCTAGGGCTTGTAGGGCGTCATCGACAATGTGCAGGATCGCAGTTTCAGTACTGTGCCCTGTTCTGAAACCTGATTGGCAATCATCCAGTAGCGAGAATTTAGCGATGTGTTGACTTAGTTGGCCCTGCACGCATTTCTCAATGGGTTTAGCCAGTAGAGGGATGTTGGTCACTGGTCGATAGTTGTTCGGGTCTGTAGCATCAGCTGTCGTTTTTTTGAGGATGGGCATCACCTGCCCTGTTTTTAGACAGTCAGGGAGGGTTCCTTGTGCAAGTGAGGCGTTTATTATCTCGGTCCAGATCGGAACTAGAGTGTGGCTGATTTCTCTTACACACTTTCCTGGTAATGGGTCCTGAAAGTGGTTGTTCGGTCTAAGTTCCGCCAGCGTTCTGGCGATCTTTTCCTGGTCGTATAGTTCAAATGTGTCCCATTTTGCCTTATTTTTAGTTTGGAGACTCTCTGGTGAGATATTGGCCTCGTTACTAGGTGGAGGCAGTGTCTTAAGGTTAGCTGCTGCAATTGTGAGTTCATCTTCAAGCAATTTAGATTTTTCCGTGAAAAATGAGGAGAATTCCTCGCAGCTTATGGGAGTTTTTGTATTCTCTAAAACCGTTTTGGCTAGTTTATTTGACTGTTGTTTTAAAATCTCGAAGAGTTTTAAAACAACAGTTTTAGTAAGAAAAGGAACCACTAAAAAAGGTTGTAGGAGGAAAAAGAAGATGAAAAACCATTGGTTCCCAAAACGCAAGCAGAGAAAGCTTAGGTTCCACTCAGTAAACGAAAAGGAAAATACTTATATAGCCCCTGTTGACGAAAAGAATATAATGTCTGTGGGGCAACCAAGAATGAGTACGAGTTTGAACCATGAGCTGGAGCTTGCCCTTCAGCAGCATAGTTTAATTACTATGACAAACATTAATTTGAATAATGACGGGGAGGGTGAAGGCAGTTTAAGAAGGGGCACCAACTCGCTCAGTGGAACAGGAATTAAAGAGGCCAATTTAAAAAGCTCAGTAACATATCCAAGAGTAGATCTAAGTAGTGCCGCATAGGAGTTAACTGGTCCTGCCCTGTCAACATCGAACCCAGTATTAAGTAATAATGGGGGAATTAATTGAAGAATGACTACAGCGGTTAAGAATAATAAAGGGGGGAATTCAAATAATGATCTCCCTAGAAGCCTGCAAGATACAAATATAATTAGGCTTCCTGAGACAGGAGCTGGGCACGTGAATAAGACTTTAACGTTTATCCCCCTTTTTGATGCTGAGTTTCTGATACTGAACAGAAGTGCCCTCCTTAGAATTATATCTGAAATAGATGATTTAAAATTAATCACCAGCAAAGATATTGAACTGGTTCACCTAGATTGGAGATACAATCCAAATGTAACTAAAGCTACTTTCACATCTGGGGTAGTGTATTCGCTTGTTTTAGCAAATGTGGACGGCTTCAGAAAAAGAGTAATAGATGTTCTTATTAGTATGGTACCACATGGTGCCTCGCCCAAAAGCCTCGAAATATTTAATCAACGACAAGGTAATGGATTCATTGAACATGAGGGAGAGAATATGCCAAAAAAATTGAGGATCTGTAAATCACAGTAGGAAGGGTATCAGGTGCAAGAGAAATAAAGTTTTCATCCCCTGAGGTTCAAGAGGCGCTTAGTACAGATGGAGGAGATGAGGTGTCAAAATGGAGTTGGATTGCAAGTACATTGAATGGGGCAAAAACAAAAACAAAAACAATAAAGACAAAGCCTATAGAGCGGGGGTAGCCTATTGGGGACAATTGTGTCATGGAATTTGGCGGGGCTAGTAAAAGAAAAACATAAGCTTAATTCCTTAGAACACCTAGCTCCCAAGATAATTTTACTCCAGGAGATGTGGGCAAGGGAAGGGTTTCAGCTTGAGAACTACTATGTATATGGTTGTGATGCAAAAAAACTATAAAGGGACACGCAAGTGGGGGTTTAGCCATTTTGTTAAGTTGTGAGTTAGCATGGGACCCTGTGATATACACCCACCCTTCAAATTTCTGTATATGCTCTAAGTTAACAATGGAAAAAGATAAATTGGGACACTCAACCTCTTTGCTTTTGGTAAACGTGTACATCCCACCTGGGAAAGCATTTACTCCTTTGGTTGTCTCCATTTGCACTTTTGTACAAAATGTATGTAGCAATGGAGAAAAAGTATGTATAATGATGGCAGGGGACTTTAATGCCAAAATAAGTAATAGTGCCATCTCGTCCTTTTCCAATGTGGAAGAGGAGGAGGTCTGGTCTATACCTTAGTTAATATTCCCGGCCAATTTAAAATCTGACAAATGTGGCCTTTCATTTTTGCAAAATCTTAGGAATCTTGATCTTGTACTGCTAAATGGTAGATTCCAGGAGGATTCACCCGCAGCACTTACCTTTCATGGAAGATTTGGCCATTCCCTTCTAGATTATATGGCAGTATCTTTTCAATTGCTTGAGGCATGTTCACAGTTTAAAGTGCTTCCCACTAAATTGAGCGACCATAACATCTTGGTGGTGAATTTAACATTATATTTCGAGAAACCTGAAATCTGGAACCAGAAGAATGATAACGTAACTTTTTCTCAAAATAATGGTCGTACTTGTTGGTCACATAAGAACCTCCCGAATTTTCAGTGGGTATTTAAAAATATTGTGCCAAGTTTATGTCGGGAGAGCCCGATTGAGAGATACGAAAAAGTAATGTCTGCTATTCGAAATCTGGGAAGTAAGAAGAAAAGTGAAAGAGCCACCCATACAGCAAAACTCCCCATCGTAATCAAAAAGCTTAATAATATGATAAATGAGCTGATTAGATTCCAATTTAAAGATCCTAGCCAATTAAGACAAAAGGAGATATATAGATTAAAGCAGGTACGAAAAAGAAAATTAGCAGCTGTCCGTAGGGCTACTGAAGATGAAAAATGGATTAGCCTTTGGGAAGTGGCACTCTCGGGAGACACTAGGAAGTACTGGGCCTTAATAGCCAAATTTTGCGACAGTAGAGAAAAATCTCATCCCATATTGATATCAGAAACAGAGTGGTCTAATTATATATCCTTATTGTATGCCCCTAATCCACTAGTTGATGAGGTAGTAGGGCCTGTTAATTCCATTGCACTGGTGGGTGATGTAGAAGTGCAATCAGCGAAGGAAATTGAAGGATACATTAAGGGGGCGAGATATTCGGGTGCAATGGGACCAGACGATGTCCCTGTAGCTATAATAAAAAAGGATTGTGGCGATTGGGAAAACGTTTTGCATCCTCTATTTGTCCATTGCTACAATTTCGGGGACAGACCTTACTCCTGGAAGGGAAGTATAATAGTCCCTTTATATAAAAAGGGCCCCAAAAACTCACCCGTGAGTTTTAGGCAAATTTCCCTTCTAGATGCAACGGGAAAACTGTTCGCAAAAAGTATCCTCATTTACTTACAAGAGTAGGTATTTGGAAATAACTTAATTCCCCTTGAACAATAAGGTTCCAGAAGGATAGTGGCACATTAGATAATATATCCGTTCTGCAAACCCTAATTGATAAATATCCTGTGGGTCGGAGGGCTGCGTTGTATACAGCATTTATTGATTTCTCCACAGCGTTCAATAGGGTAGATCGGGGGATGCTGTGGAGGAAACTGATCACCATGGGGATCCCAGGGAAGTTGTTAAGAGTAATAATTGCTCTCCACTCTTCAACATGGACTCAAGTTTTGTTAGGGGGGACTCAAGGCCTTTCAAAGAAAATTTCTACTAACAACGGGCTGAAGCAGGGATGTTTATTGGCCCCTTTACTCTTCTCAATCTACATAAATGACCTACCGAGTCGGATAGGGGAGAGTAAAGGGGTTCCACCGCAATTAGGAGATCTAAAAATAAGTTGTCTATTAAACGCAGATGATGCAATAATAATGGATTTAACCCCAATTGGGCTGCAGAGACGACTGACTGAATTAGTTAGGTACACTAAGGAATACTTTTTAAAAATAAATGCCTCAAAGAGTAAAGTGATGATTTTTAGTTCTACTGGCTGTAATGTTAGACCTAATTTGAAATGGTTTTTAGGAGATGAAATAATGGAAATAGTAAAATTTTACCCTTATTTAGGAAAATATTTCACAAATAAATGTTCTGCTAACAGACATATGGATCACTGCAAAAGTAAAGCTATTTCGCAAGCCTCTGCAATTAATGGTTTGTATTCACAATGCGGGAAAAGACATTTTTCACATACTATTGCAGTTTATAAAATAAAGATCCCCCGACCTTGAATTATGCAACTGAAACGATAGATGAATGTGAATGGGCAAAGTTCGAGAAAGTGAAAGGAAAAATTTGGCGCCAATTTTGCAATCTGAGCCATGCTGTGTCAATCGCGGCTCTCAGGCTCGATTTTTGGCCTTCTTTCAACTTATACCTTAACAATGGCAGCCTGTTTAAGGTGGGGTAATGCATTGTCAAATGTTCAGGAGAATCTATTAAGGTTGGCTCTACATAAGGAAATCTTTGGTAATATGTTAACAAAAAGCGTAATTTTCAGGAATTACTTAAAGGCTTTGAGTAGTTTTGGTATAGATTTTGAAGTGGCAGCTGGCATGGATAAAATGGGCTTAAAGCATATAATTTAAAAAACCATATATGTGATTTCACGGGAAAGAGATTTGAAAATATGCCGCGCGAATGGAAGGCTAGACTGTATTGCAGAGAGCTCCCATGTTAAAAATCCTCAGCCGTACGTTCTTTGGAACTTGAATCATGGGGTTCGCAGAGTGATTTTGTTATTAAGAATGAACCTGCTACCTCTGAAGATTGTAACAGGTGCCTGGGAGGGTATCCCCGAAAACGAAAGGCACTGTGATTTATGTGATCTTAACCATGTTCTGTTTATATGCCCAGCACTCCTTTTAATACGTCGTAATTACTTAAGGCATGTTTTTTTTACAGTATAAAATCTCTACAGCAGAACAGACTCGCAACTTCCTTCTGCTCCCCCCATCTGAATTGATCTGTTTTAAATTTTTTCTTTTTTTTAAAGAATTTTTGAATGTTTATTGAAAATTAGTGGGTGAGGGTGATCTGTAGGTTTTTTATAGTACTGTGCAATGTGTTTCCATACATTAGCACTTTTATATGCACTTCAAGTAGTATTTTAATTAGTTGTTAAATTTGATAATCTATATACTATTTTTATACTGTACTAGAATTCCTGTAAAATAGTCATCTTATCATGCGTATCTACTTGAATTATAGCCTTTAGATAGTCATTTGTGAGAAATGTTCTAGAATAGAGTATTCAATGCACTGGCACTTTATGTAAAGCATTAGCACTTTAATATGCACTTAATAAAAAAAATTGCTGCTTTTACTGTTCCTTGTTCATCTCTGTGAAAAAGGTTTAAATTATTTGTGTAAATTGTTATGTGTATATTGGATGAGATTTGTACCTTTTTTATCTTGTGCCACTTAAACGTAGATTATTTTAAAATTCTAGGGTGATAGCCAAATGTTTTATCCATTTAAGATCGATAGTTATTGGCCGCATGTGTACTTATCAGAATATTTTTGCCCATTGCAGTGAAGTACTTTACGGAAGAAAATAATTTTTATGTAATTTTTGTGTAAGTCTAATTAAGAATAGTGTCTAGGTACTTTCGGATGTACTCGAAAAAATTGAAGTTGAATTTTTGTGTTTTAAATATTATGATGTGTATGTAATGATGTTTTATTTGTATTTTATGTGGAATTCCTTGGAATTCCAAATCATAATAAATAATTGAATTGAAGAAGCGCAGTTGGAGCTTGGGATGGGGTGGCCTTAACTAATTTAGGGATCTTACCCTTTTGAGAAGTAAGTCTGAAATGGGAAGTGGAGATATCTTTTTTGTTGGTGTTTTAGCCAATTTAGATGTACTGGGCTTGTCTGGTGATCTATTGGGTGTAGGAGTGGATTTTTAGGATTGGGCCCGGAGGGATTTTCGGTGGGGAGTTGAGGCCTTTTGTTCCTTCTCGGGGGTAGCAGATGTTACAGGTGTTACATCCTGGAGGTATTTCCTCTTCTTTGGAGAGGGGTGTATGTTTGTGGAGGGAAGAATTCAATAGAAACAAGGTGGAGAGTCTGGGCTGAGGGGGGTTCAGGAGAGGAAAGGGTAGGGGTTGTGGAGGGAGAGGGTTGTGAGGTATGTGGCATGTCACTGGATGCATGTGTATCAGATGCGGTCACTTCCTTTGGTGTGAGTATGCTGTCTGTAGCATGAGTGTGTGCGTGTGTGGCTTGCTACTTCGGTCTGTGTGAATGTGTGTGTTTGCATGTGCTTGGGTCTGGGAGGATAGTTGGGATGGTGGATGAGGAAGAGGTAGGAGGGGGAGGCACTGCTTGAAGGGAGATAGTGCCGCCATCAGTGTTGAGGTCATAGCCTGATTTGATCTCTATAGGGCGGACATGTTTGAGTGAATGCCCTCCATGTAAGATGACGTCTGTCAAAAGAGTTGTGTATGCATGGAGGACACTCAGCATTGATGTCTGCCCCATAGAGATCTGCCTCAGGAGGTTGTTGGTCTCAACACTGAGGGCAGCGGGGTAGATAGGTGCAGGGGGTGAGATGCCTGGCCCAAATGATAGTTTGCCCCTGCCATCGGAGCGGCCACAGACAGTGGAACTGGGAGCAGCTGGGATGGGGAAATGGTAGTGGTGGTGAAGGTGGACTCTAATGTTGTATATGCAGTCTCTGTTTACCCCACCATATGGGAGTCCTCACCGGAGCTGTGATCTGATTCTGAAGCTGCTGATGGTGTTGCAGATCTGCTGCCAGTGAGACTCCCCTCCCCTCTCTCTGTCACTGGGTCCCCCTTCCAATGACTTTTCACTGGACCCAGTTTGATGTTCCGCTCTCCAACATCCTTGGCACTCTCACCTCCTGTAGCCACTGATGATGCTGTGACCGAGTAAGAAAACGATTTACATGAGTCATCCATACCTAGTTGACACATAGTTAATATCACAGATGTTCAGAGGTATCTGACATCACATTGCGTAGTGCTATTAGTGCATGCTGCATTAACAGAAATGGTACTTGTTACTCTGCCACTTTCACATTGCTCAATCACACATGATGTGATCAGCAAAATTACGTGCTTCATTATCAAAGTACAGAACCTGAATGTTGACTAATGGAGTTTGCAGAAGGGAATGTTTTGCCTTGTGCTCTCCTGCAAGTGAGTAGAGCCATCAAAATGGGAATATGAATCTCAGATTTCATTGAGACATGGTACACATCCTGAAATCCTTAGTCATCTAATGTTGAACCATTTGCTCATATGTCACAGCTGACATGTCTACCTTGTCAAACATGCACAATGCACACTCCTTGCAGGAGTCATGTTACACCGTTCCCAGTGATTGATAACTTTTTTAGTAGCTTGGCATATCCAATGTCAGTAGGCACATATGAGTGCCCACCTGGAAATACCAAGGCAGTACGCATAGCTGGTCTGAAAGGCATGTAGCCCACTATGCACAGTGTCATGTAGCAGAATCATATAGGTTTGAATACTGAAAACAAATAAAGTTTCATAGATGTAATTAATGGTATACAAACGGCCAAGTCAGAAAACTTCAGCTTCATAATGCCTCAGGCAGAATACCATTCCAATGGTACATCGCGGCACAATGACTGTATGGATTCTAGCAACTGAACCCAGTTCCAACATGAGTACAGTCAGCACTGTTGAACAATCTTGGCTACACTGAACAAGTCCACCTTTATATGGACAAAGTCTGACTGCCCCTTTCTTTGATTACACAGTATGCACACTTTTTACTGCTGATATTGCTCATGTCTAAAGTACCATGTGGTTAACAAAATTCTATTTGGTGCATATTTGACATCTCAGAATTAGACAGTGATGCCAACAAAACATTGTTTACCAAGACATCATGTTTGAGTATTCAAGACCATAAGCACACATGTCAACAGTTGTGACTGTGTACTTCACATCATACCTCAAAAATCCTGCCACGGTGTGATCAGTGACAACCTGTGTTTGACACTGAATTGCTTGTGATTTCACCATCACAAAACTTCTACATATGGACTCACTCTTCTGAATGTTGTTTGTTGTTTTTTACAAGGCATCATGGGAAGGTCATTGTGACATGTTACCCGAGTTACCCTAGCTGTGACTGTCCCATGGGATACATGTGATCACAATTAGCAGCAAGTCTGTAAAAAAACTTTTGCACACAGACCCACCCAAACCAATCTATGTCTCTACATTGACAAATCATTTTGACAAAACGTTTAGCATGTGATTTTCACAATTGAAATCTCCTATCACAGTATAGTTCAATGATTTATTCAGACCACTCTGAGAACAGGATCACACGTCAGTATATGTGCAGACCCTTGTAAAGCTATGGGATTTATGCTGAAACTCATAAACACTTCTTGTGAAAATTAGAAAGCACACATGTGGATGTCAACACTGTTACAATCCCTGAACATAACTCACCCACATGTCCCTGATGAATGGGGCATTACCTGTCATCTATTGCTCCATATACTTTTTGTATCTAGTGAGAATGATTGCACATTTGTCAGACTTCCAACCTGTAAAAGTGCCATCAATCTCAGATCTCAAAACCACCCAGAATAAAGATATAAGAGCAACATGTAACTGACTCATCTCCTCCTTGCTGCTGTCGGGACTTCAAAGGCCCATCCAGGTCAGGGAAGACCACCGCTATGATGCGGAGCAAGTGTGGGGTCAATGTGGGGTCAATGTTCGCCAGCTGCCTAGCTGGACCTCAGCAATCCTCTTGGCCCAGCCACTACGGTCCTGCCACCTCTTGCGGCAATGATGGACACGATGGTATGCGACCCCCACGTCATGCACCTTCTTGGGAATGGTCAGCCACATTCTTGCCTTCTCATGGGAGTTGACCTGTGAGGATGACATGGTGATAGTCCCTTAGTTCACATGCATTCTGTGTCTCAATCATACACTACTCTGTATAGCTCATGTTCATGTTTTCACAAATAACTAAGGGTATTGCATGTGGCATCATGTGCATCAGTCCGGTGTACAACCTAATCTCTGTTCCATTTGGGACAGTGATGACATGTTTCCCCAGTACACACACTCTACAGCAGTGTGCCTGTCCAAATCAGTTCCCTACACCCAGTGAAACTTGCCAAAAACAAAAAGGAATGACTACGATAGAGATTCCTACTGCCAGTAATACACAGTTATCACACATGTCCAAGGGCAATGCACTGTTATTCTCGCTCACCTTCTCCTCTGGTTTGCCATACGTCTGGCTGTGTAGTGGCAGGAGTGTGTCTAGCAGGGCCCGGTTCTCTCTTCACTGAAATTTGGGGCCCTGGGATGTATCCTTGCTATTGTGGCTACCACAGGATGTTGTCACAGCAGCAGAGAGATGGGGAGGTGCAGGAATAAAGCTGGTAGTGCAGGCAAGTGAAGTCTCTAGGGAACAGACATACTTATATCTAAACAGCAGATGCGTTCTCAAATCCATCCATCAAAAGTAATAGGTTCACGTCGGTAGCATTGTATGAATCGGTCCAATGCATAACTTTGCTAGCAAACAACATGACTACCGCTAAACTCAAACACTCTTCATGTGATCTCTGTTGACATGGATACATTGGTGATGGGAGGTAACAGAGTCGTTTTCCATGCACTGAAGACATGAGTCCAAACACACATCACTCACTATAGCAACAAACAGCCAATGACTGTGACCGAATCGTTTTGTATGCGGATAACTTGTCCTTTGAATAATCGGTTGTCAGAGAACACATGTCTCTTAGTGCAGTACATGTGTGTATGCACTTTATATATGAAAAAATGAGCTTTACATGAATAAGACACACTCCCATGAGGAGCTCACCTTAAGGGGCACATGACACAGTGTATCATTTGCATATAAAGCAAGTCAGGATTTGAAATCCTTTTATCTGCATTGTATTGGTCACAGTGCACATTTTTTTAAGGGTGGATGTACATATATAATCTTTCCTTCTCACTGCATTTGTGTACTGTATGACCAATTGCACAATTTGTGAAATTTCAGACTGTAGTTGTCTGTTGTGTAAGTAATGGCTAAGGATTTTACCAATGGATGAGTGGACAGTGAATTTATTATGCTTCTTCATCTTGTTAGTGCAATGTGATTTACTAGCCTATCTGTGGGGCCCCAGATTGCAGTGTATGGTATTGTTACATATTCCAAAATCCACTACATTGAAAATAGTCTGTGTATGTGATTTTATGTGTAATATAGACATAACTGAATGACAGTGTCCAACCTGTGACTGTGTTGGGCATGACTGAGTATGTGAGATGATGTGTATATCAGGTGTTACACATCTCTTGCATTACATGTTCCTATTGTGTCTACCTATTGCACATGTAATGGTTTTTTGAAACCTTAACGTACCATATTTTAACTGTGGATCTTTGGAATATGTGCTTTTTGCAGACATTCCTGATGTCAGACACTATTGACTTTTACATTACACCACTGTATTTGCTGTGTCACCATACTTTAGGAGGAGCCAGCCCATCATGGCCGCTCAGAGCACATGCTCCATGTTGAGCCTGCGCCCCGAGTTCCAGAGCGTGCATCCCGCTGCGCTGTTTTCACGCATAGAATAGTGTTTGTGCGACCAGAATGCGGGCTGATCACCATTCTCCGATCCCACATCTCAGAGAGGTGAGCCTCGATGTTTCCCTAACGAGGAGGCTAAGTTGGCGCCTGCCAAGCAGAAAGATTTTCCCCAGTGCCATGGGAGCTGCATCGTGAGGCTGCCAGCTTCCGTTTTTGCCCAGTGAGTAATTCCCCCTCCCCGGGTCCACCTCTTGAGCAGGAGGCTGCTCACTGCGATGATGAGCAGCTGGACGAGCGGGTCTCCTAGAGGGAACACCAAGTACAACAGCGGTGAGAACTCCCTCGGTGCAGGTGAGAAGGGACGCGCTACCACCTCATTGAAGTCTGGGCATTGGTAATCAATTTGCGATGATGCCGCCAGTTAATTGAAAGAAGTGATTGTGTCCTTTTTAAGAATCTAATGGGACACTGGCCATTCCTGCCCTGTAAAGTACTGTCGTACTCGGCACACTCACGGTGTGGAAAAGGGTCCCAGGATGCCTGACCCCAAAATGGCCGCCAGTTGTGACTTTTTTTCCCCCTTGCTGAAGTTTTACTTACACATCCCTCCCAGATCTGTGCCTGACCTTAAGAGGACATCTGGAATCATTTCGGACCATGGCTCCCGCACCCCCGCACTATTCTGACAATCCCTGAATACACTAGATCTCTATCCTGACAGCAGAGTCCAAGCATTATGTCCGACGCCGGGTGGAGCTGCTCTGTTCAGATAATGAGGAGATCGGCCTTGGTTCATCCCCTGACCATCACCTGCCCAGCCGGACCTTGGGCACAGTTTCTCCCCTTCTCCCTGTCTTGCACACTCCCCTCATCGTATTTCTACCATTCTGCTTCTCACTTGTCTCCTTTCTATCCATCTTTCTGACTGATGCCCGTTGGAGCTTCCTTGAGAGCTATAGGGGAGACTGGATTTGGATTACCTCTCGGCCGTCACCCACCCATTCGGTCTTTGGGCTGACTTTCCCTTTGTCTCTTATTCCGTCCTCCCCCTCGTGCCCTCCCTTTTCACTCCCCCTCTCCCCCTTCCCTCTCTGCTTGTCTCTCCTTCTCTCCCTTTAATGTGTCTCTTATATTTGATGTAACGTGTAATTGTTATCATTGTTGACCTTATGTAAAGCGCTCTGATACCTACGGGTCTAGCCAGCGCTATAAAAAACTGTTTAAATAAATAAATAAAATAAACATGTCTGTGTATGGTACTGGTGCTGGGATATGTATCTAAGGGGATTTTTAAAACATAAAATCACATTTTTTAAGGATCTTTAGGTTCAGCTGTGTTCACATTTGATGTTCTGTTTGTCTCTAGGCATGTTGCTTGATACAATGTGGCTTGACACCAACAGTGTTTATACTCTACACATAAGTATTGCAGACGACCTGCAGTCCAGAGGCCCTTTCCAGACCTGGCAACCATGGAAGAATGTGATACCATCAGGAAGTACCTCTCACAAGGTGAATCATTGAAGACTTGACTACGCAGTTGTCACCTCATCTACAGCCTGGTCGGCCATATCGAGGATCCTGGACTGGGACATGATGACAGTGGGGATGATGATGGTGGAATGGATTTTAGGCGACAGCTTACCAACAACTTCTTCACACAAGTATAGGTATGCAATGAAAGTAGGACACTAGCCCCAAGTGTTTGTTGTTGTGTTGCTGGTGCGCAATGTGTATGTATGTTTGTGAGTGTATAAAAATTGACATGATGTTAGTTGTATAAGTGTTTGTGAGATAGAAAAGTTGAGATATACAGTTTTACTGTGAATTATAGGTAGTGTCCACACTGACATTCTTGTGCTTCAGCTGACATTGTTGTCAACATTGAAGAGGCTTAGTCCTGTGTGCCTAACTCTGTTCCATGTTTCTCCTTACCAGGGTACTGTTCCGTGTCAACCATGCAATTTGTGACCTCACCAGACACCTGGGGGCAGATTTACAAGCCCCTTGCGCCTCTTTTACGCCGCCGTTGCGTCACTTTTGTGACGCATCGGCGGCGCAAAAGATGCGCCATGGTGCGGGGTATTTACAACGTGATGCATCTGGGAAATGCGTCACGTTGTAAAGCCCTGCACCATAAAGAGGCGTTCCGGCACAGGGGGGGGGGGGCGTTCCTGCACAGGAACGCCTCCCAAAAGTGGCTGAGTGAAATCTACAAGATTTTACTCAGTCACTTTTAGGCGAATGCTGCGTCAAAACCCTGCGCCTGCTTGAAGCAGGCGTAAGGCTTGACGCAGCATTGGACAGATAGGGCACCCCCGAGTCTTGCTGGAGCTGCGTCCAGCAATGCGCCGCTTTTACGGCACAGATGCGTCACGCATCTGTGCCATTTTTTCCCCATGGAGCGCCGCATTGTAAATGCGGCGCACCATGGGTGGCAGAGCTGGGGCGCACAATAACTGGCGCATCCCTGGGGATGCGCCAGTTATTGTCAATCTGCCCCCTAATGCTTTAACCTACTCCAACATTAGACTTGTTTGTAAATCCATGGCACACAATTCCTTTTTGACAGATGGATAATTGTCTTCACTTTACAGCATCTTCTTACTGTGTGATGTCCATTGAAATTGGGTTAATGTGCCAGGTCGTGTCAGGGAAATAAACCTATGCTACTCAATGATTCGTGCCTTGTCTGTTTTCACACATCCAAAGGTTATTTTAAAATTAAACTTGCTCCATGATGCACCGTTATGCTAAAACTAAAAAAAGTGTTTGAAAACGGTGCTATTATTTTTAGCAATATACTTGTATTGCATTTGTAACATGTCCTACAGGTTGGGACATGACCTGGTTGTACCCATCTATCATGCTGTGACAATGTAAATATAGCAAACACAAGGAGATGATGGATGGAGCACTGAATTTTTCAGTCACTCACTCCCAGTCACAGATCTGGGTTGAATCCATCATCACCTGTGCTCCAAATATCATGCAACAGTGTCAGCCATCTTGCTAGTCCATGTCCCCTCACTGTGAGTGTGGCTTAGGACAAGTGGAGTTAGCTAGTCTGGATGGGAGGAGTAGTCTTTAGGTGTGTGGAGTGTGGCTCCTGATGGGAGATGGAGTCAGGGCAAACACTAGTCCTCCCAAACAGCACACACAAACCACCAAGAACAATGCATACATGATGGTGAGTGGAAAACTACTGACAAAAAGGCTGACATTGGGGACTTCTGTCTGGACAATTACGCCCTGCTTGTGGACAAATAGGCACCAGTCATCAGTGTCAGACAACTTTTATTTATTTATTTATTTAGAAGTTTGTAGAGCGCGCAGCTACCTCCGATGGAGGTGTCCCGGCGCTGAAGACAAAATCTAGTGAGGTTCTGTGAAGCTTAGGGGGATACTGAGTGGGCTAGATCAAGGAGAAGAGCCAGGTCTTAAGTTTCTTTCGGAACAGAGGCTCAGAAGTCAGGAATCTCAGTTCCATTGGTAGATATTTCCACAGTCTGGAGGTGGCAACTGCAAAGGCCCTTCCTCCCGTTCGCGCTAGATGAAAACGAGGGCAGATCATTAGGCGAAGATGGTTAGATCTGAGATTTCGGGATGCTTGTGAGATCTTCAGTCTGTGTCTCAGGTAGGCGGGGCCTCGACCATTGAGAGCTCTAAAAGCAAGGGTCAGGGATTTGACCTGAATACGTAGTCTCACTGGGAGCCAGTGGAGCTTGATCAGATGAGGTGAGATGGAATGACGGTAGGGAACATTACAGATCAACCTGGCCGCTGAATTCTGTACAGTCTGCAATCAATTTATGAGATACGCCGGGGCACCAACGTACAGACTGTTTGCGTAGTCCAAATGGGAAGTTATGAGGGCGTGGACTACTGTCTTGCGTGAGTCTAAGGGTAGGAAAGGAATGATTTTTTTAATCATACGGAGCTTTCCAAAACAGGACACTGTGACTTTGTTAATTTGGGTTTTGCAGGGGAGGGCAGTGTCAAATTCGAAGCCCAGATTGCGGGCAGCTTGGACAGGTACAGGGGGAGGATCTAATTCAGCCGGCCACCAGAGGCTAGTAGAGATGGGGGATTTCTGATTAAGAAATAAGACTTCCGTCTTATCTATATTCAGTTTTAAATTGTTTGAGGACATCCAGGTTGCGATATTTACCATGCAGTGGCGGAAGTTTTGCAAAGAGCTTTCAGAGTGATGTTTGAAGGAAAACACCAGCTGAACAATACAACTTGCAAGTACATTCACACTCACTGTCAGGGAAGCTGAGATACAGGTAGCCTTTTGCTGATGGGTGGGAAGGTGTAGGTAGACCAAGGTCTTGTGTGACTTGTAGCCATTGAAAATACTCATCCTCACACACAGCCATGAAAACTCCCCTGTGCATATGCTTACATGACAGAAAGGAGAAGTGTACTGGCAAGGTGGCTGACACTGCTGCATAGTATTGATCTTGAAACCAACTTCCATCAAGGCCCTGTGCACAAAACATCATGCAACTGTGTCAGCCATCGTGTTAGTACACTTACATTCACTGTCAGGTAGCCATTGCCACAGATAAACTGGTTGTGCTGGTTGGGAGGAGGAGTGTCTGCCATGACTACATTTACCATCATGCTCTGGGCTCCACACACCTTCCTACATAGCCAAAATAGCTTTTATGGGACTCTTCTTACCTGACAATGAGTGGCAATGTGCTGCCAAGATGTCTGACACTGCTGCATGGTTTCTGGAGCAGAAAGCCTTGATGGGGTTTGAAGTCAAGTCAAACAGGTACCAGTGTCAGGTATACAGCTGGGACAGTTTATATCACAGTGAGATAAGCATAGTACATGCGGGCTGTTTGATGTGGGTGGAAATTGCATGTCAACCATGCAGTTGGTAGCCTCGTGCTCCAGACAGCATGCAGCAGTGTCAGTCATCTTGCTGGTACTTTCCACTGACTGAGAGGCTTGCATAGTTCCAATATGCCTGTGTGGGTTGTGTGTGGGAGAAGTGTTTGCAGTGACTACAAGTCCCATGGTGCCTGTGGCCAGACCACCTTCCCAATTTTGGAAAAGGTGATGGACAGAGTTTCTGAATGATGCAGATTACTCCTACCCAGTCAAGAGATCAGGGCTTGATCCATCACCGTTTTTTAGCTCACTGCACCATCCCAGCTCGGAACCTGGCTATATGCAAATTAGTCTGTTCCTGTCCCAGTGCATGATGGGAACAGGGCAAACCAAACTACCAAGCCAATTCTTATACTGGGAAGGAGACAAGCTTCCGGGGACCGGTTTCTGGCATTTCAGCCGTCATCGGCCCGGCTTGCTTGAATCCTGATGGTGCAATGAGCTAGGGACTCACGTCTGAGTATACCCTCCCACACTTAGTGTGGATAAAATCAATTTTGGAAAAGGTGATGGACAGAGTTTCTGAATGATGCAGATTACTCCTACCCAGTCAAGAGATCAGGGCTTGATCCATCACCGTTTTTTAGCTCACTGTACCATCCCAGCTCAGAACCTGGCTATATGCAAATTAGTCTGTTCCTGTCCCAGTGCATGATGGGAACAGGGAAAACCAAACTACCAAGCCAATTCTTATACTGGGAAGGAGACAAGCTTCCGGGGACCGGTTTCTGGCATTTCAGCCGTCATCGGCCCGGCTTGCTTGAATCCTGATGGTGCAATGAGCTAGGGACTCACGTCTGAGTATACCCTCCCACACTTAGTGTGGATAAAATCAATTTTGGAAAAGGTGATGGACAGAGTTTCTGAATGATGCAGATTACTCCTACCCAGTCAAGAGATCAGGGCTTGATCCATCACTGTTTTTTAGCTCACTGCACCATCCCAGCTCAGAACCTGGCTATATGCAAATTAGTCTGTTCCTGCCCCAGTGCATGATGGGAACAGGGCAAACCAAACTACCAAGCCAATTGTTATACTGGGAAGGAGACAAGCTTCCGGGGACCGGTTTCTGGCATTTCAGCCGTCATCGGCCCGGCTTGCTTGAATCCTGATGGTGCAATGAGCTAGGGACTCACGTCTGAGTATACCCTCCCACACTTAGTGTGGATAAAATCAATTTTGGAAAAGGTGATGGACAGAGTTTCTGAATGATGCAGATTACTCCTACCAAGTCAAGAGATCAGGGCTTGATCCATCACCGTTTTTTAGCTCACTGCACCATCCCAGCTCAGAACCTGGCTATATGTAAATTAGTCTGTTCCTGTCCCAGTGCATGATGGGAACAGGGCAAACCAAACTACCAAGCCAATTCTTATACTGGGAAGGAGACAAGCTTCCGGGGACCGGTTTCTGGCATTTCAGCCGTCATCGGCCCGGCTTGCTTGAATCCTGATGGTGCAATGAGCTAGGGACTCACGTCTGAGTATACCCTCCCACACTTAGTGTGGATAAAATCAATTTTGGAAAAGGTGATGGACAGAGTTTCTGAATGATGCAGATTACTCCTACCCACTCAAGAGATCAGGGCTTGATCCATCACCGTTTTTTAGCTCACTGCACCATCCCAGCTCAGAACCTGGCTATATGCAAATTAGTCTGTTCCTGTTCCAGTGCATGATGGGAACAGGACAAACCAAACTACCAAGCCAATTCTTATACTGGGAAGGAGACAAGCTTCCGGGGACCGGTTTCTGGCATTTCAGCCGTCATCGGCCCGGCTTGCTTGAATCCTGATGGTGCAATGAGCTAGGGACTCACGTCTGAGTATACCCTCCCACACTTAGTGTGGATAAAATCAATTTTGGAAAAGGTGATGGACAGAGTTTCTGAATGATGCAGATTACTCCTACCCAGTCAAGAGATCAGGGCTTGATCCATCACCGTTTTTTAGCTCACTGCACCACCCCAGCTCAGAACCTGGCTATATGCAAATTAGTCTGTTCCTGTCCCAGTGCATGATGGGAACAGGGAAAACCAAACTACCAAGCCAATTCTTATACTGGGAAGGAGACAAGCTTCCGGGGACCGGTTTCTGGCATTTCAGCCGTCATCGGCCCGGCTTGCTTGAATCCTGATGGTGCAATGAGCTAGGGACTCACGTCTGAGTATACCCTCCCACACTTAGTGAGGATAAAATCAATTTTGGAAAAATTCCCAGCCATCCCAACAGCCTACCTGCGACTCAGCTTTCTTATGAGTGAGTGAAAAAGGCCAAGATGTCTGAGACTGGTACGTGTAGTTTGACTTGACTATACCTCCCCTTAGGCTATGTGCTACAGACAGCATGCTGCAGTATCAGCCATCTTGCTGGTACTTTCCGACTGACTGAGAGGCTTGCATAGTCCCAGCATGTCTGTGTGGGATGTGTGTGGGGAGGAGTGTGTGCAGGGACTACAAGTCTCTTGGCGCCTGTAGGCAAACCCTCCTTCCCAACAATCTTAAACAACCTACCTGTGACTGTGCTGTCCTGTGAGTGAGTGGAGAAGTACTGGGCCAAGACATCTGATGCTGGTGCAAGTTGTTTGGAGCAGAAGACCAATCTGTAAGTTTTTGAGAAGTATGTACATGGTTATAGTTTGTTACATTATGAATGTAATTTGAGGTACTTTTGTTGACAATCTAACATACACATCACATGTTCTTAGAATCTAGTACATGTTATATATTTGTACTGGCCTTTGTTTAACTGTATCCTTTACAGTGCTGTCTCTAGGGGTGTGATTAAACTTTATTTGAATGTGGAGTGTGTACTCACCAGACTATTGTGATCCCGGGATTCTGTAGGTGCCTTCCAGCGGAAGGATGTCACGCACCTTCTCCTCCCAGGAGGTGAAGTGGACAGGTTTTGCGGGAGGGCCACCGCCAGTCTGCTGGCTTTGGAAATGTCCCCTGGCCATCAGCTTCTTGACCCTCCTTTGCACATCATAGTACCTGGTCCTGACATCTTCCATTGATGCAGGGAAGGTGCTTGAGCATTCACCTTGTTAACTATCCTCTCCCAAATCCTATTTCTCTGAGCAGGAGCGGTCTGTTGTACTAGGTTCCCAAATAACTGTGGCACTATTCTGACAATCTCATCTACAAGCACTTCCAACTCCTTATCTGTAAAATGTGGATGCCTCCATTTGGACATGGTGAGGGTGAGTGTGAAGTTAAGGGTGAGTGTGGATGTGAGTGTGAATTAGTAAAAAGGTGTGTGATTATGTCTTTTAAATGAAATGAAATCTGTGCAGGGTATGTGGTGTGTGAGAATGTGAGGCATACAGCATGGTATGTCTGGTGGAAGCTCCATGGGAGTATTGGCAGTTGTGCCAAAGGATCATGGTCATGGTGTTGGACCTTTATACAGGTGGATTTGTGGGTGCGGTTATTTTTTTGGTGGGAGTTGCCAATGCTTTTTTGGGGTGTTTTTGACTCACCTCATTGACATTTAACACACGGACCGACGCGGTTCCACAACCGATTCTCCTGCAACATCATCTCACTGAGTGTTGATACGAGTCCAAATTGTTACCGGCATGCGAATATTTAACGTTTACAAGCGTATCGGTCGCATCGGTGCAGTTTACGGAGTCTTGGTTCGGAATGATAGTGTCCTATACGATTCGGTTGTGATGCATCGTACTCCATTGAACGGAGGGCTTGCGGTCGAGTCGTACGGAAAGCATTTCAAATTTGATTTGCGAGGGATAATCTCCTAGCGAGATCAGAATCAGCCCATTAGTGTGTTTAATAGACAGGATAACTGTACTTTCCTGATAACTTGCATTGGTGTAAAATACATTTGGAAAAAAACTAAACTATTAATGAGTCTAACAAAATAAATCAGGCATCTTATGCTTACTTTGGGAGTGTTGGAACGTGGGGATCCATGAAATATGGAGGTCATCTCCCTCGAATTGCCATCAATCAAGCACTACATTTACAGCTTTAGGCATGTCACTTACAAATCATTGATAACATGTGTTTAAGTATAATTAGTTTAACTGAAACCAACAGACCCTTCAACATTAAATGCATTAAAGTGCTTGGTGAGTGGCTCCCCAGGCTAGTTTTGATGGCTCTCCAGGGAGCCAAGGCACACAGTTTGGGAACCAATGTCCTAGATTCTTCTTATTTAGATTCTTTAAATAAGGGTCTGGATGAATCCTCTAAATGTCTGCCTTAATCTTGGCAGCCTGTATAGAGGAGATGATTTCCTTAAATAAACTTATAACAAAGCTCTTGATATTATCCCCTTCAATGCCTTCCGGGATATTGAGTACTCTAATATTATTATGTCTGGCATTGTTCTCCAGCGACTCTATTTTATCTAGCATACCATTCTCCACATTTTTTTTAGAGCTTAGATTTCAACTTGATTAACATCCACCTCTATGTTAAGAGCCTCTAAAGAGGGTTCCATTGTACAAATGTTGGCAGTTACAGAAAACATTCTTGCTGCTAGAGTCTCACAGGCCTCTTGGATTTTGGCTTAGTTTCTCTTGGATATGGCAAACTAACTTCTGATTTTTGTGGTTAAGGTGTCTAACATCTCTGCCATGCCCGGCTGCTTCTCACTACCTTTGTTTGTCCCAGGGTTGTCTGTTATAACTGAAGGATCACTGTCACAGGGCCCTGAGGGAGTGAGAGACCTTCCACCAGGCTGATATTTTTATTTCTTAGCGCGTACCTCTATGGCTGCTTCTCACTGTTCACTCCAATTAGTCTCTCCTCCCTTACTTGTGCCTCTTGCACCAGCATCTCTTTGGGCTGACTCTTCTTCCCATCAACTGCTAAAAATATGGGGGAGGCTTCGGACTCCTTACCCCCTCTTCGGTTTGCTTGTGCCGGGGTCATGTGCAGGAGCAGATCCAAATCACTGTCACTGCCCTGGGTGAACCAGCTACTTGATGTGTTCTCTGCTAGGGCTTTCGTGCTTCAGACTGCCACAGGGGAAACCAGCAGGAGCTAACCCAGCTCGGTGTGCCCCAGAAGGAGACCCACGAACTGTCTTATCTATCTCGGCGAATCCCAGCAGCTGCCTGCAGCCACCCCCCTGCCGAGAAATACGACAGTGTGCAGTGCACCCCAGCCTGCATCAACTAGCAGACAAACACGGGGATGCAGGACACTGCTGCCATATGGACCTGTACTGCCGCAGGTACCCGGGAAGGCGGAAGCAGAGGAGAAGTACCGTGGAGGGTGAGAAGCAGACATGGAGAGCATCTGAGAGGCGCCAGAGTCAGATCACCATGCGCAACACCAGAGGAAGACTATGGAGCTCGTGACTGGTGAGTCTAGCCAGTTGACATGTTCCCCCAATACTTTTCTTTCTTTTCCCACTCCAAATATAAGCCAAAAAAAAGCTTTTGCTACTTTTGCTTATGTTTGGAGTTGGCATATTAAATCTGACACCTCCAAAATCGAACACCTTCTTCACTATTGCTCAGATTGGGATGGGAATAGTAAATCTGATCCCTCCTAGTCCAACACTTTCCTTCCTTTTGCTTACGTTGAAGTGGGAATAGTAAATCTAACACCTCAAAAGTTTGACTCTTTACCCTACTGTTAATCAGGTTGAAGGTGATGTACTGAATTTGAACCCATCAGAAGTAATTTTCTCTGTTGTAATGGTTGTTTTTAAAATGTTTAAATATATGTTTGCTTTAATTTTAAAAGTTAGTTTAATAGAACTAAAGGTCTATTTTATGTAGCAATATTGTTTTTCTTATTATATCGTTAACGTATTTTTATAATATTTTACTATCTATTGTTTATTATTATTATTATTATTAGTAGTAGTAGAAGTAGTAGTAGTATTGTATTATTTATGTTTAAATAATCAATCTAATTATTTAAATGTTCCGTTATTTTTTTTTACGATTAACCTAAATAATTTGTTTTTATTTTCTGTTTGTAAACTTTTTTTTTATAATACAGGTATTTTTTCATTTATAATCACATTTTCGAAGTTTATATTTGTTGAAACGTTAATATGGTCTATAAAGTTAAAATTCAATAAGCGCAACTATTTTCTGCCGATATTTTTATGTATTTTTGTCACCGATATTTTTGTTGGCAATAGTTCATTAGAAAACCGCAATGTGTCTTTTGAGTGAGATCAGTAATAATAATAAGCAATTGACAGACTTTTCATGTGTTCATAGGACACATATGCAACTCATCAGTGTCATAGCGTGCTAATTATAGGCCTCTTCCTGGCATGTGCCCCACCCATATCAGAATTGTCATGGGTGTTTTCTTTCATTGGCAGTGTAGCACATATCTGTGTATTTATAATGCTTGCTAGGGTACATTATTAAGAAAGTTCCTATTCGCTACAAGTCCCTGCGTGCATTGTGTTTAAGTGGACATGTGTGTTGCTACATGGGTGTCATTTCCCAGTGCAAACGCCTTGTGTTCATTTTGACTCCCCTGTGTTATGGATCAATTTTCCAATAAAGTAAGTTACAATCTAAAGGAAATGGGCAGTGGCAAATTATTTCCGATACAGAGTTTGGTCCAGAGAGTGCAGATGATCTATGAATGTGTGAAAGTTAACTCCTTGGACTGCCTGTGGTGTCAGTAAACCCCTAATGAGATGCTCCATTGGTGTTGAAGGTGGATCAGTGCTGAGTCTAGCTCCTGTCCAAGATACCAGCTCCAGCTGCATAGCAGCAAATGAGTAGCCAGAAGAATAAAATAGCCCCCACTTTGAACCATATCCCGAATGGTGTTGAGCGAACTAAGCAAATCCAGCATTGGCTCAGCTATGTCCCTGTAAAAATTCTAAAAAATAATGTGGCTAAATGGTTCAGCTCACACCTTAATTGTCAATGAATGTGATCATCATTCTGATATTCTCTCCATTCAAAATTCCTTACTTATCTACATTCATCCATTAGTACATTAATCTGTCTCTCTAACATTCACCGCTCTATCTATCTCTCGTTCCATCCTTCTATACATCTTCACCTTCCATAAAGTCATCTCCCCATCTACCTGTCCTTCTCACCATACATTCATCCATTACTACATAATCCTTTCTTCTCTCCTTCGTTCATTCCTCTATCCTCCCCATGTTTCGTTCCATCCATCCATAGATCCTCCCTTCCATCCTTCAATAAATATTTCTCTCCATAAAAGTGCCCTTCTTTTCTGTCACTCTACACAGTCTTCCATTTTCCCTTCCCTTTCAAGCTGCCTTGTTTCAATTGTTTCCCCGTGACCCAGCTATGTCATATTATTTTCTTGGCAATATAAAAGGGTTTCAGCACCAAATACAATATTGTTGTTATTTCATATCACAGTCCACAAAGAAAATTTCGTTTTGCACATAAGGAAAAAATGTCCAAGTCCAGAGTGTATTTTTCTTTTTGCAGTTTTCACTTTATTTTTCATAAGCAGATTCTCTCTTCCCATTTCCATTCATCATAGCCAACGCGTTTCGTCTCCTGCGAGACTTCTTCAAGGCTTTCAATGTATGGCATACAGTATATTTTCCAAACGAATGAAGTGTTTCAAAACCAGTGTATTACAATGTTCAAATAATCTAAAAACGGCCTAATAACCGCACGCAACCTGGTCAGTGTCGATTTCAGGATGCAAAAAGAAAAATGCCCTCTGGATTCGGACATTTTTTCCTTATGTGCAAAACAAAATTTTGCTTGTGGCCTGTGATATGAAATAACAATAATATTGTATTTGATGCAGAAACCCTTTTGTATTGCAAAGTGCGTAGGACTGGTTCCTATATTGTGAGGAGTGTAGAGGGGAGTACTCTCTGTTTTTGCGCACCATTAGTCACTTAGGGACACTATTCACGTGTTGGGTGCGGTTTTTTAGCCTCTGCCCTCAGTTTGCTGTTCACATATTATTTTCTTGCAATGGTATTTATGTTTGGAGAGCAGTCTCCAATCAAAGGCAAATTAACATTAAACAGCATTTAGAAGGTGTTATGCTACACTACCCAGTGGCACCCACCCAACCTAAAGCAGCTAGAGTTGGGATTTTATAACTCTCCCGCACATCAGCTTCTCCTTTGCACTTGCACATACATCACACTACCTGTAACCCAAGCACTCTGGCCACTCAGCCAGAAACTCCAAACCTGCACTCTTTGAGAAAAGCATGGAAGCAATACCTTGCTGGAGTTCTAATGGCCGACGTTTCATTACATTTAAAGAAGTGCATGGCCCACTAGCAGGCAGGGCAAAGGAATCACATTATTTTTCACAATTTAATTCAAATTCGGAAATAATCCATCATAAATAATCTGGAAATGTTGGAAGTCAGTT
The DNA here is from genome assembly GCF_964263255.1 of Lissotriton vulgaris. NCBI lineage: Eukaryota > Metazoa > Chordata > Amphibia > Caudata > Salamandridae > Lissotriton > Lissotriton vulgaris. The sequence goes on along the minus strand of NC_141693.1, from coordinate 747,877,669 downwards.
TCTTTGAGCAGTTCTGTCTTTGGTGTACCCACATTGGCGGATACTTTGCTTAATCTGTTACCCTTCTTAGTACTTGGTACCCAGCCACAGTGATGCACTTACCTAATTGAGTGCTGATGCCAGACCACTGGAGGCAAGTTACTGAGACCTCTTCCTTAAGGATGATAATCACTTTCGCTAATTTTTCTGCAAGTACAATATTAAAATGCAACCTTGTGATTTGAGAAACCTCTGAAATTCGCATCCTCCACCAAGGGAGGTGTTGGACGTTTTATATTTTCTGACGTCTTTATTCTAAACATAATGAAAGAAAGAGCAAAGGCAGAAATGGAAACTAAATTATTACTCTGGAAAACCGGTGGAGCAGATGGTCATTATCTGCCATTAAGTAATGTGTGAATGAAAGCTACACTCAGGCCCTCTCTTTGGAATATGTAATTAAGGTTCGTTTGCTTTATTGATACTTTTTGGAAGCTCACACATGATGCCATATAAGTGGTACTGTCACGGGGAGAACATAATTTGCACAAGATCAAACTAGAGAGCTGAGAGGGCCACATTCAAGTCCTGTAAATGTGCTCCTAAAGCACATTTTGGTGCGAAGACTGCGAGACTGGACACAATCTCACTTGTGAATTGGGTTCCAGGCCATTTTGCTTATCACACACTATCTAGCCTATTCTAGTCTCATTGTAGGTTCTGCCAATATTGACAAAAAAATCGGAGCAGAAGACAAGATCAAATGTCATTGCCCAAGAGCACACAATTTGATCATACGGGGTGGGCCGGAGACAAACGTTTTATGTCCTATGCATCCAACTTCTATGGTGTCCAGCTATCACCCACTAGACAACAGCTGGGGGTTCTTCAGAAAATGCTGCACAGGGAAAGTCCACTCCAGGGAAATGCCCCTATGTTGGACGTATTGTCTTTTGTTTTTATCCAGAGTTTATTACCAGCCGATGTTGGTAAGGTGGTAAAGCCAGGACCACATATAGTGATGGGGTGGTGACTGTGCCACCGCACCTTAGTAAGTAGCCCAACTTGCTGGGGTCCAGACCGAATTTAGCCTGTTTTTAAGCGCTTCCAATATGTGTTGATATGGGTATAATGGTACTTTATTGTGAGGCCGAACAATGAATGGGTATTATATAGGCAAAGCATGACTAGAATTGAATTCTAAACACGCACACAATGTAGATATAAGGTATTTTTGACAGGAAACTTCGGAGGGGTAAGTTAAGGAAGGGAAGGCACTTTTATCATGGTACTGTGGTGTTAAAACATGGCCGGAAGACTTAGTAAAAGCTTAATGGTTTTAAAATACGGGGCCTATGTACAAAGCAATTTTTTGCGGTTGCAAAGCCTGTGATTTGTAAATATTACTGAGTTTGTGACAACAAAATGGCTATCAGTTATATGTTAACCCCATTTTTCGATTCAGTAACAGGTTACCGAATTGCAAAATGGGTTTAGATACACATCATGAATCACTATTTGGAAGTGGCATGTTTAGAGTGTCCGTTTCAAAAAGTAATTAGTTAAGGAATGTATCAATATGTTGTAACCATCAACCTGTCACAAAACATTGAACAGTTACCACTTCCTGAGTTGGAGTGGTAACCCATTTACAAAAGGTAGGGGTGCTCTAAGGACACCTTGCCATTTGTGAACATGTAAAGAAAAAAAGGTTTCTTTGGGAGGAGGCATTTGTCTTTGGAGCTATTACCAATTCTCTAACAAACATTTGAAGAATAACAAACTTTGATTTTAAATGCAGTTCCATTTCCTTTAAGAAAAACTATCTGCATTTAAAACAGGTTTCTTTATTAAAATGAGATCACAGTCATGGTGGTCTCCGATCTCAGCAGGCCACCATGCCTGTGATGGCATCCAATTCTAGTTAGCCCCCATTTACGGCCTACCTAAAGAATATGATATGGTAGGTCAGATTCCAACCCAGAACGATTTAAATTTTATGAACCGACCAATTAGTAGATAGGTTGGTGCTTAAACTTCTTCCCAATTCGCAAAAAGTCAGTGCTCAATTTCTGACAACTTTTCATGAATGGAGATTTTGTATACCAGGCCCATAGTTCCGTATTTTTGTTAGGGTTTTTTGAGCTGATTTACTGATATCCTTACCCTAGGAGTTAGTTCTTGCAAAGCTGCTTAATGCCAAAGAGGCATGATGTCAAATGCCAATTGATGTCATTTCCTGTGATGTCACTTCACGAGATGTTAGGTTATATGCAAATGAAAGGGGCCTTACACTTTCTCCTTTCTGGCCAGGGCTCCAAAAATACTTGCACTGACCATGGACATGGTGCACTTTCTATTCTGTGTGATTGAGCCTCTGAAACCCCACTTCCAAAACGATGCCTCTTGGATAGGCTCCAATTATTGAAATACAGCTGGCCCTGTGTGTGATGTCATCTATGCTTCCTAACTCACTAGTTTCCCTTTTTTGTGGCTAAGAGTCACTGACTGCAAACACTGTTTTATAATGTAATTTTTTAAGAAGAATGGACCAACAAGGGTTTGCTGTCATACTTATGGATTTTTATTTTACAAATTCATAAAGCACGAACTCGACCCGAAGGTTTTGGAGTGCTTTACATGAGCACCAGTTGTGTTACGCGAGGACACATACATTTTTGGGGAGGCACTGGGAGATTACGTGATTTGCCCAGAATAACAGGATGTTGAGCGAATGCTGAGGCTCGAACCAGTTTCCCCAGCTCCAAAGGCTGCAGCTCTAGCCCTACAGATACATCCCATCCTCTCCCCTATGCGAGTTTCACACGTTGGCATATTTGGAAGTTACTTTTTGCTTTTGTTCATCTGCCCCATGAGTAATGTAAATTAATGCTGGCTCCACCTCATCCTCCCAAACGGATGCTTGATGGTTTGTATCCTTTTTATTCCAAATCCAAGACACGCTTTACTACTCTATTCCAGGGTTTAGTGAGCTACCTGTGACATATGTGAACACTGATCTCCATGACTGGGCTAGAAAATAGTTGCAACCAGCAAACACCCACTGAAAGTGAACCATTTCCACCTCTTTCCTTCATCCCACCTAATCATGAAACCTGCTGTGCAGTTGCTATTAGTTGCACATGGGACCGTACTGTTAAAAATGAGAGATGCACTCGGATCATTAAACATGTTTGATACTGCATCTCCACGGTGGTAATTAAAGCAGAGCTTGATACAAATACAATTCAGCACCATGTTATAAAAAACAGAGTTCTGGTGGTGATAATGTGTGAAAAAATGTTTGTACGTATTTATTGTGTTGCATAGTGTTATGGTGGTGATGTGTTCTTTTTTACATACCAATGTGTTTAGGTGCTTCATTATTGTATTCTGATGTCAGGGTGTTTTACTGTTGTTGTATTGCCTTGTGTTTTTCTTGTTTTGGCAGTTTTGTTGTGTTGTGCCCTGTATGTATTAGTTGTTTTGTTAGGTTGCTTTGTGTTGTGTTATTGTGTTACGTTGTTTACTTTAGCAACATCATCAAATTCTGCTACATTTGCATCCCAAAGCAGCATATTCCTTTAAAATTCCAGTAACAAACAACCATTTACCACTGCATAAGATTGTAAAACACTGCTGCTCCAGTGGCTCAGTTGTTTCCTGCATCATTCATCCGAAAACAGTATCAGAGACATGCCTTAAATCTGAACTTCCAAAGTTCACATAAAGTGATATGGCTATTGGTGTTTTACTCCTATTAGTAATATTACCTGTTCTTTAATCATTTCCTGAAATGTTTGTATGCTGTGTTTGAATTGTATGTACAGTAAGCAAGAAATTGTTCCTGTCCCACCTCCTGCTGAGTTACATCTGTAGGAGAGTAGGGTCTGCTATCCTATGGTCACCCCAAATTTTTGCTTTTTGCTTCACTGGTTTATGACTTAATGTGGCTGTGGGCCTGCTAATCAGACCCACAGCCTGCTGTTCTCTCTCTAAATTACTGCCAATGCACTCCAGGTGCATTACGAATTGGAACTTGTTCAACTTATTGGCCCCTGTAACAGTGTACCCTAGGTACCCGGGGCATAGGTGTTTCCAAGGCCTAGCAGGGGCTGCAGCATGTATTGTGCCACCCCTGGCCTGGCCTCCATATTTGACACAACTGGCTGATCACTCAGCTGGGGTAAGTTGGTGTAATCACCTCTTACTTAGGTATAGTATCCCTATGCCTGACCTTAAACTGGACACATATGTTCCTATCAGCCACTCCTATGGAAGGCCTCATCAAATCCTGGTGGCAGAGTGCTTGGAAATATGTGAGATGGTGCTCTAGCATGAGCTGAGCCTGTCTGCAGCTGTCGGGAACCACTCCCTTGAGGTTCCGTGACGATTTGAACCCGTGTTTTCAATATTGTCGGAAATACATAATATTGGTATCAGCGAACCGCAAATGATCCATTTAGCATATCCTGGTGTTTTCGCTACGCTACGAGCAAGAGTACTCCTGTAACAAACACATTTCTGATCTACCCATGGCATCCATCTTAGATCATGGCAGCCATTTTGTGTTTCTTGCCCTCACATACGCAATAACCTCTGATCACTTCATTTCGATTAAGGACACGTAGCCTTAGCCGGTGATTCACCTCTTTAGTGACACGTGCACCTTGGAACAGAACACGCTGTAGCTGCATGACTCGACAAAGGCTGCCTCCTCTGCCCGAGGCCAGTCCTGCTATACTGGTTCTTGTGGTCGTTGGCCTGATCACGATTAGGCGGCCGAAGCCGGTAGCCTTGCCCATTTACAACCCACAAACATCCCTTATCCTGCTTTTCTATCTTCTGCACCTGGCTCTGCTCCTTTCCTTCTGGGCCTTTATTAGGGGGAGGTAACGAAATTTACGATGAGGCGGTCCGGGTCTTGAATGAAAAGTTGACATGAGATTATGATGGAAAAGTGGGAACCCCTCGTTCGTAATGTTTTGACATCAGATATTGTTGACGATTCCTGTGCAACGCCAAATATTTATTGTTTAGGACACAAAGGTTTGGGAATGTACTAACATGTGAAGAATTTGCCTGAAGCCCAATTTTTAGTATATAAGGAGCAACCCTCTTTGTACAAATCGAACAGGCTCCTAGACACTGCCCATGCGTAGTTTCTGTGACTTCTGTGTCCCTGCAGTAATAAACCTTTGGTCTTTGACGCCACCATCGAGAAGCCTGTGTTTCTGTTTATTTGTGCACCAAGACAGGTGGAACTCCGGGGTCTTCGGGTGTTGTTCCCTGACACCTTTGGACGGAACCAAAAAGTCCAGAACTCCAATTGGCGCCCAACGTGGTGCGACGTCATTCGGTACCGGTCCAAAAGCCTGAAGAGTTCGAGAAGCTTCGTGTGAAGATTCCTGAGGGAGGCGCCCCACTTCATCGATCCCGGCATATCGCAAAAGTGGCCCGACGTTCTCTTCCACGAGGGTTCCCGTTCAGGACGGCTGCAGTGGGCCGTTGCCTTGACCGTCGCCCTGTCTTGGACCCGAGGTGCAGTCCTTAGTACGGCGAAACGTGACGGGTTTCTCCTTGGTGACGTCTTCAGTGCCTCAGTTAAGTATTTAGTGGTTGCGAGCTGGTTATTTCGTGAGGGTTGTTAAAATCCTTTTTGTTTCTAAGTTTGGTTTGGTTTCGTAAGATTATCACTGGTTGTTCTGGTTACGATAATCTATTTGGTTTAGTTTGGGTATCGATACATTTGTTCTCTTTTGGTAGGCCTAAGTTCTTGGTTCGAGTGCACATTCTTGTTTGTGTTGTTTGTTCTGTGTTCCGGATTACAAAATGGTAAGTCGGAGAAATTGTATGTTGTCGTGTTTTGGTTGCAACAGTGATTCACGATTGGAGGACTCATGTCTGGTTCCTCCGATTGGGACTCCTTTATATGATCTTTACTGTAAGCATGGTGTGGGTCCTATATCTTATAATGAGGTGTGGGTCCGATACACTGAAAAGGACGGTGTCCTTAGTTGGCCACTGCATGGTAGTTTTGAACCCGAAATCCTTGACAATTTAGAAGTGAAACTGTTTAAGAAGAAAGCCCGGCCGGCAATGTTTGATTCTTTCCGTTATTGGCGAAAAGAATCTAAACAGAGAGAGATTAAAAGGTTGAAGAAAGAACAGAAAGAGCAAGAGTTAACTTTAGAACAAGCGGCTAAGCAGCTGCAAGATAACGAGTCTGAGAAGGCAATGGAGATAGCCACTAGAGAGCGTAACTTAGCGATAGATAAATGCTATCCTGCCTTGCCATCGAGTACGACTAAGATAGTAGAGGATCCCGAAAACGATCCTCTGTTGTCTTACTTGTTACGGTCACCACCACCGTATGCACAGGGTATTGCGGCTCCACCTGTACCAAACGTTCAATTGCCGGTTGCTGGACAACCTGGTATTCCTGCTCCTGCCCCTCAGAATCAAGTTCCTGTACCTCCTATAGTTAATGTAAATGTTCCTACGGCACCTCCTCTTCCTGGGTTGCCGACTTCTCTACCTATACCTGTATCGCTTACACCTACTGTTCCACAAGCTATCTTCCTCGATACTCCTACTGTCCCGCTATCTGTTCCAACTGCTACTGTGTTCTCTGCATCTGCCAGTATGTTGATTCCGCTTTCTGTTCGTCGAAGAATCACTGATTCTGTCTCTAACATTCTATCTCCTTTCTATAAAACTTTAATTAAGACTCCTACTTCTGACTCTGTACAAAGACGTAGTCAGCTCCCAAGTACTGAGGAACGGGGAATATTAGATTCCACGGCTCTCAGATGGATTTCGAAAAGTAGGAGATATAGCACGAGAGATGTACTAGATACATTTATGCAGTGGAATGAACCAACGCAACGATATGTCTTTGACGAGATGTGCTCTCTTTTACGTGAGGAACTAGAAGAAGATGACTCTGAATTGAATTTAGAAGACTTAATTAAGGTTCAGAAAGAGTTTGCTGCAGGAATGATAGTAGGTCAAAATATAAAAGAAGCGATGGAACTGATTTTAAGTTATAGGAATGATCCATCACTTCGTTCACCGAGAGACTTAGAGAAAGGTAGTACGAAGCAGAATCGCCAATATCCAATGAGGGAGGTTCCTCCGATTTGGCGCGATGCTGTGCAAGCTGATGCAGTCCGTGGTATTGCAGCCGCTCCGGCGCAATTCCAAAGAGTGTGGATACACATTCCGTGGAAGCGAGCCGAAGTGTTAGCAGTGAAGCAGGCCTTGCCAGACCCGCGTAAGAATCCTGCTGGATACTATAAGGAATTAGCGCAAACAGTTGAGGCCTGTGTGATGAATCTGGCGGACATTGACATGTTATTTGGGAATGTAGTTCCGCAACCAATTTGGGCTAAAATTCTTAAAGAGAATCATCCAGTTGCCCTAGGTGGTGATTGGGCAGCTATCATTGCAGCGGATGGTCAGCAAATAGGTGGTTCCAAACCTGAACCTCTAATTGCTAATCTTCCAGGTAGGATAATCGACTTAATGAAGACTCTGATGCCCGCATTGCGTGTTAATTGGGACAAGTTGTCCGCATGCAGGCAAAAGAAAGACGAAAGTGTCTCTGACTTTTTCACGAGGTTCGAAGAGACTTTTGTAGATCATAGTGGTCAGGATATGAGCACAGAAGGAGGACAGAGACTGTTTGTCGATAAATTCGTACATAATTTGTTACCTGAGCTATGCAATAAATTAAAAGATTCCGAGAGTGCGTGGGCTGTCTCTACAACTGCGCAAATACTTGCAACTGCACAGTATTATGAAAATAGGGATAAAGAAGAGAAAGAGAAATCAGATAAAAAGACGAAAGACTTAAAGACTAAAGTCCTTTTGCAACAGGCATATCCGCCTCGTATGAATCAGACTAATACACAGCAAGGATCGTATCAAAGGACAGATTATAGTTCACCTAGGCCACAATACCAGTGGAATCAGTGTGCATATTGTAAAAAAGAAGGTCATTATAAAAATGAGTGTCCAGTCTTAGCGCAAAATAACGCAGCAGCAGCTCAGAGAGGTCGTGGTGGTTTTGTGCAGAATTCTAGAGGTCGAGGACGAGGTGCTATGCCTCCACAGACGAATGATCGCCCTTCCAATCACTTTGATCAACGAAATGGACAGTCTGCCCAACAAAATAGATCTCAACAGTATCATGTTGAAGACTATTGTGAAAATGATGAGGGATTTCAACAAAATGAGTACTAGGACAGCCATGGACAGAGAGAGGGAGTAGTATCAGTTCCAGTGGATCAGAGTGGGCCTTATGTCGCAGTAGCAACATCAGGTGTAGTCGAACCGTTTCTGTTGGATACTGGTGCCGCAAAAAGTTCTATCATACATGCGAAACTCCCTGGCGCACCTTTGTCCGGCTTAACAAATGTTTCTGTAGGTTTTTCAGGCGCCCCTGTTTACAACCCCGTATCTGGTCCTTTGTCTATTTCTGTTGGACCGTGTCAATTGAAAGCACCCCTGATTTTGACGACAGGTTGTAATGAAAATCTGCTTGGTTTAGACTTGTTAAAACGCCTATATGCGACATTGTACTGTTCTCCGGAAGGAGTACAGCTTACGTTGGGTAAAAGAATCACCTCTCCGATGTACTTGTCTATGGATGCACTCCCGCCAGAGCTGCGTTCACTCCCTGATACTCTTTGGGCGACTGGTCCTAACGATGTAGGCCTTTTAGAAATACCACCATATGTAGTCACTTTGAAAGCAAATGTAAAATTTCCACGAATTCCTCAATATAAGATCTCTAATGAAGGTGAACGTGCACTTTTACTGATTGTGCAAGATTTGATTAAGAAAGGTGTGGTTGAAGAAACTAGAGGAAATGTCTGTAACAGTCCTGTATTACCGATTTTGAAACGAACTGATCCTACAAAGCCTCCAGTATATAGGTTTGCCATTGATCTCAGAGAGGTTAATAAGATTGTGGTCCCGCAGTTTCCTGTGGTTCCAGATATTACTGCCTTGTTAACATTGATTCCTGCTACAGCCACATGGTTTTCAGTCATTGACTTGAAAAATGCCTTTTTCAGCATTCCGATAGCCGAGGAAAGCAGAGATATTTTTGGCTTCTGTCTAGGAGGTCGAAGCTTCAGATTTAAACGCGCTCCACAAGGCTATTGTGAGAGCCCATCCATTTACAGTCAGGCATTAAAAAGTCAGTTAGATTCCTTTGTACTTCCTCTAGTACAGTATGTAGATGACCTTCTAGTGGCTGCCGATGACAAGGAAACTTGCAAAGCAGCTACAATTTCGTTATTGCATCATTTGTCCAATTTGAATCACAAGGTGTCACCTTCGAAAATGCAATATTGCTGCCAAGAAGTGACCTACTTAGGTCATCTCTTGTCAAAGGAGGGAAGGAAGTTGACCCCAGAAAGAATAAAAGCAATTACGCAGATGAGTGTTCCTCGCACACAGAGAGAAGTGCGTGCCTTTTTAGGTATTACCTCTTACTGTAGGCAGTGGATCCCAAATTTTTCTCTTTTAGCAAAACCGTTGGTAGCTTTGACTGGGAAAAATGTTCCGAGTCCGGTGCCATGGTCTGCTGAATGTCAGGAGAGTTTTTCTGAGTTACGAAATGCACTTTGTTCAGCTCCTGTATTGGGCACACCCGATTACAGCAAGCCATTCACGCTCTATGTTCACGAGAGAGAAGGTTGCGCGTTGAGTGTTCTGACACAGAAATTTGGTGATAAACAACGCCCTTGTGCGTATTTTTCATCAACATTAGATCCGGTAGCTAGAGCGTTACCTAGTTGTTTGAGAGCTACAGCGGCAGCTGCGGCTTCCATTCGACAATCTGCTGGTTTGGTGATGAATAACATGCTAGTGGTCATGGTTCCTCATGCTGTGGATACACTCATGAACAGAACCAAGACACAACACCTTACCAGTGCGAGATTATCTGGCTACGAGCTGACATTGCTAGCGAGTCATATTCAGATCAAAAGATGCAATGTATTGAATCCAGCAACACTGTTGCCGGCTAATCAGGAGTCGAGTGATTCCGAACCTCATGATTGTTGTTTCAGAACCGAGGAAGAGACAAAAGGACGAATTGATTTAAAAGACACCCCATTGTCAGATCCAGATGGCATGTTGTATGTTGATGGGTCATGCTTTAAATTGGAGAATGGTGATGTGACTGCTGCCTATGCAGTAACGACTTTGAGTACGATTGTGGAGACTGCAAGAGTGAGTCAGAATTCTGCCCAAGCTGCAGAGTTAATCGCTCTAACAAGAGCGTGTGTTCTAGCTAAGGGAAAGAGAGTGAATGTGTTCACAGATAGTCAGTACGCGTTTGGCGTGGCCCATAATTTTGGCCGTTTGTGGAAAGAAAGAGGTTTCATTACGTCCCATGGGACTAAGATTCAACATGGTCAGTTAGTTAACGACTTGTTGGAATCTCTAACCTTGCCGACTGAAGTTGCGATTGTGAAATGCAGTGCGCATAAAGCAATCACGGATGATGTTGGTCGTGGGAATGCTTTTGCTGATGAGACTGCTAAACAGACAGCTAGAAATATGATGAGTAGAATGTATGTTGCAACATCTGCAAGATGGATTTCCGAGTCTGGAATGTGTGAGGATACAGTGGAAAGTGTGAAAGAGATTCAGAAAGAGGCAACTGAGGAGGAAAAACGTGCATGGAAAGAAAGTACGGGCAAGTTGGATTCGAGTGGGTGTTGGATTGACTTGTCGGAACAACAGCGTTGGATGTTGCCTGATGCGTATGTGCTTGCAGTGGTGACAATGGCACATGGAGTAGCGCACATAAGTTCTAAAGGAATCTGTAAAATGTTGGCCCCGGTCTGGAAGAATGATGGGATTAGTAAATGTGCAGAGAGAGTGGTGAAAAATTGTATGGTATGCCTGATGCATAATCCTGGCAAGGGAACTCCTACTCCTGCTGGTCATTTCGCTCCACCCTCTTGCCCCTTTGAAGTGATTCAGTTAGACTTCATTCACATGGATCGGTGCAATAACTTAAAATACGTCCTGGTGGTAGTTTGTGCTTTCTCCAGATGGATCGAAGCATATCCACTAAAGGACAATACTGCCCTATCAACTGCCAAAATTCTTCTCAAAGAATATTTCCCTAGGTTTGGAATGCCACGGATTGTATGGTCAGATAACGGAAGTGAGTTTATAGGGAAAGTTATGCAGAGTGTGTGTGCCGGTTTAGGTATTAAACAAAAATTTCACAGTGCAAACCATCCCCAGTCTGCTGGTTTAGTTGAGGGTTACAATGGTACCCTCAAACTAAAACTTGCTAAAATACAGGCATCCACAGGTTTATCCTGGCCAGACGCACTACCCTTGGCTTTGTTATCGACGAGAGCGACTGTGCATTCTAGAGTAGGGCTTAGTCCATACGAAATTGTCTTCGGCCGTCCTGCTAATGTTTGGGGAGTGCCTAGGCTGAAAGAATTTTGTTCTTTGGAATATCCAATGTTGATTGATTACCTTTACGACTTGACTGCTAAATTGGGTCTTATTCACCAACAGGTTTTCGATGCATTGCCAAAGCCTCCGGAGAGTCCAGGTCATCAGCTGAAACCCGGCGACCACGTTGTGGTACGAAATTTTACGAGGACAAAGAACCTTCAGCCCAAATTTGTTGGCCCCTTCCAGGTGTTGTTAGCAACGAGAACTGCTGTTCGTGTGGCTGGTCGCAAGCACTGGATACATGCAACTCATGTCAAACGTGTGCCCCTACCACTTCCTTACGACAACTGGGTGAAGAAGGGAATTGGTGCCTCTGAATTCGAGCAAACACCCAAGTTTATCCCTTTCAGCGATGCCGAATTGATAACTGACTCTCCTCCTGAAACTACTTCTTTGACTCCTGAACACTTGCCCTCTGCATCAGAAGAAACTTTGCCATCTGCGAACTTGAACATTGCAAACTCTATTGACAACACACTGTTTCCTGATCAAACGGTTCCTGCAAAACTAAGATACAACTTACGATCTCGTAATATGGACAAATAAAGCAGGAAACTGCCTATTGTGATATTTGAAATTTTGAACTTTTGCCTTCAGCCAGGAAGTTTGCTATTGTTTTATTGTTTTTAAAAATTGCCTTGCCGTCTGGGTAGCCGTAGGGTCGTGGCTGTGTGCCTAGTTGAATCTGCGGGGGTCAGACACAAGGTCGATCTTTCTGTTGGTTCTGGGAACTCCCAGGGCTGATAGAGGCATTTTCATCTACGTACACATCATCAGTGGTCGCGAGCGGATTGTAGAAGATGGAGCTTCCTGCGCTGCAACGAGAAAATGTGATTTATGTTCGCAGAAACAGACTTTACAGAATCCTTCATAGTAAATGTTTTCTGATGCAATGTGCAATTACATTTTTAATTGTTTTAATAACGTTGGTGGGTGGAATCGTTTTTGGTATAAATTTAATCTTTGTGCCAGTAACTACAGTACCTCCCCTTGATCCTGCTACTTCTACTGTTTCTTCCATACACTCTTTTCACTCGTTTCCTGAACATGAGCAAGCTCGACGCTCAGAATTCATTAATAACACTTTTGTACAGCTCTTGCACCAACACCAACTAGTAGTTAACACTACAGACTGCTGGGTGTGTGGCTTGATACCCCACACTATGGATAAAGGCATTCCCTACCTGGTTTTGCCTTTTAGCTATAATGGATCATTTCAGGCCCTTCAAACCATCTTTGCTTATGCCCTTGAAACCTATCCTCCGCGTCCACCACGTTCCACTAAATATAACTCTGCCAACAAAGCTTTAGTCCAGGGAATTATTGACATGATCAAGGACGTCAATAATACTCCATCTTACCCTAGAGACGAATTACGAGTATATTTGAGTTGGAATTCTTCAGAGTATCGCCTTAGTTTGGGAGAAAGCAAACGGAAAAGTTCCACTCCAATCTGGGTCGTACCTCACCGAGGTCAGGTCTGTTTGCAAGGTAATGGGAGAAATCCGAGAGCTCAGCTAGAGAGGAGTGAGTGCGTAGAGACTTACGTGTTTCCGTCTAACTCTTCCCCTGCTTTTCTTACTGCTAGGGGTACCTACTTCATCTGTCAAGACAGAGCGTATACATGGTTGCCTGCTGACTTTTCAGGTTCATGTTATATTGCTCGACTGTTGCCTCCAACATACACTGCTTCTTCTGACTACCACAAAATCAGAGTAGCAAGAGGTGTTTTTAGCAAGGAAGACACCGCTGGTCAGGAAGCTGGAGACTTCTTCAAAGGCTTCCTTCCGTTCTGGGGGCCTATGGCCAATAGTAGAAACATACGTCAGCTAACACGGGTAGTTGAATCTACTATTACCGAAACTGCTGGTGCCCTTAGCAATTTGACAGCTGAGCTTCAGGCGGATAGACTCATGACGTTGCAGAACCGTATGGTTCTAGACGTAATACTTGCAGATCGAGGTGGGGTATGCAGAATGATCCAATCGAGCTGCTGTGTCTTTATTCCCAATAATGCTCCAACAGTCTATGAGACGATCTCTAAGCTACACAAGATTTCCGACTCTATACACGTAGACAAGGGAAACTGGTCCTTCATGGAGTGGTTTTGGACTCTGATATCAGCGTGGGGATGGAAGGTTCTGATGGTCATTGGTGTCATCTTAGTATTCCTATTCTCATGCTGCCTGATTATCCAGTGTGGTCCTGCTCTGTGTAGTCTTTGTGCTGCAACCTGTTTTAGGAAACCACCTGCGTTTGGAGAAAAGGCGCGAGAAAGGATGATGATACAACAACATGTCACTGACCTGATGAGCATAGAATTAGACTCTGACATAGACTGAGTAATTGCCTATGTAAGGGCAAAAGGAGGGTCTGAGGTTCCGTGACGATTTGAACCCGTGTTTTCAATATTGTCGGAAATACATAATATTGGTATCAGCGAACCGCAAATGATCCATTTAGCATATCCTGGTGTTTTCGCTACGCTACGAGCAAGAGTACTCCTGTAACAAACACATTTCTGATCTACCCATGGCATCCATCTTAGATCATGGCAGCCATTTTGTGTTTCTTGCCCTCACATACGCAATAACCTCTGATCACTTCATTTCGATTAAGGACACATAGCCTTAGCCGGTGATTCACCTCTTTAGTGACACGTGCACCTTGGAACAGAACACGCTGTAGCTGCATGACTCGACAAAGGCTGCCTCCTCTGCCCGAGGCCAGTCCTGCTATACTGGTTCTTGTGGTCGTTGGCCTGATCACGATTAGGCGGCCGAAGCCGGTAGCCTTGCCCATTTACAACCCACAAACATCCCTTATCCTGCTTTTCTATCTTCTGCACCTGGCTCTGCTCCTTTCCTTCTGGGCCTTTATTAGGGGGAGGTAACGAAATTTACGATGAGGCGGTACGGGTCTTGAATGAAAAGTTGACATGAGATTATGATGGAAAAGTGGGAACCCCTCGTTCGTAATGTTTTGACATCAGATATTGTCGACGATTCCTGTGCAACGCCAAATATTTATTGTTTAGGACACAAAGGTTTGGGAATGTACTAACATGTGAAGAATTTGCCTGAAGCCCAATTTTTAGTATATAAGGAGCAACCCTCTTTGTACAAATCGAACAGGCTCCTAGACACTGCCCATGCGTAGTTTCTGTGACTTCTGTGTCCCTGCAGTAATAAACCTTTGGTCTTTGACGCCACCATCGAGAAGCCCGTGTTTCTGTTTATTTGTGCACCAAGACAGGTGGAACTCCGGGGTCTTCGGGTGTTGTTCCCTGACACCTCTGGACGGAACCAAAAAGTCCAGAACTCCACCCTAAGCTGTTCCGGGATACTGCCATACCATATACTCTTAAGTGCATTATAATCCTCGCGGTTATATGCTATCTTTGGTTTGGCTTTATCGAAACATGTCGAGTAAGGTGTCATACGAATTGGAATACTATCCCCTCGACAGTTCTGTCGACGGGGATAGCATTCCACCCTTCTAGAGGGACACGACATGTGTGTAGCCCTAACCCCGGTTAAAGTTAACCAGAGCCTCAGCATCACAAAATGGATGCTGTCACCAGAGACACAAGTCTGACCTCCTGCTGCTGGGAGTCCTTCCAGCGAGGGAGGCTATGTCAAAGGGTTTCCTGCCTTGGGAGGTGCGAGCACCACCCCAGACAGGGTTTTGTGTATTGGGTAGGACAGGGCTGAATAGATTGAGACATGCCCGGGGCACACAAGCCAGTCCAAACCGGTCCTGGGACTTTCCAGACCCAGGCCTGGCGAGGAGCTGGACAAAGGAAAGGGGGTGTAACCGCCCCCCTTCCTGGTCCTACCCAGAGGAGGGACCTAGTAGGTGATCCACCCCTCAGATTGGGAATAAGAGTGGGAGCAGTGCCATTGCACAGCAGATCATCCTGAATCAGCTTTAAACAAAGAAGAAGACTGGACTTCGACATTCTGCTGCACAGAAGACTGAAGAGAATCTCCCTTGTTGCCTAGGAGTGGCCACCCTGTGAACACAGGTACCAACCAGCGAATCAACATCTGTTTTGCCGCCGCCTCCCGCCCGAGCCCAAGCCCAGAGCCTGACAAGACCCAGACTCTCAGACTTCTCACAGCCCGATCCACAGTCCCTGCAAAGAAGGGACCCGTGGAGGCACCGAGAGACGTGGGACCGGACTTCTTGGAAGACACCCGAAGAGCTGACAGCGCAGCACCAGAGGCATCCTCGACGTTGTGCTTTGGGGACTGAGAACCCCCACCACCCAGCAGCCTTTGCACCGAAGATCAGCCCCCAAGCATCTCCATGATCTGCGTGGGGCCCTTTTGCATTGTGCCACTTGACGCGCCATCCCGGCCACTAGCCACGTGGTCAGCGGCCATCTTGGCGACTACAACTACAAACTACACTACGGGTCTGGTTGCTCCAGACTTGCCCCAGCTCCTGTGAAAAGGAGTACCCGCTCTGACCTTGCTGGTTTGAGTGTTAAGCCTTTTTTGACTTTTGCGTGGCTTGCATTAGCCAAGGCCTGTTTGCTCCGATCAGGTTGCCGACACCGCCAACAGCGAGAAACCTGCGTGTGACAGTTCGTGACCGACTCCTGGACGTCCTTGACCCCCGGTGTCCACATGGCTGTAGAGAGAAGCTACACCTCAATGCCTGTTTGCACCCGACATCGCCTGGTTCCAATCTGGTTCCACGGTAGTCACTGGCTAGTGACTTTGAACATTTTCTCCTCTGCTTTCAGGTCTTCACAACTACAGATCCACCCTTGGATCCACCGGAACTCTTCACATCGAGCCGCCTGCAGCATCTTCAGCTCCAATCACCATCGACCAGCGTGACGAAACCCGACACTACTTTGACCCTATGCACCCGCTTCTTGTGGGTGAGGTAACTCAGCTCCACCGGTGTTCCTACACTGGTACACACCTCTAGGGCCTGTGTCTCAAGTTTCAGCTTTCTAGGTCACTCGGAAGGTTCCGAACTAACTAACTTTGTACTTTTTACGCACCTTAGACTTTGCATTGGTGAGTGCGTGCACTTTAAACACTGCACCCGAGTCCCGCGGGCCTTTCCCAACTTAGTCACTGCTAGTCTCGAATAGCTCCAGCGATTCCCAAGGCCCTAGGCCTGTTTCCTTTCCGATTGGTATCTCTTATACCACTTTCTTAGTATATGGTTTAGGTGGCCCCTAGGGCTCATCCATATTGTGCAACTTTTGTGTATTTTAAACTGTCTTGTGTTTAACGCTTGTGCTTCTGTGCTCATAAAGAGTCCAGGGGATACTTTTAGTTAATAAATCAATATATATTTTCAATATATATCTGTGTGGTGTCCTTTCATTTGGTATTCAAGGGGGTTGTGTATGGTAATACAGCTGGCTTCACATGCCTTTCAGAGTTCAGCCTAAGACTGCTTTGTCCACGTTACCACTAGGATAACTGGTCTATAAGGTTGACTTACAACCAATCATCATAAGGGTTGCTTGGCATGGTACAAAGTGATCACTAGAATTAGTGAGCATTATATACCAGGCCAACTTCTCACATTGGTGAGCAGCGGATTGGGATCTGAGCTTGCTGTTGTTTTACCATTACAATCTTTGAGATTATCATTTGAAAGATCATACAGGTACCTGCTAGGTACATATAAAACAAAACTAGTATACTTAAGTTCTACTGAACTTAGTTGTTGTAGAGGAAAGGGAGTAGCACACCCTGACTACAACTACTAGATAGGTTTAGTAGGTAAACACCAGTGTAGGTAGATTGCAACACATCCACCCACACTAGAGCAATGTCTGGAGCAGAGGGTTCCACTGGGAATGTCCCTGTTGAGAGTGACCCTCCAAGGGCACCATCCAAATTTGCTATTTTTTCCTTTAAGGAATTAAGACAGCTTTGTGTCTTAAGGGGTCTGAGGACAGGGCCTTCCCCTACCACAGACCACCTTAGAGAGATCTTGGACCAGTCTGAGACTCTAAAGACCTCTAAAGCAGACCCCACAGGGAATGCTGAAGGAGGCCATTCTTCTGAGGATGACACTGCAGAAGCCCCTGTCCCTATAATCCTGGTAGACGAGGAAGCCCCCATCACTGGAGCTCCTCAGGTAGATGAGGAGGAGGAAGAGGAAGAAGAGACAGAAGGGGGGAGCAGTGAGTCAGATGATGACAGAAATAGTCAGGTACTGGTCAGTAGACTGAACCAGGCTAGCTTAAGCCTATTTGGGACTGAATCTGGGAACAACCTATTCAGACCCCCAGGTGGACTTAACCAGAAGCCTAGGAGGAGAAGGACTCACTCAGGTGACTCTGACAACTCTCATGCTTCTAGAGGTTCTCATGGTCACTCCAGAAGGGAGATGACTAGCCCTCAAAGAAGGGAACATGAGGCCAAAATGAGAGAGGCTGAATTGAGGATCCAGAGACAAGAGTTAGAGGTTGCCCTGGCCCAAGAGAAGCTTGCTAGAGCAAGACAGCCTAGAGAGAGTGGGGTCCACTGGTGGCAGCAATATCCACAAGGATAAAGACAGGTCTTTTGATAACAGAAACCTGAGTAAGATTCTGCCCCCCTACAAAGCTGGGGATGATATCCACAAATGGATAACTGCAATGGAGAGAGCCTGCAGAGTACAGCAGATCCCTCAGGAGCAGTGGGCAGCAATCTTGTGGCTCTCCTTTGAAGGTAGAGGCCGAGACAGACTTCTCACAGTTAGTGATGGGTGTTAGACGGGGACCTGGAGGGTCGGCCGAGGACAGGGGGAGAGGCCTCCGGTGAGGGCGGTCTCCAGCGATCGTACAGACAAGTAACTTCCCCCCCCACAGATGGACACCACACAAGGATGAGGTCAACACTCTTTATATACGATTCTTAAGGCAGAGGTATCAACGGTACAGTGAGGTCGGACACGAGGGTCCTCTCAATTCTAGTCTCTGAGGGGGAAAGGGTAGCAGGACAGTCTTGGTACCGGTCTGGTACGGGTGGCAAGATGGGTAGCTCACAATCCTCGAGCTCGGAAATCTGGAAGGTCGGGCCGCGGCAGCGCCAGCCGGCTAGGATGACAAGTCTCACTTGAGAAGGGCCGCGGCAGCGCCAGCAGGCAGGAACGATGGTTCACAAGGATGGGCCGCTGCAGCGCCAGCAGGTCCCGACGATGGTTCACAAGGATGGGCCGCGGCAGCGCCAGCAGGTCCCGACGATGGTTCACAAGGATGCGCCACGGCAGCGCCAGCAGGTCCCGGCGAAGGTGTAGGTTGCAGAGGGCCGCGGCAGCGCCAGCAGGCAGGAGCGATGGTTCACAAGGATGGGCCGCGGCAGCGCCAGCAGGTCCCGACGAAGGTGTAGGTTGCAGAGGGCCGCGGCAGCGCCAGCAGGCAGGATCGATGATTCACAAGGCAGGGCTGCGGCAGCGCCAGCAGTCCATCAAGGATGAGTTCTTCAAGGTGTCTCTCGACTCCAGGATACAACTGCCTTCCTGCTCTGGAGCTGCCCCAGTTATAGGTCTGGTCTCCTTTGATGTCCGGACCCTCGCACTTGGAGGTCGGGAGGTCCGGGATGAGGGAGTCGAGACACCCAGCAGGGGGGTGGAGCCAGCGCCCGGGGAGGCTGGGGGCGATTGGCACCTGGCGGGGGAGAGCCATCGACACTCCTTTCTCCCATTGACCTGCCAAGTGGTCTCTTCACCTCCCGGGTAGATGGTGGTGCCTCGATGTCGGGGCCTGGCCAGGCCCTGGGTTGGGGTCGAGCTGAGGCCACGCGGCCTCGTGGTGCCGTGTCCAAGATGGCGGCGGAGCCGGGGCATTGCTGCTGAAGGAGGCCCGGGCTGGCCGATGTCATGGTGTTCGGGAGCAGGCGTTCCGTTGGGGACGGGTTGCAGGTTGCTTCTGTGGGTTGTCGGGTGGTTCTTCTGGTGACACCGGGAGAGCCGGTGTTCGGGCCTTCCTATGCGGGGAGGGAGCGGCCCGTGCACGAGGCCTGTCCAACATGCGTCCCCCCCAGCTGAAGGCAGGGAGAGTCACCCATCTTCCTGGGTACTCTCCTCGCCGAGGCGGAAAAAGCGTGACAGGCCGTCTGCGTTGGCATGGTCTTGGCCAGGGCGATGCTCCACAGTGAAGTCCATCCCCTGCAGGGAGATGGACCATCGCAACAGTTTTGGGTTCTCCCCCCGCATCTGCATCAGCCATTGCAGGGGTCTATGGTCTGTTTGTACCCTGAAATGGGTACCGAAGAGGTAGGGCCGGAGCTTCTTGAGGGCCCATACTACTGCGAAGGCCTCCCACTCGATGGTGCTCCAGCGCTGCTCTCGGGCCGGAAGGCGTCTGCTGATGAAGGCCACTGGCTGGTCGACTCCCTCAGCGTTGAGTTGCGAGAGTACTGCCCCGACGCCATGATCGGAGGCGTCCGTCTGGATGATGAATTCCCGGCTGTAGTCGGGGGCCTGGAGCACGGGGGCGGTGCACATGGCGGCCTTCAACTTCTCGAAGGCCGCTTGACAGTCCGGAGTCCAGTTGACTGTTTTGGGGTTTTTCTTGGAGGTGAGTTCTGTGAGGGGCCCCACAATGCTGCCATAGTCCTTTACAAACCGCCTGTAGTATCCGGTGAGCCCCAGGAAGGCTCGGACCTCGGTTTGGGTGACAGGAGCTTGCCAGGACTGGATGGCCGCGATTTTGAGCTGAAGGGGGGCCACCAGACCGCTCCCCACTTGGTGTCCGAGATAGGTCACAGACCCCTGGCCGATCTGACATTTGCTGGCTTTGATGGTGAGGCCAGCCTGCTGGAGGGCGTGCAGGACTTCTCGGAGGTGGTGAAGGTGGTCGGCCCAGTGACGACTGTACACAGCGATATCGTCCAGGTAGGTGGCGCTGAATTCTTCGAGGCCAGCCAACACCTTGTTCACGAGTCGTTGGAAAGTAGCTGGGGCGTTTTTCATGCCGAATGGCATCACGTTGAAGTGGTAGTGGCCATCCGGGGTGGAGAAGGCGGATCGCTCTTGGGCTCTGGGGGTGGGGCCGATCTGCCAGTAGCCCGCTGTTAGGTCGAAGATGCTCAGGTAGCGGGCGGCCCCCATGCGGTCAATCAGCTCATCCGCCCGGGGGATGGGGTGAGCGTCGGTTCGGGTAACAGCGTTCAGGCCCCGATAGTCTACACAGAACCGGAGCTCGGGGGCGACGCCCGGGGCGGCAGCCTTGGGGACCAGTACGACTGGGCTGGCCCAGGGGCTGTCGGAGGGCTCGATCACTCCTAGCGCCAGCATTTTGGAGACTTCGTCCTGGATGCAGGTGCGCACCCGATCTGGCACTCGGTACGCCCTGTGTCGAATAGGCGGACTATCCCCGGTGTCCACGTCATGGAGGCACCAGGGGGTGACCCCTGGGGTGAGGGAGAACAGATCCGAAAATTGCAGCAGGAGAGCCAGGCAGTCTTGGTGTTGTTCCGGGGACAAGGCCTCGGAGAGCCGGACCCCGTCCATGGAGCCATCTTTTTCACGGGCCCTCAGTAGGTCCGGGAGGGGCTCGGAGTCTTCTTCTGTCCCACTATCTGTTGCCATTAGGAGGCTGAGCTCCGAGCGTACGAAGTGGGGTTTGAGTCTGTTTGCGTGGAGGACTCGGAGCGGGTTCCGGGGGGACTCCATGTCTATCAGGTAGGTGACAGGACCCTTGCGCTCTATCACTTTGAAGGGTCCTGTCCACTTGTCTTGCAGGGCACAAGGTTTGACTGGAGACATCACCCATACTTGCTGGCCTGGTTCGAACTCGATGGAGGAGGCATGTTGATTGTACCATTTCTTCATGTCCTCCTGACTGGCCTCAAGGTTGGCTTTGGCGAGTTCCCTGAATCGCCGGGTCTGGTTGCGGAGGGTCAGGAGGTATTTGTACACGTCCGGAGGAGTCTTCTGGGGGGCCATCTCCCATCCTTCCTTGACCAGGCTGAGGGGGCCCCGGACGGGGTGTCCGTACAGGAGCTCGAATGGGCTGAAGCAGAGGGATTTCTGGGGAACTTCTCGATAGGCGAAGAGGAGGCACGGGAGCAGCACGTCCCATTGGCGACGTAGGGGTTCTTCCAGGCCCATGATCATTCCCTTGAGGGTACGGTTAAACTGCTCGACCAGTCCGTTTCCTTGAGGGTGATAAGGGGTCATGAAGCGGTAGGTGACCCCACACTGTTGCCAGAGAGACCTCATGTATTTTGAGATAAAGTTCGTGCCCCTGTCGCTGACGACCTCCCGGGGGAAGCCCACTCGAGAGAAGATTCCCATCAGGGCTCGGCCTACCACGGGTGCTGTCACAGTTCGAAGAGGAATGGCCTCGGGGTACCGGGTGGCGTGGTCCACCAGGACTAGGATGAACCGGTGCCCCTGGGCCGTTCGGGGGTCTAGGGGCCCCACAATGTCTATTCCTACCCGTTCGAACGGGGTGGTGACGATGGGAAAGGGTTGCAAGGGTGCTTTAATCTTTCGGCCGCTCTTCCCGCTGGCCTGGCAGGTGGGGCAGGCCCGGCAGTGGTTGGAGACATCATTTCGCATTTTGGGCCAGTAAAAATGTGTTACCAGGCGGTTGTAAGTTTTGTCTTGTCCCAAGTGTCCAGCGAGAGGGACATCGTGCGCTAAGTTCAAAAGGAAGTTTCGGAGGCGGAGGGGCACCACCAGCACCCGGCTGGCCCCCAGCTCCGCAATCCTTTGCTCGCTGTAGAGCAGGTCATTGTCCCAATAAATCCAGGGGGCCCCCGTGGTGTCTCCTGCGCTCTGGGCGAGGGCTTGCTGCCTGAGTCCCTCGAGGGAGGGACAGGTCTTCTGTTCTAGTCGGAATTGTTCTTGGGTGAGACCACCTTCCTGTTGCCACTGAGCCAGTTCCGGAAGGTCCTGGAGTTGCACAGGCTCTTCTCTGTTTTGTTCTGGGAGATTGGCACTTAGGGCGTCTCCCTCTGGGATGATCGGGGGGGGAGGCTCTGGCCATTCGGGTTCTTCGGGGCTGGAGATGGCGCGGGCGGCCATGGCCCGGGTCATTATGCAGGCCCATTCAGGGAGGCCCAACATCCCCAGGTGCTCTCTTCTTTCGACGGCTGCCCAGGGGGAGCTTTCGAGGTCGTTCCCCAGGAGGCAGTCCACTGGGGCATCATCGCGGACAGTCACCTTCAGCATTCCGGACACTCCTCCCCACTCGAAGGGGACGCAGGCCATCCGACACAGGCTTTCTGAGTTGTTGGCTGATCGGACGGGGCAAAGGACGTTTGGCAGGATCTGCTCCGGGGTTACCAGATGACAGCGGACCGCCGTCACACTGGCCCCGGTGTCGCGTAGGGCTTCGGCCTTGCGCCCATTTATGTTTACCCACTGGCTGTATTTTCTCGTATTGGCGGGTAGGGGAGCCCGCGGAATCATGTCTCTTTCCCCTAGGCAGACCAGGGACATGGCGGCTCGTTCCCACTCGGGCTGTTCCTGTTCGTATTCTTCATAATCATCTGGGGCTTGCTCTTCTCCCAGGGCGGCGGCAGCGACCTGGCGAGGTATAGGATTCTGGTTCTTCGGGCAATTAGGGTTGTTGGCATAGTGGCCGGTCCGCTGGCACCGGTGGCAAGTAACGTTGGCTCGGAACCCCGAATGCATCGGAGGGTTTCCCCTGCCGGCCGGGGGTGGGGTGTTGCTGGTGGGAGCCGCCGGGGCGGCGTCTCGGCCCCATCCCTGGCTTCCTCCTCCTCGGGGGCGATGGGGACCTTGGTTGGTTCGGTTAGGCTTGCTGGTCCCACTTCGGGAAACTCGAGTGCTTTCCCACCGGTCAGCTTCGGCGGCGAGCTTCCGAGGTTCAGTCAGTTTGCTGTCGAGGAGGTACTGCCGGAGCTCGACGAAGCAATTGTTGGAGAGGTGCTCCCATACAATTAGGTTAAAGAGTTGCTCGTAGGTGGTTACCTGGCTGCCCTTGATCCACCCCTCGAATGCTCTGCTGAAAAAGTTCACGTATTCTTTACCCAAGTTGTACCCGGGATCCGTTTGCAGTCGCGGAACCGCTGGCGGTACATCTCGGGCGTGAGTCCGTATCGAGTGAGGAGGGCTGCCTTCATGTGGTCGTAGGACGTCATCTGATTGTCCGGCAGTTGCAGCAGGGCGTCGCGCCCTTCGTTGACGAACCTCCCCCATAACCCGGCTCCCCAGTCACTTCGGGAAATCCGGTGGGAGGTCATGGCTATCTCGTAGGCCTTGAACCACTGCTGGATATCGTCATTCCTATAATATTCTCGGACGACATCCTTGGGGATGTGGACTTTAGGGTCTGCAGGGCCAGGAGTGTGCGGGCGCTCGGGCACCCCGAGGTCTTTATTTTGTTTCCGAAGCTCTATTTCTGCTAGGTTGCGCTCATGTTCGTAGGCCAGTTTTTTCTCTTCTAACTCTCTCGGTTTTTGCTTCTCTTGCCGCTCCTCTCGGAGCCGCAAGTGTTCCAATGTTATCTTCTGTTCCGCCAATTTCAGTTCTCCGTCCAACCGAAGTCGTGCCAACTCTAATTCATGGAGTCTGCTTTTCTCTCATTCTCGGATCTCCTCCGGGGAGAGACCCGATCTCCTTCCTTCTGCCGGAGTGGTGCTTGTTTCTGGCGTCTCGATGTTTTGGTTTTGGGGTATGGTCGTACCCGTCTCCGCCCAAGATTCTAGGGCCTTTTTGAAATCGTCTTTCGTGCTCAGTCCTGTGGTAGCAATGCCTAGTTCTATGCAGAACTGTTTTAGTTCTCTGTGGTTATACTCTTCTAATTTCTCCATCTGGAATTTTTCCGTGGATCCGCTCTCTTTGGTTTTCATTGTGGTTGAGCCGTGGGGTGAGTTACTCTCTGTACGATTACGCGTTGGTTCGGATCGCGCCGCTGGCCACCAATGTTAGACGGGAACCTGGAGGGTCGGCCGAGGACAGGGGGAGAGGCCTCCGGTGAGGGCCGTCTCCAGCGATCGTACAGACAAGTAACTTCCCCCCCCACAGATGGACACCACACAAGGATGAGGTCAACACTCTTTATATACGATTCTTAAGGCAGAGGTATCAACGGTACAGTGAGGTCGGACACGAGGGTCCTCACAATTCTAGTCTCTGAGGGGGAAAGGGTAGCGGGACAGTCTTGGTACCGGTCTGGTACGGGTGGCAAGATGGGTAGCTCACAATCCTCGAGCTCGGAAATCTGGAAGGTCGGGCCGCGGCAGCGCCAGCAGGCAGAAACGATGGTTCACAAGGATGGGCCGCGGCAGCGCCAGCAGGTCCCGACGATGGTTCACAAGGATGGGCCGCGGCAGCGCCAGCAGGTCCCGACGATGGTTCACAAGGATGGGCCGCGGCAGCGCCAGCAGGTCCTGACGAAGGTGTAGGTTGCAGAGGGCCGCGGCAGCGCCAGCAGGCAGGAGCGATGGTTCACAAGGATGGGCCGCGCCAGCGCCAGCAGGTCCCGACGAAGGTGTAGGTTGCAGAGGGCCGCGGCAGCGCCAGCAGGCAGGATCGATGATTCACAAGGCAGGGCTGCGGCAGCGCCAGCAGTCCGTCAAGGATGAGTTCTTCAAGGTGTCTCTCGACTCCAGGATACAACTGCCTTCCTGCTCTGGAGCTGCCCCAGTTATAGGTCTGGTCTCCTTTGATGTCCGGACCCTCGCACTTGGAGGTCGGGAGGTCCGGGATGAGGGAGTCGAGACACCCAGCAGGGGGGTGGAGCCAGCGCCCGGGGAGGCTGGGGGCGATCGGCACCTGGCGGGGGAGAGCCATCGACACTCCTTTCTCCCATTGACCTGCCAAGTGGTCTCTTCACCTCCCGGGTAGATGGTGGTGCCTCGATGTCGGGGCCTGGCCAGGCCCTGGGTTGGGGTCGAGCTGAGGTCACGCGGCCTCGTGGTGCCGTGTCCAAGATGGCGGCGGAGCCGGGGCATTGCTGCTGAAGGAGGCCCGGGCCGGCCGATGTCGTGGTGTTCGGGAGCAGGCGTCCCGTTGGGGACGGGTTGCAGGTTGCTTCTGTGGGTTGTCGGGGTGGTTCTTCTGGTGACACCGGGAGAGCCGGTGTTCGAGCCTTCCTATGCGGGGAGGGAGCGGCCCGTGCACGAGGCCTGTCCAACAATGGGGATTCTAGAAACTACCTGCTCCTGAAGAGTGCTCTGATTGATGGGTTAGGCTTAACCACTGAACAGTACAGGTTAATGTTCAGAGATACCCAGAAAACACAGACTCAGGACTGGTCTGAATTTGTTGAGTGTGCCACTAAGGCTCTGGAGGGATGGTTGCTGGGAAGCAAGGTTACAGACTATGAGGGATTGTATAATTTGCTGATGAGAGAACAAATTTTAAATAATTGTCAGAACCAGCAGTTGCATCAACATTTGGTTGACTCAGATTTGACCTCTCCCCAAGAATTGGGAAAGAGGGCAGATAAATGGGTTAGAACCAGAGTTAAGCAAAAGAACCAGAACCAGGGTGGTGACCAGAAGAAAACAGACCAGAAGGGTGGGGAGCAGAAAGCTAAAGACCAGAAGTCTTCAACAGGGCCCCAAACTGATACAGAGGGTGGGTCCCAAACTTCCAAGAAAAAGAAGAAAGAAGGTCAGAAGAAACCCTGGTGTAAAACTTGTAAAAACACCTCTCACTGGACAAGTGAGTGTAAAAAGGGTGGAGCCCCCAGCACTGCAGCCCCTAAGGCACCTGCACCCACTAGTACAGCTAGCAGTGCTGGGCCACAAACAAAAGGGGGTAGTGGGTATCACCTTGGGAACTGAAGGAGATTCTGACCTAGTCAGAACCCTTACACAGGCTGTTCTGATTTGTGAAGGGGACATAGATTTGACCCCTGATATCAGTCCCAGTAACCTGGGCAAATACAGACAGACGCCTTTGATTAATAACAAAGTGGCTCAAGCTTACAGGGACACATGCGCCAGTGTCACTATGGTGACACCTAACTTTGTGGACCCTAGACAGTACATGCCAGGTGATAATTACCTGGTGACCAATGCCAGCAATGTCACTACTACACATAGTGTGGCACTTGTTAACTTTTCCTGGGGAGGGGTAACTGGCCTAAAAAGAGTTGTGGTTAGTGCTGATCTCCCAGTTGAATGTTTGTTGGGCAATGACCTGGAGAACTCTCTATGGTCAGAAGTTGAGTACAGGACTCATGCAGAGATGTTAGGGATATCATCACATGTCCTTGCTGTGACCAGGTCACAGGCCAAAAAGTGCCTCTCTGAACCTCAGGTCTTGGATCCTGGAACAATGGACCAAGTACCTTCCAAGAAGAAGAACAGGAGGGTTAAGGCCGTGCCTTCCCAACTGCCTACAAGTGAGGATCAAGCTTCACAGGAAGCTGGTCTTGAGACCCCTGAAGGAACTGTCTCTGAAGAACTTGAACCTGATCAGGGTGAGTTTCAGGGGACAGGGGGACCTTCTAGGGCAGACTTGGGGCAGGCTCAGTTAACCTGTCCTTCTCTTGAACCCCTCAGACAGCAGGCTGCTGCTGAGGCTGCTGGGAATGCTCAAGGTGCCCATAAAGTTTATTGGGATGAAGGACTCCTTTACACAGAGGGTAGAGACCCCAAGCCTGGTGCAACCAGGAGGTTGGTTATACCTCTGCAATTTAGGGGTTTCCTTCTCACCTTGGCCCATGATAGTCCTTTAGCAGGACACTTAGGCCAGAATAAGACCTGGGACAGGCTTGTCCCTCACTTTCACTGGCCTCACATGTCTGAAGACACCAAGGAGTTTTGTCGCTCCTGTGAAACCTGCCAAGCCAGTGATAAAGCAGGTGGAACCACAAAGGCCCCCTAATACCACTACCTGTGGTGGGGGTTCCCTTTGAAAGGGTGGGGATTGATATTGTAGGTCCAATGGATCCCCCTACAGCATCTGGGCACAAATTCATACTGGTGGTGGTGGACCATGCCAGCAGGTACCCAGAGGCAATTCCACTTAGGACCACAACAGCTCCTGTTGTGGCCAGGGCCTTACTTGGAGTTTTCTCCAGAGTGGGGTTTCCTAAGGAGGTAATATCTGACAGAGGTGCCAACTTCATGTCAGGATATTTGACAGCTATGTGGAATGAATGTGGTGTCAACTACAAGTTCACCACTCCTTATCATCCACAATGTAATGGGCTTGTTGAAAGGTTTAACAAGACCCTAAAGGGTATGATCAAAGGATTACCAGAAAAGCTCAGGTGGAGATGGGACATCCTTCTACCCTGCCTTTTGTTTGCTTACAGAGAGGTCCCTCAAAAGGGGGTTGGCTTCAGCCCCTTTGAATTGTTATTTGGGCAGCCTGTAAGAGGACCCCTATGTCTGGTGAAGGAAGGATGGGAGTTACCTCTCAAAAAGCCTAAACAGGACATAGTGGACTATGTACTTGGTCTCCGCTCCAGGATGGCAGAGTACATGGAAAAGGCATCCAAAAACCTTGAGGCTAGTCAAGAATTACAGAAAGCTTGGCATGACCAAAAGGCTGTCCTGGTTCAGTTTCAGCCTGGACAGAAGGTATGGCCCCAGCAGCACTCCAGGACAAATGGTCTGGACCCCATACAATTCTGGAGAAGAAGGGAGAGGTTACCTACTTGGTGGACCAAGGAACTCCCAGGAGCCCCCACAGGGTGCTCCATGTCAACAGACTAAAGGCACATGTCAGCAGGGCAGACATGGGATTGCTCATGGCTAGAGATGAGGGACAGGAGGAAGAGAGTGACCCTCTCCCAGACCTGCTCACTCAGAACCCTGAGGATGGCTCAGTTGATGGTGTGGCCTTAGATGGCAGCCTCACTGAACATCAGCAAAATTACTGTAGACAAGTTCTGCAGGCATACAGGCATATGTTCTCATTGACACCCAGTCAGACTAACTGGTGTACCCATGTGGTGGACACTGGTGACAGTCTTCCTGTAAAGAGCAAGATTTACAGGCAACCTGATCATGTCAGGGACTGTATAAAGACTGAGGTGCAAAAGATGCTGGAATTAGGTGTCATTGAGCCTTCAGAGAGCCCCTGGGCTAGCCCAGTGGTTCTGGTCCCCAAACCTCACACCAAAGATGGCAAGAGAGAGATGAGGTGCTGTGTGGATTACAGAGGACTCAATGCTGTCACCAGGACAGATGCACACCCTATTCCAAGGGCAGATGAGCTCATTGACAAGTTGGCTTCTGCCAAATATTTGAGCACATTTGACTTGACAGCTGGCTACTGGCAAATCAGGTTAGCTGAGGAGTCTAAAGCCAAGACAGCACTTTCTACCCCTAGTGGGCATTATCAATTTGTGGTAATGCCCTTTGGTTTGAAGAATGCACCTGCCACCTTCCAAAGGTTGGTGAATCAAGTCCTCACTGGGTTGGATGACTTTTGTGCAGCATATCTGGATGATATTGCTGTCTTTAGCTCCACCTGGAAGGATCACCTGGTCCACCTGAAGGACGTGCTTGAGGCTCTGCAGAAGGCAGGCCTCACTATCAAGGCAACCAAGTGCCAGATAGGGCAGAGCAAGGTTGTATACCTGGGCCACCTTGTAGGTGGAGGCCAAGTTCAACCACTGGAGAGTAAGATCCAGACCATCAAGGACTGGTCCCCCCCAACCAACCAGACTCAGGTCAGAGCTTTCTTGGGCCTGACTGGATACTACAGGAAGTTTGTTAAGAACTATGGGTCCACTGTGACTCCCCTTAATGATCTGACATTTAAGAAGATGCCCAAAAAGGTTCAGTGGACAGAAATCTGTCAAAAGGCATTTGATGAACTGAAGAAGGCCATGTGCTCTGCACCTATCCTGAAGAGTCCTGACTACTCAAGAGAGTTCATTGTCCAAACAGATGCTTCTGAGTTGGGAGTGGGAGCAGTGCTTTCACAGCTTAATGTAGATGGCCAGGACCAGCCCATTGCTTTTATTAGCAGAAGGCTGACCCCCAGAGAGAAACGTTGGTCAGCTATTGAGAGGGAGGCCATTGCTGTGGTGTGGGCCCTGAAGAAGTTGAGACCATACTTATTTGGCACTCACTTCAAGATTCAGACCGACCATAAGCCCCTCTTATGGCTTAATCAGATGAAGGGTGAAAACCCCAAACTACTCAGGTGGTCCATTTCCCTACAGGGGATGGACTTTACAGTGGAGCACCGCCCAGGGACTGACCATGGCAACGCAGATGGTCTCTCCAGGTACTTCCACTTAGAACATGAAGACACAACTGGTCAAGGTTAGTCTAATGTCCCTGCGTTTGGGGGGGGGTTGTGTAGGAGAGTAGGGTCTGCTATCCTATGGTCACCCCAAATTTTTGCTTTTTGCTTCACTGGTTTATGACTTAATGTGGCTGTGGGCCTGCTAATCAGACCCACAGCCTGCTGTTCTCTCTCTAAATTACTGCCAATGCACTTCAGGTGCATTACGAATTGGAACTGGTTCTCCTTATTGGCCCCTGTAACAGTGTACCCTAGGTACCCAGGGCATAGGTGTTTCCAAGGCCTACCAGGGGCTGCAGCATGTATTGTGCCACCCCTGGCCTGGCCTCCATATTTGACACAACTGGCTGATCACTCAGCTGGGGTAAGTTGGTGTAATCTAAGCATGGGCAAATTTTGCGAATCTCGCATTCGCGAATTTTGCGGATTTGCGAACTCGCAATCCGCAAAATCCGCGAATTCTCGCGAATTTGCGGATTTTTTTTTTGTGTTCGCGCGGGTTTCTGCCAGTTCGCGAGGGTTTTGTACAATTTCGCAAACGCGAACTTACCTGTCGGGTCGCAAGTTTTGCGAACTTGTTGTTTCTACGTGTCCAGCCTGTTTGGGACACTCTTCTTCATCACTGCCACTCTCTGTCACCACTGCCACTCTCTGACTACTCATGCCACCCTCTGGCCCACCCATGCCACCCTCTGTTTCATCACCGCACCCTCTGGTTGTCCAGTGTACATTAGTTTCGGCAAAGCAAAGCACACCTTCCCTGCCTCAAGTGACCTGAATTAATTTGGGGCTGATTAATGTGTCACAGAATATTTTTTTAGCTGGCACCTGCTTCCTTAGTGCTTCCTGATTAGTGATCTTTTGCACTTGCTAAGTGCTTTCATTGTTGCAAAATTAGTTACAACACCTGCCCTGCCCCAACTGACAATAATGAATTAGGGGCTGATTAATGTGTCACTGGATTTGAACTTCCAGCCTGGCTCCTGCTTGTCTGCCTTAGCTGTAATTCAGGACCTTTGTGTATCTATTCTGAGGGTCAGAGCAGGGTCACATAATAGTTGCAAGTAGGCAACTGAACTCTGGAGGGGGCCCTCAGGAAGCACTACAAGAAATGGCTACTAATGATGAGCTTGAACTTTTGAACCTGGTAAGTAGTTTCAGTTTTGCTAAAATCGTATTTCTGCAATTTAGCGCTTATTCGCGGAGCGCGAGGTTGAACTGGGAAGCCGCGAACTCACGCGAACAGTGCGAGCAAATCCGCTGCTCGCGGATTTGCTGATTTTGCGGGAAATTCGCGAATCTCGCGGATTGCGAATTTACCGAAAATCCGCAAAATCCGCGAGCGAAACGGATTTTCCGCCCATGCTTAGTGTAATCACCTCTTACTTAGGTATAGTATCCCTATGCTTGACCTTAAACTGGACACATATGTTCCTATCAGCCACTCCAATGGAAGGCCTCATCCAATCCTGGAGGCAGAGTGCTTGGAAATATGTGAGATGGTGCTCTAGCATAAGCTGAGCCTGTCTGCAGCTGTCGGGAACCACTCCCTAAGCTGTTCCGGGATACTGCCATACCATATACTCTTAAGTGCATTATAATCCTCGCGGTTATATGCTATCTTTGGTTTGGCTTTATCAAAACATGTCGAGTAAGGTGTCATACGAATTGGAATACTATCCCCTCGACAGTTCTGTCGACGGGGATAGCATTCCACCCTTCTAGAGGGACACGACATGTGTGTAGCCTTAAGCCCAGTTAAAGTTAACCAGAGCCTCAGCATCACAAAATGGATGCTGCCACCACAGACACAAGTCTGACCTCCTGCGAGGGAGGCTTGGACAAAGGGTTTCCTGCCTTGGGAGGTGTGAGCACCACCCCAGACAGGGTTTTGTGTATTGGGTAGGACAGGGCTGAATAGATTGAGACATGCCCGGGGCACACAAGGTGTCCCCGTGCATAAGCCAGTCCAAACCGGTCCTGGGACTTTCCAAACTCAGGCCTGGCGAGGAGCTGGACAAAGGAAAGGGGGTGTAACGGCCCCCCTTCCTGGTCCCACCCAGAGGAGGGACCTAGTACGTGATCCACCCCTCAGATTGGGAATAAGAGTGGGAGCAGTGCCATTGCACAGCAGATCATCCTGAACCAACTTTAAACAAAGAAGAAGACTGGACGTCGACATTCTGCTGCTCAGAAGACTGAAGAGAATCTCCCTTGTGGCCTAGGAGTGGCCACCCTGTGAACACAGGTACCAACCAGCGAATCGAAGTCTGCTTTGCCGCCGCCTCCCGCCAGAGCCCGAGCACAGAGCCTGACAAGACCCAGACTCCCAGACTTCTCACAGCCCGATCCACAGTCCCTGCAAAGAAGGGACCCGTGGAGGCACCGAGAGACATGGGACCGGACTTCTTGGAAGACACCCGAAGAGCTGACAGCGCAGCACCAGAGGCATCCTCGACGTTGTGCTTTGGGGACTGAGAACCCCCACCACCAGCAGCCCTTGCACCGAAGATCAGCCCCCCAGCATCTCCACAATCTGCGTGGGGCCCTTTTGCATTGTGCCACTCGATGCGCCATCCCGGCCACTAGCCACGTGGTCAGCGGCCATCTTGGCGACTACAACTACGAACTACACTGCGGGTCTGGTTGCTCCAGACTTGCCCTAGCTCCTGTGAAAAGGAGCACCCGCTCTGACCTTGCTGGTCCGAGTGTTAAGCCTTTTTTGACTCCTGCGTGGCTTGCATTAGACAAGGCCTGTTTGCTCCGATCAGGTTGCCGACACCGCCAACAGCGAGAAGCCTGCCTGGGACAGCTCGTGACCGACTCCTGGACGTCCTCGACCCCCTGTGTCCACGTGGCTGCAGAGAGAAGCTACACCTCAATGCCTGTTTGCACCCGACATCGCCTGGTTTCAATCTGGTTCCACGGTAGTCACTGGCTAGTGACTTTGAACATTGTCCCCTCTGCTTTCAGGTCTTCACAACTTCAGATCCACCCTTGGATCCACCGGAACTCTTCACATCGAGCCGCCTGCAGCATCTTCAGCTCCAAGCACCATCGACCAGCGTGACGAAACCCGACACTACTTCGACCCTATGCACCCGCTTCCTGTGGATGAGGTAACTCAGCTCCGCCGGTGTTCCTACACTGGTACACACCTCTAGGGCCTGTGTCTCAAGTTTCAGATTTCTAGGTCACTCGGAAGGTTCCGAACTAACTAACTTTGTACTTTTTACGCACCATAGACTTTGCATTGGTGAGTGCGTGCACTTTAAACACTGCACCCGAGTCCCGCTGGCCTTTCCCGACTTAGTCACTGCTAGTCTCGAATAGCTCCAGCGATTCCCAAGGCCCTAGGCCTGTTTCCTTTCCTATTGGTATCTCTTATACCACTTTCTTAGTATATGGTTTAGGTGGCCCCTAGGGCTCATCCATATTGTACAACTTTTGTGTATTTTAAACTGTCTTGTGTTTAACGCTTGTGCTTCTGTGCTCATAAAGAGTCCAGGGGATACTTTTAGTTAATAAATCAATATATATTTTCAATATATATCTGTGTGGTGTCCTTTAATTTGGTATTCAAGGGGGTTGTGTATCGTAATACAGCTGGCTTCACGTGCCTTTCAGAGTTTAGCCTAAGACTGCTTTGTCCACGTTACCACTAGGATAACTGGTCTATAAGGTTGACTTACAACCAATCATCATAAGGGTTGCTTGGCATGGTACAAAGTGATCACTAGAATTAGTGAGCATTATATACCAGGCCAACTTCTCACAACATCGATATACATATCCAACTCATTTCCTGATGGCATTTTCGAGCAAAGGTAAGAGTTATACTGTATGTAATAAATATAACAACAAAGTAATGCTCATCTGAAATAGGGAAGAATCTGTCAGCAATTCCCATTCCAGACAGCTACAGTACACATGTCCCACAGCTGAGGAGGCATTCACCAAAGTATATTCTCAGGTCAGACCCTTGAGATATTTTGTGTTTAAAGACAGACCAGAGCCTTGAGGCATTTCATATTCTATAAATGCACTGGCAAAGCCTGTATTTGTGACTTTAATATGCCGACTCCTCTGGGTTATGTGTGAGGGAGAGGATAAGCTGTGTGTTGTCGGCGTAGGAGACAATGTTGAGTCCATGTCGAAGTACAACGGCAGTGAGAGGGGCCATGTATATGTTGAAGAGGGTGGGGCTCAGAGATGTCCTCTGGGGTACCCCCCCAGATGGCTTCGGTGGGTTTGGAGAGGAACGGTGGGAGTCTGATCCTTTTGAGTTCGGCCCGTCAGAAAGGATCTGATCCAGTCGAGGGCGTTGTCCTGGACTCCGGTGTCGTAGAGTCTGGATGCCAGAGTGTAATGCGAGACAGTGTCGAAGGGCGCTGAGAGGTCCAGTAGGATGAGGGCTGCAGTCTGTCCCTGGTGGTCTCGGTGCTGTGGTTCTTGAGGAAGCCGGACTGAGAGGCGTCCAGGATCGAGTTTGCTTCGATGAAGGTGGTTAGTTGAGTGTTGACGAGTCTCTCTGTGACTTTTGCCAGGAAAGGCAGGAGGGAGATGGGTCGATGGTTCTTCAGATCTGAAGGGTGGACTGTGGGCTTCTTGAGGAGGGGCTTCACCTCAGCTCTTTTCCAGATGCTGGGGAAGATGCCAGTTTCGAAGGAGGAGGTGATGGTCCGGTGTAGCTCAGGTGCTATGGTGGCGGCTGCCCTGTGGAAAACGTGGGGAGGGGAGGGGCCCGTAGGGGCTCCTGAGTGGGTTTTCCGCATGGTTGAAGTGATGACTTCTGTGGTGGAGGGGTCCCAGGCCTTGATGGTACGTTTACCTGTGTTGACGGTGGGGGCCGTGATTGTGTACGGCGTCTGTTCACTGAAATTGTCGTAGATGTTCCTGATCTTCTGATGGAAGAATGTGCTCAGTTTGTTGCAGAGTTCCTTAGAGGGTGTGATGTCTGTGGACTCGCAGGGGGGCTTCGTGAATTCCTTTATGACGCTGAACAGTTTCTTGGCATTTGAGCTGTGGCTCAGGACCTTTTCCCGGATGAAAGTCCGTTTGGTGTTTCTTATAAGCTAGTGGTAGGTCTTTAAGGCAGTTGTGTGGGCATCGAGGGTATCAGTGTTTTTCAAGCGGCGCCAGGATTTCTCAAGACGTCTGCAGGTTTGTTTGACTTCTTGTAGTTCTGTGGTGAACCAGGTGGATTTCTGCTGGTACTGTTTGGTGGGGCATCGGAGGGGTGCGAGTTTATCTGCGCAGCCGGTGATCCAGTGGTGGAGCTGTTCAGCTGAGTCGCTGGGGTTGGCCGAGCCTGAGGGAGGGGCTAGGAGGAGGGCAGCGGTTAACAGGTCTTCTGTGACTTTGCTCCAGTTCCTCCGTGGCGGGCAAGGTGGAGGCTTGGGTGCGGGGGAGGTCTTGTAGGTTAAATGGACGCAGCGGTGGTCCGTGGGTTCAGTGGTGTGAATGAAGCTGATGTTGGTCCCTCCTGTGAAGACGGAGTCGAGGGTGTGTCCTGCTCTGTGGGTAGCGGTGCTGACCAGTTGCTTCAGCCCGAAGTTGGTGAGATTGTCGAGGAGGGCACTGGAGTTGTGGTCATCCAGGTCGTTGAGGTGGAATTTGAGGTCCCAGAGTAGGATGTAGTTTAGGGAGGCGATGGCTTGGGGCGCTGCGAGTTCGGTGATGGTCATGGCAGCGCGGGTGCGCGGTCCCGGTGGTCGGTATATGAGGGTGCCACGTAGGGTGGAGGTGGCGCTGGACTGGAGCTGGAAGAGAAGATTCTCTGTGCTAGTGTTGGGGTTGTCAGAGCTGGAGATGGTGAGTAGGAGGTGGGTCTTGTGGATGATGGTGAGCCCCCCCCCCCCGGTTCTGAGCATACGGTCCTTTCTCAGGATCTTGTATCTGTCGGGGATGGCTGTGGCGAGGTCGGGCCGGAGGACGGGTTGGTCTAGGTTTCAGTGAAGAAGGCGACGTCAGGTGAGCCGGTGTCGAGCAGGTCCCAGATTTCTCAGGCATGGCGGTGTATGGAGCGAACGTTTAGGAGGATGTCGGAGAGGAGATTGGTGGTGCGTGCCTCCAGCAGGCCCTAGTTTGGCAGAGGGGGGGGACATCCGTGATGAAGGATCTGTGGTACAGTCCACAGGAGAACGGGCCATGTGTGGAGGCGGGTGAGGCCTTGCCGCAGGTATCGAGCCATCCCGGGCTGAGCTCGTGCAGTGTGGCCGAAGAATACCAATGGGGGGCTGAAGATCCAGGGGTCCTGGCCTTGGCCATGTCCGGGCGCAGATGGGCTTGCCTTTGGTGCACCACAGCGGTTGCCATTAAATAGGGGAGGGGCAGGAGTAGCGGAGGCAGGACTGGGTCGGGGTCGGGCAGGAGAGCTCTGGGCACGGAGGTCCCAGCAGGCTCAGGCGCTTTAGGGAGAGCGCTATGGGGAAAGTGAGAGCAGCGGGGGCAACCTGTAGGAAGGAAAAGGGCGGGAAGGCAGTGAGAGGGGGAGGGAAGTGACTCTGTGAGGCAGAGGGCCCACGGGGTAGGGAACACAGCACTCCTAGGCGCTGAGTGAGCAGAGGTACACGGATTAACAGTACAAGATTCAAAATTACGATGAGAAAACACAATTCCGTTAATTACTGAAGAGATCCACAATAATACAGTTTTATTTCGGTAAGGTGCAAAAACCTGTGGCAGGGTCGGGCACGGGGCTCCATCCCTGCCTGAAGAGCCTTAGTAGATGGGCGCTTTGCTGGCTGAGCTGCGAGAGGAGTGCTGCCTGGACCGAGGGCATGGCTTAAAACATGAAAGCTAAATTATGTGCTTAACATAGTGTGCCATTGGAGTCGGATGGCGCACTATGTTAAGCACAGAATTTAGTCGGATGATCCGACTGGTATTTGCTACTCTGTCCATTCATCCAGATATACAACTCAACAAGTAACATTACACCTACAACAAACCAGGACTATTGGGTTTGTCAATGGAGTGTAAATTGCATAAGATAAATCAATAACAACTAAGGCTCCATTGTACAGAATATTGAATACAGAATCTTGTGGGCGAGGTTGTGGCCAAGGCTAGAGCAGCCGACCTTCGAGCTTACAAAAGAGGTTTGCGCCTGACGTCCTGTGATTCAAAAATGGATATATTCTTGAGTAATGTAAACTGGGGCTCATCTAAAGCGCTCCAAGTGTGCACTATATAAAACTTTTTTTAAACAAGGCTCTTTGAAGTTATATGTAATGCAGTGAAGTGCTATTGCAGAGTTGAGATTTTTTTTTTCACTCTGAGGGTAAAAATGGAGAGACCGATAGGGACCCGTCTCGGCAGGCACCTGCTTTTAAAAACTGCTGGTGATGAGCACTGTCAGAACCCCGCCCACTTAAAGCCATGCTCTCGCTTGTGTTCTTGCGCCATATTTTCACAGCTTCCACAGCGTCATATTATCCCTGCACTTTACGTTTGTTTTATATTAATTCGCAATTCTCATTCGCCTTTAAGACACTTAATGCTCTTTGAGCCTCTCTCTCACTGTCACTCAGATCCGCTTCCCTCTCTGCCCTCCATTCATAATGCTGTCTGCCTCGCCATAATTCACAGTCTATCTGATCTCGTTTGCCTTTCATCACATTCCGACAGATCTCTCCTTCCCATCCAGCAATCTCTGCCTGATAATCAATGTTATGTTTTCCCGCGTTTTTTCTCAGCTCCGTCTCTGCAGTCTGATATGCTTCCTCGGCCGCGGCTCTTCGCTCTCAGTTTTCTCTCTTTCTGGCATTCTCACTCAGTTCTGTCTCGCCAGCGTCAGCTTTGCGTTGACTAGCCAATGACGTAACGCAGAATGACATGGCCCCCTGCAGAATTTTAATGAAAGGCTCTAGAGTCTCCCATATTTCACAGATATCCCTTAGCCTTCGACTGAATGGGTAACCACTGAAGAGTTGAGGAACCCAGAAGGGTCCGAGCCCCCCAACACCTCAGGAGCCTTCTTGGCCCCTGCAGTTACCTCGCTTTTCTTCCTTTTTGGTTCTTTTAGCCGCTCATTCTCACACCTCGTTGCTTGCCCCTGTCTCGCATTCTCTCCAGCAGTCTTCCCTCTGTTAAACCACGCTCCCTCTCGTTCATGCCCCACCTTTCCTAATGGCCTATGTGAGGTCTGGCTCAGCTGTTCTTTGACCACAATTGTCACCAATAATCTCTCCAATTTTAGTGCATTGCCTCACGTAGTAACTCATTTTTTTCCCCTCAACTCAAGTCCTATCTTCACTTGGCTCGTGCTCCATCCTACCTTCTTTTTGATCTCTGTTTGTCTCGCTGTGCTGCCTCCATAAACGACACACCTAAAGAGGCCGGAGGCACAGGTGTGCTCCTAAATGGCAAACAAAAAAGTGTGATATTTCAGCTTCCTTTACAGTCTCTCTACTCTGTATCACCATTCTTCATATTCCTCCCCGCTGCCACTTCTTTTCTCCTGTTCTCTCACTCGTGCCTCCAATTGCCTCAATGTCTCTCTCAAACTGCCCTCAATCCTGTCATTTTCCCAGTCCTTTCTTCCTTGCCTCACATTCCCAGTGCTTAATATGACAGGTGCTTTCAGGTGCTCAGCACCAGCACTTCTTTCACAGGGCCGGGGCTACGATTTCTGGTCCTGCAGGTGGTGGTCTCAATATTAATTGCCCAATTTAAAATAAAAAGAAACACATACCTTGCATGGTGACAGGCTGGTATGTTTTCATAGGCAGGCATACATCTGTTCAGGCAGTCATGATTGTGTATCATCACTTTAGTGATGATGTCGTCACGCCTGTCATGAATCCAAGAAGTCATCATTAACGAATGCCTTGCATTCTAATCTCGGAGTCTGCCGCACCCTGCCACTGCCTGAGCCTAAGCCTCCCATTGGATAATTGTAGTGGGGGCCTGCAGCCATGCATTGCTACTATCCTCAACGTGCTTGATGTGGCTGTGGCGCTATGGAGTCACCTGTAGTTTACGTGCGCTACCTCCAAGCATTCTAATTGCTGAGTGTGCTTGAGCCCAGTAGGTGCAACAGCCATACTCACATCTCACAGGCATTGCAGCATCACGGCTGGGGACAGTGCTTGTGCTGTGGCAGGCAGGGTCACAGCAAGCTGAGCAGTGGATGCCTATGCCGTCGTCATAACTGGACCAAACTAATTACAGGCAGCACTAGTAGCTCAAGCAGCCTCCTGACCTGCAACAAACCCAGTCAGACCTCACTGATTAATATGTTAAAAAAAATCATTTTCATTTGGTGTACATTTTGTTTTCTCACTCATCTGTCCGTGTAGGTAAAGAAGTAAAACGCATGTCTTAGGAGACAGACAGCAGAGCATGGTTACAGGATAGAGACTGAGGCAGTGCAGGTGTTGAAAGTTGGGCACACTGGAGGTAGAAGTGGGCTGTAGCTTCCTTGGCAGCATTTTCAGCCCCAGCACTTCGTTTTTTTTTTTTACAAATTGAGCACTGCACATTCCTCTTTCCTCACTTCTCTTCTAGCTCCGTCTCCTTTGCCCTCACATTCTCTCTTATTTTCGCCTCCTTTTGACTCACATGATCTCTCAGCTCTGCTTCTTCTTTCCTCACATCCTTCCTCAGTCTGTCCCTTCTTGCTTTCTCGACTTTCCTTACATTCTCTCTCGGGTTTGTTGTCTCTTTCCTAGTAATCTCTCGCAGCTCTGTCCTCTTCCCTCACACTCTCTCTCATCTCTTTTCTTTTTCAAATTTTTTGTCGGAGCTCTCTCTGATCACTCTGCTCTTTCGTCACATTATTTCTTGGTTAGCCGCTCATTCTTGTTATCCTCTCTCCCACGTGCCCCCATTTCCCTCACAATCTCTCTCAGCTCCCTCTTCTTTTTTCGATTTGCACTCAGACCCACCTTCTTCCCCAGGTTTGCACTATAACCCCACAGCCTTCCTCATCTCTCCCACCTCGTACCTCACATCCTTTCACGATCTCGTGTTCTCTTTGCTAACGTTAATTGGCTTCACTGTCCCCTCTTTGCTTAGATTTTCCATGTGGTCTGACTCCTTATCTCACAGTCCCACTCAGCTGGTTCTTTTTGACCTCATATTCTCTCTACTCTGCCTGCTCTTTTTTTCCAATCTGTCTCAGCTGTATCCCCTTTCTCACGTACTTTCCCAGCCCTTTCATCTCTGTCTGCATACTCTCTCTCAGATCTGCCTCTCCTTTTCTCAGATTCTGTCTCTGAAGTCTCTTTCATCCTCACATTGCTTCTCAGCTCTGAGCCCTCTTGCCCCATATTCTCTCTTAGTTCTGCTTGCTTTTTTTCTCCCATTCTCTTTCCTCACATTTTCTCTCCGCTCTGCCTCCTCTTTTCTCTCACCCTGTCTCCGCTGTCTCTTCTTCCCTCACATCCCTCTGTGCCCCATTTCCTCATATTCTCTCATAGTTCTGCTTGCTTTTTTCTCTCATTCTCTCTTCGTAATCTCCTCTATCATCACGCTTTCTCTACTCTGGCTCCTCTTTTCCCTCCTTCTCTCTTAGTTTTCTCCTCTTTCCTCACATTATTACTCACCACTGATTCCTATTTCTTCCCATTCTCCTTAGTCTCTGTCTCCTCTCTCCTCACATTCTCTGTGGGCTCTGTCTTATTTTTCGTCAAATTCTACCTCTGGTCTTCTTCTCATGTCCCATTTTCCCACCGATGTTTCCTCTTAGCTAACCGTCTCTTGGAACTCTGCTCCTTGGTTGCTCTTATTCGCTCCCATCTGTCTACTCTTTTCGCTCTGTTTCCCTTTTCCTCGTTCTTTGTGACACTTGCTTCCTCTTTCTACGCACTCTCTCTTCTGCACCGTCTCCTTTCCCTCGCTCTCTCTCCTGACTGTCTCCTCTTGCCTCTTCCTCTCTCTCGGGCCTACCTCCTCTTTCCTCGCATTCCCCTGCTGCTATCGCTCTGTCAGCGGTGACAGGTGCCGCTAATAGTTGGACGTGGCCCCGCGCGCGCTGCATCCTCGCGGGAAGAGATTGTTTTTTTGATTCACACACATGGCACTGAGTCGTCGGTTCACCTCTAATGAGCAGCGCGAGGCGCATTAACGGGAAGGTCCAAGTGAAGTCTGCGCGTGGACTTGTAGGGGGGAGGCTGTTTAGTGGGAACGGGGTGGGGGGAGAGGAACCAGCAGCCTCCATCCAGCACAGGGCGATTGTCATGGTTACCTTGCTGACAAAAACAGTGGCTCGGCTGAACGGTGGTCACTGAACAGCCCTAGAAACCTGTTTAATAGTCTCTGGGCTGCTG
Organism: Lissotriton vulgaris; assembly: GCF_964263255.1. NCBI lineage: Eukaryota > Metazoa > Chordata > Amphibia > Caudata > Salamandridae > Lissotriton > Lissotriton vulgaris. The sequence goes on along the minus strand of NC_141693.1, from coordinate 747,836,750 downwards.
GCGGGAGCGGCCGCTGCTGACTCTTCCTGGTGGAATCAGCAGCGCTGCGGGGGGAGAGGCGTCAGCACAGGAGCCCGCAAGGCGCGCGGGCATCAGCGGCCCCCCTCAGAACTCCAAGGGCGAAGGGCAAGTGTGGAGCTCCGTGGGGGGAGGAGGAGCATAGCTGGAGCTGGGGGCGGGGCTCCACAGGAGGGCTGGGGAGAGGTACATCAGGAGAGCCCCAGTGGTCCCTGCTGGAGTCCGTGAGAGGTACTACTGCGGGAGTTTGGAAGAGGGGTGTTTTGGGCACACACATGTTGCTGCTGCATGTTACTACCAGATGCAGGAGCACCTGACACGGAACGGGACTGTTTGAGCTGGAGCTGACCTACCGCCCCCAGCCGGCAGCAGGAGAGAGGAAAAATACAACAGAGTGAGCTCCTGGAGCCTGACTGGGGCACGGTGCCACATATTGCCTCCTCCTGCCTTCACCGCCCAGAATAGTGTACTTACTCCAGGACGAGCTGCACAGACGCGGCACTTAAGGGCCCCGGGAGAAGCACGCACCAGGCGACGGTCCCCTAGAGCCCAAGAGAGGCTCTTCACAATATGTAAACACGCAGAAGGACACCCTCCGAGGTTGCAAAGCACCAGAGAACACAATAAAAGTGAGAGTCCAAGGGAGCGCCGAGCTTGGGAGGATGCGAAGTGAGTATGGGTACTGCCAAGGCAGGTGAGGTCCCCCGTAGAGACACACTGTAGGATCATCATCCCCCCTTCGCGAGTTCTTTCTCGGAGACCCAGAAGAGGCTGTTCCCGGAGTATATGAGGACACCGGGAGCATTTAAGGACCCCTGGCGAGTGTGAGGTACTGCGGAGAGTGCAAGGTCCCTTGGGTCTTGTGAAGACTTTATGGACATGTGAGATTTTTTTGATGACCCAGAAGCCCCCTTGTACGAGAGGACAAGAGGAGCGTGTGAGGACACCCGAAATGTGTGAAACTCCCCTGGTGAACCACAAAAAGACACCACAAAGCTTGTGAGGACCCTTGGATCCAGGAAAGCGGACCCCTCGACAGTCGAGGTAAAAGACTGCTCACTATTGGTGTTGATGCGTATCCCTTACATTGTCTGTGTTGATCAGGTGGAGTCTCTGGTCTTTTAGAGTGTAGGGTTCAAGTCTCACTGCTTGCAGAGTTGTATACTTCTCTCAGGTGCTGCTGTGCTCAGATCCAGTATGCCTCTGGTATTTGTATGGTTGGAGGCTGTCTGTCTTAAATACAACGGTATGTCTGTCTCTGTGCAGTTACGGGCTAGGTTTGTGTCCACCTTTTCCTGGTTTCTGTTGTGTGCTACATTCGGGTATATCTTTCTCGGCGTGTGCAATTTTGAGTATATCTGGCTGTCTCTTGGGTCGCTGTTTGCAGGGTTGAAGTCTACCTGTCTCTATTGTATGCAAGGCTAAAGTCTGACTCTCTCAGTTGTGTGCAGGGGGTAAGCTTATCTCTGGTTTCGTTTTTGCAGTCTGTCTCTTGTTGTGCCGTAGCGAGAAGATCTGTTAGCCTCGGGTATGACACTACATGGCCGAGAGAGAGTCTGTCTCTTGTGCCGTAGTGAGCCGATCTCTTAGTCTCGGGTGTATGTGTGTATATGGCTTAAGTCTGCATGTATTAGACCTCTTTTTCTGTGCAGAGAAAGAACCGGTCGGAGTGCTGTTGTTTGCCTCTGAAGTGCAGTGTACAAGTGCTTCTCTGCGTTTTGTTGTTGTGTACAGGGCTCTGGCGGTCGTGCCTGTCGGGCTATGTTTATATGTGGTTAATTGTAGTCTCACTGTATCTGTATTTTGCGTGTAGGTCGGTCTCTGATGTTGAATGCAGTCTTGTCGTCATCACGTGCTGGAGTCTACCGGTGTCTGTGTGTGGCGGGGTGAAACCTGTAGCTGGCGTCGTCATGTATGTGCAGCCTTTGAGACGGTCCGTCTCTGGGATTTCTTTGTATGTGTTGGAGTATGTCGCTGTCGTCGCTGAGTGACATGCTAGAGAAAGTCTGTGTGATGCTGATGTGTGCAGTGTAGACACATGTCTCTGGTGTGCAGAGTAGAGGAGCCCGTGTGTGTCTCTCTCTCCTCCCCCAGTGGGGTTGGCTTGTTTGTTTTCTCCTTGAAACCTACACCCGTGGCTGGGAAATGCGTTTGCGAGGCACTGGCAGAGATATTGCATTATGAAGAGAATATTATGGAAAATGTGAGAACTAGGCTTCCGTGTGACTGCCGACGTCACGGGTAGGCTCGCGTGTTGCTCCCCCTCCCCTCTTAGAAGGGCTGCTGTGTATCCAGGGACGCTCCTTGTCTGCCGGGGCACTCCTGCATCTCCGTGGGTCTCCTCAAACCTGAAGGTCCTTCGACACCAGAGGTGGTGCTTCCTAACGAGTCAATTCATGTCAGTTTGTTCCTCCTCTAACGAGCTGCTGTTTATCTTGGGTACCCCCATGTTTGAGGTGCGGCTCACCGTCCAAGTGTTGACTGTACATGTAGCGCTCCCTGTCTGCAGGGACACTGTTTTTCTGCAGCTCGTTTCCAATTGAAGCAGACCTCTACTTGTCCCAGAAGGGGCTCCTCGTCCGAAAGCCGTTGACGTCTCTCTATTTCGTGTACACGGGGCTGAAAAATGCTCCTGCCCCCTGTCAGATCACTATTTTCCCAGCCTGTTTGTTTTTTTGCAGTTTTATACAGCGCTAACTCGGCCTGAAAGTATTGGGGCGCTTTATATGAGCACCAGTCGCATTACACAAGGTCGCATTCACTTTTTAGAGAGGAGAAGAATACAATATTTGCCCAGAATCAGTGTTGAGTCGACGCTGAGACTGGATCCTGGTTCCCCAACCCCAGATTCAAAGTCGGCAAGCTGCCGTAACACCCTCGATTCCTTTTACGATCTTAATATGATACTACCAAAAACTAGAAACCACCCATGATCTAGCGGCTAACAGGCCCCTGTGTCCCTTCCCAAAACTAGTAAATTACTTGTTTGCCCAGATTTTATGTTCAGTAACACATCTGGTTTCCCCTTGCTTTACACACAGTCTTCCAGGGGTAGCCGTTTTCGGATAGTAATTTGGCTAGGGCTGTCAGTACTTGTGGGTGCAAGAGTGAACTGCTGCCTCTCTGGAGACCACCCAAGCCCCCACGACTCAGTGACAGTCAGTGGGTCTGGCTCACGTTTCAGAGGAGTCGGGCTCACATATCTATCGCCTGCCCGGCCGCCTTCAAAGTCCACCTCTGTGCCTTTTCAAAACGAGGGTTCCTCTGGAAGTCTGGTCTGTGGGAGTTCGGGGGGCTGGATTCCGTTAGTGATTTCTGGTGTTTTATACTTGTGAATGCCCCGAGAGATGTGACATCTAGAAATGACAAAAACGATGCAAATAGTTGTGCAGAGCAGAACACCTGATAGATTGTCCTCAGAACTGCTATGCTGCTGGATAGAAGGCACATCTGAATGAGGAAGACATCATTCGCGGAAAGATTATAGGACTGTTCCATGACTCGCAACAGGATACATCATTAAAGGTCTGTAGTTGGTAAAGGTCGATCACTCCAGTCTACACCTTTCCATTACTGTCCGTAGTATTATTCCATGAGTATCAGGTGCCCTACTCTGCGATTACACAAGTGTGTATCCCATTCATACACAAGAGTCTATAGCATCTATTCACAAGTGTGTAACAACCATTCCAAGAACGTCAATTGCAGCCTTCTGTGAGTGTCCATAACGCTATTGCACAATTGCCAATAGAACCAGTACTTTAGTGTTTACTGAGCTACTGCCCAAGCCTAGACGGCACAATCTCAAGAGGGTCGGCAGCAACCATGACTTGGTTGCTGAGAGCGCCACTGCAAAAGTGTGAACTGAGGCACCGAACCAGAGCCAGCACTATCACTCACGAGGGCCAAGAGCATCATGCCATTGATAGAATGTGGCCTAATTGCCAGAGCAGCTTTCTTTGGAGCTGGGGAACCAGGTTTGAGTCTCGTCGTCAGCTCAACAGCCTGTGAATCACTTAATCTCCCTGCGGCTACCAAAAACGAAGGTTTTTTTGTGTAACATAACTGGTGCTTGGGCAAAGCTCCAATACCTTTGTCTCGAGTTTGCGCCATATAAAACTGCAAAAAAAAAAAAATATGAATAGCACTACTGCCCATGTGAGTGGATCGTACCGTTATTTGATTGACAATAGCACCATTCCACAACAGTTAACAGCACCAGTCCTTTGGTGTTTTATCTCCATAGCACCCTGTCTATCACATTTGTCTACAGGAATCTTAAGCACCGCTTCTTGAGTGTTGATGAACCAATTGCAGGATATTCAGGAACACTATTCCATGAATTAAAGATCTATCTCATGTCAATGTCAGCAGCCTACCTATTAGGGAAGATCTCCATATCGAACACCAGCAGCCAATCCCTGCTAAGTCTAAAACTACTTAAATGTAAATAAGCAGCACGTAGGGATCAAGTCTTCTTAATCTACACTTCAAAACTGTGGAACTAGATTTCATTCCACAGTAGTGGCCTCACCCTCCTCCGATCCAGTAAAGAGCTCAAGAACCACCTCTTCATCATGAGCATTTCGTGCCACAAGCAGAGTCTCCGGACCAAACTAACTCTCAAGTACTGAAGACCCTTCAGATACTCAGACACTGATTCCCTATCTCAGAGTGTTTATGTTATCCAGCGCTTCCTCACTCCGCTCCACCCTCACTGCTCTGGAAACGGTATTGGGCATCCCAAGTTCCTGCTTCTTTGCCATTGATTTGTATATAATGACTCTCTTGCTATGCTCCACCATCATCTGCATTACTTTTGTAGACAGTATCATTCAGAGAGTATGTGTTCCACTATTAAATAAGTGCTTACAGTACCACTATGATTGTCGGTAGATTAAACCACTAAAGTATTTGTATCACCAGTGAATTTAGTGCTTATAGCACCGCCATAAATGAATGTCAGTAAATGAATGCTGCTACTGTGTAGAATTCTCCTATGTGTCTGTCTATAAAACCGTTTTGTGATTATCTTTAACACCATTCCATGCAATAGCATTTATAATATTGTTTCTATCTATTTATCCATAGCTTCGTTCCACAAGGAGCTATGGGACCGTGTCTATTGTCTGGGCATCATTCTGGGAATAGATTTAGCACCATTTCACCGATGCACATACATGTCGATGGCACGATTCCATAATTGTTAATCCCATGAGAGTGGGAAACAAAATTCCACAAGGTCCATAGTAGTTTTCTATTATATCTCTGAGTATGGCAGCAATAGTCCACCATTCCTTCAATATCTATAACTAGATTCCATGAGTGAAGATAGCACCACTTTATTAAAGCATATTTAGCACTATTATATTATCTAGCATCCCATTCAGTGAGTTTTTTTAGCACCACTCGCTGAGTGTCTCTAGCATTATTCTTTATTAAATAACGGAAACACCAATCCTGGAGTATCAGCATTATCATTCCACAAGAGATTGTGAAATAAATCAATGAGTGTCTTTAGCACTATAGATAAATGTCTAGTAGAACTTTATTAAAAGTGCATATACTAGCAATCTAAACTTTAAAAAAAATCCCTTTAGTCTATAGCAGATTTCTAGTAGTGACAATTGTGGCATCCCTCCAGTGTGTAGACCAGAATTCTACAGTAGTCTATACCACCTCTCTGTTGAGAGGCCATAGCCGCATTTCAAGTTTTTTTTAGTACAATGACAAAACAGTCTATAGCACATTCCCATGAGTTTCGATAGCACCATTACAGGTGTGTATATTATGCCACTTTACAAATGTGTGTAGCTCTGTTCTCCAGATCTATACAACAGCAGTCCCTGATGCACCACATCACTATGCCCTGTTGTCTATGGAATAATTCTACAAGTGACAGAAATACAACATTTACACCAATTCACCACTGCCTATAGCACAATTGACAAATGCTTTACTGTTCCAAGCGAGAACGGCCCATATCACCATTATGCAAGTGTCTTTATCAACATTCTAAGAGTATCTATGGCAACATCCTACAATAATCTTAAGCAGTACTCTCCTTTTTTATAGTGCTATTGCACAGATGTCTATAATGTAAATTAACATATGTTTAGAGCATACTTTTACGAGTAGCTACTGCACCAGTTAATATGTGTGTTCAGATAATTCTACTGGTACCCAATCACCATTTTACCATTGCCTATATCACCCATCCATGAGGGCTGATAGCATGATTCATTGAGTATACACAAGCACTAGTCCATGTGTGTCTACAGCGTCATTCCACTAGTGCTCTAAGGCAATTCCATCTATACCAATCAATCAATCAGGGGGTTTTAAGGACGCTACCCACCCATGAGGGTCCCAAGGCTCTGGGGCAGCTATGGTCAATCGAAGAGTCGGTCAGTCAAAGAGCCACTTCTTGAGGGTCGTCCTGAATATGTGCAGAGTGAGGGCGCATCTGATGTCTATCAGGAGCTCATTCCAGATCTTGGCTGAGATGTAGGAGAAGGATCTTCCACCCATTGTTGCTCTGCGGATGCACAGGGTTTCGGCGAGGGCGAGGTTGGCGGATCATAGGTTCCTCTTGGGTACTTGGAAAGAGATTCTGTTGTTGAGATATTGGGGTCCGGTGGTGTGTAGGGAGGCATTTGTAGGCGTGGGCGAGTATCTTGAAAGTTACTCTCTTTCTGACAGGGAGCAAGTGGAGGCTGCGCAGGTGTTGGGAGATGTGTTTGTTTCGAGGGATGCCAAGGATGAGTCTGGCTGTGGTGTTCTGTATGGACTGGAGTTTGTGGAGCAGACACTTGTTGATCCTGGTGTAGAGGGTATTTCCGTAGTCCAGTCTGTTGGTTATGAGTGCGTGGATCATGGTCTTTCTTGATTTGGGGGGGATCCATTTGAAGACCTTACAGAGGATGCGGAGGGTGTTGAAGCAGGTGGAGGCAATGGCGTTGACCTGTCGTTTCATGGATAGGGAGGAGTCGAGTATGATGCCGAGGTTTTAGGCATGGTTGGTGGGGGTGGGGGGCTACAGAGGGCCACCAGGTGTTGTCCCTTGCAGAGGTGGAGGGTCCTAGGAAGAGGACCTCTGTCTTCTCTCATCTTAGCTTCAGGCAGCTGCTGCTCGTCTAGGATGCAACATCATTTATTCCTTCCTGGAAGTTGAGTCTGGTAGTGAGGGGGTCCTTGGTGAGGCAGAGAATGAGCTGGATGTCATCAGCGAAGGATACTATGCCTGGTCCGTGCTGTTTGACAATGGCGGCGAAGGGGGCCATGCAGATGTTGAAGAGCATAGGGCTGAACGATGATCCTTGGGGTTCTTGGCAGTTGATCTCTGTCGGTTCGGAGAGGAAAGGTGAGAGTCTGATTCTTTGGGTTCTGCCAGTGAGGAAGGAGCGGAGCCAGTCCAGGGCGGCTCCCTGTATGCACTATGCAGGCTTTGTGGAGTCTGACAGTGAGTGTGAGGTGGGAGACGGTGTTAAGGCTGCAGAGAGTCCGAGAAGGATCAGGGCTGCAGTATGTCCTTGGTCAAGTAGGGTGGAGATGTCGTCTGTGGCGGCGAATAGAGCGGTCTCAGTGCTGTGGTTGCAGCAAATTTTGAACTGGGAGGGGTCGAGAATGGAGTTGTCTTCAATGAATTTTGTTAGTTGGACGTTGACGGTCTTCTATGTGGCTTTGGCCGCAAAGGGCAGGAGGGAGATGGGTCGATATTTCTTGAGGTCTGTGAGATCTGCATAGGGCTTCTTGGGTAGGCTTGTGACCTCCGAGCGTTTCCAGTCATTGGGAAAGGTGCCGGTCTCTAAGGTTGTGTTAATGGTGTGTTGTAATTCCGGTGCGATGGTGGCGTGGAAGATGTCGTCCGGAGGAAGGGGTCCATGAAAACCTATTTGTTGTTTGGTTGAAGAATGGGTTAACGTTTTGTGTTCCTTTGCTGGCGGGAGTGTTCGACTTTCCTTTCCTTAATTATAATTTGTTTGCTATGATAATGATATTATGTAAATCAAGTGTCTTTTCTTTTATTATGCTGTTGATTATTGAGTCGATTCGACACTTTTTCATGAGCAAACGTATTTTTGAAGTACTCAGCTGCTCTTTGGTTAGGTTTGCACTGAATAAAAACATAATAAATACAAATATAAATCAAAGGTGTCTAAACTACAATGGCACACATGTGCCCCGTGATATGCTACGGTGGTCTATAGAAGATTAACAAGAGTTTGTAGTGATATTTCACAAGTGTTTATTTGAGTATTTCTACTATTTCTATAACACCGTTTCATGAGAGGGTACGTAGGAACTCCACAAGTGTATTTAGCAACATTTCACATGTATATAGGGCTTTCAAGACACTATTCCTTGTGTGTCTATTGCACCATTCCACAAAAGTATGTATCAACATTACATAAGCATGTATATGTACATACCACTGGCGCCCATAACATTATTTCAAATGCATTTAGAAGCATTTCCAAAGCAATATTACAAAAGTTGTATGTAGGAGTGTTACTGTGTATGTCTGAAGCTCCATGCAAATTAAGGATGCTATAGTTTTTCATCTGCCTGGAACACAAACCTCCAAATGCTTTTTCTAATTATGTAATCCAGTTTTGAGGCTAAAATGCATCCACAATTAATTTTATTACAAGCTGTAAATTGGCCTCATAAGGTTGAACGGCAACAGTTTAATTCATTTCCAATTCTGCTTGATCGAAAGATGTCAGCATTTTTTCAAGCTGACTAATCTATGAGTTTAACATTGTATTTTACATACACAAATATAGATGATAACAGTGACGAACGGGGATGTTCTTCACCAAGGGGTTCTGAGTGATACAGACAACTAGAGTAAATTACTCAGTCAGTCAGAACCAGTCGCGGCCCGTGTAGGTAAGAGCAGTGGGGCCGGGTGGGGGCGTAGAGGGGGGCATATTGACAGACTATGACAAGGAAAAATTAATTATTTCTTTAATTTTCCCTTGTCATTGTCTGTCAAAATTCCCACCTACCTGCCCCCACCGCTCTTATGTGCACCGGCCGCTCAGAACCCCTAAGTGAAAAGCATCCCTATTATTCATTGATACCCATCGACAAATTGATGTCACGTTTGTCCTACGCAATTCATCAGCCCCTGCTTTCAAGCACGATGAAGGTACTAGGGGCAAATACGAGAGTGATGTATAACATGGCTCTGTCATCCCTGTTGCAAAAAAAAAAAACTGACCACCCCCCATCGCTGCCACCCACTGTGCCTTCTTTTCCTCTCTTCTCTGCTCCCCTTCTGATGTGTTCTCTGCTTTGCCAGCACTGCACTGCACTGACGGGCTCTGTGGGAGCCCACCCTAGCAGCCTGGAATTCCTTTATAAGGTAGCAGCAGTGGGCAACAGATTTTGTTAAGCACTGTTGCTACGCCATAGCAGTAAAATACCATATTTAGAACCTGGCATACACGCTACTGGGGCTCAGTGAAATCCATACATAACAATAAGGTTCTTCCAAACCAATACATTATCATGTAATATATTGTACATACAAAACACAGAATAATATATCAAATATATATAACTAAAATGGGACAATCCACATATACTTTGCATTCACCCCTATGCCCAAGAGATGATTGCATGCCAGGCATAGTTGAAGAATGGGAGAATGTTGCTTGTTTCGTGCTTTATTCCAAAATTATTTCACTGCTTGTGTATTTGTTGTGGTACAGATATTTTAGTAAGCTTATAAAGTTTAATATGCTGTTGATTTTTGATTTGATATAGTGCTTTTTGTAGAATTATATTGTGAAAACAACTGCCGCCTTTAGACCCCTGGTACCACAAGTTTCCACAGCACTATTCTATGTGTGTAGCACAATTAATCAAGTATACATAGCATTTCACAAGTATTTATTAGAATATGCCTCGAGTGTCTACAACATTGTTCGATGAGTGCTTATTATACAATTCCATGAGAAAACATAGCAACATTTTTTACATTTTTATTAGAACATTTCCTAGAGGTCGACAAAACAATTCCTTGAGTGCTTATAACACAATTACAGATGTGCATATGCCAACATCTTACACGCGTTTATCATAATACTCCAGCGGCGTTCCACAGGTGTCAACAACCCTATTCAGTGAGTGTCTATAGCACTGTTCCACAAGTGTCGTTATCAGCACTTCACAAGTATATTCAGTAGTGTCTATAGCAATATTCCATAGGGACATATAGCAGCATTCCACAAGGGTAAATGGTGATATTCCACAAGTGTTTATTAGAATATTCCACCGGTGTCTATAACTCTATATCAAGGTTGTGAATTCAAACTTTGTAATGTATATTTTTATGGGATGTGTGTATTTATTGTGACTTTTATGGTTTTCACATTGTAAAACTGAATAAAGTTTTATGAAATGAAATGAAAGTGAAATATGGAGTGGTTGCTTCAAACCCACTTTGTGTTTCACAGTGCAGACAGCACCTTCCTGCACTTTGAGGAGGGATTAGAGATCCCCTTGCAGGTGGGTGCAGTGAGTGGCTGCATCCGCCTGCTAGGGGATGTCCGGGGGGAGGGTGAGGGTCCAAGGAACTCATTTTTTCCTCTACAGAGAACTACCTTTAGGAGGTGCGCTGATGTGCTTCACCTTTTTGTGGCTCACTTTCAGTGGTCCTCCTAAATGCATGTTTGCCTCTACTCCCGCATCCATAATACAGGGCATGTGCAGAGGCAAAAGGATTCCCTCATTTGCGTGGGACCACAGCCCCATGCAAATGAGGGAACGCCCTCCATGTGTCCACCAGCGCTATCAGAATTACATTAGGAGCCACACATGGCTATGATCATACATACATGTGTAATGAATAATGGTTATTGCGCTATTGCCAAACAGAGCTGCAGGAATTTTTTGAATTGGAATACTTTTGGATGTTATACTCAGACAGTGCTTCAGTCTCGAAATTAGGAGCGTGATAACCAACTTCTGGTATTCTATGCTAATGCATTACGGTATAAGTACCAAATAACCTACTTTTTTAACATTTAAGATATTTGGAATTTGTTATTTTGGTGCAATTATCATTACTTGGGTTCTACCCACTCAACGATGTCCACTAGGAGTCTTTATTTGCTCTTTTTGTGCTTTCACATTTAAAAAAGAACTTAGCACTCTGAATGTCATGTGGTCAAGACCCATTTGAGGCCAGAACCCGTAATGAAGGACTGTTTGCTGAAATAAAATATTTGTTGCATGACCATCGCTGGAGTGGGTCGTTCCGGGCTCTCGGATGCATGAGTGCAAGTTTCGATCCTGGACCCCAGAGGACTGAATCAGAACGAAGAATTTTATGTCCATTTGTAATTAACATTGATAAATTAGTACTTAAAAATGGAAAATCAGGTAAAAATTGGCTCACTAGAGAGCTAATTAAATACAAAATTATGTATTTAGTGTACTTTTCTGACTGTCAGAAAAAGAGAAACAAGCTCACTAGGGAGCTATGAAAACAATATAAAAACCTAGGACATAACAAATCGTATTATGAAAACAATAGGCGGTAAACAGTGAATGGCATGAAAATAATGCTCACTAGAGAGAGATAACTTTTGGACTTATTACTGTGAAAACAAACATGCTTACGTTTAAAATTGTTTTTAATCTGCACTTTATTAACACTGAGCACTAACAACACACTGAAAAGTAGCTTTATAGCTTTCAAAATGTCACAAACTACACTGACCACAATGCACTTGATTATAATACAGAAAGTCACTGTGTGCTAAAAATAAAAGAAGTCTGTTTGTCAGGGCTTTTTATCCCGTGATCAAGCCGTGTGAAAGGTGAAACACGTTGGGCTTGACAAGCGTCTGAAAATAAAGCCGCTGTAATTTTCTAAACTACACGAGTGAGTGCGTTCTTACTTCACAAATCCCAGGTTTGGACTTTTGTTAATACATTTTGGCTGGACCCTGCCGAAAAGAAACGCATCACGCTGAATTGGGGGCGCCGACGTCAACATGGGTCAAACCATTTCTGAAATATATATATATATATGGTGATCTTCTTGAGAAAGGAGAGGTGGAGTGATATATATATATATATTCAATGAAAAAACCATTGGTTTTAGGCCATATATAGTTAGGGATTTGCATTTACAAAACCTTATTTTACTCGCATAAAACCATTGAAATTCCATATATAGTTATAAGCGCTAACTATATATCGCGCACCCGCAATCCACTGCTGATGATGTCACATATTACATCATTCATGACATGGTTAGTGACATCACTGATGACATCACTGATGACATCTCAAATGACATCACTGATGACATCACTGATGACATCATCCAGTGACTGTATGTTTCTGTAAAGTTAAAATATCTCTTACATATTGAAGAATGAGTGGATATATAAGTGTCTGGATGAAGGATTTAGTAGGTGCATGACTGACTGTATGAGTGAGTGATTAAATGTGTCTCACTGAGTGCATGGGTTAGTGACTAAACTGTCTTAATTTGTGCATCATTATGTCTGTTGTTCTGTAAACTGTTGCATGTGTTGATAAGTAGCTATATGAGTAACTATATGGGTTATTGATTGGTTGCCCAAGTATTTGTATGGGATACTGAGTGTGTGTGTGGGTGGCTGGGAGGTGTGTGACTCTGTGCATAGATGTGTGAGCAGTTGATTCACTAGATGTATGGTTTCAAAAGTGCATGTGGAAACAGCTGTATGGGCGGTTGACTGTGTGCATGAGTGTATTGGTGAGTGAATGGATATCTCAGTGCTACATGTCAAAGTAAGTACATATGTAAAACACAGTACATGTGAGAGTTGACATATATAAATAACTGTGCATAAGAGCCAGTGAATGTGTGAGTGGCTGTATGGATCATTGTGAACTTGTATCAGGGATTGTATAAGAGAGTAAATATGTGTTAGTATATGTTTGAATAAGTAAAGTTTGTATAACTGTATATTTGAGGAAATGGAGGTGTGATTGATTCTTTGCATGACTGACTAGGTGTGTGAGTAACTCCATGGATGAGTGACAGTCTGTGAGTGTCTGTTTACACTGATTGTATCTAAGGTTATATTAGAGTCTGAAGAGGTTCATCGTATTATCACATGAATGATATCATCAGTGATGTTATCAGTCATGTCAAATGAGATGTTTTCAGTGATGTCATCAGTGATGTCATTTGAGATGTCATCAGTGATGTCATCAGTGATGTCACTAACCATGTCATGAATGATGTAATATGTGACATCATCAGCAGTGGATTGCGGGTGCGCGATATATAGTTAGCGCTTATAACTATATATGGAATTTCAATGGTTTTATGCGAGTAAAATAAGGTTTTGTAAATGCAAATCCCTAACTATATATGGCCTAAAACCAATGGTTTTTTCATTGAATTTTCAAGGTTTTGTAAATGCAAATTCCTAACTATATATCCACTATAACCTATGTTTTTTTCTGTGAATTTCATTGGTTTTTTAATAGCAAATATGAAAAGCTTTAAAATGTCAAGTACGTGATAGATAAAAACATTTTCGTATTTATGCACGCTGATGTGCTTTGAACGCTGCACCCCCCCCCTCCCCTCTTTTGTCTTAGTAGTACTCTCTCTTTGCAGATAGTGAACGGTAGTTAACGCAGGCCTTTACCCCCGTTGTAATCCGTCGTGCCTGCTTGTCTCTCCATTTGATTGATTGTTGTCCAAGCATTTACTGTTTTAGAATTGGTTCTCTTTGGATCATTCTCTATTTACAAACAAGCACAAAGTCGCAATACTCTGTTTAGTCTTTGCAGATAGTGAAAAATCGTGTAAAAAAATAAAAGTAATCAAGCAAAATCAGTAGGCCACTAATTGGATCTCTTTTTGACCTCGCTAAAATAGAAATATTAGGAACAACCCTTCATGAGAAATACGAAAATAGTGAGATGAACTGAGCTCCACACCATGAGGGCTGCAAGACAGCTCGGCTCCATCACCCATCCCGCACAAAATAACGACAAACCCTATGCAAATATTAAAAATATAGACAACACACCAGCAAAGAAACAGGGTAAAACATTTTATTAAAAAACTATTTACATAACGTTGGTTTATAAGATGATGTCAGTAGTGGACCGATGTGTGAATAGGTCGAAAGCAGCACAAGGCTCCAAGATCCGGATGGCAAGCTCCTGGATGTTGGGTGCCATAGTTCAGAGTTCTGAGTTTGAGCCTTTTTCAATGCCTGTGCTTTTTGAATCAAAATGGCGGCTTGACACAAAGCTGACTCAAGCGTTGCTACTGATGCTATGCAGACCAAAACTGGTTTTCAGTTTGTACATTTTTCTAGATTTTTCAATCCAAGTTTGGTTGACTTTGTAGAACGATGGCTTCAAATTTTCAACATACGGTGTGGTGGCGCTGACTGGGAGGGGGCGCTTCGCTCCTGCCCCCTCCCCAAGTAAGATTTTCATACGTGAAAGTACGTTAATGGTTTTGGTCCCTGAGTTGCTTCGATGTCACTGCCATTCTCAAATGGCATAAGTTCTGGATGTTGGGTGCCATAGTTAAGAGTTCTGAGCAGCGCTTGTAACACTGTCTGAAGCTTATTTCCACCTACTGCAGCTTCACTATTCTCAAAGTAAGTGAGTGTCGTTTGTGGACCTGACTGCATTAGAAAACAATGTGATATGTTACCTTCCTAAACAGCTTGACGGAGGCCCCTGAGGGGCGGTGTGATGGCCATGGACTCGGAGAAGACGCTTGGCTCCGACACCCTCCCCAAGTCTTATAGCACTGGTGTAGCCTGAGATCGCCCCCGACATAGGCGGCCGGCTCCCGGGGTCCGGCGGAACTTTTTGCCTTTTGATGACTCTTCAATTCTGAACCTTGTCCCATCCAGCTGAGTTGCGCCCACTCTTGCGGCTACAGCGTCTTGCCCACCATCCAGCTGAATTGCGCCCACTCTTGCGGTGCAGCGATAGGCGGCTGCCACAGGACTCTCAAAATGGCGGCCGGCTCTTCGGTTTTGGGCCTGGTCCACTAAAATGGCCCTGGGACACCTTTGAACTCGGACCCTTCCCTGATAGGGCTTGGGTCCCATTCTCGAAAAGCGTCCCCTCAGCCGTGAAGATTCTACAAAAGTCTTGGGGGCCTCCGACTCCCGCAGGCTTCTGGTGGGGAGCGGCTGCCATGATTGCTCGTGGAATGGCCACGACGGAGCTACGAGATGGTAGTGGTCTCATGCTGACGCCAGCTTTAGTCTGAAACATCCTGAAACACTGTAGACTACCAATTCGATCAGTTCCGGTAGCGCCCCAACATGACCCGGAAGAGAAGAACTTGCCCTCCCCTCTTTGACTGATGGTTCTTGTTGCCTGTCCCCTCTGTTGTCATTTAACAGAACTTTTTGGACTGCTGAAAGGGGTTGTGTTCCGAACGCTGGTTGGTGGAGACATTTTGACTATATTCTTGACCTACGTTGTCGCGTAATGCGTTATATGACACGCCGCGTTACCGCACCCGGAAGTGATCCGAGGCGCGGCGCGCAGCGCGTAACGTAAGCATAACAGGTCATGTGACTTGTTAATAAAACTTTTCATTGGTTCATTTTACTTTTGTTAATTTAATGATGAAAAGCTTGGTCATATGACCTAAAAATTACGCTTTTTATTGTTTTCGAACTTTTTTTTTAAACATATATGTTATAATATTCCAGGCTAATGTACTTTCCCGGAAAATTTACAACTGTCTTGCAAGTAAAATATATTCCTTTTTCGAGAAAAAGGGCATTTCTTCCTTCCATGACGGAGCCGTTGAGTAAAAGAGATTCGGCCTGCTGTCTTAGTCGCCGATACGCCTGATTATCAGATTCTTATCGATCACTTTATATTGCAGACATGAAAAACACAACTGCCCTTAAGCATTTATCTTTACTGCGTTCCTACATATTATACCTTTTATCCGTCATGTAATTGGACTGCTTTATTTCACTTGCCTTTACTGATTCGAAAACAGTGACTAAAAGTAAAAACTTTACCAATGTAAATACTACTACCGTGTTTTGTTTTAAAAACCTTTATTGTGAAAATGTCAGTATACAAATACGGGCCTATAACCACGTGGGCCGGCCACGGAGCAAACTGAAATCGTATATGATGAGGAGACATTTACACTGTAGAAGAACGTAACGAGCGGGCCATTAGGTTGCAAGAACAAAGGTGTCTAACAGTTGCGGAATCGGTGGACGTACATTTTGTAATTAAAATACGACAGGGCCACTTACAATAACATTTTCTAGATATACATTTGCGGGCATGGAGTTACGAGTCCCATTTATACCGGCGCCATTTTGGGCGAGGCCGGGCAGGTCCAAGATATAGTCAAAATGTCTCCACCAACCATCGGCCAGACCAGAACCCCTTTCGGCCCTTTATGCTACAAGATGGTGTCTTCCATTCAGAAAATATTGTTGGCAGCATTTTGAAAGGAAACAGAAACAGCCGTTCTCCTAGTGAGTTTCACATTGTTACATTTAGGAAGAATGTTGAAGAGTAGTATGTGGAAAATCTGAAGCCATTTTTCTACAAACTCTCAATCAGACTTGGATGGAAAAAAAAAACATGAAGAATGTACAAACTGAAAACCAATTTTTGTCTGTATAGCATCAACAGTAACGCTTGAGTCAGCTTTGTGTCAAGCCGCCATTTTCATTCAATCAATAGCGTCCCCCTGCACACATTCAGGGACCTGGTCGTGTCTTCAGATGAAACGGATTGTAGGAAAAGAAGCAGAAAGGAAAAGGAAAAAAGTTCCGCCGGACCTCGGGAGCCGGCCGCCTATGTCATGTGCCACCTTTGGCCACACCAGGGCAATAGTGAAGCTGCAGCAGGTGCAAATAAGCTTCAGACAGTCTTACAAGCACTGCTCAGAACTCTCAACTGAGGCACTCAACATCCAGGACTTGCCATTCGGATCTTGGCGCCTTGTGCTGGTTCCGACCTATTCACACATCGGTCCACTACTGACATCACCTCATAAGCCAAAGGGGCACCCCACGCCGACTTTCGGCGCAGCATTGTAGGATGGCCACACCAGTGCGGCAACTTGCTGGACACAACATCGGGGCCATCCAGATCTCGGCACGTTCGACTCACTGTACCGCAAGAGTGACCGCAACTCAGCTGGACACGCCATCTTTCGGCGCAGCATTGTAGGATGGCCACACCAGTGCGGCAATTTGCTGGACACCACCTCGGTGCCATCCGGATCTCGGCGCGTTCGAGTCACTGTACCGCAACAGTGACCGCAACTCAGCTGGACACGCCGTCTTTCGGCGCAGCATTGTAGGATGGCCACACCAGTGCGGCAATTTGCTGGACACCACCTCGGTGCCATCCGGATCTCGGCGCGTTCGAGTCACTGTACCGCAACAGTGACCGCAACTCAGCTGGACACGCCGTCTTTCGGCGCAGCATTGTAGGATGGCCACACCAGTGCGGCAATTTGCTGGACACCACCTCGGTGCCATCCGGATCTCGGCGCGTTGTGCTGCCTTCGGCCTATTCGCACATCGGTCCGCTACTGACGCCGCCTCACGTGCCAACGGATTTTCTACGCTTTTTGTAGCCCTATGCCGCATAACAGGTCATGTGACTTGTTTATAAAACTTTTCATTGGTTCATTTTACTTTTGGTTTCCTAAAGATGGAAGGCTTGGTCATATGACCTAAAAATAACACTTTTCATTGGTTTAGAACATTTTTTTTTCCCAAACGATGAAAGCCCCACCTTGTTTCTGGATCATTCAGACTGAAGCTGGCGTCAGCATGAGAGCACCACCATCTCGTGGCTCCGTCGTGGTCATTCCGCGAGCAATCATGGCAGCCGCTCCCCACCGGAAGCCTGCGGGAGTCGGGGGCCCCCAAGACTTTTGTAGAATCTTCACGGCTGAGGGGACGCTTTTCGAGAATGGAGCCCAAGCCCTAGCAGGCAAGCGTCCGAGTTCCAAGGTGTCCCAGGGCCATTTCAGTGGACCAGGCCCAAAACCGAGGAGCCGTCCGCCATTTTAAGAGCCATGTGGCAGCCGCCTATCGCTGCACTGCAAGAGTGGGAGCAACTCAACAACATGGTGAGCGAGACGCTGTAGCCGCAAGAGCGGGCGCAACTCAGCTAGATGGCCGCCACCTGGGGAGGCCCGTTCACGCCGCCTCCCCCACGCCCCCCCCCCCCCGGGCCGCCGCACGCCAATTTTCGGAGCAGCATTGTAGGATACCAAAACCAGTGCGGCAGTTTACTGGGCATCACCTGGGTGCCTGTCGTACATGTTGTGTCAGCCATGGGACACTGGACACAGTCCCATCAACATCTCAACGCGTTCTGCTGCCTTGGGACTATTCGCACAACAGACCGCTACTGACGAGGCCTCCCCCCGCACCACCCGGGACGCCCCACGCTGTTTTTCTGTGCTGCATTGTAGGATCCCAAAACCAGTGCGGCACCCAGGCGACATCACCTGGGTGCCGTCCAGAACTCTGCACGTTGTGCTGCCTTGGGACTATTCGCACAAAAGACAGCTTCTAACCATTGTTGCTTTTTGAGTTGAAAAA
Source organism: Lissotriton vulgaris (assembly GCF_964263255.1). Classification (NCBI taxonomy): domain Eukaryota; kingdom Metazoa; phylum Chordata; class Amphibia; order Caudata; family Salamandridae; genus Lissotriton; species Lissotriton vulgaris. Next base: position 747,818,121 of record NC_141693.1, on the reverse strand, counting down.
TGTTTAAATGTTTTTAGTTTTTGTTCCGTTCATTATAGTTAAAAGTTAATAAAGTTTTATAATCTTACTTTGTTGGAGTGTTATCTATTTTTTTTAAAACGAGTGAATAGGGCCTTGAATCGGGTTATTGTCATGTGTGGGCTTTGGAAGTGTGCTGCTGCAGGATCGGACATTTCAAACTCAAATGCACGTTCTTTTTCTTACCTTTCCGAAGCATGGAGCGCAATAGCAGGCAGAGAAAGGGTGATGCACGTGTTGAACACTACCTGACCTGGCAAGTTGCTGGCAGTGCCCCCCCGCCCGCTCCTGAAAGAGGGCACACACACACCGCCGCCCGAGTACTTCACAAATCTTTAAAAGACCATGCGCTTGTTCATGAGGCTTAAATGGTTTATCACCTCTTCTAGAACCCCTGCATCGACCCTCTGACGTTTCCTGGAAAAATTACCATGTAAGACAATACCAAGCCCTGTTAGCTGAAACCCCCAAGGAATCGTGGGGCATATTATCAAGGGGGTTTATCTCCGCTTTTTTGGCTTTAAAAGCCATGAAAGCGGAGATAAAATTATCTCCCTATTACCAAGCTGTCGCTAACACCAGTTAGTGACAGCTAAAAGGAGATAGCGACCATCTTGGGCCCCGCTTTGCATGTCAGTGATACTTATCACTAATGACATGCAAAGTGGCGTGCCAAGATGTTAGCGACTGGAAACAGTCCCTAACATCGCTATCTCCTATTACCAACTTTTGGAGATATTCGCGCTAAGCGCGAATATCTCCAAAATCTAACACCTGCCCTGAGCAGTTCTTAGCCATGTTATCCAATGGGAGGTGGATAACATGGCTAAGAGCATTTGCTCGATAATACATGAATATCGCTGACTTTTCTGCGATAATAGCAAGGTTTATCTGCGATAAAAATCGCCGATGTGCGGCGATAATTTTTGTCTCTAAACAAGTTAGAGACAAAAATTATCGCTAGTTGTTCGTAATATGCCCCTGGGTTTTTGCTTGCAGAAATCGGGAGGCGGGAGACTAGCACTGAAATCAGTAGTCACACGCCTGAATCGGCAGGGTTGGCATGTCTGAATTCTCTACAGCTGGGGCCATAAACTACATCCGCAGGGGTAGGTGATAGCCTGGGACCAGCCTGGCATCTAAAATGGCTGCCGTGCACGACAAAATTGTGGCATTGGAAAAAAGGCAAGATGGCGCAGCCGCTGGAAGAGATGTATCAACATATATCAGCCTCCTCAGCCACCCTCAGGAAACATAGGGGATTAGGATACGTCTCCCGCACCCCCTTATACCTAGTAATTTAATTAACGAAGCACAAAATGGCGAATTCCCGTTTCGCTACCAGTTTGCGGCCCAGTTCGCGGCCCGTGAAGCGCTTCTACCGTGAAAAATCATTTTTTTTTTATTTTCCCCACGGGACCCTTTAATAACCTCAACAACATTCCTAGGGGGTCAAGTGGGTGATACCTTGCCCCCTTTCATTAAATTCCCCCTTCGTTTTTCACCTCTTCTTCTCTCTCGATCCTACCGAGAGACAAGATGGCAGCCGCTCCGGACTGTCACGCAGCAAAAAAAAAAAAAGCTCACGCACAGCCGCTGGAAGAGATGTATCAACATATATCAGCCTCCTCAGCCACCCTCAGGAAACATAGGGGATTAGGATACGTCTCCCGCACCCCCTTATACCTAGTAATTTAATTAACGAAGCACAAAATGGCGAATTCCCGTTTCGCTACCAGTTTGCGGCCCAGTTCGCGGCCCGTGAAGCGCTTCTACCGTGAAAAATCATTTTTTTTTCTTTTCCCCACGGGACCCTTTAATAACCCCAACAACATTCCTAGGGGGTCAAGAGGGGGATACCTTGCCCCCTTTCATTAAATTCCCCCCTTCGTTTTTCACCTCTTCTTCTCTCTCGATCCTACCGAGAGACAAGATGGCGGCCGCTCCGGACTGTTTAGAATGTTGACAGACACCGGAGAGCCAATCAGCTTTCTGCTCGCAAAGTTCTGAAACGCGAAAAGTAAGCGGACCGGATCGCTGCCCGGAGCGCTGTTACAGATATATATCTTGATTTAAACGTTAATTTCTCAAAATCCACTGAAGCACATATATTGAGACCTAGCAAAGGCACATCGGGCTAACAGTCCCTACAATTTTGCCAAGTTTCGTGCAAATCCATTTAGCCGTTCGAGCTAAAAGTGAGTCCAACCGCCCTATGGAAAAATGAATGGGAAAAACGCGTTTTGGGACCCCCCTTTTTTCTCGGCCCCCCCTTGACGAAACCCCACCAAATTTTCAGGGGCTGCTCAGAAACGAAATGTGCCATTTTCCTGAAAATTTCAGCCGATTCCGTCCACAAACGCCAAAGTTATTAGACATAGAATTTTCAAAAATCCCATAGGGAATTAATCCTAACTATATATACCTACTGGCGATAGCCAGTAGGTAATATATATATATATATATATATATATATATATATATATATATATATATATATATATATATATATATATATATATATATATATATATATATATATATTACCTACTGGCGGTCGCCAGTAGGTAGTTATAGTTAGGATTTTTTTCAATGTTAAATCTCAAAATTCTATTTGGAATAACTTTGGCGCCGGTTGACGAATCTGCCTCAAAATTTCCTCAAAATGGCCTCGCGGCGTTCCGGTCCTTCCCTGAAAGTTTGGGGGGGATTCGTCAAGCGGGGGCCGAGATAAAAGGGGGGTCCCAAAACGCGTTTTCCCCATGTTAATTTCCATAGGGCGGTCGATTTCACTTTTAGCCCGAACGGCTGAATGGATTTCCACCAAACTTGGCAAAATTGTAGGGACTGGTAGCCCGATGTACCTTTGCTATGTCTCAAGATATGTGCTCCAGTGGATTTTGAGTAATTAAGGTTCAAAAAAATATATATATCTATAGCCGCGCTCCGGTACGCGCACCGGTACGCGCACCGGGCGCTTACCGCGACTTGCGCGCAGAAAGCTGATTAGCTCTGGGGTGTCTGTAAACATTCTAAACAGTCCGGAGCGGCCGCCATCTTGTGTCACGGTAGGATCGAGACACGAGAGGTGGCCAAAACAAAGAGGGAAATGACCATAAGGGGGCAGAGTAGACCCCCCTTGACCCCCTAGGTTTGATGTGGGGGCCATAAAAGGGCCCCGCGGAGCAAAAAAAAAATAAAAAATTTTTTTGATTTTCGCGGGGTGAGCGCCCGGTATGCGCACCGGTACACGCACCGGTAAGCGTACCGGGGAGCGTACCATGGGGAAAAAGAATGACAGTTTTAAAAGTAGCTGTTTAAAAAAAAAATGTTTTGTTGTTTTTTTTATACATACACATACATATATATAAATGCATATGCATATATATATATATATATGCATATATGTGTATATGTGTGCGTGTAGAGAGAGGTAGAGAGGTAGAGGTGTAGAGGTAGAGAGGTAGAGAGGTAGCGGTAGAGAGGTAGAGATTAGTAGAGAGAGAAGAAGAGAGAGGTAGAGAGGTAGAGAGTAGAGAGTGAGTAATAGAGAGTAGAGAGTGAGTAGTAGAGAGTAGTAGAGAGCAGTAGAGAGAGTAGCAGAGAGTGAGTAGTAGAGAGTAGTAGAGTGAATAGTAGAGTGAGTAGTAGAGAGTAGTAAAAGTAATTTACAATCGTTCGGAATATCGGTGTTTGGGCAGATATGATCCAGGGACCCCCAGTATGCAAGGGGAATTAGTCCCCCCTCTACAAACGCGCCAGTGGCCTGCATTGCAGAGAGGTGTAACAAGGGTGTGGCCTCATTACACTTCTCTGCAATGCAGCTCCCTCGCGCATACTGGAGGCTCCTGGTGGACCAGTTGACCCCAGGGACCCCCAGTATGCAAGGGGAATTAGTTCCCCCTCTGCAAACGCGGCAGTGGGCTGCGTTGCAGAGAGGTGTAACAAGGGGCATAGTCTCATTACACCTCTGCAATGCAGCCCCTGGCGCATACTGGAGGTTCCAGGTGGGCTAATTGGCCCCCAGGGGCCCCCAGTATACAAGGGGAATTAGTTCCCCCTCTTCAAACATGCACGGGGGCTGCGTTGCAGAGAGGTGTAAAAAGGGTTGTGGCTTTATTACACCTCTCTGCAATGCAGTCCCCTGGCGCATACTGGAGATTCCTGGTGGGCTTTCAGGTCTTATATAGTTAGGAATTAGCATTAAAAAAACCTTTGAAATTCACTGAAAAAACCATAGGTTTCACACCAGTTATAGTTAGGAATTAGCATTTAAAAAACCTTTGAAATTCACTGAAAAAACCATAGGTTTCACACCAGTTATAGTTAGGAATTAGCATTTAAAAAACCTATTAAATTCACTGACAAAACCATAGATTTCACACCATTTATAGTTAGCTGGAAATTTTACTGACATAAAACCATTGAAATTCCCACGTTATAGTTAGTTGGACTCACTATAACTTGCGCGCCTGTAATGCACTGCTGATGACGTCACATATTGCATCACTCATGACATGGTCAGTGACATCACTCATGACATCACTGATGACACCATCCTTGTGACTGAGTGACAGACCTAATTTCAGTGTAATGTAACGCTTGAAACACATATTCAAAAATAGAAACAAACATTTTCAAAAAAATGGAGATACCCAAACCAGTAACAACAACCAATTCAGTAATTCCACCATCTATATACACATCCACTCATTCACCAACAGTTCTATATAGTCACTCATATATATACTCACTCATCATATGTAGTGATACACCTATACATCCTGTTACACATCAGCAGTCATCCAAAAGTTACTCACACACATACTCACACATGCAAATAAACTATTGAACATCCATTTATTTGCATATACATTTATACACACACTACCACCTTACTTCTAAGGAAACTTACCCATACTTACTCTCTTAAACAATCACTTATAGAAACACATACTTATTTAAACAGGAACTCCTACAATCTCTCACTATATATACTATACTCACTTATATACATCAATACTCACATATACTAGATTAAAACATATGTCGTTACTAATGAAGACACTAGTGAGACAGTCATTCACTCACTAACACACACATATACACACTCATCCACCCATACAGTCCTGCACATATGCTGTCTTCAAAACACATACAAACAGTGAGTCAGTCACCAACCCCTGCAGCCACTTATACACAAAGAGAAACACTGATACAAACATTTAAATATTTAAACAATACTCGCTAATATATGTTTTCACTAAGATACACGTAATAAGCCAGTTACCCAACCAATTTTTTTTTAAAAAAACATCCATTTACACACTTATTTAAACATTTATTCTTCCATCGACCTTTACAAATACATATATAAAACAAATTTATTTTTCAGAAAGACACACATTCACTGGATGGTGTCATCAGTGATGTCATGAGTGATGTCACTGACCATGTCATGAGGGATGTAATATGTGACGTCATCAGCAGTGCATTACAGGCGCGCAAGTTATAGTGAGTCCAACTAACTATAACGTGGGAATTTCAATGGTTTTATGTCAGTAAAATTTCCAGCTAACTATAAATGGTGTGAAATCTATGGTTTTGTCAGTGAATTTAATAGGCTTTTTAAATGCTAATTCCTAACTATAACTGGTGTGAAACCTATGGTTTTTTCAGTGAATATATATATATATATATATATATATATATATATATACCAAGCTGGTTAAACAGCAGTGGCCCATTGTCCTTACAGACCATGTGTTGAAAGAGATAATGCCCGAAACCCCCACCGCCACATACAGACGCGCCTATGCCATGCGCAATGACTAGGTGTCCAGTAGCCCTGAAACACCTAAAGAAGACAATTGGTTGTCTCCCCGTAAAGGTTTTTTTTGCTGCAGCTCATGTAGGGCATGTAAATTTGGGGAAAATACACCAACATTTGTAACCCCATTTGATACAACGCCCATCAAATTAAGAGCTCATTTCATGTGCCGCACAGAACTAGCGGTTTACGTATTGAAATGTAGCTGTGGCCTTGTTTATGTAGGCAGCACCAAGTTACCAGTACACCAACGCATATTGCAGCATCTGAGGGCGATAGTAAATGCCGACCAAAGCTACCCCGTAGCGCGGCATTTCCAAAACAGCCATGAGAAGAATCTAAATCATCTCAAATATTTTTTAATTGATGCCATTATGCCCAGTAAAAAAGGAGGAGACAATGAGAAACGACTCAGACAACTCGAATCGAAGTATATTGTTCTTCTCAACAGCAAGACCCCGGGGGGGGGGGTTAAATATGGAAGAGGACCTTCACAACCTTTTGTAATCTCTAGTAACCATGAAATATTGGAGGGTGCTGTGTCAGGTTAACACTTCTGTAACTAAGAGTCAATAGTAGAACGTGAATACGCTTTTATGCACCTGTATTGTACCTACGGCAGGTTATGAAGATTATCCTTTGAGAATGTATTTTATACCAACAATCAATTGTTTAAAGAATTTAATTTTTTCTTTCTTTTTTTGTCATCATTTTAGTAGATCACACACACTTACACACTCTCAGGATCTACATGAATCTTAGTTCATCCTGCCTACGCACTAGTCACTTTAGAGTACCACGTTAGGAGCACTATAGATACATACACCCCGCTTATGCTATTAAGTTAGGGTATCTGGGTAACAGGATTACAATAACCATTACAGTTTGAATATGTTTATATGTATGATTACACTTCGTTCTTTAAGGCAAATGTTATCAAATGTCATTTATGAACAGAGCAGATGTTGATATCTCAGGAGCAATGTATTTGGATTGGTATTGATATACATTAGACAGTTGTATCATAACTGAATGGACGTAGTAACAGCACACATGTGAATATGGTATTTGCACGGTAATAATTTAAGCATTTTGCATTTATACATCAGCAACATATTTTGCTTTCCTTGAAATGTGAATAATCCCGAAAGTATTTATAATTGAATGTGATTATGTGTACAAATGTATTTATTACTGTTCTAAATACCTGCATCACTCTATCTCTTGTTGTGTAAACTACTACATAAGTTGATTACTAGCTATATGCGAGTCTATATTAGTTATATATTAGTTAGGTGAGTATTTGTATGGGATAGTGAATGTGTGTGTGGTTGGGTGGGAGGTCTGTGACTGTCCAAAGATGTGTAAATAGTTGATTTAGTAGGTATATGAGGTTAAGACTGTATATGGAAACAGTTGTGTGGGTGAGTGAATCTCTTTATGGGTGTGGTGATGAGTAAATATATTTCTCAATGATACATGTCCAACAATCTAGAAATATAAAAGACAGTGCATGTGACAGTTGTTGTATATAAATAAGCATACATAAGACTCAGTAGATTGTCTGAGTGACTGTATGGAAAACTGTATACTTGTAACATACTAAGTATGAGCTACTATTTATGTGAATAAATAAAGTGGTGTTTGTATAAGTGTGTAGCTTAGTAAATGTAAGTATGATCAATTGTTTGCATAAGTGAGTAGGATGACTACATAAGTGAATAGGATGTGTGCTGGTGTGTAATGTCAATGTAGGTGTATAAGTATATTTAATAGTGTTCTATTGATCTTTGTTAGCATGTATGAGTGAATCTATAGGTACGTTTTTAGATGTGTGTTAGATGTAGTAATCACTGAGTGGGTTTTTAGAAACTTGTATTAGTGACAATGGTTCCAAATATGGTACTCCATATTTTATAATGAGTGTTGAAAGGTTATACTAGTGTATGATAAGATGTATCAGATTGTCACGTGGATGATGTCATCAGTGATGTCATCAGTGATGTCATTTGAGATGTCATCAGTGATGCCATCAGTGATGTCACTGACCATGTTATGAATGATGTAACATGTGACATCATAATAATATTTTTTTAATTCAAATAGGTTTTTATTGGAAGTTTCAGTAGTAAATAAAATACACATAGTACAGACTTAAAAACATACAATATTACAAGAGAACAGTACAGTACCATAAAGCGAAAAGGGGTAAAAAGCAAAATACAATAGGTCACACAATAATACATTCCTAGTAGGCGGTGTATCCGGACAGTTACATGTAAATGATATCACCAACGATATGTAGGTGGGACTCGGGATGTCAGGGCGAATCGAAGAATCAAATAAGCTCCACATTTTTGGATTGTGATGGCGTTAAAAGCATCGGAACGGGGGGGATAGTATCTAAGGTGGTTTATGGGTGGTAAAATAACAGTCAAGGGTAGACCACATCTTTCTCATAGGGGGGCGCCATGGTGATTGTTGGAGAGCTATGTTATCCGCTCCCCTGAGGCTAATTATCCAGTTGAGCCAGCATGCAAAAGTAGATTTGCTAGAATCCTTCCAGTTACTGAGGACAATTTTAACAGCTGCAGTGAGCATGAGATCAAGTAGCGCCCTGTCGTCAGCATGGAGGGAGGGTTCTAGGGTGAAGCCTAAAGCTAGGTAAGGAAGTTCTCTGGACGGGGAGATGGGGAAAACTTTACTGATGAACTCAAATACCTTGTCCCAAAATGGGGTAACACAGTCACAATGTAGAATGATGTGTGCGAGGTCACCCTCCGCCCGTTTACAGTTCCAGCAGAAGGCGTCTTGGCTAATGTTATGGGCATAAAGACGCGCAGGAGTCCAGAAGGTTTTGTGGAGGAACCAATATTTGGTCTGGGATAACGTCGGGCTAATTTTATGTTGCATGCATGATACCCAGGTATTGGCCCAGTCCGCTTCCGAAATCGGTCTAGATGACAATTCAGACCAAAACTGAGTTAGTGGTGCGGTGAGGTTGGTATGTTGGGGGCGAATAAGTTTGTAGAGATGTGACACTTGATGTCCAAGTCTGTTCAATCTACTGAGGTAAGATGGGAGGGAGGGTGGTATTAGTGAGAATTTCGCCTTAGAGAGTGCGGCTTTTATGTTAGGAAGGTATAAAACTCTAGAGGTGCCAGGCCATAGGTACTTTGCAATACTCTGAACGGGATAGAGTATGACCCCTCGAATAATTGGTGCGGGAAGAAGATACCTTTCTTAACCCACTCAGGATTATGCAGGTGTTTTCCTTTGTGCTGTATGTATCGGTTGTTCCATAAAGAATCCCAACCCGAGTGGCATATGCTATGATCTAGAAATTTTTCTATTTTAAGAAGAGCCGTTTTCGTGTTACGAAAGATCGATTTCGAGTGGGCTAGTACATTTAAATTGAGCGAGAGGGCCGCAGCTGGGGAGATTCCATCTAGGATCGCTTGTTCGACTTCCAGCCAAACTGGAGTGTAGATTACTGCGGGGGCTAGCCAGTGTGTGCCTTGCTTCGCTAAGAAGGCGGTCTCATAGTGTCTAAAGTCCGGTAGGTTGGCCCCTCCTAATGATTTGTCTAATCGTAATTTTTTAATGCTGATCCTCGCTTTTTTCCCTTTCCACAAGAAGTTGGCTATATATTGGTCCAATTTATGGAAGAAATCTTGGGTGAGTGTTAGAGGGAGCATTGAAATAAGGTAGTTTACCAGGGGGGAGATCATCATTTTGATGGTTTCCAGTCTACCCCACTACGTGATGAAGCGAGGGGACCATCCATCTAGTTGGTTTTTTATTTTATTTAGGGTGGTCTTCTCATTCTGTAGAAGGGTTTCCATAAGGGAGTCCCCAAACTCTATCACCAGATACTTTATAAATCCTGATTGCCAGCAGAGCCCAGAGTTCCCCAACATGTCCTTAGTGGCTACGATGTTTAGCGGTTTGACCTCAGATTTCTCCCGATTAAGTTTATACCCTGAATGGGTGGAATATGATTCAATGGTTGACATCAAAGCGGAGATGGAAGGCTCCGGAGACTCAGTCACTATCAGGATATCATCCGCGTAAGCGGCTAGTTTAACACAAGTGTCCCCAAAGCTTACTCCCTTGATGTTGTCATTCTTTTTAATGTTGGCGATGAGAGGCTCCATGGCCAGGAGGAAGAGTGATGGGGAGAGGGGACAGCCCTGTCTGGTCCCCTGTTCCAGGCCGAATGGATCTGACAGTGAGCCATTTATGGCAATGCGAGCAGATGGGGAGAGATACAAGGCCATGACCATGTCTATGAAGGTGTTACCTAAGTTGAAGGTGGACATACAATGTTTAAGGAAGAGCCAAGAGACTCTGTCGAACGCCTTCTCCGCGTCCAAGGTAATCGCCACGGAGGGGGCATCAAACGCCTTGGCCTTTTCTATAACATGGCAGAGAAGTCTCGTATTGTCATTAGACATACAATGCTTTAGGAACCCAACCTGTGATGCACTGATTAATTTAGGCAAGAACAAGTCCAGTCTGGACGCTAGGATTTTGGCGTAGAGTTTGCAGTCCAGGTTTATCAAGGATATCGGTCTATAATTTTTTGTTAGTAGCGGATCCTTCCCCTCTTTGGGTATAATAATAATGGTGGCCTCACTCATTGATTTCGTTACCCCTTTTTTTGAGGGAAAGGACATCATAATAATATTAATACTGAGTTTTGTAGTGCGCGAACAGCTACTCCCACACGAGGTGTCCCGGCGCTTAGTGAACAGCAAACGTGAACTAAGTGATAAGGAAAAGAAACCAACAGTAGATGAGATTACTGATAAAAAAAAAACGTCTTTAACTGTTTCCTAAAGCAGGGCTCAGAATTGGCATTGCGAATAGCAAGTGGAAGGGCATTCCACAGCTTGGCTGTTCTCGCCGAGAAAGCTCTCCCCCCAAGACGAGCCTTCGCAAATCTGGGGACAGAGAGCAAGTTGAGCGTGTTCAAGCGTAGAGACTGCAATTGCTGATGCTGTGGGAGTCTTAGTTTAAGATAGTTAGGGCACTTGCCCTGGAGTGCCCTGTAAGCCAGGGTCAAGGCCTTGAACTCGATCCTGCTTACCACTGGAAGCCAGTGAAGATTGCGTAGATGCAGAGAGACACAATGCTTAAACGGAATATGTTTGATCAGTCTCTCAGCCGCATTCTGCACCATCTGTAGCCTTTGGATTGCATACTTCGGCAAACCGAGATAAAGGCCATTTGCGTAGTCCAATCTTGAAGTTACGGTAGCATGGACTTCTGCTTTACGGCAATTTGCCGGCAGCAAATCCAAAAACCTTCGAAGATTTCTAAGTTTGTTTAAGCACCCAAATGTTACCTGTTGAATATGAGCTAAGAAAGAAAGTCCATCATCCCATCTTACTCCCAAGTTTTTTGCACTAGTGCTAGGGAGCGGTGGGGGCCCTATCTCAGTGGGCCACCACAGATCAGACGCAGGCACTAGACCTTTTCCAAAGAAGATCATCTCCTTTTTCCCTGCATTTAATTTTAGTTTGTTAGTGTTCACCCAGATGGAAATATCACAAAGACAACCCTTAAAATTGCCAAAGGCTTCCTCTGACTGCTCTTTGTAGGAGAAAACCAGCTGTGTGTCATCAGCATACGAAATTTCATTGACACCCCAGTTTGCTATTAAGGTAAAAAGAGGGGCCAGATAGACATTAAAAAGTAGGGGGCTAAGCGCTGAGCCCTGAGGGACGCCACACCAGAGAGGTTTGGGTTTGGATGTAAAAGGCCAGAGAGCAACCTTCTGGGAACGGTCGCACAAATAGGACTGCATCCAGGCCAGTGCCTTGCCACCCAGGCCAATGCTTTCCAATCTCTGCAGCAGTCTGGCATGATCGCCCGTATCGAAGGCTGCAGATAAATCCAGGAGCACCAGCATTGCCGATGCCCCTGAATCTAGTGCCCACCTCACTGACTCTGCAACCTCAATGAGAGCAGTCTCGGTGCCGAAACCAGGCCGAAAGCCCGACTGTGTTTCATGCAGGATGGCATTGCTTTCAATAAAATGGTTCAGTTGGCGTTGAACTAATTTTTCCAGCATTTTGCCTGGCGCAGGGAGGAGCGAAATTGGCCTGAGATTGCTAAAATCATCAATGGCTCCATTAGTTTTTTTTTCAAGGGCAGAAATGTGGCATGCTTCCAAACATCAGGAAAAACTCGGGTAGCAAGTGATGTGTTCCAGATGTGGGTGAGTGTATCTGACATAAACTGAGATATCCTTTTCCATAGTTTGGGTGGGCAAGGATCATCCGGGGCTCCTGATTTGCACCTATCAATCTCCGCCAGAGCCTCGTGCTGCCAGATAGGGCAGAAGTGAACCAAGGACGGGACCAGCTTAGGGACCATATGAAGATCCGACTTCTCTGTCTCGACCGGGGCAGAGAAAGTGTCATACACCTTTAAAATTTTGTTTTCGAAGAAATTAGAGATATCTTCGCACAAAACTGGTTTCGAGGTCGCTTTCATCTCAATTGCTCTGGGCTTAAACAAGGATTGCACTCCTTTAAAGACTTCTTTGCTTGGATGATCGGCTTTCTGAATACAGGAAGCAAAAAAGTTGCCTTTCGCCATTTTTATCGATTTGTGTAGATTTTTCAAGGCGTTTTTGTAGCACCGCTTTGATGTGTTGCAGTACTTTTGTCTCCACAGACGTTCAAGTCTCTTGCATTTCCTTTTTTCTTCCATAAGTGCCTCTGAGAACCAAGGTGCTGCTGTAGATAGTCTGCGTGATATTACCAGTTTAGCTTGAGTGACGGTATCCACCGCCGACGCGACCCATTGATTAAATGTCAGGGCATCGTTATTAGGGTTTGAGGTGAGGGCAGGTGGGGATCTTTCTAAGATAGGACCTAAAGTTTCAGCAGTTAGATTATTCCACTTTCTCTTCATAGTGGAACGCTTGCCTCTAGCCAAGCTGAAATTGTCCAGATTTGTTGAAAATGGGATCAAATAATGGTCTGACCAGATCAATGGTTATGGCGCCTCTACGGTAATATCCTGAATATTAGAAAAAATTAAGTCTAAAGTGTGGCCTGCCCTATGAGTGGGTCTCGTAATTATTTGTGCTAAATTAGCAACTTCTAGTGAGGCCATAAATTGGGATGCTTGAGGGCAATTGGAGTTGTTAACATGGAGGTTAAAAGTCCCCAGAGCCAAATCACATCATCAGCAGTGGATTGCGGGCGCTCAAGTTATTGTGAGTACAACTAACTATAACGGAGGAATTTCAATGGTTGTGTACGAGTGAAATGTCCAGCTAACTATAACACCTCTGAAACCTATGGTTTTTTCAGTGAATTTCTTAGTTTTTTTCAATGATAATTTTTAAATGTATTACTTGTTATATTTATTTTTTTCATATTGTTTTAATAACTTTTTTTAGTCTATTTATTTTTAGATATCTTATTTTTAAAATTACATTACACACTTTTAATTTTCCTTTTTTTAAATTAAAAAGATTGCATTTTAATTTTTTTACATTTTTTAAAATATATTAATAATATTTTCTTTATTATTTAAAAAAATTAATTGGGGGGGGGAATCGCACACCCAAAGTGCACCTTACTCGACTATTGCACATAACCTAGCCGCCATTTTAGGATTGTTGTGTAGGATCTATGTAGGGTGTGCAAAGGGTGCTTATTTTTCTGTGCGATTGCTATGCAACCCGTACGCGACTTCAAGCGCATACACGACATATGCGGATTACGCTACGCAACGCTTGCACGTTTTCCCGTGATGTCATCTACGTGTTTGACGTGGTGGGTGCGCGACTTCCCCGAAATTTTTTAACGTGTAAAAAGATATATATGATATAAATATTAAGGCAAGATATTATCTGAGCAAATCAAAATAATAATATTGTTTTAGTTTTAATAAACATATTACTTAAATGCAATTTCGCGAAGTCGCTCTTTGTGCGTGCTGCGTGCTGCGTGTGGGCACCCTATGCAGACTCCATGTGACCAGAAAAAAAGAGACTTGATTAGTTCATAACACTTCCTATTGTAACTATTGAAGAACCCCACCCATTTCAATCACTCTTCTTAGACCTTCTTTGGGGAAGACCTGTACTGAGAAGAACCTCACTTTTTGTTAATTGGATACCTGAATTTCTGGTCATTCTGTTGCTGAAGAATTTCTACCAGAACCTCCCCCTCCCGAAAGATACACAGCCATTGTAGGGACATTTTGTTCTTTTCTGGAGGGACAAAAGAAAGTTAATGCTACCAAGGTTACATGCAAGATTTGCCAGGCAGTGCAGTCCAGAGGAGATCCTAACAAAAAATTCTCATGTGACACTGCTAGTATGCGCAAACACCTCCAATCCCTGCATCCTGTGACCTATGCTCACGAAGAATGCAGAAGACTGCGCCAAAATGCACCTCCCCCACCGGCAATACCAAGTACCTCTGGGGCATCACCTTCAACATCGCCACTAGACATACGTCCCCAATTTGGGAAAGTTAAAATGAACTGCGTGAAGTGCAATCATTTAATTTGTTATGGGGAGCAATCAGTAGACCTAGTTTGCAGGGCAATAGATAACCATTGATGCTATTTTTTTCCCTCAAAGTTCATGGTTTTCTTCGTCCAGTTGACTTTTTTTTCTTTAAAAAAAAACATGTTCAAAAAATCAAAAAAAATAAATAAAACTACAAAAAACCAAAAACATTTATTTTCAGAACTAACTACTCTGGTTAAAAAAAGAGCTACATTTGTATGCTAGTGTGTGAAAGTTTAGATGAATCTACGTGTAGTGTATAATTGGTGAAAGTATAAGTGCAGAACTATAAGGAAGTGCTGCAGCATGACACTTTAAACTCTTTAGTTACAACATGCTGTGGTACTTCCAAAGCACAGGGATATAACATATGTACATAAATATGTTGCAAGTCTATGCTTCCCTCTGCACTGCTGCTTAAAGTACAGCCATATGGTGACACAGGTACCCTTGCACCATGGTGCAAGGATATCTGTGTTGTGTGGAGTTTGTTTTTGTGCAAAAAGACACACCTTCCTGCACAAAAACAATCCGTGAAGGCATTTTTCTCCTGCAATGTATGCTGTGCATTTTAGCGTACATTAAAAAAAAATGAGGAGAAATGAAAATAATTCTCCTTGTTGTGCCTTGCTACACCAATTGGAGGATGTTGCAGCATTCACACACATGTCCAGATTTATGATTTCTAATAAATCTGGAGATGTCTTGTTCTATGAGTGTTCTGTGCAGACACGCACAGCAACATCTATAGAATGCCTTTCAATGCAAAGTGGTGTGTATGATGAGGTCATATTTACATGGACCAAAAAAGGTACACACAGTACCTTTTCCTCTCTTTGTAAATATGAAAGACTGTTTTGCGCTATAACTATGTTACAAAAAGTGACATTTTGTTGGCATAGGATGCTTCTAAATTTGTCCCATAAGTGCTTAGGTATTATCAGACTATCACAATAAGAACATATTTCTAGTTCATTGTTTGAAAAATTGCATGAAAGTGACATGAGGTAAGCACAGACTTATCTCTCCAAGGAAGCTCAAATAAGAATGATTGAAATTATTGCACTACTGCAATAGGTACAATGGGAAATAATATGAACCAAACAAATCTTTTTTTCTCAAGTTGGATGATATCCTATAACAGTGAGATTCCAAAACTACATAGGTATAAACTGGGTGTTTTCAAGTTTGTAGCTTCTTGCAAATCTACCCCGTCCATCTCCCCTTTCTTCACCTGTGTACAAACACAGGCCATTGTGCATTTTAATACTTAGTTAAACTTACCTTCACAGTAATAGAAATAAAAAATGCTATACATTTTATTCAGTTGTTTTTTATATTGTAAATTACTGAAAATTTCATATTTAAGAATTAGGATCTGTGAAAGACAAGAAAAAATACAGTTATAATATATAATAATATATTTTTTACAACACAGCATCATTTTAACATTTTACAAAGTTTTTTCTTTGCCTTTTTTGCTGTTCTCAGAATATACTGAATTTCACTAGAAACAGTGATTTCAATCATACTCATTACATAATAGCAGGCAAAAAAAACAATCAATAACAGCGATTTAAAAAACCCAAGAGTATATCCTCAATAATATACCATATAATACAAATCACACATATTTAAAATGCTTACTCCGAAGAAAATGTTATAACAAATATTTATAAACACTGTAAATGTTGTTCCTTAAAAATATATGCTGAGAAAATGTGCAAGATAAAGTCTGTAATTTAAAGACACACCTTTCCTCAAGGCCAAATGGTATTATTGAAATCCTTTATATTGAAATTGTCCAACAGAAATCATATTAATACTTATTATTAAATTCCCCAGAGGCAGAATTATGTTCCTAAAACTTTTGCTTTAAAAATATTAGGTAGGAATTTGATAATTCGCTTGGCAAACGTTGTTTAAAAACCAACTGAGAATCATTACAAAGTGTCCAGCATTTGTCACATTTTTTTTTAATATATATATTTTTATTGAAAGAAGAAAAACAAGAGGAAATATTACACATACCAGGTGTCATACGGTAAAATACATTGCAACGATGAGTGGGCGAATAAGCCAATATAGTAAAATCAGTATATAGGAGAGTAGGAAGTCAACATGAACAGGTATATAAAAAGAGAGTAACAATACAATCAACAACCCATTAAGCTGACGCCAGCACATTTCGTCCAACTCACGATTCAGGATAATTAAAACCGAAACAGACACCCAGATTATGTGAAAGAAATCAATTCAGGATAAGCAACCCGCCTCTTGTAAAAAGGGAGAAAAAGAAAAGAAAAAAAGGCCATAGAACTAAACAAAGACAAAATAAAAAACCCTCCCCTGTTCCCCCCACCCTGCACCCCTGCAATGGCTATGGCCTAACCCCACTAGCAGCGTGCCTGTCGCCCCACAACTAAATCCTAAAAGAAGGTAAAGAGTGGAGAAGGAGATATCATACATGCTCCCGGCCCCCCTCCCTCACCGCCAGAAGCAAACCACCCCGTATTATGGTCAAGACACTGTGAAGCAGCAATTACAATACAACCGGGGGAGTTTGTAAAAACCACCCGACTCCCGCATCATTGTAGGCTACAAGTCCCGTATCGAATATAGCCGTATTATCAAACCCGTACAATCAGACTCAACCCTGGCCACTCCGATTTTTCGTGCGAGCTCACTCCACTCGAACCGCCATCCCAACAGGAGAATCAAAAGTCAAAGTCAGTGCGGTGCGATCAAATCCAAAGTGTTAGTACTTGAAGTCCACAAATCAAAAGGAGATACCTGTCCACCAACAGTGAGGCACTAGAACGTGATTGAGTCAACTGGAGAAAAAGAATGATGAATCAATCCGATAGTCACTGATAAAATTATCCAGGAGTATAAAATCGTCTGTGTCCATCTTGGGCGGTATCGGCATTGAGATGTCAGAGTTATTGATAGTTCCTGGATTGCTAGCTGTTGTTCGGGAGCCGACCTAAAACACCAAATCAGGTTTCCACTCGGGGTCTTTTATCACTGGCATGCCCTGAATCGCGGGTAACACAGCGTGTTCCAAAGCTATTAAAGAGTCGTGGTCCAGTCTCAGACACATACTCTCGGCCGTTACGTCCATTTTGTGGATGATGGCGGCAACTTGCAAGTGAAGCGCCCCAATGGCGGCCATTACGGTCTGCAACGATGGTGCACATTCCACCCGCTCCATATCTTCTCGCGTAACGATAGATCAGACCTCTCGCCCCGGAGGTTGACTACTCCAGGGTAGCAGGTACAAGCAGGTCCGACATTAATGGAGGGCACCCGTGATTATTGCGGTATAGACACTGTTGCGGCAGTCGAGGATCCAAGCCCGTCGACCCCGGGAGGTCAGCAGGGTCTTCGGGCAACGGACTCCCACACACAGCAACCGGTGCGTCCCACTGCCGTATCCTTAAAATCCACCTGGCCACCGTACCACCATCCAAACCGGTCAGGATATTCTCCACTTCGGGAGACCCAATGCCGCCCAAGACCCGCGGCCGATGTTGTTCAACTCTGACCCGGGTGGGTTATAAATCGAGGCCCCGGCTTCCATGCTGGGTTAGGCCGAGAATGAAAACACGGCGTAGCTCCGTCATTCGAGGAGATGGAAATCTCGGGATTACACCTTTATGCTCTGCAACACTTCAGCCACACGGGAGTCTGGAACGATTTCAGGATCAATATCAGGATTCATGAGCTACTGACGGCGGTCGGCGGAGCCGGGAGCTTACGCGGCCATCTTGGTTGCGAGCGTAGCTCCTCCTCCATTTGTCACATTTTAAATAGGCAGTGTAATGTCCAGATGTTGTAGAAGGACCATCATGGACAATGATTGCTACTGCTACAAAAGTCCTTCCTGATATTGATAGCTGACTTGCTACAAAATGCTTTATTAAGTGTCCAATTTTCTTCCATCAGCTGTACAACGTTGCATCATTAAAAATATATATTGTCCACATCTTTATATAAATAGTGTTGATAACATTTCTGATTTGCATTGGCTAGACTCCATGTTTTGATTTGCATTTTCACAATGATGTTCCCATTTGTAACAAAGGGCAAAAAGATTTTCAATTTCTACACCTTCATTTTCCGATATGGTAAGCATATACATTAGAAATTCCCGAGCATCTTGTTGGATATTCTGCATAAATTGTGTACAACCAGAACACACATCCAAAACTTTACGAACATCAGACACTTTGTATTTCACTTTTATCAGCTCTCAAATTTTCATAAACGCAATGCAACAAGGAACAAAGTATTTTTTCCTGATTCTACGTAATTTGCTGTTGCAAACCTTCAAGAAAAAAAACAACATTGACCACTACATTAGCATAGCAGTTGATACCTGAACTTTTTTCAAACTGATAACCAACAATCTCTTCAACAGAGTCCTTTTTCTTTTTGCTTGCAAACACAACATTATCTTGTTTTTTTTCCTTCTCTACACCTTCACTACAGATATTCTCATACCTTCTTTTTCGTCCTACTACACGCTTTTCAAATACAGGATATTGACCTAAATCGGGAGGATACACTCATCTTAACCTATTATACTGTTTTACACAGTTTGCATCTGCAGTAACCTTTGTGGTATCAAAATTGTTGGACCTGGCCCTTTTTGGCAGGTTCACCCCAAAACTTGTTGCTTTATCCTGGCCTGTTTCTGTGACCTGGTGTTGGTGATTTTAGGCCTTTGCGCACTTTTTCACTGTTGTACAGTGTAAAGTGCGTGAGCTCTCTCTCTGTGTGGTGAGAGTGACCTGACCTCCCATAGGAATGAATGGAGAATGTGTATGCCCTTGGTAGTTCCTGATGTGTGGGGAGTGCAGGGTCCAGTTTGGTATGTGCGAACTCGTGAGATTGAATGCTGCGCAATGATATATGCGGCATGATTGTGTCTAGTGTGGAAGTGCCACTTCTAGAAGTTGGCATATTTGTGTAATTTGTGTCTGGCGTGTGATTGGCTGACGCTGGCTGGTGAGCCTGGCTCCAAGAGTCTGGGTGGGTCTGCCCCGGTGGTGAATGGAGTGATTAGCATGCTGATATGAGGGGAGGGGTGCACCTGGGCCTGAATAGGGCTGGGCTTTCCCCACACAATTCTGGCTCCACCCCCTGTGGTGCGTCTGATGTCCCCAGCCTGGCCAGTAAAAGGAGTTCCCTATAACCAGTTGTAGCTGGCTCTCACATTGCCTGCTAGACAAAGGATTTTATGGTATAAAAAGGATCTGTGTCCCCTTACAAAATGTTCTTGTTTCTGACTTGAATCCTGCCAGGGGCGTGCTGCTGCTTGGGCCCAGGGGAAGAGTTGCCTCCCTGGGCCCTGCCCAGCCCCTGGATGCCTGGAGGATTTTCCTTGCTGGGAGCTCTGTTGCTCCATCCTTTGATCTCCAGGACTGCTGATACCTTTTTGGATTGCTTTGACTTTGCCAAGGCTTTGTTGCAGTATCCCTGCGCTCTATTTGTAGGCTGAGCGCTTTATTCTACTGAAATTTGCCGTGCCTAGAAAAGGGAGAGCCTGGTGGCAGCGCGATGCTGCCCTTTCCCCCGAGGGATTCCCCGGCGTGGGGATCTCCCCTTTGGCTCATTTTTGATGCGAGTGCCCACCTCGCTTATTTTCCTTGTGCACCCCGTTTCTACTTTTATATTTATAGTGAGGGTGCCCACCCCTCATTTTGCTCGTGAAGAAATCACTGACACGGCCCGAGCCGCCTGTGCAGTCTTCCCCCGGGCCGCCGGCGCTGCCTAGCGCGACCCAGAAGTAGTGGAAGAGGGCGGGGCCTGGTGAGCCTTTGTACTGCTTCCCCCTGCCTGGGGGAAGCCTTTGGTGTCTCCTGTTTGTCCGGTCTCCCGTATGGAGAGGGAGACCGGAGATGCCTGCCTGCCCGCCTGCAGCCGACAGGAAGAGAAGGAGGGGCGCGAGGCACAGTGCCGTGCCTGCCCGTCACGGAGGTGTCCCGGAGCCTTGCGGGCTCCATTCTAAAAAGTACCGGTCCCGAGGCGGTGGACCGGTTGAAGAGGGACCGGGCACAGAGCGGAGAAGTCCTGCTGAGCCCGGTAAGTGAGGGCTGGGCAGGGGAAACACAGCCGCATACGTTCTTGAGCGGCCCCCGCCTGAGAGGGGACCGCTCCAACGAAGGGGGACAGTATTTGAGTCCGTGCGGCCCCGTTTGCTGAGTGGGCCGCTCCAACGATGTGCACAGCGCATTGGGGGCATATCGATTTCCTGAGCCCCCGGAGGCTCCACCGTGGAGCATGTTTTGTTTGAGCCTGCGTGGCTCTACTCTGGCCATTTGTTTTAAAATCCCACGGAGGACTTGGGGGCATGTATTTCTTTACAGAGCCTGCGGGCTCCAACTAGGCCCACATTGATTTTAGAGTCCCTACGAGGGACTTGGGGGCATGTGAATTTATAGAGCCAGATGACTCCGCGGCCCCTCAGCTGTTTCAGAGCCTGTGTGGCTCCAACGTGGGCTATATTTCTTTGAAGGGTCCAGGTTCTCTTCCCCATGTTTAGTCCTGTTCTAGGGTCAGTGAGGATCCTATCACAGTGTTGTGTTCCCAGCTGCCCAGCAATTAGTGGGCAGCTGCACCGTTTAGGTGCAAAGGGGAGAGAGTCCCTGTGTGGGACAGAGATGGCACAGTGGTGCCAGGCCTGCTACAGCTGCGCAGCACTTAGTGCCAGCTGAAACGTTTAGGCCCTTGTGATTTGTCCCAGCTGCCCAGCAAGTAGTGGGCAGCTGTAATGTTTAGGTTTTGCGCCGGTGGTGCACCCCTGACTGGCGCTGCATTGGCAGCGCGCCCTGACATTCTGGACACAGGGCTTTTTGAGTCCCCTTGTTGGATGGCAGGTTGGCCAGGGGGCTGGTATGTGGGTAGGGCATAAGGCCCTAATGTTATTTTTGCACAATGTGATTTTGCCCTGTTTATGATGGTAATTGCCTAAAGTGATATTTGTGCAATGTGACTATGAGGTTATTTTACCTATGTAGGTTTATGCTAGTGATATGTTTTCACTATGTGAGTTACGCCCCTAAATATGATTTATTCTTAGGAGGCAGAGTCTAATGAGTTTAGACTAGTGAGGAGATTGCCAACTGTATTTTTACCGGTTAGGCCCAAATTATTCGTATTGTGCTATGCCATTATGCCTGGGACACCTCTGAATGTGTTTTATGCATTATGTGTCTTACCTACACCTCTGAATGTTTTTATGCAGCATGTGTTTTCCTGTGCTACACCTCTGAGTGTTGTGATGCATCATGTGTAAAATGTTCATGCTTATACCCCTGCAGGTATTGTGATACTTAGGTGGTTGTTTTTCTCCTAGTACAGGTGGTGCTAGTGAAGCCCAGGTTCCCTGCGTAATATTCTCCTAAGGGGATTAGGGTTGCGTAGGTGGTACTTACCTGGTACCAGTAGTTACTGGTTGTGTGCTAAAGTGATTATTATTCTATGATCTACAAAGTGCTATTTCTAACAGTATTTCTAGTTCTAAAATTGTTGATCCTGACAGTGGCCAATGTGGCCCTGTCCTGTAAATAATCCCTTGTGAATATTGCCCGTGCCAATTGGCACAATGTATATGTGTGATTACTATCTGATGTGTTTTTGACAATACAAAAGTTATTTTTATATAACCTTGTGTGGAGTTCCTTTTGTGGTGTGCCTAGGATGTTGTTGCTGTTGTGTGCGTGTGCAAATGCTTTACACATTGCCTCCAGGATAATCCTGTCTGCTCGTGCCAAGCTACCAAGGGGGTGAGCAGGGGTTATCTTGGCGTGTGACTCCCTTGCCCTGACTAGAATGGTGTTTTCTGCCTAGCTTTGGCGTCAGCCTTAGCCAAACAGAAATAGCCAGTTCTAACAAAAATCAATTAAAAACAAACCAGCTAAAGTTTTGACTCGCGACAAAGCAACATATGCCAAACCTTCTTTAAACACAGTACTTCCAATGTTCACCAAAGCACTGTCTACACTTAAACCTTGAGATTTATGAATAGTCACTGCATATGCCATACAAACTGGAAACTGTTTTCTACGGACATATACATCTTTAACATGCCAAGAAACGAACTGAACAACCACCAATTTGTTTCACTTCTTCAATCTGATCAAATAATTTTTTTTTAAATTCAATACCATCTTTATTCGGATAATTCACAAAATCCACAACTTTGCCCATTGCTCCATTAACTAAACCTTTTTCTACATCCAAATTACGCCTTAAAATTACCCAACAGTTTGTACATGCATATAGATTCTTTTCTAAACCAGCAGTGATAGATATGGATTTTTCTAAAGAATACAATTTTGTTTTCAACTTTTCTGTCAAAATAATAGTGATTCCTTCATGCTCTGTTTTAACAATAGCTTCCACTGTTTTTATTTCTTCATTTTCCAGCTTAAAAAGTTGTTCGTTGAATATAGAACACTCACGCAGTGTTGGCATTAAGCAGATAACGGATTTGTTTTCTGCAATTTTCATATATATTATCTCATGAACAATATTTTCATTTGGAAACAAATTGGAAAGTAATCGACTCTGCAAAGCTTGTTTGCCATGTTCTGTCAGTACTCCAATTCTTATATCTTGAAGAATAGTTCCATAATCAACATCATTTGCCTGTCACATATTTGTAATGAGTTCCTTGTATTCAAAATATGACCAAATGCTAATGTTTCCAACACTTTCCAGAGGCTTTCTGGTGTTTTCATGCATAAGTGTTTTAAATACTGGTTGTCTTTTTACGGGAGTATGTTGCAGTAGATCTCCAAAAACTATGACATGTTTACCTCCAAATAACACGTCATACTCTGTTTTAAGAATTTGCTGCATTCTTAAATGCACAAAAGCAAGCATTACGTTTTAAACCATGCTTACCTCATCAATAATCAGTAGTTTCATTTTCTTCAGCACTCTTGAAACTTCACAAGAAGCTTCTACAGATAGCATGTGATATTCCAATTTGTTTTCATGCTCCACAGGTAGCATCAGTAAATGATGTAATGTAATTCCTTTAATGTTGTGTGCTGCCAACCCAGTTGGAGCAGTTACAACACAAGACAAATGTGACTCAGTTGTTTTCTGTAGATAACTGGTGATTACTTTAATTAAGAAACTTTTTGCTGTTCCAGCTTGACCAATCACATACATTCGGGAAGGTTGAAATGATGTGCAGGTGCATTCTTTCTTTTCATGAAGAAATCCATGATCAATCTGTTGTCTCACTTGCTGATATATTTCTTTCTGTTCAACATTTAATTGTTCTTCCAAGTTTGCTAAGTCCGTTACATCTTCTTGAGCTTGATGCATTGCTGTTTCCACCTCAATCATGGCGATTGCTGCTTCATTTTCAACAATTGGTTGTCCTAGTGGATCTAGACTCAGCACAGCAGAACTTTGACTGTCTTGAGAACTGTCTATGGCAATCTCAGCTGCAATAGTAGCTTCTTGATCAAGTTCATCATTCAACATTTTCACATAACTTGCAAAAACAGTGCATTCTATGGTATCTTTACAAGCATTGAAGGAATCTTCATAGCTCTGAAATTCTCCAAGTAATTCCAATTCCGAACGCCATAGTTTGAACAGTTGCAAAAGAGCTAAATAGTAAAATTCCCTTTATCAGCAGTGTTGCAACTCAGCTTCCTGTGATTAATCAAATTTCCTTTTGTTTGTTTCACCAAACATCCTTCGGAACCAATCACTCCATATTTTCCATCATTGATGTTCTCTGTAGTATTCCGTTTAAAAGTGTAGTTTTGCAGCATTTCATAGAGACACGTGTTCTCAAGATGATGACTTCTGTTTGGGTAATATGTATCCAACATATTTGTTTTCAAAATATCTGTACTTTCTGGATCTTTTTCTGTTAAATATTTAATTTCTTGAACAGATTTCAGTACCCGATTTCGCTGTGCAGCAAGACCTAGACTCACCCAAATTATTCTTCTAGATTTGGAGTATAGACTTGCAGATGATAACCAATCTGAGCATTCATATGCTCCAATTTCTCGATGGGATAACATCTTCAAACTGAAACTGTATAATTTCTTACTTAGAGTCTTCTCGTGAGAAATCTCTTCCCACATTTCTTTCGATTCCGTCTTTACTGATTTTTTAATGTAGGACGTTTCTTATCGAGCAACAGCAATGGAAATGTCCGCAACATACTGAATATCCATGTTAGCATTCCACATGGACAGAATAACCAGATTGCAGTCATTTATGTATTTTGACTCTTCGCTTCTTCTTAAATTGTAGGTATTCTTTGGAGTCTTTCTTGTGATGGTATGTCGCATAGCTGACATAGAACTGTTCACTCTTCCTTTGGATATTACAGTATGTGGAAAACCAAAACGACATTTGGTATAAAACCTTTCCTTAGACTTGTACTTTCGGCTACAGTATTGTCCACAACGATTGCTTTGGAATCGTAAGACTTGTTGTCTTAAGTTTTTTTATTCTGTGCTTTTGGGTGCAGCACATGTGGCATATTCTGCAATAAAAGACAAAACAATATCATCTGAATCTGTTCCGAATTTTGGGGCATCCTTGATCCATAATAGCATATGTATATGAGGAGCACCTCTTGCTTGATACTCCTTTCTCCAAAAGAAATCCACAACTTCTCCAAGAGGAGGATTTTTTAAACTGCAGATAAAAGACATCATAGCTTCAAATCTATGATTAAAATACCTGCATACATTAACAGGATCCAAAGAGCACAATTCTCCAGGTGTCTTGTATTCAATATTTTTTTATATTGGAATTTGCCTCTCGAAGAAATTCAAGTAAATCATCCCAAGCGTACTCAGCACAGCTTAGGGTAAGGAACCATGTGGGAGTTCCTAAGTTCCGTAGCATACATTTCAGTTCTCCATGATGACGGTACCAATATTTATTAATGCCACGCTGACATGCCATCAGATTAATCAGCTGAGATTGTAAGTGATCATCCCTCTGGTGCACTTTATCCATAAAATCCTTTGCAGAAACATTTTGCAGATGTACTCCTGTTTTCAATACGTGATTGACTGCATATGAAAGTCCAGACAAGTCTCTTTCAAACAAAAGATGAAATATATAATAGATACATTGTCAAAATTTTGGATCTTCTGCATATAATCTTTTTGTCCAATATTCAGATGCAGGAATTTGCACAGGTCGTTTATCATATTGTCTTCCTTTTCCTGTTGGAAACAACGGTGGAAAACAACGAGCGTCCAAGCTCTCTTCCCATACACGCATGGGACTTCCCTTTGCTTTTTTCATTTGGAATAACTCAATAGTATTCCCCATCACTTCTTTTGAATGAAGTGGATGTACACTGTAATGTTCATAGTTTTCTTCACTTCTTGACATGTCCACTTTTTCAATTTGTCCACTTGACGTTTCACTATCTTCTGCTAAAGTATTTCTTCTTCTCCCATATAAACATTTTTATAGTACCTATTGTTTTTTATCAAATAAAAATTTGCTTTCTGCACTTTCTTAACATCCACTAACTCCTGCCAGATTTTCTTACTCTTAGTAGGGACACCATGAACTAGAATAACTAGTTCATTTTATACACTCTCTACACCAATAGTTTCAATATTTTTTTTTAATCTAGAGTGAAATATACAACTCTTCCTTTTAATCCTCTTTGTAAATCTGAAGGAGGCAATTTACCTGTTTTAGGCTCCATACGAACAATAGCCTGAAACAGGTGCACACATTGAATGAGAATAGACTCATAGCTATTTAAATCTATCAGTTCTGGAGTAATAGCAACCAAATCTAGATTATTATGAAAGCTCTAGAGGGCATTTTATTCTCATATAATTTGTTAAAACCTAAATCCAAACAATTTTCTACCATCAAATGAGTTGCAAATTCCTTCCTCATATCAATATATTGTATGTCACTTTTTAAATACAGATCAACAATCCTAGTCGGATTTTTATAGTGAGTTTGCCGACAAGAAATACAAGAAAAATGTGGCCTTTCACCTGAAATCACCTTAAACTTTGTAATTTGATCATCAAAATTTGTTGTAGTAGTATGTTCCACATTCTCTCTAACATTTTCTTCTATTAATGTATCAGTTTCTGGAGTCTCTTGTTGAGGACCAAAGTAACAAAACTCAATTTTATCACAAATCTTTTTCACATCTGATACTGATCCACGCAAAAGAGCATTGTTCAACTCATTTAACATTAGTGCTGGACTTTTTGCATAATACAATCTTCTAACTAACCTCCGCATTTGAAGTATGATGTTCTGCTAACATCCTGAAATGGTGAAAAACACTTTGACATACTTTTCTAGAAAGACAAGCCAGAGAATGACCTTGCAAACCAGTATTTTTTCTAACTCTGCAAGGGTGCAGTCCTTGCATCATCTTAATCTTTTGTTTAACACTTTTTTTTTACTATATTCTCGTAAGAAATTATGTAAAAGATCAATAGATTCTTATTGTACACTACAAATACTACTGCAATAACAAGTGTACACTGGGGCTTTAGGACGTCTGCCTGGAACTTCATCAGCTATCACTTCTTCTGCATTTCTGGGAACCATTTTTTCTTTGTCAATTGGACAACCATTTCTAACCTCATAAGCTCGACCACTTGTGTCAACTGCATGCAACAAATCATTGCTCTGAAAATAACTCTTCATTAAAGAAAGGCTCTGAACTTGAACTGTGTTTCCATTCCCCCAAAAAACACAGCACAAAAATTTGTTCTGTTAATTAATCTTTTTCTCTTACTTTTGACCTTCATTACATGCATTGGTTTATCTAGTGATCGAATTCTGTTGAAAACTAAAACGAATAGCTTCCTTTTACTCAAAAGCCTTTTCAACAATGGATTCAATATGCTTCATCTTTTTATAAAATAGTGATCTCTTTTTAAATGTCTTCATATCTTTCAGCAAATTATGTACTACTCTGTTATAAAATAATTTTTTGTGTATCTCTTTATACTGATTTTGTCTTCTTTTACCATATGTCCAATGTTTTGATTGTACATTTGCTTTTTTTCCCATCCTATTATTTTGACTATTTTTTCTGGTTGAAACGTTGTCAGTGGTTTCAACATTCTGTACATTCTTTCTGTGCCTAGAAAGATTTTTTTATAAATTCCTTAGTAGTCTTACCAGAAGATTTTGTCTTTTTAGCCACATTGTGTTGCTTATCCAATACTTGTTGTTAACACCTTAGCTGCTTCACAAATATCCCTTCCCAGTGCTGCGCTGTCCATTGGAACTAGTGCTGAATGGACGTCCAATGGTCGTGCGCAGCACTGGGGAGGTAGCGCTCGTGACGACCGTTGGCCGTCAGCAGCGCTTAAGAGGTTAAGTTTTCTTCAAGCAACTGACCTTTAGCTCTCTTTTTCTCTTTCTTGATTTTTCTGGCATGTTAGCTTTATTTTAATGATGATAAACAATATCTGTTAAAAATAAACATAAATAAATGTATAATAATAACTTGATAAATGATGCTTTTCTATTACTATACAAACACATTCTATATAGACACTGACATAGGAATTGTAGACCTTAAATACAAGTGTGAAGGTGATTAGGTCACTACATGCATAGTGCATAGGAATTTGAAGCAGTCCATGTCCCAAGACCTGGCTCGCTGCATGAGCACATACATACTGACTGAATATTTGGAGTAGTACAAGGAAGGACACTGGCTAAATTTATAAATGGTTGAGTTTTACTTTAGTGAATGGATTAATACATAATACTGAAAGAGTCACTATAGCATTGCAAGAGCAGAAACCGGGTGTTTTCTGCAGTGTAGGTATACTGACTGAGGAATTGTAGGCTTGAAACACAACTGTAAAGGTGATTAGACCACTACATGCATAGTGCATTGGAGTTTAAAACAGTCCATGTCCTAAGGCATGTAAAACTGAGAAATGTGCGCAAGGTGCATGGATCCGCTGTAAAAAAAATAAAAATGAATTGCGGGCTCCTGTGCTTGTTAAAAAATTAGCTACCTAAGGGGGCCAAATCCCGGGGTCTAAAATATTTAATTTTTGATGGGGGTCCAGAGGGGCCCTGTAGACTGGGTACCTCTATCCCTCGATGCTACAAAATAAATGGGTGGGGGGCTCAAAGGTACTCCCCCAGTTAAATACTTGGGTAGGGGAGCTTAAAGGCCCCCTCCAGCTCCGGGGATCGATACTCTTCGGGGCTTTCAAAAAAATGGGTCAGAGGGCTCAAAGGTCCCTCTAAACCCTGATGATCACCACCCTCCGGGGTTTTTTATATTGTGGGAAAGGAGCCACGTGGCCCCATTCTGGAGCAGTTGAGGGCCCTGGGAAACACCACTTCCCAGAGCCGACTCCTGCTGTGTCTCGGGTGCCTACCCCCGGGACACTGCTGTTTGCTATGGCAGGGTAGGCGTCGAGGTTTCAGGTCTGTCATAGCAAACTTGAGGGCATATTAACAAGGGCCATTTCGCCGTTTTTTTTTAAAAAGCCAAAAATGCGGTGAAAATTATATCGCCCTGTTTACTAGGCAACGCTAAAATGCATTAACGCATGTTATCAGCTGGTTTGGTAATGGCTCGCCTCGCATCTCCAATGAGTTGCAATGTAGGCGTTCCCAGAGGCAAGGTAGGTTTTCCTATGACAATAGAACATGGAAGAGGGGAGTACGACAATAGCATTTATTTACAAGGTAACCCTGCACTTGAAAAGCGAAATCAAAATTCCCACTGATTGCTGTTTATGCAGGATCCTAACATGTGCTCTGAAGTAGACTTATAGATTAAGTTGGATGCAGGTCGCATCCCACTTGCATTTGTTATTTGATCCTTTTGTTTAAACACTTTTTAATGAATAAATACTGTCCGGCTGGACAAAGCATATTATCTATTGAGTGTATGTTAACCAAGTGCTCCCTAAAACTCTTTCCTGTCTAGGGACCACTGTCTTGAGAAAAAATCTATTCACCCAAGGTCCGTAACGCATTGCCTTTGGGTTCCCTTGTCTTGTTTGAATAATACTGAAGTAGACTTAAGCACGTTTAATATGGGAGGTGGATTGATACTTGAAAACTTGACAACAATAAAGGTTTTTAAAAACTTATATGTCTGCAAACACACAAAGCACCCAAACGCTTCTCTCACAATTTTCCCAAATGAACACTGACTCACAGAGTGATTCTAGACAAATAACAGTATCCTTTGCAGTTTACCAAAATACATATACTAGTCTGGAACAAGTGAGATGACTGCACATATTCAACGGGGCAGATCTACAAGAAAGTGCCACAGCGCAGCACTGCAAGCACTTTAGCTGCACCACACTGCAGCACTTTAAGAGCACAGGAATGCAATATATCTACAATAATATTTCCCATTCCTGTGCTCTCCCCTGCGCTACCGCCAAAACAGCTGTCATGCACCGGAACAGGAACCCTTGCACCACGGTGCAAGGATGCCTGCGGCATGAGGAGATTGCTTTTGTGAAAATTGGGGCCTCTTCCTGCACTAAAGGAATCACTGCAGACATTTTCCTCTTTCAATGTGTGCTGTAGAATGTAGCACTCATCTTCCACACTGATAGACCTGAGAACTGGAACACCACATTAAGAATGCAACTTCACATATCCAAAACCACGACCACCTCACACAGCTGTAAACTGACGACCTCTCTCCCCAACCAGGCTACTAGAAACGGGAATACATCTGTGACCATTTGTTCAAATGGCACAGTTTTGATACAGGCTAACAACTTAGCCATGCTTCACTCTCTTTGACCTGCTCCTCTCCAACTTGCTTCCTTGGCCAACATGCCCCATCAGGCAAAGCAAATACCTACTCCCGTTCCCCTGATGAGTTCCTTCAGCCACCCACCGAGATGCCCCTCCCACTCTTCCGCCCCCTTGAATCGTGCCCTTCACTCTTCCAGGGTAGAACAGGTCTCACCACCCCCTCAAACTCATCATTGCCATCATCACTCCTCCAGCCCACGGGCTCAGTCTACTGACCTCTCTTCCACACCCGCAGAGTCACAGATGCAGAGCCCTCGACTAGACCCCCCACCGAAGGTCGCTAAAGAGACAGCTGGGACGACCGACCTACAATTAGGCCTCACAACTCGACCCTGCTCCACACCCCGCTAGATGTCCCTACCCAAAACCGCACGCCCCCAGCCCTGCAGAATTTGGCGCTACGGCTGACCCTACTTGAAAGTCAGCTAGAAATAATATTCAGGGGCCTTGATGAAATCCTAACCAACCTAGACAAAGTTCAAAAACCCCAGCAAATCCATCCCAGGCCCTCTTCTCAGACTGACCCCATCCTTCTAAAGCCACATCTCGGGCCCTCGTCCGCCCTCATGAACCGGCGGCAGAGCCCTACCAGGAGAGACTCTGAGATCCCCTTCCAGCCTTCCATAAGAATCAAAGCCTCCGCATCTGGGGTACAGATTCCTCCTAGTTAGGATGCTGAGATCCAGTCACAAAGACCTTCCAGAAATAAAGCAGCAATTTCTGCTGAAGAAGCTTTGGACTTAGCCTCCACCTATGTCTCTCCTCTCTCAGCTCCTCCGAATTCCAATATTCAAGTGATCACAGGCTTCAGAAGAGACCACCCCCGCAAAAAAACCACAAGACCCCCACCCTCCTTTTCCTCAATATCAAGGGCCCCATCAGGAGAGTATCCGAGCAATAAGAAATTATCCACTAACTGCATGCTCATTAACTGTAGATCAGCCCCAAAGCACGCAACAGAATTCTCTCAGGATTTAGATATTGCGTTCACCATGGAGACATGGCTGAATGAGATCTCCCCTCCCTGTTTTTATATGCTGGTGCCCCCAGGTTTCTCCATTATCGACAAAGATAGAAAAGACCAACGAGGTGAAGGTGTTGCCATCATCCATAAGGAGGACATAGACATCACTGTAATGGACTCCTGCAAGTGTAGCTCCTTTGAAGGTATCACTGTCAACATCAAAACGAAGGATAACAGCCCATTAGTTGCTCAACTGCTCTTTCACCCACCAGGTAACACTCCCACATTTGGGGAACACTTATCCGACTTGATTGCCCACTGCGCTCTCAAAGACACTAACTACTTAATCCTGGGTGATCTCAACCTATGCTGGAACAAAGCCAACAACACGCTAATTCAATCTCTCAATAATCTCCTTTGCGACAATAACCTGTCCCAACACTGCTCGGAAGAAACTCACAACAAAGGAGCAACCTTGGATGCCATCATTGCCCATCGAGACGTAACCACGATTGACAACATTCTTCCAGTAGACTGGTCGGATCACCACGTGATCTTATTCCACATCAACAAAAAAGTGTTATTCCTGCCTCCTGTGCAAGACCCCCCAAATGGTCCAGAAATCTCACCCAGACCCCCCTGGACATCAAGGAAGAAAGGCTGAAATTGCTTCTACCCACCAACAAGGATCTCTCCACAAATGAACCCCCCTCGCTATATAACATGAATATGGTATCCCTGCTGGACCAACTAGCACCCCTGAAACTTTAGAAAAACCGAGCCATTCCATTCCGATATTGGTTCGGCTCAACTAAGAGCCACAGAAAGACGCTGGAGGAACATGCCCACTGCCTTCCACCGTGATCAACTCAGAACTATCGGGAAGAAATACAACAGTCATATCAAGAACAAAAAATCTGTATATTTCTGCTCACCACTGGACTGCGCAAAAAACAAACCCTTGGAGCTCTTCAAGATCATCAGACAACAAACCTCCAAACCTGATACGTCCTTGGGACAGGCTTCTAAAGAAGCGTGCAACAACTTCGCCACCTTCTCCAATGACAAAATCTCCAAGATAGAGCGCTCTCTGGACAACAACTGCTCCTCCCCTCCTCTTAGCAGCCCAGCTGGGGTGCTTAGTTGTGCTCCCACTCCCAAGAAAAAATCCTGGTCACTCTTCCACCCCATTCCAGAGGAAGAGATAGTAAAATATATCACCACCTCCAAACCTTCATCTCACACCCTAGACCCTCTCGCTGCTCAACTCACCAAAAAATTGCAACGCTCCGTTGCTTCACTTAGGTGCAGGATCATAAACAGCTCCCCAAAAACTGGAATCGTTTCAGATTGTCTGAAAGTGGGTCAAGTCACCCCACTGCTGAAAAAATCTGGCCTGGATATGAATGACCTAAACAACTTCAGACCCGTCTCCAACCTTCCTCTTCTTTCCAAAATCCTAGAAAAATGTGCACTCCAATAATTCACTCAACACCTGGACAATATCAACCTCTTCGACTCCCATCAGTCGGGATTCAGGAAAGGGTGCAGCACAGAAACCGCAATCCTCAACATAATTGATGATATTCACAAATCACTGGACTCAGACCAAAGCTGCCTCCTCATTCTTTTAGACCTATCGGCAGCATTCAACACAGTTGACCACAAACTTCTCCTCAAAGCTCTCGAAAAAAGGGCCGGTTTAAACGAGGTGGTCTTCAAATGGTTCTCCTCATTCCTACTCAATAGCTCCCAGAGAATCAAAATCAGATGCTTCGAATTCGACCTTCAACTCGTCTGGAGGGGAGTCCCCTAAGGATCAGTGCTCTCCCCTCTACTCTTTAACATTTACATGGAACCACTCGCCACCTTACTCAGAAAAGCTAACATCCCTTTTCACCTATATGCGGATGACACCCAAATCTACCTTGAAAACACTAAGAGAAGTGCAATGCTCGCAGTCAAGCAACCACTTAAAAGTGAACCCGGACAAAACCGAACTGCTCCTCATCTCGAACAAAGAAGAGAACCCACAAGTGGTTGAGTGGCTAAAAGAGATCGATTAGCTCAACGTGAACCTCACCCTGGCCAATTCTGTTAAATCATTAGGCATCACGCTAGACTCAAAACTGGACATAACCAAACACATTAAGATTTTGGCTAAGAGCGCCTTCCTTAACCTGAAGCTACTAAACAAAATAAAACCTTTCATTCCAGCCAAGGATCTCAAACAAGCCACCCAGTCATTGGTGCTGTCAAGAATGGATTATCCAAACGCAGCCCTTTCGGGAATAGCAAAAACAAACCTTGCTCCGCTGAAAACAACCCTCAATACGGCTGCCAGAATGGTCACTGGAATATAGAAATTTGACCACATCTCTCCTGCACTCAAAGAACTCAAATGGAATAGAAATGCATGCGAAATTCAGAATGGCCTGCCTCACCCACAAAGCCCTCCACACAGGCAAACCCCGATATCTGGCGTCCAAACTCAAAAAAACAGGTCAGAACAGGAAATTTAGAAGCTCCAATTCCTTACTTTTTTATCCAGCTAAAAACCACGAAAATAAAAAAACGCAGCCGATCCATCGCCGGCAATGCACCCAAAATATGGAACTCTATCCCCCCACATCAGAATTATTCCCTCCTTTGCTAAATTCAAAAGTCAGCTCAAATGCCTTTTTCTCGACCGATCGCTAGCAATTAGATAGGATCAGTAGGAGTGCCGACAATGACAGTAAACCCCCCGCGGTTGTGGGATAACAAGTCCTTACAATGGAACTCCTCAACATCTTCTTTACTATGACTCACTTCCAGTTTGTCTCACTGTACTGCAATTTGTTCTGCTCTCTTTTGCTCGCTTTATTGTAATAAGTTCTGCTATCGTTGTTCTGCTCTGTAACTGTTGTGAAGCACTCCGATACCCTCCGGTCTTGCTAGCGTTATACAAAACTTTGTAAATAAATAAATAAATAAATAAAGTTTCCCTTGCCTACGCCACCCCTATGGTGGTGCAGCAAACTGAAACATTTCCAGGTTTACCATTTCTCGTAAATCGGGAAATGCATCATTAGACATGGGTGTTACGTGGGAACATCCACAGCAACACCCATGTCCCGCCCCTAACACGCAAAATGTTGTTTGAACAGGGGCAATATTTACAATCACAGGTTAAGTCACACAGAGTGACTTTAGCTGTGCTTGTAAATATCCTTAGCAGGCTGCGCCACCGGTGATGCACTGTGGCGCAAGGGGCTTGTAAATCTCACAATGTGATTCTAGACAAGCAAAACTACTCCCTGTACTTTACCAGGATAAACACATTAATCATATTAAAAACAAAAACACCACATACAACCCCTCACAAATTAATAACACCTTTCAAATTGATTTGTAGATTAAGAAGTATGTCAGTAACACACCAGATTTCCTTATATAGAATGTCTAAACTGCACTACTCAGCAAAACCAAAACATCGAAAAGGTTCCCTCTCATTCTGCACACATATACATGTAAATATCAAGTCACATTGCTTCCCACATTAATTCAAAACCTAACACACATTTCTATTGGTTACACATTTCAACCCTTTCCAATTGACATAAGTTTGAACCCTACCCCCAATCTGCTTACTGCCTGTTACCATGGTAACAGTACACAGAACACTCAACTGAGCACACAGGTCACAAGTTCAGCTCACAATGTTGCTAATCCAAACAGCGAGTGTGCTTGACTTTTCAAAATATCACCTTATCTAATGTAATGTTCCGTTTAAACATTTTTTCTTAACCAATAAGAAACATGCTTTTAAAAAACAGAAACATGCACTCTAGTTTTCAGACTAGAATATTTTTAAACAGCCATTTATTTCTATTCTTTTTTCAAAACTGCATCTTATCCACCATTTTAGAAAACTCTTACTCTTCAAAGTGCCATTTCATTTACAAAGACCATCTGTGCGCATCCAGACCTCCTTTCAAGATGCTTAGAGTGTGAATTGTGGGACACAGCTATATTTTCTGGAGCCAAAGGTACGCAGAAAATAGAACCATTGACAAACACCTAGGTTTTCCAAATATAGACATTAAATGGATTGGACAGAGAGGGTGAAAGTGGCACCTATTTATGCCATTGGTTAAATCCTTTTTACATCTCCAACACACTGACCTCATAATTATGCACTGTGGTGACAATGACCTAGGTAATTTGACTGGAGTAGGTCTGGAAATGCTTATGAAAAACCCTTAAGCAGAATTGATGTCACTTTTCCCCCAAACACCCTTTGTCTAGTCTAACATATGCCAAAGGCAAAAATGGAACTGGTACTGTAAATATTGTCCACAGATTGAGAAAGCTAGGAAACATGTCAATAAATCTGTTTCTGCTTTTCTCCGAGATTCTAGGCTGGGGTCCATTTACCACAACAATCTGCGTTTCAATATGGATGGCATTTGTAGGAGAGATGGTGTACATTTTACAGATGAGGGTAGCAGAGTCTTCCCCATCAACTTTAGACTCTGCACAGGTACTTACTTATAGGTACCAAAATCGTTCAATAAACACAATGGCTCTTTTCAGAGCCATCCAAGATCTAAACACATAAGCTTCATGTATATCTGAAAAATATTTCTTTTTTTTGCTTGGAGTCACGCACCTGACGCGTTAGAGTCGTGCAACCAACGCGTGCACAATAGGGGCCGCGCTGAGTGCCGTGCTGGGTGCGCAACTCCTAATTTTACTGTAAAAAAAAGAAAATAGCACCTATCACTAATTTCTATTCTCCCCGGAAGCCCATATCCCGGGGCTCATATGGAACGTTGGGGAACGTGGGGGTAGCCCCAATGCCCCCATGGTCCTAGCCGGCTTCCCTCGTTCTTCGGGAGCTGGCATTGCTTTTCCACATGGGGAGCTGCTAACATGCAACTCCCTGTGTGGAAAAGCAATCTGGTTTGCATTTTGAAAGAGAGAGCAGGTTTCCCTGCTCTCTCTTTCAAAATCCAAACCAAATTTGCTATGACTGGGGAGAGCCTCGGCTCCCGCCCCGCCATAGCAAACAGCAGTGTCCCGGGGGTGGACACACTGGGACACTGCAGGAGCCGGCCCGTCCTGGGTGGTGGTGGTCCCCAGGGCCCTCAAGAGCTCCAGGAGTGGGGCCACATGGCCCCCCTCTAACAACATAAAAAATCCCCAGGGGTGGTGGTCCTTGGGGCTGGAGGGGCCTTTGAGCCCCCCTCAACCATTTTTGATAAAGCCCCAGGGGGTAGCAGGCATTTGAGCCCTCCAACCATTCCTTTTGCTGGGGGGTGGCGGTTAGGCCACTCGCCACCCATTAATGTTGTAGCCCCGGGGGGTGGTGATCCCCGGGGCTAGGGAGCCCCTCTGGGACCCCATAAAATTTAAAACTTTTGCCCCTGGGATTTGGCCTCTCCGGGGGCCTATTATCAAAGCCCACACTTAGTTTTTTTTTTACGGCGGGATCCGCGCACCCTGAGCGCCCTTTTCAGTTTTTAGATAAAATATATATTTTTTGGGGCCCTGGGAGTCCTTGTAGGACCCTCTAAGCAGGTCTGCAGGGTCAGAGTATTTCTACCCAGCCCCCTTTAAACGTTTTGCACATATGTTCCACTGACTTCTTCAGCCTCGCTTCTACCGAGGCACAAAATGGCTGCCAACACTTCCTGGTTTAGAATGCTGACAACCACTTGACAGCCAATTAGAATTCAGCGCGTCATTCGGACTGTGCTCTTAGGATGCGCTCAGGATGCACAGATCCACCGCGGCCATAGATATATATATTTCCTTTTAATTGTGATTTTCTCAGGAACTACTGAACAGATTTACACCATTTAAGCAAAAGGCATGAGTCTGAACTAAGGACTACCTCTTTGCCAAATTTCATGTAATTCCGTTCAGCAGTTCGAGCTGTAGCCACGATGAATGGGGAAAACATGTTTTGGGACCCCCTTTCTTTCTCAGCCCCTAGTTTATGAATCAGCCCAAGACTTTCAGAATAGGAGCGGACTGAAGCACCCCACTAGTTTTAAAAATTACACGAAGATTCATCAACCGGCGCCAAAGGTATCTCAAATAGAATGTTGCGGATTTCCTATGGAAAATAGGTCCTCACTATAACTACCTACTGGCGACCTACTGGTGGTCGCCAGTAGGTAGTTACTACCTACTGGCGACAGCCATGTATATATATATATTCCATACAAAGACATATACATATATGAATATATATTACCTACTGGCCGTCGCCAGCAGGTAGTTATAGTTAGGACCTATTGTCCATAGGAAAACCGAAACATTCTATTGCCAATAACTTTGGTGTTGCAATTTCCCATAGGACGTTTAACCACGGCTACAGCTAGAACGGCTGAATGGAATTACACCAAATTTGGCAGAGAGGTAGTTCTCAGTTCCGACTTGTGCCTTTTGCTTATATGGTGTCAATCTGTTTACTAGTTCCTGAGAAAATTACAGTTAAATTCATTTATATATCTATGGGCGCGGTGGATCCGCGGATTGTGCGAGGATTGGCATTGTAGCATAAGCGCACCGTCTTGATCACAAGCTCAATGCTAATTGGCTGTCAAGCTGTTGTAAACATTCAAAACCAGAAACTGTTGGTAGCCCTTTTGTGCCTCAGTAGAAGCGAAGCTGAGGAAATCAGTGGAATATGTGTTCGAAATGGAGAAAGGGGGCAGGGTAGAAATAATTTACCCTGTAGACCTGCTTAGGGGGTCCCTCAGGGCCCACATTTTTCTTTTTTTTTTTAAACCGGGATGCGTGTAGGGTGCTTGGTCTGTGCCTTGAAAAAAATAAAATGAAAAGAAGTTCTTTTTAAATAATTTGTCTCCGGGGGGTTAAAATCCGGGGCAAAATTATTACATTTTATGTGGGGGGACCCCCAGCCTTGGGGATCGTGAGCGCCCGGGGCTAAAAAGAAAAAAAATGGTAGGGGGAGGGGTCGAAGGTCCTGAATGCCACGGGGAACATCACCCGTCAGGGGTTTATGTATTGTGGGAGGGGGACTACGTGGTTCCCCTACTGGAGCACTCGAGGGTCCCGTTACCCACTGGGGCTACAAAAAAAAGTATGGCTAGGGAGGGGGGCTTTAAGGTCCCCAAAAGCGCCGGGGACCACCACTCCCCGGGGCTTTATGTATTGTGGGAGGGCCGGTTTCTCTAGTGTTCCGGGGTGTCCATCCCGCCCTCCCATAGCAAGGATATCTGTTCTCTTTTTCAAAACCAAAATCAGATTTCTTTGCCACATGGGGGGTTGTATGCTAGTAGCTCGTGACGTGGAAAAGTAATGCCTGCTCCCAAACGCGTAGAAGTTGTGCATCAAAGGCGCTGGAGTTGCGCACCCTACAGATTATGAGTCGTGCATCCGGCGTGTGCACACCAGGGGGCTACACTGAG